>NC_140991.1:168872411-171399307 GCF_052327205.1 Somniosus microcephalus | reverse complement strand
CAGTGGAAGGCCTTTCGCTCCGGACTCCCGTGTCCGATTTAGGTCGGGGATGGCTCATTGGAAAGCCCCGGTTTTCCCGGTCCCGCTCTAATGGCAAGAGAGAGAGGGGGAAGGAGAGAGAGGGAGAGAGGAAAGAGGAGAGAGAGAGAGAGAGAGGAAGAGGAGAGAGAGAGAGAGGGGGGGGGGGGAGAGAGAGAGAGAGAGAGAGAGGGGGGGAAGGACTTAGAGGCAGGCCGCAGTGACCGTGCGCGGCCTAGCGCTTCAGGCCCGGCCGGGCTCTCGGGCCGTGACTCACCTCAGCTGAGCTCCCGCTTCGGGAGAGAGATAGAGAGAGGGGGCTAAGGAGAGAGAGAGAGAGGGGGGAAGGAGAGAGAGAGAGAGAGAAATTCCTGAACCAATACTAATGAATCAACAATTTCCTCACCTCCATTACCATTTTTTTAGCTTCAGGCCCAGCCAGTCTTTAATGGCCGCCACTCGCCTCAGCTCAGCTCCCGCTCGGCAGTTTGAAGGATTAGGCCCCGCCCACAAACGGCATGAAACGCCCCCCAATTGGGCAACCATCACATCACTCAACGCTAATGAGCGGTAGGATTGGTCAACCGCTAATGAGCGGATTTTGTCCGTTTATTGAACGTTTTTTGTATACTGTCCGAATAATTTTTGTCTGACCAAAAAGTAAATACTGTAAGGGGTTTTCTCTCTCTAGAGATTCACAGATCGCAGAGGTTACTCTCTCTCAGAGGCCTCTCTCTCTCTCTCTCTCTCTCTCTTTTGCACAGAAAAACCTTGAGTGGTTCGACCCACTCACCCCTTAGATTCTAGACACTGGACTTAGGTGCAGGAACTACAATGTAGGGAATACTCTTATAGACCAGGTTTAATGAAACGAAATGATATTTTATTGCATAAGGAAAAGCAAATCAAATGCAAGCAATTAAGAGGGTACATGGGAGGGAAAAACAAATAATAACAATACAGTACTAACTAAAAAGGATACAGGCATATTATACCTTACAAAGATCATCATAAAATGGGGAAACACACGGAACATCGAGGGACAACAACTCATGTTGATTATACCCAAAATGACCACCCCCTTTAACCTATCTAGATCTGATTATGAAGGGCCAGAAATATGCTCACCAATCCAGTTGGAAAAGTATAGAGTTTTGAAACAGGTCTGCGTTTTGATCCCCTCAGGCATCCTGTTTCCTCGTGGTCAGTGAAGCCACAGCGGGCTGCGCCACACCTCACTCTATCTCTCTCTCTCTCTCTCTCTCTCGAGGTGAAGGTCACGGACAGGCTGAACACTGACGGGCCTGGATGTCGGCGGAGATCATCTGCTTGACCACGGTTGGAAGCCCCTAGCCGGCTTTCATATAGGTTTCTTCAGCATTTTTACTACCTCCCGTTTCGTCAACGGCCCGGGGTTGGTCGATTTTACCCCGGGGTGGGACGCCGGCTCGAACCGTCTTCTTCTCTGAACTCCAGCTGCTATCGAAAGGTAACAGCTATTACCGAAGATCCCACGAAGATGATGAAGAAAGGAACCTCTCTCTTCCCAATATCTAAGATGAAGCTTCCTTTTTCGCTACCCCCGGTGTCTCTCAATTATACTTCTCAGCAGAAGCCCTTATCTCGCGCCAAATCAGGTTAGTCTTTTGTTTTAATTTTGGCGGGCTGGTTGCACAACGGGGTAGTTATTATATTTAAACTGCTTTCGGGATGGCTGGTGATGGCCATCTCTGGTCTGGAATGACCTTCATTGTTTTTAATGTCTTCTTGATGTCTTTGACGGGTCCTTGATGCATTCTTCATGATTATGGAACTGTTCCACTTTGTCTGGGTAAACATTTAGATGGCCTTTATCTACAGGCTGATCTGACTGGATCTGCATCCAATCTTTATGTATGTGTGGGTGTCTGGTTTCGTTCTCTCAGAAACGGCTTCCAGAACCTACTGTGGGTTGAATCCAAAAAGCTGTCTGAGGACAGCAGCAACCATTTTAAAGTGTCCCAATAAGTTGGTCACAGGGTCTGGCGGCCATTTTGAATGCCCCTTTTTCCTGGGCTTCTTTTAAAACAGTCTTTTAAATCATTCTGCCATTCGAACCTTATTAATACAATATCAATTTTGCGAATCTTACAATATGCCTATGAGACTCCCCCAATCATAAGCTTTCTTTTGATATAACATATGTGTAGTTATGCTCTATAACTTTTGAGTGAGGCCCCGGACAGACAGACAGACAGACAGACAGACACCACGATCCTTTTATATATATAGATATATATATCTATATATATGTATATGACCTGGACTTGGGGATAGGGAGTACAATTTCGAAGTTTGCAGATGATACAAAATTTGGCAACATAGTAAATAGTGAATAGGATAGTAGCAGACTCCAGGATGACATAGACAGACTGATGAAATGGGCTGACACATGGCAGATGCAATTTACTGTGGATAAGTGTGAAGTGATGCACTTTGGGAGAAACAACATGGAGAGGCAGTATAATCTAAATGGTACTATTGTGAGGGGGATCACAAGAGCAGAGGGACCTGGGGGTGCATACTCACAAATTCTTGAAGGTGGCAGGGCAAGTTAAGAAAGCGTATAGGATACTTGGCTTTGTAAATAGGGGCATTGAATGCAAAAACAACAAAGTTATGCTAAACCATTACAAATCACTGGTTAGGCCTCAGCTGGAGAATTGTGTACATTTCTGGGCACCACACTTTAGGAAGGATGTCAAGGCCCTGGAGAGGATATAGAGGAGGTTTACCAGGATGATACCAATGATGGGGGACTTCAGTTATGTGGAGAGATTGGAGAAGCTTTGTTCTCCTTAGAGCAAAAAAGGTTAAGGGGAGACCTAGAAACATAGAAATATAGAAGATAGGAGCAGGAGTAGGCCATTCGGCCCCTCGAGCCTGCTCCGATATTCAATGCGATCATGGCTGATCATCCAAATTCAGCACCCTGTCCCTGCTTTCTCCCCATATCCCTTGATCCCTTTAGCCTTAAGAAATATATCTAACTCCTTCTTGAATATATTTAATGAATTGGCCTCTACTGCCTTCTGTGGTAGAGAATTCCACAGGTTCACCACTCTCTGGGTGAAGAAATTCCTCCTCATCTCTGTCCTAAATGGCTTACCCCTTATCCTTAGACTGTGACCCCTGGTTCTGGACTCCCCGACCATCGGGAACATCCATCCTGCTTCTAGTCTGTCTAGTCCTGTTAGAATTTTATGTTTCAATGAGATCCCCTCTCATTCTTCTAAACTCCAGCGAGTACAAGCCCAATCGACCCAATCTCTCCTCATACGTCATTCCTGCCATCCCAGGTATCAGCCTGGTGAATCTTCGCTGCACTCCTTCCATGGCAAGAACTTCCTTCCTCAGATAAGGCGACCAAAACTGCACACAATACTCAAGATGTGGTCTCACCAAGGCCCTGTACAACTGCAGCAAGACATCCTTGTTCCTGTACTCAAACCCTCTCGCTACGAAGGCCAACATACCATTTGCCTTCTTAACTGCCTGCTGCACCTGCATGCTTACCTTCAGCGACTGGTGCACAAGGACGCCCAGATCTCGTTGCACTTCCCCTTCTCCCAATCTATTGCCATTCAGGTAATAATCTGCCTTCTTGTTTTTGACACCAAAGTGGATAACCTTGCATTTATCCACGTTATATTGCATCTGCCATGCTTCTGCCCAATCACCCAACCTGTCCCAATCATACTGGAGTTTCTTGGCATCCTCCTCACAGCACACACGCCCACCCAGCTTTGTGTCGTCTGCAAACTTGGAGATATTACATCTAAAAATAACAACAGAAAATGCTGGACAAACTCAGCAGGTCAGGCAATATCCGTGGAGAGAAATTTGAGTTGACGTTTCGGGTCGAACCCTTCTTCAAAACTGGAAAGAAAAGAAACCAGATCGAAGGCAGGGCTGCGATCGGACAAAAGAAGTGAAAGAAACAAAAGAGCTAGACGAGATGGTAATAGGCTGAGGTTAGGTGTAAAGTGCACTGGCAGGGCAAGAGATAGCTGCCAGGTGTGAGAGAGAAACTAAAGGAAAGGGGAGGAGGAGACATCTAGTTCCCTCGTCCAGATCATTAATATATATTGTGAATAGCTGGGGTCCAAAGACCAATCCCTGCGGTACCCCACTAGTCACAGCCTGCCACTCGGAAAAAGAGCCGTTTATTCCAACTCTTTGCTTTCTGTCTGCCAACCAGTTCTCTATCCAAGTCAATACCTTGCCCCCAATCCCATGTGCCTTAACTTTACACGCTAATCTCTTATGCGGGACCTTATCGAAAGCCTTTTGAAAGTCCAAATACACCACATCCACTGGTTCTCCCTTATCTATTTTACCAGTTACAAAAAATTCCAGTAGATTAGTCAAGCACGATTTACCTTTTGGAAATCCACCTAATAGAGGTATTCAAAATTGTGAGGGGTTTCGATAGAGCAAGTAGGGAGAAATTATTTTCTCTGGCAAGTGGTTCGATGACCAGAGGTCATAGATTTAAAATAATTGGCTAAAGAACTAGAGGGGAAATTAGGAGAAATTTCTTCACACAGAGGGTTATTGAGGTCTGGAATGCATTACCTGAAAGAGTGGTGGAAGCAGATTCCACAGTAACTTTCAAAAGGCAATTGAATATGTATTTGAAGAGGACTCATTTGCAGGGTTATGGGGAAAATGCTGGGGTGTGAGACTAAATTGGACAGGTCTTTCAAAGAGCCGGCACAGGCACGACAGGCTGAATGGCCTCCTTCTGTGCTGTAAGACTCTATGGCCTAGAGATTTGGGGGTTTAGCGCCGGCCGTTAAGGCCTGATTTGAAGAAAAAAATTGCAGTCGACTCGCTCACTTCCAGCGAGTCCCATTTTCAGCAGGTCAGCAGCGCTGCCATTAACTGTGGTCACTACAGAAATGAAAATGAGGCAGATCGTGACACCAATGAGTATGCAATGCTCATTTGACGCACGATTTGCAATTTTCACTGTTGGCACTCCTCTTACTGCCCTCTCTTAATCACAACCAGCTGATCAAGCGTTCAGCAGCAGGAAGGAGCATCTAACAGCGATATTTAAAGGGATCATCATCAACAACTTGCAGCTGACTTGGTTTCTCAGTTTGACTGGCTCTGTCTAAGTTTCTGCATCTCTTGCAGCTTTCTAAACATTTTTAAAGTTCCTAAGGCAACAAGGAGTGTTGGTGCAAGTGGAGAACACCTTCATTCTCATTTAAAGGCTTCTGCTCACACCAGTTGCTCACAGTCACGGGGGCTCTACTGGCAGTCCCCCTCGCACTCGAGTATCTTCGGGAGAGGGAGTGGAGGCAGCAAAGAAGAGGAGAATATGCTCGCAGAGGGAGGAGGAAGCGGGGCAGGAGAGCTCTGAACAGGAGGCCTTACCCACCTAGAATCTTCTGAGAGCACTTGTCTTATCTCCACTTAAGGAGGCTCCGCTTCACCAAGGAGGTGGTTGCAGAACTCTGCCACCTGGAACATCATCGAGTAGACCATTGGGGTGTTCAAGCAACGGTTACACTACCTTGACCGCTCAGAGGGAGCCCTCCGGTACTTGCTGGAGCAGGTGTCCCAGTTCGAGGTGGTCTGTTGCATGCTTCACTGCTTGGCCATCATGAGGGCACAGACCTTGCGACCAGTGATCATGGGACAATGTGAGGAGGAGAAAGAGGAAGAGGACTGGACAAGGACGAGGCGGAGGGAGGGAGGAGACAGCCAGCAAATCCTCGTTCCAGACGGGCTGTCCGTGAATGCCTCAGCAGACTCTGATTTTAGTGAATGAAACCCCAGATTGCTCACCACATCCTCATCATACCATCATTCTGTCATCGAACATCACAGCATTCTCCTGGGCACAAAGCTGAAATGTGAGTCATCACAAAAGACACATTCCAAACAAAAATCATAAATTTATCTGACTCCAATCAACATTACAATATCATCTAATCACCCTTGTGCATTCCCTTAGTGCCTGTTGTTCATGTGCCTTTACCTACTCCAGTGCTCCTACTCAATGCACCCCCAGTGACTACAGCATAGCTGTGGAAGGCTGCTGACTCTCAGTGGAGGGGACTACAGGTGGCCTTGCACGACGACCTCGACCAGCTGTAGACCTAGAAGCCCCGCCTGTAGACTGCACCACCTTGGCATAGGCGGTAGCAGTCTGGGCTGGCTGATAGGCCAGGGCAATGACGGAGTAGCAGTGGTGGGAGTAGGAATGCTGTCACCCTGAGAGAGGACAGCAGGTTCTTGCTCCACAGACCCACTGCCACTCCCCCGGGGCGGCACCTCAGCATTCCCAGCAATCTGTTGGAGGACAGATTGCTGGCCTGCTGCGACACTCTGCAAGCCCCTTTTGAGACTCCTAAACCCAGCGACGATGGCAGCAGTCTGAGCTTCCACTGCAGCAGTGAGACGTTGGGTTGCTTCCGCCTGTGCTGCCGTGGAAGCCTTGGCATCGCCCATCACATGCAATATCATGGCTGGGTCCACAAGGTCTCTTCTGGAGTTGTCCATCATTTCCATCCTGGAAATCGTGGGCTCCAAGCCCTGTGCAAAGCCACATCCAATGTTGAAGCTGGACTCCCCCATGCTCCTTCACACTGACAAGAGGTTCTCTGGCAGGCTTGCCATTACACCTAGGATTTCCGTGTGCATGGCCATCACCCTTCTTCTGAAGGTCACCCCATCGAGGTCATCATCTGAATCCCGAGCAGAACTTGTGTGTGAACTCATCCTCTGGGGAACTGGCACCCGAGCTACCCTTTCCCCCTGGCCTTGCTGCAGCTCACTCATGCCCAGTGCCTCACCCTGTGCAGATCCCGACTCTATACTACCCTTTACATTCCGCACAGTGCCATTTCCTGAGCTGGTGTCTGCAAGTGTCAGATGCAGTGGCAATGTGTCTTCTTCTTCTCCTCCATCACTCTCCTCCACAAGTTCAGGGACAGGCTGGCCTGCTGGCAGTTCTTGGGCACCTGAAATCAGAAAGGCACAAGGGTCGGGTTGTGGTGAGGGGAGGAGGGAATCAAAATATCCATGCATACACCATCAGCAGCTTGTAAGTGAGAAGAGATTGTGGGATGAGGGGTTAGTGGGATGTGAGAAGGAGGATTAGGTATGACCATACCATCATAATCAGCAATGGTTTCAACTCCTCCCATGGCCATGGCCTCAGTCACTGCCCTCCAATTATGTCAAGGACAGATTCCAACATGTTTTAGGAACAGCTTCTTTCCCAGGGCTGTCATCCTACTGAACTCCACAAATAAACACTAAAGCCTGCACATCTGCCGATGCACTTTATTATGGTCATATTTATGCTAATATATATGTACAAATGTATGTTGAAATGTTTAAGTGTCCAATCCAAATTGTACACTCTCGGGAGCTGCAAGCCTACATTTCGTTGTACTGCACTTGTGCACTAACAATGACAATAAAAGTTGATTTGATTTGATTTTGATTTGATGTTGGTGAGGTTTTGTATTGCGGCTTATCTGCCTCCTGTCTGCCACTGCTCCCTCCTGTTATGTGCCACCTTTGTCTGCAAGAGGAAGGGAAGTATGTCAGTGAGTGTGGTGCAATGTGTTTGGGTGACGTGCATGCCATAATTGAATAGCTGGCAGTGTGTGAGTGTTGCAGCAGTGGTAAGGTTGTGAGGGTGAAGTGAAGCTCTGATTGTGAGGTGTGAGTGGTGATAGGTAGAGATTGTTGGTAAGTGAGTGCTGGGGGTGTGGTGCATTTAGCAGTGTGTGAGGCTTGTGGTGCAGATGGTGGGATATGGCATTTGCTGAAGCCTTCACTCACCTTTACCTGCCGTGTGAGGTCATTAAACTTTTTTCGGCACTGGATCCACATCCTTGGGACCACACTGGTGGCCGTGACAGAGTCAGCTATCTCCTCCCAGAGCCTTCTGCAAGTGGCCTTGGATGGCCTCCTGCCACCTTGCAGGAACAGCTCAGCCCACCTTCAATTCACAGCCACAACCAAGGCCTCCAGTGCAGCATCCGAGAACCTTCATGCTCGCTCCCTTGGTTGCAGAGCCATGTCTTCATCCACAATGACAATGAGGTGCTTCTGCAACAAAGCACCTCCCCTTTAAGTAGTGCAGAGAGCTTAGGCCAAACATTACTGGCCATTAGACTGCACCCGATATTGGCCCCCCTGTTGAGCGCTAAGCCAATCAGCAGCCCATTTAACGCTGAGCTCAGCGCTCCAATCATTATAATGAGCAGACAGCACAAATTTTGCGTGCTGCCTGGACTACTTTGAATGGGCACGGGCACATCGCGCAGGCCCGTGAAACCGCCCCTTTTCGAGCCCAATTCAATTTCTAGACATCAAATGTACAGATCTTCACACTGTAACATATCTGTTATTTTTGCATCAGAGCAACACTACTGGTAATCAAGGAAACAAAACAATTCGATTTATTGGTCATAGGCACAATCTGATCTTTATGTAAACCAAACAAATAATTAGAAGTTTCCTAAACTCTGCATTCAGCTGTGCTATACCTGTCCTGAGGGTGCTTTATTCTGACACTGTAACGTAGATTTTTCTCTTTTGACAGTGTTGCGGTTATTGGTGGGTTTTAGCAGACTCAAATGGAACCGAGTGGTTTACACCAAAATTCCTAGGTCAACTCATTAGAACAACTTCAGATACAGATTTAAAGAGCAGACTAGTAGTTGAAGAGAAAAATTGTATGTAACTCAAATTTAAAGAGATGGGGTCAGATGGGAAGTTAACGTGCTAAAAATCAGAATTCTGACCAGAACCCACCCCCAACCCGCCCACTTCCGGTTTTAATGGAGGCGGGATGGGGTTGGGCAGCCAACCCACTCCCAGGAGGCAGGTTGCCTATTTAAATATTATAAGGAGGCTGGCATGCCTCAGATTTAACCACCATTTTAAATGTAACTGTAGCTGGCCAGGTTTTGCAGGCCTTGTGAAGCCCACCAGCTAAAGGAAGGCAAGGACTGCTCGACCCAGGAAGTAAGTGGCTTTCCCCTTCCACCCTGAATCCAACGTCTCTGCCTCACTCACCCCCGCAAACTGAGAACCCCCTCCCAGGAGGTCTCTGATCCCACCCACGAGGCCTCCCCCACATGGTCCTCCAGCCCCCTCCCCCGATGTCGTCTGCCTCCCCCCACCCCATGCCTCTGCAGCTCGCCGATATTGTCTGCCTCCCCCCTTCCTCTCCTTCAGCCCTCTAATCAGCCGCTCTGGCCCCCAATTGTTCCTGACACCCCACCCCCCACGTTCCACTGGCCCTCCAATCAGACGCTCCGGCCCCCAATTGTTCCTGGCACACCCCCTCCTCCGGACCTCTGATTAGCCAGTCCGGCCCCCAATCAGTCCCAACCCCTCCCCCTGCTCCTCTGGCCCTCCACGTGCTCCTGCGGCCAGCCCCCTGACCACTCTCCTGGTCCCCACGCGATCTCTCCCTCCCTCCTCTCTGCGGCCTAGTGCCACAGGCCTACCCTTACAATCTGGCTGGCTGCAGATGGGTAACAGAGGTTTCCAATGCAAATCAGGCCCTGCTATTAAATCTGACCACTTCTGGGCCCCCCTCTCCCAACCCGCCAAAATATTAAAATTCAGGGCATGGTCTTACAACAGAAATCAGAAAAATTTTAAAGGTCTTTGGAGAGTCTTAGAAGGTATCTCAGCCCATTATAAATGCTGAAGGACAAGGAGACTAAGAAGTGACAGGTGAAAATGAGGGAGGAAGAAACCCGAGATGCAGGCATGAGTCTGCAGGAAAGTGACAGAGCAGCCCAGCATCTGACCTCATATTTGATGTCTGCTGACTCAAAAGTGGCACTGCATGAGGTGTTAATGAGGAGGGTCACTCTGTGCCACTCCATAGAACCATTCCCAAAGGTAAGCATTGCAGAATTCCTGTGAGAAGGTAAGCCAAGTTTCAGGCCATGGCTGACCATTACTGTCAACGTATGTGCTAAACCTCGGCTCCATGGTAACTGCAGGTGCCCTTGCAGCAGAGGGAAGTCCAAGGCATCTGCCTCTCTCCTGACTTAGATTCTTAGAAGAAAGTTCCCATGGTCATTGTCAAACAGCTATGCAATGGTCTGCAGAAATGGTTGGCGGCATCTTGGACTATGTGGTTAATCAGGCAACGCTAGCTCTTGATCATCCTGGCATGCCTTTTTTCATACAATATCACTGTAACTTGACCTACTGGCCATGAAAATTCATGGCCGTTCCAGCGGAGTCCCACCATAACTTTAGCGGGAGTCCACTGGAACAGCTGGAGACTAAACAGTGACCCAGATACGCCGAGTCACAGTCTTACGTCAAAGAATCTAGATGGACTTGTGCGGGCAGAGCCTCCACCTGCCCCAAACAAAATCATCGCCGTGAGGTGGATCAAGACTGGAGATGGAACTCCATGGGGTAATTTGGACTTTGGGTGATAGTCAATGGAAATAGAAAATCGGCGGAGATGTATAATGGGCGGCTGCATCGAAATCGGCGGTTTTACATTGTCATGCAAAGTCAAAATGATCCCCCATAAGTTGGGAATTCCTGCACTCGAGCTTTCAAACAGACCCAATGTATGGTTGGCGAAGGTACGCCTGATCAGCTCAAGTGTAACCCTTGACCACTTGGGGCTTCGACTGCTGAAGATTTAGCACCCACATTTAAAAAAAAGTCTTTAAAGCAGCCATGTCCCCTCATTTGTTTCTGGCGAGGCAGGGGGGGAATCCGGTACACACCGCTCCTCTGGGCAGGAAATCTTTGGACCAACTTTCCAGAGTTATGGCAATGATGGGCACCCCTAGTGGCGCAGGAACCTGCCATTGGCATGATAAATCAGTGGGCTTCCCCTGATCCATTGAACTTCAGCAGAGATTCTGGGCAGCTGCATCCTAGAACATACACTGGAATGTGACCACTGTTTTGATTTCTTCTTGGGTTCAATAAAGACTCATTTATTGAAAGAGAAAGTTGTTTTAATCTAAAGTCTATTCAACTCTTTTTAACAGCCTTTTTACAGAACACTCTATACTGTGATGCAGCTAGAATCAAAGTGAAAGTAAAACTCCCTGCCTTGCTTCTCTCGGTCACATGACCTCTGCTGGTCAGGCATAAGTAATCAATACCTGCAATCATGCTATTAAGACATCATAATTGAACAGGCAAATAACATCACTATTTGCTGATATCATTACATCTCCCTTTCTTAAAACAAAAGTATTTTACTTTTAACTAACAACATGTTTTCTTTGTATTAATCTGCATTTTAACTGTAACACTTAATGAACTTACATTATCATTATCATGATCAAGGTTTTTTACCCTTGCTTTGTGTGTTCACATGAAATATGTCAATACACTAGAACTAGAAGAAAGAATAAGATAACATTACTTCCTTTTTTAACAATAGTCCTTAAATTTGCTTTTCTTTCTGCTGCTCCTTGAACTTCCTCACTTTCTCCCCCTCTTTTGTTTTCAGGAGGTTCTCCGGGATGGGTAAGTTTGACCTTAGCCGACGTCCCATCAGGAGTTGGGCTGGTGACATACCACACTCGAGCGGCGTTGTGCGGTATACAAGCATGCTCTGGTCGAAGTCAGTTCCACTGTCTTTTGCCTTGTACTTCAGTCTTTTCACTGTGTTTGCGGGCTCTCCTGGGTCAACAGCTCTGGACAACGTGTCTGCTGTATACATAAGCTTACCCGGTGTGTACGCAACATTCAGTGCATCATAGACTGTCTCTCTTTCACTTTCCACAACGAGGACTCTCTTTACCAGGTTCAGTCTCTCACAGGCTTTTAACCCTAGTATGGCTTGCACATCCTTTGGCACCACGATTAATGCTAGCGTGTGCTCTCTGTCCTTGTGTGTTACTTTGACAATGCATCTTCCTTTCACTGGTATATCAGTACCTGAGTATCCGGTCACTTTGACTTGTATTCCATGTAACTTTGGTCTGGGTCTAATTCTCTTAAAATCGGTCTCTGATATCACATTAACTTGTGCTCCAGTATCCAATTTAAATGGAATGTGTATATCGTTCACTTTTAGTGTCAACATCCAGTCTCTTTCTTCTCTTTTGTGTTCAGACACAACATCTACATGGAATTCCTCTATCTCGCTTTCATCTACTGTATGGACCTTGCTTTGTTGCGCTTCGTTCTTACAGCAACGGGCATAATGGTTGTTTTTGTTGCATTTATTGCATGTTTTACCATATGCTGGACACTTTCTTGGTGGATGCTGTGTACCGCATCGATTACATGACTTTCGGTTGTCTCTTTCATTTTCGTTTGCTGGCCACGTCTCTTTTTTCACTTTGGCGCTCTCTTTGTTAAACGGTTTGTATCCGTTCTTTCTCACTGCATCCACGTTGCAGCTACTGTCACTGAACAGCTCCTTTGCCTGCAACTTCACAGTCTCTGTAACCCTACACAGTGCTATGGCTTTTCCCAGGTCTAGATCTTGCTCTCTTAGCAGCCTTTCCCTTAGATCATTAGCTGGAATACCACACACCAGTCTGTCTTTTATCAGCGAGTCTGTGAGTCCCCCAAATTCACACGATTTGCTCCGGTTTCTCAGTTCAGTCACATACTGATCAATAGTCTCGCCGATTTTCTGTACACATGTGAAAAATTTGTGCCTCTCAAACGTAACGTTGCATTTCGGTATGCAGTAGGCCTCAAACTGTTCCATTATTTTATCTAGCTTCATTTTGTCTCCATCAACAGCAAATGTGAAGTTATTATACACCTCCAGCGCTTCATCACCCACGACATGCAAGAACAGTGACGCTTTTACTTTATCACTTTTCTCTTCAGCTCCGATTGCTGATAAATACAACTCTACACGTTGTTTGAACCTCCTCCAATTTTCAGCCACATTACCTGACAATTGAAGGGTCGCTGGTGGGTGTAAACCTCCCATGTTTTCACTTCGTTAGCTATTCTCTAATGGTAAGCAACGATGTTCTCTTTTGGCTTGCTAATCTGTGGAGAGCTGATTTCGCTTACTTGCCACAACTGCTTGCTCTGTCCCATCAAGTTGCTAACTTCAGATTTTTTCTTTCTTTTTCTTTTTCAATCCTCTTCTGACACCATGTTTTGATTTCTTCTTGGGTTCAATAAAGACTCATTTATTGAAAGAGAAAGTTGTTTTAATCTAAAGTCTATTCAACTCTTTTTAACAGCCTTTTTACAGAACACTCTATACTGTGATGCAGCTAGAATCAAAGTGAAAGTAAAACTCCCTGCCTTGCTTCTCTCGGTCACATGACCTCTGCTGGTCAGGCATAAGTAATCAATACCTGCAATCATGCTATTAAGACATCATAATCGAACAGGCAAATAACATCACTATTTGCTGATATCATTACAACCACCTCCCCGCCCCCCCAGCCCCACCTATCCATGTGGATTTCTGGGCCCACTGTGATTCACTTATTTCTTTCAATACAACTCTCTTTGGGTAATAATATAAAAATAATGAACATTACATGCTATCCCACTTTAAAAGGGTAGATTTTCATATTTGCCGCCTGGTTGTATAAGCATTACCATGGTTGAGCACAGGAGAGGGAAACCAGTTGGGGAGGATTGCATGCCTGCTAACAGCCCCCCTGATTTTGCTTCCATTTAACATAGTGAAAGAAAAATTGTGCGGGCTCCATTACAGGCGACTTCACTCAACTTTCCTTTCTGTGCTCTACTCAGGTGCTGCTTTGCGCCCAGGCAGTAAAGAAAGAGTGGCGTCAGAAGTCAAAAGTGACGTCGGCACAAGGGGAGGGAGCTGATTGGTGAGTGTTTTTACTTGGCTTTCTTAAAGTTTTTAAGTTTATTCCAGCTAGGTTAGTAAATTAGAGGTTAATTCGAGGTATGGCAGGGCAGCTCACACCCGTGGAATGCACATCCTGTGCCATGTGAGAAGTCCTGGACACCTCCCGTGGTCTGGATGACCACATGTGCGGGGAATGTCGCCAGCTACAGCAGCTCAAACACCGGGTTACGGAGCTTGGGCGGCGGCTGCCGTCACTGCTGTGCATCCACGTGGCTATGTGGATAGCACGTTTTGGGAGGTGGTCACCCCGCAGCTTAAGAGTGTGCAGGCAGAGAGGGAATGGGTGACCGTCAGACAGAAGAGGAGGACCAGGCAGGTAGTGCAGGAGTCCCCTGAGCCCATCTTTCTCACCAACCAGTATTCGGTGCTGAGAACTGGTGAGGGTGATGGTTCCTCTGGGGAGTGCAGACAGAGCCAAGTCCACAGCACCATGGAAGGCTCAGCTGCACAGGCAGGGGGGAAGAGGAGAGGGAGAGCAATAGCAATAGGGGATTCAATAGTTAGGGGAGCAGACAGGCGTTTCTGCGGCCGCAGACGTGACTCCAGGATGGTATGTTGCCTCCGTGGTTCCAGGGTCAAGTATGTCACTGAACAGCTGCAGGGCATTCTGAGGGGGGAGGGTGAACAGCCAGAGGTCATGGTCCATATCAGTACCAACGACATAGGTAGGAAGAGGGCTAAGGTTCAGCAGGTAGAGTTTAGGGAGCTAGGGAAGTAGTTATAAAGCAGGACCTCAAAGGTAGTAATCTCCGGTGCCACATGTTAGTGAGCAGGAATACAATCCTCCCCAACTGGTTTCCCTCTCCTGTGTTCAACCATGGTAATGCTTATACAACCAGGCAGCAAAGATGAAAATTTACCCTTTTAAAGTGGGGTAGCATGTCATGTTCATTATTTTTATATTATTACACAAAGAGAGTTGTATTGAAAGAAATAGTGATTCAAAACTGGCTCGGAGGCAGGAAGCAGAGGGTAATGGTTGATGGGTGTTTTTGTGACTGGAAGGCTGTTTCCAGTGGAGTTCTGCAGGGCTCAGTACTAGGTCCCTTGCTTTTTGTGGTATATATCAACGATCTTGATTTGAATATAGGGGGTATGATTAAGAAGTTTGCAGATGATACTAAAATCGGCTGTGTGGTTGATACTGAAGAAGGAAGCTGTAGACTGCAGGAAGATATCAATAAATTGGCCAGGTCGGCAAAACAGTGGCAAATGGAATTCAATCTGGAGAAGTGTGAGGTAATGCATTTGGGGAGGGCGAACAAGGAAAGGGAATACACATTAAATGGTAGGACACTGAGTAGTGTAGAGGAACAAAGGGACCTTGAAGTGCATGTCCACAGATCCCTGAAGGTAGCAGGCCAAGTAGATAAGGTGGTTAAGAAGGCATACGGAATGCTTGCCTTTATTAGCCATGGCATAGAATATAAGAGCAGGGGGGTTATGCTTCAACTGCATAAAACACTAGTTAGGCCTCAGCTAGAGTACTGTGTGCAGTTCTGGTCACCACATTACAGGAAGGATGTGATTGCACTAGAGAGGGTACAGAGGAGATTTACAAGGATGTTGCCGGGAGTAGAGAATCTTAGCTATGAGGAAAGATTGGATAGGCTGGGTCTGTTTTCCTTGGAACAGAGGAGGCTGAGGGGAGACCTTATTGAAGTGTATAAAATTATGAGGGGCATAGATAAAGTGGATAGAAAGGCCCAATTTCCCTGAGCAGAGGGGTCAAAAACCAGGGGGCACAGATTTAAAATAATTGGGGGAAGGTTTAGAGGGGATTTGAGGGGAATTTTCTTCAGCCAGAGGGTTCTGGGGGTCTGGAACTCACTGCCTGAAAGGGTGGTAGAGGCAGGAACAAAGCAAAAACATTTAAAAAGTACTTGGGTGTGCACTTGGAATGCTCTAACCTGCAGGGCTACGGACCAAGGACTGGGAAGTGGGATTAGGCTGGATAGCTCTTTGTTGGCCGGCGTGGACATGATGGGCCGAAATGGCCTCATTCCGTGCTGTAACTTTCTATGATTCTATGAAAAGATCTACCCCATGTTTAGGTTTATAATCTACCTTTGTTTAGCTGTGTCCTGGGTACCACAGAGGTGTCACGACCCTTGGATACAAAGAATAGATTTGATTCCCCTAAAAGCCACCCTGAGATTTCCTTTTCTGGGGCAAATATTGCTGACACCATGGATTGCCTTAACATGATGGCATCTGTCAGCTGCTTGGGAAGTAAGCATTAACTTGCATAATGCAGTGTTGATGATCTCAAATTAGTTGAAAATTCAGAGAGTGGAATCCTTTCCAGTTCACGTCTGTCCTGGTATTGTGCAGGAAACCATATAGGGGCCCATGTGGGTGTAATCTATAACTGACCTCTGGGGAGGTGTGATTGGCAGAGAGGGGGTAGGGAAAGCCAACTCCAACAGTACCCTCCTCCTGTCGGAATGCTTAGAAAATGGCCTTATCATAACCAACACCTTGTTCCATCAGAGAGACAAGTACAAGGCTTCATGACAGCACCCTCGCTCCAAGCACTGGCATCTGCTGGACTACGTCATCGTCCGAGCGAGGGACCGCAAGGACGTCCGCATCACCCACGCCATGACAGGAGCTGATGACTGCTGGACACACCACCACCTAATCCGCTCTGTCATCTCCATCAATGTAGCCCCAAAACAGCAGCGGCAACAGAAACAATGCCGCAGGAAAATTAACGCTGGAGCACTCAAAGACCCTGCTAAGAAAACCCTATTCAGCCTGCACCTCACAACCAACCTGACGACTCCCAGTGATGCAGAGACACAGAGTGCCCACAGCACCTGGTCTACACTCAAGGCCTCCATAATCAGCACCTGTGAAGAGACGCTCGGTCACTCGGCCAGGAAACACCAAGACTGTTTGGACGGGAACGACCAGGAGATCCAGGAGCTAAAAAGCCGCAAGCGCAAGGCATTCCTGATCTGGAAAAAGCAACAGAACTCGAGAGCAAGAAAGCAGCTCTACAGAAGCCTGAAGGCCGAGGTCCAACAAAAAACTCGCGACCTAAAGAACAGATGGTGGGTGAAGAAAGCGCAGGAGATCCAGCAGCTAGCCGACAACCACGATGTGCTTGGATACTTTAGCGCAGTCAAGATGATCTTTGGCCCAAGCACCCAAGGCCCTACCCCACTGTGGGCCAAGAACGGAGAGGTGCTCATCAAGGACAGCGAGGCAGTCAGTGCCCGCTGGAAGGATCACTTTGAAGATCTCCTTAACCGCGACTCTGTTTTTGACGCGAGTGTCCTCAACTCCATCCCACAGCATGCTACCCGCCACCAGCTCAGCACAACCCAAGCCCGGCATGAGGTTGAAAAGGCCATTCGACAACTGAAGAACAACAAGGCCTCAGGAGCAGATGGAATCCCCGCTGAAGCACTAAAGCATCGCGGAGAAGCACTACTGGTATGAATTCATGAACTCATTTCTCTTATCTGGAAGGAGGCGAGCATGCCAGGGGATCTCAGAGATGCCGTAATTGTGACCAACTTCAAGAAAGGTGACAAGTCTGATTGCGGTAATTACAGAGGAGTTTCCCTGTTGTCTGCCACAGGGAAACTCATCGCAAGAATCCTCCTCAATCGCCTTCTCCCAGTGGCCGAAGAGCTCCTCCCAGAGTCGCAATGCGGATTCCACCCACTAAGGGGCACAATGGACATGATCTTCACCGCACGTCAATTACAAGAGAAATGCAGGGAACAGCACCAACCGCTGTACCTGGCCTTATTTGATCTCACAAAAGCCTTTGATACTGTCAACCGTGAGGGATTATGAAGTGTTCTCCTCAAATTCGGCAGCCCTCAAAAGTTTGTCACCATCCTCCTCCTGCTTCATGATGACATGCAAGCCGTGATCCTGACCAATGGTTCCACCACAGACCCAATTCAAGTATGAACCGGGGTCAAACAAGGCTGTGTCATCGCACCAACGCACTTCTCAATCTTCCTTGCTGCAAAGCTCCATCTCACTCTCAGTAAGCTCCCCACTGGAGTGGAGCTAATTTACAGAACAAACAGGAAACTGTTCAACCTCCGTTGCCTCCAGTCCAGATCCAAGGTCGTCCCATCATCTGTCGTCGAATTACAGTATGCAGACGACGCTTGCATCTGCGCTCACTTGGAGATCGAACTCCAAACTATGGGCCTTACACTAAACATCCATAAGACAAAGGTCCTCTACCAACCTGCCCCCACCACATAGTACTACCCCCGATTATCAAAATCCACGACAAGGCCTTTGACAACGTGGACCACTTTCCATACCTCGGGAGCCTACTGTCAACAAGGACAGATGTCGACGACGAAGTTCAACACCGCCTTCAGTGTGCCAGTGCAGCCTTCAGTCGCCTGAGGAAGAGAGTGTTTGAAGACCAGGACCTCAAACCCGGCACTAAGCTCATGGTCTACAGAGCAGCAGTGATACCCACCCTGCTGTATGCCTCAGAGACATGGACCATGTACAGCAGGCACGTCAAAGCACTGGAGAGATACCACCAACGCTGCCTCCGCAAGATTCTGCAAATCCATTAGCAGGATAGGCGCACCAACATCAGTGTTCTTGCTCAGGCCAACATCCCCAGCATCGAAGCTTTGACCACGCTCAATCAGCTCCGATGGACGGGCCACATTGTCCGCATGCCCGATACAAGACTCCCAAATCAAGCACACTACTCGGAGCTCCAGCACGGCAAAAGAGCCCCAGGTGGGCAGATGAAATGCTTCAAGGACACCCTCAAAGCCTCCTTGAAAAAGTGTAACAACCCCATCGACACCTGGGAATCCCTGGCCCAAGACCGCACAAAGTGGAAGAGAAGCATCCGGGAAGGCGCCGAACACCTCGAGTCTCTTCGCCGGGAGCAAGCGGAAGCCAAGCGCAAGCAGCGCAAGGAGCGCACATCAACCCAAGCACCCCACCCACCCGCCCCTTCAACCACCGTCTGCCCCACCTGTGACAGAGACTGTAGGTCCCGCATTGGACTCGTCAGTCACCTGCGAACTCATTTTTAATGTGGAAGCAAGTCATCCTCGGTTCCAAGGGACTGCCTAAGAAGAAGATATAGGGGGCCATGTAGGTGTAATCTATAACCTCCTGCTCCTTCTTGAAGCCTGCCACTTTAATATTGCACAGCCCTCACCTGTCAGTTGTCAATCGGAAAGGAAATGAACTGGGTGGCACCAGCAAATGATGCAACTGCGATTTGCTTCACACATCTATGCACAGCTGATTGTAAGTGAGTAGATTGAAATGGAAGCTTGAAATGGAATTTGACTGCAGATCTACTTGCAGCATGTGGTATAACCCCATGAGGACGTCCTTCCTGAATTGGACTCTCCAGAGGCACTACTTCTCAGGCAAACAGAGATTAGTGTGTCTATGCCTGCATATTCTACTGTGAGGACACCAGTGGGTGGGTGCAGAGTACCTGTGGTGTAGCTTGACCTATCTGGCATCCCTCTGTTGTTCCTCTTCTTCCAAAAAGTGGAGATGTCAGGGAATTTCCAATGGACGTGCATCATAGCACACTGGCAGCACAGATCGAAGAAAAGCCACACCACAGCAAGAGCCACAAAGGCTTCACAAAGATCTCAACGACAACAGGAACAAAGCAAAAATAAAGGGAAAAGCTCCAGTTGTGGCCTGACTCTGTAGCAATCTGACTCTATTAGTCTCTTTTAACTGATTTTCATATGGAGTTGAGTTATTAGCAATTCTGAATGCCCAGTTTATATGGGCCAAGTAAATGAAACAATGTTAAAAAAATGGAAGTGAAAGGAAATCATGTGAATTATGTCATGATATCATCATGCATTTGTTTACATGCATCTGTCCACAAGCTGACAGTTGCTTCCTGCAGCCAGCGCAAGTCTGATCAGAAGATCTGATGGGGCAGGAGGAGAAACTATCAGCATTATGAATCTCACCCAATTTTCCAATCATCCTTATCTATGCCCTAAAAATAAGGCAAACCCAACAGGAAAATCTACTGTCTTGTATACAATAAAGATTCCTGAAAATTGGGCATGGGGGCCTGAATGAAATTTTGGAACCAGAATCCTGGTTGTGACTCTGCACTGGAGAATAAACACCCTCGTAATACTCGAACTAAACTACATAGTAACATCCAGCAAATACAGGTAATTGATGCAGCAGGCAGCAAGAAATGGTAGACACATGCTGAAAAGTGAGTGAACCATCCTTACTTCAGTGCTCCAATAGCATTTACATTCCTGCTTCTGTCACTTGATGAATGGATACCAGGGGAATTCCCTTTAATGTAGCTAACATGCTCATAAAGGACCTGTTAACTGACCCTTCATGATGGACATCTTGGTGATAAAGTACAGAAATTAAACGTGCTGAATGACAACTGCTAGCTACAACCTTTCAGTGCAACCCCTGCAAGTTCCAGTATCAGCCACATTCTTGTTGATTTAACAAAGAAATATTTGCAAAGAAAAGAAAAATAATACTGTGGGTATTTAACTTAATTTGATTTTAACCTGGAGTCAAATATTATCATAAAACTACAAAGAGATTTATATGTTCATATTAAGCCATCTGTTATAATTAACTTGTAATTTAATTCTATGGTGCAACTTATCATTTACAACTTTTAAAAATATAGCCACGATAAAGTTCTACTGCTAAGTTACCTTAATTGATAACATTCTCAAAATAAAAAAAATAACTGATCTTATTCAATTGGCTCTACTTCTTGTTTTGATACAGAAACATTACTGTCACGGGGCCGTGCATTCACGGGGCCGTTTTGCTAGGGTTTCAGTAGTGGACCCAAGCGCAGGAAACCTATCCAAGGACTCGAGACCAGGTAGAACTCGAAAGATGCTTCACTTGATACTCGAAAACACAGAGACATGGTAACACTCGAGAGATGATTGCTTGAGACTCGAAAACGCCAGAGACACAGCAAGAGCTGTTACTTGCAGGCAGGCGAACCCAGGACTGAGCAAAGAGGACAGGAAAAAAGGAAGCTTAAATACAGGCCAGAGTGGTCACGTGACAATTATTCAAATGAGACAGGAGACAAATACTTTAACAACACACAGGTGAGGCCAGAGGCACAGAGACAAAACAGGGACAAAACCGAACAACTTTATTAACTAGCCTGATTACTCTGATGAGATCAATTACTCGAGAAACAGGTGAGGAGAGGGGCCCAAAGGCACAGCAGCTGCACACCGAAGCCTCAAAAACCGCCCTCAGGCGGCGAGCAGAGGGAAGTGCCGCTGAAGCCGTTACAATTACAGCAATGCTCATGGACAGTAAGTGTAATAGGAGTACGCGCACTCACAGGGGGTCATTTTAATCTAACCCACCCCGCTTCAATGGAAAGTAAAATCGGGCGGGATGTAAAATGGACAGCTGATGCGATTTCATCAGTTTCCCGCTGGGCGGTTAGATTAAAATTACCCCTTGGTGTTAAACCGTACCCAACAGATACACTCTTGAGTGGCCTGAGGATCCATAAATTTCTGCAGGTTAAGAGCGAGAATCTGGGAAAGAGACAGGAAAAATTATAATGGGGAGAGACTTTAAACAAATATTTTGTATCTGTCTTCACAGTAGAAGACACAAAAAACATACCAAAAATAGTGGGGAACCAAGCGGCTAATGAGATTGAGGAACTTAAAGTAATTAAGATCAGTAGAGAAAAAGTACTTTAGAAACTAATGGAACTAAAAGCCGACAAATCCCCTGGACCTGATGGCCTACATCCTAGGGTTATAAAATAGGTGGCTGCACAGATAGTGGATGCATTGGCTGTGATCTTTCAAAATTTCCTAGATTATAGGAGGGTCCCAGCACATTAGAAGGTAGCAAATGCAACCCCGCTGTTCATCGGTAATGGGGAAAATGCTAGAGTCCATTATAAAAGATGTGATAGCAGAGCACTTGGAAAACAGTGACAGGATCAGACAAAGTCAACATGGATTTACAAAAGGTAAATCGTGCTTGACTAACCTACTGGAGTTTTTTGAGGATGTAACTGGTAGAATAGATAAGGGAGAACCAGTGGATGTGGTGTATTTGGACTTTCAGAAGGCTTTCAATAAGGTCCCACATAAGAGATTAGTGTGCAAAGTTAAAGCACATGGGATTGGGGGTAAGGTACTGACTTGGATAGAGAACTGGTTGGCAGACAGGAAGCAGAGAGTTGGAATAAACGGTTCTTTTTCCGAGTGGCAGGCAGTGACTAGTGGGGTACCGCAGGGATCGGTGCTAGGATCCCAGCTATTCACAATATATATTAATGATCTAGATGAGGGAAGTAGATGTAATATCTCCAAGTTTGCAGGTGACACAAAGCTGGGTGGGCGTGTGTGCTGTGAGGAGGATGCCGAGAAACCCCAGTATGATTTGGACAGGTTGGGTGATTGGGCAGATGCATGGCAGATGCAGTATAATTTGGATAAATGCAAGGTTATCCACTTATGTGGCAAAAACAGGAAGGCGGATTATTGTCTGAACAGCAATAGATTGAGAGAAGGGGTAGTGCAACGAGACCTGGGTGTCCTTGTGCACCAGTCGCTGAAGGTAAGCATGCAGGTGCAGCAGGCGGTTAAGAAGACAAATGGTATGTTGGCCATCATGGCGAGAGGATTTGAGTACAGGAACAAGGATGTCTTGCTGCAGTTCGACAGGGCCTTGGTGAGACCACACCTTGAGTATTGTGTGCAGTTTTGGTCACCTTATCTGAGGAAGGATGTTCTTGCCATGGAGGGAGTGCAGCGAAGATTCACCAGACTGATACCTGGGATGGCAGGAATGGCGTTTGAGGAGAGATTGGGTCGGTTGGGCTTATATTCGCTGGAGTTTAGAAGTATGAGAGGGGATCTCATTGAAACCTATAAAATTCTAACAGGACTAGACATACTAGATGCAGGAAGGATGTTCCCGATGGTGGGGTAGTCCAGAACCAGGGGTCACAGTCTAAAGATAAGGGCTAAGCCATTTAGGACAGAGATGAGGAGGAATTTCTTCATCCAGAGAGTGGTGAACCTGTGGAATTCTCGACCACAAAAGGCAGTTGAGGCCAATTCATTAAGTATAGTCAAGAAGGAGTTAAATATATTTCTTAAAGCTAAAGGGATCAAGGGATATGGGGAGAAAGCAGGGACAGGGTACTGAATTTGGATGATCAGCCATGATCTCATTAAATGGTGGAGCAGGCTCAAGGGGCCGAATGGCCTACTCCTGCTCCTATCTTCTATGTTTCTATGTTTCAAGAAAGAAGGGGGAGAAACAGAGAACTACAAGCCAGTTAGCCTGAAATCAGTTGCCAGGAAAATGCTGGAATCCATTATTAAGGAAGTGGTAGCAGGGCATTTAGAAAATCATTATGGGGCAGAAAAAGCCCGGGCCTGCTTGCATTTCTTGTCACAGGACCGGTTCCGATGTCGGCGCGATGTGCTTACCTGATCCAGCGGCGTAGTTAGTGCGATGTGCCGGCTGGGATCAGGTGAGCACTCTGCAGCCAATCAGGGGAGGGGAAATTCATTCATGAGTTTGATAGTAAAGACTGTCAAACTCATGAAAAGTACGGGCGCCCAAAAGACTACTTTAACTTTAATTAAAATTTTTTAAAACATCCCAATAATTAAATAAACTATAATTAACTTTAAAAAACTATTTAAAACAATTAATAAAATTTTTGATTTTTTTTTTTCACGAATTCGGGTCTAAAAATAAACTTACCTTAATGTAAAGTCCTTAAAAACAATGAAGCTGTGGAAAAAATGTAATAATTTTAAATATTAGACCACTTACCTTCAAGAATCCACTGCTTACGCCTCCTTTTTTTATTTCCAAAAAGTTCAGTCCCTTGCACATGCACAAACCTGTCTAAACGAAGGAAGTTCAACGCTCTGCGCGCATGCGTTGGACCTCTTAACCCCTTAGTTCAATGGAGAGGAAATGCCGGGTTCCCACTCATGCGCTGTGCATGCTGGAATCCGGCACTTCCAACGGGCCCACGCGTGAGTACACCGTCCGTACTCACGCGTTGGGACCGGAATTACTGGCCCTATATGATTAGGCAGAGTCAACATTGTTTTATTAAAGGGAAATCATGTTTAACAAATTTATTACAGTTTTTTGAGACTAATTGCAGTGTAGATAAAGGGGAACCAGTGGATGTAGTATATTTGGATTTCCAAAAGGCACTTGATAAGGTGCCATGTAAAAGGTTGTTACGCAAGATAAGGGCTCATGGGTTTGGGGATAATATATTAGCATGGATAGAAGATTGGTCAACAGACAGAAAACAGAGAGCAGGGATAAATGGGTTATTTTCAGGTTGGCAGGCTGTAACTAGTGGGGTGCCACAAGGATCAGTGATTTAGATGAAGCGACCAAGAGTAATGTATCCAAGTTTGCTGATGATACAAAGCTAGGTGGGAAAGTAAGCTGTAAGGAGGACACAAAGGCCTAGAAATTCAGTTGTTAGCGCCAGCTGTTAGCGCCTTAGGAGGAGGAGAAATGGGGCGCTAAGCGGCTAGCACCCAGGCGCGGCGCGATCTGCGCCTCTCGCGAACTGCACTCAAGATTTAGCGGTGGCGCAAAACCGCAGCGCCTGCTCAGTTGCGCGCGCAGATCATGACGTCATTTCATGGTGCAATGCCCTTGGTGCGCCCCGAACCAGAACTTCAGTGGCACCGCCCTTCTTTGCGCCTGGCGCCCCCAGCGACTGGTAGAATGGAATGGTTCCCAGTCGCTGCGGGGTGCAGGGGGCGCTATTTAAAGGGGACTCCTCCTGCATTTTAAGCGGCAGCCATTTTGTGCCAATCCTGTGTGAGAGACGGATATTTGGAGAGAGACAAAGGCAGAGAGCTTTCTGCTTTGACTCAGTGCTCGCACAGGTACTTCTGGCTTCAAGCCAGAGCTTTGCACTTGGATTTAACTATCAGTGCCATAGCCTTGAGTTGCCACATATAATGGGGGCTGCAATGGGTGGAAACATTGGCTTTCTGCATTGCATTCAAAGGGCTCAGAGACGCCGTGAGAGAGTGCCAGTCATGGCCAGACGGAGAAGGTCCAACAGGCGTCGGCACAGGAGGCCTTACCCACCCAGAGTATACCGCCAGCAGTTCTCATATCTGAACATGTCTGAGGAGCAGTGTGTTCGGAGGCTGCGATTCAGAAGGGAGGTGGTCACTGAGATCTGCCACCTGCTTCGCAGAGATCTGCAGCCATAGCTGAGGAGCAGGACGTCTCTGTCGGTGGCAGTGAAGGTGACGGTGGCTCTCAACTTCTATGCCACCGGCTCCTTCCAATCTGCTACTGGGGACATTTCCAACATCTCCCAGTTCGCGGTACATTGCTGCATCCGCCAGGTGACCAATGTCCTTTTCAGAAGGAGACGTCAGTACATCTCCTTCCCCATGACCCTGGACAAGCAGCAAGAGTGTGCAATGGGATTTGGAAGAATAGCGGGCTTCCCCATGGTCCAGGGCGTAGAACTGATGAACCAGCAATGGTCAGGCCTTGCTTCAGGGCTGCAGTGTGCAGGGCATGGCAGCCAAACAAGTCGACCCTCCCCCTTTAAGAGCTGACTGGCGCCAGCGTGTCTGCCTTCATTCAGAAACTCGCCGCACCTGCACTGCGCCCGCCCTCGGTGTTAGCGCCTTGGCTCGCCGGCTTAGCGCCTTATGATAGCCGTGCATCACCTGCTTTAGCACAGCAGCAACCTCTTGGGGCGATGCAATTCAATTTCGGCGAAGGTGGCGCTAAGTTGCGCCCGGCGCTAAATTTAATGAACGCCTGGCTGTAGTGCCCCAAACGTGGTGATACTGAATTTCTAGGCCAAAGAGCCTGCAAATGGATATGGTCATGTTAAATGAGTGGGCAATATGGTGGCAGATGGAGTATAATGTTGGGAAATGTGAGGTTATTCACTTTGGTAGGAAGAATAGAAAAACAGAATATTTTATAAATGGTGAGAAACTATTAAATGCTGGTGTTCAGAGAGATTTAGGTGTCCTCATACAGGAAACAAAGAGTTAGCATGCAGATACAGCAAACAATTAGGAAGGCAAATGTCATGTTGGCCTTTATTGCAAGGGGGTTGGAGTACAAGAATAAGGAAGTCTTGCTACAATTGTACAGGGCCGTGGTGAGACCACACCTGGAGTACTGTGCACAGTTTTGGTCTCCTTATCTGAGGAAGGATATACTTGCCTTAAAGGCGGTGCAACGAAGGTTCACTAGATTGATTCCTGGGATGAAAGAGTTGTCCTATGAGGTGAGATTGAGTAGATTATGCTTATACTCTCTGGCATTTAGATGAATGAGAGGTGATCTCATTGAAACATATAAGATCCTGAGGGGGATTAACAGGGTAGATGCTGAGAGGTTGTTTCCCCTGGCTGGAGAGTCTAGAACTATGGGGCACAGTCTCAAGATAAGGGGTCAGCCATTTAAGACTGAGATGAGGAGAAATTTCTTCACTCAGAGGGTTGTGAATCTTTGGAATTCTGATGGGCTGTGGATGCTTAATTGTTGGCTGGAATTTATCCAATATGACTGAACAGTAGTGCTAAAAGAGGCTCAGGTTATTGTGCCAGGTCGTCGCACACATTTGCAGCTTGCTGGAGCAAGACCTGCAGCCCATGGACCTGGTGGACCCACCTAACCAGTGGCTGTCAAAACCACCAGCGCCCTCAAATTCTTTCCCTTAGGCTCCTTCCAGAGATCTGCAGCAGATATTTGCAGCATCTCGCAATCGGCTGCCCACAGATGCATCACACATGGTCACTGATACCATGTTTCACAAGTCATCCAATTATGTGAAGTTTATCACTGATGAAGCCAGTGTTGTTGAACATGCACTGTAAGGGGTGGCATGTGGGTTGTTTGTCAGCTTCACCTCTGACTCCTTTGAGTGGTTCGAATCGCTCCCACTCCCTTTTGTTCTAGACTTTGAACTTATTTGGGGGTTGTAATAAACTTGCAACAGACACCTGGGTTAGTCAAAAGAATTCAGATCTTTATTTTGAGACAGGAAAATATACAATACAATAAAACTTATACTCTAAAAGGGTGGGGAACACTTGGAATAAGCGAGGGAGAATTACAATACACACAATCCCTTACCGTCCCAACCCCACTACACTAGCTAGGCTGCAATCCAGAGGATCAGGAAATGCTCACCAAAACGACTTTCTTGACAGACTGTAGAGGTTCACGATTTCGGGGTTCTCCTTAGTTGTGGCGGTTGGGACCTGCCGTACCTCGGACGTGGTAGAAGACTGCACTTGCGTTGGGTCTTCAGTTTGGGTTTGTCCGCAGATGCGGTTAGTCGCGCTGTTGGATGTATCAGGTGAGGACCCGATTTTCTTTGGTTAGGGCTAGTTTTAGGGTCTTTTGTGTCCAAATCTTACCCAGGGGTAAGTCAGCATAGCCTGTAGAGTGGAAACAAGTCTTTAGTTCGTGAGTTTTTCGGCGGTTGGTTTCTTGTTGGTTGCGGTGGCCCAATGTTGCCTGGTTGGTGGTAATATTGGTGGTTGTTGGTTTCTGTAGGCCTTTGGGTGCCACGACGTTTGTTTCTTCTTTCTTCCTTCAAGTCTCCGATGATGATCCGTTGAGCTGTACTGTGCTCTCGCTGACCTTCTGACGAGCTGACCGACTGATGAACTGACTAACTGAAAAGGCAGGCCTCAATTATACTAATTTGGGGCCTGGCTTATCTGACCGCCTAATCTCGGGTTTCTTTGTTAAATTTGGTGGGCTCGTTATTTTTAATGTGTTTTAAAACTTTAACGAGCTTCGGGGATGTTATGTTCATAAATAAATAGACGTTTTCATTATGAACAGCTAGCTTGAGCTAGTCATTTATTCAGCCATGTGGACTAGTGTACAGGCATCCATCTTGACTACTGCCTTGTGGGTACCCCCTAGTTAACATACAGCTCCACCTAGTGTACCATTCTAGAATGACATGTTACTGATCATTACATCCCCCTTCCTTAGAGGTTAAACAAAATCAATATCAATCAATGATAACGACATAAACATCTTCACAACAATCAACACATTTTCAAAGCTTTAATTTATGAACTCTAAGCTTTTCATTCTTTTATTATAGTTTTCTTTGTGCTCAAAGATTAAGTCTATCAGGCTTTTTTACTTCACGTGTGGATCTTCTCAGCACAGGTAAGTCTGATGTGTTTTCATGAGAGCCTGTATATGTGTTTGTGTTAGATTGTTCCGGTGGTGAGTGACAAGATTCAGTTGCGGCATTGTCATCGATTTGCTCTTGGATAGTTTCTTGTGTTTTCAGGAGGGAACGGCGGTTCCTCCTGAGAATCTGTCCTTCCTCAGTTCTAACGGTGTATGACCTTGGTCCTACTTCCTCAAGAACTGTAGCTTTCCTGTTCCATGCATTTGGATCCTCAATCCTGACAACATCATCCCTTGTCAATGGTTTTAGAGTTTTGGATGACTTCTCATAGTGTGATTTCTGTTTCAGCTTTAACAGTTGAAGTCTCTGTCTTAGTTCCTTACTCTGCTTTTCTTTTGTACAGCAGGGTAGCGTGGTGCGCAACTTGTGACCCATTAGGAGTTCAGCAGGTGAAGAACCACAGTCTAAAGGGGAGGCTCGGTAGCTCAGCAGGGCGAGATAAGGATCAGACTTGCTTTCTGTTGCTTTCTTCAGTAGCTGTTTGAGAACTTGAACACCTTTCTCTGCCTTACCATTCGACTGAGCATACAGAGGACTGGATGTGATGTGTTGAAAGTCATAATGTGCTGCAAACTGTTGCCACTCCTTACAGTTGAAGCACGGACCATTGTCGCTAGCGGCAATCCTGGGAATTCCATGTCTGGCGAAGATGGATTTCACATGCATTATGACACTGCTTGCTGATGTGCTTGAGAGCAGTGCCATCTCAGGATAGTTAGAATAGTAGTCAATCCCTATTAGATAGTCTTTACCATTCAAATGAAAGAGGTCCATACCAACCTTTTGCCATGGTGCTGTTGGTAAGTCAGCTACTATCATTGGTTCCTTTGCTTGTTTGTTTTGGTGTTTCTGACATGTCTCACATATGCCTATCATGTTCTCAATGTCCTTATTTATGCCAGGCCAATAAACAGTGGCCTAGAAATTCATTGTAGCCACTTTTGGGGCGTTAACGTCGGGCAGCCGCTAAAGTTTGCGCCCGCCGCCAAATCGAGGCCACTTCTGCGATATTCATTAGCTTCACCCTAAGAGTTTGCTCGAGCGCTAAAACTGGTGCTGGACGCCTCTCTTTAGGCGCTAAGCCGGAGGTGCTGAGCGAGAGCGCCCAGGACGGGCGCAGTGCAGGTGCGGCCATCTCGTGATTGACAGCAGACACCAAGCTTTGCACTTGGATTTAACTATCAGTGCCATAGCCTTGAGTTGCCACATATAATGGGGGCTGCAATGGGTGGAAACATTGGCTTTCTGCATTGCATTCAAAGGGCTCAGAGACGCCGTGAGAGAGTGCCAGTCATGGCCAGACGGAGAAGGTCCAACAGGCGTCGGCACAGGAGGCCTTACCCACCCAGAGTATACCGCCAGCAGTTCTCATATCTGAACATGTCTGAGGAGCAGTGTGTTCGGAGGCTGCGATTCAGAAGGGAGGTGGTCACTGAGATCTGCCACCTGCTTCGCAGAAATCTGCAGCCACAGCTGAGGAGCAGGACGTCTCTGTCGGTGGCAGTGAAGGTGACGGTGGCTCTCAACTTCTATGCCACCGGCTCCTTCCAATCTGCTACTGGGGACATTTCCAACATCTCCCAGTTCGCGGTACATTGCTGCATCCGCCAGGTGACCAATGTCCTTTTCAGAAGGAGACGTCAGTACATCTCCTTCCCCATGACCCTGGACAAGCAGCAAGAGTGTGCAATGGGATTTGGAAGAATAGCGGGCTTCCCCATGGTCCAGGGCGTAGAACTGATGAACCAGCAATGGTCAGGCCTTGCTTCAGGGCTGCAGTGTGCAGGGCATGGCAGCCAAACAAGTCGACCCTCCCCCTTTAAGAGCTGACTGGCGCCAGCGTGTCTGCCTTCATTCAGAAACTCGCCGCACCTGCACTGCGCCCGCCCTCGGTGTTAGCGCCTTGGCTCGCCGGCTTAGCGCCTTATGATAGCCGTGCATCACCTGCTTTAGCACAGCAGCAACCTCTTGGGGCGATGCAATTCAATTTCGGCGAAGGTGGCGCTAAGTTGCGCCCGGCGCTAAATTTAATGAACGCCTGGCTGTAGTGCCCCAAACGTGGTGATACTGAATTTCTAGGCCAAAGAGCCTGCAAATGGATATGGTCATGTTAAATGAGTGGGCAATATGGTGGCAGATGGAGTATAATGTTGGGAAATGTGAGGTTATTCACTTTGGTAGGAAGAATAGAAAAACAGAATATTTTATAAATGGTGAGAAACTATTAAATGCTGGTGTTCAGAGAGATTTAGGTGTCCTCATACAGGAAACAAAGAGTTAGCATGCAGATACAGCAAACAATTAGGAAGGCAAATGTCATGTTGGCCTTTATTGCAAGGGGGTTGGAGTACAAGAATAAGGAAGTCTTGCTACAATTGTACAGGGCCGTGGTGAGACCACACCTGGAGTACTGTGCACAGTTTTGGTCTCCTTATCTGAGGAAGGATATACTTGCCTTAAAGGCGGTGCAACGAAGGTTCACTAGATTGATTCCTGGGATGAAAGAGTTGTCCTATGAGGTGAGATTGAGTAGATTATGCTTATACTCTCTGGCATTTAGATGAATGAGAGGTGATCTCATTGAAACATATAAGATCCTGAGGGGGATTAACAGGGTAGATGCTGAGAGGTTGTTTCCCCTGGCTGGAGAGTCTAGAACTATGGGGCACAGTCTCAAGATAAGGGGTCAGCCATTTAAGACTGAGATGAGGAGGAATTTCTTCACTCAGAGGGTTGTGAATCTTTGGAATTCTGATGGGCTGTGGATGCTTAATTGTTGGCTGGAATTTATCCAATATGACTGAACAGTAGTGCTAAAAGAGGCTCAGGTTATTGTGCCAGGTCGTCGCACACATTTGCAGCTTGCTGGAGCAAGACCTGCAGCCCATGGACCTGGTGGACCCACCTAACCAGTGGCTGTCAAAACCACCAGCGCCCTCAAATTCTTTCCCTTAGGCTCCTTCCAGAGATCTGCAGCAGATATTTGCAACATCTCGCAATCGGCTGCCCACAGATGCATCACACATGGTCACTGATACCATGTTTCACAAGTCATCCAATTATGTGAAGTTTATCACTGATGAAGCCAGTGTTGTTGAACATGCACTGTAAGGGGTGGCATGTGGGTTGTTTGTCAGCTTCACCTCTGACTCCTTTGAGTGGTTCGAATCGCTCCCACTCCCTTTTGTTCTAGACTTTGAACTTATTTGGGGGTTGTAATAAACTTGCAACAGACACCTGGGTTAGTCAAAAGAATTCAGATCTTTATTTTGAGACAGGAAAATATACAATACAATAAAACTTATACTCTAAAAGGGTGGGGAACACTTGGAATAAGCGAGGGAGAATTACAATACACACAATCCCTTACCGTCCCAACCCCACTACACTAGCTAGGCTGCAATCCAGAGGATCAGGAAATGCTCACCAAAACGACTTTCTTGACAGACTGTAGAGGTTCACGATTTCGGGGTTCTCCTTAGTTGTGGCGGTTGGGACCTGCCGTACCTCGGACGTGGTAGAAGACTGCACTTGCGTTGGGTCTTCAGTTTGGGTTTGTCCGCAGATGCGGTTAGTCGCGCTGTTGGATGTATCAGGTGAGGACCTGATTTTCTTTGGTTAGGGCTAGTTTTAGGGTCTTTTGTGTCCAAATCTTACCCAGGGGTAAGTCAGCATAGCCTGTAGAGTGGAAACAAGTCTTTAGTTCGTGAGTTTTTCGGCGGTTGGTTTCTTGTTGGTTGCGGTGGCCCAATGTTGCCTGGTTGGTGGTAATATTGGTGGTTGTTGGTTTCTGTAGGCCTTTGGGTGCCACGACGTTTGTTTCTTCTTTCTTCCTTCAAGTCTCCGATGATGATCCGTTGAGCTGTACTGTGCTCTCGCTGACCTTCTGACGAGCTGACCGACTGATGAACTGACTAACTGAAAAGGCAGGCCTCAATTATACTAATTTGGGGCCTGGCTTATCTGACCGCCTAATCTCGGGTTTCTTTGTTAAATTTGGTGGGCTCGTTATTTTTAATGTGTTTTAAAACTTTAACGAGCTTCGGGGATGTTATGTTCATAAATAAATAGACGTTTTCATTATGAACAGCTAGCTTGAGCTAGTCATTTATTCAGCCATGTGGACTAGTGTACAGGCATCCATCTTGACTACTGCCTTGTGGGTACCCCCTAGTTAACATACAGCTCCACCTAGTGTACCATTCTAGAATGACATGTTACTGATCATTACATCCCCCTTCCTTAGAGGTTAAACAAAATCAATATCAATCAATGATAACGACATAAACATCTTCACAACAATCAACACATTTTCAAAGCTTTAATTTATGAACTCTAAGCTTTTCATTCTTTTATTATAGTTTTCTTTGTGCTCAAAGATTAAGTCTATCAGGCTTTTTTACTTCACGTGTGGATCTTCTCAGCACAGGTAAGTCTGATGTGTTTTCATGAGAGCCTGTATATGTGTTTGTGTTAGATTGTTCCGGTGGTGAGTGACAAGATTCAGTTGCGGCATTGTCATCGATTTGCTCTTGGATAGTTTCTTGTGTTTTCAGGAGGGAACGGCGGTTCCTCCTGAGAATCTGTCCTTCCTCAGTTCTAACGGTGTATGACCTTGGTCCTACTTCCTCAAGAACTGTAGCTTTCCTGTTCCATGCATTTGGATCCTCAATCCTGACAACATCATCCCTTGTCAATGGTTTCAGAGTTTTGGATGACTTCTCATAGTGTGATTTCTGTTTCAGCTTTAACAGTTGAAGTCTCTGTCTTAGTTCCTTACTCTGCTTTTCTTTTGTACAGCAGGGTAGCGTGGTGCGCAACTTGCGACCCATTAGGAGTTCAGCAGGTGAAGAACCACAGTCTAAAGGGGAGGCTCGGTAGCTCAGCAGGGCGAGATAAGGATCAGACTTGCTTTCTGTTGCTTTCTTCAGTAGCTGTTTGAGAACTTGAACACCTTTCTCTGCCTTACCATTCGACTGAGCATACAGAGGACTGGATGTGATGTGTTGAAAGTCATAATGTGCTGCAAACTGTTGCCACTCCTTACAGTTGAAGCACGGACCATTGTCGCTAGCGGCAATCCTGGGAATTCCATGTCTGGCGAAGATGGATTTCACATGCATTATGACACTGCTTGCTGATGTGCTTGAGAGCAGTGCCATCTCAGGATAGTTAGAATAGTAGTCAATCCCTATTAGATAGTCTTTACCATTCAAATGAAAGAGGTCCATACCAACCTTTTGCCATGGTGCTGTTGGTAAGTCAGCTACTATCATTGGTTCCTTTGCTTGTTTGTTTTGGTGTTTCTGACATGTCTCACATATGCCTATCATGTTCTCAATGTCCTTATTTATGCCAGGCCAATAAACAGTGGCCTAGAAATTCATTGTAGCCACTTTTGGGGCGTTAACGTCGGGCAGCCGCTAAAGTTTGCGCCCGCCGCCAAATCGAGGCCACTTCTGCGATATTCATTAGCTTCACCCTAAGAGTTTGCTCGAGCGCTAAAACTGGTGCTGGACGCCTCTCTTTAGGCGCTAAGCCGGAGGTGCTGAGCGAGAGCGCCCAGGACGGGCGCAGTGCAGGTGCGGCCATCTCGTGATTGACAGCAGACACCCTGGCGCCGGCCAGCTCTTAAGGGGGAAGGGTCGACTTTGTCTGCTGCCACGCCCTGGATAGTGGAGCCCTCCAGCTAGGCCTGAACACTGCTGCTGGACCCAAATAGCGCCTGAAGCCATGCAGAGGGCCCGTGAATGAGCGCAGCGCTTCTCAGAGCGTGATCTGAGTGCGCTGGTTGGTGGTGTGGAGAAGAGGCGCCATATTTTGTACCCGGACAATGGCAGGAAGGCGCCGGTCCGCGCCTACCGGAGAGCCTGGAGGCATGTCGCCAGCAAGGTGTCAGCCAACAGCGAGGTCCCCAGGACCGGTGTCCAATGCCGCAAAAAGTTTAATGACCTCACGCGGATTGTCAGGGTGAGTACCCTTTCCAGTGACCTCCTCATCCTTGCATGTGCACCTCACATTATGGGCAAAGGGACCTGAAAGCCCTAATGGCCAGCCCTCATCCAGCAGCTATGGGACAGGCATGAACATCAATTGCACATTCTGCACTTAACACACTGGCCAAGCTATTCCACCATGGGAGGCAGTGCACACAAGATCAGGGCGACACACTGGCCAGGCTATTCCACCATGGGAGGCAGTGCAAACAAGATCAGGGCGACACACTGGCCAGGCTATTCCACCATGGGAGGCAGTGCACACAAGATCAGGGCGACACACTGGCCAGGCTATTCCACCATGGGAGGCAGTGCACACAAGATCAGGGCTACACACTGTACTTAGAGGCCGTCCTTTCTCTTGCAGGCCAAGCTGGCCAATAACAAGAAGAGCCGCACTGCGACCGGGGGAGGCCGACCCCAGATCCAGCCGCTCACCGAGCTGCAACATCGCGTGGAGCACATCATGGGTGCCCGGGTGATTGGCCCCATTGCATGTGGAGATGCCGACCCTGTTCTGGGCACCAATGGTAAGGACATCAATGTTTGGACCTCTCTCGTCCCACTTGCGCATCAGATCTACATCCTTTGCCACTGTCCGACCAATGCGCTGAATGCCGCCACTCATGCATCCCTCGCTGACGCCCTCTCCTCACTCTAAAGCTACTCTTGTGCCTTCCTGCTTTCAGATGGTGAGGAGGAGGTCCCTGAACTTGCCAGTGACAGCCCCTCAGAGGAGGAGGAGGAGGAGGAGCAAGAGGAAGGCGGCCCATCAGGGGAACCCTCAGCCGTGGCAACCCATGCCAATGTAGGGGACACGTCTTCCCTGGAGGGGAGCGTCGCGGAAGTGTCGGAGGGGAGGGGAGCTCATGGGACCTGCGGCCTGCAGAAACGCGGGAGGGGGGTGCCAGCTCGGCGGCCTTCTCCCCAGAGGGGGGAAGGGTCGGAGGGGAGTCCAATTGCTGGGCCCAGCGGCCTCCAGCAACGCAGGAAGGGTCGGCCAGCTCGGTGGCCTTCTCCCCAGAGGGAGAGTCCGGCCTCCAGTCCGGAGATGGTCTTCGCCGAGGAGATGGAACGCCTCGAGGACTTGTCCGCGGACTCGGAGCGCCGGCACACGGAGCTCATGGGGGTAGTGGCACGGTTGCCTGAGGCCATCGAGTCCCTCTCTCGGAGTGTCACCAACGTCGGGGCCTCACAGGCCATCAGTTTGGCGGAATTCGGGGCAGAGCAGGCAGCGAGTCGGGCGGCATTCGGGGCAGATCAGGCAGCGAGTCGTGCGGCATTCGGGGCAGCTCAGGCAGCGAGTGGGCAGCTGATCAGTGGTGCCGTGCAGTCACTGGGTGCTCTGATGAGGTCACTGAACAGGTCAACATGGGCACTCACTGCTGCCACACTCGCTGTGTCAGCCAGGCATCGCCAGGGCACCCGGCGCGCTGCAGCAGCACAGCAGTCTGTCCCTCGGCAGATTGGTGCGCATGCTGCAGTGCTGGCCCGGGCGAGTGCCAGTGTCTCAGGCGACCAGCTAGCGCCTGCCATCCGCCAGCTTGCCCCCATTCCTCCAGCCGCCACTGTCACTCCCCCAGTGGAGCTGCCAGGAGCTGCTGCAGCGACTGATGCTGGCCAGCCACAGCTGCAGCATTCAACAGCCGCCCGCTCGACGGCCAGACCTCGACTAGGCCGACCCCCAAGGGCATCTGCCGTCACGACATGTGCCCCTCTGGAGCATGCCCCCAGCCTTGCAGCAGCCAATGGCCTTACTTTGAGGAGGAGCAGCAGGGCGGGCAGGGGCCACACAAAGATGGCCAAGACATCGCCCTAGCGGGCCAAAAAGTCGAATGTGTGGCCAGTTGTGTTTGTTTTTTGAGGCCGAGAATTGGATGTTTGTTTTTTGAGGCCGAGAATTGGATGTTTGTTTTTTGAAGGCCGAGGATGTGATGTTTGTATTTTACGAAGTCCGAGGATGACGGCCATTTTAGTTGCACTGTTTTGTTAATCCTCTCCAGGTTGTGGGAGCGAGTAATGTGTTTGAGTGTTTTTTGGGGGTTTCGTCTGTTTTTGGTTTTCATGTGGGAAGGGCCCTGGGTTTGTACAATAAAGCATTTTATTTATTAACATTGTCCATGTTTGATCTTTGAAGTGTTTGTAGCCTTAACCGCCTGAGGGCTTGCGGAGCGGCTGCAATCATGTTCTTTCATTGGCACAAGCCATTCCCTGACAGGGGGCCTAGAAGTGACGTTCAATAAGCCGCCGACGGGCGGCCCTTGGGCCTTGTGCCTCCCTCCTGGGCTGGTACTCCTCGTCCTCCTCCTCCTCATGCTCCTCCTGCTCCTCCTCCTGAGGTGGGGGTCCAACGTGAGGTGGCAGTGCCTGAGTCCTGCGGATAGCCAGGTTGTGCAGCATGCAGCAAACGACGACGAATTGGGAGACTCGGTCCTGCGAATACTGGAGGGCTCCCCCGGAGCGATCAAGACAGCGGAACCGTTGCTTGAGGATGCCGATTGTTTGTTCTGTGATGTTCCTAGTCGCTTGATGGCTCTCGTTGTATGCCTCTTCAGCAGGGGTCGTGGGCGCGCGGAGAGGGGTCATGAGCCAGGTACACAAAGGATAGCCTTTGTCTCCGATAAGCCATCCTCTTGGGTGAGGCTGTGCCTGGAAGATGTCAGCCACAGTTGTCTGTCGCAGGATAAAGGCATCGTGGCTGCTGCCTGGAAAGCGGGCATTGACAGCTAGGATGCACTGCCTGTGGTCACACACCAGCTGTACGTTGAGGGAATGGTAGCCCTTCCAGTTGCGGTAATCCTCGGCATGCTCCAGAGTTGCCCGCAAAGCCACATGCGTGCAGTCAATGGCGCCCTGTACCATGGGGAAGCCCGCTATTCTTGCAAATCCCACTGCACGCTGCTGCTGCTTGTCCAGGGTCATGGGGAAGGAGATGAATTGATGTCTCCTTCTGAAAAGGGCTTCGGTCACCTGGCGGATGCAGCAATGCACGGCGAACTGGGAGATGTTAGCGATGTCCCCAGCAGCGGATTGGAAGGAGCCGGTTGCATAGAAGTTGAGAGCCACCGTCACCTTCACTGCCACCGACAGAGACATCCTGCGCATCAGCTGTGGCTGCAGATCTCTCTGAAGCAGCTGGCAGATGTCTGCAACCACCTCCCTTCTGAATCGCAGCCTCCTAACACACATCGCGGCAGACATGGTCAGATAGGAGGACTGCTGGCGGTATACCCTGGGTGGGTAAGGCCTCAGTTGGTGACGCCTGTTGCCCCCTCTGCATCTAGCCAGGGCTGCCACTCTCTCACGGCGTCTGTAAGCCCTTCTGGCATAAGGCTGAAAGTCAGCGTTGGCACCCAATGCAGCCCCCATTATATGCTGGCAAACAATGAGCTCTCAATGAAGGCAAAGATAATTGCTAAGCTCTGGCCTGAGCCAAAAATACCTGTCCTAGTGTTGGTCCAAACCAGTAAGCTCTCCTCCTTGGTCTCTCTCCAAAAAACCGTTGCACAAGAGTGAATGCTGCAAAATGGCTGCCCTTTATAGTGCAGGGTAAGTGCCCTTTAATTAGCGCTCCCCGCGGCCCGCCTCGGCTGTGTACCGTTCCACTTCACAGTCGTTAGGGCCGCCCGGCGCACAATGGGCCGGCGCGAGTGAAGTTCCGGTTCGGGGCGCACAAAGGGCGTTGCACTAGTAAATGACGTCATGATCTGCGCGCGCAGCAGGGCGCGCGCTAAGACTTTGCGCCGGCGCTAAATGTGTACTGAAGTTGGGGCGAGGCGCAGATCGCGCTGCGCCCGGGCGCTAAGCGCTTAGCGCTCGAGATCTACTCCTCCTAAGGCGCTAACGGCTGGCGCGCCCAACTGAATTTCTAGGCCAGTGTCTCTTGCTCTCCTTTTGCATTTTTCAATTCCGAGGTGTCCCTCACGAATCCTTTTGAGCATGTCTTGATGTAAAGCCTGTGGAATGACTAATCTGTTCTGTTTTAGTAATAGTCCACTTGCGACACTTAACTCTGACCTGATGCGATGGTACTTTGGACAGGAACCTTTTGGCCAACCATGATGAATGTTCTCTATTACTGTTTGTAACACTGTATCTTTTACTGTTTCTTCTGCTATTTCCTTTGATTTTGTGTCTGGCATGGGCAGCGCAGCAGTGACCATACTCACATGAACATCCACGTCTTCCTCAGTAGAGCTCACATGGCTCATTGTGGGTGCTCGGGATAGTGCATCTGCTAACACTATGGCCTAGAAATTGGCCTGAGTCGCCCAAGCGGCGCAAAGTTCACCTGGGCGCTGGAATTTGCGCCGCGATCGCCGCATTAGTGATCGCCGCAAATTCAGTTGACGTGCCCCTAGAGGGAGACGGGGCGCGGCTCGAGGCGCTCCGCGTCCCTCTTAGGGTGCTGAAAGTGAATTTTGCAGTGCTACGTGCCGCAGCGCCACACGCTGCGGCACGGCACGCTGCAGTACTGCAGGCCTTCCTCCCACTGTTAAGGGGGAGGGGCCTGCAACAGCGCGAGCCCCGATCGCGAGTGCCGGCAAAAGAGCCCGGCACCAAGTAGAAGTACCGGGCTCTCGGGAAACAGCCGGCAATGCTACGGGGGGGGACCAGGAGGCCGGGGACGGAGGTGCTGGCAGGTGGCCGCCGAAAAAGCGGCCGCCTCGCACCTCCACCTTAACTTGTGCCTCTGCCGGCGCAGCAAGGCCCCGTGAACCGGGCGCGGATAGCAAACGGCGCTACAACGGCGCTACAGCTACCAAATATCGCAATCGGGGTGCGAATGGGGCGTTGCGTACACCGATGACGTCATCGGTGGCGGCACAGTGCAAAAGGCTAACGCCACCATTAGCGCCCCTGCTGAATATCGCGGGAGGCGCAGGCAGTGGCACTACAGCCACTGACTGCCTCTTTAGGTGCTAACAGGTGGTGCTACTCACCCAATTTTTCCCCCTATGTTTTTGCCTGGTGTGTAGATCAGTTCAAAGTCATATCTTTGCAGCTTCATCATGAGTCATTGAGTTCTTGGAGACATCTCATTCAGGTTTTTTTTTTATGATGGCAACCAGTGGGCAGAGGCCTGTCTCAACTGTGAAGGTGGGAAGTCCATATATGTAGCCATGGAACTTTTCTAGTCCAACTACCAAGCCTAGACATTCCTTTTCAATCTGGGCGTATCAACACTCAGAGTCAGTCATAGGCCTGGAGACATAGGCAACAGGCTTCCAATCTTCACCCTCTGCTTGTAGCAAGACCGCGCCTAGGCCATCTTTTGATGCATCCGTTGACACTTTGATTCTCTTTGTTGGGTCAAAGAAGGTGAGTACAGGTGTGGTTGTCAGCACTGTTTTGAGGTTCATCCACTCTTGTTCATGTCTTTCTGTCCATGCGAACTCATTTGTTTTATGTAGCAGGTCTCGCAGACAGGCTGTCTTGGCTGACAAGTTAGGAATGAACTTTCCAATGAAGTTTATCATCCCCATAGTGCGTAGCACTCCTTTTTTGTCAGTGGGTCTGGGCATGTTGAGTGTGGTGTTTACTTTTTCCATATCTGGCTCTATTCTTTTACCAGATAGATTATCTCCTAGGAAAGTGACTTCCTGGATGCCAAACTGACACTTGGCTTTGTTGAGCTTCAGTCCATTCCGGCATATGCTCTGTAGCACTTTAGTCAGTCTCTCATTGTGTTCTTTCAGTGTGGAGCCCCAGATGATGATGTCAGCAACATAGACCCAAACTCCTTCCAGACCTTTAGTTATGTGTTCCATCGCTCTATGAAAGATTTCAGATGCAGATATTATCCCGAAAGGCATTCTGAGGAAACAATACCTGCCAAATGGTGTGTTGAAGGTACAGTATTTGGTGCTCTCTTCATCCAGTTTTAGTTGCCAAAATCCTTGTGAGGCATCGAGCTTTGTGAAGTATCTGGCACCTGACATTTCACTGGTGATTTCTTCTCGCTTGGGAATCTGGTAGTGTTCACGTTTTATGTTTGCTATTAAGTCCTTTGGATCCATGCATACTCTTAGATCATTGTTCTTTTTCTTTACACATACCATGGTGTTAACCCAGTCTGTTGGCTCTTCGACTTTCCTGATAACTCCTAGTGTGGTCATTCTGTCCAGTTCTTTCTTGAGCCGGTCACGCAGGGGTGCTGGAACTCCCCATGGAGCATGTACCACTGGCTGAGCATCCTCCTTTAGCTGGATCTTGTAAGTGAATGGTAGAACTCCAAATCCTTTGAACACATCCTGGAAATTACTCACTACAGAATCCATTGAGTCATCTGGTCTGCTTATGGCACACATTATGCGGTCCTCACAAGCTTTGTCACCTAGTAGTGAATCAAGTCCTTCAGCCACAACAGAAAACATGAGATGATGCACTTTGTCTTTGACTGTCACTTTAAGTCTGCATACACCTAAGCTATCTATTTTCTGTCCATTATAGTTCTTCAGTAGTACTGACTTTTTCTGTATTTTGGGCTTTTCTTTCATATTTTTAATGTCACTCATACTGATTAAGTTTGCTTTTGCTCCAGTGTCTACTTTCAATGTAACTAATGCTCCATTTACCTGCAGTGGCATCATCCATTTGTCCTCTTTTACTGCATTAACTTTATGTTCAGCATTGTCCATTCCTGAGGGCTGCACATTTTCTGTATCCTTTTCTATATTGTCACATGACACCATTCCTACAAAAAATGTCTCACTTAAATCACTGTCCTCAATCACATTGACTTGTTGCTCTTTCTTTGTTTTTACTTTTGAAAAGCATTGTTTGGCAAAGTGATTCTTTCCATTACATTTTGTGCACATTTTCCCAAACGCTGGGCATTGTCTTGTCTGGTGCTGGTAACCACAGCGTTTACAATTAAAAATTCCATCCTCCGATTGCTTTGCATTTCTATTCTGCCCATGTTTCTTCCCCTCGTAGGACACAGCACCGAAAGCAGCACAGTCACTCATTACAGTCGCATCATTATTAATTTCACTGAAAGTCTTTGCGTGCTGCCGAGCTAGCTCACTGGCATGGCATATTTTCACAGCATCCTCCAATGTTAGTTCGGTTTCTCTCAACAAACGTTCCCTGACCTTTTTATCATGAGTACCAAACACAATCTGGCCACGAATCATGGATGATTTCAGTTCAGAGAAATTACATGTCTGTGCTTTCAGTTTCAGATCGGTCACAAAGCTATCAAAAGTCTCATTTTGCTGCTGTGTCCGTGAACGGAACACGTACCTCTCATAGGTCTCGTTCTTTTTGGGAGAACAATGTGTATCAAACTTCTTTAGCACATCATCCATTTTTTCTCTGTCCTCCTCTTGATCAAATACAAATGTATTAAATACCTCTATCGCCTGCGGGCCTGCAACTGTGAGCAGTAACGCTATTTTCCTTGCGTCTGGCTTCGTACCGAACCCGATGGCAGCAATTTAGAGTTCGAATTGTAGTTTGAAAGTCCGCCAATTGCAGTCAACATTCCCCGTGAGTTTCAAACCCTCCGGTGGCTTCAAATTCTCCATGTCGCATTTCACAATATTCAGCAGATATTACCGATCCTGGTACCATGTTATGTTCATAAATTAATAGACGTTTTCATTATGAACAGCTAGCTTGAGCTAGTCATTTATTCAGCCATGTGGACTAGTGTACAGGCATCCATCTTGACTACTGCCTTGTGGGTAGCCCACTACTAAACATACAGCTCCACCTAGTGTACCATTCTAGAATGACATGTTACTGATCATTACTGGGGATGGCCCATCTAAACTTAACGAGTTTCGGGGATGGCCCATCTAAACTTAATCGGCCTTTAACTGGTTTCGGGATTACCTTGAAACCAGTTTAAAAATGCAAAACGTTTGTCAATCTCTTTAATTGGTTTTGGACTGTGGTTTGTTTGTTGTATCCTGTAGGGCTAATGTTTCTTCCTTTGTGTTGCTGGGGACATGTCCAGTTTATTCATGTACCTGGCTCTACGAAAACAGGTTTCATTGTCCTTATGTAAAACTGGGGTGGCCCAGGACATTCCTAGACAGTTCAATATCCAAACTCGGGGGCCCACCCCACCTCCCCGGTGTCCCAGCCTTTTGCAAGCCTGAACATGTCCTTTTTAAACCAGCCAAATCTTCCTGGGATTTTTATTTTAAATCCCTTTGGCCCAATAATTCCTTAAAACAGTCCAAAATCTCTTCTTTCTTAGACTTAGGAAAAATGTGTAATTTAACTCTTTGAAATCTTCTGTTTGGCCCAACCACACTTTTATCCTTTTTACAGATTTCTTCTGTGATGTTCCAAAATCATTTTAAAATAAGGCTTTCCTTCTGTTCTGGGGTTGTGCAGAAATTTTCGAACCTTACACACCCCCCTGTGATACTTTATAACACTATAGTATCATGCGGGTGTGAGCAAAATTTCGGATCCTCGGGATCCAACCTTCCCCTGTATTACCTAAACTAAAATACCCACAACAAAACACTCTTCCATCCCTTTAGGTGTAGTGTTTATCAAAACACACAAGGTACAAAACTTTTATTACATTCACAACCAAGCATGGAGGGGGTCCAACACCCCTGCACCACTTGGAAACATCACACACAGGAAAAATAAATTGACACACACACTCATCAAACTTTATTTTTAAATCATTCACGATTGTTTTTTATACCTGGTCATAGACTTTATTTTTGTTTTTGTCCCATGCTCCCTCATGCTGAGAGTGGAGCATTTGGTCCCTTCCTTTGCATTTTGCACATAACAGGTAGAAAACTATTCCCAGCTGGCAAACGATTAAATGTGCTAATCCAAGAGGGGACTTCTATATTTTCAAAAATGTCCCACCAGGGTGGAACCACAATATCCAATATTTTGGCCCCTATCTCGACTGTCTTTTGCTCTAATGTATAGAAATGTTTCTGTGAGATGAGCACTGCTTTTAATAGGGCGGTAAGATGTTCTGGTAGAGGGGGAATCTCATAGCTGAAATGTGTTACGTAACTTTGCAGGTTGATGATGTTTTCCCTGACAGTGAAGTGAACAGTCGAGGGTTCAGGGATGGGTACAATCCGTTCCTGGGCCACTTGAACTTCTGCCTCGGGTTTAAAACAAAAACTACTGTCACTCACCGGACACCAGATGTACTGTCCATGCCGGTACTGGGGTGCCCTTGTGGTGACACAATATGTCCCACCCCCTATGAATGCTACCTGAGGGGAAACATGGTCTTTTGCCATTACCTCCATGGTACACAGATCATGCACCAGCAGCTTTAAACCCGCATTGTGGTCTCGAATAGGCATTCAAGTGCTGGGGACACAGTATTATGTGTGCTCCCTGGCTCCGACACCCGGAGAGGTCTGTACCTGTCACAGCGAGCTCCCACTTTATGACATAAGGTGGGACCTCTGCAAAACGGACATGTGCACCCCCTTGAATGATCCCAATGTTGTCCACCCTGTATACCGGTGCGGCTGTCCCATCCATGACCGGCATCCTCACTACTATCCCCATGATAGCGTGATTGGAACATCCACAATCCACTGGGGCAGGGTAGGCTTCAGAAGCTAGATGGAGTTGACACGGGCTCAGCAAATTAATAAACGGGTGGAGGGCTGCGAGGTGCTTGTTGCTAATCCAGGAGGGGACTAAACCTTGTTTTAAATCCTCCAGGTTGCTGCGGCCCTCGTCCAGCAACCATGCCCCATATAGCACGCACACCTCATTCTGTGCAGCTTGATCCGAAGCATTCCTGTCCTCCCGTATAAGTGCATTTACTATTTTGGCGTGTCTCTCCAGCTCAGCTATTATCTCCTTTAAATGGACCGTCATGGCCTGGTCCTCATGTAGCTCTGAGCCCACCACTGTGTTCTCCTCTGTTAGGAGTTTTCTTAACTGGGTCTTTAAACCATTTATCTGAGTTTGCAGCTCTATATCATCTAGGCTGTTTATCACTGAGGACCCTGTACTGTAAGCTGTAAAGATATCATTCCAGGTCCCCTTCTTTGTCTCCCCGCGCCCATATTATGCTCAGGATGTAAACTGTACAGCTTTGCTTTGTCCACATTGGCAAGGTCGAACTCATAAAACTTTCTAAACATTTCCTTCAACAGGGCTTGGTACAACCGTTCTGTCTCTTTAGGGCACCACTCGGGTAAGTGCACCTCGGTCAGGTTCAGGATCACAGAGGCCACTGCATAGTGTACCCCCTGGTACAGCAGCTTATCTGTTGCTACTAGGACTAAACCATTCCCTGGTCCCTTGGTGGTGGTAGGACACCACTGGACTATGGTCCGTGATGTTGTGGTCATGGGCAGGGGCTTTCGGGGGCAGGTTAAAAGTTCAGTGGCATTCACTGGGATCGGGGAGTGTGGGACCGCGCACGCATGCAGGCTGGAATCCCACTCCACCCCCTCCTCGGCATCTTGCCATTGCCGGTGGAAAATGATAGATACACCTGTGGGGCAGACCTTCTCTGACCCCCACATACAGACATAAATCTCCTGATCCGGTTCCCACCTCTTGTCCCAGCACACACTCAACCCCCCTCGGGTCCCTGTAATCGTCCGATGGGTATTGTTCCCCAATCGTTCCCAATCGACTGCGGGGTTTCCTATATCCTTGCTCAGCTTTCTGAGCCACCACCACCTATCCAAAGGAATCTGTCCCCTGCATGTCAAACACACAGGTTTTCCCACGGTGACACTGACCCTTGTGGCGACGATCTGTACCCTGGGGCACGGGAGGGAGGCTTCCCCGTACATGAACCCGGTCTGGCTGGAGTACTGGGTCGAGTTAGACCCCAACCACCCTGGCCACCTTCCCTCGTGGAAGTAAATGGCGAGCTCCTCCACGCCCCATTCGCCACCCCCAGTGGTAACGATCGGTGCTCTCTCTCCTGAACACCCATAGATGTGGGAGTTCTCCACGTCTCCTCGATCACTGATGCTCACCCCTACCAGGGCGAGCAGGAGCAGAACCTTTCTCATCCCGATTTCCTTTCTGTCGGGACACACAAACAAAATAGCCATGTCCCGAGAAGGTTCTCTGGCCTGACACAGTTATCAAAATTCAAACGTCAACTTATCACAACTAAAATTAAACCACTAAAATTCCAAACTTCCAAACTGTAAAAACACACTTAAAATACTTCAGAAAGCTATATACATCCACCGCCCATCTCCGGATGGCCAGGCTAATTCCTGATTGGCCTGTACCTTTTGTGGAATCTGGGTAGCTTGTACGCCTGGGTGTAAGGTGACCTGTGCCACCGGACTCGGAGAGTCCTTCTTAAAACAACTGGGAGTTTCCCTGACTCCCAGTTAACCAGGGGAGTGTGTCCTCCGGTGCTGCAACACACTACCCCTTTCTGTGTGGCTGCTGAGTCTCTGTCCTGTCCTGTGGGTTCCCCGCAGCCTGATGCCGCAGGCTGGGGACCCTTCTCTCTCTCCTTGCCCAACACTACCTCTCCCGTGAGTCCCTCACCTTTGGAGGATGTAGACTGGGGATCCGTGTCCCTAGACTTGTCCCTTTGTTTTTCCCCTTTTGTTAAGGGTTCTCCTGGGGCTGGACCATTTAAAATAATACTCAGGTGACCAAGGTAGTCTAGGCTGTGGTATGCGAGGAGACTTTCTTAAGGCTCCGACTACTGGGAGTGTACCTGAATCCCACTTAATTGGTGGGAGGGCCTCTCCAGTCACACAATTCACTGCCCCCACCTTTGCGGTCTGTGAGTCATCCACAGCTGCAGGCGGCTGCTCTCTAGCCTTAGTGCGGTTAACACTTGCTGACCGTTCTCCACTCTCCGCCTTAAACAGCTTGCACTGATTAATGTGGAACCACTTTGTGCGGCGGGGCATCTTGATGGCATACACCATGGAACTTGCCTTGTCCACAATGCTGTATGGACCCATATACAATGGTTCGTAACTTCCCAACTGGGCAAAGTTTCTTACCATGACCTGATCCCCTATCTCCCACTCGTGGTGCCTGTTGGGTTCCAGCAGCAATCGGTTACTCCGATGCTGCTTTCCCATGTTGCTAGCAGCCCGCCAGTGAATCTGTTTGAGGTGTTCAAACAGATTTCTGACAAAACTGTCCCGGTTCACCTCTCTGAGCTGACCTTCTGTCAGCGCCGGTGCTAGCACATGGGTTGGGGTCCGCATAACCCTGCCAGTCATCAGCTCGTGTGGGGAATACCCCGTGCTTTTTGACTGGCTGGCTCGGATCCCCATCAAGACCAACGGTAAGACTTCCACCCACTTCTTGGGTGAGTCTCCCGTTTCCTTTCTCAGCTTTTCCTTTATGGTATGGTTTAAACGCTCTACAGGACCCGATGACTGTGGGTTGTAGGCGACGTGCCATTTCCCTTCAATGCCGAGTACCATAAGGGTCTCCTGCATGACCTGTCCGGTAAAATGACTCCCTTGGTCGGACTCCACATACTGTGGGAGTCCCCATCGTGAGAACACTTCCCTGACCAGGAGCTTGGCTGTGCCCAATGCGGTAGCTGTACGGCAGGAAAAGCTTCTACCCACTTTGAGAACACATCCACCAGGACTAGGAAATGCGTGTAGCCTCCCTGGGCGGTGGGTAGGGGCCTGATATAATCGATCTGGATCGACTGCCATGGTCCCTCTACCCTCCTGGTGTGTCCCAAAGATACCTTCCTTTTCTGGGGGTCAGAGTTATTGTCAGCACACACCAGACAGCCAGCACAGAACTTGTGGACCTTGTGAAGTCCGCGCCTCAATAATACACAGACTTCGGGAGAACAGTTTAACAGGTACTTTACTGAACAAGAGGCAGCTTGAAACTGAAACTACAGAAGCCTGCTAGGGCCTTTTATACAGGAGTGGTCACTGCCGGTACTGCAGTCTAAGACCAGTTATTCCCTTAAAGGTACATACACAACAATTCCTCCCCTTTTAGATAAACAGTACATAACATTCATTTAACAACTAAATAATAACTAACTCCAATTACAATTTTCTCAGTAATATATACATCAACTGAAATAGTCATTTATAAGTTCAGTCTTTGAGGAGGCTTCCTGATCCGGACTGGATAGCGCCTTTCTCGAGTATCCTGTTCTGGCGGTGGCATCAATTCTGGCTCAGTGTCATTGGTTGGTTCGTCAGCTTCCAATACCCCTGCTTCTGAGGTAGACGCAATCTGTACTTCGGGCTCATTACCAGGTGCACATGCTTGTGGTACAGGTTTGGCTTGTTCCTGTGACTCTAGAATCTGGTCAGCATGGCGTCTCACGATGCTCTCCCAACGTCCACTGTGTACATTAGTGGTCCCTGCTGTGTGCATATCGTGCCTGGCTGCCATTTTTCTGTTCGGTAGTCGCGGGCCAAGACTGGTTGCCCTATCTTGAAGCTCCTGGTTGGCTTCTCATTTATGTGCTGGAACTGCTTATCCTCAACATCTCGTCTTATGTTTGGTTCGAGCAAATCCAAGCGACATCTTAGTCTCCGGTTGAAAAACAGTATGGCTGGAGTTTGGTTGGTTACTGCATGTGTCGCATTCCGGTAAGCAAACAGGAAGTTATCCACCTTGTGTTGCAGTGGTGTGTCGTCATTATACATTGCCTTTATGGCCTTTTTAAAGGTCTGAACAAACCTCTCAGCCAATCCATTTGTGGCTGGATGATATGGGGCAGATGTGTAATGTTTCACCCCATTATTCTTCAGGAACCTCCGGAAATCCTCAGACACAAACTGTGGGCCATTGTCGGAACAGATCAGTTCTGGCAACCCATTCCTGGCGAAGATGGTCCTTAGGACTGCAATAGTTTTCTCCGTGATGGTGGAGGACATTTTAATGACTTCTGGCCATTTCGAATGGGTGTCCACAGCAATTAGAAACATTGGCCTAGAAATTCAGTTGCGTTCGCCAGCCGTTAGCGCCATAAGAGGAGTAGATCTCGAGCGCTAGGCACTTAGCGCCCGGGCGCAGACCGATCTGCGCCTACGCCCAACTTCAGTTGACATTTAGCGCCGGCGCAAAGTGTTTGCGCGCGCTCAGCTGCGTGCGCAGCTTATGACGTCATTTCATCGTGCAACGCCGTTTGTGCGCCCCAAACCGGAACTTCAGTGGCGCCCGCCCAATGTGGGCGTGGCGCTGTTAAGAACTGTGAAGTGGAACGCAGCAGAGGCCCTGCGGGCCTCAGGGAGCGCTAATTAAAGGGCACTTAGACTGAACTATAAAGGCCAGCCATTTTGCTGCAATGACTTTAGTGCTACGGATTTCTGGACAGAGACCAAGGAAGAGACCTTACTGATTTGGGTCAACATAGGAGAGGTATTTTTGGCTTCTGGCCAGAGCTTGGAAATTTGACTCATTGTGATTTCACTGTTTGCAAGTATATTATGGGGGCTGCATGGGGTTCCAACCCTCAGTTCCAGCATTATGTGCGAAGGGCTCGCAGACGCTGTGTGAGAGGGGCAGCCATGCCTAGACGCAGAGGGGCCATCAGGCGTCGGCAACGTAGGCCTTACCCACTCAGGGAATACCGCCAGCAGGTGTCCTATCTCACCATGACTGCCGCGCAGTGTGTTAAGAGGCTGTGCTTCAGAAGGGAGGTGGTTGCAGAGATCTGCCAGCTGCTTCACAGAGATCTGCGTCCACAGCTGATGTGCAGGACGTCTCTGTCGGTGGAAGTGAAGGTCACGGTGGCTCTGAACTTTTATGCAAGCGGCTCCTTCCAAGCCGCTGCTGGGGACATAGCGAACATCTCCCAGTTCGTCGTGCATCGCTGCATCCGGCAGGTCACCGATGCCCTTTTCGCAAGGAGACACCAATTCATCTCCTTCCCCATGACCCTAGAGAGGCAGGAGCAGCATGCAGTCGGATTTGCGAGGATCGCCGACTTCCCCATGGTGCAGGGCGCCATTGACTGCACGCATGTGGCTATGTGGGCACCTATCGACAATGCCGAGGATTACCACAACCGGAAGGGCTACCATTCCCTCAATGTACAGCTGGTGTGTGACCACAGGCAGCGCATCCTAGCTGTCAATGCCCGCTTTCCAGGCAGCAGCCACGATGCATTTATCCTGCGCCAGACTACTGTGGCTGACATGTTCCAGGCACAGCCTCCCCCAAGAGGATGGCTTATCGGGGACAAAGGCTATCCTTTGTGTACATGGCTCATGACCCCGCTCCGCGCGCCCAGGACCCCTGCTGAGGAGGCATACAATGAAAGCCATCAAGCCACAAGGAACATCATAGAGCAAACGATTGGCATCCTCAAGCAACGGTTCCGCTGCCTGGATCGTTCCGGCGGATCTCTACAGTATTCGTCGGATAGAGTCTCCCAGTTCGTCGTCGTTTGCTGCATGCTGCACAACCTGGCTATCCGCAGGACTCAGGCACTGCCACCTCACGTTGGACCACCACCTCAGGAGGACGAGCAGGAGGACCATGAGGAGGAGGAGGAGGAGGAGGAGGAGTACCAGCCCAGGAGGGAGCCACAAGGTCCAAGGGCCGTCCGTCGGCGGCTTATTGAATGACACTTCTAGGCCCCCTGTCAGGGAATGGCTTGCGGCAATGAAGGCACATGAATGCAGCCGCTCCGCAAGCCCTCAGCCGGTTAACGCAACAACCACTTGAAACATCACACATGGACAAGCTGAATAAATAAAAAGCTTTATTGAACAAACTCAGGGCCCTTCCCACATGAAACCCAAAAACAGACAAGACCCCCAAAAAACAGTCAAAAACATATCTCACTCCCACAACCTGGGGAGGAATAACAAAACTTGTCCATCCAAATGGCCTTCATCCTCGGCCTTACCAAGACAAAGCCCCCCATACAGAACACAAACACCCCCATATAAAAAAACATTTGCCTTCATCTTCGGCCTTACCAAAATAAACCCCCCCCATACAGAACACAAACACCCCCATATAAAAAAACATTTGGCAACACACTCTACTTTGTGTGCCGAGAGGGCGAGCCCTTGTCCAGGCTTTTCCGGCCCCTGGCCGACCTGCTGCTCCGCCTCAACCTGGGCCCTGTGGGTGCGGCAAGGCTGGGGGAAGGCTCCTGAGGGGCACAATGCGTGACGGCAGATGCCCTTGGGGGTCGGCCTAGACGAGCTCCGGCCCTGGAGGGGCCGGCTGCTGACTGCTGCAGCTGTGGCTGGGCAGCATCAGTCTCTCCAGCAGCTCGTCGCAGCTTTGCTGGGGGAGTGGCAGTGGTGGCTGCAGCAATGGGGGCAAGCTGGCTGATGCCAGGCGCTCGCTGGTCGCCAGAGACACTGGCAGTCGGCCGGGTTGGCACTGCAGCAAGCGCAGCAATCTGGTGAAGGCCAGACCGCTGTGCTGCAGCAGCGCGGCGGGTGCCCTGGCGATGCGTGCGTGACACAGCGAGTGTGGCAGCAGTGAGTGCCCGTACTGCCCTGGTCTGTGCCCGCATCAGAGCAGCCAGTGACTGCACGGCACCACTCGTCAACTCTCCACTCGCTGCCTGTGCTGCCCTGAATTCGGACCGACTCGCGTCCTGTGATGCCCTGAATTCTGCCCGACTCGCGTCCTGTGATGCCCCGAACTGTTCGAGACCCCTGGCCTGTGCTGCCGCGAGTTGTTCGAAACCCCTGGCCTGTGAGGCCCCGAAATCGGCCACACTATGAGCCAGGGACTCAATGGCCTCAGGCAACCGTGCCACAACCCCCATGAACTCGGTGTGGCGACGATCCGAGTCCGCGGACATTTGATCAAGGAGGCGCACCTCCTGGGCGAGGACCGTCTCCGGACTGGAGGCCGGACTCTCCCTCTGGGGAGAAGGCCGCCGAGCTGCCCGACCCTTCCCGCGTGGCTGGACGCCACTGGGCCCAGCAACTGCACTCCCCTGCAACACTTCCCCCCTCTGGGGAGAAGGCCGCCGAGCTGTCCGACCCTCCCGCGTGGCAGGATGCCACTGGCCACAGGAGCTACACTCCCCTGCAACACTTCCCCCCTCTGGGGAGAAGGCAGCCGAGCTGCCCGACCCTTCCCGCGTGGCTGGACACCACTGGGCACAGGAGCTACACCCCCCTGCAACACTTTCCCCTGGCTCTCCTCCAGGCAAGACGTGTCCCCTCCATTGCCATCCCCTGGCGCGGATGAGGGTTCCCCCGATGTGCCGCCTTCCTCTTGCTCCTCGTCGTCCTCCTCTTCCGAGGGACTGACACTCGCAGCTTCAGGGACCTCCTCCTCACCAGCTGAAAGCAGGAAGGCACAAGAGTAGCTTTAGAGTGAGGACAGGGCGTCAGCGAGGGAGGCATGAGTGGTGGCATTATGCGCATTGGTCGGACAGTGGCAAAGGATGTAGATCTGGAGCGCAAGGGGAACGAGAGAGGTCCAAACGGTCATGTCCTTACCATTGGGGCCCAGCACAGGGTCGGCATCTCCAATTGCAACGGGGCCAATCACCCGGGCACCCATGAATCGACCCACACGCTCCTCCAGGTCACTGAGCTCCTGGAACTGGGCACGGCCTCCCCCGGTGACAGTCCGGCTCTTCAGATTCTCGGCCAGCTTGGCCTGCAAGAGAAAGGACGGCTTCTAAGTACAGTGTGGTGCCCTGTTGTTGTGTGCACTGCCTCCCATGGTCGAATAGCTTGGCCAGTGTGTAAAGTGCAGAAAGTGCTATTGATGTTCATGCCAGTGCCATAGCTGCTGGAGGAGGGCTGGCCATTAGGCCTTTGAGGTCCCTTTGCCCATAATGTGAGGTGCACATGCAAGGATGAGGAGGACACTGGAAAGGGTACTCACCCCGACCAACCGAGTGAGGCCGTTAAACTTTTTCCGGCATTGGTCACCAGTCCTGGGGACATCGCTGTTGGCTGTGACCCTCTGGCCGATTTCCCTCCAGGCTCTCCTGTACAGCCTCTTGGGAGCCTTCTTGCCACTGTCCGGGAACAAGATATCTCTTCTCTTCTCCAAAGCCCTAACCAGCACCTTCAAATCATGGGCAGAGAAGTGCTGTGCTCGCTCACGGGCCCTCTGCATCCTTGCTGGCGCTATTTCTCTCCAGCAGCAGTGTTTAGGCCTAGCTGGAGGGCTGCAGTATCCAGGGCGTGGCAGCAGACCAAGTCGACCCTTCCCCCTTTAAGAGCTGGCCGGCGCCAGGGTGTCTGCTGTCAATCAAAACATGACCGTACCTGCGCTGCGCCCGGCCTCGGTGGTATCAGTCTGCACTGCCGGCTTAGCGCCTAAAGATAGGGGTGCAACGCCAGTTTTAGCGCTCGAGCAAACTCCTTGGCCAAAGCTACTGAATATCGGCGAAGTGGCCTCCACTTTCCGGCGGGCGCAAACTTTAGCGCCCGCCCGACTTTACCGCCCCAAAAGTGGCTATACTGAATTTCTAGGCCATTGAGTCCATAAATGGACCAGCGAAATCAATGTGTACCCGTTGCCATGGAGATGAGGGCCACTCCCATGGATGTAGCGGGGCCTGTGGTGGAGCGTTTTGGACCTTCTGGCATCCTGTGCACCTCTTGGTCATATCCTCGATTTCTTTATCGATTCCCGGCCACCACACAAGCGCCCTAGCTAGGCTCTTCATTTTTACCCCTCCCAGATGACCCTCGTGAAGCTCATTGAGTACTCTATCTCTCAACTTGGATGGAATTACCACTCGGGATCCACACATCAAGGTTCCCCGGCACACTGACAGCTGTTCCCTCCTTGGCGAGAATGCTGGCAACAGTGAGTCGCCATATGCTGGCCATCCCTTCACTGTCAAATCATAGACCCGAGAGAGTGTCGGGTCATTTTGGGTTTCCTTCTCAATACTTGCGTTTGTAACAGGCAAACATTCGACTATGGTCGCTTGGAATATCTCCACCGGGTCCACTGCAGGTGCTTCTTCCGCCGTAGGCAACGGTAGGCGCGACAGCCCATCAGCGTTTCCATGTTGTTTCGTACCTTTGTACTCTATGTCATACTGATGTGCCCCTAGAAAAAATGACCATCTTTGCGGCCGTTGCGCCCTCATCGCCGGAACGCCCTTCTTTGGGTTAAAAATTGAGGCCAGGGGTTGATGATCAGTCAGTAGGGTGAATTTCTGCCCGTGCAGATAGTGATTGAACTTCTTCACCCCCCACACCAGGCTGAGGGCCTCCCTGTCAATCTGGGCGTAGTTACGCTCGGCTGAGGTTAGCGAGCGCGATGCAAAGGCTATTGGGCTCTCTGAACCATCACGGAATTTGCGTGACAGCACCGCTCCAATGCCGTAAGGTGACGCATCACATGCCAACCGAATCGGTAGTGTTGGGTTGTAATGGGCCAATACTTCTTTTGAAGTGATTTGGCATTTACATTCCTGAAAGGCACGCTTACACTCATCACTCCATTTCCATGTTACACCAGTTTGAAGGAAGGCGTTCAGTGGGTGCAGAATTGTAGATAAACTCGGCAAGAACTTATGGTAGTAGTTCACCAACCCGAGGAACGACCTCAGTTGCGACACATTTTCTGGTGCTGGAGCCTTGACTACAGCCTCAATCTTGTCCGGCGACTTATGCAACCCTTCCTCATCAATCATGTGGCCACAATACGAGGTTTGTCTCCTGAGGAACTCGCATTTGGGACGGTTGGCTCGTAGCCCATATTCCTGCAATCTCGTGAGCACCTGTTCCAGGTTGGCAAGGTGTTCATTGTCATTTTTGCCCGTAACCAGGATGTCTTCCAAATAACACTGGGTCCCCGGGACCCCTTGCAGAACTTGTTCCATTGCCCTCTGCCACATAGCCGGGGCCGATGCTACCCCAAATACCAGTCGATTGTACTGGTAAAGGCCTTTGTGAGTGTTTATTGTGAGGTATTTCCTAGATGCTTCTTCCACCTCCATTTGTAGATACGCTTGAGCCAGGTCAATCTTTGTAAAACGTTTCCCTCCAGATAGTGAGGCGAAAATATCTTCTATCCGCGGAAGCGGATACTGTACTGTGTGCAGGACTGGGTTCACAGTCACCTTGAAGTCCCCACAGATGCGAACCTTCCTTGGCTCCCCAGGCGTGCTGCTCAATGCTTTCTTCATTACAGGAACGATGGGTGTGGCCCACTCGCTCCAGTCCACCTTAGATAGCACCCCCAAATGCTCCAGACTCTCCAGTTCAGCTTCCACAGCTGGGCGTATCGCGTATGGCACCGGTCTGGCCTTGAAAAATGTTGGGGTTGCGTTATCCTCAATCTTTATGGTTGCCTTTACTCCTTTTAGAGTCCCAAGTCCTTGTTGGAACATCTCTTCCGCGTCAGATAGAATTTGTGACAGACGTCCAGGTGCGATGTCATCATCTTTTTTGTCAGTCACAGTTATCACAGAAATCACAGAAACCCCACAGTGCAGATAGAGGCCATTTCGGCCCATCGAGCCTGTACCGACACATATCCCACCCGATCCCCGTAACCCCTACACCAACACATATCCCACCCTATCCCCGTAACCCCACATATTTAATCCCCCTAACACTAAGGGTCAATTTATCATAGCCAATCAACCTAACCCGCACATCTTTGGACTGTGGGAGGAAACCGGAGCACCCGGAGGAAACCCACACAAACATGGGGAGAATGTGCAAACTCCACACAGACAGTCGCCCGAGGCTGGATTAGAACCCGGGTCCCTGGTGCTGTGAGGCAACAGTGCTAACCACTATGCCACGTTAGTGCCAGAATGGAATGCCAATCCAATTGTAGTCTTCGGATCCATTCACGTCCCAATAATGGTGGTCCTCCATCTCGTAGTATATACATGTATAGTTTCTGTGTTTCCTTTCCATTATATTCAACTGGCACCCTTATTTTTCCTCTGGGGCAGACCTTTTGTCCCGTGTATGTCTTCAATACAATGGACGTGTCCTTTAAGGGTATGTGTGAGAATAGCCGCTCATCGTCTCGTTGATTCATGACAGTTAGGGCTGATCCTGTGTCCAATTCCATCTTCACTGGGGACCCTGCTATCATGAGGGTGACCCAAATGGTTTGGTGATCTTCTTTTGCGATCACGTTGTGTAACTTTAAACAACTTAGTCGCCTGCTCCCAGAGTCGTTATCACTCTCCTGATCTTCTGAACTACTAGCTGTCAGTTTCTTTACTTTCCTGTACTGTTCCTTAGTAGTTCTTGTCATGTTGGTCTTCTTTCCCGACCTGCAGACTCTTGCTATATGTCCCATTTTCCCGCATTGCCTGCATATTTTGTCTTTAAACCAGCAGTCCTTCTGCTCATGGGTTGTTCTGCCGCAGCGATAGCACTTTTCGGCTCCATGCACCATTTTGTTAGTGCTGTATTCTTGTGGTTTCTGTTGTATTCCCGCAGCTCCCCGTGCTGCTGCTTTGTAGGATACTGCCACGCTGAAAGCCTGTTCTAGCGTCAGGTCCTTTTTTGAAAGTAGTCGTTTCTGGGTTCCTTCACTCTGGAGCCCGCAGACAAACTTATCCCGTAAGGTGTCTGCCAGTCCTGCTCCGAACTGGCAGTGCTTCGATAACTTGCGTAGTTCCGTAAGATAGTCAGCATTGCTCTCATCTTTGTGCTGGTTTCTTTTATGGAACTTGAATCTTTCTGCTATCAGCAGTGGTGTAGGGCTTAGATGTTCCTGTAAGATATGAACAATCTCCTCAAAACTTTTCTCCATTGGCTTAGCTGGGGTAATTAAATTCCGCAATAGGCCGTACGTACTCGCACCTATCAGATTGAATAATACCGACGCCCTCTTTCCATCAGCCACCTCATTTGCCTTGCAGTACACTTCAATTCTTTCCACATACATGGTCCAGTTTTCTACCTTGTTGTCGAAAGCAGTGATACTGCCACTTTTCAGCATCTTGGGTGATTTAAAATGGCGCCTCCCGTGCTTTTGCGTCTTCCCCAATGGAATAAAATGGCGCCTCCCGCGCTTTTGCTTCTTCCCCAACGGGATAAAATGGCGCATCCCGCGCTTTTGCTTCTTCCCCTTACTGCCACGCTGCTCCTAGCGTTCTACGGGGTAATGGCGGTGACCCGCAGCTTCGGCGCATCTCGCTTTCCTTCCCCCCCGTTTAGTTTCTCTCCGCTGTCCTGTTCTCGAGCGCCGACCGCGCCCTGTGCGCTCCACCCTCTCTCTCTTGTTTTCTTTTCCCGGCGACACTGCGCAGCCCGATTTGTAGAGCCGCTCGATCGAGCTTGAGCCCGCCGCAGTCCGGAAGGGTCAGCGCGCTACCTGCTACCAGCACGATTCGCTGGAACCACAGTCTCTCCCGCAATTCTCCAAACACTGATGGATTCTTTGGGCGGTTGACCTCGGTCGACGTCCGTTGCTCAGACTACGACCTTCCAGGACCTTCCTTTCAGGCGATATCCCCGTGAGATGATGCCACACTGCAGGTGAGTTCGAACTTACTCGTCGCCACTGTAAAGTCCACGCCTCAAAAATACACGGACTTCGGGAGAACAGTTTAACAGGTACTTTACTGAACAAGAGGCAGCTTGAAACTGAAACTACAGAAGCCTGCTAGGGCCTTTTATACAGAGGTGGTCACTGCCGGTACTGCAGTCTAAGACCAGTTATTCCCTTAAAGGTACATACACAACAGACCTGTTCACTTAGTCCTGGCCAACATCCTGCCTGTTCCACCCTCTGCCAGGTGGCTTCAGACGAGGGATGCCCTGCTCCTGGACCCTCATGGGCCAGCTGGAGGAATTCCCTTCTGTGCTTCTGCGGCACTACCCATTGCTAATCCATGAACAGCATGCCTTCCTTGATGGCTGCTGTAACGTATGGACCCTCTACCTTCTCCCCTTTTGTGAGTGCGTTCAGGACGGCTCTGAGGATGGGATCCCGTACCTGGGCCTGCTTTGGGTCCGGGACGAAGGCTACCCCTTGTGTGCCTCACTTGTCCCGGATTGCGACTACCAACCCTGTCTGGTAGGGGTCCCAAAACTCTCCTTCCCTAGCCCCCTTCTTGGCTAGTTCATCTGCCCTTTGATTTCCTTCCCTCAAGGGCTCTGTCTTCGAATGGGCCTTAACCTTGTGGATAAAGACCTTCTCTTCTTTCCCTACTGCTGTCATGATTTTCTCCAGCAGAGGCTTGATGTCCAGAGGTCTCCCGTTGGCGGAGGTGTATCCCCAGCGGGACCAGATGGTCTGGTATTCCGTACACGAATTGCACTTGAACATGCTGTCCGAGCAAATCGTGTATGGGGTAGGGAATTTCTCTGGGTGTGTAACCACGTACACTACCGTGGACAGTTCAGCCTGCTGGGCGCTCATGGTGCTGGGGAGTTTAATTGCCAGGGCAATGTCTGCCCCTGGGTTATAAACTCCACACCATGTGAGTCGTTTCCCAGCAGATACCGTGCTGGAACCATCCACATAGATTTCGCAGCCTGTGGGGCGTATCCCGGCCTGAAAACCAATGTCGACTTCCCATACCCCTTCAATAGAACACCTGTGGGCCGTCCCTGGATAGATCATGTTGGCTGTGAGCTTGGGCTCGCAGAGACCTTTCACCCTTAGATCCATCTGGGAGAGAAGCAGGGTCCAGCAAGCAATGTGGGCACTGCTCACTGTCCCATCCTTAATTCTCCCATCTAGGAGCATCTGGGTGGGCGTGTGATGGGTGAGGAGGGTGATGGGCGAGGTGCCTGTGAAGATAAACGATCTTTTCACAGCCCAGTGAGTGGCGAGGAGGTGCCTCTCACAGTTGGAATAGCCCTTTTCTACCTCTGTGAGACTCCTGGAGGAGTAAACCACTGGTCTCAGCTGACTGTGCCGCTCCTGGAGCAGCACTGCACTCAGACTGTCCCCGCTGGCTGCTCCTCCAAGAAAAACTCTTTCTCCCCATCTATCGTCCCTACAGCTGGTGCGGTCTGCAGATTTTTCTTGAGGCTTACAAATGCTGCCTCGCAACCCTCATCCCAAACCCACTCCATTCCCTTGTGTAGGAGTCGGAGCAGAGGGGCTGCTGTGGCGGCGTAATCTTCAATAAAATCCCTGCAGTACCCTGTTAGCCTGAGAAAGGATCTCACTCCTGTCACTGTACTGGGGGCTGGTAACTCCTGTACTGCTTCCCTTCTGGCTTTATTTATGGCCCGTTCCCCTGCTCATACAGCCAGGCCTAGGAACTTGACTTCCTTTTGGCCGATCTGTACCTTCTTGGGGTTTACCTTAAAACCTTCCTGCTTGAGCAACTCCAGCAGTTCAGCCAGTAGTGGACCGTGTTCCTCTCCTTCACCAGTGAATAGGAGCAGGTCATCCACATACTGGACTAACTGTCGGGATCGGCTGAAGCCTTTTAAGCAATCTGCCATACACTGATGGAAGATGCTGGGGCTGTTGTGGAACCCCTGTGGTAGGCAGATCCAGGTGTACTGTTGGCCCTTAAACGTAAAGGCAAACTTGTACTGGTCCTCTCTCCGTAGAGGGATGGACCAAATCCCGTTGGAAATATCCAGCACCGTGAAGGTGGTCGCGGAGGCTGGAATACTTCCTATGAGGTCGGCGACGGCTGCGACCGTGGATGCACAGGTGGGGATGATCCTATTTGTTGTGTATGTACCTTTAAGAGAATAACTGGTCTCAGACTGCAGTACCGGCAGTGACCACCCCTGTATAAAAGGTGCTAGAGAGCCTCTGTTTGTTAGTTTCGCTATTGACTTCCACCAGTAAAGATTTGTTTGTTTTCACTCCTGCTGGTCCGTGTCTCAATCATTCACGGACTTAACACTGGCGACGAGTAAGAAACGAACTTACCTGCAACTCGGCAGCACCTCAGACGACGTTGTTGAAGGTCGGAGCCAGAAGAAAGTAAAAAAAAAATAGAGTCCAAAGAAACTCGGGAAACGGGCGTCGACCGTCAATCATCGGTTTGAAAACTTGCAGGAGAGACTGTCCAGAGCCAGGCTGGGTTCCTCGGTCTGTGGTTTCCCAGCTAATCGGGCTGGTGGCAGGTAGTGCTCTGATCCTTCCTGGGCTGCGGCGGGCTGAAGCTCGATCGGGTGGCTTTTCAACGGGGCCGGGCAGCGAGTCGGGAAGCAAAGAGAGAGAGAGAGGGTGGAGCACACAGGGCGCGGCCGGTGCTTCGGAGCCGGGCAGCGTTCGGACCTAAGAAGAGGGAGGGAAGTATCCCAGAGGGTACGCTCCACGACGGGAAAATAATAAAAGAAAAAGAATCAATATTTAACGCGCAAGAAACCGTGGAAAGCAGCGCTAACAACAGCGGGGAAGAAGGCAAAGCGCGGGAGGCGCCATTTTGTTAAATCGGGGAAGAAGGCAAAGCGCGGGAGGCGCCATTTTAGATTTGCAAGATGCTGAAGACTGGCTGTATCACTGCTTTTGATAATACATTAGAGGACTGGACCACTTATGTGGAAAGAGTCGAGGTATATTTCGAGGCAAACGAAATAGCAGAGGGGAAAAAGGCATTGATATTGCTAAACTTAATGGGCACTAGAACGTACGGCCTATTGCGGGACCTGATTACTCCAGCCAAACCGAAGGCGAAGAGTTTTAACGAAATTGTTGCTGTTCTACAGGAACACTTAAACCCTGCACCGCTGTTGATAGCAGAAAGATTTAAATTCCACAGGAGAACTCAGCACAAAGATGAGAGCAATGCTGAGTATCTTACGGAACTACGCAAGCTATCAAAGCACTGCCAGTTCGGAGCAGGACTGGCAGATACCCTACAGGACAAATTTGTCTGTGGACTCCTGAGTGAAGGAACACAGAAGAAGTTACTCTCAGAAAAAGAGCTGACGCTAGATAAGGCTTTCAGCGTGGCAGTACCGTATGAAGCAGCAGCCAGGGGAGCTGCAGAAATTCAACAAAAACCACAGGAATACGGCACCCACGAAATGACATGGAGATTTGCAAAATGTTATCGCTGCAGCAGAACTAACCATGACCAGAAGGACTGCTGGTCCAAAGACAAAATATGCAGACAATGCGGGAAGATTGGACACATTGCATGAGTTTGCAGGTCTGGGAAGAAGACCAGCGACAACAAAAAGGCTACTAAGGAACCGTACAAGAAAGTACAAAAGATGACGGACAGTAGTTCCGAAGACCAGATGAGCGATAGTGAATCCGGAAACAGGAGACTAAGCTGTCTCAAACTTCACAATGTAATCGCAAAAGAGGATCACCGAACCATTTGGGTCACCCTCACGATAGCAGGGTCCCAAGTTAAAATGGAATTGGATACAGGATCAGCGCTAACCGTCATGAATCGATGAGACTACGAGCGGCTATTTTCACACATACCCTTGAGAGAGACATCCATCGTCTTGACGACGTATACGGGGCAAAAAGTATACCCCAGAGGAAAAATGAGGGTGCCTGTCGAATACAATGGCAAGAAAATTCGGAAATTGTATCTCTACATACTGCCAAATGGTGGACCACCGTTATTGGGATGGGAATGGATCAGGAAGATAAACTTAGATTGGCATTCCATTCATGCAATGACGGTGGACGGTAAAAAAAGATGAAGACGTCACTCCTGGACGATTGTCAACAATCTTAGCTAACGCCAAAGAGGTATTTCAACAAGAACTGGGCACGCTTAAAGGCGTAACCGTCTCGATAAAAATAGAAGAGAATACAGTTCCCAAGTTTTTCAAAGCAAGACTGGTACCATATGCAATTTGCCCAGCCGTCGAGGCAGAGCTGGAGAATCTGGAGAAGGCGGGTGTGTTGTCTAAGGTCGACTGGAGCGAGTGGGTGACACCCATCATTCCTGTCATGAAGAAAACGTTATGCAATAAGTCCGGAGAGCCAAGGAAGATTCGCATCTGTGGGGATTTCAAGGTGATGGTGAACCCTGTCCTTCACACAGTACAATATCCTCTTCCAAGGATAGAAGACATCTTCGCCTCACTGTCTGGAGTAAAGCGTTTTACAAAAATTGACCGAGCACAAGCATATTTGCAGATGGAGGTTGAAGAGTCCTCTAGGAAGTATCTCACGATAAACACTCACAAAGGTCTTTACCAGTATCATCGATTGGTATTCGGAGTAGCATCGGCTCCGGCGATATGGCAAAGAGCGATGGAACAAGTCCTGCAAGGGATTCTGGGGACTCAGTGTTACTTGGACGACATCCTTGTAACAGGTGAAGATGACAGTGAACACCTTAACAACCTAGAACAGGTGCTCACTAGACTACGGGAACATGGGCTGCGAGCCAACCGCCCCAAGTGCGAATTTTTTAAGAAACAGATATCGTATTGTGGCCATGTGATTGATGAAGAGGGGTTACATAAGTCCCCTGACAAAATTGAAGCGGTCGTTAAGGCCCCAGCGCCTGAAAATGTGTCGCAACTGAGGTCATTCCTCGGATTGGTGAATTACTATCATAAGTTTTTGCTGAATTTGTCGACAATTCTGCACCCACTGAATGCCCTGCTACGAACGGGGGTAGCATGGAAATGGAACGATGATTGTAAGCGTGCTTTTCAGAAGAGTAAGGACTTAATCACTTCAAAGGAAGTATTGGCTCACTACAACCCAGCACTGCCAATCAGGCTGGCGTGTGATGCGTCTCCCTACGGCATTGGGGCGGTACTGTCACATAAATTCCTTGATGGCTTAGAGAGGCCGATAGCTTTTGCGTCACGCTCGTTAACTTCTGCCGAGCGTAACTACGCCCAGATTGACAAAGAGGCCCTCAGCCTAGTGTGGGGGGTGAAGAAGTTCAATCACTATCTGCACGGTCAAAAATTTACTCTACTAACCGATCATCAACCTCTTGTCTCCATTTTCAACCCTCAGAAGGGCGTACCGATAATGACGGCACAACTGCTGCAGAGTTGGTCCCTTTTCCTAGGGGCACACCAATATGACATCGAGTACAAAGGAACCAAACAGCATGGAAATGCTGATGGATTGTCACGCCTACCGTTGCCGACGGTGGAAGAAGAAGACCTTGCAGTGGATCCAATGGAGTTATTCCACTCGACCATAGTCGAATGTCTCCCTGTGATGAATGCAAACATAGAAAAGGAAACACGGAATGACCCGACACTATCACAGGTCTATGATTTGACGGTGAAGGGATGGCCAGCACATGGCGAACCACTGCTGCCAGCATTCTCGCCGAGAAGAGAACAGCTGTCAGTGTGCAGAGGAACCTTGATGTATGGATCCAGAGTAGTAATTCCACCTAAGTTGACGGATAGAGTGCTCAATGCGCTTCATGAGGGTCATCTGGGTGGGGTAAAAATGAAGAACTTAGCCAGAGCGTTTGTGTGGTGGCCGGGAATCGATAGAGAAATCGAAGAGATGACCAAGAGCTGTGCAGGATGCCAGAAGGTCCAAAACGCCCCACCACAAGCTCCTCTGCATCCATGGGAGTGGCCCTCATCTCCATGGCAAAGGGTGCACATTGATTTTGCTGGTCCCTTCATGGACTCGATGTTTTTAATTGCGGTGGATGCACATTCAAAGTGGCCAGAGGTAATAAAAATGTCCTCAACCACCACGGAAAAAACTATCACAGTTTTGCGAACCATATTCGCCAGGAATGGGCTGCCTGAACAGATTTGCTCTGACAATGGACCACAGTTTGTGTCTGAAGAGTTCCGGAGGTTCTTAAAGAACAATGGCGTTAAGCATTACACATCTGCCCCATATCATCCAGCCACTAATGGATTGGCCGAGAGGTTTGTCCAAACATTCAAGAAGGCTATCAAGGCAATGTGTAATGAAGATATACCCCTACAACACAAGGTGGACAACTTCTTGTTTGCCTACCGGAATGCGACACATGTGGTTACCAACCAAACCCTAGCCATGATGTTCTTCAATCGAAGACTACGATGCCGCTTGGATTTGGTTAAGCCAAACGTCCGAAGAGATGTGGAGAACAGGCAGTTTCAGAATATGAATGAAAGGCCGACCAGGAGTTTTAAGATAGGTCAACCAGTTTTGGCCCTGGACTACCGCACTGAGAAATGGCAGCCAGGAACGATTTGTACACGGCAAGGACCTCTCATGTATACCGTGGACGTTGTAGAGAGCATTGTAAGACACCATGCTGACCAGATTCTAGAGCCACTGGAAAACGTCAACTCCACACCACGATCTGATACACCTGGCAATGAAATCAAAGTACCAATTGCAGCTACCGCAGAATCGGTGATATTGGAAGCTGATAAACCAAACAACGACATTGATCTCGACTCAACATTGCCAGAAGAACCTGATACCCCAAAGAGGCGTTATCCCGATAGAATCAGGAAGCCTCCTCAAAGACTGAACTTATAATTGCTTAAACTTAACCAATGTATCTAGCAACCGTAATTGTGATTGTAATTAGTTATCATTTAGTTGTTCAATTAATGTTATGTACTGTTTATCTAAAAGGGGAGGAATTGTTGTGTATGTACCTTTAAGAGAATAACTGGTCTCAGACTGCAGTACCGGCAGTGACCACCCCTGTATAAAAGGCGCTAGAGAGCCTCTGTTTGTTAGTTTCGCTATTGACTTCCACCAGTAAAGATTTGTTTGTTTTCACTCCTGCTGGTCCGTGTCTCAATCATTCACGGATTTAACACTATTAAGCACCCGATAGTCTACCGTGGCTCTCCAGGAGTTGTCCGGTTTCCTAACCGGCCACAATGGAGAGTTTACATGGGTGTCTATTGGTCTCAATACCCCTTGCTTGACCAGAGAGGTCATGGCCGTTTCCATGTCCTTCTCCGCCTCTTTTGGGAAATTATACTGCTTTTGTGGTCAGGTCATGGGTTCCCCATCTACACTCACTTCGGCCCCGTTCACCCTCCCACAATCATGCTTGTGGCTGGCAAATGCGCCGAGGTGTGCTCGCACAAATGCCTGGTACTCCACTGGAGTGTTAATGACCATTTGCTCGAGGTCGTAACCGTCCTTGGGTTTTAGGCTGCACATGGTCCCCTTGCCCTGTTTCCCTGAGATAACTGCTACTTCACTCTCCTTGCCAGTGCACGCTCCCCACAGATAGTGGTTCCTGAGATCCACTAGAATCATGTGGCCTATGATAAAATCAGCCCCCAGGATCCCCTTCCCTTCCTGCTCCCACTTCATTAAAACACAAGTCCACTTGATGTGGAGTGCTCCTAAATGAATGGACAGCGGGATAGAGAACGAGCCAACCTGCTCGTTACCTGTGAACCCCACTAAGCTGTATGGGACCCCTTTAGACAGAGGTGAGGTAGCGGGGTTATCTGAGTAGACTATGGTGCTCGAAGCTCCTGTACAGATAGGTCCCTTTTAGCTTTTCCACCTCCATCCTAACAACGGTCTTTTCCATACATCATACTCAAGGGGACACAGATAGACAGGCTGCGCTGGCTCTAGTCATATGTCTGTGTTAACTAGGGGGGGCAGATGGAGTTAAAGCACCCATGGCTGTGGCTACCTTCCCTGGGCCAGCCAAGAAAACTCAAAGTGCAGCTACTATCGAATCTACTGTGGGGGAAGATGTCGGTGTTTCTGCCTTTGGGGCGGGAGCTGGGGCACTCTTTCCTGCACTATCTTTCCAAGGATTTTTACAGTTCCTTCTCCAATGCCCACTCTTCCCGCACCCGAAGCAGTTACGCCTCACATCGGAAGGGATACCCCCTTCCTGGTCCCATTCTTTCTTAAACCTGGCTGGGTTTAAACTCATGCACTTTCCCTTTAGTCTGTGGTTCTTCTACCCCCCTACCGTTACGGTAAACCAAGGTCAGTTGTCTGACCACTGTCTCCTTGGTGACCTGGGGGCCCTTTGGGTCGAACCACAGCTCGGCCTTGGCTCTGATCCATGGCAAGCTGTTTGCCACCAGACTTCGGAGCCAGTGAGCCAGCTCATCCTGGTTCAAGTTAGCCCAGTCGAGATCCCCATTACAGGCACTCTATTGCGTTTGCAAAGATAATCCAGAGACCGTCAGTGAGTTCAGTTCATGCTGCTTTTAATATGGCTGCCACACACACACCCTTCCAGGCACAAGCCAGCGAATACCTATACACAATACAATGATCACAGCACTATCAAACTCCATGTGCTCAGGCCAAGGCAATCGAGTACCTATCACCAAATGTCAGACATAACGTTTCCTCCCCCCTCACAGAATTTCAAACGTGAAATGTAGTGACAAAGTCATGTAGGTGGCCAGCGCGAGAACGTGTATGAACAGGCCAAGGTGTGGACTGGTGAGGAGCAGGCTGAGGCACAACATCTGCTTGAGGGTTGACTGGCTGAGCCAAATGTGCATCCCGCCACTCTGGGGGTAAGGCTTGGGGGTTAGGTCCATATAATCCCGCATCAGGAGGTGCTGGCACCTTCCGAAGGCGGCTGGCACGCCACCGAGAGCTGTCAGTGAGGCAGAAAGTGGCTGGTCCAAGTTGGCGGCTGATTTGGAGAGGGGAGGACCAGAATGACGCCATCTTATTATTGCGGTGAGGCCTACGGACTCTGACCCAATCGGAGACTGAGATGTTGGGCGCCTTGGCCCTCTTCGACTGGTCGAAGCGGCGTTTCATCTTCTCCTGCTGTCTAGCGACTGTGGCTTGAGCCGGTGGAGCAGGGCTCTGAGCTAGCGAGGGGCGGAGCCTGCCAAGGGGCAGCATGAGCTCACGGCCTAGCATGAGGGATGCGGGTGAGACCCCTGTAGTGGAATGCTGGGAGGCTCTGTAGTGCAGCAGTGTGTGGAGGAGGGCCTTGTCAAATGCACACCCCTGGGATAGGTGTGCTCTGAGGCCATTTTTCAGAGTCTGGTTAAAACGCTCCACCCCCCCATTTGACTCGGGGTGGTAGTACGCTGTGCGAATGTGACGGATGCCCTTGCTCTCAAGTTAAGAGGAGAGTTCCGAAGAGACCATTTGGGGGCCATTGTCTGTGGTGATGGCCTTTGGATGCCCCCAGCAGGAGAAGAGGGACTCAAGGATATCAATGATGACCCGAGAGGTGACGGAGCCCACAGCAGTGACCTCTGGCCATTTTGAGTGCAGGTCATAGGTCACCACTAGGAACCGTTGATGGTGGGGGACACCATGGATCTCCCCGCAGACGTCCAGCTGCAGGTGCTCCCAGGGCTGAGAGGGCCAGGCAAGGGGTTGCAGGGGTGGGGGAGCTTGGTGGCCAGTCTTGCCACTTACAAGGCAGGCTGCACAGTCCTTGACCAGGGCCTCGATTTCCCTGTCGATACCCGGCCACCACACTAGGTCTCGGCATCGTTGTTTGAGCTTCACTATGCCCAAGTGGCCCTCATGCGCCATGGATAAAACACGCGCACAAAGGGCACTTGGGACCACAGTGCAGAGCCCACGTGCAACACAGGAGTCATTCCAGCAGGAGAGCTCCTCTTTAACTCTGGAGTAGGCAGACAGTTCCTCAGGCACCTTGCGAGGCCAGCCATCTCTGATGAAGGTGCACAGCTGGGAGAGGGCCGGATCCTGTTCAGAGGCCTCTTTGAGCTCCTGGAGAGAGACTGTGGTTTGGAGAGGCATGTGCAGCATCTGGACGATATCCTGTTCCACTTGTTCAGACCCGACACGTGGGGCTGGGGCAGAGACAGTGCGGGAGAGCAGATCTGCAACAACATTGTCACGTCCTGGTGTGAACTGGAGACTGAAATTGTATTGGCGGAGGCGGTCAGACCAGCGGTGTAGACACAGTGGTCTGTGGCCCGTGCCGGATGTCGACAGCAGGGCAGTGAGAGCCTGGCGATCGGTTCGCAGGGTGAAGGCACGGCCATACGTGTACAGGTGCCATCGCTCACATGCCCAGACGCACGCCAGTGCCTCACGCTCGCCTACTGAGTACTTCTGTTCGGTGGGGCTAAGGGCTCGGGAGGCAAAGGCGATTGGTTTCTCCACTCCATTCTGTATCTGCGATAACACCGCCCCCACAGCTGCAGCGGACGCGTCACAGGTGATGAGGGTGGGGCTGGCGACGTCAAAGTGAGCCAACACTGGAGGCGACGTGAGCTGCGATTTGAGGAGGCGAACAGCTTCCGTACAGGCTTGTAACCACACCCAGGGCTCATTCTTTCGCAGGAGCTGGCACAGTGGGGCTGTGGTGGCTGAGTACTGGGGCAAAAACTTCAGGTAGTACCCAGTCATGCCAAGGAAGGAGGCAACCTGTGCTGCAGAGCTGGGTTCTGGGATGCTGTGAATGGCATCCACGTTTGACTGGAGTGGGGATATACCATCAGCCGACAACCGAAACCCCACAAATTCGATCTCTGAAACAGCAAAGACACACTTTTCGCCATTCAGTGTGAGCTTGTGTTTTGCTAGAGCTGTGAAAACTCTGTGAAGACGTTCGTCATGAGTGGAGGTCGAGGGCCCATGCACGACAATGTCATCCAGGTAGATGGCCACCCCAGGAATGCCCGCGAGCACAGAGGCCATCACCTTTTGGAAGCAGCTGGTTGCAGAGCTAAGTCCAAATGGCATCCTGGTGTACCGAAAGACACCAGCATGTGTCACAAAAGCAGTGAGGTCCCTGCCGCTGGGGTGGAGGGGAACCTGTAGATAGCCCTGTCAAAGGTCCAGTTTCGAGAACAGGATGGAACCATAGAACTGCGCTGTGAGTTCCTCTGACGTGGGCAGTGGATACTTGTCAGGGATTACGGCCTTATTCACTGCTCGTAGATCGACACAGACGCGTAGACCACCTGACTCTTTCGTTGCGACCACCAGGTTGGAGACCCATGGGGAGGCATCAACTGGTTCGATGATGCTGGCTTCCAGTAGCTGCTTTAGTTCAGCTGTGACCCCGTCACGGAGAGCAAGCGGGATGCGGCGCAGTGGCTGAATGACAGGGATAACGTTGGAGTCAACCATGGGCTGGTGGGTGAAGGCAGTCAGGCAGCCCAGACCCTCGAAGAGTGCTGGCCACGTTTGGCACCACGGTGAGGCGACGTGCAGAATCGCAGACCCGCTGGTGTCCAAGAGAGAAAAACCCAGGTCAGTGAAAAGATCCAGACCCATCAGGTTAGCTCCTTGGCATGCCACATGAAAACAAAAATCTGGCAAAACTTTTGTTCCATAGCGTACTGTGAGGCTGACTGAGCCCACTAGTCCAATTTTCGAATTACCATACCTGCAAAAGGTAGTGGAGGGCGCAGAGAGTGGCAGGGAGCTGAAAAAGCATTTGAATGTGTCCACATTCAGCAGTGAGACGCTGGCACCGGTATCCAACAACAGCGGGATGCACACATCATTCAGGTTAATTGTGCATGATTTGAAAGCCACTACTGGCCCAGAGCTCACGTTGTGAATTGTAGGCCAACTGCTTGAGGACTGAGAGTGTTCATCTGTAGCAACAGGGGCAGAGCGGCAGACCTTGGCAAAGTGATTTTGTTTTCCACAATTGCGACAGGCTTGGCCGCGCGCGGGGCAATTCTGCGCTCTGGTAGCATGTGAACGAGATCCGCAGTTTCCACACTGTTGCCGCGGTAGCGCGCGTTGCTACCGTCGCGCGAGCATTACCGTGTCAGAGCTGTCGGGGCCGAGGGCACCGTCACTGGGTGTGTGTGCTAGTTTCGCTGCACATTCAGCTGCAGGCTCCACTTGAAAAGCAATGTTGACTGCCTGTGACAACGACAGATCGTCGGACTCGAGTAACAGTCTTTCACGCACTCTCACGTTGTTTGTGTGCTCTATTAGTTGATCACGCACCATCTCATCTTGTAATGCACCAAACTTGCACGAGCTAGCTAACCCCCTCAAATTAGCCACGTATTGATGCACTGACTCGCCGAGGAGTTGGTGACGCTGTCTAAAAATGAATCGCCGCAGGAGGGCACTTTGTGGGGCAGAGAAGTGTGTGCTTAACAGAGCCACAGCCTCATCATATGTTTGGAATGAGTCTGCTGTGCATAATCTCCCAAGAACACGCTGGCCCTCCGCTCCCAAGCAATGGGATAACAGTGCCTTTTTCCGAGCCGTACTCACAGTTTCTAGTCCAAGAGCAATGAGATAGGTTTCAAAGGACTGTAACCAGCGAACCCATGGGATCGGGGGCTCACTGGGTAGTGCAAGGAAGGGAGGAGGTGGTGGAAGAGAGATTTCAGCCATCCTCGTCGCCAAATATTGCGTTTGCAAAGATAATCCAGAGACCGTCAGTGAGTTCAGTTCATGCTGCTTTTAATATGGCTGCCACACACACACCCTTCCAGGCACAAGCCAGCGAATACCTATACACAATACAATGATCACAGCACTATCAAACTCCATGTGCTCAGGCCAAGGCAATCGAGTACCTATCACCAAATGTCAGACATAACATCCCCTGCTAACTGGGTAGTCTTCTCCACCCAGGAGAACGGAGTACCATCGTTCATCCCATCGCCTCCAGAACTTGATCCCAGTGGGCAGCGTACCCTCCCTGTCCCTTCTTGCACTCAGCAGAGAGGGACTGGTAGAGCTTGCTATCCAAGGTGAACAGGAGCATCTTGGCCATTTCTGAGTCGTCGCACTCATTAATGCCTGCTGCTTGTTCCACTTCCATAAAGTGGACTGAGGGATCTCCCTTGTAGGTGAGTTTACTCAAGCGGCTTACCATAGCCCTAAGCTGTTGGGTCCCATGGGGAATCACAAACTGGCTTTCAAGGGGCCCCTGGCCCCCACCACCCCCGGGTGGGCCAAAGTTTTGCTGTCGAGTCGGGCACATCGGCCCCGGCTCCAACCTTTCCTGCAATTGTTTGCCCACTTCTGCCTGCTGCCAAACCGAGTCAAAACCCGGCGCCACAGGTGGCGGTGGTGTGCACTCCTCCCTGTCTTCTCTACAGATTGCTTGTCCCTCCTGCTGCCCAACCGGGTTGTTCCCCAGCACCACAGGTGACATCTGCACAGTTTCTACTTCTACTTCCAGGTCCACCCGGGCTGCACCCGGGCTTACTAGGCATACCATGCCTTTTGCCCAGGACAGAGCAAGTTTTAAACTGTCTATCTGCTTTTGACAGGGGCCGTGATCTCCCACTTCAAAATCCCATTGCTTGCCATTTGATAAGCTGCCTTTATATTCCTGTACTGCTCCTCCTGTTCCCTTAACTGTCTGGTTCGGCGAGCATTCTCCTCTTTCAGCACCAGCTCATTTCCTTTTGCTGCGGTGACTTGACACTGAAAATACTCATGCCTGTTTCTGTGTTTCTCTACTAGCTGCAATTTCTCTTGATTCTGTGCTTATAATTCCTGCAATAGTTCCTCCCCGCTAAAGCTCTTGCCTGAGACAGTTTGGCTGCATCCTGCAGCTCTGCTGTCAAAGCTTTTACCTGCTGGTCTAAAAGCTGGATCTGTCGTAGGGCACAGACCAACCAGATAGCCTTCTCTACCGACTTCTTATGATCCTTGCTCTCAGTCCATTTGGCTGCAGCATCCATGGGAGCCCCAGCACGCAACAGACTGGTCACCCACTTCTTGGTGATATTCACCTCCTCAAAAATGTAAGAGGAAACCCTCTCTTCCATCTGCGTTCTCTCATCAAACACAGGGTCTATTGCATTACTTCCCTTTTGCCAAAGTCCTGCCGCGGTCGTCATGTTGTAAGGGGTGGCGTGTGGGTTGTTTGTCTGCTTCAACTCTGACTCCTTTGAGTGGTTTGAATCGTTCCCACTCCCTTTTGTTCTAGACTTTGGACTTATTTGGGAGTTGTAATAAACTTGCAACAGACACCTGGGTTAGTCAAAAGAATTCAGATCTTTATTTTGAGACAGGAAAATATACAATACAATAAAACTTATACTCTAAAAGGGTGGGGAACACTTGGAATAAGCGAGGGAGAATTACAATACACACAATCCCTTACCCTCCCAACCCCACTACACTAGCTAGGCTGGAATCCAGAGGACCAGGAAATGCTCACCAAAACAACTTTCTTGACAGACTGTAGAGGTTCGCGATTTCGGGGTTCTCCTTAGTTGTGGTCGTTGTGGCCTGCCGTACCTCGATTGTGGTAGAAGACTGCACCTGCGTTGGGTCTTCAGTTTGGGTTTGTCCGCAGATGCGGTTAGTCGCGCTGTTGGATGTATCAGGTGAGGACCCGATTTTCTTTGGTTAGGGCTAGTTTTAGGGTCTTTTATGTCCAAATCTTACCCAGGGGTAAGTCAGACTAGCCTGTAGAGTGGAAACAAGTCTTTGGTTCGTGAGTTTTTTGGCAGCCGGTTTCTTGTTGGTCGCGGTGGCCCAATATTACCTGGTTGGTGGTAATATTGGTGGTTGTTGGTTTCTGTAGGCCTTTGGTTGCCGCGACTTTCGTTTCTTCTTTCTTCCTTCAAGTCTCTGATGATGATCCGTTGAGCTGTACTGTGCTCTCGCTGAACTTTTGACGAGCTGAACGACTGACGAACTGACTAACTGAAAAGGCAGGCCTCAATTTATACTAATTTTGGGCCTGGCTTATCTGACCACCAAAGCTCTTGTTTCTTTGTTAAATTTGGCAGGCTCGTTATTTTTAATCTGTTTTAAAACTTTAACGAGCTTCGGGGATGGCCCATCTAAACTTAACGAGTTTCGGGGATGGCCCATCTAAACTTAATCGGCCTTTAACTGGTTTCGGGATTGCCTTGAAACCAGTTTAAAAATGCAAAACTTTTGTCAATCCCTTTAATTGGTTTTGGACTGTGGTTTGTTTGTTGTATCCTGTAGGGCTAATGTTCCTTCCTTTGTGCTGCTGGGGACATGTCCTGTTTATTCACGTACCAGGCTCTGCGAAAACAGGTTTCATTGTCCTTATGTAAAACTGGGGTGGCCCAGGACATTCCTAGACAGTTCAATATCCAAACTCAGGGGCCCACCCCACCTCCCCGGTGTCCCAGCCTTTTGCAAGCCTGAACACGTCCTTTTTAAACCAGCCAAATCTTCCTGGGATTTTTATTTTAAATCCCTTTGGCCCAATAACTCCTTAAAACAGTCCAAAATCTCTTCTTTCTTAGACTTAGGAAAAATGTGTAATTTAACTCTTTGAACTCTTCTGTTTGGCCCAACCACACTTTTATCCTTTTTACAGATTTCTTCTGTGATGTTCCAAAATCATTTTAAAATAAGGCTTTCCTTCTGTTCTGGGGTTGTGCAGAAATTTTTGAACCTTACAGCACTTGGCTTTGCTGCTCTGGCTGGCTTCCCATGGATGCAGGGCACCATGGACTGCACACATGTGGCCATCAGGGCATCCCCACTTCACCCAGGAGTGTTTTGTGAACCGCAAGGGCTTCCTTTCCCTTGTAAGGGGTTTTCGTCCTCGAGAGGTTTCCCAGAGGTTTCTCTCTCTAGAGGCCTCTCTCGTGCACAGTAAAACCTTGAGTGGTTCGACCCACTCACCCCTTAGATTCTATACTCTGGTCTTAGGCGCAGGAACTACAATGTAGAGAAGACTCTTGTAGACCAAGTTTGATGAATCAAAATGAAATTTTATTGCAAATGGAAAAATATCAAATCAAATGCAACACAGATAAGAGTACAGTACATGGGAGGGAAAAACAAACACAAACAAATCATAACGACATTATACTAACTAAGGCAAATACAGGCATCTTATACTCTACAAAGATCATCATGAAATAAGGAAACACACGGAACATCGAGGGACAACAACTCATGTTAATTATACCCTTAAATCCACCCCCTTATTAAACCTATCTAGATCTGATTGTGAAGGGCCAGAAACATGCTCACCAATCCCACTAGGAAGTGCAAGGTTTTGAAATCGAGTCTCTGTTTGGTCCTTTCAGGTGTCTCGTCTCCACGTGGATCGTGGAGCTCCTGCGAGCTGCGCCACACCTCTCTCCTGAGGTGGGGGTCGGGGGCGGCTGGACACCGGCGGGCCTGGATGTCGGCGGGGTCGAGGATCGTCGGCTCGACCCTGGTCAGAGGAGCCTTGGGCTGGCTCCCATCGCTTCTTCAGGTTCCTTTCCTCTCTTCTACTGAGCCGTGGTGGCTGGAAGGTTTCTTCGCTTGGGACCTTTATTTTTTTTGTTGCTTCTCCCAAGCTGGGTCTATGGCCTCTCGTTCTGGCAACGGCCTGGGGATGGTCGATGATCTCCCGATGTGCTTCCCCGGGGCGGAACGCCTGCGATTGACTGCTCCTTCTTCTGGGTGTCCGGATTCAAGTTGCGTGTTTCCAGCTCTCCAACCCGGCGTGTCTGTGTTCAAGCTGCAGGCTTGCAACTGTCTGCCTTCCAACTCGCTCTGGCCTGCCTGTCCCGACTGCTTCCGAGTGCTTGCTTGTGTGTTTAACTGCCGAAAAGTCTCTCCAGATATACCTTTCTTCCCGAGGCCTCAGGTTAGTCTTTGTTTTAACTTTGGCGGGCTTTGAGCACAGCGGGGCAGTTATTATATTTAAAATCATTTGAAGCGGCTGGTAACAGGCCCGTCACTGGTTGGAAATGGCTTTCATTGTTTTGAATGTCCTGCTGATCTCGTTACTGAGCCCTTGGTGTTGTCCTCATGAATATATATTGTCCTCTTTCGTCTGGGTCAACATTTAGATGGCCTCTGTCTCCAAGCCTATCTTGAGTGGATCTGCATCTAATCCATATGCATGCCTGTGGGTCTGGTTTCGTTCTCTCCGAAACAGCTTCCAGAACTTACTGTGGGTTCAATCCACATAGCTGTCTGAGGTTGCGCAGGAACCATTTTAAAGTGTCCCAATGAGCTGATCACATGGTATGGTGGCCATTTTGTATGCCCCTTTTTCTGGGCTTCTTTTAAAACAGTCTTTAAAATCACGGCCTCTTCTGCCATTTAACCCTTATTAATATGAAATCCAATTTTGCGAATCCTACACTCCCCCCTGGTGATACTGTAACTTGCTTGGAGTATCATAATTCTGGGTGAGCAAAATTTTCTGTCCTTTCACAATCTAACCATCCCCAGCACTTACCTATCTATGACCCCACGACACATGCATTTCCCATTTCAGAAAAATCTAGTGTACATTAAGCAGCTATAGATGGCAATACCTTGGAGCTAAAAATCTTATAACTTACTTCCAGGTGTGGAGGGGGTCCTTATACCCCTACATCACCTAGTATATGCACATTATCAAATAATAATCTCATCTAACAAACTTCAATAATAAAAATGAAATACATACGAAAATCCAAAAACACATGAATACACATCAAAAAATAATACAGAGGAGGGAGGGAAACCTTTGACTTTATACAAAGCAGCAAAAATCTAAACGGGTGTCTCTTCTTCTACCCGCACATAATGCTCCCTCCATTCCCCTCTATTCTCGTACTTTTGTGAATGTTTGACCTTTTTACAGTGTACAAACAACAAATACACTACAATGACAACCTGGCACACTACAAGAATGTGGGAGGTTATCCTAATCCAGGAAGGGACTTCTATATTAGTGAACAGGTCCCACCACGGTGGGGTCACTATATCCAATATGCCTGCCCCTATCTCTAACATCTTCTGCTCCAGTGTGTAGAAGTGTTTCTGTGAAACATCAACGGCTTTTAATATCTTGGTGAGGTGTTCAGGGAGAGGGGGAATGATATATCCAAAATGTGCAATGAATCACTGCAAATCGGTGAAATTCTCTTTCACAGTGAGGTGAACAGTGGAAGGTTCAGGGATGGGGACAATTTGCTCTTGGGCTACTTGAACTTCTGCCCTGGGCTTGAAACAGAAGCTGCTGTCACTCACCGGACACCAACCGTGCTGTCCATGCTGGTAGTGGGGCGCTGCAGTGGTGACACAGTATGTCCCACCTCCTATATATGCCATTGCCTCCATGGTGCAATTTATAGGCTTCGCGCCAGCAGTTCTGAACCCGCACTGTGGTTTTAAATGGGCATTCAAGTGCTGGGGACACAGGATGATGTGTGCTCCCCGGCTCCGGCACCCCGAGAGGTCGGTCCCCGTCATTGCATGCTCCCATCGAATGACGTAAGGTGGGACCCCCGTGTAGCGAATGTGCGCACCCCGCTGAATGACTCCAATGTTCTCCACCCTGTATACCGGGGCGGGTTTGGCTGTCTTTCCCATCACCGGCATTCTTACCACTATACCCATAATGGTGTGATTAGACCGTCCACAGTCCACTGGGACTGGGTAGGCCTCTGAAGCTAGTCTGAGCTGGCACGGACTCAATGTATTCTCAAAAGGGTGGAGGGCTGCGAGGTGCTTGTTGCTAATCCAGGAGGGGACTAAGCCTTGCTTTAAATCCTCCAGATTACTGTGGCCCTCGCCCAGTAACCACGCCCCGTATAGCACACAAGCTTCGTTCTGTGCAGCCTGATCGGACGCATTCCGATCCTCCCTAATGAGAGCATTTACCGCACTGGCGTATTTCTCCAGCTCCGCTATTATCTCTTTTAAGTGTAGTGTCATGGCCAGGTCCTCATGTAACTCAGAACCCACTACCTTATTCTCATCAGTCAGTATCTCTCTTAGCTGTGTTTTCAAACCATTAATCTGGGTTTGCAGCGCCACGTCATCCAGTGTGTTGATGACAGAAGTTCCTGTATTAAAAGCTGTAAAAATATCATTTACTGCACCCCTTCTTTGTCTCCCTATTCTGTCAAAGACCTCATGTGGTGTGATGTACAACTCGGCTCTGTCGACATCGGCAAAGTCGAATTCGTAAAACTGTTTAAATATGTTTGTTAACAGGACCTGGTATTATTGCTCCGTTTCCTTGGGGCACCATGCTGGCAATCTTACCTCAGTGAGGTTTAAAATCACCGAACCCACCACGTAGTGGACCCCCTTGGTACAGTACCTGACCTGTGGGTACCAATACCAATCCGTTCCCGGGTCCCTTTGTCGTGGTGGGGCACCCTTCCTTGAGGGCTTTTGCTACTGGAACTGTGGGCAGGGGCTTGTGGGGTCGGGTGATGAGCTCAGTGGCGTTCACTGGGATCTGTGAGTATGGGACTCCGCACGCCCGTGAGCTGACGTCCCACCTCATTCCTTGCCCAGCATCCTGCCACTGTCTTTGGAAAAAGATGGAGACGCCTGTGGGGCAAGCGCTTTCTGAACCCCACATACAGATGTAGATCCCCTCATCTGGCTCCCACCATTTGTCCCAACAGACACTCAACCCCCCGTGTGTCCCCGTAATTGTCCGATGGGTGTTATTATCCAATCTTTCCCAGTCCACAGTTGAGTTCTTCATGGTGCTGCTCAACTTGCGCAGCCACCACCAGCGGTCCAAAGGTACATGTCCATTGAAAACAAAGCAAATCTTCTTGCCCACGGTGACGCTGATCCTGGGTGCAATGATCCGCACCCTGGGGCACATCAGAGACGTTTCTCTGTACGCAAACCCCGTCTGGCTGGAGTATGCAGAAGAGTTCGACCCCAGCCAGCCTGGCCATCTCCCTTCATGGAAGTAGGCAGCAGTCTCTTCAGCGTCCCGTGAGCCGGTTCCGTCAGTCGCGATGGGGCCTCTATTTCCAGAGCACCCGTAGACGGTGGAGTCCTTGGTGCGGCCCCGATAGGCCCAGCTCCATTAAGCCATCGCGATCACGACAAGTATCCCTCTCATCTTTACTGGCTTCTGCAACAAACCACACAAATATAGCCAGGCTCCCGAGAGATTCTGGCTTAGGTGACGGCATGATCGGGTCTTTCGACCTCGATCCAAAACAACACACACACACTGGTCAGAGTTAAAACTACTTAAAACTCTAATCATCTTTAATATATACACACCCTAAACTTAAACTTAAACTAAACTTATGTACAGCGCCGCCCGTCCCCGGGCAGCTTGCCTAATCCCTGATCGGACTGCAGCTCACCGCTCCCTGTGGCGGGGCTGCAGTGACCTGTGGCTCTGGTTCCCCACAGCCTTTCGCTGTTAAACGGGGACTGTGTTTTCTCAAGGATTTCTAAAGTCGGCGTCTACTGGGAGTGGGTGACTCGGGCCAAGACTTTACAGGCTGAGGCGTTCGGGTTGACCTGCGAGAAGGTACTTTGGGCATGGCTCCCTTAGCGAGTGGACCTTTGGGTGGGACCTCAGCTCTCACAGCCCGTGGATTTTCCACGACTGTAGGCTTTGACTCCCTTCCCTCAAGCTCCGCCCCTTTGGGATTTAGGCAGGCTCCCTTGGCGAGTGGACCTTCGGGTGGGACTTCAGCTCTCACAGCCCGTGGCTCTTCCACGACTGTGGGCTTCGGCTCCCTCCCCTCAGGCTCCGCCCCTCCGGGAATTGGGTCTGTGGCAGACGGCTCCTCCCCACCTGTCCCTACAGGTGGAGGATCTCTGCCCCCAACTTCTACCTCCCCCACGCTCAAGTCGAGGGCGGGACCTCCGTCCTCCGACTCCTCCTCCTCCAGAATCGTGTCGAGGGTGGAACCTTGCTGTTCGGGTCCCTCCTCGTCCGAGTCCCAGGCCATCGGAGAAGGCTCCCCCCAGGTGGGCGGGACCTCTTCTCCTTCCAAGCAGGCTACAACGCCAGCTTGTGTGGTCTGTGACTCATCGCGTGCCTCAGGCCGAGGATCTTTATCCTCAGACCTGGCTTCGGTTGCTGATGCTCTTGCACCCGGTTTAAACAGTTTGCACTGATTGATGTGAAACCATTTACAAGCCCTTAGCTGACCCTCTAAACTGCCAGCCTTTGCTGTTAACCTAGCGTTCTCCTCCCTTAAATCCTGCTCAACTAACTTAGCCTCCGCAACCTGGCACCGCAGGTATTCCTCCATTTTACAGGAGGCCTCTTCCTGTGCGTGTCTTTCTAGAGGACACAGGTCGACAGGCTGCGCTGGCTCTAGTCAATTGGGCACAGGAATCGGGGTTTCGGGAACGACAAGACCAGTGGTGACGGCTATTTTCCCCAGCGAAATCATCAGAGACCGCATTGTCTCTATGATTGATTCAATCGCAGCAGGATTCATAACTGCACCAGCTCCTTGCGCTGGGGCAGGGGCTACGGCTTGGGTTTGGGCTGGTGCTGGGGCGTCGGTCTGGGCTTGGGCTTGGGCTGTGGGAAATCTCCCTTTATTATCCTTCCACGGATTTCTACGGTCCTTGCGCCAATGTCCATCCTTCCCACACCCGTAACAATTGAGCTTGGCTTGGACAGGGCGATTCCCCTCCTGACGTCACTCCTTCTTGCTTGGGGCTGCGGGTTTTGCCTCATGCACCTTTCCTTTCTGGGGAGGTGTTTCCTGACTTCTACAGTTCTTGTACGCCACATTTAACTGTCGGAGCACCGTTTCTTCCGTGACACCGGGACCTTGGGGATCAAACCATGATCTGGCTAGGGCCCGTATCTCTGGCAAGCTGTTGGTAACCACGCAACGGAGCCAATGAACCCGCTGTTCGTCGCTCATTACAGCCCGTTCAGGCATACCCAGACAGCTGCGTCGATACACTGGCCACAGCCTTTCTGCGAAAACCCGTGGGGGTTCTCCAGATAGCTGCAGGGTCCCTTCCACATGGTCGAACGGACTACCATCGTCCACTCCCATTACTTCTAAAACTTCCTCCTTGAGATCCGTATACCCTTTCCGTCCCCTCTTGGCATCCTCTGAGAGGCACTGAAGGATTGTAGGATCCAGGGAGAAAAGCAACAGTTTAACCTGTTCCTGTTCATCGCAGTCATTGATGGCTGCTGTTTCCTCTATCTCTCTGAAAAGAATTGAGGGATCTCCCTTTACTGTGAGTCGTGTGAGGTGGCTCACCATGGACCTTAATTGCAGGCCAGCATAGGGCACCACGAGCTGGTTCTGGTGGGGTCCGATACTGCCATCGACAGCGTTGGGACCGAACCTCTGGTGCTGAGCGGGACACATCGGTGCCGGTCCCGGCTTTGTGACCAGTGGTTCTTCCACACACTCCACCTCGGCTACCTCCTCTTTCGCTACGCCCTCCTTTTCCGACCAAGTCTCACTATAGCTCGGCGGTGCAGAGGGCTCGGTGGCTGGTACCACAATTACCTCAGCTGGAATCGGCTGTTTTGATTCCTTCAAAAAGTCCATGTGACTGGCTTTCGGGCTGACGAGACACACCATGCCTCTTGCCTTAACAAGGGCCATTCTTAGGTCCTCTATGGTCTTTGGCAGGGGCCGTGTTCTGTGCTCTCAAACCCGTGCTCGAGGGCCAGCTTGTAAGCTGCCTTAACCTCCACTACTCTCTCCTCCTGCGCTCTTAGCTGTTGTGCGAGGCGGGCGCTTTTCTCCCGTATCCTCGTTTCATTGATCTTTGCTTCAGTAACCTGACACTTCAGGTACTCTATCCTTGCCTGATGCTGACTAGCTACCACTTGGCGTTCCTGATTCAGCGCGTGAAGCGCTGTGATGAGTTTTTCCCCACCCATGGCCTTTTCCTCTATCTCTGCTGCCTGGGCTGTGATTTTGGCTGCCTGTGCTGCAACGACTCGGTCCAAGATCTGGACCTGCTTCTTGTAACACATCAGCCACACTGCCTTTTCCAATGACTTCTTATGCTCTTTGCTCTCTGTCCACCTGATGGCTGCGTCCACTGGACGCCCATCCAGCAAGAGATCGGAAATCCACTGTTTAGTGAGATTTACCTTGCCAAAGACATAATCCGCTATCCTCTCATCCATTGCATTTCGACCATTCAAACTTGGATCTACTACATTGCAATCCTGCTGCCAGAGTCCTGCCGCGGTCGCCATTTTCTGTAAGGGGTTTTCGTCCTCGAGTGGTTTCCCAAAGGTTTCTCTCTCTAGAGGCCTCTCTCTCTTGCACAGTAAAACCTTGAGTGGTTCGACCCACTCACCCCTTAGATTCTATACTCTGGACTTAGGCGCAGGAACTACAATGTAGAGAAGACTCTTGTAGATCAAGCTTGATGAATCAAAATGAAATTTTATTGCAAATGGAAAAATATCAAATCAAATGCAACACAGATAAGAGTACAGTACATGGGAGGGAAAAACAAACACAAACAAATCATAACGACATTATACTAACTAAGGCAAATACAGGCATTTTATACTCTACAAAGATCATCATGAAATAAGGAAACACACGGAACATCGAAGGACAACAACTCATGTTAATTATACCCTTAAATCCACCCCCTTAATAAACCTATCTAGATCTGATTGTGAAGGGCCAGAAACATGCTCACCAATCCCACTAGGAAGTGCAAGGTTTTGAAATCGAGTCTGTGTTTGGTCCTTTCAGGCGTCTCGTCTCCACGTGGATCGTGGAGCTCCTGCGAGCTGCGCCACACCTCTCTCCTGAGGTGGGGGTCGGGTGCGGCTGGACACCGGCGGGCTTGGATGTCGGCGGGGTCGAGGATCGTCGGCTCGACCCTGGTCAGAGGAGACTTGGGCTGGCTCCCATCGCTTCTTCAGGTTCCTTTCCTCTCTTCTACTGAGCCGTGGTGGCTGGAAGGTTTCTTCGCTTGGGACCTTTATTTTTTTTGTTTCTTCTCCCAAGCTGGGTCTATGGCCTCTCGTTCCGGCAATGGCCCGGGGATGGTCGATGATCTCCCGATGTGCTTCCCCGGGGCGGAACGCCTGCGATTGACTGCTCCTTCTTCTGGGTGTCCGAATTCAAGTTGCGTGTTTCCAGCTCTCCAACCCGGCGTGTCTGTGTTCAAGCTGCAGGCTTGCAACTGTCTGCCTTCCAACTCGCTCTGGCCTGCCTGTCCCGACTGCTTCCGAGTGCTTGCTTGTGTGTTTAACTGCCGAAAAGTCTCTCCAGATATACCTTTCTTCCCGAGGCCTCACTTCCTGCCCAAAATCAGGTTAGTCTTTGTTTTAACTTTGGCGGGCTTTGAGCACAGCGGGGCAGTTATTATATTTAAAATCATTTGAAGCGGCTGGTAACAGGCCCATCTCTGGTTGGAAATGGCTTTCATTGTTTTGAATGTCCTGCTGATCTCGTTACCGAGCCCTTGGTGTTGTCCTCATGAATATATATTGTCTTCTTTCGTCTGGGTCAACATTTAGATGGCCTCTGTCTCCAAGCCGATCTTGAGTGGATCTGCATCTAATCCATATGCATGCCTGTCGGTCTGGTTTCGTTCTCTCCGAAACGGCTTCCAGAACTTACAGTGGGTTCAATCCACATAGCTGTCTGAGGTTGCGCAGGAACCATTTTAAAGTGTCCCAATGAGTTGATCACATGGTATGACGGCCATTTTGTATGCCCCTTTTTCTGGGCTTTTAAAACAGTCTTTAAAATCACGGCCTCTGCTGCCATTTAACCCTTATTAATATGAAATCCAATTTTGCGAATCCTACACCCTCAATGTGCAGCTTGTCTGCAAACATAGGAAGACCATCATGCATGTGTGCGCCAAATTCCCTGGCAGCTGTCATGTCTCTTTAATCCTGCACTAGTCCACGCTCCCGTGGCTCTTTGCACTGCCAAACAGACTTACCGGCTGGCTGCTTGGAGACAAGGGCTATCCACTGAAGACGTGGTTTTGTTTTTATTCGTTCCTGTGATGAGGGTGTCACTGGCAAAGCCAGCATTTATTGCCCATCACTAATTGCCCTCGAGAAGGTTGTGGTGAGCCGCCTTCTTGAACCGCTGCGGTCCTTGTGGGGAAGGTACTCCCGCAGTGCTGTTAGGGAGGGAGTTCCAGGATTTTGACCCAGTGACAAAGAAGGAATGGCGATATATTTCCAAGTCAGGATGGTGTGTAACTTGGAGAAGAATTTGCAGGTGATGGTGTTCCCATGCACCTGCTGCCCTTGTCCTTCTAGGTGGTAGAGGTCGCGGATTTGGGAGGCACCTGTCTTGTTTTGCACACTTTGCACACACAAAAATAATGAATTGCAGGACAACGGAGTATTACAGTTTAAACTCTTTTATGAAGCATCAGGTCTGTGATCTCAATCATATAGCATCATGTGGACAAGATGGAGTTAGGACCCTGGGTCTTCCAAAACAATAGCAGTCTTTACAGATGCCTGCAGGCCAATGACAACTCAGCATGTGATCACATGTGAATATAATAGGTATTCCTTACAGATGCCTGCAGGCCAATGATAATTCAATATGCAAATGTTACATCCCCTTTCTTTTAAAAGAAAAATGTTATGCGTTACTTTTAAACCTTTCTTCTACCGAATGTTCTCAGTAGCATAAACATATAAGTAAACTCAGCATTTAACTAGCGCTGAAAACATCTCAACATTCCGATAACGATGTACAGTTTTTTTTAGGGCAGCGATCTGCCTACACCCTTTGACAGTTCACAAGTCAAGGATAACTCTAGGCTTGACCTCTCGTCCTGACCTTGTGTGGTATGGAACTGAGCATGCTCCTGAATCGGTCAACAAATCAGGTTCAGGTTTAGGTTCAGGTAAGTATGATGTGTTTTGTGTATTGCTCTGTTCATCACACTCTGCTGAACTGATCCTCTCATTGGATAACGGTGTTGTTCCTTGGTGTTCCGGAGGTGCCTGCGATTGCGGCGGTACACCTGTCCTTCTGGGGTGTGGACGTGATACGATCGCTCAGTGTCAGCTGGCTGGATGACGACTGCTGGCTTCCAGTAGTCATGCTCCTAGATTCTGACGGATTCTCTATTGTATAGCGGCGGCAGTAGTCTAGCTGACCTGTCATAGTATCTCTTTTGGTGTTGCTGTCTCTGTACACGTATTGCATGCACTTGCTTGCAGCTGACGACCTCTGGCTGCAGCTGCTGGTTGGTGCTTGGAAGGATTGAGCAAAGTCTGCAGCTCATCAACAGCTGTGCTGTTGACTTGAAGTTGCCAACCGGAGTGTTGCGGTACTCAAGGAGACTGATGTAGGGGTCTCTTTTGTTCGCTTTGGCTTTGTCCATGAGTGTTTTTGCAATCTGGACAGTTTTTTCAGCAAGGTCATTACTTTGAGGGTAATGTGGGCTTGATGTGACATGTGTGAAATCCCATGCCTTGGCAAACAACTCAAACTCTTTTGAGTTGTATTGGGGGCCATTGTCTGAGACTAAAGTCTCTCCAATGCCATGCCTGGCAAAGGCTGCCTTTAGCTTGTGGATCACAGCTGCAGATGTGGTGCTGTGAAGCTTGTCCAATTCAAAAAATCTGCTGTAGTACTCAACAGTCACGATGTAGTCCTCGTTGTTCCATGTGAACAGATCCATTGCCGCGACCTGCCAGGGCCTGTCTGGGATACGGTGAGGTATCATGGGCTCTTTGACACTTGATGGGTGGCGTTCTAGACAAATGGAAAATTTTCCGACAATGTCCTCAATGTGTTTGCACATTCCGGGCCAAAACATAATGTCATGTGCTCTTTGTTTGCATTTTTCCATGCCCATATGTCCAGCATGAATTTTTGTCAACATCTCTTCTCTGAGACTGGTAGGAATGATGATTTTCTCCCCTTTGAAGACGATTCCGTTGATTTGTGACAGTTCGTCTCTGTGGTTCCAGAATTCAGATATGCTCTGAAGGCATTTCCTCCTTTCCTCAGGCCATCCTTCATGTATGACTTTGCTCAGCAGTGTGAGTTGTGCATCTTTCTCTGTTTCTGCTCGGATCTCCTTCAGTTTTGAGTCACTCACAGGTAAGCTGTTGTACACCATGTGCACCTGCACATCCATGCCTTCACTGAGGCTGCTGTCCTGGTAGCTAAGAGACTTTCTGGAGAGCGTGTCTGTGACAGGAATGTATTTGCCTGGACGGTGAATGATTGTGAAGTCGTACTTCTGTAGCTGAAGGATCATTCTCTGTAGCCTTGGTGGGGCTGCGGCTAGTGGTTTCCTCATGATTGACTCGAGGGGCTTGTGGTCGGATTCCACACTGACTTGTCGGCCATAGACGTACTGGTGGAAACGCTTACATCCAAACACAATTGCATATAGCTCTTTCTCGATTTGAGCACAGTTGATTTCACTGTCTGTGAGAGATCTGGAAGCGTAGCCGATGGGCTTTCCTTCTTGCAGTAATATTGCGCCTAGTCCGTACTTTGACGCGTCCACTTGTAGTCTGAGCACTTTGTTGGGGTCGAAGTAGGCAAGAACTGGTCCTGGTTCTCTGGTGATTAGGTCTTTCATTTTCTGAAATGCTGTGTCATGTTGTTTGTCCCACAGGAACTCATTGGATTGTTTGAGCAACTGACGCATGGGTGCGTTGATTTCGGAAAGCCTCGGGGCAAACTTAGCTAAGTAGTTAACCATGCCTAGTACTGTCTCTAGCTCTGCGCGGTTCTTCGGCGGCTCCATCTTCTTGATGGCGGAGATTTTCTCTGGATCCGGCTTAATGCCAGCAGTTGAGAGGCGATGCCTGAAATAACTGATCTCAGTGGATCCAATTATGATTTTCTCGGGGTTGAGCTGGATTCCTTTCTCCCGTGATCTTTGTAGCATCGCACGGAGGTTCCTGTCATGTTCCTCTCTATTCCTGCCATAGATGAGGATGTCGTCTACGATTGTGACTACTCCGTCGAGGCCTTCATAGGTTTCGTCGATCTTCCGCTGGAATTCATCCTGAGCTGAGATAAGACCAAATGGTAAACGCAGAAATCGGTAGTGTCCAAATGGTGTGTTGAACGTTGTTAGCTTAGATGACTCTTCCGTGAGATTGATAGTCCAGTATCCTGATCGTGAGTCCATTACACTGAAGTAACGTGCTCCCACTAGCTTGGGTGTGATGTCATCTAGCATTGGTAGAGGGTAGTGAGGGCATTTGATAGCCTTGTTCAAATCTCTGGGGTCGAGACAGACTCTGAGCTTGCCTGTACGTGGTTTCTCAACAACTACTAACGCGTTGACCCACTCTGTCGGTTCTGTTTCCCGGACGATGATTTCTGTTTTCTCCATGCTCTGCAGCTCCTCCTTCAGGCGACTACGTAGAGCAAGGGGTATCCTTCTCAGTGGGCAAACCACAGGGGTTGCTGCGTGTCAAGGTGAATAGTACATTCACCTGGGAATAGTCCAATTCCTTTGAAAACGTCAGCAAACTCCTCCATGACTGTCTGCTTCTCAGCTGGTGCTGTCAATGATAGCACTAGCTTGATGAGGTCCATGTCTAAACATGCCTTTAGACCTAGCACTGGAGGTGCTCAAGTGTCAATAATGTAAAAGTCCAACATCATGTCGCTTTCTTTGTACTTGCATTTCATCACGAATGTGCCTTTTACAATGAGCTGCTCACCCCCATAGCTGGTCATTCTGCGTGAGGAGGGCTGTAGCTCACACTCATCCTTCAAGCTGTGATACTCACTCAGAGGAATTACATTAACCTGAGATCCAGTGTCTAGTTGAAACTTAAGCTCTTTGTAAGGGGTTTTCGATCGCCGAGGTCTCTCTCTCTCGCTCTAGAGGCTTCGCTCTCTTGCACAGTAATACACTGAGTGGTTCGACCCACTCACCCCTTAGGTTCTATACACTGGACTTTGAGGCAGGAACTGCAATGCAGAGAATACTCTATAGACCAAAATTTAATGAAACAAAATGAAATTTTATTGCACAAAGACACAAATATTGAATGTAAGCCAATAAGGTACTTGGGAGGGAAAAACAAATCATTATACAGTACTAGCCAACATATCTACAGGCACGTTATGTTTTACAAGGTTCATCCTGAAATAGGGAAACACATGGAACATCAAGGGACAACAACTCATTGTTAAATTGTACCCAAAATGCCCACCCCCAAGTCTAGCTAGATTAGATTATGAGGGGCCAGAAACATGCTCACCAATCCAATTAGAAAGTATAAGATTTTGAAAGGTCTGCATTTTGATCCTCTCAGGCGTGTTGTCTCTACGTGGTCAATGCTGCGGGCTGCAACACTCTTTCTTCTCCCTCGAGGTGAAGGTCACGGACAGGCTGGATGCTAGCAGGCCTGGACGTCGGCGTGGACGGAGACCAACTGTTTGACCATTGTCATATAGGTTTCTTCGCAGAGCCCAGCTGCTTTACCATTTTCATGTAGGTTTCTTCTGGAGGGCTACTGTCCTTTGTCTCGTCAACGGCCCGGGGTTTGTCGATGATCTCCCGATGGTTACCCCGGGGCTGGACGCAGACTCGAATCACCTTCTTGACTGGTCTCCGGATCGACGTTCCTCAACGGCTCTCGAAAAGGCAAGCTAGCTAAGCCAAGCTGCGCCACGCTACGCTAACCTCCCACTACGCCAAGCTCCAAAAAGCTGCAAAAGCTGCCAAAAACTACCAGCTACCGATCGCTACCCCAGGACTCCAGTTATACCTTTTCATGGAGGCCCTTATCTCCCGCCAAATCAAGGTTAGTCTTTGTTTAACTTTTGGCGGGCTTGTAGCACAGCGGGGTATTCTTTGTTTTTAAAGTATCTTCGGGATGGCTGGTAACTGCCATCTCTGGTCTGGAACGACCCTGTATTGTCTTTAATGTCCTTCTTCGAACTTGAATCTGTTCCCCTTTGTCTGGGTAAACATTTAGATGGCCTTTATCTACAGGCCGATCTGATTGGATCTGCATCCAATCTATATGTATGGGGCTCTGTCTGGTTTCGTTTTCCCTGAAACTGCCTTCCAGAACCTACTGTGGGCTGAATCCACAAAAGCTGTCTGGGGACTGCAGGAACCATTTTAAAGTGTCCCAAAAGCTGGTCACGGGGTCTGGCAGTCATTTTGTGTGTCCCTTTTTCTGGGCTTCTTTTTAAAACAGTCTTAAAAAATTTAGGCCTTTTCTGCCAATAGACCCTTATAGGACAATGTTCAATTTTGCGAATTCTACATCTTTGCCCTGTTTTCCTATCTCAATATCGGCATAGGCTTGCTCAGTCCCTGAAATCTGTTTTTTCTGTGACACAGAATCAATAAACAGTTCCTCTGCATTTGGCTCTCTATCTGGCATTTGGCTGTCACTCACTGTGTGTACTGTTTTTCCGAAAACAGTCTTGCAAACTTTAGCAAAGTGGTTCCGTTCACCACATGTAGCACATTGCCTTCCTTTGGTGGGGCATTGCACCTTTTCTCCATGCATCTTGTTTCCACAATATCCACAGTTTTTGAAGCGCTTTATGTCTGTGTCGCACATTTTTAGAACTCTCTCTGTTCTTTCTGTTCTGAAACACGCTCTCTGGGCGGTGTTCTTTGGTGTGTGTCTATTAACTGCGTGCACTGTCTGTTCACTCGAGCTGCTCGTGGCGCCGGTTGTGGTTTTCAACTGTGCTTGGGCTATCTCGTGCGACCTAGCTATGTCCATAGCTTTGTTCAGCGTTAGCCCGGACCCAACATTCGAAAGTTTCCCTCTCACTTTAGCTGAATGTATTCCAAACATGATGCGGTCTCTGACCATCTTATCTTTATCTGCATATGCACAGTCTTTTACCAGCAGTTTTAACTCAGTCACGAACTGTTCAAACGACTCACTGGCTCCTTGTACTTTCTCCTGAAACTTGTACCTAGCGAATATCGTATTTGTCTTGGGCATCACATATGCTTCAAAACGGTCAAAATAACTTTTCAGTACCTTTGCTTCATCCGCAGTGAGAGACAATGTGTTAAAAATGTCTCTCCCTTTTTCTCCAATCCACAGGAGTAGGTAGCTATATCTTCCTTCCTCCCCTTTGCTTTTCAACGGACCTGAGAACATTAACTGCACATGTTGCTTGAACTTGCCCATTCTCTATGTAAGTTCAAAGATTCCCAATTCATTCGAGGTGAGGGAGCTCCAACGATGTCCATTTCAAATCCCTGTTCTGACTTGTTTTGCACACTTTGCACACACAAAAATAATAAATTGCAGGACAATGAAGTATTACAGTTTAAACTCTTTTATGAAGCATTAGGTCTGTGATCTCAATCATACAGCACCGTGTGCACAAGATGGAGTTAGGACCCTGGGTCTTCCAAAACAATAGCAGTCCTTACAGATGCCTGCAGGCCAATGGCAACTCAGCATGTGATCACATGTGAATATAACAGGTATTCCTTACAGATGCCTGCGGGCCAATGATAATTCAATATGCAAATGTTACAGCGCCAGTGGTACAGGGAGTGAATGTTTAAGGTGGTGGATCGGGTGCCAATCAAGCGGGCAGTTTTGTACATAAGAACATAAGAAATAGGAGCAGGAGTAGGCCATTCGAGCCTGCTCCGCCTTTCAGTGAGATCATGGCTGATCTTCTGCCTCTATTCCATTCACCGGCCTTATTGCCATGTCCCTTGATGCCCTTACTAGTCAGAAATCTATCGACTTCTGTTTTGAATATACCCAATGACTGAGCCTCTACAGCCCTCTGGGGTAGAGAATTCCAAAGATTCACCACCCTCTGTGTGAAGAAATTTCTTCTCATCTCAGTCCTGAATGGCCCACCCTTTATCCTGAGGCTGTGGCCCCTGGCTCTAGACTCCCCAGCCAAGGGAAACATTCTCCCAGCATCCACCCTATCAAGCCCTGTAATCATTTTGTATGCTTCAATGAGATCCCCTCTCATTCTTCTGAATTCAAGAGAATACAGGCCTAGTTTACTCAATCTCTTCTCATACGACAGTGCTGCCATCCCAGGAATCAATCTCGTGAACCTTTGTTGCACTCCCTCTATGGCAAGTATATCCTTCCTTAGGTAAGGAGACCAAAATTGTCACAGTACTCCAGGTGTGGTCTCACCAAGGCCCTATATAATTGGAGTAAGACTTCTTTACTCCTGTACTCAAATCCTCTAGTAATGAAGGCCAGCATACCATTTGCCTTCCTAATGGCTTGCTGCACCTGCACACTCACTTTCAGTGACTCATGTACAAGGACACCCATGTCCCTTTGAGCATCTGCATTCCCCAATCTTTCACAATTTAGGAAATACTCTGCCTTTCTGTTTTTTCTACCAAAGTGGATAACTTCACATTTATATTCCATCTGCCATATTCTCGCCCACTCACTGAGCCTGTCGAGATCCCCTTGAAGCCTCTTCACATCCTCTTCACAACTGACACTGCCACCTAGCATTGTGTCATCAGCAAATTTGGAAATGTTACATTTAGTCCCCTCATCCAAATCATTGATATAGATTGTGAATAGCTGGGGCCCAAGCACCGATCCTTGTGGTACCCCACTAGTCACAGCCTGCCATCCTGAAAAAGACCTGTTTATCCCTACTCTTTGTTTTCTGTCTGTTAACCAATTCTCAATCCATGCTAATATATTACCCCCAATTCCATGTGCCCTAATTTTGTTCACCAACCTCTTGTGTGGGACCTTATCGAAGGCCTTCTGAAAATCCAAATACACAACACCTACAGGTTCCCCTTTGTCTACTCCACTAGTTACTTCCTAAAAGAACTCCAATAGGTTTGTCAAACAGGATTTCCCTTTCATAAATCCTGGATGGTGTCAAGCTTCTTGAGTGTTGTTGGAGCTGCACTCATCCAGGCAAGTGGAGAATATTCCATCACACTCCTGACTTATGCCTTGTAGATGGTGGAAAGGATATTGATGGTGGGGAATTCGCCAATGGTATTCCTGTTGAACGTCAAGGGGTGGTGGTTAGATGCTCTCTTGTTGGAGATAGTCATTGCCTGGAACCTGTGTGGCGCGAATATTACTTGCCATTTATCAGCCCAAGTCTGAACGTCATCCAGGTCTTGTTGCATTTGGGCATGGACTGCTTCATTATCTGAGGAGTTGCAAATGGAACTGAAAACTGTGCAATCATCAGCAAACACCCTCACTTCTAACCTTATGATGAAGGGAAGGTCATTGATGAAGCAGCTGGAGATGGTTGGGCCGAGGATACTGCCATGAGTAACTCCTGCAGCGATGTCCTGGGGCTGAGACGATTGACCTCCAATAACTACTACCATCTTCCTTTGCATTAGGAATGACTCCAGCCAGTGGAGAGTTTTCCCCCTGATACCCATTGACTTCAATTTTACTAGGGCCCCTTGATGCCACACTCGGTCAAGTGCTGCCTTAATGTCAAGGGCAGTCATTCTCACCTCACCTCTGGAATTCAGCTCTTTTTTCCATGTTTGGACCAATGCTGTAATGAGGTCTAAAGCTGAGTGGTCCTGGCGGAACCCAAACTGAGCAGTTTATTGGTGAGTAAGTGCCACTTGATAGCACTGTTGACAATAGCTTCCATCACTTTGCTGATGATTGAGAGTAGACTGATGGGGCGGTAATTGGCCGGATTGGATTTGTCCTGCTTTTTGTGGACAAGACATACCTGGGCAGTTTTCCAGATTGTTGGGTAGATGCCAGTGTTTTAGTTGTAGTGGAACATCTTGGCTAGAGGCGCGGCTAGTTCTAGAGCCCAGGTCTTCAGCACGACAGCTGGGAAGTTATCGGGGATCCTATCTTTTGCTGTATCCAGTGCGCGCAACTGTTTCATGATATCACGTTTGGAGTGAATCGAATTGGCTGAAGACTGGATTCTGTGAGGGTGGGGACGGCAGGAGGATCCGAAATAGATCATCCACTCAGCACTTCTGGCTGAAGATGGTTGCAAATGCCTCAGCATTGTCTTTTGCACTTGTGTGCTGGGCTCAATCATCATTGAGGATCAGGATATTCATGGAGCCTCCTCCTCTTCTTTAATTGTCCATCACCATTCACAACTGGATGTGGCAGGACTGCAGAGCTTTCAGCTGATCCGTGATTGTGGGATCATCTATAGCATGCAGCTTCTGCTATTTAGCATGCATGTAGTCCTGTGTTGGCATCTCATTTTTAAGTACGCCTGGTGCTGCTCCTGGCATGCTCTTTGTAGGGTTCTCAAAATTCCCACATTCCCCAAAAGCTATGGATAAAGGGACCCTGTATGGACAAGTTGTTAAAAAGGGGTACCCAAAATGGCTTCTGCAACCTCGTGACCAAAAGTACAGGATTTTAAGGCCTAGAAATTCGGTGGGCTGTGCCACCAGTTAGCGCCCAAAGAGGGCACTTAGTGGGTTTAGCGCCACTGGCCACGCCTCCCGCAAAATTTAGCGGGGCGCTAATGGCGACGCTAGCCGTTAGCGCTGCACCACCACCGATGATGTCATCGGTGTGCGCAGCGCCCCACTACCACCCCGATTGCGAAATTTGGTAGCGCCCCCTGCTGTAACGCCGGTCGCAATTTGCGACCGGTTCAGGGGGGCCGATCTGCAGCGGTAGAGGCGCTGAGGTGCGGGGCGGCCATTTTTTTGCTGGCCGCCTGCCAGCACCTCCCCGCGCCACCGACCCCGGCCTCCTGAGCCCCACCCCCCTGCGTTGTGCCAGCTGTCTCCCAAGAGCCCGGCACGTCTCCTCGGTGCCGGGCTCTTTTGCCGGCACTCGCAATCTTAGATCGCGCTGCAGCAGGCCCCTCCCCTTTAAGAAGGGGAGGAAGGCCTGCAGTACCGCAGCGCGCCGTGCTGCAGCGTGTGGTGCTGCGGCACGTTGCACTGTGAACTTCAGTTGCAGCGCCCCAAGATGGATGCGGGGCGCCTCGAGTAGCACCGCGCTTCCGTTTGGGGCGCTCAAACTGAATTTCCGGCCGGCGTTCGCGACTCCTTCCGGGGCGGTACTTCTGGTGCCCTGGTGAGACTGGCGCCCCAAACAGGCGCCACTGAATTTCTAGGCCTAAAAGCAAGGCCCTGCAGAAAAGGCAGGCACTTTTTCAAACCTGAAACTAAACTTAAAATGCATGAATCTGTGAAGAGACTTTGTGGACAGACAGCTAAAGCAAACACAGAATGTGCATTCATTCACCTTGAGACAGATCAAGTTAGAATGGGCCTAAATCGAGGCCATTAGGTTTCTGCATATTTAATCGGTAACAGCTCACAGGTAGCTGCCAAGTCAGGAAACCCGATTAAGTTTCATAAATAACAAACAGCCAGGACATCAAAACCATTAAACACGGGGACAACCATTCCAGAAGTTGTTAAAGTAAATGGCTGCAATCATTTTAAATGAGCCCGCCAAAAGTTAGACAAAGGACTGACCTGATTTGGCGCGCAGATAAGGAATGAAGAATCGGGTATAATTGTAGGCCCATCGGTAGTGATCTCGGGTGGTGCTCTTGCTCTGGCCGCTTATCGTTTGGCTTTTGGCCTGCTGCCTCTCGTTCTCGTGCCCTGGCCTCGTGGCGGGCTCTCTTCTCGCTCCCTGCGCCGCTCAACACCAAGGACGCCCATTACTACACTGAGGGCCCAACGTGGGAGGAGAACGAGACCCGAGTTCAAAAACACACAGGACACTCAGGCCACAAACGGGCAGATGAGACGAGACGAGACAAAGAATATGGTAAACCGGTAAAGGCGGAGAAGGGCAGCGGAAAGACGCGTTGGGGGACAAACGCCTAGTTATAAGCTGGTGTTTGGTGAATAAATTGGCGTTACATGCATGGACAGTAAAACCTCAATTTAAGAATATGCTGGCGTTCAAAGAATGGGTAGCAAAATCAAGACAAACAGCCTAGTTATAAGCTGATGTTTGTTACATGGACAGTAATAGCCTAGTTTGAAGAATAAGCTGGTGTTCGAAGCTTGGGTAGGAAAATCATTAAATGGTAAAGACCACCAACCGACCCCCAACTGCAGCAATACCGTCGGCGACCGCCCGAAGAAGAAGAAGGTCCATCGCGACGAAGTACTCGACGAAGACGTTGATGGAAGAAAAGGAGGGTGCTTCGCACAAACAACTTCAGCGCCGCGCCCTGTGACCACGTGACGACGAGTTACCCCAAAGGACAGAAAGAGCGAACCTCAAAACCCCACCAGCTAAAGCAACAGGTTTCGAATTGGTGAGCACGAATTCCTGGCCCCTCATAGCTTAATCTAGTTAGGTATAGGGGGTGGGATAAGGATAAGGGGATTTTTAATGTATTTGTTTCCCTCGATGTGCCGTGTGTTCCCCATTCCCATATAAGTGTATTAACTGTTTATGCCTGTAACTATACCAGTAATTCTCAGTAGTATTGTGTTTTATTCAGCCTTTTAATAAAATTTTGGTTTTCTTGCACCAAACCACTTGTCTACTCGATTTTCTGTATCGCCGCCTGTACCTAAGTCCGGTGTCTAGAACCCAGGGGTGTGGGAGTGATTCGAACCGCTCAGAGACAGTCAGAGGCGAAGCTGACTGGGCATACGCCACGCCACCCCCCTTACATCTTCTGCACTCCTCATTGAACCAGGGTTGGTCCCCTGGCTTGATGGTAATGGTAGAGTGAGGGATGTGCCGGGCCATGAGGTTACAGATGGTGGTGGAATACAATTCTGCTGCTGCTGATGGCCTACAGCACCTCATGGATGCCCAGTTTTGAGCTGCTAGATCTGTTCTGAATCTATCCCATTTAGCACGGTGGTAGTGCCACACAACACGATGGAGGGTGTCCTTAGTGTGAAGATGGGATTTCGTCTCTTCAAGGATTGTGTTGTAGTCACTGCTACCAATACTGTCATGGACTGATGCACCTGCGGCAGGTAGATTGATGAGGACGAGGTCAAGTAGGTTTTTCCTCATGTTGGTTCTCTCACCACCTGCCGCAGTCCTAGTCTGACTGCTATGTCCTCCAGAACTCAGGCAGCTCGGTCAGCAGTGGTGCCACCGAGCCACTCTTGTTGATGCACATTGAAGTCTCCCACCCAGAGTATGTTCTGTGCCCTTGCTTCTCCCAAGTGGTCTTCAATATGGAGGAGTACTGATTCACCAGCTGAGGGTGGGCGGTAGGTGGTAATCAGCAGGAGGTTTCCTTGCCCATGCTACCATTCCCGGAGGCTCATGACACCCTTGAGGAGGCCAAGCAATGAGGCTCAGGAGCGCTATAATGAAAGCCACATGTCCTCCAGATGTGTCATACAGCAAACAATATGCATGCTGAAGATGCGCTTCAGATGCCTTGACAGTTCTGGAGGAGATCTTCAGTACACACCCGCCAGGGTCTCCAGAATCGTAGTCGTCTGCTGCGCACTGCACAACATAGCATGGCAATGAGGTTTAGAGCTAAATGAGATGCAAGGCGCAGAGCGCCCAGCCTCTTCAAAGGAGGAGGAGGAAGAGGAGGAGGAGGAGCATCAGCTGGAGGACGAGGATGGGGATGAGCAGGAGGAATCAGCGGTCCAGATCCCTCCAGCACCTGAGCACATTGCCACCTGGGAGCCCAAAGATGGGCTCATCATGGCCTGATTTGATTAACTTCCTGCATTGCACCCATATGGCTGCCACATGCTGTGCCAAGTTCCCCTGCCAACAACACCATAAAGGATCCCTACAATGACCAAGCCATTCCTTTCATGCTGACCCCTATTGCTGGAGGTAACGTTATGTCTCAGCATTCGCTCCAACTCACTTCCAAATTAGCAGACAAAAATGGGCATGACCAGAAAGTGATGAAAATAAATACTTTTATATGAGTCATAACAGTAACGGAACCTTAACAATAACACTTCTTTAAACACCCATGTGCTTACCCTTGTACAGCTACTTCTGTGTCATTTTATTTTATGCATGCTTCTACGAGGTGCAACCCCTGTGGCTTCAGCAGAGGTAGAGACAGGCTGCTCACTTCCCTGCTGCAACTACGTAGACACTTTTGGCAGATGTCTTATGGTTTTTGGAGCCTGTGATGGCCCCGCCAATGTCTGCTGCTCCTGTGACTGTGAAGGGGCAGACTCGGCCATTGCGATCTGAGGAGGTATCTGGGGCTCTGACTGCGGGGTCGGGGTGGGTGGGGCAGTCGAGGTGGTGGCGGCGGTGCGGGGGGCGGGGAGCAACGAAGGAGAAGTGTGAGCGCTTTGAGAGGCGCCCCCACTTCCATGTCCCCTCTCACCATCATCCCATTCATAGGTCACCCACACTTCCCTACTAACAAGGAGCTGGAGAGCACCTTGCTGCACAGCAGTGGGGCCATGAGGACCCAAGTCTATGTTTACGTCCCTCCTAGAGAGGAGGTCTATGAGCCTCTGCCATCTGTTGTCCATAGTTAGCATGTGCTCCTGTGAGTGGCGCATTAGCTGTACCATGCTGGTGGCCATCCTTTCTATGGAAAAGCATATCCCATCCCCATCGCCTATGACATGGTGGTACTCATGTTGGAAATGGTCTCTTCCATTCATTGAAACATAGAAACCTAGAAAAATAGAAGGAGTAGGCCATTCGGCCCTTCGAGCCTGCTCCGCCATTCAATATGATCATGGCTGATCCTCTATCTCAATACCATATTCCTGCTCTCTCCCCATACCTTTGCCCATTTGCAGACATCGCGGCTGCAAAACCTGCCAGAGCCACCTGCATTTCTTGCTGCCCCTCCAAGATCACCCTTTTTCTGGATGGCCCCCGAGGCTCAGCGTCTGCATGCAGTTGAGCAGAGCTTGGAGCATCCTGCGCCCTCCGGCGAAAACTCTCCACTGCTGTTCCTTTTAACACCATCTGCTCTTGCTCACTTGTGACTTGTTAGACACCAGGTGACAACACTACTCTATCTCGCATAGGACCCACCGAGGTTTACGTATCTGCGCTGGTGCTGGGTGCGCTTGGGTCTGCTGACGTAATGTCCTCAGAGGCTGGAGGCTCCTCTGAGGAGTCGTCTTCCTCATCCAGCTCAACAGTGGGGTGGGGGGTGGGGGAGGCGAGGGCGCACTTGATGGACTTGTGGGAGAGTAAAGAGATGATTTAGAAATATTATATTAATAAAGGGTAACAATACCATTATGCACATGATGAACATTCACTGGCTTCTGACATCAGTCAACATATGAGTGACTGCTGTATGTCACGTAGCTGTATGAGATGTAATTCTGTCAACAGTTTGCTGAGAGATCCCCCTCTCTCCGTCTCCCACTGCCATCACCTCTGCAACTCTTGAGACCTCCAGGGCCACCTCCTCTGCTGTAGTTAAAGTGCTGAAGGATGGAGGGCCACCTCTGGTTTTCTCCCTCTCCCTGTTGTTGTGCGCTTGCTTCTCCTGCAAGGAGGGAAAGAAGAGACATTTGAGTGATGGGTGGACGTGCAAGATATGTTGGTTTGAGTAGGAGCAGGGTTGGGAAGGCAGAGTGATGGGGATGTTGTGAAAGGCAGGGTGAAGGTGAGTGTGGCTTTGCATTCACCTTTCCTGATCTCATCAGATCATTGAAGCACTTCCAGCACTGCACCCAGGTGCACCTCACAACATCCCTGCTGTTCACCTCCTCAGCTATTGGGAGCCAGGCTCTTTTGGTCTCTTGGAGAGTTCTCTTCCACCCATCAGCAGGGAAGAGGACCTCCCTGCATGCTCTGACTCCCTTCAGAAGAATATGCAGGGAGTCAGCAGAAAACCTGGGTGCAGCCCCGTGTCTTTGGGAAGTCATGTTTACAAATCTCAGCAATAACAAGATCCTCCAATATACTCCCTCCACACTCCTAGATCAACCTTCAAATGCAATGTGGCCAAGGCTGCTTTAAATATCCCCGCTGGAAATGAGTCATTGATGGCATCATTAGACCCGCACCATTTAATAGGGCCGGGAAATGCGCATGACTTCCTTAACAGGGGTCATTAACTGAAAGCTGCTCTGAGGAGTGGGCTGATCAATACATTGCGCTACCGACCTGCCACACAGCCCTAACATACTTGACCCAACCCGGTAAGGAAAATTCCGGCCATTGAGTATATTCAAGGCTGAGATAGACACATTTTTGGACTCTATGGGAATCAAGGGATATGGAGATCGGGCGGGAAAGTGGAGTTGAGGTGGTTGATCAGCCATGATCTTATTAGAAACGTAAAATCATAGAATGGTTACAGCACAGAAGGAGGCCATTCAGCCCGTTGAGCCCGTGCCAGCTCTCTGCAAGAGCACTTCAGCTAGTCCCACTCCCCAGCCCTTTCCCCATAGCCCTGCAATTTTTTTTCCTTCAGGTACTTATCCAATTCCCTTCTGAAATTTGAAAAGTAGAAGCATTTGCATTCTGGAGCAAACTAAATTACTTTTTAAAATAAAAATCAGGCAAAAGTGCTCAGGATCTAAGGAAACTCCAGAATGGTAATCAATGAGAATGCAGAGAAAAAGCCCCAATTTATGTTCAATATTCCCCTTTTTACATTAAAAAAAAAGCATTAATTTTACATGAAAACGTTTTTGGGCTCAAAAAACTTGTTTTGCCAAGTTAAAAGTTTTAAACTTGCAGCTGCAGCTCATTGAATGGCGGATCAGGCTTGACGGCCTGTATGGCCAACTCCTGCTCCTAACTTATGTTCTTAGATGTGGGTGAAGCTGAAAATGTTATGCTGGCAGAGAGGCAATGGCATGTGAGGGTGGCGAATGGGCCAACAGTGGGCCTGAAAATTTTGGAGGGGCCAAGAGGAGCATTCATTTACAACTTTGAAAGAGATATGAATTTTCATTGCTCCTCCTGGCCCCAGAAACATTTCTATAAAGTTAAAACCCACCTTTTCGGGACCAGCCAGTAGCAAACACCCTGTCCATTATTACCTTAAAATTGTGTCGGGGTGCAATGTACATCATAGAACCCGATTAATATATTGCAAATGGACTCCTGCTTCAAATAAGCCGCCCATTCAGAGGCTCCAACTAAAATGGCAGTGGACAGGAACTGAGCGGGAGCAGGGTAGTAAGTGAATTGCTTCGAGACTCTAGGTTCTTGCCAGGTCGATAAAGTTGGGCAAGGTTTAAAACCAAGGGGTAATATTAACCTAGCCCACTCGGCGGGAAACTGATGAAATCACATCAGTTGCCCATTTTACACCCCACCCAATTTTACAAGATTCTATAAACTTTAACGTTTTGAATTTATTTTTTAGGAATTTTGCATTAACTTTCCATTTAGATCTATTTCAACACAAAAAGTAACATTACATTACTTCCAAAGCTAAAGTGGGCTTGTATTCTATAAATTGGCCGTGTGGTTGATAGCGAGGAAGAAAGCTGTAGACTGCAGGAAGATATCAATGGACTGGTCAGGTGGGCAGAAAAGTGGCAAATGGAATTCAATCTAGAGAAGTGTGAGGTAATGCATTTCGGGAGGGCTAACAAGGCAAGGAAATACACAATAAATGGTAGGATACTGAGAAGCGTAGAGGAACAGAGGGATCTTGGAGTGCATGTCCACAGGTTCCTGAAGGTAGCAGGACAGGTAGATAAGGTGGTTAAGAAGGCATACGGGATACTTTCCTTTATTAGCTGAGGCATAGACTATAAGAGCAGGGAGGTTATGCTAGAACTGTATAAAACACTAGTTAGGTCACAGCTAAAGTACTGCATACAATTCTGGTCACCACATTACAGGAACAATGTGGTTGCACTCGAGAGGGTACAGAGGAGATTTATTAGGATGTTGCCAGGACTGGAGAATTTTAGCTATGAGGAAAGATTGGATAGGCTGGGGTTGTTTTCTTTGGAACAGAGGAGGCTGAGGGAAGATTTAATTGAGATGTGTAAAATTATGAGGGGCTGAGATAGAGTGGATAGGAAGGATCTATTTCCCTTAGCAGAGAGGTCAATAACCAGGGGGCATAGATTTAAAGTAATTGGTAGAAGGATTAGAGGGGAGTTGAGAGAAACTTTTTCACCCAGAGGGTGTTGGGGGCCTGGAACTCACTACCTGAAAGGGTGATAGAGGCAGAAACCCTCATTGCATTTAAAAAGTGCTTGGATATGCACTTGAAGTGTCGTAACCTATAAGGCTATGGACCAAGAGCTGGAAAATGGGATTTGGCTGGATAGCTCTTTTTCAGCCGGCACAGAAACAATGGGCCGAATGGCCTCCTTCTGTGTCATAACCTTCTATGATTCTATTTGTTGTCTATCTCTTCACCTTCTGAATGTATTTTGATCATTTCATTTAAAAAAAGGGTTTCCTCCAATTTTGTTTATGTATTTTATTATGTCTTGTGTTTACTAATAATAATTCATCATTAATTTAATTAAAGTAATCCTCTTTCTACTTGGGATGGATTTCAGTTTATTTAGCAGATGTTTCCTCTCAGTTAAAAAGCCACAGGAGATGATGTCTGACATATATGAGGGCTTACGAAAAGCATTAATCATTCCACAGCTGGGGCAGTTCATTTTGAGTAGTGTGAAAAACAAGTACAACATAGTCATGAATTAAAGTCATCCCATAGCTTCAGAGCACTTTAATTCAACTAACTTGGAGTTTGTACACTGGCGAAAAGTATTGCACCAAGTATTTTACCAAAAGAACCCCAGTTTCAGAATGAAAAAGGTGCACTTTAATCTCTTTTAGATATGTTTATCTACATCTGTTTTTATGTAAAAAATCATTTTCATTTTACTGGAGCCCAGTTAGAAAACTAGTCACATTGAATTGCAACAGCCTTGTTCTGATATGAGTCATTCCCTGTGATCTCCACCTCAATGATTGATAGTCTAAGCCTGGTCACATCACAGCTGCCAAATTCCTTTACATCGCATTCAGAACAGTCCAAGAGCAATAAAATGTACTTTTTCAATTGCTTAACAAAATATATTGACATATCCCATTTATTAATATAGATATGAGCCTAGCAATTGGGCACTAAAGGGCCCAATATAGCGTGTGGCGTGCATGTGCTTATTAAGGGTATGCGCTGCACACCATATTGGTCAGGGCACCCTTTGTTGTCCAGTGCAATCCCCGGACTCACGGTGGGTCGAGTGCTAGCATTTTCTTTGCGACTGGTGCATTACCTCTTGGGGAACGACTGGCATCCCCAGCACATTGGTCACATACTGATGATGCAAGAGGACCAATTTCTCATGAATCTCTTGCTCATCAGTTTCAGCGCAGCAGTTCATGGTTGCCGTTGGGCACGTACCCAAAGTGGGTGTGTACCAATTTCTAGGCCATGTACTTTGATAGCTCACATATACTAACCACTTGTTCTCCTTTGCAGACGACACAAAGCTGGGTGGGCGTGTGTGCTGTGAGGAGGATGCTGAGAAACTCCAGGATGATTTGGACAGGTTGGGTGATTGGGCAAAAGCATGGCAGATGCAATACAACGTGGAGGTTATCCACTTTGGTGGCAAAAACAGGAAGGCAGATTATTATCTGAATGGCAATAGATTGGGAGAAGGAGAAGTGCAAAGAGACCTGGGTGTCCTTGTGCACCAGTCGCTGAAGGTAAGCATGCAAGTGCAGCAGGCGGTTAAGAAGGCAAATGGTATGTTGGCCTTCGTAGCGAGAGGGTTTGAGTACAGGAACAAGGATGTCTTGTTGCAGTTGTACAGGGCCTTGGTGAGACCACATCTTGAGTACTGTGTGCAATTTTGGTCGCCTTATCTGAGGAAGGATGTTTTTGACATGGAAGGAGTTCAGCGAAGATTCACCAGGCTGATACCTGGGATGGCAGGAATGACGTATGAGGAGAGATTGAGATGATTGGGCTTGTACTCGCTGGAGTTTAGAAGAATGAGAGGGGATCTCATTGAAACTTATAAAATTCTGACAGGACTGGACAGAGTAGATGCAGGAAGGATGTTCCCGATGGTCAGGGAGTCCAGAATCAGGTGTCTCAATCTAAGGATAAGGGGTAGGCCATTTAGGATAGAAATGAGGAGGAATTTCTTCACTCAGAGAGTGATGAACCTGTGGAATTCTCTACCACAGAAGGCAGTAGAAGCCAATTCATTAAATATATTCAAGAAGGAGTTGGATATATTTCTTAAGGCTAAAGGGATCCAGGGGTATGGGGCGAAAGCAGGGACCGGGTACTGAAATTGGATGATCAGCCATGATCGCATTGAATGGTGGAGCAGGCTCGAGGGGCCGAATGGCCTACTCCTGCTCCTATCTTCTATGTAGAACTAGCCGCGCCTCTAGCCATGCTGTTCCAGTACAGCTACAACACTGGCATCTATCCGACAATGTGGAAAACTGCCCAGGTATGTTCTGTCCACAAAAAGCAGGACAAATCTAACCCAGCCAATTACCACCCCATCAGTCTACTCTCAATCATCAGCAAAGTGATGGAAGCTGTCATCGACAGTGCTATCAAGCGGCACTTACTCACCAATAACCTGCTCACGGATGCCCAGTTTGGGTTCTGCCAAGACCACTTGGCTCCCGACCACATTACAGCCTTGGTCCAAACATGGACAAAGGAGTTTAATTCCAGAGGTGAGGTGAGAGTGACTGCCCTTGACATCAAGGCAGCATTTGACCGAGTCTGGCATCAGGGAGCCCTAGTAAAACCGAAGTCAATGGGAATCAGGGGGAAAATGCTCCACTGGCTGGAGTCATACTGAGCACAAAGGAAGATGGTTGTGGTGGTTGAAGGTCAATCATCACATCCCCAGAACATTGCTGCAGGAGTTCCACAGGGCAGAGTCCTGGGCCCAACCATCTTCAGCTGCTTCATCAATGACCTCCCCTCCAACATAAGGTCAGAAATGGGGACGCTCACTGATGACTGCACAGTGTTCAGCGCCACTCACAACTCCTCAGATAATGAAGCAGTCCATGCCCACATGCAACAAGACTTGGAGGACGTTCAGGCTTGGGCTGATAAGTGGCAGGTAACATTCGCGCCAAAGAAGTGCCAGGCAATGACTATCTACAACAAGCGAGAGTCTAACCACCTCTCAACATCCTGGGGGTCACCATTAACCAGAAACTTAACTGGACCAGCCATATAAATACTGTGACGACAAGAGCAGGTCAGAGGCTAGGTATTCTGTGGCGAGTGTCTCACCTCCTGACTCCCCAAAGCCTTTCCACCATCTAAAATGCACAAGTAAGGAGTGTGATGGAATACTCTCCACTTGCTTGGATGAGTGCATCTCCAGCAACACTCAAGAAGCTCGACACCATCCAGGACAAAGCAGCCTGCTTGATTGGCACCCCATCCACCACCTTAAACATTCGCTCCCTCCATCACTGGCGCACCATGAATGCAGTGTGTACCATCTACAAGATGCACAGCAGCAACTCGCCAAGGCTTCTTCGGCAGCGCCTCCCAAACCCACGACCTCTTCCACCTAGAAGGACAAGGGCAGCAGGTGCATGGGAACACTACCACCTCCAATTTCCCCTCCAAGTCCCACACCATCCTGACTTAGAAGTATATTGTGGCAAAACCACTAAGAGGCTCTTACAGTGACTCACATAATTGTCTGTAACCAATGTTATTACCTCTAGCATTAATTGCCTGTAACCAATGTTATTACCTTTCAAGTTGGCTCTGGTTAAACAGAGCTAGATCGACAACGTCGCGATCTGACACGATGATGTCATCACGTGGGTCACATGACGTCCCCTTCGGTGGGAAACGTGATGACGTCATGATGTCAGAGGTGGAGGGCGGGGCCAGCCAGTCCTCGTGTGGATTGAAAGAGAAAAGACCTGTTTTGAGCTTCTCCTGTAGTTTCTTGTTTTGTAAAGTTCTTAGACAATAAATTCAGTTTGTTAACTTCCAGTAAGTTATAGATTCTTTGTTAGGAGTGCAGAGACTCCTACATTGGTGACCCCGATTCCTCGCGATCGTTTTTCGCGGTGAACGCCGAACACAGGCCAGTGATGGAGGCCAATGCAGTGGCCTTGAAGCTCCCCCAATTCTGGGAACAACAGGCAGCCTCTTGGTTTGTGCAAGCCGAGGCGCAATTTGAGCTCCGCAACATCGTTCAGGATCAGACCAGTTATCTCCACATGGTCTCCACCCTCGAGAGCTCGACGGCATCGAGAATCATCAGCCTGCTGGAGAGTCCTCCGACTGCTGACAAGTATGTCGCCATCAAGACATGATTGCTGCAGGTATTTGGTCTCACCAAAGCGGAGCGCGCTCGCCGTTTACTGGCTCTACCAGGGTTAGGAGACTCCAAACCCTCGGAAATGATGAGTCATATGCTGACTCTCCTGGGGTCCAAGCCCCAGTGCTTTCTGTTTCACGAACAGTTCCTTACTCAACTTCCTGAGCAAGTACAGGCGTCCCTCGCCCGAGCAGAAACTGCAGACTGCGTCGCGCTCGCCGAAGAGGCGGATAAGATTTACGCGGTCTGGCAACAATACTGCGCCCTCGCGCAATGCCCCGCCATGAAGAGCCCGGCCCCGGCTCCGACAAAGGCGCCTCCGACGACCGGTTTCTGCTACTTCCACGCCCGTTTTGGCCCGAAGGCCCGCTGCTGCCGCTCGCCGTGCAATTTCGTTAACAGACCGTCGAATAGACCGCCGTGAATCAAGCACGCCGGTCCCGGCACTTCCCCCGCGGCCGCGATGGCGATCGGTGCTTCCGGGAATTTCGGAGTCGGTCCAAAAGACTTGTCCGACTTCCTCAGCGATTGACTCTTTTCGTTAAAGACAATTCTGGGGGGGCGTATGTGGCAAAACCACTAAGAGACTCTTACAGTGACTTACATAATTGTCTGTAACCAATGTTATTACCTCTAAGATTAATTGTCTGTAACCAATGTTATTACCTTTCAAGTTGGCTCTGGTTAAACAGAGCTAGATCGACAACATCGCGATCTGACGCGATGACGTCATCACGTGGGTCACGTGATGTCCCCTTCGGCAGGAAACGTGATGACGTCATGATGTCAGAGGTGGAGGGCGGGGCCAGCCAGTCCTCGTGTGGATTGAAAGAGAAAAGGCCTGTTTTGAGCTTCTCCTGTAGTTTCTTGTTTTGTAAAGTTCTTAGACAATAAATTCAGTTTGTTAACTTCCAGTAAGTTATAGATTCTTTGTTAGGAGTGCAGAGACTCTGACAATATCGCCGATCCTTCATCGTCGCTGGGTCAAAATCCTGGAACTCCCTGCCTAACAGCACTGTGGGAGTACCATCACCACACGGACTGCAGCGGTTCAAGAACACGGCTCACCACCACCTTCTCAAGGGCAACTAGGGATGGGCAATAAATGCTGGCCTTTCCAGCGATGCCCAGATACCATAAACGAATAAAAAAAATAAGGGTGCTGTAAATACAGTATGACATAATAATTCCATTCTTACAGCCCAATTCATAACTCTTTCTGCCCTGTTGCAATTTCTGTTTTTTCTTAAATTTGCAGCAAATGATTCTCAAATTCCCTGACTCCACTCCTATCCATCTATCACAATGTAGCCCAGTGCTATACAAGTTCAAGGCAAATTATGTAAATGAGATGTATTTCAACTCGGTCATTACTGTTCCACTGCAGGTAAAAGATATCTCAACTGCTAAGCGGAATCAGGCATTCAGTGTTCGGGAGGTCTGTGTGACATAGTGGGTTAGTTGGCTCACGTTTGAGGCCAGAGTTCAAATCAAAACCACACTACTGTATATGAAATGAGGCTAGGCAATTTCAATCTAGCTCATTCAGCAATGATTTTCAGCAAAAACAATGGATAAATTGGCGATCTCACTAAGAGAGGCCTTATGGATAGTTTGCATAGAAATTGAAAAAAATCCACACTGATGCAGTAGAGGGTACTTTTTTGTGGTGTAGAGGCACGTTATTAGGAGTCTTACTCTGCACGTGGTTTGGTTGTGCCTGAACTGGGTGCTTGAACTGGAAAATTGATCTTTTCAACAGTGCTAAAGGTTCTCACCTTAAAGAGCCAAAACATATATATATTTTTTTTAAAAAGGAATAAAGTTCAAATTCTATGTAAACTCCTTCTCTCGAATAGTTGACATTACATGAGCTTGAGCAGTTTTAAACCAGCTCCAACTGATCATGTTTTCACAAACCAAGACCCAGAATTCAACATGAATTGGCATTAATGAGGCAGTCTCACTCAGTGTTAGCTTCATTTAGCCATAAGGATGACTAGTGCAGGAAATGGAAATGTCATCTTGGCTCATAGGAGCAGGGAGGCACTTTCATGAGATTACAGTTCAAACACATTTATTACAACATCCAGTCCCTATAATTACATTTTGGGCAATGGAGCAAATTGCTCCTAATAAAAAATCTTTGGTGCAAAGTTACGGCTGTTTTGTTTTCCCTGTTTTCCCTCTAAAGAGCAGCCTTGTCTGCCAATTGTCCTTCCTATTCTGTTCCATGCTCAGAAAGCTCTAGGGCAAATTTAAAGTTCCATCCCACTGTGAAAGAAACCTTTCCCTCATGCCCACAATGACAAAAATAATTTATGGGTGTAATGCGTATTTTTAAATCTATATTTTGGTTGCGCTGTGAGAACTTACAGTCTAACATGCTTTTAATATTACCTAACCTTTTAATGCTGTCCTCCCAAACAAAATCCTGAGAGAGGATCAGAAGGGCAATGATTTGGTCACAAATTCTGACCAGCAATTAAGGTAAAGAGCTATTAAAGTAAGATCAGATACCTTGGCAGCATCACAGGGAGAGTTCTGCACAGAACTCAAATTGTTCTATGCCTAGTACAGGAGAGTTCAATACTTACATTGAATGCAAAGGTGAAGAATGTTATATTGCCCCCCAGCACTGCCAAGTTTTGATCTGCAGAAAATGCTTCTCTCAAAAAGTGGAGTAGACGTTAAATCTATACTGATTTTCAATGGATTACCAGTACAAAGGACTGATGCAAATCTTCATGAACAATACTAAATGCAAACTAAATCTTATGATGATTCAACAGTAATGAGATCAATTAACAAATCTTTTAATGAATCCACCTAATATTTATTTATGAGTTTGTAATTTTTTAAGTTCTGTACAGTTTGTAAATGGAGAGAGGAGAAAGGTTCTGGTTATGATCTGCTGAACAGGAATCAGGGCTATTATTAATAAAGTAAAGCAGCCTTAGGCCTGTTACCAGGGATTAGCCAACTAAGTGACTCAAACTGACCCAAGTTTATTGAACTCAGTGCCAGCGACAGTACAGTCACTAGTTCCTGAATATAAATCAGTGAGAAAGGAATGCATTTGTCATTCTGTATGACTGTCTCAAAATGTAAGAATTTTTTATTTTGTAAAACTCTATTCAAATTTTATTTAGAATAAAACAAATTTACTGGATTCACACAGCCAGCAAGCATACCATAGAATGCAGGATATTGACAACCTTGTAAAAAAACAAGATTCAAAAGTGTTGATTTTAGTCAGATGGTTAAAATGTGCTGGATCACCTGGCTATAGCGGTAGATCACAGAAGGCCAGCAACAAATCATATAATTGCATAATAGCACTAAATCTCTGCTCACCGATAAAAATGCATGTGGGACCCACAAGCTTTAAAAATCCATGGAAAATATTCATCAAGTTTTGTTTTAGTTTGGCCTCCAGTATTTCACTGAAATGCTGATTGTTGCCCTAACAGCGGTGAGGTGGGGATTTTAACTAGCTCCCTAGTTGCCAGCCAGTGCAGCGGGTTGGACGCCCGGCCACCCGATCCCTCCAGCCGGAGACTCAGTACATTTGGAAGGCCGGGCCTCATGGGAGCCTTTAGTGGCAGCTACCCTCATTATTCCCGTTGCATCCCAGAGGAACACTCCTGCTCCCCATGGCCGCACAAAAATAATTTCAACACTTACCTTGTCTTGCCTCTTCCTCTTGCCTGCTAGGTTTTACCAAGTGGAATGTTTATGGTGCCGCTCTGCCCAGTAGGCCGTTAAAGTTCCACCGGGGTCCTACGTATGAGATAGGGCCTTGAATTTCACGGATTCATTAGGCTCCCATCTGATTCAGGCAAGCAGAAGGCCCGAGAAAAATGGCAGTGGAGCCAGGACGGGATGGTAATGCTTAGAATGTGGAACTTGCTACTACATGGAGTAGTTGAGGCAAATAGCATAGACGCATTTAAGAGGAATTGAGATAAACACATGAGGGAGAAAGGAATAGAAGGTAGTGCTGATAGGGTTAGATGAAGAGAGGTGGGAGGAGGCTCGTGTGTAGCATAAACACCAGCATGGACCAGTTGGACTGATTGGCCTGTTTCTGTGCTGTACATTCCATGTAATTCTATGTAAGTCCACCACCTTGATTTTAACTCTGCTACTGTCCTGTTTTCACCCTGCGAGGGGAGTTAAAATGCCCCCTAGTGAATGTAACCAGGCTATTTGATCACATGAAGTGGGGTGGCGGGGGGTGGGGGGTGTAGGGATATCACATTCAAGTTCATTCTTCTTTTCATTTGATATCCACACACATGAACTTCCAGCAGGACTTTTTCAAATACGTGTGAAAAATCTGGCCAATTTTCTCCTCACTCAGGGCTTTGAGGCCAACTGAGGCTCCTCTATTGCTGCCCAGTAAGATTGATTATCTCAGCAGGGACTGGAGAAGATTAAATCAGAAACCTTTCTGAATTCCATGGCTCGTCTAGTCTCCGGCTAAAGCCATTTGGGATGCTTCACAGTTTCCTATACCAAAAATACACTTTACAAACTATGTAGAGCCCATTGCTCGCAATTACTCATTTCCAGAGAGAGAAAGAGATATGACTCAGACTGGTAATAGTGGTGGTGTGGGGGTGTGGCTGTGGGGGGGAGGGGGGGGTGTTGGTGGTGGCGGCGAGGGTTGATTCCTGTGTCGGTCAATATAAAATGGGGTTTTCCCTTGCACCAGGAATCCTGTGGTATCTGAAACTGCTGCATTTATTTCTGGGTAACAATCAATGGGACAGGTTTATTTTTGTTCATTAAGCAGTGTCGACAAAGATTTCATTGAAATAAAAATAACTGTTGCCTACTTCTTTGCACCGCTATGTCAAATGTCATGGATGCGATTTTACGAACCTCGGTGGGTCCGTGGCGGGCGACGATGGTGGCGGGTTGCAGCCCACACTGCTGTCTCCATCCGGGCCTTTGAAATGAATTTCCCGAGATTGAACTTGTTAAGCCCGCCCAATACGTATCCTGGCCAATTAGAGGAAGCGGGTCTGGTGACATCATTTGATGACACTTCATCAGCCGGTTTCCTTAAAGGGACCATGGCCAACTTTCTTTTGACATTTGTGCTGTCAGTGTTCTACAGCATTGAGGTGCTGCAAACACTGACAAGCACTGCACAGAGGTGCATGTCTGCACCCAGGCTCTCCCATGACTCCCTCCATATGCTTATGGAGAGAGTCACAGCACGCAGGGAGGTCTTCGCCCCTTCCCATGGGCAGAAAAGACCTCCCTAGGAGATCAACACAGCCTGGTTACACATTGCAGAGGAGGTCACAAGCAGGGATTTTTAATTTTTTTTATTCACTTAATTTTATGGGCAATAAAAGGCCAGCATTTATTGCCCATCCCTAGTTGCCCTTGAGAAAGTGGTGGTGAGCCGCCTTCTTGAACCGCTGCCGCCCGTGTGGTGAAGGTGCTCCCACAGTGCTGTTAGGCAGGGAGTTCCAGGATTTTGACCCAGCGACGATGAGGGATCGGCGATATACTTCTAAGTCAGGATGGTGTGTGACTTGGAGGGAAACTTGGAGGTGGTGGTGTTCCCATGCTCTTGTCCTTCTAGGTGGAAGAGGTCGCGGGTTTGGGAGCTGCTGCAGAAGAAGCATTGGCGAGTTGCTGCACTGCATCTTGTAGATGGTACACACTGCAGCCATGGTACGCTGGTGGTGGAGGGAGTGAATGTTTAAGGTGTTGAGCTTCTTGAGTGTTGTTGGAGCTGCACTCATCCAGGCAAGGTGAGAGTATTCCATCACACTCCTTACTTGAGCCTTGTAGATGGTGGAAAGGCTTTAGGGAGTCAGGAGGTGAGACACTCACCACAGAATACCTAGCCTCTGACCTGCTCTTGTTGCTACAGTATTTATATGGCTGGTCAGGTTAAGTTTCTGGTTAATCGTGACCCCCAGGATGTTGATAGTGGGGGATTCGGCAATGGTAATGCCATTGAATGTCAAGGGGAGGTGGTTAGACTCTCGCTTGTTGGAGATAGTCATTGCTTGGCACTTCTGTGGCACAAATGTTACCTGCCACTTATCAGCCCAAGCCTGAATGTCGTCCAGGTCTTGTTGCATGTGGGCATGGACTGCTTCATTATCTGAGGAGTTGTGAATGGCACTGTGCAGTTATCAGCAAACATCCCCATTTCTGACCCAATGTTGGAGGGAAGTTCATTGATGAAGCAGCTGAAGATGATTGGGCCTAGGACACTGCCCTGAGGAACTCCAGCAGCGATGTCCTGGGGCTGTGATGATTGACTTTCAACCACCACAACCTTCTTCCTTTGTGCTCGGTATGACTCCAGCCAGTGGAGCGTTTACCCCCTGATTTCCATTACTCAGGAGGACCTGGGTGCAGTGGTGCAAACGTTTCAATGATCTCATTAGATCACAAAATGTTAGCACAAAGCCACACTCAAACTCATCCTGCTATGCCTCTCATCGCATCCCCATCACTCTGCCTTCCCTACCCTTCTCCTGCACATCCTTACTCACACCAACATACCTTGCACCTTCACCCTTCCCTCTCTATCTACATTATCACTTCCCCATCTCACTAGCTACCCCTCACACTCACCCTCAACCTAGTGCCATCATACCAATTAACAACACACAAGGTTATCCACTTGGGTGTTCTACGCAATGTTCATGGAAAGTTAATCTGCTGTCAAACATTGAAACCTTTATGTTCAACACTTTGTGTTCTTGACAGATTTGTGTGCACCTTTGGAAGTGGCTTAGTGAGTTGCAGTGAATGGTGAGACATAACGGTACCCCAAACAATGGTGATGAATGTGAAAGGAATGGCTTGGGCATTGTAGTGTTGGTATGGGGTGGTGCTAACCTGGCGCATCATGTGGCAGCCAGGGTGTGCAGCATCAAGTGAAGTAAATCTGGCCATGGTGAGGCCATCCCTGGCTTCCCGGGCAGTAATGTGGGTGATTGCTGATGCCCTGTGTCCTGTGCAGCATCAGGTGATGGAAGAAGGTTGTTGTTGTTGGTGGTGTTTTTGGTGTGCCTGGTGCTGCTCGTGTGCCTGGTAATGCTGGTGTTGGGACTGATTGTGGTGGGATTCTGAGGACCAAGATGAGAGAGTAAAAAGTGCACCCATGCTGATGGAATAGATGGCAGGTGAAGTAGAGATGACAAAAGTGATCTGTCAATGGTAGGAGAGTTAATGAAGTCAGACTGGATGGAGACTTGTGTAAAGACTTGCAGCATCCCGAATCTGTAGTGGAAATGCAGTTTAGAGAAACTCGTGGTTAAGGGAACAATCAGCTGGGAACTTTGACTTGACATTTGAATCTGTCAACTCATCAGCTGATTCAATGGCCACTGACCTCCCACCTCAGCTTCACAGATGAGGCCTAGGCACAATGGGAAACTGGTGGACCACCTGTCAAATTCAAAAAGCTGGGAAAGAAACATTGATAAGTGGCTGTAAAGAAGCCACTAATGATTTTAATTGCCTCCCCCGCTGCTACGTGTCGGTTCTGCTCAGCACTGACAGACCCGAACTTTGGTAATGGCATGTGGCAGCGGGTTCACAGTGGGGTCCTGACCCGCTGGGGCAAAAACAACACTTTCCCACCCAACCTGCCAACGATCATGCCTGCTGACCCCCCGCAAAATACAGCCCCATGATTTGTTTGCAGTGTCTTTCCTCTCTGTGCCATGCTATTTAATTAAAAAGTTTTGGGGGAAAAATTCTGTACCTTAACGCCTTCTGTTATTGCCAGCAGCTGGTGGTAACAGGGTGCTGATGCATTAGCCCCAGGGTGAGGCGAATCCAGTGTTACATGGAAAATCTCCCCCCCCCCCCATTGCGCCGCTGGTACAAGATACCACCGGGGTCTTCAACACCAGGCAGATCATGGCGTCAGTGAGCGTGCAATGCTCACTGGCCACCCGATCTCTGAAATTGATGGTCACCACCTACCTTAGTGCCTCGACCAAACAGCGACTGGGAGAGCTGGCGTGTAACAGCGGGAAGCCGGCTCCAGTGAGATTATTTAAAGGGATCATGACTAATGAGTCGCAGCTGTAGGTTAGTGAAGTTTCAGTACTTTCTTGTCAGACTCACATTGTGCAACAGTTTAATTCAGTAATTTAAATGTTATTTTGTATCAGGAGTGGTGTGGGAACAAAAAGTAGCTACATTTATTCTTAAAAAACTCAAACCACTACACTTGGTTACAGTAATGGGGGCTGTACTGGCAGTCAACCTCACCCTCCAGGATCTAGGGTGGAGGGAGCGGAGGCAGTGAGAAAGAGTGGAACATGTGGCCAGAGGGAGGATGGAGGGTCATCAGGGCTCTCAACAGGAGGCCTTACCTTCCGAGGGTATTCCAAAAGCACCTCTCCTACCTCCAATTAAGTGAGGAACAGTGTATTAGAAGGCTCCGCTTCACCAAGGAGGTGGTCACAGAACTCTGCCACCTCCTGCAACCAGACCTCCAGCCTCACATCAGGGAGGCCATGGCTCTCCCAGTGGCAGTCAAGGTCACCATTACCCTCAATTTCATTGCCAGCAGATCCTTCCAGTCTGCAAAAGGAAACATAGCTAACATTTTGCAGTTCGTTGTCCGTCGCTGAATCCGCGAGGTCACAGAGACTCTCTACAGTAGGAGAAGGGAGTACATTTCATTCCCCATCACCAGAGAGAAGCAAACGAGTGTGTATGCGACTTTGCCAATATTGCGGGATTCCCCCTGGTGCAAGGTGCCATTGACTGCACACACATGGCTTTGCGGGCAACACAAAACAATCCTGTCATCTTCCGTAATCGCAAAGGCTACCACTCACTTAATGTGCAGTTGGTGTGCAACCACAGACATCGAACCTTCAATGTCAATGCCTGCTATCCTGGCAGCAGCCATGGTGCTTTTATCCTACGCCAAACTGGTGTGCCAACACTCTTCCAGCCACCACGGCAAGCTCGCGGCTGGCTGCTCGGAGACAAGAGCTATCCGCTCTCCACCTGGCTCATGACTCCCCTCCGCAATCCCAACACTCCTGCCCAGCGCTAATATAATGAGAGTCATGCTGCTACCAGGAACATCATCGGGCAGACCATCGGCCTGCTGAAGCAACGGTTCCGCTGCCTTGACCGCTTGGGAGGAGCCCTTCAGTACTTGGCTGAGCGGGTCTCCCATTTTGTGGTGGTCTGCTGCATGCTCCATAACTTGGCCATCAAGAGGACCCAGAGCTTGCCACCAGGGATTGCGGGACCAACTCAGGAGGAGGAAGAGGGAGAGGAGGAGGAGGAGGAGGAAGAGGAAGATGAGGAGGAGGAGGAGGAGGAGGAAGAAGAGTGAGGGAGGAGGCAGCCACTCAATCAACCTTCCGGAAGGGCGGTCCGTGACTGCCTCATCAGACTGCGGTTCCAATGAAGTAAACCCCAGATCCCTGTTGCTCACCACATCCCCATCATTCCATCCCTGTCATAGGCCATATCACAGCGCAAAGCTGAAATGAGACACACCACAAAAGGATCCAAACTGAATTAATAAATTTATCAATAATCAATGAACACATATTTACACCAAAAATATCAATTATTCACCCATGTGCAATTCCTTAGTGCCTGTCGTTACTGTGCCTTTGCCTATTCTAGCGCTCCTATGAAGTGTTGGCCCAACTAGTAGCTGCAGCAGGGCTGGTGGAAGGCTGCTGAGTGTCCATGCGAGAGACTTCAGATGGCTTTGCAGGAATTCCTCAACCAGCCCTGGGCCTGGAAGGCCCGATTGTAGACGGCACCATCTCAGCATGGGCGGCAGCAGTCTGGACTGGCTGGATGACAGGCAGTGACAAGGGCGATGGTGGTGTGGCAGTGATGGGAGCAGGAATGCTGTCATCCTGAGAGAGGACAGCAGCTTTCTGCTCCACTGACCCACTGCCACTCCCCCGGGGCAGCACCTCAGTATCCCGAGCAATCTGTATGGAGCACAGATTGCTGGCCTGCTGCGGCACCGTGAGAGCCCCAGTCAGAGCTTGTGTGGCATCAAGCTGAGACTGCATGAGAGCAGTCTGAGATTGGATGCCACCAATCATAGACTGCAATACAGCACTAAGATGTTGCGTCGCTTCTGCCTGTGCTGCAATGGAAACTGCCAGGTCACCCATCACACAAGGCATCAGGTCTGGGTCACCACGGTCTTTCTGGGAGTCTACCATCCTTTGCAGACTGGAAATGATGGGCTCCATGGTGTGCACAGAGCCTTGTGCAATGTTGGAGGCGAACTCCTCCATGCTCCTTGCCATTGCTGAGAGGCTCTCGGGCACCCTTGCCATTGCACCTATCATCCCCATGTGCATGCTCATCACCCTTCTTCGAAAGGCCTCCCCATCGAATTCCTCATCTGAGTCCTGTGCAGCAGAACTCGCACGCGAACCTGCCCTCCGGGGAGCTGGCCCCCAAGCTACCCTTTGCCCCTGGTATTGCTGCAGCCCATTTGTCCCCGGTGCCTCACCCTGTGCAGATCCCACAACTATACTAGCCTCTAAAGAACATGTAGTGCCATTATTGGAGCTGGTGCCTGCGGGTGAGACATGCAGTGAAGTGGTGTGTTCTTCCTCCTCCTCCTCCTCCTCCTCTTCTCCCGCCTCACTCTCTGCGGTTCCCTCAGGGACAGGTTGCTTAGGTGCTTTCTGATTATCTGCAAGCATAAAGGCACAAGAGTTGGGTTAAGGTGAGTGCAGTGGATGCAGGAAGGGAAAAATGCATGCATACAGCATGATTAGCTGGAAAGTGCGAAATGCTTGTGGGCTAAGGGGAAAGTGGGATGTGAGAAGGAGTAGGGATGAACATACCGTTTTTGTCCCCAAGGGGGTCAATGTCGCCGGTGGCCATGGCACCCACCACCTGGCAGCCAATAATCTGCAGCACTCTATTCTCCAGCTCAGACAGTGGTTGGGTGTCAGGTTATCCCCCGCCTGTGCTCTCCTGCTCCCTCCTTTTGTGAGCCACCTGGGCCTGCAAGAGAAAGGAAAGTGTGTGAGTGAGTGTGGAGCAACGTGTTTGGGTGGTGTGCCTGCCATAGTTGAATAGCTGTCATTGTGTGCAAGGTGTGAGATGTGGGTGTGAGTGTTGGTAGGTAGAAATTGTTGGTGGGTGAGGGCTGTGGGTGTGGTGCTTCAGGCAGTGTGTGCAGACTGTGGTTCAGATGTGGTATGTATCATTTGTTGAAGCATTGACTCACCCTGACCACCCGAGTGAGGTTGTTAAATTTCTTCCTGCACTGTGTGTGAGTCCTGGAGACTACAGTGCTGCCCGAGACGTGCTGCGCTATCTCCCTCCACATGATGTGGATGACTTGCAGCGAGGGCCTCCTGCCACCTGCCGGGTAGAGCACCACCCTCCGTCTCTCCACTGCGAACACCAATGCCTTCCAATGCTTGATCACTGAATCTGCGGGCTCACTCCCTGGGGCACGGCTCTGCCATGAGTACAGCTGCTTCAGTCGTCCTGCTCCTTCTCCTTGACCTAGTGAAGTCTATCACTATCCCCCTCACTGTTCACTATACTTGCAAGTTTTGCAGATGACACTAAACTTGGAAATATAGTGAACAGTGAGGAGGATAGTGATAGACTTCAAGAGGACATAGACAGGCTGGTGGAATGGGTGGACACATGGCAGATGAATTTTAACGCAGATAAGTGTGAAGTGATACATTTTGGCAGAAAGAACGAGGAGAGGAAATATAAACTAAAGGTTACAATCCTAAAGGGGGTGCATGAACAGAGGGACTGATGGGTATATGTGCACAAATCATTGAAGGTGGCAGGGCAGGTTGAGAAAGTGGTTAAAAAAGCATACAAAATCCTGGGATTCATGAATAGAGGTACAGTGTACAATAGCATGGCAATTATGATGAAACTGTATAAAACACTGGGTTGGCCTCAACTTAAGTATTATGTCCATTTCTAGGCACCGCACTTTAGGAAGGATGTGAAGGTCTTAGAGAGGGTGCAGAAAAGATTTACCATAATGATTCCAGGAATGAGGGACTTCAGTTATGTGAATAGACTAGAGAAGCTGGGGCTGTTCTCCTTGGAACAGAGAAGAGTGAGAGGAGATTTGATAGAGATGTTCAAAATCTTGAGGGGTCTGGACAGAGTAGATCGAGAGAAACTGTTCCCATTGGCAGAAGAGTCGAGAACCAAAGGACACAGATTTAAGGTGATTGGCAAAAGAACCAAAGGTGATATAAGAAAATACTTTTTTACTCAGCGAGTGGTTAGGATCTGGAATGCACTGCCTGAAAGGGTGGTGGAGGCGGACTCAATCATGGCTTTCAAAAGGGAGTTGGTTAAGTACCTGAAGGAAAAAAATTTGCAGGGCTACGGGGAAAGGGCAGGTGAGTGGGACTAGCTGAAGTGCTTTTGCAGTGAGCCGGCATGGGCTCAATGGGCCGAATGGCCTTCTTCTGTGCCATAACCATTCTATGATTCTATGACTCTATGACCTGCTGCTACTTGCTGAGGCAGCTGCACAGCCAGAAATGCCGAGAATTAGGTTCTGCAGCATCAATGAACCTTCCCTTTAAGAACTACACAAAGCCTGAGGCAATCATGACTTGCAATTAGACTGCACGCAATATTGGTCCACCCTTTGAGTGTAACGTCAATGAGCTCGGGCTTTAAGACTTGAATTAGTGCTCCAATCATTTCTATTGAGCATGAATTCTCCAACTTTTCTAATTTTACCACCCATTCCTGGGCTATAATGAATTTATAGTCCTTTGTATTTTGAATCAAGCTGACTGTAAGGGTACATCTTGCAAATAGTGATCATAATATAATTGAATTTGATATTAGGTTCAAGTAGGGTTGCAAAATTCCGGGAATTTTTAAAAGAGGAAACTTTCCATGGGAATTTTCGGGAATTTATAGGAATTTGGGGAATTTATGGGAATTTTGAGTTTTTTTGCAAACTGATGGTTTTTGTCTCTGACCCTTATATTATCTTTGTCATCAAAATAGACATACTGGCCTAGAAATTCAGTGGGCCTTGCGCCCACTTAGCGCCTAAAGAGGTCTTTTGCGCCGGCGGGGTGGTAGCGCGGAAATTGAGTGCAGCGGTATTGGCGGCGGTAGCCGTTAGCGCTGCGCCGGGACCGATGACGTCATCGGTGTGCGCGGTGGCCCGTAACGCCCCGAAACCGCGCCGATCCCCATATTTATTTGCGCCCGCCTCCTCCGAAGCGGGCGCAAACAGCGAACAGAAAACGGGGCCGTCCTGCTGCCATAGTGGGGCGCTTTAAAGCTGAAGGTGCGGCCGGCCGCTTTTTCGGCGGCCGCCTGCCCGCACCTCCTTCCCCGGCCTCCTCCACCCCCCCCCGCGGCATTGCCGGCTGGTTTCCGTGGAGCCCGGCACTTCTCCGTTGTGCCGGGCTCTTTTGCCGGCACTCGTGATCGGGGCTCCGGCCGTTGCAGGCACCTCCCCCTTAATAGAAGGAGGAGGCCTGCAGTACCGCAGCCTGCCGCACCGCATCGGGTGGCGCTGCGGCAACTAGCGCGCCGATATTCAGTTGCAGCGCCCCAAACGGAGGCGTCATCTCCTTCAATCTGAGCAATTGCAGATGCTACTGGTGAGAGTAGTTTAAGGCTGCTAACCATTCTCTCCCACAACACATCATCCAGCAGTATTTTCTTGATGGTGGTTTCCATATCCCCAGACTGGGATATTGGCCCAGAAATTCGGGCCTCCACGGGTGAGTACACATGGGGTACTCACCCGTAGGCCCAATGGAAGTGCTGGTTTCCTGCATGCACTGCGCATGCGCAGGAAGCCGGCACTTCCAATCCCCTGAACGAAGGGGTTCAGAGGTCGAACGCGTGCGCGGGAGAGACAGCGCGTGCGCATCGAACTTCAGGTTTTTTTGCAGGTTTTCCCGGGAGGGTAAGTCTCCAGAAATTAGACATGTAAAAAGCAGGCGTAAGGCGTAATTAAAATTAAAACTTTTTTTCCACAGGTTTATTATTTTTAAATACTTTAAAGCAAGGTAAGTTTATTTTTAGCCCTGTTAGAAAATAAAATTATTTTTTCAAAAATTTAAATTATTGTTTAAAATAGTTATTTCATGTAATTTATAGTTTATTTAAAAAATGTGATTTAAAAAAAAACTTATTTGAAGATTTAGTGCTGTTTTGGGGCCGTAGTATTTATAAGTCTTGGCAGCTCTTCCTGTCAATCTTATGAATGGAGCATTCCCTGCTCCGATTGGCTCCCCATGGCCCATGTGATCCCAGGGGCCGCATCGAACGAACTGCGCCCCTGGGATACGCAAGCACTGAGTGCCGGCAGCTGGACCAGGCCCCGGATCGGAATTCCACGGGGGCCCACAGCTCAACGGCCGGCGCGCAAGGTAAGTGCAGATCGGGGGCTTGCACCCGCGGGAAGCCCCCGGCCTGAATTTCTGGGCGATTGTCATTTCTTGCAGTGATTCCTTACTCCCCAGAAGGCTGTTCTACATTATCACAACGCCACCCCATCAAGTGCTGCTGGGCAGCTTTAGTGTGGAAAACAGTGACAGGATCGGACAAAGTCAACATGGATTTACAAAAGGTAAATCGTGCTTGACTAATCTACTGGAATTTTTTGAGGGTGTAACTGGTAAAATAGATAAGGGAGAACCAGTGGATGTGGTGTATTTGGACTTTCAGAAGGCTTTCAATAAGGTCCCGCATAAGAGATTAGCGTGTAAAGTTAAGGCACATGGGATTGGGGGCAAGGTATTGACTTGGATAGAGAACTGGTTGGCAGACAGAAAGCAAAGAGTTGGAATAAACGAGTCTTTTTCCGAGTGGCAGGCAGTGACTAGTGGGGTACCGCAGGGATCGGTCCTTGGACCCCAGCTATTCACAATATATATAAATGATCTAGACAAGGAAACTAGATGTAATATCTCCAAATTTGCAGATGACACAAAGCTGGGTGGGCGTGTGTGCTGTGAGGAGGATGCTGAGAAACTCCAGGATGATTTGGACAGGTTGGGTGATTGGGCAAAAGCATGGCAGATGCAATATAACGTGGATAAATGTGAGGTTATCCACTTTGGTGGCAAAAACAGGAAGGCAGATTATTATCTGAATGGCAATAGATTGGGAGAAGGGGAAGTGCAACGAGACCTGGGTGTCCTTGTGCACCAGTCGCTGAAGGTAAGCATGCAGGTGCAGCAGGCGGTTAAGAAGGCAAATGGTATGTTGGCCTTCATAGCGAGAGGGTTTGAGTACAGGAACAAGGATGTCTTGCTGCAGTTATACAGGGCCTTGGTGAGACCACATCTTGAGTATTGTGTGCAGTTTTGGTCGCCTTATCTGAGGAAGGATGTTCTTGCCATGGAAGGAGTTCAGCGAAGATTCACCAGGCTGATACCTGGGATGGCAGGAATGATGTATGAGGAGAAATTTGGTCGATTGGGCTTGTACTCGCTGGAGTTTAGAAGAATGAGAGGGGATCTCATTGAAACTTATAAAATTCTGACAGGACTGGACAGACTAGATGCAGGAAGGATGTTCCCGATGGTTGGGGAGTCCAGAACCAGGGGTCACAGTCTAAGGATAAGGGGTAGGCCATTTAGGACAGAAATGAGGAGGAATTTCTTCACCCAGTGATTGGTGAACCTGTGGAATTCTCTACCACAGAAGGCCGTAGAGGCCAATACATTAAATATATTCAAGAAGGAGTTGGATATATTACTTAAGGCTAAAGGGATCAAGGGGTACGGGGAGAAAGCAGGGACCGAGTACTGAATTTGGATGATCAGCCATGATCGCATTGAGTGGCGGAGCAGGCTCGAGGGGCCGAATGGCCTACTTCTGCTCCTATCTTCTATGTTTCTATGTTTCTATGAATGGCGGAGCAGGCTTGAGGGGCCGAATGGCCTACTCCTGCTCCTATCTTCTATGTTTCTATGTTTCTATGGTGTTCTTGTTCTTTGTCGTTTGCTTGGACATGTAGGTTGCTGCAACTACCTGTTTTCCCCTGACATACTTAACAACTTGCTTGGCTCTCTTGTACAGTGTTTCCATGGTTCTCAAACCCATGATGTCCTTGAGGAGCAGGTTGAGCCCATGAGCTGTGCACCCAATTGACGTAATATGAAGGTTGGCCTCCTCCACTTGAGCCCAAGCAGCCTTCATATTCGCAGCATTGTCAGTAACTACTGCAAAGACCTTTTGTGATCCAAGATCGTTGATGACCGCTTTAAGCTCATCAGCAATTTATGTGCCTGTGTGTCTGTTGTCCTTCGTGTTTGTGCACTTGAAGAACACTGGGAGAGGAGTGGAGATGATGTAGTTTATGATGCCCTCCCCTCGTACATTTGACCACCCATCTGAGATAACTGCAACAGAGCCTGCCATCTCTATCATTTCTTTGAGCTTTCCTTGGACTCTGTTATACTCAGCCTCAAGCAAATAAGTAGACAAAGCATGTCTGGTGGGAGGACAGTATGCAGGGCGAATAACATTGAAAAATCTCTTCCAGTACACATTGGCTGTGAGCATGAGGGGTGAGCCTGTCACATATACAGCTTGAACAAGGCACTCATCTGCATTCTTCTGGCTATGGTTATCCATTGTATCAAAGAACCTTTCAAGTGGGGCAGGAGTTGCTGTTGATAAGGAGCCTGATGCTGAATGTGAACCATCATCTTCTTGAATGGAAGCAGAGGAACTCTGGGCTGACTGCTGTGAGCTTTGAGTGAAGTTGTTGTATTTGGATAAATGCTGCTGCATCTTTGTGGCATTCTTTACATATGGCTTTGTACAGTGTTTGCACATGTACACAGTCTTTCCATCTTTAATGCCTGGGGTAAAATGCTTCCACACATTCGACGGTAAACATGACATTGTTCTATGCAGAGAAATAAAGGACATTCGTGTCTGTGTTGAACTGCGGTCGATCAGCATGATTGCAACAGGGTGAGTACATTTTTCCTGATGCTCCATGTGATGGAAGCATGACCTGTGCACGCACGACGCTACATCACCAATAGAGGGAGCTAATCGCTCATCCACTCATCCAACCAATCAGGACACATTTGTTCACAGTCACACACAAAACTTGTAATTATTAAAACAAACCAAGTAAGAAGATAAACATATATTGATTAAGAAATTTCTTAATAATTAAGATTCCATCTCTGTTAGTAACTTTAAGAGAGGACCTGTGAAAAAAAATGAAAGAAATACAAAAAAAAACAATATTGTGCTAGCATGTGTTTCTTTGTGCAAAATTCCCAAAATTTCCAAGCTAAACTTCCCGTGGAAAATTTTCCAAAATTTACCGAAAACTTTCCACCCCTTCGCAACCCTAGGTTCAAGACAGATAAGGGAGAGTCACAAATCAAGGTTTTAAATTTAAGTAAAATAAACTTTGAAGAATGATAAATAAATTGACCGCAGTAAGCTGGGCTGAGCTGTTAATGGGTAAAGCTGCAGACAAGCAGTAGGAAGTATTCAAAGAAATTTTTAGCACAATACAAAATCAGTACATAGTCTTAAAAGACAAAGGGGGAGAAATTCGGTATCGCCCCGTTTGGGGCACAATTATTGGCCAGACGCAAAGTTTAGCGCCTGGTGCTAATTATCGCCTTCGACTGCAAACTTGGCTGCTATCACCCCTGGAGGTGATTGGAGCGCTAAATCAGGCGCTACGCACCTCTCTTAAGGCACTAACGCCGAGGAGCAAGGCACTACCTCAGAGCGTTGGCGAAGCTCATGTGATGTCAGTCAGCAATGGAACACAGACACACTGGCGCCGGCCAGTTCTTAAAGGGGAGGGTTGATCTTGTTCTCCATCCACACCCTGCTCATTGCAGCCTTGAATCTTGGCCTGGAGAGACCTGTACATCAAATCTGCTGGAAAGAGCAATGGAGGGGCCCAGGGAAAGAACTCAGAGTGCAGCCCCCAAAACGTCTTCTAAATCGATGAAAGGAAGGTCAAGTCAAAATGACCCTGCAAAGTGCTGCTCAGTACCCAAAACTCCTTCACACAGCATTGAATCTCTCTCTCTCTCAGAATGCGTGGTGCAAAAATGACGCTGACAAAAAAGGCAGGAAGCGGTCGGCTTTAAATAGCGCTCCCCCAGTCCCTTCCCGACTGCAAAATGCTCCCCTCAACCTGTCGTTGCTAGCGGCAGGCAGTAAGGCAGGGGGCGCCACTCAATATCCGGTCTGGGGCACTACCTTCGTGTTGCATGCTCAACTAACATCACGATCTGCGGGCTTAGGAGATCGTAGCGGTAGTGTTTAGCGCCGCTTCAAAATGTCTGTTCAATTTCGCGAGTGATGCAAACATCACCGTGCCCGGGCACTAGTTGCTTTGCGATCCATTAGCGCCCTCTTAGGGGCGCAAAGCAACCAAATTTTTACCCCAAAACCTCCCTTATGTAGTTAAGCAACCATGGTCAACTACTGAGGTAAGAGATAATATAAAGCTAAAAGAAAAGGCTGACAAAATGCAAGGAAACTCATAAATTCAGCAGGCTGGGAGAGCTTTAAAAAGAACTAAGGGGATAAAATAAAAATAATAAGAGGTGTAAAAAGGAATATCAAAAAAACCTGATAGTGGATATCAAAGCTAACAGTAAAAGTTTTTAATAAATATATTAAGAGAAAGAGAGCAGTAAGTGGGGGTGCAGGCCCATTAATGATAAATGCAGGTGATAATATAATGGATAATAAGGAAATGGTAGACTTGTTAAATGAATAGTTTGGGGGGAATTTTAACGTTGAAGAATGTGTGGGTTTAAGAGTGGGTGTGGGTTAACTGCGCCAAAAATGTCAATGCGTCCGGAAGCCGACTCCACCCACTGACTTCCAGGTTTAACTCGGGTGCATTCAGCTGATTGCGAGTAGCCCCCTTGGGAGAGGCAGGTTAGCGATTTAAATATGGAAATCACACCATTGTAGAGATTTTAGCCTACTCACAAATTATATGGGTTTCCTGGGCTTCCTGAAGCTTGTCATTGGAAAAGGTGAGAACACAAAGCAAATTCATGGGCCTCATTAAAAATCAGGCAAGTACTGCAATAAATACTCAGTGCTCACAGCTGCTTTCTTACTTACCACTGGGAAAGGGTTTCATAGAATCATAGAATGATACAATGCAGGAGGCCATTCAGCTCATTGTGCTTGTGCCAGCCCTTTGGTAGAGCTATCCAACTAGTCCCACTCCCTTTTCTTTCCCCATAATCCTGTAATTTTTTTCCCTTCAAGTATTTATCCAATTCTCTTTTGAATATTACTGTTGAATCTGCTTCCACCACCCTTTCAGGCTGTGCATTCCAGATCACAAGAACTCACTTTCTGATAAAATGTTTCCTCATGTCACTTCTGGTTCCTTTACCAATCTTGAATCTGTGTCCTCTGGTTAACGACCCTTCTGCCACTGGAAACAGTTTCTCCTTATTTACTCTATTAAAACTGTTTCTGATTTTGAACACCTCCATCAAATCTCCTCCTTTCCTTCTCTGCTCTAAGGGGAACAATCTCAGCTTCTCCAGTCTCTCCACATAACTGAAGTCCCTCATCCCTGGTGCCATTCTAATAAATCTCTTCTGCACCCTCTCTAAGGCCTTGACATCCTTCCTAAAGTGTGGTGCCCAGAATTGAACATAATACTCCAGCTGAGGCCTACCCAGTGTTTTATAAATAAAGGTTTAGCATAACTTCCTTGCTTTTGTGCTCTATTCCTCTATTAATAAAGCCAAGGATCTCATCAGCCTTTTTAGTAGCCATCTCAACTTGTCATACCACTTTCAAAGACTTGTGTACATACACCCCCAGGTCCCTCTGTTCTTGCACCCCCTTTAAAATTGTATCATTTAGTTTATGTTGCCTTCTCATTCTTCCTACCAAAATGTATCACTTCACACTTCCCTGCATTAAATTGCATCTGCCATGTGTCAGCCCATTTCACCACTCTATTCATGTCCTCCTGAAGTCTCTCACTATCCTCTTCACAGTTTACTACATTTCCGAGCTCCGTGTCATCTGCAAACTTTGAAATTATGCCCTGTATATCCAATCCGACCCCTGGGGAACACGACTGTATACTTCCCTCCATTATGAAAAACAATCATTCACCACTACTCTCTGCTTTCTGTCCCTTAGCCAATTTTGTGTCTGTGCTGCCACTGTCCCTTTAATCCCATGGACTTTAATTTTGCTACCTAGTCTATTATGTTGTACTTTGTCAAGCTGCTTTTGAAAGTCCATATACACAACATCAACCACTATACCTTACGTAACATTACACTACATTACAACAGTGACTATACTTCAAAGGTACTTCATTGGCTGTAAAGCACTTTGGGGCATCCGGTGGTCATGAAAGGCGCTATATAAATGCAAGTCTTCCTTTTTTTTTCTACCTTCATTAACTCTCTCCATTACTTCATCATAGAAGTCAATTAAGTTAGTCAAACACGAATTGCCTTTAATAAATCCGTGCTGACTTTCATTTATTCGCTCAAAGTTTTCCAAATGGCAATTAATTTTGTCCCGGATTATTGGGGGGAATTTTAACAGGGCTGAGTAGGTGGGAGTGGGTGTGGGACCCTGGGACCTTTTATTACGTTATAGGTGCTATATAAATACAAGTTGTTGTTGTTGTTGTGGGTGGTTAAATGGGCAAAAATTCTGAATGCATTAGGAAGCCGGCACCAAGCCGCCGACTTTCCAGTTTTACTGATGCGGGACATGGGTCAGGCAGCCAAACCACTTCCAAGAGCCGGGTTGGCATTTTAAATATGTTAATGAGGCTGGAAGCCTTGGATTTAACCTGCTTTGCAGATTTTAATGTGGCCGGCTGGGTTTCCCGGGCTTCCGGAAACCTGACAGCCGCAGCAAGGTGAGGCTAGGCTCAGAGAGCACTCCTTGTAGGCCAGGAGGAGCAGGAGTGAATCATCAGAACACCACCAGTATCGGGCACTCCCCCCCTGGATTAGACCCCCCCCAGAGTTGGGGATCAGATCCCCCATAGACGGGGATTGGAACCCCCTTGGGATCGGAACCCCTGGGGTCGGGGATTGAACCCCCTGGGATTAGATCCCCCCTGGGGTCAGGGATTGGATACACTTGGGATTGGACCCCTCCCCCCAAGGTCGAGGATCGGACCCCCTGGGATTGGACCTCCCACCGGGGTGGGGGATTGAACCCCCATGAGGATCAGAACTCCTTGGTATCGGACCCAGACTTCCGGGTTTCACATCCGAAACTCTGCCCCTCCTCACCTATGCAACCCGCCCCAGTAAATATCCAGCCGATTGTCTCTAAAGCTTTCCCCACCCCCAATGATAGGCTGACTGATGTGCAGTTGCCAGGTTTATCTCTCTCCCTTTTTAAACAGGGATGTAACATTTGCAATCCTCCAGTCCTCTGGCAACACCCCCATATCCTAGGGAGATTGGAAGATTGTGGCCAGAACCTCTGCAATTTCCACCCTTACTTCCCTCAGTAACCTAGGATTCATCCCATCCGGACCAGGTGACTTTTCTACTTTGAGCACTGCCTACCTTTTAAGTTCCTCTTTATCTATTTTTTATCCTATCCAATATCGCTACTGCGTCCTCATTTACTGCTACATTGGCAGCCTTCTCTTCTCTAGTGAAGACAGATGCAATGTACTCATTTAGTACCTCAACCATGGCCTCTGCCTCCACAAGAATATCTCCTTTTTGGTCCCTAATTGGCCCCATCCTTTCTTTGACTACCCTTTTACTATTTATATGTTTGTAAAAGACTTTTGCTTTCATTTTTATGTTAGCTGCTAATCCAGTCTCACACTTTCTTTTTCCTTCTTGTTCCCTTTCTTACATCTCATCTGTACTTTTTATATTCAGCTTTGTTCTCTACTGTATTATGAACCTTACATTTGTCATAAGCCTCATTTTTCTGTCTCATTTTACCCCCTATATCTTTAATCATCCAGGGAACTCTAGCTTTGGGTGCCCTTCCTTTACCCCTCGTGGGAATGTGTTTACTCTGTACCCGAACCATTTCCTCTTTGAAGGCCTCCCATTGTTCAATGTGTGTTTTGCATACCAATTTTTGATTCCAATCCACCTGAGCCAGATCCCTTTTCAATTCACTGAAGTTAGTCCTCCTCCAATTAAGTATTTTTAAGTTTGATTGTTGCTTCTCCTTTTCCATAACTACACTAAACCTTATGACCACTGTTCCCCAAATACTATCCCACTGAAACATGCTCCACTTGCTCCACATCATTCCCCAGAACTAGATCCAGCACTGCTTCCTTCCTCATTGGGCTGGAAACACACTGATCATGCATTTCAGGAATTCCTCCCCCTCTTTGCCATTTACACTGTTATTATCCCAATCTATATTAGTATAATTGAAGTCTCCCATTATCACTACTCTGTAGTTCTTGCATCTTTCTGTAATTCACCTGTAAATTTGCTCCTCTCTCTCCATCCCACTATTTGGTGACCTATAGTATACACCCAGTAGGTTAATACCTCCACTATTTTTCCATATTGCGAACCAAGTAGATTCTGTCTTCGACCCCTCAACTACATCATCCCTCTCCAGTGCTTTGATCAATACTGTCACCCCCTCCACTTTCTTTCCTTCCCTATCTTTCCTGAATATCTTGTAGCCAGGAATATTACATTCCCAATACTCTCCTTTTTTGAGCCAGGTCTCTGTTAATGCCATTATATCATAGTCCCATGTGGTGACTTGTGCCTGCAGCTCAAAAACCTTATTTACCATGCTCTGTGCATTTATGTACATCCACTCCAAATCCATCTTAGACTGCCTCGCATTTGACCCATCTGATCCCTCCTATTTCTGAACTATTCTTTACTCTAGTGCTTTTTGCCTCTCGTCTGTGCCCCTTGTTTCGCCAAGCCCTGGGATCCCCAGCTGCCTGCAGTAAAACCTGCACAGCAGGTTAAAGTAGAGGCTTCAGGCCTCATTATAATATTTAAATTGTCAACCTGCCTCCTGGCAGCTGGTTGGCAGCCCACCCCCCTGTCCCGCCTGAGTAAAAGGTGAAAGTGGCAGGTTGGAGGTGGGTTGGGGTCGTGTTTTACATTTTTACAACTTTCACTTCCCCCCACACCTCCAACCCACTTGTTCTTACCTGTGAAAATTCCGGCCATTGTCCCAGCTCTGTTCACGTGCAACCTGTCCACCTCGAACAGGCCCCTCCTGCCCCAAAGCTGGTCCCAATACCTCAGGAATCTGAAGTCCTACCTCCTGCACCATTTCTCCAGCCATGCGTTAACCTGTCTTATCTTACTGCTCCAATACTCACTAGCACGTGGCAGTAGGAGTAATCCAAAGATTACTACCTTTGAGATCCTGCTCTTTAATTTCCTCCTGAGCTCCTGAAACTCTGACTGAAGGACCTCAACCTTTTTCCTTCCTATCCCACATGGACCACGACTTCTGGCTGTTCCCTTTCCCTGCTCAAAATGTTTGCACCCGCTCAGTGATGTCCTTTACCCTGGCACCAGGAAGGCAACACACCATGCAGGACTCATGTCACCGGTAGGAGAAATGCGTGTCTATCCCCCAACTATCAAATCCCCTATAGTTGTGCATTTCTACACTTTGCTGTGCACCCCTGTGCAGTCATTTGCCACACTGTGACATGGATCTGCTCTAGATTGCACTCCCATCTCTGCTCACCATCTGCTCATAGTACTTGTGGTGAGAGATTAATTTCTGTTTTGAGTTTTGAGGCTCATATCCAGATGAGTGGTGCCACAGCTGCCTTAGATTGGACATCAAGATGACCATCAGCAGCAGCAGTAGTCTGCTGTGGAGAGACCTGCATGTGGTGAGCAGAGAGGAGAACAACAGAGAGGCCGAGATCGCAGGAGGCACTGCCTGCGTAACAGGGTGTACAGGCAGAGGCTCAGCTTCCTTGACCTCTCGGAAGTGCCACTGGAGGCTGAGGTTGTTGCGTCAAGTGGTGGCAGACATCTGCAGCCTCCTAGAACACTTCCTACTCCCTGCTGGATCTCGTTGTGAAAGTGACCACCACCCTCAACTTCTTTGCCTCTGGGTACATCCAAGGCACTGCCGGAGGCATATCCAGAATCTCCCAGTTAGCTGCATACAAATGCATTAGGCAGGTCACTGCTGGGATGTTTGCCAGGGCCGGCAATTATTTAAGCTTCACCTGTGATGATGCCAGTCAGAATGAGCTGGCTTTCAGGTTTGCATCTCTGGCTGCCTTCCCAGAGATGCAGGACATCACCAACTGTACACACGTGGCAATCCGCGCACCCCCAGATCAACCAGGAGTATTCATCAACTGCAAGGGGTTCCACTCCATCAATGTGCAACTGGTGTGCAAATACAGGAAAAGGTTTATGCACGTGTGCGCCAGATTCCCGGGGAGCTGCCATAATGCATTCATCCTGTGGCAATCCAAGCTCCCTGAGCTCTTTGGATCTGCAAGCAGACAGACTAATGAGGTGGGTGCTAGGATACAAAGGATACCCCCTTTAAACTTGGCCAATGACAAACATGAGGAACCAACAAAGGAAGTCCAAGAGTGGTACAATGAAAGCCTTATGACAACCAGATGTGTCATTGCATAAGCGAGCGGCATACTCAAGATGTGCTTCAGGTGCCTGGACAGAACTGGAGGCACCCTTCAGTATGCACCAGCCAGGGTCAGCGGCACTTCATTGTTACCAATCTGCTGGAGAGCAGCTTGGTGTAGATCAGTGATGCGCTGTAAGGCCAAGGCTAAGGTGCCTGTCATCCTATTTAAGGCGCCAGACATATTGGCCACAATTTTACTAATCTTGGCGGGTGATGTCGGTGGCAGGTCCCAACCCTGCTGCTGTCTCCAACCAGCACCTATGCCAGCCAATTAGAGGAAGCGGGTCTGGTGACATCATTTAATGACACGTCATCAGCCAATTTCCTTAAAGGGACCATGCCAAAATTTAGTTTGACATTTGTACTGTCAGTATTCTACAGCATTCAGATGTTGCAAACACTGACAAGCACTGCACAGAGGTGTAGAGCTGCACCCAGGCTCTCCCATGACTCCCTCTATATACTTATGGAGGGAGTCACAGCACACAGGGAGGTCCTCTTCCCTTCCCATGGGCAGAAGGCACCTCCCTAGGAGATCAACACAGCCTGGTTGCACATTGCAGAGGAGGGTACAAGCAGGGATGTGGTCAGGAGGACATGGGTGCAGTGCCACAAATGTTTCAATGATCTCAGTAGATAGGATCATAAGAACACAGGAACAGGAGTAGGCCATTCAGCCCCTCGAGCCTGTTCCGCCATTCGATGAGATAATGGCTGATCTGTGATCTAACACCATACCTGCCTTTAGCCCATATTCCTTAATGCCTTTGGTTAACAAAAAGCTATCAATCTCCTATTTAAAATTAACAATTGATCGAGCATCAACTACCGCTTGCGGAAGAGTTCCAAACTTCTACCACCCTTTGTGTGTAGAAGTGTTTCCTAATTTCACTCCTGAAAGGTCTGGCTCTAATTTTTCGACTATGCCCCCTAGTCCTAAACTCCCCAACCAGTGGAAATAGTTTCTCTCTATCTACTCTATCTGTTCCCCTTAATATCCTGAAAACTTCGATCAGATCACTCCTTAACCTTCTAAATTCTAGGGAATACAACCCTAATTTGTGTAATATCTTCTTGTAACTTAACCCTTGAATTCAGGGTATCATTCTGGTAAACCTACGCTGCACTCCCTCCAAGGCCAATATATCCTTCCTAAGGTGTGGTGCCCAGAACTGCTCACAGTATTCAACGTATGGTCTAACCAGGGTTTTGTATAGCTGCAGCGTTACTTCTACCCCCTTGTATTCTAGTCCTCCAGATATGAAGGCCAGCATCCCATTAGCCTTTTTGATTATTTTCTGTACCTGTTCATGACATTTTAATGATCTATGTACTTGAACCCCCAAGTCGCTTTGGACATCCACTGTTTTTAGCTTTATACCATTTAGAAAGTATTCTGCTCTATCCGTTTTAGGTCCAAAGTGGATGACCTCGCATTTGCTTACATTGAAATCCATTTGCAACAGTTCTGCCCATTCACTTAATCTATCGATATCCATTTGTAATTTTATGCTTTCATCTACGCTGCCTACAATGCCGCCTATCTTTGTGTCATTGACAAATTTGGATATATGAATTTCTATTCCATCACCTAAGTCATGAACAAATATTGTGGATAGTTGAAGCCCCAACACAGATCCTTGTGGGACACCACTAGTCACATCCTGCCAATTAGAGTACCCACTGCAGAGCATTCTGGAGGGGGAGGGTGAGCAGCAAGTTGTCATGGTGCATATAGGTACAAACGATATAGGTAAAAACCGGGACGAGGTCATAAAAACTGAATATAGGGAGTTAGGAGGTAAATTTAAAAATAGGACCTCAAAGGTAGTAATCTCAGGATTGCTACCAGTGCCACGTGCTAGTCAGAGTAGAAATCGAAGGATATTTCAGATGAATACATGGCTAGAGGAATGGTGCAAGGGGGAGGGATTCAAATTCCTGGGACATTGGAACCGGTTCTGGGGGAGGTGGGACCAGTACAAACTGGACGGTTTGCACCTGGTCAGGACCGGGACTGATGTTCTATGGGGAGTGTTTGCTAGTGCTGTTGGGGAGGGTTTAAACTAAAATGGCAGGGGGTTGGGAACCTGCACAGGGAGACAGAGGAATGGGAAACAAGGATACAAGCAAAAGACAAGAAGGAGAAAAGCAAAAGTGGCAGGCAGAGATGTCAAGGGTTTAAATCAAACATGGCCACAGTAAATAATAGTTCTAAAAGTTCTAAGAGTGTTAAAAAAACAAGCCTGAAGGCTTTGTGTCTTAATGCGAGGAGCATTCATAATAATGTGGATGAATGAGCTGCGAAAATAGATGTAAATGGATATGATATGATTGGGATTATGGAAACATGGCTCCAGCATGACCAAGGCTGGGAACTCAACATCCAGGGGTATTCAATATTCAGGAAAGACAGGCAAAAAGGAAAAGGAGGTGGGGTAGCATTGCTGGTTAAAGAGGAGATTAACACAATAGTAAGGAAGGATATTAGCTCTGATGATGTGGAGTCTGTATGGGTAAAGCTGAGAAATAACAAGGGGCAGAAAACATTAGTGGGAGTTGTATACAGACCCCCAAACAGTAATGCTGAGGTTGGGGATGGCATTAAATGGGAAATCAGAGACGCGTGCAATAAGGGCACAGCACTTATCATGGGTGACTTTATAGATATAGATTGGGCTAACCAGATTAGTAACAATACTATGGAGGAAGAATTCCTAGAATGTATACAGGATGGTTTCCTGGACCAATATGTCGAGGAACCAACTAGAGATCAGGCCATCTTAGACTGGGTATTATGTAATGAGAAAGGATTAATGAGCAATCTTGTTGTGCGAGGCCCCTTGGGGCGGAACGATCATAATATGATAGAATTCTTCATTAAGATGGAGAGTGAAGTATTTGACTCAGAGACTAGGGTCCTGAATTTAAATAAAGGAAACTACGATGTTATGAGGTGCGAGTTTGGTAGGATGGATTGGGGAATGTTACTTAAAGGGTTGACGGTGGATAGGCAATGGCAAACATTTAAAGATCACATGGATGAACTGCAGAATTTGTTCATCCCTGTTTGGCATAAAAATAAAACAAAAAAGGTGACTCAACCGTGCTAACAAGGGAAATTAGGGATAGCATAAGATCCAAGATAACATATAAATTGGCCAGAAAAAGCAGCAAACCTGAGGATTGGGAGCAGTTTAGGATTCAGCAAAGGAGGACAAAGGGATTAATTAAGAGGGGGAAAATAGAGTATGAGAGTAAGCTTGCAGGGAACATAAAAACTGACTGTAAGAGCTTCTATAGATATGTGAAGAGAAAAAGATTGGTGAAGTCAAGCGTAGGGCCCTTGCAGTCAGAATCAGGGGAATTTATAATGGGGAACAAAGAAATGGCACACCAATTAAATACATACTTTGGTTCTGTCTTCACAAAGGAGGACACAAATAACCTCCCAGAGATGTCGGAGAACATAGGTCTAATGAGAGGGAGGAACTGAATGAAAGCAGTATTTGTAGGGAAATGGTGTTAAGGAAATTGATGGGATTGAAGGCCGATAAATCCCCAGGGCCTGATAATCTACATCCTAGGGTACTTAAGGAAGTGGCCCTAGAAATAGTAGATGCATTGCTGGTCATCTTCCAAAATTCTATAGATTCTGGAACAGTTCCCATGGATTGGAGGGTAGCTAATGTTACCCCACTATTCAAAAAAGGTGGTAGAGAGAAAACGGGGAAATATAGACTGGTAAGCCTGACATTTGTAGTGGGGAAAATGCTAGAGTCCATTATAAAAGATGTAATAGCAGAGCACTTGGAAAACAGTGACAGGATCAGACAAAGTCAACATGGATTTACAAAAGGTAAATCGTTCTTGACTAATCCACCGGAATTTTTTGAGGATGTAACTTGTAGAATAGATAAGGGAGAACCAGTGGATGTGGTGTATTTGGACTTTCAGAAGGCTTTCGATAAGGTCCCGCATAAGAGATTAGCGTGTAAATTTAAAGCACATGGGATTGGGGGCAAGGTACTGACTTGGATAGAGAACTGGCTGGCAGACAGGAAGCAAAGAGTTGGAATAAACAGGTCTTTTTCCAAGTGGCAGGCAATGACTAGTGGGGTACCGCAGGGATCGGTGCTAGGATCCCAGTTATTCACAATATATATTAATGATCTAGACGAGGGAACTAGAAGTAATATCTCCAGGTTTGCAGACGGCACAAAGCTGGGTGGGCGTGTGTGCTGTGAGGAGGATGCCGAGAAACTCCAGTATGATTTGGACAGGTTAGGTGATTGGGTAGATGCATGGCAGATGCAGTATAATTTGGATAAATGCGAGGTTATCCACTTTGGTGGCAAAAACAGGAAGGCAGATTGTTATCTGAATGGCAATAGATTGGGAGAAGGGGAAGTGCAACGAGACCTGGGTGGCCTTGTGCACCAGTCGCTGAAGGTAAGCATGCAGGTGCAGCAGGCGGTTAAGAAGGCAAATGGTATGTTGGCCTTCGTAGCGAGAGGATTTGAGTACAGGAACAAGGATGTCTTGCTGCAGTTGCACAGGGCCTTGGTGAGGCCACACCTTGAGTATTGTGTGCAGTTTTGGTCGCCTTATCTGAGGAAGGATGTTCTTCCCATGGAGGGAGTGCAGCGAAGATTCACCAGACTGATACCTGGGATGGCAGGAATGACGTATGAGGAGAGATTGGGTCGATTGGGCTTATACTCGCTGGAGTTTAGAAGAATGAGAGGGGATCTCATTGAAACTTATAAAATTCTAACAGGACTCAACAGACTAGATGCAGGAAGGATGTTCCTGATGGCAGGGGAGTCCAGAATCAGGGGTCACAGTCTAAAGATAAGGGGTAAGCCATTTAGGACAGAGATGAGGAGGAATTTCTTCACCCAGAGAGTGGAGAACCTGTGGAATTCTCTACCACAGAAGGCAGTTGAGGCAAATTCATTAAATATATTCAAGAAGGAGTTAGATATATTTCTTAAGGCTAAAGGGATCAAGGGATATGGGGAGAAGGCAGGGACAAGCTACTGAGTTTGAATGATCAGCCATGATCTCATTGAATGGTGAAGCAGGCTCGAGGGGCTGAATGGCCTACTCCTGCTCCCATCCTCTATGTTTTTCTATTACCCATTATCCCTGCTCTCTGTTCCCTGCCACTCAGCTAATTTCCTGGCCAGGTCAATAATTTGCCCTCAACTCTTTGGGCTTCTACCTTAGATAACAGTCTCTTATGTGGGACTTTATCAAATGCCTTCTGGAAGTCCATATAAATAACATCCATAGACATTCCCCTGTCCACTACTTTAGTCATCTCTTCAAAAAATTCAATCAGGTTTGACAGGCATGACTTACCTTTCACAAATCCATGCTGGCTCTATCTGATCACCTGAAAATTTTCGAGGTGTTCAGTCACCCTATCCTTAATTATAGACTCTAGCAATTTCCCCACAACAGATGTTAGTCTAACTGTTCTATAATTCCCTAGTTTCCCTCTCTCGCCATTCTTAAAAAGCAGAGTGACATGCGCTATTTTCCAATCTAAAGGGACAGCTCTTGAATATAGAGAGCTTTGGAAGATTATAGTTAGGGCATCTGCAATGTGCTCACCTACTTCCTTTGAACCCTGAGATGGAAACCATCTGGCCCTGGGGATTTGTCACTCTTTAGTGCCATTATTATCTTTATTAATGTTATTTTACCTACCTTAATTTTATTGAGTCCCTGTTCCCAATTCAATATTAGTTTCTTTGAGATTTCTGGCATTCTATCCTCTGCTTCTACTGTAAATACTGACGCAAAGTATTTATTCAACATGTCTGCCATTTCCCCATTGTCATTGACAATAACACCACTTTCAGTTTTTAAGGAGTCAACATTGCTCCTGACTACCCTCTTTTTCCTAATGTAACTATAAAAATTCTTCATATTGATTTTGATATCACTTGCAAGTTTCTTTTCATACTCCCTTTTTGTAGCTCTTACTATCTGTTTTGTGACCCTTTGCTGTTCTTTGTATCTTTCCCATTCTGTGCTATTTTTTGCATTTTTGTGTGCCCTTTCCTTTAGTTTAATGCTATCCCTTACCTCTTTAGTTGTCCATGTCTGTTTTTTTTTGTCAAATAGAGCTCTTGCCCCTCAGGGGTATAAACTGGTTCTATATCACATTAAACTCTTCTTTAAATATCTCCCACTGATCTTCTGTCATTTTGCCCATTCACAGTTTTGCCCAGTTCACTTTGGACAGTATCTGCTTCATCCCGCTGAAGTCAGCCGTACCTAAATTTAAAATCTTAGTAGCTCTTTCGAATTTCTCCCTTTCAAACACTACTTTGAACTCGATCATGTTATGATCACTGTTGGATAAATGTTCACACACAGTTGAAGGAGGGGGAAGGGAATAAAGGATTATGCTGATAGATTTAGATGAGGAAAGACAGGAGGAGGCTCGTGTAGAGCATAAACACCGGCATGGAATGGTTGGGCCGAATGGCCTGTTTCTGTGCCGTATATCCTATGTATGTAATCCTATGTAGTTAGGCTGTTAATGAAATCTGGCTCATTACTCATTATTAAATCTAATGTGACTTGTCCCCTTGTTGCCTCTAGGACACATTGTTGTAGAAAATTATCCTGGGCGCACTCAAGAAATTCACAAACTTTCTGACAGGTGCTAGTCTGCTTTTCCCAAGCTCTATGAAAGTTAAAATCCCCCATTAAAACCACTCTGCCTTTACTACACGCTTGACTAATCTCTGCATTTATACACAAAATGTTAGTACAAAGCCACACTCAACCTCTTCCTGCTGTGCCTCTTATCACATCCCCATCACTCTGCCTTCCCTACCCTACTCATGCACATCCTTACTCACACCAACATACCTTGTACCTCCACCCATCCCTCTCTATCTATATTATCACATCTCTATCTCACTAGCCACCCCTCACACTCACCCTCATCCTAGTGCAATCATACCAACTAACAACACCCAGTTCTGACAAAGGGTTCAACCCGAAACGTTGACTCTGTTTTTCTCTCCTCAATGCTGCCTGACCTGCTCAGTGTTTCCAGCATTTTCTGTTGTTATTCCAGATTTCCAGCATCTGCAGTATTTTGCTATTGTAACAACACACAAGGTTAGGCACTTGGGTGTTTTATGCAATGTTCATGTAAAGTTTCTGTTAATGTGGTGTTAAACTTTGCGTTCTTGGACAGATTTGTGTGCACCTTTGGAAGTGGCTTAGTGAGTTGCAGTGAATGGTGAGACATAACGGTATCCAGCCCCAATGGTGATGAGTGTGAAAGGAACGGCTTGGGCATTGTAGGGATGCTTTATGGTGTTGCTGTCGGGCGGTGCCAACCTGGCGCATCATGTGGCAGCCAGGGTGTACAGCGTCAAACGAAGTATATCTGGCCATGGTGATGCCACCCCTGGGCAGCAATGTGGTCAGGTGCTGATGCCCTGTTCCCTGTGCTGCATCAGTTGATTGCGGAGAAGGTTGGTGTTGTTGGTGGGGCTGCTGTTGTGCCTGGTAATGCCGGTGTGCCTGGTGATGCTGGTGTTGGGGCTGATTGTGGTGGGATTCTGATGACCAAGGTGAGATAGTTTCAAGGGCACCCATGCTGATGGAATAGATGGCAGGTGAAGTAGAGATGACAGAAGCAATCTGTCAATGGTGGGAGAGGTAATGAGGTCAGACTGAATGGAGACTTGTGTAAAGACTTGCAGCATCATGAATCTGTAGTGGAAATGCAGTTTAGAGAAGCTAATGGTTAAGGGAACATTTCTCAATCAGCTGGGAGCTTTGAATTGGCATTTGAAGCTGTCAACTCATCAGCTGATTCAATGGCCACTGACCTCCCACCTCAGCTTCAGAGATGAGGTCTAGGCACAGTGGGAAACTGGTGGATGACCTATCAAATTCAAAAAGCTGGGGAAAAAATGATTTAAATTGCCTCCCCCACCACTGCATGTCAGGTCTGATTAGTGCTTATAGACCTGACGGCGCATGGCAGTGGTGTCCCGACACACTGGGGAAAAGAAACACTTTCCCACCTGACCTGCCACCAATCGTGCCCGCTGACCCCCCACAAAATCCAGGCCTAAGTCATCCAGAGTCTGCACAGCTGTGATCAAGGCCTCTATGGACTCATTTGATTGTTGTGATTGATGTTCCAAGGAGTTAGCCGCTTTATCCGTGGAAGAAGACATCCTCGCAATGCCCTGCCACATCAATCGACTTGAGGTGGACTCTTCCATTCTCTCTGCAATTGTGGACAATGTGCCTGGAAGGCCTATCAGTATATCGCAAATTTTCTGCTGCCCCTCAATGATTATCCTTTTCATCGATAGCCCCCAGGGTACAGCAGCTGTGTACAGCTGAGCAGAGCTAGGAGAGGGCTGCGCCCTCTGACGTGGACTCTCTACAGCTGTCCCTGCCACCACCATCTGCTCTTGCTCCTTTGTGAAGCGTGAGTCACCAGGTGAAAATCCAACTATCTGTCTAACTGGACCCATCGAAGTGCTGGTGCATGGGAAGCATGAGTCCTGTGATGGTGCATCCTCAGAAGGAATCAGCTCCTCTGAGGATTTGTCATCCAGGAGGTCCAGTGACTGCTGCTGCACGCGTGATGGCCCTGGCGGAGAGAAAATATTTGAATTAGTTCTGGCAATGTAAGAATATTGCAACTTATCATTCTGAAAACTTATCATTCTGAACATGACTGAGTGTTGTATGACATGTAGGTCCATGATATTTAATTCTGTCAGCAGGTAGCTGGGAGGTCCCCATCTTGTAAGGGGTCGTTTTAATGAGCTTATGGTGTGCTAAATCGGTTTTGATTTTCGCACTACTCGTGAGCAGTTTCGAAGCGCTCCCCCCTCACGGTTCTAGACACTGGGCTTATTGCCAGACAACGTTTGTGTGTTGGCCCAACTCGTGACTCGGAAGACAAATGGTCAGATGAGACGGATTGAGTTTTAAATCAAAACGATCTTTATTTTTGAAAGAGAATGTACACAGAGAAAAATGGCAAGAATAAATGCAGACGAAAAATAACGTTTCTCACAGAGGACTAAGTTATACACTGAGAAAAATAACTTTAAAGCATATAAACAGTTCTAAAATAGCGATAAGCTAAAAGCGGGGGTGAGGGAAGCGCACAGACACATCGAGGGATAAATCACACTCCTGACTTACAAATACCCTTAACGTTACAAACCCTCCCGTTACTGAATATACCTCAATTATGTCAGTTAGGTAGAGTTGGGCCTTTATGCTCACCAGAATTTCAAAACCCTTCTGGACCTTGGTACTTCTTGTTACGTCTGGAATTTCCGATCTTCCTTATGGGACCGGCTCCTGGACCCTGTTACTTGGTGTCGTCCGGGACCTCCGACCTTCGTTATGGGCCCGGCTCCTGGACTCGCTCTCCTGTACAAACTTTGGAAGTCCTCCGAAATCCTCGAGCCATTTTCTGTTCCGCACGGTCCTCGAACTCCTGATGGTAACTGGACTTGTACTTCACGGTGTGAACCATCTCCGGAGGAGTCTTCCTTACTCTGGTCGAATCTTAGACTGACTTGCTGATGATTTACCTGAACGGTTATACTCTTTTCTGGCCCTAATCTTGGCGCCAAATCAACCGTTTTCCTTTGTTAAGGTTGCTTTAACAAAAGCAAGCACATTAATTTTAACTGCTCGCAAATCGAACTAATGGGAATCCGATTAGTGTCCCTTCGTTTGTGTGTGCTCAGCAGTTTCTGAGATCGGTTACCGCTTTGCCATAATGGGAATCCGTTTAGTGTCCCTCCGTTTGTGTGTGCTCAGCGGTTTCTGAGATCGGTTGCCGCTCTGCCAGCGATTAGCGCACCTCCAGGTGCTAATAGTTTTGTTTACTGCTGTAACCACATTACAATATAAGGTTCTGGATTCTTCTAATCAATGATGACTCAGACTGCTGTTAGGTACTGTGTGTGTGTCCTTTTGAACTGGGCCATGAGAACTGCCAACTCCATCCTGTGTTCTCACAATGTGGCCACTGATGCGCCATCAATTACTCAAAAGACTGAGGTTAAGCGAGTAACAACCAGGCTTTTATTAACTAAAGAATGAAGGTCTAGTCTCGAGTGGTCGACCCATCCAGAATACTAAGGGACTGGGAGGTAGTCACTTATATACCTGGAATAGTGGGAGGAGTCAGCCGAGGCATGTCCAGACCTGTACCTAGTGGAATACACATACACATACAGACAGGTATAACAGTGGTTTACCACATTCACCCCTTGTTTAAAAATGAGTCCGGCGGGGTGAAGTGTATTTAAAAGTTCGTGTATTGGAGTCTCTCCGGAGGTCTTGTCTGCCGCTGTGATCGACGTGGCGACGGCAGGGGTGGTGGAGCTTCCAGCGTCACGTCCCGTGTAGGCTGGGGCACTGGAGTGTAGTCCTCGTGGGTGACGGTCCAAGGCGAGCCGGCTGCTGGGGTTGGATATCGGGTCGTGGGGGGGGGGTGGTAATGGGTAGTGGGTTACAGTGGTCCCCGAGGGTGTCGTGGGGGGGGGTGGTAATGGGTAGTGGGTTACAGTGGTCCCCAAGGGTGCGAGGTCTCGTATGGAGACTGTGTCCTCCCGCCCGTCCGGGTACGCAATGTAAGCGTACTGGGGGTTGGCGTGGAGGAGGTCGACACTCTCGACCAGGGGGTCCGTTTTATTGGTCCTCACGTGTCTTCTCAGTAGTACCGGCCCTGGGGACGTCAGCCATGGCGGTAACGCTGTCCCCGATGTGGACTTCCTTGGGAAGACAAACATTTTCTCGTGAGGGGTGGCATTGGTGGCAGTGCAGAGCAGTGACCGAATCGAGTGGAGCGCATCAGGGAGCACCTCCTGCCAGCGGGAGGTCGGATGGCCCCTAGACTTTAAGGCTAGTAGGGCGGCCTTCCAAACTGTTGCATTCTCTCTTTCCACCTGTCCGTTCCCCCGGGGGTTGTAACTGGTGGTCCTGATTGTGGCTATACCCCTAGCGAGCAGGTACTGGCGGAGTTCGTCGCTCATAAACGATGAGCCCCGGTCGCTATGGATATAGCTGGGGAAACAGAACAGGGTGAAGAGGCTGTTCAGACATTTAATGACCGTGGCACTGGTCATGTCCGGGCAGGGGATAGCGAACGGGAAGCGGGAGTACTCGTCAATGATGTTGAGGAAGTACACATTGCGGTCGGAGGAGGGGAGAGGCCCTTTAAAATCGACGCTCAGGCGTTCGAAAGGGTGAGTGGCTTTTATCAGGTGGGCTCTGTCTGGTCTATAAAAGTGCGGTTTGCACTCAGCGCAGACTTGGCAGTTCTTGGTCATGGTCCTGACCTCCTCAATGGAGTAAGGCAGGTTGCGGGCCTTGATGAAGTGGAAGAACCTGGTGACCCCCGGGTGGCAGAGGTCATTGTGGAGGGCCCTCAGCCTATCGATCTGCGCGCTGGCGCAGGTGCCACGCGATAGGGCATCTGGGGGTTCATTGAGTTTCCCAGGCCGGTACAAGATCTCGTAATTGTAGGTGGAAAGTTCGATTATCCACCTCAAGATCTTGTCATTTTTGATTTTGCCCCTCTGCTTGTTGTTGAACATAAAAGCAACTGAACGCTGGTCAGTGAGCAGGGTAAATCGTTTTCCGGCCAGGTAGTGCCTCCAATGATGCACAGCCTCCACAATAGCCTGGGCCTCCATCTCGACCGCGGAGTGTCTGGTCTCCGGGCCCTGGAGGGTTCGTGAGAAGAATGCCACAGGTCTCCCCGCCTGATTAAGGGTGGCGGCCAGAGCGAAGTCGGACGCATCGCTTTCCACCTGGAAGGGGATGGATTCATCCACTGCATGCATGGTGGCTTTGGCAATGTCCTCCTTGATACGGTGGAAGACCGAGCGGGCCTCTGCCATCAGGGGAAAAGAGGTGGATTTGATCAGCGGACGGGCTTTGTCTGCATAGTAGGGGACCCACTGGGCGTAGTAGGAAAAAAACCCTAGGCACCTCTTCAGAGCTTTTAGGCAGTGGGGCAGTGGGAGTTCCATAAGGGGACGCATCCGGTCCGGGTCGGGACCGATGACCCCGTGTTCCACAACACAGCCAAGGATGGCGAGGCGGTCTGTGCGGAATATGCACTTCTCCTTGTTATATGTCAGGTTCAGGAGTTGGGCGGTGCGGAGGAATTTCTCGAGGTTTGCGTCATGGTCCTGCAAGTCATGGCCGCAGATGGTCACATTGTCTAGGTAAGGGAAAGTGGCCTGCAGCGCGTTTTGATCGACCATCCGGTCCATCTCCCTTTGGAAGACGGAGGCCCCGTTGGTAACGCCGAAGGGAACCCTAAGGAAGTGATAGAGGCGGCCGTTTGCCTCAAAAGCAGTATACTGGCGGTCTTCGGGGCGGATGGGGAGCTGGTGGTACGCTGATTTCAGGTCAATGGTCGAAAAGACGCGGTACTGCGCGATCTGGTTGACCGTGTCAGCTATGCGGGGGAGTGGGTAGGCGTCCAGCAGGGTGTAGCGGTTTATTGTTTGGCTGTAGTCGATGACCAGGCGTTGTTTCTCGCCGGTCTTAACGACCACAACCTGGGCTCGCCAGGGGCTGGAGCTGCCCTCAATAATCCCCTCCTTCAGGAGCCGCTCCACTTCGGTTTTGATGAAAACCCTGTCCCCGGCACTGTATCGCCTGCTCTTTGTGGCGATGGGCTTACAGTCGGGGGTGAGGTTAGCAAACAGTGGGGGGGGGTGGGACTCTGAGTGTGGAGAGGTTGCATCTGGTGCGCGGCGGGCAATTTGGAGGCTGCTGGCTGCGGACTGTGAGTGGGGGGAGGGGGCCACCGTACGCCATCGTAACGCTTTTGAGGTGGCACTGGAAATCCAACCCCAGTAGAACGGCAGCGCAAAGTTGGGGCAGGACCAGGAGTTTAAAATTATTGAACACAGTCCCGTCTACTACTAGTGTCACCACGCAGTAGCCGCCAATGTCCGCTGACTGGGACTCGGCGGCCATAGAAATCCGCTGGTGCGCAGGCAGGACTGGGAGAGAGCAACGCCGCACCGTGTCGGGGTGGATGAAGCTCTCTGTGCTCCCGGAGTCAAAAAGGCAGTTTATTGCATCGCCGTTTACCTTAACGTCCATTTTGGACCGAGCTAGTTGGTGCGGTCTCGTTTGGTCCAGCGTAACAGAGGCCAGTGTAGGGGTCGGTGTGTCGCTGCGGGTATCAGATGGGGGGGGGTTGGCGGCCTGCAGCGTCCCGGCTGGTGTCCAAGATGGCGGCGTCCATGATTCCCATGTGGCTGGAGTCGTCCAAGATGGCTGCTGCTACGGTGGTTCGCACATGGCTGGGGAGGCCCAAGATGGCGGCTCGCACGGCCCACACGCGGCGCTGCTGGCGTTCGGGGTGGCTTTGGCCTTGCAGACGCTAGCGCAGTGTCCCTTTTTCCCGCAGCCCGAGCAGGTCGCATTCTTCGCCGGACAGCGCGCTCTGGGGTGTTTGGCCTGGCCACAGAAGTAGCATTTCTGGCCTTGGGATACTGCTGTCTGGCTTTGGGACACTGCTGCGGTAGTTGGGCCGTTGTTGGGCTGTGGCTGGGGTGGCAAGGTGCTATGGGGCTGTCCTACCGTGTCCCAGGTTGTCGTTCCCCGTGGCGTCCACGGTGCAGAGGAGTAGGCATCCATGCCCCGGTAGGCTGCGTCCAGCGTTAGTGCGATTTCGGAGGCTTTGTCGGGGGTGAGGTCACTCTGCTCCAGCAGTCGCTGTCGGGTGTAGTTGGACCTGTGGCCTGCTACGAAGGCATCCCGGATCAGTTCCTCCATGTACTTAGTGGGCGTTACCACCTTACACCCACAGGCCCGGCCAAGCATGGACAGTGCTTGGAGGTATTCCTCAGTCGATTCCCCAGGTTGTTGCTTGCGACTCCCCAGGAGGTGCCTGGCGTAAACTTCGTTCACAGGGCGCGTGTACTGGGTCTTGAGGAGCTGGAGGGCGGCTGTGTACGAGGTCGCGTCCCGGATGACTGAGTACACTCGGTGGTTCACCTTGGAGATCAGGACAGACAGTTGGTTCGCATCCGTTACGACCGCAATGGAGGCAGTCAGGAATGCCTCGAAGCACATGAGCCAGTGAGCAAACTTGGTGGAAGCGTCCGCTTCCCGACTGGCCAGGTCCAGGCATGCTGGTGTGAGGATCTTCTCCATTATAAAAAATTTAGTTAATAAAATTGATGCGCCATCAATTACTCAAAAGACTGAGGTTAAGCGAGTAACAACCAGGCTTTTATTAACTAAAGAATGAAGGTCTAGTCTCGAGTGGTCGACCCGTCCAGAATACTAAGGGACTGGGAGGTAGTCACTTATATACCTGGAATAGTGGGAGGAGTCAGCCGAGGCATGTCCAGACCTGTACCTAGTGGAATACACATACACATACAGACAGGTATAACGGTGGTTTACCACAGCCACTTCAGGGGCCCCACTCGTATACTGTATTTCATGGATTTTTGCGAATCCTACAGTCCCCCCTTTGATACAATGAGCATCTTCAATCGTCTTTGTATCATAAAATGTCTTTGGGTGACCACAAATCCATTCCCTCCCCAACTGACCTTCCCCGTAATTTACCTTGCTAAGGAGTGTACCTCGCCCGCACTTTCCTCATTCCGAACAACGAAGTTTGAGAAAACATTTCCTATTGGAGACAAACCTTTAAACAATATACAGACTCACCTAGAGCCATAACAGAATAATCAGAATACAATATAATGCGAAATCAAACAAGGTACAGAACAATCCAAAATATTAAAACAACAGTAGTTACACGGGCGACTCCCCGTTTATACTGACATAGTGGCCCCGCCAATTCGGCTGACTAGGGAATTCCCTGCTGTGTCCCTTCCTTCTGCACTGTACACAGACCAGGTACAAAACTATCCCCAGTTGGCACACCACCAAAATGTGGGAAGCCAGTCGGATCCATGGTGGGACCTCTATATTATCAAAAAGGCCCCACCACGGTGGAACCACTATATCCTGAATTTCTGCCCCTATATCAACGGTCTTTTGTTCCAAAGTGAAAAAGTGTTTCTGCGAGATGGCGACCGCTTTGAGCAGCACGGTTAGGTGTTCTGGGAGAGGGGGAAACGTAAAACCAAAATGTGCTACATACTTTTGGAGATCAGTGAAATTCTCCTTAACGGTGAGGTGAACAGTGGATGGTTCGGGGATCGGGATAATCTGCAGCTGTGCCACTTGAACTATTGCCTCGGGTTTAAAACAGAAGCTGCTGTCACTGACCGCGCACCAGCCGTGCTGTCCGTGCCGGTAGTGAGACACTGCGGTGGCGACACAATATGTCCCACCTCCTATGTATGCCACCTGTGGGGGAACATGGCCCTGTGCCATGGCTTCCATAATGCAATTGATAGGCTTAGCGTCAGCAGACCTGAACCCGCATTGTGGTATTGAATAGGCATTCAAGTGCTGGGGACACAGGATTATGTGTGCTCCCTGGCTACGGCACCCCAAGAAGTCAGTCCCCGTCATAGCATGCTCCCACTTAATGACGTAGGGTGGGGCCTCTGCAAAACAGACATGAGCTCCCCCCCGAATGACTCCAATGTTCACCACCCTATACACCGGTGCAGGTCGGGCTGTCCTGCTCATTATGGGGATCCGCACGACGACCCCCATGATGGTATGGTTGGAGCGGCCACAGTCCACCGGGACTGGATAGGCCTCAGAAGCGAGCCGGAGCTGGCAGGGACTCAACGCGTTCTCAAAAGGGTGGAGGGCTGAGAGGTGTTTATTACTGATCCAGGAGGGGACCAAACCCTGTTTCAAGTCCTCCAGATTGCTGCGGCCCTCGCCCAGCAACCATGCCCCGTACAGCATGCACACCTCATTCTGTGCAGCCTGATCTGAGGCGTTCCTGTCCTCCCTAATGAGAGCGTTGACCGTCCGAGCCTGCTTCTCCAGCTCTGCTATGATCTCTTTTAAGTGGAGAGTCATAGCCTGATCCTCATGGGGCTCCGAACCCACCACCCGATTTTCGTCCGTGAGGATCCCCCTCAACTGGGTCTTTAACCCGTTAACCTGCCGTTGCAATTCGATGTCGTCCATACTATTTATGATGGACGACCCAGTGTTAAACCCTGTGAACCAGTCGTTCACGGTGCCCCTTTTTAGTCTCCCTGCTTGCTCCCATTGCTTGTGGCTTTCGGTATACAGCTTGGTTCTGTTGACCCTTGCGAAGTCAAATTCAAAGAACTTCTGCAGGATCTTTTTTAGCAGGGCCTGATATAGCCTTCCTGTTTCTACGGGGCACCATTCCGGCAGGTGCACCTCGGTCAGGTTGAGGATGACCGAGGCCACCGCGTAATGGACCCCCTGGTAAGCCATTTGATCAGTCAGAACTAAAACTAAACCGCTCCCCGGTCCCTTGGTGGTGGTGGGGCACCCCTCTGTTACCGTCCGTGGTGTCTGGGTCGTGGGCAGGGGCTGTCGGGGGCGAGTCACTAACTCAGTGGCATTAACTGCGATTGGGGAGTAGGGGACCGCGCATGCGTCCAAGCGCGATTCCCAGTCCATCCCCCTCCCGTTATCTTGCCACTGGCTGTGGAAAATGATGGAAACACCTGCGGGGCAGACTTTTCCTGAACCCCACATACATACGTAAATCCCTTGATCGGGTTCCCACCATTTATCCCAGCACACTGTCAGCCCTCCCTGGGTCCCTGTGATGGTCCGGTGAGTGTTGTTCCCTAACCTTTCCCACTTTCCTCTGGGGTTCCCCATGTCCTTGCTCAGTTTCCTGAGCTACCACCACCTATCCAGGGGAACGTTCCCCCTGCACGTTAAACAAATTCGTTTTCCCACAGTAACACTGATCCGCGTGGCCTTGATCGTGACCCGCGGACACGATAGTGAAACTTCTCCATAAGTGAAACCAATGTCATTAGAGTATTTAGTGGCGTTCGATCCCAGCCAACCTGGCCAGTTGCCCTTGTGGGTATATCCAGCGACTTCCTCTGCCTTGCGCAGGCCCTGCCCGTCGTGGGCCAGGGTCGCCGTTTCCCCGGTACATCTGAAGATGTGGTGATCCTCCGTCTCCCCTCGCCACGCGATGTTGAGGCCCACCAGGGCCGCGAGGATGATGCCTCTTAGTAGCATCATTGGATTAATATCTGTTGGAGAGATAAAAGAGAATGTTCGAGCCGGGCTCCTTGGGCTCCTCGGCTTGGGTGTGGGGTGAGTGGGTCCCGCGACCCTAGCTCACTTAACTTGCCACTCTGTACCGTTCCAAAATGCCACCATACCTCAGAAAAATCTTATACATACATACTAAATTTACAAATAACTAAACCTTACTTAGCAAACTATGGTGTATGTACATGTGCCGTCCGTCTCCGGACGGCCAGCTTAAAATCTGTGGGGACTGTCGCAGGCCTCCCCCTGCGGCGTTCCCACCTCAGTTTCAGCTGCTGGTCCCTAGCAGCCTGTAGCTGCTGGCTGTGAACTGTTTAAAATTCCCACAGCTTTCCTACGGGGGTATCTTTTTACAGTAACCGGCGACCAGGCCTTTTCAATGCTACACTGAGGGGCAAGACCTAAGACCTCTGGCTCCTCCCCTTCACCGCTGTCGGGGGCGGGACCTTCGTCCTCCGACTCGGCTTCACTTTGGCTAGGGACAGGACCTAGGACCTCCGGCTCCTCCCCTCCTGGGTCCCAGAACAATGGGGGAGTCTCCCGCTTAGATGGGACAACTCCTCCCCTCACGCAGGCTGCACATCCAGCCTGTGTGACCTGTGGCTGCAGCTCCCCTACAGCGTTTGATTCTTTACTGGCCTTTTCAGCCCCCGCTGCCTGTTTCCCTGCCTCCGGTTTAAACAGTTTACATTGGTTAATGTGAAACCATTTAGTGCGCCGGGGCAGTTTCACAGCATACACCATGGGGCTGGCCTGATCTACAATACTGTAGGGACCCATGTAAAGTGGCTCGAAACTCCCCACACGGGTGAAGTTTCTTACCATTACTAGGTCCCCTACCTCCCAGCGATGGGTTTTACTGGGCTCGAGCAGCATTTTATTTCCCTGATGCTGCCTCCCCATGTTACCTGTGGCTCCCTCATAAATCCTTTGGAGGCGTTCAAGGAGTGTGCGGGCAAATTTGTCCCGATTCACCTCCCTTAGCTGCCCCTCCGTTAGGACTGGGGCCAGGACATTAGTGGGGGTTCTCATGACCCTGCCGGTCATGAGCTCATGCGGAGAGTACCCCGTACTCTTTGATTGGCTGGCGCGGACCCCCATGAGGATAAGAGGCAGGACTTCTGCCCACCTTTGGGGCGAACCCATTATCTCCTTCATTATTTTCTCTTTTAAGGTGCGGTCCATCCGCTCCACAATCCTAGATGACTGGGGATTGTAGGCGACGTGCCATTTCCCTTGAATGCCCAGCAGCATCAGGGTATTCTGCATGACTTGGCCAGTGAACTGGCTTCCCTGATCGCATTCCACAAACTGGGGCAGTCCCCATCTCGAGAACACCTCCCGCACCAAGATTCTTGCAGTTCCTAATGCTGTGGCTGTTCGGCAGGGGAAGGCTTCAACCCATTTAGAGAACACGTCCACCAGAACGAGGCAATACTTATAGCCTCCCTGGGTGGCGGGTAAGGGTCCGATATAGTCAATTTGGATTGACTGCCATGGTCCCTCTACCCTCCTAACGTGTCCCATTGGCACCTTCCTCCTGTGAGGGTCGGGGTTATTTGCCGCGCACACAAGACAGTTCGCGCAAAACTCCCGGACGTCCTCCCGGAGTCCTGGCCACCATCCTGCCTGCTCTACCTGCTGCCAAGTGACCTCAGGCCCGGGGTGCCCTGCTCCCGGCCCCTCATGGGCCAGTTGAAGGAATTCCCTCCGGTGCTGCTGAGGCAGCACCCACTGCTCTTCTCTAAACAGCATCCCCTCTCTTATGGACAGGGATGCTGCACCATATGGGCCTTCTATTTTCTTCCCCTCGCTAACCGCGTTAAATACCCCTCTCAGGGCAGGGTCCTGAGATTGGACCGATTTGAGGTCCGGGGCTAGTGCTACCCCTACACTCTTCTGAATCCCATCTCTGCCTTTTACAGCTGCCACTGGTCCAGGCCCGTAGGGGTCCCAGAGAATGCCGGACATGGCACCCTCTCTCGCCAGTGCGTCAGCTCGCTGGTTTCCCTGACCGCGAGGTTCTGTGGAGGAGTGAGCCTTCACTTTGTGGATGAAGACCTCACCCTTCTCCCCCACGGCTGCCAGGATCTTTTCCAGCAGGGGCTTGACAACCAAGGGTCTCCCATCCGCAGAAGTGAATCCATGACGGGACCAGATGGCCAGGTACTCAGTACACGAATTGCATGTGAACATGCTGTCTGAGCAAATCGTGTACGGGGTAGGGAAGACTTCGGGGTGGGTGACCACATACGCCACAGCGGACAGTTCTGCCTGCTGGGCGCTCATGGTGCTGGGGAGTTTAATTGCCAACGCAATGTTTGCCGTCGGGTCATAAACTCCGCACCCCGTGAGCCATTTTCCAGCAGATACCATGCTGGAACCATCTACGTAGATCTCACGGCCGGTGGGATGTATCCCAGCCCGGAGACCCACGTCGACCTCCCATACCCCTTCTACAGAACACTGATGGGCTGTCCCAGGGTAAGCCAGGTTGGCGGCTAATCTGGGCTCACACAGGCCTTTTACCCGCAGATCCATTTGGGAGAGGAGTAGGGTCCAGTGCGCAATGCGGGCACTGCTCACGGTCCCATCCTTGATCCTCCCATCCAACAGCATCTTGGTAGGCGTGTGGTGTGTGAGGAGGGTGATGGGGGAGGTGCCCGTGAAGATTGCGGATCTCTTCACGGCCCAGTGTGTGGCCAAGAGGTGCCGCTCGCAGACCGAGTAGCTCCTCTCCACATCGGTGAGCACCCTGGAGGAGTAAACCACGGGTCTCAGCCTACCATGCCGCTCCTGGAGCAACACAGCACTGAGACTGTCCCCGCCGGCCGCCACCTCCAGGAAGAACTCCCTTCCCCCATCTATCGCTCCCAGGGCCGGTGCGGTCTGCAGCTTCCTTTTTAGGAGCTCGAACGCGGCCTGGCATCCTTCATCCCACGACCACTCCACTCATTTGTGCAGGAGTCGGAGTAGCGGGGCTGCCATGGCCGCATGGTCCTCCATGAAGTCTCGGCAGTACCTGGTTAGCCCTAGAAACGACCTCACACCCTTTATAGTGACGGGGACCGGTAACTCCTGTGCCGCCTCCCTCCTAGCCCTATCGATGGCCCTTTCTCCGGCGCGGATGGTCAGCCCCAGGAACTTGACTTCCTTCTGACCGATCTGCGCCTTCTTTGGGTTAACCTTAAACCCCTTTCGGGTCAGCAGCTCCAACAATTCAGCCAGCAGTGGGCCGTGCTCTCCGACCGTGTCGGTAAACAGGAGCAGGTCGTCCACGTACTGCACTAACTGAAGGGGCTGACTGAACTCCTTCAGGCTGTCCGCCATGCATTGGTGGAAAATGCTGGGACTATTGTGGAAGCCTTGTGGCAAGCAGTTCCAAGGATATTGTTGCCCCTTAAAAGTAAAGGCAAATTTATACTGGTCCTCCCTCCGCACAGGGATTGACCAGAACCCATTAGAAATATCCAGCACCGTGAACGTGGTCGCGGATGCGGGAATACTTCCAATGAGGCCGGCCACTGCTGCCACTGTAGGGGCACATGCGGGGATGTTGCTGTTCAACACCCGATAGTCCACCGTGGCTCTCCAGGAATTGTCTGGTTTCTTAACCGGCCAAAACGGAGAGTTCACATGGGTGGCTATAGGCCTTAGCACCCCTTGCTGTACCAGCGCTGATATGGCCACCTCCATATCAACCGCTCCCTCCTTTGGGAAGTTGTACTGCTTTTGGGGCCGGGCCATGGGATCCCCATCTACCCTGACCTCAAAGCTGACAACTCTTCCACAGTCGTGTTTGTGCGTGGCAAACGCACCTAACTGAGCCTGCACTTCGGCCCTAAATACTACCGGGATACCCTCCATCATTTCACCGAGGTCGTAGCTCCCTTTCGGCTTCATGGTACACAGGGTTCCCTTCCCATCCTTTCCCGGGATTACCACTACTCCACTTTCCTTCCCGGTATTGGCCCCCCAAAGGCAATGGTTCCTGAGGTCTACGAGGATCCCATGGCCCACGATGAAGTCGGCCCCTAGGATCCCTTTACCTCCCTCCGCGTCCCATCTCGCCAGGACACATGTCCACTTTGTGTGTAGTGTGCCCAAGCGGATCGAGAGCGGCCTGGAGAACGCACCCGTCTGCTCTGCCCCTGTGAACCCCGATAAGACGTATGGAACCCCGCTAGACAGAGGTGAGGCGGTGGGATTCTCCGTATGAATCACGGTGCAGGAAGCCCCCGTATCCAACAGATAAGTCCCCGTACCCTTCTCTATCTCCATCTGCACGAGTGGTCTCTTCCATCCGTCATACCGGAGTGCACACAGATAGATGGGCTGCGCGGGTTCCAGTCATTGCGGGCCACCTTGGGAAGGGGTTGGGGGAACCACTGGACTGGTGGTGGCTGCTATCTTACCCTTTATGAGGACCAATGATCTCACTGAAGCTAGCAGCATGTCCAGCAGCTCTTGAGGAGCATTTGGCTCCGTTTCCTTTTCTGGGGCAGAGGTCGGGGTTGTAGCCGGGGCTTGGGCTGGGGCTGTTGGGACCTTCTCCCTATTATCCTTCCAAGGATTTTTGCAGTCCCTGCGCCAATGCACTTCCTTTCCGCAACCGTAGCAAGTTTGCCTGCTTTGGTTGGGACGGCTCCCTTCCTGGCGCCACTCCTTATGGGGCTGGTCACCAGGCCTGACCTCACAAACCTTCCCATTTTTCGGGGGGGTTTCACTATCTCTACCATTTCTAAAAGTGACTGTGAGTTGACGGATTACCGTTGCCTCCGTGGTCAGAGGGTTTCGGGGGTCGAACCAAGCCATTGACTGCATTCGAATGCGGGGCAGGGAGTTATTCATAAGGCACCTTAGCCAGTGAACTAACGGTTCCCCGTCCAGATGCGCTCGCGCCGGCATTCCCGGGCACGCATCCTGGTAGACTGGCCACAGCCTGTCCGCGAACGCCTGCGGGAATTCCCCGGGGAGCTGGACTGTTCTCTCTACCTGGGAGAACGGACTCCCCTCGTTCATCCCCATGGCATCCAGGATCTCTTCCTTGAGCTTGCCATAATTCTCCTGACCCCTCTTACACTCATTGGGTAGCGTCTGGAGGAGATCGCTACCCAGGGAGAACAGCATCATTTTGGCCTTTTCTGCCTCGTCGCAGTCATTCACACAGGCCACCTGCTCTATCTCCCTAAAGTGCAGGGAAGGGTCCCCCCTCATGGTGAGCTTGGGGATGTAGCTCACCATGGAACGCAATTGTTGCGTACCATGTGGAATCTGGAATTGGTTATGGATGTCCCCAGTTTCCCCGTCGTTACCGGGTGGTCCGTACCTCCGCTGTATAACGGGGTACACCGGTCCCGGTCCCTGACTCTCTCTTGGGCTAGCCTGGTCTACCTGGGGTTCTTCATCCTCCACCTGCTCCTGTTCCCAGACCTCTGGAAAACTAGGGGCTAGGGGTGGTGGCTGTGCAACCTCAGGTTCCCTGACCCGTTTAGTTCTAGGGGCTGCCTGCGGGACTGCCCTGACTGGGTTGCCGTTAAATTCGGCCTGGCCAATTTTTGGGCTAATGAGACATATCATCCCCTTTGCTTTGGCCAACTCCATGCGTAGGCTTTCAATTTCCTGCCTACAGGGGCCGTGGTCTGCTTCCTCAAACCCCTGAGCGCAAGCCACCTTATAAGCTGCTTTTACCTCGGCTACTTTCTCCTCCTGTGCCTTAAGTTCCCCCGTGAGACTGCTAATTTCCGCCTTTAACTTCCTTTCTCTTTCCCTAGATTCTCTTGCTTGGTACTCAACATGTTCTACCCTAAAACTAGCACTCCCCTCTAACTCAGCTATCTTGCCCTTTAGCCTTTCTACCCTGGCTTGGTGCTCACGCTGTACTTCAGCGGCCTGGCTTTCCATGTGCTCTGCTTTCCCCCGATGATCCCGGACCATCGCTGCCCTCTCTTGGCTTATTGCCTCCAGGGCCACTAGCACTTTCCCTTCTGCTGCAACCTTTTCCTGCAGCTCTTGGGACAAATGCCTAATCTTAGATTCTTTACTGGCCACCGCATGGTCCAGTACCAGAACCTGCTTTTTATAACACATGAGCCATACCGCTTTCTCAATGCCCTTGCAGTGCTTTTTACTAGCCGTCCACTGAGCGGCTGCCTTTAGGGGACGCTCGGCTCCTAACATGTCATACACCCATTTTTTCGCTACATTGACTTTCCCACACACGTAGGAAGCTAACTTATCATCCATCACATCTGTCTCACCCGAGTCTTTGTCCACCACACAAGGTTTCGGTAGCCAGTGTCCTGCCGCGGTCGCCATTCTGTAAGGGGTCATTTTAACGAGCTTATGTTGTGCTAAATCGGTTTTGATTTTCGCACTACTCGTGAGCGGTTTCGAAGCGCTCCCCCCTCACGGTTCTAGACACTGGGCTTATTGCCAGACAACCTTTGTGTGTTGGCCCAACTCGTGACTCGGAAGACAAATGGTCAGATGAGACAGATTGAGTTTTAAATCAAAACGATCTTTAGTTTTGAAAGAGAATGTACACAGAGAAAAATGGCAAGAATAAATGCAGATGAACAATAACGTTTCTCACATAGGACTAAATTATACACTGAGAAAAATAACTTTAAAGCATATAAACAGTTCTAAAATAGCGATAAGCTAAAAGCGGGGGTGAGGGAAGCGCACGGACACATCGAGGGATAAATCACACTCCTGACTTACAAATACCCTTAACGTTACAAACCCTCCCGTTACTGAATATACCTCAATTATGTCAGTTAGGTAGAGTTGGGCCTTTATGCTCACCAGAATTTCAAAACCCTTCTGGACCTTGGTACTTCTAGTTACGTCTGGAATTTCCGATCTTCCTTATGGGACCGGCTCCTGGACCCTGTTACTTGGTGTCGTCCGGGACCTCCGACCTTCCTTATGGGACCGGCTCCTGGACTCGCTCTCCTGTACAAACTTTGGAAGTCCTCCGAAATCCTCGAGCCGTTTTCTGTTCCGCACGGTCCTCGAACTCCTGATGGTAACTGGACTTGGACTTCACGGTGTGAACCGTCTCCGGAGGAGTCTTCCTTACTCTGGTCAAATCTTAGACTGACTTGCTGACGATTTACCTGAATGGTTATACTCTTTTCTGGCCCTAATCTTGGCGCCAAATCAACCGTTTTCCTTTGTTAAAGTTGCTTTAACAAAAGCAAGCACATTAATTTTAACTGCTCGCAAATCGAACTAATGGGAATCCGATTAGTGTCCCTTCGTTTGTGTGTGCTCAGCAGTTTCTGAGATCGGTTACTGCTTTGCCATAATGGGAATCCGTTTAGTGTCCCTCCGTTTGTGTGTGCTCAGCGGTTTCTGAGATCGGTTACCGCTCTGCCAGCGATTAGCGCACCTCCAGGTGCTAATAGTTTTGTTTACTGCTGTAACCACATTACAATATAAGGTTCTGGATTCTTCTAATCGATGATGACTCAGACTGCTGTTAGGTACTGTGTGTGTGTCCTTTTGAACTGGGCCATGAGAACTGCCAACTCCATTCTGTGTTCTCACAATGTGGCCACTTCAGGGGCCCTACCCGTATACTGTATTTCATGGATTTTTGCGAATCCTACAATCTCCTCATCTCCGATGGCCAAGGGCGCCAAGACGCCACTGATCTCCAGTGCTTCCTCCTCTGCAGTTTTCAGCTGTGAGATATGTTTTTTGCTCTCTGCTTCTGCAATGGGGAAAGAACAGGCCTATGAATTACTATAATGGCATTCATTTACCTGATGGATGCAACGCATTTGGTGAGGGTGACTATCAGGATGAGGCATCAAATTGCATAAGGATCAGGGTGAGTGGCAATGGTGGATGGATAGATGTGGATGTGAAGAAGTGCATAGAAAGCGAAGGATGGGTCCAAAGCTCTCCAGATTCTGAAATTGTTACTTTGGATTGGAAAATATAAACTCCATTGGTTAAGGAAGGAGGGAAGGAGAAACCAGAATTCACCAAAATGATACCAAGGCTTAAAGGGCTAAAGTATGAAGACATGTTGCATAAACGTGGCTTGTATTTCCTTGAGTTTAAAAGGTTATGGGGTGATTTAATTGTGGTCTTTAAAATGATAAAGGGATTCAATAGGGTAGATACAGAAAAACTATTTCCTCTGCTGGGAATAAGGGGGCCCAATCTTAAAATTAGAGCCAGGCCATTCAGGAGTGAAATCAGGAGGCACTTGTTCCCACAAAGTGTAATGGGAATTTGTAATTCTCTCCCTCAAAATGCTGCAGATGTTGGGTGAATTGAAATTTTCAAGACCGAGATTGACAGATTTTTATTAGGTAAGGGTATCAAAAGTTTTTGGATCAAAAGCAGGTAAATTGACTTGTGGTACCAATCATCAGTGATCTAATTATATGGGCTGAAGGGGCTGAATAGCCTATTCCTGTTTCTTTGTTTAAATTAAGCAGTATAAATGTAGATTGCTAATAAAGCTTAAAGGGGTTTATTGTTGTCTGTCTAGTCATGAATAGGATGGTTATGTTACATTATATGGGCTTTAAGATTTAAAATTTAAAATTCAAATTCAAAATTCTCATCCTTGTGTTTAAATCCCTTCCTAGCTCGATAAACTTCTCCAGCCCTACAACCCTCTGAGAACTCTGTGTTCCTCCATCTCTGGCCTCTTGTGCCTCTGAAGTTTCTTCTTCCCACCATTGGCGGTCGTGGCCTCAGCTGTCTAGACCTTAAGCTCTGGAATTCCCTCCCTACACCTCTCAGTCTCTATAGCTCCATCTCCTCCTATAAGACCTTCCTTAAAGCCATCACTTTGACCAAGCTTTTTGTCACCCCACCTATTATCTTGTTCTTTGGCTTGAAGATTTTTGTTTGTTAACCGTTCTGTGAAGTGCCTTGATATGCTTTTCTACATTAAAGGCATTGTATAAATGCAAGGTGTTATTGTTGTTTTAAAGGAATGATCAAGCAAAAGCTTTCCTGCTTGTGATACCTTACATCCAATGTGTTAAATTAGAATAACCCATCTGTATTGAGCAGACTTTATGTGAACAGGTCCATATATGATGTTATCATTTTGGACTGCATTGCATTTTGTAAACATTAGTGGCACAAGTATGAAGTAGTCCGATTTCTTTGCATTTTCACAGAACTGCTTCTGTTTAAGCTACAATTGCATTTTTCACACCATCCATACTTGGCTGGAGAGGAATATTATAGTGAGCTCGAAATGTAAATGAGAGGATTGACCTAGGTAAAAGGACCTGAGTGATTAACTAAAACATCACATTAACTAGGGTCCTATTTTAATTAATCAAACCAGCGTTGACAGGGCAGCAATGGCCTCAAAATGGGTTGGTAGACTTACTGCCCTGTTAACACCGACACCCTGGCTACCACCACTTTTACTAGGGCTGATCAATGCAACCGCCTGTTTTAGGTGCTAGGCCATGCATAGGACCCCAATTGCCATTTTAGGAGAGAACTGGTCATAGCATACGTTGTGCAAGTTCAATTAGCTTTACTGGAGGCACAAACAAAGAGGCCCCAAAAAGGTAAGTTTTAATTATTTTTGTGGAGCCAGAAGGAACAGGAATGCTCCTCCGGACCTCACAAAAATAAGTTGGGCTGTTGCCATCCTGAGCTGCCTCCTTCCCACCGTGATTGTGGCCTCCTTCATGACATGCCCTGCTGCCGGAAGAGTGGCCTCTAGGCTGCCCAAATTTGGCGAGCTGCATTGGAACAACCAATTTGCACCTGCAACGCGCCAGTTTTTTAAAAATGATGTCCGGACCTCACGTTGATTCTGGCCTCTTTGTTGCCAGAACGGACAGCCATTCAGCCGCCCAAAAGATAAAATCCATCCCTTACCTCTAATCTTTTCAGGACAGCAGGATTATTATGGCAACAAAATTTAAAAAATAGCAACATGGCTATTCCCTACCCCTACCACCAAAGGTTCTGCAGAATGAAGTAAGAAATATCTGGTTCTGTACATTTCTCAATATGCTCTTGTATTACATTAAGAATTAGTTGGTTGCATAAAATGCCTTTTTGCAGATATTTCCTGCTGGTTATTTTGAAAGCTAAAATAGTCTTTCACTGACTTTAAGCATTAACAATGTCTATCAAAGCTGAACCATTCACTCAACCACAGCACTTGATCAATACAAGCATTGGAAGGAACATGAAGAAAATTATAATTTTAACAGCCATGTTTTGCTGTAGGAGGGCAACGGAAGGCATAATGGATTAAGAGAGAGAAAAAAAAGAGACAGAAAGGAAAATTAATTAAAAAAAATAATTTTAAGTTTCACATTTTTAAAACCTCCAACAACAATTAAAGCCTGAAGGAATAAGACTCCAAACTTGTATCAGTTAATGTTCAGTGCCAGAGAGATTGTTTGGCAGTAATTAACAGTTATCATGTTGTTGAAAGGGTACTTAGATTGAAATAGACAAGACTTATTTGTGGCGAGTTGAGTTCATGCCTACCATGCAAATACAGCAACTTCACGTCATTCAATGCATTTCAATGTTGAGCCAGACAGCGAGATGCCGTTTTCGCAAAGTTAACAGCGGAGCGGCGTATCTCAGATAGCAACTTTTGAATTTCCGCGTTGAGCCATGCATCTGCCCTCGTCCGAAGTTGCTGTAGCATTTGTGAGTATATAATGGCGAGCGCCATCAGCCTTGCCCTTATTTTGACAGAAAATTATGAACCAATAAAGAAATACCAAATAGTTTGTGTATCAAATGATAATTTTACCCTATTGTAATGATTGTGTGTCTTGATAGGTCTCAGCTGTGGCTCAGTTGGTAGCACACTTGCCTCTGAATCATGAAGGTTGTGGGTTCAAGTCGTGCTCCAGGGACTTAAGTACATAAAGCTAGGCTGACACTCTGAGGGAGCGCTGCACTGTTGGCGGTGCTGTCTTTCGGATGAGACGTTAAACCGAGGCACCGTCTGCTCTCTCAGGTGGATGTAAAAGACCCCAAGGCACGATTTCGAAGAAGAGCAGGGCAGTTATCCCCAGTGTCCTGGTTAATATGTATCCCTCAACCAACATCACAAAACCAGATTATCTGGTCATTATCACATTGCTGTTTGTGGGACCTTGCTGTGCACAAATTGGCTGCCATGTTTCCCACATTGCGAGGTTATCCACTTTGGGGGTAAAAACAGGAGGGTAGATTATTATCTAAATGGCAATAGATTGGGAGATGGGGAAGTGCAGAGGGACCTGGGTGTTCTTGTGCACCAGTCACTGAAGGAGAGCATGCAGGTGCAACAGGCGATTAAGAAGGCAAATGGTATGTTGGCCTTCATATCAAGGGGGTTCGAGTATAGGAATAGGGATACCTTACTACAGCTGTACAAGGTGCTGGTGAGACCGCATCTGGAGTATTGTGTACAGTTTTGGTCGCCCCATCTGCGGAAGGATGTTCTTGCCATGGAAAGAGTGCAACGGCGATTCACCAGGCTGATACCTGGAATGGCGGGAATGACCTACGAAGAGAGATTAAATAGTTTGGGCTTGTACTCACTGGAGTTTAGAAGATTGAGAGGGGATCTCATCGAAACATATAAAATTATGGCAGGCCTGGACAGGCTGAATTCAGAGAGAATGTTTCCAATGGCCGGGGAGCACAGAACCAGGGGCCACAGTCTAAAAATAGCGGGCAAATCATTTAAAACAGAGATGAGGAAGAATTTCTTCACTCAAAGAGTGGTGAGCCTGTGGAATTCCCTGCCACAGAGGGCTGTGAAGGCTAATTCAATAAATATTTTCAAGAGAGAATTGGATATATTTCTGAAGGCTAAGGGGATTAAGGGTTACGGAGAAAAGGCGGGGACGGGGTACTGAACTGGTAAGATCAGCTATGATCTCAGACGAAGATCAGCCATGATCTCATTGAATGGCGGAGCAGACTCGAAGGGCCGAATGGCCTACTCCTGTTCCTATCTCTATGTTTCTATGTTTCTATTACACCAGTGACTACACTTCAAAAGTATTTCATTGGCTGTAAAGCACTTTGAGATGTCCGGTGGTTGTGAAAAGCGCTATATAAATGCAAGTCTTTCTTTCTTGATTGAAAAGTTGACTAATAAAGAAACTAGGCTGCGAAATGCGGCTCCTTTGTGCCTGCTGCTATCAAGCTTTGCGCCCCCGACACCACCCCGAGAGGAAGTGGAGCGCCCAAGAAAGCGCTCTACTTCCTCGCCGGCGTGGTAAGCCGAATTTAGCGGCCGGGGCAGTACCTCCACGCCGGGCGCTAAATCTCCAGCGATAATTTGGTTCCCACCCCTCAGGAAAACACACATCATGCTTTAGGCTGCACCGACACAGATGCTTTGTTAGCTGGTGTTTTTAAATGTGCTTCTTTATGAAGATAATTTACTAATGTTTGTCTCCTATGTTTGTGATCCAGAATGATGCACTGTCTCAGCATGACTCCAGCAGTTAAATGATTTGCTCTATCTGCTAAAAGTACTACAGCGGATCATCTCATAGCATTTACGAAGGTTTGTGGAGGAACTGATCCATTATGGCAAGAGGTTACAACATTGCTACCAATAGCTGGGTTTCTCAAAACTAACATAGATTAAAAAACAAGATCTTGCATTTATATAGTGCCTTTCACGTCCTCAGGATGTCCCAAAGCATTTTACGGCCAATGTAGTGCTTTTGAAGTGTAGTCACTGTTGCAATGTAGGAAATACGATAGCCAATTTGCACATAGCAAGGTCTCAGAAACAGCAATGAGATAATGACCAGATAATCAGTTCTAGTGATGTTCGTTGAGGGATAAATATTAGTCAGGACACTGGGAGAGCTCCCTTGCCCTTTATCGGAATGGGATCTTTTTGTTCTACCTGGGAGGGTCTTGGTTTAACGACTCATCTGAAAGACAGCACCTCTGTCAGTACAGCATTCCTTCAGTACGGCACTGGAGTATCAGCCTAGATTTTTGTGCTCAGGATCTTATTTTCTCTCCCCATTTTACGCCCTCCTGTCCTGGAGTTGGTTACTTACCTTGTGTTAGGCTTCAACATACAATACAGCCTAACCAAGGAACAATTCTCCATGTGTTAGGGCAGATAGTGGGTCTCATTTGGCTATTCCATCATAGCAGGCATCACAGCAAAGCCTCTCACTGTCATCACTTGGGCCCTGAATTTTCTCAGGTCATAAACCCAGCAGTTATACTGGGAGCACTCCTTTCAGTGCCAACCCCACTGGAGGGAGAGGGCACCACCTGCCCATCATTGCTGGAAACTCTGTCACTTGCCCACCCTTGGGGAGAAGGACTCCTCAGGTCCTGCCACTCCGGCTCAGTAGGCCAATCTGTCAAAAATCTCCTTGTCTTCGGAGTTCTGGTGGGCCCACATTCAGCTCTGTGGAGGCTGATACACCTTGCCTCACTTTGCGTACCAGCCTCCATTAATACAAAAGTTCCCAGTCTATATAAACGAGCAGGATCAGCCAATGTAGGGAATTGCGGCACTTGCTTCTGTACCCTGGCCATCATTTGCATTGTAAGGGGCTGAAAGATGTAACCAGGCAATCAGGAGACTCTTGGAAATGGCAGAGACCTGGCATGACTGGTCTTTGCCATTTTAATCGTGGTTCAATCAGAGTTATGGTGAGAGACTGGAAGAATCCCTGAGAAATTATAGAGACTTGGGGGAATTTTTACTTCCCAATGTGCTGGGAGCGGGGAGGTCAGGTAACATGTGGGAAACCCGGAAGTCTGGGGTTCCCCACACGCTGTGGAGATTTAACTTCACAGGGTGTGACTCTTGGCCCTGAGAGGTTCCCCGCCCAGACATGAGCCTGATTTACAGGCTTGGCTTCCAGTCGGGTGGGGAGTACTCCGGAGGAGGCCGCAGGACCAGGTAGGTCCGATTCCCGCCCCCGGGGTGGTGGGCCCGATTTAAGGGGGTTCTGATCCTCAACCTGGGGGAGGGGCTAATCTCTGACCTCGGGAAGGGTCTGATCCACGACCCCGGGGAGGGTCCAGTCCCTGACTCTGCGGGGGGGGGCGGGGGGTTGATCCTGGGGCAGAGCGTTTGTTTGGGGGGCGTGTTTGATGGTGGGGGAGCTTGTGGGTGCTGGGACGAAACACTCCTGCTCCTCCTGGGCTACAAGGAGTGCTCCCCGAGGCTGTCTGCGCCACATTGCAGCTCCCAGGAAACCCCGCCAGCCACAATAAAACCTGCAAAGCTGGTTAAATCTGAGGCTTCCAGTCTCATTAACATATTAATGCCTGCCCCTTGTCCTGCCTCAGTAAAACTTGGAAGTCAGCGGGTTGGAACCAGCTTCCTGACACGCTTGGAATTTTTGCCCATTTAACCCCCGATCCACTCCCACCCGCTCACCCATGTTGAAATTACCCCCCTTGATGTCCATACAAACGTTTCCTGGAAGGGGTTGAGATATAACAATCAGGACCAGGGATGCTGGCTAAATGTTTACTTTCCTCACAGAGAGACTCTGAGGCCAATTGTGTCTCCACTGCTGCCCCAGTTGAAATCAGCTAACTAACACAGACCTGGGATAAAAGCAGGATTTTCATGTTCTGCTATAGTGGACAGGGGAATATCTATGGATGTTATTTACAAGGACTTCCAGAAGGCATTTGATAAAGTCCCTCATAAGAGACTGTTAACTAAAGTTGAAGCCCATGGAATTGAAGACAAATTATTGACCTGGTTAGGAAATTGGCTGAGTGGCAGGAGACAGGAAGTAGGGATAATGGGCAGGTACCTGAATTGGCAGGATGTGACTAGTGGGTGGTGATTTTCCCAGACCCGAGGAGGTGGGTTTGGAGGCGGGACAGTTGGCAAAATCGCAAAAACTGAGGGCGGGTTCTGAACCCGCCTCCAACCTGCCTCCGCGCAATTTTGCCGGCGGCGGTTTTGATGGGTGCGATTCGGTCCGTCCTCCATCAGTCGAGAGAGGTAGTTAAGACACTTAAATAGTAGTTAAGGGCCTCTATAATCCTATTTTGACAGGCCCTTGTTATTTTACCACATTTTCAGCATGTTCCACGACCCTCCTAAACCACGCCAACTAATCCTGGCAGGTTGACAATTGGGTGGCCTCCTCTCAGCTGCAGCTCCACTATTAAAATGGAGCTTTCATCAGGGAGCAGTTGCAGGTGGCCGAACATTTGTTCCAAAGGTCTTCCAGCACTTTTAGCTGGCCTACCGAAGTTGGAGGTGCTGCAGCTTCTATCTCTCAACTGTGGGGCCTCCTTGGAAGACCCTCTCCCCAATTGGACTGAACGCTTCCCCAACGAAGGTACCAGCATCATGGGAACCATTTATTTCCTTTCATCATGGAAATCAGATTCAGATGAGGAGCAGACACGGCAGCAGCAGAACCAGGCAGCTCAGCAGCAGGAGCCCCAACTTCCTGCTCATCCACCTGATGCTGCACAGGGCAGATGGCGCCAGTGCATGGAAGTACGTCGCCACAGGAGATACCTCTTGTGTCCGTGTATAATAAGACACAGACTGCAGGAGAACGGTACAACAGGTGTTTACTCAACGTGGCTCACACTGGAACTGATCTGTACAGATTACTACTCAGTGCTATATAGAGGTGTGGTCACTGCCGGTACTGCAGTATACCTGAGCTGTAAGAGATAGTTCCCCCCTTAAAGGTATATACATTACAATTCCTCCCCTTTTAGATTAACAGTACCATAACACTCATTTAACAATTAAATATCAAACTAATTACAATTAACACTTTTAACATGCAACATTAGCTGAAAATAGTCTATTTATATATTCAGTCTTTGGGGAGGCTTCCTGATCCTTTCTAGATAGCGCCTTTCCCGAGTGTCTTGCTCTTGGTGCGGAGGCGATTCTGGCCCCCTGTCGTCGGTTGGTTCATCAGCTTCCGATGCTACTGTTTCTGGAGTAGATGCGACCTGTATGTCGGGTTCATCACCAGGTACGTATGGGCGAGGCATGGGGTTGACTCGTTCCTGTGACTCTAGGATCTGGTCAGCATGACGTCTCACGATGCTCTCCCCAACGTCCACTGTGTACATTAGTGGGCCCTGCCGTGTGCATATCGTTCCTGGCTGCCATTTTTCTGTTCGGTAGTCGCGGGCCAAGACTGGTTGCCCTACATTGAAGCTCCTTGTTGGCTTCTCATGGATGTGCTGGAATTGCTTACTCTCAACATCTCTTCGTACGTTTGGTCTGAGCAAATCCAGGCAAGATCTTAACCTTCAGTTAAAGAACATCATGGCTGGGGCCTGGTTGGTGACTGCATGTGTCGCATTCCGGTAGGCAAACAGGAAATTGTCCACCTTGTGCTGCAGCGGAATGTTGTCATTGTACATAGCCTTTATTGCCTTCTTAAGGGTTTGTACGAACCTCTCAGCCAATCCATTTGTGGCTGGATGATACGCGGCGGATGTGTAATGCCTTACCCCATTCTTTTTCAAGAACCTCTGGAACTCTTCGGACACAAACTGTGGTCCGTTGTCGGAGCAAATCTGTTCTGGCAAGCCATTCCTGGCAAAAATGGTCCGTAGGACTGATAGTTTTCTCCGTGGTGGTGGAGGACATTTTGATGACCTCAGGCCATTTCGAGTGCACATCCACGGCTATTAAAAACATTGAGTCCATGAATGGACCAGCAAAATCAATATGCACCCGTTGCCATGGAGATGAGGGCCACTCCCATGGGTGTAGAGGGGCATGTGGTGGTGCATTTTGGACTCTCTGGCATCCTGAGCAGCTCTTGGTCAGGTCCTCGATTTGTTTATCGATTCCCGGCCACCACACATAAGCCCTGGCTAGGCTTTTCATTTTTACCCCTCCCAGATGACCCTCATGAAGCTCATTGAGCACTCTATCCCTTAACTTGGGTGGAATTAGCACTTGGGATCCACACATCAAGGTCCCCCGGCGCACTGACAGCTGTTCTCTCCTTGTCGAGAATGCTGGCAACAGTGAGTCACCATGCGCTGGCCACCCCTTCACCGTCAAATCATATACCCGAGACAGTGTCGGGTCATTTCGGGTTGCCTTTTCAATACAAGCGTTAGTTACCGGTAGGTATTCAACTATAGTCAAATGGAATATTTCGACAGGATCCGCTGCTGGTGCTTCCTCCGCAGTAGGCAGTGGCAGGCGTGATAGCCCATCAGCATTTCCATGCTATTTCGTGCCCTTATATTTAATCTCATAGTGGTGCGCCCCCAGAAAAAGTGACCATCTTTGTAGTCGTTGCGCAGTCATCACCGGAACGCCCTTCTTCGGATTCAAAATGGAGACAAGAGGCTGGTGATCAGTCAGCAAGGTGAATTTCTGCCCGTGCAGATAGTGATTGAACTTTTTCACTCCCCACACTAGGCTGAGGGCCTCCCTGTCAATCTGGGCGTAGTTACGCTCGGCTGAGGTTAGTGATCGTGATGCAAAGACTATTGGCTTCTCTGAGCCATCCGAGAATTTGTGCGACAGCACCGCTCCAATGCCGTAGGGTGACGCATCACATGCCAACCGAATTGGTAATGCTGGGTTGTAATGGGCCAATACCTCTTTCGATGTGATTAGTGCTTTGCTCTTCTGGAAAGCTCGTCTACATTCATCACTCCACTTCCATGGCACCCCAGTTTGCAGTAGGGTGTTCAGCGGGTGTAGTATTGTAGACAAATTTGGCAAGAACTTATGGTAGTAGTTTACCAGCCCGAGGAACGACCTCAGTTGTGACACATTTTCCGGTGCTGGAGCCTTGACTACTGCCTCAATCTTCTCTGGGGACTTATGTAACCCCTCTTTATCGATAACATGGCCACAATACGAGATCTGTTTTCTAAAAAACTCGCATTTGGGGCGGTTAGCTCGGAGCCCATATTCCTGCAATCTGGTGAGCACCTGCTCCAGGTTGGCAAGGTGATCACTGTCATTTTCGCCCGTGACCAGGATGTCGTCCAAATAACACTGGGTCCCTGGGATCCCTTGCAGGACTTGTTCCATTGCCCTCTGCCAAATAGCCGGAGCTGATGCTACCCCGAATACCAGCCGGTTGTATTGGTAGAGACCTTTATGGGTGTTGATTGTGAGGTATTTTTTTGATGCTTCTTCTACCTCCATTTGCAGATGCGCTTGGGTCAGATCAATCTTAGTGAAACGTTTCCCTCCAGATAGCGAGGCGAAATATCTTCAATCCGCGGAAGTGGATATTGTACGGTGTGAAGGACCGGGTTCACTGTTACCTTAAAGTCCCCACAGATGCGAACCTTCCTTGGTTCCCCAGGCGTGCTGCTCAATGACTTTTTCATCACAGGGACGATGGGTGTAGCCCACTCGCTCCAGTCTAGCTTGGACAGTACACCTGAACATTCCAGACTCTCCAGCTCTGCTTCGACGGCTGGGCGGATCGCATAAGGTACCGGTCTGTCCTTAAAAAGTTTTGGGCTTGCGTTTTCTTCAATTTTAATCATCACTGTCATGCCTTTTAGTGTTCCGAGTCCCTGCTGGAACACTTCTTTCACGTCAGTTAGGATCTTTGACAGTCGCCCAGGTGTGACGTCGTCATCCTTTTTGTCCGCCACAGTCACTGCCTGTATGGAATGCCAATCCAGTTGTATTTTCCGGATCCATTCACGTCCCAGTAATGGTGGTCCTCCATCTTGCAATACATACAGGTCTAGTTTTGGTGTTTCCTTACAGTTATATATAACGGTCACCCTTATTTTTCCTTTGGGGTAGACATTTTGCCCCGTGTACATCTTCAAAATAATTTTTGTGTCTCTCAAGGGTATGTGTGAGAATAGCCGCTCGTAGTCCCGTCGGTTTATGACTGTTAGGGCTGATCCTGTGTCCAATTCCATCTTTACCTGGACTCCTGCTATCTTGAGAGTGACCCAAATGGTTCGGTGATCCTCTGTTGTGATCACATTATGTAGTTTCAGACAACTCAGTTCCCTGCTTTCGGAGTCGTTATCACTCTTTTGTTCGTCTGAACTATTCTCCGTCATCTTATGTACCTTCTTGTACTTTTCTTTGGTAGGTTTCTTATTACTGGTTTTCTTTCCCGACCTGCAGACTCGTGCTATGTGTCCTACTTTTCCACACTGTCTGCACACTTTGTCTTTGAACCAGCAATCATTCTGGTCGTGTGTTTTTCTGCCGCAGCGATAGCACTTCTCTGTTCCATATGACATTTCGTTTGTGCCATATTCTTGCGGTCTCTGTTGTATCTCTGCAGCGCCCCGTGCTGCTGCTTCATATGATACCGCAATGCTGAAAGCCTTTTCCAGCGTAAGGTCCTTTTCAGATAAAAGCCGTTTCTGGGTTCCTTCACTTTGAAGCCCACACACAAACTTGTCCCTTAAGGTATCTGCCAGTCCCGCTCCAAACTGGCAGTGTTTCGATAGTTTGCGCAGTTCTGTTAAATAATCAGCATTGCTTTCATCCTTATGCTGGTTCCGTTTGTGAAACTTGAATCTTTCTGCTATCAGCAGCGGTGTGGGGTTTAAATGTTCCTGTAGTATCGTTACTATGTCTTCAAAACTCTTTTCCATTGGCTTCGTTGGGGTTATTGATTTCGTAATAAACCATACGTCTTTGTACCCATTAAATTTAACAATACCGACGCTTTCTTGTCATCTGACACCTCATTTGCCTTGCAGTATACCTCTATTCGTTCGACATATGTAGTCCAATCTTCGACTTCATTGTCAAATGCGGTGATACTGCCACTCTTCGGCATTTTGGGTGTGGTTTAAAATGGCGTCTCCCAATGGCTTAAGATGGCGTCTCCCGCACTTTCCTTCCTCCCCCGCTGCTGCCAACGCCGCTCCCGGCGGTTCTCATGGCAATGGCGGCGCCCTGTAGGTTTCGCGCGCTTCGCCTGCGCTGTTGCCAACGCCGCTCTCGGCGGTCCTCATGGCAATGGCGGCGCCCCACGGGTTTCTGTGCATCTCTCTCTCCCTCTCTTCGACGCTGCTCGGCCCCTGAACACCGGCTGTGCCCTGTGCGCTCTGCCCTCTCTCTCTCTTCCCTATCGACGCTGCTCGGCCCTTTGCTGTGCCGCTCGGTTGGGCTCTAGCCCGCCGCTGTCCCGGAAGGGTCTGCGCACTACCTGTTGCCAGCCCGTTTCGCTGGACCACCTTGACTGGAAAGCCAAGTCTGGCTCTCGCCAGCCTCCCCCGCAATTCTCGAGTCTCTGCTGGATGACTGGGCGGTTGCCCGTGGTCGACGCCCGAGTCTCTGGCCTTGACCTCCAATCCACTGATCTCCAGGAACGAATCCCCGGGAGGTGATGCAGAGTTGCAGGTAGGTTCGAACTTGCCTTGTCGCCAATGTTGTGTCTGTGTATAATAAGACACAGACTGCTGGAGAACGGTATAACAGGTGTTTACTCAACGTGGCTCACACTGGAACTGATCTGTACAGATTACTTCTCAGTTCTATATACAGGTGTGGTCACTGCCGGTACTGCAGTATACATGAGCTATAAAAGATAGTTCCCCCCTTAAAGGTATATACATTACAATACCCCCCTCTCAGGGTTTACAGACAGAGGATGAGCTACCGCAACATGAGTGAGTAGCAGTGCCAAAGGAGGCTGAGACTTTCGCGAGAGGTTGTCGGAGACATCTGTGCACTGCTGCACCAATGCCTGGAGCCCAGAGGAATGGGTGGACACCCCTTACCAGTGGCTGTTAAAGTCACCACCACACTCAACTTTTTTGCCTCAGGCTCCTTCCAGGGATCATCAACAGACATCAGCGGCATGCCCCAGTCGGCTGCCCACAGTTGCATCATGCAGGTTACCGATGCCCTTTTCGCAAAGGCCCACAATTACATTCACTTCTCAAGGGGTCAAGCAAGTGTAACCACGCGTTCAGTTGGCTTTGCAAATATGGCAGGCATGCCAATGGTGCAAGGCATCATAGACTGCACACATGTGGCCCTTAGAGCACTGCATCACAACCCAGCTATCTTTGTCAACTGCAAGGGCTTCCACTCCCTCAACGTACAGCTGGTGTGTAACCACAAGAAGGAGATTTTGCATGTTTGCGCCAAGTTCTGTGGTAGTTGCCATGACTCTTTCATCCTGCGGAACTCTAGTGTTCCTCTGCTCTTCAATCCGCCAAACCAACTTAACAGATGGCTCCTTGGTGACAAGGGCTACCCCCTGAAGAAGTGACTAATGATGCCAATCAGGAGGCCAGTTAACGAGGCTGAGGAGTGCTACAATGCCAGCCACATTTCGACCAGGTCCAAACCATTGGCTTGCTGAAGATGCGATTCTGATGCCTTGACAGTTCAGGTGGAGCCCTGCAGTATTCAGCAGCCAGGGTCTCCAGAATGGTCGTGGTCTGCTGTGCACTGCACAACATGGCACAGCATTGTGGCTTGCAGCTTCCTGATGAGCAAGTGGCTCAGTTCATAGCCTCCTCAGATGAGGGTGAGGAGGAGGATGAGGATGAGGAGGAGGAGCAGGAGGAGGACTGAGCGCTGGCATATCGACCAGCAGCAGTGGCAGCATGCGAGCACATGGCTGCCCGTGATGCAAGGGATGCACTTATCCTGGCCAGATTTGCTTAGGTTGCCCATTATGGCACATGTCCTTGGCTCCATCTTAACACATGATAGACAATGGACATGACTCTCTAGCCTCCTTTCACTCTGGCCACCAACCTGACCACACAAGTGTCGCGGAGTCCACAATGTGGAGCTGCGTAAGGCGAAATAACAGATGCCATCACGCCAACAGTTTGCCATCAAATCATTTTCATACTTTCAAACAGGGATGGCATTTCGTCAATAAACATAAACAATCACCCAAGTGGCTACCCCTGTGATTAATGGTGCGTTATTTTTCTCTTATACGTGCTCCTACATGGTGCTCCCCCTGTGGCTTCAGCAGAAGTGGAGACCCCTTGCTCACTTTCATGCTGCTCCTGCTTCAACACCTTTGGCGGGCGTCCTCTGGGTTTCACAGTCTGTGAGGGCTCACCAAACGTCTGCTCATCCTGTGGCAGTGCAGGGGCTGAGGCGCCCATCTCAGTTGGTTGCGGGCTCTGGTGGGGCTCTGACCGAGGGCTACGCAGTGGCATGGAAGTGTGAGCGCTTGGAGAGGAGGCCCCACTTTCTTGTTGTCTGCCACCAACTTCCTTCTCATGAGTCAGGTCCACCTCAGCGCTTGCAAGTGGCTTCAGAGCACCTTGCTGCACATCAGGGGGGCCATGGGGACCAGCCTCTGCACTGGCAGTCCTACTCAAAAGGACTTCCATGAAGCTCTGGTTTCTCTGTCCAATAGCTGCCCATCGCTCCTCCAGCGACGTCAGTCTATTCTGAACAATCACCATGTTTTCCTGACTCTGGTGACTTATTGCCTCCATGGCCGTAGCCAGCCTTTCCACGGAGGTTGTCATCCTTTCCGTGGTGGTGCGTTCATGCGCCATTGCCTCCCCAACGGCACTGTTCATGTTAGAGTTGGACTCCTCCATCCTCTCCACACTCGCAATGACTCTGGAGACAAGACCTGTCAGAGACACCTGCACCTGTTCCTGGAGTTCCAGCATCGCGCTCCTTCTGGATGGACCCAGAGGCACAAAGGTCCATATGCAGCGGAGCAGAGCTAGGAGAGTCCTGCGACCTCCGACGAGGGCTCTCCACTGCTATCCCTGTCTCCACCACCTGCTGATGCTCACCTGTGAGATGTGATACAAACGGTGACACCACTACTCTATGTCCCGAAGGTCCCACCGAGGTGTGCGTATCTGCGCTGTTGTTGGGTGCACTTAACTCTGCTGATGCTGCGTCCTCAGAGGTTGCAGATTCCCCTGAGGAGTCTTACTGCTCAGCCTCTTCCTCGTCGACAGTGGGGTGGGGCTCTGTGGATGGTCCTGTGGGGGAGTAAAGGCATGGGCTAGACATCTGACAGAAGTGTGGCATGCACATGCAATAGTGCAGATGCTCAAGTGGCATTCTAATAATGTACACCTGCAGCTATTTCAGTCACTCAAGCAGTGTAAATGAGAGAGACGCAAAACTATTCTGTCACCAGCTTGCTCTGCATCGCCCGTCTGTCCGTCCCCCACTTCCACCTCCAACTCTGCGCCGGTGATGTCCAGGGCTGCCTCTTCAGCTTCGGTGAGAATGGCCAGGGAAGGTGGCCCTCCTCCTGTCTTCGCCCTTTCCTTTCTATTGTGGACTCTCTTTTCCTGCAGTGAGGGAGACAAGTGGAGTTGGAGTGAGAATGATGGCGTGAGTGTAGAGAGCCCAGAGCATAGATGCTTAGAAGGAGACAAAGATGGAGTGAGATTCCATGTCCAAGGGCCCTCCCTGTGCATTGTCAGTCATTGTCATTGCATAACATTGAAAGGGAGTGTGAGGGCAACATAATCGAATAGTCAAGTGATTGGGTTCATAGAGTTAGAGGGATGGTGAAGGGTGCAAGGTTTTTAAGGGTAAAGTAGGATGTGGAGTTGGAGGTTGACAATGCAGAGTGCTGGTGATGAGAGGCGAAGGGGAGCAGAAGGTATACTCACTTTGCCTGATCTTACAAGGTCATTGAACCTTTTACAGCACTGCATCCGTGTTCTGCTGCACACTGATCTGGAGGTGATGTCCCTTGCCAGCTGGACCCACACAGCCTTGGTTTCTTTGGGAGGCCTCTTCCTCCCAGATGAGGGGAAGAGCACCTCCCTGCGGGATCTCGTCCCCTCAACCAGCATACCCAGCGCCTCATCGGAGAACCTCGGGGCGGCCCTTGCCTTGGAGTTGGCCATTGTTGAAGCAGATAAAAGTTTGGAGGTGGTGCACCATCGACCAAAATCCAGTGGAATGAGCAAGGCAGCAAGCAGCTCTTAAATGAAGCTGGATAAGTGATGTCAGCACAGGCGAGTTTCAGTCCCAAAACACTAATTGGCCCAGGGGAACTCACACCTCTGAAATCAACTGGCCAATTAAGGGAAAATCGTAATTTTTCCCCACCTCTCAGTGGAGGCGGGTTTGGAACACACCCAAACCAAAACCTGCCTCCAACCTGCCTCCATTGAGAAAATTGCCCCCGTGATGTCCCACAGGGATCTGTGTTGGGGCCTCAACTATTCACAATATTTATTCATGACTTAGATGATGGCATAGAAAGTCATATATCCAAATTTGCCAATGACACAAAGATAGGCAGCATTGTAGGAAGTGCAGATAAAGCATAAAATTACAAAGGAATATTGACAGATTAAGTGAATGGGCAGAACTGTGGCAAATGGATTTCAATGTAGGTAAATGTCAGGTCATCCACTTTGGACCAAAAAAGGATAGATTGGGTATTTTCTAAATGGTGAAAAGCTAAAAACAGTGGAGGTCCAAAGAGACTTGGGGGTCCAGGTACATAGATCATTAAAATGTCATGAACAGATACAGAAAATAATCAAAAAGGCTAATGGAATGCTGACCTTTATATCTAGAGGATTAGAATACAAGGGGGTAGAAGTTAGGATTTCTGGTGTAAAAAGATTGCTTGCCAGAGGGCGGCATATTGATATAATAAAATCTTTTTCGGTTCATTGCTTGGCTCATCAGTGAAGTTGTGAAGTATGGATTTGACACCTCACATTAGCACATCATTTCTTAGCACTATAGTTGGCTGAAACAGAGGATACGAACAGGCTGTGATTGTCCTGACAGCAATTTTGAAAAATCACAAAACAAATACACACAACTTTTATTAATTTTTTAAAGGCTTACATACTGAGAAGGTACATACGTATGGATCGTGACAACTATTTCTGTAATTTTCACTGGCATATTCCTTTAATGATAGGGACCCTTGATAAAGCCACGTTGTATTGAGACATAAACTAAACAAGCGGTATATTGTGAAATAATCAACAAAGAGAAGGATCAAAAACATGTGCTTAGTGCTTTATAGCTGCAAGGCGTGGTCATTTGAAACCACACGCATCATAACTGTATATTGTACAATGCAATGCAAACTGTACTGCTGTGATAAATAGGACAAGGGTCAGGCACTGGAAAGGTTTTTGTTTATTACTGTGGCACTTAATTGCAGGCTGTGCGTGACATTAAGAAGACTTATGGAAAAAGACTGAAAACAACTAATGGTGTACCAGTGCTGGGAAATTACAGTTTACAACTCATTTTGTGCAGCAAAAATAAAGAAGGATAAGTGCATACCTTCATAATTGTATACAAAATTGTGGGGAAAGTTGCATAATTAAAGGGAAAGGAAAGTCTATGAGGAATAATTTCTGATTAAAAAGCTGTTCTCTCTATCTAGTGAAGTATATACAGTAGAACCACACTGTGCTGAACTACAGCCTGCGGAGATTGGATTTAGTGAAGGTCTCCCAGTCACTATGACTCACTCTCCTGCATGTAAAGCTATTTCTATTTGCGGTGATATTTATCAAGCCTGTAATACTGCTTGGCTCAGCTGTTTGACTTTCACAGGCATGGTGGCTCCATTCTCAGTTCTCTTCCGTCATTGGTGGATTTATCTACCAGACCAATACAATTCTGACAATCGGCATTACTGGCGGAACGAACATCAAAACAAATCCAGAGCATTTCCTGCTGGGCCGTGAGTGACTGAGGCTGGGAAGTCTTCACAAAATCAACAGCTTCTATTGTCTGGAGATAGGTATGGTGAGATCCTACCATGCAACTCTGAAGCTGCCAAATTTCTACAGTATTGAATGGGTCCCAATCTGGATTAGTTTGAAAGGATGAGATTCTACTGTAAGAATAGCTTTTGAGCACCAATCAGGCACCCTGATCCAGCTTGCTTGTCAAAGCTCAGAGGTAAGTATGGGAGGGAGGGTGAGTTGATCGGGGTGGTGGGTGGTGGGGTGGTGGCGGGCAAAGGGTGGGCTGGCAGTGACTCTTTGTTGTTCTGTGGAGGCAAGGGGAACACTCCTGCTCTTTACGAATCTACAAATATTTGCACCATTTTCTGAGTGGTCTCCAACACCAGTTAGGCTGCTCTAGACATGGAAATTCCAGTCAGAACTTGCACATTGCAGGCTCCAACTGTGGCAAACAAATTTTGGAGTAGGGTTTGAAATGAGTTCAGGAACCTAATTTCAATATTGCAGTGAAGTCAGTGCTCATTTCAGGCAACCACCAGAGCTGCTTAAAAAAAGGTCCTGACCAATTTAGCAGTGGCCTGAACTCCCATGCAAATCGGGTGTGGGTCTCTGCATTGCTAAATTGGTTACTGTTGAGCCTGTTTTAGGCCCATAAAATGGACGCAATTATATTAAATTTAGACCCCAATTATACCTGGTATATTAGGGATGTTATGCAATGTAATGCATAATTATTGTCAAGTCCATTGATTTACCATGATAGAATGTGTGAAATTCTCTTTTTATAATATTTTCTTTTGGGATTGAATTCCATATATATGTCTTAATCATAAATGAGTGGTCTTGATTATTATTATTATATATTCCTTTATTTAAGTATTTAATTTTTATCTCTTAACTTTTTTAAAGCCAAAGATACGTACGAAGGTTGTAGGCAACATGTAGATTCAAGATAGGTATGTGGGGTTTAGCACTAGCGGGAAAGCTGGTAGTGGGGTTTAGCAGCAGTTGTGGGGGCTGCTGAGCTTTGGTAGTATTGAGATGGTTCTGGGTATTGGCAATTATGTGTGAGAGGAACCTTAGCTTGGTATTACTGGGAGTGTGGAATTTGGGGTTTGATTTACTGGGGGTTTCCTGGAGCCTGCCACTACTGGGGTAGCCGAGAGTCTAGCAGCAGTAGGCTGGGTGTTCTGGGATATAGCAGCATTGTTGGCAGCTCCTAGAGCATATGTCAGAGGCACTAGACGCTATCAGCAATAGGGATAGAAGGTTACATGTTGTGATGGCAGCAATGGGGAACAGATGTGGAGGTATTTTAGCACTGGAGAGGCTAGGGGCTCTAACTGTACTTGGGAAAGATCTTGGTGTCTGGGAGCACTGGGGAGAGGTATCAGGCAACAACAATTTGCATTTATATATCACCTTTAATGTAGTAAAACATCCCAAAGTGCTTCACAGGAGTGTAGTTAGACAAAAAAAATGGACACCGAGCCAAAGAAGGCGAGGACAAGTGACCAAAAACTTGGTAAAAGAGGTAGGTTTAAGGATTGTCTTAAAGGAGGAGAGAGAAGGGGAGAGGTTTAGGGAGGGAATTCCCGAGCCTCGGGCCTAGACAGCGGAAAGCAAAGCCACCAATAGTGGTGAAGGAAGTTGGGGATGCCAAAGAGGCCAGGATTGGAGGAATGTAAAGTTCTCAGATGGTTGTAGGGCTGGAGGAGGTTACAGAGATGGGGAGGGGCGAGGCCATGGAAGGATCTGAACACAATAAGCACATAAGAACATAAGAAATAGGAGCAGGAATAAGCCACTTGGTCCCTCGAGCCAACTCTGCCATTCAATAAGATCATGGCTGATCTAGGGCTCAAAGCCACTTCCCAGCCCACTCCCCATAACCCTTCACTCCCATATCTTGCAAAAATTTGTCTATCTCCATGTAACGGCTTCAGCGGCACTTCCCTCTGCTCGCCGCCTAAGGGCGGTTTTTGAGGCCTCGGTGTGCAGCTGCCGTGCCTTTGGGCCCCTCTCCTCACCTGTTTCTCGAGTAATTGATCTCATCAGAGTAATTAGGCTAGTTAATAAAGTTGTTCGGTTTTGTCCCTGTTTTGTCCTCTGTGCCTCTGGCCTCACCTGTGTGTTGTTAATGTATTTGTCTCCTGTCTCATTTGATTAATTATGTCACGTGACCACTCTGGCCTGTATTTAAGCTTCCTGTTTCCTGTCCTCTTTGCTCAGTCCTGGGTTCGCCTGCCTGCTAGTAACAGCTCTTGCTGTGTCTCTGGCGTTCTCGAGTCTCTACTGAATCTCCTTTCGAGTGTTACCATGTCTCTGTGTTTTCGAGTCTCGAGTGAATCTCCTTTCGAGTGTTACCCTGCTTCTATGTTCTCGAGTCTCAAGGAAGCATCTTTCGAGTTCTACCCGGTCTCGAGTCCTTGGATAGGTTTCCTGCACTTGGGTCCACTACCGAAACCCTAGCAAAACGGCCCCGTGAATGCACGGCCCCCTGACAGTAGGACTGAGCCATACATGGACCCAGCAGAAACCAACCAGCCAAGGTTTGGAACTCTCGAGTTAATTTTCGAGCTCTTTTGGGCAATATTTGGTCTCCTAGGAAGAAGACTCCCCGCTGTGTCTTTGTGTTTAATTTTTGAGTCTCCTAGGAAGAAGACCCCCACTGTGTTAAATTTTCAAGTGAACTTTCAAGTCTCCTATGTTAAGTGAACTTTCAAGTCTATTGGGCCTTCATTGTGTTAACTCTCTAGTTAACTTCCAAGTTTCCTGGGCCTTCGTTGTGTTATATTTTCAAGTCAACTCTCAAGCTTCCTGGGCCTCTACTGTGTTAGACCCCCAAGTGAACTCTCAGGCCTCCTGTTTGGCCTTCATAGTGTTAGATTTTCGAGTCAACTTTCAAGTTTCCTGGCCTCCCGTTGTGTTAAACTCTCGGGCTCTCTTGGGCAAATATTTGGTCTCCTAGGAAGAAGACTCCCCGCTGTGTCTTTGTGTATAATTTTTGAGTCTCCTAGGAAGAGGACCCCCGCTGTGTTTGCTACCCTCCTGGTTTGGACAAGTTTAATTTTCGAGCTCTCCTGGACAAGATAAAGAGTAAAGTAAAGAAAGGAGAAAAGGAGTTTTCCAGTTCTCCTGGGCAAATTAAGTAAACTTTCGAGCTCTCCGGGACAAAATAAACTCTCGAACTCTTCGGTTTTGGTATCGATAAACTTTTGAGCTCCCCTGGATAAGAAACTTTCGAGCTCCCCTGGATTAGATACTCTCGAGCGCTCCTGGATAAGATACTCTCAAGTTCTCCTGGACAAGTTAAATTTTCGAGCTGTCCAGGACAAGATAACCTCTCAAGCTCTCCTGGACAAGTTAAAACTTTTGAGCTCTCACTGTGTTTTTTGTGTTTAATTCTCAAGTCTCGCTAAAAATAAAGTATTAAAAAAAATAAAAAAATAAAAAAATTGTGATCATCTTAGGCTTATGGGACGTCAGGTGCCGTCCCTAAAAGGGGGGGGTACTGTAACGGCTTCAGCGGCACTTCCCTCTGCTCGCCGCCTGAGGGCGGTTTTTGAGGCCTCGGTGTGCAGCTGCCGTGCCTTTGGGCCCCTCTCCTCACCTGTTTCTCGAGTAATTGATCTCATCAGAGTAATTAGGCTAGTTAATAAAGTTGTTCGGTTTTGTCCCTGTTTTGTCCTCTGTGCCTCTGGCCTCACCTGTGTGTTGTTAATGTATTTGTCTCCTGTCTCATTTGATTAATTATGTCATGTGACCACTCTGGCCTGTATTTAAGCTTCCTGTTTCCTGTCCTCTTTGCTCAGTCCTGGGTTCGCCTGCCTGCCAGTAACAGCTCTTGCTGTGTCTCTGGCGTTCTCGAGTCTCTCTGTGTTTTCGAGTCTCTACTGAATCTCCTTTCGAGTGTTACCATGTCTCTGTGTTTTCGAGTCTCGAGTGAATCTCCTTTCGAGTGTTACCCTGTTTCTATGTTCTCGAGTCTCAAGGAAGCATCTTTCGAGTTCTACCCGGTCTCGAGCCCTTGGATAGGTTTCCTGCACTTGGGTCCACTACCGAAACCCTAGCAAACGGCCCCGTGAATGCACGGCCCCCTGACACGCCACTTTAAATGTATTTAATGAACCAGCCTCCACAGCTCTCTGGGGCAGAGAATTCCACAAATTTACGACCCTCTGAGAGAAGAAGTTCCTCCTCATTTCAGTTCTAAAAGGGTGACCCTTTATTCTGAGACTGTGCCCCCGAGTTCTAGATTTCCCCACGAGGGGAAACATCCTCTCTGCATCTACCCTGTCGAGCCCCCTCAGTATTTTATATGTTTCGATAAGATCACCTCTCATTCTTCTAAATTCCAAAGAGTATAGGCCCAGCCTGCTAAACCTTTCCTCATAAGTCAAACCCCTCATCTCTGGAATTAACCTAGTGAATCGTCTCTGAAGCGCCTCCAATGCATGCCGTGATCCTGACCAATGGTTCCACCACAGACCCAATTCACATATGAACCGGGGTCAAGCAAGGCTGTGTCATCGCACCAACGCTCTTCTTGATCTTCCTTGCTGCAATGCTCCATCTCACCCTCAGTAAGCTCCCTGCTGGAGTGGAGCTAATTTATAGAACAAATGGGCAACTGTTCAACCTCCGTCACCTCCAGTCCAGATCCAAGGTCATCCCATCCTCTGTCGTCGAATTACAGTATGCAGATGACGCTTGTGTCTGCACTCACTCGGAGGTCGAACTCCAACCCATTGTCAACACCTTCACCGAAGCATATGAGAGCGGGGGCCTTACACTAAACATTTATAAGACAAACATCCTCTACCAACCTGCCCCCGCCACACAGTACTGCCCCCCAATTATCAAAATCCATGACAAGGCCTTGGACAAGATGGACCACTTTCCATACCTCGGGAGCCTACTGTCAACAAGGGCAGACGTCGACGACGAAGTCCAACACTGCCTTCAGTGTGCCAGTGCAGCCTTCGGTCGCCTGAAGAAGAGAGTGTTTGAAGACCAGGACATCAAACCTGGCACTAAGCTCATAGTCTACAGAGCAGCAGTGATACCCACCCTGCTGTATGCCTCAGAGACATGGACCATGTACAGCAGGCACCTCAAAGCACTGGAGAGGTACCACCAATGCTGCCTCCGCAAGATCCTGCAAATCCATTGGCAGGATAGGCGCACCAACATCAGTGTTCTTGCTCAGGCCAACATCCCCAGCATCGAAGCTTTGACCATGCTCAATCAGCTCCGATGGATGGGTCACATTGTCCGCATGCCCGATACGAGACTCCCAAAACAAGCGCTCTAATTGGAACTCCGACATGGCAAGAGAGCCCCGGGTGGGCAGAGGAAATGCTTCAAGGACACCCTCAAAGCCTCCTTGAAAAAATGTAACATCCCCACCGACACCTGGGAATCCCTGGACCAAGACCACATAAAGTGGAAGAGAAGCATCCAGGAAGCGCCGAACACCTTGAGCCTCTTTGCCGGGAGCAAGTGGAAGCCAAGCGCAGACAGCGCAAGGAGCGCACGTCAACCCAAGTACCCCACCCACCCGCCCCTTCAACCACCGTCTGCCCCACCTGTGACAGAGACTGTAGGTCCCGCATTGGACTCATCAGTCACCTGAGAACTCATTTTTAAGGTGGAAGCAAGTCATCCTCGGTTCCGAGGGACTGCCTAAGAAGAAGATTCTTCCTTAAATAAGGAGACCAAAACTGAACGCAGTATTCAAGGTGTGGCCTCACCAATACCTTGTACAGTTGTAGCAGACCTTCCCTGCTTTTATACTCCAACCACCTTGAAATAAAGGCCAACATTCCATTTGCCTTTTTGATTACTTACTGTACCTGCATGCTAACTTTTTGTGTTTCATGCACAAGGACCCACAGGTCCCTCTGAACTCTAGCATTTTGTAATCTCTCTCCATTTAAATAATAGTTTGCTTTTTTATTTTTCCTGCCAAAGTGGATAACCTCGTACTTTCCCACATTATACTCCATCTGCCAAATGTTTGCCCACTCACCTAGCTTGTCGATATCACTTTGCAGATTCTTTGAGTCCTCTGCACAACTTGCTTTCCCACCCATCTTTGTATCATCCACAAACTTGGCTACATTACACTCGATCCTTTCATCCAAGTCATTAATGTAGATTGTAAATATTTGGGGCCCCAGCACCGATCCTTGTGGCGCCCCACTAGTTACCATTTGCCAACCAGAAAATGACCCATTTATCCCGAATCTCTAATTTTTGTCAGTTAGCCAATTCTCTATCAATGCTAATATATTACCCCCAACTCCGTGAGCTGTTATCTTATGCAGTAACCTTTTATGTGGCACCTTATCGAATGTCTTCAGGAAATCCAAATACACCACATCCACTGGCTCACCATTGTCCACCCTGCTTGTTACATCCTCAAAGAACTCCAGCAAATTTGTTAAACATGATTTCCCTTTCCTACAACCATGCTGACTCTGTTTGACTGCAGTATGTTTTTCTAAATGCCCTGCTATTGCTTCCTTAATGAAGGACTCCAGCATTTTCCCAACGACAGATGTTAGGCTAACTGGTCTATAGTTTTCCTGCTTTCTGTCTCCCTCCTTTCTTAAATAGGGGTGTTACATTAACGGTTTTCCAATCTGCTGGGACCTCTCCAGAGTCCAGCGTGTAATGTTAAAGCACATGGGATTGGAGCTAAGGTACTGTCTTGGATAGAGAACTGGTTGGCAGACAGGAAGCAAAGAGCTGGAACAAACAGGTCTGTTTCCCAGTGGCAGGCAGTGACTAGTGGGGTACCGCAGGGATCGGTGCTAGGACCCCAGTTATTCACAATATATATAAATGATCTCGATGAGGGAACTAGATGTATTATCTCCAAGTTTGCAGACGACACAAAGCCGGGTGAGGGTGTGTGCTGTGAGGAGGATGCAGAGAAACTCCAGTACGATTTGGACAGGTTGGGTGATTGGGCAGTTGCATGGCACATGCAGTATAATGTGGATAAATGTGAGGTTATCCATTTCGGTGGCAAATACAGGAAGACAGATTATTATCTGAACGGCAATAGATTGGGAAAAGGGGAAGTGCAACGAGACCTGGGTGTCCTTGGCCTTCCTAGCGAGAGGATTTGAGTACAGGAGCAAGGAAGTCTTGCTGCAGTTGTACAGGGCCTTGGTGAGACCACACCTTGAGTATTGTGTGCAGTTTTGGTAGCCTTATCTGAGGAAGGATGTTCTTGCCATGGAGAGAGTACAGCAAAGATTCACCAGACTGATACCTGGGATGGCAGGAATGACGTATGAGGAGAGATTGGGTCGATTAGGCTTATATTCGCAAGGGTTTAGAAGAATGAGAGGGGATCCCATTGAAACGTATAAAATTCTAACAGGACTAGACAGACTAGATGCAGAAAGGATGTTCCCGATGGCGGGAGAGTTCAGAACCAGTGGGTCACATTCTAAGGATAAGGGGTAAGCCATTTAGGACTGAGATGAGGAGGAATTTCTTCACCCAGAGAGTGGTGAACCTGTGGAATTCTCTGCCGCACAGGGCAGTTGAGGCCAATTCATTAAATATATTCAAGAAGGAGATGGATATATTTCTTGAGGCTAAAGGGATCAAGGGATATGGGGAGAAAGCAGGGGCAGGGTCAATTTGTATGATCAGCCATGATCTCATTAAATGGCAGAGTGGGCTCGAGGGGCCGAATGGCCTACTCCTGCTCCTATCTTCTATCTTTCTATGTAACCAATGCATCCACTATCTCTGCAGCCACTTCGTGACAGTGATTGTCTTTAGTTCCCCCCTCCCTGTGTCCCCTTGATTATCCATGATTGGGATGTTGTTAGCGTCTTCTTCAGTGAAGACAGAGGCAAAATATTTGTTCAGAGTCTCTGCCATTACCCCGTTCCCCATTATTAATTCCCAGTCTCATCCTCTAAGGGACCAACATTTACTTTAGCACCCTCTTCCTTTTTATATACCTGTAGAAGCTCTTACTATCTGTTTTAATGTTTCTTGCCAGCTTACTCTCATAATTCATCTTCTCTCTCTTAGAGATGCGGTTCTGGAGGCCATGGGGATGGATGAGGGAAGTCCTTTCTCCTGCGTGGAGGAGACGATCCAGCTCCCTGGGGAAACCCCGCAGGCTTTTGCGGACCGGCTGTGGCCAGTGTACCGGAAGGCTTGCCCGGTGACGCCGGGCCGGGCGTTCCTGAACAGGGGTTCCCTGATGCATTGGCTCCGTTGTCTGCTGGCGAACAGCTTGCCGCAGGTCCGGGCCAAGGCAGAAGCCTGGTTCGACCCCAAAGATTCCCAGACCACCGAACTCACGGTAATTAGGCAGCTCACTCTGGCTTACAAAAACGGTAGGGGAGCCGATGCACACCCACCCAAGGGTAAGGTGCATGAGGTAAAACCCGGACCGGGTAGGAAAGCGTGGCACCAGGAAGGGAGTAACCCCCCCAACACAAAGACCAATTGTTATGGGTGTGGGAAGGATGGTCACTGGCGGAAGGAGTGCAAAAACCCTTGGAAGGATAACAAGGGAAAGCAGCCCACAGCGCCAGTCCAAAAGGCGGGGGCAGGGACCCTTTCCGCAGAGGGCGAGTCACTTTTGGATGCCATGAGGTCCTTTCTGACTGGCCAGGGGAGAGTAGCAGCCGCCACCTGTGCCCTCACCCTGTCAGCCCCATCCAACCCACAACAGTGACTAGAGCCAACGCAGCCTGTTTATCTGTGTTCTCTCCGATATGATGAGTGGAAAAGACCCCTTTTGGAGTTGGAGGTGGAGAAGGTGACGAGGACCTATCTGTTAGACACGGGGGCATCATGCACCGTGGTCTACTCAGCTAACCCCATCACCTCACCTCTCTCCAGCGGGGTCCCATACAGTCTATCAGGGTTCACGGGTAGGGAATAGGACGGCTCATTTTCCATCCCGCTTGCCATTTGGATAGGACCGCTCCACTCAAGTGGACATGCGTCCTGATGAAATGGGATGTGGAGGGTGGAAGAGGGGTCCTGGGGGCTGACTTTATCGTGGGTCACGGGATCCTTGTGGATTTGAGGAATCACTGCCTTTGGGGGGCAGGTAGAGTAAAGAAAGGAGAAGTTGTAGTAATCCCAGGAAAGGAAGGGAAGGGAACCCTCTGCACCATGAAGCCCAAAGAGGATTATAACCTCCGGCTCACGGTCAGCAACATCCTGCCAGAGTTCCAGGCATTTGTGCAGGCCCACCTGGCCACATTTGCCACTCACAAGCACGACTGCGGGAGGGTCACAGGGTTTGAGGTCAGCGTAGATGGGGATCCCATGGCCCGACCACAGAAACAGTATAACTTCCCCAGGGAAGCAGAGCCGGACATGGAAGCAGCCATGTCCTCGTTAGTGCAGCAGGGAGTTCTGAGACCGATAGCTACCCACATGAATTCTCCGTTATGGCCGGTCAGGAAGCCGGACAATTCCTGGAGGGCCACTATAGTAATCTGGGATGTAATGTTTAAGTTATCCACCAGATGGAGCCAAATATTAAGGGTTCACATTCACCGGTATTTAAGGTAATGGGTCATGTATTCAATGTCCTGGTACACCAGTTAATACGGTAATGTGGCATTGCATTATGGGTATGACTCAGAGGTTGATCCTCCATCTTGTGCTCGTGCAATAAAAATTGTGTGCCTTGCCTCCAGCTTGTAAGAGATATGTTTCTCTGCTACACCGTGTAAATAAACAGTTGGGTTTGTTCCTACTATCCCGCTTCTCTCAGTTTCTGACCTTACCACTCGGATATCACAGCCACGGTGGACTATCGGGTGCTCAATAGTAACATGCCAGCCTGCGCACCTACAGTAGCAGCAGTTGTCGACCTCATCAGGAGTATTCCAGCATCCGCGATCACTTTCACGGTGCTGGATATTTCAAATGGGTTTTGGTCCATCCCTGTAAGGAGGGAGGATCAGTACAAGTTTGCCTTTATGTTTAAAGGGCAACAGCACACATGGAACTGTTTGCCACAGGGCTTCCACAACAGGCCCAGCATTTTCCATCAGTGCATGGCCGACAGTTTGAAGGATTTTGCCAGCCCAGACAGTTGGTCCAATATGTGGATGACCTGCTCCTGTTCACTGATTCAAAAGAGGAGCATGGCCTGCTATTGGCCGAACTGCTGGAGCTGCTAGGGCAGAAGGGTTTCAAGGTAAATCCCAAGAAAGCGCAGATCGGCCAGCAGGAGGTGAAATTCCTTGGTCTGACCGTGCGCGCTGGAGAAAGGGCCATAGATAAGGCTAGGAGGGAGGCAGTACAAGAACTATCGGTCCCTAACACAGTAACAGGTGTGAGGTCGTTCCTAGGGCTGACCAGGTACTGTAGAGACTTTATTGAGGACTATGCAGCCACCGCAGCCCATCTGCTCCGACTCATACACAAGGGAGTGGAGTGGCTTTGGGATGAGGGTTGCCAGGCAGCATTTGTCAGGCTCAAGAAGGACTTGCAGACTGCTCCAGCTTTAGGGGCCATAGAGGGGGGAAAGAGTTTTTCCTGGAGGTGGCAGCCAGCGGAGACAGCCTGAGTGCTGTGCTGCTCCAAGAGCGGCACGGCCGGCTGCGGCCGGTGGTCTACTCCTCCAGGATACTCACAGATGTGGAAAGGAGTGTAATGTCCGTGTGTAATTGAGACACGGACTGCAGAAGTTGGTTATAACAGGTGTTTACTGAATGGAGACAAAACTGGAACTACTATACAAAGTTACTGCACAGGCTTATATACAGGGGTGGTCACTACTGGTACTGCAGTATACAGGGGCTGCAGAATATAGTTCCTTCTTCAAGGTACATACACTACAAGGAGCTATTCCAATTGTGAGCGGCATCTTTTTTTTATTCATTGATGGGATGTGGGCGTCGCTGGCTGGCTAGGCCTGCATTTAGTGCCCATCCCTAATTGCCCTTGAGAAGATGGTGGTGAGCTGCATTCTTGAACTGCTGCAGTCCATATGGTGTAGGTACACCCATAATGCTGTTAGGAAGGGAGTTCCAGGATTTTGGCCCAGCGACAGTGAAGGAACGGCGATACAGGTCCAAGTCAGGATGTTGTGTGGCTTGGAGGGGAACTTGTAGGTGGTGATGTTCCCATGCGTCTGCTGCCCTTGTCCTTCTAAGTGGTAGAGGTCGCGGCTTTGGAAGGTGCTGTTGAAGGAGCTTTGGCGAGTTGCTGCAGTGCATCTTGTAGATGGTACACACTGCAGCCACAGTGCGCCGGTGGTGGAGGGAGTGAATGCTGAAGGTGGATGGAGTGCCAATCAAGCGGGCTGCTTTATCCTGAATGGTTTCGAGCTTCTTGAGTGTTGTTGGAACTGCACTCATCCAGGCAAGTGGAGAGTATTCCATCACACTCCTGACTTGTGCTTTGTAGATGGTGGAAAGGCTTTGGGGAGTCAGGAGGTGAGACACTCGCCGCAGAATTCCCAGCCTCTGGCCTGCTCTTGTAGCCACAGTATTTATATGGCTGGTCCAGTTCAGTTTCCGATCAATGGTAACCCCCAGGATGTTGATAGTGGGGGATTCAGCGATGGTAATGCCATTGAATGTCAAGGGGAGATGGTTAGAGTCTCGCTTGTTGGAGATGGTCATTGCCTGGCACTTGTGTCGTGCGAATGTTACTTGCCACTTGTCAGCCCAAGTCTGAATGTTGTCCAGGTCTTGCTGCATATGGACATGGACCACACATTGGGCTGTGAAAAGATCATTGATCTTCACAGGCATCTCTCCCATCACCCTCCTCACCCATCACACACCCACCCAGATGCTTCTGGACGGGAGGATCAAGGATGGGACAGTAAGCAGTGCCCGCATTGCCCGCTGGACCTTGCTCCTCTCACAGATGGATCTGAAGGTGAAGGGTCTCTGTGAGCCAAAGCTCGCAGCCAACATGGTATATCCTGGAACAGCCCATCGGTGTTCCATTGAAGGGGTTTGGAAGTAAACATAGGTTTATGGGCCGGGATACTTCCCACAGGCCGCGAAATCTACGGAGACGCTTCCAGCACGGTATCTGCTGGCGAGCGTCGCACGGGGTGTGGAGTTTAGGACCCAGCGGCAAACATTGCCCTGGCGATTAAGCTCCCCAGCACCATGAGCGCCCAGCAGGCTGAACTGTCCGCGGTGGTGTACGTTGTTACACACACCAAAATCTTCCCCACCCGCTACACGATTTGCTCGGACAGCATGTTTACGTGCAATTCGTGTACGGAGTACCTAGCCATTTGGTCCCGCCGCGGATACACCTCCGCTGACGGGAGACCCCTCACAGTAAAGCCCCTGCTGGAAAAGATCCTGGCAGCAGTGGGGGAGGAAGGGGAGGTTTTCATCCACAAGATGAAGGCCCATTCCTCCACAGAACCCCGTGGCCAAGGCAACCAGCAGGCTGACTTGCTCGCCAAGGAGGGTGCCTGCGCAGGCACTTTCTGGGACCCATTTGGGTCCAGACCCATGGCAGCGGTCAGAGGTAGGGACGGGACCCAAGGGAGTGTAGGGGTAGCGTTAGCCCCAGACCTTAAGATGGTCAAAGCCCAAGACCCCGTCCTCAAAGCAGTCCTCAGTGCTGTAGCTGAGGGAAAGGAAGTAGAAGGTCCGTATGGCACAGCGACCCTCTCCGTTAAAGAGGGCATGCTGTTCCGGGGGGAACAATGGGTAGTACCACAGCAGCACCGGAGGGAATTCCTTCAACTGGCCCATGAGGGACCAGGAGTGGGACACCCCGGGCCTGAGACCACCTGGCAACGGGTGAAACAGGCGGGATGGTGGCTGGGACTCAGGTACGATGTCCGCGAGTTCTGTGCAGGCTGTCTTGTGTGCGCTGCAAACAACCCTGACCCCCACAAAAGGAAGGTCCCTATGGGACACGTCAGGAGGATAGAGGGACCATGGCGGGCGATACAAGTCGACTACATCGGGCCCCTGCCCACCGCCCAGGGAGGCTATAAGTACTGCCTAGTCCTGGTGGACGTGTTTACCAAGTGGCTAGTGGCCTTTCCCTGCAGAACTGCCACAGCTCTGGGTACTGCCAGGATCCTGGTCCAGGAAGTGTTCTCGAGGTGGGGACTACCACAGTTTGTGGAGTCCGACCAAGGGAGCCACTTCACGGGACAGGTGATGCAGAACACCCTGATGCTGCTAGGCATTGAGGGGAAATGGCACGTGGCCCACAACCCCCAGTCATCCGGGATTGTGGAACGTATGAATCGGACCCTCAAAGAAAGGTTAAGAAAGGAAACGGTGGACTTGCCCCGTAAATGGGCCGAGGTCCTAATGTTGGTTTTGATGGGGATCCGGGCCAGCCAGGCTAAAATCACGGGGTATTCCCCATACGAGCTAATGACTGGCAGGATTATGCGGACCCCACCCATGTACTAGCTCTGGTGCTCACTGAGGGTCAGCTCAGGGAGGTAAACCAGGACAGGTTTGCCCGAAACCTCTTTGAGCACCTGAAGCAGGTCCATGAGCAGGCAGCTGGGAACATGGGAAGGCAGCATCAGAGTAACCGATTGCTGCTCGAACCAAGAAAGCACCACGAGTGGGAGGTAGGAGATCAGGTTATGGTCAGGAATTATGCCCGAATAGGTAGTTTGGAGCCATTGTACATGGGGCCCTACAGTATTGTAGATAAAGCCAGCCCCATGGTATACGCCGTGAAGATGCCCCGGCGTACAAAATGGTTCCATATCAACCAGTGTAAGCTGTTTACACCTGAAAGGGGAAAGCAGCCAGTTGGGGAAATGTCTGAGGATAAAGATCCTCAGCCTGCAGCAGGAGCAAGTCCACAGACTACACAGGCAGGTGCTGTGGCTTGCTTGAAGGGAGTGGCCATACCGCCCATCGATTGGGACACTCCCCTACTCTTCTGGGATCCAGACGAGGGGGAGGGACCTGAGGGCGAAAACCCCGCCCCTAACCCAGGTGTAGAGAGGGAGGGACCTGAGGTCGAAAACCCCGCCCCGGACCCAGCCATGGGACCTGGGGGCGGAGACTCTCACCTCGCAGCAGCAGGCTGCGGAAAGTTACCTGCCCCCAGCCCGGGTTCGGGAGAGGTCAAGCCTGGGGGTGCAGCGGTTCGGGTAAAAGACCCAGCGGCCAAGAAAGCCCCACCCGTCAAAGCCCCTAGAAGGTCCCCACGGATGCCCCAGCCAAGAAAGCCATGGTCACCAGCCCTCCAGTTACCAAGGGCCGCCCCTCGAGTCAGGGAGAGGTCCAAGGACACAGGTCCTCAGCCAGCAGCCACGGGCTGCGGGGGACCAACAGTGCAGGACGGTGCGGTCACGCAGGGGGTAGCAGTGAGCCGTAGTCCGACCAGGGATTAGCCTGGCCGCCCGGAGATGGGCAGCGGATGTAATTATTCAGCTTAAGTTTGGGTGTTTTTGATTTAAGTTAAATAAGGTGATGGGTAGTTTTACGTTAAGTAGTCTGTTAAGAGTGTATATTTGGGTCGAGGTCGCGGGACCTGACCATGCTTCACCAAGCCAGAGAATCTCTTGGGGACCTGGCTGCATGTTTTTACATCTTTTTGCAGAAAGACTTTCGGGATGGAAGGGATCGTGATCCTATTCGCCTTGATTGGGATGAGCGCAGGCAGATGGGGCGACGTCCAAGACTCCTACATCTATGGGTGTTCGGGAGACAGAGCGCCCCTAGCGATCGATGGGAGCGGTGAACGGGATGCGGAGGAGACCGCCGTCTACTTCCACGAGGGAAGGTGGCCAGGATGGCTGGTGTCCAATTCGTCTCAGTACTCCAGCCAAACCGGATTCACGTACGGGGAAGCCTCCCTCCTGTGCCCCAGGGTACGAGTCGTTACCACGAGGGTCAGCGTCACCGTTGGAAAGCGAATATGTTTGACGTGTAAAGGACACATTCCACTGGATAGGTGGTGGTGGCTCAGAAAGTTGAGCAAGGACATGAGGAACCCCGAAGTCGAGTGGGAACGGTTGGGAAACAACACCCATTGGATGATTACCGGGACTCATGGAGGATTAAGCGTCTGTTGGGAAAAGTGGTGGGAACCGGATCAAGGGATTTATATCTGTATGCGGGGGTCAGAGACGGTCTGCCCCGCAGGCATATCCATCGTTTTCCACCGGCAGTGGCAAGACGCCGGGGAAGGGATGAAGTGGGGCACCAGCCTGAAGGTGTGTGCGGTCCCATACACCCCGATCCCAGTCAATGCCACTGAGCTTGTACCCCGCCCACGGCGCAGGCGGCAAGGTTATCCAGGGAAGGTTGCCCCACCGCCACCAAGGGACCAGGGAATGGGTTGGTACTAGTCCCCACCGATCAGATGCTGTACCAGGGAGTACACTACGCGGTAGCCTCCGTGATTTTAAATCTCACCGAGGTACATTTACCGGAGTGGTGCCCCAAAGAAACAGAGCAGCTCTACCAGGCCCTATTAAAGGACATGTTCAAGAAGTTTTACGAGTTCGATTTTGCCCATGTGGACAAGACCGAACTGTACACCACACACCGAGAATTTTTGAGTAATGCAGGGAGGCAAAGAAGGGGAGTATGGAATGATGTTTTTACTGCGTTTAATACTGGGTCCTCTGTCATCAACAGCTTGGATGACATAGAGCTGCAGACCCAGATAAATGGTTTAAAAACACAGTTAAAGAAAATATCACTGGATGAGAACAAGGTAGTGGGCTTGGAGTTGCATGAGGACCAGGCCATGACGGTCCATTTAAAGGAGATCATAGCCGAGTTGGAAAAACACGCAAAGACGGTAAATGCTCTCATAAGGGAGGACAGAAATGCTTCTGACCAGGTTGCGCAGGATGAGGTGTGCGTGTTATACGGGGCGTGGTTACTGGGCCAGGGCCGCAGTAATCTGGAGGATTTAAAACAGGGTTTGGTCCCCTCCTGGAGTAGCAACAAGCACCTCGCAGCCCTCCACCCTTTTGAGAATGCATTGAGCCCGTGCCAACTCCGACTAGCCTCCGAAGCCTACCCAGTCCCCATGGATTGTGGGTGGTCCAACCACACAATCATGGGAGTAGTAGTTAAGATGCTGGTCATGAGTAGGACAGCCCGACCCGCACCGGTATACAGGGTTGAGAACATTGGAGTCATTCAAGGGGGTGCACACATTCGTTTCACAGCGGTCCCACCTTACGTCATAAAGTGGGAGCACGCTATGACAGGTACTGACCTCTCAGGGTGCCGGAGCCGGGGAGCACACATAATCCTGTGTCCCCAGCACTTGAATGCCGATTCAAAACCGCAGTGTGGGTTCAGAGCTGCTGGCGCGAAGCCTATAAATTGTACCATGGAGGCAATGGCACAAGGCCATGTTCCCCCGCAGGTAGCATATATAGGAGGTGGGACATATTGTGTCACCACCGGCGCACCCCACTACCAGCATGGACAGCATAGCTGGTGTCTGGTTAGTGACAGCAGTTTCTGTTTTATACCCGAGGCAGAAGTTCAAGTGGCCCAGGAGCAAATTGTCCCCATTCCTGAACCCTCCACTGTTCACCTCACTGTGACGGAGAATTTTACGAATTTGCAAAAGTACATAGTGCACTTTGGCTATGAAATTCCCCCTCTCCTTGAACACCTTACCAAAATACTCAAAGCCGTTATAGTTTCGCAGAAACATTTTTACACTCTCGAACAGAAAACAGTAGAGATAGGGACTAAGATATTGGATATTGTGATTCCACCCTGGTGGGACATTTTCAATAACATAGAGGTCCCTTCGTGGATCAGACTGGCTTCCCAGATTCTCGTGGTTTGTCAGTTAGGGATAGTGTTGTATTTAGTTTGTATTCAGTGTAAGGGAAAAGGTCGGTGGTCAGAATTCTGAAACCAGAGGATGTGCAAGGAACACTATGTAAAGGTGGAGGGAGATACGCCGGTTTAAGTTTTTTTCGCTGTATTTTTGATTAAAGGATTGTTTCTTTGTGTTTTGTTATTTTTAATAAAGGTTTTTCTTTTGCTTTTTTGCGACATGGTTTAATAAAGATATGTGTACCAAGTGGTGCAGGGGTGTTGGACCCCCTCCATGCTTGGATGTGTGTAAAGTCTGTAATTTTATCCTATGTATGCTTATGTACACTACATTTTCGCAGAATGGGAAGTGCATGTGTCGTGGGTGTATCAGATAGGTAATTACAGGGGAAGGTTGACTATGGAGGTTCAGAAACATTTTGCTCACTTTAAAAGAATGATACTTCAAGCAAGTTTTAGTATCACAGGGGGGAGTGTAAGATTTGCAAAATTTCTACATTTCCCCAAAGGTTGTTATTAATAAAGGGGTCCCTGCTTGGACATTTTAAATCAAAAAGGGTACCTAAGATGGCGTCTGTGCCTCGTGGCAGAAAGCCTGTGAGATTTTAAAACTTGGACTCTGCAGCGCAGGTAGCTTGTGGAGAAATCGAAACCAAAGCTGCAGTTTCTGTGAAGAGAGACTTTGTATTTTGAAACCAGACAGGACTTTGAATTATGTATTAGATCAAATTGGAGACAAATCTAAACCCAGTTAGGCCTATAGTTAAGGCCATCAAGCAGTTTACATAAATAATCGGCAACAGATTAAGGAAGCCATCGAGGCTGGACAGGCCCATCAAGGAACATTCATAACAAAACAAGTCAATTATCGGGCCGGTAGATGCGATTACCGGCCATCTAAAAACAGTTAGTATAGATTGCTACCATTATTTAAAATAGCCCGCCAAGATTAAGACAGGGAACTAACCTGATTTGGCGCGAAGATAAGGGTTTTCGAAAAGAGTATAATTGAATGCCCCGGGTAGCAATCACGCTCTCTCGCTCTCTCTGCTCGGCTCTTCTGCCCCTCGCCCTTGTGGCTGTCTCTCTTTCCCCGTCCCGCACTTACCCCCTGGCCTTTGCCCGTGCCTTTCCCCACTCCATCTGGAAATCACCCAGGCACTGCATCGGGCGGACACGGACAATTCAGGCCAGGCGAGGCAGGAGGCGATGAGGCGAGGAGGCAAGACAACTGAGGAAGACCAACTGAGGAAGACCAACTGAGGAGACGAACTGAGGAGACGAACTGAGGGTAGGCTTCGAATCATCAGGCCTTCAGTCTCAGCCAACCTGCGACTATCTTCATATAAACTCAAACTGTCGGCCGAGGAAGAGGAACCATCATCCCTGCAAGGTAAAGTACCCAAACAGAGACTTTAACTTTGGGGTACTCGAACCTGGACAATGCCCTTGCAGCACCCGGAGACCACGTGATAACTGCAGGCTCCAGAGAGCACCAAGAGCGAACCCCGAACCCCACCGCTGTTTTGAGTTCAGCAGACACTTTTGATTGGTGAGCATAAATTCTGGCCCCTCATAGCTTAATCTAGTTAGGTATAGGGGTGGGATAAGGATAAGGGGATTGTTAAGATAGTTGTTTTCCCTCGATGTGCCATGTGTTCCCCATTCCCTGTATAAGTATAGTTATTTTTATTTGCCTGTAATTTTTAATATACTGGTAACTTCTCATAAGACTGTTAATTTTTCTGTTTAATAAAATCTTGAGTTTTGCTTACATCCAAACCACCTGTCCACTCGATTCTTTTCTGTATCGCTACTTGTACCTAAGTCCGGTGTCGAGAATCTCAGGGGCGTGAGAGCGATTCGAACCGCTCATGGGCAGTCAGAGGCATAACTGACTGGGCTCACGCGCCACCTCCTACAGGCATGGGAGTCAACATAGGTCAGCGAGCACAGGGGTGATGGGCGAACAGGACTTGGTACAAGTTAGGATACAGGCAGCAGAGTTTTGGATGAGCTAGGAAAGCACCGGAAGAGATGAGCTGAGGCAGGGACAGTGATAGGCGATATCGTGGAGGTGGAAGTAGGCTGCTTTAGTGATGCAGAGGATATGGATCCAGAAACTCAACTAAGGATCAAATAGATCCCTGAGGTTGTGAACAGTCTGGTTCAGCCTGAGGCAGTTTGGGGAAGGGAATTATCTGGGTCTGGGAGCGTTGAGGAGAGGATTCTTGGACTCTGGGAACATTAGGCAGCTTCCAGGGTTTGACAGTGGTGGGGGAATTTAGGAGTATGGCAGCATTGTGGCGATGGGACCCAGGTCCCAGGACCTGTACCTGAACGATCCACATAGGCCTGAATGAGGCGTATCTTTTGTCTTCCTGCTGGCTACATTGCTTCAACTGCAAATGTGTAGATCTCTTAGGTACAGGTTGCAAATGTGGAATGGGAAGATTGAAGCCATCAAGAAGATGATGAAGGTAGGGCTGTTACAAACAAGCAAAGTGCCTTGGGTACAGGTTGTGCTTGCATTTGGGAGCGTTGGGGGAGGTGAGGGTTCCCTGCTATTTGGCTCTTGGAGCAGAGAGTAGGTGTAAAGGGTTGCTATTCACAGTGGCAGAAGGTGGGTAATGGTGTTCCACAAGGACCACTTTTGTTCACAATTTACATTAACGATTTAGACTTTGGAATCAAAAACACAATTCCTAAATCTGCGGATGACACCAAATTGGGGGGGATAGTCAATACTGAGGAGGACTGCTATAAATTACAGGAGGACATTAATAAACTTGCAGAATGGGCATATAATTGGCAAATGAAGTTCAACACAGATAAATGTGAGGTATTACATTTTGGTAGGAAGAATAAGGAGGTCACTTATCACTTGGAGGGTGCGAGTCTAGGTAGGGGTAGAGAATCAAAGGGATCTCGGATAACAAATACACAAATCACTAAAAGTTGCGACACAGATTAGCGAGGCCATAAAAAAAACAAACCAAGCACTAGGGTTTATTTCAAGAGGTATAGAATTGAAAAGTAGGGAAGTTATGCTAAACCTGTATCGAACCTTGGTTAGACCACACTTAGAGCACTGCATACAGTTCTGGTCACCATATTATAAAAAGGATATAGAGGCACTGGAGAGGGGGCAGAGAAGACTTACAAAGATGATACCAGAAATGGCGAGGGTATACATATCAGGATAGGATGAACAGGCTGGGTCTCTTTTCTCTTCAAAAAAGAAAGCTGAAGGGTGACCTAATAGAGGTCTTTAAAATTATAAAAATGTTGATAGAGTGGATACAGAGAGAATATTTCCACTTGTGGAGAAGAGCATAACTAGAGGCCATCAATATAAGATAGTCACCAAGTAATCCAATAGGGAATTCAGAAGAAACCATCAAGGAACCCCCAGATCACCGAGGGATGTGTGCTCGTGAACCGAAAGGGCTTCCACTCCCTCAATGTGCAGCTCCTCTGCAACCACAAAAAGATCATCATGCATGTGTGTTCCAGATTCCGAGGGAGCTGGCATAACTCTTTCATCCTGCGCCAGTTCACCATCCCTCAGCTCTTCGCACCTCCGCCCAGACTTAACGGCTGGGTGCTTGGAGACAAGAGCTATCCACTGAAGACATGGCTGCTGACATCTTTGAGGGGGCCAGGCAGTGAAGCTGAGGAACACTATAATCAAAGCCACATCACGCCCAGATGTGTAATAGAGCAAGCAATCAGGATGCTGAAGATGCGCTTCAGATGCCTGGACAGATCTGGAGGTGCCCTTCAGTACACACGAGCCAGGGTCTCCAGAATGATCGCTGTATGCTGTGCACTGCACAACACAGCGCAGCAGCAAGGATTGGAGCTGCAGCAGGAACAAGGTGCAAGAGGCCTGGGATCGACTCATAATGGCACCATTTAGTGAGGTTGCACAATTGCACCCATCTGGCTCCCAGATGCTGAAACTAATTTTCCCCCCCAACCAAACCACAAAGCAGTCCTAAAATGACCAAACCATTCCTGTCACACACACACACCCATTGCTCGATATTAAGTAATGTTTCACTATTCACTACAACTGACAAGGTCACTTCCCAGGTAGCAGGCAAAAATGGACATGATGGGAAAGTGCTGCAAATAAGTAAATTTACATGGGTTATAAATGGGACTGAAACCTAACAATTTAACATCTTGGAAAACACCCATGTGCATACACTTGTGTATCTACAATTGTATATTTGTTCTTTTCTGTGAGCTCCTACGACGTGCACCCCCTGTGGCTTCTGTAGAGGTAGAGGCAGGCTGGTCACTTCCCTGCTCTGACTGCTTAGACACTTTTGACAGACTTTCACTGAGTTTTGGAGCGTTTGAGGGCCCCGCCAAAGACTGCTCCTCCTGCAACTGTGCAGGGCAACTCAGACATTGGGATCTGAGGCAGCATGTGGGGCTCTGACTGAGGGGGAGGCAACGGGGGAGAAGTGTGAACGCTTTGACCAGAGCCCCCACTTCCATGTGCCCTCTCACTATCATCCCTCTCATGGGCCACCTGCACTTCCCTGCTAGCAAGGAGCCAGAGAGCATTTTGCTGCACATCAGTGGGGCCATGAACACTTAAGTCTAGGTTGGTATCCCTCCTAGAGATGAGTTCAATAAGAATCTGCAAACTGTTGTTCACAGCAAACATGTTCTCGTTTAACTGGCGCATTTGCTGCTCCATGCAGCTGGCCATCCTTTTGCTGGAAGAGCACATCGTCACCACCGGCTGTGACATGGTGCTGATCATGTTGGAGATGGACTCCTCCATTCTCTGTGCAATTGGGCATATCGCAGCTGGAAAAGTTGCCAGAGCCTTGCACATTTGTTGCTGCTCCTCCAAGATCAGCCTCTTTGCCGAAGGCCCCTGAGATCAGCATCTGTATCCAGCTGAGCAACACTACTCTCTTTCTCACAGGACCCACCAAAGTGTGAGTATCTGCACTAGTGTTGGGTGAGCATGGTCTGGTAACGGTGCACCCTCAGAGACTGGCGCTTCCTCTGAGGAGTTATCTTCCTCCTCCAGCTGGGCAGTACGGTGGTGGGGGGGCGGCGGGGGGGGTGGCTGGTGACGGCTGGAGTAAATTGGGAGAGTAAAGAGTTGAATTAGAACTCTTATGATAAGAATGTTGTAAGTTACCATTATGCACCTGATCATATTTCACTGGCTGCTGGCATCAAGTCAACATGAGTGACTGTCGAATGCCATTCGGCCGTATGATATTTAATTCTGCCACCAGGTTGCTGGGAGGTCCCCCTCTCTCCATCCCCCACTGCCAGCAGCTCTGCAACTCTAGTGATTTCCAGGGCCTCCTCCTCTGCTTTTGTCAATGCACTGTTAGTTGGTGGGCATCCTCTGGTTCTCTGCCTCTCCCTGGTGTTCTGCGCTCTCTTCTGCTACAAGGAATGAAACAAGAGAACTTTGAGTGAGATTGATGGAATGAGTGTAGGGGATGGATGGGCTACATCTGTAGATGGTGGCTATGAGGGAGTGGAGTGAAATTACCAAATGGCCTCCTTCTGTGGCGTTACTTTCGATGATTCTATGATTGCATTAGGCTGAGGGTGAGTGTCACTGGTGGATAGTCAGATGGCGATGTGATTAGGTGCATAAACAGTGAGTGATGGGTGCACCTGCAAGGTAGGTTGGTGTGAGGCGTGACGTGTAGAAGTAGGCTTGGGAAGGCAGCGTGATGGAGTTGGGGTGAAGCACACATCAGGATGTAGTTGAATATGGCATTGCACTCACCTTTCCTGACCTCATGAGGTCATTAAATCGCTTCCTACACTGGATCCAGGAGCGGCTCACAACACCCCTGCTGCTCACTTCCTGGGCGATCTCCAGCCATGCCCTCTTTGTTTCAGTGACTAGCCTCTTCCTCCCATTACCAGGAAAGAGGACGTCTTTGCGTGCTCTTATTCCCTGGAGCAGGATTTCCAGGGAGGAATCAGAAAACCTGGGGGCAGCCTTCTGGTGCAGAGCATATTGGAACTATGTAACAGCAACAGCCAACTCTCACAACAACCTCAGAAGCACCTCCATCAACCTTCAACTCTGTCAGACTGCTTGTCCAACATCCAGTTCTGGATGAGCAAAATTTTTCTCCAATTAAATATTGGGAAGACCAAAGTTATTATTTTCGGTCCCCGCCACAAACTCCGTTCCCTAGCCACTGACTCCATCCCTCTCCCTAACATCTGTCTGAGGCTGAACCACACTATTCGCAACCTTGGTGTCATATTTGACCCTGTAATGAGTTTCTGATCACATATCTGCAGCATAACTAAGAACGCCTATTTCCACCTCCGTAACATTGCCCGTCTCCACCCTGGCCTCAGCTCATCCGCTGCTGAAACCCTCATCCATGCCTTTGTTACCTCTAGGCTTGACTATTCTAATGCACTCCTGGCTGGCCTCCCACGTTCTACACTATGTAAACTTGCGATGATCCAAAACTCGGCTGCCCATGTCCTAACTCGCACCAAGTCCCGCTCACTCATCACCCCTGTGCTCGCTGACCTACATTGGTTCGCGGTTAAGCAACGCCTCGATTTCAAAGTTCTCATCCTTGTTTTCAAATCCCTCCGTGGCCTTGCCCCTCCCTATCTCTGTAATCTCCTTCAGCTTCACAAACCCCCGAGATATCTGCGCTCCTCTAATTCTGCCCTCTTGAGCATCCCTGATTATAATCCTCAACCATTGGTGGCTGTGCCTTCTGTTGCCTAGGCCCTAAGCTCTGGATTTCCCAGCCTAAGCCTGTCCGTCTTGCTACCTCTCTTTCCTCCTTTAAGACATTCCTTAAAACCTATCGCATTGGCCAAGCTTTTGGTCACCTGCCCTTATTTCCCCTTATGTGGCTCGGTGTCAAATTTTTTGTCTTTTAATACTCCTGTACAGCGTCTTGGGATGTTTTACTACGTTAAAGGGGCTATATAAATACAAGTTTTTGTTGTTGTTATCGTTTGCCAACCAGAAAATGGCCCATTTATCCCGACTCTCTGCTTTCTATTAGTTAGCCAATTCTCTATCCATGCTAATATATTACCCCCAATTCCGTGAGCTCTTATCTTATGCAGTAACCTTTTATGTGGCAGCTTATCGAATGCCTTGTGGAAATCTAAATACACCACATCCACTGGCTCACCTTTGTCTACCCTGCTCGTTACCTCCTCAAAGAACTCTAGCAAGTTTGTTAAACATGATTTCCCTTTCATAAAAGCATGCTTACTCTGCTTGACTGCATTATAATTTTCCAAATGCCCTGCTACTGCTTCCTTAATGAAGGACTCTGGCATTTTCCCAACGACAGATATTAGGCTAACTGGTCTATGGTTTCCTGCTTTTTGTCTCCCTCCTTTCTTACATAGGGGTGTTACATTTGCGGTTTTCCTATCCGTTGGGAGCTCTCCAGATTCCAGGGGATTTTTGTATATTGCAACCAATGCATCCACTATCTCTGCAGCCACATCTTTTAAGACCCTGGGATGCAGGCCATCTGGTCCAGGGGACATTTCGTCTTTTAGTCCCATTATTTTACTGAGTACTTTTTCCTTCGTGATAGTGGTTGACTTTAGTTCCCCCCTCCCTGTGGCCCCTTGATTATCCATTATTGGGATGTTGTTAGTGTATTGATTTCTTTGTGGGTTCAATGATGAGACATTTATGAAAGAGAATGTCTTTTAATCTAAAGTCTGTTCAACTCTTTATACAGCTTTACAGGAGACACGATGCTAGTGATGCATCTAGAACAAAACTGAAACTAAACTAAACTGCCTTGCTTGTCTCGGTCACATGCCCTCTGCTGGTCAGGCACAAGCAATCAATACATGCAAACTTGCTGGTAAGGCATCATAATCAAACAGGCAAATAACATCTCTATTTGCTGATATCATTACATCTCCTTTTCTTAAAACAAAAGTATTTTACTTTTAACTAACAACATGTTTTCTTTGTATTAATCTGCATTTTAACTGTAACACTTAATGAACTTACATTATCATTATCATGATCAAGGTTTTTTAACCTTGCTTTGTGTGTTCACATGAAATATGTCAATACACTAGAACTTGAAGAAAGAATAAGATAACATTACTTCCTTCTATAACAATAGTCCTTAAATTTGCTCAATGAGTCTCTCAGGAGGCTTCACGTGTCTTGAGGATTTTCTGATTGATTGTCCTTGAATCTGAGTTGTTGCCTCAGATGATTGGTTCTCAGCTGTGTGATCAGGTTGTTCAACAGTATCAGTCTCTTGACCTGCTGTGGCTGGTCCCATGAAAAGATCTCGACGATTTCTTCCCAGAACAGCACCCTCATCTGTCTGAATGGTGTATGATCTTGGTTGAACTTCACTCAGGACAGTTCCCTTCTGAGTCCATGTGTTTGTTTTGTCTTTCAACCTTACTTGGTCACCAGTGTGGAGTTCAGGTAGGTTTTGTGTTCCTCTGTCATAGTAGTACTTTTGCTTTTCTTTCTGTTGTTCTTTGAACTTCCTCACTTTCTCCCCCTCTTTTGTTTTCAGGAGGTTCTCCGGGATGGGTAGGTTTGACCTTAGCCGACGTCCCATAAGGAGTTGGGCTGGTGACTTACCACACTCGAGCGGCGTTGTGCGGTATACAAGCATGCTCTGGTAGAAGTCAGTTCCACTGTCTTTTGCCTTGTACATCAGTCTTCTCACTGTCTGGACCGATTTTTCCACTAGTCCATTGGACTGTGGATAGTGAGGACTTGACGTTGTGTGGACAAAGTCCCACTCTTTGGCAAAGTGTCGGAAACTTGCATTGTAAAACTAGGGTCCGTTGTCTGTGAAGAACTCGCTTGCCACGCCATGTCTGGAGAATATGGCTTTCATACATCTTATCACAGCATCTGCAGTGGTGGTATACAGTCTACAAACCTTTGGATACAGGGAGTAATAGTCTGTGACTTCAAGATAGTCCTTCCCTTGACATACGAATAGGTCAGCGCCTACCTTCTGGTAAGGTCTGTCTGGTGCTGCGTGTGGCTTTAGTGGTTCCACCGGATTGCTTGCTCGATATTTCAGGCATATTGTGCAGTTTGACACCTCATTTGTCACATCTTGGTTGATTTGTGGCCAGTACATCACCTCTCGTGCTCTTTTCTTACACTTTTCGATTCCCAGATGTCCTCCATGGATTCTTTTTAGCATCTCTTTTCTCAGACACTTTGGGATAACTATTTTACTTCCTTTGTAGATGATGTCTTCGACCACTGATAGTTCTGCCCTACAGTTCCAGTACTCTGCCATGTCAGGTGAGCAGTCTTGCTTCATGTTGGGCCATCCATCCAAGATGCTTTTCCTCAGTCGTCTCATTGTTTCATCTTTGTTTGTCTCAGTCTTTATGAGCTCCATTTTTGCATCTGCTATGGGCAGTACACTTATGATCATGTCCACGTAGGCGTTCACTTTTTCATCCATTGTGGTGTTTGCGGGCTCACTTGGGTTTACAGCTCTGGACAACGTGTCTGCTGTATACATCAGCTTACCCGGTGTGTACGCAACATTCAGTGTATAGCGTTGCAGCCTGATCATCATTCTTTGTATTCTAAGCGGACAGCTATTTAGTGGCTTTTGGAACAATGCAATCAAGGGCTTATGGTCAGTCTCTACACTGATTGCTTGTCCTGCCACAAACTGGTGAAATCTTTCACAGGCGTATGTGATGCTGAGCAGCTCCTTTTCTATTTGAGCATATCGCGTCTCCGCATCTGTCATTGAGCGCGATGCATATGCAATAGGTTGCCAGTAGTCATATTTTTGCAGAAGAACGGCACCGAGCCCACTCTGTGATGCATCTGATGATATCTTGATGGGTCTCGCTGGGTCATAAAACCTCAGAACTGGTTCCTCTGTGAGCAGTTTCTTTAGATCGCTCCATGACTTCTCATGCTCATCATTCCATTCCCATTCTATGTTCTTTTCAGTTAGTCTTCTCAGTGGTGCCATCTTTTCTGAGAGGTTGGATATGAATTTACCCATGTAGTTGATCATTCCATTAAACCTCTACATGTCCTTTTTGCATTGTGGCTTTGGCATATTCTCAATGGTGGACACCTTTCTGGGATCTGGTCTGACGCCCTCACCGCTAAGGATATCTCCCACGAATGTCAGTTCTGTCACCCCGAGCTGGCATTTCTCTCTATTCAGCTTCAGGTTTGTTTTCCTTGTTGCTTCCAGCACTTTTTTCAGTCTCTCGTCATGCTCAGTTCTCGTGGTTCCCCATACTATGATGTCATCCATTGATGTATCAACTCCCTCCAGGTGCTCATAGATCATATGGATAGTCTTGTGATACACTTCAGGAGCTAAGGCAATGCCAAATGGTAACCTTAGGAATCTGTATCTGCCAAATGGACTGTTGAACGTGCACAGTCTTGAACTTGCTTCGTCCAGCTTCATCTGCCAAAATTCTGATGATGCATCTAACTTGCTGAAATATTTTGCATTTGCAAACTGTGCCATGATTTCCTCACATGTAGGAAGCTTGAAGTGCTCTCTCTTTATTGCTCTGTTTAGATCTCTTGGATCCAGGCAAATTCTGAGCTTTCCATTCTTTTTGTCCACTACAACGAGGGAACTCACCCACTCAGTTGGCTCATCTATCTTCTGAATCACGTTCAGGCTTTCCATCCTGTCCAACTCTGCCTTCAGTTGCTTTTGAAGAGCAAACGGAACTTTTCTGCATGGATGTATGACCGGTGTCATACTTTTATCTACTCTGATCGTGTGTTCACAGAATCACAGAATCACAGAAACCCCACAGTGCAGATAGAGGCCATTTCGGCCCATCGAGCCTGCACCAACACATATCCCACCCGATCCCCGTAACCCCTACACCAACACATATCCCACCCTATCCCCGTAACCCCACGTATTTAATCCCCCTAACACTAAGGGTCAATTATATCATAGCCAATCAACCTAACCCGCACATCTTTGGACTGTGGGAGGAAACCGGAGCACCCGGAGGAAACCCACGCAAACACGGGGAGAATGTGCAAACTCCACACAGACAGTCGCCCGAGGCCGGATTCGAACCCGGGTCCCTGGCGCTGTGAGGCAACAGTGCTAACCACTATGCCACCGTGCTGCCCCGTGTTCTCCTGGAATACAGCCTGGACCCTTAAATAGGTCTTTGTACTCTTTCATGAGTTCATCATAGACTGTCTCTCCTTCGCTTTCCACAACGAGGACTCTCTTTACCAGGTTCAGTCTCTCACAGGCTTTTAAACCTAGTATGGCTTGCACCTCCTTTGGCACCACGATTAATGCTAACGTGTGCTCTCTGTCCTTGTGTGTCACTTTGACAATGCATCTTCCTTTCACTAGTATCTCAGTACCTGAATATCCTGTCACTTTCACTTTGATTCCATGTATCTTTGGTCTGGGTCTAATTTTCTTAAAATCAGTCTCTGATATCACATTAACTTGTGCTCCAGTATCCAATTTAAATGGAATGTGTATGTCATTCACTTTTAGTGTCAACATCCAGTCTCTTTCTTCTTTTTTGTTTTCAGACACAACATTTACATTGAACTCCTCTATCTCGCTTTCATCTACTGTATGGACCTTGCTTTGTTGCGCTTGGTTCTTACAGCAACGGGCATAATGGTTGTTCTTGTTGCAACTATTGCATGTTTTACCATATGCTGGACACTTTCTTGGTGGATGCTGTGTACCGCATCGACTACATGACTTTCGATTGTCCCTTTCATTTTCGTTCGCTGGCCACGCCTCTTTTTTCACATTGGCACTCTTTTTGTTAAACGGTTTGTGTCCATTCTTACTCACTGCATCCACGTTGCAGCTACTTTCACTGAACAGCTCTTTTGCCTGCAACTTCACAGTCTCTGTAGCCCTACACAGTGCTATGGCTTTTCCCAGGTCTAGATCTTGCTCTCTTAGCAGTCTTTCCCTTAGACCATTATCTGGAATATCACACACCAGTCTGTCTTTTATCAGCGAGTCTGTCAGTCCCCCAAATTCACACGATTTGCTTCTGTTTCTCAGTTCAGTCACATACTGATCAATAGTCTCACCCATTTTCTGTACACATGTGAAAAATCTGTGCCTCTCAAATGTCACATTACGTTTAGGTATGCAGTAGGCCTCAAACTGTTCCATTATTTTATCTAGCTTCATTTTGTCTCCATCAGCAGCGAATGTGAAGTTATTATACACCTCCAGTGCTTCATCACCCACGAAATGTAAGAACAGTGACGCTTTCATTTTATCACCTTTCTCGTCAGCTCCGATTGCTGATAAATACAACCTCAAACATTGTTTGAATCTCCTCCAATTTTCAGCCACATTACCTGTCAACTGAAGCGTCGCCGGTGGGTGTAAACTGTAGTGTCCATGTGTAGATAAAGACACTGAAGACAGGAGTTGGTTCATAGGTATTTACTAAGCAAGTCTGGGGGGGGGGTTTCTAAAGGATATACACAATACACAGGCTTATATAGCCCAAGTGGCAATTACCGGCATTACGCACACCTGGGGCTCTTAAAGGCACATACACCATAATTGCTCTTAAAGGCACATTCACCACAATTCCTCCCCTTCTAGCTAACTAGTACATCATATTTTAAGTAATTATTAATTACATGTTATATGCAAAATAATATACATTGCTGTATTAATTAATTATAAGTTAGTCTCTCAGGAGGCTTCCTGACTCGGTCCGGATAACGCCTCGGGGGTGTAGTAGTTTCTGGTGGTGTAGTAGGTTCTTCTGGCAAGGCTGATTCGGCTTGAAGGCCAGTGTCGGGTTCATCGGGCTCCAGTATCACCGGATCGGAGGTAGATATGGGTATCTCTACTTCATTGTTAGATCTATAGAGTGGTGGTGTAGGTTGTCCCTTTTCGGATGACTTGATGATTTGGTCAGTATGGCGCCTTATTATGCTGTCTCCGATGTCCACGGTATACATCAGTGGTCCTAATCGTGTGCAGATAGTTCCAGGCTGCCATTTCTCGGTACGGTAGTCCCGGGCCAAAACCGGTTGGCCTACCTGGAAGGCCCTAGTTGGCCTTTCATTCATGCCCTGAAACTGCCGGTTCTCCACGTCCCTTCGGATGTTGGGCTTGACCAAATCCAGCCGGCATCTTAGGTTTCTATTGTAGAACATCATGGCGGGAGTTTGGTTAGTAACCATATGCGTTGCATTCCTATATGCAAATAAGAAGTTATCCACCTTGTGCTGAAGTTTTATGTCTTCATTACCCATGGCCTTGATGGCCTTCTTGAAGGTCTGGACAAACCTTTCAGCCAATCCATTGGTGGCGGGATGGTATGGGGCGGACGTGTAGTGCTTTACCCCATTGTTCTTTAAGAACTTTCTGAATTCTTCGGACACAAATTGCGGTCCATTATCAGAACATATCTGCTCCGGCAGCCCTTTCCTGGCAAATATGGTCCTTAATACTGTGATGGTTTTTTCCGTGGTGGTGGAGGACATCTTTATTACCTCCGGCCACTTGGAGTATGCATCAACTGCGATTAAGAACATTGAGTCCATAAATGGACCAGCAAAGTCGATGTGCACCCTTTGCCAGGGAGATGAGGGCCACTCCCATGGATGTAGAGGGGCCTGTGGTGGAGCATTTTGGACCTTCTGGCATCCTAGGCAGCTCTTGGTCATGTCTTCGATGTCTCCATCGATACCTGGCCACCATACAAACGCCTTAGCTAGGTTCTTCATTTTCACTCCACCCAGATGCCCCTCGTGAAGCTCCTTTAGCACTTTATCCTGGAGTTTGGGTGGAATCACCACTCTGGATCCACACATCAAGGTTCCTCGGCACACTGACAGCTGTTCTCTTCTTTGCGAGAATGCTGGCAACAGTGGTTCGCCATGTGCTGGCCATCCCTTCACTGTTAAATCGTAGACCCGTGAGAGAGTAGGGTCATTTCTTGTCTCCCTTTCAATGGCAGAATTTGTCACCGGTAGACATTCCACTATGGTCGAGTGGAATATCTCTACTGGGTCTACTGTAGGTGCCTCTTCTATCGTTGGCAACGGTAGGCGTGATAAACCGTCAGCATTCCCATGCTGTTTTGACCCTTTGTATTCAATGTTGTATTGGTGTGCCCCTAGAAAAAGGGACCACCTCTGTAGTCTTTGTGCCGTCATAATGGGGACACCTTTTTTAGGGTTGAATATGGAGATGAGGGGTTGATGGTCAGTCAGCAAGGTAAATTTTTGTCCGTGTAGGTAATGGTTGAATTTCTTCACTCCCCATACCAGGCTGAGTGCTTCCCTGTCTATCTGGGCATAGTTACGCTCAGCTGAGTTCAATGAGCGTGACGCAAAAGCTATCGGCCGTTCCGAGCCATCAGGGAATCTATGGGACAATACCGCTCCTATGCCGTAAGGGGATGCATCGCACGCCAGTCTGATTGGTAGTGATGGGTTGTAATGAGCCAAAATTTTCTCGGATGTGATTAAGTCTTTACATTTATGGAAGGCACGTTTACAGTCTTCGTTCCATTTCCAAATCACTCCTGTCTGTAGAAGATCATTAAGAGGGTGTAGAATAGTTGATAAGTTCGGTAAAAATTTATGATAGTAATTTATTAATCCCAGGAATGACCTTAATTGTGAAACATTTTCAGGTGCTGGGGCTTTTATAACTGCTTCAATTTTTTCAGGTGACTTATGCAACCCTTCCTTATTAATTATGTGGCCACAATATGATATCTGATTTTGGAAAAATTCGCACTTGGGGCGGTTTGCTCGTAGGCCCCGTTCTTTCAGCCTAGTGAGCACCTGCTCCAAATTGGCAAGGTGCTCGTTGTCGTTTTCTCCTGTTATAAGGATGTCATCTAGGTAGCATTGAGTCCCCGGAATCCCTTGCAGGACTTGCTCCATAGCTCTTTGCCAGATAGCTGGAGCTGATGCTATTCCAAAAACCAGTCGATTGTACTGGTACAGGTCTTTGTGTGTGTTTATTGTGAGATACTTTTTAGAGGTCTCCTCAACCTCCATCTGTAGATATGCCTGTGCCAAGTCAATTTTTGTGAAACGTTTCCCTCCGGATAGTGAGGCGAAAATATCTTCTATTCTCAGAAGAGGATACTGTACCGTGTGAAGGACCGGGTTTACAGTCACCTTAAAGACCCACAGATGCGAATTTTTTTCTGTTCCTCAGAGTTATTTTTCAATGTTTTTTTCATGACTGGAACGATGGGTGTTGCCCATTCGCTCCAATCTATTTTGGATAATACGCCTGCCTTTTCCAAATTCTTCAGCTCTGCCTCGACTGCCGGACGTATTGCGTATGGCACCGGTCTTGCCTTAAAACATTTTGAAATTGCTGTATCTTCCACTTTTATTGAGGCGGTGATGCCTTTCAAGGTTCCTAGTTTCTCTTGAAACACTTCTTTGGCGTTGGCCAAGATGTCTTTTAATCGTTCAGGTATGATGTCATCATTGTTTTTTTCCTTACTGGTCACCGTCAGTGCCTGAATGGAGTGCCAGTCTAAACGTATCTTCCTTATCCATTCACGTCCCAACAACGGTGGACCACCATCTTGTAGAATGTATAAATACAACTTTTGTATTTCTTTGCCGTTGTATACCACAGGCACCCTTATTTTTCCTTTGGGGTAGACTTTCTGCCCCGTATATGTTTTTAAGATAATGGATGTGTCTTTTAGAGGTATATGCGAAAATAGCCTCTCGTAATCTCGTCGATTTATTACGGTTAGAGCTGATCCTGTATCTAGCTCCATTTTAACTGGGGACCCTGCTATTGTGAGGGTAACCCAAATGGTTTGGTAATCCTCTTTGGCAAGTACATTATGTAATTTGAGACAGCTTAGTCTCTTGTTTCCGGAGTCGCTATCGCTATTCTGGTCTTCGGAGCTATTGTCCGTCATCATTTGTACCTTCCTGTACTTTTCTTTATTGATTTTTTGTTTTCTGTCAGTGGATTTATTTTGTCCAGATTGGCATATCCGTGCAATGTGTCCAATCTTACCACATTGCCTGCATGCTTTGCCCTTGAACCAGCAGTCCCTCTGGTTATGGGTGGATCTGCTGCAGCGAGAACATCTTCCGAACTCCTGTGTCATTTTATGGGTGCCGAAGTCCTGTGTCTCTTGTTGTATCTCTGCAGCTCCTTTTGCTGCTGCTTCGTATGATACAGCCATACTGAAAGCTTTGTCCAATGTTAAATCTTTTTCAGAAAGCAGTCTTTTTTGTGTTCCTTCACTTAAGAGACCGCAAACAAATTTGTCTCGAAGATAATCCGATAGTCCTGCTCCGAATTGGCAGTACTTTCATAGCTTTCTTAATTCGGTTAGGTAATCAGCGTTACTTTCATTCTTGTGTTGATTTCTCTTGAAGAACTTGAATCGTTCTGCTATCAGCAGCGGTGTTGGGTTTAAATGCTCCTGCAGGGTATCAACAATTTCTTTAAAAGTCTTGTCCTTTGGTTTGGCTGGAGTGATTAAATTTCGTAACAGCCCGTATGTCTTCGCGCCCATTAAGTTCAGAAGTACTGAAGCTTTTTTTTCATCTGTTATCCCATTTGCAGTGCAATAAACCTCTACTCTTTCCACGTATGTGGTCCAATCTTCTATTTCGCCATCAAAAGCCTCAATATTACCAGATTTAGGCATTTCAGAAAAGATATGGCACTTCCCGCGCTTTTTTTTTCTCTGTAGCAACGATATGCCGCTTCCCGCGCTTTCCCGCCGCTGCTACCGATAACAACGCTGTTTTACTGTGGTTTCCGTTTATTCACTGTTGGAGACTCGTTCCCGACGGAGGTCTAAACGCTGACCTGCTTGCCATGCTGGCCATCTCTCGAGTGCACCCTCCCAGTCCATTATTGCTTGCCTCCGATTTCGCTGCCTGTCTCAGCTGTAGAGCCCGCCGCTGGAGCTCCAGCCTGATGCCCAGGAAGGATTAGCGCAGTACCTGTCACCAGCTTGGCCAGCTGGTGAAACCACAGTTTCTCTTACTTCCTTGAGTCTTCTGGACGCTGGAGGAATCGATGTCCTTGAGGTGCTGCCGAATTGCAGGTAAGTCCGTTTCCACTTCGTCGCCACTGTAGTGTCCGTGTGTAGATAAAGACACTGAAGACAGGAGTTGGTTCATAGGTATTTACTAAGCAAGTCTGGGGGGGGGGTTTATAAAGGATATACACAATACACAGGCTTATATAGCCCAAGTGGCAATTACCGGCATTACGCACACCTGGGGCTCTTAAAGGCACATACACCATAATTGCTCTTAAAGGCACATACACCACATAAACCTTCCATTTTTTCACTTCGTTAGCTATTCTCCAATGGTAAGCAACGATGTTCTCTTTTGGCTTGCTAATTTGTGGAGAGCTGATTTAACTTCAGATTTTTTCTCTTCATCTCTTTCAATCACTTCTGACACCATGTATGGATTTCTTTGTGGGTTCAATGACGAGACATTTATGAAAGAGAATGTCTTTTAATCTAAAGTCTGTTCAACTCTTTATACAGCTTTACAGGAGACACGATGCTAGTGATGCATCTAGAACAAAACTGAAACTAAACTAAACTGCCTTGCTTGTCTCGGTCACATGCCCTCTGCTGGTCAGGCACAAGCAATCAATACATGCAAACTTGCTGGTAAGGCATCATAATCAAACAGGCAAATACCATCTCTATTTGCTGATATCATTACATCTCCTTTTCTTAAAACAAAAGTATTTTACTTTTAACTAACAACATGTTTTCTTTGTATTAATCTGCATTTTAACTGTAACACTTAATGAACTTACATTATCATTATCATGATCAAGGTTTTTTAACCTTGCTTTGTGTGTTCACATGAAATATGTCAATACACTAGAACTTGAAGAAAGAATAAGATAACATTACTTCCTTCTATAACAATAGTCCTTAAATTTGCTCAATGAGTCTCTCAGGAGGCTTCACGTGTCTTGAGGATTTTCTGATTGATTGTCCTTGAACCTGAGTTGTTGCCTCAGATGATTGGTTCTCAGCTGTGTGATCAGGTTGTTCAACAGTATCAGTCTCTTGACCTGCTGTGGCTGGTCCCATGAGAAGATCTCGACGATTTCTTCTCAGAACAGCACCCTCATCTGTCTGAATGGTGTATGATCTTGGTTGAACTTCACTCAGGACAGTTCCCTTCTGAGTCCATGTGTTTGTTTTGTCTTTCAACCTTACTTGGTCACCAGTGTGGAGTTCAGGTAGGTTTTGTGTTCCTCTGTCATAGTAGTACTTTTGCTTTTCTTTCTGTTGTTCTTTGAACTTCCTCACTTTCTCCCCCTCTTTTGTTTTCAGGAGGTTCTCCGGGATGGGTAGGTTTGACCTTAGCCGACGTCCCATAAGGAGTTGGGCTGGTGACTTACCACACTTGAGCGGCGTTGTGCGGTATACAAGCATGCTCTGGTAGAAGTCAGTTCCACTGTCTTTTGCCTTGTACATCAGTCTTCTCACTGTCTGGACCGATTTTTCCACTAGTCCATTGGACTGTGGATAGTGAGGACTTGACGTTGTGTGGACAAAGTCCCACTCTTTGGCAAAGTGTCGGAAACTTGCATTGTAAAACTGGGGTCCGTTGTCTGTGAAGAACTCGCTTGCCACGCCATGTCTGGAGAATATGGCTTTCATACATCTTATCACAGCATCTGCAGTGGTGGTATACAGTCTACAAACCTTTGGATACAGGGAGTAATAGTCTGTGACTTCAAGATAGTCCTTCCCTTGACATACGAATAGGTCAGCGCCTACCTTCTGGTAAGGTCTGTCTGGTGCTGCGTGTGGCTTTAGTGGTTCCACCGGATTGCTTGCTCGATATTTCAGGCATATTGTGCAGTTTGACACCTCATTTGTCACATCTTGGTTGATTTGTGGCCAGTACATCACCTCTCGTGCTCTTTTCTTACACTTTTCGATTCCCAGATGTCCTCCATGGATTCTTTTTAGCATCTCTTTTCTCAGACACTTTGAGATAACTATTTTACTTCCTTTGTAGATGATGTCTTCGACCACTGATAGTTCTGCCCTACAGTTCCAGTACTCTGCCATGTCAGGTGAGCAGTCTTGCTTCATGTTGGGCCATCCATCCAAGATGCTTTTCCTCAGTCGTCTCATTGTTTCATCTTTGTTTGTCTCAGTCTTTATGAGCTCCATTTTTGCATCTGCTATGGGCAGTACACTTGTGATCATGTCCACGTAGGCGTTCACTTTTTCATCCATTGTGGTGTTTGCGGGCTCACTTGGGTTTACAGCTCTGGACAACGTGTCTGCTGTATACATCAGCTTACCCGGTGTGTACGCAACATTCAGTGTATAGCGTTGCAGCCTGATCATCATTCTTTGTATTCTAAGCGGACAGCTATTTAGTGGCTTTTGGAACAATGCAATCAAGGGCTTATGGTCAGTCTCTACACTGATTGCTTGTCCTGCCACAAACTGGTGAAATCTTTCACAGGCGTATGTGATGCTGAGCAGCTCCTTTTCTATTTGAGCATATCGCGTCTCCGCATCTGTCATTGAGCGCGATGCATATGCAATAGGTTGCCAGTAGTCATATTTTTGCAGAAGAACGGCATCGAGCCCACTCTGTGATGCATCTGATGATATCTTGATGGGTCTCGCTGGGTCATAAAACCTCAGAACTGGTTCCTCTGTGAGCAGTTTCTTTAGATCGCTCCATGACTTCTCATGCTCATCATTCCATTCCCATTCTATGTTCTTTTCAGTTAGTCTTCTCAGTGGTGCCATCTTTTCTGAGAGGTTGGATATGAATTTACCCATGTAGTTGATCATTCCATTAAACCTCTGCATGTCCTTTTTGCATTGTGGCTTTGGCATATTCTCAATGGCGGACACCTTTCTGGGATCTGGTCTGACGCCCTCACCGCTAAGGATATCTCCCACGAATGTCAGTTCTGTCACCCCGAGCTGGCATTTCTCTCTATTCAGCTTCAGGTTTGTTTTCCTTGTTGCTTCCAGCACTTTTTTCAGTCTCTCATCATGCTCAGTTCTCGTGGTTCCCCATACTATGATGTCATCCATTGATGTATCAACTCCCTCCAGGTGCTCATAGATCATATGGATAGTCTTGTGGTACACTTCAGGAGCTAAGGCAATGCCAAATGGTAACCTTAGGAATCTGTATGTGCCAAATGGACTGTTGAACGTGCACAGTCTTGAACTTGCTTCGTCCAGCTTCATCTGCCAAAATTCTGATGATGCATCTAACTTGCTGAAATATTTCGCATTTGCAAACTGTGCCATGATTTCCTCACATGTAGGAAGCTTGAAGTGCTCTCTCTTTATTGCTCTGTTTAGATCTCTTGGATCCAGGCAAATTCTGAGCTTTCCATTCTTTTTGTCCACCACGACGAGGGAACTCACCCACTCAGTTGGCTCATCTATCTTCTGAATCACGTTCAGGCTTTCCATCCTGTCCAACTCTGCCTTCAGTTGCTTTTGAAGAGCAAACGGAACTTTTCTGCATGGATGTATGACCGGAGTCATACTTTTATCTACTCTGATCGTGTGTTCTCCTGGAATGCAGCCTAGACCCTTGAATAGGTCTTTGTACTCTTTCATGAGTTCATCATAGACTGTCTCTCCTTCGCTTTCCACAACGAGGACTCTCTTTACTAGGTTCAGTCTCTCACAGGCTTTTAAACCTAGTATGGCTTGCACCTCCTTTGGCACCACGATTAATGCCAACGTGTGCTCTCTGTCCTTGTGTGTCACTTTGACAATGCATCTTCCTTTCACTAGTATCTCAGTACCTGAATATCCTGTCACTTTCACTTTGATTCCATGTATCTTTGGTCTGGGTCTAATTTTCTTAAAATCAGTCTCTGATATCACATTAACTTGTGCTCCTGTATCCAATTTAAATGGGATGTGTATGTCATTCACTTTTAGTGTCAACATCCAGTCTCTTTCTTCTTTTTTGTTTTCAGACACAACATCTACATTGAACTCCTCTATCTCGCTTTCATCTACTGTGTGGACCTTGCTTTGTTGCGCTTGGTTCTTACAGCAACGGGCATAATGGTTGTTCTTGTTGCAACTATTGCATGTTTTACCATATGCTGGACACTTTCTTGGTGGATGCTGTGTACCGCATCGACTACATGACTTTCGATTGTCCCTTTCATTTTCGTTCGCTGGCCACGCCTCTTTTTTCACATTGGCACTCTCTTTGTTAAACGGTTTGTGTCCGTTCTTACTCACTGCATCCACGTTGCAGCTACTTTCACTGAACAGCTCCTTTGCCTGCAACTTCACAGTCTCTGTAGCCCTACACAGTGCTATGGCTTTTCCCAGGTCTAGATCTTGCTCTCTTAGCAGTCTTTCCCTTAGACCATTATCTGGAATATCACACACCAGTCTGTCTTTTATCAGCGAGTCTGTCAGTCCCCCAAATTCACATGATTTGCTTCTGTTTCTCAGTTCAGTCACATACTGATCAATAGTCTCACCCGTTTTCTGTACACATGTGAAAAATCTGTGCCTCTCAAATGTCACGTTACGTTTAGGCATGCAGTAGGCCTCAAACTGTTCCATTATTTTATCTAGCTTCATTTTGTCTCCATCAGCAGCGAATGTGAAGTTATTATACACCTCCAGTGCTTCATCACCCACGACATGTAAGAACAGTGACGCTTTCATTTTATCACCTTTCTCGTCAGCTCCGATTGCTGATAAATACAACCCCAAACGTTGTTTGAATCTCCTCCAATTTTCAGCCACATTACCTGTCAACTGAAGTGTCGCCGGTGGGTGTAAACCTTCCATTTTTTCACTTCGTTAGCTATTCTCCAATGGTAAGCAACGATGTTCTCTTTTGGCTTGCTAATTTGTGGAGAGCTGATTTAACTTCAGATTTTTTCTCTTCATCTCTTTCAATCACTTCTGACACCATGTATTGATTGCTTTGTGGGTTCAATGACGAGACATTTATGAAAGAGAATGTCTTTTAATCTAAAGTCTGTTCAACTCTTTATACAGCTTTACAGGAGACACGATGCTAGTGATGCATCTAGAACAAAACTGAAACTAAACTAAACTGCCTTGCTTGTCTCGGTCACATGCCCTCTGCTGGTCAGGCACAAGCAATCAATACATGCAAACTTGCTGGTAAGGCATCATAATCAAACAGGCAAATACCATCTCTATTTGCTGATATCATTACAGTTAGTGTCTTCTATCATGAAGACAGATACAAAATATTTGTTCAGAGTCTGCCATTTCCCTGTTCTCCATTATTAATTCCTCAATCTCATCCTCTAAGGGACCAATATTTACTTTAACTACTCTCCTCCTTTTTATATATCTGTAGAAGCTCTTACTATCTGTTTTAATATTTCTTGCTAGTTTACACTCATACTTCGTCTTCTCTCTCTTTATTTTTTTTAGTTATCCTTTGCTGGTTTTTTTTAATTTCCCAATCCTCTGGCCTCCCACCAATCTTGGCAATATTGTATGCCTTCATTTTCAATCTGATACCATCCTTTACTTCCTTAGTTAGCCACAGATGGTGCTCCCTTCTCTTAAAATCTTTCTTTCTCACTTGAATATATTTTTGTTGAGAGTTATGAAATATCTCCTTAAATGTCTGCCACTGCATTTCAAATGTCTTACCTTTAATTTATTTTTCCAGTCCACTTTAGCCAGTTCTGCCCTCATGCCATTGTAATTGCCTTTGTTTAAGATCAGGACATTGGTTTGAGATACAAATTTCTCACCCTCCAACTGAATTTGAAATTCAACCATGCTATGATCACTCTTTCTTGGAGGATCCTTTACTGTGAGATCATTTATTAATTCTATCTCAGTACCAGGTCCAAGATAGCTGCTCCCCTGGTTGGTTCATTACGTACTGTTCTAGGAAACCATCCCGGATACACTCTATGAACTCTTCCTCAAGGCTACTATGGCCAATTTGATTTGTCCAATCAATATGGAGATTAAAATCACCCATTTTTACAGGCCTCCATTATTTGTTGATTTATACTCTGTCCAACAGTATTGCTACTGTTCGGGGGCCTGTAGACTATGCCCACCAGAGATTTTTTCCCCTTATTATTTTTTATCTCCACCCAAACCGATTTTACATCTTGATCTTCTGAGCCAATATCACTTCTCACCACTGCACTGATCCCGTCCTTTACAAACAAAGCCATCCTCCCTCCCTTTCCTTTCTGTCTATCTTGCTGAATTGTCAAATACCCTGGAATAGTCAGTTCCCAGCCCTGGTCACCTTGCAACCACGTCTCTGTAATGGCGATCAGATCATTCCCATTTATACCTATTTGTGCCGTCAACTCATCTATCTTGTTACGAATGCTGCGTGCATTCAGATATATAGCTTTTAACTTTGTCTTTTTACCATTTCTCCTTGTTCTGGCCCCATTTTCTGCTGCACTCTTATTTTTAAACATTCTGTCCCTTCCTGTCACACTCTGGCTATTTTCCAAAATTCAATGGAATCTGGAACTGTACCCATGGATTGGAGAGTAGCGGATGTTATCCCACTATTCAAAAAGGGTGGCAGAGAGAAAGCGGGGAATTACAGACCGGTAAGCCTGACATCGGTAGTGGGGAAAATGCTAGAGTCCATTATAAAGGATGTAATAGCTGAGCACTTGGAAAACAGCGACAGGATCGGACAAAGTCAACATGGATTTACAAAAGGTAAATCGTGCTTGACTAATCTACTGGAATTTTTTGAGGATGTAACTGGGAAAATAGATAAGGGAGAACCAGTAGATGTGGTGTATTTGGACTTTAAAAAGGCTTTCGATAATGTCCCACTTAAGAGATTAGCGTGTAAAGTTAAGGCACATGGGATTGGGGGCAAGGCATTGACTTGGATAGAGAGCTGGTTGGCGGACAGAAAGCAGAGAGTAGGAATTAACGGGTCTTTTTCCGAGTGGCAGGCAGTGACTAGTGGGGTACCGCAGGGATCGGTCCTTGGACCCCAGCTATTCACAATATACATTAATGATCTAGATAAGGGAACTAGATGTAATATCTCCAAATTTGCAGACGACACAAAGCTGGGTGGGCGTGTGTGCTGCGAGGAGGATACCGAGAAACTCCAGGATGATTTGGACAGGTTGGGTGAATGGGCAGAAGCGTGGCAGATGCAATATAACGTGAATAAATGCGAGGTTATCCACTTTGGTGTCAAAAACAGAAAGGCAGACTATTATCTGAATGGCAATAGATTGGGAGAAGGGGAAGTGCAATGAGGCCTGGGTGTCCTCGTGCACCAGTCACTGAAGGTAAGCATGTAGTTGCAGCAGGCGGTGAAGAAGGCAAATGGTATGTTGGCCTTCATAGCGAAAGGGTTTGAGTACAGGAGCAAGGATGTCCTGCTGCAGTTGTACAGGGCCTTGGTGAGACCACACCTTGAGTACTGTGTGCAGTTTTGGTCGCCTTATCTGAGGAAGGATGTTCTTGCCATGGAAAGAGTTCAGCGAAGATTCACAAGGCTGATCCCTGGGATGGCAGGAACGACGTATGAGGAGAGATTGGGTCGATTGGGATTATACTCGCTGGAGTTCAGAAGAATGAGAGGGGATCTCATCGAAACTTATAAAATTCTGACAGGTCTGGACAAACTAGATGCAGGTAGAATGTTCCCGATGGTCGGAGAGTCCAGAACCAGGGGTCATAGTCTAAGGATAAGTGGTAAGCCATTTAGGACAGAGATGAGGAAGAATTTCTTCACCCAGAGAGTGGTGAACCTGTGGAATTCTCTACCACAGAAGGCGGTTGAGGTCAAGTCTTTAAATATATTCAAGAAGGAGTTAGATATATTTCTTAAAGCTAAAGGTATCAAGGGATATGGGGAGAAGGCAGGTACGGGGCACTGAGTTTGGATGATCAGCCATGATCTCATCGAATGGCAGAGCAGGCTCGAGGGGCCGAATGGCCTACTCCTGCTCCTATCTTCTATATTTCTATGTTTCTATGTTTCCCCCATCTCTATCCTGCTTTATTGTTTTCTCATTTCTCATTGACTGTTTAAATTCCCGCTCACCTGGAACCTCCCCCTCCCACTATTTAGTTTAAGGGAGTGAATATGAGGAATGTACCAGGGGGAGTGGACAGGGTGAGAGAGAGTAATTGTTTTAATAAGGACTAGGGCGTCAAAAGTGGTGAGGTTATGTTTGAGCAGTCAGCCACTTATGTATACTTTGCCAGTGATGAAGCCAGTATTACTGAACGGGCGCTCAGCTTTAAGAATAAGAAATAGGAGCAGGAATAGGCCACTTTGCCCCGCGAGCCTGCTCCGCCATTCAATAAGATCATGGCTGATCTTGGGTTCCAAGCCATTTCCCTGCCTTCTCCCCATAACCCTTCACTCCCTTATTTTGCTGCTCTCGCTGGCTTCCCATGGGTGCCCATCAAGGAACCCCCAAATCACTGAGGGATGTGTGTTCGTGAACCGAAAGGGCTTCCACTCCCTCAATGTGCAGCTCCTCTGCAACCACAGAAAGATCATCATGCATGTGTGTTCCAGGTTCCGAGGGAGCTGTCATAACTCTTTCAACCTGCACCCGTTCATCCTCCCTCAGCTCTTCGCACCTCCAACCAGACTTAACGGCTGGCTGCTTGGAGACAAGGGCTATCCAATGAAGACATGACTGGTAACATCTTTGAGGAGGCCGAGCAATGAAGCTGAGGAGCGTTATAATCAAAGCCACATCACGGCCAGATGTGTAATAGAGCAAGCAATCAGGATGCTAAAGATGCACTTCAGATGCCTGGACAGATCTGGAGGAGCCCTTCAGTACACACCAGCCAAGGACTCCAGAATGATCGCTGTATGTTGTGCACTGCAAAACACAGCGCAGCAGCAAGGATTGGAGCTGCAGCAGGAACAAGGCGCAGGAGGCCTGGGATGGACTCATAATGGCACCATTTAGTGAGGTTGCACCATTGCACCCATCTGGCTCCTAGATGCTGAAACTAACTTTCCCCCCCAACCAAACCACAAAGCAGTCCTAAAATGTCCAAACCATTCCTGTCACACACACACACCCATTGCTCGATATTAAGTAATGTCTCACTATTCACCACAACCGACAAGGTCACTTCCCAGGTAGCAGGCAAAAATGGACAAGATGGGAAAGTGCTACAAAGAAGTAAATTTACATGGGTTATAAATGGGACTGAAACCTAACAATTTAACATCTTGGAAAACACCCATGTGCATACCCTTGTGTATCTACAATTGCATAATTGTTCTTTTCCACGTGCTCCTACGACGTGCACCCCCTGTGGCTTCTGCAGAGGTAGAGGCAGGCTGGTCACTTCCCTGCTTTGACTGCTTAGACACTTTTGGCAGACTTTCTCTGGGCTTTGGAGCCTTTGAGGGCCCCGCCAAAGACTGCTCCTCCTGCAACTGTGCAGGGCAGACTCAGACATTGGGATCCGAGGCAGCATGTGGGGCTCTGACTGAGGGGGAGGCAATGGGGCAGAAGTGTGAACGCTTTGACCAGAGCCCCCACTTCCATGTGCCCTCTCACTATCATCCCTCTCATGGGCCACCTGCACTTCCCTGCTAGCAAGGAGCCAGAGAGCATTTTGCTGCACATCAGTGGGGCCATGAACACTTAAGTCTAGGTTGGTATCCCTCCTAGAGATGAGTTCAATAAGAATCTGCAAACTGTTGTTCACAGCAAACATGTTCTTGTTTAACTGGCACATTTGCTGCTCCATGCAGCTGGTCATCTTTTTGCTGGAAGAGCACATCGTCACCACCGGCTGCGACATGGTCCTGATCATGATGGCGATGGACTCCTCCATTCTCTGTACAATTGGGCATATCACAGCTGGAACAGTTGCCAGAGCCTCGCACATTTGTTGCTGCTCCTCCAAGTTCAGCCTCTTTGCCGAAGGCCACTGAGTTCAGCATCTGTATCCAGCTGAGCAACACTACTCTCTTTCACACAGGACCCACCAAAGTGTGCGTATCTGCACTGGTGCTGGGTGAGCATGGTCTGGTAATGGTGCACCTTCAGAAACTGGCACTTCCTCTGAGGAGTCATCTTCCTGCTCCAGCTGGGCAGTAGGGGGTGGGTGGGGGGAGTGGTTTGGTGGCGGCTGAAGTAAATTGGGAGAGTAAAGATTTGAAATAGCACTCTTATGATAAGAATGTTGCAAGTTACCATTATGCACCTGATCATATTTCACTGGCTGCTGACATCAAGTCAACATGAGTGACTGTCGAATGCCATTTGGCCGTATGATATTTAATTCTGCCACCAGGTTGCTGGGAGGTCCCCCTCTCTCCATCCCCCACTGCCAGCAGCTCTGCAACTCTAGTGATTTCCAGGGCCTCCTCCTCTGCTTTTGTCAATGCACTGTTAGTTGGTGGGCATCCTCTGGTTCTCTGCCTTTCCCTGGTGTTCTGCGCTCTCTTCTGCTACAAGGAACGAAACAAGAGAACTTTGAGTGAGATTGATGGAATGAGTGTAGGGGATGGATGGGCTACATCTGTAGATGGTGGCTATGAGGGAGTGGAGTGAAATTACCAAATGGCCTCCTCCTGTGGCGTTACTTTCGATGATTCTATGATTGCATTAGGCTGAGGGTGAGTGTCACTGGTGGATAGTCAGATGGCGATGTGATTAGGTGCATAAACAGTGAGTGATGGGTGCACCTGCAAGGTAGGTTGGTGTGAGGCGTGACGTGTAGAAGTAGGCTTGGGAAGGCAGCGTGATGGGGTTGGGGTGACGCACACATCAGGATGTAGTTGAATATGGCATTGCACTCACTTTTCCTGACCTCATGAGGTCATTAAATCGCTTCCTACACTGGATCCAGGAGCGGCTCACAACACCCCTGCTGCTCACTTCCTGGGCGATCTCCAGCCATGCCCTCTTTGTTTCAGTGACTAGCCTCTTCCTCCCGTTACCAGGAAAGAGGACGTCTTTGCGTGCTCTTATTCCCTGGAGCAGGATTTCCAGGGAGGAATCAGAAAACCTGGGGGCAGCCTTCTGCTGCAGAGCCTATTGGAACTATGTAACAGCAACAGCCAACTCTCACAACAACCTCAGAAGCACCTCCATCAACCTTCAACTCTGTCAGACTGCTTGTCCAACATCCAGTGTCACTGGTGGATAGTCAGATGGGGATGTGAGTAGGTGCATAAACAGTGAGTGACGGGTGTGTTGTGTATGTACCTTTAAGAGAAGAACTGATTCTATACTGCAGTACCGGCAGTGACAACCCCTGTATATAAAGCCATTGCAGGGTTCTGTATTTCAGTCTTAAGTTACCCTCTGTTCAGTAAATACCTGTTATTATTGTTCTCCTGCAGTCCGTGTATTATTTATACTTGGACACTACATTGGCGACGAACAGGTTCGAACTCACCTGCAGTACTGCATCACCTCACGGGGATCTTTCCCTGAGAAGAAGCTTTTGGAGGTCGAAATCAGAACAACAGGCGTCAACCGTGGGCAACCGCCCAAGGATCCTAGCGGAGTTCGGAGAGTTGCAGGAGAGGCTGTGGAGAGCTGGGCTTGGCTCCCCAGTCAAGGTGTTCCAGCAAATCGTGCTGGTAGCAGGTAGTGCGCTGACCCTTCCGGACTGCGGCGGGCTCGAGCTCGATCGAGCGGCTCTGCAAAGGGGCCGTGCAGCGTCGTCGGGAGGAAAAGAGAGAGAGAGAGAGAGGGTGGAGCACACAGGGCGCGTTCGGTGCTCAAGAACCGGGCAGCGTAGCGAAAATAAAACAAGGGGAAGGAAAAGTGAGATGCGCCGAAGCCGCGGGTCACCGCCATTACCCTGCAGAATGCTAGGAGCAGCGTGGCAGCAAGGGGAAGAAGGAAAAGCGCGGGAGGCACCACTTTATTCCATTGGGGAAGAAGGAAAAGCGTGGGAGGCGCCATTTTAATCCATTGGTGAAGAAGAAAAAGCGCGGGAGGTGCCATTTTAAATCACGCAAGATGCCGAAAAGTGGCAGTATCACTGCTTTTGACAACGAGGTAGAAGACTGGGCCACGTATGTGGAAAGAATTGAAGTGTACTGGAAGGCAAATGAGGTGGCCGATGGAAAGAAGTCGTCGGTATTATTAAATTTGATGGGCGCGAGAACGTACAGCCTATTGCGGAATTTAATTACCCCAGCTAAACCAATGGAGAAAAGTTTTGAAGACATTGTTAATACCTTACAGGAACACCTAAACCCTATACCACTGCTGATAGCAGAAAGATTCAAGTTCCATAAAAGAAACCAGCACAAAGATGAGAGCAATGCTGACTATCTTACGGAACTACGCAAGTTATCGAAGCACTGCCAGTTCGGAGCAGGACTGGCAGACACCTTACGGGATAAGTTTGTCTGCAGGCTCCAGAGTGAAGGAACCTAGAAATGACTACTTTCGGAAAAGGACCTGACGCTAGAACAGGCTTTCAGCGTGGCAGTATCCTACGAAGCAGCAGCACGGGGAGCTGCGGAAATACAACAGAAACCACAAGAATACAGCGCTAACGAAATGGCGTATGGAGCAGAAAAGTGCTATCGCTGTGGCAGAACAACCCATGATCAGAAGGACTGCTGGTTTAAGGACAAAGTATGCAGGCAATGTGGGAAAATGGGACACATAGCAAGAGTCTGCAGGTCGTGAAAGAAAACCAACACTACAAGAACTACTAAGGAAAAGTACAAGAAAGTAAAGAAATTGACAGACAGTAGTTCGGAAGATCAGGAGAGTGATAAGGACTCTGGGAGCAGGAGACTAAGTTGTCTAAAGTTACACAACGTGATCGCAAAGGAGGATCACCGAACCATTTGGGTCACCCTCATGATAGCAGGGTCCCCAGTAAAGAAGGAATTGGACACAGGATCAGCCCTAACTGTCATGAATCGACGAGACTATGAGCGGCTATTCCCACACATACCCTTGAAGGACACGTCCATTGTATTGAAGACATACACAGGGCAAAAAGTCTACCCCAGAGGAAAAATAAGGGTGCCAGTTGAATACAACGGCAAGGAAACACAGAAACTGTATATATATATACTACCAGATGGAGGACCTCCATTATTGGGACGTGAATGGATCCAAAAAATACAATTGGATTGGCATTCCATTCAGGCGCTAACTGTGACTGATAAAAAGGATGATGACGTCACACCTGGATGACTGTCAAAGATTCTAACTGACGCGAAAGAGGTGTTCCAACAAGGACTTGGGACTCTAAAAGGAGTAACGGCAACGATAAAAATCGAAGATAACGCAAACCCAAAATTTTTTAAGGCCAGACCGGTACCTTACGCGATCCGCCCAGCCGTTGAAGCAGAGCTGGAGAGTCTAGAGCGTTCGGGTGTGCTGTCCAACGTGGACTGGAGCGAGTGGGCCACACCCATCGTTCCTGTAATGAAGAAATCATTGAGCAGCACGCCTGGGGAACCGAAGAAGGTTCGCATCTGTGGGGACTTCAAGGTAACTGTGAACCCAGTCCTGCACACAGTACAATATCCACTTCAACGGATAGAAGATATTTTCGCCTCACTATCTGGAGGGAAACGCTTTACGAAGATTGATCTGGCCCAAGCGTATCTACTAATGGATGTGGAAGAAGCATCTAGGAAATACCTCACGATAAACACTCACAAAGGCCTTTACCAGTACAATCGACTGGTATTCGGGGTAGCATCAGCCCCGGCTATTTGGCAGAGGGCGATGGAACAAGTCCTGCAAGGGATCCCGGGGACCCAGTGTTATTTGGACGACATCCTGGTTATGGGCGAAAATGACAGTGAACACCTTGCCAACCTGGAGCAGGTGCTCACGAGATTACAGGAATATGGGCTACGAGCCAACCGCCCCAAATGCGAGTTCTTCAGGAGACAAATCTCGTATTGTGGCCACATGATTGATGAGGAAGGGTTGCATAAGTCGCCGGACAAGATTGAGGCTGTAGTCAAGGCTCCAGCACCGGAAAATGTGTCACAACTGAGGTCGTTCCTTGGGTTGGTGAACTACTACCATAAGTTCTTGCCGAATTTATCTACAATTCTGCACCCACTGAACGCCCTGCTGTAAACTGGAGTAACATGGAAATGGAGTGATGAGTGTAAGCGTGCCTTTCAGAAATGTAAATGCCTAATCACTTCAAAAGAAGTATTGGCCCACTACAATCCAACACTACCGATTCGGTTAGCATGTGATGTGTCTCCCTAAGGCATCGGAGCGGTGCTGTCACACAAATTCCATGACGGTTCAGAGAGGCCAATAGCCTTTGCATCGCGCTCATTAACCTCAGCCGAGAGTAACTACGCCCAGATTGACAGGGAGGCCCTCAGCCTGGTGTGGGGGGTGAAGAAGTTCAATCACTATCTGCACGGGCAGAAAGTCACCCTACTGACTGATCATCAGCCCCTGGTCTCCATTTTTAACCCAAAGAAGGGCATTCCGGTGATGACTGCACAACGGCTGCAAAGATGGTCACTTTTTCTAGGGGCACATCAGTACGACATAGAGTACAAGGGTACGAAACAGCATGGAAACGCTGATGGGCTGTCGCACCTACCGTTGTCTACGGTAGAGGAAGCACCTGCAGTGGACCCTGTTGAGATATTCCATGCGACCATAGTCAAATGTCTACCTGTTACAAACTCAAGTGTAGAGAAGGAAACCCGAAATAACCCGACACTCTCTCGGGTCTATGATTTGACGGTGAAGGGATGACCAGCACATGGCGACTCACTGTTGCCAGCATTCTCGCCAAGGAGAGAGCAGCTGTCAGTGTGCCGGGGGACCTTGATGTGTGGATCCCGAGTGGTAATTCCACCCAAGTTGAGAGGTAGAGTGCTCAATGAGCTTCATGAGGGTCATCTGGGAGGGGTGAAAATGAAGAGCCTAGCCAGGGCGTTTGTGTGGTGGCCGGGAATCGATAAAGAAATCGAGGATATGACCAAGAGATGCACAGGATGCCAGAAGGTCCAAAACGCTCCACCACAGGCCCCGCTACATCCATGGGAGTGGCCTTCATCTCCATGGCAACGGGTACACATTGATTTTGCTGGTCCATTTATGGACTCAATGTTCCTAATCGCTGTGGACGCACATTCGAAATGGCCAGAGGTCATCAAAATGTCCTCCACCACCACGGAGAAAACTATTGCAGTCCTACGGACCATCTTCGCAAGGAATGGCTTGCCAGAACAGATTTGCTCCGACAATGGGCCACAGTTTGTGTCAGAGGATTTCCGGAGGTTTCTGAGGAATAATGGGGTGAAGCATTACACATCTGCCCCATATCATCCAGCCACAAATGGATTGGCTGAGAGGTTTGTTCAGACCTTTAAAAAGGCAATAAAGGCAATGCATAATGATGACATACCACTACAACACAAGGTGGATAATTTCTTGTTTGCTTACCGGAATGCGACACATGCAGTCACTAACCAAGCTCCAGCCATAATGTTCTTCAACCGAAGGCTAAGATGTCGCCTGGATTTGCTCAAACCAAACATAAGACGAGATGTTGAGGATAAGCAATTCCAGCACATAAATGAGAAGCCAACCAGGAGCTTCAAGATAGGGCAACCAGTCTTGGCCCGCGACTACCGAACAGAAAAATGGCAGCCAGGAACGATATGCACACAGCAGGGACCACTAATGTACACAGTGGATGTTGGAGAGAGCATCGTGAGACGCCATGCTGACCAGATTCTAGAGTCACAGGAACAAGCCAAACCCATACCACGAGCAGGTGCACCTGGTAATCAACCCGAAGTACAGATTGCGTCTACCTCAGAAGCAGTGGTATTGGAAGCTGACGAACCAACCAATGACAATGAGCCAGAATCAACTCCGCTGCAAGAACAGGATACTCGAGAAAGGCGCTATCCAGTCAGGATCAGGGAGCCTCCTCAAAGACTGAACTTATAAATGATTATTTCAATTGATGTATATAGTACAGAGAAAATTGTAATTGTAATTAGTTATTATTTAGTTGTTAAATGAATGTTATGTACAGTTTATCTAAAAGGGGAGGAATTGTTGTGTATGTACCTTTAAGAGAAGAACTGATTCTATACTGCAGTACCGGCAGTGACCACCCCTGTATATAAAGCCATAGCAGGCTTCTGTATTTCAGTCTTAAGTTACCCTCTGTTCCAGTATTTCCTGCCTGTGCAGCTGCCTCAGTCAGCAGGAGGAGAAGGAGCAGACAAACCAGGAGAGTGGAGAGTGTAAAGTGGTGGTCTCCTGACCAGGAAGAGGAGGATATCGTTAGACCACCACCACCTCCACCTCCACCATCATCACAGCAACTGAGGTGCCTGGAGAGAGAGGACAGAGGAGGAGGAGGAGAAGGGAGGCCAGCAACAACACCAACCAGGGGAGAGGCCTTTCCCATTACTGCCTTCCCAAATTGGCCTCCATTCCAGGCGAGAGGGGAGAGAAACAACGAACAACTACCAACTGTTTGGAAGGAGGGAAGAAAAACAGTATCTTTCAGGTGGGTGTTATTTGGTGCACTCCCCCAAAGACTTTGTATTTTAGGTGGGGGGAGAAAAGAAGATAAAAGGGCCGGATCATCAAGGGGTGTGTGTGTGTGTGGCTCTTGTAAAACACTCGGCCACACACACCATTAATTAAGCACCCCTTCCTATTGCCTGACCTGGGATAGCTGGCGCTGCCTAGGTGATCAGCCCAATTGTACATCGTTAAGACCTGGTGTGGGACTGAGCCTGGGGTGTCTCCAGCTTTCCCAGGTGAAGACATCTTCTCCCCCTGCTAGAAGACCACCTTCAAAGACTTTAATTTTTCATCGGAGAGTGCACCCCTGCCGACACCCACCCACCCACCATCCTGAGTGGCGACCCTGCCTTTGTGGCCTCCCTCCTTCCCACTGCCCCCCTCTCTCTCTCTCTCTCTTTGCCTTTCTCTGCCTTTCTCTCTGAGGCACCTCATTTCATCTTTAATTATTAATTGCCTATTGAGCAGAGGGGAGAAGGCCCTTCTCCCAATTTCAATCAATAAGGGGGAGAGGTGTGCCTTCAATTTAAACAGCTCCCTCTGCTCAATTGAGGACAAAAAAAATACCTGAGGCCACATTAACACCTTCAGGCCTGTGACTTGGGGTGAGTGTAGCCCTTTTTTAGAAAACACCCCAGAATGGTGACTGCATCTTCGCCAGTGACGGGGCCAGCCAAGACATATGCGGGAGTGGCAGCCACAGCCACAGCTGCTCCCACTGCTTCTGCTGCCCCGTCACCATTCAGACTAATAACAAAAAAGCTTGGGGTGAAGAGCTACACTCACCCCACTATGACCATTGAGGCCTGCGTTAAATGCATGGCTGGGGTTGTTGGCCCCTCAGCCATCGTTGCGGCCTCAAAAATGTATGGGAAGGCTGTGTTCTTCCTGGGGTCGGAGCGGGCGGTGTCCCTGGCTGTCACCAAGGGGCTCACCGTGGGCGGGACATTCCTGACGGTGGACCCCCTCAACGCCACCGCGCAGAGGGTGGTTATTTCGAACGTCCCGCCCTATGTTCCCGGTGAGCTCCTCCTTCCCCATCTACGACAACTTGGGGAGGTGAGGTTGGGGATCACACCCATCCTGCTCGGCTTCCGGGAGGCCAGCCTTCGCCACGTCTTCTCCTTCCGGCACCAGCTGTTCATCCAGCTGGCGCGGGAGGAGAACACTGACGGGGCATTCGTCGTCCACCACGAGGGGACCGCCTATCGCGTCTTCTGGACGTCGGACGGTGTGCGGTGCCACGCCTGCAAGGAGGTGGGGCACATCTGGAAAAACTGCCCTGCCTCCAAGGCCGCTGGATCATCTCGTGCGGCCGAGGCTGGCGCCGCCGACGCTCCTCCCCTCGGATCTGCCCACGTGTCGGGAACGTCTGATGCGCGGTCGATGTCGGGGGCCGATGCCACCAAGGCCTCCGGCGGGGGGGAGGGAGCGTGTCCGGCCGGAAAGAAGGCGCGGTGGAAAAATAAACACCTTAGGGCGGGTCCCCCCGCGGATGGCCAGCCCTTGCTCCTTGAGCCCCTTACACCCGCGCTCCTCGCGGAGTTAATCAGGGCAGACGTGAGCGGGAGGGGCCTCATGCCCGAGCCTGTGGCCGCAACCGCCATAGTGGAAACGCCATTACCTGTGGCCGGGCTCGGGCCCGAGGAGCCCAACAAACCTGCTCCGCCGGAGGGAGCTGAGGAGGAGGCCTCTGCAGACATGGAGGTCTCCCTCGCTCCCTCCGTGCTAAAAAGAAGGCGCGACCCCCTGGAAGAGGAGGAGGACTGGGAGGAGGAAGGTCCCTCCGAGCAGGGGGAGTCGTCGCCGGCCGCGGGTACTGCGCCCCCCCCCCGCTGTCGTCATCACCAGCGATCGGCAGGGGTCGCCTGTCCCTCGGGAGGCTGAGGCAGATGTGTCTGTCCGACGCGTGCCTCCCGGGGATGGGGACGAGACCCTGCCCATGGGGGGGGTCGCGGAACAACCCGCGGCGGTAATTGAAATTGACCTTCTATCGGTGCCGTTACCCCTCGCCGGGTCGGGCGGCCTGGGGTCTGGGTCGGGCGAGCTCAAGGATAATGAGCTCGCCCAATGCGACCCGGACATCTCCCAGGGGCTGCTCGTCCTGGTAGAGCTTTTAATTCAAAACCCCCCATCCGTTGGGTCAGAGGTTGGTGGCGGGGAGGAGGATGGCCCCCTGGCTGCGTCTCTGGTGCCGGACGTACTGGAGGAGCTGGGAATTGTTCTCTCCCTGGTTTCTCCGGTCGTTCCGGCATCTGAGGCGGAGGGGAGCTCTGAACCGCCGCCGTCTTCTGGCCCAGCACCCCTAGAGGAGCCCAGGGAGAAATCCTCTGCCGCCGACCCTGGGGGTGGGATCCGGGCGGAGGCGGGGCTGGCTGGCGCGGCCGAGCCGTTTGCTTCGCACTGCGCGGCGGACGGGTCGGCCGCTGGTGACGACCCCCTGGAGGAGGATGGGGACTCGGTGATGGGCACGGAGGACGATTCGGACTCCAGCGCCGACGAGGCGATGGATGACCTCGTGCCCCTTGCCGAGTCTCCCCTCATTCCCGTAAGGGAACTCCGGGATTTTATGGCCACGTGCCTGGGTCGGCGCAATAAGGTCCGGCTGGCCCTCGACAGGTGGTCGGAGCTGGCGCTGCTCATCGTATCCGTCCGCGCCGCCGTTAAGATCATGGGCGCGGACGAGGGTGTGAACCCGCTCGAGCTGCGTCGGCTCACAACGTTTCTCACTGGGCTGCTGAGGAAGTGCCGGCCGACCAGCGGCTGCGCTTCCTCCCCCTGTTAGGTGTAGGTAGAGGTTGCACTATGCTTCTGACATGAAGATAACCATAGCCAGCCTCAACATCAACGGCAGCAGGGAGGCGCGCCGCAGATTCAATAACTTCTCGGTCCTTCGGGACGGGAAGTATGCGGTGTGCTTCCTGCAAGAAACCCACACCATTCCGGGAGACGAAGCCACGTGGCTCCTGGAGTGGCAAGGAGGGGTCAGCATGAGTCACCTCTCCAACAATTCCAGCGGGGTGGCTATCTTGCTGGCCCCGCATTTTCAGCCGGAGATCTTGGGGGTCAAGGAGCACATGCCGGGCCGCTTGCTCCAGGTCACTGTTCACCTGGGGGGCGTGCCGCTCCATCTAGTGAACGTGTATGCCCCTCAGACCGGTGCGCAGCAAGTGCGCTTCTTCGAAGAAGTGTCCGCTCTGTTGGGCTCCGTCGACGTGGGCGAGTGTGTCATCCTCGGGGGGGATTTTAACTGCACCCTCGAGGTGAGGGACCGTTCGGGTCCCCCGCGAAGCCCGGCGGTGATGGAGAAGTTGAGGGACCTGGTTGGGTCCTTCGACTTGGTGGACGTCTGGCGAAATCTCCACCCCGACTCCAGCGCCTTCACTAGCGTGAGGTCTTGGGGAGGAAGGTCCAGAATCGACCGCCTTTACATTTCCCGGGCGTACTTCTCCTGCGTTCTGGCGGCTTCCATGCGGCCGGTGCAGTGCACGGACCACCACCTGGTGTGGGCAGAGCTCGCTCCGCTGCGCGCGCGGGGGGGGGTCTGCGTACTGGCATTTTAACAACCTGCTGCTGGAGGACGCACGGTTCCGGGATTCGTTTTGCCTGTTCTGGGCTGACTGGAGAAGGAAGCGGGGGGGCTTCCCCTCCTTGAGGCTATGGTGGGACGTGGGCAAGGCTCACATCCGTCTCTTCTGTCAGGAGTACGCGAAGGGGTCGACCAAGAGGTGGGAGGCCCGGGTCAGGCGGTTGGAGAAGGAGGTGCTCGACCTGGAGTCCCGTCTCGGTCAGGTCGTCGAGGACCCGGCCCTGCGGAAGGTGTACGAAGAGAAGAAGGGCGCGCTGAAGGACCTGCAGCTCGTCGGGTCCCGAGGCGAGTCCGTGAGGTCGCGGATCCAGCTCCTGCGGGACCTGGACCACGGCTCCCCCTTCTTCTACTTACTGGAAAAAAGACGGTGGGTCCGTAAGCAGCTCTTGGGGCTGCTGGCCGACGACAGATCTCTGGTCTCGGATCCGGAGGGAATCAGCGCGGAGACCCGTGCCTACTACGGGGCTCTGTTCTCTCCGGATCCGTCCAGCAAGGATGTGCGCAGAATTTAGTGGGAGGGCCTGCCGAAGGTCAGCCCGGAGGGCGCCGAAAAATTGGACGCTCCGCTAAGCCTGGCGGAGCTGACCGGCGCCCTCTGCCAGCTCTCTAGGGGAAAGTCCCCGGGGCTGGACGGGCTGACCTTGGAGTTCCACAGGGCATTCTGGGACGTCTTGGGGGGCGACTACGCGCGGGTCCTGGGGGAAAGTTTGGCGACTGGGGAGATGCCCCTCTCTTGGCGCAGGGCGGTCATTGTTCTGCTGCCTAAGAAGGGCGATCTCCGCCTCCTTAAGAACTGGCGCCCGGTCTCCCTCCTCAGCACGGACTATAAAATCTTTGCCAGGGCCATGTCTGCTCGCCTTGGCACCGTGCTGGCCCACATGATCCACCCCGACCAGTCCTGCACGGTCCCGGGCTGGACCATCCACGATAACATCCATCTGGTCCGGGACCTGGTCCACCACTCCCAGAGGGCTGGTCTGTTGGTTGCCTTCCTTTCCCTGGGTCAGGAGAAGGCGTTCGACAGGGTGGATCACGAGTATCTCTTCGGGACTCTGCGCGCATTCGGGTTCGGGACGCATTTCGTCACCCGGATCCGACTTCTGTACGCCGCCGCGGAGTGTCTGATTAAAGTTAACGTGTCCTTGACGGTGCCCCTTCGCTTCGGGAGGGGGGTGCGTCAGGGATGCCCCATGTCCGGTCAGTTATACGCCGTTTGCGTGGAGCCATTCCTGCGCGTTTTGCGGAACAGGTTGACGGGACTGGCTCTGCAAGGGCCGGGCGTGGAGGTGGTCCTCTCGGCTTACACCGATGATGTGCTCCTCACGGTCACGGGTCCCGCTGACTTGCGGAGGATGCGAGAATGCCAGCAGATTTACTCGGACGCATCCTCCGCCAAGATCAACTGGGAGAAATGTTCCGGACTCCTGGTGGGTCAGTGGCGGGTGGACTCCCTGCCGGAGGAGTTCAGGCCTTTCGCCTGGAGCACCACGCACCTCCTCTATTTGGAAGTCTACCTTAGCCCTGCCGAGGACGCCTGGCCGGCGAACTGGCAAGAGCTGGAGGCCAAAGTCACCGCTCGCCTAGGACGCTGGACAGGACTGCTCCGAGTGTTGTCCTATAGGGGTCGAGCGCTGGTCATAAACCAGCTGGTGGCCGCCATGTTGTGGTACCGGTTGGTCACTTTGATCCCTCCCCCTGCGTTTGTCGCCAAGATGCAGAAGAAGCTCATCGACTTCTTCTGGGACAAAAGGAAGCACTGGGTCTCTGCCGCGGTTCTGTGTCTCCCGCTTAGGGAGGGCGGTCAGGCGCTGGTGTGCCTTCACACCCAGGCTGCGACTTTCCGTCTTCAGACGCTGCAGAGATACCTGTACATCGAGAATCCTCCGCGATGGTGTGCGCTGGCGACGTTTTCTTCCGCCAGCTGCACGGCCTCAATTACGACACGCAGCTCCTGTTCGCGAAAGTGGGCGGCAGGCGTGCCGGCCTGCAGGAGCTGCCTGTCTTCTACCAGGAACTACTATGGGTTTGGAACTACGTCGCTTCCAGGCGGAGCTCTCCCCCGTCAGGAGCGGTGGCTCTCCTTCGGGAGCCGCTGCTCAAGAATCCGCACCTCCACGAACACGGTTTTGGGCGGCTGACGGAGGGCAGGGCTGTGCCTGGCAAGGTGACCAGAGTCGGGGACCTGCTCGATGGCAGAGGAGTGGGCTGGATGGCGCCGGAGGAGATGGCGCGGCGCCTGTCCTGGGCCAACGTCCGGCTCACGGTCGAAGCCATCGAATCGGTGAAAGCGGCACTGGGCCCCGATTCCACTAGGTGTATCGAGGCGGCTCAAGCATGTGGGGCGATTCCGTCCGAGCTTACCCCCGTTCGGACGGAATTCCTCATCGGCGCCCGGCCCCGAAACTCCCCTCGGGAACCGGCGCCTCACAACTTGAGCCGTCTCGAGGAAATACCCTCCGTGCCTTTTCATTCCGCGCGGAGGGGTTTCCTGTACGGGTTGCTCCTGCACACTCTCCACTTTGCCATCTTCGTCTACCATCCGGACACGCCTTGGCGTGGCATCTTGCCGACTGGCGGTGGCGGAGGTCCCCAATGGAGGGCTCTCTACATGGGAGTCCTCCCTTGTTCCATCGGGGACTTGGCCTGGAGGGTGTTGCACGGAGCGGTCCCGTGCAATAAGGTTTTAAGTAGGTTCACAGACTCCCAGGCCGCCTGCATTTTTTGCGGCCTAGAGGAGTCCATGTTTCACGTTTATATGGAGTGTGAGAGGTTGCAGCCCCTCTTTCACTAATTGAAGGGGCTGCTCCTCGATTTTTGGTTGCACTTCAGTCCCACGCTCTTGATCTACGGTCACCCAGTGCGGAGGGGAGCGGACAGGTTGGAGGACCTCCTTGTGGGCCTGCTCCTGGGCCTGGCTAAAAGAGCCATCAATTGGTCCAGGCAGCGGGCGGTCGAGGGGGTCGTCCAGCCGGATTGCCTGCCTCTCTTGCGCGGCCATGTTCGCGCCCGGGTGGCCCTGGAGATGGAGCATGCGGTGTCCGCCGGTGCGCTTGAGTATTTCCGCGACCGGTGGGCGCCGCGGGGACTGGAGTGCATCATCAACCCGGATAACCAAATTTTAATATGATTTGTTAAGTTTTAGTTGAACTTTTGTTTACAGTCAATTTGGTTTTTTTTTTGGTACGAACAAAAAGAGTACCCTCTGTTCAGTAAATACCTTTTATTATTGTTCTCCTGCAGTCCGTGTATTATTTATACTCGGACACTACAGGGTGCACCTGCAAGGTAGGTTGGTGTGAGGCGTGACATGAAGCAGTAGGCTTGGGAAGGCAGAAGTAGGCTAGGGAAGGCAGCGTGATGGGGTTGGGGTGACGTGCACATCAGGATGTAGTTGAATATGGCATTGCACTCACCTTTCCTGACCTCATGAGGTCATTAAGTCGCTTCCTACACTGGATCCAGGAGCGGCTCACAACACCCCTGCTGCTCACTTCCTGGGCGATCTCCAACCATGCCCTCTTTGTTTCAGCAACTAGCCTCTTCCTCCCGTTACCAGGGAAGAGGACCTCTTTGCGTGCTCTCACTCCCTGGAGCAGGATTTCCAGGGAGGAACCAGACTACCTGGGGGCAGCCTTCTGGTGCAGAGCCTGCATCCTTGGTTATAAATGCTTGAACCTTCACAGTCAAACTATTGGAACTGTATAACAGCAACAGCCAACTCTCACAACCTCAGAACCACCTCCATCAACCTTCAACTCTGTCAGACTGCTTGTCCAACATCCAGTTCTGGATGAGCAAAAATTTTCTCCAATTAAATATTGGGAAGACCGAAGTTATTGTTTTTGGTCCCCGCCACAAACTCCGTTCCCTAGCCACTTACTCCATCCCTCTCCCTAACATCTGTCTGAGGCTGAACCACACTATTCACAACCTTGGTGTCATATTTGACCCTGAAATAAGTTTCCAATCACATACCTGCAGCATAACTAAGAATGCCTATTTCCACCTCCGTAACATCGCCTGTTTCCGCCCTTGCCTCAACTCATCTGCTGCTGAAACCCTCATCCATGCCTTTGTTACCTCTAGACTTGACTATTCCAATGCACTCCTGGCTGACGTCCCACTTTCTATCCTATGTAAACTTGCGATGATCCAAAACTCGGCTGCCCGTGTCCTAACTCGCACCAAGTCCCGCTCACACATCACCACTGTGCTCGCTGACCTACATTGGTTTGCCGTTAAGCAACGCCTCAATTTCAAAATTCTCATCCTTGTTTTCAAATCCCTCCATGGCCTCGCCCCTCCCTATCTCTGTAATCTCCTTCAGCCCCACAACCCCCCCGAGATATCTGCGCTCCTCTAATTTTGCCCTCTTGAGCATCCCTGATTATAATCGCTCAACCATTGGTGGCTGTGCCTTTTGTTGCCTAGGCCCTAAGCTCTGGAATTCCCAGCCTAAACCTCTCCGCCTCGCTACATCTCTTTCTTCCTTTAAGACGCTCCTTAAAACCTACCTCTTTGGCCAAGCTTTTGGTCACCTGCCTTAATTCCTCCTTATGTGGCTCGGTGTCAAATTTTTTGTCTTTTTAATACTCTTGTGCAGTGCCTTGGGATGTTTTACTATGTTAAAGAGGCTATATAAATACAAGTTGTTGTTGTTGTTATCGATGTGTGCAAGGCTCCTTTAAAATGTTGAGCTGAAGGCGCATCATCCGTGATGTCATCAGACCTGCTCCAGTTAATTTTCCAGGAAACTCGCATGACTAAGTTAAGTTAAACACACACTGCAGAGTGCGCTGATGGAAAATTCGGGCTAGCGATCCGCTATGTGGCCCCCATGGACCCGACCCGATTCAAAGGTAAGAATTCAGCCCATTGTTTACACAACGAGTTGTGTGATCTGCAATGCACTGCCTGAAAGGACGGTGGAAGCAGAGTTAATAGTAACATTCAAAAGAGAGTTGAATAAATACTTGAAGGGAAAGCATTTACAGGGCTATGGGGAAAGAGCAGTGGAGTGAGATTAATTGGATAGGTCTACCAAAGAGCTGGCACAGGCACAATGGGCTGAATGGTCTCCTTCTGTGCTGTATTATTCTATGATTCAATGATTTTGATCATGGAAATGGCACATGGTGAGCTATGCTCGCTAGATTGCAACTGGACGGTATAAGCAGCCCCATAGCTTACAAATGCAGTCCATCATATAAATCAGTTTAGCCATTTAGGTACACCTAGGGGTCGTTCCTTCACATTCAAAGTACAGACATCTGGGCCGTGAAATTCGTTTTTATCCACTTTTCAACTTAGTGATTTTTTTTTACTTCTTTTTAGTTTGCTGTTAGGAATGTACAGATAGATGCAGTTTCTGGAAATTCGACTGCATCATGGTGTACAAAGATGGGGCGATTTTGCCAGCTCTGGGGAGGCGGGTATGGAGGCGGGACTACCGGGAAAATGGCAGAATTTGGGGGCGGGTGGCAAACCCGTCCCCAACCCGCCTCCATGCCATCTTCCCAGGAGGCGGGATGCCGTCCTGCGCCGGGTCCCGTCCCCTTGGAGGCGGGAAGGGATTAAAGCCTGTTAACAGGTAGTTAATAGGCAGAAAATAGGATTATTCCCTTTTTGCCCTCAAGTGCGGGCTTCCCGAAGGCTCTGAAACCTGCCAGGTCAGTGAGGCGAATACTGGGTCTGCGGGGGTCGGGGCAATGCAAAAGTGTGGTGTGAAGGTAAGTGATGGGTGCAAGAGTTTAGAGGTGAATATCTGAGGTAAGTCCTAAGTGTTTTTAAAAATGTACTTGCCTTTGTTTCTTCCTGCAGGCTTCAGTCGGTTTCTATGCGGAGAGACTCGCACCTTCGTGTTGCAGATGAGAGGTGGCTGTTGCATTCTCAACAAACATCTCATTTCTGTAAAAGAAAGAAGGTTGATGAGGTCTTGTATGCAAGTCCTCATCAAACTGCAGAGAATGTCACTGTTTGACAGCTTCACAGAATTTTTTTTTGACAGATGTAGCTGGCATTCCCTTAATTGGCCTGTTAAGCCTGCTGGGCGGGATTAACAAGGTCAATCAAGGAAAATAGCGTGGGTTGGCCACAACTCGATGGAGGCGGGACTGAAACCCGACAAGCAGCAGTCCCGCCTCCAACGTGCCTCCATTCACAAAATCGCCCCCTAACATTCAATTGGGTGGCCTGTCCAAAAGAACCTACAATAATGATAATGAAACCAGCTAAAACCCTACTTAACTGGTATGAATAGTGCACTGTATTAAGTTTCTATACTAAGGCCACTGCAGAAAATATCTACCGAATCAACCAGATTGCTGTCTTTACATGCATAAAGCAAGTGATAGCTGCTGTGTTTGCTGGGACAGTACCTCACGGCTGAAGTCATCACATCATTCTGTGAGTTGACTCTCTGCTGTGCACAGTGGGTGGGCATTCCTGACATGGCAAAAAACTATCACAAGATTAGTAATAGGAGCCGGCATTGGCAGCCAGAAGTGATCAAGAATCTAGAAATTGCAAATTGGAGCCATTATGGAGCTAGAACATTAGGCGTACTTCAGGGAGTGGCATGATGATGACTCCCTAATAAGTGATCATGATCCCCAATAGGTGGTAACCAATGGGTTGAGAACTGTTTCATTAGAGTTTTCTACTCCTTTAAATAGGTCATAAGCATAACAGCTATTATGAGTAGTTGGCCGTGCCTTAGCAGTGGCTCCATGGTTGCACTCTTGCCTCTAGAACCAGAAGGCAATAGGTTCAAGCCCCACTCCAGAGACTTGAGCACATAATCTAGGCTGACACGTCAGTGCAGTACTAAGTAAGTGCTGCACTGTCAGAGGTGCTGTCTTTTGTATGAGATTTTCAACTGAGGCCCCATCTGCCCTCTCAGGTGGACGTAAACGATCGCATATCACTTTTCAAAGAAAAGTTATGGAGTTCTCCTGGTGTCTTGGCCAACATTTATCCCTTAACTAACATCACTAAAACAGATTATCTAGTCATTTATCTTATTGCTGTTTGAGGAACCTTACTGTGTGTAAATTGGCTGCTGTGTTTCCATACAAAACAACAGTGACTACACTTCAAGAAGGACTTCATTAGTTGTAAAGTGCTTTGGAACATCCTGAGGTCATGAATGGTGCTGTAATTATGTATTTTTTTCTTTCTGTATAGCACACTTGTGGTTGTAATTCCCAGTGTTACTTGTCATGCCAGCCTATTAGATGGATGATTATAAGTGAACTGCACTCTTCGATGTCAGTTTTTGAGATTAAAAAAACTCACCTGGCAATATCTTCAATTTGATAGGCTTGTTATAAAATGTGGATCATTCCAGTAACCTCAAAGTAGCAGTTATAAAAAGTGGCTTATACTTCAGTAAATCTTTGTTATCTTTACCTTCTGCTTATGGTCATTTTCTTTCACTGGTGAGTTGAAGGTGGCAGTAAAAGAGTCTGAGTGTAATTTTTTAACAGAAGTGCTGCTAGCAAAATAATAAAATAAGTTATTACCTTTGAATCTAAGACATACAATGTTAACATTGAGTGGCTTTGTGCAAACTACACTTGAATCAGTACATAGAAACAGTATTTTGCTGACTTTGCTATAGCAACAGTTTTAATCCTTAATGTAATCAAGTTTCACCCTATTCTGTTAGTCTTTTAAACATTAGGGCTCCTGCTATTCTTCCCTCAGACCACAATGCTAGGATACAGCTATTATTTTCCTCCATGGGATAGTCCATTCATTCAAGCAAGCAATATCTTTTGCTGTTTACACTCAAGTAAAGGAAGTTCAGGGGTCACAGCTCAGAATCTAATACTGTCACAATGCTAAGAGCAGAGCAAAGTGGCTGTAGGCAAAAGGAGTTGAAATGAAAGTAATCTGGGAAATTCCCGCTGCGTGCAAGTCCAATTAAAGTGTTTAAAATGTTTAATCCTATCTTTTTTAAAAAGTTCAGTTACTATCCTATTGGAAGTTTACAATCTATTTCTAGTTGGAGGGTAAGTTAAGGTGTGACATTAATTTCTCTTACCTGTCACACAAAGCTCATATTTAACACACATTTAGTGTAACTGCATTTAATTCCGTTCACATTAGGGTTTCATTTCATAGATTGTAACTGTAAGGCTTTCTCAATTTATATTTAGCTCCAGATAAATATATACCACATCCAAATATTAATCTGATCCACGCATTAAATTCCATTGTATTAAACCATTTCCTATTCATTCCCATTGCTTCGGATTCCTGACCCAAGCAAAACATTTGAATACAAAATCCTGATCCAAGCATAAAATGTTCCACAATTATCCAGTTTCTAAATTTCAGCATATTAACTATAGCCAACTTACTGCCAAATTTCACTTAGACAACGGCGCCGTTTAAACCTTTATATATCTATTAGGTGTTTTCTATTGTTTGAACTCACAGTTAGCTAGGCTGCGGAACACTTTTGCCAATTGACTATTTTGATTGCAATTGCTTAACCTTTTCATCAAAACAAAATTTGGATCCAAGTACAATATCTCTTGACAAACTAGAATTATAAGGGTGCAAATGTACCAGAAACGGACCTCTATGTCTGATTTTCCAACCTGCACCAAGCCTCTTCTCACAAAATTAGCCCAATATAGCTTTTGATGAATTATTAACCAATTAAGCTACCTAATCGAGCTGAGGCTCACAAAATTAAACATATTTAAATTGGAAAAAAGAAAACCAAAATAGAACATCATTTAATTTGTTAAAATGCTGAGTGGCATGATTAACATAGCTGTAAACCTCCTCTGCCACAGGTTAAGGAAAACAAGATTAAGACGGTCAACATTTAGCTACAGGATTGGTGCAGGATGGAAGGAGTCAAATTCTTGGGGGATTGTAATGAGTTCTGGAGCAAGAAAAGGCTATACTGAAGACTCAGTCTTCACCAATGCCCTTGCAGAGAGGGTAAATAGAGCAGATGGGGAAATTGCAATTTATATGGCAAAGGGTGGGGCAAGTCCAGGTTTGAAACTAGGGAAATAGAGCAGGATTAATCAAACTGTTGGAATCGAAGCAAAAGGCTTAGCTAAAACAAACAGTGAGAAAACATTTGCAGAAAAGAAAGAGGCCATGAGCTAGTTAGAGATAAACAATGAGAATTTCCTTGAGGGTTCTCCCAATCGACCGCTGTAACTGTTTACATGGTGTATCCGAGCTTTCTGCCAAAGATATGATGGCCGATCAGGAAAACCCTAGTGGAAATTACCAGCGAGAAACAGTGTTATAGAAGGGGGAAGGGATGTCCAAAAATTAAATGAGAAAACCAGGAAAGAAATTAAGGACCAAAGTTTGAAGAATTGGAGTCAGCATTGATTGCTATATATGTGAATATATGTATAGCATTCAAAACAAAACTGGACTGTGAAAGCATTAATAACATATTGGGGGATTGGATATAGTAGAGTGGCTTGGGTTTGGACAGGGTTGGGGTTTTAACAATTCCTGGTTATAAAATTTTCAGCAGGGATAGGGAGTAACAAAGAGGTGGAATGATTGGCAGTATTGGTGTTTGGCAGTATTGGTAAAGGATTATATCACAGAGCTAGAACATAAAGATGTCCTAGGGGTTGTGTTAAGACAAAATCCATATGAATAGTGTTAAGAAATAGGAAGGGAAATCATACCATTCTTGGTGTGCATTACCAGCCACTAAACAGTGGACATGATGTAGAGGTGAAGATCTACAGATGATTTAGTGAAATATGCAAGAAGAACAGGGCATTGATATTGAATGATTTTAATTATCCTAAGATTGATTGGAACAAAGATAATAAATGTGATTTAAGTGCAGAATACTTTTTAGAAGCTATTAAATTAGGGGGAAGAGTTGTGTAGATTGGAATTTACAAAGGGACGTAGACAGGTTAAGTGAGCAGGAAAAACTGTGGCAAATGGAGTTCAGTGTGGGGATGTGTGAGGTCATCCACTTTAGATCCAAGAAAGACAAATTTTCTTAATGGCGAGAGATCAGAAACTGTGGATGAGCAAAGACGTTTGGGTGCCAGGTACACACTTCATTAAAAGCTAATGCACAAGTACAAGCAGTTATCAAAAAGGTTAATGTAATATTGGCCTTTAACTCAAAGGGGTTGGATTACAAAGGGAAGAAGTTATGCTTCAGTTGTACAGAGCCTTGGTCAGGCCTCATCTGAAGTATTACGTTCAGTTCTGAGCACCGCAACTCAGGAAGGATATATTGGCCTTGGCAGGGATACAGCGCAGATTCACCAGAATGATACCAGGGTTTAAAGGATTAAATTATGAGGACAGGTTGCATAAACCTAGGTTGTATTCCCTTGAGCTTAGAAGGTTGAGCAGTGATCTAATTCAGCTGTTTAAAATGATAAAAGGATGTGATAGAGTAGATACAGAGAAGCTATTTCCTCTGGTAGGGGAATTTAGTACAATCTTAAAATTAGAGCTAGGCCATTCAGGAGTGAAACCAAGAAGCACTTGTTCACACAAAGGGCAGGTAAAATGCAGAATTCTTTCCATCAAAAGGCTGTGGATGCTGGGCCAATTAAAAATTTCAAGACTGAGGTCAACAGTCTTTTAGTAGGTAAGGATATGGATCAAAGGTGGATAAATGGAGTTGAGGTACAGATTAGGCATTATCTAATTGAATGGTGGAACAGGCTCGAGGGGCTGAATGGCCCACTCCTGTTCCTATGTTCCTACATACAGTACTGCTTCCTAGATGAGTATGTTTTCAGGACAACAAAGAAAGAAGCTTGATTTAGTTCTGGGAAATGAAGTGGGAAAATAACTAATGCAGGAGCAGGAGAAAAATTGGGAAATAACAAAAACAACATTGGTTCAACGTAAGAATAGAAAAGGAAATGAAGAGTCAAAGGTAAGGATGCCAACTGGAAAAACAGCAATACTCTGTGAAATAAGAAGGAATTGGGTCCAAAATAACTGGGTAGAAAAGTGAACTAACATGTTGGCAGATCAGCAGTGGGAAATCTTCACATATGAGATGGATAGAGTACAAAATAAATATATTCCTATAAGTAGTAAAAGGAGTGCATCTAAGAAAAGAATTATGCAGATAAATAGAGATTAAAACTAAACTGAGGCATATGATAAATGTTCGGCTGAAATACTAAAGACATTTTATAAGAAATATAGAAATTGCAGTGAGAAGATGAAAAGAGAGATTAAAAGTCATAACTGAGAATATGAAAAAAGGCTAACAGATAATATAAAAGGATGTGCGGGTTAGGTTGATTGGCTATGATAAATTGACCCTTAGTGTTAGGGGGATTAAATACGTGGGGTTACGGGGATAGGGTGGGATATGTGTTGGTGTAGGGGTTACGGGGATCGGGTGGGATATGTGTCGGTGCAGGCTCGATGGGCCGAAATGGCCTCTATCTGCATTGTGGGGTTTCTGTGGTTTCTGTGGTTTCTGTGGAAATAATAAAGTATTATTAAGTATATCCAAACAGTAAATAAATATTTAAATGGAGGATAGGACCACTCGGGAATGATTGAGGGAGTTTAATTGTGTCTATTTTTAAATAAACGAAGGTGGAAGTGAGAAGGTAGGCAGATAGAGGAAGATATAAAGCAATTGTTACAGATAACTGTAGAAAGGAATTGGCTCTAAGAATAAATAGCAGAACTGAAGGTGGATATGTCACTGGGTCCTGATGGCATGCACTTTAGGCTGTTGAAAGAAGTTAGAGAGTATTATGTCCGTGTGTAATTGAGACACGGACTGCAGGAGTTGGTTATAACAGGTTTTTACTGAATGGAGGCAACCTGGAACTACTATGCAAATGTTACTACACAGGCTTATATACAGGGGTGGTCACTACTGGTACTGCAGTATACAGGGGCTGCAGAATATAGTTCCTTCTGCAAAGTACATACACTACAATTCCTCCCCTTTTAGCTAAACAGTACATAACATTCGATTAACAATGAAATAACATATTTACAATTACAGTTGCTAGATACATTAGTTGAAGTTAAGCAATTATAAGTTCAGTCTTTGAGGAGGCTTCCTGATTCTGTCTGGATAATGCCTCTTTGGGGTATCAGGTTCTTCTGGCAATGTTGAGTCAGGATCAATGTCGTTGTTTGGTTCGTCTGCTTCCAATATCACCGATTCTGAGGTAGATGCAATTGGTACTTCGGTTTCATCGCCAGGTGTATCAGATCGTGGTGTGGAGTTGACGTTTCCCAGTGACTCTAGAATCTGGTCAGCATGGCATCTTACAATGCTCTCGCCAACGTCCACGGTATACATTAGAGGTCCTTGCCGTGTACAGATCGTTCCTGGCTGCCATTTCTCCGTGCGGTAGTCCCGGGCCAAAACTGGTTGACCTATCTTAAAACTCCTGGCCGGCCTTTCATTCATATTCTGAAACTGCCTGTTCTCCACATCTCTTCTGATGTTTGGCTTAACCAAATCCAAGCGGCATCGTAGTCTTCGATTGAAGAACATCATGGCTGGAGTTTGGTTGGTAACTGCATGTGTCGCATTCCGGTAGGCAAACAAGAAGTTATCCACCTTGTGCTGTAGGGGTATATCTTCATTACACATTGCCTTGATAGCCTTCTTGAATGTTTGAACGAACCTCTCGGCCAATCCATTAGTGGCTGGATGATATGGGCGGATGTGTAATGCTTAACACCATTGTTCTTTAAGAACCTCCGGAACTCTTCAGACACAAACTGTGGTCCATTGCCGGAGCAAATCTGTTCAGGCAGCCCATTCCTGGCGAATATGGTTCGTAAGACTGTGATAGTTTTTTCTGTGGTGGTTGAGGGCATTTTTATTACCTCTGGCCACTTTGAATGTGCATCCACCGCAATTAAAAACATTGAGTCCATAAATGGACCAGCAAAATCAATGTGCACCCTTTGCCATGGAGATGAGGGCCACTCCCATGGGTGTAAAGGGGCTTCTGGTGGGGCGTTTTGGACCTTCTGGCATCCTGTACAGCTCTTGGTCATCTCTTCGATTTCTCTATCGATTCCCGGCCACCACACAAATGCTCTGTCTAAGGTTTTTCACTTTTATCCCTCCCAGATGACCCTCATGAAGCTCATTGAGCACTCTATCCTTCAATTTGGGTGGAATTACTACTCTGGATCCACACATCAAGGTTCCTCTCTGAACCATCAAGGAATTTATGTGACAGTACCGCCCCAATGCCGTAGGGAGACGCATCACACGCCAATCTTATCGGTAGTGATGGGTTGTAGTGAGCCAATACTTCTCTTGAAGTGATTAGGTTCTTACTCTTCTGAAAGGCCCGCTTACATTCATCGCTCCATTTCCATGCTACTCCTGTTTGTAGTGGGGCATTCAGTGGGTGCAGAATTGTGGACAAATTCGGCAAAAACTTAGGTAGTAATTCACCAATCCGAGGAATGACCTCAGTTGCGACTCATTTTCAGGTGCTGGAGCCTTAACTACCACTTCAATTTTGTCAGGGGACTTATGTAACCCCTCTTCATCAATCACGTGGCCACAATACGATATCTGTTTCTTAAAAAACTCGCACTTGGGGCGATTGGCCCATAGCCCATGTTCAGTTAGTCTAGTGAGCACCTGCTCTAGGTTGGCAAGGTGTTCACTGTCATCTTCACCTGTCACTAGGATGTCGTCCAAGTAACACTGAGTCCCCGGAATTCCTTGCAGGACTTGTTCCATCGCTCTTTGCCATATCGCCGGAGCTGATGCTACTCCGAATGCCAGTCGATTATACTGGTAAAGACCTTTGTGAGTGTTTATCGTGAGATACTTCCTAGAGGATTCTTCAACCTCCATCTGCAAATATGCTTGTGCTAGGTCAATTTTTGTAAAACGCTTCCCTCCAGATAGTGAGGCGAAGATATCTTCTATCCTTGGAAGAGGATATTGTACTGTGTGAAGGACTGGGTTCACCGTCACCTTGAAGTCCCCACAAATGCGAACCTTCCTTGGCTCCTCAGACATATTGTTTAACGTTTTCTTCATGACAGGAACGATGGGTGTCGCCCACTCGCTCCAGTCTACCTTAGATAACACGCCTGCATTCTTCAGATTCTCCAGCTCTGCCTCGACGGCTGGGCGAATTGCATATGGTACCGGTCTTGCTTTGAAAAACTTGGGAATTGCATTCTCTTCTATTTTTATCGAGGCGGTTACGCCTTTAAGAGTTCCAAGTTCTTGTTGAAATACCTCTTTGGCGCTAGCTAAGATTGTCCAGGAGTGACGTCGTCATCCTTTTTACCAGCCACCGTCAGTGCCTGAATGGAGTGCCAGTCTAAACTTATCTTTCTGATCCATTCACATCCCAATAATGGTGGTCCACCATCTTGCAGTATGTACAGATACAATTTCTGTCTTTCCTTGCCGTTGTATTCGACAGGCACCCTTATTTTTCCTCTGGGGTAGACTTTTTGCCCCGTATACGTCTTCAAGACAATGGATGTCTCTTTCAAGGGTATGTGTGAGAATAGCCGCTCATAGTCTCGTCGATTCATGACAGTTAGAGCTGATCCTGTATCAAATTCCATTTTGACTTGGGACCCTGCTATCGTGAGGGTGACCCAAATGGTTCGGTGATCCTCTTTTGCGATTACGTTGTGAAGTTTGAGACAGCTTAGTCTCTTGTTCCCGGATCCACTATCGCTCATCTGGTCTTCGGAACTACTGTCCGTCATCTTTTGTACTTTCCTGTACGGTTCCTTAGTAGCCTTTTTGTTGTCATTGGTCTTCTTCCCAGACCTGCAAACTCATGCAATGTGTCCCATCTTTCCGCATTGCCTGCATATTTTGTCCTTGGACCAGCAGTCCTTCTGGTCATGGGTTGTTCTGCCGCAGCGATAACATTTTGCAAATCCCCGTGTCATTTCGTGGGTGCCGTATTCCTGCGGCTTTTGCTGTATTTCCACAGCTCCCCTGCTGCTTCGTACGATACTGCCACGCTGAAAGCCTTATCTAGCGTCTGCTCTTTCTCTGAGAGTAACCTCTTCTGGGTTCCTTCACTCAGGAGCCCACAGACAAATTTGTCCCGTAAGGTATCTGCCAGTCCTGCTCCGAACTGGCAGTGCTTTGATAGCTTGCGTAGTTCCGTAAGGTAATCAGCATTGCTCTCATCTTTATGCTGATTTCTCCTGTGGAATTTAAATCTTTCTGCTATCAGCAGCGGTGTAGGATTTAGGTGTTCCTGTAGGATAGCAACAATTTCATTAAAACTCTTTGCCTTCGGTTTGGCTGGAGTAATCAGGTCCCGCAATAGGCCGTACGTTCTTGCGCCCATTAAGTTTAGCAGTACCGATGCCTTTTTCTCATCGGCTACTTCGTTTGCCTCGCAATATACCTCGTCTCTTTCCACATACGTGGCCCAGTCCTCTATTGCATTATCGAAGGCAGTGATATTGACAGTCTTCGGCATCTTGGAAATCTAAGATGGCGCCTCCCGCGCTTTGCCTTCTTCCCCGCTGGATTAAGATGGTGCTGTTGCTGGCGTTTTATGCCTTGATGGCGACGCCCTATGGCCTTCACGCACTTCCCCCCGCGCTGCTGCTAACGCCGCTCTCCGCGGTTCCCGTGGCAAACTGCAGCTCCTCGCGGTTTTCTGCGCGTTTAATTTTTTATTATTTCCCCGTCGTCCGAACAACCCTGTGGGACACTTGCCTCCCTCTTCTCGGGTCTGTACGCTGCCCGGCTTCGTAGCACCGGCCGCGCCCTGTGTGCTCCACCCTCTCTCTCTCTCTCCTCTTCCCGACAACGCTGCTCGGCCCCGTTGCAAAGCCACCCGCTCAAGCTCTAGACCGCCGCAGCCCAGGAAGGATCAGTGTACTACCTGCCACCAGCCCGATTAGCTGAAGCACCATCGACAGGATAACCAAGCCCCGCTCTCAACAGCCTCTCCTGCAAATCTTCAACTCCACTGACCCAGAGGCGGATGCCCACGGTCGATGCCCGTTTCTTCTGTTTCTTTCTTCCTTCTGGCCTCGACCTCTGATAACTTTGCTTCAGGGATGGATCCCCATGAGGTGGTGCAGACTGTAGGTAAGTTCATATCTGCTCATCGCCAGTATTATGTCCGTGTGTAATTGAGACATGGACTGCAGGAGTTGGTTATAACAGGTCTTTACTGAATGGAGGCAACCTGGAACTACTATGCAAATGTTACTACACAGGCTTATATACAGGGGTGGTCACTACTGGTACTGCAGTATACAGGGGCTGCAGAATATAGTTCCTTCTGCAAAGTACATACACTACAGAGAGAATGGCCCAGAAATTCAGGTCTCCACGGGTGAGTACGCATGGGGTACTCGCCCGTAAGCCCAATGGAAGTGCCGGTTTCCTGCATGCACTGCGCATGCGCGGGAAACCGGCACTTCCATTCCCCTGAACAAAGAGGTTAAGAGGTGGAACGTGTGCACAGTAGAGGCTGCGCGTGTGCATCGAGCTTCATTTTTTTTTGCAGGTTTTCCTGGGAGGGTAAGTCTCCAGAAGTTAGACATGTAAAAAGCAGGCGTAAGGTTTGCTTTTTACAAGATAAGTGGTGAATTAATTAAAATTAAAACACTTTTTCCACAGGTTTATTATTTTTAAATACTTTAAGGAAAGGTAAGTTTATTTTTAATAACAGAAAAGGCTGGAAAAACTCAGCAGGCCAGGCAACATCCGTGGAGAGAAATTAGAGTCAACGTTTCGGGTCAAAACCCTTTATCAAGACGAAAGAGGCACAGGGAATGAAATAGATTAAGAGGCCGGGCTGGGAGAGAACAAAAGAGAAGAGGCATTAAGAGGTATTCGAAACGAGACGAGATGGTGATAGGACTAGTGGAGATAAAAGACAGCTCTAGATTAGGTGTGAAATGCGCTGGCAGAATGGGAGATACCTGCCATGTGGGAGAGAGGAAAAAAAAGGAAAGGGCGGGGTGGGAAACCAAAACAAAGGTGTGGATGAACAATAAGTAAAAATGTAATAGGGGCCGAGGTTATGATCTGAAATTGTTGAACTCGATATTGAGTCCGGAAGGCTGTAAAGTGCCTAATCGGAAGATGAGGTGCTGTTTCTCGAGTTTATGTTGAGCTTCCGTAGAACAATGCAAGAGGCCAAGGATGGTGAGGTCCGAGTGGGAATGGGGCGGTGAATTAAAATGACAGGCGACCGGAAGCTCGGAGTCACCCTTACGGACTGAACGGAGGTGTTCTGCAAAGCGGTCACCCAATCTGCGTTTGGTCTCCCCAATGTAGAGGAGACCGCATCATGAGCAGTGAATACAGTATACTAGATTGCAAGAAGTACAAGTGAATCGCTGTTTCACCTGGAAGGGGTGTTTGGGGCCCTGGACAGTGGGAAGGGGGGAGGTATAAGGGAAGGTGTTACATCTCCTGCGCTTGCACGGGAAGGTGCCAGGCAAAGGGGAAGGGGTGCTGGGGGTGATAGAGGAGTGGACTAGGGTGTCTCGGAGGGAGCGGTCCCTACGGAATGCTGAAAGGGGAGGGGAAGATGCGTTTGGTGTTCGGATCACTTTGGAGATGGCGGAAATGGCGCAGGATGATCCGTTGAATGTGGAGGCTGGTGGGGTGAAAGGTGAGGACAAGGGGAACCCTATCATGGTTCCGGGAGGGAGGGGCAGGGGTTAGGGCAGAAGTGCGGGAGATAGAACAGACATGGTCAAGGGCCGTGTCAACCACAGTAGAGGGGAATCCTCGGTTGAGGAAAAATGTCGGAAGCACTGGTGTGGAAGGTGGCATCGTCGGAACAGATGCGACGGAGATGGAGAAACTGGGAGAATGGAATAGAGTCCTTACAGGAGGCGGGGTGGGAGGAAGTGTAGTCCAGGTAGCTGTGGGAGTCAGTGGGCTTGTAGTGAATATTGGTCAGTAACCTATCCCCAGAGATGGAGATGGAGAAGTCGAGGAAGGGAAGAGTCAGAGATGGACCATGTGAAGGTGAGGGAAGGGTGGAAATTGGAGGCAAAGTGAATGAAATTGTCTAGTTCAAGGTGAGAGCAGGAAACGGCACCGATACAGTCATCAATGTATCGGAAAAAGAGTTGAGGGAGGGGACCCGAATAGGACTGGAAAAAAGAGTGTTCCACATTACCCACGAAAAGGCAGGCATAGCTCGGACCCATGCGGGTACCCATAGCAACACCTTTGATTTGGAGGAAATGAGTGGAGTTAAAGGAGAAGTTGTTCAATGTGAGAACAAGTTCAGCCAGGCGGAGGAGGGTAGTGGTGGATGGGGACTGGTCGGGCCTCTTTTCAAGGAAGAAGCGGAGCGCCCTCAGGCCATCCTGGTGGGGGATGGAGGTGTAGAGGGATTGTACGTCCATGGTGAAAAGGAGGCGGTTGGGGCCAGGAAACTGGAAACTGTTAAAGTGGCGGAGGGCGTCCGAAGAGTCACGGATGTAGGTGCGAAGAGACTGGACAAGGGGAGAAAAGATAGAGTCGAGATAGGAAGAGATAAGTTCCGTGTGGCAAGAACAGGCTGAAACGATGGGTCTACCAGGGCAGTCCTGTTTGTGGATCTTGGGAAGGAGGTAGAAGCAGGCTGTGCGGGGTTGGGGAACTTTGAGGTTGGTGGCCATGGGGGGAAGATCTCCAGAGGAGATGAGGTCAGTGACAGTCTTGGAAATGGTGGTTTGATGTTCGGTAGTGAGGTCATGGTCCAGGTGGAGGTAGGAGGAGGTGTCGGAGAGTTGGCGTTCAGCTTCCGCTAGGTAGAGGTCAGTTCACCAAACAACAACAGCACCACCCTTGTCAGCAGGTTTAATGACAATGTAAGGGTTGGATCTAAGAGAATGGAGTGCTGCAAGTTCAGAGGGAGGTAGGTTGGAGTGAGTGAGGGGAGCATTTTTTTCAAAAATGTAAATTACTGTTTAAAATAGTTATTTCATGTAATTTATCGTTTATTTTAAAAATGTGATTTTTAAAAATATATTTTAAGATTTAGTGATGTTATGGGGCCGTAGTATTTATAAGTTTTGACAGGTCTTCCTGTCAGACTTATGAATGGAGCATTCCCTGCTCCGATTGGCTCCCCATGGCCCACGTGATCCCAAGGGACGCATTGAACTAACTGCGCCCCTGAGATACGCAAGCACTGCGCGCCGGCAGCTGGAGCAGGCCCTGGATCGGAATTCCACGGGGGCCCACAGCTCAATGGCCAGCGCGCAAGGTAAGTGCAGGTCGGGGGCTTGCACTCGCGGGAAGCCCCCAACCTGAATTTCTGGGCCAATATAACAGATGCTCTGGTTACAAGTGTCCGTAAATGTACAAACTGTTCCAGTGGCTGGAGAGCAGTCGGTATAACACCTTTGTTCAAGAAGGATAAACCAGGTAACCATAAACCAATCAGTCGAACTTTGGTTGTGGGCAAATATTTAGAATCTGTAATTCATAATAAAATTGCTGAGCATTTAGAAATTCATGGATTAATAAAGGATAACCATAATGAGTTTTTAAAGGAAAGATATGATTAACAAATTTAATGGTGTAGGTTTTTTTGAGAATTGACTCTTTGAATAGATAAATGGAATACAGTAGACGTATTGTTATATAAATTTTCAGAAGGCACTCGATAAGGTGTGTCACAAGAGAATTGTTCCAAAAATTCAGGTGTATGATATAAAAGGAAATGTAGCAGCATGGAAGGAAAGTTGGTTGATGAACAGGAAAACAAAGATTTAGTGTACATGGGTGATGCTAGATTGGAAGAAGGTTGTTGGTGGTGCAACCCAGGGGCCAGTGCTGAATCTACTTTTGTTCCGATTTAAACTTGGGCATTGGAAGTGCAATCTCAATACTTGCTGACAACACAGTGGCTTGGCAAACAGTGAGGAAGACTATCGAAGACTTCAGGAAGACATAGATAGGTTAGCAGAATGGGCAGACAGGTGGAAAATGGAATTTAATCTGAGGCAATAAATTTTAGGAGGAAAAACAAAGAATTGGAGTATACATTCAAAGGAAAGGTGCTGAAGAATGTGGGTGAACAGAGAGACCTACAAGTTGAAATATTTAATTTCCTGAAAGTATGAATGCAGGTAGAATCATAGGCCACATTAAACAGCTCATAAAATAAATATTCTAGAATTACTTTTCTCTGATATTGCCTATTAATTACTTTCCATTTCCATTTCTAACTGAGAATGAGAATTAGCTCATTGATGGTACCTTAAACTGTCATTGAAGTGCCTTACTATTGTCCATTTGCTCCAAATCAAGCTCACACAGAGATGAACAGCCATTACTGAAAATATTGTCTGAAATCAGTACTATTTTCCCTCCCAGAAGTGATCTGAGGCAATCTACTCATAGGTTTGATGGTTATTTAATCCTGTCATGACAATGTTTTAGGTATGGATTAATTAAGGATTGACTTTGCTCCCCTGCTGTTGGGCGTGTTCTGTGCTTTCCTTGCATCTGATTCTGCAATGGATGTTTTTGGCGCGCCTCTTGTGGTTTCTGTTACTGTGTGAGAGGGCAATTCATTTCAATTTAAGCTATAGAATAACGCTGCAGTAGACATAGATACATGTCATTCACTCCACTTCCAGCAACATCAGAAATTCTCAGAGGAATCATTGGCACAAAAGGGCTGATTTTCTACCTTCCCCTCCCCTCCTCCAGGCACAAGTCAGGCAGAGTGCATTGAAAGTGCGCTCTGCCTAAACTGGCCTGAAACTGGCTAAGTTTGCAGATTCATATCATTAATCAGGGCCCAAGGTATCTCAAGTGCAGGCTCAAACCTTGGCTTTCTGGATACTGTTTTTGGACAATAGCTAAAAGGCCCCTAGTCTCAAAGATCTAATGGCAGACTTGAAAAATTAAAGGGCACTTAACCTTTTGGGTCCTCCATGGCCTTTCTCCGTGTTCCTCTCAGCTCCTTCGATCTAAGCAGGGAGGGGGCAATCACAAAGACTAAGACCTATTTCTTCTGGGCATGCTTCCTAATGGTACCCACCCAACATTGGAGGAGGAAAATAAGATAAGAAGCACCATTATATCACTCCTACCACATTTTCATGAGCTTCAAGTACTTGTGTCTGCTTTACCACCACCGCACCCCCCCCCCACCCCATCCCGCCACCCACAAGGAACATCTCCAGGTATCCCAGAGCAAACTTTTACTTCTGCTTTGTACTCGGGGAACTGAGAATCCCCTAGGTGTAACGCTGAGGAAAATTAGTCCTTACATTTCCCACAACTTGTCCCATGTTGTGGAACACAGACCAGCTACAGAAACAATGCTATTGGATAGAAATTATAAGCCATTTTAAGAGTTAGATTTTGTCTTAGCAGGTGTGTAGGCTCTTTTGGTGCAAATAGGAAGTTTTAATATTCAGTATGGTAATAAATGTATCACTGGAAATATAGTTGTTCAATCACATCCAAGTTGAGATGGAGCACTAAAATGTGGTATCACAAAATGTATATATTGTAAGATTAGGATCACAGGCTCACACAGATTACCCAACAGGGTTTTAGAAGTTGTAAGGCTTTTATTAAAGAGCTACAGTTTTAAAGCATAATCAGGTATTACATATGGTTTAAGCCAAGTATAATAGACATACAACCCGTGACAGTAGGAGCGATCTACGACTCCCGAATCGGAATGCCATGGACGGGGAGGCAGTACGGTGGTCTCGGATTGGGTGGATTTCTGCAGTCTGCTGCAGCGGTCACTTCCGTTGGGTCATCTCTCAAGCTGTTGAAGGTGTTAGGCCGACAGCCACCTCAGAGGCTAAACTTGACCAAGGTGTTAGGCCGTAGCCACCTCGGGGAAGCCTTCGCCCCTGACTGCCTGATTTCCTCTCTCGGTCGTCTATATTTATAGTTATTTCGGTGGGCAGGTAATCACCTGGTGTCAATCATTTGATCCCCATCCTATTGTCCAATTGTGAAGCGGGAAGGCATCCCTCGCCGTCCCTTTCTGCATGACTGACAAGGCCTCCCTCTTATCTTTCTGAGGAATGTTTTGTTATGTTTCTTTAAGGGCATTTTATGACTTTTCAGCTCCATTTTTGTCTATTATCCCCCACCCTGTGTTGTTTTGCATTTTACGATTCCTTTATCACTTCTATCTGTCTTTTGATGCTTGATATTCGACCTTGCTGGCATTTCTGCTCTCTGTTCCTGGCTGCATGTTGTCAGTCTCTGTTCTAAGAATTAAAACCCATCTTTGAATCTAACAGCTATTTCTTACAATATGCTCATGATCCCTCACATATGACAGACAATAAGGATGAAATTGGTCATGGGCAGTAACACAAAACAAGCGATAATGAATCAGCAGCCGGTTTTACACCCTGCCGATTTTATTTTTTATTGACTTCAATGGAAAAGAAGATCAGGCAGGGTGTAAAACGGGCTACTGATTTGTTATATCCTGTTTTACAGAACCGCTCAAGACCAATTTCACCCCCAGCTCATAAATTGACATAATATGTTAAGCAAGCATGGAAGAAAGGACCTTGTGGACTATCAAGCCTGATTAGTCTGGGCTTAGTAGTACACTCTAACTTCTAAAGCAGAAGGTTGAGGGCTTAAGCCGCACTCTAAGATATAAGTCCATAACCTAGCCTGATCCTTCAGTACAGAACTGAGGGAGTGCTATACTGTCAAAGGTGTTGTCTTTTGCATGAGAAGTTAAACTGAGGCTTGCTCAAGTGGACATAAAAGATTCCATGGCAATACTTGAAGAAGAGCAGGGAATTCTCCTGGTGTCTTGTCCAACATTCATCCCTCAACCAAAGCCACCAAAACAGTTTATCTGGTCGTTCATCTTGTATGCAAATTGGCTTCTATGTTTGCCTACATTACAATAGTGATTACGCTTCAAAAAATAATTAATTAACTGTAAAGCACTTTGTGATATCTTGAGGACATTAAAGTGCTGTATAAATAAAAGTTCTTTCTTTTCGACGGAATATGTTCTCCACATCAAGAATACAATCGCACATAAAGATTGTCGGGAATGGGGAGGGGAGACACTGGGTAATTATGGGATTTGGAGTGGAAAAAAGGCAGGATATGACTATAACAAAAAATTGGGGGAACATACTGGGCCTGGTTTTCCTCTCACCTCCTGCGCCTGGGTGCAGGCCAGTTGGAGCGTACCAAAATTATGCTTCACCTGACATGACCTGAACCTGCCTGGAATGCCAGGTACAGGTAATCCACCTAGTCCTAATGTTCCCTAGGTGCAGGCCTACGCATTGGCAAGGGTCTGTGTCCAGCATTGGGGGCGGAAATCCAGCGTTTACTGGAAGTTTGTATTTCCTCTCCTAACTTCTTAGAGAATTTTCAGTTCCCAGGCACAAAGGAAAGGAAAAGGGGATATGGCACCAGGTCTCCATTCACTTTATGTTGTCCCAGGATTTCCTGAGCATCCCCTAGGGGATGAGGGGTGGTGGAATGCTTGTTCCCAGGGCAAGCAAAAACAAGGGACAACCATGACCTGGAGCCTTAACCATAACCTAGAGCTCTACTACCCCAAATCATCCTTTTCACTCTTCTCTGAGTCCTCTTCAGTAGATCAATGTCCTTTTGAAGAAATCTGGGCATGCACCTGATTTATGCCTCCCATGATTTTCTGTCCATTAAATTATTTGATGGAAAATTGTGAGGCCCATGGATGGCATGTGCCTGAATTTCTGATATGCGCTCCCAGTACAAAAAATTCTGAACTAGGAGAACGAGAGATAAATATGGTCTTGCTGATGATTTATAGAAGATTACAATAACCTATTTCAACTTACTATCAAATGTACTGGAGATACAACACAGTGTTTAATTATCCTTGTTGATTAGATACTCTCAATCAATGATCAATAATTGCCCATTTTTTAATCTTTTTGCTCTTTGGATTTTGAACACATCTACACATGTTAACAAACTAACAAGAGCAACAACTGCCCAGATAATTGTGCCCAGTGCACATATTATGAACACCAGTTTGCACAATTTCTAAAATATTTTCAGTGTTTTGAACCCTTGGCCTCGATTTTTACAGGAGGCAGGAGCCCAGTAGCGTAGGTAAACCTTTCCAGTGTCCTGCCTGACACCCGGCCAGATTGACTACCTGGCTGGTGGGCGGGAGTGTGAATTTAGTGGCAGGAGTGGGGGGGGGGGGGGGGGGGTGCGGGGATATTTGGCACATGGGTGGGAAGAGTGAACACAGCCCTGAGCCTCCTGATCCGTGCAGAATTAAGTCAGCCAGGGACAATCGGGGAAGATGATCAGCTTAAGGGGGTCTGTGGCCACGATCAGGAGGGTGAACCCAAGGGCTGGGGAGGCCCAAGGCTTCCTTGTGAGGGCTAAAGGAGTACTCCTGCTGCTCCTGGTACACAATGGGGGCTAAATTGGATAAGGCCAGAAAACGGGTGCGGGGATCGCGATGCACGGTCTGCCCACCCCCATTGAAAATAGTGCAGGCAGACGTAACATTTGCTGCTGGCTGGCTCAGCACTCAACAGGGGGCTCAATATCGTGTGGAGTCTGCTCTCTATTTAAAGGTTGCCTGCAGAATGAAAGGTTACATAGATACATAGATACATAGAAGATAGGAGCAGGAGTAGGCCATTCGGCCCTTCGTGCCTGCTCCGCCATTCGATGAGATCATGGCTGATCCTTTAATTCAGTATCCCGTCCCCGCCTTCTCTCCGTAACCCTTAACCCCTTTTGCCCGTAGAAATATATCTAATTCCCTCTTAAATATATTTAATGAGCTGGCGTACACTGCCCTCTGTGGCAATGAGTTCCACAGGTTCACCACTCTCTGAGTGAAGAAATTCCCCCTCATCTCTGTCCTAAATGGTTTAGCCCTTATCCTTAAATTATGTCCTCTAGTTCTGTTCTCACCCGCCAAGGGAAACATTCCTTCTGCATCCAGTCTGTCTAGACCTGTCAGAATTTTATACACTTCTATGAGGTCCCCTCTCAATCTTCTAAACTCCAGTGTGTACATCCCTAAACTACATAGTCTCTCCTCATAGGTCATTCCCGCCATTCCTGGTATCAGCCTGGTGAATCGCCGCTGCACCCCCTCCATGGCAAGAACATCCTTCCTCAGATGAGGCGACCAAAACTGTACACAGTACTCGAGGTGTGGTCTCACCAGTGCCCTGTACAGCTGCAGCAAGGTATCCCTGTTCCTGTATTCTAACCCTTTTGCTATGAAGGCCAGCATACCGTTTGCCTTCTTGACCGCCTGTTGCACCTGCATGCTCGCCTTCAGTGACTGGTGTACAAGAACACCCAGGTCTCTCTGTACTTCCCCCTCTCCCAATCTATTGCCATTTGTCTGCACTTCTTAAAGGAGGTGCTTTGTGAGAGAAGCACCTCACTGTAACTGGAGCTGCAACTTAGCAATGTCTCAACAGGGCAGAGAAAGGGCAGCTTGGTTCTCTGATGCAGCACTGGAGGCCTTGGTGCAGGGTGTCTACAGGAGGAGACAGGTCCTCTACCCGCAGGGGGGCAGGAGGCCTTCCAGACACACTGTTCGAAAGCAGTGGGAGGAGACTGCTGAGGTCATCAGTGTCACCAGCCTTTCCCCCAGGACATGGATCCAGTGCCGGTAGAAGTTTGCTGACCTCACATGAGTGGTCAGTGAATGCATCTTCAAATGCCATATCCCGCCAACTGCATCACTGGCCTCATACACTGCTCAATGCACCACACCCCCATCACTCACCTAACAACGGCTCTCATGCAGGCTCAGCTTGCTGAGATCAAACTGCTGCCATCGTGGCTGGGTGTATGAGTGTGGAAAGGGGTCTGCAGGGTCTCACAGCAGTCCAATAATCTGTCCTGCAACAGATGTCTAGGATTGTTGAGGCGCCGCCTCAGGGGAGTGGCAGTGGCTCCATGGAGCAAGAACCTGCTGTCCTCTCTCAGGAGGACAGCATTCATACTCCCACCCCTGGCACTCTGCCAGTGCCATTGCAGTTGCCTGTCAGCCAGCCAGCCCAGACTGCTGCCACCCATGCCGAGGTGGTGCAGTCTACAGCTGGGCCTTCTAGGCCCAGAGCTGCTCGAGGTCATCCTGCAAGGCCATTTACAGTGTCCCCCACGGAAGTCAGCAGTCTTCCACCAGCAATGCTGCAGCCGCTGGAGCAGCACTGTGTCGGTGTTCTAGAATATGCAAAGAAACATGAAAGACGGACACTAAGGGAATGCACAAGGCTGATTAGTTGACTTTGTAATGTAATATTGGAATTAATCATTTATAAATTATGTTTCGAATGTTTGTTTTGCAGTGTCTTTCATTTCAGCATTGTGCCCAAGAGGACATTGTGATGTTACATAAGAACATAAGAAATAGGATCATGAGTAGGCCATTTGGTCCTTCAAGCCTGCTCCGCCATTCAACAAGATCGTGGCTGATCTTCTACCTCAACTCCACCTTCCCGCACTATCCCCATATCCCTTAATTCCCTTTGTTCCCAAAAATTTATCGATATCTGTCTTGAATATATTCAACGACTGAGCATCCACAGCTCTCTGGGGTTGAGAATTTCAAAGATTCACCACCCTCTGAGTGAAGAAATTTCTCCTCATCTCAGTCCTAAATGGCCGACCTCATATTCTGTGACTGTGACCCTGGGTTCTAGGTTCCCCAGTCAGGGGAAACATTTTCTCAGCATTAACCCTGTCAAGCCCCTTAAGAATTGTTTCAATTAGATCATCTCTCATTCTTCTAAACTCTAAGGAATATAGGCCTAGTCTACTCAATCTCTCCTTATAGGGCAATCTTCCCATCTCAGGAACCAGTCCAATGAACCTTTGTTACATTCCCTCTAAAGCAAGTATGTCTTTCCTTAGGTAAGGAGACCAGAACTGTACACATTACTCCAGGTGTGGCCTCACCAATGCCCTGTATAATTGTAGTAAGACTTCTTTACTATTATACTCTAAACCTTTTGTAACAAAAGCTAACATACCATTTGCTTTCCTAATTGCTTGCTGTACCTGCATGTTAACTTTCTGTGATTCTTGTACAAGGACACCCAGGCCCCTCTAAGTGCAGACATTTCCCAGTCTCTCACCATTCAAAAAATATTCTGCTTTTTTGTTTTTCCTACCAAAGTGGATAACTTCACACTTCCCCACGTTGTATTCCATTTGCCATGTTCTTGCCCATTCAGTCAACCTGTCTATATCTCTCTGCAGCCTCTTTGCGTCCTCCTCACAGCTTACATTTCCACCTAACTTTGTATCATCAGCAAACTTGGATACGTTACACTCAGTCCCTTCATCTAAGTCATTAATATAGGTTATAAATGTTCTATGACAGAGGGATGGTAAGGTGGGGAAGTGTTAAGCAATGGGGATCTAGTGTTTCATTCAAGGGAACCAGAGTCTGATGATGCGCTCACAAACAGCACGTCCAAAACAGGGATTTGCCGGCTGCCTCCTCCCTTCCTTCTCTTCCTCCTCTTCCTCCTCTCCTCCTTCTCCTCCTGAGCTGGTCGTGGAACCCATGGTGGCAAGGGCTGTGCCCTCATGATGGCCAAGCTGTGCAGGATGCAGCAGACCACCACGAATTGGGATAACCGCTCTGGTTAGTACTGGAGAGCTCCTCCCGAGTAGTCAAGGCTGCAGATCCGTTGCCTAAGCACTCGATGGTCTGTTTGATGAGGTTCCTCATGGCAGCATGACTGTCATTATATGATTGCTGGCCATGAGTGGTGGGGTTGCAGAATGGAGTCATCAGCCAGGTGTAGAGCTGATAGCCCTTGTCTCCAAGCAGCCACCCTCGGGTTCGACATGGTGGCTGGAAGATTGCTAGCACAGCGGACTGGTGCAGGATGAAGGCATCATGGCGACTACTGCCAGGATACTGGGCATTCATCATCATGATGTGCTGGGTGAGGTAGCCTTTGCAGTTGTGGTACATCTCAGCATTGATATGCAGCGCCCACAAAGTCACATGTATGCAGTCGGTGGTGCCCAATTTCCTGGAAAAGCCATTTACGCGCTCTTCCTGCTTCTCTGTTTAGAGAGAAGACAATTAATCCTTTCTCCTGGAGTGCAAAGCCTCTGTGACCTCCCAGATGCAGTGATGGACGGCAAACTGTGAGATGTTAGTTATGTCACCTGCTCCAGCCTGAAGGATCTGCTGGCGGAAAAATTCTGGGCTACAGTCAACTTGAAGGCCATTGGCAGAGCAGTCGTCGCCCTGCTCTGAGGCTGCAGGTCTTGTTTCAAGAGGTGGCAGTTATATGACCACCCCCTTGGTGAAATGGAGCCTCTGAATACACTGCTCCTGGCTTAGGTGCAGGTAGAAGATGTGCTCCCTGAAGACCCTAGGTGGGTAAGTTCCCCCTCCCCCTCCTCCCCCTGCGAGCAGCTTGTCTTCGCTGCCTCTGCTCCATCTCCCTGTCATGCTGCAGCACGAGGGGAACTGCAAGTAGAGCCCCCATGACTGGGAGCAAGTGATGTTGTCAGGGGCCTTCCAGTTACAGCCAACACCTTCCCAGTGTCCAGCAGCACTCTCTGCATGCTTTAACAATGTTATAAATGTCTTCCATCAAGCCAGTATTGATATAAACTCTGCAAGAGCCAGAAATAATCAGCTTACCTGCAAGTTGGATGTATCCCTTTAAATAGCGCTGGTTGGCGGGGTCGAACTGTGCATGTTTAAGAGAGGGCATTGTTTGGAATTGCGACGTCCAAAATGGAAGGTCATGTGTCAAATCAGCATTGCATGCTGACTGATGTCACGATCTGCCTACTCTGCATACTGCTGGAGCATGCATGTCTCGCCGTGCTATCGCCCTCACCAAAATGGCAACTCCCATTATTTTCCGAAACCGGCCTTGACTGCCGACGCTAAGGTGCCGAATTTCACGGCCATGGAGTTCGGAGACAGGCAAAGTTTTAAAATTTACCTGGCCTCTTCTGGCCACTCGGCTCCTTTTGCAGCTATCGGGCAGCAGACAGCGTGGGATTCCCACTGAGTTGAAGTACAAATTACGCTGCGCCTTTTGAATCTTAAGTAGGTCCCGGCCTACTTTTAGCGGGAGCTTCGTCCAGGGCCTGAGTTACTGCTGTGAATATTATTATAAATTTCAGCCAGGTGGGAGGTGCAGTAAGTGCAAAATGCACTCACAGCATAAGTTTGATGTCCGGAATAATTTAACTCACATGCCTCACCTGCATCCGTCGGTCAGCCGCCCGCCCAAAATGGGTAGAAAGCGGCAGCTGACCTATGGATGAGAAGAGAGTGGTAGCTCGGTCAGCCGGAGACCACCAGCCAGCACAAGGGAAGGCTCAGGTAAACAGGTAGGCTGCAGGGAAGGGGCTCTTGGGAGCATCTTGTGGGAGGAAAGGGAAGGATTCTAGGACAGGGGAGGCTGTAACTTTCCTTGTGGGAGACGGAGAAGCATTCCAATTCCTAATGGCCCCTCAAAGGAAAGTTATTCACTTAGCTTGGAGGGCCTGTTTATCTTCTTGACAGCTGTCGACCTGTCTTCAACTGGTGGGACAGCCATGGTGGCTTCCCTGCTTAGGCCTAGTGTAAAATGGGACCCCGATTTGCATAAATTTATGAGGGCCCCGCTATTTTCTGAGATAGGCAGTTCAAATGGTGTCCAGTGGGATTTCAGTGGGAAGGGGATGGTAAGGCTGAACGCTCCATTTTAAAGGCCACCCCCCCTCATCCACCTTGTACCCAGCAGGCAAAGTGGTTTAAATCCCCTGCCCCCCCACCCCTGCCCCAAGATTTACGTCACATTTTTTCAATGTAACTTTAAGTGTACAAAATGGATTTGTTAATTTTTTAAATTATTGCGGACTGGGTGGCGTAACAGGTTATAATATTGTCCTTTCACTTCTGGGGCCGGGGAGGTGGAAGGGGTTGTGTGCACTGCAGGTGAGGCCAAAGCTTTCCTTGTGGGACCTCATGAAGCATTAACCTTTTTGGGCCTCTTCTCGCCTGATCCACTTCCCTGCTAGTTTGGCTTGGCGGGAAACTCACTGCTGCTTCTCGCTCAGGCCACAGAGTCAAAATTCAATATGTTAAAAATGACTAAAGCCTATCACCGCAGCGCCCCCCCCCACACCCCCCACCCCATAGCTTTGGGTGCCCACCTTTCCCCGAACTCCATGTTTATATATTTTTTTAATCAATCACGGGATGTTGGCATCACTGGTTAAGGTTTAAGCCCTTGCCACAGTACCAAAATGGCTCTTATCAAAGTCACAAATGACATCCTATGCGACTGTGACCATGCTAAACTCTCCTTTCTCGTCCTTCCCGACCTGCAGCATTTGACACAGATGGCCCCACCGTTCTCCTTCAACATCTCTCCTCCGTTGTCCAGCCAGGTGGGACTGCACTCGCCTGGTTCTATTCTTATCTATCCAGTCGTAGTCAGAGAATCACCTGCAATGGCTTCTCTTCCCGCTCCCACACCATTACCTCTGGAGACCCCCAAGGATCTATCCTTGGCCCCCTCCAATTTCTCATCTACATGCTGCCCTTCGGCGAAATTATCCGAAAACACAACATCAGGTTCCACATGTATGCTGGCGACACCCAGCTCTACATCACCACCACTTCTCTTGACCCCTCCACGGTCTCTAAATTGTCAGACTGCTTGTCCAACATCCAGTTCTGGATGAGCAGAAATTTCCTCCAATTAAATATTCGGAAGACCGAAGCCATTGTCTTCGGTCCCCGCCACAAACTCCATTCCCTTGCCACTGACTCCATTGCCCTCCGTGGCTGAACCACACTGTTCGCAACCTTGGTGTTGTATTTGACTTCGAGATGAGCTTCCGACCACATATCTGCGCCATCACTAAGATTGCCTATTTCCACCTCCATAACATCGCCCAACTCCACCCCTGCCTCAGCTCATCTGCTGCTGAGACCCTGATACATGCCTTTCTTACCTCTAGACTTGACTATTCCAATGCACTCCTGGCCGCCCTCCCTTCTTCCACCTTCCATAAACTTAAGGTCAATTGAAACTCTGCTGCCCATATCCTAACTCGCACCAAGTCCCATTCACCCATCAACTCTGTGCTCGCTGATCTACATTGGCTCCCGGTTAACCAATGCCTCGATTTTAAAATTCTCATCCTTGTTTTCAAATCCCTCCATGGCCTCGCCTCTCTCTATCTCTGCAACCTCCTCCAGGCCCACCACCCAACAAGATATCTGCACTCCTTCAATTCTGGCTTCTTGCACACCCCTGATTTTAATTGTTCCACCATTGGTGGCCGCGCCTTCAGGTGCTGCAGCCTTAAGCTCTGGAAATCTCTCCCTAAACCTCGCTGCCTCTCTATCTCTTTTTCCTCCTTTAAGACGCTCCTTCAAACCTACTTCTTTGATCAGGCTTTTGGTCATCTGCCCTAATATCTCATTATGTGGCTAGGTGTCAAATTTTGATTGATAACACTCCTTTGAAGCCCCTGGGCACATAAAACTATGTTAAAGGTGCTATATAAATGCAAGTTGTTGTTGTTGGTGGTTCTTGCCCTCTGCTCATTTGAGCGTATAAAAATTGGAATTGGTCAGCTTCAAGTGGCCTAGGGGAGATAAGTAACCTGGAATATTTTAACTGCCCACCTCCCCTGTTTCCGCCAGGCAGAGAGGGTTAAAATCAACTCAATTTTTTTTTCACTCCTGGGACTTGACTTTGAATCCAGTCTAGAGCGATGGGATGAAACCCACCTCTCTCTACTACCTGTAAGGGTTCTTTATGAAATGAGTTTGGACAGTCTCAACCCAGTTCTCGTAGGAGTGATTCTCCAGCGCAAAATTACAAACAGTTCAGCAATATTCGGGTCTTTACTCGCGATCTCATTCAGAGAGACCAAAAGGATGCTTAGAGTGGGAAGAGGAAAATCTTACACTGGTGCAACAAGTCTTCTGAGTGTGGTGATTGTTGTGTATGTACCTTTAAGAGAAGAACTGATTTTATACTGCAGTACCAGCAGTGACCACACCTGTATAAAAGGCCCTAGCAGGCTTCTGTACTTCAGTCTGACGTTACCCTCTGTTCAAGTAAATACCTGTTTAATTGTTCTCCCGCAGTCCGTGTATTATTAAGGCGCGGACTTTACAATGGCGACGAGCAGGTTCGAACTCACCTGCGGTACTGCATCACCTCACGGGGATCTTTCCCTGAGAAGAAGTTTCTTGGAGGCCGAAGTCTGAGCAACGGGCGTCGACCGCGGGCAACCGCCCAAGGATCCATCGGTGTTCGGAGAATTGCGGGAGAGGCTGTGGAGAGCTGGGCTTGGCTCCCCAGTCAAGGTGTTCCAGCAAATCGTGCTGGTAGCAGGAAGTGCGCTGACCCTTCCGGACTGCGGCGGGCTCGAGCTCGATTGAGTGGCTCTGCAAAAGGGGCCGCGCAGCGTCGCTGGGAGGAAAAAGAGAGAGAGAGGGTGGAGCGCACAGGGTGCGGTCGGTGCTCAAGAACCGGGCAGCGGAGAGAAAATAAATGAGTGGAAGGAAAAGTGAGACGCGCTGAAGCCGCGGGTCACCGCCATTACCCTGTAGAACGCTGGGAGCAGCGTGGCAGCAAGGGGAAGAAGGAAAAGCGCGGGAGGCACCATTTTATTCCATTGGGGAAGAAGGAAAAGCGCAGGAGGCGCCATTTTATTCCATTGGGGAAGAAGAAAAATCGTGGGAGGCGCCATTTTAAATCACCCAAGATGCCGAAGAGTGGCAGCATCACTGCTTTCGACAACGAGGTAGAAGACTGGACCACGTATGTGGAAAGAATTGAAGTGTACTGCAATGCCAATGAGGTGGCCAATGGAAAGAAGGCGTCGGTATTATTAAATTTAATGGGCGCGAGAACGTACGGCCTATTGCAGAATTTAATTACCCCAGCTAAACCAATGGAGAAAAGTTTTGAAGAGGTTGTTAATATCTTACAGGAACACCTAAACCCTACACCGCTGCTGATAGCAGAAAGATTCAAGTTCCATAAAAGAAACCAGCACAGAGATGAGAACAATGCTGACTATCTTATGGAACTACGCAAGTTATCGAAGCACTGCCAGTTCGGAGCAGGACTGGCAGACACCTTACGGGATAAGTTTGTCTGCGGGCTCCAGAGTGAAGGAACCCAGAAACGACTACTTTCGGAAAAGGACCTGACGCTGGAACAGGCTTTCAGTGTGGCAGTATCCTACGAAGCAGCAGCACGGGGAGCTGCGGAAATACAACAGAAACCACAAGAATACAGCGCTAACGAAATGGCGTATGGAGCAGAAAAGTGCTATCACTGCGGCAGAACAACCCATGATCAGAAGGACTGCTGGTTTAAGGACAAAGTATGCAGGCAATGCGGGAAAATGGGACATATAGCAAGAGTCTGCAGGTCGGGAAAGAAAACCAACACTACAAGAACTACTAAGGAAAAGTACAAGAAAGTAAAAAAAATTACAGACAGTAGTTCGGAAGATCAGGAGAGTGATAATGACTCCGGGAGCAGGAGACTAAGTTGTCTAAAGTTACACAACCTGATTGCAAAGGAGGATCACCGAACCATTTGGGTCACCCTCATGATAGCAGGGTCCCAAGTAAAGATGGAATTGGATACAGGATCAGCCCTAACTGTCATGAATCGACGAGACGATGAGCGGCTATCCTCACACATACCCTTAAAGGACACGTCCATTGTATTGAAGATATACACGGGGCAAAAAGTCTACCCCAGAGGAAAAATAAAGGTGCCAGTTAAATATAACGGCAAGGAAACACAGAAACTGTATCTATATATACTACAAGATGGAGAACCACCATTATTGGGACGTGAATGGATCCGAAAAATACAATTGGATTGGCATTCCATTCATGCGCTAACTGTGACAGGCAAAAAGGATGATGACGTCACACCTGGACGACTGTCACAAATTCTAATTGACGTGAAAGAGGTGTTCCAACAAGGACTTGGGACTCTAAAAGGAGTAAAGGCAACGATAAAAATTGAAGATAACGCAAACCCAAAATTTTTTAAGGCCAGACCGGTGCCGTACGCGATCCGCCCAGCCGTTGAAGCAGAACTGGAGAGTCTGGAGCATTCGGGTGTGCTGTCCAAGGTGGACTGGAGCGAGTGGGCCACACCCATCATTCCTGTAATGAAGAAATCATTGAGCAGCACGCCTGGGGAGCCGAAGAAGGTTCGCATCTGTGGGGACTTCAAGGTAACTGTGAACCCAGTCCTGCACACAGTACAATATCCACTTCCACGGATAGAATATATTTTCGCCTCACTATCTGGAGGGAAACGCTTTACGAAGATTTATCTGGCCCAAGCGTATCTACAAATGGAGGTGGAAGAAGCATCTAGGAAATACCTCATGATAAACACTCACAAAGGCCTTTACCAGTACAATCGACTGGTATTCGGGGTAGCATCAGCCCCGGCTATTTGGCAGAGGGCGATGGAACAAGTGCTGCAAGGGATCCCAGGGACCCAGTGTTATTTGGACGACATCCTGGTTACGGGCGAAAATGATAGTGAACACCTTGCCAACCTGGAGCAGGTGCTCACTAGATTGCAGGAATATGGGCTACAAGCCAACCGCCCCAAATGCGAGTTCTTCAGGAGACAAATCTCGTATTGTGGCCACATGATTGATGAGGAAGGGTTGCATAAGTCGCCAGACAAGATTGAGGCTGTAGTCAAGGCTCCAGCACCGGAAAATGTGTCGCAACTGAGGTTGTTTCTCGGGCTGGTGAACTACTGCCATAAGTTCTTGCCGAATTCATCTACAATTCTGCAGCCACTGAATGCCCTGCTGCAAACTGGAGTAACATGGAAATGGAGTGATGAGTGTAAGCGTGCCTTTCAGAAATGTAAATGCCTAATCACTTCAAAAGAAGTATTGGCCCACTACAACCCAACACTACCGATTCAGTTGGCATGTGATGCGTCTCCCTACGGCATTGGAGCAGTGCTGTCACACAAATTCCTTGACGGTTCAGAGAGGCCAATAGCCTTTGCGTCGCACTCGTTAACCTCAGCCAAGCGTAACTACGCCCAGATTGACAGGGAGGCCCTCAGCCTGGTGTGGGGGATGAAGAGGTTCAATCACTATCTGCACGGGCAGAAATTCACCCTACTGACTGATCATCAGCCCCTGGTCTCCATTTTTAACCCAAAGAAGGGCGTTCCGGTGATGACGGCGCAACGGCTGCAAAGATGGTCACATTTTCTAGGGGCACATCAGTACGACATAGAGTACAAGGGTACGAAGCAGCATGGAAACACTGATGGGCTGTCGCACCTACCGTTGCCTATGGTAGAGGAAGCACCTGTAGTGGACCCTGTTGAGATATTCCATGCGACCATATTCGAATGTCTGCCTGTTACAAACTCAAGTATAGAGAATGAAACCCGAAATGACCCGACACTCTCTCGGGTTTATGATTTGACGGTGAAGGGATGGCCAGCACTGGCGACTCACTGTTGCCAGCATTCTCGCCAAGGAGAGAACAGCTGTCAGTGTGCCGGGGGACCTTGATGTGTGGATCCCGAGTGGTAATTCCACCCAAATTGAGAGACAGAGTGCTCAATGAGCTTCATGAGGGTCATCTGGGAGGGGTAAAAATGAAAAGCCTAGCCAGGGCTTATGTGTGGTGGCCGGGAATCGATAAACAAATCGAGGACCTGACCAAGAGCTGCCCAGGATGCCAGAAAGTCCAAAATGTACCACCACAGGCCCCTCTACACCCATGGGAGTGGCCCTCAGCTCCATGGCAACGGGTACACATTGATTTTGCTGGTCTATTTATGGACTCAATGTTTCTAATCGCCGTGGACGCCCATTCGAAATGGCCAGAGGTCATCAAAATGTCCTCCACCACCACGGAGAAAACTATTGCAGTCCTATGGACCATATTCGCCAGGAATGGCTTTCCAGAACAGATTTGCTCCGACAATGGGCCACAGTTTGTGTCCGAGGATTTCCGGAGGTTTCTGAGGAATAATGGGGTGAAACATTACACATCTGCCCCATATCATCCAGCCACAAATGGATTGGCTGAGAGGTTTGTTCAGACCTTTAAAAAGGCAATAAAGGCGATGTATAATGACGACATACCACTACAACACAAGGTAGATAATTTCTTGTTTGTTTACCGGAATGCGACACATGCAGTCACCAACCAAGCTCCAGCCATAATGTTCTTCAACCGAAGGCTAAGATGTCGCCTGGATTTGCTCAAACCAAACATAAGACGAGGTGTTGAGGATAAGCAATTCCAGCACATCAACGAGTTTTCCTGACTGACCTGTTTGGACACCATTCACACCTTTGATTGCTGTGATTATCTCTCAGCCGAGGTGTGATAAAGGGCAGTTAGAAAGATTACCTGTAATCATCTGGCAGTTTTCTCTGACTATATATGCTGTGCCTGTATGCTTCTCTTCACTTCACCTGATGAAGAAGCAGCGCTCCGAAAGCTTGTGATTTCAAATAAAGCTGTTGGACTATAACCTGGTGTTGTGTGACTTCCTACATCAGTCTTGCTTGTCCATGCTCTCAGCTGGAAGAGTGTGGTACAGTTGTGAATCATTCTAAAAGAACTAGACACTATGGAACAGGAAAAGAGCAAGACATAAATGGACTAATTGTAAATGTGATTTTTAGTCAATCAATCAGTTAACTATTACTCTTAATGCTGTGTATGCTTCATTAACACTAAGCCATCTAAGGTGTACTGAACAAATAGTCGCCCCACAGTTTAAATTATTGAGTAAACAAAGAAAGGGTAAAGTGAGTAAGTTTGCGCTTGTTTTATTCGCTTACAACTCAGGTGAAGGAGATTGTTTCTCTCAGTGGGACAATGTTGGCACTTTCCATTGACAATGTGCTAATTGCTATATATTTGGCACCTTCAATTGAATGCTGGTCTGTGTGCTCACTGCATCTGTGTTTACATACTCTCTGCATCAGTCAAGGGCCTGCTCTGGACTCTGTCAGCTCTTTTTAGGACAAGGTCTGTAAGAGCATAACCAAACTCTGTGTGGTTAGAATCAGCTGCTCCCCAGAGAAAAGCTGGGCAAAACCCTGCCTTTCATTAACAGTTTAAAAGGGGATTGACTGGTAACTATTTGTTAGTCTAGTGATATGAGGTTTGCAAAAAGTGTGAATGCATGTGGCTGTTGATAAATTGCTACGCATAGACCATCACTAATAATTTCTATCAACTGACAGTAAAATGGCAGTATTTGCTGTATATTGTTCCAAAAACAACATTTACTGCTAAAGCATAGGCCACTGTACAATGACAGATTGGAATCAATCTTACCAAAGTGGATATGAAGAGCTATTCTAAGTAAAACAGCTTGAACTCAAGCAGGAATATTATTTCCAGTAACTTGTGAATGTATGTGGTTTCCACCACTATGAGCCATACTAGAACACATTCCAAAACATAGCTTTAACAGTATTCTATTTGGAATAAAAATAGAAAAAATGTTTTTGCTATTTATATTATATCATTTTTCAACAAAGACTAATGTAGATGCAAGTAGACACAGTACAATGTATATATGTGGTTGTATATCTATATCTTGGTATCTCTTATATTTTATAATAAATTTAAAATGCACAGATAGATATACAGTAGATAGATAGATAGGTAGGTAGTGAGCAAAACAGATACAGACAGCAAACCACCTTTGCAATTACTGTTTTTGACACCTTTTCAAAAGGTGCAATAAAGAATTTGTTTTGAATGTATTCTCTATTGGTGCCTGAATTATACAAACATTAGAGAAAAAATAGCTAGCAATTTTTTTTTGCATTGAACAGTTTAAAGTGCTGTGGTATGTCAGTGCTTGCCATTTCCATGTGCTGGTTCACCAATTTCACCTGTTGCAATGTTGGAGCAGTGCTGAGACAGGAACTTCGATATACAGGAAGGAAGAGAATATTAGAAACAGAACCATCCCAGACTGTTCTCATGCACTTTCCAGCTGTTGGTTTCACAGTGGAAATGGCAGAGGTCTGGCAACATTGATACTCTAGTGAGCTGAGGAACAGATTTATAGGATATAGGTTTATGTTCAAAGCTACACTTGAGTTGAGTTCCTAGTCTCAGATGAGGGAGTAGGAATCAGAGAGTGACTTCACCTAGGCTACTTTAAAACACTTTCCAGCACCAGGCCAAAGCCTGAAGACAGGTTTTTGCCAGTCTCTTTGCCTGGTGAATGTTAAGTGACCCAGGGAGATCTGAAGAAAGAGGGAAGAAGTAAAAATAAATTAAAATGTGCAGAAATATTGCTAAAGTAAGAAAGTCAGCAGATCATCATCTAATTTGGTTAAGGAACAAGCTCTGTGCAGAATTCATAAAAAATGTGCATGACTTCTGTGGTAAGTCTGAGAACCCAACTGCATCATCATATCTAAAAATTGGACATATTGCATTTTCAATAAACAGAAAGACAGAAAAAAATTAAAGGCTTTGATACCAATAACTTTTGTGAAAGTTTCTGCCAAAGTACTGAAGATGTTCAATAAAAATATTTGACATTCCAGTTTGCCATACCAAGTCTGGTCTGCTTATGATGCTTTGTCAAGCACAGTTAAGATTTGGAAAAATGAATTACAAGCAAATCTATATGATATCAGCATACCCTATACAGACCTGCAAAAGTAATTTGATACAGTGGAGCATAAACATTGTCATGAGTAAATTCCTACATAATCAGCAACAAAGAATCAACTCAGAATCAAGCTCTTAACGGGCTTCTGGGAACATTTAAAGGTATGCTGTCACTTAAAGATAAGTGGCTGCATAGTGGGCAAAAGTTGTTTCAGTCTTTCTGAAGGCTGAAAATAATCTTTAAATATATTAATGGGCTAGAAATTCGTTATAGCCAAGGAATGGGCAGTGTCAGTAGAAAAGTTGGAGAATTAGCACCAGGCGCAAATGCTTTAGACTGCACACAAAATTCGTCCTCACTGCTCAATAAAATGATTGGAGTCCTAAAGCAAGTCTTAAAACCCAAGCTCATTGGCATTACACTTAAAGGGTGGACCAATATCGGCTGCAGTCTAATCGCAAGTCATCATTGCCACAGGCTTTTTTCACTACTTGAAGATTAGGTTCATTGATGCTGCAGCACGTCATTCTCAGCATTGCTGGTTGTGCAGCTGCCTCAGCAAGCAGAAACAGGACAAAGAGAAAGAGCTGGAGGACTGAAGCAGGTGTGCTCATGGCAGGTCCAAGCCCCGGGGAGAGAGCCTGCAGATTCTCCAATGAAGCATTGGAGGCATTGGTGTTCGCTGTGGAGAGATGGAGGGCGGTGCTCTACCCAGCAAGTAGCAGGAGACCCTCACCACAAGCCTTCCACACCATGTGGAGGGAGATAGCGCAGCATGTCTCGGGCAGCACTGTGGTCCCCAGGACCCACACACAGTGCAGGAAGAAACCTAACAAACTCACTCGGGTGGTCAGGGTGAGTGAAGGCTTCAACAAATGCTATATACCACCATCTGTACCACAATCTTCACACACTGCCCAAAGCACCACACCCCCAGCACTCACCCACCAATAATCTCTACCTAGCAACACTCACACCCATATCTCACACCTTGCACACAATGACAGCTATTCAACTTATGGCAGGCACAAGGGTCATTAGTTAATAGAATTCATGTGATATGTGTGATATGTTTATAGATAAATTTATTAATGTTGTTTGGAATATTTTGTGGTCTCTCTCATTTCACCTTTGCACCCAGGAGGATGCTGCGATACGCCATGAGACAGGGATTGTATGATAGGGATGTGGTGAGCAATGGGGATCTGGGGTTTCATTCCTGTCAATCGGAGTCTGATGAGCCAGTCTCAGACAGCCCGTCCAGAAGGCCGATTGGCTCGCTGCCTCCTCCCTCCACCGTGTTCCTCTTCCTCCTCGTCCTCCTCCTCATCCTCATCCTCCTCTGCCTCATCCTCCTCCTGAGGTGGTCCTGCAATCCCTGCTGACAAGGGCTGCGCCCTCATGATGGCCATGTTGTGAAGCATGCAGCAGACCACCACGAAATGGGACACCCGCTCAGCCGAGTACTGGAGGGCTCCTCCCGAGTGGTCAAGGTAGCGGAACCGTTGCTTCAATAAGCTGATGGTCTGCTCGATGATGTTCCTGGTGGCAGCATGGCTCTCACTATATGAGTGTTGGGCACAAGTGTTGGGGTTGCGGAGGGGAGTCATGAGCCAGATGGAGAGCAGATAGCCCTTGTTTCCGAGCAGCCACCCTCGAGCTTGGAGTGGAGGCTGGAAGAGTGCTGGCACACCGGACGACACAGGATGAAGGCATCATGGCTGCTGCCAGGATAGCAGGCACTGACATTAAGGATTCACTGTGTGATCACACATCAACTGCACGTTAAGTGAGTGTTACAGAAGTTCTCAAGATTATTATGTGGTGTCTGCAAAGCCACTTGGGTGCAGTCGATGGTGCCCTGCACCATGGGGAAGCCCGCTATACCAGCAAAGCCACATGCCCGCTCGTCTTGCTTCTCTCTGGTGATCAGGAAGCCAATGTAGTCCCTTCTCCTGCTGTAGAGAGCCTCAGTGACCTCCCGAATGCAGCGATGGATGGTGAATTGCGAGATGTTAGCTATGTCTCCTGTTGCAGAATGGAAGGATCCGCTGGCAAAGAAATTGAGGGCCACAGTGACCTTGACTGCCACTGGGAGAGCTGTGGTCACCCTGGTCTGAGGCTGGAGGCCTGGTTGCAGGATGTGGCAGCGTTCTGTGACCACCTCCTTGGTGACACGAAGCCTTCTAAAACACTGCTTCTTGCTTAATTGAAGGTAGGAGAAGTGCTGTCGGAATACCCTCAAAGGATAAGGCCTCCTGGTGAGAGCCCTGGTGGCCCTCCTCCTCCCTCTGTGCACATGTTCCTGTATTTCTCGCTGCCTACGCTCCCTCCGCTGTAGATCCTGGAGGGCAAGGTCGACTGCCAGTTCAGCCCCCATTAATGTAACCAAGTGTAGCAGTTTGAATCTCTGAAGAATAAATGTAGCTACTTTTTAGTTGCTAGAAGACTCCTGATACAAAAGAACATTGAAATTACTGAATGAAACTGTTGCAGTCGGTGAAACTAACAAACAAACACTAAAACTGCACTAACTTGACAGCTGCGAGTGATTACTGATGATCCCTTTTAATAATGTCCTTGGAGCCGGCTTCCTGGTGCTACACGCCAGCTCGCCCTGTCGGTGTTTACTCCAGGTGGTGAGGTAAGTGGCGAGAATCAATTTTGCAAATTGGGTGGTCAGTAAACGTTCCACACTCACTGACATCACGATCCACCTGGCGTTGACGTTCCTGGAAATACCTCTTACTGGTGGCACTATGGGGAGGGGGGCTGGATTTGGCGTGCGGCGCTGGATTCACCTCGCCCTGGCGATACTGGTCTAGCGCCCCATTAACACCATTTACTGGCGCTAATGGGAGGCATTAAGGAGACAAAGTTTTCCCCTAGAGGCCCATGCCACCACTAGGATCATGGAGGACTATTGGGATCTTGAAGCAAAGGTTTTGATGCCTTGAAAGGTGTTGCATTATAGTCTGGCAAAGTCTTCCAGATCATTGTAGTCAGCTGCCTCATGAACAACTCTGTCATTTAAAGAGACATTGCCATAAGTAGGTGAATGAGGAGATCCAGTCACATCCAGTGGCAGAAGAGGATTGTTACAAGTTTCAGATCTGCGCTAGACATTTTCTTGGATTAAATATCAGCTGTCTCTCCCATGAGCAGACCCCACATCTCTTACGAATAGTTGCTTACTGATATACCTATCAATTCCTCCAATAAAAGGCGAAGAGTTACGAAGGTGACTAAAGGTTTTTATTGACTAAATAACAGAGCCCACTCTCGTGGGTGATCCGATCCAAGCAGGAGGAATACCAGCCAGTCGCTCACCTTTATACCTGGCCTGGTGGGTGGAGCCAAGGCGGAGTCGGCAGTGGTCATCCCAGGTATAGCAGTGTGGCAAGAGGCGACCTCGTACCGTGATACAATAGTGGTCAGTGATACAGTTATAACGAACAGTGGTGAACAGTGCTAACTACTAACAGTGATACGATAGTGAACGTGGTTTACCACATTCACCCCTTGTTTAGAATTAAGTCCGGCGGGGTGAAGTGTACTACCAATTCTGGTAGGTCAGTCTGTCCGGAGGCTTCGTAAGCCTCTCCGATCGCCGCAGCGGTGGTGTTGCCTTATCCGGTGCTGGTGCCTTATCCGGTGTTGATGCTGGTGTTTGCGTGGTCGGCGAGGGCTCGTGGGGTTCCGGCATGCCGTCTACCTGGACTGAGGTTGGGGGGGGTGGTGGCGGTGTTTCCGGATCGGCTGAGGGTGCGAGGTCTCGTAGGGAGACAGTGTCCTCCCGCCCGTCTGGGTACGCCACGTAGGCGTACTGGGGGTTGGCGTGCAGGAGGTTCACCCTCTCGACCAGGGGGTCCGTTTTATGGGTCCTCACGTGTTTCCGCAGCCAGACCGGCCCCGGGGCGGTCAGCCAGGTTGGTAGAGTGGTTCCCGTAGTCGACTTCCTGGGGAAAACGAACATTCGTTCATGGGGGGTGGTGTTAGTGGCCGTACAAAGTAATGACCGGATGGAGTGCAGCGCTGTCGGGAGGACTTCTTGCCAGCGGGAGGTTGGGAGGCCCTTAGACTTTAAGGCTAAGAGGACGGCCTTCCATACCGTCGCGTTCTCTCTTTCCACCTGACCGTTACCTCTGGGGTTGTAGCTGGTGGTCCTGCTTGCTGCAATACCTCTCTCTAGGAGGAATTGCCGGAGTTCCTCGCTCATGAAGGAGGAGCCCCGGTCGCTGTGTATATAGTTCGGGAACCCGAACAAGGCGAAGAGGGCATTCAGGCACTTAATGACCGTGCTACTGGTCATGTCGGGGCAGGGGAAGGCAAAGGGGAAACGGGAGTACTCATCAACGATGTTGAGGAAGTACACATTACGGTCAGAGGACGGGAGGGGCCCCTTAAAGTCGATGCTCAGGCGCTCGAAGGGGCGGGTGGCCTTGATCAGGCTTGCTCGGTCCGGCCTATAGAAGTGCGGTTTGCACTCCGCACAGGTCTGGCAGTTCCTGGTCATGGTCCTGACCTCCTCGATGGAGTAGGTCAGGTTGCGGGCCTTAATGAAATGGTAGAGTCTGGTGACTCCGGGGTGGCAGAGCTGGTCGTGGAGGGTCTGAAGCCTATCGATATGCGCGCTGGCGCATGTCATTCGTGAAAGGGCATCAGGGGATTCGTTCAGCTTGCCTGGCCGGTACAAGATCTCATAATCGTAGGTGGAGAGCTCGATTCTCCATCTCAAAATCTTGTCATTCTTGATTTTGCCCTTCAGCTTGTTATTAAACATGAAAGCCACCGAACGCTGGTCGGTGAGGAGGGTAAATCGTTTGCCTGCCAGGTAGTGCCTCCAGCGCCGTACTGCCTCCACGATCGCCTGGGCCTCTTTCTCGACCGACGAATGTCGGATCTCGGGGCCCTGTAGGGTCCTTGAGAAGAAGGCCACTGGCCTCCCCTCCTGGTTTAGGGTGGCGGCTAAGGCGAAGTCGGATGCGTCGCTCTCCACCTGAAAGGGGATGGACTCGTCCACTGCGTGCATCGTGGCCTTGGCTATGTCTCCCTTAATGAGGGAGAAGGCCGCGCACGCCTCCTCCGTGAGGGGGAAGGAAGTGGCTTTCAGGAGGGGTCTGGCTTTGTCCGCGTAATTGGGTACCCATTGGGCATAGTAGGCGAAAAGCCCCAGGGTTCTCCTAAGTGCTTTAGGGCAGTGGGGGAGGGGTAGCTCCATGAGGGGGCGCATTCTTTCTGGGTCGGGGCCGATGATTCCGTTCTCCACTACGCAGCCGAGGATGGCAAGGCGCGTGGTGTTAAACACGCATTTCTCCTTATTGTAGGTGAGGTTCAGCCGTTGGGCCGTACGGAGGAATTTCTCCAGATTCGCGTCATGTTCCTGCCGGTCGCAGCCGCAGATAGTGACGTTATCTAGGTAGGGGAATGTAGCCTGCAGTTCGTTCTGGTCAACCATCTGGTCCATCTCCCTTTGGAAGACCGAGACCCCATTAGTGACACCGAAGGGGACCCTAAGGAAGTGGTATAGGCGCCCATTCGCCTCGAAGGCGGTATACTGGCGGTCCTCAGGGTGGATAGGGAGTTGGTGGTAGGCCGACTTCAGGTCGATGGTCGAGAATACTTTATACTGTGCAATCTGATTGACCATGTCAGATATGCGGGGGAGGGGGTATGCGTCCAGCTGGGTATATCTGTTTATGGTCTGGCTGTAGTCGATGACCAGGCGGTTTTTATCGCCGGTCTTTACGACTACGACCTGGGCACGCCAGGGGCTGCTGCTCCCCTCGATAATGCCCTCTTTCAGGAGGCGCCGCACCTCAGAGCTAATGAAGGCTCTGTCCCCGGCGCTATACCGCCTGCTTTTGGTAGCGACGGGTTTGCAGTCAGGGGTAAGGTTAGCAAACAGAGAGGGTGGCGGGACCTTGAGGGTGGAGAGGCTGCAGGTGTTACGCGGTGGGCGGTTTAACGTTTGCTGGTTGTTGACTGTGAGTGGGGGGAGGGGTCCACCGTATGCTAGGGTTACGCTTTGGAGGTGGGATTGGAAGTCCAGCCCTAGTAGGACGGCAGCGCAGAGATGGGGGAGGACGAGGAGTTTAAAGTTTTTATACTCCGTGCCCTTAACCGACAGGGTCACGACACAGTAGCCGCTGATGTCCGTGGCGTGGGACCTCGATGCCATCGAGATTCGGCTGCGCGTTGGTAGGACAGAGAGGGAGTAGTGGCTCACCGTGTCTGGGTGGATGAAGCTCTCCGTGCTTCCGCTGTCGAACAGGCAGGTCGTGGCGTGGCCGTTCACTTTGATGTCCATCATTGACTTGGACAGATGGTGCGGGCGGGCTTGGTCCAGGGTGACGGAAGCTAGTGTGTAGCTGAGCGAGTCGTTGTCATCTGCGGGCGAGGCGGTCGGGCGTGGTGAGTAAAATGGCGTCTCCCACGAGGTAGGGCCCCATGAGGCACTATTGGGGTCGGTTGCCTTAATCAAAGATGGCCGCCCCCATGACTCATGTGTGGGGATGCTGGCCTCAGTTGCCCTAAACAAAGATGGCCGCCCCCATGACTCATGTGTGGGGATGCTGGCCTCAGTTGCCCTAAACAAAGATGGCCGCCCCCATGACTCATGTGTGGGGATGCTGGCCTCAGTTGCCCTAAACGAAGATGGCCGCCCCCATAGTTCGCATGCGGCACTGCTGGCCTCTGAGGATCCGCTCCTGCAGGCCTTGGAGAAGTGGCCTTTCTTCAGGCAGGTTTTACATATGGAGTTCTTGGCTGGGCAGCGCGACCTCGGGTGCTTCTCCTGGCCACAAAAAAAACAGCCGGCGGCCCGATCGCGGATGCCCGATGTCGGGGCCGGTGCCGGGGGTGGCGGGGCCGGTCGGGTCCGGGACGCCGACGCAGAGGTAGGTCCCGGGGGCGGCGCTGGGAAGGGTGCTGTGGTAGGGGTCGGGCCCGAGTCCCAGGGTCGCGAGCAGTACCTGGTGAATGCTTCCTGATCTTGGTGGGCCACTTCCAGGGAGATAGCGAGGGCTTCAGCTTTTTCCATGCTGAGGTGTTTAGCTTCCAGCAGTCTTTGCCGTGAGTACTCGGACCGTAGGCCTTTCAGGAATGCGTCGCGGATATTATCTTCAGTATTTTCGGCTGCCGACACCGATTTAAACTCACAGTTCCTGGCGAGTGCATATAGCGCCTGTGAGAATTCGGCTACTGATTCTCCTGGCTGTTGCGGCCGTGATCTTAGGAGGTGCCTAGCGTACATGTAGTTTACCGGGGTCCGGTACTTCTGTTTCAGCAGGTTGATGGCGGTCTCGTAGGTAGTCATGTCCTCGATGAGAGTGTATACTCTCGGGCTCAGTTGTGCCTGCAGGACACTTAGTTTGGATGCCTGAGGGACGCTGGATTCTCTCAGGTATGATTCGAAGCAGACCAGCCAGTGTTTAAAGTCTGCGGCTGAGTTTGCTGCTCGTGGGTTCAGGTCCAGGTACGGCGGTCTGAGGGCTCGCAGCCAAGCTGGCTGGTGTGGCTGTGCTCCTGGGAGCTGCGCTGGTGGCTCCTCCGCCGGTTGTGACTCGTTGTCGGACATCATTAAATTTAGTCAATAAAATTGATATACCTATCAATTCCTCCAATAAAAGGCGAAGAGTTACGAAGGTGACTAAAGGTTTTTATTGACTAAATAACAGAGCCCACTCTCGTGGGTGATCCGATCCAAGCAGGAGGAATACCAGCCAGTCGCTCACCTTTATACCTGGCCTGGTGGGTGGAGCCAAGGCGGAGTCGGCAGTGGTCATCCCAGGTATAGCAGTGTGGCAAGAGGCGACCTCGTACCGTGATACAATAGTGGTCAGTGATACAGTTATAACGAACAGTGGTGAACAGTGCTAACTACTAACAGTGATACGATAGTGAACGTGGTTTACCACACTTACTTTTACTTTTCAATATCTAGTCATATGATCATAACAATGAAATCCCTCATTTTGTGTGTTGGAAACTGTAATCTAACACATGCCTCCACATGTCGTTCTCCTGTTCCAGAAGGCAGATTGATAAACACTCTAGTGAGACTTGGCCAACTGGAACCACCAAACTAGTTTATTTTATATGTAAATATTAACAGAGTACAGTTTTCAGTGCATTTCAATCTAATTTGCAACACTCCTCTTAACAGAGAAAGCACCCCACACTATCCCTGTTAAATGGTTAAATCCACTTTGCTGGCTAGCAAATACCTGAAAACTAGTTAGCCCAAACTTTAGCAACAGCGTTCTCTTCCTCTGTGTTTGTTCCCAAACTTCAACTATTGCAGACTGTGTTTTTGTCTAGCTAGACAGTAAGCCAAAGCGTTAGCCTCTGCGGGTGAAACTTCTGTCCACCTTCTCATATCAAAGGAGCAGGAAGACTGGGGGAGCTCCCGGACTTTATGCCCCTTGAGTTACTTGACCTGTCCATGACAGTATTGGTAGGAATGACCACCACACAGTCCTTATGGAGATGAAGTCCTGTCTTCACTCCTCCATCGTGTTGTGTGGCACTACCACTGTGCTAAATGGGATAGATTCAGAACGGATCTAGCAGCTCCAAACTGGGTATTCAAGAGGTGCTGTGGGCTGTCATCAGCAGCAGAATTGTACTCCACCACAATCTGTAACCTCATGGCCCGGCATATCCCTCATTTTACCATTACCATCAAGCCAGGTGAACAACCCTGGTTCAATAAGAAGTGTAGAAGGGCATGCCAGGAGCAGCACCAGGCATACCTAAAAATGAGGTGCCAACCTGGTGAAGCTACAACACAGGACTACATACATGCTAAACAGCAGAAGCAGCATGCTATTGACAGAGCTAAGCGGTCCCACAACTAACCGATCAGATTAAAGCTTTGCAATCCTGTCACATCCAGTCATGCATGGTGGTGGAAATTAAACAACTAATGGAAGGAGGAAGCCCCATGAACATTCCCATCTGCAATGATGGCAGGGCCCAGCACGTGAATGCAAAAGACAAGGCTGAAGCATTTGCAACTATCTCCAGCCAGAAGTGCTGAGTGGATGATCCATCTCGGCCTCCTCCTGAAGTCCCCACCATCACAGAAGCTAGTCTTCAGCCAATTTGATTCACTCCACGTGATATCAAGAAATGGCTGAGCGCACTGGATACAGCAAAGGCTATGGGCCCCGACAACATCCCGGCTGTAGTGCTCCAGAACTAGCCTCGCCTCTAGCCAAGCTATTCCAGTACATTAATAACACTGGCATCTCCCCGACAAGGTGGAAAATTGCCTAGGTATGTCCTGTCCACTAAAAGTAGGACAAATCCAATCTGGCCAATTACCACCCAATCAGCCTACTCTCAATCATCAGCAAAGTGTTGGAAGGCGTCGTCAACAGTGCTATGAAGTGGCACTTACTTACCAATAACCTGCTCACAAATGCTCAGTTTGGGTTCCGCCAGGACTACTTGACTCCACACCTCATTACAACCTTGGTCCAAACATGGACAAAAGAGCTAAATTCTAGAGGTGAGGTGAGAGTGACTGTCCTTGATATCAAGGCAACATTTGACCAAGTGTGGCATCAAGGAGCCCTAGTAAAACTGAAGTCAATGGGGATCGGGGGGAAACTCTCCACTGGCTGGAGTCATACCTAGCTCAAAGAAAGATGGTTGTGGTTGTTTAGGCCAATCATCTCAGCCCCAGGACATTGCTGCAGGAGGTCCTCAGGGCAGTGGTCCTAGGCCCAACCATCTTCAGCTGATTCATCAATGACCTTTCCTCCATCAGAAGGTCAGAAGGGGGATGTTTGCTGATGACTGCACAGTGTTCAGCGCCATTCACAACTCCTCAGATAATGAAGCAGTCCATGCAAGCATGCAGCAAGACCTGGATAACATTCAGGCTTGGGCTGATAAGTGGCAAGTAACATTTGAGTCACACAAGTGCCAGGCAATGACTATCTCCAACAAGCGAGAGTCTGCCCTTGGCATTCAACGGGATTACCATCACCGAATCTCCCACCATCCACATCCTTGGGGTTACCATTGACATAGAAGCATAACTGGACCAGCCACATAAATACTGCGGCTACAAGAGCAGGTCAGAGGCTGGATATTCTGCAGCGAGTGACTCACCTCCTGGCTCCCCAAAGCCTTTCCACAAAGGCACAAGTCAGGAGTGTGATGGAATACTCTCCACTTGCATGGATGAGTGCAGCTCCAACAACACTCAAGAAGCTCGACACCATCCAGGACAAAGCAGCCCGCTTGATTGGCACCCCATCCATCACCTTAAACATCCACCCCCTCCACCAACGGCGTACCATGGCTGCAGTGTGTACCATCTACAAAATGCATTGCAGCAACTCGCCAAAGCTTCTTCAACAGCACCTCCCAAATCCACAACCTCTACCACTTAGAAGGACAAGGGTAGCAGGCGCATGGGAACACCACCACCTGCAAATTCCCCTCCAAGTCACACACCATCCTGACTTAGAAGTATATCGCCGATCCTTCATCGTCGCTGGATCAAAATCCTGGAACTCCCTCCCTAACAGCACTGTGGGAGTACCTTCACCACACGGACTGCAGCGGTTCAAGAAGGCGGCTCAGCATCAACTTCTCAAGGGCAATTAGGGATGGGCAATAAATGTCGGCCTTGCCAGCGAAGCCCACATCCCATGAATGAATTTTTAAAAACCTGCACAGGGAATGTCGTGCCAGTATGTAAATTACCTGACACGACAAACTCATGGGAGATAGGTCTCTGTGCTAATAGCACTCAGTGAGGGTAATTTTGACATTGTGAATAGTGCAAAATGGGTGATAGCGAAGTGTGAGCCCATTTTAAATCTCTCCAGATTTTTATTTCCATTGAAGTCAATGATTCGCTATTGACCATTTTACACTATCGCACAATATCAAAATTGCCCCCAGTGTGGCTGAGGAGCAGCAACCCTGCGGACATTGCAACATGACTGCAGAATCAACCTCAATGGTTCCCCTATAGATAATATTAGTGACCTTCAAAAAGGGAGCAATTGTACTGCCTACCTTATAATATATATGCAAATCATGAGCTGCATTATTCAGTCCATAATATCACACCTACAAACAGTGTCAACCTCTTTGGTTCCATCGCTAGGCACAGCAAAATATAACAGCTGTCTTCCTTTCACTCATGCAATTGAGAAAATGAATTGTAACGATCCAGCATTTACTGGAGTCTGCACATCCACTAATTGATAGGACTCAGTATAATAACCAATTAAATATATTCAAGAAGGAGTTAGATATATTTCTTAAGGCTAAAGGGATCAAGGGATATGGGGAGAAAGCAGGGACAGGGTACTGAATTTGGATGATCAGCCATGATCTCATTAAATGGCAGAGCAGGCTCGAGGGGCCGAATGGCCTACTCCTGCTCCTATCTTCTATATGTTTCTAAATCTGTCCTTACACTTTCAATTATAATAACAAGGATAGGACCAATAAATATTTTGGTTTCTTTGGTTGATATTATCATTGCATGCCAAACTAACTCAATAAACAGTAAAGATTCAATACTTGTATTCCACTTTTGGGCTAATTTTAAGCTAATAAAACAATCAGGATTTATTTCTATCTCTGTTTATACTCATCACACAGACAGAAAGCATGTTAGAGCATCCATTTGATATGATACACATCAAATGGAAGGATCCAACATTGCTATTCAGTTTGGTCTGTCTGCTGCATTGTTACTGTATCCAACTGGTTCCTGGTATACTCTATATACAAACAAATATTAAACATTGAGAAAAAGTTAAGATGGGGGGTGCTAATGTGTCCCGGTACAGTGGCTATACGTTGAATACTGGCAATACCTAAACATAAGAGACTGACCTCACCCACTGTGGCAAGGTCAACTGAACAACATGCTTTGCTGCTGATCCCAGCGCATTGCACATGATGCGCTGAAGGCACACCAAGGTAGGAGATGGGATGTTCTGTGCCAGAAACTCTTAAAGAGCCACAGGCTACTCTTAAGGATGTATTTGCTTTGCTTGCTGAAAATGATTTGGAGCAGATCAGCCCCATTCAGTGATAAAAGCAGAAAATGCTGGAAACACTCTGTGGCGAGAGAATGGTCGGGTTAATGTTCCAATGACCTGAAACGTTAACCCTACCTTCCTCTCTCCACAGGTGCTGCCTGACCTGCTGAGTGTTTCCAGCATTTTCTGTATTTATTTCATATTTCCAGCATCTGCTATGTTTTGTTTTTAGTCCCATTTAATGGCCAGACTTGAGAGCTCTTGCTGCAGGAAGTCCTGCCACAAAGGATCAATCTATTTAGTGGAGAGAGCAATCGAGCAATAAAGAGCATGGATAGAACAGCATAGCTGGAGATGATGGATCATGTCAACACAATCTTAGCTGTGGCCCAAAGGCAGGAGCAGGTGAGAAAGGAATTTTTTGGCCTGTGCAATGTTGCCACGGTAGGTGTATAACATTTGGCAAGCTTCTTAATTGCTGCTCACCATCACAGAGGGAGAACACAGGAAACTTTTGCAACTGCTGATTTTGGTAAATACACAGGCAAGCTCATTTTTTTCTGCTCCACGGTCATGCTGCATATCACATTGCTGCATCACCAAGGACAATGCCAGCACAAGGTTCCTCATTGCTATATGATCACGCAATCATATAAGTTGGCTCTTGTCCAAGGCACGTTGATAGAACTCATCGGCCTAGAAATTCACTGGCGCCCCGGTCGCCAGGGCGCTGGAAGTACCGCCCCGGAAGGAGTCGCGAACGCCTGCCGGAAATTCAGTTTCAGCGCCTCAGACGGAAGCGCAGCGCTACTCGAGGCGCCCCGCATCCCTCTTGGGGCGCTGCAACTGAAAATCGCCCGGCACCGAGGAGAAGTGCCGGGCTCCTGGGACACAGCCAGCACAACCACGGGGGGGGGGCGCAGGAGGCCAGGGACGGCAGCGTGAAGAGGTGCTGGCAGGCGACCAGCAAAAAAAATGGCTGCCCCGCACCTCTGCGCCTCTACCGCCGCAGGTAGGCCCCCCTGAACCGGTCGCAAATTTCGACCGGCGTTACAGCAGTGGGCGCTACCAAATTTCACAATCGGGGCGGTAGCGGAGTGCTGCGCACACCAATGACGTCATCGGTAGCGGCGCAGCGATAACGGCTAGCGCCGCCATTAGCGTCCCGCTAAATTTAGCGGGAGGCATGGCCAGTGGCGTAAAACCCACTAAGTGCCCTATTTTGGCGCTAACGGGTGGCGCAGCCCACTGAATTTCTAGGCCATCTTCTTTAACAACCTTCCTTCTTACATATATTTCTTTAATATCTGCTTGAGGACAGGAGACGAGACTTCCAATGAGGCCCATTAACAGGTTCACGAGCATTTCAGTGCAATCCCTTGCCAGCTGTTTTTCAAGGGGTATCTTACTGCATGCATTGTAAGTATTTTTTTCTTCTGCTCCTCCAGGAGCCCAAAAGTAAGAGGCAAACAAGCGAGCCACAATTAGATCATCAACCCAGTGCCCCACAGCCCCCTCTGTCATTCACTTTTAAGATGGCAAGCACAATCATAAATATATTCATTTTAGTGGGGGGGATTTGTTAATGAGTTGCAGGAGGGAACATTTGGGGAAGCACTGAGCATGACTGAGAAGGACAAAGTGCATCAGGAATTGCAGGAGACACAACCTGATGGCTGGAGATTCAGCTCAAGGCATTCTTCAGTTGTTGTGCCAAGAGATTCAGATTTCGCAGGGCCTGCCTGAAAATATTGTTTCGTAGCTAAAAATCAGCACTTCGTGGAGTCATTTGAGATGTGTGTCATGAAGCCTGTACAGCTGGGAGGTGTCCATGGGGGAGTCCACAACTCACATCTGTGGAGTGCTGCATGAGCACCATGGAGAAGGTAGCTACTCCAGCATCCTGTACAACAAAGCACCCCATGACAGAGCTTCTAAGCTTAGTTTTAGCTTCTTTCACAAAAGCATTGACTGGTGTTATGGAGACAGTGAGCTTCAATCTCTGGATTCATCAGAGATAGCCATAACACAGGGCCTCAGCTACCTCATTGCTGGCAATTGTTATGCTCCAATAGGAGTTGGCTTGGATGATAGTGATGTTTCTCAGTGTAGTGTCACATTTCAACCTCCCTACCACCCCACTCAAATGATTACAGTTGATTCACTGATAATACAAGTTCAGGCAGCCACTTTATCATCCGCTTGCATTCACTTGCAGAACCATATGCTGGATCAGCAGAATGAGAGAGTTGGCAGCCTCCCCTCCCAAGACAAGCATTGATGGCTAGCAGCCACCTACCTTAATTCCTCTTCCCACTGGGGGAACATTTAAAAAGAGCACAAGGTTAGTAAGTAGAAGATACATACCTTACTCTTAGAAGATGGCTGCTAGGGGACAAGGGATAACCCCTCCACACATGGCTGATGAAACCCCTCTACAACCCCACCACTCCTGAGCAACACAGGTAGAATGAGAGCCATGGAACCAGCAAAACCATCATATAGCATACATACCATTGGCATTTCAGGTTTCGGTGCCTTAATCACTCTGGGGGGTTCCCTACAATATGGCCCAGACAAAGTGGGCCATGTCATTGTATATTTATTGCATTCTGGACAGTCTGGTAATGCAAAGAATTGGAGTAGGCACAGCAACAAGAAGAGGTATCATCAGATGAGGAAGAATAGTCAGAGGGAGATTAGTCAGAGGGAGATAGAAGAGCAAATATGCAGGCAAATTTCTGAGAAGTGCAAAAACAATAGGGCAGTAATAGTAATTTCAACGACCCTAATTTTTCTTTTTCTTTTTGGGATCAGGGCGTCACTGGCAATGCCAGCATTTATTGCCCATCCCTAGTTGCCCTTGAGAAGGTGGTGCTGAGCTGCCTTCTTGAACTGCTGCAGCCCGTGTGGTGAAGGTACTCCCACAGTGCTGTTAGGTAGGGAGTTCCAGGATTTTGACCCAACGGCGATGAAGGATCGACGATATACTTCTAAGTCAGGATGGTGTGTGACTTGGAGGGGAACTTGGAGGTGGTGGTGTTCCCATGCGTCTGCTGCCCTTGTCCTTCTAGGTGGAAGAGGTCGCGGGTTTGGGAGGAATTAGTGTAAAAGGTATAGAGGGTGAAGAATTCTTAAAATGCATTCAGTAGAACATTTTTAACCCATATGTAGCAAGCCCAACAAGAGAGGGGGCAGTTCTGGACTTAGTTTTAGGGAAGGAAGCTGGGCAGGTGGAAGGGGTATCAGTGGGAGAGCATTTTGGTGGTAGTGATCATAATTCAGTTCGATTTAGGGTAGTTATGGAAAAGGACAAAGATAGACCAGGAGTAAAAGTTCTCAAATCGGGAAAGGCCAATTTTACTAAGCTGAGGTGTGATTTAACAAAAGTGGACTGGAAACAGTTACATGAAAGTAAATTAGTGTCAGAGCAGTGGGAGGCATTCAAGGAGGAGATAATGAGGGTTCAGAGCAAATATGTTCCCACAAAGAAAAAGGGTATGACTCCTGATGTGCCATCAATAACTCAAAGACAAGGAGTTTAAAGGATTCAACTGAAGGCTTTTAATCACTAAGAACATTGCAGGTCTTTCCACATCGGGTTCGTCTGATAGAATGACTCATACAGTTCTTGAGACCTTTATATGACAAAAGACAGGGGCGTAGCCAATACACACAATAGGAAAAAGGGGGCGGTGCACACAATACAAAGCAGGTAAAACACAGGGGCTGATGAAGGCATATATTTCATCACATTCACCCCTTCTACAGATTTAGTCTGTCCGGGTGTGTGATAGTCCTTCCTGAACATCGCAACAGTACCTCGGGTTACGACCAGGAGTCCGTGGTGCCCTCCTGGGCATACCCATATATTGGGGGTGTTGCAGGTACTTCTGGGGGTGGTGAGCCTGGGGATGGTGGAGGTTCTTCTGGGGGTGGTGGTGATGGGTCATCGTCGCTTCCTGCCGAGGCGAGGTCCTTTATGGACACGGTGTCCTCACGCCCGTCGGCGTGCTTGACGTACGCGTACTGTGGGTTTGCGTGGAGTAGGTGTACTGCCTCCATGAGGGGATCCGTTTTGTGGCCCCTCACATGCTTCCGTAATAGGACTGTCCCTGGGGTGGAGAGCCACGAGGATAGGGACACTCCTGAGGTTGATTTGCGGGGAAAAACAAACATCTTCTCATGAGGAGTGGCGTTAGTAGCAGTACACAGTAGCGACCTTATCGAGTGGAGTACGTCTGGGAGGACCTCTTGCCAGCGGTAGGTGGGGTGGCCTTTAGACCTTAGTGCTAAGGTGACCGCCTTCCACACTGTCGCGTTCTCCCTCTCCACTTGCCCATTACCCCGGGGGTTATAACTAGTGGTCGGACTCGTGGCTATCCCCTTCGACAGCAGGTATTGGCGCAGTTCATCGCTCATGAACGACGCCCCCCTGTCAGTGTGGGTGTAGTTAGGCATGCCGAACGTGCAAAACAGGTTGCCGAGGCACTTGATGACCGTGGCACTGGTCATGTCTGGGCAGGGGTAGGCGAATGGAAAGCAGGAGTACTCGTCCACAATGTTGAGAAAATACACATTGCGGTCGGTGGAGGGGAGTGGTCCCTTGAAATCTAAGCTCAGGCGCTCGAATGGCTGTGTAGCTTTGATCAGGTGGGCTCGGTCGGGCCTGAAAAAACGGGGCTTGCATTCCACACAGGTGTGGCAGTCCCTGGTCATCGACCGGACCTCCTCGATGGAATAGGGGAGGTTACGGGATTTTATAAAGTGAAATAGCCGGGTGACCCCCGGGTGGCAGAGGCCATTGTGGAGGCCCTGTAGCCTGTCCCCCTGGATGCTGGCACACATCCCTCGTGATAGGGCGTCGGGGGATTCGTTGAGGGCCCCTGGCCTACATATTATATCGTACTCAAACATGGAGAGTTCGATCCGCCACCTGAGAATTTTGTCGTTCTTGATCTTCCCCCTCTGTTTGTTGTTAAACATGAAGGCTACCGACCGCTGGTCAGTAAGCAGGGTGAAGCGTTTGCCGGCTAGGTAGTGCCTCCAGTGCCGCACTGCCTCCACTATGGCCTGGGCCTCCTTCTCTACCGAGGAGTGCCTGATCTCGGGACCTTGGAGGGTTTTTGAGAAAAAGGCTACGGGCCGCCCATCCTGGTTGAGGGTGGCTGCTAAAGCGAAGTCGGACGCATCGCTTTCGACCTGGAAAGGGATGTTTTCGTCCACTGCCTGCAGCGCGGCCTTCTCAATGTCGTGTTTAATGCTGTTGAAGGCGGCGTGGGCCTCGGCCGTGAGCGGGAAGGACGTTGATTTCAGGAGGGGACGGACCTTGTCGGAATAATTGGGGACCCATTGGGCGTAATAGGAGAAGAACCCCAGGCACCTTTTCAGGGCCTTGGGAGTGTTTGGTAGGGGTAGCTCCTGTAGGGGGCGCAATCGGTCGGGGTCCGGACCGATTTCCCCGTTTTCCACCACGCAGCCCAGGATACAGAGGCGCGTGGTGCTAAAGACACACTTATCCTCGTTGTAGGTGAGATTGAGTCTGAGGGCGGTTTTCAGAAATCTCGCGAGGTTCGAGTCGTGGTCTTGCTGGTCATGGCCGCAGATGGTGACGTTGTCTAGGTATGGGTAGGTGGCTGTTAACTGGTTCTCATCGACCATGCGGTCCATCTCCCGCTGGAAGACCGAGACCCCATTCATTACCCCAAAGGGGACTCTGAGGAAGTGGTAGAGGCGTCCGTTCGCCTCGAAGGCGGTGTATGGACGGTCCTCCGGCCTAATGGGGAGCTGGTGGTATGCTGATTTTAGGTCGATGGTGGAAAACACCCGGTATTGCGCAATTTGGTTAACCATATCCGCTATGCGGGGCAGAGGGTAGGCGTCTAGCTGGGTGTATAGATTAACCGTCTGGCTATAATCTATCACCATCCGCTTCTTTTCGCTACCCTTAACTACTACTACCTGGGCGCGCCACGGGCTGGTACTGCATTCGATGATACCCTCCCGCTTGAGTCTTTCTACTTCCGACGCAATGAACCGTCTGTCCTCCCAGCTGTACCGCCTACTCTTGGTCGCTATGGGTCGACAGTTGGGTGCGAGGTTGGCGAACAGAGAGGGTGGCTTGACCTTCAGGGTAGCCAGACCGCACACTGTGAGGGGCGGCTGGGACCCACCGTAGGTAAGCGTGATACTTTGGTGGTGGCACTGGAAGTCCAGACCCAAGATCACGCTCACACAGAGATCTGGCATTATCAATAGTTTAAAATCTCTGTAATCAGTGCCTTTTACCGACAACATAACCGTGCAGAAACCTGTAATTTTTGAGGTATGAGCCTTATCAGCCATGGCGATCTTGCCCTGTGTGGGGACTATCATTAGTGAAAGTCGTTTTACCAGGCTAGGATGAATAAAGCTTTCGGTGCTCCCGCAGTCAATCAAGCATTTAACCTTGTTCCCGTTTACCTCTATGTCCATCATCGATCTAGACAACGGATGCGGCCTGGATTGATCCACTGTGATCGAGGCTACCAGTGGGTCCTGGAGGTCCGTGTAGTCGGGGCAAGATGGTGGACTCCATGAGGGTGGACAAGATGGCGTCCAAGATGGCCGCCCACACGGCGCGCACGCGGCGGTGGCGGAGTTGGAGGCGGGGTTCCCTCTGCAGACTTTGCTGAAATGTCCTTTCTTCCCGCATTTAAAACAGGTGGTGCCCTTCGCTGGGCACAGATGCCTAGAGTGTTTGTCCTGGCCGCAGAAGTAGCATTTCGGGCCCCGATGCATCGCGGCAGTAGTGGGGCTCCTGGGTGGGGGCTGGGGCTCCGATGGTGCTTGGCTGGCCTGAGACCTGGGAGGTGAAGATGGCTTCCAAGATGGCGGCCCCCACGGCGCGCACGAGGCAGAGTGGGCCGCGTGGCCTGAGGAACAGGATTCAGAGTTCCTCTGGGCCATATCCAGCGATCGCACTATGCCCATAGCCTGTTTTAAGTCCAGTCCCTCTTTTTCAAACAGTTTCTGCCGAATGTAATTTGAACTGAGGCCCGCAATAAAGGAGTCTCGGATCAGCTCCTCCGTGTACACGATGGCAGACACGGCCTTACAATTACAGTCTCTGCCCAGTACTTTTAGGCTTAGCATGAAGTCCTCTAGTGACTCACCATGCCGCTGCGTGCGAGTAGTCAGAAGATGCCTGGCGTACACCTCGTTTATTGGCCACACGTAGTGGGCCTACAGAATGGTGCAGGCATCCCCGTAGCTGGTGGCATCTTGGATGAGAGGGGAGACCCGATGGCTCACCCAGTTTCGCAGGATACCCAGTTTCACGTCTCCGGTGGCGGTTGCGGCTGCTATGGCAGTGGATGAGTTTGCGATGAAAAATTCGAAGCATTGGAACCAGTGTCCGAACTGTGTGGCTGCGTCTGAGGCATGGGGGTCCAGATCCAAGCGCTCTGGTTTCAGGAGTCGATCCATCTTGGTGTTTTAGTGATTAAAATTGATGTGCCATCAATAACTCAAAGACAAGGGCCTAGAAATTCAGTTGCTTGCGCCAGCCGGTAGTGCCTTAGGAGGAGGAGATGTTGGGCGCTAGGCGGCTAGCGGCCGGGCGCAGCGCGATCTGCGCCTCTCCCCAACTTCACTAGAGATTTAGCGTCGGCGCAAAGTCATTGCGCGCGCTCAGCTGCGTGCGCAGATCCTGATGTCATTTCATCGTGCAACGCCCTTTGTGCGCCCCAAACCGGAACTTCAGTGGCGCCGCCCTTCTTTGCGCCTGGCGCCCCCAGCGACTGGTAGAGGGGAACGGTTCCCAGTCGCTGCGGGGTGCGGGGGGCACTATTTAAAGGGGACTCCTCCTTCATTATAAGTGACAGCCATTTTGTGCCAATCCTTCTGTGTGAGAGACAAAGGCAGAGAGCTTTCTGCTTTGACTGAGCGCTCGCACAGGTACTTCTGGCTTCAGGCCAGAGCTTTGCACTTGGATTTCACTTTCAGTGCCATAGCCTTGAGTCGCCACATATACTGTAATGGGGGCTACAATGGGTGGAAACGTTGGCTTTCTGCATTGCATTCAAAGGGATCAGAGACGCCATGAGAGAGTGCCAGTCATGGCCAGACGGAGAAGGGTCAACAGGTGTCGGCACAGGAGGCCTTACCCACCCAGGGTATACCGCCAGCAGTTCTCATATCTGAACATGTCTGAGGAGCAGTGTGTTCGGAGGCTGTGATTCAGAAGGGAGGTGGTCACTGAGATCTGCCACCTGCTTCACAGAGATCTGCAGCCACAGCTGAGGAGCAGGACGTCTCTGTCGGTGGCAGTGAAGGTGACGGTGGCTCTCAACTTCTATGCCACCGGCTCCTTCCAATCCGCTACTGGGGACATTGCCAACATCTCCCAGTTCGCGGTACATTGCTGCATCTGACAGGTGAACAATGCCCTTTTCAGAAGGAGACGTCAGTACATCTCCTTCCCCATGACCCTGGACAAGCAGCAAGAGCGTACAATGGGATTTGGAAGACTAGCGGGCTTCCCCATGGTCCAGGGCGTGGAACTGATGAACCAGCATTGGTCAGGCCTTGCTTCAGGGCTGCAGTGCGCAGGGCATGGCAGCCAGACAAGTCCACCCTCCCCCTTTAAGAGCTGACCGGCGCCAGAGTGTCTGCCGTCAATCAGCAACTCGCCGCACCTGCGCTGCGTCCGCCCTCGGGGGTATCGCCCCGGACCGCCGGCTTAGCGCCTAATGATAGTCGTGCATCGCCTGTTTTAGCGCAGCAGCAACCTCTTGGGGCGATGCGACTGAATATCGGCGAAGGTGGCGTGAACTTGCGCCGAGCGCAAACTTTAGCGGCCGTCCGACTGTAGCGCCCCAAATGTGGCTATACTGAATTTCTAGGCCAAGGAGTTTAAAGGATTCAACTGAAGGCTTTTAATCACTAAGAACATTGCAGGTCTTTCCACACCGGGTTCGTCTGATAGAATGACTCATACAGCTCTTGAGACCTTTATATGACAAAAGACAGGGGCGTAGCCAATACACACAATAGGAAAAAGGGGGCGGTACACACAATACAAAGCAGGTAAAACACAGGGGCTGATGAAGGCATATATTTCATCACAACTCCCAAATCTAGAAATACCTGGATGTCAAGGGGCGTAAAGGGTAGGAGAAGGTAAAAAAGGGAAGCTTATGTCAGATGCCAAGAGCTAAATACTGTAGAAAGCCTAGAGGAGTATAGAAAGAGCAGGGCTGAAATTAAAAACAAAATTAGGAAAGCAAAGAGAGGGCATGAAAAAATATTGTCAAGTAAAATCAAGGAAAACCCAAAGATGTTTTATAAATACATAAAGAATAAAAGGATAACAAAAGAAAGAGTAGGGCCTAATAGAGACCAAAAAGGGAACCTGTGTGAAGGCAGAAGACATGGGTATGGTTCTAAATGAATATTTAGCATCTGTCTTCACAAAAGAGAGGGACAATGCAGACATTGTAGTTAAAGAGGAGGAGTGTGAAGTATTAGATGAGATAAACATAGTGAGAGAGGAAATATTAAGGGGTTTAGCATCTTTGAAAGTAGATAAATCGCCAGGCCCAGATAAAATGTATCCCAGGCTGTTAAGAGAAGCAAGCGGGGAAATAGCAGAGGCTCTGACTATCATTTTCCAATCCTCTCTGGCTACAGGTGTGGTGCCAGAGGACTGGATGTCTGCTAACATTGTATTGTTGTTTAAAAAGGGAGAAAGGAATAGACCAAGTAATTACAGGTGGTGGGCAAGTTATTGGAAAAAATTCTGAGGGACAGTATAAATCGTCATTTAGAAAGACACAGATTAATCAAGGATAGTCAGCATGGATTTGTTAAGCAACTTGCTCAAGCACCTTCCTAAAAGTATGGCAGGATACTTGACCCAGCCTCCAATAACTTCTGACTTTCCTCACTAACGCAAGTGGAAAGCAGATTTCATTGAACGTGTAGCTAATTTTTTTTTTAAAGTAGCAAATGGTTTTAAGCAATTTCACAAATTGATCAATTATTATCTCTACGAATTTTCTCCTCTCCTGGAGTTGTTTTCCCCTTGCAGATATAGCTCCATGGGAATATGTTGCCTAACAGTACATTGTCCCACTGGCATTATATGTGAGCCTTCACAGTGAGTGTTGGCAGGCTATATAACCAAAAAGGATAACATAGCCAAGCCCAATCCCATCCTCACCCAGCATCCATATCCACACAGAGGCCACAAAGTTAAGTACAGATGAGGGGATCCATTCAGTTCATCTAATTCATCCTTCCATTAAAAAGCTATGCTGGATTTTGCCAGCGCTCAGGGTGTGGGTTTGGAGGCAGGTCCGCTGTCAAAATAGCAAAGATTGACAGCGGGTAGGGAACCCGCTGTCAACCCGCCTCCACACGAGTCTCCCATGTGTCGGGTCTGTCTGCGGAGAACTGACCCGACACCAAGCGGTGGGGAGACAATTGAGATCATTAAATGGCTTGATAACAGCCAATTTAATGCTATTTTGAGGTTACCTTCCAATTTTACGTGCTCCCCCACGGGTTACCCACTGCTTGGGGATCACGCCAGCTCACCCTGTTGTGAGTTGAGTCTGCTCTGATGTATCTGATAAGCTGACAGCTGCAGAAGTGGTGTAAAGAATGCCATGTTGCAGATGGTCAGTTTCAGAGCACAGAAACTGTTGGTTACTGCATTTGTAAGACATATAGGCCTAGAAATTCAGTATGGCCACGTTTGGGGCGCTGCAGTCAGGCGATCGCTAAATTTAGCGACCGGCGCAACTTAGCGCCACCTTCGCCGAAATTGAGTTGCATCGCCCCAAGAGGTTGCTGCTGCGCTAAAGCAGGCGGTGCACGACTATCATAAGGCGCTAAGCCGGCGAGCCGGGGCGCTACCACCAAGGGCGGGCGCAGCGCAGGTGCGGCGAGTTGCTCATTGAAGGCAGACACGCTGGCGCCGGTCAGCTCTTAAAGGGGGAGGGTCGACTTGTTTTGCTGCGACGCCCTGCACACTGCAGCCCTGAATCAAGGCCTGAACATAGCTGCTTCACCAGTTCAACGCCCAGGACTATGGATAAGGCTAAGGAGCGAGCGCAGTGCTTCAGCGAGGGTGTCCTGAAGGTATTGGTTGGTGCAGTGGAGCATAGGCGACCTGTCTTCTTCCCTGATAGTGGCAGGAGGCTGCTGCCCAGCGAGTATAGAAAAGCCTGGAGGGAGGTGGCAAACAGGGTGACCTCCAACAGCATGGTTGCCAGGATTCCTGTGCAATGCAGAAAAATGTTCAACGACCTCACTCGGGTTGTCAGGCTGAGTACCCTTTCCAGTATCCTCTTCATCCCTGCATGTGCACCTCACTTTATGGCCAAAGGAACCTGAAAGCCCCAATGCCCAGCCCTCATCCAACAGTTATGGGACTCTCATGAAAATCACTTGCACATTCAGGACTTTACACACTGTCAGGGCTATTCCACCATGGGAGGCTGTGCAGGCAAGATGAGGGCTTGACACTCTCAGGGCTATTCCACCATGGGAGGCAGTGCAGGCAAGATGAGGGCTTGGCACTGTCAGGGCTATTCCACCATGGGAGGCAGTGCAGGCAAGATGAGGGCTTGACACTGTCAGGGCTATTCGACCATGGGAGGCAGTGCAGCCAAGATCAGGGCTAGATACTGTCAGGGCTATTCCACCATGGGAGGCAGTGCAGGCAAGATCAGGGCTTGACACTATCAGGGCTATTCCACCATGGGAGGCAGTGCAGGCAAGATCAGGGCTTGACAGTGTACTTAAAGTTCGTCCTTTCTCTTGCAGGGCAAGCTGGCCCACAATCGCAGGCAGCAGCGATGGACCAGGGGAGGCCGTCCTGACCTTAAAGAGCTCAACAACCTGGAGCAGCGAGTGGAGCAGATTATGGGAGGCTGGATGATTGGCCCCTTCGCCACTGGAGATGCCGACCCCATTGTGGACAGCAATGGTAAGGTCATCACCTTTTTGACCTCTCTCTTTCTACATGTGCCTCACACCAGCATCCTTTGCCACTCTCGAACCAATGCAGTGCTTAGCAGCACTCATGCCTCCCTCGCTGCCGCCCTGTCCTCACTCTAAAGCAACTCTTGTGTCTCCCTGCTTTCAGATGCTGATTCGCCAGGTGAGGAGGCGGGCCCTCAAGCTGGCACTGTGTCTGATTCAGAATTCGAGGAGGAGGAAGAGGAACCAGGCCCATCAGTGCCATCCTCAGCCGATGCAGCCCATAGCCATGATGGGGACACGTCTTCCCTGGAGGGGAGCAGGGGGGAAGGGTCTGATGAGGGTGAAGCTCCGGGGCCCAGTGGGCTGCAGCAACGCGGGAGGGGTGGGGAAGCTCGGCGGCCTTCTACCCGGAGGGTGAGTGCGGCCTCCAGTCCTGCTACAGTGAGTGCAGAGGAGGTGTGGCTCCTTGGTGAAATGGGTGCCCAGGCTGAGCGCAGGCACACTGAGCTCATGGCTGCAGTGGCAAGGATGCCTGACTCCATAGAGTCACTGGCAAGGAGTGTTCAGGAATTCGGGGCAGCACAGGCCAGGAGTCTGCAGGACTTCGCGGCATCACAGGCGGCTTCCAGCCAAGTGCTCAGTCGTGCCGTGCATTCACTGGCTGGTGTGATGCAGGCACAGGCCAGGGCCACACGGGCACTAACTGCTGCCACCCTCGCTGGATCGGCCAGGCATAGACGGGGCCCTCACCGTGCCGCAGCAGCCCAGCAGTCTGTGCTTCAGCAGATTGCTGCGCATGCTTCAGTGCTGGCCCATGCGAGTGCCAGTGTCTCGGCCGACCAGGGAGTGCCTGTGCTCTGTCAGGTTGGCAGCATTCCTGCAACCAACACTGTCACTCCTCCACTGCAGCTGCCACCACCCATAGGACAGACTGCTGCTGCCCAAGCAGAGTTGGAGCAGTCAGAAGCCGGGCCCTCCAGGCCCAGAGCTGGTCCAGGCCATCCCCCAAGGGCATCTGCCATCTCACCATCTGACCCTCAGCAGCCTTTACCCAGCCTTGCTGCAGCCACTGGGCTCCCATTGAGGAGGAGCTGCAGGGCGGGAAGGGGCCAATTGCAGAAGCGAGGCGGATCACCCTAGCAGGCGAAAAAGTAGAAGGTGTGGCAAAATGTTTTTTTTATATGAAGGCCGAGAATGTTGTGTTTGTTTTTTATATGAAGGCCGAGAATGTTGTGTTTGTTTTTTATATGAAGGCCGAGAATGTTGTGTTTGTTTTTTATATGAAGGCCGAGAATCATGGACATTTTTGTTTAACTGTTTCTTTCATTTTCTCAAGGTTGTGAGAGCCAGTTATGTGTCTGACTGTTTTTTGGGGGGTTTCTCTGAATTTGTTTATCATGCTGGAAGTGCACAGAGTTTGTGAAATAAAAAATTTGCTTTATTCAGGTTGTCCATGTTTGCACTTTGAACTATTTGTTTCCTTGACCAGCTGAGGGTTTGCAGAGTGGCTCCATTCATGTTCTTTCATTGGCACAAGCCATTCCCTGAGAGGGGGCCGAGAACCGAGATGCAATAATCCGCCGACGGACAGCCCTTGCATTTTGTGCCTCCCTCCCATCCTGGTGCTCCTCCTTCTCCTCCTCCTCTGGTGGTCCTCCAATGTCTGCTGGCAGTGGCTGAGTCCTGAGGATAGCCAGGTTGTGCAGCATGCAGCACACTACAATGAAATGGGAGACTTGCTCAGGCGAGTACTGTAGGGTTCCTCCGGAACGGTCCAGACACACCGATTGTGTGCTTAATGATGTTCCTGGTAGCTTGATGGCTGTCATTGTATCGTTCTTCAGCAGGGGTGCTGGGCGCATGGAGCGGGGTCATCAGCCAGGTGCACAAAGGATAGCCCTTGTCCCCAAGAAGCCAGCCTCCTGGGTGAGCCGGGGCCTCGATAATATCTGCCACAGAAGTCTGGCGCAGGATGTAGGCATCGTGGCTGCTGCCTGGAAAGTGGGCATTGACAGGTAGTATGAGCTGCCTGTGGTCACACACCAACTGGACGTTGAGCGAATGGTAGCCCTTCCGGTTGCGGTAATCCTCGGCATTCTGTAGAGGTGCCCGCAAAGCCACATGCGTGCAGTCAATGGCGCCCTGGATCATGGGGAAGTCTGCTATTCTTGCAAATCTCATTGCACGCTCTTGCTGCTTGTCCAGGGTCATGAGGAAGGAGATGTACTGGGAAACAAAGAAATGGCAGACCAACTAAATTCATACTTTGGTTCTGTCTTCACAAAGAAGGACACAAATAACCTCCCAGAGATGCCGGGGAACATAGGGTCAGTTGAAAGGGTGGAACTGAAAGAAATCAGTATTTGTAGGGAAATGGTGTTAGGAAAATTGATGGGACTGAAGGCCGATAAATCCCCAGGGCCTGATAATCTACATCCCAGGGTACTTAAGGAAGTGGCCCTAGAAATAGTAGATGCATTGCTGGTCACTTTCCAGAACTCGATAGACACTGGAACAGTACCCATGGATTGGAGGGTAGCTAATGTTACCCCACTATTCAAAAAAGGTGGTAGAGAAAAAGCGGGGAATTATAGACCGGTAAGCCTGACATCGGTAGTGGGGAAAATGCTAGAATCTATTATAAAAGATGTAATAGCAGAGCACTTGGTAAGCAGTGGCAGGATCGGACAAAGTCAACATGGATTTACAAAAGGTAAATCATGCTTGACTAATCTACTGGTAAAATAGATAAGGGAGAACCAGTGGATGTGGTGTATTTGGACTTTCAGAAGGCTTTCGATAAGGTCCCACATAAGAGATTAGCATGCAAAATTAAGGCACATGGGATTGGGGGCAAGGTATTGACTTGGATAGAGAACTGGTTGGCGGACAGAAAGCAAAGAGTTGGAATAAACGGGTCGTTTTCCGAGTGGCAGGCAGTGACTAGTGGGGTACCGCAAGGATTGGTCCTAGGACCCCAGCTGTTCACAATATATATTAATGATCTGGACGAGGGAATTGGATGTAATATCTCCAAATTTGCAGACGACACAAAGCTGGGTGGGAGGGTAAGCTGTGAGGAGGATGTCGTGAAACTCCAGCACGATTTGGACAGTTTGGGTGATTGGGCAGAAACATGGCAAATGCACTATAATGTGGATAAATGTGAGGTTGTCCACTTTGGTGGCAAAAACAGGAAGGCAGATTATTATTTGAATGGCAATAGATTGGGAGAAGGGGAAGTGCAAAGAGACCTGGGTGTTATTGTGCACCAGTTGCTGAAGGTAAGCATGCAGGTGCAGCAGGCGGTTAAGAAGGCAAATGGTATGTTGGCCTTCGTAGCAAGAGGCTTCGAGTACAGGAACAAGGATGTCTTGCTACAGTTGTACAGGGCCTTGGTGAGACCGCACCTTGAGTATTGTGTGCAGTTTTGGTCACCTTACCTGAGGAAGGACGTTCTTGCCATGGAAGGATTGCAGCGAAATTCACCAGGCTGATACCTGGGATGGCAGGAATGACGTATGAGGAGAGATTGTGTCGATTGGGCTTAGACTCACTGGAGTTTAGAAGATTGAGAGGGGATCTCATCGAAACTTATAAAATTCTGTCAGGCCTGGACAGACTAGATGCAGGAAGGATGTTTATGATGGCCGGGGAGTCCAGAACCAGGGGTCATAGTCTAAGGATAAGGGGTAAGCCATTTAGGACTGAAATGAGGAGGAATTTCTTCACCCAGAGAGTGGTGAACCTGTGGAATTCTCTGCCACAGAGGGCAGTGGAGGCCAGTTCATTAAATATATTCAAGAAAGTGTTGGATATATTTCTTAAGGCTAAAGGGATCAAGGGATATGGGGAGAAGGCAGGGACAGGGTACTGAATTTGAATGATCAGCCATGATCTCATTGAATGGCGGAGCAGGCTCGAAGGGCCGAATGGCCTACTCCTGCTCCTATCTTCAATGTTTCTATGTTTCTATGTCTCCTTCTGAAGAGGGCATTCGTTACCTGGCGGATGCAGCAATGTGCCGTGAACTGGGAGATATTGGCAATGTCCCCAGTAGTGGATTGGAAGGAGCCGGTGGCATAGAAGTTGAGAGCCACCATCACCTTCACTGCCACCGACAGAGACGTCCTGGCTCCTCAGCTGTGGCTGCAGATCTCTCTGAAGCAGGTGGCAGATCTCAGTGACCACCTCCCTTCTGAATCGCAGCCTCCGAACTCACTGCTCCTCAGACATGTTCAGATATGAGAACTGCTGGCGGTATACCCTGGGTGGGTAAGGCCTCCTGTGCCAACGCCTGTTGGCCCTTCTCCGTCTGGCCATGACTGGCACTCTCTCTCGGCGTCTCTGAGTCCTTTGAATGCAATGCAGAAAGCCAACATTTCCACCCATTGCAGCCCCCATTATATGTGGCGACTCAAGGCTATGGCACTGAAAGTTAAATCCAACTGCAAAGCTCTGGCCTGCAGCCAGAAGTACCTGTGCGAGCGCTGAGTCAAAGCAGAAAGCTCTCTCCCTTTGTCTCTCTCCAAATATCTCTCTCTCACACAGAAGGATTGGAACAAAATGGCTGCCACAAAGAATGGAGGAAGAGTCCCCTTTAAATAGCGCCCCCCGCGCCCCGCAGCAACTGGGAACCGTTCCACTCAACCAGTCGCTGGGGGCGCCAGGCGCACAGAAGGGGGGTGCCACTGAATTTCCAGTTCAGGGTGCACCAAGGGCGTTGCACCATGAAATAACGTCAGGATCTGCGCGCGCATCTGAGCGGGTGCTACAGTTTTGCGCCGCCGCTAAATCTTGACTGAAGTTCGCGAGAGGTGCAGATCGCACCGCGCCCCACTTCTCCTCCTCCTAAGGCGCTAGCGGCTGGCGCTAACAACTGAATTTCTCGGCCATAGTGGGAAAAATTCAATTGGTTTGCGCCTCCCATTAGCGCCTTAAGAGGGCGCTAATGGGGCGCAAAGCAACTAGCGCCTGGGCGTGGCGATATCGGCGCCTCTCGCAAAATTGACCGGACATTTTTCAGCGGCGCTAAACAATACCTCCCCGATCTCCTGCGCACGCAGATCTTGACGTCATTTGAGCGTGCAACATCCTTGTGGCGCCCTGGAACGGAAATTGAGTGGTGCTCCCCTCCTTTCCACCTGGCACAACCAACGACAGGTAGACTGGAACGTTTCCCAGTTGCTGTAGGGCTGGGAGGGGCACTATTTAAAGGGGGTCTCTTCCTGGCTTTTTCTATGGTAGACATTTTTGCACCACTTGTTCTGAGAGAGAGAGATTCTGAGGGAGAGAAAGAGAGACTTCTGCATTGAGTCAACGCTGTGTGAAGTAGTTTTGGCTTCAGAGCATAACTTTGCAGGTACTTTGGTTTTTGACCTTCAGTACTTTGATTGCCAAGAGACTATGGGGGCTGCACTGATTGGGGGCGTCGTCCTGTGCCAGCAGAATTGGAGGCCACAGAGACGCAGAGAGAGAGTGGCGATCATGGCCCGACGGAGGAGGGTCAACAGGCCTCTGTACAGGAGACCTTACCCTCCCAGGGTATTTCGCCAACAATTCTCCTACATTAAAATGTCTGAGGAGTAGTGTTTGCGAAGGCTGCGCTTCAGCAAGGAGGTGGTCACTGAGCACTGCCACCTGTTGCAGCCAGATCTGCAGCATCAACTGAGGACCAGGACGTCTCTGTCGGTGGCCGTGAAGATCACAGTGGCTCTGAACGTTTATGCCACTGGCTCATTTCAATCAGCTATTGGGGACATTGCCAATATCTCCCAGGTCGTGGTCCATTGCTGCATCCATCAGGTTACAAATGCCCTCTATAAAAGGAGACAAGAGTACATCTCTTTCCCCATGACCCCGGCCAAGCAGCATGAACGCGCAATGGGCTTTGCGAGGTTAGCGGGATTCCAAATGGTGCAGGGCACCATTGACTGCACGCATGTGGCTTTGCATGCTCCGCATGAGAATGCAGAGGATTTCTGCAACCGCAAGAGGTTCCATTCCAAAAACGTGCAGTTGGTCTGTGACCACAGACAGCTGATACTCGCGCTCAATGCCCGCTATCCTGTTAGCAGCCACGATGCATACATCCTGTGCCAGACTACTGTGGCAGAACTTTTCCAGGCACTGCCTCACCCAGGTGGTTGGCTTCTCGGGGACAAGGGATATCCACTGTGCACCTGGCTGATGACACCGCTCCGTACACCCAACACCCCTGCTGAGCTGTGGTACAACGAGAGCCATCTAGCTACTAGGAACATCGTTGAGCACACAATCGGCATGCTCAAGCAACGGTTCCACTGTCTGGACCACTCTGGAGGAACCCTGCAGTACTCGCCTGAGCGAGTCTCCCTCTTCGTAGTTGTGTGCTGCATGCTGCATAACCTGGCAATCCTCCGGACCCAGCCAATGCCAACAGGCCTTGGAGCACCACCAGAGGAGGAGGAGGAAGAGGAGGAGGAAGAGGAGGAGGATGATCATCAGCAGCACCAAGGCGGGAGGGAGGACCACAATGTAGAAACTGGAAGGGCCATCCGTCAACGGCTGATAACAAGCCGCTTCTAGGCCCCTGCTGAGGAAATGGCTTCTGCCATTGAGAACAACATGAATGAAACCATCCCGCAACCTCTAAGCCGGCCAAGGCAGCAATGATTGCAAAGACCAAACATGTACACTTTGAATACAAAAACTTATTTATTTTACAAAATCTGGGTGTGTCATTTCCTCATGACAAACTAATAGAAAGAAACACAAAAAAACAGTCATTAACATAACTGGTTCTCACAACCTGGAGATAATGTCCAAGACACTAAACAAAAGTTTGACCACGAACCTCGGACTTTAGTAAAAAAATGACCAACATTTTGTCACACCTCCTACTTTTTGCCCTTCGAGGGTGATCTCCTTTCCTTGCGCACTTCCCCCCTTCCCACCATACTGCTCCTCTGTAATGGGACCCCAGTGGTTGCAGCAAGGCTGGTGGAAGGTTGCTGCTTGTCAGAACCTGAGACTGCAGATGCCCTTGAAGGACGGCCTTGACCAGCTCTGGGCCTGGAGTGCCCGGCTGCAGAATGCACCAACTCTGCATGGGCGGCAGCAGTCTGTCCTACATGCGGTGGCAAGTGCAGTGGAGAAGTGACAGTGGTGGTAGCAGGAATGCTGTCACCTTGAGAGAGGACAGCAACTCGCTGCTCGACCGACACACTGGCCCTCCCACGGTGCAGCACTTCAGCATCCGAAGCAATCTGCTGGAGCACAGATTTCTGGCCTGCTGCGGCACGGTGAGAGCCCTGGGGAAATGTGTCCGACCTAGCGAGGATGGCAGCAGTCAGGTCTCGCGTGGCCTCAATCTGAGTCTGCATGAGAGCAGTCAGAGATGGGGTCACGGCAGCCAGTGACTGAAGTGCAGCACTAAACATTTGCATGGCATCCACCTGTGCTACAGCGAAGTGCTCCACACTCCTTGCCAGTGATTCAATGCATTTGGGCACCCTTCCCACTGCACCCATGAGCTCAGTGTGCATGTCCACCGCCTGGGTGTTCATTTCAGCGATGAACCGCTCCTCCTCTGCATCCAGTGCAGTAGGACTCGCTGGCATACTCTCCCTCTGGGGAGAAGGCCCCCGAGCTTCCCTACACTCATCGTGTTGCTGCAGCCCGCTGGGTCCTGGAACTTCACCCTCATCAGACCCTTCCCCCCTGCTCCCCTCCAGGGAAGGCTTGTTCCCAGTGTGGGCATGGGCATGGGAGAGGGTGGCACTAATGCTCCAGCTTCCTCTTCCTCCTCGCCTGCAGCTTCACTCCCACTGGCAGCTTGTGGGCCCGTCTCCTCAGCTGGTGAATCACCATCTGAAAGCAGGGAGGTACAAGAGTGCCTTTCGCGTGAGGACTGGGTGGCAGTAAGGGAGTAATGAGTGCAGTGATTTAGTAAGTTAGATTGAAAGTGTCAAAGGCTGGTGTTGTGAGGGACAAGTGGAAGGAGAGAGGACAAAAAGGTGATGACCTTACCATTGCTGTCCAGAATGGGGTCAGCCTCTCCAGTGGCGATGGGACCGATCACCCGGCTTGCCACAATCCTTTGGACGTGCTCCTCAAGATCGCTGAGGGGTTGCAGCTGAGGTCGCCATCCACCCGGCCGTTGCTGATGTTTCCTATTATGAGATAGCTTGGCCTGCAAGAAAAAGGACGGTGTCTGAGTAAATATACAGCCATTGTCTTGCAAAATGTGCCTCTCATAGGTGAATAGCCCTTACTGTATGCAGCCATGGTCTTGCCCGATGTGCCTCCCATAAGTGAATAGCCCTTACTGTATGCAAAGTGTGGAATGTGCGTGTGTGTTTCATGAGAGGGCCATGGGTGTTGAATGAGTGTTGAGCATTGGGGTTTTAAGACCCTCTGGCCATAGAGTGAGGTTGAGATGGAGGGATGGAGAGGTATTGAAAAAAAGCCACTCACCCTGATGACCCGAGTGAGGTCGTTGAACATTTTTCTACATTGTATATGGGTCCTGGGCACCATGCTCCTGGAAGAGACGCTCTGAGCCACCTCCCTCCAGACTCTTCTGTAATCACACGGCAAAGGCCTCCTGCCACTCTCTGGGTACGGGTACAGTATTGATCTTCTGACTCCACCACGCCAACCAGAGCCTGCTCGCTGAAGTGCTGTGCTCGCTCCCTGGCCCTCTCCATAGTCCTTGGCTGCAAGATTTAGGCACAGGTCTCTCCAGGCCGAGATTCAAGGCTCCAATGAGCAGGGTGTGGCTGGAGAGCAAAATCGACCCTCCCCTTTAAGAACTGTCCGGCGCCAGTGTGTCTGTGTTCAATCGGTAACTGACAGCACCTGCGCTGTGCCCGCCCTCTGAGGTAGCGCCTCGCTCCTCGGCCTTTGCGCCTGAAGACAGGTGTGTAGCGCCTGATTTAGTGCTCCAATCACCTCCAGAGGCGATAAAAGCCAAGTTTGTAGTCTGAGGTGATAATTAGCGCCAGGCACTAAACTTTGCGCACGGCCAATAATCGCGCCCCAAATGGGGCGATACTGAATTTTTCCCCCACAGAGATTTCATTAGCTTGCAAGTGTTTAGAGCCAACTATATATCCAGTGCCACCTCATTGGAACAACCTCTCTCACCATTGACAGATCGTTTCCGTCATCTCACCTGCAGCTGCCATCTATTGCAGCAAAATTGGTGCCCTTGAAAAAATCAGACCTTGGTCCTCTGATTCCTTCCATGATCAGCCCCAACACCAACATCACCAGGCAAACCAACATCACCAACCTTCTCCGTCATCACCTGATGCTGCACAGGACGCAGGGCAACAGCCTCTGACAACATTGCTGCCCAGGAGGCCAGCGATGACATCACCATGGCCAGATTTACTTCACTTGACGCTGTTAACCCTGGCTGCCACATGATGCGCCAGGTTGACACCATCCCACACCAATACCGTAAAGTATCCCTTTAATGTCCAAGCCATTCCATTCAAATTCATCACTATAGCAGTGGGGGTGGGAGGGAAGTTATGTCTCAACACTCACTGGAACTCAGTAAGACACTTCTCAAGGTGCGCACAGATCTGTCCAATAAGGTGAAGTGTTGAAAATATAGATTTCACTGCATGACAACACCAGAAACTTCACATGAACATTGACTAAACCTCTCAAGTGCCTACCCTTGTGTATTGTTCGTTGGTATGCTTGCAGTAGGATGAGGGTGAGTGTGAGGGGTGGCTAGTGAGATGGGGAAGTGATAATGTAGATAGAGAGGGATGGAGTTGAAAGGTAAGTTGGTGTGAGTAAGGATGTGCAGGAAATGGGTATGGAAGGCAGAGTGATGAGGATGCGATGAATGGCACAGCAAGGCGAGGTTGAGTGTGGCTTTGCAGTAACGTTTCGTGATCTACTGACATCATTGAAAGGTTTGCGCTACTGCAGCCTGGGACTCCTGATGATATCCCTGCTTGTGTCCTGCTGTGCAATGTGCAACCAGGCTGCGTTGATAGCCTGGGGAGGTCTCTTCCACCCATGGGAAGGGAAGAGAATCTCCCTGTGTGCTGTGACTCCCTCCATAAGCATAAGGAGGGAGTCATGCGAGAGCCTGGGTGCAGATGTGTACCTTTGTGCAGTGCTTGTCAGTGTTTGCAGCACTTCAATGCTGCAGAACACTGACAGCACAAATGTCAAAATCAGTGTGGCCATGGTCCCTTTAAGGAAACCGGCTGATGACACATCATCAAATGACGTCATCAGACTCGCTTCCTGTTAATTGACCAGGAACCTCGCAAGGTGGGCTTAAGAAAGCCAAATTACGGAAAATCTTTTTGAGAAAGCGGCTGCAGTTGGGAGCAGGACCGGAACCCGCTATTCAGCTCTCCTGCCGCCATTCCGCCTGCGCAGGGAAAATCCAGCCTGCTATGATTCTCTCACCAGAACAAAGCAAAAGTGACGTTTAAATTTAACCAGCATTCAGTACCCAGTGAGTAGAGGCTGGCCAGAGAGTGACATGGAGCTTACAGTATGGACTGGATTTTCCTCCATTACCCTGCCCAAAATCAGGCAGATTGAAGGGGAAATAAAGTGGTGAGACCTCTCTGCTCCAGCCTCAATTTCTCTCTCCTCATCCCTACCAAGATCACCAGTGCCCCCTCTGTAAAGTCTGTGGGTTGTTTAGTTAATTAATACACAGACTCCAAGAGTAAATTAAAACAGGACTTTACTATTCGAAGGTCAGGGCGAATCTGCCCAATAATTCCTGACACAGCACTTATATACCGGTGTGGTCACCGTCGGTATTACAGTATACAGAAGCCAACAAAGTAGTGCAACACCTAAAGTAGTTCTCTTAAAGGTGGACGGTTACATACAATAGTTCTCTTAAAGGTAGACGGGTACATACACTACAATCCTCCCTTTTTAGCTTACAACATACTGATTCCCCATTAAACATACATTATAACATATATACAACTTTATGCAAGACAGTTCACAGATTCAGTCTCTCTGGAGGTTTCCGGACTCTGTCCGGATAACGCCTTGGTGGTGTCGTAACTTCCGGCGGGGTAGTAGGTGCTTCTGGCAAGGTCGATTCAGCTTGAAGGACAGTGTCAGGTTCATCTGATTCCAGTATTACCAGATCGGAGGTAGGTGTTCTGGGTATCTCTGTCTCAACATTAACCGTGTAAGGTGGTGGAGTAGGTTGGCCATTTGTGGTTGACCCTATGATCTGGTCAACATGGCGCCTTATTATACTGTCCCCAATGTCCACCATATACATCAACGGCCCTAGCCTTTTTCCAATAGTTCCAGGCTGCCATTTCTCGGTACGGTAGTCCCGGGCCAAAACTTGTTGACCTATCTGAAAAGATCTAGTTGGCCTTTCATTCATGCCCTGGAATTGCCGGTTCTCTACGTCCCTTCTGACGTTTGGCTTAAGCAAATCCAGTCGGCATCTTAGTCATCTATTAAAAAACATCATGGCGGGAGTTTGATTTGTGACCGCATGTGTTGCATTCCTGTACGCCAACAAGAAGCTATCCACCTTATATTGTAAGTTAATGGCTTCATTACCCATGGCCTTTATGGCCTTCTTGAAGGTCTGGACAAACCTTTCAGCCAATCCATTGGAGGCGGGATGGTATGGGGCTGACGTGTAGAGCTTAACCCCATTGCTCTTTAAGAATTTCTTGAATTCTTCGGACACAAATTGCGGTCCATTATCAGAACAGATCTGTTCCGGCAGCCCATTCCTAGCAAACATGGTCCTTAACACTGTGATGGTTTTTTCCGTGGTGGTGGTGGACATCTTTATTACCTCCGGCAACTTGGAGTGTGCATCCACCGCTATTAGAAACATTGAGTCCATAAATGGACCAGCAAAGTCGATGTGTACCCTTTGCCAAGGAGATGAGGGCCACTCCCATGGATGCAGAGGAGCCTGTGGTGGCGCGTTTTGGACCTTCTGGCATCCTAGACAGCTCTTAGTGATTTCTTCGATGTCCCCATCAATGCCTGGCCACCACACAAACGCTCTTGCTAGGTTCTTCATTTTCACTCCACCCAGATGTCCCTCGTGCAGCTCCTTTAACACCTTCTGTTGAAGTTTGGGTGGAATCACCACTCTAGATCCACACATCAGGGTTCCTCGACACACTGACAGCTGTTCTTTTCTCTGCGAAAATGCTGGCAGCGTTGGTTCGCCCTGTGCTGGCCATCCCTCCACCGTTAAATCATAGACTCGTGAGAGAGTCGGGTCATTTCTTGTTTCGTTTTCGATCATCGAATTTGTTACTGGTAGACATTCCACTATGGATGAGTGGAACATCTCTACCGGGTCCACTGTAGTCGCTTCTTCTACTATCGGCAATGGCAAGCGCGATAACCCATCAGCATTTCCATGCTGTTTGGACCTTTTGTATTCGATGTCATATTGGTGTGCCCCAAGTAACATGGACCACCTCTGTAACCTTTGCGCTGTCATGGTGGAAACGGCCTTGTTAGGGTTGAATATGGACACCAACGGCTGGTGGTCTGTCAGTAATGTGAACTTCTTGCCCTGCAGATAATGATTGAATTTCTTTACGCCCCACACAAGGCTGAGGGCCTCCCTATCTATTTGAGCATAATTTCGCTCCGCGGAGGTCAATGATCGGGACGCGAATGCCACTGGCCTTTCCGAGCCATTTGGTAACTTGTGTGAAAGTACTGCTCCAATTCCATAGGGGGAAGCATCACAAGCTAGACGAAGAGGTAACGTTGGGTTGAAATGAGCCAACACTTCTTCAGAGGTAATCAACGCCTTGCTTCTGCGAAAGGCCTTTTTACATTCCTCACTCCACTTCCATGGTACTTCTTTCCGCAACAGAGCATTCAGCGGATGCAGCACCGTGGATAGATTCGGCAGAAACTTGTGATAATAATTAATCAACCCCAAGAATGATCTTAACTGTGATACGTTTTCCGGAGCGGGGGCCTTCACGACAGCTTCCATTTTGTCAGGTGACTTGTGCAGCCCCTCTCGGTCAATGACATGACCGCAGTACGAGATCCGTTTTTGGAAGAACTCACATTTCTTGCGATTAACTTGAAGGCCATATTCCTTCAACCTAGTGAGCACCAGTTTCAAATTTGTGAGGTGTTCTTCCTCGTCTTCTCCCGTAATCAGGATATCGTCTAAGTAACACTGCGTGCTTGGAATTCCTTGTAATACCTGCTCCATGGCCCTCTGCCAAATTGCTGGAGCCGAAGCTACCCCAAAAACCAGTCTATTATAACGATACAAGCGTCTGTGTGTGTTGATGGTGAGGTACTGCCGCGACTCTTCCTCGACTTCCATTTGTAAGTATGCCTGTGCCAGGTCTATCTTGGTGAAGTGTTTCCCTCCAGCCAACGAAGCAAAGATATCTTCAATCCGCGGAAGCGGGTATTGTACCGTGTGAAGCACCGGATTCACTGTGATCTTGAAGTCTCCGCAGATGCGGACCTTCCCCGGTCCCCCTGGCTTGTTACTTGGTGAAGACTTCATGACGGGAACAATGGGCGTGGCCCACTCACTCCAGTCCACTTTTGACAGTACCCCTGATCGTTCAAGTTCTTCCAGTTCTGCCTCCACAGCAGGTCGTATCGCGTAAGGTACTGATCTGGCTTTGAAAAATTTTGGGCTTGCGTGTTCTGCAATCTTAACCTTTGCTTTAATTCCTCGCAGTGTTCCCAGTCCGTGCTGGAATACCTCTTTAGCTTCGTCTAATATTCTGGACAACCGTTCAGGTTTGACATCTTACTTTCCGGAATCTACCGTCATGGTGTTTAGTGAATGCCAATCTATCTTTATTTTCCTGATCCACTCCCGTCCCAGAAGTGGTGGACCTCCCTCAGGCAACACATACAGGTCCATCCTTTGGTGCTCTTTGTCCTTGTATCTCACCTTGACTTCTATCTTTCCGATGGGGTATACTTTGTGCCCCGTGTATGTCTTCAATACTAGTTCCGTATCCTGTAGGGGAATATGCTTGAATAACTTTTTATAATCATGCTTATTCATGACCGTCAACGCCGATCCGGTGTCCACTTTCATTTTCACTTGGACTTTTGCAATCTGTAGTGTGATCCAGATAGCTTGTCGGTCAGCTTCATTACTCACATTGTGAATTCTCAGACTATCCAGTTCCTTGCAGTTGGAGTGTGAGTCCGAATTCTGTTCTTCCGGACTCTTCCTAGTCACCTCATGTACCTTCCTGTACCTCTTTTGTGGTGACTCATTATTGTTGGTCTTCTTTCCTGACCGGCATACCTTAGCTATGTGACCGAGCTTACCACATTTCCTACATTCCTGGTTTTTAAACCAGCATTGGTTCTGGTCGTGTGTTGTCTTCCCACAATGATAGCATTTCGTTGTACCCGAAGTAATTTGCTGCACCCTGAGTGCCGCTGCCTTTAGCTGCATTTCCGCCGTTCCTTTCGCTGCGGCTTCGTTCGATGCAGCAATAAGGACAGCCTTCTCAAGTGTAAGATCGTTCTCTTCGAGCAGTCGTTTTTGTGTTTCTTCCTTCGACATTCCGCACACGAATTTGTCTCGCAACGCCTCTGTCAGATTCCCTCCAAACTGGCAGTGTTTCGCTAGTCTACGCAGTTCGACCAAGTGTTCTGCGTTGCTTTCGTCTTTCCTTTGCGTTCTCGCATAGAATTTGAATCGTTCCGCCAACATCAACGGTGTGGGGTTCAAGTGATCCTTCAGAACAGTCACAATATCATCGAAAGTCTGATCCGCCGGTTTAGCTGGTGCTAGTAGATGCTTCAAGAGCTCGTATGTCTTCGCGCCCATCGAGTTTAGCAAGGTTATAGCTTTGTCATCTTCTTCTATTTTATTGGCCTCACAATAGATCTCAATGCGTTCCACATACGTGGCCCAGTCTTCTACCTCGGAATTAAAATCGTTGATGTTACCACGCTTAGGCATCTTCCTCTCTTTCTGATAACACCCCGAATTATTTCTTTAACTTATTTTTTTTTTCTAAGATGGCGGTTTTCCCGCGAAAATGGCGGTTTCCCGCGCTTATCTTCTCTCCCCGCCCACTTGAATGGCGGTTTCCCGTTTCTGTCTTCTTCCCCGCCTAATGGCGGCTTCCCGCGTTTCTTCCTTAGCGGGAGGGGTACACTTTCCCCCACAGGCGACGGCCGCTGGCTTTCAGGTTCACAGCCTGCGCGTCGGCTTCAGGGCTTTCCCTTTTCTCGGCAGGGCAACCGGCGCTGGGTACACCCCGTTGATGGCGAACAGGTTCAGCCGCTGGGCTGGCTCTCGCTCAGTTCCCCTTGCTCGGGCTCGGTCTCTCTCCCGCTCTCTCGGCTCTACCGGCGCTGGGTACACCCCGTTGACGGAGAACAGTTTCAGCCGCTGGACTGGCTCTCGCGCAGTCTCCCTTGGTCGGCTCTGCCTCTCCCACTCGCTCGGCTCCCAAACGCCTCTCCCAGCCGTCTCGCAGTCCGGTGCTTCCCTCCCCGGCTGCGGCTGAGTTTATCTCTTCCCGCGCCTACGCTCCCGGTCGCAGCGCTTCGTGGCTTCGGTCGCTGCCCGGCTTTTCCCGCCGGTCGCGGTCTAGCTGTCTCACGACGCCGTTGCGTCCCCCAGCCTATTAGTACCGCGGCTTCCTTGCTCCACGCTGCCCCCGTCTCAGCGCCTCTGGGCCCGACTTCTGTCCGGCTCCTTTCCCCCTCGACCGTGGTCGAGTGCACTGCCCTTATCCTCCGGTTATTCTTTTTACTTTTCCCTTACTCACAGTCACCGTGGCCGCCTTGCTTCTCGTGCTGATCGGCTCACTCCTCACCGTGGCAGAAGGGACAGTCAGTGCCTGTTGCTGATGGAAGTCTTTGTTTCTGAATTCTTCCTCCTTTCCAGCTCTGCAGACTCGAGTTTTCTCCCAGCAGAATGACGAGGGCGGTTGCCTCTTCTCGACGCTCGTTAACTGCTTCGGAAGTATTGTTGCCGCAGGTTATGATCGGACTCGTCGCCACTGTAAAGTCTGTGGGTTGTTTAGTTAATTAATACACAGACTCCAAGAGTAAATTAAAACAGGACTTTACTATTCGAAGGTCAGGGCGAATCTGCCCAATAATTCCTGACACAGCACTTATATACCGGTGTGGTCACCGTCGGTATTACAGTATACAGAAGCCAACAAAGTAGTGCAACACCTAAAGTAGTTCTCTTAAAGGTGGACGGTTACATACAATAGTTCTCTTAAAGGTAGACGGGTACATACACTACACCCTCCTTCCCAGCCTACCATATATGAATGCTGCGGTTAGGCGGATCCCAGGTTCCTGACATAGTTTCCTGCCATCCACCCCGTTGCCTCTGCTCCCTGGTGCCACCAGGTGAAGCCTGGCAGTAGTTCCTGGGGTAGTGACAGGAAGGCTCCAAAGTCTCCTGATGGAGGGAGAGGGTCTTGTAGTGGCCACCTCTCCTTCTAATTCTCCCCCACCCTGCACTTACCTGCTGAAAATCTCAGTTCCCACCCGGACCCTTTAGTGGGACAGTTGCTCCAGCCCTTGGGGCTCTTCTGCCGTTTAATGTGGCTCCCATCTCTTCTGCTGCTGCGGTGACATTCCCCATGCAGCACCACCATCATTTTGCTTGGGTCAAAGGCTTCTGTTTTCTGGCAGGTATCCTGCCAAGAATCCACCATGAATAACGAATGCCCCAATGCAGGAAACAGGGCCGGGGTCATGGTGGGGTCCACATTTCCCTTACTCCCTTTTCTTTCAACCAACTATGTATCCTATTCTTAACTGTTGACAAGGTTTCTGCTTTAATCACTAACATTCCTAATCAAAGTTATACATAATTGACTATAATCTTAATATTAACACAGCACATAGCTGAAGTCTGATTCAACTGATGTAAAAACTTTTTATGGACCTGATATTCTAGTCACTTGAGCCTTCCCTGCTCACTTCTCAGCTCTCAAACCTCCATTCACCCCCATCCCTTAGCATATAATCTAAATATTTTTGCTAGACCTAAGCATAGGAAATTGACAACGTTTGGTTTGATGTATGTTTTATTAGACTGCTTTTTCAGTGGTTGGAGGGGAAAGCACTTCACAAGTACTAGAAGGTCAGTGCATGAGTATTGAATGGATCCTCTGTTCTTCTGGTAGAAATCAAATGAATAATTTCACAGCATTACTTCAGAATTTGGCATTGCTAGCTTTGTTCTTTGGCATGCCAACTTCAGCAAATGTATACACTTGCAATAAAAAAAGAAAAACAAATGAGTTCAATCGGGTTGCTTTTTTCTTTCCATTCATAAAACGACAAAGCTTAAAAAGAATGATGCTGGAGTGCTCATAAATTGACCAGTTTACTCAGTGTAACAAGAGGGAATTCAGCAAAGAAAATAAACAGGTCCCCGGGTTGCTCGGGACTAACCTGCTAGTCAGACAGTTTCCCTCTAATTTAGTTCAATGTGCGTGTGTGCACTGGTAACGGTGAAGGGGTCAGAGGAACTGAAGGCTCGTGGGATTCCTAGGACTCCCACAGCCACAAGCACAGCTGTGCAAACAGTTGCAGGGCTTTGGCAGGGTGGGCTGGTGAATAAAGCTATGAATGCTGAGAATAAAATTGACATATATACCCCCTACAAAAACCTGTGCCTGACAGATGTATAATTCTTTCACTCGGCCATAGATTCAAGTGATGCCTTCATAACCTTGAAATATTGCAATAATTTCAATGAAATTACTTATATATAGATTATTAAGTATACTTAAGGTGTTATTGATGTCCAGCAAAACTATCAACAATATTAGGTGGAGATAAAAGTCATGGATTAAACAACTGCAATAATGTCACATTACAGACCATCCACACCCTTGTGTTCACTTGACTACTATCCAAAATCCAAAACTATTTAAATCTATATAGCATCGATCATGCAAACTAGCGGCTAGGACTTGCTCTCTTATCCAACAGACCCAGACCTACCTAAGTAGCTAAACTGAAACAGTAACCAGAGCAAGGAACAGCCCTACTTTGAGTCATTCATGGCATTGAAATTCTTTAGTGATCTGTGGTTTCCTTTCTGGATCCATACCTTGTCTGGTAGTTGGGCTGAATGGCTAAGCCTGGATCCCTGTGGCTGCCTCTCTATTGGCAACAGGCCAGTCCAAAACCCTGGCAGGCAAAGAGGCTCACTCTCTGATTCCGGGACCTTTCCACAGAAGAGAACCTGCTGTTCAACGTGAGAAGCCTTGATCCTAGGGTTGATCAGCGATGGGGGAGTTGGGAACTCATGCTTGTAACCTCCTACCCTACATGACATCTCTTCCGGGTTAAGGCAGCGTGGGATGCCAAGCTTCCAATCACAGGACAACCCTGTGGCCTTCAGTCCCCCAGATACGCCCCCACCACTTCAGCTTGTTTTCTTTTAATAAAATAGGGAAGAAGGAGCTAACAGACAATGCTTGACTTTCCTTGAGAGGGTTGCAACCAGCGGACCAGATCCATTCTGCATGTTTCTCTGTGGTTCTCATGGTGGCAGCCATCTCGTGGAGAACAAACACTGGCCAGCAACCACCATTACTCGTTGTTGCAATTACAGATACAATAACTTTGCATTTATTGGTGTCCTTACATATGTCTGATTAACATAGCATTCTATTCACACATCAGGTCAGCAAGTTAAGAGAGAATCACATTAAACTATAAATTTTACAGCAAACTACAATAATATTAATATTAATAAACCTTGTCATATTTTGATGAGATTTCAAAAAATATCAATTATATCAATCATTGCAAAATGTTTACTCTGGAAGAAAATAAATAATTAATCACTTGTTGATCTTCTGTGGCAATTCTTTAAGACACAAAAATAAAAATGGAAATTGTGGGCTAAACTTTCCTCATTGGAAGATTTCTTGCTGCCCATAACCTAACTCGCACCAAGTCCTGTTCACCCATCACCCCCGTGATTGCTGACTATATTGGCTCCCAGTCTGGCAACACCTCAATTTTTAAATTCTTATCCTTCTGTTCAAATCCCTCTATGCTCTCGTCCCTCCCTATCTCTCAGTAACCTCCTCCAGCCCTAACCCTCCGAGGTCTCTGCACTCCTCCAATTCTGCAATCTTGCTCATTCCTGATTTTCATCATTTCACCAATGGCAGCTGTGTCTTCACCTGCCTAGGAGCTAAGCTCTGGAATTCCCTCTCTAAACCTCACTGCCTCTCCACTTCTCCCTCCCCCTTGAAGCTGCTCCTTAAAACCTCCCTCTATGACCAAGTGGGTGTAGTGAGCCTTCTGCCTTCTAGTAACGTCTGCCATTGACCCTGTCTTTATTTTCCAGGGATAGCATACTGGGGATGGGAGACCAAGAAGGTAATTGCCAGCTACTGCAGTGTTTAAATATCTGCAGCAGCATATAGGGCCTGGCATCACTGTGCGCAAGAGAGGAAGGGGAGAATAAATTCCAGGCCAAATACAGTGACAATAATCAGCACAGCATTAGCAGTAGGGCAGACAGCCCCAAAGTTTACAGATGCCTCCGAAGAAGTACTCTTCAGCAAGGTTCAGGAGAGGAGTGGCACTTTTAAATTCAGGGGAGAGGAGAGCATTAAAGGGCAAACTGCAAGTACAATGGAAGGAGTTGACCCAAGCAGTAAGTATCCCCTCCACAATCCCTTGAATGGCCAATAATTGTCACTAAAAGTTTAATACCCTTACCGAGTCAGCTGAGGTAAGAAGAGTGAGACCCACCTTCCAAGAATGCATTCATTTGGGACTTACAATCACCTTCCCCTCATTGTGTTGCACTGCTTAAAGAGCTTTCTATTAATCTCCTGGAGCAGTCATTGCCTCCTCGACACTCCCAACCTTCACCCCCAACAGCACCTCATTCTCTGCCTTGCATGAATGGACCCCATGGGAAGACTCAGCTAGTATGTATTAGCTTGATTCATGAACCTCTCATCACCGCTTTCTTGACTCCCTGTAACTCCTACTGCAATTCATATTTTAATTCAGCTCCTTAGCAACCCATTCTTATATCTCTTCTAGTCCTTTTCTAGATTTGCCAATCCATCGGCAATCAATAAGGTGAGTAACATCCAGGCCCTTTGTTTCAGGCATGCCTGCACTTCATCACCCAAGTCACCATTTTCCCTCTCCCTCCCAAACACCAGCCCAGAGGCATGCACCTTGGAGGGCAATAGATAGCAATGCAGAGGGTAATACCTAGGGAGATATACAGAGCACAAGTGAGCAGTGGGATCAGTGGGTGGACAATGAGAAAGCAGACGTTGTTGGCTGGATGATCAGGAGATGTTAGTCTTCTGACAATGAGTTTCAGCACCCACCACTCAGGGTTCAGCTTTTAAAATAGGGAAGTTTGAGGAGCATCAAGCATGTGTGCAGACGCTGGGGAAGATCTTCCAAAATGCAGCACATGACAGCTCACTTGGAGAAGTCCACCAACTGTATCTGTAGTCCCATAGAACCCTTATGTCACTCCAAAGCAATTCACATTCCAATTCAGCTCCTCAGCAACCCATTCTTATGTCTATGCTTGTCCTATTCTAGATGTGCCAATTCATCAGCAATCAATAAGCCACATCCAGGCCTTTCTGTATGCAGCAATACAGACCACCCTGGAGCATGTGACTACTCAAGGATGATCTGCAGCACGGGTCCCTACAGTGGTGTCATAAGGGCATTTATTGCTTCCTCATGTGCATTAAGCCTTGTATCTCCATCACCACTGTCCTCACCACTGTTCCAAAGGCTTCCCATATCCCAGAGAATTGACTTTTAGAATTTAATTCTCATCTTGAAATCCTCTACAGCCTCATCCATCCCTGCCTCTGTGATTTCCTCAGCTCTAGGTATCTTACACACACCCTCTCCAACATCAGCCTATTTCTTGTTCTCAATTTCTTGTACTCCACCATCAATAGTAACTCTTTCAGCTACTTTGACCTCACCCTTCAGAACTCCATCTCTCAATGGCTCAGAATTTGCGGTCTTAATGATGGTGAACTGCGAGCATTCGTTGTCATTTCACCTTTGAAACTGACCACAACTTCAGGGTTTGGTGCATGCGCAGCCTAATGCAGAAATCCTGAAGTTGGGTCTGTCATTCACTGCTCCTCCACTGGCTGCACTGAGCCCACAAACCCTCACCCTGCTGCCCGACAGAGCCAGCAATCAGTGAAATCTCTCAAATCATGGAAACTGACAAAAACTTTGGCTCTTCCGCAGTAATTACGCTGTTAAAGTCCCCATTAAAAGTTAGACCCAAAGGGATTAGGTGTAACTGGGGTTTTAACAGCATATTGATTTCTAAACAAAGGTTATGGCCCTGAAAAATGAATTTAAATTTTGTGCAATGTCAAATTTATCCATTTTAATAAAAATATAAATTTTTACAAAACTTTAAAAAATGTTATCTTTTTAGAAGTTTGTTCATCTTTATTTCAGGTTTGCCTTTTTAACATAGAAACATAGAAGATAGGAGCAGGAGTAGGCCATTCGGCCCCTCGAGTCTGCTCCGCCATTCAATGCGATCATGGCTGATCATCCAAATTCAGTACCCGGTCCCTGCTTTCTCCCCATATCCCTTGATCCCTTTAGCCATAAGAAATATATCCAACTCCTTCTTGAATATATTTAATATATTGGCCTCTACTACCTTCTGTTGTAGAGAATTCCACGGGTTCACCACTCTCTGGGTGAAGAAATTCCTCCTCATTTCTGTCCTAAATGACCTACCCTTTATCCTTAGACTGTGACCCCTGGTTCTGGACTCCCTGACCATTGGGAACATCCTTCCTGCATCTAGTCTGTCTAGTCCTGTTAGAATTTTATAAGTTTCAATGAGATCCCCTCTCATTCTTCTAAACTCCAGCGAGTACAAGCCCAATTCAAAGAGGAGGTTGGTGATCAGCTGGTTGGTAGGTTCTCTTTCTTCTCTTTTATTATACCTTTAAGTTGGTAAGTCGTATTGAATAGTGGTGTGATATTATCATCTATATCCGGGCAGGGTCTTCATAACTAATAATAAGAAATTTCATTAATTATATAGAATAGAGCAGGTGATGTGTTACTGTTGCGAGATGTGGGAGCCGGTGGACCCCATTGAGGCTCACGGTGATTACATCTGCGACAAGTGTTTGCTGCTAGAGGAACTCCAGCTCCGTATTGAGGTGCTTGAGACCGAGCTTCAGACACTGCGACACATCAGGGAGGGGGAGAAGTTCCTGGACTCTATGTTTCAGGAGGTAGTCACACCTATGAAATTAATTAATTCAGATGTAGTCCGTGGTCAGGGACAGGATGGTGTGACTATGCGTGAGGCAGGTACAGGGATCCAGGAGGTAGTGTTGAAGGAGCCGCAGCCCTTGCTCTTGTCAAACAGTTTTGAGATTCTTTCTCCCTGTGAGGGCGGGAGCGGGGACTGCAAGGAGGATGAGCAACCTGGCCACAGCACCGTGGAACAGGGGGCCATTCAAGTTGGGGGAGTAAAAAGAAATGTTGTAGTGGTAGGGGATAGTATCATTAGGGGGATAGATAGGGTTCTCTGCAGTCAAGAGCGGGAGTCCCGAAGGCTGTGTTGTCTGCCCGGTGCCAGGGTTAAGGACATCTCTTCTGGGCTGGAAAGAAACTTGGAGTGGGAGGGGGAGGATCCGGTTGTCGTGGTCTATGTTGGTACAAACGACGTAGATAGGACAAGGAAGAAGGTTCTGTTAAAGGAGTATGAACAGCTTGGGGACAAATTAAAAAACAGAACCTCAAGGGTAATAATCTCTGGATTATTACCTGAGCCACGAGCGAATTTGGCTAGGATAGATAAAATTAGAGAGTTAAATGCGTGGCTCCAAGACTGGTGTGGGAAAAATGGGTTTTGCTTCTTGGGACACTAGCACCAGTGCTGGGACAAGAGGGAGCTGTTCCGTTGGGACGGACTTCACTTGGCCAATGCTGGGACTAGAATCCTGGCGAATCATATAACTAGGGCTGTAGAGAGGGCTTTAAACAAATTAGTGGGGTGGAGGTTTCTAGAGGGCAAATAATAAAAATGACTACGGAGAAGGTCATAGACTTAGGTAGCAGTGGGGAAATTAAAAACCAGAGCATGTCAGGAAGGGGCAGAAGGTATGGAGTAAAAGGTAAAGTAATAAAAAGGGAAAAAGCAGGAACTAAGTGTCACAAAACATATTTGAAAGTTCTTTATCTGAATGCACATAGCATTCGTAACAAAATGGACGAGTTAATGGCACAAATAACTACATATGGGTATGATCTTGTGGTCATTACAGAAACATGGCTGCAGGGTGACCATGACTGGGAATTAAATATACCAGGTTATTTAACAATCAGGAAGGACAGGCAGGAAGGAAGGGGAGGTGGGGTGGCTATGTTAATAAAGGAAGGAATCACTGCAATACAGAGAAATGATACTGGGTCAAAGGATCAGGATAGTGAAACAGTTTGGGTGGAGATACGGAATAATAAGGGGAAAAAAAGACTAGTGGGCGTAGTCTATAGGCCTCCGAACAGTTGCAACTCTGTTGGACGGAGTATTAATCAGGAAATAGTTGAGGCTTGTAATAAGGGAACAGCTATAATTATGGGGGATTTTAACTATCATATTAACTGGACAAATCAAATTGGGCAGGGCAACCTTGAGGATAAGTTAATTGAGTGTATTAGGGATGGGTTTCTTGAGCAGTATGTAACTGAACCGACCAGGGGGCAAGCAACCTTAGATTTGGTCCTGTGTAATGAGACAGGATTAATTAAAAATGTCCTAGTAAAGGATCCCCTTGGAATGAGTGCCCATAACATGGTTGAATTCCATATTCAATTAGAGGGTGAGAAGGTTGGACCTCAAACTGTGAGGGTGCCAGTCAGTTCCTTCTGTAACCTCTAGATGGCACCTTCACTTTGTTTTCCAGCCCTTTGTTAATTGTTCCTAGCTTTCTGTGTTATTGCTTAACGGCCTGTTAGCTGTTCATGGGTTGCACCTGGTTTTCTTGGTATATAAGTCCTGTGGTTGCTCCTCTCTGAGCTCAGTCCTAGCCGGGTAACCAGAGGGACTAGCCCTTGCACTGTGGCTTCTGACTTTAACTAGTTGGTTGCCATAGTTCTCTCGAGCTTTGTATTTAAGATGTATTCTCGAGTTCTGTATTTAAGATGTAACTAACTTTGTGTTCTTGTTGTTCTTAGTCTTGATAAGGTGCTTGTCTGGGCTGGCGTGTTGCCATGCTGGCGCTTGTCTTGAGCTCTTGAGAAGCCTGTTACCCCTGCGGCAGCCCCTCGTGATAGCTTGTCTCGAGTCACGTCTCGGCAAGCTGGTTGCGCTTGTGGTAAGCTTATCCCAGCTCAGAATGGACAAGTATGATGCCTCATGGAAGCTGTCCTGAGTTCCTATTCTTGACTAGCTGTTTTGTAACTTGTCTCAAGTTCTATGTATATTGTTCTTGTCTTAAGTTTTATGTATGATGTGGGGTTCCTGTCTCGAGTTCTTACAATTATAGAGAAAAAAACAAGTCAGCTTGGTAGACAGGGCAAATATATAAGGGCAAGGCTGGATGGCATCTATTTTAATGCAAGGAGTCTTGCAAATAAGGTGGATGAACTGAAGGTGTTGATAAACACATGGGAGTATGATATTGTTGCTATCACGGAGACATGGTTGAGGGAAGGGCAAGACTGGCAGCTCAATATTCCGGGGTACAGAATCTTCAGGCGAGACAGAGGGGGAGGTATAAGAGGAGGGGGTGTCGCAATATTAATTAAGGAGTCAATTACTGCAGTAAGGAGGGATGATATATTAGCAGGGTCCTCTAATGAGGCCATATGGGTGGAGCTTAAAAACAAAAAGGGGCAAGCACTTTGCTGGGAGTGTACTATAGGCCTCCAAACAGTCAGGGGGAGATAGAGGAACAGATATGTAGGCAAATCTCAGAGAAATGTGCAAATAATAGGGTAATAATAATGGGGGATTTCAACTTCCCCAATATTAACTGGGATAGTCAGAGTGTGAAAGGCTCAGAGGGTGTAGAATTCTTAAAGTGCATCCAGGAGAGCTTTTTGAGCCAGCATGTAGAAAGTCCTACAAGAGAGGGGGCGGTACTGGACCTAATTCTAGGGAATGTGGCCGGCCAAGTGGAAAAAGTGCTAGTAGGTGAGCACTTTGGTGATAGTGACCATAATATGGTAAGATTTAAGGTGGCCATGGAAAAGGACAGGGATGGGCCGGAAATAAAGGTTCTAAATTGGGGGAAGGCCGATTTTAATAGGATAAGGCAGGATCTGGCCAAAATGGACTGGGATCAGCTACTTGTAGGAAAATCCGCATCGGAGCAATGGGAGGCTTTCAGAAGGGAGATTGAGATCATACAATGGCAACATGTTCCCGTAAAGGTCAAGGGTGGTTCCAAAAACCACAGGGAACCTTGGATGTCAGGGGATATACGAGAATGGATTAGGAAAAAAAGGAGGGCTTTTGGTAGATACAAAAGGCTAAAGACGGAGGAAGCCCTAGAGGAGTAAAAAAAGTGCAGGGGGATACTTAAAAAAGAAATTAGGAGATCAAGGAGGGGCCATGAAATAACACTGGCAAGCAAAATAAAGGAAAATCCGAAGATGTTTTATAAGTATATTAAGGGTAAGAGGATAACTAGGGAGAAAATAGGGCCCATTAGGGACAAAAGTGGCAATCTGTGTGTGGAGCCGGAAGATGTAGGAGGGGTTCTAAATGAATTTTTTGCATCTGTTTTCACTATGGAGAAGGACGATGTAGACATAGAAATAGGGCGGGGGGACTGTGATATGCTCGAACATATTAACATCGAGAGGGAGGAGGTATTGGCGGTTTTAGCTGGCCTAAAAATGGATAAATCCCCAGGCCCGGATGAAATGTATCCCAGGCTGCTGTGTGAGGCAAAGGAGGAGATTGCGGGGGCTCTAACACATATATTCAGGACCTCTCTGGCCACAGGGGATGTGCCAGAGGACTGGAGAACCGCTAATGTAGTACCATTATTCAAGAAGGGTAGTAGGGAAAAACCGGGGAACTACAGGCCAGTGAGCCTAACATCAGTGGTAGGAAAATTATTGGAAAAAATCCTGAGGGACAAAATTTGTCTCCACTTGGAGAGGCAAGGATTAATCAGGGATAGTCAACATGGCTTTGTCAAGGGAAGATCATGTCTGACTAATTTGATTGAATTTTTTGAGGGGGTGACTAGGTGTGTGGATGAGGGTAACGCAGTGGATGTGGTATACATGGATTTCAGTAAGGCCTTCGATAAAGTCCCGCACAGGAGACTGGTCAAGAAGGTAAGAGCCCATGGAATCCAGGGTGCCTTGGCACATTGGATACAAAACTGGCTTAGTGGCAGAAGGCAGAGGGTGATGGTCGAAGGTTGTTTTTGTGACTGGAAGCCTGTGGCCAGTGGGGTACCACAGGGATCGGTGCTGGGTCCCTTGCTGTTTGTGGTCTACATTAATGACTTGGATATGAATGTAAAGGGTATGATCAGTAAGTTCGCGGATGATACAAAAATTGGTAGGGTGGTAAATAGCGAGGAGGGTAGCCTCAGTCTGCAGGACGATATAGATGGGTTGGTCAGATGGGCGGAACAGTGGCAAATGGAATTTAACCCGGAAAAGTGCGAGGTGATGCACTTTGGGGGGACTAACAAGGCAAAGGAATACACAATGAATGGAAAGACCCTAGGCAAGACGGAGGGTCAGAGGGATCTGGGTGTGCAAGTACACAGATCCCTGAAGGCGGCGGAACAGGTGGATAAGGTGGTAAAAAAGGCATATGGGATACTTGCCTTCATTAGCCGAGGCATTGAATATAAGAGCAAGGAGGTTATGATGGAGCTGTATAAAACACTGGTTAGGCCACAGCTGGAATATTGTGTGCAGTTCTGGTCGCCACACTACAGGAAGGATGTGATCGTGTTAGAGAGGGTGCAGAGGAGGTTCACCAGGATGTTACCAGGGCTGGAGCGCTTCAGATATGAAGAGAGACTGGGCAGGTTGGGTTTGTTTTCCTTGGAGCTGAGGAGGCTGAGGGGGGACATGATTGAGGTGTACAAAATTATGAGGGGCATAGATAGGATGGATGCTGAGGAGCTTTTTCCTTTAGTAGAGGGGTCAATAACTAGGGGGCATAGATTCAAGGTAAAGGGCGGGAGGTTTAGAGGGGATTTGAGAAAGAACTTTTTCACCCAGAGGGTGGTTGGAGTCTGGAACTCACTGCCTGAAAGGGTTATGGAGGCAGAAACCCTCACAACATTTAAGAAGCATTTGGATGTGCACTTGAAATGCCATAGCATACAAGGCTACGGGCCAAATGCTGGAATATGGGATTAGATTGGACAGGGCTTGATGGCCGGCGCGGACACGATGGGCCGAAGGGCCTCTATCCGTGCTGTATTACTCTATGACTCTATGACTCTATGTATGCTGTTGTGTTCCTTGTATGAATCTAGTTATGTGTGAATCTAGTTAAGTAATGAATAAAGTATTGTTTCGTAAGATTGTATACCTGCCTCTAGCCTGGTTTCTGCACTTGGGTCCAGAACCTACCTTATCCGGAGATCATGGCCTCGTGGCTCCCCGAACCCTGACACAAACAAGCATGCTGAGCTTGAATAAAGGAGACTATGAAGGTATGAGAGTGGAATTGATTAGAGTGGACTGGGAAAATAGATTAAAGGGTAAGACGGTACATGATCAGTGGTGTACATTTAAGGAGTTATTTTACAACTTCCAAAAAATATATATTCCACTGAGGAAAAAAGGGTGTAAAAGAAAAGATAGACATCCGTGGCTAAGTAAAGTAATTAAGGATAGTATCCGACTAAAAACAAGGGCATATAAGGTAGCCAAATCTAGTGGGAGGATAGAAGATTGGGAAGTCTTTAAAAGACAGCAAAAAATAACTAAAAGATTGATTAAGAAAGTGAAGAAAGATTATGAAAGTAAATTAGCAAAAAATATAAAAACAGATAGCAAAAGTTTCTATAGTTATATAAAAAGAAAAAGGGTGGCTAAAGTAAATGCTGGTCCCTTGGAGGATGAGACCGGGAAATTAATGGTGGGAAACATGGAGATGGCAAAAATGCCGAACAATTATTTTGTATCAGTCTTTATGGTAGATGACACTAAGAATATCCCAACACTGGACAAACAGGGGGCTCTAGGGGGGGAGGAGCTAAATATGATTAAAATCACTAAGGAAGTGGTACTTGGTAAAATAATGGGACTCAAGGCGGATAAATCCCCTGGACCTGATGGCTTACATCCTAGGGTCTTGAGGGAAGTGGCGGTAGGGATTGTGGATGCATTGGTAATAATTTTCCAAAACTCCCTGGACTCAGCAAAGGTCCCGGCAGATTGGAAAACTGCTAATGTAACACCCTTATTTAAAAAGGGTAGCAGGCAGAAGGCTGGAAACTATAGACCTGTTAGCCTAACATCTGTGGTTGGTAAAATTTTAGAGTCCATTATTAAGGAGACCGTAACGGGACATTTGGATAAACATAATTTAATAGGACAAAGTCAGCATGGTTTTATGAAGGGGAAGTCATGTTTGACAAATTTGCTTGACTTCTTTGAGGAAGTAACATACAGGGTGGATAAAGGGGAACCAGTGGACGTAGTGTATTTAGACTTCCAAAAGGCATTTGACAAGGTGCCACACAAAAGATTATTGCTCAAGATAAAAAATCATGGGATTGGGGGTAATATTCTGGCATGGGTGGAGGATTGGCTATCTAACAGAAAGCAGAGTTGGGATAAATGGTTCGTTCTCAGACTGGCAATCAGTAACTAGTGGTGTTCCGCAGGGGTCAGTGCTGGGTCCCCAACTCTTTACAATCTATATTAATGATTTGGAGGAGGGGACCAAGTGTAACATATCAAAGTTTGCAGATGATACAAAGATGGGAAGGAAAGTAGTGAGTGAGGAGGACATAAAAAACCTGCAAAGGGACATAGACAGGCTAAATGAGTGGGCAGTGATTTGGCAGATGGAATACAATACTGGAAAGTGTGAGGTTATGCACTATGGCAGGAAAAATCATAGAGCAAGTTATTATCTTAATGGCAAGAAACTGGAAAGTACTGTAGCACAAAGGGATCTGGGGGTCCTGGTGCACGAAACTCAAAAAGTTAGTATGCAGGTGCAGCAAGTGATCAAGAAGGCCAATGGAATGTTGGCTTTTATTGCTAGGGGGATAGAATATAAAAACAGGGAGGTATTGTTGCAGTTGTACAAGGTATTGGTGAGACCGCACCTGGAATACTGCATACAGTTTTGGTGTCCATACTTAAGAAAAGACATACTTGCTCTCGAGTCAGTACAAAGAAGGTTCAGTCGGTTAATCCCGGGGATGAGGGGGTGGACATATGAGGAGAGGTTGAGTAGATTGGGACTCTACTCATTGGAGTTCAGAAGAATGAGAGGCGATCTTATTGAAACATATAAGATTGTGAAGGGGCTTGATCGGGTGGATGTGGTGAGGATGTTCCCAATGATGGGTGAAACTAGAACTAGGGGGTACAATCTTAGAATAAGGGGCTGCTCCTTCAAAACTGAGGTGAGGAGAAACTTCTTCACTCAGAGGGTAGTAGGTCTGCAGAATTTGCTGCCCCAGAAAGCTGTGGAAGCTACATCATTAAATACATTTAAAACAGAAATAGACAGTTTCTTAGAAGTAAAGGGAATTAGTGGTTACGGGGAGCGGGCAGGAAATTGGACATGAGTCTATGTTTGGAATGGTCATGGCCCTGTGGGTAACGGAGCGGGCCCAGGGGCCGTGTAGCCTGGTTCTGCTCCTACTTTTTGTGTTCTAATGTATAACTGCAGCAAGACATCCTTGTTCCTGTACTCAAACCCTCTCACTATGAAGGCCAACATACCATTTGCCTTCTTAACCGCCTTCTGCACCTGCATGCTTACCTTCAGCGACTGGTGCAATGTGAGAGCCCAAACCTTTGTTTTGCAGTCTCTAACATTTTTAAAAAGTTAGAATTTTAGGAGCTTACCCACTTCCTAGTTCGCTGTCTGTGAGAATTCTGTGTTTTGATTGGCTGCTTAGCCAGCTTGTTGACGCCACAGCAGCTCTTCGCTGGAAATCCCCGTTAACTTCCGTTGATTTCAATTACGCGTCAGAAAACCTGAAATTCTCGACACAGAGCTCGTGAGATCTTAATATGAAGCTTACTTCGGGGCCAGCAGCGAACACCTTTGCTTCGCCGCTGACCGCAAATTCCGGGCCAATATCTTTGCTTTTTCATTTCCCTCACTGCACTCAAAAACTTTTACAGCAAAGTTTTTGCCCTTCCTGACTCTCTGCCCTTTCCTCGGTGGCCACTCACTATCCACCACCCTATGAAGTACTCTGAGATCTCACTCTGAATGTAAGGAACACTATAGAAATGTAACTTTTTGTTGTTGTGTGTATGTGTATAAAATGAACAGCAATCCAATAGGAGATACTGCTGAATTTTGATGTATTTGATATCACACTGTGGTTTTTAAATCTTGGTATCAGTTGCACAGTGCAAGGCCCTCCTAACCAGATGGAATAAGAACTATCAATTAAAGGATGCAGCACAGGATGGGCATGAACCAGTGGTCACTTGGGGGAGTGGGGAGATGTAGATAAATGGACAACAGTCTGGTTTGTCAAGGATGAGCTGTTATTTTCAAATATTTCATGGAAAAATAATCGGAAGTGATGATGCCAACAGCACTTTGATAATATAAACAGAATATGTAGCAGGACTGCCAAGGATATTGCACTGATGACCTGAATTTTCAAACATAAGCAAGTGTTTATGCTGTTGAGTCACTTGTTGAATATTTTTATTGTTTGATAGTTATCTTCTGTGCATCATTTATTTATTTTAATGGAATACTATTTGCATGATTAACACTACTCTATGATATTGGACTTTTAAAAAGAATTATACTTAGTGAGAAGTAATTGAGGTAGTGCACCTTCAATCTATTCAGACTCCCTCCATTTTGAGGTCTTAGTGTCAAGTACAGTAACAGAAGCACCAATTTTAACTCGGGGCAGGAGGCGAGCAGGCGGGGGCCAGGCGATTGGAGGCCAAGACGATGGGAAAACCATCCTGACTTTGGGGGCATGAGATTTTAACTCCCGGGCAGAAGTAAGTCAATAGCCTTAAACCGGTGGGAAGTGACAGCTTGTCGGCAGGAAAGGGCGGATTGTTGGGTGGCAGGTGGTTGCTGTTGCGAATGGAAGCAACAGACCCCGGCTCTCAGGTAAGTCACGGGGCGGGGGGTGGGGGGGGGGCGGGATTTGGGAGGGCCTTGTGATTGCGGTGGGGGGAGTTGCGGGGAAGGGTTGAAGTCTTTGGCAGGGGAGGCCTAAACTCGCAATGTAGGGCCCGGAGAAGCACTCCTACTCCTCTTGGTCCCACAAGAAGAGTAAAAATAAAGTAAAAAGATTTCCCTTTTTGGGACCCTCCTGGTCCCAACCAATGTTCCCTCTTATTTTTTGGGGGGTGTGCAGCCCACTCATAGATTTGCGCATCTTAACAATGAAAAAGCCGGTCCCAGGCTGCGCGGGACTGGCAGAAAACTGCGCGGCCCGGCGGTCTCGCAACTTATAGGGAACATTGGTCCCAACTCCTCTTCCCACTAAGTTGGTCTGGCGGGAAAGCCACAATGGCTTCCCACGCATGCCTCTGGTTAAAATAACAGTCGGGCCCTGATAACATCATCGGAGCCCAATCAGCATATTTAAAGAGGAACCCCTCCGGTTTCTGGCAGGTGTCCCTGTCGCCTGCACAAATGAGCAGGCTAAAATGGAATCAGTTTCCATCAGCTGCTTCGCCTCCTCTTCCTCCTCATATGCAAAGTATAAGGGTATACTAAATCCTGCAGACAGCGATACTAGTCACCCCAAGCACCCCAGGGACTCAGTCCAAGCTGCCTTCCAATACAAGCTTAGAGCTTGTGAATTCTCAATCAAACTCCAAGATCCAAAGACCCACTAAGAAGCAGTAGTCTTCCAAAGAACTTACTGCCTGTCCCTTTAGCAATCTGTACCATTCTCACACAGCCTTTGCAGCCTCAGTGCTCAGTTTTCATGGGACAGCCTGCACTTGACCTGTGACCAGCAGAAACAGGGGAAAGCTGTTCACAGGCATTTCTGATGTAATTTAAAAGAAAAAAGAAAGACTTGCATTTCTATAGCGCCTTTCACAAACTCAGCACATTCCAAAGCTTATTACAGACAATGGACCCTTATTTGCATGTGATTTTAATAGCAATGCCTCTTTGAGGAGCATAAGAACCTAAGAACATAACATAAGAAACAGAAGCAGGAGTAGGTCATTTGGCCCTTTGAGCCTGCTCCGTCATTCAATAAGATCATGGCTGATCTACCTCAACTCCACTTTCCTGCACTATCCCCATATCCCCTGATTCCCTTAATATTCAAAAATTTATCACTTTCTGTCTTGAATATACTTAACATCTGGGCCTCCACAGCCCTCTGGAGTAGAGAATTCCAAAGATTCACTACCCTCTGAGTGAAGAAATTTCTCCTCATCTCAGTCCTAAATGGCCAAACCCTTATTCTGAGACTGTGGCCCCTGGTTCTAGACTCCCCAGCCAGGGGAAACATCCTCCCTGCATTTACCCTGTCAAGCCCTGTAAGAATTTGTATGTTTCAGTGAGATCACCTCTTATTCTTCTAAACTCTAGAGAATATAGGCCTAGTCTACTCAATCTCTCCTCATAGGACAAGCCCCCCATCCCAGGAATCAGTCTGGCAAACCTTTGTTGCACTCCCTCTATGGCAAGTATTTCCTTCCTTAGGTATGGAGATCAAAACTGTACACAATACTTCAGGTGTGGTCTCACCAGGGCCCTATATAATTGCAGAAAGACGTCTTTACTCTTATACTCAAATCCTCTTGTAATAAAGGCCAACATACCATTTGCTTTCCTAATTGCTTGCTGTACCTGCATGTTAACTTTCAGTGATTTGTGTATAAGGACACCCAGGTCCCTCTGAACACCAACATTTCCCAGTCTCTCACCATTTAAAAAATACGCTGCTTTTCTATTTTTCCTACAAAAGTGGATAACTTCACATTTTCTCCACATTATATTACATTTGCCATGTTCTTGCCCACTCCTTTAGCCTGTCTATATCCCTTGAAGCCTCCTTCCATCCTCCTCACTACTTACATTCACACCCAGCTTTGTATCATCAGCAAACTTGGATATATTACATTTGGTCCCCTCATCCAAATCATTGATGCAGATTGTGAATAGCTGAGGCCCAAGCACTGATCCCACTAGGCTGCCAATCCAAAAATGACCTGTTTATTCCTACTCTCTGTTTTCTGTCCGTTAACCAATCCTCAATCCATGCTAATATATTACCCCCAATCCCATGAGCTCTAACTTTGTTTAATAACCTCTTGTGCGGCACCTTATCAAATGCCTTCTGAAATTCCAAATACACCACATCCGCTGGTTCCCCCTTATCTATTCTGCTAGTTACAACCTCAAAAACTATAACAGATTTGTCAAACACGATTTCCCTTTCATAAATCCGTGTTGACTGCCCAATCCTATTATTATTTTCTAAGTGCCCTGTTACCACGTCCTTAATAATAGATTCTAGCATTTTCCCTACTGCTGATGTCAGGCTAACTGGTCTGTAGTTCCCCGTTTTCTCTCTCCCTCCTTTCTTAAATAGTGGGGTTACATTTGCAACCTTCCAATCTGCAGGAACCATTCTAGAACCTTTGGAATTTTGGAAAATGACAACCAATGCATCCACTATCTCTATAGCCACCTCTTTCAAAACCATAGGAAGTAGGCCATCAGTTCCAGGGGATTTATCGGCTTTAAGTCCCATTAGTTTCTCCAATACTATTTTTTTTACTAATACTAATTTATCTCAGTGCCTCATTCTCGCTTGGCCCTTGGTTCTCCACTATTTCCAGAAAGATTTTTGCACCTTCTTCCGTGAAGACAAATACAAAGGCCTCGATTTTAACTGACCCGTGGAGTCGGTATTGGAGGCGTGCAGGGGGTTAAAGTCCCAAATTCGGGGGTCCTGACACCATCCCGCCCCAAACCCGCCTCCATGTAAGTTTCAAAGGAGGCGGGTACCCGCCCCGCACTGGGACCCGCCTACCCGAGGCAGGAAAGGATTAGTGACAATTAACTGCCTGTTAACAGGTAGTTAACAGGCAGTTTTTAGCCTAATCCCTATTTTGAAGGTTGAAGTGTGGGATTCCCGACGGCTCCAAACCACACCAAGTTAGAGGAGTCGGGCCGTCGGGTTGAAGGACTTGGAGGGGTCGAGATGTCAGTATTCAGGTGAGTGATGGGTGCATGAGTGCAAAGGTAAGTGTGTTTGGTGTGTCTAAAGTGTGTAAAGAAGTTTAAATTACCTGTACTTACCTTTTTAGCCTTCCTTCCTCTAGGTTTCGGGAGTCCATCATCTAACCGGCACAGAAAGCAGAACGGCTGCAAACTGTCAAAAGTGACAGCCTGCAGCTTTCTGTGCCGGAGAGATTTCTAACTGAGTCTGTGTAAAAGGACTCAGGTTAGAAGTAAGACTGTCAGTGTTTGACAGCTTCAAACAGCTGTGAAACACTGATATTTCATCTGTCAAAACTGTGGTGTATGTGCCTTTAAGAGCCCCTGTGTACTGTAATGCCAGTAATGGCCACTCGGGCTATATAAGCCTGTATAGTGTCTTGTATCTGTTAGTTCACCTCCAGACTTTGTTCAGTAAACACCTGTGAAACCAACTCCTGCATTCCGTGTCTCCATTAACACACGGATACAACAGTGGCGACGAATTGGAAATGGACTTACCTGCAATTCGGCAGCACCTCAAGGAGATCGATTCCTCAGACGAAAGTCGAAGAAAAACAAGAAAGAAAAGAGAAAAGGGAAAGGCTGTGGTTTCACCGGCTGGCCGAGCTGGTGGCAGGTACTGTAGTGGTCCTTCCTGGGCGGGCTGGGGCTCCATCGGCTGGCTCTGCAGCGGGGCCGAGCAGCGAAGGCGGAGGCAAACAGAGACAGAGGGGGGGAGCACTCGGGAGACAGCCGGCGCTGCAAAGCAGGTCGGCGTTCGGACCAAGCAGAGGGAGGGAAAAGTCCCAGAGAGTCCGGTGGAACAAGTCTCCACCTATTGAAAAAAAAACCTATGTAAATAAAAACCGCGGAGAACAACGTTGTCAGCAGCAGCAGCGGCGGGAAAGCGCGGGAGGCGCCATTTTTTTTCAGCATGCCTAAGGCTGGCAATATTAATGCTTTCGATAGCGATATAGAGGATTGGACCACGTATGTGGAAAGAGTGGAGGTATATTGCACAGCAAATGAAATAGAAGATGATAAAAAGGCATCAGTACTTCTAAATCTAATGGGCGCAAGGACATACGGGCTGTTACGAAACTTAATCACTCCAGCCAAACCAAAGGACAAGAATTTTAAGGAGATTGTTGATACCCTACAGGAGCACTTAAACCCAACACCGCTGCTGATAGTGGAACGATTCAAATACTTCAAGAGGAATCAGCACAAGAATGAAAGTAACGCTGATTACCTCACCGAATTAAGGAAGCTGTCAAAGCACTGCCAATTCGGGGCAGGACTGGCAGATTCTCTTCGAGACAAATTCGTCTGCGGTCTCCTAAGTGAAGGAACACAGAAAAGGCTACTTTCTGAGAAAGATTTGACACTGGACAAGGCTTTCAGTATGGCTGTATCATACGAAGCAGCAGCAAGAGGAGCTGCAGAGATACAGCAAAAGCCACAGGACTTCGGCACCCATGAAATGACACAGGGTTTCGAGAGATGTTATCGCTGCGGCAGATCCACCCATGGCCAGAGGGACTGCTGGTTCAAGGACAAAGCATGCAGGCAATGCGGAAAGATTGGACACATTGCACGTGTATGCCGATCTGGACAGAAAAAATCCACGGACAGGAAAAAAATCAATAAGGAAAAGTACAGAAAGGTACAAATGATGACGGACAGTAGCTCCGAAGACCAGAAGAGCGATAGCAACTCCGGAAACAAGAGACTAAGCTGTCTCAAATTACATAATGTAATTGCCAAAGAAGATTACCAGGCCATTTGGGTTACCCTCACGATAGCAGGGTCCCCAGTTAAAATGGAGCTAGATACAGGATCAGCTCTGACCGTCATAAGTCGACGGGATTACGAGCGGCTATTTCCGCATATACCTTTGAAAGACACATCCATTATCTTGAAAACATATACGGGGCAGAAAGTATACCCCAAAGGGAAAATAAAGGTGCCTGTTGTATACAACGGCAAGGAAATACAGAAGTTGTATTTATACGTTCTACAAGATGGTGGTCCACCACTGTTGGGACGTGAATGGATCAGGAAGATACGGTTAGACTGGCACTCCATTCAGGCACTGACGGTGACCAGTAAGAAAAAAAATGATGATGACGTCATACCTGAACGATTAAAAGACATCTTGGCCAACGCCAAGGAAGTGTTTCAACAGGAACTAGGAACCTTGAAAGGCGTCACCGCCTCAATAAAAGTGGAAGATGCGGCAATTCCCAAGTTTTTTAAGGCAAGGCCGGTGCCATACGCAATTCGTCCAGCAGTCGAGGCAGAGCTGGAGAATTTGGAAAAGGCAGGCGTATTATCCAAAATAGATTGGAGCGAGTGGGCAACACCCATCGTCCCGGTCATGAAGAAAACATTGAATAATGATAAATCTGAAGAACAGAGAAAAATTTGCATCTGTGGGGACTTCAAGGTGACTGTAAACCCGCTCCTTCACATGGTACAGTATCCTCTTCCGAGGATAGAAGATATTTTCGCCTCACTATCCGGAGGAAAACGTTTCACCAAAATTGACTTGGCTCAGGCATATCTACAGATGGAGGTTGAAGAGGCCTCTAAAAAGTATCTCACGATAAATACACACAAAGGCCTGTACCAGTACAATCGACTGGTTTTCGGAGTAGCATCAGCTGCAGCTATCTGGCAAAGAGCTATGGAGCAAGTCCTCCAAGGGATTCCGGGGACTCAATGCTACCTAGACGACATCCTTGTAACAGGAGAAAACGACAACGAGCACCTTGCCAATTTGGAGCAGGTGCTCACTAGGCTGAGAGAACGGGGCCTACGAGCAAATCGCCCCAAGTGCGAATTTTTCCAGAAACAAATATCATATTGTGGCCACATAATTAACGAGGAAGGGTTGCATAAGTCACGTGAAAAAATTGAAGCGGTCATAAAAGCCCCAGCACCTGAAAATGTCTCACAATTAAGGTCGTTCCTGGGATTGATAAATTACTATCATAAATTTTTACCGAACTTGTCAACTCTTCTGCACCCTCTTAACGAACTGCTACAAACGGGAGTAATTTGGAAATGGAGCGAAGACTGTAAACGTGCCTTCCATAAATGCAAAGGCTTGATCACGTCAAGGAAGTGTTGGCTCATTACAACCCATCACTGCCAATCAGACTGGCGTGCGATGCATCCCCTTACGGCGTAGGAGCGGTATTATCGCATAGATTCCCTGATGGCTCGGAGCGACCGATAACTTTTGCGTCACGCTCATTGAACTCAGCTGAGTGTAACTATGCCCAGATCGACAGGGAAGCACTCAGCCTGGTATGGGGAGTGAAGAAATTCAACCATTACCTACACGGACAAAAATTTACCTTGTTGACTGACCATCAACCCCTCGTCTCCATATTCAACCCTAAAAAGGGTGTTCCCATTATGACAGCGCAAAGGCTACAGAGGTGATCCCTTTTCCTAGGGGCACACCAATATGACATAGAATACAAACGATCAAAACAGCATGGGAATGCTGACGGTTTATCGCGCCTACCGTTGCCAATGGTAGAAGAGGCACCTACAGTGGACCCAGTGGAGATGTTCCACTCAGCCATAGTGGAATGTCTACCAGTAACAAATTCTGCCATTGAAAAGGAAACGAGAAATGACCCGACCCTCTCACGAGTCTACGATTTAACGGTGAAGGGATGGCCAGCACATGGCGAACCACTGTTGCCAGCATTCTCGCAAAGAAGAGAACAGCTGTCAGTGTGCCGAGGAAGCTTGATGTGTGGATCCAGAGTGGTGATTCCACCCAAACTCCAGGATAACGTGCTAAAGGAGCTTCACGAGGGGCATCTGGGTGGAGTGAAAATGAAGAACCTAGCCAGAGCATTTGTGTGGTGGCCAGGTATCGATGGAGACATCGAAGAAATGACCAAGAGCTGCCTAGGATGCCAGAAGGTCCAAAACGCCCCACCACAAGCCCCTCTACATCCATGGGAGTGGCCCTCATCTCCATGGCAAAGGGTACACATCGACTTTGCTGATTCATTTATGGACTCAATGTTCTTAATCGCGGTTGATGCACACTCCAAGTGGCCGGAGGTAATAAAGATGTCCTCCACCACCACGGAAAAAACCATCACAGTATTAAGGACCATATTTGCCAGGAATGGGCTGCCTGAACAGTTCTGTTCTGATAATGGACTGCAATTTGTGTCCGAAGAATTCAGGAAGTTCTTAAAAAACAATGGGGTTAAGCACTACACGTCCGCCCCATACCATCCCGCCACCAATGGATTGGCTGAATGGTTTGTCCAGACCTTCAAGAAGGCCATAAAGGCCATGGGTACTGAAGACATAAAACTTCAGCACAAGGTAGATAACTTCTTGTTTGCATACAGGAATGCAACACATGTGGTTACAAACCAAACTCCCGCCATGATGTTCTTCAATAGAAGCCTAAGATGCCGGCTGGTTTTGATCAAGCCAAACATCAGAAGGGACGTGGAGAACCGGCAATTTCAAGGCGTGAATGAAAGGCCAACTAGAACCTTCCAGATAGGTCAACAAGTTTTGGCCCGGGACTACCGTACCGAGAAATGGCAGCCTGGAACTATTTGCACATGACTAGGACCGCTGATGTATACCGTGGACATTGGAGAAAGCATAATAAGGCGCCATGCTGACCAGATCATAGAGTCATCCGAAAAGGGACAACCTACACCACAACTCTATACGCCTAATGATGAAGCAGAGATACCCATAGTATCTACCTCCGATCCAGTGATACTGGAACCAGATGAACCCGACACTGGCATTCAAGCCGAATCGACCTTGCCAAAAGAACCTACTACACCACCAAAAACTACTACACCACCGAGGCGTTATCCGGACCGAGTCAGGAAGCCTCCAGAGAGACTGACTTATAATTGATTAACTGCAGCAAATGTGTAGATTATTGTTCTTGTAATATGTTAATTAATGATTACTTAAAATGTTATGTACTGGTTGTCTAAAAGGGGAGGAATTGTGGTGTATGTGCCTTTAAGAGCCCCTGTGTACTATAATGCCGGTAATGGCCACTCGGGCTATATAAGCCTGTATAGTGTCTTGTATCTGTTAGTTCACCTCCAGACTTTGTTCAGTAAACACCTGTGAAACCAACTCCTGCATTCCGTGTCTCCATTAACACACGGATACAACAAAAACGTCTTGACAGATGAAATTTCAGTCTGTGATGTCGCCTGTTGCCGGGTGGCCCTTAATTGGCCTGCTGAGCCCAAAAGTTATAATCCCACCTCCTTCCCAACTTCTGAGTGAAAATCACCCCCATAGTATTTGTTTAATTTCCAAGCCATTTCCTTATTCCCCATTATAATTTCTCCTGTCTCAGCCTGTAATGGACCCACATTTACTTTCGTTAATCTTTTCCTTTTTACATACCTATAGGAACTTTACAGTCTGTTTTTATGTCTCTCACTAGTTTATTCTCATATTCTATTTTCCCTTTCTTTATCAATTTCTTGGTCGTCCTTTGCTGAATTCTAAAATCCTCCCAATCCTCAGGCTTACTACTCTTTTTGGCAACATCATAAGCCTCTTCATTTGATCTAATACTATCTTTAACTTCTCTGTACATTGTACACAATCAGGGCTCCAGAGGAAGCATTGAAGAAATGCAAAGCAGATGTAGAACTACCATTTTGGCTCAATATCCATTTTTTTCGTAACTTTGCATCCAAATATAGGTGCCAGAGAGGAATATCAAGACTATTGTATGACCATCCATGTGAGTGATTTGGCAAAGGGCAAGCAATACATGAACCTGCTAGTCAGACTCACGTAATGAGATTCATCACATCCAGCTCATACTGCTTTTGGGGTATTCTCCATCTGAAGGGAAATGAAAAGGGAGGGGGCGTGTTGACAGTTAGACATACCAGTTCAAGCTCCAGAGCACTAGCCCTGTAAGAGATATAAAGATAACTATGGGAAGCTTTAGGGGGAGAATTTCGAATCTCCCTCTGTAACTTTGGAGGAACGTCGGTAGAAACACTGGGGAAACAGCAAAAATTATGATTCTTCGCTGTTTCTCTGAGGGTTCCACCAATCTTTCACTGAAGTTATGGTAGTAGATCGGGAGAACCCCAAAGAAATTTCAGGTGCTAAGCTTTAACATGCTTTAAAATGGAGAAACTGGAATGAATAAATTCTGACTGTGGGAATTTGGCAGGACAAAAACAGATTTTCCTTACATAATTTTTTTAAAAATGTATTTGTTCCTTTTTTTAGGTCATGTTTCCTCCTTCACCCAGAATTTGGGCCAAACTGGCTGAGCAAGGCCTGTAAACGCAGTGAGCTTTTCCTGAGAGATTTTCCTTCTCTTTTCACATGCGGCACTTATAACTCTTAACTCAAATCCCAGCTAATAACTGGTGAAAGCAGGTGAATTAGAATGACTAGGACTCATTATCCATGAATTCAGCTTGGGAGTCCAAAATTATGTTGCTGGAACTACTTATCTGGTGAATTTGTAATAAAATGTAAACTCAGCTATGAAAAGACTTACAAATCATAGATCAAGAATTATTATGAATCTGCACTGAATGAACATTTTCACTTGCCAATACCAAATTTAAATAATTAAGAAATTCTAGAGGATAGGAGTTAGGCAAGTTGGTTAGGAAGCTGCCGCCAGGAAGCCACGGGAGCGGTCCTCGGCAGTCAGTCCTTGGCAGTGGGTGTAGGGAATTAGGCAATCACGGTCGGAGAGGAAAGCCCAGGGTTGTAGGTTTCCCTGTGGGGCCCGGAGGAGCACTTCTGCTCCTTCTAGCCCACAAAGAAACCTTTTTAAAAAAAAAAAAAAAAAAAATTACTTACCTTTTTGGCAGTATTAAAGCATTTTTTAAATTATTATTCCTGTTTTAATTTTCAGTTTTCATAAATATTTCAACCTTTCAATAAAATCAAAGTGGCTGCGATCCAAAGACAAAAGAATCAAAGGAGTTAGACCTGAAATTACTCGGCCCTTCTGGTACACTCCCACAGCATGAATGCAACAGATGGCCCTGGGCTTTGGCTGGGATGTGGATATGTTGGGTTCTGGCCTATACTGGAAGAAATGCCTTTCCCTGTAGGCTGAGCTTATAATGGAAGGAAAAACTTGCAGGAATACCGCAAATCTTTAATCATGGCAATCGTTTGAGCATGATTGATGAATGAAGTAGAATTAAAACTTTTTTTATACCACTCTCCTTCCTTTTAGAGGCACTTTTGCCTGCTCTTCTGGATATATTTCACAATAGTACATTCGTCCCATCTTGATTTGTTAATAAATTGTCAAAATTGTTATAATTTTTCACAGAAACATTAATAACATTTTCATTTTTCTGGAAACAGATAAACCCCAGTTCTAACTGGGGGCAATGGGCAATGTGAGGTTGGCGCTGATGTCTGACACTTGCCCCAGCTCCCCAATGTGAAGCCCAAGCCATTTTAACTCCCAGACCTCAATTAAATACATCAGACCCGACTCCTGCCCGAACCCAGCATCGATGACGACAGGCTAAAGGATGGGAGTTAGGCAAGTGTGGTAGGAAGCTGCTGCCAAGAAGCCGCGGGAACGGTCCTTGGCAGTCAGGTGGGGGTGGCGGTGAGTGTAGGGAATTAGGCAGTTACGGTCAGAGAGGAAAGCCCAGGGTTTTAGGTTTCCTTGTGGGGCCCGGAGGAGCACTTCTGCTCCTTCGAGCCCAGAAATAATTTTTTTTTTTATTTACTTACCTTTTCGGCTCTCTTCTGTGCATGGTGTTCCTGGTGAGGTCGGCACCAGGTGCTGAATGCAACTGTACAGAGTTAAAATATAGTCGGTATTTGAACTGTCAAACTCCTACTTTTGAATTTCAATGAGGCCGAAGTCAGCCTGATGCACGGGCCTCGCTGGCTGGCCAGAACAGGCCTGTTAAATTGACGCACGGTGCAAGACCAGCCAGGATTTGGGTAAGTAATTCACTTCAAGGATTTTAACCCCCGCATGCCCTGCTCTCATCGGGCACTGGGGGTTAAAATCAGGACTATGGTAACTGAAGTAGTTGTCTGAATTGTAATAAGTGATATTTAATTTTGTTTGGTTATTTGTCTCTGTATTTACATGAAGGGAACACAGAGTCAGAGAAGGGTACACTTTCCTGCTTTGTATCCAGTGCATGCATCACTCCCAGTATACAGCTAAGTAAAGAATATAGACAAGTAAGGGGAGAATTTCCTTGGAGCTTCTCCTGCTTAGCTATCGTAACTTCAGTGGTAGTTTGATGGATATCTGATTTATGTGCATAAACGGGGTTTTAGCTGAACTTCCACTGAAGTTGCAGTGGCAGAGTGGGAGAAGCTCTGAAGTAGTTTACCCCCATAGCCACCTCAATATCAGGAATGATTAGACACTGGACAAACAGTGGCAGATGCCATTAAAAAAGAAAGATTTGCATTTATATAGCGCCTTTCACAACCACCAGACTTCCCAAATCGCTTTACAGCCAATGAAGTACTTTTTGAAGTGTAGTCACTATTGTAATGTAGGAAATGCAACAGCCACTGTTGCAATGTGGGAAATGTGGCAGCCAATTTGCACATAGCAAGTTCCCACAAACAGCAATGTGATAATGACCAGTAACCTGTTTTAGTGATGTTGATTGAAGGATAAATATTGGCCTGGACACCAGGGAGAACTCCCCTGCTCTTCTTTGAAATAGTGCCATGGGATCTTTTATGTCAACCTGAGAGAGCAGATGAGGCCTCGGTTTAACGTCTCATCCAAAAGACGGCTCCTCCGACAGAGCAGCATTGGCTTAATACTGCACTGGAGTGTCAGCCTAGATTTTTGCGTTCAAGTCTCTGGAGTGGGACTTCAACCCACAACCTTCTGACTCCAAGGCGAGAGCGCTACCCACTGAGCCACTGTCTAACACATTAGACCACAGACATCTCACCCTAGACTAAGCAGCTAACTTATAACAGGAGAGAAAATGAGGCACTCCTTTTATTAGATGGACAAGGAAAATGGACCTATAGCCCACCACTAGACGGCCACAATCAGCTATGTCATGTTGGCCAGACCAAATTGCATACCTCAGTCATGACCTCCCTCCTGAGCCTCAGCCTTATCATGCATGATCCTATCTCTTTGCCCAGGTAGCAACTTTATTGTGATAGACTCACTCGTTCGTGTAGTTCTTTGAATTTGCAGCGCCTCTGTCCTCTGAACTTCTGGATTACACCATCCCGCCTGCTCCTGCTGCATTACAAGATCCCAGCAATTACCACTGAGCCCATGCTGTGTGCCAGAAAACTCCTTTCAACTGACGAACACCAGGTCTGATCTGGAGTTTGTTACTCACTTTCTTTCTCATCCCTCCACCTCACTTCCCTTCCCTAAGTAGTTCTACATGAGTGGGTTGAATATTTATATTTAACTAAAATAAAGTTCATTATTGTAGAACATTCACAGCAAATATAAACAAGCCAGACTGAAGTATACTGTCCCAAGGTCACAGAAATAGTTTTGGATATTGGATGATTAAATTGATAAGTGAAAAAATTAACAGAGTAATTACAGAAATACCGATCCCAGTCCATATTATTCCATAAAACTACTGAGGCATTTTTTAAATACCATCTCTCTACTATTACTAATGACATTTCCTTCAAACTATATATAACCTAATTAAGAAAATGTAATGCAATACACTTGCAACATCACAAGCTACCTTGTATTCATTTCATTTCTTAAACAACTGTAATCAGTAGGATTAAATCATCTGATTTTCCTTTTTCTATCAAACTGTCATAAATTCTTCCTATATTTTGGCAAAGCTAAACATTTATTACTAATTTGTTTTAAGGCATCAGGAATTATAAGGGTTCTTACTAAGTACTGAGTAGAAAGTCGCATTTTGATCTCTTTAGCTGTTACAGGCAATGTTGATTCTAGCATATCTTTTAGATGAGTTGTTTCATCTGTCAACTAAAGAATATAATTTTTTTTATACAACAGTCTCTAATAATCAAATTCTGGCTTCTGGTAATGCGTATTATTTTACATTTTTATATTTTAAATAACTATAGTTGTAGCAGGCAAGAAATCAAAGATCCAGTTGCAAGCTAACAGTCTTGATGAGACAATTTGGCTCTCTTTATAATTCTTTCATCATCATCTCCATGAATTTTAATGTGACACTGAGATGATTACACAATGTCATGAATGTTGCTTAAAGCAGAAAAAGAGCTGATACAGTTCCCTTGAGACGACCTGATTTAACCTTGTGCAGCTCACTGAGATCTGAGCATTATGAATGATACTGCATTTCCTGTTGAATAGGAAATCAGAAATCAACTGTGGTGCATTCAACATTCATTCCACTTGTTTATAGTTTAGGCAAAAGTCAAACATGAAGCATGTTTTAGAAAATTCTGGAAATATCACATCAGCAAAGATAACGGCTTCTTGCAGATGCAAAATTGAACTCCGTTTACTTGAATCTCTCTCTTTTAGGCTCTTACTAATGTCAAGTGCCATTCTCTGGCTGATGGGTAAGCAGTCATCCCACGATGGGCCTCTGCTGATGCCACTCTAGAAGTTACTATAAAACTTACTACTGGAAAGCCTAAGGGGATTTATTAACTGATTTCCCCTCCCTTCCTGTGGGGAAGCACCTGACAACCCTCCTATAATTAGGAACTCATGCCAGGGGTCATAGTGGGCCATATTTTCTTCTGTTCACTAATTTTAGAAAAGAGTAGAGGGACCCGAATTTCTGTGGGCCTAATGCACCGCCATAAAAATAGTAAGTTAGGACATCCGCCTGCCCACCAGTTGCACCCTTGATCCTGTCCTGCTTTCTGGAGTCAGGGACACTTACTTAAATTGGGCAGACACCTGCACTACTTGCACTGTGGCTTGGCTGTTCACTGGATTGGGGAGGAGTGGGGGGTGGCGGGTTGTGGGGGGGTGGTTGTTGACTGAGCAGCATTGGCGAGGTGGATGTACTGGCCGAAGCGTTATTGTTCTTGTAGCAATCTTAGAATTCCTCCCTCACGGTCGCCTATAGCCATTCTCCAAGTAAGTAGAAGCTGTTAATGACTGTACCTTCTGTGTTCTACTGTTTCTATGGTCTACATAACTGAGTTTATTACTGCCACTGGTGTTACCTGTTGCTTAATGGCAGACAACAATGCAAACAACCATTCCTCAATAATAGCACATATTTGGGCGATAGGCGGGAATCGGGCAGAACGGCTAAGAAAAAGGCTGAGACCTAGATATGCCGGCTCCCAACCTGAATTGGGATTTACCGTTTGGCATTGTAAGAGACAGAGCCTCCACCTCCACCTTACAAGGCCGCCAACGTGGGGCGGGGATCTGGAGTCAGGGGTGCAAATACCATACGCTGGGAGTTCCTACTTCTCTTGCTCATATGGAAGCCAGTGTGTGTCTGAAGGCTGGTAAGCCCAGTCACATATGGTGTACCAGCCTCCGAAAAAGCACCAATGAATCGCATTAGGGGGGTCTAGGCCAGAGAAGTAGCCCAAATCCATGAAGATGGCTATTTATAAAAAAACTCAAGTGACAGAATGAGAGAATGGAGAATCATAGAATCATACAGTGCAGAAGGAGGCCATTCAGCCCATTGTGCCCGTGCCAGCTCTTTGAAAGGGCAATCCAGTTAGTTGCACACCCTGCTCTTCCCCCATAGCCTTGCAGATTTTCATTTTCAAGTACATATCCAATAAATTTTTCAAGTTATTAATGAATCTGCTTCCAACACCCTTTCAGACAAGGCATTCCATCATAACAATTCGCTGCATAAAAAACATCCTCCTCATCACCCCTCTGGTTGTGTTGCCAATTATCTTAAACCTGTGTCCTCTGGTTATTGATCCTCCTTCAAGTGGAAACAGTGTCTCCTTATTTACTCTATCAAAACCTTCCCAAATTTTAAACACCTCCAATAAATCTCCCCTTAACCTTTTCTGATCTGAGGAGGACAATCCCAGCTTCTCCAGCCATTCATCCCTGATATCATTCTAGTAAATCTCCTCTGCACGCTCTCCAAGGCCTTAACATCCTTCCTAAAGTGTAGTGCCCAGAATTGGACACAATACGCCAGCTGAGGCTTAATCAGTCATTTACAAAGATTTATCATGACTTCCTTTCTGCCCCATCCTTGCTGCTGAGCTGACAGACAGGAATTTAGTAGTAGGAGTATAACTTCCTTACTTTTGAAGGATGTTAAGGTGCAGAGGGTGCAGATGAGATTTACTAAAATGATTCCAGGTATGAAGGATTACTTTTATACTCTATCGTAGTAAAATTCAAGGGTTTAGTGCCAGCTGTTGAGGCCGGTTTTGATGATAAAATGGCGGCAGACTCGCTTCCACCTGCTTCCAGTGGGTCCCACAGCCATTTTGGGGAGATTGGTAGTGCTGCTGTTACCAGCGCTCGCTCCATATATTTAGATGAGGCAGATCGTGATGAGGGTGCTACGCTGATTTGACGCACAATCTGCCATTTTGGACGTCGCCCTCCATTCAACGTCCTCTCCTAATCACGACCAGCTGACCAAGTGTTCAACAGCAGAAAGGAATCCCCAGCAGCTCTCTGAACAACTCTTTTAATGTTCAGTTGTTTTACAATCATGTCCAGTGCATCATGATGGTGAATGCCCGCTATACTGGCAGCAATCTTGCTGCCTTCATCCTGTGCCAGTCCGGTGTGCCAACAATCTTCCAGCCACCACATCAAACCCGAGGGTAGCTGCTCAGAGACAAGGGCTATCAGCTCTGCACCTGGCTGATGACTCCCCTCCACAACTCCACCACTCGTGGCCAGTAATCATATAATAACAGCCATGCTGCCATGAGGAACGTCATTGAGCAGACCATCGGTTCCGCTGCCTTGACTGCTCGGGAGAAGCCCTCCAGTACTCGCCGGAGCAGGTATCCCATTTCGTGGTGGTCTGCTGCATCCTCCACAACTTGGCCATCATGAACGCACAGCCCTTGCCATTACGAGTTCTGGGAACACTTCAGGAAGAGAAGGAGGAAGAGGGAGAGGAAGAAGAGGAGGAGGAGGAGGAAGACGAGGAGGAAAGAAGGAGGCAGGCAGCACATCCCCATTTCAGATGGGCTGTCGGTGAGTGCCTTATCCGACTCCGGTTCCCCTGAATGAAACCACAGATCCTGATTGCTCACCACTTCCCCATCATACCTTACCTCTGTCACGGAACATCGCAGTGTCCTCCTGGGCACAAAGCTGAAATGAGAACCACAACAAAACATACATTCCAAACATCATTTATAAATTTATCAAATTCAAATCAAAAAAACAAAGTCAACTAATCAACCTGTGCATTCCCTTAGTGCCTTTTCCTTCTCTATTGGCCCTACGAAGTGCTCCCCCAGTGGCTGCAGCAAGTGGTGGAAGGCTGCTGACGTCCAGGGCTGGATTTTACAAACCTTGGTGGGTCCGTGGCGGGCGACGTCAGTGACGGGTCCAGGCCCCGCTGCTGTTTCCATCCCAGCCTCTGAAATGAATTTATCATGATTGGGCTTGTTAAGCCTGCCCAGCGCATTTCCCAGCCAATTAGAGGAAGCGGATCTGGTGACGTAATTTGATGACGTGTCATCAGCCGGTTTCCTTAAAGCGACCATGGTCAACTTTCTTTCGACATTTGTGTTGTCAGTGTTCTACAGCATTGAGGTGCTGCAAACACTGACAAGCACTGCACAGAGGTGCATGGTTTCACGCAGGCTCTCCCATGACTCCTTCCATATGCTTATGGAGGGAGTCACAGCATGCAGGGAGGTCCTGTTCCCTTCTCATGGGCGGAAGGGACATCCCTAGGAGATCAACCTGGTTGCACATTGCAGAGGAAGTCACAAGCAGGGATGTGGTCAGGAGGACCAGGGTGCAGTGCCGCAAACATTTCAATGATCTCAGTAGATCACGAAACGTTAGTACAAAGCCACACTCAACCTCATCCTGCTGTGCCTCTCATCACATCCCCATCACTCTGCCTTCCCTAACCTACTCCTGCACAATCTTACTCACACCAACTTACCTTGCACCTCCACCCATCCCTCTCTGTCTATATTATCACATCCCCATCTCACTAGCCACCCCTCACACTCACCCTCATCCTAGTGCAATCATACCAACTAACAACACACAAGGGTAGGCACTTGGGTGTTTTTTGCACTGTTCATGTAAAGTTTCTCTTAATGTGGTGTCAAACATTGAAATCTTTATTTTCAACACTTTGCATTCTTGGACAGATTTGTGTGCACCTTTGGAAGTGGCTTGGTGAGTTGCAGTGAATGGTGAGACATAATGATACCCCCAGCAATGGTCATGAATGTGAAAGGAATGGCTTGGGCATTGTAAGGATGCTTTATGTTGTTGGTGTGGGGTGGTGCCAACCTGGCACATCATGTGGCAGCCAGGGTGTACAGCATCAAGTGAAGTAAATCTGGCCATGATGAGGCCATCCCTGGCCTCCCGGGCAGCAGTGTGGTTGGGTGCTGATGCTCTGTGTCCTGTGCAGCATCAGTTGATTGCAGAGAAGGCTGGTGTTGTTGTTGGTGCTGCTGGTGTGCCTGGTGATGTGGGTGTGCCTGGTGATGCTGGTGTTGGGGCTGATTATGGTGGGATTCTGAGGATCAAGGTGAGAGAGTTTCAAGGGCACCCATGCAGATGGAATAGATGACAGGGGAAGTAGAGATGACAGAAGCAATCTGTCAATGGTGTGAGAGGTACTGAGGTCAGACTGAATGGAGACTTGTGTAAAGACTTGCAACATCTGAATCTGTAGTGGAAATGCAATTTAGAGAAGCTAGTGCTTAAGGGAACATGTCTCAATCAGCTGGGTGCTTTGACTTCACATTTGAAGCTGTCAACTCATCAGCTGATTCAATGGCCACTGACCTCCCGCCTCAGCTTCACTGACGAGGTCTAGGCACAGCGGGAAACCAGTGGGCGACCTGTCAAATCCAAAAAGCTGGGAATAAACCATTGATAAGTGGCTGTAAACAAGCCACTAATGATATTACTTGCCTCCCCCGCCGCTGCGTGTCAGGTCTGCTCAGCGTTGACAGACCCGACATTTGGTAAATGCGTGTGGCGGCAGGTTCACAGCGGGGTCCTGCCCCGCTGGAGAAAAAAAGCACTTTCCCACCCGTCCCACCATTGATCGCACCCACTGACCCCCCGCAAAATCCAGCCCTTAGTGTGGGAGACTACAGATGGCCTTGCAGGACGACCTCAAGAAACTCTGGACCTAGGAGAGCCAGCTGTAGGCTGCACCACCTCGGCATGGGTGGCAGCAGTCTGGGCTGGCTGGATGACAGGCAACAGCAAGGACACGGGCGGAGTGGCAGTGATGAGAGTAGGAATGCTGTCATCCTGAGAGAGGACAACAGGTTCTTGCTCCACAGACCCACTGCCACTCCCCCGGGGTGGTGCCTCAGCATTCCTAGCAATCTGTTGGAGGATGGATTGCTGGATCGTTGCGAGACCCTGCAAGCCCCTTTCCGCACTCGTAAACCCAGCGATGCTGGCAGCAGTCTAAGTTTGCGCGGCAGCCAGCTGAGACTATGGGAGAGCAGTCTCCATTTCCACTGCAGCACTGAGATGTTGGGATGCTTCTGCCTCTGCTGCAATGGGAGCTGCGAAATTGCCCATCACACCTAGCATCATGGTTGGGTCCACAAGGCCTCTCATGGAGTTGCCCATAATTTCAAGCCTGGAAATCATGGGCTCCAAGCTCTGCGCAAAGACTCGTGCAATGTTGGAGCCTGACTCCTCCATGCTCCTTGACAGTGACAAGAGGCTCTCTGGCAGGCCTGCCATTACACCTAGCATTTTTGTGTGCATGACATTCACCCTTCTTCTGAAGGCCACCCCATCAGGTCATCATCTGTGTCCTATGGAGCAGAACTCATGTGCGAGCTTGCTGTCCAAAACTACCCTTTCCCCCTGGCCTGGCTGCAGCCCACTCGTGCTCGGTGATTCACCACTTGCAGATCCCGCCTCTATACTACCCTCTAAAGTATGCACAATGCCATTTTCTGAGCTGGTGTCTACAAGTGTCAGATGCAGTGCTGGCATGAATTCTTCTCCATCAGTCTGCTCAACAACTTCAGGGACAGGCTAGCCAGGTTGCAATTTCTTGCATATCTGAAAGCAGAAAGGCACAAGGGTCGGGTGTGATGAGGGGACGTGGGGAAAGCGAGATATCCATGCTTACAACATCAGCAGCTTGTAAGTGAGAAGAGATTGTGGGATGAGGGGGAGGTTGGATGTGAGAAGAAGGATTAGGTATAATCATACTGTCATCACAAGCGATGCTTTCCACTTCTCCACTCACCACGGACTCTGTCACAACCCCTTCAATGATGTCCAATACTGCTTCTTCTAGGTCAGTCAGGTTGTCAAGTCATTCTTGGTCGCCTCCTGTCTGCTGTTGCTCTCTTTGGTTGTGTTCCAACTTGGCCTGCAAAAGAAAGGGAAGTGTGTCAGTGAGTGTAGAAAATGGCTTTGAGTGATGTGCCTGCCATGGTTGAATAGCTGGCAGTGTGCGTGAGGTGTGGGTGTGAGTGTGCAGCAGTGGTATGTGTGTGAGGGTGAAGTGAAGCTCTGATTGTGAGGTGCGAGTGGTGATAGGTAGAGATTGTTGGTAGGTGAGTGCTGGGGGTGTGGTGCATTGAGCAGTGTGTGAGGCTTGTGCTGCAGATGGTGGGATTTGACATTTGCTGAAGCCTTCACTCACCTTGACCAGCCATGTGATGTCGTTAAACTTTTTGCTGCACTGGATCCAGGTCCTGGGAACAACACTCGTCGCTTTGATGGATTGAGTGATCTCCTCCCAGATCCTCCTTGCGGTCAACCTTGAAGGCCTCTTTCCCCCATGCAGACATAGAACGTCACAGCGTCATTGGACCCCCAGGACCAAGGCCTCCAGTGCCGGGTGCTTCTGCAACAAAGCACCTCCCCTTTAAGTACTGGAGAGAGCCTAGGCCAAACATTACTGGCGAGTAGACTGCACCTGGTATTGCCACCACCCTACTCCCCCACCCCCTTGAGCACTAAGCCAATCAGCAGCATGTTTAATGCTGAGATCAGCACTGCAATCATGCAAATGAGCAGGCAGCACAAATTTTGCATGTTGCCTGCACCACTTGGAAAGGTGCAGGAAAATAGTGCTGGGCGGTTCCCCCTCCCGTTTTCGCGCCTTATGGCCTATACCTCTATTTATAAAGCCAAGGATTCCATATGTTCTTTGCCCCAAATTATCTACTGGATTCCAAGATGTCCAGGGTACCATTTCAGAGAGTTTGCAAAATATTCAGGATACTCTCTCCCAAGGATTAAGAGAAATTAGTAATTCCATAAAATCTGTTTTTACGCAGATCAATGGCAACTAATAACCCGATCCCATACCTAGAGGGAGAACAGGAGATTCTGAGGATTCTGTCTTCCCTTAGGACAGAAGCACCAGAGATTTACTTGCTTAGTCCCCTCACCTCTTTTCACAGGTAGAAGAAAGTCAGCAGACCAAGACTGTGGAGATTCCAAGTTCAGAGAAGCAGTCTGTTACAGGTCCATCCCAGGACTCTATGGGCTGGATTCTCATTGAGGACGTGGGTAGGAAGCGGGACTACAACTTTTGGGGTTGTAGTCCCGCCTCCATCGAGTTCTAGCCAACCCACGCGATTTTCACTTGATTCACCTTGTTGAGCCAGCCCAGTGGGCTCAGCAGGCCAATTAAGGGCCATCCAGCAACAGGTGACGTCACAGATTGAAATTTCATCTGTCAAGACCTTTTGACAGATGAAATATCAGCATTTCACAGCTGTTTGAAGCTGTCAAACACTGACAATCTGTACTCCAGGTTAATTCCTTCCTCTCAGGATAATTTAGAGATCTCCCCGGAACAGAAAGCAGAGGCTGCAGATTTTGACAGCTGGCGGCCATTCTGCTTTCTGTGCCGGTGAGATGAGGGACTCCTGAGACCTGAAGGAAGGAAGGCTGTAAAGGTAAGTAAAGGTTAGTAGAACTTCTTTAAACACTTTACACAGACCAAACACACTTACCTCTGCACTCATGCACCCATCACTCACCTGAAAACCGGACATCTCGACCCCTCCAAGCCCTTCATCCCGACGGCCCACCTTGCTAACTTGGCGTGGTTTGTAGCCATCGGGAATCCCACATTTCAACAATGAAAATAGGGATTAGGCTAAAAACTGCCTGTTAACAGGCAGTTAATTGGCACTTGTAGTGTATGTACCTTTAAGAGAGAACTACTTTTACAGCTCCTGTATACTGTAGTACCGGCAGTGACCACACCTGTATATAAGCCTTGAGCAGGCATCTGTACTGTTGTTTTTTAGACTACCCTCATCCAGTAAACACCTGTTGATTGTTGATCTGCAGTCTCCGTCTATTTATTGAAGAACATGTGAGGGTGCCAGTCAGTTCCTTCTGTAACCTCTAGATGGCACCTTCACTTGTTTGTTTTCCAGCCCTTTGTTAATTGTTCCTAGCTTCCTGTGTTAATGCTTAACGGCCTGTTAGCTGTTCATGGGTTGCACCTGGTTTTCTTGGTATATAAGTTCTGTGGTTGTTTCACTCCTTGCTCAGTCCTAGCCGGGTGACCGGGGGGACTAGCCCTTGCTCTGTGGCTCCTGGCTTTAACTAGTTGGTTGCCATGGTTCTCTCGAGCTTTGTATTTAAGATGTATTCTCGAGTTCTGTATTTAAGATGTAACTAACTTTGTGTTCTTGTTGTTCTTAGTCTTGATAAGGTCTGGACTGGTGTGTTGCCATGCTGGCGCTTGTCTTGAGCTCTTGAGAAGCCTGTTGCCCCTGCGGCAGCCCCTCGTGATAGCTTGTCTCGAGTCTTGTCTCGGCAAGCTGGTTGCGCTTGTGGTAAGCTTATCCCAGTTCAGTATGGACAAGTATGATGCCTCATGGAAGCTGTCCTGAGTTCCTATTCTTGACTAGCCGTTTTGTAACTTGTCTCGAGTTCTATGTATATTGTTCTTCTCTCGAGTTCTATGTATGATGTGTTTTCCTGTCTCGATTTCTTACGTATGCTGTTGTGTTCTTGTATGAATCTAGTTATGTGTGAATCTAGTTAAGTAATGAATAAAGTACTGTTCCTTAAGATTGTATACCTGCCTTTAGCCTGGTTTCTGCACTTGGGTCCAGAACCTACCTTGCCCGGAGGGCACAGCCCCGTATCTACACGGCCCCGTGGCTCCCCAACCCTGACAGAACACCATACCTTAAGATTCACGGATTCAACAGTGGCGACGAGGTCGATTCGAATCTACCTGCAACTCTGCATTTCCTTCCAAGGATTTGCTCTGGGAGGACAGTGGAAGAAAGTCGAGGCCAGAAGCACTGGCGTCGACCACGAGCAACCGCCCAGTCATCCAGCAGAGAGTGAACATCGCAGGGGAGGCGGTTGAGAGCTGGGCTTGGTTCTCCAGCCACGACAATCCAGCAACAGGCTGGCAACAGGTACAGCGCAGACCCTGCCCGGACAGCGGCGGCTGGAGCCGACCGACAGCACAGAAAAGGCCGAGCAGCGTTGACGGGGTAAGAGAGAGGGTAAAGCGCAGCCGGGGTTCAGGACCGAGCGGCGGCAACGAGAGAGCCGCACAGGAGAACGCGCAGAGCGCAGCCAGGGCTCAAGGGCTGAGCAGCGTCTGCGGGGAAAGGAAGGAAGTGCGGGAGACGCCATTTGAGTCACGGATAAGGAGGGAGAGCGTGGGAGATGCCATTTTTGAAGCCGCAGCGGAGAAGAAGGGCGAGCGCGGGAAGAAAAGAAAGCGCGGGAGACGCCATTTTGAGCCAGCGGAGAAGAAGGGAGAGCACGGGAGACACCATTTTAGCCAGTCTAACCACACCCAGGGATGCCGAAGAGTGGCAGTGTCACAGCGTTCGACAATGAAGTCGAAGATTGGACGACATATGTGGAACGCATTGAGGTGTACTGCAAGGCGAATGAAGTGCCAGATGCCAGGAAAGCACTGGTTTTGTTGAATTCCATGAGTGCAAAAATGTATGGCTTACTGCGAAACCTAGTAACCTCAGACAAGCCAGTGGATAAGGATTTCGAAAGCATAGTGGAAATCCTACAGGACCACTTAAACCCCACACCGCTGCTGATAGCAGAAAGATTTAAGTTCCACAAAAGGAACCAGCATAAAGATGAAAGTAATGCTGAGTATTTAACGGAACTGCGCAAGCTATCGAAACACTGCCAGTTTGGAATGGGACTAGCAGATACGTTAAGGGACAAGTTTGTGTGTGGGCTTCAAAGTGAAGGAACCCAGAAACGGCTTCTATCAGAAAAGGATCTTACGCTGGACAAGGCTTTCAGCATGGCAGTATCACACGAAGCAGCCGCACGGGGCGCTGCAGAGATACAACGGAGACCGCAAGAATATGGCACCAATGAAATGTCATATGGAGCAGGGAAGTGTTATCGCTGTGGCAGAACAACACACGACCAGAAGGATTGTTGGTTCAAGGACCAAGTGTGCAGACAGTGTGGAAAAGCAGGACACATAGCAAGAGTCTGCAGGTCAGGGAAGAAAACCAGCAGCAAGAAATCTCCACAGGAGAAGTACAAAAAGGTACATAAGGTGATGGACAGTAGTTCAGACGAACAGAAAAGTGATACAGACTCCGGAAACAAAGAGCTGGGTTGTCTGAAACTACATAATGTAATAAAAATGGAGGATCACCAGACGATCTGGGTCATGCTCAAGATAGATGGAGTCCAAGTGAAAATGGAATTGGACACAGGATCAGCCCTAACAGTCATAAACCGAAGGGACTACAAGCGGCTATTCTCACATATACCCTTGGAAGCTACAGAGATTGTCTTGAAGATGTACACAGGGCAAAAAGTCTGCCCCAAAGGAAAAATAAGGGTGAACGTGATATACAACGGCCAGGAAATACCAAAAATGGACCTATATGTATTGCCAGATGGAGGACCACCACTACTAGGACGTGAATGGATCCGGAAGATACAATTAGATTGGCATTCCATACAGGCACTGAAGGTTGAGGCCAAAAAGGATGATGACGTCACACCTGGACGACTGTCAAAAGTGCTAATTGACGCACAAGAAGTGTTCCAGGAGGGACTCGGAACACTAAAAGGCATAACAGCGACGATTAAAATAGAGGAAAATGCAAGCCCAAAGTTTTTTAAGGCCAGACCGGTGCCTTATGCGATCCGCCCAGCCGTCGAAGCAGAGCTGGAAGGTTTGGAACGTTCAGGAGTACTGTCCAAAGTGGACTGGAGCGAGTGGGCTACACCCATCGTTCCTGTAATGAAGAGGTCGTTGAGTAATACGCCTGGGGAACCAAAGAAGGTTCGCATCTGTGGGGACTTTAAGGTGACAGTGAACCCAGTCCTTCACATGGTACAATATCCGCTTCCGCGGATTGAAGATACTTTCGCCTAGCTATCTGGAGGAAAACGCTTCACTAAGATTGATCTGGCCCAGGCGTACCTGCAAATGGAGGTAGAAGAAGCCTCAAAACAATACCTCCCGATCAACACTCACAAAGGTCTCTACCAATACAACCGGCTGGTGTTCGGGGTAGCATCGGATCCGGCTATTTGGCAAAGGGCAATGGGTCAAGTCCTGCAAGGGATTCCAGGGACCCAGTGTTATTTGGACGACATCCTGGTCACGGGCGAAAATGACAGTGATCATCTCGCCAACCTGGAGAAGGTGCTCACTAGATTGAAGGAATATGGGCTACGAGCTAATCGCCACAAGTGCGAGTTTTTCCAGAAGCAGATCTCGTATTGTGGCCACGTTATTGATGAAGAGGGGCTACATAAGTCCCCTGAAAATATTGAGGCAGTAGTCAAGGCTCCAGCACTGGAAAATGTTTCACAACTGAGGTCGTTCCTCGGGCTGGTGAACTACTACCATAAGTTCTTACCAAATTTGTCTACAGTATTACACCCACTGAACACCCTACTGCAAATGGGGGTACCATGGAAGTGGAATGACGAATGTAAACGAGCTTTCCAGAAGTGTAAAGAATTGATCACATCAAAAGAGGTGTTGGCCCATTTCAACCCAGCACTACCAATTCGGTTGGCGTGTGATGCATCACCCTATGGTATTGGAGCGGTGCTGTCGCACAAATTCCCAGACGGGTTGGAGAGGCCAGTAGTCTTTGCGTCTCGGTCACTAACCTCAGCCGAGCGCAACTACGCCCAGATTGACAGGGAGGCCCTCAGCCTAGTATGGGGAGTAAAAAAATTCAACCACTATCTGCATGGGCAGAAGTTCACCTTGCTGACTGACCACCAACCACTTGTCTCCAGCTTTAATCCAAAGAAGGGCGTTCCGGTGATGACTGCACAACGGCTACAAAGATGGTCCCTTTTTCTAGGGGCGAACCAATATGAAATAGAGTATAAGGGCACGAAACAGCATGGAAACGCTGATGGGCTATCACGCCTGCCACTGCCTACTGCGGAGGAAGCACCAGCAGTGGACCCTGTCGAAATATTTTATTCGTCGATAATTGAACGTTTGCCAGTAACTAACGCGGATATAGAGAAGGAGACCCGAAATGATCCGACACTGTCTCGGGTATATGATTTGATGGTGAAGGGATGGCCAACACATGGCGACTCACTGTTGCCAGCATTCTCATCCAGAAGAGAACAGCTGTCAGTATGCCAGGGGACAGTGATGTGTGGATCCCGAGTGGTAATTCCACCCAAGTTGAGGGAGAGAGTGCTCAATGAGCTTCACGAAGGTCATCTGGGAGGGGTGAAAATGAAAAGCCTTGCTTGGGCTTATGTGTGGTGGCCGGGGATCGATCAACAAATCGAGGACCTAACAAAGAGCTGCTCAGGATGCCAGAAGGTCCAAAATGCACTACCACATGCCCCTCTACACCCATGGGAGTGGCCCTCCTCTCCGTGGCAATGGGTGCATATTGATTTTGCTGGTCCATTCATGGACTCAATGTTTTTAATAGCAGTGGATGCGCACTCGAAATGGCCTGAGGTGATCAAAATGTCCTCCACCACTACGGAGAAAACGATTGCAGTCCTACGGACCATATTTGCCAGGAACGGCTTGCCAGAGCAGATTTGCTCTGATAACGGACCACAGTTTGTGTCCGAAGAGTTTCGGAAATTTATGAGAAGGAATGGGGTAAGGCATTACACATCCGCCCCATATCATCCAGCCACAAATGGATTGGCTGAGAGGTTCGTACAAACCTTTAAAAGGCAGTAAGGGCCATGTGCGATGATGACATTCCACTACAGCATAAGGTGGACAATTTCCTGTTAGCCTACAGAAATGCGACACATGCAGTTACCAACCAGACCCCGGCCATGATGTTCTTTAACCGAAGGTTGAGATCTCGCCTGGATTTGCTCAGACCAAATGTGCGAAGAAATGTTGAGAATAAGCAATTCCAGCACATCAATGAGAAGCCGACAAGGAGCTTCAATGTAGGACAACCAGTCTTGGCCCGCGACTACCGAACAGAGAAATGGCAACCCGGAACGATATACACACGGCAGGGGCCACTAATGTACACAGTGGATGTCGGGGAGAACATTGTGAGATGCCATGTCGACCAGATCCTAGCGTCACAGGAACGAGTCAACCCCATGTCTCGCGTACCTGGGGATGAACCCGACATACCGGTAGCATCTACCCCAGAAACAGTAGCAGCGGAAACTGATGAACTAACCGACGACAGGGGGCCAGAATCACCTCCGCACCAAGAACAAGACACTCAGGAAAGGCACTATCCAGAAAGGATCAGGAAGCCGCTCCAAAGACTGAATTTATAAATGGACTATTTCAATGAATGTGCATGTTAAAGTGTTAACTGTTATTTGAATGTTATGGTACTGTTAATCTAAAAGGGGAGGAATTGTAGTGTATGTACCTTTAAGAAAAAACTACTTTTACAGCTCCTGTATACTGTAGTACCGGCAGTGACCACACCTGCATATAAGCCTTGAGCAGGCATCTGTACTGTTAGTTTTTTAGACTACCCTCATCCAGTAAACACCTGTTGATTGTTGATCTGCAGTCTCCGTCTATTTATTGAAGAACACCATACCTTAAGATTCACGGATTCAACAGCACTAATCCCCTTCCCGCCTTGGGGAGGCGGGTCCCAGTGCGGGGCAGGTACCTGCCTCCTTTGAAACTGGCATGGAGGCGGGTTGGGGGCGGGATGGTGTCGGGACCCCCGACTTCGGGGTTTTAAACCCCCACACGTCTCCAATCCCGACTTCTCGGCCCAATGAAAATCCAGCCCTATGACTCTGAGATGAGGGTCCTCTCTGTCCCAATAGGCTCAAATTTGTATAGAGCACCTGTCACATCTCAGTCCCCCAGGCCTTCAGGTGCAACTTAGAAGAAGCAAGGAAAAATAAAAGTCATGAGGGGAGTGCAGCGATGAGCCTAATTGATTTTTCAGCTATATGATTCCAAAGATCTTTAGTGATTTTTGTAGATAGAAGTATTGTTATGATCATGACTTTTTTATAGAATACATAAAATTGCACAGGATCTGAAAAAAATTGTAGACTTGTGGGCTCTCTTGGGATTTTTGCTTTTAATGATGAATGGAGTGTTCTGAATTGTTGTACATTTAAATTATGTGGAACATCCTGGTTGTTACAGATGTTACATAGATATATAAGGTGATCAGACATTACTGAAAGTCTCTCAGATGGGTTTGTCTCACAGCTTTATCCTGGCAACTGTCTGTGACCCTACTATCCCCTCCCCCTGTCCAAGTTCCTCTGTCTCAGGAATTCAGCTTCTGACTTCACAAAATCCAAACACTTGTAAAGCATGAATTTGTGCAGAGATTACACAAATTAGGGTTGTATTCCCTAGAATTTAGAAGGTTGAGGGGTGATTTGATTGAAGTTTTCAAGATATTAAAGGGAACAGATAGGGTAGATAGAGAGAAACTATTTCTGCTATTGGAGAGTCTAGGACTAGGGGGCATAGTCTAAAAGTTAGAGCAAAACCTTTCAGGAGTGAAATTAGGAAACACTTCTACATACAAAGGGTGGTAGAAGTTTGGAACTCTCTTCTGTAAACTGCAATTGATGCTAGATCAATTGTTAATTTAAAATCTGAGATTGATAGATTTTTGTTAACCGAAGGGATTAAGGGATATGGGCCAAAGGTGGGTATATGGAGTTAGGTCACAGATCAGCATGATCTCATTGCATAGCGGAACAGGCTCGAGGGGCAAAATGGCCTACTCCTGTTCCTATGTTCCTATGACAAAGCAAGCCACCACAACTCAAAAAACAACATTCCGAACGTATTGTAGGGAGACCCCAGACCAAGCATCTGAACCTTTACTTCAGCATGTCAGTGGCGTGTTCAATTTTAATTCAAGTGTGGATGTGGGCCTTGTTGTAGCATTGCTCTGATTTATTGGTGGTCCTTCTAAATAGTGTTAGAAGCCACGGTAGTATTGGATACACCTTGGCCTTGAATTTCCTTGGAGCTGTTCCCGCTCTGCCACTATAACCTCACCAGAAATGTGGCATAAACGGGGTTTCTCCACACTCCCAGTGAAGTTACAGCAATGGAGTAGCTCCGGGGAAATCACAGGCCCTTATTTCCAAGAACTTAGCCAGCAACTTGTCCTTGGTTCTGAAATAGTGCAGGGACACTGGATTGCCAAGGGATGAATGAATCATGGCAGCTCCATGCATACTGGGCATTGCTATGCAGAAGTCTGCGCCTGTAGCCATATACTAATTGGCCATTAAGGGAGTGAAATCCGTTTTGGCTCACATAATGGTATGGGTTGACAATGGGAGCTCGTATGGCCACAAGAATGCAATCTTTAGCTCCAAATACATGTGAAAACCTTGTGATCAAATAGAAATTAATGGCCCAATCAATCCTACATTTTGATCCTACATTAGATGTAATGTACTGGACTGCCCTGGCAAGCAGTGCATTGATTACTTGCCTTATGCAAGAATGGACAGAAAATTGACAGGCCTGGCAGAAGTCACCTGTTGTCTCTCAGAATGATTCCTGACTAGAAAATTTAAAGTTGTACTGACTTTCTGAGGCACAGTAAGTGCTGTTTTGATGAAATGTGCAGATTTCGCTGTAGGATAGATCAAAGCAATTCTAGGATTTCTGGGCTGAACTGCAGCCTCCTTCTACATAACTTCTGGGATATATTCAAATAAGATCTTCTGGGTATAAACATTCTGGTGGGTGGGTAAATGTGGGATTGTCTGGATCTCCTGCAGTGCTGCACTATGGGCTTGGTATCCTGGTTTCTCTGTTATTCTGCCTCCTCTTCTTTCTTCAATGTATATATCATAATAAAAAGGGAATCCCTCTTGGGAGACCTATAGTGCAGCCTAACAAAATCACTGACCTATAGTGCAGCCTAACAAAATCACTGAATTATAGAATAGTATAGCACAGAAGGAGACTTTTCGGCCCATCGAGTCTACGCTGGCTCTTTTAAAGAGGAATCCAGTTAGTCCCGCTCCCCTGCTCTTTCCCAATATCCCTGCAATTTTTTCTCCTTCAAGTATTTATCCAATTCCCTTTTGAAGGTTACTATTGAATCTATTTCCACCATCCTATCAGGCAGTGCATTCCAAATCCTAACCACTCATTGCGTAAAAAAGTTTTCCTCGTGTTGCCTCCAGTTCTTTTGCCAATCACCTTACATCTGTGCCCTCTGGTTATCGACCCTTCAGCCATTGGAAACGTTTCTCTTTATTTACTCTATCTAAACACTTCATGATTTTAAACACATCTATCCAATCTCCTCTTAGCTTACTTATGGCCCCAAACACTCCTTCCAGGTGACACAGTGATTTACTTGTACTTCTTACAATTTATGTATACTGTATTCGCTGCTCACGATGCGATCTCCTCTACATTGAGGAGACCAAACGCAGATTGGGTGACCGCTTTGCGTAACACCTCCATTCAGTCCATAAGCGTGACCCCGAGCTTCCGGTTGTCTGTCATTTTAATTCTCTGCTCCACTCCCACTCTGATCTCTCCGTCCTCGGCCTCTTACACTGTTCCAATGATGCTCAATATAAGCTCGAGGAACAGCACCTCATCTTTCTATTAGGCACTTTACAGCCTTCTGGGCTTAACATCGAGTTCAACAATTTCAGACTATAACCTGCATTTCTTTAAAAAAAAATTCTCTTGTTTTCTCACATGGTAGCTGTTAATGTTGCTGCCATCATCATTCACACTTCATCTAGAGACATCTTTTTTTTCTTAACTTGTCCCATTACCTCTCCTTTTGCCCTGCACCATCAACCCTTTTGTCAGTCAATCTCTCCTGCCTTCCATCCTATCACAGACCTCCCCTTTGTTCTTTCCTCCCCTCCTCCCTGCCCCTGCTTAAAAACCTCTCTTCTCTAACCTGTTCCAGTTCTGACAAAGGGTCCCCGACTCAAAACGTTGACTCTGTTTCTCTCTCCTCGCAGCTGCCTGACCTACTGATTGGTATCAGCATTTTCTGTTGTTATTTCCTCTTAGTTGACTCTGCTCTAAGGAGAACAACCCCAGCTTCTCTAGTCTATCCACGTAACTGTAATCCCTCATCCGTGGAACCATTCTACCAAATCTCTTCTTTCCAAAGCCTTCACATCGTTGTGTGGTACCTAGAATTGGACACAATACTCCAGCTGGGCCAAACCAATGTTTTATATAGGTCATAGAGTCTTAGGGGACGATTTTGTGACTGGGGGCACGTTGGAGGCGGGACTACTGCTTGTCGGGTCGATGTCCCGCCTCCATCGATTTGTGGCCAACCCATGCTATTTTGCCTTGATTGGCATTGTTAAGCCCGCCCAGCGGGCTTAGCAGGCCAATCAAGGGAAAGCCGGTTGCAGATGAATTGTCATTGTTTGACAGCTCTGTGAAGCTGTCAACCAGTGACATTGTCTGCAGTTTGATGAGGTCTTGAATACAAGACCCCATCAACCTTCTTTTTTTAACAGAATTGAGATGGTTGTTGCATCTGAGAATGCAACGGCCACCTGTCAATCCCAACACGGAGGTCCGAGACTCTCCACGTACAAACCGACTGAAACCTGCAGGAAGAAACAAAGGTAAGTACACTTTTAAAAACACTTTGCACTTACCTCAGATACTCACCTCTACACTCTTGCACCCATCACTTACCTTCACACCACACTTTTGCAACCCCCCCCCGACCCCACAGACCCAGTACTCACCTCACTAAGCTGGCGTGTTTTGGAGCCTTCGGGATGCCCGCACTTGTGAGGGCAAAAAGGGGATAATCCTATTTTCTGCCTGTTAACTACCTGTTAACAAGCAGTTAATAGGCTTTAATCCCTTCCCGCCTCCAAGGAGATGGGGCCCAGCACGGGACGGCTACCTGCCTCCTAGGAAGATGGCATGGAGGCGGGTTGGGGGTGTGTTGGGCACCCGCACCCAAATTCTACCATTTTCCCGGCAATCCCGCCTCCCCAGGGCTGGCAAAATCACCCCCATAGAGTCTGTTATAAATCTCATCATCGTGAAGAAACAACTCATGAAATAACACTGGATGGCCAGCTGGTGGCGCCGTCCAAGGAGTATAAATACTCAGGCGAAGGCCCAGCTTTCCCAGGGACATTTGCAAGACAGGAACTAGTGAAGTACAACTAGACCTCCATGTTTTGAAACAAGTTGATTAAAGCCTTGCTTTATACTCGAACCAAGTGCATAGTGAGTTTTATTACATCAATTTAATCAACTTGATATCGACTCAGTAGGAGGTGGCGTGTGCCCAGTCAGCTCTGCCCCTGACTGTCCCTGAGCAGTTCGAATCGCTCCCACACCCCTGTGTTCTAGACACCGGACTTAGGTACAGGCGGCGATACAGAAAATAGAGTAGACAACTGGTTTGGTGCAAGAAAACCGTAATTTTTATTAAAGGCAAAATAAAGTCACAACACTGAGAATTACTAGGATAATTACAGGCATTTAAAAAATACATTTATTTGGGAATGGGGAACACACGGCACATCGAGGGAATAAACACATTAAAATCCCCCCCTACCCTTATCCCACCCCCAATACCTGACTAGATTAAGCTACGAGGGGTCAGGGATTTATGCTCACCAATTCGAAACCTGTTGATTAAACCGGTTGTGGTTTTTAGGGTTCGCTCTTGTTGTCCTTTGGGGTCCGTTGTCGTCATGTGGTCACAGGGCGCGGCGATGGAGTCGTTTGTGCGAAGTACCCTGCTTTTCCTCCGCTAAAGTCTTTGTTGGGTACTTTGCAGAGATGGGTTTTCTTCTTCTGTTGGCGGTTTGGTCGCCGACGGCTTTGTTGCGGTTGGGGCTCGGTTGGCAGTTTATATTGTCATTTGATCATCCTACCCATGCTTCAAACGTCAGCTTATAACTAGGCCGGGGTGTGTACCCACTCGTCCCCAACGCTTCCTTTCTGCTGCCCTTCTCTACTTTTATCGGTTTTACCGTTCATCTCGTCTTATCTGCCCTTCTCTGCCTTTATCGGTTTTACCGTTTGTCTCCACTCGTCTCATCTCGTCTGCCCATTCGTGGCCCTGTGTGTCCTGTGCGCTTTCGATTCGGGTCCCCTTCTCCTCCCGTGTTTAGCCCCCGGTGTAGTAATGGGCGTCCTTGGTATCGAGCAGTGTGGGGAGGGAGAAGAGAGCCCGCGACGAGGGGAGAGTCAAGAGAGAGCGGAGAGACCAAGAGACCTTGGCTACCGGTGGGCCTACAATTATACCCGGTTCTTCACCCCTTATCTGCGCGCCAAATCAGGTCAGTTCTTTGTCTAAATTTTGGTGGGCTCGTCTAAAGTGTTCACAGTCATCCACTTTTACGGCTTTTGGGGTAGTTGTCTCCTGGTTTAATGGCTTCAATATCCTGGCTGTTTGTTATTTATGAAATGTAATTGTCTTTTCCTGGCTTGGCAGCTACTGTGAGCTGTTACCGATTATGTATGCAAAAAGTTAATGGCCTCAAGATTAGGTCCATCCCGACTTGATCTGTTCCAAGATTAAGAATGCATATTCTGTGTTTACCTAGCTGTCTGGCTTTACAAAGTCTTTCACAGATCCATGCATGTTAGGTTTCGTTTCAGGTTTTGAAAGGGGCCTGCCTCTTGCAGGGCCTTGCTTTTAAAATCCTGTACGTTTTGGTCACGAGGTTTCAGAAGCCATTTTGGGTACCCTTTTTAATAACTTGTCCATACAGGGTCCCTTTATCCATAACTTTTGGGGAATGTGGGAATTTTGAGAACCCTACAACTCCACGCTCTGAGTGATTTCGGGAACAGCCAGCTACGACTTCAACTGCAGAAGGGAACTCCAGCATAGTAATCAATCCATCATGGACAAACTACTCAGACCCGCCCATCTTGACCTTGACCCGAATTCACCTACAACTGCTAAGGTATGGAAACACTGGTATCGTACCTTCAGCAACTTCCTCAGGGTGTGTGGTGAGAATGTTCCTGATAAATTAGAGATACTTTCCAATTATGTATCTCCTCATGTGTTTGACTATATTGAAGACTGTGTAGACTATGACTCCATTATCCTGATATTACAGCGACTATATGTTAAGGCCCCAAACAAAATTTTTGCTCGGCATCTACTGGTCACAACTCGAAAACAACCCAGGGAATCACTTGACGAATTCCTTCAGAAACTTCGCAGGCTCAGCAAGGATTGTAATCTTAAAGCTGTCACAGCTGAGCAGTACCAGGAGGAGTTAATTCGTGATTCCTTTATTAATGGGATTGTGTCTCCCTTCATATGCCAGCGTCTGTTGGAGAATAAAACCCTCGAGTTACAGGCTGCCTATGACCAGGCATGTTCCCTGAACTTAGCAAAGAGGAATGCAGATACCTATCTTTTACCTCGTGCACGGGCTGCTGCTATCACTTTTAATGACACCTTCAATAGGTCTCTGGTGGAAGCCCTCACTGATGATGACTCTAACCTAGCGGATGACAACCCTACCCTAGAAGCCTTCACTGATGATGACCCCGCCCTAGTGGCATCTTGGCAATCTGGAAGGAAGTGTTTCTTCTGTGGAGGTGCGTTCCATTATAGGAAATGTTGTCCTGCTCATAATGCAACCTGTAATCATTGCAGCAAGAAAGGTCACTTTTCTAAGGTATGCCAGTCAAGAGCCTCTGTTAGTAAGAAAGGCCACTTTTCTAAGGTATACCGGTCGAGAGCTCCTGTTAGTTTTGCAGCTACTATCTATAAAACTGCTCCTCCACCAAGAGCCACTGCTAAGGTTACAGCTGCTATCTATGAAACTGCTCCTCCACCAAGAACCACTACTAAGATTACAGCTGTCAAGGGTAAAACTGCTCCTCCTCCCATCATAGCGGTTTTTCCCCAAAGTCTGCCCCATGCAGCCACAAAGGTTTTGGTAAATGGACACGTTTTGAGCACACTAATTGACTCATGCAGCTCTGACAGCTTCATTAGTGAGCGGGCTGTCAGTAAATTAAAACGGCATATTTACCCCTCAGACAGGGAAATTGCAATGGCTCTGACAACACTGACCACCAACTCGTCCGGCTTTTGTCTTGTCGACCTTATTCTCAATGGCCACACTTATTTCTCCACCCGGCTCGGGGTGCTCAAAAACCTATGCAGTGATGTGCTCCTGGGACAGGATTTCCAGAAACAACACAAAAGACTCACTTTCGAGTTTGGAGGGTCAAAGCTGGAGCTTACTATTTCCAAAGTACCGTTTTGTGCACTTTCGGTGGCTTCGCTCGACGAGCCCTCCTTGTTTGCCAATCTTTCCCCCCGATGTAAGGCTATAATCACTAAATCAAAACGTTTCAGCCAAGATGATCGATCCTTTATCGAGGTAGAAATCTCTCGCCTTCTAGCTGACGGTATCATTAAGCCATGTTCATTTTCCTGGCGGGCTCAAGTCATCGTTAAAAATCCTCTGAAGCAACACAAGAAACGTCTTTGCATCGATTACTCGCAAACTATTAACCAGTATACCGACCTGGATGCCTACCCATTACCACGCATCGATGATATGGTCAATAACCTTGCCAACTACAAGGTATTTTCAACTTTTGAGTTAAAGAGCGCATATCATCAAGTACCGTTAAAGGACTCTGACAAAAAGTGTACGGTCTTTGAGGCCAATGGTCGGCTTTATCAGTTTTGTCGCCTTCCATTTGGGGTTACCAATGGGGTGGCCGTCTTTCAATGGGCAATGGATAGCCTAGTCAAACAGAAGAACTTAACGGACACTTTTCCATATCTAGATAATATCAGCATTGCTGGTCATGACCAGAAGGAGCATGATGCCAATCTCCAGAAATTTTTTGATATTCTCCGTCGTCGCAACTTAACCTTAAATGAGTCCAAATCTGTGAAATCAGTACCATCAGTCAACATCCTTGGCTAGTGGGTGGGCAACGGTGTCATCAAACCGGATCCGGAGCGACTTCGTCCACTTCAGGAGCTCCCTCCCCCTATGAATCTCAGCTCTCTTCATCGGGCACTTGGCATGTTCGCCTATTATGTGAAGTGGATACCCCACTTCTCCGACAAGATCCAGCCCCTGCTTCACGCGAAGTCATTTCCATTGGAGGCAACGGCTATTTCAGCTTTCAACCTCCTCAAGCGACAACTGGAAAAAGCCACGCTTCGTTCCACTGATGAAAATCTTCCTTTCGTGGTCGAGTGCGATGCATCGGAGGTGGCGATCTCTGCTACCTTGAGTCAAGGTGGTCGACCCGTTGCATTTCTGTCCAGAACTTTGCAGGGTAGCGAGCTCCAATATCCTCCTGTCGAGAAGGAGGCTACGGCCATCATCGAAGCTGTACGTAAATGGAATCATTTTCTCGCTCGTCGCCATTTCACACTTATAACCGATCAGCACTCCATGGCCTTTATGCTGGATAACCGGAAACGCACAAGATCAAGAATAACAAAATACAACTCTGGAGGATGGAATTGGCCGCCTTTGGATACACCATACATTATCGACCCGGCAAAGAAAATGTGGCCCCGGATACCCTCACGCGAGCATTCTGCTCTTCTATGTCAACTTCGACTCTTGCGAATCTTCATACTGACTTTTGCCATCCTGGCGTTACCCGTATGTTGCACTTTGTGTGATCTAAAAATCTCCCATTTTCTACAGAAGATGTGAAAACAACATGCTCCTCCTGTAGAATTTGTGTGGAATTAAAACCACAATTCTTCTGTCCATCGGATGGCTCACTCATACACACTATGCAGCCTATGCAGCGACTCAGCATTGACTTTAAAGGGCCATTGCCTTCCTCAACGCGAAACACCTACTTACTTACTATGGTGGACGAATATTCACACTTTTCCTTTGCTTTCCCCTGTCCCAATATGCTTACTTCCACAGTGGTCAAATGCTTTGATCAAGTCTTTTCCCTTTGCGGTACGGCCAATTTCATCCACTCTGATCGGGGTCCCTCCTTCATGTCAAGTGAACTCAAAAGTTATCTTTCCCAAGGGGAATCACCACAAGTAAAACGACACCGTACCATCCCATCGGTAACGGACAGGTTGAGAGATATAACGCTATCATTTGGAACGCTGTTCGTCTTGCACTGAGGTCACGCAACCTACCAGACCAGCAGTAGTAAACTATGCTCCCTGACTTGTTGCATTCCATCGGGTCTCTTCTTTCTATGTCCACCAATGTCACGCCTCACGAGCGATTCTTCAGGTTCCAGCGTCGCTCCACGCATGGGACGTTCCTACCGTCATGGTTGGCAGCTCCCGGCCCAGTGCAGCTCCGAAGATTCATCCAATCTTCCAAAAACGATCCCCTCGTCGACGAGGTGTAACTCATGGATGTTAACCCCACGTACGCACACGTGCGGTACCCTGACGGCTGGGAGTCCACCGTTTCTCTCCGAGATCTGGCTCCCTGTCCAACCGGCCACACGGACCCAACTGATAGAGGGACCCATGGTAATGATGCCGACACTCTGCGCTCTTTTGAAGATGATGCCCTACCTGGGACACCAAGAGATCTGCCGGCTACCCCACTGGATCCACTCAGGGAGCAGAGCGCTCCCCATGGGATGGCCACCCGAAACCAAGATGCCGGTCAATCCCCGGCTATCAAACAAGATGAAGCCAGCTCTGCGCCTGTGGGGACCCGCACCCGGAGTCACGATCTCCCCAGTCTCCCTCAGGTCGATCAAGGCAACACGGGCTCTGTCAATCTACCAGTACGGATCAAGCGGCCCAGGGACCAAGAAAAGGTCCGGGGAGACGTGCCTTGTAGCCATAAACAAAGATCTAAAAGACTGCGGCTATTCGTGGTCCGCCTAATCCGTTAGGAGGAAGTCGTCGGACTTCCAAATCTTATAGGCAGGAAGAATGTTATAAATCTCATCATCATGAAGAAACAACTCATGAAATAACACTGGACGGCCAGCTGGTGGCGCCATCCAAGGAGTATAAACACTCGGGCCCAGCTTGCCAGGGACATTTTGTAAGACAGGAACTAGTGAAGTATAACTAGACCTCTATGTTTTGAAACATGTTGATTCAAGACTTGCTTTATACTTGAACCAAGTGTGTAGTGAGTTTTATTACATCAGAGTCATAACAGCACAGAAGGAGGCCATTCAGCCCATCGAGTCCATGCCAGCTCTCTGTAGAACAATCCAGTCAGTCCCATTCCCCCGCTCTATCCCCGTAGCCCTGCAAGTTTATTTTCCTCAAGTGCCTATCCAGTCTCCCCTTGAAAACATTGAGTGTCTCCGCTTCCATCACTTCCGTCGACAGCGAATTCCAGGTCATCACCACTCGCTGCCTAAAAAAGTTTTTCCTCACGTCCCCCCTGTATCTCTTGCCAAAAACCTTAAATCTGTGTCGCCTAGTCCTTGTACCATCAATTAGTGGGAACAGCCTTTCCTCGTCTAGCCTATCGAAACCCGTCATAATCTTGTACACCTCTATCAAATCACCCCTCTACCTCCTTTGCTCAAATGAAAACAAATCCAGCTGCTCCAACCTGTCCTTGTAGCTAAGATCCCCCATCCCTGGAACCATTCTGGTAAATCTCCTCTGCACCCTCTCAAGGGGCTTCACATCCTTCCTAAAGTGTGGTGACCAGAACTGGACGCAATACTCCAGTTGTGACCTTTATAAAGGTTCAGCATAACTTCTCTACTTTTGTACTCAATACCTCTATTTATGAAGACCAAGGTTCCATATGCTTTGTTAACCACTCTCTCAATATATCCTGCCACTTTCAGGGAACTATGCACATTAACTCCCAGGTCCCTCTGTCCCTGTACACTCTTTAAAACTGTGCCATTAAGTGTATATTGCCTCTCACTGTTCCTTTTGCCAAAATGCATCACCTCATATTTCTCTGTATTAAATTCCATCTGCCACTTGTCTGCCCATTCTGCTAGCCTTTCTATGTCCTGTTGCAGTCGATTGGTATCATCATCACTGCTTCCCACACCCCCAATTTGGTGTCATCGGCAAATTTCGAAATTCTGCTCTGTATTCCAATATCCAGGTCATTTATATATATCAAAAAAAGCAGTGGCCCCAGCACTGGCCCTTGGGGAACACCACTGTCTACCATCCTCCAGTCTGAAAAGCAGCCATTTACCACAAATCGCTGTTTTCTGTCCTTAAACCAATTTCTTATCCAAGCTGCCACTAACCCACCTATTCCATGAGCCTCAATTTTGTTACCCAGCCTTCTATGTTGTACTTTGTCAAACGCCTTCCGAAAATCTATGCAGACAACATCCATTGCATTCCCTTCATCATCCTCTATGTTACTTCATCAAAAAATTAAATTAGATTAGTCAAACACGATCTGCCTTTTACAAATCTGTGTTGGCTCTCCTTAATTAGCTTAAACCTTTCCAAGTGCCCGGTAATTTTTTCCTTGATTATTGTTTCTAAAACTTTACCCACCACTGATGTTAAACTGGCCAGCCTGTAGATACTAGGATTGTCGTTACACCCTTTCTTGAACAATGGTGTCACATTTGCCACTTTCCAATCCTCAGGTACCTCTCCCACATCTAGGGAAGATTGGAAAATTATGGCAAGCCCTTCCACTATCTCCTCCCCCAATTCCCTTAGCAATCTGAGATGCAAACCATCTGGACCAGGCGACTTATCCACTCTAAGCATACCCAGTCTTTCTAGTACATCCTGTCTGTCAATTTTCACCCCTTCCATTGCTTCTACCTTTTCCACTTCTATCAACATTTTGTCAGCAGCCACCTCCTTAGTAAACACTGATACAAAGTACTCATTGAGTATTCTAGCCTTGTCCTGCACATCTAAGCAAAAATCACCTTCTTTGTCTCTAATAGGCCCCACCCCGTCTCTTACTACCCACTTACTGTTTACATGCCGGTAGAAGATTTTTGGCTTTCCTTTTATGTTAACCGCCATTCTACTCTCATATTCTCTCTTTGCCAATCTTATTTTCATCTTTGTTCCCCTCTCAACTTATTGTATTTGGTCTGGTTCTCCCTTGAAGAATTATCCTGACATGCATCATACACCTTTTTTGTTTCATCATCTTCTCTATCTCCCCCGTCACCCAAAGAGCCCTTGCTTTGGTTCCCTTACCCTTTCCTCTTGTTGGAATGTACCTAGCCAGCACTTGTAACATCTCCTCCTTAAAGATCACCCATTGTTATGTTACAGTTTATACTGTCAGTCTTTGGTTCCATTTTACCCTGGCTAGATCCTTTCGCATCCTGTTGAAGTTAGCCCTATTCCAGTTTAGAAGTTCCACTCTAGATTGTTCCTTGCTCCTTTCCATTGCTAATCTAAATCTTACGATGATCACTCGTACCCAAGTGTTCTCCCACAGACACTTCGTCGAGCTGGCCCAGCTCATTCCCCAGCACCAGATCCAACAATGCCTCCTTCCTAGTTGGGCCAAGATCATATTGGTCAAGGAAATTCTCTTGAACACATTTCAGAATTCCTCCCCCCTCTTCCCCTTTAACCTAGCATTATCCCAATCAATATTTGGGTAATTAAAGTCCCCCAATATCACCACTCTATAGCTCTTGCATATCTCTGTGATTTCCCTGCAGATTTGCTCCTCTACCTCCCTCTCACTATTTGGAGGCCTATAGAATACCCGCAATAGCGTGATCATACCCTTTTTGCTCCTCAACTTTTATGAAATGGATTCTGTCCTTGTCCCCTCAAGAACATCCTCCCTTTCCAACACTACTTCCTTAATCAGCACTGCCACCCCACCTCCCTTTTTTCCTTCCCTATCTTTTCTGAACACGTTGTACCCTTGAATATTAAGTGCCCAGTCCTCACCGTTTTTAAGCCACGTTTCCGTTATAGCCACAACATCATATTGCCACACGGCTAATTGTGCTTGTAGCTCACCAACCGTATTCACCACACTTTGTGTGTTTACGTACATGCATTCTAAACATATTTTTGAATTTTTCATAGTCTTTCTTAGTCTGCACCTATCTAATATGGTGCTACTATCGCCTCTAGTACTATCTTCTCTAGTACTGTCCAACACAATTACTCTTTTATGCACCTTATTCCGCTTTTCTACTCCTATATGCTGGTGCACATCCCCCTGCCAAGCAAGTTTAAATCCTCCCCAACAGCACTAACAAACCTCCCCACGACAATATTGGTCCCAACTCTGTTGAGATGTAACCCCTTCAGCTTGTACAGGTCCCACCTTCCCCAGAAACAGTCCCAATGCCTCAGGAATCTAAAGCCATCCCTCCTGCACCATCTCTCCAGCCACACGTTCATCTGTTCTATCCTCCTATTCCTGTACTCACTAGCACGTGTCACCGAGAGTAATCCGGAGATGACTACCTTTGAGGTCCTGCTTTTTAATCTCTCTCCTAGCTCCCTAAACTCTGCCTGCAGGACCTCATCCCTCTTTCTGCCTATGTCATTGGTACCGATATGGACAATGACCTCTGGCTGTTCACCCTCCCTCAGAGAGTCCTGCAGCCGTTCAATGACATCCTTGACCCTGGCACCAGGGAGGCAACATATCATCCTGGAGTCACGTCGAAGGCCACAGAAACGCCTGTCTGCTCCCCTAACTATTGAAACCCCTACCACTATTGCTCTTCCACTCATTTTCCTCCCCCCCCCCATGCAGTTGAGCCACCCGTGGTGCCGTGGACTTGACTCTGGCTGCATTCCCCAGAGGAACCATCGCCCTCACCAGTACTCAGAACAGAAAACTGTTTGGAAAGCACGATGCACTCTGGGGACTCCTGCACCTCTTCTGACTGGCGGTCAGCCATTCACTCTTTGCCTGCCCACTCTTAAGCTGCGGCGTTACCACCTCTAGAAACGTACTATCTACATAACACTCAGCCTCGCGGATGCATCGCAGTGACTCCAGCCGCTGCTCAAGCTCTGAAACCCGGAGCTCGAGTTGCTGTAGCTGGCAGTTGGTGGGTAATTAGCCCAACTCTGCACCAGCAATGAGGACTTCCCCGTCAGTGCGGATCATTTGTCAAGTCGTAACTTGACAGATTTCACGCGTGCGCTCCCGAACTTATGGTCCATTTCAAAGACTGTATGATGGCGCACTGAGAGTAGGCCGTCAAACCCACTGCAAATTCTGGCCCAATAATCCGGGAGAAAATTAACTGTCTCTTGGACAAGTATGGACGAATACAGGAGAGCCAGCACGATTTATTAAGAGCAAATCGTGTTTGACTAACTTGATTGGGCTGTATTTTGCAACCCCTATGCGCTAAAACCTGGAACTTGTGATCTGTCAAGAATTTTCTTGACCGATCCAATGCATCCCCGGGAAAAAGGCATCCGCGGCGGAGAGTTGGGCTTACTTCTACCCAGCGAATACCCGTGAAATTCTTACGCCTGGTAAAAGCAGGCGTAAGGCCTACTTTTACCCACGTAAGAGTTTTAAAAAACAGAAAAATAACATTTTTTCAATAATTTATACATTTAAAAACCTGTGAAATAAGGTAAGTTTATTTTTAGCCCCTTTAAAATATGTAAAAAAAATCAAAAAATTAAATTTTTGTTTTAAATATTTAATTAAATGCCATTTTAATTCATTTTAAATATGTAATGGTTTTGTTTTATTTATTTGAAGTGCAGAGGTATTTTAGTTAGGGGAGCAGACAGGCGTTTCTGCGGCCTTCGACGTGACTCCAAGGATGGTATGTTGCCTCCCTGGTGCTAGGGACAGAAAACAGAGAGCTGTGGTGAATGGTTGTTTTTCGGATTGGATGGAGGTATAGAGTCATGTTCTCCAGGGTTCAATACAAGGACCACTGCTGTTTTGATGTACATTAATGACTTGGACTTGAGGGTACAGGATACAATTTCAAAATTTGCAGATGACACAAAACTTGGACGTATAGTAAACAGTGAGGTGGACATAGACAGGCTGGTGGAATGGGCAGGCACATGGCAGATGAAATTCAACACAGGAGAACTTTCTTGATCAGTATGTGCCCTGCCCAATGAGGAAACATACTGATCAAGAAAGTTCTCCTGAACACACTTCAAAAATTCCTACCACTCTCTGTCCTTAACAGAATCACTGCTCCATTCAATATTGGAGTAGTTAAATTCTCCTATTATCACTATAGTTCATGCACCTCTCAGCAATTTCCCTGTAAATCTGCTCCTCTTTATATTTTAGGAAAGCTTCGCAAATGAATAATCAGCTCGAGGAGGCTTCCAAACAAAGCTAGGTTCATCAAAAATGAAGAGCAGAACTTTTTTTTTTGATAAAAGACCAAAATGAAATAAGGTTATTTGTCTCTATCTGAGAGCACAATGAAACACAATAATTCACCTTTAGCCTTCCTCTGCTTCTGCTGTAAGATATCTCTGTTTTCTAGTGGCGTAAGTTAGATGGACGTTTTTAGGGTAAAAATGACAGGACTAATGATGTCATCCTGCCCTAAACCCAACATTTTCATGGTTGTACATGCCTGGGGCAAGCGCCTCTTATACTGATTTTAACCTAACCCGCCCAGAGGCAACGGACGGGGGTGCAGGTTGGAAGCCCGCTTTACACCCGAATGATTTTACACTCCATTAAAGTCAGTGGAGCATAAAGTTGGACATGGTGGAAAATGGGGGTCCAAAGTGAACACACTCCGTTCTCACCAGGCATGTTAAGTTAAAATTGAGTCTTCTCTCACTTCCAGTATAATTTAGGGAAAAACTCAAATAGGGTAAATCTGGAAAAAAAATTTATTCACTCATGGGATGTTGGCATCGCTGGCAAGGCCAACATTTATTGCCCGTCCCTAATTGCCATTGAGCAGGAGGTGGTGAGCCACCTTCTTCAACCGCTGCAGTCCATGTGGTGAAGGTACTCCCACAGTGCTGGGTTTTTTTTCTCCTTTTTTTTGCTTTTTCTCTTTGTCGGAGCGAGCTCCGTCCACACCAGGTGGTGGTCCGAGCACAGCACCGGCCGCATGGAAGCCGCAGGAACGTGGGAGAAGTACGCCCAGGAAATGTAAAGCGGTCGATTCTGGACCTTCCTCCTCCAGACCTCACACTAGTGAAGGCGCTGGAGACGGGATCGAGATTTCGCCAGATGTCCACCAAGTCGATGGACCTGACCAGATCCCTCAATTTCCCCATCGCCGCCATGCTGTGCGGGGCACCGGAACGGTCCCTCACCTTGAGGGTGCAGCTGAAATCCACCCCCCCCCCGCCAAGGATAATGTACTCGCCGACATTGATTGGTCCTAAAAGAGCGGACACTTCTTCAAAACAGCGGACTTACTGCGTACCGGTCTGGGGAGCATACACGTTCACTAGATGGAGTGGCACGTCCCCCACGCAAACAGTGAGATGGAGCAAGCGGCCTGGCACAGGCTCCTTGACTCCTAATATCTTCGGCCAAAATGTGGGGCCAGCAAGATAGCCACCCCATAAGAAGTGGAGGTGAGGTGGCTCATGCAGACCTCTCCTTGCCATTCCAGGAGCCACGTAGTTTCGTCTCCTGGAATGGTGTGGGTTTCCTGCAGGAAGCACACTCCATACTTTCCTTCCTTAAGGAGCGAGAAGTTAATAAATCTGTGGTGCACCTCTCTGCTGCCGTCCCACAGAGCTGTTAGGGAGGGAGTTCCAGGATTTTGGCCCAGCAATGATGAAAGAACGACGATATATTTCCAAGTCAGGATGGCTCGGAGGGAAACTTGGAGGTGGTGATGTTCCCATGCACCTGCTGCCCTTGGCCTTCTAGGTGGTAGAGTTTGTGGGTTTGGGAGGTGCTGTCGAAGAAGCCTTGGCGAGTTGCTGCAGTGCATCTTTTAGATGGTACACACTGCAGCCACAGTGTGCCCGTGGTGGAGGGAGTGAATGTTTAAGGCGGTGGATGGGGTGCCAATCAAACGGGTTGCTTTGTCCTGGATCGTGTTGAGCTTCTTGAGTGTTGTTGGGGCTGCACTCATCCAGGCAAATGGAGAGTATTCCATCAAATTCCTGAAGTGTGCCTTGTAGATGTTGGAAAAGCTTTGGGGAGTCAGAAGGTGAGACACTCACCGCAATATCCAGCCTCTGACCTGCTCTTGTAACCACAGTATTTATGTGGCTGGTCCAGTTAAGTTTCTGGTCAATGGTGACCCCAGGATGTTGATGGTGGGGGATTCGATGATGGTTATGCCATTGACTGTCAAGTGACAGTGAATAGACTTTCTCTTGTTGAAGATAGTCTTTGCCTGGCACTTGAGTGGCGTGATTGTTACTTGCCACTTATCAGCCCAAGCCTGAATGTTATCCATTATTTGCTGCATGCGGGCATGGACTGCTTCATTATCTGAGGAGTTGCGAATGGAACTGAACACTGTGCAATCATCAGCAAACATCCCCACTTCTGATCTTATGTTGGAGGGAAGGTCTTTGATGAAGCAGCTGAAGATAGTTGTGCCTAGGACACTGTCCTGAGGAACTCCTGCAGCGATATCCTGGGGCTGAGATGTTTGGCCTCCAACAACCACATCGATCTTCCTTTGTGCTAGGTATGACTCCAGCCAGAGGAGCGTTTTCCCCTGATTCCAATTGACTTCAATGTTACATGGGCACCTTGATGCCACACTCGGTCAAATGCTCCCCTGATATCAAGGGCAGTCACTCCACCTCACCACTGGAATTCAGCTCTTCTTTACATGTTTGGACCAAGGCTGTAATGAGATCTGGAACTGAATGGTCCTAGCAGAACCCAACCTGAGCATCGGTGAGCAGATTATTGGTGAGTAAGTGCCAGTTGATAGCATTGTCGATGACACCTTCCATCACTTTGCTGATGATTGAGAGTAGACTGATGAGGTGGTAATTGGCTGGATTGGATTTGTCCTGCTTTTTGTAGACAGGACATACCTGGGCAATTTTCCACTTTGTCGAGTAGATGCCAGTATTGCAGCTGTATTGGAAGTTTGGCTAGATGTGCGGCTAGTTCTGGAGCACAAGTCTTCAGCACTACAGCCGAGATGTTGTCGGGCCCATACTTCACTTCTCCCCAAATTCTGACTCTCCACAGATGGATATTCCAAGGCAGAGGGTCATTCTAACAGCAGAAGGATGGTGGAGCGGCCCCTAAACCCACCTGATTGAACAGGTCTTGGCCCCATCCCATGCTACAAGGATAATGTCATTTGCATACACAGGACTGACACATTGCATCAGAAAAGGGGTATCAGCAGTGCTCACTCCAGAGATCCACCAGAAAAACCATTGCGGCCTGGAGAAGACCTAATGGTACTGAAGGTCTTCAGCTCTGATTGGAGCCAACAGGGACATTATCTGCGGGATTGATTAGCCTCTTGCGGCAGGGTGTTCAAGTCTTATGCTCTCAGCTCAAGTGAGTTCCACTGAGACCTACTGAGGGCAATCTGGGCTGAATTCTCAGAGAAGCTCGGGAACACCCACAGACACGCCCTCTTGAAATAGGAATATCGGACCATGCCCCCTCCCAACTGGAAATTGCAGAAAGGAAAACGTGGACCGGAATCCTGGTGGGACTGAGTTCTGCCCCATTGTCCTGTTCCCTGTGGGGCGATCCAGCTCAGTTTTGCCCAGGTACTTCTAAGAATTTATGGCCCAGAGATTCTCTGCTTCTAAAATAAAGTGATTTATACAGCTTCACTGGCTGATTGTATTGCTGTGAATTTAGGGAAGTCACAGCTCAAAGTATGGATGCTGCTCACTAGCCTCAGAACACCATTGAGATTTTGTCTGTTAAAGTCTCACAGAAGAGTTTAATGAATATCTCCTTCACATTTCGACATTGTGAAGCAATTATAATAAAGCCATGTCGGTTGACTCTGGTATTGGAGCAGTTTTAACCCCACCCACCGCGGAAATTAGGTGGGTAAGATGTTAAAATTTTCTCAAGTTATTTACCCACCCTGAAGCCGCCAGAAGCAGACTGTTCTGTGTTTGAACCTTCTCTAGAGTGGGCGGCAAGGATACCTGCCCAAAGCCGGCAGGGTTCTTCTTTACATAGGCACATCTGATCCCAATGATGGCATCAGGACCCAACTACAATTATAACTGGACGGCCTGAGCAGGAAGCTGCAGTGGCTTTCCCGGCAGGTGAAGCCTGCGTGGAAGAGGATCCGAGGCCAGAAAATGTCCAAACAGGCAAGTTTGTTCAACTTTCCTGGTTGGGCCAGGTTGAGCTGGAGCCCCACAAGAAAAGCTTAGGCCTCTCCTGCCACGGGCTCCCCTCCTCATTCCTGAACGTGACCCCCCCTCCCCACCCCTGTGAGACGGACCGCATGGTGTTGGCAGGCATCCTCTGGGCCACGCGATTATCCACCTCTTCCTGCCCAGAACGGGTGAGAAGTCAGCTGGCAGGATTTAAATGAGGCCTGGGCTATTTTAACTCCTGGGCCTCATTTCAGAAACAGTGGTTGAGTTTCTAACTCACACTGCTGCCCACCTGCCCAAAACCTGCACAGAGTTTAACTGATAGCTCTTTATGTACTTTCGTAATCTTGTATAGTTTCTTAGATTGATAGGATCAAAAACAAATCTCTATTCTTCCATTTTCACTGGTTTGGTGTGATAGTGCATGCTGTGAAAACTAGGTGTAGATAACCATGGTAAAGTTGCTATCTTGGACTGGACCATGCCAAAATGCATGGAGACTAGATGCATAAGTTAAGCACAAAGGCTTGGCATTGTGGCTAAGGGCAAATTCTTCCACACAGCTAAATTTAGTTTTACTAATGCACATATCTCCAATGTGCTAATGGTTTCTCTTCCCAGTCCAGTAAAAAAGTGTTAGCAACAATACAGCACAGTAAAAACAAAAGGAAAATATCAAAAACTAACACTGTGCAACCATTAAGTATAGATTTTAAAAAGATGTTTAGGAAGTATTCGATTCTATAGTTGGCATTCTACCAAACATTCCATAACACAGTCTTTATCACAGCTGCTGTGGAACATAAAGTTCCTCATCAATGAGAAAAAGTATATTTAAAAATTCAATAAAAAATATTTTAAAGCCAACAACCATAACATGTCTAAATTCATAAAATTTTCCAATGTCATGTCTAAAGAAGATTCCTCCATCTGAATGAAATATATTACAAGGTAAAATCATCATTGCTGTGAATAAACGGATGGAGGTGACTTTCAGCCAATTTCTCATTGGTAAATATTTGAATATGTAGATTGGCGCATGTATGGCAAAAGATCCAGAAGCCAAAAATCTGTGGAAAGGTGTATCCCAACGTAAATGCCAGGATCCGTTCAGTTCAGATCTCCCAGTTGGATCCAGGGTCAGTGGGAGCTCCCTTTATTTGAAAGGCAAATGTAGGCGCCCACACACCAGGTGCCCGCTCATCAAACAGGCCACAAATTGTTGCAGAAGGATGACGTGCTAGGTGGTGAAGGGGTGCCAGGACCCTCCCTTGAAAGTATTTTGAACTGTTCCCAGCGGCCGTCTTTGTAAGGGATTTCAGCCTGGACCCAGATGGGACCCACCTCCACCACTCAGCGGCCACCACCAGTACTGATATGCCAGGCCCCATTGAGAGACAGGGACACAGGAACTTGCAGTGTTGGGAGTTCCTGCCCCTTTCTACGCTGCTGTCCTTTTAAAGTTGGGTGGAAGACCTATCCCATTCCAAAGCCCCCACCCCCCCCAGAGTGCATTGGAAGGGCCATCGAGTTTTGGCCCCATTGTTTCTTTTTAGCAAACTGTTGTACAATTTTTTTAAAAATAAGGGCGTTCTTGGAAATAAAAAAAGCAATGGGAAAGGAAGCCAAAGTAATGACTGTAGATGAATTAGACATCACTTTAAAGGAATTACCTCATAGCTTCAACCAACTTGAACCACAAACCCCACAATTACTCATAAATTCCATGTGGTTAATCAATACTTTAGAATGTGAAGAAACAGAACAACATACACTGCATTTGGGAGGTAGAGTCTGATATTGATGGTGCAAATTATTTACAGTAAACAACTCAGCCAAACCAGCATCTAAAGTGAAGCAAACCCACGAGACAGCTGACTAATTAAACTGAAGGCATTTGAGATTAAAGGAAACCCTCAATGAGACCCCAAGTACAAAAATATCTGTCTCAACTTTATCTGGAATCAATGTAAAAAATGCAGAAGAAAAAGTCTTGGTACAAAAATAAAGTAATAGGTTTGAATAGATTACCAAGGAAAGGAAAATAGCTAATATAAACATTTTAACTACCAAACAGACTCAGACAATAGTATCTACTGCCTCAAGATATGACTTCCAAGTATGGCATTTAAAGATGTGGTCACCCAGGGAGATGGTTATAGAGTTGTGCCATCTATTGGCACTTCAGCTCTAGGGACAAACCACCATGAACACAGCTTTTACAGGGTCCTTCCATGTGCTGTGGGTATGTGACAGAAGTGGGCCATTTCCCGGTGTACTGATGCATCTAAAATATCACCAAGGCTCTGCTGATGCACATGCCTCACTATGCCCTCTTTGGCACTGAGTGACAGAGCAAGGATCAAGCAGAAAGCTTTCCTTGATATTCAAAGTTTTCCAAAGGTGCATGCATCATCAATTGCAAATATGTTCCCATTGAGGGTCTATCAGATTTTTTTTAGTTCATTCTCGGGATGTGGGCATCGCAAGGCCAGCATTTATTGCCAATCCCTAATTGCCGTTGGTGGTGGTGAGCCGCCTTCTTGAACTGCTGGAGTCTGTGTGGTGAAGGTACTCCCACAGTGACTTTGTTGTAGCAGTTTGGTACAACTGAGTGGCTTGCTAGGCCATTTCAGAGAGCAGTTAAGAGTCAACCACATTGCTGTGGGTCTGGAGTCACATATAGGCCAGACTGGGAGGGGACAGCAGATTTATTTCCCTAAGGGACATTAGTGAAACAAATGGGTTTTTATCAACAATCCGGTAGTTACATGGTCACCATTACTGATACTAGCTTTTTCAGTCCAGATTTATTTAATTAACTGCATTTAAATTCCCCAGCTGCCGTGGTGGGATTTGAACTCATGTCTCGCGGATTCTTAGCCCAGGCCTTTGGATTACTAGCCCAGTAACATAAACGCTACACTACCATTCCTTTAAAGTTGTATCAAGTACAAATAGAAAAGTATATTACACAATATGCCGATAGTGTGTGATGTCAACATCATTTTATTTCCAGATACCCTGGGAGCCACCATGACTCTTACATCCTGCAATAAGCGAACATTCAAGAAGTGTTCCAGGGAAATAGCAGGGTGGATGGATGACTCCTTGGGATTCCAACTATCCTTTTTGGCCTTGACTGATGACACCAGTGACAATCAATAGGGCTGAGGAACAATACAGTGAGATCCATGCAAAACCAGACCACTCACTCAGCAGTGATTTGGAGACTTGAAGGGATGATTCTATTGCCTGGATAAATCAGGAGCATCTTCCAGAATGCTCCAGAGTAGTTGTGCGAAATAGTGCTGATGTATACTGGTGTATGTGGCAATGAAGAGAGGCATCAGCATGCAGAAGATGTGTTGAGTCTGTGTGTTCCAGTTATGTTTAGGATCAATCACTGGACACAGACAACAAGAATAACTTTTAACAGGTCTTTACTATTCGAAGGTCAGGGCTGAACTGCCCAGCAAATCCTTGCACAACACTTATATACCGGTGTGGTCACCACCGGTATTACAGTATTACAGTATACAGCAGCCAAGAGAAAGTAGTACATCTCTTAAGGTAGTTCTCTTAAGGTGGAACAGGTTACATACACCACAATCCTCCCTTTTTAGCTTAACAGTTATATCCCCATTTAACATAACATAATAACATATATATATATACACAACTTCATGCAAAACAGTTCAAAGATTCAGTCTCTGAGGAGGCCTCCTGATTCGAGTTGGATAACGCCTTTCAGGGGTCTCTGATTCTCGTTGCTGGGTTGACTCATCTAGTTGGTCTCTTATGGATTGGACATCATCATCAGGTACATTCACTTCTGAGGTAGATGCTTCAGGTTCACTAACTTCTTTCACGGTTGTCTCTGCCGTAACCATGGGTTCGACCCTTGTTCTCGATTCTACCAGTTGGTCAGCATGACGCCGTATTACATTTTTACCAATATCTACCGTGTACATCAGGGGTCCTTGTCTGGCCCGAATTGTTCCAGATTGCCATTTCTCGTGTTTATAGTCCCGGGCTAACACTGGTTGTCCTATTTCGAAACTCCGAGTGGTCTTGTTATTTATATGCTGGAACTGTTTGTTTTCAACTTCCCTCCGCACATTTGGTTTTAACAAGTCCAACCTGGACCGCAACCTCCTGTTGTAGAACATCATGGCAGGACTTTGGTTTGTCACTGCATGAGTGGCGTTTCGATATGCCAGTAGGAATTTGTCCACCTTGTGTTGTAGTGGAATCTGATCTTCGCTCATGGCCTTTATTGCTTTTTTAAACGTTTGTACAAATCTCTCGGCCAACCCGTTTGTAGCCGGATGATATGGGGCAGAGGTATAATGTTTCACCCCATTCTTCTTCATGAATCTCTGGAATTCTTCTGACACGAACTGCGGTCCGTTGTCTGAACATATTTGTTCTGGCAATCCATTTCTCGCAAATATCATTCTTAACACCGTGATCGTCTTTTCTGAGGTAGTGGTAGTCATCTTAATCACTTCTGGCCATTTAGAATGTGCGTCCACGGCAATTAAAAACATGGAGTCCATGAAAGGACCAGCAAAGTCAATATGTACACGTTGCCATGGGGTTGAAGGCCATTCCCATGGATGCAGCGGTGCAATCGGAGGTGCATTCTGCACTTTTTGGCACCCTGAGCAGCTTTTCGTCAGCTCCTCTATCTGTTGGTCGATACCCGGCCACCACACATAAGCCCTAGCAAGGCTTTTCATCTTGACTCCCCCCAGATGACCTTCATGCAGTTCCTTTAGAACTCTCTCTCTTAACTTAGGAGGAATAATCACCCTTGTTCCATACATCAATGTTCCTTGACAGACGGACAGCTGTTCTCGTCTTGCTGAGAATGCCGGTAACAGTGGATCACCATATGCTGGCCATCCCTTCACTGTCACTTCGTAGACCCTGGACAGTGTCGGGTCGTTCCTGGTTTCTCTTTCAATACTTGCATTGGTGACTGGTAAACATTCGATGATGGTCGAGTGAAATAACTCAACAGGGTCAACCGTCGGTGCCTCCTCCTCTGTAGGTAGTGGCAGGCGCGACAGCCCATCAGCATTACCATGCTGCTTTGTACCTTTGAATTCTATCTGATATTGATGTGCCCCTAGGAAAAGGGACCATCTCTGGAGTCTCTGTGCTGTCATCACCGAAACACCCTTCTTAGGGTTAAAAATGGATACCAACGGCTGGTGCTCTGTCAGAAGCGTAAACTTTTGGCCCTGCAGGTAATGATTAAACTTCTTTACTCCCCACACAAGGCTGAGAGCCTCCCTATCTATCTGAGTATAGTTGAGCTCAGCGGAGGTCAATGATCTGGATGCGAACGCAACTGGCCTCTCCTGGCCATTTGGCAACTTGTGTGAGAGTACTGCCCCAATACCATATGGAGAAGCATCACAAGCCAAACGAATAGGCAGCGTTGGGTTGAAGTGAGCCAACACTTCCTCTGAGGTGATCAATGCCTTGCTTTCGTGAAAGGCCCTCTTACAGTCCTCGCTCCACTTCCATGGTACTCCCTTCTGCAAAAGAGCGTTCAGCGGGTGCAGCACCGTGGATAAATTTGGCAGAAACTTATGGTAATAGTTAATCAACCCTAGAAACGACCTCAATTGGGATACATTATCCGGAGTGGGAGCCTTCACAACAGCTTCGATCTTGTCAGGAGACTTATGAAGCCCCTCCTGGTCAATGACATGACCACAGTACGAGATCCGCTTCTGAAAGAATTCACATTTCTGGCGATTAACTCGAAGACCGTATTCTTTCAATCTGGTGAGCACCAGTTCCAAGTTTGCAAGGTGTTCCTCGTCATCATCTCCTGTAATCAGAATATCGTCCAGGTAACATTGTGTACCTGGAATTCCCTGTAATACCTGCTCCATGGCCCTCTGCCAAATTGCTGGAGCCGATGCCACTCCAAAAACCAGTCTATTATACCGGTACAAGCCTCTATGCGTGTTGATCGTGAGATACTGGCGTGACTCTTCCTCAACTTCCAACTGTAAGTACGCCTGCACCAGGTCTATCTTGGTGAAGTGTTTCCCGCCAGACAATGAAGTGAAGATATCCTCAATCCTTGGCAGCGGATACTGCACCGTGTGAAGCACCGGATTAACAGTGATCTTGAAATCACTACAGATGCGAACCTTCCCCGGTTCCCCCGGCTTGTTGCTCGATGAACGCTTCATGACTGGGACAATGGGCGTGGCCCACTCACTCCAGTCTACCTTAGACAGTACTCCTGAACGTTCTAGCCCTTCCAGCTCAGCTTCCACAGCAGGTCGTATTGCATAAGGTACCGGTCTGGCTTTGAAAAATTTCGGGTTTGCATGTTCTTCAACCTTGATGTTTGCCGTAATTCCTCTCAGTGTTCCCAGTCCTTGTTGGAACACCTCTTTAGCATCGTCCAATATTCTGGACAATCGTTTAGGTTTGACATCTTTTGTACCGGAATCTACCGTTAGTGCTTTTAAGGAATGCCAGTCCATATTTATTTTCCTAATCCACTCCCGTCCCAGTAGTGGTGGACCTCCCTCAGGTAGCACATATAAGTCCATTCCTCAGCTTTCTTTGCCCTTGTGGACCACCTTTACCTCTATCTTCCCGATGGGGTATACTCTTTGCCCCGTGTATGTTTTCAATACAATCTCCGTATCCCGTAGGGGAATATGTGGGAATAACCTTTTGTAATCTTTCTTATTCATGACCATCAATGCCGATCCAGTGTCCAATTCCATCTTCACTTGGACTCCTGCTATCTGAAGTGTGACCCAAATTGTTTGGCGGTCTGCTTCCTTACCAACATTGTGTACTCTTAGACTACCCAATTCATTACTGCTGGCGTCTGAATCTGACTTCTGTTCGTTCGAACTGTTCTCTCTCACCTTGTGTACCTTTTTGTACTTTTCCTGCGGTGGCTTTTTGTTGCTGGTCTTCTTTCCTGACCGGCATACTTTAGCTATGTGACCAAGCCTGCCACATTTTCTGCATTCCTGATTTTTGAACCAGCACTGGTTCTGATCGTGCGTTGTCTTTCCACAACGATAACATTTTACTGTACTCAAGACCATTTGATTGGTGCAGAGTTCCGGTGACCGTAGCTGCATTTCCGCAGTGCCTCTTGCTGCGGCTTCTTGCGATGCTGCAATAGTGACAGCTTTATCAAGCGTAAAATCATTCTCTTCAAGCAGTCGCTTTTGTGTTCCTTCTTTTAACAATCCACACACAAATTTATCTCTCAGCGCATCTGCTAGCCCTGTCCCAAACTGACAGTACTTTGATAGCTTACGTAGTTCAATTAAAAATTCAGCATTACTTTCGTCTTTCAACTGCGTTCTTCTGTAAAATTTAAATCGTTCCGCTATCATCAGCAGCGTGGGGTTTAAATGATTTTTCAGGACAGTAACAATATTCGCGAAGGTCTGATCCGCCGGTTTATTTGGTGATAGAAGGTGCTTCAATAGCCCGTATGTCTTCGCCCCCATTGAGCTTAATAAGGTTAATGCTTTCTCATCATCTGGTACCTTATTTGCTTTACAATAAACTTCCAGGCGTTCTACATATGTGGTCCAATCTTCGACATCACTATCAAAGGTATTAATGCTCCCATGTTCAGGCATCCTTGCAAGCTTTTAAAATTTTTAAAGTTTTTTTTTAAATGGCGGCTTCCCACGCTTGTCTTCTTCCCCGCTGACTACAATGGCGGATTCCCGCGTTTGCCTTCTTCCCCCGCTGGCTGCAATGGCGATTGCCTTGCTGCTGCCGTTCTCGCCTCCCCAGCGGTTCTCACTCCCTGACGCTGCTTTGCCTTGCAGCCCCGCTTGCAGCCCGGTCCTTTACACCGGCTGCGTTTGAATTCTCCGCGGCTCTCGTGCCTTAAGCTTCTCAACTCCCCGACGCTGCTTTGCCTCGCAGCCCCGCTCGCAGCCCGGTCCTGTACACTGGCTGTGTTTGAGTTCTCCGCGGCTCTCGAGCCTTAAGCTGCCCCAGTCGCTGCACCTCTCGGCCTCGATTGCAGCCCGGCCCTTTCTACCGGCCGTGGTCGAGCTCTCCGCCCTTATTCCTCCGTTTTCCCTCCCCTACTCCACAGTCAATGCGTCCGACTTTCTGCTCGTGTCACTGATCGGCTTACCCACCACCATGGTAGAAGGGATGATCACTGCCTGTCGCTGATGGAGGGCTTCGTGGTCAGAATTCTTTTTCTTTTTAACCCGGGTTCTCGATGCCTCCCGTGCGATGGTGCTCAGCAGGATGATGAGGGCGGATGCCTCTTCTCGACGCCTGTTTTGAGGACGAAGCTGCCTTGGATGTAAATTTGCCGCAGGGTAAGATCGGACTCGTCGCCACTGTTGAGTCTGTATGTTCCAGTTATGTTTAGGATCAATCACTGGACACAGACAACAAGAATAACTTTTAACAGGTCTTTACTATTCGAAGGTCAGGGCTGAACTGCCCAGCAAATCCTTGCACAACACTTATATAAGTGGTCACCACCGGTATTACAGTATTACAGTATACAGCAGCCAAGAGAAAGTAGTACATCTCTTAAGGTAGTTCTCTTAAGGTGGAACAGGTTACATACACCACAAGATGGATGAGCAGAACCCACAAGAGATGAGCAGAACAAAGAGGGATTTGATGATCTTGGGTTATAATAGATAAATCCCTCAAAACACATAGCCAATGTCTGGCAACTATCAAAAAAGCAAATAGAATATTGAGTTGGCTAGTGGGTAGATCAAAGAAAGTATTCCTACCATTATATATAGCATTGGCCAGGCTCTGCCTATGTATTGTGTGGAGTTCTGGAACCCACACTACAGAAAGGATGTACCTGAGCTGGAAAAGATACAATAGGTAACTTATTAAGATGATAAGAGGGTTAGAGAATGACACAAGGACCTGGGGAGTAGATTTTCACTTACAGCAGTGGCAGAAAATGGGCCATAGTGGATTGCTCACCCATTATACACTTTGCCTGATTTTCCTTTCCATTGAAGTTAATGGGCAAGGTGTGTAACGGGCAACCAATCTGCTACCATACATTTTCCACCATTGCCGAAAGTGAAACTCTACCTTTGGCACTCTTAGTATCGTAAAATCATAGAAATTTATGGCATAGAAGGAGGCCATTTGGCTAATCATGTCTGTGCAGGCTGAAAAAGAGCTATCCAGCCTATTCCCACTTTCCAGCTCTTGGTCCGTACTCCTGTAGGTTACAGCACTTCAAGTACATATCCAAGTACTTTTTAAATGCGATGAGGGTTTCTGCCTCTACCACCCTTTTAGGCAGAGAGTTCCAGACCCCCACCACCCTCTGGGTGAAAAAAGTTCTCCTCAACTCCCCTCTAATCATTCTACCAATTAAGAACATAAGAACATAAGAATCAGGGGCAGGAGTAGGACATACGGCCCTTCAAGCCTGCTCTGCCATTCAATAAGATCATGGCTGTACATTGACCACTTTCCCGCCTGATCCCTATATCTCTTGATTCCCTTAGAGTCCAAAAATCTATTTACCTCAGCCTTGAATATACTCAATGGGCTCGAATTTCCAAGCCCAGAGGAGGCAGGTTTGGAGGTGGGAGTGGTGGGAAAATTACAGAATCGGAGGGCAGGAACCCATCCCGCCCCCAACCCGCCTCCGTGCCAATGTCCCAGGAGGCAGGTATCCGACAAGTGCTGGGAGCCACCTCCCCGAGGCAGGAAGGGGATTAGTGCCAATTAACTGCCTGTTAACAGGTAGTTAACAGGCAATTTTTTGCCTAATCCCTATTTTTAGCCCTGAAGTGTGGGCTTCCCGACGGCTCCGAACCATGCCAAGTTAGCGAGGCGGACCGTTGGTCTGAAGGGGTTGGAGGGGTTGAGATGTCCGTTGTGCAGGTGAGTGATGGGTGCATGTGTGCAGAGGTAAATGTGTGAGGTAAGTGTAAAGTGCTTTAATAAGTTTTACTTACCGTTACTTTCTCCTGCAGGCTTCCTCCCTTCAGTTCTCGGGAGTCCCTCATCTCATCGGCACAGAAAGCAGAATGGCCACTGAACTGTCAAAAGCTGCAGCCTTTGCTTTCTGGTCTGGAGAGATCTCTAACTGAGTCTGAGTAGAAGGACTCAAGTTAGATGAAATGTCAATCGCTGACGTCACCAGTAACCAGGTGTCCCTTAATTGGCCTGCTGAGCCCGCTGGGTGGGCTTAACAAGGTCAATCAAGGGAAAATAGTGTGGGTTGGCCACAAGTCGATGGAGGTGGGACTACAACCCAAAACGTGGGAGTCCTGCCTCCAAAAGCTCCCCATTGACAAAATCCAGCCCAATGACTCAGCATCCATAGCCCTTTCGGGTAGAGAATTTCAAAGATTCACAAGATTCTGAGTGAAGTAATTCCTTCTCATCTCAGTCTTAAGTGGCCAAACCCTTATCCTGAGACTATAGGCTCGATTTTGTCATTGGTGCGGGCTGGGGGCGTGTCAGCCGCTTTTCGTGTTAGCCACCCGACTCCAATTTGATGTGGGAAAAATATGCGATTTTCCCCTAATTGGGCAATTGATTTCCAGCGTGTGGGAACCCCTGGCCCACTTAGTCTTTCCATCCTGAAAGTCGCCTCCGATGACGTCATCAGTGCTGCTGGATTTAAGGCCTGCAAGCAGCCTTGCTTCTTCTGCAGACTGCAAACCTTATGCCCTTTGCTTTGATAGATTCCTCCAGCCAATATGTCCAGCAGTAGGCCAAAGTATGCACCAAGGTTCGATGATGCCGCCCTGCAAGCTCTGGTGGAGGGAGCAAGAGGAAATAAGGAGGTGCTCTTCCCTTCCTCAGGGAGGAAGAAGACTCCCCAGCAGACGGAAGCTGTGTGGATGCAAGTGGCCCAGGAGGTCAACTCTTTGTCTATGTGCCGCAGAACCTGGCTGCAGTGCAGGAAGAGGTTTCATGACCTTCTGCGCACTGGAAAAGTGAGTATGACTTTCCCATCACCCTCAATCTGATCCCCATCTCCTCTCCTCACCAGCACTCAGCTTTGACAAACTCTTCCTCCACATCCCACTTGACACTGACATCCCTGCACCCTTACCCATTCCCTCTCTCTCTATGGTCACATTCACCTAACTATTTGACTATGCAGCCCTCACACTCCCTATCACTGTGATGCTATGAAAACAACTTACAACACACAGGGAGGGCCCTTGGTCTTTCCACCTCACTCCATCTTTGTCTCCTTCTAACCATCAATGATATGGATTCTCTGCACTCACTCCTTCATTCTCACTCAAACGCCACTTGTCTCCCTCATTGCAGGAAAAGAGAGCCCACAATAAGAGGGAAAGAGCGAGGACAGGAGGAGGGCCGGCCTCAGTAGCCCAGCTCACCCCCTGGGAGGAGGCGGCCCTGGAGATCGTGGGAGTGGAGGAGGATGCGCAAGTGGGGGACGGACAGCCGGGTGCATCAGAGCAAGCTGGTGACGGAATAGTTTATCATGTATCTCATTGACATTGCAAGAGTCACTGATAATGATTCTGATGCTCTAACAGATTGACTTTTGATCATCTGCAATATTCAATGTGCATGTAACCTTGGCCTCACATCTCTGATTCTTTCCTTTACTCCCCCACAGGACCATCGAAAGCCCCCGTCCCCACTATCCAGGAGGAACAGCCTGAGCCTCCAGACTCCTCAGAGGAAGCTGCAACCTCTGAGAGTGCAGCGTCAGCAGAATTCAGCGCACCCAGCACCAGCGCAGACACTCACACCTCGGTGATACCTTCGCGAGATAGTGCAGTGTTGTCACCTGGTGTATCACAGCTCACAAGTGAGCATCAGCAGATGGTGGAGACAGGGACAGCAGCGGAGAGTCCTCATTGCAGTGGAGAGGATGCTCCCAGCTCGGCTCCGCTGCATGTCGACCCTGTGCCTCCGGGTCCATCCAGAAGGGGAGCGGTGCTGGAACTCCAGGAACAGGTGCAGGAGTCTGTGGCAGGTTTTGTCTCCAGGGTCGCTGCGAGTGTGGAGCGAATGGAGGAGTCCATCGCTAACATGAGCAGAGCCTTTGTGGAGGCGTTGGTGCATGAACGCATCACCACGGAAAGGACGGCAACCTCCTTGGAAAGGATGGCTACCTCCATGGTAAGGCTCGCTACCTCCATGGTAAAGATGGCTACCGTAGTCACTTGGGTGTAATGATGTGTTTAATTTTGAAAAGCCACCAGTTGCTTATTGTCATAAAAAATTCTGATGGCAAACTGTTGCAGTTGTGGCGTGTCTCATTTCGCTAATGGGACTTCCACATTGAGGGCTTAGGGCAACTTGCAATTGTCAGTATGGTGGTCAGAGTGATAGGAATCTTCAGGTTCTTGGCCATTGTCGATGGTCTGATAAGAAGGTGCGAGGCAAAATTGTTTGATTGTGCAGGCTAAGCAAAGCTGGCCAAGATGAGTGCGTCCCTTGCATCCTGGGTAGCAATGTGGTCGCGCGCTGGCGCCTTCTGGCCTGTGCAGCTTCAGGTGGGTGAGCAGCAGCTTGGCACTCCTGTTGTTGCTGCTGCTGTTGGTGGTGCTGTTGTTCATGGTTCTGCTGCTGCCACGGCTGGTCTTCGTCCGAATCTGATGTCCAGGAGGAAAGGAAATAAATGGTTCCCATGCTTCTGGTATATACCTCAGTTGATGAAGCGCTCAGTCAAGGTGGCGAGAGGGGTTTCCCAGGAGGTCACACTGGAGATGGGTGTCAGGCTCCAAACTTCCACAACAATGAGTAGGCCTGCTAAAAGTTCTCCCAGACCTGAGACAACAAAATTCTGCCACCTGCAAATGATGATTGCTGAAAACTCTTTTGTAATGGTAGAGCTGCAGCTGTTAGTAAGCAATCCACTTGTGAGGCCACCAGGATTACTTGACGTGTTCCAGAGGAGATGTGCATGATGTGGGAAAAGTGGTAAAATCAGAAAGGCCTCTCAAAATGGGATTATAGAGGCACTTAATTGGTTGTTAAGGGCCTTAAGGGCCTATTGCGCCTCTTGGAGGTGGAGTGGAAATGGGGTCAGAAAACATACATTTGGGAAAATTGCTCGGAGGCGGGATGGAGGCAGGATCGGGCCTGCCTGCCATTTTTTGCAATTTTATCACCTCACACGCCTCCAATCCCGCCTCCTCGGGCCTGGCAAAATCGAGCTGTATGACTTCTAGTTCTAGACTATCCAGCCAGGGAAAACAACCTCACAGCATCTACCCTGTCAACCCCCTCAGAATCTTGAGATTACCTCTCATTCTTCTAAACTCCAGAGAGTATAGGCCTAATCTACTCAATCTCTCCTCATAGGACAACCCTCTCATCCCAGGGATCAATCTAGTGAACCTACGTTGCACAGCCTCTAAGACATGTATGTCCTTGCTCAGATAAGGAGACCAAAATTGTGCACAGTATTCCAGGTGTGGTCTCAACAAAGTCCTGTACAATTGTAGTAGACTTCTTTAATCTTGTACTCCAATCCCCTTGCAATAAAGACCAACATGCCATTTGCCTTCCTAATTATTTGCTGTACCTGCATGTTAACTTTCTGTGTTTCCTGTAAGAGGACACCTAAATCTCTCTGAACACCAACATTTAATAGTTTCTCACCATTTAAAAAATATTCTGCTTTTCTATTCTTCTTACCAAAGTGAATAACCTCACATTTCCCCACATTATACTCCATCTGTCACCTTAATAACATTAAAGCTATGCCGCCCGGTTATTGACCTTGCTGCTAAGAGAAATAGATCCTTCCTATCCACTCTATCTCGGCCCCTCATAATTTTATACATCTCAATTAAGTCTCCCCTCAGCCTCCTCTGTTCCAAAGAAAACAACCCCAGCCTATCCAATCTTTCCTCATAGCTAAAATTCTCCAGTCTTGGCAACATCCTCATAAATCTCCTCTGTACCCTCTCTAGTGCAATCAAATCTTTCCTGTAATGTGTTGACCAGAACTGTACACGGTACTCTAGCTGTGGCATAACTAATGTTTTATACAGTTCAAGCATAACCTCCTCGCTCTTATATTCTATGCCTCGGTTAATAAAACAAAGTATCCCATATGCCGTCTTAATCACCTTATCTACCTGTCATGCTACCTTCAGGGATCTGTGGACATGCACTCCAAGGTCCCTCTGTTCCTCTACACTTCTCAGTTTCCTACCATTTATTGTGTATTTCCTTGCCTTGTTAGCCCTCCCCAAATGCATTACCTCAGTCTTCTCCAGACTGAATTCCATTTGCCACTTTTCTGCCCACTCGACCAGTCCATTGATATCTTCCTGCAGTCTACAGCTTTCTTCCTCACTATCAACCACACGGGCAATTTTTGTATCATCTGCAAACTTGTTAATCATGCCCCCTACATTGAAGTCTAAACCATTGATATATACCACAAAAAGCAAGGGACCTACTACTGAGCCCTGCGGAACCCCACTGGAAACAGCCTTCCAGTCACAAAAACACCCGTCGACCATTAATCTTTGCTTCCTGCCACTGAGCCAATTTTGGATCCAGCACTTTCCCTTGGATCCCATGGGCTTTTACTTTTCTGACCAATCTGCCATGTGGGACCTTGTCAAAAGCCTTGCTAAAATCCATGTGGATGACATCAAACTTGCTACCCCCATCAACCCTCCTTGTTACCTCCTCAAAAAATTCAATCAATTTAGTCAGAAATGACCTTCCCTTAACAAATCCATGCTGACTGTCCTTAATTAATCTGTGCCTTTCTAAATGCCGGTTAATACTGTCCCTCAGATTTTATCCCAATAATTTGCCCACCAGTGAGGTTAGGCTGACTGGCCTGCAATTACTCGGCCTATCCCTTTCTCCATTTTTAAACAACAGTACAATGTTAGCAGTCTTCCAGTCCTCCGGCACCACACCTGTAGCCAGAGAGGATTGGAAAATGATGGTCAGAGGCTACACTATTTTCTCCCTTGCTTCTCTTAACAGCCTGCGCTTTTCACTGGAAAGAAGATTTAATTGAAATATTCAAAATAGTAAGGCTCAGTGATGAATAAAATTAGAACTATTTATATTGGCATGAGAAAGCAGGACAAGGGGATATGTTTAAACTGAGAAGTTGATTCAGATGGAAGATTAGGAAACATTACTGACAGGATATTTGGTTATGGGAACAAATTACCAATGGAGTTTGTAGAGGTGCATGGTTTTGCACAAGCATTTTGAGAAAAATACATTATTGGATACAATTGTTTGGACAGCAGAAAGGCAAACAATAAAGGCCAAATGCCATTTGCCTTCCTAATTGTTTGTTGTACCTGCTTGCTAACTTTCTATGTTTCCTGTAGGAGGACACCTAAATCTCTCTGAACACCAACATTTCATAGTTTCTCACCATTTAAAAAATATTCTGTTTTTCTATTCTTCTTACCAAAGTGAATAACCTCACATTTCCCCACATTATACTCCAAATAAATGGAACTATTGGCCTTGAATTTCCACAGGTTTTCCAGGCTTGGTGGAAGGTAGCGGAAATAGCTGAGTAAGGTGAGTAAGGACTCATATCAACACAATCCCAGGCTTTTCTGCCAATTCATTCAGTCTCATCTCATTGAATATAGCCCACTTTATATTAAACAGAACAGCCTTATATCTAGAAAAAGAGTTACTGGGACTTCCAAGATTTTGACAATGTGACCATTCCGATTTTAAAAGCTGTCAGCCAAATACAAGCTGAACCAATCGCACAGCATTGTTTAAGTTTAAATTATTCCTGTCCCCAAACTGATGAAGCTTGCAATTAGTTCATGTTTAGTCAATCAGATATTTGCTCAGTAATTGGATAAACAGGTGCTTATTTTAGTCAATTACTAATACCCCAACTGTAAAGAACATACCCGAGGAAGAAATTTGTTTGCTTCATCAGGTCACATGAATATCATTTTGCAGTTTGGCAATATGTAGTTGCACAATGACATAACAATGTCAGATAATGGCCCAGAATTTGCGGTGGGTAATGACAATGAATGAACAGCATTCGCTGTTATTCCCCCTTTGAAACTGACAGCAACTTGAGGATATAGCGCATGTGCATCCTAACATGGAAATCCTGAAGTTGCAGTCTATCATTCACTGCTCCAACACTGGCTGTGCTGTGGCCCCCCACAGCCGACAATCAATGTAATCTGTCAAATTATGGAAACTGAAGAAAACATCAACTCTTCTGCGGTAATACTGCTGTTAAGTTCCCCATTAAAAGTTAGATCCTTTTGGATTAGGTGTAACTAGAGTTTTAACAGCGTATTGACTGCTAAACAAAGGTTATGGCCCTGAAAAACTAATTTTAATTTTGTGGAGTGTCAAATTTATCTATTTTAAGAAAAATTAAAAAAATTAATTTTTTTTAAAGTTTGTTCATCTTTAATCAGGTTTTCCTTTTCCCCATGTGAGAGTCCCAATCTTTGTTTTGCTCTGTCTAACATTTTTAAAAAGTAAAATTCAAAGGAGATTACCCACTTCCTGGTTCATTGTGAGAATTCTGCATTTTGACTGGCTGCTTAGACAGCTTGTTGATGTCACAGCAGCTCGTGTTAGGGATTCCCCATTAACTTGCATTGATTTCAATTATGCTTCAGAAAAGCCAAACTTCTCACCACAGAGAGCAAGAGATCTTTGTGGGAAGCTTACTTTGGGGCCAGTGACGAATGTCTTTGCTTCATCGCTGACCACAAATTACGGGCCATTATTTTACAATTGGACTATGTACAGCTGATGGATCAGATTAACTCTTGAGTGAATCTGCTCCATCACATTATTAAGAAATCCAGAAACTCCTTATAGCTCAAGGATGGAATCCCTGGAAGCCCATTTCATGGGCAATTTTGGGTTCATCGTCCAGTTTTTCTGTAACTGACATATTATCAAATGCAGTGTTAGATCCTAAGAAAATAGCATTCCTATTGCTCTGTCACTGTTCTATATATTTTAGGATAACAAATGAAAGAGGATATTATCAATTTATATGATTTTTAAAATTGATACTATAGTACTACATTATGTTGTAGTGAGGTTAAATATATTTGCATAACCTTTTTGAATTACATTATTTACCTGTATTACTTCTCTTGTCTTCTGAGTAAGCAATTTAGTATTGTCTCCTCTTTGTCCAGTGGCTGACTTTCTCCTCCAATCCAAATCTTGTTTCATAGGTAATGTACATATTGGAAGACCAAAAGATGTTTTCTTTCCACCTTCTTGAATGTAACTTTTACATATTATGGCTTGTTCTCTCTTGACCCGTGATTCCTGCTATCTGAGGGGACATAGATGTACGATTAAATGTAAGAGATTTAGGATAGACAGTAGGAGAAGCCATTTTACACAGAGGACTGTAGGAAGTGATATGCAGAGTTAGTGATTGAAGCAGAGACCGTGTCAGCATCTAAAAATATGTTATATACAGTAGGTGGTTAAATGAAAGGAGATAAAGTGATAAAGAATGAGGCAGACACATGGGATTGGGACTACTGCTCACTACTGCCAACATGGACTGGTTGGGCCAAACAGCCTGTTTCTGTGATGTAATTGCTACATAATTCTTTGTAATGTTCATATAGAATTTTTTTTGGCTTGTAGCATTTTCAACATACAAGTTACTTTACAGATCTGTTTTACTTGCAACCATTTCCAGGACATCCATTCAGAATTATGCCCTTATTTGATGCAATTAGGTAGGCTGCACATAATGAACCAAGAACAATGTTAGAAATTAGTATTGCTATGTGATACCCCACCATTACGGCAAATGATCTGGCATGGCATGGCATGGCAAGACGTACCATGCAAATCCAAATTCCTTCCCTTGCTGTAATATAGCACAATTTGCTGTTGGAATACTGAAATTTTTCATTAAACCAAATGGAGGTCATGAAAATGCTGGTCTCTAAAGAGATCTGAGTTGTTTTCGTATCTTCACAATTTTCCCTTGGTAAATAGTGTGAAGTAGTGGAAATATTAGCAGGCTAATTAACAGTTTGACAGGCCACAACATAAACACTCCTTCCATAGTTATAACCATCTTTATACCAGCGATGGAGTGGTTAGTCCTATATAGCGGGAGGGTTTTATGGGCTCCCCCATCACATATGTTAAAGAGGGCCACCCACACCCACGATATCCTGCTGGATGTTAACCCAGAATTCAGAGCTGGAGCTGCAGTCTCCACTTGCTGGATCGAGATTCAAACCTTGCACCTTTTGACTCAGAGTCAAGAATGCTACCACTAAGCCAAAGGCTCGCTCCTAGCAGGTCTGACTGATAACAAATCATTTGTTCTAATCATAATTCAACATAAGAACATGTTTTATATCACAAATTCTGTCAGAAAAATGATAACCTGAAACATATTAGCTGAAGCCTTCCAATATTGTAAAATATAACTCAATTGTGACTTTGAACACTGGTGTGTTACGACATCTCAGGGTTGCATTGCTTCATTTAATTGGATCCTCCCCCAAACAATTAGCTCAATTGTTTTTTAATCTACAAACAGTAATCAGTTATCACAGTTAAAGCTATAGTGAAAGTGCAGAGTGATGCTAACAGCACGTATACCTTCAAAGTAGCTTTGCAATAAAATTACTAAAACTCTGTATATCCTATTATTTATATGTTAAAGTTCTTATAAGTCTTCTCATTCTTATTATTATAAGAGGTAAGCTAAAAACAAAGTATGTGATGACAGGTTGTAGGGTGCAATTTATATTCCACTTATGGTGCTGACCATAACTCACTTGAGAATTTGTTGGTCATGAGTTTTAAGGTCAAGCCATTTGTAGGATATAAATCATATCCTACAATTTCTGGCCATGTATCCTTTCAGTCATAAATTGTTTACACGGTATTGTTATAAATTAATGTTTTCCTTGTCAAAGTACTGTTGAATTATAAGTAAATTGTGTACCTTTTCCCCAGCATTGAGTTATTACACTCTAGTCTTTCTCTGTCATTCTTTGCTAATACTTTAACAGGGGAAGAATTAACCTGTAACAACATGACATAAACAGCCTGCATTTGACGAATCCTATTTGTATAATGATGATATGTCTATTCAGAGCACAATAGTTTTAAAAGAGAAACAATAGAATATAATTCAGTCAAAAGCAGCATTATTTCAAAAGCATCAATATTCACTTTTAAAGCAAATAGAACTGGAAAAGAGTTTAATTTTTTTGCCTGAAAGGAGGAACATAGCTTTTCCATAGGTTAATTAACGTGTTTCTCCATGGAAGGTGCCATGGTTTATTTTCTTAGCGCTGTCTTTGATGGGAACTCACAGAAAGGACTGAGAAAAGGGGAAGCCAATTATAAGCTGATTTGCTAATGTTATTTTTTTAGAGTTAAACACCACTTTCAGTTACAATGCTGCTGGCACCAGGGCTGTCAGTTCTCTGAATGCTTTCATATGAAGGCCTGTCATAGCAAACAGACTGTTTGATGGTTGGACTCCTCAGGGGGGTAGCAAAATTTGACAGGGCTTTAAAACAGCTTTTGCAGCTACAGCTCCAAAAATCCTGAAAGACTGTTGATATGGTGGGAAAAGAAGTAAGACATGCAGGTTATAAATAAACTCTTTTATAGATGGCAACAGTATCACAGAAACTTCAAAGGCTAGTCCTGGGGAAATTAGGTCAATCTGTACTCCCTTTCCTTGGACAGTCATTTCATAAAATTCTCACTATAGCATTGCTTTAATTGAACTTTTATTAGACTTTGACTTTATTGTGTTAGTTGTGATCTTCTTTGTGATTCTTTTTAAAAGATAGCTACAATGTAGCTATCGCAGTTATGTGTTTGCCAAAGCTAACAGGGAGAGAGGGAGGGGGGAGGGGGACTCAGCTTGGCTTTACTCCAGCGTACATTGGGACTGCAGACTCCACTCACATTGGCTGACATAGCTTTTCCAAAGCAGCACTCACCCTCAGGCCATGTTCAACGGGTCTAGGAGAGAGTGGGAGAGGATCAAATACTTTTTTTATGTACTGTCAAGCACTGTACTTCTGTGGAGGCTTTAGTTTGCTGCACTGTGTACGTTTAACAGTCCTGTATCCAGCTGCTGACATTCTCAAGTGGCTGCGCTTCAACCTAAATCTTAACGTCAGTAAGAACATCCCAACTCAGACATATATGCTTTACGATGTAAAGCTTATGGCTGGCTTAGAATCAAGATTATAAATTTTACTGACAGTCCTAGCAATTGTGATCAAACAGAGATTCATCCCAGACTGACCCGTTAAAAAGACAATGAGAAAGTACCAAATAAGGGATGAGTGTGGCTTCAGCAAAATAACCATTGCTGAAACTTTCACACGTCATTTGTGCTGGTACTTTTGATTATAATACTTTCCTGAAAGAAAGCTTTTTAAAAAAACTGTTCCCTCCAGTTCCTGTCTGTGGTCAACAAGAGCAGACAATCCTGCCCTTGTGTTGGACTTCAAATGTTGCTGAGAGGGATACAATTATTTGTGACAAGTGGAAAATCTTCCTGTAATTGAGTTTCTATTTGCATACAGATTTCCCCATTTTACTAGTGTCCACTTACAGATGGCACGCTGTGATAATATTATTTCCTTCCTATTTATCAAATGTCTTAATCTATTTTCTTTACTAGACTGCTGATCTTTAAGGCTAAAAGGCCCAAATTGGAATATTTTTTAAGAGTGGAGGGGGGAGGGAACTAGGAGAATTTGTCCTCTTCAACAGTACTTCCTCTCTTCTCTAGTTAAAGGGTCAGTTAGCAACTCCAGATCAAGAGATAATACAAACACTGTGACTGATAAGGCTTGTCTGCAGACCATTTACAAGTTACAGTACTTTAAAGGACCAGTGCAAAGTTTATTGGCCAGAATTCAGGTTAAAGTCATTCCTTGAATTGCTTTTGATGTTGATGAATTTAAATGCATGTGCAGAGCTCGAAGAAGATAATAGTGTGAATTGGGCAAGAGAACAGAGAAGATGGAAGGAGGGACACTCTTAATTTTTAAGGTATTTTCTTGACCCTTCTTTTATAAGTATGCTTCATATCGATTGAGCTATTTCAATTTTATAAAACGTAATAATGACCTTCTTCTTGCCTTGAAAATTTAGAAGCAAGATCTTAGAGCCATCTTCTATTTCTGAAATTTGAATCCGGAGATCAAAAAATGAATTAGAGCAAAAATGTAATTAATATGTAGGAAACTTACTTTGAAAAAAATGCTTCGTTGTCAAGCAGCTATCATAGAAAACACATTTTGTTCTGCTTAAAGACACAAATTCCAACTTCTAAAATGCATTTCGTGATTAGTATACTGAAACAGAACTTGTGTCTGGAACGATGATATTATTTAAAGTAATTCAGCTGCATGTATTACCTCAGCCTAAGTTAGCGAGGCATGGCGTGTGTAATGAAACAAAAAGTCTGCCTTGGTGATAACATTTATATACGTCTGATTAATTACCTAGACAGCTGTGTCAACATTTATTTTTCCATTTTTGTAAACATACGCTATTTTCAAACTTTTGAGTCCGCTCTTCATGCCTACAGAAAACTCTCCGTACATTCCTGAGAAAGTCAACCATTGTAAATGACCACAGGACATTGCCCAAAGTCTTATCGCAACATAAACTGACACAAGCTCATCGACCTGAAACATTAACTCTGTCTCTCTCTCCACAGATGCTGTCTGACCTGCTGAGTACTTCCAGCATTTTCTATTTTTATTTCTATCTACACAGGTTAGAAGATGGAGAAGTGTGACATTTAATAAGCCAATTACTCATCCCCTCTATCTGAAGCCAATACCTTCAGCAGAGGAAAGAAGAGAAGAAAATTGTAAGAGAATAGAAAAATAATCATAATTCTTTTTCACTGATTTTTTCAAAACAGGTATTGATGACAAGACACACTCCTGAAGAAAGGGAAATGCAGTGTAATGGTGACATTGCATAGCTGTGTCACGCTCCTGTTGCTAGTCAGTATTAAATGAGAAGAAATGGGTGTCAATGCTAACTGATGCTTCAGTCAGATATTTTATACGTCTGTGGGCAGCACCAAAGCTGATAGTGCAGACAACACCGATGTAAAATAGGAAGGAGGAAGAGCCAAGAAAATTGAGTGTGTGGGTAACCTCATTTGTCACTGACAGTGCCAGCCCGAAATCTGCCTCCTTCCATGGTACCCATCCGACCCCAAATCTGCCCCGGTTAAATTGGAGGTAGGCATGTTCACGGTGGGTTGGGTCGGGTTTCCCATTTTAAACAATTTAACCCCCCCCTCGACACTGTGCCGCCTGTCCTGGGATGGGGGGAGGGGTGCGGGTGGAGGGGGGTTAAAATTACCCCAATGATTCTGCTGCTTTCCTAAGTAAACATTTCCTTTATGGTCTGATCCACAAGAGATAGGAAAAAATATATGGAACAGTAGGTAAGAAAAAAATAATTACTACTCCAAACATTACTCAAATTTTTTTCCAAAACTATTAGAACAAACCTTCAAAATGCTTTTCCTCAGTATCTTTAAATTGGAACTTTTACCAGGTTCCCTTTAATGCCAGATTATAATGGGTGGGATTTTTGGCCAAACGTCTGAAATTTGAAGGGGCCTACTTATGGCCTTCATTAGCAAGCTGTCTATATACATAATTAGGCTCCTGCTGAAAAGGAGGAGAAGTGAATTAAATAGACTTCAAACCTCACAGAAAACATTGTGGCAGAGGTTTGCTGGAAGTGCTAGCCACCCAATTTCCCAGCCCCCACCTTCCCATATCCCACTAGATGTGGCAATACCAGCAATTGGAAAATTCATCCTGAGTGTCCTAACAGTGAAAGTGTGTGCAATATTTTTCTTGCAATGAGTTGAGGTCCAAGTTTATGTTGGCACACATGTAATTTATAGTCAGATGTTCTTTGAACTAGAAGGAAAATATGAACCAGCTGATTTATTGATTTATTGTTTAAAACATATCTTTCACTATCAACCTACTATACATAATTTTGTTTTAAACTACAGAACTACGGTCTTATCTCACCGAATATAGTCCACTTTATATAAAATGGCATAGTTAGTTATTGTTCCTATTAGGCTATGGCAAACATTCACTTTTTTTGACCACAAAAGCCCTTAATATGTCGTTGTAAACACAACAGGCCTTTAGTTTTGAAATAAATGAACGAAATTTCTGCTATGGTGAGTATTATATCACCTAATTATGAAAATAATTTGCATCCCTATTTTATTTTATCTCAAAAGAAACACAAAAGGACCCTACACTAAAACAATTCCCCTCTTTGATAATCTTTATTTTTGGAGAACAGTAATTTAAACTACCTATTAAAAACATTTTTTCCTTGCATGACATATTTATTTAGTCTAAAATGATTACTAGTACAGGTACTGTAGATCTTTGTTTCCATTTGTTTTCATTTATTTAATTTTACAACGTCCTTGATTCTCATTTTAAGAATAAGGTCCAGCAGCTCAAATTTCCCAAACTATCAAAAACAATTACCCCAGTTCAGGGAACCTAAAAAAGGGAAACTAATTGGCTATACCTCTTTGTAAGCACCTTTTGCACCCCACCGCCCCCGCCCCCGCGTTGTTACCTCATTTCAGTTTCAGTGGTTTCCACACTAAGGCTCTAACCATGATTGAGCACCCTCAGCCCACTGGACACTTGGCAGTATCAGGCAAAGCACTTGTTGACAGCCAAGGAACAGGGAGTCCCAGGGCCTAACCTCTGGATTATTCAAATATACAGTGGTTTTAGCATGGCACCATATTACATTTGTTTGTGATGATTTAGCAAATATTTTGCTAATTAAACAAAACCTGCCTGAAGGGCTTACAAAAAAATCTACAATGAAAGGGAGAGTGTGCAAAACGAGTTAAAATGCACTTTGTAGCTCTTGATGAAAAGGGATTCGTACAATATTTTTATTCTTCTAATTTTAAGTGATTGAGGGAAAGACGAAGATTTGTTACGGGCTGTAGCCTAGTTTCTGACCAATAAACAATGTCACAGTATCGTGCCCTGTATTCAAGTAAAGATTTTGATTAGAGCAGTTCATAATAGCCATTGCAATGGATCAGTTATCTTTTAATGTATTCTTTAGTCCACTGAAGAAATGTGGAGGTCATCAAATGAGTGTATAAAGCCTGGTTCTAATAGAATTGGGATCAAATTCTTGCAATTTATAACCAGCATGCGACCATTTTAAAAGTGTGTGTATGACATCCATTCCATATGATTAGTGACCCGAGGTAATTGAATTCTTCAACTATTTCCAGTTGGCCTTGACCGCCAAAGTCAACTATTTTGTTACCTGTGTGATGCTGTGCAGGAGTTATTGGTGTAAGAACTGTGTTTTCTTTACTCACAAGAGGCCCTACATATGTCTTCTCTCCACTAAATGTATCTGTCATTCTGATAGAAAGATATTGCCTTTCATTCTTTATTTTAAAACTTCGTGGTTTTAAAATACTAGCATTCCAGGAGCACAGCCTCACTGAATTTGCCCTATGATTTATTTTCCCTAATATGAATGAATGGTGGTGGATCTGCAGCTTGCGATACAAGCCAGTGTCCCCCACTACACTTGCATTGTAATTACTTGATTTCATATTCATAGTCTTATATTCAGGGCTTTTACCAACCAACGCCCATCTGAAAAAATGGACAGTTGGCAGAGGAAAAGAGGGGGAGGAACCTTGGTCACTCCTTTGACAGCCAAGGCCCACTTGTTCCAGTTTTCAGGCAGGCCTGAAAATGGGCGCTCAACACAACTCCCTGTTTTGCGTGGGAAGCTATTTAAATATGTAATTTGGGGTCCTACACTGTTGGAAGAACTTGATTGTAATTTTGAAGTACCAGTGGCCAGAGCATGCACCATGCACACTCTGTCCATTTGTACCAGGTGGTGAGTGGCCAAAGCACCAGTCCTTTAAAGGACTGCTGGTTGCTTCTCTGCTAAAGGGCCCCAAACCTCTTTGTCTTTTATTTTTGTTGGGGACCAAAGATGCTCCTCCTGGCTGTGCAAAAATACTGTGGTCTGATGCCGGCCTGTGTTCTCCAGCCTGCAGCATAAGCTCCCCGCTTCAGGCCTAAACTTCTGGCTTAGCATGGGGAGCCGGCCGATTTCCCGCCCTCACTCAATCGGCGAGCTGCAGCTGAGTGTCTGTTTAGTGCTTGCAGTTTGCCAGCCACATTCAGATGAAGCCCTAGCCTGAAAATGGTTCCCATCCCCTCTTTGAGTGGCGATGAACATGCTCCAATGACTTCATGCTCATGTTGAGTGGAATTTGACAATTTCCCCAATCATCCTTTTTCAGCTCTTTTTGAAACTAGTGGTCACCTTTTATTAGTTTTCTAAGTTAGCTATTTTAGCTTTTTTTTATATTGTGTAAGTATTTTACAGTCTTTAATTGCATGAGAATGGAAAATGTTTGGAGGGCACAGTCCATCCTGTAGCTCAGTTCCTGAAGTATTTAATTGTTTTGCAGTGGAGCTTTGCCGTCTCATCTGGGGAAATATTCCTGTGAAAAATTGTGCTGACTGAACAACGCTATAAATGCTGGATGAAAACTTGGTAGTTTACTGAATATTCCACTTCGTACTCAAATAGGAAAAGCAGAGCTAATTAAAACACCAGGGATTAAAGATTGCTTTAGTCAGCTCATGATTCCTTATTCCTGTTTGAAATATGCTGAATTATCCATTATAATTACATAGAGTTACATAATACACCACAAAACAGGCCATTTGGTCTAACAGGTCCATGCAAATGTTTTTGCTCCACAAAAGCCTCCTCCCACCTTTCTTCATCAAACTTCATTAACAAATTCTTCTATTACTTTCTCCCTCATATGCTTACCTAGCTTCCCTTTAAATGCATCTATGCTAGTCGCCTCAACTACTCCCTGTGGTAGCGAGTTCCATATTCTAACCACTCTCTGGATAAAAATGTTTCTCCTGAATTCCACATTGGATTTATTAGTGACTATCTTATTTTTATGGCCCCTAGTTCTGGTCTCACCTGCAAGTGGAAACATCTTTTCTACGTCTACCCTATCAAACCCTTTCATAGCCTTAAAGACCTCTATCAGGTCACCTGTCAGTCTTCTCTTTTCTATAAAAAAGAGCCCCAGCCTGTTCAATCTTCACTGATAGGTAAAACCTCTTAGTTCTGGTATCATTCTAGGAAATCTTTTTTGCTCCTTCTCCTGTGCCTCAATATCCTTTTTATAAAATCGAGACCAGTTCACAGTACTCCAAGTGTGGTCTAACCAAGGTTCTACACAAGTTTAACATAACTTGTCTGCTTTTCAATTCTCTCCCTAGTGAAATGAACCCCAGTGCTTTGTTTGTTTTATGGGATCACAGTATCCTGTTGGTCACAATGCTACAATAAAAGTCACCACAAAACAAACATTCCAAACCAACTTTATACATCAATTCATTCAATATTACATAATAAATTCAACTAATCACCCTTGTGCATTCCCTTAGTGCCTGTCTTCAGTGTGCCTTTGCCTGTCCTCGTACAGTACTCCTATGCAGTGCTACCCCAGTAGCTGCAGCATGGCTGGTGGAAGACTGCTGACTTTCAGTGGGGGAGACTGCAGATGGCCTGGCAGGACGACCTCGAGCAGCTTTAGGCCAAGAAGACCCAGCTATAGACTGCACCACCTCGGCATGGGCGGCAACACTTTGGGCTGGCTGGCACTGCAACAGCAAGGGCACTGGCAGAGTGGCAGTGGTGGGAGGACAAATTCTGTCATCCTGAGAGAGGACAGCAGGATCTTGCTCCATGGAGCCACTGCTAGGGCAGAGCCTCAGCAATCCTAGTAATCTGTTGGAGGACAGATTGCTGGACTGCTGTGACACCCTGCAAGCCCCTTTCAACACTGGTAACCGCAGCCATGGTGGCAGCAGTCTGAGCTTCCACTGCAGCACCCGGACATTGGGTGGAAGCTGTTTGTGCTGCAATGGAAGCTGAGATATTGACTATCAGATGCTGCATTATGGTTGGGTCCACAAGTGCTCTAATGGAGTTGGCCATCTGTTCCATGCTGGAAAGGTTGAGCTCCAAGCTCTGTGCAAAGCCCTGTGCCAGTTTGGTGCCAGTCTCCTCCATGCTCGACATTGCACACAGGCTTTCTGGCAGGTTTCGCAATGCACCAAGCATTGTATTGTGCATAACCATCAGCCTTCTTTTGTAGTCTGCCCCACCGAAGACCTCATCTGAGTCCTGTGCAGCAGAACTCATGCGCGAACTCGCCCTCCGGGGAGCTGGCACATGCACTACCCTTTTCCCCTGCCCTAGCCGCAGGCCACTCATGCGCAGTGTTGCATCATGTGCAGATCCCGCATCGAACCTATCCTCTAAAGTATGCGGAGTGTCAGAATCTGAGCTGTTGACTGCGAGTGTGAAATCGAGTGACAGTGTGTCATCTGCATCACTTCCTTCTTCTTCTTGCACTTCCTGCTCCTCCACCACTGCGTGAACAGATTGAAGTTCTTGACTACCTAAAAGGAGAAAGGCATAAGGGTAGGGTTGCAGTGAGGGAGGTGGGGGGGGAGGGAGCAAGAGGTGCATGCTTACACCATCTGCAGCTTATAAGAACATAAGAACATAAGAAATAGGAGCAGGAGTAGGCCATTTGGCCTCTCGAGCCTGCTCCACCATTCAGTAAGACCATGGCTGATCTTCTACCTCAACTCCACTTTGCTGCACTATCCCCATATATCCCTTGATTTCCTAAATATCCAAAAATCAATCGATCTCTGTCTTGAATATACTCAACGACTGAGCCTCCACAGCCCACTGGGGTAGAGAATTCCAAAGATTCACCAATAAATTTAAAACAGAAATAGACAGTTTCCTAGAAGTAAAGGGAATTAAGGGTTATGGGGAGCGGGCAGGAAATTGGACATGAGTCTAGGTTCGGATCGGTCATGGCCCTGTGCGTGGCGGAGTGGGCCCAGGGGCCGTGTAGCCTGGTCCTGCTCCTACTTCTTGTGTTCTAATTCTGTGTTAGATTTCAGGAGATGGTTCTTGTGGTAAACCACTGTTATTGTTGTTCACCGTTGTTGTTGTTGTTGCACACTGTTGTACCTATGCATGCCTCAGCATGTCTCTGCTGGCTCTGCCCCTGGCTCCACCCACAGGCCCAGGTATAAAGGTGACCGCTCTGCAGCCTCCTGCCTTCTTGGAACCCAGTCAACCACAAGAGGCATGCTCTGTTCTTTGCTAATAAAAGCCTTTTTGTTACTCTCCTAACTCTCCGTCTTTTATGAGTAATTGATAGCGCATCAATTTTATTAGCAAAAACAAAATGTCGACAACAAACACTGAGCAGCAGGCTGCTGCACCAAACGCTGAGCAGCAGGAGCTGCTGCGAGCCCTCAGACCAACATGCCTGGACCTAGACCCCCAAGAAGCGGGTTCGGCTACCAAATTCGCGCATTGGCTGCGTTGCTTCGAGGCCTACCTGCAAGCCTCAACTGTGACCCTGGACGAAAACAAGCTGGAAATCCTGGCCTCAAAGGTGAGCCACCAAGTTTATACAATAATCCAGGACGCGACGACCTACGCGGCGGCTATCGATCTGCTAAAAGGGCAATACGCACGCCCGGTAAATACGGTCTATGCCAGGCACCTCTTAAGATCCCGCAGAGAGCAGCCCGGGGAATCAGTGGAGGCCTTCCTACGGGCACTACGGATACTCGGCCGAGGCTGCGATTGCAAAGAAGTATCAGCCGCAGCACACACGGAGGGACTGATCCGAGATGCTTTCGTTGCGGGTCTAAGGTCCGACTACTCCCGGCAGAGACTGTTGGAAAAGGGAGAAATGGACCTGAGAAAGGCAGTGTCCCTCGCGCTCTCGCTCGACGCGGCCCACAGGAATATGGACGCCTTCTCCCCTAACCGCTCCGCAACGTGGACGCCATAACCTTGGGTCATGGGACCGCCACCTTCAACTGCTGCTGCGATGTCCAAGGCACAGAAATGTTATTTTTGTGGCCAGGCAAAACACCCCAGAGCACGCTGCCCGGCGAGAAACGCTACCTGCTCCGGCTGCGGGAAGAAAGGACACTATGTCAGCGCCTGCAAAGGTAAAACCGCTAACGCCAGCAGCGCCGCGTGCGAACCGTGGGGGCAGCCATCTTGTCCGCCATCTTGGGCTCCCCCAGCCGCGTGGGGATTGGGATCATGGGCGCCGCCATTTTGTCCGCCATCTTGGACGTCTCCAACTTCAACCACGGGGGACCCGGACTCAACCACCGCCTCATCTGACGACCACATCGACTCGCTCGACCATACGCTGACCTCCGTGACGCTGGACCAATCTCTCCCTCATCAACTGTCCAGGTCCATGATGGACATTACGGTAAACGGCCGCACCACTACCTGCCTTTTTGACAGCGGGAGCATGGAGAGCTTTATCCACCCCGACACGGTGCGCAGTTACTCTCTCCCGGTCCTGCCGACGCGCCATCGGATCTCTTTGGCTTCCAAAGCCCAGTCAGCGGACGTCGTTGGCTACTGTGTAGTGACCCTTTCAGTACGGGGCACAGAATACAAAAATTTTAAACTTCTGGTCATGCCACATCTCTGCACTGCCATTCTACTGGGGTTGGATTTTCAGTGCCACCTTAAGAGTGTCACATTAGCGTACGACGGACCCCTCCCCCCACTCACAGTCTGCAGCCAGCAGCTTTTAAATCGCCCGCCGCGCACCATTTGCAGCCTCTCCACCCTTAAAGTCCCCCCCCTCCTTGTTCGCTAACCTCACCCGCGACTGTAAGCCCATCGCTACCAAAAGCAAGCGTTACAGTGCCGGGGATAGGAGCTTCATTAAATCCGAGGTAGCGAGAGTCCTGAAGGAAGGGATTATTGAAAGTAGCACCAGCCCATGGCGAGCACAAGTGGTGGTAGTGAAGACTGGCGAAAAACAGCGCCTAGTTATTGACTACAGCCAGACGATCAATCGCTACACCCAGCTAGATGCATACCCACTCCCCCGCATATCTGACATGGTCAATCAGATAGCACAATACCGGGTGTTCTCGACGATTGATCTGAAGTCGGCATACCACCAGCTCCCCATCAGGGCTGAGGACTGCCAGTGCACAGCTTTTGAAGCTGACGGTCGTCTCTACCACTTCCTCAGAGTTCCCTTCGGCGTCACCAACGGGGTTTCAGTCTTCCAATGGGAGATGGACCGGATGGTTGACCAGAACGCGCTCCAGGCCACTTTCCCCTATCTAGACAATGTCACCATCTGCGGCCACGACCAGCAGGACCATGATGTTAATCTAGAGAAATTCCTCCGTACGACCCAGCGGCTGAACCTAACATACAACAAGGACAAGTGTATGTTTCGTACCATGCGCCTTGCCATTCTTGGCTGTGTAGTGGAGAACGGAGTCATCGGCCCCGACCCCGACAGAATGCGCCCCCTTATGGAGCTCCCCCTCCCCCACTGCCAAAAGGCACTGAAGAGATGCCTAGGGTTTTTCTCGTACTATGCTCAGTGGGTGCCCAACTATGCGGACAAAGCCAGACCCCTCATCAAGTCCACCTCCTTCCCCCTGACAGCAGAGGCCTGTGCAGCCTTCTCTCTCATAAAAAGAGATATTGCAAAGGCCACGATGCACGCAGTGGATGAGTCCATCACTTTCCAAGTGGAAAGCGACGCATCCGACTTTGCCCTAGCTGCAACCCTTAACCAGGCGGGGAGACCAGTGGCCTTTTTCTCAAGGACCCGCCAGGGCCCCGCGATTCGACACTCCTCTGTCGAAAAGGAGGCCCAGGCCATTGTGGAAGCTGTGCGACATTGGAGGCATTACCTGGCCGGAAAACGATTTACCCTGCTCACTGACCAGCGTTCAGTAGCTTTTATGTTTAATAATAAGCAGAGGGGCAAAATCAAGAATGACAAGATCTTGAGGTGGAGAATCGAACTCTCCACCTACAATTACGATATCTTGTACCGGCCCGGGAAACTCAATGAGCCCCCAGATGCCCTATCACGTGGTACATGCGCCAACGCGCAGGTTGATAGACTGAAGACCCTCCACAATGACCTCTGCCACCCGGGGGTCACCAGGTTTTTTCACTTCATCAAATCCTGTAACCTGCCCTACTCCATCGAGGTCAGGACCATGACCAGGAACTGCCAAATCTGTGCCGAGTGCAAACCGCATTTTTATAGGCCAGACAGAGCAAGCCTGATCAAAGCCACACGCCCCTTTGAACGGCTGAGCGTCGATTTTAAAGGGCCCCTCCCCTCCTCCGACCGCAATGTGTACTTCCTCAACATAATTGACGAGTACTCCCGTTTCCCGTTTGCCATCCCTTGCTCAGACATGACCAGTACCACGGTCATTAAATGTCTGAATTACATCTTCGCCTTGTTCGGTTTCCCTAGCTATATTCATAGCGACAGGGGCTCATCCTTTATGAGCGACGAACTTCGGCAGTACCTGCTCGCGAGAGGTACTGCTACAAGCAGGACCACCAGCTACAGCCCCCGGGGGAATGGCCAGGTGGAAAGGGAGAATGCGACGGTCTGGAAGGCAGTCCTTTTAAACTTGAAATCTAAGGGCCTTCCGACCTCTCGCTGGCAGGAGGTCCTCCCTGCGGCGCTCTATTCCATTCGGTCACTGCTCTGTACAGCCACCAATGCTACCCCTCATGAGAGAATGTTCTCCTTCCCCAGGAAGTCCACATCGGGGATCTCGTTACCGACATGGCTGACTTCTCCAGGACCCGTCCTACTGCGGAAGCACGTGAGGTCCCATAAGACGGACCCCTGGTCGAGAGGGTGAGCCTCCTCCATGCCAACCCTCAGTATGCTTACGTGGCGTACCCGGACGGGCGGGAGGACACCATCTCCATACGAGACCTCGCACCTTCGGGTGCTCCCGAAACACCTCCCTCGCCACCCACCACTACCCACGCCTACCCCCAGTACGCTTACGTAGCATACCCGGACGGGCGGGAGGACACAGCCTCCACACGAGATCTCGCACCTTCGGGTGCCCCTGAAACACTACCATTGCCATCCACCACTACCCACAACCCAACCCTGCTAGACAGCATGCCGCAGCCCCAGGACCCGTCATTGACCACCCAACCACTCAATGAGACGCCAGATTCAACGTTGGATGCTGCACCATCACCGCCGCCACCACGACGATCAGGACGGCATACAAGGCCACCTGATATACTTACTTACACGAACCTTTAGTACACTTCACCCCGCCAGACTCAATTTTAAACAAGGGGTGAATGTGGTAAACCACTGTTATTGTTGTTCACCGTTGTTGTTGTTGTTGCACACTGTTGTACCTATGCATGCCTCAGCATGTCTCTGCTGGCTCCGCCCCTGGCTCCACCCACAGGCCCAGGTATAAAGGTGACCGCTCTGCAGCCCCCTGCCTTCTTGGAACCCAGTCAACCATGAGAGGCATGCTCTGTTCTTTGCTAATAAAAGCCTTTTTGTTACTCTCCTAACTCTCCGTCTTTTATGAGTAATTGATAGCGCATCAGTTCTATTCACAGGGATTAGTGGAGACCTCGGGAATAGGCTGCCAGCTAGGAGTCCTTCAAAAGTAAATTGGGCCTGTTCTTGGCTGGGGTGGAGGTCACCTTTTACAGAAGGTAAGTACTGCAGGAAATACAGGGACAGAGTGATCTCCTGGACGAGTTTTGATCGCCTAGATGGGTCGGAGAGGAATTTTCCAGATTTTTTCTCCCAAATTGGCCATTGGGTTTTTTATCTGGTTTTTCGCCTCTCCCGGGAGATCACATGGGTTCGGGTGGGATGGAGAGTGGAAGTAGATTTGAGGTTAGGATCAGATCAGCCATGATCTTATTGAATGGCGGCGCAGGCGCGCGTGGCCGATTGGCCTACTCCTGCTCCTATTTCTTATGTTCTTATGTTAACCTCTGATCCTAAATGGCCGACCCCCTATTCTGAGACTGTGACCCCTGGTTCTAGACTCCCCAGCCAGGGGAAACATCCTCCCTGCATTTACCCGTTGACCCATTTATTCCTACTCTCTCTTTTCTGTCCGTTAACCAATCCTCAATCCATGCTAATATATTACCGCCAATCCCATGAGACCTAATTTTGTTTAATAACCTCTTGTGTGGCACCTTATTGAATGCCTTCCAAAAATCCAAACACACCACATGCACTGGTTCCCCCTTATCTATTCCGCTAGTTACAACCTCAAAAAACACTAACAGATTTGTCAAACAAGATTTCCCTTTCATAAATCCATGTTGACTCTGCCCAATCCTGTAGTGTATGTAACTTAAAGAAGGAACTATATTCTGCAGCCCCTGTATACTGCAGTACCAGTAGTGACCACCCCTGTATATAAGCCTGTGTAGTAACTTTGTATAGTAGTTCCAGTTTTGTCTCCATTCAGTAAACACCTGTTATAACCAACTTCTGCAGTCCATGTCTCAATTACACACGGACATTACAAATCCTATTATTACTTTCTAAATGCCCTGTTACGATATCCTTAATCATAGATTTTATCATTTTCCCTACTACTGATGCCAGGCTAACTGGTCTGTAGTTCCCCATTTTCTCTCTCCCTCCTTTCTTAAATAGTGGGGTTACATTTGCTACCTTCCAATCTGCGGGAACTGTTCTAGAATCAATGGAGTTTTAGAAGATGACAACCAATACATCCACTATCTCTATAGCCACCTCTTTCAAAACCCTAGGATGTAGGCCATCAGGTCGAGGGGATTTACTAGCTTTCAGTCCCATTAATTTCCCCAGTACTACTTTTTTACGAATTTCTTTCAGTTCCTCATTCTCGCAAGACCCTTGGTTCTCCAGTATTTCCGGGAGGTTTTTTGCATCTTCTTCCGTGAAGACAGACACAAAGGCCACAATTTTCCCATTGGTGGCAGGGTGGGTGCGGGTCAGGTGGTTGGTGGGTCCCGGTTCCACCTCTGCTTTCAGCCGGTAAAAATTTGCGATTTTGCCCTAATTGGGCAATTGAGTCCCAGCATGGGTGCTCCCCTGGCCAATTACTGTTCTGGGTCTGGAACTCGCCTCTGCTGATGTCTGTGAGCCAGCTTCATTTAAGGGGCCCATGCAGCCTTGGTTCATTATATCACTTTTTGCTTCTGGATTGACTACTCTGCTGACTACTGCTGACATGGCAACCTCAAGGGCGAAGGCCTCACCATGATTTGCTGATGACTCCCTCCATGCTCTTGTGGAGGGAGTCAGAGGTCAAAAGGAGGTACTCTTCCCATCCTCTGGGAGGAAGAAGCCACCACAGCAGACCAAAGCTGTGTGGCTGCAAATTGCACAGGAGATCAGCTCGACATCGATGTGCAGTCGAACCTGGGTGCAGTGCCGAAAAAGGTTCAATGACCTGGTCTGCTCAGGGAAAGTGAGTATAACATCACCATTACCCTCAATCTGCTCCCCATCTCCTCTCATCACCAGCACTCTGCATTGTCAACCTGCTCCTCCACATCCCACTTTACGCTCACATCCCTTGCAACCTTAACCATCCCTCTCTCTCTATATACACTATCACCTCACTATTTGACTATGCTGCCCTCACACTCGCTATCACTGTTATACAATGCCAAAAACTAACAACACACAGGGAGGGCCCTTGGTATTGGCACCTCACTCCATCTTTGTCTCCTTCTAAGCATCTATGCTATGGACTCTCTACACTCACTCCATCATTCTCACTCAAACTCCACTTGTGTCCCTCATTGCAGGAAAAGAGAGCCCACAATAAGAGGGAAAGGGCTAAGACAGGAGGAGGGCCACCCTCAATAGACCATCTCACCAGCGCTGAGGAGGCGGCCCTAGAGATCGTTGGAGCCGATGAGGATCTGGAAGTGGGGGACGGACAGATGGGTGCAGCAGAGCAAGCTGGTGACAGAATAGATTTGCATCTTTTTCATTTACAATGCATGACTCACTGATAAGTCAATCTGTATGAGCATCAGATGCCATATGGTGATCTGTACTATTCCATGTGCATGCTATGTTAATATCACATGTGTAACTCATGCCTTTAATCCCCCACAGGACCATCGACAGCCCCCCTCCCCATTGTCGAGGAGGAAGAGCTGGAGCCAGAAGGCTTCTCAGAGGAACCTGCAACCTCTGAGGGTGCAGCATTAGCAGAATTAAGCACACCCAGGACCAGCGCAGATACGCACACCTCGGTGGGACGTTCGGGAGATAGAGTAGTGTTGTCACCTGGTGTATCACAGCTCACAAGTGAGCATCAGCAGATGGTCAAGACAGGGACAGCAGTAAAGAGTCCTCGTCGGAGGTCGCAGGGTGCTCCCAGCTCTGCTCAGCTGCTTGTGGACCCTGTGCCTCCGGATCCATCCAGAAAGAGAACGGTGCTGGAACTCCAGGAACAGGTGCAGGAGTCTCTGGCAGGTTTTGTCTCCAGGGTTACTGCGAGTGTGGAGAGGATGGAGGAGTCCATCTCTAACAAGAGCAGTGAATTTGTGGAGGCAATGGCGCATAAACACACCACCACGGAAAGGATGGCAACCTCCGTGGAAAGGCTGGCTACGGCCATGGAGGAAATAAGTCACCAGGGTCAGGAAAATATGGTGAATGTTCAGAATAGACTGACATCTCTGGAGGAGCGATGGGCAGCTATTGAGCAGAGAAACCAGAGTTTCATGGAAGTCCTTTTGAGTACGACTGCCAGTGCAGATACGATTCCTCATGGCCCCATGATGTGCAGCAAGGTGCTGTCAAGCCACATGCTCGTACTGAAGTGGGCTGATCCATGAGAGGGACATTGGTGGCAGGCAACAAGAAAGTGGGGGCTCCTCTCCAAGTGCTCACACTCTCATGCCACTGAGTAGCCCTCGGTCAGATCCCCATCAGAGTCCTCACCCAACTGAGATGGTTGTCTCAGCCCCTGCACAGACGCAGGAGGAGCAGACTGTTGCCGAGCCCTCACAGGTTCGCAAACCCAGAGGACGCCCACCAAAGATGTCGAAGCAGGAGCAACATGAAAGTGAGCAAGGTGCCTCCACATCTGCTGAAGCACAGGGGAGGCACCACGTAGAAGCACGCTTAAGAGGAAGATAAAGTACAATTAGTCACAAGGGTAGTCACTTGGGTGTTCTGTTCTGTTCCGTTGTGTATAAGTTTTGACATTGTCATCCTTTTGTGAATGGATTAAACAGAAGTGATGGCAAACAGTTGAAGTTCTGGCCTATGTGATCTCGGAAATGGAAGTTTCACTTGAGGGATCAGGGAAACTTGAATTTGTAATGATGGTGGTGAGAGTGATAGGAACCTAAAGGTTCTTGTCCATTGTGTATGGTGTGCTAAGAAGGTGGCAGCCACATTTGTTTGATTTGTCTACTTAAGCGAATCTGGCAAAGATTAGGGCATCCCTTGCATCACGGGCAGCAATGTGCTCGTATGCTGCAGGAACTGGCGCATCCATCTCTGCAAAGTTTTCTTCCTCATCTGAGGAGGCTATGTGCTGAGCCACTTGTTCCTCAGGCAGCTGCAAGCCATGATGCTGTGTGATGTTGTGCAGTGCACAGCAGACCACGACAATTCTGGAGACCCTGGCTGCTGAATACTATAGGGCTCCACCTGATCTGTCAAGGCATCTGACTCTCATCTTCAGCAAGCCGATAGTTTGCTCGATGATGGATCTGGTCGAAATGTGGCTGGTATTGTAGCACTCCTCAGCTTCGTTCGATGGCCTCCTCAATGGCGTCATCAGCTATGTCTTCAGGGGATAGCCCTTGTCTCCAAGTAGCCACTTGGAAAGTTGGTTTGGTCGATTGAAGAGCGGAGGCACACTAGACTGCCGTAGGATGAATGAGTTATGGCAATTGCCAGGGTACTTCGCGCAAACATGCAAAATGTCCTTCCTGTGGTTACACACCAGCTGCATGTTGAGGGAGTGGAAGCCCTTGCGGTTGACAAAAACAGCTGGGTTGTGATGGGGTGCTCTAAGGGCCACATGTGTGCAGCCTACGACACCGTGCACCCTTGGCAAGCCTGCCATACTTGCAAAGCCAACCGCATGCATGGTTACACTTACTTGATCCGTCGAGAAGTGGATGTAATTGTGCACCTTGCCAAAGAGGGCATCGGTTACCTGCGTGATGCAAGTGTGTGCGGCCTACTGGGAGATGCCGCTGATGTCTGCTGATGAACCCTGGAAGGACCCTGAAGCAAACAAATTGAGGGCGGTGGTGACTTTGACAGCCACTGGTAAGGGGTGTCCACCCGCTCCTCTGGGCTCCAGGTGTTGGTGCAGCATTGCGCAGATGTCACCCACTACCTCTCGCGAAAGTCTCAGTCTCCTTTAGCACTGCTGCTCAGTCATGATGAGGAAGGTCATCCTCGACCTGTAAACCCTGTGTTGGGGGTATCTCCTGCGGTGACGTGAATCCCTGCACTGATGCCTTCTGCTCTGTGCAGCATCAGGTGGGTGAGCAGGAGGTTGGCGCTCCTGCTGCTGGTGTTGCTGTTGTGCCTGGTTCTGCTGCTGCGGCTGCTCTTCCTCCGAATCTGAGGACCAGGATGAAAGGAACTTAATGGTTCCCATGCTGCTGGTAGATATCTCCGTTGAAGAAACGTTCAGTCAATGTGGGGAGAGGTTTTTCCCAGGAGGTCACAGTGGAGATGGATTTCAGCTTCACCACTTCCAAGGTCAGTAGACCTGCAAAAAGTTTTCCAAGACCTGAAAAAACAAAGTTCTGCCACCTGCAACTGATCCTTGTTGAGAGCTCTGTTTTTATCCTGGAGCTGAAGCTGTCAAGAAGGCAGACACTTGTGAACCCAACACAATTAGCTGGCGTGGTTTGGGAACGACGTGGAACACGCAGAAAAAGTGACACAATTTAAAACGGCTGTCAAAATGGCATTATCCAGGCAGTTAACAAGCAGTTAACTGCCTTAAGGGCCTAATCCCGCCGCTTGGTGGCGGGACCAAACGGGAGTCTGGGAGCCCACCATTGGCAAAGTTGCACGGAGGCGGGTTGACTGCAGGATCGGAACCTGCCGTCATTTTTTGCAATTTTACCACCTGACCTGCCTCTAAACCTGCTGGCAAAATCGCGGTCTTTGGGCGCGATTTTGCCAGGCCCGAGGAGACGGGATTGGAGGCGAGTGAGTTGTTAAAATCGCCAAAAATGGCGGGCGAGCCTGATCCCGCCTCCATCCCGCCTCTGAGCAATTTTCCCAAATGTGTGTTTTCTGACCCGCTTTCCATCACGCCTCCAAGAGGCGGGATAGGCCCTTAAGGCCTTAAATAACCTCTTAAATGCCTCTATAATTCCATTTTGAGAGGCCTTTCCGATTTTATCACATTTCCCCCATCCTACATGCCTCCTCTGGAACATGCCAGGTAGTGCTGTCCTCACAAGTGGATTGCTTACGAACAGCTGCAGCTCCACCATTACAAAGGAGTTTTCACCAATAATCATTTGCAGGTGGCAGAACTTTGTTGTTTCAGGTCTGGGGGAACTTTTAGCAGGCATACTCAGTGTTGTGGAAGATTGGAGCCTGACACTCATTTCCAGTGTGAACTCCTGGGAAACCCCTCTCCCCACCTTGACTAAGCGCTTCCTCAACTGAGGCGTATACCAGAAGCATGGGAACCATTTATTTCCTTTCCTCCTGGACATCAGATTCGGAAGAAGACCAGCCGCGGCAGGAGCAGAACCATGAGCAACAGCAGCACCAACAGCAGAAGCATCAACAGGAGCAGCAAGCTGCTAGTCACCCACCTGAAGCTGCACAGGCCAGAAGGCGCCAAAGCGCGACCATGTTGCTGCCCGGGATGCAAGGGATGCACTCATGTTGGTCACATTTGCTTAGCCTGTACAATCAAACACTTTTGCCTCACACCTTCTTACCAGAGCATCGACAAAAGACAAGAATCTGCGGATTCCTATCACTCTGACCACCATAATGACAATTGCAAGTCGCCCTAAGCCCTCAATGTGGAAGTCCCATTTGAGAAATAACACAGGCCACATCTTCAACAGTTTAGCATCAGAATTTTTTTATCATAACAAGCAACTGGTGGCATTTCAAAAATAAACATAACACCCAAGTGACTACTTTTGCATTATCTTCCTCTTATGCGTGCTCCTATGTGGTGCTTCCCCTGTGGCTTCAGCAGATGTGGAGGCCGCTTGCTCACTTTCTTGCTGCTCCTGTCTCGACACCTTTGGTGGCCGTCCTCTGGGGATGCAAACCTGTGAGGGCTCGCCAACAGTCTGCTGCTCCTGTGGCTGCGCAGGGGATGAGATGCCCATCTCAGTTGGGTGAGGACTCTGGTGGGGCTCTGACTGAGGGCTTTGCAGTGGCATAGTCGTGTGAGCGCTTGGAGAGGAGCCCCCGCTTCCTGTTGTCTGCCACCAACATCCCTCTCATGGGTCAGCCCCACTTCAGAGTTATAGCAAGTGGCTTGTCAGCACTTTGCTGCAGTTCAGGGGGGCCATGAGGACCCATTTCTGCAATGGAAGTCCTACTCCAGAGAACATAAGAACATAATAACATAAGAAATAGGAGCAGGAGTAGGCCAATCGGCCCCTCAAGCCTACTCCACCATTCAATAAGATCATGGCTGATCTGATCCTAACCTCAAATCTACTATCACTCTACATCCCACCCAAACCCATGTGATCGCCTGGGAGAGGCGAATAACCAGATAAAAAACCCAACGGCCAATTTGGGAGAAAAAAATCTGGGAAATTCTTCTCCGACCCATCTAGGCGATCGAAACTCATCCAGGAGATCACTCTGTCCCTATATTTTCTACAGTACTTACCTTCTGTAAAAGGTGATCTCCACCCCAGCCAGGAACAGGAATAGAACCATCTCCTGAAATCTAACACATAATTAGAACACAAGCAGTGGGAGCAAAACCAGGCTACACGGCCCCTGGTGCAAGGGTCAAGGATGTCTCCGAGCGGCTGCAGAACATCTTGGAAGGGGAGGGTGAACAGCCAGTTGTCGTGGTGCATATAGGCACCAACGATGTAGGTAAAAAGCGGGATGAGGTCCTAAAAGCGGAATATAGGGAGTTAGGAGGTAAATTAAAAAACAGGACCTCAAAGGTAGTAATCTCAGGATTGCTACCAGTGCCACGTGCTAGCCAGAGTAGAAATAGAAGGAGACTTCAGATGAATACGTGGCTAGAGGAATGGTGCCAGGGGGAGGGATTCAAGTTCTTGGGATATTGGAACCGGTTCTGGGGGAGGTGGGACCAGTTCAAACCAGACGGTCTGCACCTGGGCAGGGCTAGAACCGATGTCCTAGGGGGTTTGTTTGTGGGGGAGGGTATAAATTAAAATGGAAGGGGGTTGGGAAACTGAGCAGGGAGACAGAGGAAAGGGAAACAAGGATAAAAGCAAAAGATAGGAAGGAGAAAAACAAAAGTGGCAGTCAGCGAAATCAACGGTTTAAATCAAACATGGCCACAGTAAATAATAATTCTAATAGGTCTAAGAGCGTTAAAAAAACAAGCCTGAAGGCTTTGTGTCTTAATGCGAGGAGCATTTGTAATAAGGTGGATGAATTGGCTGCGCAAATAGAGGTAAACGAATATGATTTGGTTGGGATTACGGAAACGTGGCTCAAGGATGGCCAAGACTGGGAACTCAACATCCAGGGGTATTCGATATTCAGGAAAGATAGGCAAAAAGGAAAGGGAGGTGGGGTAGCATTACTGGTTAAAGAAGGGATTAACACAATTGTAATGAAGGATATTAGCTCTGATGATGCGGAATCTGTATGGGTAAAATTGAGAAATACTAAGGGGAAAAAAACATTAGTGGGAGTGGTATATAGACCTCCAAACAGTAAGGCGGAGGTTGGGAATGGCATTAAAAGGGAAATTAAAGAAGCGTGCAATAAGGGCACAGCAGTCATCGTGGGTGACTTTAATCTACATATAGATTGGGCTAACCAAATTAGTAACAATACTGTGGAGGAGGAATTCCTGGAGTGTTTCCGGGATGGTTTCCTGGACCAATATGTCGAGGAACCAACCAGCGATCAGACCATCTTAGACTGGGTATTATGTAACGAGAAAGGATTAATTAGCAATCTTGTTGTACGAGGCCCCTTGGGTCAGAGCGATCTTAATATGATCGAATTCTTCATTAAGATGGAGAATAAAATAGTTGACTCAGAAACAAGGGTCCTCAATTTACATAAAGGAAACTACGATGGTCTGAGGAGCGAGTTGGGTAGGATTGATTGGGGAATGGCACTCAAAGGGGTGACAGTGGATAGGCAATGGCAAACATTCAAAGACCGAATGGATGATCTACAGAAGTTGTTCATCCCAGTTTGGCACAAAAATAAAACAAAAAAGGTGACTCAACCGTGGCTAACAAGGGAAATTAGGGATAGCATAAGATCCAAGGAGAGGACATATAAATTGGCCAGAAAAAGCAATAATCCTGAGGATTGGGAGCAGTTCAGGATTCAACAAAGGAGGACAAAGGGATTAATTAAGAAAGGGAAAATAGAATATGAGAGTAAGCTTGCGTGGAACATAAAAACTGACTGTAAAAGCTTTTATAGATATGTGAATAGAAAAAGATTGGTGAAGTCAAGCGTAGGTCCCTTGCAGTCAGAATCGGGGGAATTTATAGTGGGGAACAAAGAAATGGCAGAACAACTAAATACATATTTTGGTTCTGTCTTCACAAAGGAGGACACAAATAACCTCCCAGAAATACCGGGGAACATAGGGTCTGATGAAAGGGTGGAACTGAAAGAAATCAGTATTTGTAGGGAAATGGTGTTAGGAAAATTGATGAGACTGAAGGCCGATAAATCCCCAGGGCCTGATAATCTAAATCCCAGGGTACTTAAGGAAGTGGCCCTAGAAGTAGTAGATGCATTGCTGGTCATCTTCCAGAACTCGATAGACTCTGGAACAGTACCCATGGATTGGAGGGTAGCTAATGTTACCCCACTATTCAAAAAAGGTGGCAGAGAAAAAGCGGGGAATTATAGACCGGTAAGTCTGACATCGGTAGTGGGGAAAATGCTGGAGTCCATTATAAAAGATGTAATAGCAGAGCACTTGGAAAGCAGTGACAGGATCGGACAAAGTCAACATGGATTTACAAAAGGTAAAGCATGCTTGACTAATCTACTGGAATTTTTTGAGGATGTAATTGGTAAAATAGATAAGGTAAAACCAGTGGATGTGGTACATTTCGACTTTCAGAAGGCTTTCGATAAGCTCCCGCATAAGAGAGTAGCGTGTAAAATTAAGGCACATGGGATTGGGGGCAAGGTATTGACTTGGATAGAGAACTGGTTGGCGGACAGAAAGCAAAGAGTTGGAATAAACGGGTCGTTTTCCGAGTGGCAGGCAGTGACTAGTGGGGTACCACAAGGATCGGTCCTAGGACACCAGCTGTTCACAATATATATTAATGATCTGGACGAGGGAATTGGATGTAATATCTCCAAATTTGCAGATGACACAAAGCTGCGTGGGAGGGTATGCTGTGAGGAGGATGTCATGAAACTCCAGTACGATTTGGACAGGTTAGGTGATTGGGCAGAAACATGGCAAATGCACTATAATGTGGATAAATGTGAGGTTATCCACTTTGGTGGCAAAAACAGGAAGGCAGATTATTATTTGAATGGCAATAGATTCGGAGAAGGGGAAGTGCAAAGAGACCTTGGTGTTTTTGTGCACCAGTCGCTGAAGGTAAGCATGCAGGTGCAGCAGGCGGTTAAGAAGGCAAATGGTATGTTGGCCTTCGTAGCAAGAGGGTTCGAGTACAGGAACAAGGATGTCTTGCTACAATTGTACAGGGCCTTGGTGAGACTGCACCTTGAGTATCGTGTGCAGTTTTGATCGCCTTATCTGAGGAAGGACGTTCTTGCCATGGAAGGAGTGCAGCGAAGATTCACCAGGCTGATACCTGGGATGGCAGGAATGACGTATGAGGAGAGATTGGGTCGATTGGGCTTATACTCACTGGAGTTTAGAAGATTGAGAGGGGATCTCATCGAAACCTATAAAATTCTGTCAGGCCTGGACAGACTAGATGCTGGAAGGATGTTCCCGATGGTCGGGGAGTCCAGAACCAGGGGTCATAGTCTAAGGATAAGGGGTAGGACATTTAGGACTGAAATGAGGAGGAATTTCTTCACCCAGAGAGTGGTGAACCTGTGGAATTCTCTGCCACAGAGGGCGGTGGAGGCCAGTTCATTAAATATATTCAAGAAAGAGTTGGATATATTTCTTAAGGCTAAAGGGATCAAGGGATATGGGGAGAAGGCAGGGACAGGGTACTGAATTTGAATGATCAGCCATGATCTCGTTGAATGGCGGAGCAGGCTCGAAGGGCCGAATGGCCTACTCCTGCTCCTATCTTCTATGTTTCTATGTTTCTATGTTACCCACAGGGCCATGACCGTTCCGAACCTAGACTCATGTCCAATTTCCTGCCTGCTCCCCGTAACCCCTAATTCCCTTTACTTCTAAGAAACTGTCTATTTCTGTTTTAAATTTATTTAATGATGTAGCTTCCACAGCTTTCTGGGGCAGCAAATTCCACAGACCTACTACCCTCTGAGTGAAGAAGTTTCTCCTCATCTCAGTTTTGAAAGAGCAGCCCCTTATTCTAAGATTATGCCCCCTAGTTCTAGTTTCACCCATCATTGGGAACATCCTCACCGCATCCACCCGATCAAGCCCCTTCACAATCTTATATGTTTCAATAAGATCGCCTCTCATTCTTCTGAACTCCAATGAGTAGAGTCCCAGTCTACTCAACCGCTCCTCATATGTTCACCCCCTCATCCCCGGGATTAACTGAGTGAACCTTCTTTGTACTGACTCGAGAGCAAGTATGTCTTTTCTTAAGTATGGACACCAAAACTGTATGCAGTATTCCAGGTGCGGTCTCACCAATACCTTGTACAACTGCAACAATACCTCCCTGTTTTTATATTCTATCCCCCTAGCAATAAAAGCCAACATTCCATTGGCCTTCTTGATCACTTGCTGCACCTGCATACTAACTTTTTGAGTTTCGTGCACCAGGACCCCCAGATCCCTTTGTGCTACAGTACTTTCCAGTTTCTTGCCATTAAGATAATAACTTGCTCTATGATTTTTCCTGCCAAAGTGCATAACCTCACACTTTCCAGTATTGTATTCCATCTGCCAATTCTCTGCCCACTTACTTAGCCTGTCTATGTCCCTTTGCAGGTTTTTTATGTCCTCCTCACTCACTACTTTCCTTCCCATCTTTGTATCATCTGCAAACTTTGATATGTTACACTCGGTCCTCTCCTCCAAATCATTAATATAGATTGTAAAGAGTTGGGGACCCAGCACTGACCCCTGCGGAACACCACTAGTTACTGATTGCCAGTCTGAGAATGAATCATTTATCCCAACTCTCTGCTTTTTGTTAGATAGCCAATCCTCCACCCATGCCAGAATATTACCCCCAATCCCATGATTTTTTATCTTGAGCAATAATCTTTTGTGTGTCACCTTGTCAAATGCCTTTTGGAAGTCTAAATACACTACGTCCACTGGTTCCCCTTTATCCACCCTGTATGTTACTTCCTCAAAGAACTCTAGCAAATTTGTCAAACATGACTTCCCCTTCATAAAACCATGCTGACTTTGTCCTATTAAATTATGCTTATCCAAATGTCCCGTTACTGTCTCCTTAATAATGGACTCTACAATTTTACCAACCACAGATGTTAGGCTAACAGGTCTATAGTTTCCAGCCTTCTGCCTGCTACCCTTTTTAAATAAGGGTGTTACATTAGCAGTTTTCCAATCTGCCGGGACCTTTGCTGAGTCCAGGGAGTTTTGAAAAATTATTACCAATGCATCCACAATCCCTACTGCCACTTCCCTCAATACCCTAGGATGTAAGCCATCAGGTCCAGGGGTTTTATCCGCCTTAAGTCCCATTATTTTACCAAGTACCACTTGCCAATCGTATTTAGCTCCTCCCCCCCTAGAGCCCCCTGTTTGTCCAGTGTTGGGATATTCTTAGTGTCCTCTACCAAAAAGACTGATACAAAATAATTGTTCAGCGTTTTTGCCATCTCCATGTTTCCCACCATTAATTTCCCGGTCTCATCCTCTAAGGGACCAACATTTACTTTAGCCACCCTTTTTCTTTTTATATAACTATAGAAACTTTTGCTATCTGTTTTTATATTTTTTGCTAATTTACTTTCATAATCTATCTTGCTGTCTTATAAAGACTTCCCAATCTTCTATCCTCCCACTAGATTTGGCTACCTTCAATTCAATTAAATTCAAATCGCTTTATTGGCATGACAAGTTACATCTTATGTTGCCAAAGCATCGGAAAACATTCATGTTTGTTCACAAAAATACAGATCTATCCATACAGTGTATAAACAGATATATCCCTGAGTGTATAAATATACTTTCATATAATTTATATATACTCTTATCTTATCTTTAGTGGTTGTCCCTCTGTTTATGTCAAGCTGTAACATAGTGTGCCGCTAGTGTTACGCAATTTCTCTCTTCCCCTATTAGGTATGGGAGTTTTTGGTCGTCATTCAAATTTCTGAATTCCGGGCATATTTTTGTAAATTTTGGGTAGAAATTCTCCCTTATGCCCTGATATTTTCTACAAGCTGTGAGGAAGTGCATCTCTGTCTCCACCATTCCCTGGCTGCAGTGAGAGCATATCCTGTCCTCTCTTGGTATATGCCCTTGTTTTTTGTCGGATACTATCCTTAATTACTTTACTTAGTCACGGATGGCTATCTTTTCTTTTACACCCTTTTTTCCTCAGTGGAATATTTTTTTTTTGATTTCCATGAAGGTCTGTTTTCTATGCTCAATATCTAACCATCATTCCTCAAGAGATGTCAGTCTATTCTGAACAATGACCATGTTTCCTACACTCTGGCGACTTAGCTCCTCCATGGCTGTAGCCATCCTCTCCTCTACTGTAGCCATCCTTTCAACGGAGGTTGCCATCCTTTCCGTGGTGATGCGTTCATGTGCCAGTGCCTCCACAAAGCCGCTGCTCAAGTTTGCGATGGACTCCTCCATTCACTCGACACTCACAGTGACCCTGGAGACAAAACCTAACAGAGACTCCTGCACCTGTTCCTGGAGTTCCAGCACCGCTCTCCTTCTGGATGGACCCGGAGGCACAGGGTCGACATGCAGCTGAGCTGAGCTGACAGAGTCCTGCGCCCTCTGTCGAGGACTCTGCACTGCTGTCCCTGTCTCCACCATCGGCTGATGCTCACTTGTGTGCTGTGATACACCAGGCGACAACACTACTCTATCTCGCGAAGGTCCCACCGAGGTGTGAGTGTCTGCTCTGGTGCTGGGTGCTCTGAATTCTGCTGACGCTGCGCCCTCAGAGGTTGCAGCTTCCTCTGAGGAGTCTGGAAGCTCAGGCTGTTCCTCCTGGACAGTTGGGATGGGGGCTGTCAATGGTCCTGCGGGGGAGTAAAGGAAAGAGTTAGTGATGTGAGGTCAAGGTTACATGAACATTGAATAGTGCAGATGATCATAAGTCAAACTGTTACAGCATCAGATTCATTGTCAGTGACTCATGCAATGTCAATGAGAGAGATACCAAACTATTCTGTCGCCAGCTTGCTGCGATGCGCCCATCTGTCCATCCTCACTCGGGAATCCTCCTCGATCCCGGCGATTTCCAGGGCCGCCTCCTCCCAGGTGGTGAGCTGGGCTACTGAGGGTGGCCCTCCTCCTGTCATGGCTCTTTCCCTCTTATTGTGGGCTTTCTTTTCCTGCAATGAGGGACACAAGTGGAGTTTGAGTGAGAATGAAGGAGTGAATGTAGAGAATCCATAGCATAGATGCTTAGAAGGATACAAAGGACCCTCCCTGTGTATTGAAAGTTGTTGTTGTCATGGCATCACAGTGATAGGGAATGTGAGGGCTGCATGGTCGAAAAGTTAAGTGAATGTGACCTTAGAGAGAGAGGGAATGGGTAAGGGTGCAGGCATGCAAGTGTCAAGTGGGATGTGGAGGAAGAGGTTGGCAAAGCAGAGTGCTGGTGAGGAGAGGCAATGGGGATCAGATTGAGGGTGATGGGAAAGTCATACTTTTCCTGTGCGGAGAAGGTCATGAAACCTCTTCCTGCATTGCAGCCAGGTTCTGCGGCTCAGCGAAATGGAGCTGAGCTCCTGGGCCACTTGCAGCCACACAGCTTTTGTCTGCTGGGGTGGCTTTTTTCTCCCTGAGGAAGGGAACAGCACCTCCTTATTACAGCTGGCTCTGTGCACCAGAGCTTGGAGGGAGGGCTCATCAAATCGAGGTGCACACTTTTGCTTGAACGTGGACATTGTCAGGAAATCAATTCCCCCTTCATACAATTTGCAGAACCTTTGCAGTCCCCAGAGGAAGCAAGGCTGCTTGCAGGTCTTAGGCGACTTTCTGTATGAAAAGACTCATTGGGCCAAGGGTTTCCACAAACAGGAAATCAATTGCCCAATTCGGAGAAAATCCCACTTTTTCCACACTTCACTTAGGAGGCGGGGTCCTGACAGGATTTCCACCTGACACGTCCCAGCCCGCCCACACTGACAAAATCCAGCCCTTTGTGTCTGTCTTCACGGAAGAAGGCGCAAAAAACTTGCCAGAAATAGTGGAGAACCAAGGCTCTAGCGAGAATGAGGAACTGAAAGAAATTAGTATTTGTAAAAAAAAGTACTGGGGAAATTAATGGGACTAAAAGCCAATAAATCCCCTGAACCTGATGGCCTACACCCTTGGGTTTTGAAAGAGGTGGCTATAGAGATAGTGGATGCATTGGTTGTCATTTTTCAAAATTCCATAGGTTCTAGAATGGATCCTGCAGATTGGAAGGTGGCAAATGTAACCCCACTATTTAAGAAAGGAGGGAGAGAGAAAACGGGGAACTACAGACCAGTTAGCCTGACATCATTAGTAAGGAAAATGCTAGAATCTATTACTAAGGATGTGGTAACAGGGCACTTAGAAAATAATAATAGGATTGGGCAGAGTCAACACGGATTTATGAAAGGGAAATCGTGTTTGACAAATCTGTTAGAGTTTTTTCAGGTTGTAACTAACAGAATAGATAAGGGGGAACCAGTGGATGTGGTGTATCTGGATTTTCAGAAGGCATTCGATAAGGTGTCACACAAGAGGTTATAAAACAAAATTAAGGTTCATGGGATTGGGGGTAATGTATCAGCATGGATTGAGGATTGGTTAACGGACAGAAAACAGAGAGTAGAAATAAACTGGTCATGCTCCACAGGAGAAAGGGGGGCCCCACAGGGCTGCACCGCGCCGGAGGCGATACCCCCAACACAGGGTATACAGGCAGAGGATGAGCTTCTTCAGCATGACTGAGCAGCAGTGCCAAAGGAGGCTCAGGCTATTGCGCCAGGTCGTCACAGACATTTGTAGCTTGCTGGAGTAAGGCCTGCTGCCCAGAAGTCCTGGTGGACACTCTTTACCAGTGGCTGTCAAAGTCATCACCGCCCTCAACTGCTTCGCCTCAGGCTCCTTTCATGGATCTGCAGCAGACATTTGTGGGACCTCCCAGTCGGCTGCCCACAGATGCATCACACAGGTCACCGATGCCATGTTTCACAAGTCATATCAACTTTGCCACTGATGAAGCCTGTGTTACTGAGCGGACGCTCAGCTTTGCGGCTCTGTCTGGCTTCTCACAGGTGCAGGGCATCATCGACTGCACACATGTGGCCATGAAGGCACCCCCACATCACCCAGGAGTGTTTGTGAACCACAAGGGCTTCCACCCTCTCAATGTGCAGCTCGTCTGAAACCATAAAAAGATGATCGTGCATGTATATGCCAGATTCCCTGGCAGCTATCGTGATTCTTTTGTGCTGCACCAGCCCATGCTCCCTCAGCTCTTCGCACTTCCAAACACACTTACCTGCTGGTTGCTTGGAGACAAGGTGTATCCACTGGAGACGTGGCTCATGACATCCTTGAGGAGGCCAAGTACTGAGGCCGAGGAGCATTATAATAAGTGCCACATATCCATCAGATGTGTCATAGTGCAAGCAATAGGCATGCTGAAGATACGCTTCAGTTGCCTTGACAGGTCTGGAGGAGCCTTTCAGTACGCACCAGCCAGGGTCTCCAGAATCATTGTCATCTGCTGCGCCCTGCACAACATAGTGCAACAGCGAGGATTGAAGCTGCAGGAGGAGCGTGGCGTACAGCACACAGCCTCTTTCTAGGAAGAGGAGGAGGAGGGGGAGAAGGAGGTCGATGAGCAGGTAGAAGATGAGGAGGAGGAGGAAGCTGAGGTGCAGGTTGTGATGAAATATGCCATTCATCAGACTCTGTAGTTAACTGTATATATTGTATTGCCTGTCCCGGTGTTTGTACCTGGTATTAACGATGGATAAACTTTTGAAACCGGAACGCTTGGATTTGGGCCCGCATGCTTCGGATGCATCGGCACGGTTTGGACACTGGTTCCAGTGCTTGGAATTCTTCATGGCCAACTCCGAAGCCGTCACAGCCTCTACAGCCACCGGAGATGTGAAACTCGGGATCCTGATGAATCGGGTAAGCCACCGGGTTTTTCCACTCATACAAGACGCCGCCACCTACCTGGATGCCTGCAACATGCTAAAGGCCCATTATCAGCGGCCTACCAACGAGGTGTACGCCAGGCACCTACTTGCTACCTGCACACAGCGACCCGGAGAGTCACTAGAGGACTTTCTAGTCACCCTAAAAGTGCTTGGCAAAGACTGCAAATGCAAAGACGTGAATGCCACGGTATACACAGACGAGCTGATTCGGGATGCCTTTATCGCAGGCCTTAGCTCTAATTACATCCGGCAGAGACCGCTAGAGAAAACGGGCCTAGATCTGATGTGGCTCAGAAGAACTCTGACTCCTACTCGGCAGGCCGCGCGGCCCACGCCGCCTCTGTTTCCCCGCCCGGTAGCCCAACACCGTCGGGGCCCTGCTCTCCCCCCAGAAGCCCTACGATCGCCGCGACGCATCGGGGCCCCAAATGCTACTTCTGCGGGCAGCCGAAGCACACCAGGAACCTGTGCCCGGCGAAAGGCACCACCTGCTCTAAGTGCGGTAAGAAGGGGCACTTTGGGAAAGTGTGCAGAGGGAACCCCGCAGGCAAAACTGCCACTGCCGCGTGCGCGCCGTGGGAGCGGCCATCTTGGACGCCAGCTTGTCCGACCTCATGGGGTCCGCCATCTCGCGAGCAGACAGCGTGGACGCCATCTTACCCGGCCTCGTGTGGCCCACCATCTTGTCTCGATCAGGGCCCTACAGTGGCGTCAATCACAGTGGACCAGTCCAGACTGCACCCACTATCCAAATCGATGGTGGACATTGAGGTAAACGGGTGCAAGGTTAAATGTTTAATTGACAGTGGGAGCACAGAGAGCTTCATTCACCCAGATCTGGTACAACGACTCTCTCTAACTATAGTCCCTACCCAGGGCAGGATCTCTATGGCCGACAAAACCCAGATATCGACTATTGCGGGTTACTGCGTGGTACGATTGTCCGTTAAAGACACTGTATATAATAATTTTAAATTGTTAATTATGAAAGATTTATGTGTGAGCGTGATCTTGGGCCTGGACTTTCAGTGCCACCACCAAAGCATCACGCTCAATTTCGGTGGGACCCAGCCGCCCCTCACAGTGTGCGGTCTGGCTACCCTGAAGGTAAAGCCGCCTTCGCTATTCGTGAACCTTACCCCTAACTGCCGGCCAATAGCGACCAAAAGCAGGAGGTACAGCTGGGAGGACAGGCGGTTTATCGTGACCGAGGTAGACAGGCTCCTGAAGGAGCGCATTATCGAACGCAGCAACAGCCCGTGGCGCGCCCAAGTGGTGGTGGTGAGGGGTAGCGAGAAGAAGCGGATGGTGATAGATTATAGCCAGACGGTTAATCTATACACCCAGCTAGACGCCTACCCGCTACCCCGCATATCCGAGATGGTGAACCAAATCGCCCAATACCGGGTGTTCTCCACCATCGACCTCAAGTCAGCGTACCACCAGCTCCCTATCAGACCAGAGGACCGTTCGTACACCGCCTTCGAGGCAAACGGACGCCTCTACCAGTTCCTCAGAGTCCCCTTTGGGGTGACGAATGGGGTCTCGGTCTTCCAGAGGGAGATGGACCGCATGGTCGATGACTACCACTTGCAGGCAACCTTCCGCTATCTTGACAACGTCACCATCTGCGGCCACAACCAACAGGACCACGACTCAAACCTCGCGAGGGTTCTGAAAGCCGCACAAAAACTCAACCTCACCTACAACGAGGACAAGTGTGTTTTCAACACCACGCGCCTCTGCATACTAGGCAGCGTGGTGGAGAATGGGGAAATCGGACCGGACCCCGACCGATTGCGCCCCCTATGGGAGCTGCCCCTGCCCAACACTCCCAAAGCCCTGAAAAGGTGCCTGGGGTTATTCTCGTATTATGCCCAATGGGTCCCTAACTACTCCGACAAAGCCCGCCCCTCTTGAAAGCATCCTCTTTCCCGCTCTCTGCTGAGGCCCATGCTGCCTTCAAAAGCATTAAGCAGGATATTGAGCGGGCCACGCTACAGGCAGTGGACGAGAACACTCCCTTTCAAGTGGAAAGTGATGCGTCTGACTTTGCCTTGGCAGCCACCCTCAACCAGGCAGGGCGGCCCGTAGCTTTCTTCTCGAGGACCCTCCAGGGGCCCGAGATCAGACACTCCTCCGTGGAAAAGGAGGCCCAAGCCATCGTGGAGGCGGTGCGCCACTGGCGGCACTACCTAGCCGGCAAACGCTTCACCCTACTTACCGACCAGCGGTCGGTAGCGTTTATGTTCAATGATAAACAGAGGGGGAAGATTAAAAATGATAAGATTCTTAGGTGGTGGATCGAGCTCTCCACCTTCGAGTACGACATCATTTACCGTCCGGGGGCCCTTAACGAATCCCCCGACGCCCTCTCACGAGGGATGTGTGCCAACGCCACCGGGGATCGGCTACAGACCCTCCACAACGACCTCTGCCACCCAGGGGTCACACGGCTGTTCCACTTCATAAAGTCCCGCAACTTACCCTACTCGATGGAGGAAGTTCGGTCCCTGACCAGGAACTGCCGCACTTGCGCTGAGTGCAAGCCTCGGTTCTACCGCCCGGATAGAGCCCACCTAATCAAAGCTACACGGTCCTTTGAGCGGCTTAGCTTAGATTTCAAGGGCCCCCTCCCGTCCGTCGACCGCAATGTTTACTTCCTGAACATTGTGGACGAATACTCCCGTTTCCCATTCGCCTTCCCCTGCCCAGACATGACCAGCGCCACGGTCATTAAATGCCTCAACAGCCTGTTCTGCCTGTTCGGTATGCCGAGCTATATCCACACGGATAGGGGGGCGGCCTTCATGAGTGAAGAGCTACGCCAGTACATGCTGTCCAAGGGGATTGCCATGAGCCGTACCACCAGCTACAACCCCCGGGGTAACGGTCAGGTGGAGCGAGAAAATGGGACAGTATGGAGGGCAGTCACCCTAACTCTAAGGACCAAGGGCCTCCCTATCTCCCGCTGGCAGGAAGTCCTCCCAGATGTGCTCCACTCAATACGGTCACTATTATGTACCGCCACTAATGCCACGCCTCATGAGCTAATGTTTGTGTTTCCCCGGAAATCCACCTCAGGCGTATCCATACCGCCATGGCTATCCACCCCAGGTCCGGTACTTCTGCGGAAGCACGTGAGGGGCCACAAGGCGGACCCCCTCATGGAGCCAGTGCACCTGCTCCACGCCAACCCACAATATGTGTATGTCCGGCACACCGATGGACGGGAGGACACTGTGTCCATAAAAGACCTCGCCCCAGCCGGTAACAACAGCAACAACGACAACGACTACAACAACAACTACAACCACAACAACTATTACCCACCCACTCCACCCACTATTCTTTCATCGCCCCTGGAAGAACACCAGCCAACGGTACCCCCACCACCTACTCCTTCAACAACCCCGGTGGCGCCCCCGGCAGAGACCCAGGAGACCACCCGGGACACCCAGCTGGCACCTGCGGCACCGCAACCATTACGTCGGTCACAGAGGACTATCACACCCCCGGACAGACTAAATCTGTAGAAGGGGTGAATGTGATGAAATATGCCATTCATCAGACTCTGTAGTTAACTGTATATATTGTATTGCCTGTCCCGGTGTTTGTACCTGGTATTGCATATAGGGCACCGCCCCCTTTGTGTGTCGGCTCCACCCATACCTGGCCCTACTTAAGACAAGTTCAGGCTTGTCTTGCAGTAGTACAGCAGCATGCTAGGTGAAGCTAGGTGCAGACACCGGCTTCTTTTCTTTGCTAATAAAAGCCTTGCTTTATTCTGCTAACTTCGAGTCTTGGAGTTATTGAGGCACATCACAGGTGCCACCAGCAGCGGTGCACATTGCTGCCCGGGAGGCCCGGGATGGCCTCATCATGGCCAGATTTACTTAACTTACTCCAATGCAGCCATATGCCTGCCTCATGTTGTACTAACTTCCTCCCACCAACAACACCATAAAGCAGGAGTTTCCACTGCTGTCCCTGCCAACACCATCTTCTCGTGCTCACTTATGAATTGTGAGACACGAGGTGACCACTCTACTCTCTGGCACAAAGGACCCACCGAGGTGTGCGTATCTGCGCTGGTGCTGGGTGCAATTGGGTCTGGTGACGCTGCACCCTCAGAGGCTGGGAGTTCCTCAGAGGAGTCGTTATCCTCCTCTGGCTGGACAGTGGGGAGGGGGGGTGGGGGTGGGTGGTGCAGTTGGTTGACCTATGGGAGAGAAAAGAGATGAATTAGAAGTGCTTTAATAATAATGGGTAACGTTACCATAATGCACATGGTGACTGCGAGCAGCCGAGGAGGAAATCGGACCTAACTGGGAACCGGAGCAGAGGCAAGTAAATAAAGAGCGGGGTCAGAGAGGGGCCTGAGCTCATTGCGAGCAGCCGAGGAGGAAAGCGGACCTAACTGGGAACCGGATCAGAGAGGGAAAAAAAATCCAGGAGTGACATCAGAGGACAGCTGGTAACTGATTGGTTGGTAAAGGTCACATCAGTTTTTTTGCTCTTCAAGTTAGGGGCCGGGGTTAAATAGCTGGTTAGGGATAAAGCAGGAGTTTGGAGGTTAGTAACTGTTAATACTACATTAAATTCGTAACTGTTAATACTATATTAAATTAATAACTGTTAATACAATATTATATTAATAACTTGAATTAGGTACATCTTAGTCTTAAGTGTCTGTAAAGTTAGTTAATAGTCAAATAAATAAAGGCATGGCAGGGCAGCTCAGTACCGCGGAATGCACATGTTGTGCCATGTGGGAAATCTAGGAGGCTTTCCATGTCCTGGACAACCACGTGTGCAGTAATGTCATCAGCTGGAGGAGCTCGAGCTCCGGGTTTCAGAGCTTGAGCAGTAGCTGGCATCACTGCGGTGCATCCGCAAGGCTGAGAGGTACGTGGATAGCACATTTCAGGAGGTGGTCACCCCGCAGTTAAGGACAGCGCAGGCAGAGAGGGAATGGGTGACCGCCAGACAGAAGAAACGGGTTGCACCTCAACAGAGCCGGTACCAATATCCTCATGGGGAGATTTGCTAGTGCTGTTGGGGAGGGTTCACAGAATCACAGAAACCCCACAGTGCAGATAGAGGCCATTTCGGCCCATCGAGCCTGCACCGACACATATCCCACCCGATCCCCGTAACCCCTACACCAACACATATCCCACCCTATCCCCGTAACCCCACGTATGTAATCCCCCTAACACTAATGGTCAATTTATCATAGCCAATCAACCTAACCTGCATATCTTTGGACTGTGGGAGGAAACCGGAGCACCCGGAGAAAACCCACGCAAACACGGGGAGAATGTGCAAACTCCACACAGACAGTCACCCGAGGCCGGATTCGAACCCGGGTCCCTGGCGCTGTGAGGCAACAGTGCTAACCAACCAATTAAGTTGACAGGGGGATAAGCACCAGGATGTAGCATTAGAAAGGAGAAACAAAGGGCACAAAGGATTGGGAGAGACGGATAGCACTAAAGTAAGAAATAGGTGGGGTCAGACTAAGAGAGAACACAGGATGGTCTAAGATAGGTTTACAGTGTATGTATGTGAACACACGAAGCATAGTAAACAAGGTTGGTGAACTGCAAGCGCAAATAGCCACATGGGAATATGATGTCGTGGCAATAACTGAGATCTGGCTCAAAAAAGGGCAAGTTTGGGTATTAAATATTCCTGGATATAAGGTGTTCAGGAAAGATAGGGAAGGAAAGATAGGAGGTGGTGTGGCAGTATTGGTTAAGGAGAATGTTACAGTGCTGGAGAGAGAGGATGTCCTAGAGGGGTCAAGGACAGAATCTATATGGCTAGAGTTAAGAAATAATAGAGGTGCCATTACACTACCAGGTGTATTCTATAGGCCACCAACTAGTGGGAAAGATATGGAGCAGCAAATTTAGAGATAAATTACATAGAGATGCAAGAACTGTAGAGTAGTGATAATGGGGGACGTCAACTATCCTAATATAGACTGGGATAATAATAGTGTAAAGGCCAGAGACTGGGAAGAATTTCTGAAGTGTGTTCAGGAGAACTTTTTTGATCAGAAAGTTTCTGGCCCAACGAGGAACGAGGCATTGCTGGATCTGGTTCTGGGGAATAAGGTAGGTCAAGTGGAGCAAGTGTCAGTAGGTGAACATTTAGGGAACAGTGATCATAGTATCAAAAGCTTTAGATTAGCTATGGAAAAGGACAGGGAGCCATCTAGAGTAAGAATACTTAATTGGAGGAAGGCCAATTTCAGTGGGATGAGAACAGATTTGGCCCGGGTAAATTGGAATCAAAGATTGGCAGGCAAAACTGTAATGGAACAATGGGTTGCCTTTAAAGACAAAATAGTTCGGGTACAGTCAAGGTACATTCCCACTAGGGGGAAAGGCAGGGCAACTAAAGCCAGAGCTCCCTGATGACAAAAGAGACAGAGAGTAAGATGAAGCAGAAAGAGAGCATGTACGACCGATGTCGGGTCGAGAATACATCGGAGAATCAAACTAAATATAGAAAGTTCGGGGGAGAAGTGAAAAAGAAAATAAGGGGGACAAAGAGAGGGTATGAGAATAGAATGGCAGCTAACATAAAAGGTAATCCAAAAGTCTTCTATAGGCATATAAATAGTAAACGGGTAGTAAGAGGAGGGGTGGGGTGGATTAGGGACCGAAAAGGAGACCTAGGCATGGAGGCAGAGGGTATGGCTGAGGTGCTAAATTAGTACTTTGCATCTGTCTTCACCAAGGAAGAAGATGCTGCCATAGACATAGTGAAGGAGGAGGTAGAGGAGATACTGGGTGGGATAAGAATTGATAAAGAGGAGGTACCAGAAAGGCTGGCTGTACTTAAAGTAGATAAGTCACCAGGACCAGATGGGATGCATCCTAGGACGCTGAGGGAAGTGAAGGAAGAAATCGCAGAGGTACTGGCCATAACCTTCCAATCCTCCTTAGAAACAGGGGTGGTGCCAGAGGACTGGAGAATTGCAAATGTTACACCCTTGTTCAAAAAAGGGTGTAAAGATAAACCCAGCAACTACAGACCAGTCAGTTTGACCTCAGTAGTGGGGAAGCTTTTAGAAATGATAATCAGATACAAAATTAACAGTCACTTGGACAAGTGTGGATCAAATAAGGAAAGCCAGCACAGATTTGTTAAAAGCAAATCGTGTTTAACCAACTTTTTTGATGAGGTAACAGAAAAGGTTTGTACGAAAGGCTGATATTTAGAGATATTTAGTAGATGAGAATCATATATGTATAACTTCAAGTGTAGCCATTGACCAAATAATATTACCCATAATTACTCCTGGGTAATGAAAAAGCTAAGACTTGTTCAAAATGCAGCTGCGAAAGACGGTCAAAAGCAGTTTTGACTAAGTTTTGATAACCAACAGCCACAGACTGTGAGTGAAGGTTAAATCATTAAATAACATATTATGAAGCTAAGTAGAAATTAGAATTCACTTAACAAAACTAATTGCAACAATATTTAAAGAATAATTAGTATAAGGACATAAAATGAGAGAGATCATGGAGATAAGGTATTTATCTGGTAGATTAAAGTGAGATAGTTTGGATACCTCAAGACTAGTGAAACAATGCTGATACGAGCCCTTGGTATAAAGGCCTTGTACCAGGGAAGCTAGAAATGAAAGAGGTAAAGTAAATTCCAATGGGGTGAAAAACTATAAACAAGATAACACTGAACAAGGCAAAGTTGTTGGAAAAATACTGGCCAAATCAACTTTTGATAAGAAAAGGGTTAAAAACTCGATACCCAAAGAACAACTTCACACAGACGTACTGCGAGGACAAAGGTACAGACTTAAGACAATGTCATCTGTGTCCGAGAGGTTCCAGAGACCTAGGGCTGCGAGCTACTCGTTAAAACTATCGCCTATTATTAAGTATATTACGCTGTATGCTTAATAAATCTTGATCCAATGCTCAAACATACTGGCTGCTGCCTATTGGTGTTTTGTCCATGAACTCAGAGATCATTAAGATCTTATAGGTTGATGAGGGCAATGCGGTTGACGTGGTGCATGTGGATTTCCAAAAGGATTTTGACAAAGTGCCACATAATAGGCTTGCCAGCAAAGTTGAAGCCCATGGAATAAAAGGGACAGTGGCAGCATGGATACGAAATTGGCTAAAAGCCTTTTGACCAACTGGCATCGGAATGGGAGCTTGTTTGGAGGGCCATGGCCTCATCGCCCAACACTATGAAGGAGCAGAGAGACGGCGGGAGAGAGGGCCGGGATTCGCCAGAAGGAGGAGGGGCAATGGAGGTCGGCCAATCCGACGGGATGCTGCGAGGGTCTTCAGGCAGCAGGTGACAAGCCTTGACATGTCGGAGGAGCAGTGTTTGGAAAGGCTCCGAATCTGGAGGGACATTGTTACTGATCTGTGCCACCTGCTTGGTCAGGATCTGCAGCCGCGTGAACGCTGCAGAACCTCTCTGTCCGTGATGGCTAAACTGACTGATGGCCTCCATTTTTATGCCAACGGATCCTTTCAGTCAGCCATTGGGGACAATGCGACTGCCACTCAGGCTGCAGTCCACTGTTGCATCAGGCAAGTGACAGATGCCCTTTATAGGCGAACGCGTCAATTCATAACCTTCCCTCGAACCCTGCACAAGCAGGCGGAGGAGGAGGAGTATGAGGAGGAGGAGGAGGAGGAAGAGCAGGCGGAGGAGGAGGAGGAGGAGGAAGATGGAAGGGCTGCTGAAAGTGGAAGGTCCATACGTCAGAGGCTCCTCTGGACTCCTGTCGACACCTCTGTGGCGGAAATGATGAGAGTCTTAACTCATGCGCACTTTGGATGGTTGAGGGCCTCTGAATGCCAGCATCACTGAAAGTAGTCACATGCACCATGCCACATTGAAACTTCTGTTTATTGGCACAAAAGTCTTTCATTACAGCTAAACAACGTCATGTCAGCAGAAACCATAACTTTAAAAAAAAATGTGAACTGTTCGGCAAAGCTGCAAAACTCAACCAACCTTCTGCAAATATCACAGCAGGTGAGGGTGTCCTTGAATTTAGACAAACAAACGTCTCAGCACCTCCCTCTACAACTGGCCCCTTGAGGGAGAACAACTTCTCTTTCGCGCCCGGCCCCTTCCCTCCCTGCTGCTCCTCCGTAATTGGACCCCAGTGACGGGCTCAAGGCTGGGGGACGCCTCCTGACTGTCTGGAAGCGCAGAAGCCCCTGAGGGATGGCCTGGCCAACCGCTGGGCTTGGAGGGTGCGGACGCAGGATGCTTGCTGTGACCATGGCTGGAAGCAGTGTGGCCTGCAGGTGGTAGCAGCTGCAATGCAGGCGTCCCAGCACTGGCATGTGCAATGGTCTCTGTATTGATTTCTTTCTGGGTTCAATGACGAGACATTTATGAAAGAGAATGTCTTTTAATCTAAAGTCTGTTCAACTCTTTATACAGCTTTACAGGAGACACGATGCTAGTGCTCCATCTAGAACGAAACTGAAACTAAACTTGAACTGCCTTGCTTGTCTCGGTCACATGCCCTCTGCTGGTCAGGCACAAGCAATCAATACATCCAAACATGCTGTTAAGGCATCATAATCGAACAGGCAAATACCATCTCTATTTGCTAATATCATTACATCTCCTTTTCTTAAAACAAAAGTATTTTACTTTTAACTAACAACATGTTTTCTTTGTATTAATCTGCATTTTAACTGTAACACTTAATGAACTTACATTATCATTATCATGATCAAGGTTTTTTAACCTTGCTTTGTGTGTTCACATGAAATATGTCAATACACTAGAACTTGAAGAAAGAATAAGATAACATTACTTCCTTCTATAACAATAGTCCTTAAATTTGCTCAATGAGTCTCTCAGGAGGCTTCACGTGTCTTGAGGATTTCCTGATTGATTGTCCTTGAATCTGAGTTGTTGCCTCAGATGTTTGGTTCTCAGCTGTGTGATTAGGTTGTTCAACAGTATCAGTCTCTTGACCTGCTGTGGCTGGTCCCATGAGAAGATCTCGACGATTTCTTCTCAGAACAGCACCCTCATCTGTCTGAATGGTGTATGATCTTGGTTGAACTTCACTCAGGACAGTTCCCTTCTGAGTCCATGTGTTTGTTTTGTCTTTGAACCTTACTTGGTCACCAGTGTGGAGTTCAGGTAGGTTTTGTGTTCCTCTGTCATAGTAGTACTTTTGCTTTTCTTTCTGTTGTTCTTTGAACTTCCTCACTTTCTCCCCCTCTTTTGTTTTCAGGAGGTTCTCCGGGATGGGTAGGTTTGACCTTAGCATACGTCCCATAAGGAGTTGGGCTGGTGACATACCACACTCGAGCGGCGTTGTGCGGTATACAAGCATGCTCTGGTAGAAGTCAGTTCCACTGTCTTTTGCCTTGTACATCAGTCTTTTCACTGTGTTTGCAGGCTCTCCTGGGTCAACAGCTCTGGACAACGTGTCTGCTGTATACATCAGCTTACCCGGTGTGTACGCAACATTCAGTTCATCATAGACTGTCTCTCCTTCGCTTTCCACAACGAGGACTCTCTTTACCAGGTTCAGTCTCTCACAGGCTTTTAAACCGAGTATGGCTTGCACATCCTTTGGCACCACGATTAATGCTCGCGTGTGCTCTCTGTCCTTGTGTGTTACTTTGACAATGCATCTTCCTTTCACTGGTATATCAGTACCTGAATATCCTGTCACTTTCACTTTTATTCCATGTATCTTTGGTCTGGCTCTAATTTTCTTAAAATCAGTCTCTGATATCACATTAACTTGTGCTCCAGTATCCAATTTAAATGGAATGTGTGTGTCATTCACTTTTAGTGTCAACATCCAGTCTCTTTTTTCTTCTTTGTTTTCAGACACAACATTTACATTGAACTCCTCTATCTCGCTTTCATCTACTGCATGGACCTTGCTTTGTTGCGCTTGGTTCTTACAGCAACGGGCATAATGTATGTTCTTGTTGCAACTATTGCATGTTTTACCATATGCTGGACACTTTCTTGGTGGATGCTGTGTACCGCATCGACTACATGACTTTCGATTGTCCCTTTCATTTTCGTTCGCTGGCCACGCCTCTTTTTTCACATTGGCGCTCTTTTTGTTAAACGGTTTGTGTCCGTTCTTACTCACTGCATCCACGTTGCAGCTACTGTCACTGAACAGCTCCTTTGCCTGCGACTTCACAGTCTCTGTAGCCTTACACAGTGCTATGGCTTTTCCCAGGTCTAGATCTTGCTCTCTTAGCAGTCTTTCCCTTAGACCATTATCTGGAATACCACACACCAGTCTGTCTTTTATCAGCGAGTCTGTCAGTCCCCCAAATTCACACGATTTGCTTCTGTTTCTCAGTTCAGTCACATACTGATCAATAGTCTCACCAGTTTTCTGTACACATGTGAAAAATCTGTGCCTCTCAAACGTCACGTTACATTTAGGTATGCAGTAGGCCTCAAACTGTTCCATTATTTTATCTAGCTTCATTTTGTCTCCATCAGCAGTGAATGTGAAGTTATTATACACCTCCAGCGCTTCATCACCCACGACATGTAAGAACATTGACGATTTCATTTTATCACTTTTCTCGTCAGCGCCGATTGCCGCTAAATACAATTCCAAATGTTGTTTGAATCTCCTCCAATTTTCAGCCACATTACCTGTCAACTGAAGCGTCGCCGGTGGGTGTAAACCTTCCATTTTTTCACTTCGTTAGCTATTCTCCAATGGTAAGCAACGATGTTCTCTTTTGGCTTGCTAATTTGTGGAGAGCTGATTTAACTTCAGATTTTTTCTCTTCATCTCTTTCAATCACTTCTGACACCATGTATTGATTTCTTTGTGGGTTCAATGACGAGACATTTATGAAAGAGAATGTCTTTTAATCTAAAGTCTGTTCAACTCTTTATACAGCCTTACAGGAGACACGATGCTAGTGCTCCATCTAGAACAAAACTGAAACTAAACTTGAACTGCCTTGCTTGTCTCGGTCACATGCCCTCTGCTGGTCAGGCACAAGCAATCAATACATGCAAACATGCTGTTAAGGCATCATAATCGAACAGGCAAATACCATCTCTATTTGCTGATATCATTACAGTCTCCTGCCGAGAGAGGACACCTGCACCATGGTCGGATGACACACTGGCTATCTGAGGGGAGCGGCTCGGCTCATCCGCCACAATCGCATGCTCCACTGATTCCTGGCCTTGTACGGGAGTGGAAGGGCCCGGGGTGATCCTGTCTGATGCAGAGAGGGTGGCTGCAGTGAGAGATCGCGTTGCGTCAATCTGGCTGTGGAGGAGCCCAGCAAGTGACTGCGTGGCAACAGTGAGGACCTGTGTGCCAGGTGCCAGTGCTTCGGAGAAGGCCTGGACAGTTCTTCCCATAGCTTCGGACAAGCCAGGTGACGACCGCTCCACTGCCTCGGACAAGCCCTGCACAGACCTTTCCAGGGATTGTCCGAAGCCCTGAACAGTCCTTTCCATAGCCGACTCAAAGCCGTGGACAGTCCTCTCCATTGTTGGGCTGAAGCCCTGGATAGTCCTGTCCATTGTTGCCCCGTAGCCATGGATAGACCTGTCCATTGTTTCCTCGAACACCTGGAGAGTCCTCTCCATTGTTGCCCCAAAGCCCTGCAGAGTCCTCTCCATTGTTGCCCCGAAGTCCAACATACTCCTAGCCAATGAATCTATTGACTCAGGCATCTTCTCCACTGCAGCCATCAGCTCCGTGTGTCTGAGCCGGGCCTGTTTGCTCATCTCAGCCAGGCGACGGACCTCATCTGCACTCTGTGCAGCAGTCATAACGACCTGCCTTGCCCTGCGGGGAGACGGTGGCCGCACTTGCCTATCCCCCGTGCGTGGCTGCATGCCACTTGGTCCGGCAACTGGTTCATCCTCAGAGCCCCCCCCCCCCTCCCCTCCAGGGGACTACTATCCCCAGTCTGTAGAAGTGTCAGCTCCCCGGATTCTGCAACGGCTGGTCTGGATTCCTCCTGGTCCTCGCCTCCGGTGGCACTGGCACTGGCAGCTTCAGCGCGTTGAGCCCGAGTTGGTGCTGCTTCATCTGAAAGTGGGAGGTGGAAGAGTGGCTTTAGCAAAAGGACAGCTTTGCTGAAAGGCATGCCAGATTGCGGCAAGGCTCTGACATGGCTGCACACTGAAGATGCATGCTGGCGGGGGACCAAGTGGAAGGCAACAGGTGAAAAAGCTGAGAGTCTTACCCTCGCTGTCGGTAATGGGGTCGGTAGATGCAGTGGTCACAGGACCAGACAGACGTCCTTCAAGTATCTGGTGCACTCTCTCCTCCAGATCCATGAGAGTGACCACTTGTGGAGGTCCGCCACCGGTCGACGCTGCTCCTTCCGAATCATCGCCAGCTTGGACTGCAGGGGAAATAAGGGGAAGTTCTGTAACATGATGCCGTGAGACCTCATCGCATGCCCCCCATGGTGCAAGAGCCCTTACATGAGGCCTTGAGACCTCATTGCATGCCCCCCATGGTGCAAGAGCCCTTACATGAGGCCTTGAGACCTCATTGCATGCCCCCCATGGTGCAAGAGCCCTTACAGGAGGCCTTGAGACATCTGTCCATGTGTGTGGCCAGAAAGGGCCATGGGTGCTTGCTGACAGATGACCATTGGGGCATCATGGCAACAGGGTGGCCGAAGTCAGCTGCAGATGCAGGGAAGCACAAGTTTGGTAAACCATCACTCACCCTAACGATCCGTGTGAGGTCGTTGAATTTCTTCCTGCACTGAACAGGGGTCCTGGTCGCCATGCTGCTGGAGTTGACCCTCACAGCAACCTCCCTCCAAGGTCGTCGGTAAGCCTTCTGATTCAGCCTCTTGCCATTATCCGGACACAGGACCTCTCGACGGTGTTCAACTGCAGCCACCAAGTGGTCCAGGGCCTCAGTGCTGAAGCGCTCTGCTCTCTGTCTAACCTTCTCCATGATGAACAAGTTTGTACCGCCAGACAAGGGCGAGCGCCGAATCTGAGGCCTACAGGGCGTTGGGTGTTGAAGCTCAGACTGACTGACCCACCCCTTTAAGAGCCGTCCGGCGCCTGGAGGTCTCGTGCTTTCCCGTAATTGAGTTTACCTGCGCTGCGCCCGTCCGCGTCGATAGTGAGTAGCGCCTGACCTTTTGCGCTTTAAGAGCACCGTGCAATGGCTGATTTAGCGCCTCAATCCCCTTTGGGGGCGATGCAACCCAATATCGCGCCAGGCGGCGATAAGTTTCGTCTGGCTATAAGCTTTGCGCATCGCCAGTTCTAACGCCTCAAGCGGGGCTATACCCAATTTCTAGGCCATAGTGTCATAGGGCTCGATTTTGCCATTGGGGTGGGCTGGGGGCATGTCAGCTGGTTTTCGTGTTAGCCACCCGACTCCAATGAGATGTGGGAAAAAATTGTGATTTTCCCCTAACTGGACCCTTGATTTCCAGCGTGTAGGAAGCCTTGGCCCTATTAGTCTTTCCATCCAGAAAGTTACCTCCGATGACGTCATCAATGCTGCTGGATTTAAGGCCTGCAAGCAGCCTTGCTTCTTCTGGAGACTACAAACTTCATGCCCATTGCTGTAAGCCCTTATTTTAGCCACTATGTCCAGCAGCAGGCAAAGTCTGCTCCACGTTTTGATGAAGCCGCTCTGCAAGCTCTGGTGGAGGGAGCCAGATCCAAGAAGGAGGTGCTCTTCCCTTCCTCGGGGAGGAAAAAGACTCCTCAGCAGACTAAAGCTGTGTGGATGGAAGTGGCCCAGGAGGTCAATTCAATGTCTATGTGCCGCAGAACCTGGCTGCAGTGCAGGAAGAGGTTTCATGACCTGCGCACTGGAAAAGTGAGTATGACTTTCCCATCACACTCAACCTGATCCCCATCTCCTCTCCTCACCAGCACTCAGCTTTGCCAACCTCTTCCTCCACATCCCACTTGACACTGATATCCCTGCAGCCTTACCCATTCCCTCTCTCTGTATGTTCACATTCACTTAGCTATTTGACTATGCAGCCCTCACACTCCCTATTGCTGTGATGCTATGACAATAACTTACAACACACAGGGAGGGCCCTTGGTCTTGGCACCTCACTCCATCTTTGTCTCCTTCTAAGCATCTATGCTATGGAATCTCTACACTCACTCCTTCATTTTCACTCAAACTCCACTTGTGTCACTCATTGCAGGAAAAGAGAGCCCACAATAAGAGGGAAAGAGCGAGGACAGGAGGAGGGCCACCCTCAGTAGCCCAGCTCACCACCTCGGAGGAGACGGCCCTGGAAATTGCTGGGATCGAGGAGGATTCCCAAGAGGGGGACGGACAGATGGGCGCAGCACAGCAAGCTGGTGACAGAATAGTTTGGCATCTCTCTCATTGACATTGCTTGAGTCACTGATAATGATTCTGATGCTCTAACAGATTGACTTATGATCATCTGCACAATTCAATGTGCATGCTACCTTGACCTCACATCTCTAACTCTTTCCTTTACTCCCCCACAGGACCATTGAGAGCCCCCGTCCCCACTGTCCAGGAGGAAGAGCCTGAGCTTCCAGACTCCTCAGAGGAAGCTCCAACTTCTGAGGGCGCAGCGCCAGCAGAATTCAGAGCACCCAGCACCAGCGCAGACACTCACACCTCGGTGGGCCCTCACAAGATAGAATAGTGTTGTCACCTGGTGTATCACAGCTCACAAGTGAGCATCAACAGATGGTGGAGACAGGGACAGCAGTGGAGAGTCCTCGTCGGAGGGCACAGGACTCTGCCAGCTCAGCTCAGCTGCATGTCGACCCCATGCCTACGGGCCCATCCAGAGGAAGAGCGGTGTTGGAACTCAAGGAACAGGTGCAGGAGTCTCTGGCAGGTTTTGTCTCTAGGGTAGCTGCGAATGTGGAGCGAATAGAGGAGTCCCTCGCTAACATGAGCAGAGCCTTTGTGAAGGCGTTGGCGCATGAACGCAGCACCACGGAAAGGATGGCAACCTCCGTGGAAAGGCTGGCTACGGCCATGGAGGCAGTAAGTTGTCGGAGTGAGGAAAACATGGTGAGTGTTCAGAATAGACTGACATCTCTGGAGAAGCGATGGTCAGCTACTGAACAGAGAAACCAGAGCTTCATGGAAGTCCTTCTGAGTAGGACTGCCAGTGCAGATACGGGTCCCCATGGCCCCTCTGATGTGCAGCAAGGTGCTCTCAAGCCACTTGCAAGCGCTGAGGGGGACCTGACCCATAAGAGGGAAGTTGGTGGCAGACATCAAGGAAGCGGGGGCTCCTCGCCAAGCGCTCACACTTACATGCCACTGCAGAGCCCTCGGTCAGAGCCCCACCAGAGTCCCCACCCAACTGAGATCGGCAACTCAAGCCTTGCACAGCCGCAGGAGCAGCAGACTGTTAATGAGCCCTCACAAGCTCGCAACCCCAGAGGACGCCCGCCAAAGGTGTCGAGGCAAGAGCAGCAACAAAGTGAGCAAGGGGCCTCCACATCTGCTGAAGCCACAGGGGAAGCACCACGTAGGAGTATGCGTAAAAGAAAGATAATGCACAATTAGTCACAAGGGTGTAATGTTGTGTGTATTTTTAACATGCCATCAGTTGCATATTGTCACAAAAAATACCGATGGGAAACTGTTACAGTTGTGGCGTGTGTCATTTCGCAAATGGGACTTCCACATTGAGGGCTTAGGGTGACTTGCAATTGTCAGTATGGTGGTCAGAGTGATAGGAATCCGCAGGCTCTTGGCGATGGTCTGATAAAAAGCTGCAAGGCAAAAGTGTTTGATTGTGCAGGCTAAGCAAATCTGGCCAAGTGCGTCCCTTGCATCCTGGGCAGCAATGTGGTCGCGCGCTGGCACCTTCTGGCCTGTGCAGCTTCAGGTGGGTGAGCGGCAGCTTGGCACTCCTATTGATGCTGCTACTGTTGGTAGTGCTGTTGTTCATGGTTCTACTGCTGCCACAGCTGGTCTTTGTCCGATTCTGATGTTCAGGAGGGAAGGAAATAAATGGTTCCCATGCTTCTGGTATATGCCTCAGTTGAGGAAGCGCTCAGTCATGGTGGCGAGAGGGGTTTCCCAGGAGGTCACACTGGAGATGTGTGTCAGGCTCCAAACTTCCAGAACAATGAGTAGGCCTGTTAAAAGTTCCCCCAGACCTGAGATAACAAAGCTCTGCCACCAGCAAATGATGATTGCTGAAAACTCCTTTTTAATGGTGGAGCTGCAGCTGTTAGTAAGCAGTACACTTGTGCTGCCGCCAGGATTCACTGGCGTGTTCCAGAGGAGGCGTGAAGCACGTGGGAAAAGTGTTAAAATCAGAAAGGCCTCTCAAAATGGGATAATAGAGGCAATTAAGTGGTATTTAAGGGCCTGAAGGGCCTATCCCGCCTCTTGGAGGTGGGATGGAGACGGGGTCAGAAAACTCGCATGTGGGAAAATTGCTCGGAGGCGGGATGGAGGTGGGATCGGGCATGCCCGCCAGTTTTTGTGATTTTAACGCCTCACATGCCTCCAATCCCGCCTCCTCGGGCCTGGTAAAATCGAGCCCATAGAGTCATAATGGCACAGAAGGAGGCCATTCAGCACATCAAGTCCGTGCTGGCTCTCTGTAGCACAATCCAGTCAGCCCCATTCCCCCACACTATCCCCATAGCCCTGTAAGTCTATTTCCCTCAAGTGCCTATCCAGTCTGCCCTTGAAAACATTGACTATTTCCGCTTTCACCACTTCCGTCGGCAGCGAATTCCAGGTCATCACCAATCGCTGTGTAAAAAGTTTTTCCTCACATCCCCCCTGTATCTCTTGACCAAAACCTTAAATCTGTGTCCCCTAGTCCTTGTACCATCGACTAGTGGGAACAGCCTTTCCCCGTCTAGCCTATCCAAACCTGTCATAATCTTTTACATCTCTATCAAATCACCCCTCAACCTCCTTTGCTCTAATGAAAACAAATGCAGCTTCTTCAACCTGTCCTTGTAGCTAAGATCCCCCATCCCCTGAAGCATTCTGGTAAATCTCCTCTGAAACCTCTCAAGGACCTTCACATCCTTCCTAAAGTGTGGTGAACAGAATGGATGCTCTACTCCACAAGTGGCTTCCACATCTGCTGATGCCAAGGGGGAACCACCACGTAGGAGCAAACATAAGAGAAAGATACTGCACAAATAGTCACAAGGGTAGTCACTTGGTTAAATGTGATGGTTAATGTTGAAAAGCCATCAGTTGGTTATTGTGAATAAAAATTCTGATGGCAACTGTTGCAGTTGTGGCGTGTGTCATTTTGCTAATGGGACTTCCATATTGAGGGCTTAGGATTACTTGCAATTGTCAGCATGGTGGTCAGAGTGCTAGGAATCCGTTGGTTCTTGGCCATTGTCGATGCTCTGGTAAGAAGTTGCAAGGCAAAAGTGCTTGATTGGCTAGGCTAAGCAAATCTGGCTAAGATGAGTGCATTCCTTGCATCCTGGGCAACAATGTTTTCGCGTACTGCTGCCGTTGGTTGATGGGCCTCTGCAAGATGTTCTTTTTCGCTCTTCTCCTCCTCCTCCTCTTCCTCCTCGTCTGAGGAGGATATGTGAGGAGCCACTTGGTCCTCAGGAATCTGCAAGCCACAACGCTGTGCCATGTTGTGAAGTGCACAGCAAACCACGATGATTCTGGAGACCCTGGCTGCTGAGTACTGCAGGGCTCCACCTGATCTATCCAGGCATCTGAAGCGCATCTTCAGCAAGCCGATGGTTTGCTTGATTATGGATCTGGTGGAAATGTGGCTGTAGTTGTAGCTCTCCTCAGCTTCGTTGGATGGGCTCCTCAATGGCGTCATTAGCCATGTCTTCAGGGGATAGCCCTTGTCTCCAAGTAGCCACCCGTTAAATTGGTCTGGCAGACTGAAGAGCGGAGGCACACTAGACTGGTGCAGTATGAAGGAGTCATGGCAACTGCCAGGGTACTTGGCACAAACATACAAAATTTCCTTCTTGTGGTCATTCACCAGCTGCACGTTGAGGGAGTGGAAGCCCTTGCGGTTGACAAAAATACCTGGATTGCGATGGGGTGCCTTAAGGGCCACATATGTGCAGTCAACGACACCCTGCACCCTTGGAAAGCCTGCCAGATTAGCTAATCCAACCGCACGCGCCGTGACACTTGCTTGATCCTTGGAGAAATTGATGTGATTGTGCGCGATGGCAAAGAAGACATCGGTTACCTGCATGATGCAAGTGTGTGCGGCTGCCTGGGAGATGCCGCTGATGTCTGCTGCTGACCTCTGGAATGAGCCTGAGGCAAAAAAGTTAAGTGCGGTGGTGACTTTGGCGGCCACTGGTAAGGGGTGTCCACCTGGTCCTCTGGGCTCCAGGTCTTGCTACACCATTGCGCAGATGTCACCCACTACGTCGGAGCCGCCTTTGGCACTGCTGCTCAGTCATGTTGAGGTAGCTGATCCTCTGTCTATAGACCCTGTTTGGGGGGTATCTCCTGCGCCGACGGGCTTCCATGTACTGGCGCCTTCTGGCCTGTGCAGCTTCAGGTGGGTGAGCAGCAGCTTGGCGCTCCTGTTGTTGCTGCTGCTGTTGGTGCTGCTGTTGTGCATGGTTCTGCTGCTGCCGCGGCTGGTCTTCATCCGAATCTGATGTCCAGGAGGAAAGGAAATAAATGGCTCCCATGCTTCTGGTATATGCCTAAGTTGAGGAAGCGCTCAGTCAATGTGGCGAGAGAGGTTTCCCAGGAGGTCACACTGGAGATGGGTGTCAGGCTCCAAACTTCCACAGCTATGGTTATGCCTGTTAAATGTTCCCCCAGACCTGAGACAACAAAGTCCTGCCACCTGCAAATGATGACTGATCAAATCTCCTATTTAATGGTGGAGCTGCAGCTGATAGTCAGCAATCCACTTGTGCTACCGTCAGGTTTCACCGTCGTGTTTTAGAGGAGGCATGCATCATGTGGGAAAAGTGTTAAAATCAGAAAGACCTCTCAAAATGGGATTATAGAGGCAATTCGGTGGTTGTTAAGGGCTTTAAGTGCCTATCCCGCCTCTTGGAGGCGGGACGGAGATGAGATCAGAAACGACGCATTTGGCAAAATTGCTTGGAGGCGGGATGGAGCCGGGGTCGGGCCCGCCCGTCACTTTTTGCAATTTTAACACCCCACACGCCTCCATTCCCGCCTCCTCGGGCCTGGCAAAATCGAGCCCATGGAGTACAAAAGCATGGAAATTATGATGAACCTGCATAAAACACTGGTTCGGCCTCAACTGGAATATTGTTTCCAATTCTGGACACCACACTTTAGGAAGGATGTGAAGTCCTTAGAGAGGGTACAGAAAAGATTTACAAGAATTATTACAGGAATGAGGGACTTCAGTTACATGGTTAGACTGGAGAAGCTGGGGTTGCTCTCCTTAGAGCAGAGACGATTGAGAGGAGATTTGATAGAGGTATTCAAAATCATGAGGGGTCTGGACAGAGTAGATCGAGAGAAATTGTTCCCATTGGCAGAAGGGTCGAGAACCAGAGGACAGATATTTAAGGTGATTGGCAGAAGAACCAAAGACGACATGAGGAAAAACTTTTTTACTCAGCGAGTGGTTAGGATCTGGAATGCACTGCCTGAAAGGATGGCTTTCAAAAGGAAGTTGGATAAGTACTTGAAGGAAAAAAATTTGCAGGGCTACGGGGAAAGAGCGGGAGAGTGGGACTAGCTGAAGTGCTGTTGCAGAGAGCCGGCACGGGCTCAATGGGCCAAATGGCCTCCTTCTGTGCTGTAACCATTCTATGATTCTATGACATTTCACCGGCTGCTGACATCAGTCACCATATGGGTGATTGTTGTATGCCATGTGGCTTTTTGAAATGTTATTCCTGGGATGTGCCCCTCTCCCCATCTCTCACCACCAGCATCTCTTGATCTCCTGAAATTTCCAGAGCCGCCTCCACTGCTGCTGTGAGGTGTGCATTCACTGGAGGGCCACCTCCGGTTCTCTCCCTCTCCCTGTCGCTGTGGGCTGCCTTCTCCTGCAAGGAGGGAAAGAAGAAAAGTTTGAGTGAGAGTGATGGAATGATTATTATGAATGGATGTGTTTCGTCTGTAGAGGGTGACTATGGGGGAGTGGTGTGCCAATGCCAAGTGGCCTTCTTCTGTGGTGTTACTTGCTATGATTGCATTAGGATGAGAGTGAGGGGTGGTTAGTCAGATGTGGCTGTGAGTAGGTACATAGAGAGAGAGGTATGTTGGTGTGAGGAATGCTGAGCAGGAGTAGGATTGGGAAGGCAGAGTGATGGGGATGTGGTGACAGGTACATCAGGATGAAGGTGAATTTGACATTGCACTCACCATTCCTGACCTCTTGAGATCATTGAAGCATTTCCTGCACAGTATCCAGGTCCACCTCACCTCATCCCTGCTGCTGACCTCTTCAGCAATATCCAGCCAGGCTCTCTTTGTTGCTTGTGGAGATTTTCTTTACCTGTCATCAGGGAAGAGGACCTCCCTGCATGCTCTGACAGCCTCCACAAGAGTATGCAAGGAAGAATTTGAGAACCGGGTGCAGCCCTCTGCCTTTGGCTATCCATGTTTCAAAAGTTTTATCTCTCCTGCGGCCTTTCTTTGACAGCTTCCACCCTCCTCTGGAAACCTTCAAATGAGTTCAGTGCAAGGCTGCTTTAAATATGGGCGCTGGAAATGAGTCATTGATGACGTCATCAGACCCACACCATTTAATAGGGCCAGGAAACGCGCATGACTCTTTCAACTGGAGCCATTAAGTGCAAGTCACTCTGAGCAGCGCGTTGCTGAAAACATCGTGTTTCGGACCCGCTACGCCGCCCGCACGCACCCAACCAGACGCAAAGGTGAAAATTCCGACGAATAATTGACTAATAAAAATCCATTCTCTACAAATGATCACTGTTTTCATTTCTAACCATCAACAAGAATAACCCACAAACAGCTGCTTTTATTCACACTGCTGTCTCTCACATGATAACACTAGTTTTTGTTTACATGTATTGCTTCTGTTTATTTTGTGCAGAGTTCATAATAGAAAAGTACAATTGTCATATATTTATATAAATTCATCACTTGCCTCAACTAAAAGCTTTGAGAATTATATCTCCAGTTTCTTTCAATGTATTTTGGAAAAAGTAAACAAACTCTCAAATCCTCACAGCATGAGGAGACATGTCCCTCAGTGCCTGTTCATGCACTGATTGCATGTTGGGAAATTCTGCAAACTGCGCATGCTCAGAATGCACAAATATGACTGAAAGCTCTCTCTTAACTATTGTGAGTTAAAAATATTCAGTTGAAGCCCAGGCTTTTGAGACAGGCTGAGGCCTTCAAGTAAAAACTTCAATGAAGATGTTAAAATAGGCTGACCAGACATTCCTGTTTTCTAGGGACAATCCCCGGATTAAGTACTATGTTCCCGGGCAAACAATGTCACTGGAAGTGTCCCCGGTTCAGAAAACTCATCCCCGAGTCTTTGTTTTTAAAAATGCAAATGAACAGAACCTGGGGGGAGGGGGGGAGATTCTTGGCCCATTCCCGCCCGGTTTGAGCTCAGGAATGGATTCCAGGATCGGTTATACGGAGGCAACAATGGCGGCCCCACCTTCCCACAATGCAGCACGGCGGAGAAAAGGTCCCATCGATAGCTCGGGCCGCACTGCACTCTGGGTGATTGAGTCACCTGAGCCCGGGTTTTGGCCAATAATGACTGGCTAGAGGGTGGAACCTTTACAATGTGTGTGGGAAGCCGAAGGCGCAGTGAGAGCTGGTGAGTGAGTGGATTTACTTTACCTCAGATTAGTATGGTGCATCAGAAGGTTATTTTACCGAATAAGACAAGCTCTAAATTCCCCCACCGGGAAGAGGTTCTGAAAACTTCTGATAAAGAGGGTATTTCACACCTTATGTGGAAAATCTCAACCGGTTTGGAACAGATTTAAAATTTAGAAATTAAAAGTTAGGTTATTCGGGGACAAGTGTTGATGGTACAGCACTATTGCCAGAACACATGCAAGGTTCGAGATTCAGTGTAAACTGAAAATGGCATTCTCTCTACATATATTCCACTAGCTGAAGCAGCAAATTGTCCTGCCAGTTTTCTTGAAATGCATCCTGGCTATGTTGCTATGCTCCCGCCCTGTGTGTCCCCGGATTCAGTTTAGAAAATATGGTCACCCTATGTTAAAAGTGAAGAAAAGAAAGAAATAACTTGCATTTATATAGTGCCTTTCACAACCTCAGGATGTCCTAAAGCAGTTCACAGTTAATTAAGTACTTTTGAAGTGTAGTCACTGTTGTAATATAGGAAACGCGGCAGCCAAAAATGCTCACAGTAAGGTCCTACAAACAGCAATGTGATAATGACCATATAATCTGTTTTGAGGGATATTGGTTGAAGGATAAAAATTGGTCAGGATACCGGGGAGAACCTCCCTGCTCTTTGTCGAAATAATGTCATGGGATCTTTTACGTCCACCAGACAGAGCAGACTGGGCCTCGGTTTACTGTTTTATCCTCTACCCTCCAAGATCTCTGCGCTCCTCCAATTCCGGCCTCTTGTGCATCCCTGATTTTAATCGCTCCACCTTTGGTGGCTGTGCCTTCAGTTGCCTGGACCCTAAGCTCTGGAATTAACTCCCCAAACCTCTCCACCTCTTAAAACACTCCTTAAAACCTACCACTTTGACTAAGCTTTTGGTCATCTGTCTTAATATGTGGCTCAGTGTCAAATTTTGTTTGATAATGCTCCTGTGAAGCGCCTTGAGACATTTTACTATGTTAAAGGTGCCAAATAAATGCAAGATTTTATCGTTGTTGTTACCCAAAAGACGCCACCTCTGACAGTGCAGTGCTCCCTCATTATTGTACTGTAATGTCAGCCTAGATTATATGCTCAAATCGTTGGACTTGAACCCACAACCTTTTGACTCAAAGGCAAAAGTGCTTACTGCTGAATCACAACAGACACCCAATAAAGACACATAAATTTAAGCATGCCATTGCAAAACATGTAATTTTTTGAATTGTTTATTTTGGTTAAAGCCTTATTTTGGGAATTAGAAATTTCAGTTAATGAGAAAAAATGGCTTTACTTCCAACAGCACCTCCCAGCCCTATAAACTGTGAAGGACGAGCAGAAGGATCATGCGAACACCATCACTTTCATGTTCCCCTCCAAATCATACACTTTTCTGACTTGAACATATATCATCATCCCTTCACTGACACTGGATCAAAATCCCAGAGTTGCCTACCTACCACCATTGTAGGAGAACCATCGGCAAGGACTTCAGCAGTTCAAGAAGAAGGCCCACCGCCTACTCAATCGGCAATACCGAAACGTCAACTCAAATTTCTCTCCACGGATGTTGCCTGACCTGCTGAGTTTTTCCAGCATTTTCTGTTGTTATTTCGGCAATAAATGTGACCTTGACAGTGCTGCCCAAATCCCATGGAAAAAATACGGCTGTGCTATCAACTCCATGTATTAGTCCACAAGCATAATACAGATACTCAATCAAGAATATAAATCAACGTGAAACTGAAAAACAATTAGAAAAACAGTAAATAATCACAGGGAGAAAAGATAGAAGTGAACGAGACTGCTGAGCAAAGATTTCAACTTTCTATTAAATTTGAAAGAAAGTCCTGTCAAAGTGGGAGTGAACATGGGAAAGTACAGCCATTACATCTAAAGTAGGTCAAATGAACAATGAGATGCAATTTGTTCTGAGTCAATAAAGTCTGGAACTTGGAAGAAATAAAAACTGTTCAAGTAAACCTAAGTGTGTACTTCTTAGATACAGTTCACATAAAAACGTGATTTGTTTGGGGGGGAAGGGCCTTATTTATTGTGTGTAGCATGAGAAATGATATAGTGCTGTCAAAAGAACTTTCATTTAATCATCATTCATACAGTGCGTAGCTTACAAAAAGCAGAACAGTCAGGTCCAGTTTTGATTTTGTTTGGGGCATCACTGTTTGAGGATGAAATAGGTTCACTTGGTGGAATGAACAATATAACTTCTGACTGAATTTAAGAAGAAGAATGCAAATTATTTGTCATTAAAGAGTGGTGTTTATACTTTCAAGTGTCTCAGGTGTCATGAGGTGCAGGGGTTCAGTCCAGGGACTGTGTCATCAGTATGTTGTGCAGCCTAAGAAGTGAAGCTGCATCACCTGTATTACACTCGTAAAAGCCTTGTGTTGTGGCAGAACCACTGAATGACTCTGGCTGACTGTATATAATTCCCTTTAATGATGTTCTAACACCAGCATAAACCTGTACCATTGTGTTAGGCATTACTGTGTTTTGCATATAGAGTTTGCATGTACGGGGCGTGGCCCCTTTAAGAGCACGGGAAAATGTGGGCAAACATGATGATGTCACGTCGCAAGCCACGGGGCTGCCCAGGCAGTCCTCGTGGAGTCTCTGACCTGTTTACTTGTTCCCTGGTGTCAATCTCAGTTATTTATAGGATTCCGTCAATTCCTACATTGGTGACCCCGTTTTTGTGAAATTTTCACAAAAGAAGAGCACAGCATGGAAGCAAATGCTGTTTCACTAAAGCTGCCACAGTTCTGGGAGCAGCAAGTGACCTCGTTGTTTATTCAGGTCAAGGCCCAGTTCGCCCTGCGGAGCATCGATGCGGATCAGACCAAATACCTGTATGTGGTTTCCGCACTCGACAGCTCTACCGCCTCTCAGATCGTCAGCCTCCTCGAAAACCCCCCAACGAGCGTAAGTATGAAACCCTCAAAGCACGGTTACTGCAGGTTTTCGGGCTCACAAAATTGGAGTGCGCCCGTCGATTACTCGCGATGCCCGGCCTCGGGGACTCCAAGCCTTCAAAGTTGATGAGCCAAATGCTCACACTCCTGGGCTCAGAACCGGAATGCTTCCTGTTCCGAGAAATTTTCCTCAGCCAACTGTCTGAACAGGTGCAAGCTGCCCTAGCCAGATCTGAAATCGTGGACTGTGCAACACTCGCTGCGGAGGCTGACAAAATTTTCGCTGTAACTCGGCAGCACTGCGCCGCCACGAGGCACCCATCCCCCGCAGACGCAGCCCCAGCTTGTCAACCTGCTGGGCTGTGTTTCTACCACGCGCAGTTCGGCGCGAAGGCAAAGCGTTGCCGCCCTCCCTGCAGTTTTCCCCCCAAAAAAAACAACCAACAACTGCGACCACCGAGGAACGGGTCTAACGGGCACCCCGCGGCCGCAATGGCGATCGGCAACGCGGGAAAGTTGCTCTTCATCACCGGCACTCTCTCTGGTTGCCGTTTTCTGTGCGACACCGGAGCGCAGTGCAGCATTTTACCCGCGTCCGCCCTCGATGTGCAGACGGGGAATCACGGCCCCACCCTTGAAGTGGCCAATGGCGGAGCAATTCGGACCTTCGGCAGACGGCGAGTTGAGGTGTGCTTCGGGGGGCAACGCTTTCACTGGGAGTTTGTTACGGCCAAAGTTTCCCAGCCCCTCCTCGGCGCGGATTTCCTGTGTGCCAACAGCCTCCTGGTCGACGTCAGGAACCGACGGCTGATCAACACAGCAACTTTTAATTCTCTTCCGAGTTACCGCAGTAACACTACGTCACACACCGTCTCCTGTACGTTCCCGGCTCCTGATGAGTTCGCCCGCCTGCTCGGCGAATTCCCCAACCTGACAAGACCCAAGTTCTCCTCCACGGCCACGAAACATGGGGTGGAACACCACATCACCACCAATGGCCCCCCGGTCTACGCGCGGGCCCGGCGCCTGGAACCTGGCAAGCTGGCGGTCGCAAAGGCGGAGTTCGCAACCATGGAACGGTTAGAGATTATTCGCCGGTCGAATAGTCCCTGGTCTTCACCCCTCCATATCGTCCCGAAGCCTGGCGGCGGATGGCGGCCATGTGGCGACTATCGACGCCTTAATGACGCCACCACTCCTGATCGGTACCCGATCCCTCACATTCAGGATTTCTCTGCCCATTTGGCAGGGAACACCGTGTTTTCAAAAGTTGACCTCGTCCGGGGCTACCACCAGGTCCCAGTGCATCCACAAGACGTCCAGAAGACTGCAGTCATCACCCCATTTGGCCTCTTCGAGTTTCTACGAATGCCGTTTGGGTTAAAGAACGCCGCCCAGGCTTTCCAATGCCTGATGGACTCCGTGCTGCGGGACCTCAAATTCCTCTTCGTCTACTTGGACGATATTCTAATTGCCAGTCCTACTAAGGAAGAACATACCTGTCACCTACGCACCCTTTTTCGACGCCTCAGCCAACACGGCCTGATTATCAACCCGGCCAAGTGTCAGTTTGGCCTACACCAAATCGATTTCCTGGGGCATCGCATCACCTCAGAGGGAGTGGTTCCTTTACCTTCAAAGATGGAGGCGGTAACATCTTTTCCATGCCCACAGACCATAAAGGCCCTGCAAGAATTCCTAGACATGGTAAACTTTTACCACCGCTTCGTGCCTCAGGCGGCACTGCTCATGCAGCCCCTGTACGAGGCCCTCAAGGGCAAGACTGGCAAGAACCTAGTAGACTGGACGGATGACATGGCCCGAGCGTTCGCCGACACCAAACGCGCCTTAGCCAATGCGACTATGCTGGCGCACCCACTTCCAGGAGCCACCATCGCCCTCATGGCTGACGCAGTTGGTGCCGTGCAACAGCAGTGGGTGAACGGGACGTGGCAGCCGTTGGCATTCTTCAGCCGTCAACTACGGCAGAACGAGAGAGCATATAGCACGTTCGACCGGGAGTTGCTCACCCTTTTTCTGGCCATCCGCCATTTTCGGTTCCTGCTAGAAGGACGTCCTTTCACTGCCTTTGTGGACCATAAGCCGTTAACCTTTGCAATGGCTAAGGCCGCCGAACCGTGGTCAGCCCGACAGCAGCGCCAACTGACCTACATATCCGAATTCACCACGGATATACAGCACGTGTCCGGTAAGGACAACCTGGTGGCAGACTGCCTCTCCCGCGCGATTGTCAATACGGTTCATTTGGGCATCGACTACGCCCTCATGGCAGCGGACCAAGCCTCATACCCGGAGGTCCAAGCTTACAGAATGGCCATCACTGGCCTCTAGTTGGCCGACATCATGTTCCATGCGGCAGGTACCATGCTGTTGTGTGATGTCTCCGTACAGGATCCTCGCCGTCGTGCCGGTCGTCTGGCGCCGCAAAGTGTTCAACGCCATACATGGGTTGTCACACCCAGGAATGAAGGCCTCTCAGAAACTGATGTCAGTGAAGTTTGTATGGCATGGCATGTATAAGGATGTCCGCGACTGGGCCAACACCTGCGTAGTCTGCCAAACAGCCAAGGTCCAGCGCCACATCAAAGCTCCGTTGGCCACCTTCACAGTTCCGGAGCGACGTTTTGACCATGTCAACGTCGACCTGGTATGACCACTTCCACCCTCCCATGGTTTTTCACACATCCTGACCATGGTGGACCGCACCACCTGATGGCCGGAGGCGGTCCCCCTGTCATCCACTACTTCGGCGGACGTGGCCAGGGCGTTCATTTCCTCCTGGATCGCCCGTTTCGGAGTACCTGCAGATATTTCATCAGACAGGGGACAGCAGTTTTCCTCCGAACTCTGGAATGCAGTGGCCCAAGGATTCGGTGTCAAATTACACCGCACCACAGCCTGCGACCCACAGGCGAATGGCCTCTGCGAACGCTTCCACCAGTCAATGAAAGCCACCCTGAGGGCCAGTCTCCAGGACGCTGGATGGGCAGACAAGCTACCGTGGGTCCTGTTGGGCCTTCGCACGATACCCAAGGAAGACCTTCACTCTTCATCAGCGGAGCTGGTGTATGGTCAACCGCTGCGAGTCCCAGGGGACTTCCTACCAACATCGACAGAGCCATGGTCTGCGTCTGCTCAGCTTGCTAGTCACCAAGAGGCGGCCAGATGTTTCGCACCGGTACCCACTTCGCACGACGGGCTGCAGAGGTCACACGTTCCCACGGGGCTTCACAAGGCTGAATATGTTTTTATTCGCCATGACGCACATAGGGATCTGCTCATGGCCCCATATACCGGTCCCTTCCGCGTGTTGGAGGCAGGGGACAAAACCTTCACGGTAGATGTCGGCGGTAAACCTGACCACACTTCGGTCAACCGCTTAAAGCCAGCACATTTGGACCTCGACCGTGCCGTTGAGACAGCACAGCTGCCGAGACGGGGTCGGCCACCCATCGTCGTCACCGCAGACCAAATGCACCCGCCCGCCAGACCGCCAGCCGCCCAGCAGCCTCCGCCTCGAGAGTACAGGAGTCGTTCTGACAGGCTCGTCAGACACCCTCACCGTTTGACTTTGTCCGTTAAAGCGAATTCTGGGGGGGCGCATGTGGCAGAACCACTGAATGACTCTGGCTGACTGTATATAATTCCCTTTAACGATGTTCTAACACCAGCATAAAACTGTACCATTGTGTTAGGCATTACTGTGTTTTGTATATAGAGTTTGCATGTACGGGGCATGGCCCCTTTAAGAGTGTGGGAAAACGCGGGCAAACGTGATGTCGCAAGCCACTGGGCTGCCCAGGCAGTCCTCGTGGAGTCTCTGATCAGTAAAGACCTGTTTACTTGTTCCCTGGTGTCAATCTCAGTTATTTATAGGAATTCGTCAATTCCTACAGTGTAACATTTACAAGTATATTCTCAACAGAGAAGTGAGCCAATAGCTAGGACTGAAACGGCCCAAATGAAATATTAATATATTTAATATCATGAACGAATCCTCTGTAGGTCCCTCTGTTATATGTTTAGCAAATTACATTGAGAAGCTTCCCAAATCCCTTACTTCTGCCCTCTCTTTGCTGCAGCATGTTAGCCCGCTGATGTGTTGTACAACCAAGTCACCTTCCAATATTAATTTAACAGGGGTCTAAATTCCACATCCTTGTACTCGCTTCTCAGACCCGTTTAACATTGTGATGGCCTGTGCCCAATTTGCTCGGGTGCCAGGGCCATTGCTAAATTCAACCTGCAATTTTTTTTAGGTGGCCCTGACGCCCGCCTGTAAAAAGAGCAACATTGATTTAAATGTTGAAATGAGGATCCTGTGCCTGAATAAGGATCCATTTCCTAAATTTGTGTATGGAAGCGCCTGATTTGCTGAGTCTTAACCTCGACCAGGAAGTCATTGCCTTAACAGTCAGGAAGCATGCTGCTGAAGTGCTAGTTAAAGGGATACCAAAGTTTCCGTTTCAACTTGATAGGCTACTGGAGAGTGTTTTGGTGATTTTTGACAGTATTTTTAGCTACTATTAAATCAGAGAGTGATTTTTGGGAGGTCCTGCATTCTGTCAAATGATTGCCTTCCTAACATCGTTGGAACACAGGAATTTCATTTTGTCTGCCTTTGGGCTGCAACATGAGGAAACATAGAAACATAGAAACATAGAAGATAGGAGCAGGAGTAGGCCATTCGGCCCTTCGAGCCTGCTCCGCCATTCAATGAGATCATGGCCGATCATCCAAATTCAGTACCCTGTCCCTGCCTTCTCCCCATATCCCTTGATCCCTTCAGCCTCAAGAAATATATCCAACTCTTTCTTGAATATATTTAATGAACTGGCCTCCACCACCCTCTGTGGCAGAGAATTCCACAGGTTCACCATTCTCTGGGTGAAGAAGTTCCTCCTCATTTCAGTCCTAAATGGCTTACCCCTTATCCTTAGACTATGACCCCTGGTTCTGGACTCCCCGGCCATCCGAAACATCCTTCCTGCATCTAGTCTGTCCAGACCTGACAGAATTTTATAGGTTTCGATGAGAACCCCTCTCAATCTTCTAAACTCCAGTGAGTATAAGCCCAATCGACACAATCTCTCCTCATACGTCATTCCTGCCATCCCAGGTATCGGCCTGGTGAATCTTCGCTGCACTCCCTCCATGGCAAGAATGTCCTTCCTCAGGTAAGGTGACCAAAACTGCACACAATACTCAAGGTGCGGTCTCACCAAGGCCCTGTAAAACTGTAGCAAGACATCCTTGTTCCTGTACTCGAACCCTCTTGCTACGAAGGCCAGCATACTATTTGCCTTCTTAACCGCCTGCTGCACCTGCATGCTTACCTTCAGTGACTGGTGCACAATAACACCCAGGTCTCTTTGCACTTCCCCTTCTCCCAATCTATTGCCATTCAAATAATAATCTGCCTTCCTGTTTTTGCCACCAAAGTGGATAACCTCATATTTATCCACATTATAGTGCATTTGCCATGTTTCTGCCCAATCACCCAACCTGTCCAAATCGTACTGGAGTTTCACGACATCCTCCTCACAGCTTACCCTCCCACCCAGCTTTGTGTCGTCTGCAAATTTGGAGATATTACATCCAATTCCCTCGTCCAGATAATTAATATATATTGTGAACAGCTGGGGTCCTAGGACCGGTCCTTGCGGTACCCCACTAGTCACTGCCTGCCACTCGGAAAACGACCCGTTTATTCCAACTCTTTGCTTTCTGTCCACCAACCAGTTCTCTATCCAAGTCAATACCTTGCCCCCAATCCCATGTGCCTTAATTTTGCATGCTAATCTCTTATGTGGGACCTTATCGAAAGCCTTCTGAAAGTCCAAATACACCACATCCACTGGTTCTCCCTTATCTATTTTATCAGTTACATCCTCAAAATATTCCAGTAGATTAGTCAAGCATGATTTACCTTTTGTAAATCCATGTTGAATTTGTCCGATCCTGTCACTGCTTTCCAAGTGCTCTGCTATTACATCTTTTATAATAGACTCCAGCATTTTCCCCACTACCGATGTCAGGCTTACCGGTCAATAATTCCACGCTTTTTCTCTACCACCTTTTTTGAATAGTGGGGTAACATTAGCTACCCTCCAATCCATGGGTACCGTTCCAGAGTCTATCGAGTTCGAGAAGATGACCAGCAATGCATCTACTATCTCTAGGGCCACTTCCTTAAGTACCCTGGGATGTAGACCATCAGGCCCTGGGGATTTATCAGCCTTCAGTCCCATGAATTTTCCTAACACCATTTCCCTACAAATACTGATTTCTTTCAGTTCCTCCCTTTCATCAGACCCTATGTTCCCCGACATATCTGGGAGGTTATTTGTGTCCTCCATTGTGAAGACAGAACCAAAGTATGTATTTAGTTGGTCTGCCATTTCCTTGTTTCCCATTATAAATTCCCCTGATTCTGACTGTAAGGGACCTACGCTTGACTTCACCAATCTTTTTCTCTTCACATATCTATAAAAGCTTTTACAGTCAGTTTTTATATTCCCTGTAAGCTTACTCTCATAATCTATTTTCCCTTTCTTAATTAATCCCTTTGCCCTCCTTTGTTGACTCCTAAACTGCTCCCACTCCTCAGGATTATTGCTTTTTCTAGCCAATTTATATGTTCTCTCCTTGGATCTTATGCTATCCCTAATTTCCCTTGTTAGCCACGGTTGAGTCACCTTTTTTGTTTTATTTTTATGCCAAACTGGGATGAACAAATTCTGTAGCTCATCCATTCGGTCTTTGAATGTTTGCCACTGCCTAGCCGCCGTCAACCCTTTGAGTGCCATTCCCTAATCAATCCTACCCAACTCGCTCCTCAGACCATCATAGTTTCCTTTATTTAAATTGAGGACCCTTGTCTCTGAGTCAACTACTTCATTCTCCATCTTAATGAAGAATTCGATCATATTATGATCGCTCCGACCCAAGGGGCCTCGTACAACAAGAATGCTAATTAATCCTTTCTCGTTACATAATACCCAGTCTAAGATGGCCTGATCTCTGGTTGGTTCCTCGACATATTGGTCCAGGAAACCATCCCGTAAACACTCCAGGAATTCCTCCTCCACAGTATTGTTACTAATTTGGTTGGCCCAATCTATATGTAGATTAAAGTCACCCATGATGACTGCTGTGCCCTTATTGCACGCTTCTTTAATTTCCCTTTTAATGCCATCCCCAACCTCCGCCTTACTGTTTGGAGGTCTATATACCACTCCCACTAATGTTTTTTTCCCCTTAGTATTTCTCAATTCTACCCATACAGATTCCACGTCATCAGAGCTAATACCCTTCATTACAATTGTATTAATCCCTTCTTTAACCAGTAATGCTACCCCACCTCCCTTTCCTTTTTGCCTATCTTTCCTGAATATCGAATACCCCTGGATGTTGAGTTCCCAGTCTTGGCCATCCTTGAGCCACGTTTCAGTAATCCCAACCAAATCATATCCGTTTACCTCTATTTGCGCAGCCAATTCATCCACCTTATTACAAATGCTCCTCACATTAAGACACAAAGCCTTCAGGCTTCTTTTTTTAACGCTCTTAGACCTATTAGAATTATTATTTACTGTGGCCATGTTTGATTTAAACCGTTGATTTCTCTGACTGCCACTTTTGTTTTTCTCCTTCCTATCTTTTGCTTTTATCCCTGTTTTCCTTTCCTCTGTCTCCATGCTCAGGTTCCCAACCCCCTGCCATTTTAGTTTAAACCCCCCTGAACAGCACTAGCAAACACTCCCCTTAGGACATCGGTCCCGGCCCTGCCCAGGTGCAAACCGTCCCGTTTGTACTGGTCCCACCTCTCCCAGAACCGGTTCCAATGTCCAAGGAATTTGAATCCCTCCTCCTTGCACCATTCCTCTAGCCACGTATTCATTTGAAATATCCTCCTATTTCTACTCTGACTAGCATGTGGCACTGGTAGCAATCCTGAGATTACTACCTTTGAGGTCCTATTTTTTAATTTACCTCCTAACTCCCTATATTCTGCTTTTAGGACCTCATCCCATTTTTTACCTATATCGTTGGTGCCTATGTGCACCACGACAACTGGCTGTTCACCCTCCCCCTCCAAAATGTTCTGCAGCCGCTCCAAGACGTCCTTGACCCTTGCACCAGGGAGGCAACACACCATCCTGGAGTCTCGATTGCGGCCGCAAAAACGCCTATCTATTCCCCTTACAATTGAATCCCCTATCACTATAGCTCTTCCACTCTTTTTCCTCCCAGCCTGTGCAGCAGAGCCACCCATGGTACCAGGAAGTTGGCTGCTGCTGCCTTCCCCTGATGAGTCATCCCTCCCAACAGTATTCAAAGTGGTATATCTGTTGGAGAGCGGGATGGCCACAGGGGACTCCTGCACTACCTGCCTGCGCCTCTTACTCTGCCTGCTGGTCACCCATTCCCTTCCTGCCTGTACACCCTTTACCTGCGGTGTGACCAGCTCGCTTTTTGTGATATTCACGACGTCCTCAGCATCGCGAATGCTCCAAAATGAATCCATCCGCAGCGCCAGTGCCGCAATGTGGTCTGTCAGTAGCTGCAGCTGGACACACTTCCCGCACACATGGTCGTCAGGGACGCAGGAAGCATCCCTGATTTCCCACATAGAGCAGGAGGAGCACACTACGGGGCTGGGCTGTCCTGCCATGACTTACCCTTTAACTAATTAATTAAAATTAAATGAATCCCACCAATTTCGCTACAGTTAAATGATATATTTAAGGGCCCTGGTTTACAAACTGTTCCCGCTACACCACAGCAACCTTAAAAACTATAAACCACAGACTTAAAGTTTAAAACGAGAGAAATACTCCAACCAATCACCTACCTGTTTTGTGGTGACGTCACACCTCGAATACTTTTCACCTCTCTCCTTCCCTGAGATTGGAGATTGGTACGCCTACCTGAGCCTCTGGGGCCTTTTGTAGTCGCTCTGCCGCTCTGCTCTGCCTCCAGCCGCTGCCGATGCCGCACTGAGGCCTACCTGAGCCTCTGGGGCCTTTTGTAGTCGCTCTGCCGCTATGCTCCGCCTCCAGCTGCTGCCGATGCCGCACTGAGGTCTACCTGAGCCTCTGGGGCCTTTTGTAGTCGCTCTGCCGCTCTGCTCCGCCTGCCGCCGCTGCCGATGCTGCACTGAGGCCTACCTGAGCCTCTAAGGCCTTTTGTAGTCGCTCTGCCGCTCTGCTCCGCCTGCTGCCGCTGCCAATGCCACACTGAGGCCTACCTGAGCCTCTGGGGCCTTTTGTAGTCGCTCTGCCGCTCTGCTCCGCCTGCCGCCACTGCCGATGCCGCACTGAGGCATCCCTGAGCCTCTGGGGCCTTTTGTAGTCACTCTGCCGCTCTGCTCCGCCTCCAGCCGCTGCCGATGCCGCACTCAGAGGAGCATCAGCACCAAGGAAGGCAGCAGAGGGCTGCACAGGCTGCTGGAAGAGGGTGAAGGAGAGCAAAGCAGACAAGGCCTCACACCATGAGGGTGTAAAGGAACTGGATTTCCTACCTCACCTTTACAGAGGAGCAATGTGTCAGGTGGCTCCAGTTATCCAGGGAGACAGTGACTTAGCTCTGCCACCTGCTGAAGCAAGAATTACAGCACAGCACCAGGGCATCCACAGCACTACCTGTGGCTGTGAAAGTCAATGTGACCCTAAACTTTCATTCATCAGGCTCCTTCTAACATCCAGCAGGTGACATCAGTAACATCTCTTAGTTTGCTGTCCACACAGCAACGAGGAGGTCACAGATAAACTGCTTTCTAGGCAGAAGCAATTCATCACCTTCCCAATGGAGGCTGCCAAGCAGGAGGACAGCACAGTGGCTTTGCAAGAGTTGTTGGATTTCCTCAGGTGCAGGGGGCCATCGGATGCACCTACATGACCCTGTGTGGTCCTTTACAAGACAAAGTCCTCTACTACTACAGGAAAGGATTTGAGTCCTTAATGCGTAACTTGTCTGCAACCATAGGCAACGAATTATGCAGGTCTGTGCCTGGTATTTTAGCAGCAGTCATGATACCTTCATCCTGTGCTAGTCCTCAATAAACCCTTTTTTCCAACCAAATCAATGGGTGTCAGGCTGGTTGTATGGGGACAGGGGTGATCCTCTGAACAACTGGCTCATGACTCCTGTCAGGAACCCAGATACAGGCACATAGCATGCATACAATGAGAGCCATGCCAGAGCTAGGGCTCCCATGGACAGACTCCTCAAGCAAAGATTCCAATACCTTGATTAGATCTGGAGGCCTGCTTCAATATAGACCAGGACGAGTGTCAAGATTTGTCGTTGTGTGCTACCCAACTTCACCTTGGAAAGAGGGCAAGTATTGGAGCCACAAAAGCAGAATGAAGTTGAGGAGCAGGATGAAGGTGATCAGGAAGCTGAGGCCACAGGGAAAGTGCAAGATCCAGTAGTGCTGCCAGCTTCCTTAGTAGTCCTTGGCTGGTCATTGAACTTTTTTCTGCATTGCAACCAGGTCCTAGGAGCAATGCTTCTAGTGCTTGAAGGGATAATAACTAGTCCTAGCCCCTTTAGTGCTATCCCGGATCAGGCATATTCCCCAGACGTTCACTTTCAACTAAAGTTAGAGGTAGCCGAATTCTAAAGATGCTTAATTGGGTCTAAAGGTCCAGACTATCTCTCCCTAAAGGAAAGGAACAACCTGAAGATGTTACCGTCCTCCAGATAATACTTTTAATAAGTTTAGCTAGACTGTAACGTTCCAGATATTATGAAGGTCTGGGAAACTCCCCCAGAATTCTGCAACTCCTCATCAAAGAGCATACAGAGATTGAGTTCACGAGTTTGATACAGAAGTACTATGTGAGACAATTCTAAAAATATATAGATTTATTAAAGAACCGACATGTAATTTACAGTTGGTGATTCAATCGCAACATTATCAGTTCCAAATACAAAAATCTTACAATTCTATTATCAGAGATCCTTATTCTCAAATCTTAACTTCATTACATTTTTACATTTCTTAGTCTTATTCTAGGATATCCACCAAAATCAAATATAATACCATTGATCCCTGAGACTCAAAGAGTTTTAGACTTACAGAGCTTGCCTCTTTCCATTTGAAAGTTCAATTTTTATACCCTTTCTCAGTGCTATTTCCTTCGAAGTTTTCTGCTGATGTAAGTTAATTATCTCTAGTCATTTTTCTGCTGACCCCTGTTATCCTTACAGTTAGATCAGCTTGTAGCATTAAGAATTATGGCCTAGAAATTCGCTATCGCTGCGCCAGGTCTTTAGCGCCCGAAATTTTGCGCTCGCCCGGATTCCCGTAGCGCCCGCCTGAAATTCAGTTGCGGCGCCCCAAGACGGAGGCGGGCGCTATTACAGGGTTTGGCCGCCTCGCTTGGGGCGATGAAAGTCAATTGCAGGCGTCCAGCTGCCGCTGCGGCACCCGATGCGGTGCGGCAGGCTGGGGTACTGCAGGCCTCCTCCTTCTCTTAAGGAGGAGCTGCCTGCAGCCGTGAGATCGCCGCTGGATTCCCCCGGCAAATGAGCCCGGCACCACGGAGAAGCGCCGGGCTCGCGGGAGTCAGACACCAATGCCGCGGGGGGGTGGTGCAGGAGTCCGGGGAGGGAGGTGCGGCCAGGCGGCCGCCGGGAAAGCGGCCGACCGCCCCTCCACCTTTATGCGCCGGCCTCTCGGAGCTGCAAGGCCCCATTTTTCAAAAGCTGTTTGCGGCCGCCACGGGCGAGGCGGCCGCAACTGAATTTGGCCCTCGGCACGGAATCGCATTGGAACCGGGGTGCTGCGCACACCGATGAAGTCATCGGTGCCGGCGCAGCGCTACCGGCTAACGCCGATGTTAGGGACCAACTGAATTTCGGGCGCTAAAAAACTTCCGGCGCAAACCACTCTTTAGCCAATAAGCGGGCGCAAACGCGACTGAATTTCTAGGCCTATGTCTCTACCTTTAGGTGTTCGAAGCTAATTATAAAAAACGGTGTGGAGCAGGTGCATCTATTTGATGTCATTCTTACCAAAGTCTTCTGTTTGTGTCTTTTTATGACGTGTAAATGAAAAACACCTCAACCGGGTGCCCCATTGTTTTCTTAGTTACCTCAACTGGTTGTAACACAGACTTGTGTCTCCCGTGTTTCATTTGATGTCATTTTTATGAAGGCATATGTTTCTTTAATTTTATGTGATTCTTTCCAAAGTGTTGGTTTAAGACACCTTAACAGGGTATACCATTGTCTTTTTTCCAAGGCTTCAGACTTTCAGGAACCCCCAACCTCATGTTTCAACAAGGTTATTGATTCAGTGTCAACAACTCATCTTATCGCAACAGCTTGTATGCTGTTTACAGCTTTTCCATTGTTGAGGCTTTCAGATTTCCAAGCCCAGTATATCATGTTTTAATAAAGTCAGAATTCTTTTATAGAATGGTGTATTTTTCTGAATAGGTATATTGCTTATTCCTTCACATGCTGACCTGCTCTGTCTACTGATGCCATAAAACTAGTTGAGGTATCTTCGTGCCAATGTGTTGAAAGATGAGATCTCTCCTCCTGCCATCATCCTCCATCAGCACCTCCAAAGCTGCAACTGAAAAGCGGGGAGCCCTTCCAGCGTCTCTTCTACCTGCCATTTCAATTAATTTGATTGCAGCCACAGTGCAACTCCCCTCTAAGAGGTGTTGGTTGCCTTTAACTGATGCCTGTGACGTCCGAATTATTGCCCCTCTCATGTTATGCGAGCTGCCAGTGAAGTGCACGAGTAGAGCTGGCAGCTCATGATAAGCCGCCATGACGACCTAGTTAGCACGGCCTGCAAGCCCACATAAACAGGTGTGTTAGCGGAGCGCTAACCATTTTGCCCCCATATTCGGCGATAACAAAGGATCATATACCAGTGACTATGGTATTGCTGACATCTATTAAAAAGAATTTCTTGCATTCAGATCTCAGCATTTACTCTTTGCACCAGGAAAGCATTCAATTACTGCCATTAGTCATGCTTATAATATCACTACTAATATTTGTTTGGGTTTTAATACTTGTCATTTGACCTATATACCCTTCAAAATTAGTAGAGTTTAAGTTAGATCAGCATGAATGATACATTCCAAATATAAAATGGAAAGACCAGGACTGTCAAGGGTACTTGTGATGCATCCATGCACTGACTGGATCCCTGCATATGGGCTAGACAGTGGAGCCATACTAATTCATATTGCCTTTTAACCACATTTGACCCCCAGCCAACTAATTTGGATGACAAAAATGAAGAATGACAATTGAGACTAAACAGGTCCTCTGATGGATCAAGAACAAAGTGTAAGTGCAGTAAAAGCACTATATTTACTGCCTGATACAGAGCCTTTGCTCTTAATCCCAGGCAACTTGTTAAAAAAATAACTGGTTAGTGGTTTCCTGTCATCATCCTTAATCCTTTTTTTTAACATCCTTTCCCACTCTGTACTGGACTACTGCTATCATGAGGCCTTTGTTTGGATTAGAGGTTCTAATGGCACTGATGTAATTATTCTAATCAAGCTGAGGATATTGGCTCTTTTGGAGTTTGGCCTCATTGCTTATCTATACAAGTGGAGTATGGGTTCATTGTGTTCTGCCAGTTTGTTATCCATGAGGCCAATCAGGGAACCACATTACTTTGCAATCAACAACCCACTGTTAGTCTGTGCTTAAAACCTTAAGTATGGTCTTATATATATTTGCCATAATTACAGCCCCTCACAGAGTTTGCATAAGATATAGACATCAGATTACAACGTTGATTTCTTCAAATTACTGCTTTCTTCATGGATTCTTCAGCAAGCTTGTGACAAAGGTGCCATGAAGCACCTGGAGCTGGCCGGCAGGTCAGTTCTGAGGGGAGGAGGGGGCAGGGCGATCCCGGGGAAGGCCTTGAATGGGCCGGCAGCGAGTTGGAAATTTTTGCAGATTCAGGAGGAGCAATCCTGGACCTACAGAAATAAAAACTGAAGATTTCCTGGGCATTTTTGTGAGCGGCCTCCAGTGATCCCTTTAAGGATTGCTAGTTAAGCTGTCCAACACTGGGTACAACTAGACGGAGTGTGTACAGCGCACATCCCACCCATTTGTACCTGAATTTCGCATTCAGGCTCCTGCAAGAAAAATGGACGGTCGTGAGTTGATTTTTCTCCCCTCGAGGAGGCTCATAAAGATGTGATATTTGACAAAAAGTAGCACAACTGTCAATGACAGAGGATTCAACGCCCAGACCTTACACAGTGCTGCTGAGTTGGGGGAGGATTTCCTACTTTTGGTTAGGAATTATGCACAGAATCATCTCTGGGAAACATCATGTAAATTGTAAAGTCTCACAAAACATACAAGGTGATGGTGGTGGTGGTGGTGGTGGGGGTGGTGGGTTTGGGGGAGGGCACATGAGCCACAGTGGTCATATACTAGACCTCCTGCCAGACTTTGAGGACATGAGTCAGCAGGGCAATCAGCTACTTTCGCACAATGTTCATGACTGCGTATTCTGGTAATACTTGGTGTCAGGATAAAGTTGCATATATCATGCAATTTGGCAGCAGGTGGATGGGCTCCATAATTAATCCACTGACCACATTGAGCAGTAAACCTGATCAGAAAACTACTTCCTTGATGCGCTGGACGCAACCTGTATTTGATCCCTTGAGTCCACGGAAGGCCATTCCGTGGCCAATGTGCTGCCAAATCTGGAGTGTGACCAATGTAGGGTTCTTTGAGCAAAACCTGTGTAGAAATCTGCATATATGCCTGACAAAATAATGATCATAGAATCATAGCAAGTGTAGCACAGAAGATTTTATTCAGACCATTGCACCTGTGCTTGTGCTAGCTCTTCAACTAGACCTATCAACTTTAATCCCATTTTCCTGCCCTTTGCCCATACCCTTTTATATTGGCCCAGTAATTCCGGTCCCAACGTGTGAGTACGGACGGGGTACTCACGTGTGGGCCCGTTGGAAGTGCCGGATTTCAGCATGCACAGCGCATGCGTGGAAAACCGGCATTTCCTCTCCTCTGAACCAAGGGGTTAAGAGGCGGTTCCCTAGCGACGTTTGAGGCAGCGCATACGTGTTGAACTTCGGTTTTTTTCACAGGTTTGTCCGTGCGTGAAGGCCTCCACTTTTTACGAATGTAAAAAGCAGACGTAAGGAATTAGTTTTATAAGGTAAGTGGTCTAATAATTAAAGTTAGAAATTTTTTTCCACAGGTTTATTATTTTTAAAGAATTTACAGTAAGGTAAGTTAATTTTTGGACCCGATTTCTTGAAAAAAAAATTTTGGCAGAAATTTGAATAATTGTTTAAATTAGTTTTTTAAAGTTATTAATAGTTAATTTAATTATTGGATTTTTAAAAAACTTTTATTTAAAGTTTAAGTAGTGTTTTGGGCGCCCGTACTTTTCATGAGTTTGACAGGTCTTATGTCTAACTCATGAATGGACTTTTGTAAACTCCCATTGGTTGCCCAGTGCTCACGTGATCCCAGCCAGCTCATCGCACTAAGTACGCCGCTGGGTCACGCACGCACAGCGCGCCGGGAGCTGAACCGGGCCACAGACCAGAAATCCACGCAGGCCCAGTCTTCAAATGTCAGCGCGATATATAAGTGTAGGTCGGGGGCTTGCACCCGCGGGAAGCCCCCGACCCAAATTTCTAGGCCATTATTCCTTTTCAAATACTTGTCCAATTCCATTTTAAATTATATTCTAGTTTCTACATCAAAACTCACTTGTTGTAAAAAATTCCATGTTTCAATAACTCTGTGTGTGAAAACATTTCTCTTAATTTCCCCCTTTCTTTTTCTATTCATAATCTTGAGTTTGATTCACCAACCATTGGAAACAATATTTTATTATTTACCCTCCCAAAGCATTTAACAATTTTGAAAACCTCTCTTATCCCTAGCCTGCTCTGTTCCAGTGGAGAAAAATTTTTTCAAGTCTTTCTTTATAACCATATAAGCTCTCATTCATGGTATCATTCTAGTGAATCTTTATTGTACATTTTCCATGACTCTCATATTTACTTACAATGGGCTATGCAGAACTGCACACAATACTCCAACTATTGTCTAACTAATGTCTTGTACAAATTCAATATCCTTCCTTTCGTATTCAATGCCCCATATTTAAAACCCAGAGCCTCGTTTGCCTTTCCTATTACCTTTTCTACCTCCCACCTTTAAAGATGTATGTATCTGCATCCCTAGATCTATCTGTGCCTCCACAACATTAAGGATTCTACCATTTAGAGTATACTTTCCTTCACTGTTCTTCTTTCACAAAAATCATATTTCTCTGCATTGAACTGAATCTGCCTTTTAATCTGCCAACTGCACTAATCTGACTATGTTCCCCTGCAGTCTCCTTCATTCTTCCTTGCAGTTTACCAAGCCCCTTAATTTGGTATCACCAGCAAAATTAAATATTCTTCTTACATTGTTCCAATGAAGCTCAACGTAAGCTCGAGGAACAGCGCCTCATCTTTCGATTATGCACTTTATGGCCTTCTGAACTCAACATTAAGTTCAACAATTTCAGACTATAACCTCTGCCCTAATTCTTCAGGCTGTATAATTTTGCCATCCCCATTTGCAACATTTTGGCCCAGAAATTCCGTTTGCAGCCCTCCCACGGGCGGAGGGTTGTGATTTGGAAAAATCTCTGCCTGGACAAGAGGGCTCCCGGGAGGCGCAGAATTCGTTGCTGTGCCTCTTCAAGCTGCCGGTGTGCAGTGCTCGCGTATCCAGGGGCGCAGGTAGTTCGCAGTGTCCCTGGGATCACGTGGGCCATGGGGAGCCAATCAGAGCAGGGAATCTCCATTCATAGATTTGACAGGAAGACCTGTCAAATCTATGAATAAGAGATCAGCCCCAAAACATAAGTAAAACTTCAAATAAATTTTTAAAAAGAATCACATTTTTGAAATGACTATAAATTACATAAATTAACTATTTTAAACAAAAATTTAAATTTTTGAAAAATTTAATTAACGTTTTTAACGGGGCTAAAAATAAACTTACCTTTCTTTAAAGTATTTTAAAATGATAAATCAGTGGAAACATTTTTTTTTTACTTTCTTCACCTCTTAGCCTGGTAAAAGCAGGCCTTGCGCCTCGGAGTTGCCGGCTGTACGCCTGCACGGTGGCATAGTGGTTAGCACTGTTGCCTCACAGCGCCAGGGACCCGGGTTCAAATCCGGCCTCGGGTGACTGTCTGTGCGGAGTTTGCACATTCTCCCCGTGTTTGCGTGGGTTTTCTCCGGGTGCTCCGGTTTCCTCCCACAGTCCAAAGATGTGTAGGTTAGGTTGATTGACCATGATAAAAATTGACCCTTAGTGTTAGGGGGGATTAAATACGTGGGGTTACGGGGATAGGGCTTGGGTGGGATGGCTGTTGGTGTAGGGACCGGGTGCTAGGGTTTGGATGATCAGCCATGATCTCGTTGAATGGTGGAGCAGGCTCGAAGGGCCGAATGGCCTGCTCCTGCTCCTATCTTCTATGTTTTCTAGGCGCAGCTGTTTCCGACTTACCTGGACTGAAGCAACTGTGAAAAAAACGGAAGTTTCAGCCGTACGCGCTGCCTATCCGGCGCAGGTGTTTGACCTGGCAAGCCCTTTCTTCAAAGAACAGAAGTTCCGGTTTCCAGCACATGCGCAGTTCATGCCTAAAACCGGCACTTCCATTGGCTCTACGGGTGAATACACAGCGTGTACACACCCGTAGGGAACGGAATTTATGGGCCTTTATTTTCCCTGCCTCCTACTTTAGCACAGTATATTCCTTCAGTTTCTTCCTCCCCTCCTGCCCCCCCTCCCTGCCCCCCGCCTCTGCACCTGCTTAAAATCTGTTACATCTCCAGCTTTTTCCAGTTTTGATGAAGGGTCCCAGACCTGAAATATTAACTTTGTTTCTCTCTCCATGGATGCTGCCTGGCCTGCTGAGTGTTTCCAGCATTTTCTGTTGTTATTTCAGATTTCCAGCATCTGCAGTATTTTGCTATTGTATTAAATATTCTTCTATTTGTGATCATGTCCAAATCATTTGGATAAATGGAAAACAAAAGAGGTCCGAGCACAGATCCCTGAAGACATCACTATCTACATCCTACCAACCCAAAAACATCCAGTTATCCTACTCTCTGCTTTCTGTGCACTAGCTATTTCTCTATTCATGTGGATACATTTCCTTTAATACCATGTGCCTCAATTTTTGCAACAAATTCCTTATTGAACACCTTCTGAAATCCATAAACTCAACATCCACCACATTCCTTTTATCTATCCATTATATCATTGCCTGATTTCTAATTGTTCACTAATTTTATCCATACTGTGGGCTCCAGCAATTTTATCAGCAATTTAGGCCTGTCCCTAGGATTTTTCATGGATGGAAAATTACGGGGAATCCATGCCTGAATTCCTGATACAGGCTTTTGTCAGGGAAACTCCATGTGAGGAGTGCAATTTTGCGAAGTTATCCTTCTAGGGTTGGAATATATAATTATTTACTCCGCAAAATCGCTACAAACATATCCTATATGTCCATTCAGAACAATGCAGTAATATAGTGTACTACAAAAAAAGCCATTGAACATGTTGAACTAGGGAACAATGTTGGAAACAAATCATTGGTATATGCAGCATAATGCATTATATTAGATCTGTAAGGTTTAAACACACTTTATATTGGAAATCAAATCATATATTTTAAAAAAAAGCTGAACATATTGACTTACATCTGTTCACAATAATAAAACTTGGTCAAACTGTAACTTAGAGCTCTGGTGAAGTAAAGGATTGAAATACTGGAGTATACAGAGTTACTTAAATGGATTAGATTTCCCCTCTAATACTTGGCTAAATTTATGATATAGTTTACTGACCATTTGCTGCTATTAAACTGATGTCAGAATATGTATAACATTGTAAATATGATCAAAGTATCCTCAATGTCTACTTTACAATATTCTGTCTGGCAGCAACTGCACAAGAAAATTATGAGCACTTCAAATATCTTAGTTTTCAAATCATGCACTAAGATCAAAATTGATTAAATTATGAAGCAAACCATGTACTTCAATTGAATCTTTAACTCAAGGCCTTTGCTGCACCACTGAATAGTTCTTTGTGAAGCGCAATTAGATTACTGTGCCTGTTGGACTACTAACATTAGCACAACCCTTGGCACAAATTCTAAGCCAACAGCATAAATACTTCCATGTAACTGCACAGAATGTTAATGTTCCTTTCTAGCAAGTGGGAGAGGGGGATGGGGAGGATGCTGAACCAAAGAAATGTCCATCCAACAGTTATAACCATTAGTAGCAGCATTCTACATATGTTTAAAAGTTTTAAAACAATTTAATTCCAGAGCCACCAGGCTTCTTTGACAGCACCTCTCAGGCCCAAAATCCACCACCTAGAAGGACAAGGTGCATGGGAGCACCATCACCTCCAAGTTCACTTCCAAGTCACACACCATCCTGGCTTGGACATATATCATTGTTCCTTCATCATCGCTGGGTCAAACTATGGAATTTCCTACCTAACATCATTGTGGGAGTTCCTTCACCAAACAGACTGCAACGGTTCAAGAAGAAGCTCACTGCCACCTTCTCGGGCAACTAGGGATGGGCAATAAATGCCAACCTTGCTAGCAATGCTCACATCCCAAGTGTGAATTTGAATAAAGCAACTACCACAGCTAGCACAGTATTGTCTGTTGCAGTCAAGCTCACTGCTGCCTTGAACTTCTTTGCCTCCAACTCCATTGTGGCTGCCACTGGAGATATCAGTAACATCAGTCAGTCTGCAGATCAGGCTTGCATTAAGCAGATGACTCTTCTTCTTGTTTGGCAGTCCCTTGGAACTGAGGATGACTTGCTTCCACACTAAAAATGAGTTCTCAGGTGACTGATGAGTCCAATGCAAGACCTACAGTCTCTGTCACAGGTGGAGCAGACGGTGGTTGAAGGGGCGGGTGGGTGGGGTGCTTGGGTTGATGTGCGCTCCTTCTGCTATTTGCGCTTGGCTTCCGCTTGCTCCTGGTGAAGAGACTCGGTGGGGGTGATTTTCATTCAAAAGTCGGGAAGGAGGCGGGACTACAACTTTCAGGGTTGTAGTCACGCCTCCATCGAGATGCGGCCAATCCATGCGATTTTAACTTGATTGACCTTGTTGAGCCCACCCAGTGGGCTCAGCAGGCCAATTAAGGGCCATCCGGCAACAGGTAACATCACAGACTGAAATTTCATCTGTTAAGACGTTTTGACAGATGAAATATCAGCGTTTCACAGCTGTTTGAAGCTGTCAAACACTGACAGTCTTACTTCTAATCTGAGTCCTTCTACACAGACTCAGTTAGAAATCTCACCAGCACAGAAAGCTGCAGGCTGTCACTTTTGACAGTTCACAGCCATTCTGCTTTCTGTGCTGGTTAGATGATGGACTCCAGAAACCTAGAGGAAGGAAGGCTGAAAAGGTAAGTACAGGTAATTTCAACTTCTTTACACACTTTAGACACACCAAACACACTTTAGACACACCAAACACACATTAGACACACCAAACACATTTACCTTTGCACTCATGCACCCATCATTCACCTGAACACCGACATCTCGACCCCTCCAAGTCCTTCAACCCGACGGCCCAACTCCTCTAACTTGGCATGGTTTGGAGCCATCGGGAATCCCACACTTCAATCTTTAAAATAGGGATTAGGCTAAAAACTGCCTGTTAACTACCTGTTAACAGGCAGTTAATTGTCACTAATCCTTTCCTGCCTCGGGTAGGCGGGTCCCAGTGCGGGGTGGGTACCCGCCTCCTTTGAAACTTACATGGAGGCGGGTTGGGTGCGGGATGGTGTCGGGACCCCCGAATTCGGGACTTTGACCCCCCGCACGCCTCCAATCCCGACTCCATGGGTCAATGAAAATCGACCCCGAGGTGTTCGGTGCCTTCCCGGATTCTTCTCCTCTTCTTTGTGCGGTCTTGGGCCAGGGATTCCCAGGTGTCGGTGGGGATGTTGCACTTTTTCAAGGAGGCTTTGAGGGTGTCCTTGAAGCATTTGCTCGGCCCACCTGGGGCTGTCTTGCCATCTCGGAGCTCCGAGTAGAGCGCTTGTTTTGGGAGTCTCGTATCGGTCATGCGGACGATGTGGCCCGTCCATCGGAGCTGATCAAGCATGGTCAAAGCTTCGATGATAGGGATGTTGGCCTGAGCAAGAACATTGATGTTGGTGCGCCTATCATGCCAATGGATTTGCAGGATCTAGTGGAGGCAACATTGGTGGTACCTCTCCAGTGCTTTGAGGTGCCTGCTGTACATGGTCCATGTCTCTGAAGCATACAGGAGGGCGGGTATCACTACTGCTCTGTAGGCCATGAGCTTGGTGTTTGGTTTGAGGTCCTGGTCTTCAAACACTCTCTTTCTCAGGTGGCCGAAGGCTGCATTGGCACACTGAAGGCGGTGTTGGACTTCGTCATCAACATCTGCCCTTGTTGACAGTAGGCTCCTGAGGTATGGAAAGTGGTCCACATTGTCCAAGGCCTTGTCATGGATTTTGATAATCAGGGAGCAGTACTGTGTGGCGGGGGTAGGTTGGTAGAGGACATTTGCCTTACGGATGTTTAGTGTTTCATCTTCAGTGCTTCAGTAAAGGTGCTGAATATAGGGAGTTAGGAGGTAAATTAAAAAATAGGACCTCAAAAGTAGTAATCTCAGGATTGATACCAGTGCCACGTGCTAGTCAGAGTAGAAATTGAAGGTTATTTCAGATGAATACGTGGCTAGAGGAATGGTGCAAGGGGGAGGGATTCAAATTCCTGGGACATTGGAACTGGTTCTGGGGGAGGTGGGACCAATACAAACTGGACGGTTTGCACCTGGGCAGGACTGGGACCAATGTCCTAGGGGGAGTCTTTGCTAGTGCTGTTGGGGAGGGTTTAAACTAAAATGGCAGGGGGTTGGGAACCTGTGCAAGGAGACAGAGGAAAGGGAAGCAAGTATAGAAACAAAAGACAGGAAGGAGAAAAGCAAAAGTGGAAGGCAGAGAAATCAAGGGTGAAAATCAAACAGGGCTACAGTAAATAATAATTCTAAAAGGACGAAGAGTGTTAAAAAAACAAGCCTGAAGGCTTTGTATCTTAATGCGAGGAGCATTTGTAATAAGGTGGATGAATTAGCTGTGCAAATAGATGTAAACGGATATGATGTAATTGGAATTACAGAGGCATGGCTTCAGGGTGACCAAGGCTGGGATTTCAACATCCAGGGGTATTCAATATTCAGGAAGGACAGGCAAAAAGGAAAAGGTGGTGGGGTAGCATTACTGGTTAAAGAGGAGATTAACACAATAGTAAGGAAGGATATTAGCTCTGATGATGTGGAATCTGTATGGGTAGAGCTGAGCAATACCAAGGGGCAGAAAATGTTAATGGGGGTTGTATACAGACCCCCAAACAGTAATGATGAGGTTGGGGATGGCATTAAACTGGAAATTAGAGATGTGTGCAATAAGAGCATAGCAGTTATCATGCATGACTTTAATCTACATATAGTTTGGGCTAACCAAATAAGTAACAATACTATGGAGGAGGAATTCCTAGCGTGTATACGGGATGGTTTCCTGGACCAATATGTCGAGGAACCAACTAGAGATCACTCCATTTTAGACTGGGTATTATGTAATGACAAAGGATTAATTAGCAATGTTGTGTGAGGCCCCTTGGGGAGGAGCGATCTTAATATTATAGAATTCTTCATTAAGATGGAGAGTGTAGTAGTTGACTCAGAGACTAGGGTCCTGAATTTAAATAAAGGAAACTACGATGGTATGAGGTGCGATTTGGCTAGGATGGATTGGGGAACATTACTTAAAGGGTTGATGGTGGATAGGCAATGTCAAACATTTAAGGATCGCATGGATGAACTACAGAGTTTGTTCGTCCCTGTTTGGCATAAAAATAAAATAAAAAAGGTGACTGAACCATGGCTAACAAGGGAAATTAGGGATGGCATAAGATCCAAGGAGAGGACATATAAATTGGCCAGAAAAAGTAGCAAACCTGAGGATTGGGAGCAGTTTAGGATTCAGCAAAGGAGGACAAAGGGATTAATTAAGAGGGGGAAAATAGAGTATGAGAGTAAGCTTGCGGGGAACATAAAAACTGACTGTAAAAGCTTCTATAGATGTGTGAAGAGAAAAAGATTGGTGAAGTCAAGTGTAGGTCCCTTGCAGTCAGAATCAGGGGAATTTATAATGGGGAACAAAGAAATGGCAACCAATTAAATACATACTTTGGTTCTGTCTTCACAAAGGAGGACACAAATAACCTTCCATAGATGTCGGGGAACATAGGGTCTGATGAGAGGGAGGAATTGAATGAAATCAGTATTTGTAGGGAAATGGTGTTAGGGAAATTGATAGCATTTAAGGCTGATAAATCCCCAGGGCCTGATACTCTACATCCTAGGGTACTTACGGAAGTGGCCCTAGAAATAGTGGATGCATTGCTGGTCATCTTCCAAAATTCTATAGACTCTGGAATAGTTCCCATGGATTGGAGGGTAGCTAATGTAACCCCACTATTTAAAAAAGGTGGTAGAGAGAAAATGGGGAACTATAGACCGGTAAGCCTGACATCGGTAGTGGGGAAAATGCTAGAGTCCATTATAAAAGATGTAATAGCAGAGCACTTGGAAAACAGTGACAGGATTGGACAAAGTCAACATGGATATGCAAAAGGTAAATCATGCTTGACTAATCTACTGGAATTTTTTGAGGATGTAACTGATAAAATAGATAAGGGAGAACCAGTGTATTTGGACTTTCAGAAGGCTTTCGATATGGTCCTACATAAGAGATTGGCGTGCAAAGTTAAATCACATGGAATTGGGGGTAAGGTACTGACTTGGTTGACAGACAGGAAGCAAAGAGTTGGAATAAACAGGTCTTTTTCCGAGTGGCAGGCAGTGACTAGTGGGGTGCTAGGACCCTAGTTATTCACAATATATATCAATGATCTAGACGAGGGAACTAGATGTAATATCTCCAAGTTTGCAGATGACACAAAGCTGGGTGGGTGTGTCTGCTGTGAGGAGAATGCAGAGAAACTCCAGTATGATTTGGACAGGTTGGGTTATTGGGCAGATACATGGCAGATGCAGTACAATGTGGATAAATGTGAGGTTATCCACTTTGGTGGCAAAAACAGGCAGACAGATTATTATCTGAATGGCAATAGATTGGGAAAAGGGGAAGTGCAACGAGACCTGGGTGTTCTTGTGCACCAGTCGCTGAAGGTAAGCATGCAGGTGCAGCAGGCGGTTAAGAAGGCAAATGGCATGTTGGCCTTCATAGTCAGAGGTTTCGAGTACAGGAGCAAGGATGTCTTGCTGCAGTTGTACAGGGCCTTGATGAGACCCCACCTTGAGTATTGTGTGCAGTTTTGGTCGCCTTATCTGAGGAAGGATGTTCTTGCCATGGAGAGAGTGCAGCGAAGATTCACCAGACTGATACCATAGATGGCCGGAATGATGTATGAAGAGAGATTGGGTCGATTAGGCTTATATTCGCTAGAGTTTAGAAGAATGAGAGGGGATTCCATTGAAACTTATAAAATTCTAACAGGACTAGACAGACTTGATGCAGGAAGGATGTTCCCGATGGCAGGGGAGTCCAGAACCAGGGGTCACAGTCTAACGATAAGGGGTAAGCCATTTAGGACTGAGATGAGGAGGAATTTCTTCACCCAGAGAGTGGTGATCCTGTGGAATTCTCTACCATAGAAGGCAGTTGAGGCCAACTTATTAAATATATTCAAGAAGGAGTTAGATATATTTCTTAAGGGTAAAGGGATCAAGGGATATACAGAGAAAGCAGGGATAGGGTACTGCATTTGGATGATCAGCCATGATCTCATTAAATGGCAGAACAGGCTTGAGGGGCCAAATGGCCTACTCCTGCTCCTATCTTCTATGTTTCTATGTTGATGGTGGTTTGGAGTTCTGCCTCATAGTGTGCGCAGATGCAAGCATTGTTTGCATACTGTAATTTGATGACAGAGGATGGGACGACATTGGATCTGGGCTGGAGGCAACCGAGTTCGAACAGTTTCCCGTTTGTTGTGTAGAGTAGCTCCACTCCAGCGGGGAGCTTACTGAGGGTGAGATGGAGCATTGAGGCCAGGAAGATCGAGAGGAGCATTGGTGCGATGACACAGCTTTGCTTGACCCCGGTCCGTACGTGAATTGGGTCTGTGGTGGATGCATTGGTCAGGATCATGGCATGCATGTCATCATAAAGCAGGCAGAGGATGGTGACAAACTTTTCAGTGCAGTCGAATTTGAGGATGACACTCCATAATCCCTCATGGTTGACGGTCTCAAAGGCCTTTGTGAGGTCAAAGAAGACCATGTACAGCAGTTGGTGCTGTTCACTGCATTGCTCTTGTAGTTGACGCGTGGTAAAGATCATGTCCATTGTGCCTCTTAGTGAGCGGAATCTGCATTGTGACTCTGGGAGGAGCTCTTCAGCCACTGGGAGAAGGCAATTGAGGAGGATTCCTGTGATGACTTTCCCTGTGGCAGACAGTAGGGAAACTCCTCTGTAATTACCGCAATCAGATTTGTTACCACTCTTGAAGATGGCCACGATTACATCATCTCTGAGATCCCCTGGCATGCTCTCCTCCTTCCAAATAAGAGAAATGAGTTCATGTATTTGCGCCAATAGTGCTTCTCTGCCAGGTTTTAGTGCCTCGGCGGGGATTCCATCTGCTCCAGAGGCCTTGTTGTTCTTCAGTTGTCGGATGGCCTTTTCAACCTCATGCCGGGCTGGGGTTGTGCTGAGGTGGTGGCGAGCACCATGCTGTGGTATGGAGTTGAGGACACTCGACTCTCGGTTAAGGAAATCTTTGAAGTGCTCCTTCCAGCAGGCACTGACTGCCTCTCTGTCCTTGATGAGTACCCATGATGTGGAGATGCCGGTGTTGGACTTGGGTGGACAAATGTGAGAAGTCACACAACACCAGGTTATAGTCCAACAGCTTTATTTGAAATCACAAGCTTTCGGAGCGCTGCTCCTTCATCAGGTGAAGTGAAGAGATGCATGTAGACACAACATATATAGTCACAGAACACTGCCAGATGATTACAAGTAATCTTTCTAACTGCCCTTTATTACACCTCGGCAGAGAGATAATCACAGCAATCAAAGGTGTGAATGGTGTCCAAACAGTTCAGTCAGGAAAACATTACATCAAAGAACAATGAGGTGGGGTCACAAGGGGTCAAATGTTGCAGATGCTGGGGTCTGTATGAAAAACAAAGAACAAGCAAAATACAATATTAAAATTTTTTTTTGCTGGAAATCACAGCAGGTCTGGCCGCATCTGTGTAGAGAGAACAAGCCAACGACGACGCGAGTCTGGATGACTCTACGTCAGGTGGGGTTGCATGTAGCGTGACATGAACCCAAGATCCCGGTTGAGGCTGTCCTCATGAGTGCGGAACTTGGCTATCAGTTTCTGCTCGACGAGTTTGCGTTGTCGTGTGTCTCGAAGGCCGCCTTGGAGAATGCTTACCCGAAGATCGGAGGCTGAATGTCCTTGACTGCTGAAGTGTTCCCCGACTGGGAGGGAACACTCCTGCCTGGCGATTGTTGTGCGGTGTCCGTTCATCCATTGTCGCAGTGTCTGCATGGTCTCGCCGATGTACCATACTCCGGGGCATCCTTTCCTGCAACGTATGAGGTAGACAACGTTGGCCGAGTCACATAAGTATATACCATGTACCTGGTGGGTGGTATCCTCACGTGCGATGATAGTATCTGTGTTGATGATCTGGCATGTCTTGCAGAGGTTGCCGTGGCAGGGTTGTGTGGTGTTGTGGTCGCTGTTCTCCTGAAAGCTGGGTAATTTGTTGCAAACGATGGTCTGTTTGAGGTTAGGCGGCTGTTTGAAGGTGAGTAGTGGAGGCGTGGGGATGGCCTTAGTGAGGTGTTCGTCATCATCGATGACATGTTGAAGGCTGTGAAAAACATGGAGTAGTTTCTCCGCTCCGGGGAAGTACTGGACGATGAAGGGTACTCTGTTGGTTGTGTCCCGTGTTTGTCTTCTGAGGAGGTCTATGCGATTTTTCGCGTTGGCCTATCAGAACTGTCGATCAACGAGTCGAGCATCATATCCCGTTCTTACGAGGGCGTCTTTCAGTGTCTGTAGGTGTCCATCGCGCTCCTCCTCGTCTGAGCAGATCCAGTGTATTCGCAGGGCTTGTCCATAGGGGATGGCTTCTTTAACGTCGTTAGGGTGGAAGCTGGAGAAGTGGAGCATCGTGAGGTTGTCCGTGGGCTTGCGGTAGAGTGAAGTGCTGAGGTGTCCGTCTTTGATGGAGATTCATGTGTCCAAGAATGAAACCGATTCTGAGGAGTAGTCCATGGTGAGTTTGATGGTGGGATGGAACTTGTTGATGTTATCGTGTAGTCTTTTCAGTGATTCTTCGCCGTGGGTCCATAGGAAGAAAATGTCGTCGATGTATCTGGTGTATAGCGTTGGTTGGAGGTCCTGTGCAGCGAAGAAGTCTTGCTCAAACTTGTGCATGAAGATGTTGGCGTATTGGGGTGCGAATTTGGTCCCCATGGCTGTTCCGTGTGTTTGGGTAAAGAACTGGTTGTCGAAGGTGAAGACATTGTGGTCAAGGATGAAGCGGATGAGTTGTAGGATGGCGTCTGGGGATTGGCTGTTGTTGGTGTTGCGTACTGAGGCTGTCGCAGCGATGCCGTCATCGTGGGGGATACTGGTGTAGAGTGCCAAGAAATCCCTCGTGGCGAGGAGTGTTCCTGGTTCAACTGGTCCGTGGGTGCTGAGTTTCTGTAAGAAGTCTGTAGTGTCGTGACAGAAGCTGGGGGTTCCCTGTATGATGGGTTTCAGGATGCCCTCGACGTATCCAGAGAGGTTCTCACACAGGGTTCCGTTGCCTGATATGATAGGACGTCCGGGTGTGTTGGCTTTGTGTATCTTTGGGAGGCAGTAGAAGTCTCCCACGTGGGGAGTATGTGGGATGAGAGCATGTAGGATGCTTTGAAGGTCTGGATCGAAGGTCTTGATCAGTCTGTTGAGTTGGCGGGTGTGTTCTTTGTTTGGATCTGCAGGTAACTGTCTGTAGTGTTCCTGATTGTCCAGTTGTTGGTATGCTTCTTTGCAATAGTCCATTCTGTTCTGTATGACAATGGCCCCTCCTTTGTCCGCTGGTTTGATGACGTTGTTGCGGTTGGTCTTGAGAGTGTGGATGGTGTTGCAAGACATGCCAGATCATCAACACAAATACCATCATCACACATGAGGACACCACCCACCAGGTACATGGTACATACTCATGTGACTCGGCCAACGTTGTCTACCTCATACGTTGCAGGAAAGGATGCCCCGGAGCATGGTACATCAGCAAGACCATGCAGACACTGCGACAACGGATGAACGGACACCGCACAACAATCGCCAGGCAGGAGTGTTCCCTCCCAGTCGGGGAACACTTCAGCAGTCAAGGACATTCAGCCTCCGATCTTCGGGTAAGCATTCTCCAAGGCGGTCTTCGAGACACACGACAACGCAAAATCGTCCAGCAGAAACTGATAGCCAAGTTCCGCACTCATGAGGATGGCCTCAACCGGGATCTTGGGTTCATGTCACGCTACATGTAACCCCACCTGACGTAGAGCCATCCAGACTCGAGTCGTCATTGGCTTGTTCTCTCTACACAGATGTGGCTGGACCTGCTGTGATTTCCAGCAAAAAAAAATGTTTTTATATTGTGTTTTGTTCTTTGTTTTTCATACAGACCCCAACATCTGCAACATTTGACCTCTTGTGAACCCACCTCATTGTTCTTTGATGTAATGTTTTCCTGACTGACCTGTTTGGACACCATTCACACCTTTGATTGCTGTGATTATCTCTCTGCCGAGGTGTGATAAAGGGCAGTTAGAAAGATTACCTGTAATCATCTGGCAGTGTTCTGTGACTACATATGCTGTGTCTATATGCATCTCTTCACTTCACCTGAGGAAGGAGCAGCGCTCCGAAAGCTTGTGATTTCAAATAAAGCTGTTGGACTATAACCTGGTGTTGTGTGACTTCTCACACTTGATGAGTACCTCTCCATTCTTGGCCCGCAGTGGGGTAGGACCTTGAGTGCCTGGGCCGTAGGTGGTCTTGACTGCGCTAAAGAATCCATGCACGTCATGGTTGTCGACTAGCTGCTGGATCTCCTGCGCTTTCTCCACCCACCATCTATTCTTAAGGTCGTAATTTTTTTGTTGGACTTCGGCCTTCAGGCATCTGTAGATCTGCTTTCTTGCTCTCGAGATCTGTTGCTGTTTCCAGATCAGGAATGCCTTGCGCTTGCAACTTATTAGCTCCTGGATCGCCTGGTCATTCTCGTCGAACCAGTCTTGGTGTTTCCTGGTCGGGTGACCGAGCGTCTCTTCACAGGTGCTGATTATGGAGGCCTTGAGTGCAGACCAGGCGCTGTGGACACTCTGTGTCTCTGAATCACTGGGAGTTGTCAGGTTGGTTGTGAGGCACAGGCTGAATAGGGCTTTCTTAGCAGGGTCTTTGAGTGCTCCAGCGTTGATTTTCTTGCGCCATTGCTTCTGTTGCCGTCACTGTTTTGGGACTATGTTGATGGAAATGATAGGGCCGATTAGGTGGTGGTCTGTCCAGCAGTCGTCAGCTCCTATCATGGCATGGGTGATGTGGACGTCCTTGCAGTCCCTCACTCAGACGATGACGTAGTCCAGCAGATGCCAGTGCTTGGAGCGAGGGTGTTGCCATGAAGCCTTGTAGTTCTCTCTCTGACAGAACAAGGTGTTGGTTATGACAAGGCCATGTTCTAAGCATTTCATCAGGAGGAGGGTACCATTGGAGTTGTCTTTCCCTACTCCCTGTCTGCCGATCACAGCTCCCCAGAGGTCCGTGTCCTTTCCAACTCTGGCGTTGAAGTCGCCAAGGAGGATCAGCTTGTCGCCCATTGGGACTCGGGACAGGGATTGTTTGAGCTGGAGTAGAATTCCTCTTTGGTCTTGTCTGTGGCTTCCAGTGTTGGGTTGTATGCACTGATGACCGTAGCGCACTGGTTCTGGGCTAGGCTGAGCCATAGAGTCATGAGGCATTTGTTTATTCTGCAAGGGGAGTCTCTGAGACGTTCAACTAGGTCATTTTTTATGGCGAAGCCTACCCCATGGTGGCGCCGTTCTTAGAAAATAAGAACATAAGAACATAAGAAGCAGGAGCAGGAGTAGGCCATACGTCCCCTCGGGCCTGCTCCGCCATTCAACAGGATCATGGCTGATCCGAACCTAGACTCACGTCCACTTCCCTGCCCGCTCCCCGTAACCCCTAATTCCCTTATCAGCTAGGAAACTGTCTATCTCCATTTTAAATTTATTTAATGTTGCAGCTTCCACAGCTCTCTGAGGTAGCAAATTCCATAGATTTACTACCCTCTGAGTGAAGCAGTTTCTCCTCATCTCAGTTTTGAAAGGGCAGCCCCTTATTCTAAGATTATGCCCCCTAGTTTTAGTCTCTCCCATCAGTGGAAACATCCTCCCCGCATCCACCCGATCAAGCCCCCTCACAATCTTATGTTTCGATAAGATCGCCTCTCATTCTTCTGAATTCCAATGAGTAGAGGCCCAACCTACTCAACCTTTCCTGGCCTCACCAGTACCCTGTATAACTGAAGCAAGACGTCCCTGCTTTTATGCTCCATCCCCCTTGCAATAAAAGGCAAGATTCTATTGGCCTTCCTGATCACCTGCTGTACCTGCATACTAACCTTCTGTGTTTCATGCACCAGGACCCCCAGATCCCTTTGTACTGTAGCACTTTGCAGTTTCTCTCCATTTAGATAATAACTTGCTCTTTGATTTTTTCTGCCAAAGTGCATAACCTCACACTTTCCAACATTATATTCCATCTGCCAAATTTCTGCCCACTCACTTAGCCTGTCTATGTCCTTTTGCAGGTTTTTTATGTCCTCCTCACTCACTGCTTTCCCTCCCACCTTTGTATCGTCGGCAAACTTGGATATGTTGCACTCGGTCCCTTCCTCCAAATCGTTAATATAGATTGTAAAGAGTTGGGGTCCCAGCACTGACCCCTGCGGAACACCACTAGTCACTGATTGCCAACCCGAGAATGAACCATTTATCCCAACTCTCTGTTTTCTGTTAGATAGCCAATCTTCCACCCATGCCAGTATATTACCCCCAATCCCGTGATTTTTTATCTTGTGCAGTAATCTTTTGTGTGGCACCTTGTCAAATGCCTTTTGGAAGTCCAAATACACCACATCCACTGGTTCCTGTTTATCCACCCTGTTTGTTACGTCCTCAAAGAATTCGAGCAAATTTGTCAAACATGACTTCCCCTTCATAAAACCATGCTGACTCTGTCCGATTAAATTATGCTTATCCAAATGCCCTGTTACTGCTTCCTTAATAATGGACTCCAACATTTTACCAACCACAGATGTTAGGCTAACTGGTCTATAGTTTCCAGCCTTTTGTCTACATCCCTTCTTAAATAAGGGTGTTACATTAGCAGTTTTCCAATCTGCTGAGACCTTACCTGAATCCAGGGAGTTCTGGAAAATTAGCACTAATGCATCCGCAATCCCCACCGCCACGTCTCTCAGGACCCTAGGATGTAAGCCATCAGGTCCAGGGGATTTATCTGCCTTTAGTCCCATTATCATACCGAGTACCACCTCCTTAGTGATTTTAATCGTGTTTAGCTCCTCCCCCCCTATAGCCCCCTGTTTGTCCAGTGTTGAGATATTTTTAATGTCCTCTACTGTAAAGACTGATACAAAATATATGTTCAGCGTTTTTGCCATCTCCATGTTCCCCACCACTAATTTCCCGGTCTCGTCCTCTAAGGGACCAACATTCACTTTAGCCACCCTTTTTCTTTTTATATAACTGTAGAAACTCTTGCTATCTGTTTTTATATTTTTTGCTAGTTTACTTTCATAATCTATCTTCCCTTTCTTAATGAATCTTCTTCAGGTTTGTCTGTCCAGACGAAGGTGTAACCACCGCCTTGCTCCTTGAGCTGGCCTACATCTGCCCACCGGGTCTCGCTTAGGGCGACGATGTCTATGTCAAAACATCTGAGCTCCCGGGCAATGATAGCAGTATGCCATTCCGGTCTGTCGCTGTTGGATTTGTCCATGAGGGTCGTAATGTTCCAGGTCCTGAACTTAATTTTAAAGGGTGGAAGATGCCTGTGCGTGAATTCTTTTATCGTGAGGTGGCCGTTGCACACCAGCTGCCATACCGGCTTGACAGAGCAAGGTCTTGGTCCAACGGCAAGGGGATCCAAGACGATTGGAGACCAGGCTCTGCTATATCGCCTAGCACACACACACAAACATACACCTACTGTCCTCCTCCCTCCTTCCCGCAGGTCCTCTCTGCCTGGGTTTCATAGGCTGCAGTGTGGCCCTCCCGACCCCGCTGCTGGTCCACGCTGCACCACTCCTGGGCCTTGTCCTCGCCCCTGGGCCTCCTCCTCGCCCCTGTGCCTTGTCCTCTCTCCTGGGTCCCCCACCTCGCTCCTGGACCTTCATCTCGCTCCTGGGTCCCGACCTCGCTCCTGGGCCTCGACCTTGCTCCTGGGTCCCGACCTCGCTCCTGGGCCTCGACCTCGCTCCTGGGCCTCGACCTCACTCCTGGGTCCCGACCTCGCTCCTGGGCCTCGACCTTGCTCCTGGGTCCCGACCTCGCTCCTGGGCCTCGACCTCGCTCCTGGGCCTCGACCTCGCTCCTGGGTCCCGACCTCGCTCCTGGGCCCCAACCTCACTCCTGGGCCTTGACCTCGCTCCTGGGTCCCGTCCTCACTCTTGGGCTTCGACCTCGCTCCTGGGCCTTGTCCTGGCCCCTGGGCCTCGTCCTCGCTCCTGTGCTTCGACCTTGCCCCTGGGCTCCGTCCTGGCCCCTGGGCCTCATCCTTGCTCCTGGACCTTGACCTCGCCCCTGGGCCTCGACCTCACTTCTGGGCCCCGTCCTGGCCCCTGGGCCTCGACCTCGCTCCTGGGCCCAGTTCTTGCCCCTGGGTTTCGTCCTTGCTCCTGGGTCCCGTCCTGGCCCCTGGGCCTCTTCCTCACTGCTGGCCTCGTCCTCGCCCTTGGGCCTCCACCTCACTGCTGGCCTCATCCTCGCCCCTGGGCCTCCACCTCACTCCTGGGCCTCGACCTCGCTCCTGGGTCCTGACCTCGCTCCTGGGCCTCGACCTCGCTCCTGGTCCCATCCTCGCTCCTGGGCCTCGACCTTGCTCCTGGGCCTTGTCCTGGCCCCTGGGCCCCGTCCTGGCCTCTGGGCCTCGACCTCGCCCCTGGGCCTCGACCTTGCTCCTGGGCCTTGTCCTGGCCCCTGGGCCCTGTCCTGGCCTCTGGGCCTCGACCTCGCCCCTGGGCCTCGACCTTGCTCCTGGGCCCCCTTCGTTGCCCCTAGCTCCCATCCCCGTTCCTGGGTCCCGACCTCGCTCCTGGGCCTCGACCTCGCTCCTGGGTCCCAACCTCCTTGTAGCGTGTCTCCTTCCAGTGAATGTGTCCCGCAGTGTCTCCGTCCAATGAGTGTGTCCCGCAGCGTCTCCTTCCAGTGAGTGTGTCCCGCAGTGTCTCCTTCCAGTGAATGTGTCCCGAGGTGTCTCCTTCCAGTGAGTGTGTCCCGCGGTGTCTCCTTCCAGTGAGTGTGTCCCGAGGTGTCTCCTTCCAGTGAGTGTGTCCCGCAGTGCGTCGCCTTCTAGTGAGTTTGCTACACTTTGACCATGGACAATCAAAAGCAGCAGATAATGCTCTGGGGTTCGCACAGATTTCAGGATTTCCCTTATAGGGCCTCATTGACTGCACCCACATCACCCTGCAGACTCCTTCATGTGACCTCACTGCCTTCATGAATTTCAAGGGCTTCCACTCCATTAATATGCAACTGGTGTGTGACAACAGCAGCACATCATTCTTGTATGTGCCCACTTTCCGGGCAGCTACCATGATACTTTTTTTATTCTGGCACACCTCCTTCCCCCCATTCTTTGCCCCTGCACAGTAAGTGGAAGGCTGGCTGCTTGAGGACTAGGGTTATTCCCTGCCCACTTGGCTTATGACTCCACTCCGGGTCCCATACTCAAGCCTTGATTTTAACTTCCCTCCCCATCCCCCGCCAAGCAGGAACCAGGAATCTTGGCAGTTACAATGGTGCAGGGAACGTACCCACTCCTTTCCTGCCCTGATCTGGCTGACTACAATTATAAATTGCAGGCTGCAAACACAGCTGCCCCAAGCCGGCGGGGTCCTCTTTAAATATGTAGGTCGGACTCCGATGATGTCACCAGGACCTGATCTATGATTTCAACCTGAGGCCTGAGTGAAGGAGCCATGATGGCTTCCCATTCAATCAAACCTGCCGGGTGCTGGATCAAGGGCTAGAAGAGGCCCAGCAAGGTAAATCTAAATTTTTTATTTAAGTCTTCTTGTGGGCTAGGGAGTGCTCCTCCAGCCCACAAGGATACATTGGGCCACCCTTGCCCCGGGTTTCCCACCCCTCCCCCACCCATCAACTGACTGCTGGGGACTGCTAGGTGGCAGTCTCCTGATGCCCGAATTTCTTCTCCAGCTCACCGACCAGGCAATGATTCGGATGAGAGTCTGAGCCTGAATAGCGAAATGAACCCCAGGAGTCGAAAGCTCTCCAGGCTTCAGCACATGCGTTTGTCACTTGCCCAGGCCCTCCGCATGCACCGATCCTGCCCCAACTTAAAATCGAGGCCTCAGTTTCTGAACCACACTACAATCAGGTCCATGACTCAACTCGAGCCAGCACTGAGCAGACATTTGGAGTCTTCAAGCAATGGTTCTGATGCCTGGACAGGTCTGGTGGGCTCTTGCAATACAGCCCAGAAAGAGTGTTCTCTATGATGGTTCCAACGCTGCTCTGGACTGGGGATAACACATGGAGTCACCACTGTAAGTGGACTTTCAGCATGAAGATGGAGAAGACACTGATGACAAAGAGGATGGCGAGGAAGTTGGGGGGGGGGTGGCAACAGTTGCCTGCAGCCAGTGCTCTTTGGCAGCTGCTCAATGTACAGAGCTTACACTGAATAATCCCTGCTGCCCGGTATAAACAGTCATGTCCAATATTTCTCCTAGTTTTTCCACCCTCAAATAAATTGCATCTGTGGAAAGACCAATATTGATATTCACATCAACTAACATTGCAGGATCAGTAGCTATTTCAGGAACAAAATTTCAAAAAGGATTATAATTTTACTGGCTTACAGAAATGCTCCAAACTAACTTTTGCCCTAGTGTGAGCCGCTTGTGTCTGTCCTATGTGCTATGTTGCCTACTCTAATGCTTCTTCAGTGGCTGCTGAATGGAAAGCTGCTGTGACTCAGTCATGGGCTCATTATATGCTCATGGTGAGCCAAGGCAAGTCTGACCCAGCTGGCTTTCTAGCATCAAGGTGGGAAGTGGTTTGGAAGGTCATGAAGGTCCAGGCATGCTGTCATCGTGAGACATGGCAAGACATACCCCTGCTGCCAGTCTGTCTATCAGCACTGCTACTGATCCATGGGTGAACAGACTGTAGGACATCAGTGATCTGAGTGAAGCCCCTATCCATTGCATAGCTCCTGTATGAGCATCCCTGAGAAGTGCTATTACTGGTGCGGAAAGCCAGAGGTGCAGCTTCCATTGAGGTGACCACATTCTCCATGGTAGACTATAGAGTGCTGATACCGAGTGGCAGAACCCCATACCTTTCAGCCAATGCCCCAGACTCCTCAATCACCATCCCTGGGTAAGTCCTGTCCCACCAGCAGGATAGACCCACCAGAGGTGACAGCACAGTTGTATACAGTTGGGAGGGAGTGGCACTGGGAGTCCTCAACATTGACTCCCAACCCCATGAATTCTCATGGCATCAGGACAAACATGGGCAAGGAAAGCTCCTGCTGATTACCACCTACTGCCCTCCCTCAGCTGATGAATCAGTATTCCTCCATGTTGGACACCACTTGGAAGAAGCACTGAGGGTAGCAAGGGCACAGAATGTACTCTGGGCAGGGGACTTCAATGTCCATCACCAAGAGTGGCACAGTAGCACCACTACTGACTGAGCTGGCCAAGTCCTGAAGGATATAGCTGCCAGACTGGGCCTGTGACAGGTGGTGAGAGAACCAACACGAGGGAAAAACCTACTTAACCTCATCTACAGCAATCTACCTGTCACAGATGCATCTGTCCATGACAGCATTGGTAGCAGTGACCACCACACAGTCCTTGTGGAGACAAAGACCTGTCTTCAGACTGAATCGTGTTGTGTGGCACTACCACCGTGCTAAATGGGATAGATTCAGAACAGATCTAGCAGCTCAAAACTGGGCATCCATGAGGCACTGTGGGTCATCAACAGCAGCAGAATTGTATTCCACCACAATCTGTAACCTCATGACCTGGCATATCCCTCACTCTACCATTAACATCAAGCCAGGGGACCAACCCTGGTTCAAAAAGGAGTGTAGAAGAGCATGCCAGGAGTAGCACCAGGCATACCTAAAAATGAGGTGCCAACCTGGGGAAGCTACAACACAGGACATGCATGCTAAACAAAGGAAGCAGCATGCTATAGACAGAGCTAAGCAATCCCACAACCAATGGTTCAGACCAAAGCTCTGCAGTCCTGTCACATCCAGTCGTGAATGGTGGTGAACCATTAAACAACTAACGGGAGGATGAGGCTCCAAGAACATGCCCATCTTCAATGATGGTAGAGCCCAGCACGTGAGTGCAAATGACAAGGCTGAAGCGTTTGCAACCATCTTCAGCCAGAAGTGCCGAGTGGATGAACAATATTAGCCTCCTCCTGAGGTCGCCACCATCACAGAAGCCAGCCTTCAGTCAATTCAATTCACTCCATGTGATATCAAGAAATGGCTGAGTGCACTGGATATAACTAAGGCTATGGGCCCCGACAACATGCCGGCTGTTGTGCTGAAAACTTGCGCTCCAGAACTAGCCGCGCCTCTAACCAAGTTGTTGAAGTGCAGCTACAACACTGGCATCTGCCCGACAGTGTGGAAAACTGCCCAGATATGTCCTGTCCACAAAAAGCAGGACAAATCCAATCCAGCCAATTACCGCGCCATCGGTCTACGCTCAATCATCAGCAAAGTGATGGAAGGTGTCGTCGACAGTGCTATCAAGCGGCACTAATTTACCAATAACCTGCTCAACGATGCTCAGTTTGGGCTCCGCCAGACCTTTCAGCTCCAGATCTCATTATAGCCTTTATCCTAACATGGACACAAGAGCTGAATTCCAGAGGTGAGGTGAGAGTGCCTGCCCTTGACATCAAGGCAGCATTTGACCGAGTGTGGCATCAAGGAGCCCCAGTAAAATTGAAGTCAATGGGAATCATGGGAAAAATTCTCCAATGGCTGAAATCATACCTAGCACAAAGGAATATGGTTGTGGTTGTTGAAGGCCAACCACCTCAGCCCCAGAACATTGCTGCAAGAGTTCCTCAGGGCAGTGTCTTAGGCCCAACCATCTTCAGCTGCTTCAGCAATAACCTTCCCTCCAACATAAGGTCAAAAGTGGGGATGTTCACTGACGATTGCACAGTGTTCAGTTCCGTTCGCAACTCCTCAGATAATGAAGTAGTCTATGCCCGCATGCAACAAGACTTGAACAACATTCAGGCTTGGGCTGATAAGTGGCAAGTAACATTCGTGCTACACAATTGCCAGGCAATGACTATCTCCAACAAGTGAGAGTCTAACCACCACCCCTTGACATTCAATGGCATTATCATCGCCAAATCCCCCAACATCAACATCCTGGGGGTCACCATTGACCAGAAACTTAACTGGACCAGCCACATAAATACTGCGGCTACAAGAGCAAGTCAGAGGCTGGGTATTTTGTGGCAAGTGTCTCAACTCCTAACTCCCCAAAGCCTTTCCACCATCTACAAGGCACAAGTCAGGAGTGTGATGGAATACTCTCCACTTGCCTGGATGAGTGCTGCTCCAACAATACTCAAGAATCTCGACACCATCCAGGAAAAAGCAGCCCGTTTGATTGGCACCCTTTCCACCACCTTAAACATTCACTCCCTCCACTACCAGTGTACTGTGGCTCCAGTGTGTGCCATCTACAAGATGCACTGCAGCAACTCGTCAAGGCTTCTTCAGCAGCACCTCCCAAACCACAACCTCTACCATCTAGAACTACAAGGGCAGTAGGCACATTGGAACACCATCACCTGCAAGTTCACACTCCATCCTGACTTGGAAATATATCACCGTTCCTTCATAGTCGTTGGGTCAAAACCCTGGAACTCCGACCCTAACAGCAATGTGGAAGTACGTTCACCTCATGGACTGCAGCAGTTCAAGAAGGCAGCTTGAAGGGATTATTACTAGATTCATAATCATGTGCTGCATGAAAATTCCTTTTAAGTTATCCTAGGACAATGTTTTGCCTTATTTTAAATTGAACAAAATTTAAAAGGATGATAGGTACATTGTCATGCAATTAGCGAAACAACATGTACTTAGAATGTCCAATCGGCAGATGTATGTTCCGTAGAGGTGAGTTATTCATACGAGTCAAGGAGACGTCATTTGGAACTAGCTGAAGCTTGACATGCTGTTCCTTCGATCCGGCGTGTGGACAGATTCTTGTTTTCATAAAGGCCTTGCCAGGTGCTCAGTTGATTCCTTCTTCATCCGCGGTGTCTTCCTCCTTCGTTGAAGTAACTCATTGATCTTTCCTTGTTTCGGTTGTTGCTTTTCACGAATCCAATTCCAGAGGCGTTGCCAAGCATCGTGTGGAGGAGTCGGCGACACCGTCTGACTGACTGTCATCAGTAATTCGATCGCATCCATTTCCTGTGTCGTGCTCCAAGCTGGGTCTTGAAAGACAGTGTACGACTGCACCTTGTATTGTTCCTCCATTTTGGTATCCCGCAGGACATCTTTTGAGATTGTCTATGGAGACAGTTTTAAGAATATGCTTGCCATTCGGCTGGTTAATATGTATTTTAACTGTTCTTTCGTTAATAACAGAATGTATTTGAACAGATTTTTTCCACTTCGGTCTTAAACCAGGTTTTTGCTCGAACTTCTTTTCCTGTACCCATTCTCCTACGAGGGGATGCCATGCTTTGTTTGTCAATTTTTTCTGCTTATTTGCCTCCCTTATCCTCTGATCAATTTGATGAATCTCCTCTGTTACTACTTTTTTTAAAATCTAACTGTCACTGTCGGGTCAAGGACTCAGACAGTGTAGAGGCAATAAAAGAACTATGGGTAAGCAGTGTATGCATCTCAACCCCATACATCAGATAATATGGAGTTTTAGGGGACACTGTCCCTGATGCAGATGCGGGCACATTATTAAGTGATAGCTGCACCTCCAAAATGACGGTGGTCCACTTATTCCCCCTGATTCTCAACAGTTTGACCAATAGCTTTTTTACTTCCTGGATTTTATGTTCTGTAGTGTCTGTGTGTTGATAAAGACACTGAAGACAGGAGTTGGTTCATAGGTATTTACTAAGCAAAGTCTGGGGGGGGGTTCTAACAGATATACACAATATACAGGCTTATATAGCCCGAGTGGCAATTACCAGCATTACAGCACACCTGGGGCTCTTAAAGGCACATACACCACAATTCCTCCCCTTTCAGCTAACCAGTACATCATATTTTAAGTAATTATTAATTACATGTTATAAGCAAAATAATATACATTGCTGTAGTTAATTAATTATAAGTTAGTCTCTCAGGAGGCTTCCTGACTCGGTCCGGATAACGCCTCGGGGGTGTAGTAGTTTCTGGTGGTGTAGTAGGTTCTTCTGGCAAGGCTGATTCGGCTTGAATGCCAGTGTCGGGTTCATCGGGTTCCAGTATCACCAGATCGGAGGTAGGTATGGGTATCTCTACTTCATCGTTAGATGTATAGAGTTGTGGTGTAGGTTGTCCCTTTTCGGATGACTTTATGATTTGGTCAGCATGGCGCCTTATTATGCTTCCTCCGATGTCCACGGTATACATCAGTGGTCCTAGTCGTGTGCAGATACTTCCAGGCTGCCATTTCTCGGTACGGTAGTCCCGGGCCAAAACTTGTTGACCTATCTGGAAGGTTCTAGTTGGCCTTTCATTCATGCCTTCAAACTGCCGGTTCTCCACGTCCCGTCTGATGTTGGGCTTGACCAAATTCGGCCGGCATCTGAGGTTTCTATTGAAGAACATCATGGCGGGTGTTTGGTTGGTAACCATATGTGTTGCATTCCTGTATGCGAATAAGAAGTTATCCACCTTGTGCTGAAGTTTTATGTCTTCATTACCCATGGCCTTTATGGCCTTCTTGAAGGTCTGGACAAACCTTTCAGCTAATCCATTGGTGGCGGGATGGTATGGGGCGGACGTGTAGTGCTTAACCCCATTGTTTTTTAAGAACTTTCTGAATTCTTCGGACACAAATTGCGGTCCATTATCAGAACATATCTGTTCCGGCAGCCCATTCCTGGCAAATATGGTCCTTAATACTGTGATGGTTTTTTCCGTGGTGGTGGAGGACATCTTTATTACCTCTGGCCACTTGGAGTGTGCATCAACCGCGATTAAGAACATTGAGTCCATAAATGGACCAGCAAAGTCGATGTGCACCCTTTGCCAGGGAGATGAGGGCCACTCCCATGGATGTAGAGGGGCTTGTGGTGGAGCGTTTTGGACCTTCTGGCATCCTAGGCAGCTCTTGGTCATTTCTTCGATGTCTCCATCGATACCTGGCCACCATACAAACGCCCTAGCTAGGTTCTTCATTTTCACTCCACCCAGATGCCCCTCGTGAAGCTCCTTTAGCACTTTATCCTGGAGTTTGGGTGGAATCACCACTCTGGATCCACACATCAAGGTTCCTCGGCACACTGACAGCTGTTCTCTTCTTTGCGAGAATGCTGGCAACAGTGGTTCGCCATGTGCTGGCCATTCCTTCACTGTTAAATCGTAGACCCGTGAGAGAGTCGGGTCATTTCTCGTCTCCCTTTCAATGGCAGAATTTGTCACTGGTAGACATTCCACTATGGTAGAGTGGAACATCTCTACTGGGTCTACTGTAGGTGCCTCTTCTATCGTTGGCAACGGTAGGCGCGATAAACCGTCAGCATTCCCATGCTGTTTTGATCCTTTGTATTCTATGTTGTATTGGTGTGCCCCTAGAAAAAGGGACCACCTCTGTAGCCTTTGCGCTGTCATAATGGGAACACCTTTTTTAGGGTTGAATATGGAGATGAGGGGTTGATGGTCAGTCAACAAGGTAAATTTTTGTCCGTGTAGGTAATGGTTGAATTTCTTCACTCCCCATACCAGGCTGAGTGCTTCCCTGTTGATTTGGGCATAGTTATGCTCAGCTGAGTTTAATGAGCGTGACACAAAAGCTATCGGCCGTTCTGAGCCATCAGGGAATTTATGGGATAATACTGCTCCTATGCCATAAGGGGATGCATCGCACGCCAGTCTGATTGGCAGTGATGGGTTGTAATGAGCCAAAACTTCTTCGGATGTGATTAAGTCTTTGCATTTATGGAAGGCATGTTTACAGTCTTCGTTCCATTTCCAAATCACTCCTGTTTGTAGAAGTTCATTAAGAGGGTGTAGAAGAGTTGATAAGTTCGGTAAAAATTTATGATAGTAATTTATTAATCCCAGGAACGACCTTAATTGTGAAACATTTTCAGGTGCTGGGGCTTTTATAACCGCTTCAATTTTTTCAGGTGACTTATGCAACCCTTCATTATTAATTATGTGGCCACAATATGATATCTGATTTTGGAAAAATTCGCACTTGGGGCGATTCGCTCGTAGGCCCCGTTCTTTCAGCCTAGTGAGCACCTGCTCCAAATTGGCAAGGTGCTCGTTGTCATTTTCTCCTGTTACAAGGATGTTGTCTAGGTAGCATTGAGTCCCTGGAATCCCTTGCAGGACTTGCTCCATAGCTCTTTGCCAGATAGCTGGAGCTGATGCTACTCCAAAAACCAGTCGATTGTACTGGTACAGGCCTTTGTGTGTGTTTATCGTGAGATACCTTTTAGAGGCCTCCTCAACCTCCATCTGTAGATATGCCTGTGCCAAGTCAATTTTGGTGAAACGTTTCCCTCCGGATAGTGAGGCGAAAATATCTTCTATCCTCGGAAGAGGATACTGTACTGTGTGAAGGACCGGGTTTACAGTCACCTTGAAGTCACCACAGATGCGAATTTTTCTCTGTTCTTCAGATTTATCTTTATTCAATGCTTTTTTCATGACTGGAACGATGGGTGTTGCCCTTTCGCTCAAATCTATTTTGGATAATACGCCTGCTTTTTCCAAATTCTCCAGCTCTGCCTCGACTGCTGGACGTATTGCGTATGGCACCGGTCTTGCCTTAAAAAATTTGGGAATTGCTGCATCTTCCACTTTTATTAAGGTGGTGATGCCTTTCAAGGTTCCTAGTTTCTCTTGAAACACTTCTTTGGCGTTGGCCAAGATGTCTTTTAATCGTTCAGGTATGATGTCATCATTGTTTTTTTCCTTACTGGTCACCGTCAGTGCCTGAATGGAGTGCCAGTCTAAATGTATCTTCCTGATCCATTCACGTCCCAACAACGGTAGACCACCATCTTGTAGAATGTATCAATACAACTTTTGTATTTCTTTGCCGTTGTATACAACAGGCACCCTTGTTTTTCCTTTGGGTTATACTTTCTGCCCCGTATATGTTTTTAAGATAATGGATGTGTCTTTTAGAGGTATATGCGAAAATAGCCTCTCGTAATCCCGTCGATTTATTACGGTTAGAGCTGATCCTGTATCTAGCTCCATTTTAACCGGGGACCCTGCTATTGTGAGTGTAACCCAAATGGTTTGGTAATCATCTTTGGCAAGTACATTATGTAATTTGAGACAGCTTAGTCTCTTGTTTTCGAAGTCGCTATCGCTCTTCTGGTCTTTGGAGCTACTGTCCATCATCATTTGTACCTTCCTGTACGTTTCTTTATTGATTTTTTTTTTTCTGTCAGTGGATTTATTTTGTCCAGATCGGCATACCCGTGCAATGTGTCCAATCTTTCCGCATTGCCTGCATGCTTTGTCCTTGAACCAGCAGTCCCTCTGGTTATGGGTGGATCTGCCGCAACAATAACATCTTTCAAAACCCTGTGTCATTTCATGGGTGCCGAAGTCCTGTGTCTTTTGTTGTATCTCTGCAGCTCCTTTTGCTGCTGCTTCGTATGATACAGCCATACTGAAAGCTTTGTCCAATGTTAAATCTTTTTCAGAAAGCAGTCTTTTTTGTGTTCCTTCACTTAAGAGACCGCAAACGAATTTGTCTCGAAGATAATCTGATAGTCCTGCCCCGAATTGGCAGTACTTTGATAGCTTTCTTAATTCAGTTAGGTAAACAGCGTTACTTTCATTCTTGTGTTGATTTCTCTTGAAGAACTTGAATCGTTCCGCTATCAGCAGCGGTGTTGGGTTTAAGTGCTCCTGCAGGGTATCAATAATTTCTTTAAAATTCTTGTCCTTTGGTTTGGCTGGAGTGATTAAATTTCGTAACAGCCTGCATGTCTTTGCGCCCATTAAGTTCAGAAGTACTGAAGCTTTTTTTCATCTTCTATTCCATTTGCAGTGCAATATACCTCTACTCTTTCCACGTATGTGGTCCAATCCTCTATTTCGCTATCAAAAGCATCAATATTGCCAGACATAGGCATTTCAGAAAAGATATGGCGCTTCCCGCGCTTTTTTTTCTTTTCTGTAGCAAAGATATGGCGCTTCCCGCACTTTCCCGCCGCTGCTGCCGATAACAACGCTGTTTACTGCGGTTTCCGTTCTCTTTTTTTTTAAATTTATTGTTGGAGACTTGTTCCCGCCGGAGGTCTGAACGCTGACCTGCTTGCCGCGCCGGCCGTCTCCCGAGTGCTCCCTCCCAGTCCGTTATTGCTTGCCTCCGATTTCGCTGCCTGTCTCAGCTGTAGAGCCAGCAGCTGGAGCCCCAGCCTGATGCCCAGGAAGGATTAGCGCAGTACCTGCCACCAGCTTGGCCAGCTGGTGAAACCACAGCTTCTCTCACTTCCTTGAGTCTTCTGGATGCCCGAGGAATCGATGTCCTTGAGGTGCTGCCGAATTGCAGGTAAGTCCGTTTCCACTTCGTCGCCACTGTAGTGTCCGTGTGTTGATAAAGACACTGAAGACAGGAGTTGGTTCATAGGTATTTACTAAGCAAAGTCTGGGGGGGGGTTCAAATGGATATACACAATATACAGGCTTATATAGCCCGAGTGGCAATTACCGGCATTACAGCACACCTGGGGCTCTTAAAGGCACATACACCACATGTTCCACCAGCCCCGCTGATTGTGGATGATGTGGCGTGCTGTGCTCTAACCCAATCCCCCTTTGTTCACAGTAGTCTTTGAAGACCTTGGATAAAAAGAATTTGCCTTGATCAGAGTGTAAGAATTTGGGTGCACCAGCTACAGCAATTATGTCAGTAATAGCACTGGCGAGTGCGTTTTCCGAAACAGTTTTTGTGGGGACCAGCCAGCAGAAGGAAGTGCATCCATCTACACAAACGAGAACATGTCTGTATCCCAAAGGTGGGGGAAGTGGTCCAATAAAGTCAATAATTTTCCCATTGGCTCATCAGCTTTCACAGGAGCCAATGGTGGTGGCTTAATTAGTGATGACTTATTGGTTAAACAGCATGGCTCACAATTTGCCACGTATGGTTTACAGGCCTTAAGCATGCCTGGCCACCAATATAAGGGGGTCAATTTGCAGAATGTTGTTCTGGCACCACAATGTGCTTGACTTATGCCCTTGTGAGCTTCTTTTACAAGCTGTTCTCGTTTGTGTCTCGGGGGTACCTCTCGGTTTCCCTTGGGCAACTTAACCAGCACAATACCCTTAGGGGTTTCCGAGTAAAAGTACTTTGGTGGATATCCTGGTGGATTCTCTTTTGTTGGGTCTAATAGCTGAATCAGTTCCTCATCCTGATTAGCTGCCCGTTCTGCCCTAGTGATTACACTAATAATGGCAGGCCCCTCTCGAGGGGGTGTCATGCAGACCGAATGTTTCGCTTGTTCGTCTGCAAGACTGTTTCTTTTTGAGTGTCCTGTCCAAGTGGTATGCCCATTTACATGAATCACCTGACAATTCTGTTTCTCCATTCTCGAATGGAGAATGTCTTCCCACAATGACTTATGTTTTATGGGTTTACCCTTATGATTGGTAAAAATTGTTTGTTCCCAGAAAACTAGATCTTGGTTATATCCTCTTTTACAGTAGTCACTATCCGTGCAGATTAGTGTGGGTTTAATAGGGTCAGCCTTTTTTAAAGCATACCATAATGCTGCGGCTTCAGCATATTGTGCTGTCTTATGGCCAATGGGTATAGACAGTAATTCTTCTGGATAAAAAGAATAGGAATCTCAAAAAGTCCCTACTACTATCCCCATCCCAGCTGAGGATTGTTGGGATGTCTCTTTTTTAATCGTCATTGAAGATCCATCACAGTAAATAACTTGATGGTATTCTGTAACGGTCTCATAGGTATTTGTCTGATTCCCTCCTCCATATCATCATCCTCCATGATGGGGAGATGCTCTAAGTCCATTTCCGGGGAGAGGAATTTAATAATGAGTGTAGGATCATTCAAGAATGATGCCCATTTATCATATCAGATCTGGGTGGCTCTTTTTTCATCAGAAGCCATCCTCAATACTGATCTTAAATTAGGAATCACAGTATTGATGTTAATGGGGTATTTCCCTTGAAGCGTTCGTGCCTTGATGAGGCATTGGACTACGATAGTCATGAACCTTTCTTTTTAACGTACCTCCTTTCGACATTGGAAAAGTTATAAGAATGGAACTGAATGGGCACTATGCTCTTTTCATTATAGAAAACTGCAACTGCCACTTTAGGTGATGACCTGAGATGAATTTTGAGAGGAACTTGTAGGTCCCTCTGTTCCAAGTCTATGGCTTTTTGTATCTCTCGGCATAATTGTTGCAATTTTGAGTAATCGTCTGGTGAAAATATGAATGGTCCTTTTGCTGCTTCGCCCACTCTAGCATACAGGGGTGCTGAGAGCTCGGCAAAGATTGGCGTAAAGGATCGAGCAAAATTCAGGAGTCCTAAACTTGCTTGCAGAATTTTCAGAGTTTTAGGATATTGAATGGTGGCTAATTTTTCTTTATAGGATTGAGTTAATCCTCTACCGTTTCCAGTTATTCGCAGGCCCAGAAAAGCTACTTCTTCCCTAACTAGTTAACTCTTTTTTTATGTTGATTAAGTACCCAGCAGTTGTAAGTCTGGATAAAACACTATCAATGCCTTTCAAGTGCTCTTGGAGATTGTCATGTGACAGATATATATCGTCCACTTAAGAATTGATGTTAGGTAGGTCTTTTAAAAGGTCAATGATGTGGGCTGAAAAGAGAACGGGACTGTTCAAAATCCCTGAGGCAATCTGGTCCAGCAATACTGATAACCATCAAGTCCAGTCATCGCTGTTTTTGGCCAATCAACTTTTTCGATTGGATGTGACCAGAAGCCGTTTGCTAGATCAATACAAGATTTATATTTTTCCCTCGTGATTCCAGAGAGAAGGTCTGTGGAATTTTGCTGTTGTGCAGTATGTGGGGCCGTTACCCTATTTAAGGCTGTATAATCAACCACTAATCTCCACCTCCCATCTGGTTTAGCAACACCAAACAATGGTGAATTAGTTCTAGATGCCATTTTGATTAAGAAACCTTGTTCTGTTAGTTCTTTGAGCATTGTTAGGAGATCTATTTTGCCTTTGTGGTCTTGAATAGGCCACTGTTTTTTAGGTTTGTGCCAGCCAGCATCAAGTGGGTGGGGTTTGATGTCTATCTTTCCACATTGATTTGGATGGCGTTGTAGATAAGGGTAGTATCTATTAATGAGTTGCTTGAGGAGGTCTTTGCCTCCCCCCTCTAGGCAAGTTCAATCAAGCTGTGTCCGAACATGTTTTTTCCTGTCATCCTAGTCTGTGGATGTATCTACAGGTCTTGTTGAGGTTTTATGGTAATGTTTCAAGTCTGGTTGTCCTGTAATGAGGGAACAGGCCAATTGTGGTACCAATCCTACATCTAGGGTCACCGTGATTCCATATATAGTAATAGGTGTTTGGTAAAAATTAATTATTTTGGTTTTGTCTTGTGTGAATCCCCCTAATGGTCTTTTACAAATTGGGCTCCCCAAATCTGTCCGCTTAGTTTTTATAATTGCAGGATCTATTACAGTGTAATCAGCTCTCATATCAAACAGGGCCTTCACTTGTGTGTTTGTGGGCAAGGTTGCCAGGGCATAGGGGAATTCAAGAGGCCCTGGCTGGGTGCCAGGCCTCCAATCCTGGGATTGTTCATCCTCAGGATCCTGAGTTGCATTTGCTGCTTTGTCTTTAATTATTTTAACTGATTTTTGTTCCTCCCTCTTGGGGGTATCATGTTTTCCAAATCCCTTAGGGGGTTTGTTGGACCGCTTATTCAATGGCCCAGAAATTCGGGTCCCCACGCGTGAGGACGCACTCTGTACTCACGTGTAGGCCCAACGAAAGTGTCGTTTCGTGCATGCACTGTGCATGCGCGGGAAACCGGAACTTCCATTCCCTTGAAAGAAGGGGTTGACAGGTGGAACGCGTGCGCCGGAGAGGCAGCGCGTGCGCATCGAACTTACGTTTTTTTTGCAGGTTTCTCCGGGAGGGTAAGTCTCCAGCAGTTACACTTTTAAAAAGCAGGCGCAAGACTTGCTTTTAACAAGGTAAGTGGTGAATTAATTAAAATTTAAACATTTTTTCCACATGATTATTATTTTTAAATACTTTAAAGAAAGGTAAGTTTACTTTTAGCCCCGTTAGAAAATGTAATTAATTTTTTCAAAAATTTAAATTATTGTTTAAAATAGTTATTTCATGTAATTTATAGTTATTTAAAAAATGTGATTTTTTTAAAAATTATTTGAAGTTTTAGTTATGTTTTGGGGCTGAAAGTATTTCTAGGTTTGACAGCTCTTCCTGTTAAATTTATGAATGAAGCATTCCCTGCTACCATTGGCTCCCCATGGCCCACGTGATCCCAGGGAACGCTTCAAACTAACTGTGCCCCTGGGATACGCAAGCACTGCGCGCCAGCAGTTGGAGGAGGCCCAGGATTGGAATCCCACGCGGGCCCACAGCTCAACGGCTGGCATGCTAGGTAAGTGCAGGTCGGGGGCTTGCACCCGTGGGAAGCCCCCGACCCGAATTTCTGGGCCATTATCTTGATGATCCTCCTGTTGGGGTGGACGTTGGTTCTGCCGGGAATCTTTTTGATCCCCATTTCGGTTTTCCTGGTATCCTCCCATGCCTCTCTGATAGTTTTGGCCAGTGTAAAAGCTGTCCCAATAGGGAGTCCACTGTCCTTCGCTTTTGTTTCGAGGTCTAGCCCCTCGTCTATCCCATCTTTCCGGGGAGAAATCTTTCTTGTATTGTGGGCGAGTTGGGGGTGTAAACCTTCTGGACTACCCTCTTGGGGGTCCCGAGCCATGAGTTTGTGTCTGGGCGGGGTGGACTTGAGACTTGGGTCTATACAGTCCTTGTTTCTGAGTACCAAAGGTGCCTTCTCCGATTTTTTTATCCCTAGTTTCTGATCTCATTATAGGTTTAGTTTGGGGTAGACCTAAGAGGTCATGATTTCATTGGATAATGCAATTGACATTATCCCATCTTTGTTGGTTATCTCGATAATTGTTTAGAGCACCCTTACAGGCAAGTTTGAGGGCTGTATTTTGGTATTGATTGGCCAGGCAACCATGGACAATGTCGCAGTTATCCCATGTAAGTACTTTGACTAATCTGTAGGCAGCTACCAGCCCTTTAGTTGTGGCTGTATTAGTGAGTATTTCCTTGATGGAACCCATTACTTGCCCGCCCTGAGTTGCCATGAGAACATAGGCGTATATTTGAACCCAGTTGTTACACTGGTTTAATGGGGGAATTAAGTCTGAACTTAGTATCATTTGCAGTAGTTGCCTCAGGTGTTGGGCATTCCAATCTTGGCAACAGGTTCCAATTTATCAAGGTTAGTTAGAATCCAGCAGGTTTTTTCCTGGCTGGTGTTTACCACACATTATGTAGATAGAGCTCAGGTTTACTTGACCTAGGGGTGCAATGTGTGGTTGCTGAAGTTGGCTTACTGGACCAGTAATCATTGCACCTCCAGAATTTAGATAAGATTGAGATAGTGCCTGTCGGCATTGATTATAATGGATTCTAAGTTGTCTATAGTTTTCTCGAAGATTCTGGTCATTTATTTCATCATGAGCTTGCCACCTTAACCGGAATCCATGGCCCCCGGGAGCATAGGCTGCTCCAGGTCCTGCTATTCAGCCATGGTTGCCACCACCTTGTTGGGCACTGTTCATTAGGCCTCCCAATTGTGCGGGTGTGCACCTTATCATTAAGGAATTTAGTGGATTTGGAGTATATGTTTGATTATCCCACTGGGTATTCTGTATCCCCTGGTTCTGGGGATCAACATCAGTCGTGCCATGAGTTCTAACAGCTCCTTCGGCATCAAAGCCTTCCTCTTCAAAAATTATCACTTGGTTTTGTGGAGGTACAGGGATAGGATTATTTCCCCTAATAAAGCAATCGTTTGAATTTCCTAATAAAAAGACTTGGCCAATTCTGACAGGGTTTGCTATTTCATCAGGACCTAACCTCAGTTAGAGTTTAATATGAACTTTATAAGAAATTTCTAGACCTCAATGGTATATTACGGGAGTTCTGATTTAAGTTCTACAAGGCCTGATCAGGGACTTGTCTTCTCTAGAGACTTAAATCTGAGCCTTAGTACCACTGTCAGTAAAACACTCCTTCTATACTTAACAATCTACAAGATGGATATAGATATAAATATACGTATAGGTTCTGTATCAACTCATTAACACACACGTTGGGCGCCAACTGAAAGGATTATAACTAGTCCTAGCCCCTTTAGTGCAACCCCGGATCAGGCGTATTCCCCAAACGTTCACTTTCAACTAAAGTTTGAGGTAGCTGAATCCTAAAGACACTTAATTGGGTCTAAAGGTCCAGACTATCTCTCCCTAAAGGAAAGGAACAACCTGAAGATGTTACCGTCCTCCAGATAGCACTTTTAATAAGTTTAGCTAGACTGTAACGTTCAGGATATTATGAGGTTCCAGAAAACTCCCCCAGAATTCTGCAGTTCCTCACCAAAGAGTGTACAGAGTTGAGTTTGCGAGTTTGATACAGAAGTACTATGTGAGACAATTCTAAAAATATATAGATTTGTTAAAAAACTGACATGTAATTTACAGTTGGTGATTCAATCGCAACATTAACAGTTCCAAATGCAAAAAACGTACAATTCTATTATCTGAGATCCTTATTCTCAAATATTAACTTCGCTAGTTTTACAGTTCTTAATTTATTCCAGGATATCCACCAAAATCAAATACCTTTGATACCTTGATCCCCGAGATACAAAGAGTTGAAGACTTACAGTGCTTGCCTCTGAAGCCTGAGAATCGCTTTGTCCCTTTACAGCGAATCTGGCTTCCCATTTGAAAGTTCAATTTTATACCCTTTCTCAGTGGTATTTCCTTTGAAGTTTTCTGCTGATGTAAGCTAATTATCTCTAGTCATTTTTTTGTTGACCCCTGCTATTTTTACAGTTAGATCAGCTTGTAGCATTACAGACTCGCGTCTCTACCCTAGGTGTTCGAAGCTTATCATAAAAAACGGTGTGGAGCGATGTTTCTATTTGATGTCATTCTTACCAAAGTCTTCTATGCAATTCTTAAGTTACCTCAGCTGGTTGCAACATTGTCTTGTGTCTCCCGTGTTTCATTTGATGTTATTTTTACGAAGGCATATGTTTCTTTAATTTTATGTGATTCTTTCCAAAGTGTTGGTTTAAGACACCTTAACAGGGTGTACCGTTGTGTTCTTTCCAAGGCTTCAGACTATCAGGAACCTCCAACCTCCTGTTTCAATAAGGCTATTGATTCAGTGTCAACAACTTATCTTATCTCAATAGCCTGTATGCTGTTCACAGCTTTTCCATTGTTGAGGCTTCTAGATTTTCAGACCTAGTATATCACGTTTTAATAAAGTCAGAATTCTTTTATAGAATGGTGTATTTTTCTGAATAAATATATTGCTTATTCCTTCACAGGCTCACCACCACCTTCTCAAGGATAATGAGGAATGGGCAATAAATACTGGCCTTGCCAGTGACGCCCACATCCCAGGAACAAATAAAATAAAGTTTGTAGTGGATGCCTCCACACTCCCTGATATGTTCTGAATGCTCCCTGGCAAGTAGTCCAATGCATTCAGTAATTGCTGGTGCACAGAAATCAACTCTATTTTAAATACTGGGCTGCCAAAGCCTGCATCTGTGCCCTTTTCATCAAGCTGGCTGTGAGATTGCCATCTGGTGAGCCATTTTCTGGGTCGCCCTTTTCACCAGCACCTGCTCCTGCTCAATCATACTCATGAAACCATCCAATGCAAACATCTCTAATTCACTATCTATACCACGCAGGGTGCCAATATTTATTCTGGTGCTTGGAAGGGCAAGAGTGAGTGACGATGCATCTTCTGGAGAGCTCTCCCCCTCAGTTTTTGTGACTGCAATGGTTGAGTTTTCAGATGAGCCTAGAAAAAGTGGTAATAGGCAAGGGTTAGCAGTAGCAGGTGAGTGATAGTGCATTCAACCATCAGGTTGCCATGCTCAGTGTGTGACTTTTTGAATGAGAAAGTTATGCAGAAAGAGAAAAGGATGAGAAAATGCCCAAATACCCTACTAAGCCTGGCCTGCTTTGTCCGATGCCAGTAATGTTGACGGTAGCCGTTTCCACTAGTGTCAGTGTCTGTGGAGTGGCAAGATCTCCTGCTGTGTTGGATGTCTCCCTCTAGCTATGTGCCAGCTTCTCCTGCAAGTAGAGTAGAAATGGGTTAATATATGCCATGTTCAAGGGTTTTCAGCATGTATGGGGAAGCTTAGCAAAGTGTGCATGATGACAGGAAGAAGCAGTGAGTGTGGCCAAGAGGGAGTAGCAGGTTTGAGGACAGTAACATATTGTGAGGATATGAGTACAAGCAAAAAGGTGCAGTCAAGCAGAGAAGGGAAGGATTGATAGTGTTGAGGCTAAAGTAGGGTCGTACAGGGATATGCAGAGAGTATATGAGAGATATAAAGAGGATTTGTACTTTGGCAACAATGTTCCCTGTAATTTTTTTTGGTGCGCAGGCCCTTTAACTGGCTGTGCGGCCCATTCAATTTCTCGCACATGTGCGATTATTTTAATTGTAAAGCTATTGAGCGGTCTGCGTGCGACCTTTAGACCATTGCGCAGCTGCGTGGCCATGTTGCTTAACAGGAACATTGCTTGGCAATCTTGGTCAGATCATTCAATTTTCTTTCTTCACTACAATCAGGTCCTGGGACATTGCTGGTGGCATTGATATTTTATGCTTCCTCTCTCCGTACCTGTTGACTATTTTGTCTTGGCATCCATCAGAGTGGAATAGGACCTCCTTCTTGCTGCTCACTTGGTCAATCGGCACCGCCAGTACTGCATCAGAGAACCTGAGGGCCATGGTTGATGTTAAGTTCCTGCTGCAGCACCATCTTGTTGCCCATTATTCACCACTGTCAACAGCAGTTCCCTCTTAATGTGTTGCAGGATGCCAATTTAATTTAAATTAGGCCCAGCCACAAAAATGACATGGACGCCACATGGAGGGGGGTGCAGGGGGAGAGCGGTATGGTGGAGATGGGAGGAATGCACTATCTGCCCAGTATGCGCTGAAGATGAAAATTGCCCCATATGACTTGGGGCACATAGTGGCATGTCTACCAAGACAGGCAGTGAAACAGCTGTCACCATTATCCCCATCATGCAACTATTTACTGTAAACTCCTACAACAAGGATTAGATGAGAAACCTATGAACACAAGGAGAAACCTCCTACACAGTTGCATATTTTACCCAACTCAAATTTTTCACTTTTGCCTTTGAATTGCTACATGTCCAATTCTCATTGCTACCACATTTCTTTCAGTTGGACGGGCTGTTATTGCAACACAGTGGTTAGGATATAAGTGGGGAATTTCTATTATATAATGGCCCAGAAATTCGGGTCTCCACGGGTGAGTACTCATGGGGTACTCACCCGTAGGCCCAATGGAAGTGCCGGTTTCCTGCATGCACTGCGCATGCGCGGGAAACCGGCACTTCCGTTCCTCTGAAAGAAAGGGTTCAGAGTTCGAACGCATGCACAGGAGAGGCTGCGCGTTCGCATCGAACTTAGGTTTTTTTTGGCAGGTTTTCCCGGGAAGGTAAGTCTGCAGAATTTACACATTTTAAAAGCAGTCGTAAGGCCTGCTTTTTACAAGGTAAGTGGTGAATTAATTAAAATTAAAACATTTTTTCCACAGGTTTATTATTTTTAAATACTTTAAAGAAAGGTAAGTTTATTTTTAGCCCCATTAGAAAATAAACTGATTTTTTTCAAAAATTTAAATTATTGTTTAAAATAGTTATTTCATGTAATTTATAGTTTATTTTAAAAATGTGATGTTTTTAAAAAATTTATTTGAAGATTTAGTGATATTTTGGGGCCGTAGTATTTATAAGTTTTGACAGGTCTTCCTGTCAAACTTATGAATGGAGCATTCCCTGCTCCGATTGGCTCCCCATGGCCCACGTGATCCCAGGGGACACTTCGAACTAACTGCGCCCCTGGGATATGCAAGCACTGCGCGCCGGCAGCTGGAGCAGGCCCAGGATCGGAATTCCACGGGGGCCCACAGCTCAACGGCCGGCGCGCAAGGTAAGTGCAGGTCAGGGGCTTACACCCGCGGGAAGCCTCCGACCCGAATTTCTGGGCCAACATATTTTTTATTATGTGCTATACGCCCTCCCCATTATTATAAAACAACATATCTAACTCACAGTGATAATACTCACTAGTGTTCTGTAAGTCTTTTGTTATTATGTGGGTCTTGGGCCAGCAATGCTCTGAATGTTTCCTTGTATCACTATACCGTTAAGCTCTGTGGATATATTCCCAATCATCTGCAGTAACTTTGGTGGAAGATCCACGGAAACCATAAAGAAATACCATAAACATTTCTCTACGATTCCATGGATCTTTCGCCAAAGCAGTAGGAGATGATTGGGAGAATCGCCACAGAAATTCAAAGCCTTCGGAGGAGAAATTTATTATAGCCCAGGAGTGGGCGCTAACTTTGGAAAAGTTAGAGATTTAGCGCCAGGCATTATTGAATCTCACTGCACGCAAAATTCAGTGTCATTGCTCAAAGAAGGGATGGGAGCGCTAAATCAAGAGCTAATGACCTAGCTCAGTGGTGTTACACTCAAAGCGCTAAGCAATTTCAGGTGCAGTCTAATTGATAGTCATCATTGCCATAGGCTCTTTCCAGTTCTTAAAGGGAAGATTCAATCCTGCTGCAGAACCTCATTCTCAGCATTGCTGGTTCTGCAGCTGTCTCAGCAAGCAGCAGAAGGCCAAGGAGAAGGAACCGCACCACTGAAGGAGGTGTCATTATGGCAGATCAATGGCCCAGGGAGAGAACTCGCAGATTCTGCGACCAAGCATTGGAGGCGTTGGTGTTCGCTATGGAGAGACAGAGGGCGGTGCTATACCCGGTAAGTGGCAGGAGGCCCTTGGCTCACGTCTTCCGCACCAGGTGGAGGAAGGTAGGCCAGCAGGTCTCGGGCAGCACTGTGGTCCCCAGGACCCACACACAGTGCAGGAAATAATTTAACTACCTCACTCGGGTGGTCAGGGTGAATCAATGCCTCAACAAATGCTACATACTTCAGTCTGAACCTCAGTCTGCACACACTGCCCAAAGCACCACACCCCCAGGACTCACCCACCAACAATTTCCACCTACAAACACTCACACCCACATCTCACACCTTGCACACAATTACAGCTATTCAACTATGGCAGGCACATCTCCCAAGCACATTGCACCACACTCACTCACACTTTAGGCCAAGTTCGCTCACAACAGGAGGGAGAAGGAGCGCACAGGCGGAGGACAAGCCGACACCCAACCACTTTCTGAGCTGGAGGAAAGAGTGCTGCAAATCATTGGGTGCCAAGTGGTGGGCGCCATGGCGATGTTGACCCCCTTGGGGACAACAATTGAATCTTCATCCCCACTCCTTCTTCTCACATCCCACTTCCCCGTCACTCCACAAGCCTTTCCCACTTTCCAGCTACTCATACTGTATGCATGCCTTTCTCCCATCCTGCCCCCCTCCCCTCACCTTAACCAGACTCTTGTGCCTTTATGCTTTCAGATAATGAGTAAGCAGCTGAGCAGCCTGTCCCTGAGGGTACCATAGAGAGCGAGGCGGGAGAATAGGAGGAGGAAGAACACACCGCGTCACTTCATGTCTCACCCACAGGCACCACCTCAGATACTGGTGCTATGTGTTCTTTAGAGGCTAGTATAGTAGCAGGATCGGCACAATGTGATGCACTGGGGACGAGCAGGCTGCAGCAAGGCCAGGGGGAAAGGATAGCTTGGAGTCAGCTCCCCGGAGTGCGTGTTCGTGCGTGAGTTCTGCTGCAAAGGACTCAGATGAGGGCCTCAATGGGGAGGCCTTTAGAAGAAGGGTGATGGGCATGCACAAGGAGATGATAGGTGCAATGGCAAGGGTGCCCCAGAGCCTCTCGGCAATGGTAAGGGGCGTGGAGGAGTCCACCTCCAACATTGCACAAGGCTCTGCTCACACCATGGAGCTCATCATTTCCAGTCTGCAAAGGATGGTAAACTCCCAGAGAGACCGTGGTGACCCAAACCTCATGCCACGTGTGATGGGCAATCTGACAGCTTCCATTGCAGCATAGGCGGAAGCCATGCAATGTCTTAGTGTTGTAATGCAGTCTATGCTTGGTGCCATCGATTCTCAGACTGCTCTCATGTAATCTCAGTTTGATGCCACGCAAGCTCTTACTGCTGCCATCATGGCTGGGTCGACCACCGTCCACCGGGGCTTTCACAGTGTTGCAGCAGGCCAGCAATCTGTGCTCCAACAGATTGGTAGGGATTGCTAAGGAGCTGCCCCAGGGGAGTGCCAGTGAGTCAGTGGAGCAGGAAGCTGCTGTCCTCGCTCAGGATGACTGTAGTGTATGTGCCTTTAAGTCAGAACTACTTTTTACAGCTCCTGTATACTGTAGTACCGGCAGTGACCACACTGGTATATAAGCTTTGGCATGCCTCTGTACTCCAGTCTAGAGATTACCCTCCTCCAGTAAAGACCTGTTATTTGTTAATGTACAGCATCCGTGTGATTATTTATCCACTGAACCACGGATCCAACAGTGGCGACGAGTGTCGATTCGAATCTACCTGCAACATAAAAGAAAAAAAAATAGTCGAGGCCAGGAAGACAGGCGTCGACCACGAGCAACCGCCCAGCAGTCAGGCAGAGATCCAACTTCACTGGGGAGGCTGTGGAGAGCCGGGCTTGGTTCCCCAGCCACAACGAGCAGTAAGAGACGGACGGCAGGTCCGGAGCAGCCCCTTCCCGAGCAGCGGCGGCTGGAGCAAACCGACGGCAGAGAGAGAGCCGAGCAGCGTCGATGGGGTAAGACAGAGGGTGAAGAGCGCAGGGCGCAGCCGGGGGTTGGACACCGAGCGGCGTCGAGGAAAAATAAAGCAACCGGAGGGAGAGAGGGTAAGAAACAGTCGGGTTCTAGACTGAGCGGCGTCGGAAAATATCAAAAGAAGAACGCTCAGAGCACAGCCAGGGATCACGGGCTGATCAGGGTCCATGGGGCGAAGCAAGGGGAGACGCCATTGAGCCGCGGAGAAGCAGGGAGAGCGCGGGAGACGCCATTGAGCCGCGGAGAAGGAAGAGCGCGGGAAACGCCACTTGAGAAGCCGCAGCGGAGAAGAAGGGCAAGCGCGGGAAGGAAGGAAAGCGCGGGAGACGCCATTTTGTGCTAGCGGAGAAGAACGGGAAGCGCGGGAGGCGCCATTCGTGATCGTTAATGCACAACCAAGGATGCCGAAGAGTGCCAGTATCTCTACGTTCGACAATGAAGTCGAAGATTGGGCGACATATGTGGAACGTATTGAGGTGTACTGCAGGGCGAATGAAGTGCCAGATGCTAATAAATCACTGGTTCTGTTAAATTCCATGGGTGCAAAAACTTATGGGTTACTGCGAAATCTAATAACCCCAGAGAAGCCGGTAAACAAGAATTTTGAAAGCATAGTAGAAATCCTACAGGACCACTTAAACCCCACACCGCTGCTGATAGCAGAACAATTTAAGTTCCATAAAAGGAACCAACACAAAGACGAAAGCAATGCTGAGTACCTAACGGAACTGCGCAAGCTATCGAAATACTACCAGTTTGGAGCGGGACTAGCAGACACGTTAAGGGACAAGTTTGTGTGTGGGCTACAAAGTGAAGGAACCCAGAAACGGCTTCTATCAGAAAAGGACCTTACGCTGGACAAAGCTTTCGGTATGGCAGTATCACACAAAGCAGCCGCAAGGGGCGCTGCAGAGATACAACGGAGACCGCAAGAATATGGCACCAACGAAATGACCTATGGAACAGGGAAGTGCTATCGCTGCGGCAGAACAACACATGACCAGAAAGATTGTTGGTTCAAGGACCAAGTGTGCAGACAGTGTGGGAAAAGAGGACACATAGCAAGAGTCTGCAGGTCTGGGAAGAAAACCAACAGTAAGAAATCTCCACAGGAGAAGTACAAAAAGGTACACCAGGTGATGGACAGTGGTTCAGACGAACAGAAAAGTGACACAGACTCCGGAAGCAAGGAGCTGGGTTGTCTGAAACTACATAATGTAACAGAAATGGAGGATCACCAGACTATCTGGGTTACACTCAAGATAGATGGAGTCCAAGTGGAAATGGAATTGGACACAGGGTCAGCTCTAACAGTCATAAATCAAAGAGACTACAAGCGGCTATTTTCACACATACCCTTGAAAGCTACAGAGATTGTCTTGAAGACGTCTACGGGGCAAAAAGTCTAGCCCAAAGGAAAAATAAGGGTGAAAGTGACATATAAAGGCCAGGAAATACCTAAAATGGATATATATGTATTGCCAAATGGAGGACCACCACTGCTAGGACGTGAATGGATCCGGAAGATACAATTAGATTGGCATTCCATACAGGCACTGAAGGTTGAGGCCAAAAAGGATGACGACATCACACCTGGACGACTGTCAAAAATGCTAACTGACGCAAAAGAACTGTTCCAGGAGGGACTAGGAACATTAAAAGGAATAACAGCAACAATTAAAATAGAGGAAAATGCAAGCCCAAAGTTTCTGAAGGCCAGACCAGTGCCTTATGCGATCAGACCAGTGGTTGAAGCAGAGCTGGAAGGGTTGGAACGTTCAGGAGTACTGTCCAAAGTGGATTGGAGCGAGTGGGCTACACCCATCATTCTTGTAATGAAGAGGTCGTTGAGTAATATGCCTGGGGAACCAAAGAAGGTCTGCATCTGTGGGGATTTTAAGGTGACAGTGAACCCAGTCCTTCACACGGTGCAATATCCGCTTCCACGTATTGAGGATATTTTTGCCTCGCTAACTGGTGGTAAACACTTCACCAAAATTGATCTAGCCCAGGCGTACTTGCAAATGGAGGTAGAAGAAGCTTCGAAACATTACCTTACGATCAACACCCATAAAGGTCTCTATCAATACAACCGGCTGGTGTTTGGAGTAGCCTCGGCTCCGGCTATCTGGCAAAGGGCGATGGATCAGGTCCTGCAAGGGATTCCAGGGACCCAGTGTTATTTGGACGACATCTTGGTCACGGGCGAAAATGACGGTGATCACCTCGCTAACTTGGAGAATGTGCTCGCCAGATTAAAGGAATATGGGCTACGAGCTAATCGCCACAAGTGCGAGTTTTTCCAGAAACAGATCTCGTATTGCGGCCACGTCATCGATGAAGAAGGGTTACATAAGTCCCCTGACAAGATTGAGGCAGTAGTCAAGGCTCCAGCACCGGAAAATGTGTCACAACTGAGGTCGTTCCTCGGGCTGGTAAACTATTACCACAAGTTCTTACCAGATTTGTCTACGGTATTACACCCGCTGAACACCCTACTGCAAACAGTGGTACCATGGAAGTGGGATGACGAACGTAGACGAGCTTTCCAGAAGTGTAAAGAATTGATCACATCAAAAGAGGTGTTGGCCCATTTCAACCCAGCACTACCAATTAGTTTGGCATGTGATGCATCACCCTACGGCATTGGAGTGGTGCTGTCGCATAAATTCCCAGACGGGTTGGAGAGGCCAGTAGCCTTTGCGTCTCGGTCACTAACCTCAGTCGAGCGCAACTACGCCCAGATTGACAGGGAGGCCCTCAGCCTAGTATGGGGAGTAAAAAAATTCAACCACTATCTGCATGGGCAGAAGTTCACCTTGCTGACTGACCACCAACCACTTGTCTCCATCTTTAATCCTAAGAAGGGCGTGCCAGTAATGACTGCACAGCGGTTACAAAGATGGTCCCTGTTTCTAGGGGCGAATCAATATGAAATAGAATATAAAGGCACGAAACAGCATGGGAACGCTGATGGGCTATCGCGCCTGCCACTGCCTACTGTGGAGGAAGCACCAGCAGTGGACCCTATCGAGATATTTCATTCGTCGATAATTGAACGATTGCCAGTAACAAACGCGGATATAGAGAAGGAGATCCGCAATGATCCGACGCTGTCACGGGTATATGAATTGACGGTGAGGGGATGGCCAACACATGGCGACTCACTGTTGCCAGCATTCTCATCCAGAAGAGAACAGCTGTCAGTATGCCAGGGGACAGTGATGTGTGGATCCAGAGTGGTGATTCCACCCAAGTTAAGGGAGAGAGTGCTAAATGAGCTACATGAAGGTCATCTGGGGGGAGGGAAAATGAAAAGCCTTGCTAGGGCTTATGTGTGGTGGCCGGGAATCGATCAACAAATCGAAGACCTAACTAAGAGCTGCTTAGGATGCCAGAAGTTCTAAAATGCACCACCACATGCCCCTCTACACCCATGGGAGTGGCCCTCCTCTCCATGGCAATGGGTGCACATTGATTTTGCTGGTCCATTCATGGACTCAATGTTCTTAATAGCAGTGGATGCTCATTCAAAGTGGCCTGAGGTGATAAAGATGTCTTCAACCACTACAGAGAAAACGATTGCAGTCCTACGGACCATATTTGCCAGAAACGGTTTGCCAGAGCAGATCTGCTCTGATAATGGACCACAGTTTGTGTCCGACGAGTTCCAAAAATTCATGAAAAGGAATGGGGTAAGGCATTACACATCCGCCCCGTATCATCCAGCCACCAATGGATTGGCTGAGAGGTTCGTACAAACCTTTAAGAAGGCGATAAATGCCATGTGCGACGAGGAAATTCCACTACAGCATAAGATGGACAATTTCTTATTAGCCTACCGAAACGCGACACATGCAGTTACCAACCAGACCCCGGCCATGATGTTCTTTAACCGAAGGTTGAGATCTCGTCTGGACTTGCTCAGACCAAATGTGCGAAGAAATTTTGAGGACAAACAATTCCAGCACATCAATGAGAAGCCGACAAGGAGCTTCAATGCAGGGCAACCAGTCTTGACCCGTGACTATCGAACAGAGAAGTGGCAACCCGGAACGATATATACAAGGCAGGGGCCATTAATGTACACAGTGGGTTTCGGGGAGAACATTGTGAGACGCCACGTCAATCAGATCTTCGCGTCACAGGAACGCGTCAACCCCATGTCTCGAGTACCTGGGGATGAACCCGACATACCGATAGCATCTACTTCAGACCCAGTAGCAGTGGAACCCGATGAACTACCCGATGAAAAGGGGTCAGAATCTCCTCTGCACCAAGAACAAGAACCTCTGGAAAGGCGCTATCCCGAAAGGGTCAGGAAGCCGCCCCAAAGACTGAATCTATAAGTGGACTTTTGTTATTTAATGTACATGTAAAAATGTAATTGTTATTTGAATATTAAGGGGGTTATTATTAATCTAACAGGGGAGGAATTGTAGTGCATGTGCCTTTAAGTCAGAACTACTTTTTACAGCTCCTGTACACTGTAGTACCGGCAGTGACCACACCGGTATATAAGCTTTGCGCATGCCTCTGTACCCCAGTCTAGAAATTACCCTCCTCCAGTAAAGACCTGTTATTTGTTAATGTACAGCATCCGTGTGATTATTTATCCACTGAACCACGGATCCAACAATGACAGCATTCCTGATCCCACCACTGCCACTCCGCCATTGCCCTTGTCGCTGCCTGTCATCCAGCAAGCCCAGACTGCTGCTGCCCATGCTGAGGTGTTCAAGTCTACAGCTGGGCCTGCCAGGCCCAGAGCTGGTCGAGGGCGTCCTGCAAGGCCATCTGAAGTCTCCCGCACAGACACTCAGCAGCCTTTCACCCGCCGTGCTGCAGCCACTGGGCCAACACTTTGTAGGAGCTCTAGAGTAGGCAAAGGCACTGTACCGAGTGACACTAAGGGATTGCACAAGGGTGAATAGCTAATATTGTTGTTGTAATTATTATTATATATTGATATATTTATTAATTGGCTTTGGATGAGTTTGTGGTGTCTCTCATTTCAGCTTTGCGCTGTGATATGGCCTGTGACAGGGATAGAATGATAGGGATCTGGGGTTTAATTTATTTGAAACGCAGTCTGATGAGGCGGTCACGGCCCGCTCTTCCAGACTGCCGATTGAGTGGCTACCTCCTCCTTCACTCCTGTTCCTCCCCCTCTTCTTCCTCGTCTTCCTCCTCCTCCTCCTCTCCCTCCTCCTGAGGTGGTCCCGCAATCCCTGGTGGCAAGGGCTGGGCCTTCAAGGTGGCCAAGTTGTGGAGCATGCAGCAGACCATGACGAAATGGGACACCTGCTCAGCCGAGTACTGGAGGGCTCCTCCCAAGTGGTCAAAGCAGTGGAACCGTTGCTTGAGCACCCCGATGGTCTGCTCGATGATGTTCCTGGTGGCAGCATGGCTCTCATTATATGAGTGCTGAGCAGGAGTGTTGAGGTTGCAGAGGGGAGTCATGAACCAGGTGGAGAGTGGATAGCTCTTGTCTCCAGCCAGCCAGCCACGATCTTGAAGTGGTGGCTAGAAGAGGGCTGTCACACCAGTCTGGCACAGGATGAAGGCATTATGGCTGCTGCTAGGATAGCGGGCATTCACATTGAGGATTCGCTGTCTGTGGTCGCAAACATCCTGCACATTAAGTGAGTAGTAGCCTTTGCGGTTACAGAAGTCCTCAAGATTGTTATGTGGTGCCCGCAAAGCCACTTAGGTGCAGTCAATGGTGCCCTGCACCATGGGGAATCCTGCTATCCTGGCAAAGCCACATACACATTCGTCCTGCTTCTCTCTGATGATGGGAAAGGAAATGTATTCCCTTCTCCTACTGTAGAGAGCCTCTTTGACCTCCCGGATGCAGCGATGGATGGCGAACTGCAAGATGTTACCTATACCTCCTGTTGCAGACTTGAAGGAACCACTGGTGAAAAAATTGAGGGTGACAGTGAACTTGACTGCTATAGAGAGAGCCGTGGTCGGCCTGATCTGGGGCTCGAGGTCTGGTTGCAGGAGGTGTCAGAGTTCTGTAACCACATCCTTGCTGAAGCAGAGCCTTCTAATGCATGACTCCGCACTTAGAGGAGGTAGGAGAATTGCTCTCAGAATACCCTCGGAGGGTAAGGCCTCCTGTTGAGACCCCTGATGGCCCTCCTCCTCCCTCTGGCCACACCTTGCAATCTTTCTTGCTGCCTCCGCTCCCTCTGCAGTAGATCCTGCAGGGCAAGATTGACTGCCAGTACAGCCCCCATTAATGAAACAATGTGTAGCACTTCAAAATTTTGTCAGAATAAAAGTAAAAGATTTTTAGTAGTCACAACACTCCTGATACTAAAGAACCTTTAAATGACTGAATTAAACTCTTGCACAATCGCAAACTGACAAGGAAGCAATGAAACCGCACTAACCTGACAGCTGTGACTGATCCCTTTAAATAACACCCCTGGAGCTGCCATCCGTCGGCGTCATGCCTCCTCTTCCTGTCATTGTTGGAGCGAGGCGCTAAGGCAGGGGGCGATAATCAATTTGGCAGATCGGGCATTCAGTGCACGCTCACTGGCATCATGATCTGCCTGGCGCTAAAGCCCCAGGTACTAACCGTTAGTGGCAGTGCTAAGGGTTGACTGGATTTGGCGTGTGGCGCTTGTTTCGCCTCACCCCGGCGCTACTTCATTAGCGCCCCCACCAGGCGCTAATGGTAGGCGCTAGCCGACTGAATTCCTCCCCCTTAGTGTTTTACACCAAGATTTTTTTTCAGAAAAAAAATAGAAACTCAGAAGGCATTTTTCATCTGCTGTGTGGTCCAGGAATGCTTAGTTCTCAAGCACAGGGCAAAGGAGAAAGGGATGGAAAACCGTGATGCCACATCTCTACCCCATTTGTGCTCTTAGGGTTTTCCCTAAGGTGTAAGCACAAGAATTTAAAGCGCATGGAAATGAAGTGGGAGTTATGTCACCATGCTTGGTGGCGACCCAGCGTGGTGCCCACAGCATGTGGCCTTTAAGCTTGCACCCAGCCCCGTCTGATGAGAAGATCAGAGAAAAGACAACCAGCAAGCACATGAAGACACCAAAATGTATCTTTTATTTCTTTGGTGCACTACTGAGAACTTCAGGGCTGAATGTCTTTTGGTTGCTACTTTGGAACATTAGCCAGAAGGCCCTAAAGCCAGCAGGTGTTACTGCAGTTGCCTTTCCTCCCTCACTTCTGGGTGCAGGTCTCTGTCAAGGAATAGGCTCATGCTGGGAGTATGTCAGGCCCATACAGATAGCTTGAACCTGGAAATACAGGCAGGTTCAGTTCAGGTTAAGTCAGACAGGGTGCACTTCAGGTGAGCACTACCTGATTTGCACCCAGGCAAAGGGTGGGCAAGCAGCCCCAGATTGCCTGTCCTTATTTAAGATCGCAACTAACAACAACATTGGTACTGGTTTTCCCATTTTTAAAACAAATGCTAATGATTTTCAATCTGTGCAATATATCATTTAACTTCTAATGGTCTGCCTAACACTAACCTCTTTTGCTCATATTTGGAGATGGCAGCTGCAAACATACATCAGTTAAATGATTAATGTAGTCATTCACCAGTGCTCAAAACTGCATTGTGCTACTGAATAGAATTCATTCTCATTCCATTATCCATTGGTCCAGTAGGCTATTACTAACATTAGTGATAACCCAGATGAAAAAATTATAGAAGATCAGAAGATAAATGCAGATGAGGAAAGCTATTTTAGCTCATTCTTCAAGAAAACCCTACAGTGCCCCTATCACAGCATCCAACTGTCTCTTAAATGACTCCAAGATTTTTGCTTCCACAGCCCTCCCTGGAGTCTATTCCAAGTGTTGATGCCTGTGTGAGAAAGTTAATAATTCTCAAAGAAGCCATAAGTAGAATACTGGAATTAATAAAATGATGTTCCATTACCGGGAATGCTGGATAACCAGTTTCAATCTTAGGTTTTACTGAACTCTGGCAGTACGGGTGGAAAGGGGAGTTTGTGCAGAAGGCAGAGGTAAGCACTGTTTCAATAAAAAATTACATAAAAATTGACAAATGATTTAAGAACATTATTTTCAGAAGATTAAAATGTGAACAAAATGATAACTCATTTGATCGTGGATATCATATATTGTTGCATTATAGTCCAAATAGTCTACTGTGACAGTGAGTAATAAACATTTTTAAAATAAATTTTTAAATGTAATGAAATCCCAATGACGTCAAGAAACCAAATAGTTGAAGAAATCTTTTAAGTACAGGCTTGTTAAGAGTTATTTTACAGATTTGAGAGAATGTTTCTTTGAAAAGACTGGTGTATTTCAATAACAACATTACAGGATTCTTTTAAGTGACTTATAAACACAGGCTGGGTAGTGCCACAAAAGAGATACTGTTACTTTAATGAATAGGGAAAACTATGCATGGGGCACATTTAATACAGTAAGTTCCAGCATGCTGGAACTAAAATTAGCAGCTATCTACACAAACCAGATGTAAGGAGAGGGATAGAATGTCCTTTTTATAGGAGTTTGGGGAACATTATATAGCATGCCCCTCGGAAAATCAGCAAAGGATGTGGTTGCGAAGAATGCAAATAACAACGCATGGGAAAGCCAACAAAGGGGATTTACAAGGGAAGTGGTCTGCAGCATGCAACTCATGCCAAGAAAAGACTTGTCTTATTTTTATATCATATATATGACATTAAACATGAAAGTCTTCATCGAATGAGACCTTGTCAAGAATGCATGAGAAGGCTGAAGGATTTTCGTGTCGCAAGCAATGGTTTGGAAGAACGGTCTCCTGTAATTTTAGCAACAAAATAAAGATCAGACTACTAATATGATCAGCAACTTTACTAAAAGAAAAAAAGAAATATGACTGACTGCCTAGAACATACTTTTATACCTTTTAACCCCACTGGGGCCTGACTGCAGTCTGGATAAGGTGAAAGATCATGACTTCTTATTCTAGTCACCAGCTGTTAATGATCATGTCCCACTTTGCAGGGCTACTGGCGTGGACTTTTTATTCAATTTTGGCTTTGTCCCATAAAATTCATGTATTCATAAAGGCAAATCCCATGCCTGGTGCGAGAACCTCCCTATAATCTCAGGGAATGTGCATGTATTTTCCTAAACTCCACCCCTGCACAGACATCAGTAAGGATTGGACAAAAACCTAACTAGACAATTCTCCTCCCCCTCCAGATATACTGCCCTCAATAAATCTACAGCTTTTCTGGTGAATTCTCACTATAATTTTGATGGGAACGTGCCAGAAGATCCAGAGATGAGCCTAAAAACTGGATACTAGGTTGGGAATTCAATTATGGCCTACTTCTGCCCCAAACATGGTCATCACCATGAGACAGGGCTAGAGTGGGGATTCCTCATGTCAAGTGTTGGAGCTTTGCCAGTCCTCAAGGGATGGCTGGAGGTAAACCTGAAGAGACCAGGGGTAAAGTGAGGCTCCTCTTGCAGTCTAGGTCAAGGGTCATGGTTTGTACTGCCAAAGATTTAAAGCAAGAATTTAAAAAATATATATTTTTAAAGAAGCCCTTTCCCTTTCACAGATCTTGGGGAGATCCCGCCCCATCCAGCAGGCCAGATGTCTTGGCCACTGGTGCGCAGCGCTCTAGTTACACCCCTAGAAGTGATGGTGCACAGCATTACGGGGTAAATTAGGGAACCTCCTCTAAACCAAGAAAGTCCACCAGGATCAGTGGTGGAGGTTCCCAATGCGCACATCTCGTAATTTAGCTGTCCCATGAGTATTTTCAGAGCCACCAACCACTCCTTCCACCACTGCCAGAGAGCACTGGGGCTAAGATCTTTCCTGGATTTCTTGCGTGCATTCACTGCCGTAGGTACTAAGTTCAGCAAACAGGGAAAATAAGTAAGCAACAACAACTTGCATTTATATAGTGCTTTTAACACAGTAAAAGCAGCGGCAAATGTGCTGTGCCAACAGAAATTGCAGGTATTTTTTGTCACTATGGTGCAACCAAAATCTTTGGTACTAATTTTGTATTTTTCGTGCAGTAGTAAGCTTGTTAAAGCGATTAAAGCCCTCATGCAACATTGTTTGCTCTACTGGCACTGTCATCTGCCAGTTGTTACGTAATACTCCACTTATTGTCTGCTCCTGTTTTGAACAGTAGTTAAATTAACAGCAATGCCGCAAATGATCGCAGTTGAGCAGCATTGTGACTGTTTGCGTTTAGTGCATAGGTAAAGAAAGCAGAGGGCTAAAAGATCCATCACTACCCTGGTATTAGACACCCACCACCTCAGGACCAACTACCTGGATATGACTGCACAACACTATGTGCAATGTGGGCAGGTCACTGAGTTATTACACTTCTTGGCATCTGACCTACAAGGTCATAGTAAGCACAGGAAGTAAGCTCTGCCTGTGGCTTTTATGTGACCAGTGTTCTCAATTTTTACGCTGCTGGCTCCTTCCAAGTTACATGGGGGAATTCTTCAGAGTGAACCATTCCCTGGTGCAGCAATTAATCCAAAATATCACTGAGTCTATGCAGCAGCACACAAAGTATGTCTGCTTTGGCACCCATCGCTGTAGTAGGGATAAAAGCTGCATGGTGATTTTGATTTAAAGTTACCCAAGGGTGCAGAGCATCCCTGATTGCAAGCGCTTGTCTATTCACAATCCATCAGGCCAAGCAGTGCCCTACAAAAATAGAAAAGGATATTGCTGTCAAAGTGCAGACAGTTTGTGGCATCAACCTTGATGTCTTCCACTTTATTATCAGAGATCTGGGGAGCTGCCGTGACTCATAAACATCCATGACTGATATGTTGCATAGTGTATGTGACTGGAAGGCTGTTTCCAGTGGGGTTCCACAGGGCTCAGTACTAGGTCCCTTGCTTTTTGTGGTATACATCAATGATTTAGACTTCAATGTAGGGGGAATGATTAAGAAGTTTGCAGATGATACAAAAATTGACCGTGTGGTTGATAGTGAGGAAGAATGTTGCAGACTACAGGAAGCTATCAATGGACCGGTCAGGTGGGCAGAAAAGTGGCAAATGGAATTCAATCCAGAGAAGTGTGAGGTAATGCATTTGGGGAGGACTAACAAGGCAAGGGAATACACAATAAATGGTAGGACACTGAGAAGTGTAGAGGAACAGAGGGACCTTGGAGTGCATGTCCACAGATCCCTGAAGGTAGCAGGACAGGTAGATAAGGTGGTTAAGAAGGCATACGGGATACTTTCCTTTATTAGCCGAGGAATAGAATACAAGAGCGAGGAGGTTATGCTAGAACTGTATAAAATACTAGTTAGGCCTCAGCTAGAGTACTGCGTGCAGTTCTAGTCACCACATTACAGGAAAGATATGATTGCACTAGAGAGGGTACAGAGGAGATTTATGAGGATGTTGCCAGGCTGGAGAATTTTAGATATGAGGAAAGATTGAATAGGCTGGGTTCGTTTTCTTTGGAACAGAGGAAGCTGAGGGGAGACTTGATTGAGATGTATAAAATTATGAGGGGCCTAAAGTGGATAGGAAGGACCTATTCCCCCTAGCAGAGTGGTCAATAAACAGGGGACATAGATTTAAAGTAATTGGTAGAAGGATTAGAGGGGAGTTGAGGAGAACTTTTTTCACCCAGAGGGTGTTGGGGATCTGGAACTCACTGCCTGAAAGGGTGGTAGAGGCAGAAACCCTCATCACATTTAAATAGTACTTGGATATGCACTTAAAGTGCTGTAACCTACAAGACTACAGACCAAGAGTTGGAAAGTGGGATTAGGCTGGATAGCTCTTTTTTCTACTAGCACAGACACGATGGGTCGAATGGCCTCTTTCTGTGCCATAAATTTCTATGATTCTATGATTTATTCCATAGTTTTGACAAGCTTGATGGATGTGTACTGGATGACTCCAGCTATCCTCTTTGACTTTGGATGATCACACCAGAGTCTGTGATATCCAGCAGGGCTGAGCCATGCCACAATGAGATACATTCCAAAGCCAGGGTGCTCTCTGAAGAGTGTTTTAAAATCTTGATTCTTTAGCTGGAGTGGGAGGGGGGCTCCTTACTGAGGAGATGTGCAAGATGATGATGGTTTGCTGTACACTGCATAATACAGAAATTGAGACAGACATCAGCCTGCATGACACCAATCAGCTGCAGCCTCCAGGGGATGAACAAGACAAGGACGGACCTGGGATCTAGTTACTGTGGATGAGGCTTTAGTGCTAGGCACGTAGCATTGTCAGCAGATAATTACCATATTCTTTAACATAGTCTTAACACTGGCGTTGCTAACTTATCCAGGGACAATGATGAGTGTCCATTCTCTTGTCCTGCAGAATGCTGATGCTGTACTGTCACTTATACCAAAGGCATTGTCCTTCACTGCAACTGATGGCTGCTGAGTGTTTGAAAACATCCAAAGGCAACTTTGATGGCATTGATCTCATTGATTCTTGCTTGCTTATAAAATCCCAACCATCTTACTGTGTGTCAGGATCTTTTTCCCCACAAAATCAGCATGCAGCATATCATATAATGTAACTGTATAGGAAGTGAAAATGCTAGTGTGAGCTCAGGGGTGACAACAAGGTGCTTAACAAACAATAGGGGTAGGAGGCCAGTTAGCCTATATTTGTAGACATCTGGGTTCTGCACTCTTGCAAAGCACCTAGATTTGCACTCAAACTATGCTTCATGCACCTGTATCCACAACATGTTCTAACATCCTCCACTCAGGTCTCCCTCCCTTAGCAATACTAGAATGGCAGCAGGTGATCTGGAGCTACACAGTAAGCCTGCTGCCCTACCCTGGATGTATTTGGGCTGTGGCACCAGCACTGGGCGAAGAGTGCTGCTGTTTGGAAAATAGGTGCTGGTGCTGCTGGGATTAAGTTCAGGGACTGTGGGGTGGCTGTAGTTCAGTGCATGTGGAAGGTTCTCCAATCCCAGCCCCCTTGTGGCATTGATATACTGTCCTTATCTGTAGAGAGAGCACAAGCAGAAAAATTAACCTTGGCATACATTCGACATTGAACTGATGATACTGTTGATGTAGAAGGGGGTGCAGCATGGATTTGAAGGTTATGTATACCTAACACCCTTGTATCATATACCATTGCTACATAAACAGATCCTTCTTTCTGATGAGTGAGGACCAACTCCAGGAAGCATTGTTGGCTCATTGATTTCAAGAATCTGCTCCTGCCAGTGGTGACATTTTCCAACTTATAATTTAGCATTTACAGTTTAGCTGTTCTTGTCCAATATTATCAAGAAATCATTTTTTTTCTCTTTAAAGGCGGAATCATATTTGTCAGTAATAACTTTGATTGGGCGGAAAATTCTGGGCTGGCAAACGCAGAAGTGGAAAACCTTGGCCCACAAGTTTAAATGAAAGATCTGGGCCCCAAGTTTCCATGCCCACTGCTGCTCTCCAACACGGGGTCAGTGGGATGGCACGTAATTTGCATGGGCCTAATGGGCGAAAGTACCATTAGGGGCACTTCTATGTTGCCCATCTGTCCCATGCACCAGGAAATGGAGGTGGCCAGCCAACCATGGGGAGAGGGTTGTCCAGGCTTCCCCCGACCCTTGTTACAGCTCCAATCAACACCCGAGCAAGGGGGCTAATCCAGGAAGTAAAACAAAATGTTCGCTTTGGAGGTCCACATCCGTTTTCAGTCTGAGATCCCACTGATGGGACCCACATGCAATCTTGTGAAGACCATTATGCCTCATTTCTCTCGGATCCTGACTGAATCTCCAGAGGGGCATCTCCCTGCATAAGAAGTCTCCACCCCTGGCCCTGCCACTGGCCCATCATTTGCCTTGTGAGGAATGGACAGGGGAATACGAAAACTGGTAATCAAGTCTCACCTGTTTCTTTGGGGTTCCATCAGTCTCCATCTGAAGTTATGGTGGGAGACCAGTAAAAACCCAGTAGAATTTCAGGGTCCTGATATTTAGAGGATGTGTCAGCAGCCTTGTGAAGTAGCGCGTGTGCTGTCCTCTATTTCCTGTTCTCTATTTTCTGTCCATTGACACCAGTGGGCAGGTTCCCCCATTTGGAAAGTTTGGTCCCTAAATACACTAGTCCTGAATTTCCATTCCTTCTTGGGATGGAAGTCAGACATCCTAGGACTGGAGGGATTGAAAATTGGGGAGGAATCCTTTTTCTCCCAGTATCTGTCCCTTCTTTAGTGCCACGCTAACTTCTGATGGTGGGGGGTGTAGTGTATGTGCTTTAAGTCAGAACTACTTTTTACAGCCCTGTATACTGTAGTACCGGCAGTGACCACACCGGTATATAAGCTGTGCGCATGCTTCTGTACCCCAGTCTAGAGATTACCCTCCTCCAGTAAAGACCTGTTATTTGTTTATGTACAGCATCCGTGTAATTATTTATCCACTGAACCATGGATCAAACAGTGGCGACGAGTGTTGATGTGAATCGACCTGCAACATAAAAAAAAATAGTCGAGTCCAGGAACATGGGCGTCGACCGCGAGCAACCGCCCAGCAGTCAGGCAGAGATCCAACTTTGCTGGGGAGGCTGTGGAGAGCCGGGCTTGGTTCCCCAGCCACAACGAGCAGTAAGAGACCGACGACAGGTCCAGAGCAGACCCTTCCCGAGCAGCAGCGGCTAGAGCCGACCGACGGCAGAGAGAGAGAGCCGGGCAGCGTCGACGGGGTAAGAAAGAGGGTGAAGAGAGCAGGGCGCAGCCAGGGGTTGATCACCGAGCGGCGTCGAGGAAAAATACTGCAAACCGGAGAGAGAGAGGGTAAGAACAGCCGGGTTCCAGACTGAGAAGCGTCGACAAATATCAAGAGAAGAATGCGCAGAGCACAGCCAGGGATCACGGGCTGATCAGGGTCCACGGGGCGAAGCAAGGGGAGACGCCATTGAGCCGCGGAGAAGCAGGGAGAGCGCGGGAGACGCCATTGAGCCGCGGAGAAGCAGGGAGAGCGCGGGAGGCGCCATTGAGCCACGGATAAGAAGGAAGAGCGCTGGAGATGCCATTTTGCGAAGCCGCAGCGGAGAAGACGGGTGAGCGCGGGAAGGAAGGAAAGCGCGGGAGATGCCACTTTGTGCCAGCGGAGAAGAAGGGGAAGCGCGGGAGGCGCAAGTGGTGATAGCTAACGCACAACCAAGGATGCCGAAGAGTGGCAGTATCTCTACGTTCGACAATGAAGTCAAAGATTGGGCGACATATCTGGAACGTATTGAGGTGTACTGCAGGGCAAATGAAGTGCCAGATGCTAATAAAGTGCTGGTTCTGTTAAATTCCATGGATGCAAAAACTTATGGGTTACTGCAAAATCTAATAACCCCAGAGAAGCCGGTAAACAAGAATTTTGAAAGCATAGTAGAAATCCTACAGGACCACTTAAACCCCACACCGCTGCTGATAGCAGAACAATTTAAGTTCCATAAAAGGAACCAACACAAAGACGAAAGCAATGCTGAGTACCTAACGGAACTGCGCAAGCTATCGAAATACTGCCAGTTTGGAGCGGGACTAGCAGACATGTTAAGGGACAAGTTTGTGTGTGGGCTACAAAGTGAAGGAACCCAGAAACGGCTTCTATCAGAAAAGGACCTTACGCTGGACAAAGCTTTCAGTATGGCAGTATCACATGAAACGGCCACAAGGGGCGCTGCAGAGATACAACGGAGACCGCAAGAATATGGCACCAACGAAATGACCTATGGAACAGGGAAGTGCTATCGCTGCGGCAGAACAACACATGACCAGAAAGATTGTTGGTTCAAGGACCAAGTGTGCAGACAGTGTGGGAAAGCAGGACACATAGCAAGAGTCTGCAGGTCTGGGAAGAAAACCAACAGTAAGAAATCTCCACAGGAGAAGTACAAAAAGGTACACCAGGTGATGGACAGTGGTTCAGACGAACAGAAAAGTGACACAGACTCCGGAAGCAAGGAGCTGGGTTGTCTGAAACTACATAATGTAACCGAAATGGAGGATCACCAGACTATCTGGGTTACACTCAAGATAGACGGAGTCCAAGTGGAAATGGAATTGGACACAGGGTCAGCTCTAACAGTCATAAATCAAAGAGACTACAAGCGGCTATTTTCACACATACCCTTGAAAGCTACAGAGATTGTCTTGAAGACGTATACGGGGCAAAAAGTCTAGCCCAAAGGAAAAATAAGGGTGAAAGTGAGATATAAAGGTCAGGAAATACCTAAAATGGATATATATGTATTGCCAAATGGAGGACCACCACTGCTAGGACGTGAATGGATCCGGAAGTTACATTTAGATTGGCATTCCATACAGGCACTGAAGGTGGAGGCCAAAAAGGATGACGACGTCACACCTGGACGACTGTCAAAAAGGCTAACTGACGCAAAAGAAGTGTTCCAGGAGGGACTAGGAACACTAAAAGGAATAACAGCAACAATTAAAATAGAGGATAATGCAAGCCCAAAGTTTCTGAAGGCCAGACCAGTGCCTTATGCGATCAGACCAGCAGTTGAAGCAGAGCTGGAAGGGTTGGAACATTCAGGAGTAAGGTCCAAAGTGGACTGGAGCGAGTGGGCTACACCCATCGTTCCTGTAATGAAGAGGTCATTGAGTAATACGCCTGGGGAACCAAAGAAGGTCCGCATCTGTGGGGATTTTAAGGTGACAGTGAACCCAGTCCTTCACACGGTGCAATATCCGCTTCCACGAATTCAGGATATTTTCACCTCGCTATCTGGTGGTAAACGCTTCACCAAAATTGATCTAGCCCAGGCGTACTTGCAAATGGAGGTAGAAGAAGCTTCGAAACATTACCTTACGATCAACACCCATAAAGGTCTCTATCAATACAACCGGCTGGTGTTTGGAGTAGCCTCGGCTCCGGCTATCTGGCAAAGGGCGATGGATCAGGTCCTGCAAGGGATTCCAGGGACCCAGTGTTATTTGGACGACATCTTGGTCACGGGCGAAAATGACGGTGATCACCTCGCTAACTTGGAGAAGGTGCTCGCCAGATTAAAGGAATATGGGCTACGAGCTAATCGCCACAAGTGCGAGTTTTTCCAGAAACAGATCTCGTATTGCGGCCACGTCATCGATGAAGAGGGGTTACATAAGTCCCCTGACAAGATTGAGGCAGTAGTCAAGGCTCCAGCACCGGAAAATGTGTCACAACTGAGGTCGTTCCTCGGGCTGGTAAACTATTACCACAAGTTCTTACCAAATTTGTCTACGGTATTACACCCGCTGAACACCCTACTGCAAACAGGGGTACCATGGAAGTGGGATGACGAACGTAGACGAGCTTTCCAGAAGTGTAAAGAATTGATCACATCAAAAGAGGTGTTGGCCCATTTCAACCCAGCACTACCAATTTGTTTGGCATGTGATGCATCACCCTATGGCATTGGAGCGGTACTGTCGCACAAATTCCCAGATGGGTTGGAGAAGCCAGTAGCCTTTGCGTCTCGGTCACTAACCTCAGCCGAGTGCAACTACGCCCAGATTGACAGGGAGGCCCTCAGCCTAGTATGGGGAGTAAAAAAATTCAACCACTATCTGCATGGACAGAAGTTCACCTTGCTGACTGACCACCAACCACTTGTCTCCATCTTTAATCCTAAGAAGGGCGTTCCAGTGATGACGGCACAGCGGTTACAAAGATGGTCCCTGTTTCTAGGGGCGAATCAATATGAAATAGAATATAAAGGCACGAGACAGCATGGGAACGCTGATAGGCAATCGCGCCTGCCACTGCCTACTGTGGAGGAAGCACCAGCAGTGGACCCTATCGGGATATTTTATTCGTCGATAATTGAACGATTGCCAGTAACAAACGCGGATATAGAGAAGGAGACCCGCAATGATCCGACGCTGTCACGGGTATATGAATTGACGGTGAGGGGATTGCCAACACATGGCGACTCACTGTTGCCAGCATTCTCATCCAGAAGAGAACAGCTGTCAGTATGCCAGGGGACAGTGATGTGTGGATCCAGAGTGGTGATTCCACCCAAGTTAAGGGAGAGAGTGCTAAATGAGCTACATGAAGGTCATCTGGGGGGAGGGAAAATGAAAAGCCTTGCTAGGGCTTATGTGTGGTGGCCGGGAATCGATCAACAAATCGAAGACTTAACTAAGAGCTGCTTAGGATGCCAGAAGGTCCAAAATGCACCACCACATGCCCCTCTACACCCATGGGAGTGGCCCTCCTCTCCATGGCAACGGGTGCACATTGATTTCGCTGGTCCATTCATGGACTCAATGTTCTTAATAGCAGTGGATGCTCATTCAAAGTGGCCTGAGGTGATAAAGATGTCTTCAACCACTACAGAGAAAACGATTGCAGTCCTACGGACCATATTTGCCAGAAACGGGTTGCCAGAGCAGATCTGCTCTGATAATGGACCACAGTTTGTGTCCGACGAGTTCCAAAAATTCATGAAAAGGAATGGGGTAAGGCATTACACATCCGCCCCGTATCATCCAGCCACCAATGGATTGGCTGAGAGGTTCGTACAAACCTTTAAGAAGGCGATAAAGGCCATGTGCGACGAGGAAATTCCACTACAGCATAAGATGGACAATTTCTTATTAGCCTACCAAAACGCGACACGTGCAGTTACCAACCAGACCCCGGCCATGATGTTCTTTAACTGAATGTTGAGATCTCGTCTGGACTTGCTCAGGCCAAATGTGCGAAGAAATGTTGAGGGCAAACAATTCCAGCACATCAATGAGAAGCCGACAAGGAGCTTCAATGCAGGGCAACCAATCTTGACCCGGGACTATCGAACAGAGAAGTGGCAACCCGGAACGATATGTACAAGGCAGGGGCCATTAATGTACACAGTGGATGTCGGGGAGAACATTGTGAGACGCCACGTCGATCAGATCTTAGCATCACAGGAATGCGTCAACCCCATGTCTCGAGTACCTGGGGATGAACCCGACATACCGGTAGCATCTACTTCAGACCCAGTAGCAGTGGAACCCGATGAATTACCCGATGAAAGGGGGTCAGAATCGCCTCTGCACCAAGGACAAGAACCTCCGGAAAGGCGCTATCCCGAAAGGGTCAGGAAGCCGCCCCAAAGGCTGAATCTATAAATGTACTTTTGTTATTGAATGTACATGTAAAAATGTAATTGTTATTTGAATATTAAGGGGGTATTATTAATCTAAAAAGGGAGGAATTGTAGTGTATGTGCTTTAAGTCAGAACTACTTTTTACAGCTCCTGTATACTGTAGTACCGGCAGTGACCACACCGGTATATAAGCTGTGCGCATGCCTCTGTACCCCAGTCTAGAGATTACCCTCCTCCAGTAAAGACCTGTTATTTGTTTATGTACAGCATCCGTGTAATTATTTATCCACTGAACCATGGATCTAACAGGGGGGATATGGAAATGTGGGGGGGAGGAGCAACAACACTTTTGGGAACGTGTCTCGGAGGGTATCTTCGCTCCCCCAGAAATCCTGCCACATACACGATCAATACAGACAGCGATATTTACGCCAGCAAGAAAGGGGTGCACATGCCATGCCAGGCCGCATGTGGAGGCCACTAAGCAGAATTCAAATGGCTATCAATCCCGGAGGCAAGTTACTGCTGCTAAATGCCAGTCAGTCCACAGGGTGGCTACTACCTCTGTAGTGTCACTACTGGTGCAGCTGCCCACCCCAATATGTAAATGGTGCAACAGCTCGACTGAAGTTTCCCGCTTACTTATTTTAGTGTCTTTCTTGAAGGCAGCAAATTTCCACTGGACTACCTTAACTGACCTTCTGGTTTGTGACACAGCATTTATCCAGTATGTAACCTCCTCCCACACTCTCAGTCAGTGAGTAACGGGTAAACCGCCAACCCAAAGACAAACTGCTGGCAAGCACTGCATCCACAAGCACTTGTGTAGCACTCTCGCTGAAGTGGGCTTTTCTTCGCAGAGATTTGCTTGCAATGCTGCTAACTCTGCAGTCTCTGCTTCCCACAACTCTTTTAATAGTCATAGCTACTTTAAATCCAAGTATGAGGACTGCAATGGAACTTAATAATGCACAACAGCCTTCTTTCTCAATGTTTTTTTTGTACTTCTAACATGAGTGGCACAGGGAGTTACATGATTGTAAAATAGAAGTCAGGAGTGGGATTCCGCTCCCACTGCTAATTTAAATACTTAATAGTGGCATTGCTACTGTTGCCTCCTGATGCAGTGAAAGTAGACTCAGATCACCATGAAAACAGCCATACATTCTGCCACTGCATGGCCAGAACACTCACAACTCTTCACCATGATGCCAAGCATTAAATAGCACCCTTTAATGCATCAGAAATGAAAAAAATTATCAGATTAAACAAGGCTCCAGTCAAAGACATAGACAAAATACCTTTCTAGCTGTGCGCACGACAGTGGCACAAGATAGGCTATTGTAGTATCACTTTTCTCCTCAGCACATGCATTGCTTAAAGTGAAAGGTCTCTCCATCCAGCATAACTGAATTCAACCAAAATGATGTGATTCAAGAAGTAAAACCATCAACTTCAATTGACATGGAATTTGGATTAATGCCTAAACCGACTGGTGCCACAAAAATGGCAAATATATCTATTTTCACTTTAATACACAAATGTGAAATACACTCTTCTCCCCCTCCCCAGTTCATATTGGGTTAATTTCCCCTCTTCCTTTTCAGTTCACGCTAGTGCTCTTCACCACCCTCAATTCAAACTGGATCTCTTCTCCCATTCTTTGCACCGATCACAGTGGCACTCATCTCCCCTTACCCAGTTCATGCTGGCTTTCTACATGTCCTAGCCCTCATTCATCACAGCATTATTCTCCCTCTCACCCTCAGTTCATGCTGGCATTCTTTACTGTCCTCAGTTTACACTGGCACCCTTCTTCGCACACCCATCACCACTACCCTGGCTCCTATCTAATGCAGCTACACCAGGGACTTGAGCACAAAATCTAGGCTGACACTCCAATGCAGTACTGAGTGAGTGCTCCACTGTTGGTGGATCAGGCATTAAACCAAGGCTTTGCCCTCTGTGAGGGACATAAAGGATCCCATGGCACTAATCAATTGAATCCATTATTAAGGAACGGGTAACAGGTTACTTAGAAAATCATAATATGATCAGGCAGAGTCAACATGGTTTTATGAAAAGGAAGTCGTGTTTGACAAATTTCTTAAAGTTTTTTGAGGATGTAACTAGCAGGGTAGATAAAGGGGACCCAGTGGATGTAGTATTTTTGGATTTCCAAAAGGCATTCGATAAGGTGCCACATGAAATGTTGTTAAGCAAGATAAGGGCACATGGGGTTGGGGGGGTAAGGCATGGATAAAGGATTGGTTAACAGACAGAAAACAGAGAGTAGGGATAAACAGGTCATTTTCAGATTGGCAGGCTGTAACTAGTGGGCTGCCGCAAGGGCCAGTGCTTGGGCCTCAACTATTTACAATCTATATTAATGACTTAGTGCAATGTATCCAAGTTTGCCGACGATATAAAGCTAGGTGGAAAAGTAAGATGTGACGAGGATGCAAAGAGCCTGCAAAGGGATACAGACAGATTAAGTGAATGGGCAATGAGGTGGCAGATGGAGTATAATGTAGGGAAATGTGAGATTAATCACTTTGGTAGGAAGAATAGAAAAACAGAATGGGGAGAAATTTGGCTGCTTTGCACATCCCGTTAGCGACTCAGGGGGTAACGGGGTGCTAAGGAGTTAGCAACCGGGCGCGGCAAATTCAGCGAAGCCCACAAACTTGCCTGCCGGTTACCGCCTCGCCCTCTAGCACCTCGCAGCACCCCATTACCGCCCGGGATGTGAAATTGCCTCCCGCCCCCTGCTGTATCACCGGGCGTCAGCAACAGCCGGAAGAGGAGGCGTTGTCACCTCAATTGGCTGCTTGGAGATCGCTAATTAAAGGCAGTGGTTTTCAGGTAGGCTAAACTTTATTCTTTGCACCAGTCTGGTGCCTGCTGAAAGTTTTTTTTTTTAATTCATTGATGGGATGTGGGCGTCACTGGCTAGGCCTGCATTTAGTGCCCATCCCTAATTGCCCTTGAGAAGATGGTGGTGAGCCGCTTTCTTGAACCGCTGCAGTCCATATGGTGTAGGTACACCCACAATGCTGTTAGGAAGGGAGTTCCAGGATTTTGGCCCAGCGACAGAGAAGGAACGGCGATACAGGTCCAAGTCAGGATGGTGTGTGGCTTGGAGGGGAACTTGTAGGTGGTGATGTTCCCATGCGTCTGCTGCCCTTGTCCTTCTAAGTGGTAGAGGTCGCGGGTTTGGAAGGTGCTGTTGAAGGAGCTTTGGCGAGTTGCTGCAGTGCATCTTGTAGATGGTACACACTGCAGCCACAGTGCGCCGGTGGTGGAGGGAGTGAATGTTGAAGGTGGTGGATGTAGTGCCAATCAAGCGGGCTGTTTTATCCTGAATGGTGTTGAGCTTCTTGAGTGTTGTTGGAGCTGCACTCATCCAGGCAAGTGGAGAGTATTCCATCACACTCCTGACTTGTGCCTTGTAGATGGTGGAAAGGCTTTGGGGAGTCAGGAGGTGAGACACTCGCCACAGAATTCCCAGCCTCTGGCCTGCTCTTGTAGCCACAGTATTTATATGGCCGGTCCAGTTCAGTTTCTGATCAATGGTAACCCCCAGGATGTTGATAGTGGGGGATTCAGCGATGGTAATGCCATTGAATGTCAAGGGTAGATGGTTAGAGTCTCGCTTGTTGGAGATGGTCATTGCCTGGCACTTGTGTGGTGCGAATGTTACTTGCCACTTGTCAGCCCAAGTCTGAATGTTGTCCAGGTCTTGCTGCTTTATTGCTGCGAGATGTCCAAGCCCTCTACTCTCTGAGAGTGTTTGGGGCTGTAATGGCAGTCGCGCAGGTCGCCTGACAACAGAGAACTGAGCAGAAGTATGTTGTGCACCATCATGGGCCCTTCCCTTTAAGCGAGGGAAGCAGCATCTGATGCCAGTATCTTTGCATCCACATTGTTCAGCGCTCTGCCACTACTGCCCTGCTCTTGCACTTTAAGAGCCACTTCCCTCTTGGAGCGCTGAAGCTCAATTTCCCGGGACCAGAAAATGATTATTGCCTGGTGATACTTTTCCGAGATTTCAAAAGTTATCGCCCCAAACGGGGTGCTACAGTATTTCTAGCCCATTATTTTTTAAATGGTAAGAAACTATTAAATGTTGGTGTTCAGAGAGATTTGGATGTCCTCATACAAGAAACACAATGAGTTAGCATGCAGGTACAGTCAGCAATTAGGAAGGCAAATGGCATTTTGGCCTTTATTGCTAGAGGGTTGGAGAACAAAAGTAAGGAAGTCTTGCTACAATTTTACATGGCACTTGGTGAGACAACACCTGGAATACTGTGCACAGTTTTGATCTCCTTATTTAAGGAAGGATATACTTGTCTTCGAGGCAGTGCAACGTAGGTTCACTAGATTGATCCCTGGGATGAGAGGGTTGTCCTATGAGGAGAGATTGAGTAGATTGGGCCTATACTCTGTGTTGTTTAGAAGAATGATGTGTGATCTCATTGAAACATATAAGATTCTGAGGGGGATTGATGCTGAGAGATTGTTTCCCCTGGCTGGAGAGTCTGGAACTAGGGGGCATAGTTTCAGGATAAGGGGCCGGCCTTTTAAGACTGAGTTGAGGAGGGATTTCTTCACTCTGGGGTAGAGCATTCCAAAGATTAACAACCCTCTAAGTGCCATGGATGCTCAGTCATTGAGTATATTTAAGGCTGAGATAGGTAGATTTTTGGACTCCAGAGGAATTAAGGGATATGGGAATAGGGCAGGAAAATGAAGTTGAGGTCGAAGATCAGCCAAGCTCTTATTGAATGGCAGAACAGACTTGAGGGGCCATATGGCCTACTCCTGCTCCTAATTCTTATGTTCTTATGAGAGCTGTGGCGTTCTCCCTGACGTCTGTATTGATTTCTTTGTGGGTTCAATGATGAGACATTTATGAAAGAGAATGAGTTTTAATCTAAAGTCTGTTCAACTCTTTTATACAGCATTCAGGAGACACCATTATGCTGTGATGCATCTAGGACAAAACTGAAACTAAACTAACTGCCTTGCTTCTCTCGGTCACATGCCCTCTGCTGGTCAGGCACAAGCAATCAATACATGCAATCATGCTATTAAGGCATCATAATCGAACAGACAAATACCATCTCTATTTGCTGATATCATTACATCTCCTTTTCTTAAAACAAAAGTATTTTACTTTTAACTAACAACATGTTTTCTTTGTATTAATCTGCATTTTAACTGTAACACTTAATGAATTTGCATTATCATTATCATGATCAAGGTTTTTTAACCTTGCTTTGTGTGTTCACATGAAATATGTCAATACACTAGAACTTGAAGAAAGAATAAGATAACATTACTTCCTTCTATAACAATAGTCCTTAAATTTGCTCAATGAGTCTCTCAGGAGGCTTCACGTGTCTTGAGGATTTTCTGATTGATTGTCCTTGAATCTGAGTTGTTGCCTCAGATGATGTGTTCTCAGCTGTGTGATCAGGTTGTTCAATAGTATCAGTCTCTTGACCTGCTGTGGCTGGTCCCATGAGAAGATCTTGACGATTTCTTCTCAGAACAGCACCCTCATCTGTCTGAATGGTGTATGATCTTGGTTGAACTTCACTCAGGACAGTTCCCTTCTGAGTCCATGTGTTTGTTTTGTCTTTGAACCTTACTTGGTCACCAGTGTGGAGTTCAGGTAGGTTTTGTGTTCCTCTGTCATAGTAGTACTTTTGCTTTTCTTTCTGTTGTTCTTTGAACTTCCTCACTTTCTCCCCCTCTTTTGTTTTCAGGAGGTTCTCCGGGATGGGTAGGTTTGACCTTAGCCGACGTCCCATCAGGAGTTGGGCTGGTGACTTACCACACTCGAGCGGCGTTGTGCGGTATACAAGCATGCTTTGGTAGAAGTCAGTTCCACTGTCTTTTGCCTTGTACATCAGTCTTTTCACTGTGTTTGCGGGCTCTCCTGGGTCAACAGCTCTGGACAACGTGTCTGCTGTATCCATCAGCTTACCCGGTGTGTACGCAACATTCAGTTCATCATAGACTGTCTCTCTTTCGCTTTCCACAACGAGGACTCTCTTTACCAGGTTCAGTCTCTCACAGACTTTTAAACCTAGTATGGCTTGCACATCCTTTGGCACCACGATTAATGCTAGCGTGTGCTCTCTGTCCTTGTGTGTTACTTTGACAATGCATCTTCCTTTCACTGGTACATCAGTACCTGTGTATCCTGTCACTTTCACTTTTATTCCATGTATCTTTGGTCTGGGTCTAATTTTCTTAAAATCAGTCTCTGATATCACATTAACTTGTGCTCCAGTATCCAATTTAAATGGAATGTGTATGTCATTCACTTTTAGTGTCAACATCCAGTCTCTTTCTTCTTCTTTGTTTTCAGACACAACATCTACATTGAACTCCTCTATGTCGCTTTCATCTACTGCATGGACCTTGCTTTGTTGCACTTGGTTCTTGCAGCAACGGGCATAATGGTTGTTTTTGTTGCAACTATTGCATTTTTTACCATATGCTGGACACTTTTTTGGTGGATGCTGTGTACCGCATCGACTACATGTCTTTCGATTGTCCCTTTCATTTTCGTTCGCTGGCCACACCTCTTTATTCACATTGGCGCTCTTTTTGTTAAACGGTTTGTGTCCGTTCTTACTCACTGCATCCACGTTGCAGCTACTGTCACTGAACAGCTCTTTTGCTTGTGACTTCACAGTCTCTGTAGCCTTACACAGTGCTATGGCTTTTCCCAGGTCTAGATCTTGCTCTCTTAGCAGCCTTTCCCTTAGACCATTATCTGGAATACCACACACCAGTCTGTGTTTTATCAGCGAGTCTGTCAGTCCCCCAAATTCACATGATTTGCTTCTGTTTCTCAGTTCAGTCACATTCTGATCAATAGTCTCACCCGTTTTCTGTACGCATGTGAAAAATCTGTGCCTCTCAAACGTCACGTTACGTTTAGGTATGCAGTAGGCCTCAAACTGTTCCATTATTTTATCTAGCTTCATTTTGTCTCCATCAACAGCGAATGTGAAGTTATTATACACCTCCAGCGCTTCATCACCCACGACATGTAAGAACAGTGACGATTTCTGTTTATTACTTTTCTCGTCAGCTCCGATTGCTGATAAATACAACCCCACACGTTGTTTGAATCTCCTCCAATTTTCAGCCACATTACCTGTCAATTGAAGCGTCGCCGGTGGGAGTAAACCTTCCATTTTTCATTTTGTTAGCTATTCTCTACTGGTAAGCAATGATGTTCTCTTTTGGCTTGCTAATTTGTGGAGAGCTGATTTAACTTCAGATGTTTTCTCTTCATCTCTTTCAATCACTTCTGACACCATGTATTGATTTCTTTGTGGGTTCAATGATGAGACATTTATGAAAGAGAATGAGTTTTAATCTAAAGTCTGTTCAACTCTTTTATACAGCATTCAGGAGACACCATTATGCTGTGATGCATCTAGAACAAAACTGAAACTAAACTAACTGCCTTGCTTCTCTCAGTCACATGCCCTCTGCTGGTCAGGCACAAGCAATCAATACATGCAATCATGCTATTAAGGCATCATAATCAAACAGGCAAATACCATCTCTATTTGCTGATATCATTACAACGTCCTGGCCAATATTTTTCCCTCAACTAACATCACTAAAACAGATTATCTAGTCATCATCACATTGCTGTCTGTAGGACTTTGCTGTGCACAAATTGGCTGCCACGTTTCATACATTGCAACAGTGACTAAACTTCAAAAGTACTTCATTGGCTGTAAAGCCCTTTGGGACGTTCTGAGGTTGTGAAAGGTGCTATATAAATGTAAGTCTTTCTTTCTTTACTATGCGGACAGAACTCTGCTGCAAACTGCAAACAAAAATTCTCAGAGTAGTTTTGTGAATGTAGCACTTCCCTCCCATAGCATTCTTTTTCTCTCTTTGGTTTCATTTTTATTTCTTTGTACTACTTCTCTCTTTCTCCTTCCTTTCTCTCTCCATCTGCCTGTTTTTTCCCCTATTTACCTGAGCCACGAATAAATTGGCATAGGGTAAATAAAATTAAAGAGATGAATGCGTGGCTCAAAGACTGGTGCTGGAGAAATGAGTTTCAATTCCTGAGGGACTGGCACCAGTACTGGGAAAAGTGGGATCCGTATAGTTGGGACGGTCTTCACCTGAATTGTGCTGGGACCAGTGTACTGGCGAGTCGTATAACTTGGGCAGTGGAGAGGGCTTTAAAATAAATAGTGGGGGCAAGGGATCAAATTTGGGAAGGTGTGGTAAATCAAAGAGTAGAGACAAGGCAAGAGAGAAAGGTATTAATATGGGAAATGATAAACAGACCATGACAGGAAGGGATAGAGAGTACAAATCTAAGAGTAAATCAACAGTTAAGGCTAGAGGTTACAAAAATAATAAAAGGAGAAAACTAAAGGCTCTGCATCTGAATGCACATAGCATTCAAAACAAAACAGATGAACGGATAACGCAAATAGAAATAAATAAGTACGATCTGATAGCCATTACAGAAACATAGCTTCAGGATGACATGGATTGGGAACTGAATATTGAATGGTACATGACATTTAGGAAGGACAGGAAGCTAGGAAAAGGTGGAGGGGTGGCTCTGTTAATTAATGAGCACAATAGGGAGGGATGACCCAAGTTCAGGAAACCAGGATGTAGAAGCTGTTTGGGTAGAGATGAGAAATGATAAAGGCAAGAAGTCACTTGTGGGAGTGGTGTACAGGCCCCTAACAGTAACCACATGGATGGAGTATAAAGGAAGAAATAATGGGAGCTTGTCAGAAAGGTATGGCAATAATCATGGAGGATTTTAATCTACATATAGACTAGAAAAATCAGATGGGCAAAAGTAGCCTAGATGAGGAGTTTTCAGGATAGTTTCTTAGAACAGCACATTCTCGAGCCAACCAGAGAGCATGCTATACTAGACCTGGTATTGTGCAATGAGATAAGATTAATTAATGACCTCATAGTAAAGGCGCCCCTATGTAGCAGCAATCATATGATTGAATTTTACATTTAGTTTGAGGGAGAGAAGAGTGTGTCCAAGACTAGTATTTTAAAATTAAATAAGGGCAAATATGAGGGCATGAAAGCAGAGCTAGCTAAAGTGAACTGGCAAATTAGGTTAAGGGATAGGTCAACAGAATTGCAGTGGCAGACATTTAAAGGGATATTTCAGAATACACAGAATATTTACATTCCAACGAGAAAGAAAAATTCCAAGGGAAGACCCACCATCCGTGGTTAACTAAAAAAGTTAAAGACTGTATCAAACATAAATAAAAAGCATATCATTGCGCAAAGATGGATGGCAGGTCAGAAGGTTGGACAGAATATAAAAAACAGCAAAGAATTACTAAAAGATTAATAAGGAGAGAAAAATTAGAGTACGAGAGAAAGCTAGCTAGAAATATAAAAACAGATGGTAAGAGTTTCTATAGATATTTTAAAAAGAAAAGAGTTAACAAAGTGAGCGTTGGTCCTATAAAAAGTGAGTCTGGGGAATTCATAATGGAAAATAAGGAGATGGCATTTGAATTGAACAGGAATTTTGCATTGGTCTTCACTATAGAGGATACAAGTAATATCCCAGAAATAGCTGTAAATCAGGAAATGGAAAGGAGGGAGGAACTCAAGAAAATTACAATCACCAGGGAAGTGGTACTGAGCAAATTGTTGGAGCTGCAGGCTGACAAATCCCCGAGTCCTGATGGACGTCATCCTAGGGTCTTAAAAGAAATGGCTAGTAAGATAGTTGATGCGTTGGTTTTAATTTTCCAAAATTCCCTAGATTCGGGGAAGGTTCCATTAGATTGGAAAATAGTGAATGTAACTCCTTTATTCAAAAAGGGAGGGAGACAGAAAGCAGGAAACTACAGGCCAGTTAGCTTAACATCTGTCATAGGGAAGATGTTAGAAGCTATTAATGACATTATAGCAGGGCACTTAGAAAAGTTCAAGGTAATCAGGCAGAGTCAACATGGTTTTGTGAAAGGGAAATAATGTTTAACCAATTTATTGGAGTTCTTTGAGGATGTAACAAACAGGGTGGATAAAGGGGAACCAGTAGATGTAGTGTATTTAGATTTCCAGAAGGTATTCGATACGGTGCCACATAACAGGTTACTGCACAAGATAAGAGCGCACGGGGTTGGGGGGTAATATATTGGCATGGATAGGGGATTGGCTAACTAACAGAAAACAGAGAGTTGGAATAAATGGGTCATTTTCTGGTTGGCAATCAGTAACTAGTAACAGGGATCAGTGCTGGGGCCTCAACTATATTAATGACTTGGATGAAGGGACCGAGTGTACTGTAGCCAAATTTGCTGATGATACAAAGATAGGTAGGTTAGCAAGTTGTGTGGAGGACACAAAAGGCTCAACTTTGCCAGGCCCGAGGAGGCGGGCTTGGAGGCGTGTGAATTTTTTAAATCGCAAAAACTGGCGGGTGGGCCCGATCCCGCCTCCGAGCAATTTTCCCACGTGTGTTTTCTGACCCCATCTCTATCCTGCCTCCAAGAGGCGGGATAGGCCCTTAAGGCCCTTAACAACCAGTTAAGTGCCTCTATAATCCCATTTTGAGAGGCCTTTCTGATTTTAACAGTTTTCCCACGTGCTGCACGCCTCCTCTGAAAAAAGCCAGTGAAACCTGACGGCAGCACAAGTGGATTGCTTACTAACAGCTGCAGCTCCACCATTAAAAAGGAATTTTCAGCAATCTTCATTTGCACGTGGCAGAACTTTGTTGTCTCAGGTCTGGGGGAGCTTTTAACAGGCCTACTCATTGTTGTGGAAGTTTGGAGCCTGACAGCCATCTCCAGTGTGACCTCCAGGTAAACCCCTCTTCCCACCTTGAATGAGCGCTTCCTCAACTGAGGTATATAGCAGAAGCATGGGAACCATTTATTTCCTTTCCTCCTGGTCATCAGATTCAGACGAAGACCAGCCGCGGCAGTAACAGATCCCTGAACAACAGCAGCACCAACTGCAGGATCAGCAGCAGGAGCTCCAAGCTGCTGTTCACCCACCTGAAGCTGCACAGTCCAGAAGGTGCCAGCGCACGACCACATTGCTGCCTGGGATGCAAGGGACACACTCATCTTGGCCAGATTTGCTTAGCCTGCACAATCAAACACTTTTGTCTCGCACATTCTTATCAGACCATCGACAATGGCCAAGAACCTGTGGATTCCTATCACTCTGACCACCATACTGACAATTACAAGTTGCCCTAAGCCCTCAATGTGGAAGTCCCATTTGCGAAATGACACACGCCACAACTGCAACAGTTTGCCATCAAAAATTTTTATGACAAAAAACAAGTGATGGCATTTAAAAAAATAAACACAACATTACACCCAAGTGACTACCCTTGTGACTACTTGTGCATTATTGTCCTCTTACATGTGCTCCTACGTGGTGCTTCCCCTGTGGCTTCAGCAGATGTGGAGGCCCCTTGCTCACTTTCTTGCTGCTCCTATCGCAACACCTTTGGCGGGCGTCCTCTGGGGTTGTTAACCTGTGAGGGCTCGGCAACAGTCTGCTGCTCCTGTGGCTGTGCAGGGGCTGAGATGCCGATCTCAGTTTGGTGGGGACTCTGGTGGGGCTCTGACCGAGGGCTTTGCAGTGGCATGGTCATGTGAGTGCTGGGAGGGGAGCCCCCACTTCCTTGTTGTATGCCACCAACATCCCTCTCATGGGTCAGCCCCACTTCAGAGCTAGCAAGTGGCTTGACAGCACTGTGCTGCACTTCAGGGGGGCCATGAGGACCCATTTCTGTACTGGAAGTCCTACTCACGAGGACTTGCATGAATGTCTGTTTTGTGTGCACAATTGCTGACCATCGCTCCTCAAGAGATGTCAGTCTATTATGCACAATGACCATGTTTTCAAGACCCTGGCGACTAAGCTCCTCCATGGCCGTAGCCATCCTCTCCTCTACGGTAGCCACCCTTTCCACGGAGGTTGCCATCCTTTCCGTGGTGATGCGTTCATGCGCCAATGCCTCCACAAAGGCTCTGCTCATATTAGCGATGGACTCCTCCATTCGCTTTACACTTGCAGCGACCCTGGAGACAAAACCTGCCAGAGACTCCTGCACCTGTTCCTGGAGTTCCAGCACCGCTGTCCTTCTGGATGGACCCGGATGCACAGGGTCGACATGCAGCGGAGCCGAGCTGGAATCGTCCTGCGCCCTCCGACGAGGACTCTGCACTGCTGTCCCTGTCTCCACCATCTGCTGATGCTCACTTGTGAGCTGTGATACACCAGGTGACAACTCTACTGTATGTCCCAAAGGTCCCACCGAGGTGTGAGTGTCTGCGCTGGTGCAGGGTGCGCTTAATTCTGCTGACGGAGCGCCCTCAGAGGTTACAGCTTCCTCTGAGGATTCTTGAAGCTCTTCCTCCTGGACAGTGGGGACGGGGGCTCTTGATGGTCATGTGGGGGAGTAAAGGAAAGAGTCAGAGATGTGAGGCCAAGGTTACATGCACATTGAATATTGCAGATGATCAAAAGTCAATCTGTTAGAGCATCAGAATCATTATCAGTGACTCATGCAATGTCATTGAGAGAGGTGATAAACTATTCTGTCACCAGCTTGCTCTGATGCACCTGTCTGTCTGTTCCCGACTTGCGCATCCTCCTCCACTCCCATGATTGCCAGGGCTGCCTCCTCCCAGGGCTACTGAGGGTAGCCCTCCTCCTGTCCTCGCTCTTTCCCTCTTAGTGTGAGCTCTCTTTTCCTGCAATGAGGGAGACAAGTGGAGTTTGACTGAGAATGAAGGAGTGAGTGTAGAGAATCCATATCATTGATGGTAAGAAGGAGACAAAGATGGAGTGAGGTGGCAAGACCAAGGGCCTTCCCTGTGTGTTGTAAGTTGTTTTCATAGCATCACAGTGATAGGGAGTGTGAGGGCTGCATAGTCGAATAGTTAGGTGAATGTGACCATAGAGAGAAAGGGAATGGGTAAGGGTGCAGGGATGTCAGTGTCAAATGGGATGTGGAGGAAGAGGTTATCAAAGCTGAGTGCTGGTGAGGAGAGGCAATGGGGATCAGATTGAGGGTGATGGGAAAGTCATACTCACTTTTCCAGTGCGTAGGTGGTCATGGAACCTCTTCCTGCACTGCAGCCAGGTTCTGCAGCACATAGACAAAGAGTTGACCTCCTGGGCCACTTGCATCCACATAGCTTTCATCTGCTGGGGAGGTTTCTTCCTCCCTGACGAAGGGAAGAGCACCTCCTTATTTCCTCTTGCTCCCTCCACCAGAGCTTGCAGAGTGACATCATCGAACCTTGGTGCAGACTTTGGCCTACTGCTGGACATATTGGCTGGAGAAATCTATTACAGCAAAGCGCATAAAGTTTGCAGTCTGCAGAAGAAGCAAGGCTGCTTGCAGGCCTTAAATCCACCAGCACTGATGACGTCATCGGAGGCAACTTTCAGGATGGAAAGACTAAGTGGGCCAGGAATTCCCACACGCTGGAAATCAATTGCCCAATTAGGTGAAAATCGCATATTTTTCCCACATCAAATTGGAGTCAGGTGGCTATCACGAAAAGCGGCTGACACGCCCCCAGCCCGCACCAATAGCAAAATCGAGCCCAAAGAGTCTGCAAAGGGATATAGATAGGTTGAGTGGGCAATAACTTGGCAGATGGAGTATAATGTGGGAAAATGTGAGGTTATCCACTTTGGAAGGAAGAATGAAAAAGTAAATTATTATTTAAATGAAGTGAGACTACAAAATGCTGCTGTACAAAGAAATCTGAGGGTCCTAGTACATGAAACACAAAAAGTTAGCAAGCAGGTACAGCAAGTAATTAGGAAGGCTAATGGAATGTTGGCCTTTATTGCAAGGGGTATGGAGTATAAAAGTAGGGAAGTTTTGATGCAACTTTACAGGGCGCTGGTGAGACCGCACCTGGAATACTGTGTAGTGTTTTGGTCTCCATATTTAAGGAAGGATATACTTGCATTGGAGGCAGTGCAGAGAATGTTCACTAGGTTGATTCCTGGAATGAAGGGGTTGACGTATGACGAAAGGTTGAGTAGGTTGGGCCTATACTCACTGGAGTTTAGAAGAATGAGAGGTGATCTTATTGAAACATACAGTCGGGTACCCGCCTCCTGGGAAAATGGATCGGAGGCGGGTTGGGGGCGGGATGGGCACCCGCCCCCAGATTCTGCCATTTTCCCGGCAGTCCTGCCTCCATACCCGCCTATCCAAAAGGCATTTGATAAGGTGCCACATCAAAGGTTATTGTGAAAAATAAAAGCTCTTGGTGTAGGGGGTAACATATTGGCATGGATAGAAGATTGGCTAGCTACCAGGAAACAGCAAGTAGGCATAAATGGGTCATTTTCTGGTTGGCAAGATGTAACGAGTGGTTTGCTACAGGGATCAGTGCTGGGGCCTCAACTTTTTACAATTTATATAAATGACTCGGATGAAGGGGCTGAAGGTATGGTTGCTAAATTTGCTGATGACACAAAGATAGGTAGGAAAGTAAATTGTGAAGAGGACATAAGGATATTACAAAGGGATATAGATAGGTTAAGTGAGTGGGCAAAGATCTGGCAAATGGAGTATAATGTGGGAAAATGTGAAATTGTCCATTTTGGCAGGAAGAATAAAAAAGCATATTAGCTAAATGGTGAGAGATTACAGAGCTCTGAGATGCAGAGGGATGTGGGTGTCCTAGTGCATAAATCGCAAAAGGGTAGTATGGAGGTACAGCAAGTAATTAAGAAAGCTAATAGAATTGTTATTGTTTAATGCGAGGGGAATTGAATACATAAGTAGGGAGGTTATGCTTCTGTTATACAGGGCATTGGTGGGACCACATCTGGAGTACTGTGTACAGTATTGGTCTCCTTATTTAAGGAAGGATGTAAAGGTGTTGGAAGCAGTTCAGAGAAGGTTTACTAGACTAATACCTGGAATGGGCGGGTTGTCTTATGAGGAAAGGTTGGACAGGCTAGGCTTGTATCCGCTGGAGTTTAGAAGAGTAAGAGGGGACTTGATTGAAACATATAAGATCCTGAGGGGTCTGGACAGGGTGGATGTGGAGAGGATGTTTCCTCTTGTGGGAGAATCTAGAACTAGCAGTCACTGTTTAAAAATAAGGGGTTGCCCATTTAAGACAGAGGTGTGGAGATTTTTTTTCTCACAGAGGGTCGAGAGTCTTTGGAACTCTCTTCCTCAGAGGGCGGTGGAAGCAGAGTCTTTGAATATTTTTAAGGCAGAGGTAGATAGATTCTTGATAAGCAAGGGGGTGAAAGGTTATGGGGGGTAGGCGGGAATGTGGAGTAATCAGATCAGCCATGATCTTACTGAATGGCGGAGCAGGCTCGAGGGGCCGACTCCTACTCCTGCTCCTAATTTGTATGTTTGTATGGTACATTTTTTGTCTTGAAGTGCAAATGCCATTGCTGCTATCACAGTTTTGCTTGCTCTTGCCGAGCATTCAACATCTCATGAAGATATCGCTGAGAATAGGAATGGAACACGTGCAGAATCACACCGGCTTTCTACTCTATGTCATTAGGCTGCCTATCCCTGCTTCACTCTTTACTGAACCACTAAGTAGCACATAAAATAAGTGTGGGTAAATTTTATTTCTGACTTTCCTTCTCTGTGTGGGAAAACACTTGAACTTACATTTTTCAATCTGCATTATTTTAACATCTGTGTTAACACATTTATTTTAAACTGGTTAATTCCTCCATTAAAATAATACTGATCAGAAAATCCAGGGGAAAAAAATTTGGTGGTGCCCCGACAAAGTTAGCGCCCCTGCACTGTAAATTTAGTAGTTGCGCCCCTAATGGAAAGCGCTCCCCTTCCTTCTTGGGGTGCTACCAATTAATTTTGCGGTGCTACGTGCAACAGCGCCACGCATGGCAGCACATAATGCCGTGGCATTGCAGGCCTCTTCGCCCAATTAAAGGGGAGGGGCCTAGCACTGCGCACACCAGGGCCCTGCTGGACCACCGGGGAGCGGGGTGCCGGGAAAACAACATGGCACTCAAGAGGAGTGCCAGGCTGAGCGGTCGTGGCCGGCACCCCACATACAGAGGTAAGAAGGAGCAAGTGCTGGCAGTCGGCCCAAAGAAAAATGGCCATCTGGCACCTGCCCATTCATTTGCGCCACCGCTGCTGCCAAAACGCCCCCTGAACTGGTCGGACATATCGTAAGGCGATGATGTAATCACCGGTGGTGCAGTGCCGCAGGGCGCTACCGGCTACCACCGTCGCTAACTTCATGCTGAATTTTGCGGGAGGTGTTAGCGGCACCACGCCCTAGGGGCTTTGTGCCCTGTTAGTTTCCCCTGGGGTCACTAACGGGAGGCACAAAGCAACCCAATTTCCCCCCCGCCCATCTTTCTCTCACATTCCTGGCTAAAATTGGGAATTACAGAACTACAAATGTTTGCAACACCCAAAGAGGCCAATTTGGTCCATTATGTCTGTATCGGTTCTTTGCTGGAGCAATCCAAAAAAAATCCAATTAGCTGTCTGCCCATAGTCCATTATCTTCATTAACTCACTAGGGAATTGTAGACACAAACCCACATCCCACCACTTTGGGGCACCAATGTGTGATTTTGCTTTGCTAACATTGCATAAACAAACAACAACAACTTGCATTTATATAGCAACTTTAACATAGTAAAATGTTCCAAGGTGCTTCACAAGAGTGTTATCAAACAAAATTTGACACTGAGCCACATAAGGAGATATTAGGATAGATAACCAAGAGCTTGATCAAAGAGGTAGGTTTTAAGGAGCATCTTAAAAAGAGGTAGAGAGGCAAAGTGGTAATAGGGAGGGAATTCCATAGCTTAGGGCCTAGGCAGCTGAAGGCACGGCTGCCAATGGTGAAGAAATTAAACCCGGGGTGCGTAAGAGGCCAGAATTGAAGGAGCACAGAGATTCAGAGGGTTGTAGGGGTAGAGGTGGTTAATGAAATAGGGAGCAGTGAGGCCATGGAGGGATTTGAAAACAAGGACGAGTATTTTAAAATTGAGGCGTTGCTGGACTGGGACCCAATGTAGATCAGTGAGCACAGGGGCTATGGGTGAACGGGACTTGGTGCAGAGCTTTGGATGGGCTTACGTTTATGTAGGATGGAAGATGGGAGGCTGGCCAGGAGAGCGTTTAATAAGGCATGGATGAGAGTTTCAGCAGCAGATGAGCTGAGGCAGGGGTGGAGTCTGAAAGTTTTCCAAGATCACCTTTAGTTATTTTTGGGATACTCCATTTAACCTGAGAAAATATCCATCACTTATGTAGCCTTTGTTCTTAGAAGTATAGATGACTTACCTTCAAATTAGCATTGTTCTCACCAATGTGAGGTACAACTCGAATAAATTCTTCTAGTCTTGCTTTTAATAACTTTTTTATGCCTTAGCACATTACCACAAAAGAAACAGCATGTTAACTAAAATGTTACCATTCGTGAAATGCCACCAAAATAGGAATCTCTCGTTCTTTTTCAGAATAAGTAGATGAAAGATAAGGTGGCATGGTGCAGTTGGAAAACTCTGGAGAGATACATGTAATTCAAAATCTTTATTCTTCTCTATAAATCCCTCCATGGCCTTGCCCCATCCTATCTGTTCAATATCCTCCACTGATTGCTCCTTTCCTTTGACTCCTACCTTCTGCCCCTTTTCCCCCCATCCCCTGTGTAGTGTATGTAACCGTTCTACCTTTAAGAGAACTATTGTATGTAACCGTCCACCTTTAAGAGAACTATTTTAGGTGTTGCACTACTTTATCTTGGCTGCGGTATACTGTAATACCGGTGGTGACCACACCGGTATATAAGTGCTGTGTAATGAGTGATTGGGCAGATTCGCCCTGACCTTCGAATAGTAAAGTCCTGTTAAAGTTTACTCTTGTAGTCTGTGTAATAATTTGCAATATAACACACAGATTTTACACCCTGCCCAATATCCTCCCCCAAACCCAGGATTGGTGGCCGAGCTTTATTCGACCTCAGTCCTACTCTTTGGAATTCCCTTCTAAACCTATCTGCATATTCAGCTTCAAAAACATCCCCAAGACCTATTTCTTTGAACAAGCTTTCAATTACTTTTCCTAATCTCACCCTTCCAAGCTTGACACCAGATTTCCTTATGCCTTTACATGAAGCCCCTTTGGGATTTTTCTTTATGCTATGGCTATTGTTGTACATTCAAAAAATAGACAAAAGATGCAATATTACATTAAACGATTTTTAAACTTGTACACCATCATAATTATGGTAAAGTTGTTTATTAACAATAATAAAAACAGGATGTGTGTTGCCATGACTACAGTTACCAACTAAAACACAAAACATTTTCCTTTTTAACTTCATATAGAATACACTGACTATTCATACATCGCTAATAGCAGCTTGTTATGATCGTCCATTCTCCAGGTGGCTATGGCAATACTTTACATTTTGTGGCCCATTCATCAGTTGTTTTATGAATTTAACCCAAAAGGTTAAATGTGGGAAACATTGACCAATCTATTATAAAATTAAAGGAACTATAGTTTTTTTAATATAAATGTAATGGATGATCAAGCCTCATAGAGACATTGGGGAGGAAAACATTGGGAGGCAGGGTCAAGATGTACTCACTTGATACAAATAACTTGGATGGGCTCCCAGACTATTATGGGTTACATCTTGGGCATCTGCTGGCTCCAAGGGGCATCTGCTGGCTCCAAGGGGCCACAAACAGATAGAAAAAGAGCTCTTAACTGCCATCAGCAGCCCTCTTTGAAAGGGAGCTGCATTTTTCAATCAGAAAATATTTATGCCTTTATCCCCAGGGGTTCAGGCCATATTCCTGCCCTTGAGCTCCAGATGGGGGCCACATTCACTCATTGGTGGCACGGCGTAAAACTTCCATTGTAAAGTGAAGGTTCTGTTGGCTGGGGACTGGGGAGTCCTTGCTACCGGTTCTACCCCTTCTTGCATTCATGGCTTTGCAAGGCCCCACGGAAATCTCAGTGTGTAGTGTATGTACCTTTAAGAACCCCTGTGTACTGTAATACCGGTAGTGACCACTCGGGTATGTAAGCCTGTATAGCGTCTTGTATCATTTAGTTCACCTCCAGACTTTGTTCAGTAAACACCTGTTAAACCAACTCCTGCATTCCGTGTCTCCATTAACACACGGATACAACAGTGGCGACGAATTCGAAACGGACTTACCTGCAATTCGGCAGCACCTCAAGGAGATCGATTCCTCAGACGAAGGTCAAAAAAAAAAAAAACTGTGGTTTCACCAGCTAGCCGGGCTGGTGGCAGGCACTGCACTAATCCTTCCTGGGCGGCGGGCTGGGGCTCAATCGGGTGGCTCTGCAGCGGGGCTGAGCAGAGAGTCGGAAGGCGGAGGCAAACAGAGACGGAGGGTGGAGCACTCGGGAGACGGCCGGCGCTGCAAAGCAGGTCGACGTTCGGACCAAGCAGAGGGAGGGAAAAGTCCCAGAGAGTCCGGCGGGATTGAGTCTCCAACGATTAAAAATATCTGTATAAATAAAAACCGCGGAGAACAGCGTTGTCAGCAGCGGCAGCGGCGGGAAAGCGCGGGAGACGCCATTTTTTCTCGGCAGGGAAGAAAGGAAAGCGGGGGAGGCGCCATTTTTGATTTTCAGGATGCCTAAGACTGGCAATACTCCTGCTTTCGATAGTAATATAGAGCATTTGACCACATATGTGGAAAGAGTGGAGGTATATTGCACAGTGAATGAAGTAGAGGATGATAAAAAGGCATCGGTACTTCTAAATCTGATGGGCGCAAGGACATACGGGCTGTTACAAAACTTAATCACTCCAGCCAAACCGACGGACAAGAATTTTAAGGAGATTGTTGATACCCTACAGGAGCACTTAAACCCAACACCGCTGCTGATAGCGGAACGATTCAAATTCTTCAGGAGAAATCAGCACAAGAATGAAAGTAACGCTGATTACCTCACCGAATTAAGAAAGCTGTCAAAGCACTGCCAATTCGGGGCAGGACTGGCAGATTCTCTACGAGACAAATTCGTCTGCGGTCTCCTAAGTGAAGGAACACAGAAAAGGCTACTTTCTGAGAAAGATTTGACACTGGACAAGGCTTTCAGTGTGGCTGTATCATACGAAGCAGCAGCAAGAGGAGCTGCAGAGATACAGCAAAAGCCACAGGACTTCAGCACCCATGAAATGACATGGGGTTTCGAGAGATGTTATCGCTGTGGCAGATCCACCCATGACCAGAGGGACTGCTGGTTCAAGGACAAAGCATGCAGGCAATGCGGAAAGGTGGGACACATTGCACATGTATGCCAATCTAGAAAAAAAAATCCACTGACAGAAAAAAAATCAATAAGGAAAAGTACAGAAAGGTACAAATGATGACGGACAGTAGCTCCGAAGACCAGAAGAGCGATAGCAACTCTGGAAACAAGAGACTAAGCTGTCTCAAATTACATAATGTAATTGCCAAAAAAGATTACCAGACCATTTGGGTTACCCTCATGATAGCGGGGTCCCCAGTTAAAATGGAGCTAGATACAGGATCAGCTCTGACCGTCATAAGTCGACGGGACTACGAGCGGCTATTTCCGCATATACCTTTGAAAGACACATCCATTATCTTGAAGACATATACGGGGCAGAAAGTATACCCCAGAGGGAAAATAAGGGTGCCTGTTGTGTACACAACGGCAAGGAAATACAGAAGTTGTACTTATACGTTCTGCAAAATGGTGGTCCACCGCTGTTGGGACGTGAATGGATCAGGAAGATACGTTTAGACTGGCACTCCATTCAGGCACTGACAGTGACCAGTAAGAAAAAAAATGATGATGACGTCATACCTGAACGATTAAAAGACATCTTGGCCAACGCCAAAGAAGTGTTTCAACAGGAACTAGGAACCTTGAAAGGCGTCACCACCTCAATAAAAGTGGAAGATGTGGCAATTCCAAAGATTTTTAAGGCAAGGCCGGTGCCATACGCAATTCGTCCAGCGGTCGAGGCAGAGCTGGAGAATTTGGAAAAGGCAGGCGTGTTATCCAAGGTAGATTGGAGCGAGTGGGCAACACCCATTGTCCCGGTCATGAAGAAAATGTTGAATAATGATAAATCTGAAGAACAGAGAAAAATTTGCATCTGTGGGGACTTCAAGGTGACTGTAAACCCGGTCCTTCACACGGTACAGTATCCTCTTCCGAGGATAGAAGATATTTTCGCCTCACTATCCGGAGGGAAACGTTTCACCAAAATTGACTTGGCACAGGCATATCTACAGATGGAGGTTGAGGAAGCCTCTAAAAAGTATCTCACGATAAACACACACAAAGGCCTGTACCAGTACAATCGACTGGTTTTCGGAGTAGCTTCAGCTCCAGCTATCTGGAAAAGAGCTATGGAGCAAGTCCTGCAAGGGATTCCGGGGACTCAATGCTACCGAGACGACATCCTTGTAACAGGAGAAAACGACAACGAGCACCTTGCCAATTTGGAGCAGGTGCTCACTAGGCTGAGAGAACAGGGCCTACGAGCAAATCGCCCCAAGTGCGAATTTTTCCAGAAACAAATATCATATTGTGGCCATATAATTAATGAAGAAGGGTTGCATAAGTCACCTGAAAAAATTGAAGCGGTCATAAAAGCCCCAGCACCTGAAAATGTCTCACAATTAAGGTCGTTCCTGGGATTGATAAATTACTATCATAAATTTTTACAGAACTTGTCAACTGTTCTGCACCCTCTTAATGCACTGCTACAAACGGGAGTAATTTGGAAATGGAGCAAAGAATGTAAACGTGCCTTCCATAAATGCAAAGGCTTGATCACGTCCAAGGAAGTGTTGGCTCATTACAACCCATCACTGCCAATCAGACTGGCATGCGATGCATCCCCTTACGGCGTAGGAGCGGTATTATTGCATAGATTCCCTGATGGCTCGGAGCGGCTGATAGCTTTTGCGTCACGCTCATTGAACTCAGCTGAGCGTAACTATGCCCAGATTGACAGGGAAGCACTCAGCCTGGTGTGGGGAGTGAAGAAATTCAACCATTACCTACACGGACAAAAATTTACCTTGTTGACTGACCATCAACCCCTCGTCTCCATATTCAACACTAAAAAGGGCGTTCCCATTATTACAGCGCAAAGGCTACAGAGGTGGTCCCTTTTCCTAGGGGCACACCAATATGACATAGAATACAAAGGATCAAAACAGCATGGGAATGCTGATGGTTTATCGCGCCTACCGTTGCCAACGGTAGAAGAGGCACCTACAGTGGACCCAGTGGAGATGTTCCACTCAACCATAGTGGAATGTCTACCAGTAACAAATTCTGCCATTGAAAAGGAAACGAGAAATGACCCGACTCTCTCACGAGTCTACGATTTAACGGTGAAGGGATGGCCAGCACATGGCGAACCACTGTTGCCAGCATTCTCGCAAAGAAGAGAACAGCTGTCAGTGTGCCGAGGAACCTTGATGTGTGGATCCAGAGTGGTGATTCCACCCAAACTCCAGGATAAAGTGCTAAAGGAGCTTCATGAGGGGCATCTGGGTGGAGTGAAAATGAAGAAGCTAGCCAGAGCGTTTGTGTGGTGGCCAGGTATCGATGGAGACATCGAAGAAATGACCAAGAGCTGTCTAGGATGCCAGAAGGTCCAAAACGCTCCACCACAAGCCCCTCTACATCCATGGGAGTGGCCCTCATCTCCATGGCAAAGGGTACATATCGACTTTGCTGGTCCATTTATGGACTCAATGTTCTTAATCGCGGTTGATGCACACTCCAAGTGGCCGGAGGTAATAAAGATGTCCTCCACCACCACGGAAAAAACCATCACAGTATTAAGGACCATATTGCCAGGAATGGGCTGCCTGAACAGATCTGTTCTGATAATGGACCGCAATTTGTGTCCGAAGAATTCAGGAAGTTCTTAAAAAACAATGGGGTTAAGAACTGCACGTCCGCCCCATACCATCCCGCCACCAATGGATTAGCTGAAAGGGTTGTCCAGACCTTCAAGAAGGCCATAAAGGCCATGGGTAATGAAGACATAAATCTACAACATAAGGTAGATAACTTCTTGTTTGCGTACAGGAATGCAACACATGTGGTTACAAACCAAACTCCCGCCATGATGTTTTTCAATAGAAGACTAAGATGCCGGCTGGATTTGATCAAGCCAAACATCAGAAGGGACGTAGAGAACCGGCAATTTCAAGGCATGAATGAAAGGCCAACTAGAACCTTCCAGATAGGTCAACAAATTTTGGCCCGGGACTACCGTACCGAGAAATGGCAGCCTGGAACTATTTGCACACAATTAGGACCGCTGATGTATACCGTGGACATTGGAGAAAGCATAATAAGGCGCCATGCTGACCAGATCATAGAGTCATCCAAAAAGGGACAACCTACACCACAACTCTATATGCCTAATGATGAAGCAGAGATACCCATAGTATCTACCTCCGATCCGGTGATACTGGAACCAGATGAACCCAACACTGGCATTCAAGCCGAATCGACCTTGCCAAAAGAACCTACTACACCACCGAAAACTACTACACCACCGAGGCGTTATCCGGACCGAGTCAGGAAGCCTCCAGAGAGACTGACTTATAATTGATTAACTGCAGCAAATGTGTAGATTATTGTTCTTGTAAACATGTTAATTAATGATTACTTAAAATGTTATGTACTAATTATCTAAAAGGGGAGGAATTGTAGTGTATGTACATTTAAGAGCCCCTGTGTACTGTAATACCGGTAGTGACCACTCGGGTATATAAGCCTGTATAGCGTCTTGTATCTTTTAGTTCACCTCCAGACTTTGTTCAGTAAACACCTGTTAAACCAACTCCTGCATTCCGTGTCTCCGTTAACACACGGATACAACACAGTGTTCGGCCGGAACCTGGCATATCGGGGTCCCGGTTACGTTCCAGCCCTTCTGCGACACTCCCTTGGCTCCACTGTATTTTTCTTACATTTGACATTAACAAATTAGACAATGATTCCTCTGCTGGATTGATCCAGCTTATCCATCCTACCCCTGGATGGTCCCTGGGTGAGTTGGAATCAGGGACATGCGAGAGTGAGACTATCACTTCTGTCACTGTCCTATGCAATAGCTAGGAAATGAAACCAGGTTATAAGTAGGCAGAACCATGAACTATAGGCTGCTCAGCGCAGACACATTAAAATAGTGGCACTGGAGGGCCGCAGGAGCGCCTCTCCTCTAGTAAGCAATTTTATAATGTTTAATTTATTCTTTTGATTTGGCATATTGATGGGATCTATTGTAAGGGGAATAGATAGGCGTTTCTGCGGCCGCAAACGAGACTCCAGGATGGTGTGTTGCCTCCCTGGTGCAAGGGTCAAGGATGTCTCAGAGCAGCTGCAGAACATCTTGGAAGGGGAGGATGAACAGCCAGTTGTCGCGGTGCATATAGGTACCAACAATATAGGTAAAAAGCGGGATGAGGTCCTAAAAGCAGAATATAGGGAGTTAGGAGGTAAATTAAAAAATAGGACCTCAAAAGGTAGTAATCACAGGATTGCTACCAGTGCCACGTGCTAGTCAGAGTAGAAATAGAAGGATATTTCAGATGAATACGTGGCTAGAGGAATGGTGCAAGGGGGAGGGATTCAAATTCCTGGGACATTGGAACCGGTTCTGGGGGAGGTGGGACCAGTTCAAACCGGACGGTTTGCACCTGGGCAGGGCCGGGACCGATGTCCTAGGGGGAGTGTTTGCTAGTGCTCTGGCAGAGGGTTTAAACTAAAATGGCAGGGGGTTGGGAACCTGAGCAGGGGGACAGAGGAAAGGGAAACAAGGATAAAAGCAAAAGATAGGAAGGAGAAAAACAAAAGTGGCAGTCAGAGAAATCAACGGTTTAAATCAAACATGGTCACAGTAAATAATAATTCTAATAGGTCTAAGAGCGTTAAAAAAGCAAGCCTGAATGCTTTGTGTCTTAATGCGAGGAGCACTCGTAATAAGGTGGATGAATTAGCTGCGCAAATAGAGCTAAACAAATATGATTTGATTGGGATTACGGAAACATGGCTCCAGGGTGGCCAAGGCTGGGAACTCAACATCCAGGGGTATTCAATATTTAGGAAAGATAGGCAAAAAGGAAAGGGAGATGGGGTAGCATTGCTGGTTAACGAAGGGATTAACACAATTGTAAGGAAGGATATTAGCTCTGATGATGTGGAATCTGTATGGGTAGAACTGAGAAATACCAAGGGGCAGAAAACGTTAGTGGGAGTGGTATATAGACCGCCAAACAGTAATGCGGAGGTCGGGGATGGCATTAAACGGGAAATTAGAGAAGCGTGCAATAAGGGCACAGCAGTTATCATGGGTGAGTTTAAACTACATATAGATTGGGCTAACCAAATTAGTAACAATACTGTGGAGGAGGAATTCCTGGAGTGTTTAACCAACCAGAGATCAGGCCATCTTAGACTGGGTATTATGTAACGAGAAAGGATTAATTAGCAATCTTGTTGTACGAGGCCCCTTGGGTCGGAGAGATCATAATATGATCGAATTCTTCATTAAGATGGAGAATGAAGTAGTCGACTCAGAGACTAGGGTCATTAATTTAAATAAAGGAGACTACGATGGTATGAGGCGCGAGTTGGGTAGGATTGATTGGGGAATGTCACTCAAAGGGTTGATGGTGGACAGGCAATGCCAAACATTCAAAGACCACATGGATGAACTACAGAATTTGTTCATCCCAGTTTGGCATAAAAATAAAACAAAAAAGGTGACTCAACCGTGTCTAACAAGGGAAATTAGGGATAGTATAAGATCCAAGGAGAGGACATATAAATTGGCCAGAAAAAGCAGTAAACCTGAGGATTGGGAGCAGTTTGGGATTCAACAAAGGAGGACAAAGGAATTAATTAAGAAAGGGAAAATAGAATATGAGATTAAGCTTGCAGGGAACATAAAAACTGAATGTAAAAGCTTTTACAGATATGTGAAGAGAAAAAGATTGGTGAAGTCAAGCGTAGGTCCCTTGCAGTCAGAATCAGGGGAATTTATAATGGGGAACAAAGAAATGGCAGACCAATTAAATACATATTTTGGTTCTGTCTTCACAAAGGAGGACACAAATAACCTCCCAGAGATGTCGGGGAACATAGGGTCTGATGAAAGGGAGGAACTGAAAGAAATCAGTATTTGTAGGAAAATGGTGTTAGGGAAATTGATGGGATTGAAGGCTGATAAATCCCCAGGGCCTGATAATCTACATCCTAGGGTACTTAAGGAAGTGGCCCTAGAAATAGTTGATGCTTTGCTGATCATCTTCCAACATTCGATGGAATCCGGAACAGTACCCATGGATTGGAGGGTAGCTAATGTTACCCCACTCTTCCCCCACTATTCAAAAAAGGTGGTAGAGAGAAAACAGAATTACAGACCGGTAAGCCTGACATCGGTAGTGGGGAAAATGCTAGAGCCCATTATAAAAGATGTAATAGCAGAGCACTTGGAAAACAGTGACAGGATCGGAAAAAGTCAACATGGATTTACAAAAGGTAAATCGTGCTTGACTAATCTACTGGAATTTTTTTGAGGATGTAACTGGTAAAATAGATAAGGGAGAACCAGTGGATGTGGTGTATTTGGACTTTCAGAAGGCTTTCGATAAGGTCCTGCATAAGAGATTAGCATGTAAAGTTACGGCACATGGGATTGGGGGCAAGGTATTGACTTGGATAGAGAACTGGTTGGTAATAGTTGGAATAAACGGGTCTTTTTCTGAGTGTCAGGTAGTGACGAGTGGGGTACCGCAGGGATCGGTCCTTGGACCCCAGCTATTCAAAATATATATTAATGATCTGGACAAGGGAACTAGATGTAATATCTCCATTTTGCAGACGATACAAAGCTGGGTGGGTGTGTGTGCTGTGAGGAGGATGCTGAGAAACTACAGGATGATTTGGACATGTTGCATGATTGGGCAAAAGCATGGCAGATGCAATATAACGTGGATAAATGTGAGGTTATCCACTTTGGTGGCAAAAACAGGAAGGCAGATTATTTTCTGAATGGCAATAGATTGGGAGAAGGGGAAGTGCAATGAGACCTGGGTGTCCTTGTGCACCAGTCACTGAAGGTAAGCATGCAGGTGCAGCAGGCGGTTAAGAAGGCAAATGGCATGTTGGCCTTCGTAGTGAGAGGGTTTGAGTACAGGAACAAGGATGTCTTGCTGCAGTTATACAGGGCCTTGGTGAGACCACATCTTGAGTATTGTGTGCAGTTTTGGTCGCCTTATCTGAGGAAGGATGTTCTTGCCATGGAAGGAGTTCAGCGAAGATTCACCAGGCTGATACCTGGGATGGCAGGAATGATGTATGAGGAGAGATTGGATCGATTGGGCTTGTACTCGCTGGAGTTTAGAAGAATGAGAGGGGATCTCATTGAAACTTATAAAATTCTGACAGGATTGGACATACTAGATGCAGGAAGGGTGTTCCCGATGTTTGGGGAGTCCAGAACTAGGGGTCACAGTCTAAGGATAAGGGGTAGGCCATTTAGGACAGAAATGAGGTGAAATTTCTTCACCCAGGAGTGGTGAACCTGTGGAATTCTCTACCACAGAAGGCAGTAGAGGCCAATACATTAAATATATTGAAGAAGGAGTTGGATATATTTCTTAAGGCTAAAGGGATCAAGGGGTATGGGGAGAAAGCAGGGACCGGGTACTGAATTTGGATGATTAGCCATGATCGCATTGAATGGCGGAGCAGGCTCGAGGGGCCGAATGGCCTACTCCTGCTCCTATCTTCTATGTTTCTATGGTGGTAGAATTGTAATATTAGCAATTTCACCAACAACCATGACAAATTAAAGGAGCGCTATCTTCATGATAAAATCCCTCTTAATTTTTTAACGTTTGCAAAGGAAGAAGAGCAATATGCCATTTTCATTGTATAACAAACAAGTGATATTTTGACAAGCGTCACTTGTCAAACAAGATCAGTTTTTATGAAGCCCTTTAAGGCATGCAGCTTCTTTAAGAAAGCAGTTAGTCTTGAAGCTAAAAGAATTGTCTATTATTTTTGTTGTCTGCTCAGTGCCTTACTTTCAATAAGGAATTGATTCGTCTGATAATTGCTTTTTGTTTCATGTCTCAGATAAGTTGGACCACAGAGCATATGCATAGGACTGGACCATGCAGCTGTTGTCTGTCAAATGTCAGATGCATAGTCCAACAATTAGCAAAGTTGTATTTCCTGGTAATGTCAACATTTGATTATCATCAACCGTTTGGATGTAAAACTGAAGTTGACATTAAGAGCTGCATGTTGTGTTATATTATGTTACTTACATTGATAGATGTTGTGAATGTGTTACAAGGGCTGCCCACAGTATGTAGAATCTCTAACCAACGTACTTTGTAAGCAAATTTAGTGAGTTATTAAGCAATTCATGAAATATTAACACATTACTAAACTATAACAGAAAAAGATGATATTCTGGATACAAAAAGGCCTGAAGCTTAGACAATGAGAACACATTTGGCCCACAGTAAATCCATTTAGTTAATAAGGCAATAACTGGAATACTACGGTATAGCGAAATGCAGTGTCCAACTGTATTTAGACCAGAAAGCCACCACTGGCGACAGTAAGAAGAGGGTGGAAAGTCTACCTGAAATGGAAAGTGAGGGCTATGCAAAAGGGCTTTATTGTGGTCTCTCCCTCTTGCCTATCCACCGCATGAATGGCATCTGAACACGAGTCTTGTTCGGGGTCCCGTCTCACTAAGAATAAGACTCCTCCTGTGACTCCTGCTGGGAGAGGGGACATTTTTGTTTGTTTTGTTTTAATCAGTGGAGTGGAGTTGAGGCCAACCCATAGAAGATAAAAAAATCAAAGATCTTCAAATTTTAGTTCCAAACATGTTTCTTATTATGTCTAAACTAGATGTGCTTCCTTATGTGGAATTTTCTATTAAAAATTCCACAGTAGCAAAATTTAAGCTTCAAAAAGTTTATGGCACCCTTGAACCTATAAATTCGATCTTATTTGCTTTGCACATGGGCAGTGCCAATTTGCATTTGGAATTTGTTCTAATTGCTGACAAATGTTAAAGGAGCCATGTTGTCAGGTTGTAAACCTTTTGCTTCTAAAAATGTACTCAAATTATAAAAATGGTGGCATAGTGGTTAGCACTGTTGCCTCACAGCGCCAGGGACCCGGGTTCGAATCCGGCCTCGGGTGACTGTCTGTGTGGAGTTTGCACATTCTCCCCGTGTTTGCGTGGGTTTCCTCCGGGTGCTCCGGTTTCCTCCCACAGTCCAAAGATGTGCGGGTTAGGTTGATTGGCTATGATAAAAAAAAAAATTAAAAATTGACCCTTAGTGTTAGGGGGATTAAATACATGGGGTTACAGGGATAGGGTGGGATATGTGTTGGTGTAGGGGTTACGGGGATCGGGTGGGATATGTGTCGGTGCAGGCTCGATGGGCTGAAATGGCCTCTATCTGCACTGTGGGGTTTCTGTGATTCTGTGAACTGACTTTTTCAATAAGTTCATCAAATTTGTAAAGGTTCCTAAGGATCAGAAAGCAGATAACATGTCCCTTTTTAAAATAATGGAGTTACTGCAACCACCATGTATTTCCCCCCTCCCCCCGTTTTCTCTCCTCTTCTTCTATTGGAGTGTTGGGGCCGATTTTTGCACTCTCCCCTCCACCCAATCACAAGTCAAGCAAAGTGATCGGCGGTGCGCCTCAACCAAACGCATCTGAACCTGCCCATATTTTCAAGTTTAGGTAGTTTAAATAATGTGGGCATGAACTGGGCAATCCTTTCACCTGCAGTTGGGTGCACACACATTAGGGGGATGAACTTCATGTGATGCTGCAGGCTTTTGAGGCCTGCAACAGCTTAAAGATGCAGTTTTGGTGCCTGTATTTGAAGATGGAGTTTTCCTGTGGAAGTTGCCTCTCATGTCCAGCAGCAGTGTTGGAAGAAGCAAGGCTGCCCTGCTTTGATGACAACAATACTGAAATATTACTGTAGGAAGTGGAGCAGAGGAAGAAGCTTCTATTTCCCTGACATAGCCATAGAGTGACTGTAAAGAAAAGAACATGGCAGGAGGTGATGGATAGGATAAATGCCATATGCACTGTCCAGAAATGTGACTGCAGTGCCAGAAAAAAAATTCAGCAACCTCACCAGGAGTGCCAAGATAGGTGGCTACAATGCCCTATATTTATGCTCTGGATCAACTAGTCCTACCCATGTATTTCTTCATTTTCTCTCCCCCTTACCATAAGTGCACTTTCCACCATCTCCCACACCTGTATCATCTCCTTCAATGCAAGAATTGCCAGGACAATCCGCTGACACCTTCCATGGCCAGCACCTATATGCTGTACATTTTTGTATTCACAATCCCTAAAGGGTGCATGGAGATCAAGAGATTTCACGCAGCTATTGTTAGATAATCAATGCGTGCTTCTACTTTAATAGCAGAAGACAGCACATAATATGATGTAGGTGTCCACAATTGGAGAAGAAACGTAAACCTGCATGCTTTCTCATTCAAGGAGTGGTCCCATCAAATTCAGGGCTAGGACTTGGAGGGGAAGGCAGGAGATTGGAAAGCGGGAGCAGGATACTATCTCAGAGCTTGTCTCACATTAAATCTTCCTTTGCACTCCAGCCTATTTACTCATATAATCATTGGCAGAAAAGCTTGCATACATCAGCAGCTCCATGCCAGCTGTTTGCCAAAGGCAACAGTCCAATAACTTCTGAGGGCACTTCTGCCTTTTCTGTGCCTGCAAATATGGCAGAAGTAGTTGGCATAGGAGCCTCAGAAATGGACTTATCCAGCACCTCTCCAGGTATCTCATCATTCAATCTCACTCAGGCAAACACCAGCTAGGTCCATTGACTGGGGGATTTAGGCACTCAATTTGAGAACAGAACACTGGGTAATCCACAGCGCTCGAGCGAGCAGTATCAGGTGGAGGTGGACAAGGAGGTGATGGAAGCACCTGGCCACAGGGTGAGGAGGACAGGGATTCTTTCCAAGAATTAAAAAATTTTGGAATTGTTCGGGGACTTGCCTATGATATTTCACCACAGGGTGGGAAAAATGGAGGATTTCTTCACAAGCTGCAAGTATGGGATGCTCATATACAGCATGGAAAATATGCAATCAGCCTTGGAATGAATAGCAGTTCCAAGGCCATCTGTAGTTCAGCCCCTCATGGCAAAGGTTATTATGCTAATTTTAGATCTTTCCTGAATGCTCAGACTGCTAACATACAGACCCGCAGCTGCAATGTCACCTTCTTCTTGGACAGGATAGCCAGTCATCTTGGTCAAATGGAGACTTCAGCAAAGTCTGCTCACCCAAAGCTCATTGAGCACAGTGACATTGAGGCCAGCATCAGTAGCAGGCTAAAGCTAGCAATTGATGTTATTGTCTCTCCCAGTGGCAACATAATCATACCAATCTAATCTCTCCCCACCAGCCTCCCTCCAATAACACTGGGATCCAGAATGCAGATAAGACTGTCCCATAGCAGTGGAAGTGCAGCAGCCAGAAGCAGGCCCATCTGAAAGCAATGTAGACAGAGGTCCAGAGCCACCTCAATCCAAGAAGCTTCTCAGAGATACTCAGCTGTTATTCTTCTCACAGGTTCCATTCAAGGGGAGTGTACTGTGAAAAAGCACTAGATTAGGTAAACATGATAATTCCACTGCCCCCCACCCCACCCATACCACCATGAAGATTGGGAACTCACCATGGAGAAATTGTGGATGTGAAAATTATGTTCTGCACGTCAATGATTCCTCAGTTTTTACTTGACGCAATGTGTAGAGTACATCCTATTTTTGCTTTTACTTAAAATATTTGTATTTCACAGATGGTACACTCTTATACTTTTACTTGTTTCAGTTTATGCACCCTTTAGCCTGTGGCAAAATGATTCATGGGCATTGACTGTAAGTGGGAAGTATATATTTCAGACAACATAATACACTTGAACTAAGCTGTCCCACACGGCTGTCTGAGCATTCCTTCAGGTATGACAGGAAAGAGGAATATGAAAACCACAATGAAGGAGTAGCTCCCACTGCAGCAGGGACTGGCGGGATCAAACACTAACTACTAGAATGACTGCACATATATAAATATATAAATATAAACAAGGCTACCCAACAACTGCCTTTGTTCGAGATGTGGATCAAGTCTGATATGTTCTGGTCTGTAGGCTTTGTGCTACCTTGGTGGTGCCTACACCCATTAAGCCATTGAGGAAGCTGCAGGGTTTTGTCTTAATAATTTAGTTACCATTGGGTCCAGTGCTAGTTCACCATTGTAACCTGTAGGCTCTCTATCCAAGTGGTCTTTAAGACAATGTTCACTATATACTTGTGTATATATGATGAATGAATTGGGAGCCTGTAACTTCCATGAACTTGTTCAAGGTGGAGGAACCACGTTATTCTGAGATTTCTGTCCACCTCTTAGGCTTCAGTAAGATCCTTAGCCAAATCACAGGGACAGGTGTAGTGTCCGAGTATAAATAATACACGGACTGCTGGAGAACAATAATAACAGGTATTTACTGAACAAAGGGTACTCTTTTTGTTTGGACCCAAAAAAAAACAATTGGACTGTAAATAAACAAAAGTTCAACTAAAACTTAACAAATCAAATTAAAATTTGTTTTTCCGGGTTGATAATGCACTCCAGTCCCCGCGGCGCCCACCGGTCGTGGAAATACTCAAGCGCGCTGGCGGACACAGTGTGCTCCATCTCCAGGGCCACCCGGGCGCGAACATGGCCGCGGAAGAGAGGCAGGCAATCCGGCTGGACGACCCCCTTGACCGCCCGCTGCCTAGACCAATTGATGGCTCTTTTAGCCAGGCCCAGGAGCAGGCCCACAAGGAGGTCATCCAACCTGTCCGCTCCCCTCCGCACCGGGTGACCGTAGATCAAGAGCGTGGGACTGAAGTGCAACCAAAAATCGAGGAGCAGCCCCTTCAAGTAGTGAAAGAGGGGCTGCAACCTCTCACACTCCATATAAACATGAAACACAGACTCCTCCAGGCCGCAAAAAATGCAGGCGGCCTGGGAGTCCGTGAACCTACTTAAAACCTTATTGCACGGGACCGCTCCGTGCAACACCCTCCAGGCCAAGTCCCCGATGGAACAAGGGAGGACTCCCGCGTAGAGAGCCCTCCATTGGGGACCTCTGCCACCGCCAGTCAGCAAGACGCCACACCAAGGCGTGTCTGGACGGTAGACGAAGATGGCAAAGTGGAGAGTGTGCAGGAGCAGCCCGTACAGGAAACCCCTCCGCGCGGAATGAAAAGGCACGGAGGGTATTTCCTCGAGATGGCTCAAGTTGTGAGGCGCCGGTTCCCGAGGGGAGTTTCGGGGCCGGGCGCCGATGAGGAATTCCGTCCGAATGGGGGTAAGCTCGGACAGGATCGCCCCACGTGCTTGAGCCACCTCGATACACCTAGTGGAGTTGGGGCCCAGTGCCACTTTCACCGATTCGATGGCTTCGACCGCGAGCCGGACGTTGGCCCAGGACAGGCGCCGCGCCAGCTCCTCCGGCGCCATCCAGCCCGCTCCTCCACCATCGAGCAGGTCCCCAACTCTGGTCACCTTGCCAGGCACAGCCCTGCCCTCCGCCAGCCACCCGAACCCGCGGTCATGGAGGTGCGGATTCCTGAGCAGCGGCTCCCGAAGGAGAGCCGCCGCTCCTGACGGGGGAAAGCTCCGCCTGGAAGCGACGTAGTTCCAAACCCATAGTAGTTCCTGGTAGAAGACAGGCAGCTCCTGTAGACCGGCACGCCTGCCGCCCACTTTCGCAAACAGGAGCTGCGTGTCGTAATTGAGGCCGTGCAGCTGGCGGAAGAAAAACGTCGCTAGCGCACACCATCTCGGAGGATTCTCGACGTACAGGTATCTCTGCAGCGTCTGAAGACGGAAAGTCGCAGCCTGGGTGCGAAGGCACACCAGCGCCTGACCGCCCTCCCTAAGCGGGAGACACAGAACCGCGGCAGAGACCCAGTGCTTCCTTTTCTCCCAGAAGAAGTCGATGAGCTTCTTCTGCATCTTGGCGACAAACGCAGGGGGAGGGATCAAAGTGACCAACCGGTACCACAACGTGGCGGCCACCAGCTGGTTTATGACCAGCGCTCGACCCCTGTAGGACAACACTCGGAGCAGTCCTGTCCAGCGTCCTAGGCGAGCGGTGACTTTGGCCTCCAGCTCTTGCCAGTTCGCCGGCCAGGCGTCCTCGGCAGGGCTAAGGTAGACTCCCAAATAGAGGAGGTGCGTGGTGCTCCAGGTGAAAGGCCTGAACTCCTCCGGCAGGGAGTCCACCCGCCACTGACCCACCAGGAGTCCAGAACATTTCTCCCAGTTGATCTTGGCGGAGGATGCGTCCGAGTAAATCTGCTGGCATTCCTGCATCCTCCACAAGTCAGCGGGATCCGTGACCGTGAGGAGCACATCATCGGCATAAGCCGAGAGGACCACCTCCACGCCCGGCCCTTGCAGAGCCAGTCCCGTCAACCTCTTCCGCAAGAGGCGCAGGAATGGCTCCCCGCAAACGGCGTATAACTAACCGGACATGGGGCATCCCTGACGCACCCCCCTCCCGAAGCGAAGGGGCGCCGTCAAGGACCCGTTAACTTTAATCAGACACTCCGCGGCGGTGTACAGAAGTCGGATCCGGGCGACGAAATGCGTCCCGAACCCGAATGCGCGCAGAGTCCCGAAGAGATACTCGTGATCCACCCTGTCGAATGCCTTCTTCTGATCCAGGGAAAGGAAGGCGACCGACAGACCAACCCTCTGGGAGTGGTGGACCAGGTCCCGGACCAGATGGATGTTATCGTGGATGGTCCAGCCCGGGACCGTGTAGGACTGGTCAGGGTGGATCATGTGGGCCAGCACGGTGCCAAGGCGAGCAGATATGGCCCTGGCAAAGATTTTATAGTCCGTGCTGAGGAGGGAGGCCGGGCGCCAGTTCTTAAGGAGGCAGAGATCGCCCTTCTTAGGCAGCAGGACAATGACCGCCCTGCGCCAAGAGAGGGGCATCGCCCCAGTCACCAAACTTTCCCCCAGGACCCGCGCATAGTCGCCCCCCAAGACATCCCAGAACGCCCTGTGGAACTCCACGGTCAGCCCGTCCAGCCCCGGGGACTTTCCCCTGGAGAGCTGGCGGAGGGCGCCGGTCAGCTCCGCCAGGCTTAGCGGAGCGTCTAATTTTTCGGCGCCCTCCGGGCTGACCTTTGGCAGGTCCTCCCACAAAACTCTGCACGCATCCTCGCTGGACGGATCTGGAGAGAACAGAGCCCCGTAATAGGCACGGGTCTCCGCGCTGATTCCCTCCGGATCCGAGACCAGAGATCCGTCGTCGGCCAGCAGCCCCCCCGTCTTTTTTCCAACGAGAAGGGGGAGCCGATGTTCAGGTCCTGCAGGAGCTGGATCCGCGACCTCACGTACGCGCCTCGGGACCCGATGAGCTGCAGGTCCTTCAGCGCGCCCTTCTTCACTTCGTACACCTTCCGCAGGGCTGGGTCCTCGACGACCTGACCGAGACGGGACTCCAGGTCGAGCACCTCCTTCTCCAACCGCCCGACCCGGGCCTCCCGCCTCTTGGTCGACCCCTTCGCGTACTCCTGACAGAAGAGACAGACGTGAGCCTTGCCCACGTCCCACCATAGCCTCAAGGAGGGGAAGCCCCCCCCACTTCCTTTTCCAGTCGGCCCAGAACTGACGAAACGAATCCCAGAACCGCGCGTCCTCCAGCAGTAGGTTGTTAAAATGCCAGTATGCGGACCGCGTCCCCCCCACCGCGCGCGCAGCGGAGTGAGCTCCGCCCACACCAGGTGGTGGTCCGTGCACGGCACCGGCCGCATGGAAGCCGCCGGAACGCAGGAGATGTACGCCCAGGAAATGTAAAGGCGGTCGATTCTGGACCTTCCTCCCGCAGACCTTACGCTAGTGAAGGCGCTGGAGTCGGGGTGGAGATTTCGCCAGACATCCACCAAGTCGAAGGAGAGGACCAGGTCCCTCAACTTCTCCATCGCCGCCGGGCCTCGCAGGGGACCCGAACGGTCCCTTGCCTCAAGGGTGCAGTTAAAATCCCCCTCGAGGATGACGCACTCACCCACGTCGATGGAGCCCAAAAGAGTGGACACTTCTTCGAAGAAGCGCACCTGCTGCGCACCGGTCTGAGGGGCGTACATGTTCACTAGATGGAGCAGCACGCCCCCCAGGCGAACAGTGACCTGCAGCAAGCGGCCCGGCACGTGCTCCTTGACCACCAAGATCTCCGGCTGAAAATGCGGGGCCAGCAAGATAGCCACCCCGCTGGAATTGTTGGAGAGGTGACTCATGCTGACCCCTCCTTGCCACTCCAGGAGCCACGTGGCTTCATCTCTCGGAACGGTGTGGGTTCCTTGCAGGAAGCACATCGCATACTTCCCGTCCCGAAGGACCGAGAAGTTGTTGAATCTGCGGCGCGCCTCCCTGCTGCCGTTGATGTTGAAGCTGGCTATGGTTATCTTCATGTCAGAAGCATAGTGCAACCTCTACCTACACCTAATGGGGGGAGGGAGCGCAGCCGCTGGTCAGCCGCCGCTTCCTCAGCAGCCCAGTGAGGAACGTTCTGAGCCGACGCAGCTCGAGCGGGTCCACGCCCTCGTCCGCGCTCATGATTTTAACGGCGGCGCGGACGGACACGATGAGCAGCGCCAGCTTGGACCACCCGTCGAGGGCCAGCCGGACCTTATTGTGCCGACCCAGGCACGTGGCCATAAAGTCCCGGAGTTCCGTTACGGGAATGAGGGGAGACTCGGCGAAGGGCACAAGGTCATCCATCGCCTTGTCGGTGATGGAGTCCAACTCGTCCTCTGCGCCCATCACCGAGTCCCCGTCCTCCTCTGGGGGGTCGCCACCAGTGGCCGACCCATCCGTCGCGCAGTGAACAGCTCGGCCGCACCAGCCAGCCCCGCCTCCGCCCAGGTCCCACCCCCAGGATCGGCGGCAGAGGATTCCTCCCTGGGCTCCTCTAGGGGCACTGGGCCAGAAGACGGCGGCGGTTCAGAGCTCCCCTCCGCCCCAGACGCCGGAACAACCGGTGAAACCGGGGAGAGAACAATTCCCAGCTCCTCCAGTACGTCCGGCACCAGAGACGCAGCCAGGGGGCCATCCTCCTCCCCGCCACCAACCTCCGACCCAGCGGATGGGGTGTTTTGAATTAAAACCTCTACCAGGTCGAGCAGCCCCTGGGAGATGTCCGGGTCGCATTGGGCGAGCTCATTTTCCTCGAGCTTGCCTGACCCAGACACCAGGCCGCCCGACCCAGCGAGGGGTAACGGCACTGATAAAATGTCAATTTCTGCCGCGGGTTGTTCCGCGACCCCCCCCCACGGGCAGGGTCTCGTCCCCATCCCCGGGAGGCACGCGCCGGACAGACACATCTGCCTCAGCCTCCCGAGAGACAGGCGACCCCTGCCGATCGCTGGTGATGACGACAGAGGGGGGGGGTGCAGTACCCGCGGCGGGCGACGGCTCTCCCTGCTCGGTGGGACCTTCCTCCTCCCGGTCCTCCTCTTCCAGGGGGTCGCGCCTTCTTTTTAGCACGGAGGGAGCGAGGGAGACCTCCATGTCTGCAGAGGCCTCCTCCTCAGCTCCCTTCGGCGGAGCAGGTTTGTCGGGTTCATCGGGCCCGAGACCGGCCGCAGCTATTGGCGTTTCCGCAACGGCGGTTGCGACCACAGGCTCGGGCACGAGGCCCCTCCCACTCACGTCTGCCCCGATTAACTCCGCGAGGAGCGTGGGTGTAAGGGGCTCAAAGGGCAAGGGCTGGCCCTCCACGGGGGGACCCGCCCTAAGGTGCTTTGATTTTTTCCGCGCCTTCTTTCCAGCCGGACGCGCTCCCTCTCCCCCGCCGGAGGCCTTGGTGGCATCGGCCCCCGACGTCAACCACGCATCAGATGTTCCCGACGCGCGGGCAGTCCGGGGGGAGGAGCGGCGGCGGCACCAGCCTCGGCCGCACGAGATGATCCGGCGGCCTTGGAGGCGGGGCAGTTTTTCCTGATGTGCCCCACCTCCTTGCAGGCGTGGCACCGCACACCGTCCGACGTCCAAAAGACGCGATAAGCGGTCCCCTCGTGGAGGACGACGAACGCCCCGTCGGTGTCCTCCTCCGAAGGAGAAGACGTGGCGAAGGCTGGCCTCCCGGAAGCCGAATGGGATGGGCGTGATCCCCGACCTCACCTCCCCAAGTTGGCGCAAATGTGGGAGGAGGAGCTCACCAAGAACATAGGGCGGGACGTTAGAGATGACAATTCTCTGCGCGGTGGCCTTGAGAGGATCCACCGGCAGGAAGGTCCCGCCCACGGTGAGCCCCTTGGCGATGGCCAGGGACACCGCCCGCTCCGACCCCAGGAAGAACACAGCCTTCCCATACATTTTTGAGGCCGCGACAATGGCTGAGGGGCTGACAACCCCAGCCATGGCTTTAACGCAGGCCTCAATGGTCATAGTGGAGTGAGTGTAGCTCTTCACCCCAAGCTTTTTGTCATGAGTTTAAAAGCCGACGAGGCAGCAGAAGCAGCGGGAGCAGCTGTGGCTGTGGCTGCCACTCCCACATAAGTCCTAGCTGGCCCCACCGCCGGCGAAGATGCAGTCGCCATTCTGGGGTGTTATCTAAAAAGGGCTACACTCACCCTAAGTCACAGGCCTGAAGGTGTTAATTGTGGCCTCAGGTATTTTTTGGTCCTCAATTGAGCAGAGGGAGCTGTTTAAATTGAAGGCACACCTCTCCCCTTATTGATTGAAATTGGGAGAGGGGCCTTCTCCCCTCTGCTCAACAGGCAATTAATAAATAAAGATGAAATGGGGTGCCTCAGAGAGAGAGGCAGAGAAAGACAAAGAGAGAGAGAGAGAGGGGGGGGTGGGAAGGAGGGAGGCCACAAAGGCAGGGTCGCCACTCAGGATGGTGGGTGGGTGGGTGTCGGCAGGGGTGTACTCTCCGATGAAAAATTAAAGTCTTTGAAGGTGGTCTTCTAGCAGGGGGAGAAGATGCCTTCACCTGGGAAAGCTGGAGATGCCCCAGGCTCAGTCCCACACCAGGTCTTAACGATGTATTAATTGGGCTGTTCACCTCGGCAGCTCCAGCTATCCCAGGTCAGGCAATCGGAAGGGGTGCTTAATTAGTGATGTGTGTGGCCTAGTGTTTTACAAGAGCCACACACACACACACACACACTCCCCTTGATGATCCGGCCCTTTTTTCTTCTTTTCTCCCCCCACCTAAAATACAAAGTCTTTGGGAGAGTGCACCAAATAACACCCACCTGAAAGATAATGTTGTTCTTCCCTCCTTCCAAACAGTTGGTGGTTGTTGGTTGTTTCTCTCCCCTCTCTCCTGGAATGGAGGCCAATTTGGGGAGGCAGTAATGGGAAAGGTCTCTCCCCTGGTTGGTGTTGTTGCTGGCCTCCTTTCTCCTTCTCCTCCTCTGTCCTCTCTCTCCAGGCACCTCAGTTGATGTTCTGATGATGGTGGAGTTGGTGGTGGTGGTGGTCCAGCGTTCTCCTCCTCTTCCTGGTCAGGGGACCACCACTTTAGTCCACTCTCCACTCTCCTAGTCTGGCTGCTCCTTCTCCTTCTGCTTGCTGCTGCACAGCCAGCAATGCTGTGAATGAGGTACTGAACAGAGGGGAACTTAAGACTGACGTACAGAAGCCTGCTATGGCTTTATATACAGGGGTGGTCACTGCCGGTACTGCAGTATAGAATCAGTTCTTCCCTTAAAGGTACATACACAACAATTCCTCCCCTTTTAGATAAACAGTACATAACATTCATTTAACAACTAAATAATAACTAATTACAATTACAATTTTCTCTGTACTATATACATCAACTGAAATAATCATTTATAAGTTCAGTCTTTGAGGAGGCTTCCTGATCCTGACTTGATAGCGCCTTTCTCGAGTATCCTGTTTTGCTGCGGAGTTGATTCTGGCTCATTGTCATTGGTTGGTTCATCAGCTTCCAATACCACTGCTTCTGAGGTAGACGCAATCTGTACTTCGGGTTGATTACCAGGTGCACCTGCTCATGGTATGGGTTTGGCTTGTTCCTGTGACTCTAGAATCTGGTCAGCATGGCGTCTCACGATGCTCTCTCCAACGTCCACTGTGTACATTAGTGGTCCCTGCTGTGTGCATATTGTTCCTGGCTGCCATTTTTCTGTTCGGCAGTCGCGGGCCAAGACCGGTTGCCCTATCTTGAAGCTTCTGGTTGGCTTCTCATTTATATGCTGGAATTGCTTATCCTCAACATCTCGTCTTATGTTTGATTTGAGCAAATCCAGGCAACATCTTAGCCTTCGGTTGAAGAACATTACGGCTGGAGCTTGGTTGGTGACTGCATGTGTCGCATTCCGGTAAGCAAACAAGAAATTATCCACCTTGTGTTGTAGTGGTATGTCGTCATTATACATTGCCTTTATGGCCTTTTTAAAGGTCTGAACAAACCTCTCAGCCAATCCATTTGTGGCTGGATGATATGGGGCAGATGTGTAATGTTTCACCCCATTATTCCTCAGAAACCTCTGGAAATCCTCGGACACAAACTGTGGCCCATTGTCGGAGCAAATCTGTTCTGGCAAGCCATTCCTGGCGAAGATGGTCCGTAGGACTGCAATAGTTTTCTCCGTGGTGGTGGAGGACATTTGGATGACCTCTGGCCATTTCGAATGGGCGTCCACAGCGATTAGGAACATTGAGTCCATAAATGGACCAGCAAAATCAATGTGTACCCGTTGCCATGGAGATGAGGGCCACTCCCATGGATGTAGCGGGGCCTGTGGTGGAGCGTTTTGGACCTTCTGGCATCCTGTGCATCTCTTGGTCATATCCTCGATTTCTTTATCGATTCCCGGCCACCACACAAACGCCCTGGCTAGGCTCTTCATTTTTACCCCTCCCAGATGACCCTCATGAAGCTCATTGAGCACTCTATCTCTCAACTTGGGTGGAATTACCACTCGGGATCCACACAACAAGGTCCCCCAGCACACTGTTCTCTCCTTGGCGAGAATGCTAGCAACAGTGAGTCGCCATGTGCTGGCCATCCCTTCACCATCAAATCATAGACCCGAGAGAGTGTTGGGTAATTTCGGGTTTCCTTCTCCATACTTGAGTTTGTAACAAGTAGACATTTGACTATAGTCGCATGGAATATCTCAACAGGGTCCACTGCAGGTGCTTCCTCTACCGTAGGCAACGGTAGGCACGACAGCCCATCAGTGTTTCCATGCTGTTTCGTACCCTTGTACTCTATGTCGTACTGATGTGCCCCTAGAAAAAGTGACCATCTTTGCAGCTGTTGTGCCGTCATCACCGGAACGCCCTTCTTTGGGTTAAAAATGGAGACCAGGGGCTGATGATCAGTCAGTAGGGTGAATTTCTGCCCGTGCAGATAGTGATTGAACTTCTTCACCCCCCACACCAGGCTGAGGGCCTCCCTGTCAATCTGGGCGTAGTTACGCTCGGCTGAGGTTAACGAGCGTGACGCAAAGGCTATTGGCCTCTCTGAACCATCAAGGAATTTGTGTGACAGCACCGCTCCGATGCCGTAGGGAGACACATCACATGCTAACCGAATCGGTAGTGTTGGATTGTAGTGGGCCAATACTTCTTTTGAAGTGATTAGGCATTTACATTTCTGAAAGGCACGCTTACATTCATCACTCCATTTCCATGTTACTCCAGTTTGCAGTAGGGCGTTCAGTGGGTGCAGAATTGTAGATAAATTCGGCAAGAACTTATGGTAGTAGTTCACCAACCCGAGGAACGACCTCAGTTGCGACACATTTTCCGGTGCTGGAGCCTTGACTACAGCCTCAATCTTGTCCCGCGACTTATGCAACCCTTCCTCATCAATCATGTGGCCACAATACGAGATTTGTCTCCTGAAGAACTCGCATTGGGGCGGTTGGCTCGTAGCCCATATTCCTGTAATCTCGTGAGCACCTGCTCCAGGTTGGCAAGGTGTTCACTGTCATTTTCGCCCGTAACCAGGATGTCGTCCAAATAACACTGGGTCCCCGGGATCCCTTGCAGGACTTGTTCCATCGCCCTCTGCCAAATAGCCGGGGCTGATGCTACCCCGAATACCAGTCGATTGTACTGGTAAAGGCCTTTGTGAGTGTTTATCGTGAGGTATTTCCGAGATGCTTCTTCCACCTCCATTTGTAGATACGCTGGGGCCAGATCAATCTTTGTAAAGCGTTTCCCTCCAGATAGTGAGGCGAAAATATCTTCTATCCATGGAAGTGGATATTGTACTGTGTGCAGGACTGGGTTCACAGTTACCTTGAAGCCCCCACGGATGCGAACCTTCTTCGGTTCCCCAGGTGTGCTGCTCAATGATTTCTTCATTACAGGAACGATGGGTGTGGCCCACTCGCTCCAGTCCACCTTGGACAGCACACCCGAACGTTCCAGACTCTCCACCTCTGCTTCAACGGCTGGGCAGATCGTGTAAGGTACCGGTCTGGCCTTAAAAAATTTTGGGTTTGCGTTATCTTCGATTTTTATCGTTGCCGTTACTCCTTTTAGAGTCCCAAGTCCTTGTTGGAATACCTCTTTCGCGTCAGTTAGAATTTTTGACAGTCGTCCAGGTGTGACGTCATCATCCTTTTTATCAGTCACAGCGCCTGAATGGAATGCCAATCCAATTGTATTTTTCGGATCCATTCACGTCCCAATAATGGTGGTCCTCCATCTGGTAGTATATATAGGTACAGTTTCTGTGTTTCCTTGCAGTTGTATTCAACATGCACCCTTATTTTTCCACTGGGGTAGACTTTTTGCCCCATGTATGTCTTCAATACAATGGACGTGTCCTTCAAGGGTATGTGTGAGAATAGCCACTCATAGTCTCGTTGATTCATGACAGTTAGGGCTGATCCTGTGTCCAATTCCATCTTTACTGGGGACCCTGCTATCATGAGGGTGACCCAAATGGTTCAGTGATCCTCCTTTGCGATCACATTGTGTAACTTTAGACAACTTAGTCTCCTGCTCCCGGAGTCCTTATCACTCTCCTGGTCTTCCGACCTACTGTCCGTCAATTTCTTTACTTTCTTGTACTTTTCCTTAGTAGTTCTTGTAGTGTTGGTTTTCTTTCCCGACCTGCAAACTCTTGCTATGTGTCCCATTTTCCCGCATTGCCTGCATACTTTGTCCTTAAACCAGCAGTTCTTCTGATCATGGGTTGTTCTGCCGCAGCGATAGCACTTTTCTGCTCCATACGCCATTTCGTTAGTGCTGTATTCTTGTCGTTTCTGTTGTATTTCCGCAGCTCCCCGTGCTGCTGCTTCGTAGGATACTGCCACGCTGAAAGCCTGTTCTAGCGTCAGGTCCTTTTCCGAAAGTAGTCATTTCTGGGTTCCTTCACTCTGGAGCCCGCAGACAAACTTATCCCATAAGGTGTCTGCCAGTCCTGCTCCGAACTGGCAGTGCTTCGATAACTTGCGTAGTTCCGTAAGATAGTCAGCATTGCTCTCATCTTTGTGCTGGTTTCTTTTATGGAACTTGAATCTTTCTGCTATCAGCAGCGGTGTAGGGTTTAGGTGTTCCTGTAAGATATTAACAATCTCTTCAAAACTTTTCTCCATTGGTTTAGCTGGGGTAATTAAATTCCGCAATAGGCCGTACGTTCTCGCGCCCATCAAATTTAATAATACCGACGCCTTCTTTCCATCGGCCACCTCATTTGCCTCGCAGTACACTTCAATTCTTTCCACATACGTGGTCCAGTCTTCTACCTCGTTGTCGAATGCAGTGATACTGCCACTTTTTGGCATCTTGGGTGATTTTAAATGGCGCCTCCCGCGCTTTTTCTTCTTCACCAATGGATGAAAATGGCGCCTCCCGTGCTTTTCCTTCTTCCCCAATGGAATAAAATGGTGCCTCCCGCGCTTTTCCTTCTTCCCCTTGCTGCCACGCTGCTCCTAGCATTCTGCAGGGTAGTGGTGGTGACCCGTGGCTTCGGCGCGTCTCACTTTTCCTTCCCCTTGTTTTATTTTTGCTACGCTGCCCGGTTCTTGAGCACCGACCGTGCCCTGTGCGCTCCACCCTCTCTCTCTCTCTTTTCCTCCCGACGACGCTGCACGGCCCCTTTGCAGAGCCGCTCGATCGAGCTCGAGCCCGCCGCAGTCCGGAAGGGTCAGCACACTACCTGCTACCAGCACGATTTGCTGGAACACCTTGACTGGGGAGCCAAGCCCAGCTCTCCACAGCCTCTCCTGCAACTCTCCGAACTCCGATGGATCCTTGGGCGGTTGCCCGCGGTCGACGCCTGTAGTTCTGACTTTGACCTCCAAGAAGCTTCTTCTCAGGGAAAGATCCCTGTGAGGTGATGCAGTACTGCAGGTGAGTTCGAACCTGTTCGTCGCCAATGTAGTGTCCGAGTATAAATAATACACGGACTGTAGGAGAACAATAATAACAGGTATTTACTGAACAGAGGGTAACTTAAGACTGACATACAGAAGCCTGCTATGGCTTTATATACAGGGGTGGTCACTGCCGGTACTGCAGTATAGAATCAGTTCTTCTCTTAAAGGTACATACACAACAACAGGGTCATTATAATAATTGGGAAAGGAGACCCGCGTCTGCAGAGTTCAACAGAGACACTCACTCCACTGTGCTGCTGCAATCGCAAAATGGCTCCCAGCCGTTCGAAGGGGGAACCTCGAGGGCATTAACAAGTTGTAGATTGAGGAAGGAAATTCTTTTTCTCCCCACAGGGAACTTTGAAGGTAATCAAGGGGTGCAATGCGGACTCAGAGAACGTTCACAAAATGTTGCTGGGATGTACGTGAGGCAGGAAGAAAATGCAACCACCCTTCCCTTGATTGGAATTTGGAGGGTACATCACATATGGCAGAATCCCAGCAGATTCAGATCCTGCACCAAATTCTGAGCCTCTCCATCACAACTCTACCTGACTTGCTATCCCCATGGACCCAATATTTCTAGGCTGGGGTTCTGAGCTCTTTGAGGAACTACGATAAGGAAATGTAGGGACAGTCAACCCAACCATCCAGATCCTGTTTCAGGACCCAATCTGATCAGTTTTCATCTTTTTCTGACTATAAACTGTGATTTTATTAACCCCAGCTGAACGGATCCAATTCCCTCATGAATATTATTAATGGAATCACTATTTACTGCACTGGGTGACAGTCTAGTCCATTATTCAGTGACTCTGAGAATGAAGAGGTTATTCCTCATGCTGAATTTAGTTTGTGGTTTCTTCTCTTTATCATCATATTCTCTGATTCTTCCATCTTGGGTTTGTACAGATACCTCCCCACTTCAATGGTATGATCTTATTTCAAAAACTTAGATTGTGCATCCCACATCTTAATTTTTCTAAGTTTTCTCTTTCTTAGGTCCAGTAATATATTCAAAAATGCCGACTTAACTTCCTTGGCCTTGTATTCTATGGATATACTTCCACACGCCAACACAGCCAATCACCAAAACAATATTGTAGTCCTATTTTTCAGGCTTAATAATGCTAACATTCTTCTCCTTGAGTTCTACAGAGTGATCTTTCATCAGTTTGACATTAATATTAATGCCAAAATACTGACTAATTCCAACTTATTTCACATTTCTCAAGTGCCTTAACAGCTACTTAAATAATATATGCAACACCAACTAGCATTAACCCAGTTGCACACAGCACAATTCTGGGGCTACTATGTCTTAGCTGAAACTCAGACAACTTATTTTACAGACAAGAATGAACTTGTGGATCTAAGGCTTGAACAGAGAGAAGCACTTTTTGGGCTAATGGGAGTCAATGCCATCAAAGCTAACAGGTGAAGACTATGGGCTGGAAATTCAGTTGGCTTTGCGCCCAGTTTTCGCCCAAAGAGGGCTTTTGCGCCAGTAGGGGTGGTAGCGCTGATATTGAGCGCCGCGGTAATGGCGGCGGTAGCCGGTAGCGCTGCGCCGGCACCGATGATGTCATTGGTGTGCGCAGTGCCCCGGTTCCGCCCCGCTACCGCCCCGACCCCCATCTTCAGTGGCGGCCGCCTCTTCCGTGGCGGTCGCTAATAACATTCGGAGACCGGGTCGGTACTGCAGCCTTAGTGGGGCACTTTAAAGTGGAGGTGCGGCCGGCCGCTTTTTCGGCGGCCGCCTGGCCGCACCTCCTTCCCCGGCCTCCTCCACCCCCCCCCGCGGCATTGCTGGCTGCTTTCCGCGAACCCAGCACTTCACCGTGGTGCCGGGCTCATTTGCCGGCTCTATCCAGCGGCGATCTACCCGTTGCAGGCACGTCCCCCTTAAGAGAAGGAGGAGGCCTGCAGTACCGCAGCCTGCCACTCCGCAGCAGGTGGCGCAGCGGCGCCTAGAGCGCTGAAATTCAGTTTCAGCGCCCCAAGCGGGGGCAGGCACACCCTGGAATAGTGCCCGGTTCCAACTTGGGACGCAAAAACTGAATATCTGACGGGCGCAACTGGCTCCGCGCCCAGCGGTAAATTCTGGGCGCAAGCGAGCTGGCGGGGCTATACCTAATTTCTAGGCCTAGATCCCCAACCACCTCAGAGGTCAAAATGGAGTTCAATGATTGGCAAAAATATTATAAATGTAAGACAAAATGAATACTTTAAGGGAGGATAAAAGGGCTGAGCAAAGCATTCCATATTCGTCCTTTTATTCTTCCTGCCACAAAATGCCTTCATTTTGTGACGCTCATCCATCCCTCTACTTTTCCACCCCTCCAGGAACATCAGAGGATAGCTGCTAGGGCACAAGGGATATTCCTCCACGCATGGCTGATGAAACCCCTCCACAACCCCACCACACCTGAACAACACAATGAGAGCCATGGAACCACCAGGAACATCATCGAGCATACTACTGGCATCTTGAAGCAAAGATTCAGGTGCCTGGATCACTCTGGAGGCTCCCTACAATATGGCCCAGACAAAGTGGGCTGCATCATTGTAATTTGCTGCATTCTGCAAAACCTGGCAGCGTAAGGAGGACTGGAGTTGGAGGAGGCACAGCAACAAGAAGAGGCCTCATCAGATGAGGAAGAATTGGATGAAAGTGAGGGACAAACACAAGACGAAGGGACAGCAGAATGCATGGCAGCTAGACAGGCCAGGGAGCAGTTGATAGAGTAGCGCTTTCTGTGACATCCTCAATCCCCAACCTGAAAAAGCCCCTCAGCATAAACAGTCCTTGACCCGCCTTCATCACTCCCCTGATTCGGTATTGAAGAACATTGAAACCATTCAGGTGGGAAACTCGCTTGTGAGATTCTAATGAAGCCCAGGATTTAAAATACTGTGCGCCTGTTTTCCAAAGTTAAAATCGGGGCCTTATGCTTTAGGCTCATTGCAATTGTCAGTTAATGTACGACTCGCAGATGGAACAGATACCTGATGTATCAGCAAGGCCTGCACTTTCTTCCCCTTTTCAACTGAACAACATGACCCAACTGCCCAACATCACTATGAGGCTGCAATTCTTAAAGTACAAGGAGTCATTCATGGCTGCCATATGCCTAACCTGAAGCCCATGCTGGATATTAGTAAGTGTGTTACAGTGGTTTGATGTGTGAAGCTCTTGGAAGATGTGAATGCGGATTTGAATGTGTGCCTTGCTGAAGTATGGGTATAGAAAAACAGAAGATAGGAGCAGGAGTAGGCCATTCAGCCCCTCGAGCCTGTTCCGCCATTTAATGAGATCATGGCTGATCATCCAAATTCAGTACCCTGTCCCTGCTTTCTCCCCATATCCCTTGATCCCTTTAGCCTTAAGTATAATGAGATGCAATTGGTTGTTTGAGAACTTGGAATGGGTGAGCAGTACCCATGGGCCCAGCTGAAAGGGCACATTTTATGGCATTTAATCTTGCTCCTTTAACCACCTACATGATATCATTGAGTAGTCTTATCCTGCCAGGTTTCTTAAAATATGCTAATGAGATGAAAAATTCATTGTAAACAACCCAGTTCATGTGAGTCTGTCTAAGACCCATCAATAATCAGTCTGGTAGAATAACAGAAGAGGAAAATATAGGTTTGTGTGTGTATATGTCTGTCTGTGTGTGTCTACGTGTGAGTGCTTCTGTAGGCATGTCTCCACGTGCATTTGCCTTTATGTGTTTGGTGCTGAAAATCCACGGGAGGAATGCATGCCCACCTAAGATCTGCGTTAATGACCCTGCTGAACTTCACAGCGTCGGGGGGAATGCCTCCATTTAAATAGCAATGGTGGGTGCCCACGCAGGGCATGTCTGAGGCACCCACCTGTCGAAAAAATCGGAGAGTCTGGAAGAAGAGTGACTGGCTGAGAGGCAGCGGGGAGTGGAAAGCTGGGTTTACCCCTTAGAAACAATTTTTAGGAGCCCCTGGTAGCTCCCTTTACAGGGGATGGCTGCTTAGAAATAGACAACCAAGTTGGCCTCACCTCTGCCATTTAGCGGGTAGGTATACTAGTCTTGCCAACTGTACAACAACCAGCCCTACGCTTGGTCTATCTGATGATTGGGAAAGGAGAAACGACCGCCATAGACAGCCTATGCCCAGGCCACGGTCTCCCCTTACTTTAATGGGCATGTTTGGGGCAGACTGAGGCTCGATCTCCACATGACCAATCAGGATCTTCAACGTTAGGCCAGGACCTGCCCCAATTTGCAGTCCTTCTAGCAGAGTCCTGCTGAAGTTACAGCAGGAGTATGCTAGAAGGGCAACAAATTTTCAATGCTTTGTTCCTGTGTGCATGTCTATCTCTTTCTGTGTATGGCTGCATGTGTCTGTGTGTCGTGTATGTCCATGTGTGTTTGTGTGCATGTGTATGAATGGCTAGGTGCACGCGTGTCTGAACATAAGAAATAGGAGCAGGAGTAGGCCATTCGGCCCTTCAAGCCTGCTCCACCATTCAATAAGATCATGGCTGATCTTTGACCTCACCTCCACCTTCCCCTACTATCCCCATATCCCTCGAGTCCCCTAGTATCCAAACTGTATACATACATCTGTATATGTGCTTGTGGTGTCTGTGTTCGTGCGCGTAAATGCACGATAAAAGAGGAAACTTCTTTAAGGATCAAGAATTTTCCTACCTCATTTATCTCGAGATCTGTGCAAATATTCTGCTTTCTCAACCCCCCTTCCCCCATCTGCTCCCCCCACCCACGCCCCCACTACCCCCGCAGGCCCACTTGTGCAATCATCACTCATGGATGAAGAGGACAGCAGTTAAGTGTAAATAAAGTTACCTGTAATATTCTCAAAATGTCTTTGTGTATTAGATACTTCAGACATGGAAAAGCTTCCACACAACACTGAAGACAGGAAAAAGCCAGAAACATTTACAGCCTTCTCCATACCAGAAGGTAATTTTTCAACAACATTTTTATTATTGTTATTGTTAATTATTATTTTGTGGTGTCTGGCAAATAATATAATGACCACATTAGCTATATCCCTGACAAAATGGAAACAGGGAATCCCTACTGATCTGGCTGAGGTAAATTGCCTTCACAAACAATCTGATCTATTTCATGATGCCATGACATGATAAAGCCTATTTCTGCGGCAGACATTTCAGGTAGACTTTATTCTGACCACTTCCCTTCCAAGCAGGCTATTGTCAAATCTCACTTGGCAGCTGGTAGATGCCCTGGAGAGTCTGACTAAAGTTTTTAGTTGCCAATATTGATATTAAAAAGCATGCGTAATGAATCCCCCTAAGCATTTAATGGCCTGGATTTCGCGTTAAAAATAATTGGACAGCAACTTCCAGAATCCGCACATGAGCAGTTAAACGTGGAAATCCGGAAGTTGCTGTCCAATTTGCCCTGCTCCTCCACAAGCTGCGCTACTCTGGTACCTTGCCAATAGACTCGGCATTGAAATCCATGTAACAGCGTGAAGTTCAGGTACTTACTCATGAGTTACCCACTAAACATACCAGAAAATGTTAAAGCTGGTGCATTCAGGTGTGTGAATTTTTAACAGCGTGATAAATCTTAATTACTGCCAAACAACCTCTCTGGCACTGAAAATTTGATTTTGCAAGTGTGGAGTTGCATTCCTTCAGAATTAAATTATTGTTAGAGATTTTTTTTTAATTTAAATAAACTTTTTTTTACTTTTTCATTCTGTCTCTTTTATCTCTCGCTCTTAATCCCATCTTTCTTTTCCTCTCTTTATTTAACTTTCTGTACCTGATTTTACAATGAATTAAATATTCTAATTTATACTTCCTGGTTTAGACTCTGCGGCCCCGATATTGACAGGGGTGGGTTGCGTAGGTGTGTGGGGGGACAGGCGGCGCTTCGGACAGGAATCCCAGAAGTCTGGGTTTCCTCACATGTTGTGGAGTTTTAGCTCCACGTGCAACTTTCTTCTTTGACAGGATCCTCACCCAGAAGTGAGCCTGATTGACAGCCTTGTATTCCAGTCGGATGGGGTGCACTCCGGAACACGAGGGAAAAACCTACTTGACCTCATCCTCACCAATCGACCTGTCGCAGGTTCATCTGTCCATGACAACATTGGTAGCAGTGACCACCGCACAGTCATTGTGGAGATGAAGTCCCGTCTTCACACTGAGGACACCCTTCATCGTGTTGTGTGGCACTACCACTGTGCTAAATGGGATAGATTCAGAACAGATCTAACAGCTCCAAACTGGGCATCCATGAGGCACTGTGGGCCATAAGCAGCAGCAGAATTGTATTCCACCACAATCTGTAAACTCATGGCCCGGCATATCCCTGACTCTACCATTACCATCAAGCCAGGTGACCAACACTGGTTCAATAAGGAATGTAGAAGAGTGTGGTGTATGTGCCTTTAAGAGCCCCAGGTGTGCGTAATGCCGGTAATTGCCACTTGGGCTATATAAGCCTGTGTATTGTGTATATCCTTTAGAAACCCCCCCACCCCCCCCCCCCCCAGACTTTGCTTAGTAAATACCTATGAACCAACTCCTGTCTTCAGTGTCTTTATCAACACACGGACACTACAGTGGCGACGACGTGGAAACGGACTTACCGGCAATTCGGCAGCACCTCAAGGACATCGATTCCTCCGGCGTCCAGAAGACTCAAGGAAGTGAGAGAAGCTGTGGTTTCACCAGCTGGCCAAGCTGGTGGCAGGTACTGCGCTAATCCTTCCTGGGCATCAGGCTGGGGCTCCAGCGGCGTGCTCTACAGCTGAGACAGGCAGCGAAATCGGAGACAAGCAATAACGGACTGGGAGGGAGCACTCGGGAGACGGCCGGCGCGGCAAACAGATCAGCGTTCAGACCTCCGGCGGGAACGAGTCTCCAACAGTAAATTTAAAAAAAACATAAAGAGAACGGGAACCGCAGTAAACAGCGTTGTTATCGGCAGCAGCGGTGGGAAAGCGCCATATCTTGCTACAGAAAAGAGAAAAAAAAAAGGGCGGGAAGCGCCATATCTTTTCTGAAATGCCTAAGTCTGGCAATATTGATGCTTTTGATAGCGAAACAGAGCCTAATTTTGGCAATATTGATGTTTTTGATAACAAGATAGAGGATTGGACCACATATGTGGAAAGAGTGGAGGTATATTGCACCGCAAATGGAATAGAAGATGAAAAAAAAGCTTCAGTGCTTCTGGATCTAATGGGCGCAAAGACATACAAGCTGTTACGAAACTTAATCACTCCAGCCGAACCGATGGACAAGAATTTTGAGGAGATTGTTGATACCCTACACTGCCAATTCGAGGCAGGACTGGCAGATTCTCTGCGAGACAAATTCATCTGCAATCCCCTAAGTGTAGAAACACAAAAAAAGGTATCTTCTGAAAAAGATTTAACACTGGACAAGGCTTTCAGTGCAATAGGAGCTGCAAAGATACAGCAAAGGCCACAGGACTTTGGCACCCATGAAATGACACGGGGTTTCGAGAGATGTTATCGCTGCAGCAGATCCACCCATGACCAGAGGGACTGCTGGTTCAAGGAAAAAGCATGCAGGCGATGCGGAAAGATGGGACACATTCCACATGTGTGCCGATCTGAAAATAAAAAATCCACTAACGGGAAAAGAATCAATAAGGAAAAGCACAGAAAGGTACAAATGATGACGGACAGTAGCTCCGAAGACCAGCAGAGCGATAGCGACTCCGGGAACAAGAGACTAAGCTCTCTCAAATTACATAATGTAATTGCCAAAGAAGATTACCAGACCATTTGGGTTACCCTCACAATAGCAGGGTCCCCAGTTAAAATGGAGCTAGATACAGGATCAGCTCTGACCGTCATAAATCGACGGGATTACGAGCGGCTATTTCCGCATATACCTTTAAAAGATACATCCATTATCTTGAAAACATATACGGGGCAGAAAGTATACCCCAAAGGAAAAATAAGGGTGCCTGTTGTATACAACAGCAAGGAAATACAGAAGTTGTATTTATACATTCTACAAGATGGTGGTCCACCGCTGTTGGGACGTGAATGGATCAGAAAAATACGTTTAGACTGGCACTCCATTCAGGCACTGACGGTGACCAGTAAGGAAAAAAATGATGATGACGTCATACCTGAACGATTGAAAGACATCTTGGCCAACGCCAAGGAAGTATTTCAAGAGAAACTAGGAACCTTGAAAGGCATCACCGCCTCAATAAAAGTAGAAGATGCAGCAATTCCCAAGTTTTTTAAGGCAAGACCGGTGCCATACGCAATTCGTCCAGCAGTCGAGGCAGAGCTGGAGAATTTGGAAAAGGCAGGCGTATTATCTAAAATAGATTGGAGCGAGTGGGCAACACCCATCGTCCCAGTCATGAAGAAAGCATTGAAGGGTGATGGATCTGAAGAACAGAGAAAAATTCGCATCTGTGGAGACTTCAAGGTGACTGTAAACCCGGTCCTTCACATGGTACAGTATCCTCTTCCGAGGATAGAAGATATTTTCGCCTCACTATCCGGAGGGAAACGTTTCACCAAAATTGACTTGGCACAGGCATATCTACAGATGGAGGTTGAAGAGGCCTCTAAAAAAATCTCACGATAAATACACACAAAGGTCTGTACCAGTACAATCGACTGGTTTTCAGAGTAGCATCCGCTCCAGCTATCTGGCAAAGAGCTATGGAGCATGTCCTCCAAGGGATTCCGGGGACTCAATGCTACCTAGACGACATCCTTGTAAGAGGAGAAAACGACAACGAGCACCTTGCCAATTTAGAGCAGGTGCTCACTAGGCTGAGAGAACGGGGCCTACGAGCAAATCACCCCAAGTGCGAATTTTTCCGAAATCAAATATCATATTGTGGCCACATAATAAATAAGGAAGGGTTGCATAAGTCACCTGAAAAAATTGAGGCGGTCATAAAAGCCCCAGCACCTGAAAATGTTTCACAATTAAGGTCGTTCCTGGGATTAATAAATTACTATCATAAATTTTTACCGAACTTATCAACTCTTCTACACCCTCTTAATGAACTGCTACAAACAGGAGTAATTTGGAAATGGAACGAAGACTGCAAAAATGCCTTCCGTAAATGCAAAGACTTAATCACATCCAAAGAAGTTTTGGCTCATTACAACCCATCACTGCCAATCAGACTGGCGTGCGATGCATCTCCTTACGGCATAGGAGCAGTATTATCTCATAAATTCCCTGATGGCTCGGAACGGCCGATAGCTTTTGCGTCACGCTCATTGAACTCAGCTGAGCGTAACTATGCCCAAATCGACAGGGAAGCACTCAGCCTGGTATGGGGAGTAAAGAAATTCAACCATTACCTACACGGACAAAATTTTACCTTGTTGACTGACCATCAACCCCTCATCTCCATATTCAACCCTAAAAAGGGTGTTCCCATTATGACAGCACAAAGGCTACAGTGGTGGTCCCTTTTTCTAGGGGTACACCAATACAACATAGAATACAAAGGGTCAAAACAGCATGGGAATGCTGACGGTTTATCGCGCCTACCGTTGCCAACGATAGAAGAGGCACCTACAGTAGACCCAGTAGAGATAGTCCACTCTACCATAGTGGAATGTCTACCAGTGACAAATTCTGCCATTGAAAGGGAGACAAGAAATGACCCGACTCTCTCACGGGTCTACGATTTAACAGTGAAGGGATGGCCAGCACATGGCGAACCATTGTTGCCAGCATTCTCGCAAAGAAGAGAACAGCTGTCAGTGTGCCGAGGAACCTTGATGTGTGGATCCAGAGTGGTGATTCCACTCAAACTCCAGGATAAAGTGCTAAAGGAGCTTCACGAGGGGCATCTGGGTGGAGTGAAAATGAAGAACCTAACCAGGGCGTTTGTATGGTGGCCAGGTATCGATGGAGACATCGAAGAAATGACCAAGAGCTGCCTAGGATGCCAGAAGGTCCAAAACGCTCCACCACAAGCCCCTCTACACCCATGGGAGTGGCCCTCATCTCCCTGGCAAAGGGTGCACATCGACTTTGCTGGTCCATTTATGGACTCAATGTTCTTAATCGCGGTTGATGCACACTCCAAGTGGCCGGAGGTAATAAAGATGTCCTCCACCACCACGGAAAAAACCATCACAGTACTAAGGACCATATTTGCCAGGAATGGGCTGCCGGAACAGATATGTTCTGATAATGGACCGCAATTTGTGTCCGAAGAATTCAGAAAGTTCTTAAAAAACAATGGGGTAAAGCACTACACGTCCACCCCATACCATCCCGCCACCAATGGAATGGCTGAAAGGTTTGTCCAGACCTTCAAGAAGGCCATAAAGGCCATGGGTAATGAAGACATAAAACTTCAGCACAAGGTGGACAACTTCTTATTCGCATACAGGAATGCAACACATATGGTTACCAACCAAACTCCCGCCATGATGTTCTTCAATAGAAACCTAAGATGCCGGCTGGATTTGGTCAAGCCCAACATCCGAAGGGACGTGGAGAACCGGCAGTTTCAAGGCATGAATGAAAGGCCAACTAGGGCCTTCCAGATAGGCCAACAGGTTTTGGCCTGGGACTACTGTACCGAGAAATGGCAGCCTGGAAGTATCTGCACAGGACTAGGACCACTGATGTATACCGTGGACTTCGGAGAAAGCATAATAAGGCACCATGCTGACCAAATCATAAAGTCATCCGAAAAGGGACAACCTACACCACAACTCTATACATCTAATGATGAAGTAGAGATACCCATATCTACCTCCGATCCGGTGATACTGGAACCCGATGAACCCGACACTGGCATTCAAGCCGAATCAGCCTTGCCAGAAGAACCTACTACACCACCAGAAACTACTACACCCCCGAGGCATTATCCGGACCGAGTCAGGAAGCCTCCTGAGAGACTAACTTATAATTAATTAATTACAGCAATGTATATTATTTTGCATATAACATGTAATTAATAATTACTTAAAATATGATGTACTGGTTAGCTAAAAGGGGAGGAATTGTGGTGTATGTGCCTTTAAGAGCCCCAGGTGTGCGTAATGCCGGTAATTGCCACTTGGGCTATATAAGCCTGTGTATTGTGTATATCCGTTAGAAACCCCCCCCGACTTTGCTTAGTAAATACCTGTGAACCAAATCCTGTCTTCAGTGTCTTTATCAACACACAGACACTACAAAGAGCATGCCAGGAGCAGCACCAGGCGTCCCTAAAAATGAGGTGCCATCCTGGGGAAGCTGTAACACAGGACTACATGCATGCTAAAAAGTGGAAGTAGCATGCTATAGACAGGGCTAAGCAATCCCATGGATCAGATCAAAGCTCTGCAGTCCTGCCACATCCACAGCAACTAACATTCTTAATGATGGTGGAGCCCAGCACGTAAGTGCAAAATACAAGGCTGAAGCATTTGTAACCATCTTCAGCCAGAAGTGCCGAGTGGATGATCCATACCGGCCTCCTCCTGAGGTCCCCACCTTCACAGAAGCCAGTCTTCAGCCAATTCGATTCACTCCACGTGATATCAAGACAAATCTAATCTGGCCAATTACCACCCCATCAGTCTACTCTCAATCATCAGCAAAGTGATGGAAGGTGTCGTCGACAGTGCTATCAAGCGGCATTTAAGCACCAATAACCTGCTCACAGATGCCCAGTTTGGGTTCCGCTCCGGGCCTTATTACAGCCTTGGTCCAAACATGGACAAAGGAGCTGAATTCTAGAGGTGAGGTGAGAGTGACTGCCTTTGACATCAAGGCAGCATTTGACCGAGTGTGGCATCAAGGAGCACTAGTAAAACTGAAGTCAATGGGAATCGCAGGGAAAATGCTCCACTGGCTGGAGTCATACCTAGCACAAAGGATGATGGTTGTGGTGGTTGGAGGTCAATCTTCAAAGCCCCAGGACATCGCTGCAGGAGTTCCTCAGGGCAGTGTCCTCTGCCCAACCATCTTCAGCTGCTTCATCAATGACCTTCCCTCTAACATAAGGTCAGAAATGGGGATATTCGCTGATGACTGCACAGAGTTCAGTGCCATTCACAACTCATCAGATAATGAAGCAATCCATGCCCGCATGTAACATGACCTGAACGACATTCAGGCTTGGGCTGATAAGTGGCAGGTAACATTTGCGCCACACAAGTGCCAGGCAATGACCATCTCCAACAAGCGAGAGTCTAACGATCACCCCTTGACATTCAATGGCATTACCATCGCCGAATGCCCCACCATCAACATCTTGGAGGTCATCATTGAGCAGAAACTTAACTGGACCAGCCACACAAATACTGTGGCAACAAGAGCAGGTCAGAGGCTAGGTATTCTGTGGCGAGTGTCTCACCTCCTGACTCCTCAAAGCCTTTCCACCATCTACAAGGCACAAGTAAGGAGTGTGATGGAATACTCTCCACTTGCCTGGATGAGTGCAGCGCCAACAACACTCAAGAAGCTCGACATCATCCAGGGCAAAGCAGCCTGCTTGATTGGCACACCATCCACTACCTTAAACATTCACTCCCTCCACTACTGACATACCGTGGCTGCAGTGTGTACCATCTACAAGATGCACTGCAGTAACTTGCCAAGGCTTCTTCGGCAGCACTTCCCAAACCCACAACCGCTACCATCTAGAAGGACAAGGGCAGCAGGCGCATGGGAACACCACCACCTCCAAGTTCCCCTCCAAGTCACACACCATCCTAACTTGGAAGTACATTGCCGATCCTTCATTGTCGCTGGGTCAAAATCCTGGAAATCTCTCCCTAACAGCACTGTGGGAGTACCTTCACCAAATGGACTGCAGTGGTTCAAGAAGGCGGCTCACCACCACCTTCTCAAGGGCAACTAGGGATGGGCATAAATGCTGGCCTTACCAGCGACGCCCACATCCCATAAATGAATTTTTAAAAAGGCCACAGCCGCAGGTAGAGAGCCTACAGCTGTTATTGGGAGCATGGGGAATCCGATCTCCAATCCGGTGGGGGGTGACCCTAAAGGGGATCCGACCCCAGGGTGTTTCTGTAGAGGGGGGGATCTGATGGGGGAGGGGTTCAATCCATGGGAAGAAAGTAGCTTTGGGGTCAGGTGCAGGGCTGGGGGGGGTGGGTAGCACTTCTGCTCCTCCTGGACAACAAGCAGTGCTGTAGAGGCACTTACCTTCTCTCTGAAGCTGTCCTCACCTCCCTTGAGCTGCCAGGTTTCCTGAGGCCTGGGAAACCCAGCCGGCTATCATTAAATCTGCAAAGCAGGTTAAATCTGAAACTGCCAGCCTCATTAAAATATTTAAATTCCCAGCCCGCCGCCCACCCCTTGTCCCGCCTCCATTAAACCGGGAAGTGGGCAGGTTGGAGGTGGGTTGAGGTCGGGTTTGAGTTTTTAAAAATTAACAACTCATTCCACCCCAACCCACCCATTTTTGGGGATTAAAATCCACCCGTGTGTGTCTCAGTGAGTGAGGGTTCTTCAATCTGCTTGGTTGAATAGACACGCTGTTGCTTGCTCTGTCATGCTTGCCATAGGTCCCCTGTAGAGGGCACCACACTGAAAATGATCTCTAAATACCGTAAGTTGCCGCTCAAAAGCCCACGAAAAGTCTGTGGGCAGCTGTAAATGTAATGAACGGCGAGCACCGTTCCTTCATTGCTGACCGCAAAACCCAGGCCAATGTGTGGTTACATTTTGTAAACATTTTCAAGGATTATATCTGTACTGCGTAACTGTTGAACTCGTGGTTGATCTATAAGAAAAAAGAAATGATATGCAAACACCCAAACATCCCTGGAACTTCAGTAAGTGCAAGATTACAGTCATCCAGGCTGTAATTCAAATTTGAACCGCATGGTGGAGCCGTAACATAGAATAGATTTGATTTTGTCAGAGTGAGCAGAATTGTCTGAAATCCATTTAAAGGCATCCCACTTAAATACATTTATTGAATAGATCAAATCCAAACAAGGGATTTTTGTTTCAAATGCTTTAAATTTAAGTTGATGTTGAATGGAAACTTGACTATCTCTCTCTTTCTACCCATTACACACTTACACACACGTGCACAGTAACTATATCTCATCGTTATTCGAAGCTTGGCAGTGATAAAAACTATCTCAGTTATAAAGTTACTAAACCTTGGCTCCCTCTTCACATTCTAACTTATGCAATATTATGTCTATTTTCTGCAGCACCCATACAACACACTATGAAAAATGCTTAGATTCCAATGGTTATTACAAAAAGAAAGACTTATTTATATAGCACCTTTCATGGCCTCAGAATGCCCCAAAGCACTTTACAGTCAAAGAAGTACTTTTCAAGTGTAGTCACTGTTGTAATGTAGGATACGAATGAGAAAAGTGTATTTCAACTTAGTTGTAAATGATCATAAAGGCTCTGTTGAATGGTATTAGTGGTACTTTCCTGAATCTCACAGGGATGATGTTTTGTTGAGTATATTTCTGATCAGACAGTGAAAGAGAGCAATGATTCAGACTCTAGTACACTCAAGGCCAAGCATTCAAACCCCAGCAAAGAATGTTAGTAAACTTCCAATGAACACAAACCTGATAGTGGAGAGTTATTGAGATCAAATTAAAACTTGTCCATTTTTGCCACCCAGTGACAGTATTGAAGGTTCTCGGACAAGGTATAACAATGATTAGTTCCCGAGTAAAGCTTTCTTTTTGCCCCAAGAGTGTGATTGCTACCTCATTTGTACAGTAGATTTGTTCCCATTGGCACTATTGAAGTCAACAGCAGATAGGTTGCTTAAAACAAGCAGTGTAGTGGAAGCCAGAGGCAACGCTACCATCAGGCAGACCTCCAAAGCAGTACCACCTGCTGAACCAAAATAAGAAGCAGGCAACAGCTCAGCTGCCATTTAGCAACAGAAAGTACATGGGAAGGTAGCATCGCTACAGAAAAAAATAGCACAAGTAGAGGGTAATAACATCACATCCCTGCACTGCAGAGAAAAAGGGCAGAATTTTAATCCCCAAGGATGGGCGGGTGCGGGTTAAAAAAAAATTTAAAAATAAAACCGGCCTCCAACACACCTTACTCCAGTTCTAACAGAGGCAGATTGAGGGGGAAGACGACCAACCTGTTCTCCGCAGGCCAGTCAATAAAATATTTTAATGAGGCTGCATGCCTAAGATTTTGGGATCGATTTTGCCAGGCCCGAGGAGGTGGGATTGGAGGCGTGTGAGGTGTTAAAATCATAAAAAAAGGCAGGTGGCTCCGATCCCGCCTCTGAGCAATTTTCCCAGAATCGGGGTTTCAGACCCCATTTCCATCCTGCCTCCAAGAGGCGGGATAGGCCCTTACGGCCCTTAACAACCAGTTAATTGCCTCTATAATCCCATTTGGAGAGACCTTTCTGATTTTAACACATTTCCCACGTGCTGCACATCTCCTCTGGAATACGGCAGTGAATCCTGGTGGCCTCACAAGCGGATTGCTTACTAACAGCTGCAGCTCCACCATTAAATAGGGGTTTTCACCAATGATCATTTGCAGGTGGCAGAACTTTGTTGTCTCAGGTCTGGGGGAACTTTTAGCAGGCATACTCATTGTTGTGGAAGTTTGGAGCCTGATACCCATCTCCAGTGTGAGCTCCTGGGAAACCCCTCTCTCCACCTTGACTGAGCGCTTCCTCAACTGAGGTATATAGCAGAAGCATGGGAACCATTTATTTCCTTTCCTCCTGGACTTCAGATTCGGATGAAGACCAGCCGCGCCAGCAGCAGAGCCATGAACAGCAGCAGCAGCAACAACAGGAGTGCCAAGCTGCTGCTCACCCACCTGAAGCTGCACAGGCCAGAAGGTGCCAGCGTGCAACCACATTGTTGCCTGGGGATGCACTCATCTTGGCCAAATTTGCTTAGCCTGCACAATCAAACACTTTTGCCTCGCATCTTCTTACCAGAGCATCGACAATGGACAAAAACCTGCAGATTCCTATCACTCTGACCACCATACTGAGAATTGCAAGTCACTCGACGCCCTCAATGTGGAAGTCCCATTTGCGAGATGACACAGGCCACAACTTCAACAGTTTGCCATCAAATCTCTTTATCATAATATTACAAGGATGGCTTGTCATAAAACAATACAACAGAACACCCAAGTGACTACCTTTGTGACTACTTGTGCTTTATCTTCCTCTTACACGTGCTTCTACGTGGTGCTTCCCCTGTGGTTTCAGCAGATGTGGAGGCCCCTTGCTCACTTTCTTACTGCTCCTGTCTCGACACCTTTGGTGGGCATCCTCTGGGGTTGCGAGCCTGTGAGGGCTCGGCAACATTCTGCTGCTCCTGCGGCTGTGCAGGAGCTGAGACGCCATCTCAGTTGGGTGAGGACACTGGTGGTGCTCTGACCGAGGGTTTTGCAGTGGCATGGTCGTGTGAGCACTTGGAGAGGAGCCCCTACTTCCTTGTTCTCTGCCACCAACATCCCTCTCATGGGTCAGCCCCACTTCAGAGCTAGAAAGTGGCTTGACAGCACCTTGCTGCACTTCAGGGGGGACATGAGGACCCGCTTCTGCACTGGAAGTCCTACTCCAGAGGATTTCCATGAAGGTCTGGTTTCTATGCTCAATAGCTGACCATCGCTCCTCCAGAGATGTCAGTCTATTCTGAACAATGACCATGTTTTCAACACTCTGGTGACTTAGCTCCTCCATGGCTGTAGCCATCCTCTCCTCTACCGTAGCCATCCTTTCCATGGAGGTTGCCATCCTTTTCGTGGTGATGCTTTCATGCGCCAATACCTCCACAAAGGCTCTGCTCATGTTCACGATGGACTCCTCCATTCGCTCCACACTCGCAGCGACCCTGGAAACAAAAGCTGCCAGAGACTCCTGCACCTGTTCCTGGAGTTCCAGCACCGCTCTCCTTCTGGATGGACCCGGAGGCACAGGGTCAACATGCAGCTGAGCCGAGCTGGGAGAGTCCTGCGCCCTCCGATGAGGACTCTCCACTGCTGTCCCTGTCTCCACCATCTGCTGATGCTCACTTGTGAGCTGTGATACACCAGGTGACGACACTACTGTATCTCACGAAGGTCCCACTGAGGTGTGAGTGCCTGCGCTGGTGCTGGGTGCGCTGAATTCTGCTGACGCTGCGCCCTCAGAGGTTGCAGCTTCCTCTGAGAAGTCAATGAGGCTCAGGCTGTTCCTCCTGGACAATGGGGAAGGGGGCTGTCGATGATCCCGTGGGGGAGTAAAGGAAAGAGTTAGAGATGCAAGGTAAAGATTGCATGCACATTGAATTGTGCAGATGATCATAAGTCAATCTGTTTGAGCATCAGAATCATTATCAGTCACTCATGCAATGTCAGTGAGAGAGATGCCAAACTATTCTGTCACCAGCTTGCAGTGATGCGCCCATCTGTCCGTCCCCCACTTGTGAATCTTCCTCGACTCCGGCGATTTCCAGTGCCGCCTCCTCCGAGGTACTGAGCTGGGCTACTGAGGGTGGCCCTCCTCCTGTCCTCGCTCTTTCCCTCTTATTGTGGGCTCTCTTTTCCTGCAATGAGGGACACAAGTGGAGTTTGAGTGAGAATGAAGGAGTGAGTGTAGAGAATCCATAGCATAGATGCTTAGAAGGAGACAAAGGGCCCTCCCTGTGTGTTGTAAGTTGTTGTCATTGCGTCACAGTGATAGGGAGTGTGAGGGCTGCATGGTCAAATAGTTAAGTGAATGTGACCATAGAGAGAGAGGGAATGGGTAAGGGTGCAGGGATGTAAGTGTCAAGTGGGTTGTGGAGGAAGAGGTTGTCAAAGCAGAGTGCTGGTGAGGAGAGGCGATGGGGATCAGATTGAGGGTGATGGGAAAGTCATACTCACTTTTTCTGTGAGGAGGAGGTCATGAAGCTTCTTCCTGCACTGCAGCCAGGTTCTGTGGCACATAGAGATTGAATTGACTTCCTGGGCCATTTGCAGCCACACAGCTTTAGTCTGCTGGGGAGGCTTTTTCCTCCGAGGAAGGGAAGAGCACCTCCTTATTTGATCTTGCTCCCTCCACCAGAGCTTGGAGGGAGGCCTCATCGAACCTTAGAGCATACTTTGGCCTACTGGTGGACACCGTTGCTGAATGAAGCAATCACAGCAATGGGCATAAAGTTTAAAGTCTCCAGAAGAAGCAAGGCTGCTTGCGGGCCTTAAATCCATCGGAGGCAACTTTCTGTATGTAAAGCCTCATTGGGCCAGGGGTTCCCACACACTGGAAATCAAGTGCACAATTAGGGCAAAATCGCACTTTTTCCTCACTTCACATCGGAGTCAGGGTCCTGACATGAAAACCAACTGACACACCCCCAGCCCGCCCCCAATGGCAAAATTGAGCCCTTTATCCCTGTTCCAGATTTAATGCTTGCTGACCAGGTTTCTTGAGCCTTGGGAAACCCAGCAGCTGAAGGGAGGTGAGAACGGCTTGATAGAACAGGTAAGTGCCTTTCCAGCACTGCTTGTGGACCAAGAGGAGCAAGGCCCACCAAGCTTACCCCTCCGCCCCCTCCCCACAATCGGACCTACCCCACCCCTGCGATAAGAACCCCCAATCTCATATACACCCGGCCCCCACCCCCACCCCCCAATGTCTGACTCCCCAGCTGCAGCCTGGTGCTGCAGGCCTACCCACCCGACAGCCAGACAGCCTTTTAATCTCGCTGGTTGTGGTCAGGAAACGGATTTAAACATTTTTAAAGATGTCCTGCCGTTGAATTCGGTAGGACCTCCGGGAAACTCATACTTCCAGGTTTCGTGGCCACTAAACCTATTCCCCTGCTCCCTCCCCGCCTCCCCATTATTACCGGGGCCAAAGTGTCTTGTGGCAGGGAGGGCAGTAGTCAACTTCACCCAACCCTGGACTGTACCAGTGTGAATATTTCCATTTTCCACACCAGCTGTTCTGATGAGTCAGATGCCAATTTAGTGCCAAATTGCAAGCAATTTTATTGTGTCAGCCTTTGTCTGTGAGCAACTGGCTTGAAACGGTCTAACTTTATCTTAAATGCAACTTTTTGGATGCAGTAGAGACAAGGGCTTTCATTCCTACGATCTGGAATAAAACTCAACTCAGGACCCAGAATTCTGAAGCCAATCTTCTAATCTACTACACCGTCCATTTTTAAATTTTTAGCTAGAATAGCAATCCTGCAACAGGATTGAAAAACGGTCCTCTACAGGAAACTAACAGATCTTTAAGCTGCATGCAAGTGAGCCAGAGGGCCGACAGAATTACAAAGTATTTAAACTAATAAGCATTCAGAAGAAGAACAAGCAATATAACTGATATCGCATTTTCTTTTCAACAGTCGGACATCTGCTACTCTGAATTTAAAATGAAGGTGAGAGTGTGCTTGAAAAAGTATAAATTTTTCTTTGACAAGTAAGTGCAGAATATGTGAGTATGCTCGATCAAAGAGTGAGTGTGTGAATATATGTGGGTGGTCGGGGGCACGGTGGGTGAAGGTGGGTAATGTAGCAGCAATGAAGGAACTAAGTTGTGAGTCCTTGATATGACATAGCAAATGAGTTTGGGATTGTCTTTTGTTACCAAAAGTCGTCTTAAGTAGGTACTGATAGTATCTCTGTGATGTTATCACAGAATGTTTTCTACAGTAACCAAGCAGTAATGGATGTGGTGGGAGAGTGCAGTAGTTTGTGACATGACTGCAGGCTGAGTCTGTCAATCATACAGTTATCCTTTGTATACAGTCCACTGCACAAACACATTACTGCACTGATTATACTTAACTAAAAGAATAAATATGTCATCAAAAAGATGTTTCATTTAACATTGGGCCCCAGTAGGGTCAGAGGCAGCAGTGTAAAATTGTAGCTTTACCAATTCCTCCCACAACTTAAAAAAAAAGTTTAGAGAAATAAAAACCTAACACTAGAATTACTGGCACCATTAATGAACATACCACTTCACATATATCATTCTGTATTGGCCATTCCTGCTCCTGCTGCATTTCTGCAATTTCCTTGGAGTATCCCTCAATGAAAAATTCAGTACACCCATGTGGCAAATCAAACGTCCAGAAAGGTATGATGTAATAGCTATAATAGGTGGGGGAGTGGGGGAGACATTGAAAAATTGCCTGCTTAATACTGAAACAGGATTTTTCCAAGATGAACTGAAATACAGGCCTAGAAATTGGTTCGCGTTGGCATTTTCGAGTAGGTGCGAGGCTCATTCTATAGTGGGCCTTGGGCCTCATTAAAATGAGCTGTGGTTGTATGCTGTATTTCCCTAGGCAGCTCGCCGGTGAATTAGTATTGAATTTTGGGCCACCGCATCAGCTTTCAGGTAGGTCCTGGGAATGGGAAGGACATCGAGAGGGTGGGGGTGATTGGAAGGGGGAATCTATTCAGAGAGTGGGGACGATTGGGAAGGGTGGGCTATGAGGGGACAGAACAGGAGCCGGCAACAGTGTCGGATCACTGGCTTCAAGTTCAGTTAAGTATTTTTAACAAACTTACCTTTTTGATGGTGGCTTCCAGCAGTCCCTTTAAGGGTAGCTCATTCGGCCTCATGTAGGCCATGTTTTCCTGCATGAAGACAGCCTGCCACCAGCTGCGTTCGGAGCAGACACATTTTACAAAAGGGACTATGTCTATTTCAGACATGAGCTCTAGATGCCACTTTTTCCGCTTGTCCAATATGAATGGGGAAGGGGGGGGATGGAGTGGTGCAGCGGCACACATCCAGCGCGGATTGTGTGGTTGCTCGCCATCTGCCATATTAGGTGCATTGGTGCCCGTTTTACGCCATTCCCAAGTTTCCTATCGAATGAGTGCACTGAAAATCTGCTAACATTACCAGGACTGATTAGCTGAAGTCATATGGCGAGAATGGGCCAAGTCAATCTGAGAGGGGATTCAAATGTGGATACCCAAGTGATTCAAATTCAGAAAATATAAATCACATAGTAAATATCAAAGGTAATCAAGAGCCCTTGGAATTACAAGAGATGGTATGTGCCATGTGGTTGATCCTGAGGGGAGGGATTGCTCCCATTTCGAGTGGGAAGATGGCAAGTTTCTACAAGGAGGAGCTTAAAAAATGACATTAGAAATAGACGGATTTATCTCTTGTGCAGCGTTAAATTGAGAAGTCTGTATTTAATGGGGTAGAAATTGGCCTCCTTGTGTCTGATCTACAGGCATAAAACAGACACAACAAGGCCTAAACAATTTGTCAGCCTTGGCTCAGTTGGTAGCACTCTTGCCTCTGAGTCAGAAGGTTGAAGGTTCAAGCCCCACTGCAGAGACTTGAGCACAAAAGCTAGGCTGACACTTCAGTGCAGTACTGCACAATCAGCTGGGCTGCATAACAGGCACACTATCCTTTGTGCCCAATATTCTAACATGGATCCTTCTAGGAAGAGTTACCATCTTTCGAATAAGATGTTAAGCCAAAGCCCCACCTGCCCTCTCAGATGGACATAAAAGATCTATGAAATTATTTGAAGAAGAGCAGGAGCATTTTTCCCGGTGTTCTAAGCAACATTTAGACCTCAATAAGCTTCATTAAAAACAGATTATCTGGTCATAATCACATCATTTTCTGTGGGACCTGGCTGTGCGCAAATTGGCTTTTCCCTACATTACAACAGTGACTACACTTCAAAAGTACTTCATTGACTGTAAAGCCCTTTGGGACATCCTGATGTCATGAAAGACGCTATATAAATGCAATTTCTTTCTTTCTTTCAAATTTGGGGACTAACATCCTGCGCCCAAGAACGCCTGAAAAATGTCCCACCCAAAATTGAGTCAGGCCATTTTTAAGTTGTCCTCCAAAACAGGTGAACGTCTGACGAAAGGCCATCAACCTGAAACGTTAACTCTGGGGGCAATCTTGCCAGCCCTGGGGAGGCGGGTATGGAGGCGGGACTGCCAGAAAAATGGCAGAATCTGGGAGCGGGTACCCATCCCGCCCCCAACCCACCTCCGTGCCACCTTCCCAGGAAACAGGTACCCGACCCGTGCTGGGTCCCGTCTCCTCGAGGCAGGAAAGGGATTAGTGCCAATTAATTGCCTCTTAACAGTTTTTTGGCTAATCCCTATTTTGAGACCTAAAGTGTGGGCTTCCCGATGGCTCCGAACCTCGCCAGGGTCAGCGAGGCGAGTCGTGGGTCTGCGGGGGTCAGAGGGGCCGAAATGTCCGGTGTGCAGGTGAGTGATGAGTGCAAGTGTAGAGAGGTAAGTGTGTGAGGTGAGTCTAAAGTGTTTTAATAAGATTACTTACCTTTGCTTCTTCCTCCAGGCTTCATCCCTTTAAGCTGCAGAGCTGCCTCATCTCACCGGCAGAGAAAGCAGAATGGCTGCTGCATTCTTAAATGGAACAGCCTTCTGCTTTCTGCTCAGGAAAGCTTTCTGAATCTTCAGTATAAGGACTCAACTTAGAAGACAGATTTTGTCAGTGTTTGACAGCTTCACAGACAATTCATCTGTCAAAGAATCTTGAAACGTCATACGCTGACATCATCTGTCACTGGCTTTTCCTTAATTGGCCTGCTAAGCCCGCTGGGCGGGCTTAACAATGTCAATCAAGGGAAAATAGCGTGGGTTGGCCGGACGTCGATGGAGGCAGGACTAAAACCCGACAAGCAGCAGTCCCGCCTCCATCATGTCCCCATTGATAAAGTCACCCCCTCTGTATCTCTCTCCACAGATGCTGCCTGACCCATCTGCAGTATTTTCCTTTTGTACTAATGAAATTTTACCCATGTGTGTGCGCACATCATAGATAATATAACAGAATTTTACTGAACAATGGTGCTTGAACTTGCACAAAGGTATATTAATGTCACATCAATATTCACTAACATAATGGGGGATAAATTCGACTTTCATCTGAAACAGCCATGAAGTCAGTAGCATGGCTGCTCAGAACACCCATTTGTGCCAGCGTGAGGCCCGAATCAAATTCAGGTTCAGGCCTCATTACTATGCCATGGGTGAACTGCGGGCAGCAAATGGGTGTCCCACTGCAGCTTACTGGCTCCTTGCAATGTAATAATTTTTCACTTACCTTTGTGGGACCTCTCTTCCCCAACTTGGTGGAGCATTCATGGTGCATGTTCTGCCCAGTTGTACCTGAATTTTGTAATTGGGATCCTACAATCATCGTAGGACCACTATTTTCAGATTTAAGTGGCCTTACGCCTGCTTCAGGTGGGCATGCTGCTCGTCCATTAACAAGCCCATCTGAATATTGCATAAGGCGGGCCTTGGGAATCAATGGGGCATCCGAGGTGCCCCCTCCCTGCCCGCTACCCATTTTTCAGGCAGAAAGTGGGTGTGAGTTAAATTTCTCCTGCTATTTTTGTTTACTTTACCTCTATATGACCATTCTTTAAAAAGGCCAACAATCTTCATGAAAAAAGTGCAAGGCAAACCTTTTCTTTAAATTTGTTCACATACAGTGAGGAAAATTGCATCAAAACAAGTAGGCCACATGTGACATTGTAACAAATATGGTGCAAAATTCTTCTGAATTTTCTCCTTCCTTAATGAAAAAAGATCTTCCTAACATGTTTTCATGAAAACGCGAAAGAATCTGTAAAGAGGAGCACAGTAACTTTAAAAGCTATAGCAAAACATAATAGGGAAGAATTAGTCTGTTCATTGAGACAACCCTCCTGGTCATCAAGGTGACTGCAATAATACTAAAAAATAATTAGGAATGAGAGGAAAAGTTTTCTCTTATCGGGGCAAAGCACCATTGAAATAAATTGTCACAGGAAAATAAACCGATATGTGAAGCAAACCCTTAAATACAACTTACATTTAACTCGCTGTTAAGTTTGCACTTGTGTATACCTTGACATGCATGAAACAAACCTTCAGCATTAAACTATGAAGAGAATTTGAAAACTTAATTCTACCAAGGTCTACAACAAAAACTGTTTGGGGAAGGGTAGGGGTAGTAACCAAGTTTCCCTCACAATGCTTGTGTTGCTTACAGTTTTATAGTTGCTTTTCTGAACCAGTGTTTACCTAGCCTCCAGTGCCTGAGATTACTTCATAGTCTTGCAGCTACCCTAGTGCAGCTGTAGTTTCTCAACGTTGTCATAGCAATCACTGGAATGTGAGCATCATGTTTCCCGTTAGTAAAGAAAACAAGGAAAGCAGAAGAAGCATCTACCACCAGGGGGTAGATAGAAGACTCTCCGAAATGGCTGCTGCTAGGAAAATGAATTTATGTACTGCTATTTTAGAAGATTGGCAACAAGTGTTTTGGCTTTGAAAGGAATGTGAAATAGAAATTTAAGCTCAACAAGAGGGCTGGAAAGTTTGGCTGTTAGAACGGTATAATGTAGCAGTTGGAGCATGATTTGCAGGCAATGTTGCCCCTTGCTAAATTTCATGTTCGGTAAAGACGTAATGCTATGCTAACAATACTTCGCAAGATAGGATTTTAAATGTTTTTTCCAATAGCTCACAATCAATGCTTTACTGTTCTATTTGTCAACGTTAATATCAAAGTTAGGCAGTGATGTGACTTTCAATGCATATTTTGACGGTAGCAACTCATGCGGATAGCTGTGTCCAGTCTTCCCCATATGTTTTTTTCCCAATAGTTTCTCATGAGTTTCTTTCATCCTCTGCTGAAGCCATTGACTGTTTCTGAAATATAAGGGTCAATTTCCCATTCTTGGTGCAGAGCATCACATGCTGGGAGCGTATATTAGAATATTAGTCACAAAGTATAGTGTGCATGTTATGCAGCCTGTCAGATTTTCTTTCTGCTTAAATTAATTGGCAGAAAATCAGCTGGGCTGCCTAACAGGCACACTGTCCTTTGCACCCAATATTCCAACATGGATCCTTCTAGGAATGTATGGCTCAGGATACTCCAAGTGATGCATTTACCCAAGGGACAATCACAGGCGTCCGACTTAATGGGGGTAATTTTGACTTTGTTCGATAATGCCAAACCAGTGATAGCGAGTTAGCAGCACATTTTACATCTCTCACAATTTTTATTTCTATTGACTTCAATGGACGTAAAAATCTGGAAAGATGTAATGGGCTGTCAATACCCTATCACTCATTTTACACTATGGCCGGAATTTTCCAGGGGTTCAGCAGGCAGGATCGATGACTGGTCGGGTGGGAAAGTGGGTTGTTTTGACAGTGGGTCGGGATCCCACTGTCAACCCATGCGCCTTTCCCAATGTTGGGTCTGTCGGCGCTGAGCAGACCTGAAGGCAGTGGCGGGGGACCCAATTAAGCTGATTATAGCCTTGTTGAGAGATCATTAAGAATACATTTTACCTTACCTTTTCACTTTAACTGCTCATCCACGGGGTACATGCTGCTCGGGGAACATGTCTGTTAAGCTGAGGTGGGAGTTGAATGGCCATTGAATCAGCTGATTACTTGACAGCTTGAAATGTGCTATAAAAACTCCCACTTGACAGATCTTCACTTTTCTCAGCCACAAGCTGTTTCTCAGTCCATTTCCAGCACAGATTCTGCAGGCTTTCCACTTTTCACTCTCCAGCAAGTATCACCTCTTTGGAAGAACTTTCTCACCATTGACAGAATGCTTGTGTCATCTGTACTTCATCTGCCATCTGTTCCATCAACATGAGTGCCCTTTATACTGTCTCACCTTGGTCCTCAGAATCTGACCACGATCAGCCCCAACACCAGCAGCACCAACAACACCAACCTACTCCGCAATCACCTGATGCTGCACAGGACAGAGGGCATCAGCACCCGAGCACATGCTGCATGGGAGGCCAAGGATGACCTCACCATGGCCAGATTTACTTCACTTGATGCTGTACACTCTGGTTGCCACGTGATGCACCAGGTTGGCACCACCCCATACCAACAACATAAAGCATCCCTACAATGTCCAAGTCATTCCTTTCACACTCACTACCATTGCAGGAGGTACTGTTATGTCTCATCATTCACTGCAACTCACTAAGCCACTTCCAAAGGTGCACACAAATCTGACCAAGAACGCAAAATGTTAAAAATAAAAGTTTCAATGTTTGACAGTACATTAACAGAAACATTAAATGAACATTGGATAAAACACCCAAATGGCTACCCTTGTGTGTTGTTAGTTGGTATGATTGCACTAGGATGAGGGTGAGTGTGAGGGTGGCTAGTGAGATGGGGATGTGATAATGTAGCTAGAGAGAGAGAGGGATGGGTGGACATGCAAGGTAAGTTCGTGTGAGTAAGAATGTGCAGGGGTAGGGTAGGGAAGGCAGGATGATGGGGATGTGATGAGAGGCACAGCAAGATGAAGGTGAGTGTGGCTTTGTACTAACATTTCCTGACCTAATGAGATCATTGAAAAGTTTGCACCACTGCACCCAGGTCCTCCTGACCACATCCCTGCTTGTGCCCTCCTGTGCAATGTGCAACCAGGCTGTGTTGGTCTCCTGGGGAGGTATCTTCCGCTCATCGGAAGGGAAGAGGACCTCCCTGTATGCTCCGACTTCCTCCATAAGCATATAGAGGGAGTCATGGGAGAGCCTGGGTGCAGCCCCGTGCATTTCTGCAGTACTTCAATGCTGTAGAACACCGAAAGCACAAATGTCAAAATAAATTTGAACATGGTCCCTTTAAGGAAGCCAGCTGATGACGCATTATGAAATGATGTCACCAGACCCGCTTCCTCTAATTGGCCTGGGAACGTGCTGGGTGGGCTTAACAAACCCCATTAACAGAAAATCGATTCACAGACTGGGATGTAGCCAGCAGCAGGGTCGGGACCCGCCACCAACATTGCCCGCCACGGACCCGCCGAAGTAAGTAAAATCGCGGCCTATGAGTCAAAATTACCCCCAATAATTCTATAGCTGGTTTTCTTTGTGTCTCTTCAAGATGTTGGAGTTATAATTTACCCCTTTGAGAAATATACTAAACATTTTTAAATAAACCAAAATGATCAACAATGTATCAGAGGGTAGATTATCCAGGTCCCTGCGCACAGTGAAGTACCCCGCATGCTACAAGCATTCATCGGAAAATCAGGGGCCGAATGCCTGCGATTTTCCAACCATTGATTTCCATGGACTGAAAACCACGGGTAGTGGGCCCACAGTTTAAGACATGCAAGCTACCTCGCCACATGTGAGGACTCAGAAAATCTACACTCATTTGTCAGCTTTCTTTCCCATCTAAATGCAAAAATTCTTGCAATTAAATAGATATAAGATTGGCAGACATCTAACTCACAACTGGCTTAATCATTTGAAAAGTTTTAGTGGTCTTGTGGGTTTCTCTGAACCAATTGTTATTGGTAATTGCAAAAAAATACATGATTACAACTCTCCTGGCACTGGAAGGCTGGCCACATGACCCCTGACCCAGCTAGAGCAAAGTACTAATTGCCACAGGCAATCAAAATGGCTTTTCTCTAATTTATATAATTGCCTTATTAACATGTCCAAGAAGAAGGAAAATATCGAAGTCATAATGTGATCCTGGGAACCTGACATGGGGTTCTGGCAGGTGTCAAGGAATGAGAACAGAGCTGGTCTCTAGCCAATTCACAACCGTCTTTAATAGGCATAAGAAAATTCAGTTTAAAATTGGTATCAGGTGTAAAAAACGCTAGTGTTGCTGAATCACGTCCTTACTGGCATTCTTCTTTCTCATTGGACAGGATACAAGATCAGGGAGGCCCATTTCCATTTGCTGTGGCAAAGGTCAACTACTTTTGGAAAATGGTTGTGAAAGGAACTGCTTGAATTACTGATTTCCTTCTCATCCTGGATGGATATTGGCCCTTCACTAGTTAACTACCTGCTCTAGGCTGCTCACTGTGCATGTTGATAAAAAGTAACTCAATGGGTGCCCTGAGCAAATGGCAATGGACTAGTAACCAGTGATATAGTGCTCAATCTGAAAACATGTTCTCCTCCTTTCTTTCTGAAACTCTTTCTGGCTACCTTTCCCCCAACTTACTAAGAGATGTTGGTCTTTGATGTACATGTATCAGAAAACAGCATTCTGTTCACCATATTCACTCGCTACATCTAGCTTAAAATGCTTAATAATAGTGTGCGATGGGAGGGGAGAAGCTTTGTACAAATATAATGGAGCACAAACTTGATCGCTGATCCCCGAAAATCATTGCTCACGGTGTGATGGCCAAAATCATAGAGGTCTTTGAGCAAAGCTTGTAGTTTTGGCCTTTTTGAAGCCTTTAATTTGCCATTCACATTTAAGTCTATTCACAATATATATATTTTAAGTCTGATCCATGACTATGTTCTGCTTGTCTTTTGTTATTATATTATATGAACATATATACGAACATACGAATTAGGAGCAGGAGTAGGCCACTCGGCCCCTCGAGCCTGCTCCGCCATTCAATAAGATCATGGCTGATCTGATTACTCCACATTCCCGCCTACCCCCCATAACCTTTCACCCCCTTGCTTACCAAGAATCTATCTACCTCTGCCTTAAAAATATTCAAAGACTCTGCTTCTACCGCCCCCTGAGGAAGAGAGTTCCAAAGACTCACGACCCTCTATGAGAAAAAATTTCTCCTCATCTCTGTCTTAAATGGGCGACCCCTTATTTTTAAACAGTGAGCCCTAGTTCTAGATTCTCCCACAAGAGGAAACATCCTCTCCACATCCACCTTGTCCAGACCCCTCAGGATCTTATATGTTTCAATCAAGTCACCTATTACTCTTCTAAATTCTAGCAGATACAAGCCTAGCCTGTCCAAACTTTCCTCAGAAGACAACCCGCCCATTCCAGGTATTAGTCTAGTAAACCTTCTCTGAACTGCTTCCAACGCATTTACATCCTTCTTTAAATAAGGAGACCAATACTGTACACAGTACTCCAGATGTGGTCTCACCAATGCCCTGTATAACTGAAGCATAACCTCCCTACTTTTGTATTCAATTCCCCTCGCAATAAACAATAACAATTCTATTAGCTTTCTTAATTACTTGCTGTACCTGCATACTACCCTTTTGCGATTTATGCACTAGGACACCCACATCCCTCTGCATCTCAGAGCTCTGTAATCTCTCACCATTTAGATAATATGCTTATTTTTTATTCTTCCTGCCAAAATGGACAATTTCACATTTTCCCACATTATACTCCATTTGCCAAATCTTTGCCCAATCACTTAACCTATCTATATCCCTTTGTAGCCTCCTTACATCCTCTTCACAATTTACTTTCCTACCTATCTTTGTGTCATCAGCAAATTTAGCAATCATATCTTCAGTCCCTTCATCGGAGTCATTTATATAAATTGTAAAAAGTTGAGGCCCCAGCACTGATCCCTGTGGCACACCACTCGTTACATCTTGCCAACCAGAAAAAACCCCATTTATGCCTACTCTCTGTTTCCTGTTAGCTATCTAATCTTCTATCCATGCCAATATGTTACCCCCTACACCATGAGCTTTTATTTTCCACAATGCCCTTTGATGTGGCACCTTATCAAATGTCTTCTGGAAATCTAAGTACAGTACATCCACCGGGTTCCCCTTTATCCACAGCACATGTTACTTCCTCAAAGAACTCCAATAAATTAGTTAAACATGATTTCCCTTTCACAAAACCATGTTGACTCTGCCTGATTACCTTGAACTTTTCTAAGTGCCCTGCTATAACGTCTTTAATAATAGCTTCTAACATCTTCCCTATGACAGATGTTAAGCTAACTGGCCTGTAGTTTCCTACTTCCTATCTCCCTCCCTTTTTGAATAAAGGAGTTACATTCGCTATTTTCCAATCTAATGGAACCTTCCCCGAATCTAGGGAATTTTGGAAAATTAAAACCAACGCATCAACTATCTCACTCGTCACTTCTTTTAAGACCCAAGGAATCTTAGAGAATATTGGCCCAGAAATTGTTGGAGTGGGGCATCTTGTGGCATGCGCCATGATTTGTATCTTTTTCTTCACCCTTCAGCTCCAATTAAGGAAAAGTAAAAATTCTTTTTAATTTTAAATTTAAAAAAACTCTAGGAACAATTTATTACTTGCAGGAGTCAGACGCCATAGTTTCAATTGTTTCCTTTCTCAAAGGTTGAGTAACATGCCATGAGCATAAATCACTCCATTAACAGCATCCTTAAGTCATGAAATAGCAGCCCTAACTTGCTGCAGCAGGTTTAATTCATATTTACGGCACAAATTCAGCAATTTCTTGACACACATGGGGAGGTTGATGGCAAGATCCTGTTTCTGCAAGGCTAATGGCAGAGAGGCGCAAATCATCCAGCAATTTCTCTCACGTCTCCTCTCACCCCTCTCATTCTGAAACAGTGTTAAAGTTGGGGATGTAATACTCAGTTGCTGGAGCATGACCTACATGGTAAGAGTCCAACTCACTAGACCCATAGTTCTGAGCATCCATGACAAGTTGAAACCAGTGAAGTCAGTGGGGCAGGAGCATTGTAACTGTTATGAACAGCTGCACTGCACCTTCAATATGGGACATTTTTTTTATTCATTCACGGGATGTGGGTGTCGCTGGCATTTATTGCCCATCCCTTGAGAAGGTGACGGTGAGCCTTATTCGTGACTTGCTAGGCCATTTCAGATAGCAGTTAAGAGTCAACCACATTGCTGTGGGTCTGGAGTCACATGTAGGCCAGACTGGGTAAGGACAGCAGATTTCCTTCCCTAAAGGACATTAGTGAACCAGCTTGGTTTTTATGATAATCCGATAGTTTCATGGTCACCATTATTAATACTAGTTTTTTATTCCAGATTTATTTAATTAACTGAATTTAAATTCCCCAGCGGCCATAGGATTTGGACTCATGTCTCTGGACCATTAGTCCAGGCCTCTAGAATTACTAGTCCAGTAACATATCCAGAATGCTACCATATCCCTAAGGCCTGCAAAGCAAAAGAAAATTTAAAATATAGAAATATAAAGATAACTGATATTTGAATTAAAAATATCAGATATTCTCTATAGAATTAGAACACAAACACATCTCAGTGAATTTCTTCTGCACCCTCTCCATTACCTTGACATCCTTTCTAGAGTAAAGCACCCAGAACTAAACGTAATATTGTACCTACAGCTTAAGCAATCATTTGTACAGATTTAGCATTATCTTTTGTATGCGTCACTCCTATTTATAAAACCTAGGATCACATTTGCTTCTTAACAGCCCAGTTTGACTGAAGTGTTTGCAATCATATTCAGTCAAAAATACCAAGTGGATGGTCCTATTTGGCCTCCTCCTGAGGGCCCCACCATCATAGATGCCAATATCCAGCCTCTTTGCTTCATTTTACGTGACATTAAAAAGCAGCTGAGCAACGAAAGAAACTTGCATTTATGTAGTGATTTTCTGCTCTCAATGAAGTACTTTGAAGTGTAGCCACTGTTGTAATATGTATTAGCAAGAATAGAAGCTAATATGTGCAAAGCAAGGTCTCATGAACAGCAATGAGGTAATAATCTAGTTAAGGCCGGACACAGCAAAGAAAACGACCCCTGATAACATTTCATCTATGGTGCTGAAGGCCTGCTCAGCAGAACTAACTAACCCCCAGCCAGACTACTCCAGTGCAACAATGGCACATGCTTCTATCCAAAAATATGGAAAATTGCCCAAGTATACCCTTTCCACAAAAAGCAGGACAGACCTAACCCAGTCAATTATCATTCTATCTACCATCTCCAAGTCATCAGTAAATTGTTGGAAGTGCATCAAGTGACACCTACTCATTAATAACCTGACACAATAATTCACCGATACAAGGGGCTGAATTTTTACCTGTGAGTGGGTTCAGGTGCGGGGGCCGCGTAGCGGGTCGCCATCACGAACTTCCAATCAGCGCGCTCTCCATTGTGTATTTAACTTAACTAGATCAATTGACTGATTCAAGCGGGTTTCCCAACCAATTAACTGGAGCGTGTCTGATGACGTCACGGAACCTCAGGGACCATCAACAAAGAGGTTGATCTTGGAGGAGCAGCACCAAATGCACGAAACTCTGTCAGCTTTTCCAGCTGCGATGTGCACAATTGCAGGGTGAATGGAGGAGTCCATCTCCAACATGAGCAGCACCATAGTGCAGTCAATGGCGATGATGTGCTCTTCCATGGAAAGGATGGCCACCTGCAGCTAATGCACCGGTCAAATGAGAACATGCTTACTGTGAACAACAGCTTGCAGATTCTGACTGAACTCATCTCTAGGAGGATTAGAAATTAGACTTGGGTTTTCATCGCCCCACTGATGTGCAGCAAGGTGTTCTCCAGCTCCTTGCTAGCAGAGACGTGTGGGTGGCCCATGAGAGGGATAATGGTGAGCGGGCACATGGAAGTGGGGGCTCTGTTCAAAGCACTCTAACTTCTCCCCCATTCCCTCCCCCAGAGTCAGGGCACCACATGCTACCTCGGATCCTCATGGCCAAGTCTGCCCTGCACAGTTGCAGGAGGAGCAGTCTTTGGCGGGGCCCTCACAGGCTTCAAAACCCAGAGGATATCCACCAAAAGTGTCTAAGCAGTCAGAGCAGGGAAGTGAGCAGCCTGCCTCTACATCTGCTGAAGCCACAGGGGTAGCACCTCATAGAAGCATTCGGGGGTGGGGGGGAACAACACAATCCTAGATGCACATGGGCGTTTGCAAAAATGTTAGTGTTAAGTTGCAGTTCTATTTATGATCCATATAAATGTATTTATTTGCACCACTTTCCCATCTTGTCCATTTTTGGCTGCTACCTGGGAAGTGGCCTTGTCACGTGGAGTGAATGGTGAGACATTATTTAACCTCGAGCAATGGGTGTTTGGTTGACAGGACAGCTTTGTGGTGTTGGTTGTGGTGGGGGGCGGGGCGGTGCCGGGGCGGGGGGAAGAGGTTGTTACAGTATCTGGGTGCCAGATGGGTGCACTGGTGCAACTTAACCAAACTGTGCCATTATGAGGCCATCCCGGGCCTCCTGTGCAGCAATGTGTGCCGTTGCTGGTGCCATGTCCACCTTAGGTTCCACCTCCTCCTCATGTTCCACTTGCTCCTCCTCCTCCGAAGAGGCTCTGCGCTCGCTCCTCCTGCAGCTCCAATCCTCGTTGCTGCACTATGTTGTGCAGCGCACAGCATACGATGATCATTCTGGAGACCCTGGCTGGTGCGTACTCAAGGGCTCCTCCAGATCTGTCAAGGCATCTGAAGCGCATCTTCAGCATGCTGATTGCTTGCTCTATGACACATCTGGTCATCATGTGGCTTTCATTATAGCGCTCCTGAGCCTCATTTCTTGGCCTCCTCAAGGGTGTCATCAGCTATGTCTTCAGTGGATAGTGTTGTCTTCAAGCAGCCAGCCAGTAGGTCTGTTCGGAGGTGCAAAGAGCTGAGGGAGGGTGGAATGGTGCAGCTTGAAAGAGTCATGTCAGCTCCCTGGGAATCTGGCACATACATACATGATGATCTTTTTGTGGTTGCAGATGAGCTGCACATTGTGAACTGGAAAGGCTTCCACTCCCTCAAACACTTCTGGGTGACATGGGGGTGCCTTGATGGCCACGAGTGCAGTCGATGACGCCCTCCTGTGAGAAGCCAGCCAGAGCAGCAAAACCGAGCACTCGCTCAGTCTGACTGGCTTCTTCAGTGGCTGACTTGTGAAACATGGCATCAGTCATCTGGGTGCTGCATTTGTGGGCAAATGTCTCCTGCAGATCTCTGGAAGGAGCCTGAAGTGAAGAAGTTGAGGGCGGTGGTGACTTTGACAGCTACTGTTAAGGCATGTCCATCAGGTCCTCTGGGCAGCAGGTCTTCTTCCAGCAAGCTACAAAAGTCTGCCATGACCTGGCGTGATAGCCTGAGCCTCCTGAAGAACTGCTGTTCAGTCATGTCCAGGAAGCTCATCCTCTGCCTGTATGCTTCATGCTGGGGGTATCGCCTCCAGCAAGGTGCACCCCAGTGCTGATCATCTCTCTCCTGTGGAGCATCAGGTTAGTGAGGAGAAGGCTGCTGCTGCTGCCGTTGCTGCTGCTGGTGTTGTTGGGGCTGGGGCTCATCTTGGTCCAAATCTGAGGTCTAAGGTGAGAGAGCACAAGTGGGCCCGAAGCTGATCTGATAGATGCCAGGTAACGTGGAGATTAGAGGCACAATCCTCCAGTAGTGAGAGTGGCTTCCGAGGTTGCAGACATCACCTGCAAACTCCTGAAAGCAAATTCTCTGCACTATATGGTGTCAGCAAGAGCCTTTCCCTTAGACAAGGAAGCTGGTGTAATGTGTGAGTATTTATGTGCTTTTTCAAGCTGTCAATTGATGAACTCGCATAATGGCTGTTGAGTTCTCGCCTTCACAGGCGAGGTTCAGGAAGTTCATGAATCCTGTGCACAAGCAGTAAAAGCTGGGCGCATTTCAGAGCTGTTAAATACTTCAATGGGGTCACCCGCCTCTGCTGAGCGGGTCCGTGGCATGCTCAGAAATGCGCCCAAGTTAAAGGCAGAAGTCGGCAGGTTGAAGATGAGTTCCCAACGCGGTCAATTTCAGTGCTTTTAGCTGCTGACCCGCTCACTAACCCGCACTCTCCTCAATGTAAAAATTCTGACCATAGTTCAAGTTCCACCAGAACCATATAGCTTCAAATTTCAACATGGCCTTGATCCAGACATGGATACAAGAGATGAATGCCAAAGGAGAAATGAGAGTAGTTGCACTTATGATCAAGGCAACTTTCGACCAAGTATGCGACAAGGAGCCCTTGAACAACCGAGGTCAATGGGAAAACCCTCCAGTGGCCAGAGTGATACCTGACATACAGGATGATAGTAGTAGATGTCGGTAGATAACCGTCGTAGACCCAAGACATTGCTGCTGGCGTTCCTCAGGGCAGCATTCTTAGCCCAACCATGTTCAGCTGCTTCATCAATGGCCTTCCCTTTGATCATAAGGTCAGGAGTGGGGTTACTCACTGATAACTTTTCAGTATTCATTTCCATTCATAGCCTCTAATAATGGATCAGCCTACGCCAGCCTACAGGAGGACCTGGAAAACATCCAGATTGGGCTGACAAGTAACAGGCAGTTATGCTACATAAGTGTCAGGGAATAACCAGCTTAGCTCAGTGGCAGCACTCTTGCATCAGAGTTAAAATGTCATAGGTTCAAGCCTCGTTGAAGGATTTGAGCACATAATCTAGGCTGAAACTTCAATGTGATACAGAGTGAGTACTGTGTTGTTGGAAGTGTCATCTTTCAGATAAGATTTTAAACCGAGTCCTGTTCAGGTGGACTTAAAAGATCCCATGGCATTATTCAAAGACGAGCAGGGGATTTCTCTTGGTGTCCTGGCCAACATTTATCCTTCAAACAATGCCATTAAAACAAATTAGCTGGTCATGAATCTCATTGCTGTTCGTGGGACCTTGCTGTGAGCATAATTGGCTGTTGCATTGGCCTTCATGGCAACAGCAACTATACTTCAAAAATTGATTCACCTCCTGACCCCTCAATGCCTCTCCACCATCTACAAGGCTCAAATCAGGAGTTTGATGGAATGCTCACCATTCATGTGGATGGGTCCAGCAGCAACAACAATCAAGAAAATCCAGGACAAAGCAGTCCACTCCTGCCATTGAGTTTAGTATTCACCCATTCATCACTGGTGCATTGTGCAGTATGTATCATCTACAGGATGCACTGCAGCAAATCACTAAACTTACTTCATCAACACTTCCCTCGTCATGACCTCCTCCACCTAGAAAGACAAAAGCAGCGGGTGTATGGAACCATCAGCTTCAAGTTCCCCTCACATATCATTTTGACTTGGACAAATATCATCATTCCTTCATCAGCATTAGATCAAAATCCTGGAACTCCTTACCTAATAGCATTGCAGGATAACCTTCACCACATGGTCTGCAGTGGTTCAAAGCGGCGGCCCACCACCACCTTCTCAGGGCAACTAGGGACGGGCATTAAATGCCAAATGAATAGTAAAAAATATCTGCACAGAGACTGTCAAATGTGTATATTCGAGGATAGGTTAGATGGGTCTGCACTAAGAGACTCAGCGAGCACTAGTGCACAGGAGCATAGGCAGTGAGATGGGATGGCCCAGGAAGCAACTATCCAGAGGGACAGCTCGCATCTTGGCCCTGCTGCAGGCAGAACAGATGAAGATCTCAAGGGCACAGCTACAATCAAAGACTGATCCCTATAAACCAGGACCTTTTAAGTGCAATGGGCAACCTGCCAAAGAGCTTGTACATAATGGCACAGAGCATGGAGGAGTCTCGCTCTAGCTTATGTGGAGTCATCCTGCAAGGCATTCAGACCATGCAGTCAATCATGAAGCAAGTGGTCAGCTCTATGAACACAGCAGTGGGACCTGCAATGATGGAACCCCTGGTGACTGCCTCAGTAGAAGCTCAGACCTCTGTCATTGTAGTTCTGGAGTCTAGCATCTCCTCAGTCTTTCAATCCATGAAGGCAAGCACGCATAGGAGTGTGGAGGGCATGGATAGGGGCTTCTGGAGCATCAATACACTCCTTCACTCTGTTCTTACACAGAGCAGAGGGTGTAGAGATGCCGCCTTCAAAACAATGACTTTGGTTCCATGAGAGAGGCTTATGCTATCCGTTCTCAGTAGTGCACTCAAAAATTTCTATCCCCAGACTCCCATAATAAAGGCCACCAATTTTCTATCCATAGGCCATTAGGGCCGAATATCTTGGGTCTTTCACAATTGAAAGTTACATTTTTAATATTTTTTTAAGCAAAGTGGGGATGATGCATAGTACAATATGTAAGGCACCAAAACTCTGGGGAAGAAGCTGTGTGTTTTTGAGTATGCGCAATTCACTCTTCACATTGAAACTGCATAGAAGAGAGTGAGCAGGTACAGACCCTGCTAGTGAAAAAGCTGGAAGAGGAAGGATGAGCAACAAAGAGAAATAAACCTGAAGAAACAAGCTGCGAGGGAGGTGGTAGTCAATGACAAGAAGGCAAACAGACTCAGAAGAGTGGGAGAAAAAAGTCAAGCAGATTAAAAGAAAACAGATTAGGCAAATATGCGAGACAGACAGGAGACAGAGGTAGCTGGCAAGCATGTTCTGAGCTATAGACTACTGTTAGGAAGGAGGAGACATGCAGAAATGTTTGGAAGTAATTCCAGAAGTGCCCAGATCCATAAACTACTGAGCGTAAACCATCCATGAAAGTGTCCCACATACAATATAAATCACTTGCACCCCTCCCCGAAAGATCACAAATGCCCAAGCAAATATGCATGCGATGACAGTTTCATTTGCATTTAAAATAACTTTTTTTAGGATCACAGCTATGTAGATTTAGTAAATTTGCATCTTCAGGTACTGTCCCTCTCTCCCTCAAATATGCCGTCATCACCCCTCTCAAAAAACCAACCCTTGACCCCCTCCGTCCTTGCAAACTACCGCCCCATCTTCAACCTCCCTTTCCTCGCCAAAGTCCTTGAACATGTTGTCACCTCCCAAATCCGTGCCCACCTTTCCCGCAATTCCATGTTTGAATCCCTCCAATCGGGTTTCCGCCCTTGCCACAGTACCAGAACGGCTCTCATCAAAGTCACAAATGATATCCTTTGTGACGGTGACAAAGGTAAACTATCCCTCCTCATCCTTCTTGACTTGTCTGCAGCCTTTGACACAGTTGACCACTCCATCCTTCTCCAATGCCTCTCCACTTTCATCCAGCTGGATGGGACTGCACTCGCCTGGTTCCATTCTTATCTGTCTAATCATAGCCAGAGAATCACCTGCAATGGCTTCTCTTCCTGCTCCCGCATCTTTACCTCTGGTGTCCCACAAGGATCTATCCGTGGCCGCCTCCTATTTCTCAACTATAGGTTGCCGCTTGGTGACATCTCCGAAAACACAGCATCAGTTTCCACATATACGCTGACAACACCCAGCTCTACCTCACCACCACTTCTCTCTATCCCTCCATGGTCTCCAAATTGTCAGACTGCTTGTCTGACATCCAGTTCTGGATGAGCAGAAATTTTCTCCAATTAAATATTGGGAAGACCGAAGCCATTGTTTTCGGTCCCGCCACAAACTCTGTTCCCTTGCCACTGACTCCATCCCTCTCCGCAACATCTGTCTGAGGCTGAACCACACTGTTCGCAACCTTGGTGTCATATTTGACCCTGAAATGAGCTTCCAACCACATATCCGCAGCATAACTAAGACCACCTATTTCCACCTCCGTAACATCGCCCGTCTCCACCCCTGCCTCAGCTCATCCGCTGCTGAAACCCTCATCCATGCCTTTGTTACCTCTAGACTTGACTATTCCAACGCACTCCTGGCTGACCTCCCACATTCTACCCTATGAAAACTTGTGATCCAAAACCCTGCTGCCCATGCTCTAACTCGCACCAAGCCCTGTTCACCCATCACCCCTGTGCTCACTGACCTACATTGGCTCCCAGTTAAGCAACACCTTGATTTCAAAATTCTCATCCTTGTTTTCAAATCCCTCCATGGCCTCGTCCCTTCCTAGCTCTGTAATCTCCTTCAGCCCCACAACGCCGCCCCCCCCCCCGCAAGAGATATCTGTGCTCCTCTAATTCTGCCCTCTTGAGCATCCCTGATTATAATCACTCAACCATTGGTGGTTATGTCTTCTGTTGCCTAGGCCCTAAGCTCTGGAATTCCCTACCTAAACCTCTCCGCCTCGCTTTCCTCCTTTAGGACGCTCCTTAAAATCTACCTCTTTGACCAAGCATTTAGTCACCTGCCCTAATTTCTCCTTATGTGGCTCAGTATCAAATTTTTTCGTTTTATAATACTCCTGTGAAGCACCTCGAGATGTTTTACTATGTTAAAGGCATTATATAAATACAAGTTGTTGTTGTTGTTGTATATACTCAATTACAATTTTGTTTTAGTTTTCAATTTGTAAAGACTAAACTTGACCAAATTGTTGGAATTGGCCTTTTTTGAATGCAGTGCAAGCACTTCAGGTAAGTTTGGACTATATGAGTGGAATTCAGTCCTTGGATGTTGTCTATTACTCTGCAGAGTGCACACAGAGGCAAAGATACAGAAGCATCTATCCTGCATTTTGACTTGCTAAAGATGTATATTCTATGTGTCCACTCACCTTTGTGTGCACTTATACCTTTAATATAACGAGAAATTACTGTTGGTAAAATAAATCAGTTACCACCTCTGGTAAAATAGCAGAAAGAAGACTGCTATACCAATGCAATTTTCATCATCACCAACAACAATTTCAAGTCTGTAGTATTTTAACTCATCAACACAGATACAATGATAAAGGCAGTGTATCCTCAGCATGTAGATACACTGCCCCCTCTCTCAATATGTCGGGACTCCTCATTCCCTACTACTGCTACCACTTGGAGCTGAATCTGCAAAAAAATGTTAAAGGACAAGTATATTCATGTTCTTGATGCTAGTTGAAGGGGAGTCTGCAAATCTTTTTCCCAGAAGCTGTTTATAACCAACAATTCTACAACTTAAAAGGGGAGATTTCCCTGGGTCTGTGCACCTGTAAAGGAACCAACCCACTTTTCCAATATTTGATGTATCTAGCTAATCCAGTGGTCTGCATGCAATCCCAACAAAATCTCTCCAAAAGTGTGATAGCAACGGTGGTTGAGGCACAAATAAGTGTACAGATATCGATCTCTCTTTGTAACATTGAGAGATTATGGGGGAAATTGTCTGAGTTTGCTATCAGTGGGGGAACCGCATACACTAGCACCACGTACCTGAGAATCGCAGGCATGATGCCCACCATTTTCTATACAATCAGTCCACCCATGATTTTCTGATCTGCCTGCCAGCAGATTCCCCACCGGCAGTGCGACCGTGGAAAGTTATCCTCCATACCGCAGCTCAGTAGATGGCTGCTCTCCCATAAATGTTTATACCAGCCCATTGGTACATAAAAATATAAACACCAAAATCTTACTTACTCCAGTCACTGGGGAACGTTAAGATACAATTCGGCTACTTTTAAAATGATGCAAAGCAAATGCAGACGTGCCTCAAGGCACAAGTAGCGGTATAACCTGGAAACTAGATCAGTAATCTGACGCCCCAGTGTCCTGAAATTAAGAGGTGGGAGACCACTTCTAGTAGATAGTATCATGCTGCTTAGTTTTCATACTGGTGCGGTATAACTTCAGGCCAGGCCGAAGCCACATAAATGCTAGGAGAAAGTAGATGCTCTGAATGCTACAACATTAAAAATTAGCTGCCTCAGGAGTGAAGCTCTGTGCACATGAGCAGTACTCGTTGCTCATTGATCTCACTGCAACCCATAGTGAGGCACCCCGGAAAGTATAATTTGGAGATCTTAATGAAGGCCGCAGTACTGATAATTAAACATTCCCAGTTCTCAACAGTCACTGTGCCACGCTGTAATCTGACGGAATACTTTGTGGTTCAGCTGGAACATTGACAGCACACTACCGACACAACGACGGGGAGCTTTGCAAATCAAACAAGCAACGCAGTTAGCCGACTGAATAATCAATTACCGCGATAATGACCAATAGAGTAAAATAACTGAGCGGAGGACACACCCGCGATCATCCCAGACCTATACTGGTAATCTTTCTCAACAGTATCCCGTCAAATTACAGCGTGGCATGGTGACTATTGAGAACTGGGAATGTTTAGTCTTTCCTCCTGCTAAGCGTGGACTGCTTGCTCCTGCACTTCAACACGGTTCAAATATCACAAGAGTCAAAGAGATGGAGTCAAGTCCTATGACCAAGGTCAACAGCCCGTACTTAAAGCTCCCTGCAGTATCTCCAAACTAAGCAACAAGATTTATGGGAAGAGGGCGAGCACACACAAACAGAGTTTCCAGATGAGCTCTCTCACAAGTGGCTGGGGCTGCTGAGTATCAGTAACAAGGGACTCTTTAGCATTTAATTAATCGTGTACTAAAAGTATATCATGTCTCACAAATAATTAAACCACAATAGTCCCAGCAGAGCAATCGAAAGTGTAACCTAAAACATATACAAAGGGCTGCTGTTGAAAAGAATTACTGTATAGAACGGGATACATTCATCTTTTTGCGGTTTACAGAACGGGGCTTGCTGCTTTATGTTCATGTCCCTGGTTTTTCCACGTGTGGCCAAGTATCACCCGCCCAGTCTGGCCCCGGCGCTGCTGAAGGTGAATTCTAATTGTTATTTCACTCAGTGAAGAAATCCGCTGCTGTCAATTTCTGTTTTGTAGTAATTACTTGGCAGCCTTCTCGGTACTAATTCAGTGCAGGCTTTCCCCTTGTTTGATATATGATCTCGGAATCCAGCGTGAGAGGGCTCGTGACGGAGAAGCTGCAACTCACTGCTGTGGCTCTCAAAACCACTTTTCCATGGCGGCTGAAGTGCAGCCCAACTCCTTAAAGTTACAGCACACGTTACAAAAATGAAGCTGTTCACATTACAAGGAGCCAATATTCCGCTTTACAAGTTGAGGGGACTGTTTCTAGAAAGCTGTTTGGAATTCGTATAAAGTTCATCACAGCAAAGGAAAAGTTGTAAAGTGTTCCTCCCCCACTTTTCAGTTATTGATGGAAATACGATAGGGTGACCATATTTTCTAAACTGAACCCGGGGACAGACAGGGTGGGAGCACAGCAAAGTAGTCAGGAAGGAAAATGTAGGTTGCACAGCGTAGCGAGCCAAAATCTTTTAGCGGCCTATATCTTAACAGGTGCATATATTAACTAATTTATACAAATGTGCATATTACTGCGGATGTGACATCACACTGTTGAAACACATTCAGACACCTGTCTTGTTTTACACACTTTGTACAAAAATAATAAATTGCAGGACAACGGAGTATTACAGTTTAAACTCTTTTAATGAAGCATCAGGTCTGTGATCTCAAACATACATCCAGCACAGTGTGGCTAAGATGGAGTCAGGACCCCATGGGTCTTCCCAACAATAGCAGTCCTTACAGATGCCTGCAGGCCAATGACAACTCAGCATGTGATCACATGTGAGTATAATAGGTATTCCTTACAGCTGCCTGCGGGCCAATGATAAATCAATATGCAAATGTTACATCCCCTTTCTTTTAAAAGAAAAATGTTATGCATTACTTTTGAACCTTTCTTCTACATAATGTTCTCAGTAGCATCAACATATAAGTAAACTCAACATTTAACTAGCACTGAAAACATCTCAACGTTTCAATAACGATGTACAGTTTTTTTTAGGGTAGCGATCCGCCTACACCCTTTGGTAGTTCACAAGTCAAGAATAACTCTAGGCTTGACCTCTCGTCGGAATGACGGTGTTGTTCCTTGGTGTTCAGGAGGTGCCTGCGATTGCGGCGGTACACCTGCCCTCCTGGGGTGCGGATGTGATACGATCGCTCAGTGTCAGCTGGCTGGATGACGATTGCAGGCTTCCAGTAGCCATGCTCCTGGATTCTGATGGATTCTCCATTGTGCAGCGGCGGCAGTAGTCTAGCTGACCTGCCATAGTATCTCTTTTGGTGTTGCTGTCTCTGTACACTTTTGCATGCACTTGCTTGCAGCTGACGACCTGCCAGGGCCTGTCTGGGATACGATGAGGTATCATGGGCTCTTTGACATTTGATGGGCGGCGTTCTAGACAAATGGAACATTTTCCGACAATGTCCTCAATGTGTTTGCACATTCCGGGCCAAAACATAATGTCACGTGCTCTTTGTTTGCTTTTTTCCATGCCCATATGTCCAGCATGAATTTTTGTCAACATCTCTTCTCTGAGACTGGTAGGAATGATGATTTTCTCCCCTTTGAAGATGATTCCGTTGACTTGTGACAGTTCGTCTCTGTGGCTACAGAATTCAGATATGCTCTGAGGGCATTTCCTCCTTTCCTCAGGCCATCCTTCATGTATGACTTTGCTCTGCAGTGTGAGTTGTGCATCTTTCTCTGTTCCTGCTCGGATCTCCTTCAGTTTTGAGTCACTCACAGGTAAGCTGTTGTACACCATGTGCACCTGCACATCCATGCCTTCACTGAGGCTGCTGTCCTGGTAGCTAAGAGACTTTCTGGAGAGCGTGTCTGTGACAGGAATGTCTTTGCCTGGACAGTGAATGATTGTGAAGTCATACTTCTGTAGCTGAAGGATCATTCTCTGTAGCCTTGGTGGGGCTGCAGCTAGTGGTTTCCTCATGATTGACTCAAGGGGCTTGTGGTCGGATTCCACAATGACTTGTCGGCCATAGACGTACTGGTGGAAACGCTTACATCCAAACAGGATTGCATATAGCTCTTTCTCAATTTGAGCATAGTTGATTTCACTGTCTGTGAGAGATCTGGAAGCGTAGCCGATGGGCTTTCCTTCTTGCAGTAATACTGCACCTAGTCCGTACTTTGACGCATCCACTTGTAGCCTGAGCTCTTTGTTGGGGTCGAAGTAGGCAAGAACTGATCCTGGTTCTCTGGTGATTAGGTCTTTCATTTTCTGAAATGCTGTGTCATGTTGTTTGTCCCACAAGAACTCATTGGATTGTTTGAGCAACTGACATATGGGTGCGTTGATTTCGGAGAGGCTCGGGGCAAACTTGGCTAAGTAGTTAACCATGCCTAGTACTGTCTCTAGCTCTGCGCGGTTCTTCAGCGGCTCCATCTTGATGGCGGAGATTTTCTCTGGATCCGGCTTAATGCCATCAGTTTAGAGGCAATGCCCGAAATAACTGATCTCGGTGGATCCGATTATGCTTTTCTCGGGGTTGAGCTGGATACCTTTCTCCCGTGATCTTTGTAGCATCACACGGAGGTTCCTGTCATGTTCATCTCTATTCCTGCCATCGATGAGGATGTCATCTACAATTGCGACTACTCCGTCGAGGCCTTCATAGGTTTCGTCGATCTTCCGCTGGAATTCATCCTGAGCTGAGATAAGACCAAATGGTAAACGTAGAAATCGGTCGCGTCCAAATGGTGTGTTGAACATTGTTAGCTTAGATGACTCTTCCGTGAACTTGATATTCCAGTATCCTGATCATGCATCCATTACACTGAAGTAACGTGCTCCCACTAGCTTGGGTGTGATGTCATCTAGCATTGGTAGAGGGTAGTGAGGGCGCTTGATAGCCTTGTTCAAACCTCTGGAGTCGAGACAGACTCTGAGCTTGCCTGTACGTGGTTTCTCAACCACTACTAACGCGTTGACCCACTCTGTCGTTTCTGTTTCCTGGACGATGATTTTTGTATTCTCCATGCTCTGCAGCTCCTCCTTCAGGCGACTACGCAGAGCAAGGTGTAGCCTTCTCGGTGGGCAAACCACAGGGGTTGTTGCTGGGTTAAGGTGAATAGTGCATTCACCTGGGAATAGTCCGATTCCTTTGAAGACGTCAGCAAACTCCTCTATAACTGTCTGCTTATCAACTGGTGCTGTCAATGATAGCACTAGCTTGACGAGGTCCATGTCTAAACATGCCTTTAGACCTCGCACTGGCGGTGCTCGAGTGTCAATAATGTAAAAGTCTAGCATCATGTCGCTTTCTTTGTACTTGCATTTCATCACGCATGTGCCTTTTACAATGAGCTGCTCACCCCCATAGCCGGTCAGTCTGCGTGAGGTGGGCTGTAGCTCACACTCATCCTTCAAGCTGTGATACTCACTCAGAGGAATTACATTAACCTGAGATCCAGTGTCTAGTTTAAACTTAAGCTCTTTGCCCTGTTTTCCTATCTCAATATCGGCATAGACTTGCTCAGTCCCTGAAATCTGTTTTTTCTGTGACACAGAATCAATAAACAATTCCTCTGCATTTGGCTCTCTATCTGGCATTTGGCTGTCACTCACTGTGTGTACTGCTTTCCGAAAACAGTCCTGCAGACTTTAGCAAAGTGGTTCCGTTTACCACATTTAATACATTGCCTTCCTTTGGCAGGGCAGTACTCCTTTTCTCCCTGCCAGTTGTTTCCACAATATCCACAGTTTTTGAAGCATTTTATGTCTGTGTCGCCCATTTTTAGAACTCTCGCTGTTCTTTCTGTTCTGAAACATGCTCTCTGGGCAGTGTTCTTTGGTGTGTGTCTATTAACTGCGTGCACTGTCTGTTCACTCGAGCTGTTCGTGGCACCGGTTATGGTTTTCAACTGTGCTTGGGCTATCTCGTGTGATCTAGCTATGTCCATAGCTTTGTCCAGCGTTAGCCCGGACCCAACATTCAAAAGTTTCTCTCTCACTTTAGCTGAATGTATTCCAAACACGATGCAGTCTCTGACCATCTCATCTTTATCTGCATATGCACAGTCTTTTACCAGCAGTTTTAACTCATTCACGAACTGTTCAAACGACTCACTAGCTCCTTGTACTTTCTCCTGAAACTTGTACCTAGCGAATATCGTATTTGTCTTGGGCATCACATATGCTTCAAAACGGTCAAAATAACTTTTCAGTACCTTTGCTTCATCCGTGGTGAGAGACCGTGTGTTAAAAATGTCTCTCCCTTTTTCTCCGATCCATAGGAGTAGGTAGCTGCATTTTTCTTCCTCCCCTTTTCTTTTCAACGGACCCGAGAACATTAATTCCACGTGTTGCTTGAACTTGCACCATTCTCTATGTAAGTTCAAAGATTCCCAATTCATTTGAGGTAAGGGAGCTTCAACAATGTCCATTTCAAATCCCTGTTCTGACACCATGTCTTGTTTTGCACACTTTGTACAAAAATAATAAATTGCAGGACAATGGAATATTACAGTTTAAACTCTTTTAATGAAACATCAGGTCTGTGATCTCAAACATACATCCAGCACCGTGTGGCTAAGATGGAGTCAGGACCCCCTGGGTCTTCCAAACAATAGCAGTCCTTACAGATCCCTGCAGGCCAATGACAACTCAGCATGTGATCACATGTGAATATAATAGGTATTCCTTACAGATGCCTGCGGGCCAATGATAAATCAATATGCAAATATTACACTGACCATCACCCCCCCCCCCCAGTTATTGAAGTCACACCTGACTCTGACTTCCCCCCACCCCATGACTGATGTCACACCTCACCCCCCCCCATTTTTTATGATTAGCAAACCCTCTCCCCCGGGGTCTCTCTCTCTCACCCACTCCCATTGCCGTGCTCCCAGGCACTTCCAGCACCGTCAATCCAGCAGCATGTGATCAACCAGAAACAACGACCGGCACATGCACAGAAAGACCACCCCGTTGCACATGTGCAGTGAGTCACTCTGGCCATTGTACAAGTTGTTGTTTAATTTAGCCTTAGAGCCGCAAACTGACAGTTTGGGTGGGGGGTGGGGTACACTCACTGCCCAGGGGTTTACTTCGGGGACGGGTTTCTTGAACCGGGGACTCTTCCAGGAACATTGTTTGCCCGAGGACACAATACCTCCTCCAGGGACTGTCCTCGTAAAACAGGGACATAGGGTCACCCTAAAATACGATCCATCTAATATCAGAGGTTGTGGTGTATCAATGCATTGTTGATAGGAGCTATTTTATTCTGAGGTAAACACTATTATGAAGAATACTTTTTCTTTTCTCACCCTTCTGCACCAAACACTATCCCCTGGGAGCAGCCTGAGGCAACCTACTCAAAGGCCTCTTCATCCTGCTCTCGAGCTGGTTGCTATGAGGTGTATGAGAAAAACCCCTGGTTTTTCCTTGCTCCTTGTTGTGGAAGTACTTGACCTTTACTCAGTTGTAGGTTTTCTCTCTCTCTTGATGCCATACAATGCACCATTCTTCAGCTGAGTGGATAGACAACTTGCACCCAGGCCTTTGCCAGTGTTGATCTGAAGCTGGTTATTCAGAAGTGAATGAGTGTAATCCTTGCCCCCCAATATTCCCTGTCACCGCGTACAGAGATGATTAGCCTCTACCCATCGCCTACCCCTCGTGGCACAATTAAGACTGCAGTTATACTGCTGCTTTCGTGTTGATGCAAGGCGCTCATCAATGCAAAAATGGCATCAGATTGTGGACTAAAGCAAAGCGGTGGAAACTCTCACCTGACACCAGTTTGAGTTCACACAGGCTGTAGTTTAACTCCATCCTGAAATAAGTAATTTGGTGTGTAAGTAATTAATTACAGTTTAATGTATTTCTAACAAACGTAAACAGTTAGATAATTAACAAACAGTGTAACAGAAAGGACATTTCCCAAGTGAACTATTATTTGAGGAATAAGGCACTAATCTTCAGGTTTCAAATTGCACCAGCCCTTTGACTTTGAGTAAATTAGAAATATTTCTCATTTGCCAGACATTACCTGACAGAAAAAAACACTGCTGTGGAATTTATCAACTTTCCCCTGGAAACAGCAGGAGTCAATATAAATGTGCAGCCAGCAGCCATTACACATAAAGGCTGTTGGCTGCAGGTGCTGTTGTGGGTCTGTCTGGCAGGCACATGTCATTTCAAGTTTATCTGTTGTTTATTTTTTGTGAATTTTGAGTACATCAAGGTGAGGGATGTTATTTTTGGAAATATAGCACTTTCCATTTCAGCCAGCCAGTTTCATCATCAGGGTCTCCCAGGTCAGTTATACAGTTATACAGCAATAAATTTGATTCATGTAACAGTCAACATGCAAAAGAACATCTCGGTGCAGTTTACAAAGGGACAGAGAGAGAGAGACATTCAATATGAAGTATCAGAATTTGAGGCTTTTGGAGGTAGGGAGAGAAGTAGCAAGGTGGAAGAGTTTTGGAAGAGTTCCAGAGAGGATTCTGATGCTGAAAGATTGGGTCTCTGATCCAGATTCAGAGGGTCGGGGGATGTGGGGTGTCATGTTTAATTGGAGAAGATTATCTAAATAAGCTGAGGTGAGACATGAGGGATTTAAAAATGAGTTTGACGATCTTGAAGTTGAAATATATAAGATAATAAATGGAATCGAAAAGGTTGATCCTAAGTACTATTCATAATTAAACAATAGCTGCAGGAAAAGGAAATTATAGATACAAACTGGTAAAAAGGAAAATTCAGGACTGATGTCACAAAGTACTTCACAGAAACAGTGATGAATGCCTGGAATAGTTTTCTGGGTAGGTAAATGGGGGTCAAAACTCTGGAGCCAGTCAAGGGAAAGTTAGATGCTGTGATAATGAGAGAAATTGTAGGATTTTATGGAAGGAGGAGTCAGATGGGCTGAATGGTCTCCCACACACAATACTTATCTTTGTGATCTTTACGACTGCCTGGTAGAGCTGGGAAATTGGCATTGGGTATGTGCTTTCAACAGGAAAAGGCTCAGGTTGCAGAATTCTGGATTAGCAGGGATTTATGAAGGGTGAAGGCCAGTGAAGAGAACATCTTTGAGGAAATGATTGATGGTATGAGAGCTTCAGCAGCAGAGAAGTTGAGGTAGGAGCATAAGTGGGCAATGTTCCTTAGTTGGGCGGAAGTGATCTTGGCAATGGAGCAGATGTGAGGTAGGAAGTCTAGCCTAGGGTCCACCCTGAGTGAGCAACCTGGAAAATCTTACTTGTAACATTGAAAAAAGACAACTCGTAAAACTCATTGTAACATGAGCTTATAATAAAATTCTTACTGTGCACTATTGCCAGCCTCCCAGAACATATTTATCCTGCAAAAGCAGGCACCATGGTTTAGTGTAACAAAACTGTGTTATAACTGTGAGTTTTAAAACAAGGGTGGATGTATTAAAGGATAACCAGAAAAAAGAGACTGGTTGGTGGGTAATGAGTTAATGCTTGGCGTGGTGGTGGCGGGGGCGGGAGTAATTTTTCAAGTACACAACTGGCAGTAGGGAACTTTGCCTGATGTCAGCATATATATCAGAAAATCGTATGCAGCACACCGGAAATGTTCAGAAAGGATCCCTGCAGCCTGCGTGTACTCAGAAAATTACTCTTACTGTTCTTTCAGCTCGGGACTCGGGTTGGAATCTGCTCGACGAAAGTACTGTATGTGAAATGTGTCTGGGCAGATTCAGCACAGTTCCTACTGGGTGCAGATCAACAGCACAATACAATTTAGCGCTGAATTGGCCATGGAAATGGAAACAAAATTGAGGATGCTGTTCTAAGGCTGAAATTATGGCACGTATTTGGAGCAGAGTAGCAGGAAATTTAGTCTGTTTTTCACTGTTCTGTATCTACCCTGGGAGTGCTTAATAATGTCTGGGTGCCAAAAGTGGAAATGTCACCTCACTGAACTAAAAAAGCACATTTAAAAAATACAGGAAAGCCATCTTCCATTTTCTGTAAGATAGAAGTTTTGAATGCTTCCCAGAAACCATGTAATTTAATACATGTTTTATAGTCCTCTAAATACTGTTGAATATTGCCTTGAACACAGAGCTTTGGCAGGAAATTCAGATCTGGATTTTTTTTTGCTGTCTAAGTTATTTTTAGGGTTTTATTAAATTGAGTGTATCAAAAAAGTGTAATGTCAGGCTTTTCCTAGCCAGATTCTGGATTCTATTACTGATTTCTAATATGATAACTGTGAAGGATTTACACAGTAGCTAAATGCTGGAGTGTTGAAATCAAAGGGGAACAACAGACTGAATTACCTACAAGGGTTGAGCATTTGGGCAAACTCAGATTTTGCTTTGTCTTGAGTAGCTGTTCTTGCAGAACGGAAGTTTGTATTTTAAGGCCACATTTCTGAGCAATACAGAGGCATCCATGAGGCTATCATCCATGAGGCACTTGGACAAATATAGATGGTACACAAGATCAAATGACAGTGGTTCTTATCTATTCTCCATTATACAATGGTTACATGAAGAGCACGGGTTAGGATGACTGCTAATGCACCTTAGTGTAGGTAATATAATTCAAATAGAATGGTTGAACCAATGTTATGGTAGTGATCATACAGACACACAGCCCACCTCTCACTACTAGACTACCAGGGATTGGATAGATACATACTACAAGATCACATAGTGCTTTCAGCACTAGATTACCAAGGATAAGATATACAGATACTAGCTCCTCCCTTTAAAACAACCAGTGCTCTCATAGATATATACCAACTGACTGCCAGGTATCATCATGAGACCACAACATTTATACATCACTGGACTACTAAGGATTAGCCATATAGTAACTATGTGGCCACACACCTTCTGCTTATTTAATGTTAAAATATTAATACATTTTTATGGGACATGGGTTTCATTTTTAAAAAAGGCTTTGGCAAATGTACTAGTTTAAGGATCTCAATTGTTCTTTCTAAAGAATATATCTCCTCTATGAACAGAAAATCTACTTGTACTGGGCCCCAAACATTTGCTGTAGGAGTAAATCTAATGTTTGCTATTAGTTAGACTTACCCTTGCATGTTTAGGTTTTTAAATTTTGTAAGGTTCTCAAAATTCCCACCTTCCCCCAAGGTTATTAATAAAAGGGACCCTCTATGGACAATTTAAAAAGGGTACCCAAAAAGATGGCGTCCGCACCTCGTGACCAAAGCCTGTAAGATTTTAAAAGCATGGACTCTGCAGCACAAGCAGGCAGCTTTGGGAAATCGAAACTTAAAATGCATTTCTGTGAAAAGGACTTTGTGTTTGAAAAGCCAGACAGCTAGGCAAACATTGAATATGCATTGCGTCAGATCAAAACAGATCAAGCCCAGTTAGGCCTAACCATAAGGCCATTAGTTTGTCCGCATAAATAATTGGAAACAGCTCAAGGGAGCCACCAAGGCGGGACAGGCCGATTAAAATGCATTAATGACAATACAACCCAGCCACCGGGGCCATCAGTTGTGATAAATGGTCATCTAAAGCCAGTTAACTTAGATTGGTATAATTATATTAAACGAGCCCACCTAAATTGGACAATGGACTGACCTGATTTGGCGCGCAGATAAGGGCTTTCAACAGGAGTATAATTATAGACCCATTGGTAGCCACGTTGCTCTTCCTCCTGCGCTTGCTACCTGGCCACTGCCCATGTCTTCCCCAAATCCATCAGGGACGCCCGGTACAGCACCAGGCGAACACGGGCAGACCAGGCCAGACGAGACAAGACGAGATGAGATGAAATGAGACGAGATGACCTGGAAGAAGATTGAAGAATGCTTTGAATAATCGGGCCTTCAATCCAGCGTACCTGCGACGATCTTCATGCAAAATGCAACTGCCACCCGAAGAAGAAGAACCATCATCCCTGCGAGGTAAAGTACCCAAGCAAAGACTTTAATCTCGGGGTACTTTACCGGGACGACACCCTTGCAGCACCCTAAGACCACGTGGTGACGGCAGGCCCCAGAGAGCAAAAAGAGCGAACCCCCAAAAAAAATGCAACCGGCTTAATCGACAGGTTTTCGAACTGTCGAAGGGACCCCATTAGTGAGCATGAATTCCTAGCCCCTCTTAGCTTAATCTAGTAAGGTATTATAGGTGGGATAAGGGTTAAGGGATTTTATTAATGTGTGTTGTTCCCTTGATGTGCCATGTGTTCCCCATTCCCATTTGAGTACATTCTTCTGATAAGCCTGTAACTACATAGTGATATTTCAGTATTTGTAATTTTATTCCTGTTTTAATAAAGTTCACAGTTTTCTTGCACCAAACCAATTGTCTACTCGTTTTCTGTATCGCCACCTGTACCTAAGTCCAGTGTCGAGAACCCAGGGGTGTGGGAGCGATTCAAACCGCTCACAGGCAGTCAGGGGCATAACCGACTGGGCACACGCTACCCCCTACAGAAAATGGCGACCGCAGCAGGACACCAGCAACAGGGTTGCGATACAGTAGACAATGGTTCGGATGAGCAACCATGATGGAGGAAAGGATTTCTGATTATGTGTTTAGCAAGGTGAATATCACTAAGAAGTGGTCACCACTCTGTTAAGGGCTGGGCGTCCGGTAGATGCAGCAGCTAAGTGGACAGAGGGGAAGGAACACAAGAAGTCTTTAGAGAAGGCAGTCTGGCTGATGTGTTTCAAAAAGCAGGTCCAGCTTTTGGACAGGCTCATTGCAGCACAGGCAGCCGAGTTAAAGGAGTCAGCCCTGGAGATCCAGGATAAGGCTCTAGCAGGGGAGAAGTTAATGGTAGCATTGCAGGCCCTGAATCAGGAGCGATTGTATTTAATGGGAGAACACAGGCCCAATTGGAATACCTACAGTGCCAAGTCACCGAAGCCAAGGGAAATGAGTTAAGGTTGCGGGAAAAGAACGCCCGCTTGGCAAGGCAAGTTAGGGAGCAGGAGGAGAAAGTACAGGAGGTAAAGGCAGCTTACAAGTTAGTGAGCGAATAGGGGTTTGAAGATGCAGATCATGGCCCCTGCAAGGAATGGATAGAAAGTCTGAACCTGGCCCTGAGGAAGGCAAAAGGCATGGTGTGCCTCATAAGCCCAAAGGCAGGTCAGGCAGATTTTATGGGGAACGAGGGGAGGACAGTTCAAATATCACTGGTAGTGCCCAGGGACGACCCGGTTGAGGAACAGGAGGTCTCACAACCGCCAGGTTTTAGCGAGGCCTGGCAGCAAGGAGGGGTGGAGCCAGAGGTGGAAGCGGAGGTGGAGCAACCCCCGCCAGAGAGGTCGGAGCCGGGACCGATGTGCCCAGCCCGGCATCGGAGGTTCGGCCCACCCGTCAATGGCGACGATGAGGGACCCCTCCAAAACCAGTTCGTATTACCCTATAGCACCCAACAGCTTAGGGCTATGGTGAGCCATATCCCGAAACTATCCAAAAAAGGGGACCCCTCGATCCACTTCAGGGAAGTAGAGCAGGCAGCCAGCGTCAACGACTGCGATGGCACTGAGCAGGCCAAAATGCTGCTATTCTGCCTGGAGAGTAGGCTCCTCCAGTCCCTCTCTGACGAGTGTAAGAAGGGGCAGAGCGGGTATGAGGCGCTCAGGGATGAAGTTCTAGAGGCCATGGGGATGAATGAGGGAAGTCCTTTCTCCCGTGTGGAGAAGACGGTCCAGCTTGCAGGGGAAACCCCGCAGGCTTTTGCGGACCGGTTATGGCCGGTGTACCAGAGGGCCTGTCCGGGGACGCCGAACCGGGTGTTCCTGAACGGGGATCCCCTGGCCCATTGGCTCTGTTGCCTGGTGGCGAACAGCTTGCCACAGGTCCAGGCCAAGGCAGAAGTCTGGTTCGACCCCAAGAACCCCCAGACCACCAAACTTACGGTGATCAGACAGTTGACTCTAGCCTATAAGAACGGTAGGGGAACCGATGCACACCCACCCAAGGGGAAGGTGCATGAGGTAAAACCCGGACCGGGTAGGAAAGAGTGGCACCAGGAAGGGAATAACACCCCCAACACAAAGACAAATTGTTATGGGTATGGGAAGGATGGTCATTGGAGGAAGCAGTGCAAAAACCCTTGGAGAGACAACAAGGGAAAGAACTCCGCAGCCCCAGCCCAAAAGGTGGAGGCGGGAATCCCTCCCGCCGTGGTCGAGTCAGTGTTGGACGTCATGAGGTCCATATTGACTGGCCAAGGGAGGGTAGCAGCCACTACAGGTGCGCTGACCCCATCCGCCCCATCCAACCCATGGCCCTGGCTAGAACCAGCGCAGCCTGTCAACCTGTGTCCCTTTGAAAACAATGAGGGGAGCAGGCCCTGTGTTAAGATACGGGTGGAGACAGTGCCTGGGAGATATTCGGTGGACACTGGAGCTTCCAGCACGGTGGTCCATCCGGAAGACCCGACCAATCCACCCGGGTCTAACGAGGTCCCATTTAGCCCAATGGGAGTCACAGGGAACGAGCAGGCTGGAGAAATGGACAAACTTTTGGCCATAGTTTTAGGATCCCTCCCTACCACGTGGGAGGATAAAAAAAGGACCAACGAGGTGGCCGAGCAGAGGGCTAGGGAAGGAGTGTCTTGGGATCCCGGTAGAGCAGGCCCGGTAGCCACAGTCCAGGACAAGGGCGGCACACGGGGGTAGCTTTGGCCCCGAACCTAAAGCAGGTCCAAGCCCAAGATCCCGTCTGTAAGGCCGTCCCGGTAGGGAAAGAGAACGGGGAGTCCCTAGAAGGCCCGTTCGGGGCAGCGGACGAGGTTTTAAAACAGGCTGCTGGTTATATTAATCAGTGCAAACTGTTTAAACCCGAAAGGAGAAAACAGCCAGTTGGGGTAAGGCCTGAGGATAGAGATCCTCAGCCTGCAGCAGGAGCGAGTTCACAGACTGCACAGGCAGGCGCTGTGGCTTGTTTAAGGGGAGGGGCCATCCCGCCCACCGTTTGGGACACCCCCCCCTCTTCTGGGATCTAGAGGAGGAGGGACCCGAGGGCGAAGACCCCGCCCCTAACCCAGGTGTAGAGGAGGAGGGACCTGAGGTCGAAGACCCGCCCCCGGACCCAGGTTTGGGACCTGGGGGCGGAGACTCTCAGCCTGCAGCAATAGGCTGCGAAGAGTTATCTGCCCCTAGCCCAGGTTCGGGAGAGGTGAAGACTGAGAGCAGAGGTCCCCGGCCAGCGGCAGTGGTAAGCCCACAGGCCGCACCGGGGGGGGACAGCGGTTCGGGTTAAAGGCCCACCGGCCAAGAAAACCCCACCCGCCAAAGTCCCTAGAACGTCCCCACGGACGCCCCAACCCAGGAAACCCTGGTCACCAGCAAACCAGTTTAAAGGGACAGCCTCCTGAGTCAGGGGGAAGTCAAAGGACAGAGGTCCCCAGCCGGCAGCCACGGGTGGCGAGGGACCAACAGTACAGGACAGTGCGGCCACGCCGGAGGGATCGGTGTGCCGCAGCCCAACCAGGAATTAGCCTGGCCGCCTGGAGACGGGCGGCGGATGTACATAGTTTAGGTAAATTTAAGTTTTGGTTATTGTTAAGTTTAGGTATTTAGCTTAAGTTTGGGTGTTTTAGCTTAAGTTAAGTAAGGTGATGGGTAGTTTTAATTAAGTAGTAATCTGCTAAGTGTGTGTATATTTGAGTTGAGGTCGCGAGACCCGACTATGCTTCACCCAAGCCAGAGAATCTCTTGGGGACCTGGCTGTATGTTTTTGTATCTGTTGCAGAAAGACTTTTCGGATGAAGGGGAACGTAATCCTACTCACCCTGATAGGACTGAGCCTTGGAAGGAGGGGCGAGGTGGAGGACTCTTACATCTATGGGTGCTCAGGAGACAGGGCACCTATAGCAACCGACGGAAGCGGCGAACGGGATGTGGAGGAGACCGTTGTCTATGTCCACGAGGGAAAGTGTCCAGGGTGGCTGGGGTCCAATTCGTCTCAGTACTCCAGCCAGACCGGGTTCACGTACGGGGAGGCCTCCCTCCTGTGCCCCAGGGTATGGGTCGTTACCACAAGGGTCAGCGTCACCATAGGGAAACGTGTATGGTTAACGTGCAAGGGACACATTCCTCGGGATAGCTGATGGTGGCTCAGGAAGCTGAGCAAAGATATGAGATATTTACCGGAGTGGTGCCCCAAAGAAACAGAGCAGCTATACCAGGCCCTATTAAAGGACATGTTCAGGAAGTTTTATGAGTTCGATTTCGCCAATGTCGACAAGACCAAACTGTACACCACACACCGCGAGTTTTTGGGTAATGCAGGGAGAAAAAGAAGGGGAGTATGGAATGATGTTTTTACTGCGTTTAACACTGGGTCCTCTGTCATCAACAGTTTGGATGACATAGAGCTGCAGACCCAGGTAAACGTTTTAAAAACACAGTTAAGGAAGATATTAATGGATGAGAACAAAATAGTGGGCTCGGAGTTGCATGAGGACCAGGCCATGACGGTCCATTTAAAGGAGATTATAGCAGAGTTGGAGAAGCACGCAAAGACCGTAAATGCCCTCATAAGGGAGGACAGAAATGCTTCCGACCAGGCTGCGCAGAACGAGGTGTGCGTGCTCTATGGGGCATGGTTGCTGGGTGAGGGCCGCAGTAATCTGGAGGATTTAAAACAGGGTTTAGTCCCCTCCTGGATCAGCCACATGCACCTCGCAGCCCTCCATCCGTTTGAGAATGCATTAAGCCCGTGTCAACTCCGGCTAGCTTCCGAAGCCTACCCAGTCCCAGTGGATTGTGGACGGTCCAACCACACGATCATGGGAGTAGTAGTTAGGATGCCAGTCATGGGTAGGACAGCCCGACCCACACCAGTATACAAGGTAGAGAACATTGGAGTCATTCAAGGGGGTGCACACATTCGTTTCACAGTGGTCCCACCTTATGTCATAAAGTTGGAGCACGCTATGACAGGTACTGACCTCTCAGGGTGCCAGAGCCAGGGAGCACACAGAATCCTGTGTCCCCAGCACTTGAATGCCTATTCAAAACCACAGTGTGGGTTCAGAGCTGCTGGCGTGAAACCTATAAATTGTACCATGGAGGCAATGGCACAAGGCCATGTTCCCCCACAGGTAGCATATATAGGAGGTGGGACACATTGCGTCACCACAGGAGCGCCCCACTACCAGCATGGACAGCATAACTGGTGTCCGGTTAGTGACAGCAGTTTCTGTTTTAAACCCGAGGCAGAAATTCAAGTGGCCCAGGAGCGAATTGTCCCCATTCCTGAACCCTCCACTGTTCACATCACTGGAAAGGAGAATTTTACCAACCTGCAGAAGTATGTAGCACACTTTGGCTATGAAATTCCCCCTCTCCCTGAACACCTTACCAAGATACTCAAGGCCGTTATAGTTTCACAGAAACATTTTTACACTCTAGAGCAGAAAACAGTAGAGATAAGGGCTAAGATATTGGATATTGTGATTCCACCCTGGTGGGACATTTTCAATAACATAGAGGTCCCTTCGTGGATCAGGCTGGCTTCCCACATTCTCATGGTTTGCCAGTTAGGGATATTATTGTATCTAGTCTGCACTCAGTGAAAAGGGAAAAGGTCAGATGCTAGAATTCCAAAACCAGAGGATCTGGAAGGAACATTATGTGAAGTTGGAGGGAGATACGCCTGTTTGAGTTTTTTTGTATTTTTGATTCAAGATTGTTGTTTTTTTGTTTGTTGTTTTTAATAAAGATTTTGCAATGCGTTGTTAATAAAGATGTATGTGTACCAAGTGGTGCAGGGGTGTTGGACCCCCTCCGTGCTTGGATGTGTGTAAAAGACTGTAATTATTCTATGTATGCTTATGTACACTACATTTTCGCGGAATGGGAAGTGCATGTGTCGTGGGATCATGGATAGGTAATTACAGGGGAAGATTGACTATTGTAGAAGTGCCTTACTTCTTAGCTCTGGGTAATGACTCAATACACACTTGGATTCATCAGACAGACAGGCCTTTTATTTCACTTCTTGCAAGGGGAATCAGCACCTCTACTCAAGGGGTGAGGCTACTATTCCAATGATACAGCGTAAGCGTTCCATATTTATACAGTGTAACAAACAAGTTTAATTGACATTCCTTTGTTCCTCAATCAGGATACATTTTAGATTAATCATTAGGTCTTATGACATATTGACAGAAGGATCCTGGACACATAAGTCAATGGTTAAGATATAACAGGATATGAATCGTGTAACCGAAGGTCCTCCTTAATCTTAATCATGTATCTGGAGACTAGGTCTAACAAGTTATTGGGTCACTGGGTACTTCAAATGAAACCCATTGTTTCACTTCTACATTCTCATTAGGTGGGCAGACATCTGTTCTTGGCTGTAATCCAGGTACGTGCAATAGCTCTAGTTACACATCGACTCTTTACCTGTGTCAAGTCTGAAAACTTTTACCAAGCAAACACTTGAAATTAACCCCTTATAATATGTAGATTTCCTCATTCCCCCCTTTTGTCCTTTCTAAGGACAATCTATTTCGCTAAGTTTAAGAAATTCTACATCTAAGGTCTCATCCTTAATATCCTCATATTCAGACATCATTGGTACTGGAGGAGTTGACGTTAATAAGGAAAGGACTTTTATACACAATAATTTTAAACAACCAATCAATAAACGAATTAAAATTATTATCATCACAATTGCGATTAAGGCTTCCAAAATTTGCTTTCCTAGTGCTCCTCCCCACCCTGAAATCCAATCCCACATGGACCACTGTTCAGGTTGACGTAGTTTCTTTATGGCCTCCTTTATGTGGTTTACCAGGTTGGTGATATTTTCTGAGCTATCTGGGATATAGGTGCAACATTCGGTTTTTATGATTGCACATGTGCCCCCTTTTGCCAACAAATAGTCCAGAGCCATGCGGTTTTGTAAGGCAACAGTGCGCAAAGCCACCATTTCTGCGTTTACATCACTAAGAGCATCAGCAGTATCATTGGCTATTTGTTCCAACACTGCTGCCATGTTTATAGATTCTCTTGCTAACTTCCCTGTTCCATACCAGGGAAATGCTATAGCAAAGAACCTTTCAGTTTCTGTAATGGCTCGTTTTACTCGTGTCCCAGGGTGGCTATCCAAAGATGAAATATGATGTATATAGGGCACTACATATCCCAAATAACATGACCCAGTCCAATTTTGTGGTAACCAAGGGTATGCTCTATGCCCACAGATGAAATAGGTGTTATTATAGGCTTCAAATTTGTTCCATATCTGGTGCATCATTCCTATTCCTTGTTCTCCTTCCCAGGTTTTTTTTATACTAGTCAAATTTTGTACTGTGGACAGGTTCCACCATCCCCAATAGGGCCATTCGACTGCACCCGGTGGTTTAGTAGTAGTTTTAGTCAAAGTGTAGTTACATTTGCACTCACTCCATCCAACCATCAATCCTTCTCCATTGTCGTTTACCAGACAGACTTCTCCTTTTGTTTTATTTACGGTTCCCATTGACGTCACTAATAGACTCTTTGGATTCCTTTGATTATTATATTGGGGATGAAACCACCCTTCAAATTTTATAAGGTTGTATCCTGCATCTTTCCATTCATTTTCCAATTGATCTGGGTTTAAACCATTTTGGGACACTGTACCAGGGGCATCCTCATTGTTCCAGGTAGTATTAGATTGTAATAACCACCCTACCATCTCCTCCATTCCAAAGGGAATGGGCCGTAGGGGTATTCCACCCTCTGCATGTATAGGGGTGTGACTGCATATCCAGCATTTAGTAAGGTTCTGTCTTTTGGCATACAAATAACTCATGTATAGCCATGCTTGTTTAACAGCCTTCTTCCTCTTCTTCCCTGTTTCTTATCTGTCCTATTAAGTTTTCTTTTCTGAGTGGCTAATGTTGAAATAAAGGGCTGTGTAACTGGATTGTTACAAAACATTGGCCTGGCCATCAGGGCCAGTCCTCCCTTTGGATTACCACTACAGATAACTCCTTCATTCGCAATTCTTTCACTTGGTGACACAGTATCGGGGCATGTAACCCATAGCTTATCAAGCTTCTGTCCACTATCTTCTTCTACTATCTTATTCTGCCTAATCCTAAGACTCAGGGGTTGATACGGGGGTACCTGCATAGTGTGATCCTGAAGCTGAACCTTCATAGTCTCGTTATAGCATATAATATAAAAGAAATCACTGTTTAAATGTACACATTCTTCTATGCATGGTTTGCCCTTCAGGGGATCTGGGTAAATCAATATGGCAGTTTCAATTATCGTTGACAAAGAGAACAGTCTTGTTAAAGTCCAAATCCAGTTCATCTTGGCAGTGTATTGTCTTCAACTGATGCCTTCTTACAATGGGACGCATGTATCCATGTTGGTCGCTCCTTTACTTTCACAGCGGTGTTTGTGGTCAGGAGTACTTGGAAGGGTCCCTCAAATCTGAGTTGAAGGCTATTCTTTCGCTTGAAGATTTTTATATAGACGTTATCTCCTGGCTCGAAAGTATGGCACTTTCCTTCAGCGGGATCGACCTGGGCTTCCTTCACCTGTTGATGGAAACTAGAAATGCATTTGGTTAGTGCAATGCAATAACTCAACATATCTTCCTCCATTTTATGAATGTCCATTTGTTTAGCTGTTAAAGGCGCCAAAAAGGGCAATCTTTGTGGTCTTCCCATGACGATCTCGTGAGGCGACAATCCTGTAGTTCTGCTGGTAGCAGACCGCATTGTCATTAAAGCTATGGGTAACAGATCAACCCATTTAAGTCCAGTTTCTTTACACAGTTTTGCAAGCTTGTTTTTCAGCATCCCGTTATATCTTTCCACTGGTCCAGCTGACTGTGGATGATAACTGCAATGGAGGTGCTGGTTAATCTGTAAAGCTTTGCATAGTTCCTTAATCACTGTTCCCGTAAAATGGGACCCATTGTCACTTGACAGTTTTGCTGGTATCCCAAAGCGAGGCACAATGTCCTTCAATAAACATTTAGCAACAGTGGTGGCGTCACTCTTTCTACAAGGAAACGCTTCAATCCATCTTGAAAACATATCAACAATAACTAATACATATTTAAAGCTCATGCACACAGGTAGTTCAATAAAATCCATTTGCAAGTGTACAAAAGGACCCATGGGGTTTGGATGGGATGCGGGCTGTACCTTCTTTATTTTTTTTTCTGCATTCATGGTCTGGCAGATTATGGGCCAGAAATTCGCGGCCAAAGGCGTGAGTGCGCTCGGGGTACTCACGCATCTGGCCGTTGGAAATGCCGGCGTTCAGCATGAACAGCGCATGCGGGGAATGCCGGCATTTCCAGACCTCGAGCGCGTGCGACTGCACAGGCAGCGCTTGCGCAGTGAACTTCGTAGATTTCATTCATGAAATCCGTGAGGGTAAGTCCTCAGAAGTTACACTTGAAAAAAGCAAGTGTAAAGTGGTTCATTGGCTGCGGAGGAAGAAACATTTTATCGTGGAGCTTCTGAAATGCAATATTTTTGTTTGGGAAAGGGAGGGAAGTTATTTTAAGAAATTTTAAGTAAGTTTTAAAGTTAAAATTTTTTTTTTTTAAAGGGTTTTCAGAACGGTAGGTAGAAGGAGCAATTGTGGCTGTGTGAATGGAATGTGAGAATGAGTTATGTATGTATGTCCACATATATTCCTTTACGTATATGTATGTATGTTTTATATTCCTTTACTAATGTGTATGAATGTATGTTTTTAATTATGATTTTCAAATAAGTTACTTTCTCTGAAAGTCATAACTAAATAATACATTCATACACATAAGTAAAGGAATATATACATAACACGCAAAGGAATATATACAGACATACATACTTTCAGAAGCTCCACGATAAGAAATATCTTCCTCCGCAGCCTCTGGAGCAACTGTACCCATGCTTTTTTCATGTGTAAGTTGTAAGGACTTGACCTCACTGAAAGCAGTAATGAAAGCGGCGAATTATACTGCGCACAAGCTGCCTGTGCAGTCGCACGCGTTCTGCCTCTGAACCCCTTCGTTCAGAGGACAGGAAATGCCGGTTTTCCCCAAAAGCACTGTGCATGCTGAAAACCGGCATTTCATCCGGCCAGATGCGTAAGTACCCCGACCGTACTCGCGCAGTTGGAAGGGAATTACTGGGCCAACATTTTACATGTCAATAAAATGAAAAATTTAACAATTGCACGACTTGCCCCCTCGCATCTGCGACTGAGGGTCCAAGGAGGTGCATTGCGCAAGAGGTCATCATCGTACGTATCCTCACACTGTTCCCTTTGGGGAACTGTATGAAGTGGTGGAAGGATTTATGGCCGTGATTAACGCTCATTCCGTGACCGTAACCATCTTTGAACCAGCCATTAGGGTGGTTAGTCCTATGGCGGGAGGGTTTTACGGGCTCCCACAACCCATCTGAGGGGGGGGGGCCACCAACACCCACGGACGCAAGTATCCCGCTGGATGTCCACCCAGAATTTAAAGTTGGAACTCCGACTCCACTTGCCGGGATTGTCTGGAGTGGGGTTCAAAACCCTACTCCTTCTGGCCCAGCGGCGGGGATGCTTACTGCTACGCAAAAGGCCCACTCCGCACAAAAGGTGACACCCATACGTTTCCTGCGCCTTTTCCCTCCCCGTGACTGGAGCCCTATGCTGCCATTTCACGTTGCTAATTGGATTGGGCCTTTGTCATAGCGGTAGGATCCCCGCCGCTGGGCCAGATCAGGGTAGGGTTTCGAACCCCGCTCCAGACAGTCCCGGCAAGTGGAGTCGGAGCTCCGGCTCTAAATTCTGGGTTGACATCCAGTGGGATATTTGCGTCCGTGGGTGTGGGTGGCCCCCCCTCCTTGTATAGCTTGTGGGAGCCCGTAAAACCCTCCCGCCATAGGACTAACCGCCCTAATGGCTGGTTCAAAGATGGTTACGGTCATGGAATGAGCGTTAATCACGGCCATAAATCCTTCCACCACTTCATACAGTTCCCCAAAGGGAACAGTGTGAAGACACCTATGACGACGACATTGCTAAATAAATAAATGGAATTAAAAAAATTCTTTTAGGGCTTTTAAAAGTCTTTAAATTGCTTTAATTCTCTTTAAAACTACTTCAGATTACTCAAAATAATGTAAACATTTAAAAAAGTTTATAAAAGTTACCAAAATCTTCAAAAAACTTCCAAAAACCTATTTAAACTGCTGCTTTGCATGTAAAAATCCTTAGCAGCTTGACAGAAACATTGGGGGCGTGTCCAGTGAAACTGAGACCTCAAGGGGCGTGTCTCACTTACACTGCACGCTCCTGGCTTCGCGCTGGCTGCACTCTTGGGCGGCGTGACGTCATACGCTGCCCGGGATTCTTCTTTTTCATTCACCAAGTCCAGGCGTCCCTGGAGCTGATCGTCAGTAGCGCGGGGTAAGTGTAAATACGGGGCTTGCACGCGCTGCAAGCCCCGTTCTGGAATTTCTGGGCCAATACAATTTTCACAAATTTGTTTTGCCAATTTTGAGATTCCTGGTGCATACCAGGTCTTAAGGATATAGTCCGCCATCCCCCCTTTGCCTGCATGGGTGAATTTATGAACACATCGGGCAATTGGTGATAGTAATGATTTGGGTGCCACCATGCGGCTGTCATGATGAACCCATAAGCCGCCAGTGTTTTTAAAACAATGATTAACAACCCATTCCTTTACTTCATCAGAACTGGCCCTATCTTGATGGGTCAGCACATCATCTAAGGATGGGGGCTGCAGTATCTCTGGCTTTTCCCTAACAGGGAAGGCTGAAACTTGTCGTTCAGTACTTGATATAGCTACTGACTTAGCAGCGCTATCTGCAGCAGCGTTTCCAAGCGCAACCTCGTCCAAATGCCCCGTGTGCGCTTGGCACTTAATAATTGCAATCTGCTTACGTCTCTGAATAGCTAGTAAAAGATTTTGCACTTCTTGTGCATTTTTAATCTGGGTTCCCGAGGAAGTCAGGTAACCGCGAATTTTCCAAATTTGTCATGCTCATGTCCAATAGTGGCCTGGTTATTTCTGAATAGTTCAATAGCCAGTCATTCCTAGAAAATGCTTCATTTCTCTTTTAGTTTTTGGCAACGATGTGTTGCAAACGACCTTTATTCTATCCGGCGTTAACTCCCTGTTTTAACAATGATTCCATCACTGGCTCAATTCCTTTTTCTGCTTTCTCTGACAATGGATACTGTGCAGCTGGATTAATTGTAACTTTATAGGGCTGTGCAGTCTAATAGTTAGGAGGTATTTTAAATTTAAAAACGGCTGATAATCTTGTCCTGTTTTGTCATAGCAGGCCGTGCAGTGCAATTTTGAATGCCATTTAGCAAATGATTGTAGCATTCATTTTGCACAGCAAGTCTCTTCCACATAAATTCATAGAGACATCTCCTGTTAACAGAAAGGAGTGTTCTTCCTCACATTCTTCTACTTTTACTGTGAGGGGAGTCGATTGATTCAAGCGTTGTAGTATTCCAGCCAATCCAGCTATCGGGGTCTTTTTCCCATTAATAGGCATTCCTTCAGAATATCCTTTCCCTAACACCGAAAAGGTTGCTCCTGTATCTACTAAAATGACATAGGTCTCCCAGCTATTTGCATTTTAATTTCAGGTTCGCTGCGTGAATTTAAAGAAACAACGGGCATTTGGTGGTCTGTGGCGCTTGGGGCTGCTGGTGTCAGTCAGTAATTCTGATCTCTATTTCTCCTAAATTCCTGTCCATTTGTAGGGTAACCTCCTGACTGGTCCGAAAAAGGGTTATGGACAGTGAAATTAGGACCTTTATTCTCTAACGGAGGTCCATTATTGGAGGTTTTGTTCTGACGATTTTTCGCAGGGCATTGGTTTGCCCAATGTCCGGGTTGTCCGCAATTGTAACAATTACCAGATCGTCCATACCCTCTTACTCTACCACGTCTTCCTCTATATTCCCCTCTATTCATCCTTCTATAGTTACCTTGTTATCCTACCATAATAGAGGAGAAAGGTGTTCTTCGGGGTAATTAATTTTTTTCTTCTGACTCAACAAACATAGAGGCAGTCTTTTTATCTGGCTGTTCTCTATTTCTCTCTTGTCCGTTAAACATTCCTCGAGGCAATAATTCTTTCTATGTTAAATGAACCATCTGAGGGAAAGGGTCTAGTCTTATTTACAGTCCATTTGGACCAATTTGGTAGGTGATCAATGGATGATTGACCACAGTTCTTTAACATAAAGGCTGCTGGTGTGCCTTTCTCGGGTGGCTTACTGGTGCTAGCACCCATTTTAGCAGCTTAAATGGTTCACTTAAAACAATCTAAACTCCTGTGACAATCCGTGATCTGCGTTGTACGCCCCTACAGATCAGATTAATAAACTATTCATACGTATCAAAATTACAGTCACATCCAATCTTCTTGGTCTTTACTTCAAATCAGTGTCACAAAGTCTTTGACCATTTGTCACTTCGAGTGCCTTTAGAGTTTCGGCGCCTACTTTATGGTCCCGGCCTTCACGTGGGGCATTTGCCCTCTTAATAACCGGCCTGAGGCTAGGCGACTGAAACTCAGCACTTCCCGACTGAATTTAGTCAACTGACTGCAACAAGGTTTTTTTAAAAATATTTACAACACATTAAGACATATCCTTATGCTTTAAAACTCGAGGGTTCTCAACCCTCGTGGAAGGTATTTCTAACTGGGGAAAATACTGAATCCACAATAGCTTAGTGGATCATGTAAAAGACATCACTATTTTGTCAACCATACATTCCGCCGCGGGACTCACTTCCCCGGCTTGGGTCTTTTCCAACCCCTTCTGCAGTTTTTTTTTCAGCTTAAATATTTTAGTTAAAACATACAACAATTCCGTAACACTCTATGATCTGCGTGGGACGCCTCTACAGATCAGACATGACTAAACATTAATACATATGACAATAAACAATAAACAATACACTTGTTAAACAACAACCAAAGTGTTACTAAATCCCCAACCTATGCAGCCTTACTGGACAAAGTTGCAAAGTTGATTGATAATAACAAGTAGTTAAATACTCACTCTCATAAACATTAAACATTGACACTGTGTTTCAGACAATCGCCCACTCTTCTCTCCTTTTACCCTATTCCCTTTAGCCAAATCTTTAGCAAAAAGGGCCTTCAGTTTGTCCCAGCTAACTTCACCCACTCGCTCTCCCTCTACCCTACTCCCTTTAGCCAAATCGTTGGCAAAAAGGGCCTTCAATTTGTCCCAACTAACTTCAAGCTGGAAACTTGCTAGTTCAATTTCCAGTAAATCGCTAGCTCCTCAGTTAATCAAATTCCTGACTTAACCTTCTCTCTCAGCAAGCTGGAACCTTGCTAGTTCAATTTCCAATAAATCGCTAGCTCCTTAGTTAATCAAATTCCTGACTTAACCTTCTCTCTCTGGTACCTTTATACAGTCCTTTTCTGCACCATCCTGTTCGCGGGGCGTCAGCGCCTCATGGCTGGTCCTCTGTTCCGTTTCTGAAAGGGAAGCAGTCACAACGGCAGTTTAACCTCCGAACCTTGTGAGTCAATTACCTGATGGCAGTACTGTCCAATGGAATAAACAGACTATGCGCAGCTATGCTTCTGGCAGGGAAAGTCCCAAAAATGTGGCAAAACACCACCTTCGGCCGATGGGATTTTCCCAACCGAGCAACGTACTCGGCGTCTGTTAACTCACCAATTGGTACAGCAAGCCATCTCGGTGGAACCTCCAAATTGTAGAAGTGCCTTACTTCTTAGCTCTGGGTAATGACTCAATACACACTTGGATTCGTCAGACAGACAGGCCTTTTATTTCACTTCTTGCAAGGGGAATCAGCACCTCTACTCAAGGGGTGAGGCTACTATTCCAATGATACAGCGTAAGCGTTCCATATTTATACAGTGTAACAAACAAGTTTAATTGACATTCCTTTGTTCCTCAATCAGGATACATTTTAGATTAATCATTAGGTCTTATGACATATTGACAGAAGGATCCTGGACACATAAGTCAACGGTTAAGATATAACAGGATATGAATCGTGTAACCGAAGGTCCTCCTTAATCTTAATCATGTATCTGGAGACTAGGTCTAACAAGTTATTGGGTCACTGGGTACTTCAAATGAAACCCATTGTTTCACTTCTACATTCTCATTAGGTGGGCAGACATCTGTTCTTGGCTGTAATCCAGGTACGTGCAATAGCTCTAGTTACACATCGACTCTTTACCTGTGTCAAGTCTGAAAACTTTTACCAAGCAAACACTTGAAATTAACCCCTTATAATATGTAGATTTCCTCACTATGGAGGGTCAGAAATTTTGCTCACCTTGTAAGGATGATACTTCAAGCAAGTTTTAGTATCACAGGGGGGAGTGTAAGGTTCTCAAAATTCCCACCTTCCCCCAAGATTATTATGGACAATTTAAAAGGGGTACCCAAAAAGATGGCATCTGCACCTCGTGACCAAAAGCCTGTAAGATTTTAAAAGCATGGACTCTGCAGCACAAGCAGGCGGCTTTGGGAAATCAAAACTTAAAATGCATTTCTGTGATAAGGACTTTGTGTTTGAAAAGCCAGACAGCTAGGCAAACATTGAATATGCATTGCATCAGATCGAAACAGATCAAGCCCAGTTAGGCCTAAGCATAAGGCCATTAGTTTGTCCGCATAAATCATCGGAAACAGCTCAAGGGAGCCACCAAGGCTGGACAGGCCAATTAAAATGCATTAATGACAGTACAACCCGGACACCGGGGCCATCAGGTGCGATAAACGGTCATCTAAAGCCAGTTAACTTAGATTGGTATAATTATATTAAACGAGCCCACCTAAATTGGACAATGGACTGACCTGATTTGGTGCGCAGATAAGGGCTTTAAACGGGTGTATAATTATAGGTCCATTGGTAGCCACATTGCTCTTCCTCCTGCGCGTGCTACCTGGCCACTGCCCGTGTCTTCCCCAAATCCATCAGGGATGCCCGGTACAGCACCAGGCGAACATGGGCAGACCAGGCCAGACGAGACGAGATGAGACGAGAAGAGATGAGATAAATGAGACAAGATGACTTGGAAGAAGATTGAAGAACGCTTCAAATAATCAAACCTTCAATCCAGCGTACCTGCAATGATCTTCATGCAAAATTCAACTGCCACCCGAAGAAGAAGAACCATCATCCCTGCGAGGTAAAGTACCTAAGCAAAGACTTTAATCTCGGGTACTTTACCGGGACGACGCCCTTGCAGCACCCTGAGACCACGTGGCGATGGCAGGCCCCAGAGAGCACAAAGAGCGAACCCCCAAAAAACCGCAACCGGCTTAATCGACAGGTTTTCAAGCTGTCGAAGGAACCCCATTGGTGAGCATGAATTCCTGGCCCCTCTTAGCTTAATCTAGTTAGGTATTATAGGTGGGATAAGGGTTAAGGGATTTTATTAATGTGTGTTGTTCCCTCGATGTGCCGTGTGTTCCCAATTCCCATTTGAGTATATTCTTCTGATAAACCTGTAACTACATAGTGATTTTTCAGTATTTGTAATTTTATTCCTGTTTTAATAAAGTTCACGGTTTTCTTGCACCAAACCAATTGTCTACTCGTTTTCTGTATCGTCGCCTGTACCTAAGTCCGCTGTCGAGAACCCAGGGGTGTGGGAGTGATTCGAACCGCTCACAGGCAGTCAGAGGCATAACCAACTGGGCACACGCTACCCCCTACAATTTTTGCATTGGAAGTTGCTGAATGTGTGAGCTGATAACATCGCAGTGAGGGAAACCGGGCATCTGGGACCTGAGTGAACAGGGCAACCAACTGTGTATCTCTTTAACCAATCAGATTGAAGGATTGCGAAATTAACAGCGCAAGGACTGAGAAGGAAGTGTAAATTAGAGTGAATGAATTCAATGTCAAATCAGGTACAGAAAGAGAAATAAAGAAAGGGAAAGAAAGAATGGATTTTGAGCGAGAAAGAAAAGAGACAGAATGGAAAAGTTAAAAAAAAGTTGTTAATTTAAAATTTTACATCTTTAAAACCTCCAACAACAATTAATACCTGAAGGGTCGTTAAAAGGGAACTTGTACTTGAAATGACAAGACTTAACTTTCTGTGGCGAGTTTAATTCACATCTACCGTGCAAATACAGCAGCTTCACGCCATTCAATGTATTTCAATGGTGAGACAGACAACGAGATGCTGTTTTTCGTGAAGTTAGTGATGGAGCAGTGCAACTTGGACAGCAACTTTGAATATTTGTGTTTAATCATGCATCTACCACTCGCTTGAGGTTCCTGTAGCATAAATAATGTTGATCGGCATTAGCCTCACTGTTATTTTGACAGAAAATTTTGCCCCAATCAGACCAAAGAACCAAATCAGACTGTGTTGTAATCCTTCAGTAGAAATATGAATCCAAATGTACCATGCAGTTAAAATTCACCTACAGTTTTCCCATGTTGTGCTGTCAGGGACAGGTCCATCACATTTTAGTCATGTATCAAGAGTCACAAAGTCACATATAAAACAGTTCTACTGAAGCTGGAAAGGAGCCTGAGTCACGCACACAGGTTTTTAATTTTCTAGCAATTTTAGCTGGAAAATTGGATAAGTTCCCATTCTGGATATAACACAGGCAGGAGCAAAGTAGAGACCACTCTACTCCAATAATGTGACTTGGAGAGTGGATTTTCACACGGATTCTCCTACTCATCTTCCGTAACCCCGATGGAAGAGCCATGGAAACCCTGGAAAAATGATGGTTACAACATTGGAAGAAAGAGAAAACCCCATGGAAAATCATCGCCTTACTCTCAATCTCAGAAGGGCACACTACATTGCTGCAGTGTGAATATTTCAATTTACCACACCAACTAACTCTATAATGCCTCTTTGAGTGAGTTTGCCAATTTAGTAACCATTGTTCCTAAATTAGGGGTAGGCTCTGTAATGGGACTGAGTGCATTAGGAAACAGATTGAGACTAGCCAGTGTTATTTCAGTTGGGGCTTTTCCATCCAGTAGATAGGGAGGATCAATGTTCTTGGCTGGATTTTGAACCCAGGTCCCAGAGTTGAAAAGACTATCTGCTAAATTCACTGTCCTTCCCCCTTTCCCCATACACTGGTCCAAATGCAAACATTATAATATAATTTTAGAAAGTCAGTTATAATGAATGTGATCATTATTTTTGATGGTGACGCTGTAACAAGGGATTCATCAATACACTGATACCTCTTTTCTGTTTCTGCTGTCCGGGGGATGAAAAGATGAAAAAATAATGGGAAATCTGTTTTTACCGATGTTTGCTGTGATAAGGAAGGTCAGCACTGTGACTGGTTGATATAATAAGGGAGGAATATAAATGGTGTAATGTAAAGTGTCATCTCAAAAAGGAGATTTCAACATCAGCATTGGATCTCTGATGGTACAGATCTCTCCTAAAATAGTGGAAAATCATGCAGAGCAATGTGGATTTCATTGGACCACCTTATTGGAAATTTTGTCAAGTTTATTTTTTCCCCCTCTTTCTGAAGGTGCCAACTGTTGCTGGGATCTGGTTTGATGCATGGCAGTAGCCCTCCAATGCCTCAGCTAAGTGGCCATTTTATATATGTGGGTGCAAAAAATGAGCATTGATAGGTTAGTTGACCATTATTTGGTTATTTGTGTCAGCCTTGGCTCAGTTGGCATCGGAGTCGGAAGGTTGTGGGTTCAAGCCCCACTCCAGAGATTTGAGCACAAAATCTAGTCTGACACTCCAGTGCAGAACTGAGAGAGCGCTGCACTGTCGGAGGTGTCGTCTTTGGGATGAGACGTTAAACCGAGGCCTTGTCTGCCCTCTCAGGTGGACGTAAAAGATCCCATGGCTCTATTTTGAAGAAGAGCAGGGGAGTTATCCCTGGTGTCCTGGCCAATATTTATCCCTCAACCAACATCACTAAAACAGATTATCTGCTTATTATCTCATTGCTGTTTGTGGGACCTTGCAGTGTGCAAATTGGCTGCCATGTTTCCTACATTACAACTGTGACTCTACTTCAAAAGTACTTCATTGGCTGAAAAACACTTAAGGACGTTCTGAGGTCATGAAAGGTGCTATATAAATGCAAGTTCTTTCTTTCCTTCTTTTCATTCAAGGCATTGTAGCTCAGACCAATCTTGTTCTCAACCCAACATCAACATACATTTGTTATCCAGTAGGGCCCATTACAAAGTAATTTAAAGTGGAAACCCTAGCTGATTTTTTTTTGCCTAACCAGGGATTGCTGAAACCAATTGCAGTGCCCAACCTACTGCCCTGGTTGAGATCAGGTGTCTCAGTACAGACAGAGAATCAAACATGTGACCTTTCAGTCTGTATGCCTCAGTACTGCACCAGATGTTGCCTTTACACAGTGTGCCATCAGGGAAGCTCTTTCTCGGGGAATAATAATTGTTTTAATTACTGAGGGTGGGGTAAATTCTATCCTCTGTGTTGCAGCAAAAGTCTGTTTGTTTTCATATAAAATTCTTTGCCACGCCACAAAGAAATATTCTTGTTCTGCCCAAATTGCCACCCTGCATCTATTTAGTATAAGTACAGCCAAACTTAGCTCTTTAAAAAAAAAGTTGTTACACAAATATACACTACGTCCTTTGCACTTATATGCCCCCATTGGACAAAGGGAGAGCTGTATCTGAACTCAACGTGATCAAACTGGGAAAAAATTAAGATTTTCTCAGATAAATTCGATATGGTTGACTTTGGATTCATTTTAGTTTCCAAATATTCATGATAAACATTTCCATGTCTGAAAAATGTTATAGTTTCAACACAGATTATCCCAGTTTGCTGCTCAACCTTGCAGAAATCCAGCTTCATAAGAACGTAGGAATCCGTAGGCGCAGGAAAAAGCTTTTCGCCCCCACAAGCCTGCCCAATGATGTAACTCCTTGCTTTTCCTGAACATGTATTTTTGAAGTTAGTAACAATATTGCAGGGGCAAGGAGGTATTCCGTTTGAAAATGCTGCACAATGCATTAACGAGGAAAGAAGCCTCAACAACAGAAAAAAAATTAGAAGGAAACAGGAGTAACTGAGTTTTAAACAGAATTACTTGCTTGAGTTTCGTTCTTCATTGATAATGTTTTCAAATGGATTAGACTATTTAAGATGTAGGAGTTGGCAAATTAACATGGTTTCTTCACCAGATTTCTACATAACTGCATAATGGATCCAACATCAACAGTGCCGTTGAAAGAAAATTATTCTGTCAGCACCCATGGGATATTCTGCGTAGAAACCATAACATTTTGCAGACACAGAAATGTTTATCATGAATATTTGGTGGGTAGCAGGCCACTAATCACTGAAATATGCCATTTTTGAAGCCTGGCTTCTGTTTTAGGTGGGGAGTAGAGTACATTTTTACACAGCTGTTGGGAAATGCTGTCTGGATACAAAGGAGCGGGTCCTCATTTGTGCTGCTGTGTATGACATTTGTTTCATTCTAACTGGGCAGACATTCTTGTGGCCTGACTCAACAAAGGGTGCAGGGATGCATGTTTTATAGCAAATGCATACCTTTTGTGTACATGCTTTCTAGAGACTGATGTTGAATTTTTGTGAAGTCAGGTCCCAGATTTCTGTCATTTGATGATAAGCGATTTGCTTTGTCAATAACAACTTTTGGAATGTCTTTTTAAAAAAAAATGTTTTTAATGCATTCTTTTTTCTTGATTTACGGCTTAATATAGATTACATTACTTAGTATCTGCATGTTATACATTTACAGGTTAAGCAATAAACATTAACATTTCCTGATAACCAGGGTGCCCCCCCCCCCCCCAGTCAAAGAGGTAGGTTTTAAGGATCGTCTTTAAAGGAGGAATGTTGGAGAGATGGAGAGGTTTAGAGAGGGATTTCCAGAGCACATGAGCACTCCGCCCCTATCCAGAGAAGCTGTGGAAGTCTAGAGCCTATGTAAATGGGACAGAGACCCACATCGCAGGTCTCTACCCTACTCCTTGTCTTCTAACGGGCACTAGTGACAGGAAAATTGGCCCCTATATGTTATTGTAGTCATAATTATGCACAGCCAGAGTAAGAACTCACTTTGCAGGTAGTCATTTCCTGATCTGGATGAACAATACAGGCTTTGCAAACACACAAATTTAAATCCAAATCATCCTCAGAGATGAAAGGAAAAATGTTGGAAATGTGAAATGAAAACACAGGTCCTGAAATTCCTCAGAGTTCCATTGGATTCCCACCATAACTCCAGCAGAACCCACTAGAAAAAAGTGCTCTTTCATTATTTACTGGGTGGCTTTGTATGGGTTGGAACATCCACCTGCCCCTTACAAGGCAAATAACATCATGCTGCAGCCTTAAGTGAGGGGATGGGGGTGGGATAATGGGTAGGGAATGCCTATGTTGTGTGTTTGCACTTCCAGGATCCAGTGTAGGACTGGAGGCTAGTACACCAAGTGAGATGAGGCATTGACCTCCAAATGGGCTGAAAGAGCCCCACCAGGGGAAGAGGTCTAGGTCAGGAAGGCGCTCGGGACTCCCGTAAATGTTAAAAAAAAAATCAGGATTGGCTCCCTTATACAGGGATCTGATGAAAGAATCCAAGATGTCTGGCAACACTACACTACAACCAAAGGCAGCCAGGTGCCAGTTGTTCCAGCTGGATGGGGCAGCTGGAGATGTGCCTTTAGTAGCGTGTGCACCCATCGTTCTCATGTAAATGAGATGCCCTCTCACTGACACCACAAACTCCAGCTGGGCCAATGATGGAGGGAACTGGTGAACTTGATCCCAAGGTGACTGCCTCGATTGCATTCCATGGATTTTCGGGGCCAGAAAGAGCTAGAAATACACATTAGATTAATCAGCATCTAGAAAGAGAAAACACAAGGTAAAATGTCAGTTAGAAACCCTTCATCAGAAATGGAATCATTCTTGTTTTCATTCAGAATGTTTTATTTTAAGGATTACAGAAGAACAAATGTTTCAGTGTTATCAGGTTGTTCTAAGTTATACAAATGTTTAATCATTTAGATTTGTTTATCTGGTATTATCTCATATGATTTTATTTTGTGTTTGATTATTAATTACCACTGAAAAACTGTTAGTAACAAGAAATGAAATGTTCAGAAAAGCAGCCAAACTATTCCTCAATGTTTGCATAAAGCAATACTTTGTCCTTCCCAAATGGAAGTTCCTGCTGTAACAGTTGAATCTTCATCAGGGGAATCATTGAAGAAATCTAAAAGGTGTAGCTTGCACTTAAGGTTGGAGAGTCAACCCATGAAATACTGATGATGTCACTGGCCTGCCATTGAGCATTGGCCCATAAATTCATTAACACTAAACTGACAGGACCGGGTGCAATGCTGGTTTTACAACCCCCAGCCCGCCACCCTCCGATTTTACTCTCCATTAAAGTCAATGGAGAGTAATATTGGGAGGAATGTAAAATAAGCGTTCCACTCGATCCCATGGTTCCCCACCGCCCCCCAGCAAGTTAGATTAAAATTATCCCCATAATGTCTGGAGTTGATGGCAATGTTGGTTCATTCTTAGCACCTAACTTGAAATCACTAAATTTCTTGTCTCCTAGTTCTGGAGAGTAGATTGTTTTTTCTCTTCTGCTTCGTAATTGCATATGAAATGGCAAATAAGGCAATTTAGCTAAATTCACTTTTATTTAATGGTTCTTTCCGAATAAGAGATAGGGCTGGATCTATGCCTTCCTTAGGGACTGCACCATTATGTAGTGAGAAGGCTTACATGCTCCTATGACCCAGAGAGCTATGCTGGTGGGAGTATACCTCTTGGTAGGGTCACTCAAGCCAGATAGGTCAAAAGGTAGGATCTAGGCTGTTACAAACTTACAAATATAAACATCAACTGTTTAAAAACCATAATCTGCTGGATTTAAGGCAAGATGATACTCTGATCATATTCAAATATCTTGCTCTGGACAGATAGTAGTACAAGAAGTGGGTTACCTCATATGCAACTAGACACAAAAGACTCTAACTAACTAACTAGCTAAATAACTAGATCTGTGCAGGATGCTGCTACAGCTAATAAGAGCTCAGCAGCTTTGCATTTTCAGTCATAGTTTGTTTCTCTTGAGAGCATCAGCATAGGCGGAGCAGGCAGCACCAACCTCTATGAAATGCTAAAGGATAAAGAGAAGTTGACAGCCCAGGAGTGTAGAGACCATCACTAGAGAGCATGCAAAGCACAAGTCTAGCCCAGGCACAGGATGTACTGCCCAAAGTTTAGCTATCTGCAACTGCCCATGGACCAGCACATAAGAAGCCTCAGGCCAAGAAGAGGCTGTCACTGAACTATTACAACAGGACCTGTAAACACTGCCAGCAGTTAGAACTGCTGTCCACTGACAGTTAAAGATACTAAAGCCTTGAACTTTTACATAACATTTGGAGTTATTTCTAGTCTCAGCCAATTTGCAGTCGACCATGGCACTAGGGATGCAATAAATATCTTGTTTAAACATGCAGCTACCCAAATATAATTCCCTGTACAGCAGCAACAGCCCAAGAAAGGCAACAACATGTTCTCATTAATGGCAGTCTTCCTAAAGTACAACAGGCTAGCAATCACTGCTGGCCATAAATGCTTAACATGTTGGTTTGATGTTCCTCTATCTACTTGTTTACAAACATATATATGCCATAAGAATGTGTTAAACATTAATCTGCTATTAACATTAACTGTAATTTCTACCCTAAAGTGTCATTGATTTTACCCATGAAACACTCCACATCTTCAAACCATCAATGGCACACTTGAGCAGGAAGGTATTATTTCATGACTGTTCAGATGGTTGAGAATCATGCATGTCAACGCTCGGTATCCAGGAGTTCACACTGCTTCTACATTCTCAGACAGTCATGTGTGCCAAAACTTTTCAAGGGAGAATTAAGTTTAGATGGGTGGTTTTATGTTTTTGGAATTCTTGACTTTTTTTAAATTCTAGATATTTTTGGCCTCCATGTTTCAGTCTGCACTCATAGATGAGCCATTGCTCTCAATGTCCCAGAAAAAGTATTTTTACTGGCCTAGATATCTAAGTAAATATATAGTGTATCCAGAGAACGAACAGAGAACCCTCCTCTATTTATTTCAGTTGTTAGTTTTATTCTCTGCTTTCATGTGATCCTCCTTTACTTTTGATGACTAACACTATACAAGACTTTTAACACAGGCTATAACTAGTAGTAGCAATACAACATATAATGTTACTGTTGGTAAACTTGCCTAACTCCTGGTGTAGCAGAGAATAAAGTTAATCTCTGCTATGTTAAATTATGATTTAAATAATATTATTATGTAATGGTCCTTTTCTTTTGGTTACCATCCCTGGATGCTATCGTCCCTGACTACCTCTCTTCAAAGGCTACAGACAGACTCCCTATTTTGAACAAGTCAGGTTAATAAACATCTTCAAAAAGTGACTGGGACCAAGATGATTCAAATAACAGTTTGTTGATTGAAAAAAGTTCTCAATGAAACATACATTTCAAGAAATCCCACAAGATCTTTATATTTGAATTGAATGGCTTGGCATCTCTCTTGGATATCAGGCACAGACAAACTAGCTAACATCTGTAACAATTAAATGAATCAAGTTAAACTGAGATACAGTATTATTTTTGTGTGTGAATCTGGTTTTAATCCCTTATGTACCTTTATCGAATTGAAGAAGCCAATATCATGTTAAATCTTGGAAAAATATATCTCATATTGTCACACCTGGGCTCCTGGTAAACTTGGTTTAACCTGGGCTTCATACACTGCTGTGTAATCCCACCTTCAACAAGGTTCATTTGAGTACCAAGAGTGGACATTTGGGGTGTTCAAGTCCTGTTTTCATGCTTAGACAAGTCTCAGGAAGAGGGTGATGTACTGAATGTGTCAGAAAAAGCTTGTAATATAATTTTGGATGGTTGTATGTTTCTTAATCTGGCAATTCATAGAATCATAGGGGGAATTTTAACCCAAAAAACAGGTGGGTTGGTGTCATGTGGGAAATTGAAGTGTTAAAAATCTGAATCCCGACCAGAACCAACCTCCAACCCGCCCACTTCTGGTTTTAATGGAGGCGGGACGGGGGCGGGCAGCCAACCCGCTCCCAGAAAGCGGGTCACCCAATTACATAAGAACTTAAGAATTAGGAGCAGGTGTAGGCCATATGGCCCTTCGAGACTGCTCCGCCATTCAATAAGATCATAGCTGAACTTCGAACTCAACTCCACTTTCCCACCCAATCCCCATATCCCTTGATTCCCCGAGAGTCCAAAAATCATAAGAACATAAGAACATAAGAAGTAGGAGCAGGAGTGGGCCATACGGCCGCTCAGGCCTGCTCCGCCATTCAATAGGATCATGGCTGATCGGAACCTAGACTCACGCCCACTTCCCTGCCTGCTCCCCGTAACCCCTAATTCCCTTATCAGCTAGGAAACTGTCTATCTCTGTTTTAAATTTATTTAATGTCGCAGCTTCCACAGCTCTCTGAGGTAGCAAATTCCATAGATTTACTACCCTCTGAGTGAAGAAGTTTCTCCTCATCTCAGTTTTGAAAGGGCAGCCCCTTATTCTAAGATTATGCCCCCTAGTTCTAGTCTCACCCATCAGTGGAAACATCCTCACCGCATCCACCCGATCAAGCCCCCTCACAATCTTATATGTTTCGATAAGATCGCCTCTCATTCTTCTGAATTCCAATGAGTAGAGGCCCAACCTACTCAACCTTTCCTCATAAGTCAACCCCCTCATCTCCGGAATCAACTGAGTGAACCTCCTCTGAACTGCCTCAAGAGCAAGTATATCCTTTCTTAAATATGGAAACCAAAACTGTATGCAGTATTCCAGGTGTGACCTAACCAGTACCCTGTATAACTGCAGCAAGACTTCCCTGCTTTTATACTCCAACCCCCTTGCAATAAAAGCCAGGATTCCATTGGCCTTCCTGATCACCTGCTGTACCTGCATACTAACCTTCTGTGTTTCATGCACCAGGACCCCCAGATCCCTTTGCACTGTAGCACTTTGCAGTTTCTTTCCATTTAGATAATAACTTGCTCTTTGATTTTTTCTGCCAAAGTGCATAACCTCACACTTTCCAACATTATATTCCATCTGCCAAATTTCTGCCCACTCACTTAGCCTGTCTATGTCCTTTTGCAGGTTTTTTATGTCCTCCTCACTCACTGCTTTCCCTCCCATCCTTGTATCATCGGCAAGCTTGGATACGTTGCACTCGGTCCCTTCCTCCAAATCGTTAATATAGATTGTAAAGAGTTGGGGTCCCAGCACTGACCCCTGCGGAACACCACTAGTCACTGATTGCCAACCCGAGAATGAACCATTTATCCCAACTCTCTGTTTTCTGTTAGATAGCCAATCCTCCACCCATGCCAGTATATTACCCCCAATCCCGTGATTTTTTATCTTGTGTAGTAATCTTTTGTGTGGCACCTTGTCAAATGCCTTTTGCAAGTCCAAATACACCACATCCACTGGTTCCCGTTTATCCACCCTGTTTGTTACGTCCTCAAAGAATTCAAGCAAATTTGTCAAACATGACTTCCCCTTCATAAAACCATGCTGACTCTGTCCGATTAAATTATGCTTATTCAAATGTCCTGTTACTACTTCCTTAATAATGGACTCCAACATTTTACCAACCACAGATGTTAGGCTAACTGGTATATAGTTCCCAGCCTTTTGTCTACTTCCCTTTTTAAATAACAGCGTTACATTAGCAGTTTTCCAATCTGCTGGGACCTTTCCTGAATCCAGGGAGTTTTGGAAAATTACCACTAATGCATCCACAATCCCTACTGCTACTTCTCTCAAGACCCTAGGATGTCGGCCATCAGGTCCAGGGGATTTATCCACCTTTAGTCCTATTATCTTACTGAGTACCACCTCCTTAGTGATTTTAATCATGTTTAACTCCTCCCCCGCTATAGCCCCCTGTTTGTCCAGTGTTGGGATATTTTTAGTATCCTCCACTGTAAAGACTGATACAAAATATTTGTTCAGCGTTTTTGCCATCTCCATGTTCCCCACCATTAATTTCCAGTCTTGTCCTCTAAGGGACCAACATTCACTTTAGCCACCCTTTTTCTTTTTATATGACTGTAGAAACTCTTGCTATCTGTTTTTATATTTTTTGCTAGTTTACTTTCATAATCTATCTTCCCTTTCTTAATTAATCTTTTAGTTATTCTTTGCTATCTATCTCAGCCTTGAATATACTCAATGGCTCAGCATCCACAGCCCTTCAGGGTAGAGAATTCCAAAGATTCACAAACCTCTGAGTGAAGAAATTCCTCCTCATCACAGTCTTAAATGGCCTACCCTTATCCTGAGACTATGCCCCCTAGTTCTAGACACTCCAGCCAGGGGAAACAACCTCTCAGCATCTACCCTGTCAATCCCCCTCAGAATCTTCTATGTTTCAATGAGATCACCTCTCATTCTTCTAAACTCCAGAGAGTATAGGCCCATTCTATTCACACTCTCGTCATAGGATAAACCTCTCATCCCAGGAATCAATGTAGTGAACCTTCATTGCACTGCCTCCAAGACATGTATGTCCTTTCTCAGATAAGGAGACCAGAACTGTGCACAGTACTCCAGGTGTGGTCTCACCAAAGCCCTGTACAATTGAAGTAAGACTTCCTTACTCTTGTACTCCAAACCCCTTGCAATAAAGGCCAACGTGCTATTTGTCTTCCTAATTGCTTGCTGTACCTGCATGCTAAATTTCTGTGTTTCCTGTACTGAATATTATAATGAGGCTGCTGTGCCTCAGATTTAACATCCATTTTAAATTTAACTGTCGCTGGTCGGGCTTTGCAGGCCTTGTGAAACCCGCCAGCTAAAGTAAGGCGAGGACTGCTGGATCCTGGAGGTTATTGCCTCTCCACTTTCCTCCTGGATCCAGCGTCCCTGCCTAACCCACCCCCCACCGTGATCAGAGACACTCCCATGAGGCTTGTGATACCCCGCCCAGGCCTCCGATCCCAGCCCTCCGAATCCCCCCAGATCTAGGATCACCCCACGAGGCCACTCCACCATCCCCCTACCTCCTCCAGCCCTCCGATGTCATCTGCCTCCCCCCACCCCGCTCCTCCCCCCCACTCCTCTGGCCCTCCCCGTGCCCCTCCGTCCCCCGCCCCCGACCACCCCCCAGCCCACACGTGATCCCTCCCTCCCTACTTTCTGTGGCCTAGTGCCACAGGCCAACCTACCTGCAGCCAGTCAGCCTCTCAAACTGGCTGGCTGTGGGTGGAAAACAGGTTTCAAACGCAAATCAGGCCCTGCCGTTAAATTCGCAGGGCCTGCAGGAAACCCGTTCTCCCGGGTTTCCCGACCACTTCCGAGCCCCCCACTCCCAAACCGCCAAATTATTAAAATTCAGGCTATAGGGTCTAACAACTCAGAAGGAGGCCATTCAACCCATTGAGGGCAATTTTGTGAATGGGGGCGTGTTGGAGGCGGGACTGCTGCTTGTCGGGTTTTAGTCCCGCCTCCATCGACTTGTGGCCAACCAACACTATTTTCCCTCAGCGGGCTCAGCAGGCCAATTAAGGGAAAGCCATTTGCAGAGCACGTCAACATATAATGTTTCATCTGTCAAATATTTTTTACAGATGAATTATCATCGTTTGACAGCTCTGTGAAGCTGTCAAACAGTGACATTCTCTGCAGTTTGATGAGGTCTCGTATACAAAACCTCATCAACCTTCTTTCTTTTACAGAAATGAGACGGTTGTTGTATTTGAGAATGTAACGGCCATCTCTCATCTGCAACAAGGAGGTCTGAGACTCTCCGCATACAAACCGACTGAAGCCTGCAGGAAGAAGCAAAGGTAAGTACACTTTTAAAAACACTTTGCACTTACCTCAGATACTCACCTCTCCACTCTTGCACCCATCACTTACCTTCACACCACACTTTTGCAGCGCCCCGACCCCACAGACCCAGTACTCACCTCGCCTCGCTGGCGTGTTTTGGAGCCTTCGGGAAGCCCGCACTTGTGAGGGCAAAAAAGGGAATAATCCTATTTTCTTCCTGTTACCTAGGAAGATGGCCCCCAAATTCTGCCATTTTCCCAGCAGTCTCCATATCCGCCTCCCCAAGGCTGGCAAAATTGCCCCCATTGTGTCTGTGCTGGATCTTTGGTAGAGCTATCCAATTAGTCCCACTCCCCTGCTCTTTCCCCGTAGCCCTTCAATGTTTTCCTTTTCAAGTATTTATCCAATTCCCTTTTGAAAGTTACTATTGAATCTGTTTCCACTTCCCTTTCAGACAGTGCATTCCAGATCAGAACAACACACTGCATAAAAACATATAGACCTTCCCTCTGGTTCTTTATTCAATTACCTTAAATCTGTGTCCTCTGGTTACCGACCCTCCTGCCACTGGATCAGTTTTTCCCTATGTACTCTATCAAAACCCCTCAAAATTTTTAACACTTCTATTAAACCTCCCCAAGGTTCTCTTCTCTAAGGAGAACAATCCCAGCTTCTCTAGTCTCCCCAAATAACTGAAGTCCCTCATCCCTGGTAACATTATAAGGAATCTCGTTTGCACCCTCTTCTTGACATCCTTCCTAAAGTGTGGTGCCCAGAATTGGATTCAATACTCCAGCTGAGGCCTAACCAGTGATTTATAAAAGTTTAGCAAAACTGCCTTGCTTTTGCACTCTATGGGCTCGAATTTCCCAGGGCCTTGGAGGCTTTGTGGGGTGTTAAAATTGCAAAAAGTGGCGGGTGGGCCCAACCCCGCCTCCATCCCGTCTCCAAGCAATTTTCAAGAAATCGTGTTTCGTGCTGCCGTCTCCGTCCCGCTTCCAAGAGGCGGGATAGGCCCTTAAGGCCATTAACAAGCACAACATTGTGTCTATTATCCCATTTTGAAAGGCCTTTGTGATTTTAACCCTTTTCCCACATGAAGCACGCCTGCTCTGAAACACGACGGTGAAACCTGGCGGAAGCACAATTGGATTGCTGACTATTAGCTGCAGCTCCACCATTAAAGAGGAGATTTGATCAGCCATCATTTGCAGGTGGCAGGACTTTGTTTTCTCAGGTCTGGGGGAGCTTTTAGAAGGCATAACCACAGCTGTGGAAGTTTGGAGCCTGACACCCATCTCCAGTGTGACCTCCTGGGAAACCCCTCTCGCCACCTTGACTGAGCACTTCCTCAACTGAGGCATATACCAGAAGCATGGGAGGCATTTATTTCCTTCCCTTCTGGACATCAGATGAGGATGAAGACCAGCCGCAGCACCAGCAGAACCAGGAACAACAGCAGCACCAACAGCAGCAGCACCAACAGGAGCAGCAACAACAGGAGTGCCAAGCTGCTGCTCACCCACCTGAAGCTGCACAGGCCAGAAGGGGCCAGCGCCTGGAAGCCCGTCAGCGCAGGAGATACTCCCCAAACAGGGTCTACAGACACAGGGTCAGGTACCTCAACATGTCTGAGCAGCAGTGCCAAAGGCAGCTCCGACTTTCGCGAGCGGTAGTGGGTGACATCTGCACAATGCTGCAACAAGACCTGGAGCCCAGATGACCAGGTGGACACCCCTTACCAGTGGCCGTCAAAGTCACCACCGCACTTAACTTTTTTGCCTCCGGCTCATTCCAGGGATCAGCAGCAGACATCAGCGGCATCTCCCAGGCGGCGGCACACACCTGCATCACGCGGGTAACCGATGCCCTCTTTGCCATCACGCACAATCACATTCATTTCACCAAGGATCAAGCAAGTGTCACGACGCGTGCGGTTGGATTAGCTAATCTGGCAGGCTTTCTAATGGTGCAGGGCGTCGTTGGCTGCACACATGTGGCCCTTAAGGCACCCCATCACAATCCAAGTATTTTTGTCAACCGCAAGGGCTTCCACTCCCTTAATGTTCAGCAGGTGTGTGACCACAAGAAAGAAATTTTGCATGTTTGTGCCAAGTTACCTGGCAGTTGCCATGACTCCTTCATATTGCGTCAGTCTAGTGTGCCTCCGCTATTCAGTCCGACAGACCAACTTAACGGATGGCTACTTGGAGACAAGGGCTATCCCCTGAAGACGTGGTTATGGGGAGCGGGCAGGAATTTGGACATGAGTCTAGGTTCGGATCGGTCATGGCCCTGTGGGTAGCGGAGCGGGCCCAGGGGCCGTGTAGCCTGATCCTGCTCCTATTTCGTGTGTCTAATTCTGTTAGATTCAGGAGATGGTTCTGTGATAGTGGATTGGCGGTTAGGATCAGATCATCCATGATCTTATTGAATGGCGGAGCAGGCTCGAGGGGCCGATTGGCCTACTCCTGCTCCTATTTCTTATGTTCTTATGTTCTAATGATGCCATTGAGGAGTGAAATAAAGAGTAGCTTGCCTTTCAAAAGCTAGGCTTTATTAACCTTAAAAAACCAGCAGTGCATGTTAAGCACCCAGTCTCAACCAAACTGTAGAGAACTGAATTTAAGATGGCCACCACACGTCACATGGAATCAACTAACCAATAAGTTTACAGCATATATCTCAAGGCAGGAAAACAGGCAACCAATTACAATGCTTCTTATAAAACAAGAATAATCACCACATTCACCCCTCCTTTTAAAATATACTTCAACCTAGGTAGCCTTTACAGTTTACAATTAGTTATTTATGACTAGAGCAATACATGTATAATGCCTTCAACAATTTTAAAATTTTACTTTTAAATTATTAATTATTTTAAAAGTCCATTTTTAATCGGTCGACCAGATATCTTGTTCGTGTCGACCTTCTTAGCCTTGGTGGAGTTCCTTGCCCTCCCACACCAGGAGACACAGAAATATCTTCTGCAGGGAGGCTATCAATATCCCGATTATCAACGGTTTCCAGATTGGAAGTCCCATTAGAAGGTAAACTGGGAGGGTCATGAACATCCATCGGGGGCAGACTGAGAGAATTGTAAGTGTCTGCAATAGGATTGGAAATGTTTGTAGTATCTGTGATGACATCAACATTATCTGAATTATGGCTATTGTTAATGTCCTCAGGAGAGGGCTGGCCACCACAAGGAGCTAAGTCTTTAACTGAAACCGTACTTTCTTTCCCATCTTGGAATTTGCCTCCAATAGCTCCACCTCCTCCACTAAAGGATCATACTTTGACAGTCTAACATGGCGTCGGAGCAGCACAGGTCCCTGCATAGTAAGCCATGAAGGTACCGAATATCCCGTAGAGGATCTCCGCAGATAGTTGAAGAGCCTTTCATGGGGGTCACATTAGTAGCCGTTGAAAGCAATGATCTAATGGAATGCAGGGCATCAGGCAGTACCATTTCCCACTGTGTATTCTTAAGGTTCCGGGATGTCAAAGCCAACATAACTGCCTTCCAGATCACCCCATTGTATCGTTCGCACTGTCCATTACCCTGGGGATTATACGGGGTAGTTCTGCTAGTAGAAATTCCCCGACTCTGGAGGTATTCCTTCAACTGGGAAGACAGAAAAGAACTTCCCTGATCCGAATGGATATACGCAGGCATCCCAAAGATGACAAAAAGTTGAGTCAGACATTTAATAACTGTAGCAGCTGATACATCTGCACAAGGAAAAGCAAAAGGGAACCTTGAAAACTCATCCACAACAGTAAATATATATCGATTCTGAGTCATTGAAGGAAGAGGCCCCTTAAAATCAACGCTCAGGCATTCAAAGGGAGAAGTAGCCTTTATAAGATGAGTTCATTGAGGCTTAAAGAAATTCGGTTTACACCGGGCGCAGACAGAGCATGACGAAGTCATCCACTTGACGTCTTCAACTGAAAAGGGCAAATTCTTGCTGCGTACGAAGTGTATCATCCTCGTAACACCAGGATGGCACAAAGCATTATGAAGATTAATAAGCATATCTCCGTGAAGCACAGAACAATAAGCCCTCGACAGCGCATCAGCGGCAACATTATCCTTCCCCGGACGATAGACTATATCGAAATGATAGCATGCCAACTCGATCCTCCACCTCATTATTTTATCATTCTTAATCTTTCCGAAATGTTTGACATCAAACATGAAGGACACAGATTTTTGGTCAGCCACTAACATAAAATGTCGCCCAGATAAATAATGTCTCCATTTACACAGTGCTTCTACTATTGCGTACGCCTCTTTCTCTATTGATGAATGTCTCTGCTCACTATTGCTCAGAGTACGTGAGAAAAAGGCCACAGGTCTTCCATTTTGGTTCAGGGTAGCCCCAATTGCAAAATTGGAAGCGTCCGTCTCAATCACAAAGGGAACCTGCTCATCAATAGAATGCACAACTGCTCCAAGGATATCCTTTTTAAGATTATCAAAACACATCCTGGCCTCCCATGATAGAGGCTATGTCGTAACCCGAATAAGGGGCCAGATCTTCTGTGAGAAGTTTGCAATCCAATTAGAATAATAAGAAAACAGTCCAACAACTCGTTGCAAGGCCTTAGAATTAGTAGGGCAAGGTAACTCAATCAGTGGTCGCAGCCGTTCTGGATCTGGTTTAATTTTGTTTCCCGAGATAATATACCCCAGTAAATTTACCTCGGTGGTCGAAAAGATACACTTCTCTTTATTGAAAGTTAAGCCAACTTTTTCCACAACTTGAAGGAATCTTTCTAGATTAAAATTGTGCTCCACCCTTGATTTGCCACACACCGTGATGTCATCTAAATATGAGAAGGTGTCAGAGAGAGAGTTATCACTTATAAAAGCATCCATTGCCCGTTGAAAACAGGCGACACCGTTAGTAACACCGAATGGTACTCGGCAAAACTGGTACAGCTTTCCGCCAGCTTCAAAGGCCGTATATGGTTTGTCCCTCTTAGCGATAGGAATCTGATGATAAGCACTCTTTAGGTCAATAGTGCTAAAAACCTTATATTGAGATACTTTATTGATAAGCTCATCAATCTTAGGCAGGGGGTATGCATCTAATTGAGTATACCTGTTAATAGTTTGAGAGTAGTCTATCACCATTCGCTTCTTATGTCTCTCATTAGTGGTGACAACTACCTGTGCCCGCCAGGGCGAAAAACTAGGTTCAATGATTCCTTCCAATAAAAGACGTTGAACTTCAGAATTAATAAATTCTTTATCCTGACTGCTATACCTTCTTGACTTGGTAGCAATTGGCTTACAGTCCGGCATCAAATTGGAAAAAAGTGATAATGAAGAAATGAATAAAGAAGTTAATCCACAAATAGACAAAGGTGGCTTAGTTCCTCCGAAAGAAAGACTGAGGGACTCATGTAATTGAAGCACATCATGACCAATCAAAATGTCCACACAGAGATTAGGCAGAACGGATAGGCATATATCAGTATAGGTATTACCTAGGAGAATTAATTTTACAAGGCAACAACCAGCTACTTGTGAGGTGAGAGTCGTCTGAGCCATACACACCTGATAGGAAGCAGGCGAAATTTTCAAACGCTTCTCCCTCACAAACTGAAGACTTATAAAGCTCTCAGTACTGCCCGTATCTATAAGGGCCTTCACTTCTAACCCATTAACTTGGGCCATAACTATAGCTTTGTTTAGGCCATGGGAAAAGGCGGCAGAAACTGATGCAATAAACGCCCTATCTAAAGGCTGAATGGTCGCAGAGGAGGCAACCGATTTGCAAACACGTGCATAATTGCCTCCCTTGCCGCATTTACTACACACAGCCTCCCGGGCAGGGCACTTCAAACGGGGGTGCCGGGCGTTCCCGCAAAAATAACACTTCTAAATCCTAGAGGCAACAGCTGCCGAAGTAGAAACTGTTTCGGAATCTGGTAAACCACTCCTATTAAATCCACGTGACTCCCTTTCATCCGGAACTGCCGAAACCACGGTCGCAGGCCGATCAAAAAGAGCATAAGAATCCAAACTTCTCTGAGCCAAATCCAATGTGGAGGCTTGCTCAAAAGCACTCTTAAGATCCAAGGTCTTATTTTCTAATATCCGCTGACGAATTGATCTAGACAGTAATCCATTAATAAATGCATCCCGTACCGACTCTTCCTTATGTTCTTCTGCAGACACGGCCTTATAATTACAGTTAGCACCAAGGCGCCGGAGTGCTTGTAAATAAGCATCCAAGGATTCTCCCGCCTGCTGCCTACGGGCAGATAAAAGGTGACGTGCAAATACCTCATTTTTGGGTTTAACAAAAATGTTTTCCAACGTAGCAATAGCCAATTCATAAGTTTCACAGTCCAAAATATACTTATACACATCCGGAGCAATGTAGTTGATTAGTATATCCAACTTATTCAGAGATTGCTGATCCAACACGCCCAAAAAGTTTTTAAATGTACGATACCAATGTTTCCATTGATCATCCACTCCTGCAGAATTAGGGTCAGCATTAAATCGTTCCGGTCAAAGATATCATTCCATTATAGCAAAAGGTTAATAAATTGAAATAAAGAGTAGCTTGCCTTTCAAAAGCTAGGCTTTATTAACCTTAAAAAACCAGCAGTACATGTTAAGCACCCAGTCTCAACCAAACTGTAGAGAACTGAATTTAAGATGGCCACCACAGGTCACATGGAATCAACTAACCAATAAGTTTACAGCATATATCTCAAGGCAGGAAAACAGGCAACCAATTACAATGCTTCTTATAAAACAAGAATAATCACCACAAGGAGCACATCCAACGAAGCTGAGGAGCGCTACAACTCCAGCCACATGTCCACCAGATCCGTAATCGAGCAAACCATCAGTTTGCTGAAGATGAGCTTCAGATGCCTGGATCGATCAGGTGGAGCCCTGCAGTACTCAGCAGCCAGGGTCTCCAGAATTGTCATGGTTTGCTGTGCACTTCGCAACATGGCACAGCGTCGTGGCTTGCAAATTCCTGAGGACCAAGTTGCTCCTCACATATCCTCCTCAGATGAGGAAGAGGAGGAGGAGGAAATGGAGGAGGAGGTGGAGGAGGAGAGCAAAAATGAACATCTTGCAGAGGCCCATGAACCAGCAGCAGCAGTACGCGAGAACATTGCTGCCCGGGATGCAAGGAACGCACTCATCTTGGCCAGATTTGCTTAGCCTAGCCAGTCAAGCACTTTTGCCTCGCAGCTTCTTACCAGAGCTTCGACAATGGCCAAGAACCAGCGGATTCCTAACAATTTGACCACCATACTGACAATTGCAAGTAATCCTAAGCCCTCAAGGTGGAAGTCCCATTAGCGAAATGACACACGCCACAACTGCAGCAGTAGCCATCAGATTTTTTATTTACAGTAACCATCTGATGGTTTTTTAACATTAAACATCAAATTTCACCCAAGTGACTACACTTGTGACTATTTGTGCAGTATCTTTCTCTTACGCGTGCTCCTACGTGGTGCTTCCTCTGTGGATTCAGCAGATGTGGAAGCCCCTTGCTCACTTTCTTGCTGCTCCTGTCTCGACACCTTTGGCGGGTGTCCTCTAGGGTTGCGTACCTGTGAGGGCTTGCCAACAATCTGCTGCTCCTGCTGCTGTGCAGGGGTTGAGACGCCGATCTCAGTTGGGTGTGGACTCTGGTGGGGCTCTGACCGAGGGCTATGCAGTGGCATGGAAGTGTGAGCGCTTGGAGAGGAGCCCCCACTTCCTTGATGTCTGCCACCAACTTCCCTCTCATGGGTCAGGTCCCCCTCAGCGCTTGCAAGTGGCTTGAGAGCACCTTGCTGCACATCAGGGGGGTCATGGGGACCCGTCTCTGCACTGGCAGTCCTACTCAGAAGGACTTCCATGAAGGTTTGGTTTCTCTGTGCAATAGATGACCATTGCTCCTCCAGAGATGTCATTCTATTCAGAACACTGACCGGGCTGGATTTTCATTAAGCTGTCGGGAAGGAGGCAGGACTACAGCTTTCAGGTTTTAGTCCCACCTCCATCAACGTCCGGCCAATCGACGCGATTTTCCCTTGATTGACTTTGTTGAGCCCACCCAGCGGGCTCAGCAGGCCAATTATGGGCCACCCGGCAACAGGTGACGTCACAGACTGAAATATCATCTGTCAAGAGTTCTTGACAGATGAAATATCAGTGTTTCACAGCTGTTTGAAGCTGTCAAACACTGACAGTCTGACTTCTAACCTGAGTCCTTCTACGCAGACTCAGTTAGAACTGTCACCAGCACTGAAAGCTGAAGGCTGTCACTTTTGACAGATCGCAGCCGTTCAGCTTTCAGTTCCGGCTGAGTGATGGACTCCCGACGCCTAGAGGAAGAAAGACTGTTAAGGTAAGTACAGGTAAGTAAAACTTCTTTACAAACTTTAGACACACCAAACACACTTACCTTTGCACTCATGCACCCATCACTCACCTGAACACCGACATCGCGACCCCTCCAAGTCCTTCAACCCGACGGCCCGCCTGCTTTAACATGCCGTGGTTTGGAGCCTTCGGCAATCCCATACGACATCCCTCAAAATAGAGATTAGGCTAACAACTGTCTGTTAACAACCTGTTAACAGGCAGTTAATTGGCACTAATCGCTTCCCGCCTTGGGTCGGCGGGTCCCAGTGCGGGGCGGGTACCCGCCTCCCTTTAAACTTACGCGGAGGCGGGTTTTGGGTGGGATGGTGTCGGGACCCCCGAATTCAGGATTTTAGCCCCCCGCACGCCTAAAAGCCCGCCTCACGGCACACTGAAAATCTGACTGTCAGATCCGTGGTTCAGTGGATAAATAATTACACGGATGCTGTACATAAACAAATAACAGGTCTTTACTGGAGGAGGGTGATCTCTAGACTGGGGTACAGAGGCATACGCACAGCTTATATACCGGTGTGGTCACTGCCGGTACTACAGTATACAGGAGCTGTAAAAAGTAGTTCTGACTTAAAGCACATACACTACAATTCCTCCCTTTTTAGATTAATAATACCCCCTTAATATTCAAATAACAATTACATTTTTACATGTACATTCAATAACAAAAGTCCATTTATAGATTCAGTCTTTGGGGCGGTTTCCTGACCCTTTCGGGATAGCGTTTTTCCGGAGGTTCTTGTTCTTGGTGCAGAGGCGATTCTGACCCCTTTTCATCGGGTAGTTCATCGGGTTCCACTGCTACTGGGTCTGAAGTAGATGCTACCGGTATGTCGGGTTCATCCCCAGGTACTCGAGACATGGGGTTGACGCCTTCCTGTGACGCTAAGATCTGATCGACGTGGCGTCTCACAATGCGCTCCCCGACATCCACTGTGTACATTAATGGCCCCTGCCTTGTACATATTGCTCCGGGTTGCCACTTCTCTGTTCGATAGTCCCGGGCCAAGACTGGTTGCCCTACATTGAAGCTCCTTGTCGGCTTCTCGTTGATGTGCTGGGAGTGTTTGTCCTCAACGTTTCTTCGCACATTTGGTCTGAGCAAGTCCAGACGAGATCTCAACCTTTGGTTAAAGAACATCATGGCCGGGGTCTGGTTGGTAACTGCATGTGTCGCGTTTCGGTAGGCTAATAAGAAATTGTCCATCTTATGCTGTATTGGAATTTCCTCATCGCACATGGCCTTTATCGCCTTCTTAAAGGTTTGTACGAACCTCTCAGCCAATCCATTGGGGGCTTGATGATACGGGGCAGATGTGTAATGCCTTACCCCATTCCTTTTCATGAATTTTTGGAACTCGTCGGACACAAACTGTGGTCCATTATCAGAGCAGATCTGCTCTGGCAAACCGTTTCTGGCAAATATGGTCCGTAGGACTGCAATCGTTTTCTCTGCAGTGGTTGAAGATATCTTTATCACCTCAGGCCACTTTGAATGAGCATCCACTGCTATTAAGAACATTGAGTCCATGAATGGACCAGCGAAATCAATGTGCACCCATTGCCATGGAGAGGAGGGCCACTCCCATGGGTGTAGAGGGGCATGTGGTGGTGCATTTTAGAACTTCTGGCATCCTAAGCAGCTCTTAGTTAGGTCTTCGATTTGTTGATCAATTCCCGGCCACCACACATAAGTCCTAGCAAGGCTTTTCATTTTCACTCCCCCAGATGACCTTCATGTAGCTCATTTAGCACTCTCTCCCTTAACTTGGGTGGAATCACCACTCTGGATCCACACATCACTGTCCCCTGGCATACTGACAGCTGTTCTCTTCTGGGTGAGAATGCTGGCAACAGTGAGTCGCCATGTGTTGGCCATCCCCTCACCGTCAATTCATATACCCGTGACAGCGTCGGATCATTGCGGGACTCCTTCTCTATATCCGTGTTTGTTACTGGCAATCATTCAATTATCGACGAATAAAATATCTCAATGGGGTCCACTGCTGGTGCTTCCTCCACCGTAGGCAGTGGCAGGCGCGATATCCCATCAGCATTCCCATGCTGTTTCGTGCCTTTATATTCTATTTTATATTGATTCGCCCCTAGAAACAGGGACTATCTTTGTAACCGCTGTGCAGTCATTACTGGCATGCCCTTCTTAGGATTAAAGATGGAGACAAGCGGTTGGTGGTCAGTCAGCAAGGTGAACTTCTGCCCATGCAGATAATGGTTGAATTTTTTCACTCCCCATACTAGGCTGAGGGCCTCCCTGTCAATCTGAGCGTAGTTGCGCTCGGCTGAGGTTAGTGACCGAGACGCAAAGGCTACTGGCCTCTCCAACCCGTCTGGGAATTTGTACGACAGCACCGCGCCAATGCCGTAGGGTGATGCATCACATGCCAAACGAATTGGTAGTGCTGGGTTGAAATGGGCCAACACCTCTTCTGATGTGATCAATTCTTTACACTTCTGGAAAGCTCGTCTACATTCGTCATCCCACTTCCATGGTACCCCTGTTTGCAGTAGGGTGTTCAGCGGGTGTAATACCGTACACAAATTTGGTAAGAACTTGTGGTAATAGTTTACCAGCCCGAGGAACGACCTCAGTTGTGACACATTTTCCGGTGCTGGAGCCTTGACTACTGCCTCAATCTTGTCAGGGGACTTATGTAACTCCTCTTCATCGATGACGTGGCCGCAATACGAGATCTGTTTCTGGAAAAACTCGCACTTGTGGCGATTAGCTCGTAGCCCATATTCCTTTAATCTGGCGAGCACCTTCTCCAAGTTAGCGAGGTGATCACCGTCATTTTCGCCCGTGACCAAGATGTCGTCCAAATAACACTGGGTCCCTGGAATCCCTTGCAGGACCTGATCCATCGCCCTTTGCCAGATAGCCGGAGCCGAGGCTACTCCAAACACCAGCCGGTTGTATTGATAGAGACCTTTATGGGTGTTGATCGTAAGGTAATGTTTCGAAGCTTCTTCTACCTCCATTTGCAAGTACGCCTGGGCTAGATCAATTTTGGTGAAGCGTTTACCACCAGATAGCGAGGCGAAAATATCCTCAATTCGTGGAAGCGGATATTGCACCATGTGAAGGACTGGGTTCACTGTCACCTTACAATCCCCACAGATGCGGACCTTCTTTGGTTCCCCAGGCGTATTACTCAATGACCTCTTCATTACAGGAACGATGGGTGTAGCCCACTCGTTCCAGTCCACTTTGGACAGTACTCCTGAACGTTCAAACCCTTCCAGCTCTGCTTCAACCGCTGGTCTGATCGCATAAGGCACTGGTCTGGCCTTCAGAAACTTTGGGCTTGCATTATCCTCTATTTTAATTGTTGCTGTTAATCCTTTTAGTGTTCCTAGTCCCTCCTGGAACACTTCTTTGCATCAGTTAGCATTTTTGACAGTCGTCCAGGTGTGATGTCGTCATCCTTTTTGGCCTACGCCTTCAGTGTCTGTATGGAATGCCAATCTAAATGTGTCTTCCGGACCCATTCACGTCGTAGCAGTGGTGGTCCTCCATTTGGCAATACATCTTTATCCATTTTAGTTATTTCCTGACCTTTATATGTCATTTTCACCCTTATTTTTCCTTTGGGGTAGACTTTTTGCCCCGTATACGTCTTCAAGACAATCTCTGTAGCTTTCAAGGGTATGTGGGAAAATAGCCGCTTGTAGTCTCTTTGATTTATGACTGTTAGAGCTGACCCTGTGTCCAATTCTGTTGTATCCGTGTGTTAATGGAGACACGGAATGCAGGAGCTGGTTTAACAGGTGTTTACTGAACAAAGTCTGGAGGTGAACTAAAAGATACAAGACACTATCCAGGCTCATATAGCCCGAGTGGCCACTACCGGCATTACAGTACACAGGGGCTCTTAAAGGCACATATACCACAATTCCTCCCCTTTTAGATAATTAGTACATAACATTTTAAGTAATCATTAATTAACATGTTTACAAGAACAATAATCTACACATTTGCTGCAGTTAATCAATTATAAGTCAGTCTCTCTGGAGGCTTCCTGACTCGGTCCGGATAACGCCTCGGTGGTGTAGTAGTTTTCGGTGGTGCAGTAGGATCTTTTGGCAAGGTCGATTCGGCTTGAATGCCAGTGTCGGGTTCATCTGGTTCCAGTATCACCGGATCGGAGGTAGATACTATGGGTATCTCTGTTTCATCATTAGGCGTATAGAGTTGTGGTGTAGGTTGTCCCTTTTCGGATGACTCTATGATCTGGTCAGCATGGTGCCTTATTATGCTTTCTCCAATGTCCACGGTATACATCAGCGGTCCTAGTCGTGTGCAAATAGTTCCAGGCTGCCATTTCTCGGTACGGTAGTCCCGGGCCAAAACTTGTTGACCTATCTGGAAGGTTCGAGTTGGCCTTTCATTCATGCCTTGAAATTGCCGGTTCTCTACGTCCCTTCTGATGTTTGGCTTGATCAAATCCAGCCGGCATCTTAGTCTTCTATTGAAAAACATCATGGCGGGAGTTTGGTTTGTAACCACATGTGTTGCATTCCTGTATGCAAACAAGAAGTTATCTACCTTATGCTGTAGATTTATGTCTTCCTTACCCATGGCCTTTATGGCCTTCTTGAAGGTCTGGACAAACCTTTCAGCCAATTCATTGGTGGCGGGATGGTATGGGGAGGACGTGTAGTGCTTAACCCCATTGTTTTTTAAGAACTTCCTGAATTCTTCGGACACAAATTGCGGTCCATTATCAGAACAGATCTGTTCAGGCAGCCCATTCCTGGCAAATATGGTCCTTAATACTGTGATGGTTTTTTCCGTGGTGGTGGAGGACATCCTTATTACCTCCGGCCACTTGGAGTGTGCGTCAACCGCGATTAAAAACATTGAGTCCATAAATGGACCAGCAAAGTTGATGTGTACCCTTTGCCATGGAGATGAGGGCCACTCCCATGGATGTAGAGGGGCTTGTGGTGGGGCGTTTTGGACCTTCTGGTATCCTAGACAGCCCTTGGTCATTTCTTCGATGTCTCCATCGATACCTGGCCACCACACAAACGCTCTGGCTTGGTTCTTCATTTTTACTCCACCCAGATGCCCCTCATGAAGCTCCTTTAGCACTTTATCCTGGAGTTTGGGTGGAATCACCACTCTGGATCCACACATCAAGGTTCCTCGTCACACTGACAGCTGTTCTCTTCGTTGCGAGAATGCTGGCAACAGTGGCTCGCCATGTGCTGGCCATCCCTTCACCGTTAAATCGTAGACTCGTGAGAGATTCGGGTCATTTCTCGTTTCCTTTTCAATGGTAGAATTTGTTACTGGTAGACATTCCACTATGGTTGAGTGGAACATCTCCACTGGGTCCACTGTAGGTGCCTCTTCTACCATTGGCAATGGTAGACGCGATAAACCATCAGCATTTCCATGCTGTTTTGATCCTTTGTATTCTATGTCATATTGGTGTGCCCCTAGGAAAAGGGACCACCTCTGTAGCCTTTGCGCTGTCATAATGGGAACGCCCTTTTTAGTGTTGAATATGGAGACGAGGGGTTGATGGTCAGTCAACAAGGTAAATTTTTGTCCGTGTAGGTAATGGTTGAATTTCTTCACTCCCCATACCAGGCTGCGTGCTTCCCTGTCGATTTGGGCATAGTTACGCTCAGCTGAGTTCAATGAGCGTGACGCAAAAGCTATCGGCCGCTCCGAGCCATCAGGGAATCTATGCGATAATACCGCTCCTACGCCGTAAGGGGATGCATCGCACGCCAGTCTGATTGGCAGTGATGGGTTGTAATGAGCCAAAACTTCCTTGGACGTGATCAAGCCTTTGCATTTATGGAAGGCACGTTTACAGTCTTCGCTCCATTTCCAATTTACTCCCATTTGTAGCATTTCGTTAAGAGGGTGCAGAACAGTTGACAAGTTCGGTAAAAATTTATGATAGTAATTTATTAATCCCAGGAACGACCTTAATTGTGAGACATTTTCAGGTGCTGGGGCTTTTATGACCGCTTCAATTTTTTCAGGTGACTTATGCAACACTTCTTCGTTAATTATGTGGCCACAATATGATATTTGTATCTGGAAAAATTCGCACTTCGGGCGATTTGCTCGTAGGCCCCGTTCTCTCAGCCTAGTGAGCACCTGCTCCAAATTGGCAAGGTGCTCATTGTCGTTGTCTCCTGTTACAAGGATGTCATCTAAGTAGCATTGAATCCCCGGAATCCCTTGCAGGACTTGCTCCATAGCTGTTTGCCAGATAGCTGGAGCTGATGCTACTCCGAAAACCAGTCGATTGTTCTGGTACAGTCCCTTGTGTGTGTTTATCTTGAGATACTTTTTAGAGGACTCCCCAACCTCCATCTGTAGATATGCCTGTGCCAAGTCAATTTTGGTGAAACGTTTCCCTCCGGATAGTGAGGCGAAAATATCTTCTATCCTCGGAAGAGGATACTGTACCGTGTGAAGGACCGGGTTTACAGTCACCTTGAAGTCCCCACAGATGCAAATTTTTCTCTGTTCTTCAGCTTTATCATTATTCAACGTTTTCCTCATGACCTGGACGATGGGTGTTGCCCACTCGCTCCAATCTATCTTGGATAACACGGCTGCCTTTTCCAAATTCTCCAGCTCTGCCTCGACTGCTGGACGAATTGCGTATGGCACCGGCCTTGCCTTAAAAAACTTGGGAATTGCCGCATCTTCCACTTTTATTGAGGCGGTGATGCCTTTCAAGGTTCCTAGTTCCTGTTGAAACACTTCTTTGGCGTTGGCCAAGATGTCTTTTAATAGTTCAGGTATGACGTCATCATCATTTTTTTTCTTACTGGTCACCGTCAGTGCCTGAATGGAGTGCCAGTCTAAACGTATCTTCCTGATCCATTCACGTCCGAACAGCAGTGGGCCACCATCTTGCAGAACGTATAAATACAACTTCTGTATTTCCTTGCCGTTGTATACAACAGGCACCCTTATTTTCCCTCTGGGGTATACTTTCTGCCCCGTATATGTTTTCAAGATAATGGATTTGTCTTTCAAAGGTATATGCGGAAATAGCCGCTCGTAATCCCGTCTACTTATGACGGTCAGAGCTGATCCTGTATCTAGCTCTATTTTAACTGGGGACCCCGCTATCGTGAGGGTAACCCAAATGGTCTGGTAATCTTCTTTGGCAATTACATTATGTAATTTGAGACAGCTTAGTCTCTTGTTTCCGGAGTCGCTATCGCTCTTCTGGTCTTCGGAGTTACTGTCTGTCATCATTTGTACCTTTCTGTACTTTTCCTTATTGATTTTTTTTCTGTCAGTGGATTTTTTTGTTTCCAGATTGGCATACACGTGCAATGTGTCCCATCTTTCCGCATTGCCTGCATGCTTTGTCCTTGAACCAGCAGTCCCTCTGGTCATGGGTGGATCTGCCGCAGCGATAACATCTCTCGAAACCCTGTGTCATTTCATGGGTGCCGAAGTCCTGTGGCTTTTGCTGTATCTCTGCAGCTCCTCTTGCTGCTGCTTCATATGATACAGCCACACTGAAAGCCTTGTCCAGTGTTAAATCTTTCTCAGAAAGTAGCCTTTTCTGTGTTCCTTCACTTTGGAGACCGCAGACGAATTTGTCTCGAAGAGAATCTGCCAGTCCTGCCCCGAATTGGCAGTGCTTTGACAGCTTTCTTAATTCGGTGAGGTAATCAGCGTTACTTTCATTCTTGTGCTGATTCCTCCTGAAGAATTTGAATCGTTCCGCTATCAGCAGCGGTGTTGGGTTTAAGTGCTCCTGTAGGGTATCAACAATCTCTTTAAAATTCTTGTCCGTCGCTTTGGCTGGAGTGATTAAGTTTCGTAACAGCCCGTATGTCCTTGCGCCCATTAGATTTAGAAGTACCGATGCCTTTTTATCATCCTCTATTTCATTCGCTGTGCAATATACCTCCACTCTTTCCACATATGTGGTCCAATCCTCTACATCACTATCGAAAGCAGTAATATTGCCAGTCTTAGGCATCCTGAAAAAAAATGGCGCCTCCCGCGCTTTCCTTTCTTCCCTGCCGAGAAAAAATGGCGCCTCCCGCGCTTTCCCGCCGCTGCCGCTGCTGACAACGCTGTTCTCCGCGGTTTTTATTTATACAGATATTTTTAATAGTTGGAGACTCATTCCCGTCGGACTCTCTGGGACTTTTCCCTCCCTCTGCTTGGTCCGAACGCCGACCTGCTTTGCAGCGCTGGCCGTCTCCTGAGTGCTCCACCCTCCGTCTCTGTTTGCCTCTGCCTTCGCTGCTCGGCCCCGCTGCAGAGCCAGCCGATCGAGCCCCAGCCCGCTGCCCAGGAAGGATTATTGCAGTACCTGCCACCAGCCTGGCTAGCTGGTGAAACCAGAGTTTTTTCTTTTTTTTTTCGACCTTCGTCTGAGGAATCGATCTCCTTGAGGTGCTGCCGAATTGCAGGTAAATCCGTTTCCAATTCGTCGCCACTGTTGTATCCTTGTGTTAATGGAGACACAGAATGCAGGAGCTGGTTTAACAGGTGTTTACTGAACAAAAATTGGAGGTGAACTAAAAGATACAAGACACTATACAGGCTTATATAGCCCGAGTGGCCACTACCGGCATTACAGTACACAGGGGCTCTTAAAGGCACATACACCACAAATTCCATTTCCACTTGGACTCCGTCTATCTTGAGTGTAACCCAGATAGTCTGGTGATCCTCCATTTCGGTTACATTATGTAGTTTCAGACAACCCAGCTCCTTGCTTCCGGAGTCTGTGTCACTTTTCTGTTCGTCTGAACCACTGTCCATCACCTGGTGTACCTTTTTGTACTTCTCCTGTGGAGATTTCTTACTGTTGGTTTTCTTCCCAGACCTGCAGACTCTTGCTATGTGTCCTGCTTTCCCACACTGTCTGCACACTTGGTCCTTGAACCAACAATCTTTCTGGTCATGTGTTGTTCTGCCGCAGCGATAGCACTTCCCTGTTCCATAGGTCATTTCATTGGTGCCATATTCTTGCGGTCTCCGTTGTATCTCTGCAGCGCCCCTTGCGGCTGCTTCGTATGATACTGCCATATTGAAAGCTTTGTCCAGCGTAAGGTCCTTTTCTGATAGAAGCCGTTTCTGGGTTCCTTCACTTTGTAGCCCACACACAAACTTGTCCCTTAACGTGTCTGCTAGTCCCGCTCCAAACTGGCAGTATTTCGATAGCTTGCGCAGTTCCGTTAGGTACTCAGCATTGCTTTCATCTTTGTGTTGGTTCCTTTTATGGAACTTAAATCGTTCTGCTATCAGCAGCGGTGTGGGGTTTAAGTGGTCCTGTAGGATTTCTACTATGCTTTCAAAATTCTTGTTTACCGGCTTCTCTGGGGTTATTAGATTTCGCAGTAACCCATAAGTTTTTGCACCCATGGAATTTAACAGAACCAGTGCTTTATTAGCATCTGGCACTTCATTTGCCCTGCAGTACACCTCAATACGTTCCACATATGTCACCCAATCTTCAACTTCATTGTCGAATGTAGAGATACTGCCACTCTTCGGCATCCTTGGTTGTGCGTTAACTATCACCAATGGCGCCTCCCGCGCTTCCCCTTCTTCTCCGCTGGCACAAAATGGCGTCTCCCGCGCTTTCCTTCCTTCCTGCGCTCGCCCGTCTTCTCCGCTGCGGCTTCGCAAAATGGCGTCTCCCGCGCTCTTCCTTCTTCTCCGCGGCTCAATGGCGTCTCCCGCGCTCTCCCTGCTTCTCCGTGGCTCAATGACGTCTCCCCTTGCTTCACCCCGCGGACCCTGATCAGCCCGTGATCCCTGGCTGCGCTCTGCGTGTTCTTCTCTTGATATTTGTCGACGCCGCTCAGTCTAGAACCCGGCTGTTTCTTACCCTCTCTCTCTCCGGTTTGCAGTATTTTTCCTCGACGCTGCTCGGTGATCAACCCTCGGCTGCGCCCTGCTCTCTTCACCCTCTATCTTACCCCATCGATGCTGCCCGGCTCTCTCTCTCTGCCGTCGGTCGGCTCCAGCCGCTGCTGCTCGGGAAGGGTCTGCTCTGGACCTGTCGTCGGTCTCTTACTGCTCGTTGTGGCTGGGGAACCAAGCCCGGCTCTCCACAGCCTCCCGAGCGAAGTTGGATCTCTGCCTGACTGCTGGGCGGTTGCTCGCGGTCGACACCCGTGTTCCTGGACTCGACTATTTTTTTTAAATTTTTTTTTTATGTTGCAGGTAGATTCGCATCAACACTCGTCGCCACTGTTAGATCCGTGGTTCAGTGGATAAATAATTACACGGATGCTGTACATAAACAAATAACAGGTCTTTACTGGAGGAGGGTGATCTCTAGACTGGGATACAGAGGCATGCGCACAGCTTATATACCGGTGTGGTCACTGCCGGTACTACAGTATACAGGAGCTGTAAAAAGTAGTTCTGACTTAAAGCACATACACTACACTGACCAACCAGGTTTTCTGCACTCTGGCGACTTATCACCTCCATGGAGGTTGCCATCCTTTCCATGGTGATGCATTCATGTGCGAATGACTCCACAAAGGCTCTCCTCATGTTCGCAATGGACTCCTCCATTTGCTCCACACTCGCAGCAATCCAGGAGACAAAACCTACCAGAGACTCCTGCATCTGTTCCTGGAGTTCCAGCACCTCTGATCTTGTGGATGGACCCAGAGGCAGAGGGTCGACATGCAGCTCAGCCGAGCTGGGAGAGTCCTGCGCCCTCCAACTAGGACTCTCCACTGCTGTCCCTGTCTGCACAATCTGCTGATGCTCATTTGTGAGCTGTGATACACCCGTTGACAACACTGCACTATCTCACGAAGGTACCACCGAGGTGTGATTGTCTGTGCTGGTGCAGGGTGTGCTGATATCTGCTGACGCTGCGCCCTCAGAGGTTGCAGCTTCCTCTGAGGAGTCTGGATGCTCAGGCTTTTCCTCCTGGCTAGTGGGGATGGGTGCTAGCGATGGTCCTGTGGAGGAGTAAAGGAAAGTGTCAGAGATGTGATGCCAAGGTTACATGCACATTGTATATTGCAGATGATCATAAGTCCATCTGTTAGAGCTTCAGAATCATTATCAGCGACTCATGCAATGTCATTGAGAGAGATGGAAAACTATTGTCACCAGCTTTCTCTGATGCACCCAGCTGTCCGTCCCCCACTTGCGCATCGTCCTCCACTCCCACGATCTTCAGGGCCGCATCCTCCCAGGGGGTGTGCTGGGCTACTGAGGGTGGCCCTCCTCCTGTCCTCACTCTTTCCCTCTTATTGTGAGCTCTCTTTTCCTGCAATGAGGGAGACATGTGGAGTTTGAGTGAGAATGAAGGAGTGAGTGTAGAGAATCCATAGCATAGATGCTTAGAAGGAGACAAAGATGGAGTGAGGTGGCAAGACCAAGGGCCCTCCCTATGTGTTGTAAGTTGTTTTCATAGCATCACAGTGATAGGGAGTGTGAGGGCTGCATAGTCGAATAGTTAGGTGAATGTGACCATAGAGAGAGAGGGAATGGGTAAGGGTGCATGGATGTCAGTGTCAAGTGAGATGTGGAGGAAGAGATTGCTAAAGCTGAGTGCTGGTGAGGAGAGGCAATGGGGATCAGATTGAGGGTGATGGGAAAGTCATACTCACTTTTCCAGTGTGCAGAAGGTCATGAAACCTCTTCCTGCACTGAAGCCAGGTTCTGCGGGTTATCGACAAAGAGTTGACCTCCTGGGCCACCTGGGTCCACACAGCCTTGGTCTGCTTGTGAGGCTTCTTCCTCGCTGAAGAAGGGAAGAGCACCTCTTTATTGGCTCTTGCTCCCTCCACTAAAGCTTGCAGGGCAACGTCATCAAACCTGGGAGCAGACCTAGGTCTCTCGCTGGTCATTCTGCCTCCAGGTCCCTCTAACATGAAAGGCCAAAAGGTTGGCAGTCTGCAGAAGAAGCAAGGCTTGTTGCAGACCTTAAATGCAATAGCAATGATGACGTCATCGGAGGCGAGTTTCAGACTGAAAAAAACTAATTGGGCCATGGGTCTATTAATAAAGCCAAGGCTCCCATATGCTTTTTTGACAGCCTTATCAACTTGTCCTATCACCATCAAAGATTTATGTACATTAACCCCCAGGTCTCTCGGTTCCTGTACCCCCTTTAAAATTGTACCATTTATTTTGTATTGCCTATCCTCATTCTTCCTTGCAAAATGCATCACTTCACACTTCTCTGCATCAAATTTACCATCGCCGAATCCCCCACCATCAACATCCTGGGGGTTACCATTGACCAGAAACTTAACTGGACCAGCCACATAAATACTGTGGCAACAAGAGCAGGTCAGAGGCTAGGTATTCTGCGGTGAGTACTCACCTGCAGACTCCCCAAAGACTTTCCACCATCTATAGGGCACAAGTAAGGAGTGTGATGGAACACTCTCCACTTGTTTGGATGAGTGCAGCTCCAACAACACTCAAGAAGCTCAACACCATCTAGGAAAAAGCAGCCCACTTGATTGGCACCCCATCTAGCACCTAAAACATTCACTCCCTCCACCACCGGTGTACCGTGGCTGCAGTGTGTACCATCTACAAGATGCACTGCAGCAACTCACCAAGGCTTTTGCAGCAGCACCTCCCAAACCCGTGACCTCTTCCACCGAGAAGGAAAAGGGCAGAAATATAGAAACATAGAAGTTAGGAGCAGGTGTAGACCATTTGGCCCCTCGAGTCTGCTCCGCCATTCAATGCGATCATGGCTGATCATCCAAATTCAGTACCCGGTCCCTGCTTTCTCCCCATACCCCTTGATCCCTTTAGCCTTAAGAAATATATCCAACTCCTTCTTGAATATATTTAATGAAATGGCCTCCACTGCCCTCTGTGGTAGAGAGTTCCACAGGTTCACCACTCTCTGGGTGAAGAAATTCCTCCTCATTTCTGTCCTAAATGGCTTACCCCTTATCCTTAGACTGTGTCCCCTGGTTCTGGACTCCCCGACTATCGGGAACATCCTTCCTGCGTCTAGTCTGTCCAGTCCTGTCAGAATTTTATAAGTTTCAATGAGATCACCTCTCATTCTTCTAAACTCCAGCGAGTGCAAGTCCAATCGACCCAATCTCTCCTCATGCGTCATTCCTGCTATCCCAGGTATCAGCCTGGTGAATCGTCGTTGAACTCCCTCCATGGCAAGAACATCCTTCCTCAGATAAGGCGACCAAAACTGCACACAATACTCAAGATGTGGTCTCACCAAGGCCCTGTACAACTGCAGCAAGACATCCTTGCTCCTGTACTCAAACCCTCTCGCTACGAAGGCCAACATACCATTTGCCTTCTTAACCGCCTGCTGCACCTGCATGCTTACCTTCAGTGACTGGTGCACAAGGACACCCAGGTCTCATTGCATTTCCCTTCTCCCAATCTATTGCCATTCAGATAATAATCTGCCTTCCTGTTTTTGCCACCAAAGTGGATAACCTCACATTTATCCACGTTATATTGCATCTGCCATGTTTCTGCCCAATCATGCAACATGTCCAAATCATCCTGGAGTTTCTCGACATCCTCCTCACAGCACACACGCCCACCCGGCTTTGTGTCGTCTGCAAATTTGGAGATATTACATCTAGTTCCCTTGTCCAGATCATTTATATATATTGTGAATAGCTGGGGTCCAAGGACCGATCCCTGCGGTACCCCACTAGTCACTACCTGCTATTCGGAAAAAGACCCGTTTATTCCAACTCTTTGCTTTCTGTCGGCCAACCAGTTTTCTATCTAATCAATACCTTGCCCCCAATCCCATGTGCCTTAACTTTACACGCTAATCTCCTATGCGGGACCTTATCGAAGGCCTTCTGAAAGTCCAGGTACACCACATCCACTGGTTCTCCCTTATCTATTTTACCAGTTACATCCTCAAAAAATTCCAGTAGATTAGTCAGGCACGATTTACCTTTTGTGAATCTATGTTGACTTTGTCCGATCCTGTCACTGTTTTCCAAGTGCTCTGCTATTACATCTTTTGTAATGGACTCTAGCATTTTCCCCACTACCGATGTCAGGCTTACCGGTCCGTAATTCCCCGTTTTCTCTCTACCATGTTTTTGAATAGTGGAGTAACATTAGCTACCCTCCAATCCATGGGGACTGTTCTAGATTCCATCGAATGTTGGAAGATCAGCAATGCATCTAGTATTTTTAGGGCCACTTCCTTAAGTACCCTAGGATGTAGATTATCAGGCCCTGGGGATTTCTCGGCCTTTAATCCCATCAATATCCCTAACACCATTTCCCTACAAATACTGATTTCTTTCAGTTCCACCCTTTCATCAGACCCTATGTTTCCCCGGCATATCTGGGAGGTTATTTGTGTCCTCCTTTGTGAAGACAGAACCAAAATATGCATTTAGTTGGTCTGCCATTTCTTTGTTCCCCATTATAAATTCCCCTGATTCTGATTGCAAGGGACCTACGCTTGACTTCACCAATCTTTTTCTCTTCACATATCTATAAAAGCTTTTACAGTCAGTTTTTATGTTCCAGCAAGCTTACTCTCATATTCTATTATCCCCTTCTTAATTAATCCCTTTGTCCTCCTTTGTTGAATCCTAAACTGCTCCCAATCCTCAGGATTAATGCTTTTTCTGGCCAATTTATATGTCCTCTCCTTGGATCTTATGCTATCCCTAATTTCCCTTGTTAGCCACGGTTGAGTCACTTTTTTTGTTTTAATTTTATGCCAAACTGGGATGAACAAATTCTGAGTTCATCCATGCGGACTTTGAATGTTTGCCATTGCCTATCCACCGTCAACCCTTTCAGTGACATTCCCCAATCAATCCTACCCAACTCGCGCCTCAGACCATCATAGTTTCCTTTATTTAAATTTAGGACCCTAGTCTCTGAGTCAACTACTTCATTCTCCATCTTAATGAAGAATTCGATCATATTATGATCGCTCCAACCCAAGGGGCCTCGTACAACAAGATTGCTAATTAATCCTTTCTCATTACATAATACCCAGTCTAAGATGGCCTGATCTCTGGTTGGTTCCTCGACATATTGGTCCAGGAAACCATCCCATAAACACTCCAGGAATTCCTCCTCCACAGTATTGTTACTAATTTGGTCAGCCCAATCTATATGTAGATTAAAGTCACCCATGATGACTACTGTGCCCTTATTGCACGCTTCTTTAATTTCCCTTTTAATGCCATCCCCAACCTCCGCCTTACTGTTTGGAGGTCTATATACCACTCCCACTAACATTTTCTGCCCCATGGTATTTCTCAATTCTACCCATACAGATTCCACATCATCAGAGTTAATATCCTTCCTTACAATTGTGTTAATCCCTTCTTTAACCAGTAATGCTACCCCACCTCCCTTTCCTTTTTGCCTATCTTTCCTGAATATCGAATACCCCTGGATGTTGAGTTCCCAGCCTTGGCCATCCTTGAGCCACGTTTCCGTAATCCCAACCAAATCATGTTCGTTTACCTCTATTTGCACAGCCAATTCATCCACCTTATTATGAGTGCTCCTCGCATTAAGACACAAAGCTTTCAGGCTTGTTTTTTTAAAATTATTATTATTATTATTTACTGTGGCCACGTTTGATTTAAACCGTTGATCTCTCTGACTGCCACTTTTGTTTTTCTCCTTCCTATCTTTTGCTTTTATCCTTGTTTCCCTTTCCTCTGTCTCCCTGCTCAGGTTCCCAACCCCCTGCCATTTTAGTTTAAATCCTCCCCCAGAGCACTAGCAAACACTCCCCCTAGGACATCGGTTTCAGCCCTGCCCAGGTGCAATATACTGGTTTGAACTGGTCCCGCCTCCGCCAGAACCATTTCCAATGTCCCAGGAACTTGAATCCCTCCCCCTTGCACCATTCCTCTAGCCATGTATTCATCTGAAATATCCTTCTATTTCTACTCTGACTAGCACGTGGTACTGGTAGCAATCCTGAGATTACTACCTTTGAGGTCCTATTTTTTAATTTACCTCCTAACTCCCTATATTCAGCTTTTAGGACCTCTTCCCAGTTTTTACCTATGACGTTGGGGCCTATATGCACCACGACAACTGGCTGTTCACCCGCCCCTTCCAAGATGTTCTGCAGCCGCTCTGAGACATCCTTGACCCTTGCACCAGGGAAGCAACACACCATCCTGGAGTCTCGTTTGCGGCCGCAGAAACGCCTATCTATTCCCCTTACAATAGAATCCCCTATTACTATAGCTCTACCCCTCTTTTTCCTCCCATCCTGTGCAGCACAGCCACCCCTGGTGCCAGGAAGTTGGCTGCTGCTGCTTTCCTCTGATAAGCCATCCCCCCCCAACAGTACTCAAAGTGGTATATCTGTTTGAGAGGCGGATGTCCACAGCTGCACTACCTGCCTGCGCCTAGTACTCTGCCTGTTGGCCAGCCCTTCCCTTTCTGCTTGTCCAACCTCTACCTGCGGTGTGTCCAACTCCGTAAACGTGCTATTCACGACGTCCCGAGCATCGTGAACGCTCCAGTATGCATCCAATCGCAGCTCCAGCGCCGCAATGTGGTCTGTCAGTAGCTGCAGCTGGATGCACTTCCTGCACATGTATGGGAACACCACCACCTCCAAGTCACACACCATCCTGACTTAGAAGTATATCGCCGACCCTTCATCATCGCTGGGTCAAAATCCCGGAACTTCCTACCTAACAGCACTGTGCGATACCTTCACCACATGGACTGCAGCGGTTCAAGAAAGTGGCTCACCACCACCTTCTCAAGGGCAATTAGGGATGGGCAATAAATGCTGGCCTGGCCAGCAACATCCTATAAACAAATAAAATAAAAATTTAATCTGCCATGTGTCTGCCCATTTCACCTGTCTGACTATGTCCTCCTGCCTCCTGAAGTCTGTTACTATCCTTCTCACTGTTTATTATATTTCCTAGTTTCATGTCATCTGCAAACTCTCATTATTATTCCTAACTTGTTTTCTATCTTCTGCCCAGTGTCCACTGCTCATATTGTAAAATACTGTAGTGTGGCAGAACCACTGAATGACTCTGGCTAACTGTATATAATTCTCTTTAACGATGTTCTAACACCAGCCTAAACCTGTACCATTGTGTTAGGCATTACTGTGTTTTGTATATAGAGTTTGCATGTACGGGGCGTGGCCCCTTTAAGAGCGCAGGAAAACGCGGGCAAACGCGATGATGTCACATCGCAAACCACGGGACTGCCCAGTCAGTCCTCATGGCATTTCCTTTGAGTAAAGACCTGTTTGATTGTTCTCTTGTGTCGATCTCCATTATTCATAGGAATTCATTAATTCCTACATTGGTGACCCCGTTTTTTGTGAACGTTTTCACAAAAGAAGAGCACAGCATGGAAGCAAACGCCATTTCGCTAAAGCTACCGCAGTTCTGGGAGCAGCAGGCGCCCTCGTGGTTTATTCAGGTCGAGGCCCAGTTCGCCCTGAAGAACATCAATGCGGATCAGACCAAGTATCTTTACGTGGTCTCCGCACTCGACAGCTCTACCGCCTCTCGGATCGTCAGCCTCCTCGAAAAAACCCCAACGGAGCGCAAGTATGAAACCCTCAAAACGCAGTTACTGCAGGTTTTCGGGCTCACAAAATCGGAGCGCGCCCGTCGCTTCCTCGCTATGCCCGGGCTCGGGGACTCCAAGCCTTCAGAGTTGATGAGCCAAATGCTCACACTCCTGGGCTCAGAATGGGAATGTTTCCTATTCCGCGAGATTTTCCTCAGCCAACTGCCTGAACAGGTACAAGCTGCCCAGGCCAGATCTGAAACTGAAGACTGCGCAACACTCGCTGCGGAGGCTGACAAAATTTTCGCTGTAACTCGGCAGTACTGCGCCGCCACGAGGGACCAATCCCCCGCAGACACGGCCCCAGCTCGTCCGCCTGCTGGGCTATGTTTCTACCACGCGCAGTTCGGCGCAAAAGCGAAGCGTTGCCACGCTCCCTGCAGTTTTCCCCAAAAAAAACAACGACTGACACTGCGACCACCGAGGAACGGGTCTAACGGGCACCCCACGGCCGCGATGGTGATCGGCAACACGGGAAAATTGCTCTACATCACTGATACTCTCTCCATTCGTCATTTTCTGTGTGACACCGGAGTGCAGTGCAACATTTTACCCGCGTCCGCCCTCGATGTGCAGACGGGGAATCACAGCCCCGCCCTTAAAGCGGCCAATGGCGGAACAATTCGGACCTTCGGCAGACGGCGAGTGGAGTTGTGCCTCGATGGGCAATGCTTTCACTGGGAGTTTGTTACTGCCAAAGTTTCCCAGCCCCTCCTCGGCGTGGATTTCCTGTGCGCCAACAGCCTCCTGGTCGATGTTAGGAACCGGCGGCTGATCAACGCAGCAACTTTTAATTCTCTTCCGTGTTACCGCAGTAACACTACGTCACACACCGTCTGCTGTGCGTTCCCGACTCCTGATGAGTTTGCTCGCCTGCTCAGCGAATTCCCCGACCTGACAAGACCCACGTTCTCCTCCACAGCCACGAAACATGGTGTGGAACACCACATCACCACCAACGGCCCCCCGGTCTACGCACGGGCCCGGCGCCGAGAACCTGGCAAGCTGGCGGTCGCAAAGGCGGAGTTCGCAACCATGGAACGGTTAGGGATTATTCACCGGTCGAATAGTCCCTGGTCTTCACCCCTCCATATCGTCCCGAAGCCTGGCGGTGGATGGCGGCCATGCGGCGACTATCGACGACTAAACGATGCCACCACTCCTGATCGGTACCCGATCCCCATATCCAGGATTTCTCTGCCCATTTGGCAGGGAACACCGTGTTCTCAAAAGTCGACCTCGTCCGGGGCAACCACCAGATCCCAGTTCATTCACGAGACGTCCAGAAGACCACAGTCATCACCCCATTCGGCCTCTTCGAGTTTTTACGGATGCCATTTGGGTTAAAGAACGCCGCCCAGGCTTTCCAACGCCTGATGGACTCCGTGCTGCGGCACCTCAACTTCCTCTTCGTCTACCTGGATGATATTCTAATTGCCAGTCCTACTAAGGAAGAACATACCTGTCACCTACGCACCCTTTTTCGACGCCTCAGCCAACACGGCCTGATTATCAACCCGGCCAAATGTCAGTTTGGCCTGCACCAAATTGACTTCCTGGGGCATCGCATCACCTCAGAGGGAGCGGTTCCTTTACCTTCGAAGGTAGAGGCGGTGACATCCTTTCCACGCCCGCAGAACATAAAGGCCCTGCAGGAATTCCTAGGCATGGTAAACCTTTACCACCGTTTCGTGCCTAAGGCGGCACTACTCATGCAACCCCTGTACGAGGCCCTCAAGGGCAAGACTGGCAAGAACCCGGTAGACTGGACGGATGACATGGCCCGAGCATTCGCCGACACCAAAAGCGCCTTAGCCAACGCGACTATGCTGGCTCACCCACTGCCAGGAGCCACCATCGCCCTCACCACCGACGCATCGGACTACACAGTCGGTGCCGTGCAACAGCAGTGGGCGAACGGGGCGTGGCAGCCATTGGCATTCTTCAGCCGTTAACTACGGCAGAACGAGAGAGCATACAGCACGTTCGACCGGGAGTTGCTTGCCCTTTTTCTGGCCATCCGCCATTTTCGGTTCCTTCTGGAAGGATGTCCTTTCACCGCTTTTGTGGACCATAAGCCGCAGACTTTTGCAATGTCCAAGTCCACCGAACCATGGTCAGCCTGACAGCAGCGTCAACTGACCTACATATCCGAATTCACCACGGATATACGGCACGTGGCCGGTAAGGACAACCTGGTGGCAGCCTGCGTCTCCTGCGCGATCGTCAATACGGTTCATTTGGGCATCGACTACACCCTCATGGCAGTGGACCAAGCCTCAGACCCGGAAGTCCAAGCTTACCGAATGGCCGTCACTGGCCTCCAGTTGGCCGACGTCAAGTTCCATTCGGCAGATACCACATTGTTGTGTGACGTCTCCGTGCAGGAGCCTCGCCCTGTCGTGCCGGTCGTCTGGCACTGCAAAGTGTTCGACGCCATACATGGGTTGTCACACCCTGGAATGAAGGCCTCTCAGAAACTGATGTCAGCAAAATTTGTATGGCATGGCATGCATAAAGATGTCTGCGACTGGGCCAACAACCTGCGTGGTCTGCCAAAAGGCCAAGGTACAGCGCCACATCAAAGCTCCGTTGGCCGCCTTCACAGTTCCGGAGCGACGTTTTGATCACGTCAACGTGGACCTGGTAGGACCACTCCCACCCTCCCATGGTTTTTCACACATCCTGACTGTAATGAAATGTGTTTGGCTTGCCTGTATTCGTTTTGCACTCATGTATATTACCCTCCCCCACACGGTGTATAGTTTCACTTCCTCTTTCCTGACTAACCTGGAATGTTCCAGGTCTTGGCTCTTGGCTCCACCCCTGACTTCTCTTACATAAAGATCCCAGGATCTTTATGACTCATTACTGCGAGCCAGTCAGTGTGTTGAGATGTTAGCTCTGATCTTAGTGATTAAAAGCCAACTTGTTAAAGTTTATAACTTCTAGTTTTGTGGTTATTGAAGGCACATCACTGACCATGGTTGACCGCACCACCAGATGGCCGGAGGCGGTCCCCCTGTCATCCACTACTTCGGCGGACGTGGCCAGGGCGTTCATTTCCTCCTGGATCGCCCGTTTCGGAGTACCCACCGATATTTCATCAGACAGGGGACCGCAGTTTTCCTCCGAACTCTGGAATGCAGTGGCCCAAGGACTCAGTGTCAAAATACACCGCACCACAGCCTACCACCCACAGGCGAATGGCCTCTGCGAATGCTTCCACCGGTCAATGAAGGCCGCCCTGAGAGCCAGCCTCCAGGACGCTGGATGGGCAGACAAGCTACCGTGGGTCCTGTTGGGCCTTCGCACGGCCCCCAAAGACCTTCACTCTTCATCAGCGGAGCTTGTGTATGGTCAGCCGCTGTGGGTCCCAGGGGACTTCCTACCAACATCGACGAAGCAATGGTCAGCGTCTGCCCAGCTTGCTAGTCACCAAGAGGCGGCCAGATGTTTCGCACCGGTGCCCACTTCGCACCACGGGCCGCAGAGGTCACACGTTCCCACGGAGCTTCACAAGGCTGAATACGATTTTATTCGCCATGACGCACATCAGGATCCGTTCAAGGCCCCATATACCGGTCCCTTCCACGTGTTGGAAGCAGGGGACAAAACCTTCACGGTAGATGTCGGTGGTAAACCGGACCACATTTCAGTCGACCGCTTAAAGCCAGCACATTTGGACCTCGACCGCCCCGTCGAGACAGCACAACTGCCGAGATGGGGTCGGCCACCCGTCGTCGTTATGGCAGGCCAAGTGCGACCGCCCGCCAGACCGCCAGCCGCCCAGCAGCCTCCGCCTCGTGAGTACAGGAGTCGTTCTGACAGGCTTGTCAGGCCCCCTCACCATTTGACTTTGTCCGTTAAAGCGAATTCTGGGGGGGCGCATGTGGCAGAACCACTGAATGACGCTGGCTAACTGTATATAATTCTCTTTAACGATGTTGTAACACCAGCCTAAACCTATACCATTGTGTTAGGCATTACTGTGTTTTGTATATAGAGTTTGCATGTACGGGGCGTGGCACCTTTAAGAGCGCGGGAAAACGCGGGCAAACGCGATGACGTCACGTTGCAAACCACGGGACTGCCCAGTCAGTCCTTGTGGCATCTCCTTTGAGTAAAGACCTGTTTGATTGTTCTCTTGTGTCGATCTCCGTTATTCATAGGAATTTGTTAATTCCTACAGTAGGATGTTTTATTTAATGAAAGTTGCAATATATATGCAAATTGTTTTCCAAGTGAATGAACATTCTTCAGACTTCAGTCCAGGCGCAATGAGTCCTGGGCACAGTGTCAGTGACGGGTTCTGTGACAGCTTCTGTGATGCGGCGCTTTTGCCTGGCCAGCTGTGCCAAAAAGACTTCTTGTATGCTGCATTACTGAGGCCATGAGTGCCGGCAACTCCCATGAACTGTGCTTTGCTGTTGCTGCCTAACAGCTACATTGCCAACAGGTACTGCTCACTTGTAACAAATTATTGGCCTTTAATTACTGGTTAATTGTTGATAATTACTTCCACAGTTAGTTAGAGGGCTCAGTGCAGCTGCGTTCACACTGGCTGAAGGAAAGTTGTGGCCAGTGAAGGAATTGTGCCGAAGGTGCAGCAAGAAAAACAGGGGCAATGTCGTGACTGCAACTACCAATTTCACTTAGCAGTAGGGTAATTTTTCATGTGTTAAAAGTAATGTCTAATTGTAATGTAAATCCAAATTATTATTAAAGATAGATGTTCAATAAAGAAAGAAAGATAAAGAGAAGCAACTGAAATTAGAAAGAAAAACACTGGGTAAGATATTCCTCTTACTGCACTTGTGTGGTGTATCGGATCGCCTGGGCACAGCAAATAGAGGGAAGTCAGTCAGGGAGAATTGCACACCCAAGCACAGCTCACTGAATATTCCATCCATTCATTTGAATGGGTGGAAAATCGCATGGGATCCATTACAGGTGTGTGATCCTCTCCACCTCAATTTCTTCTATTTGCTGTGTCCAGGTCGTCCCACACACCCAAATACAGTAATAATAAAATCTGACCCAACAACTTTTTGTGACAGATTTTGCACATGTTTTCTGCGGTACCTTTTCGTGAGTAGGGATTTCCAAGACTCGTGGAGTATCTGCTGCATCTCTTTTGCGATTAAAAAAAAAATTAGGCCTTGTTTGGGAAATAAACTTATTCTGACAAAGATAATTGTTTGAAATCTTCTCGAGATTCATCAGGAAATATCAGTTGTTCCTCTAAACTCAGAAAGGTCATCACATGGTAACTGACATACATTGGTCTGCTCTTAAATTCCCTGAGAAGAAAAATAAAGCAAAGGAAAGAGAAGTAGCTCAGGGTCCCACAGAGCCCACCTACTCTCTTTTTTTTTAAATTTTGCAAATGTCATCCTGCTTTGTGAATGAATGCAATTGCAGAATTCTCCGAATGTCTGAGATGCCACATGTCAGTTCATTTGTCTTTGAAAGACAGGAGACATGCTGTTGTTTAGCGCTAGTTTAAGGCATTTAAATAACTTTGATTTGTTTAACTCTCTAGGTTCCTTTGTTATCTTAAACAAGTGAGAGCTACATTTGTTGGAAGATGTTGCTGGAGGCTGAGATTGATTCAATTATTTTTGACTAGGTTTTGATAAACCAGAATGTGGCCAATAGAAATTCTCAGTTTTTAATTAGTTGTCAGAACATTACTTATGTCATTTATTTTAATCTGTTTAAGGGAATCTGATCAATTTTAATAGTTTACTACAAAGTAATTTCTGTCAACTACTCAGGACCATGTGCTGTTGATAACACCAAAGTTTGTGTGATCAAGTGGAGATTCCCTGTTTTACATGGCAACAGTGGGCACCTGCACCACTGGGGCACATCTAAGGTGCCAAACATGTTAGAGAGGCTAGAAAGTCCGGCACAAATAGCCAGTCTGTGGGGGGGGGGGGGTGGGGGGAGCGCAGGGAGAATTGTTTCACATATCAAATCAGTCAGTAGAACCTAGCTATCAAGTACATGCTTAATTACTGACACACGATGGGGGGACGGTGGCCACATGGATGTTGTCAATGACTCTTTGTGAAATGCACTATACATAGAAACATAGAAACATAGAAGATAGGAGCAGGAGTAGGCCATTCGGCCCCTCGGGCCTGCGCCGCCATTCAATGAGATCATGGCTGATCATCCAAACTCAGTACCCTTCTCCCCATATCCCATGATCCCTTTAGCCTTAAGAAATATATCTAACTCCTTCTTGAATATATTTAATGAATTGGCTTCAACTGCCTTCTGTGGTAGAGAATTCCACAGGTTCACCACTCTCTGGGTGAAGAAATTCCTCCTCATCTCTGTCCTAAATGGCTTAACCCTTATCTTTAGACTGTGACCCCTGGTTCTGGACTCCCCTGCCATCGGGAACATCCTTCCTGCATCTAGTCTGTCTAGTCCTGTTAGAATTTTATAAGTTTCAATGAGATCCCTGTTATGATTCTTAGGATCCATGAAGAAAGTCTCATGAAATAACACTGGACGGCCAGCTGGTGGCACCGTCCAAGGAGTATAAATACTTGGGCGTGGGCCCAGCTTGCCCAGGACATTGTGTAAACAGGAACTAATGAAAGATAACTAGATCTCCATGTTTTGAAACAAGTTGATTAAAGACTTGCTTTATACTCCAACCAAGTGCGTAGTGAGTTTTATTACGTTAATCCCCTCTCATTCTTCTAAACTCCAGCGAGTATAAGCCGAATCGACTCAATCTCTCCTCATACGTCATTCCTGCCTTCCCAGGTATCAGTCTGGTGAATCTTCGCTGCACTCCCTCCATGGCAAGAACATCCCTCCTCAGATAAAGCGACCAAAACTGCACACAATACTCAAGGTGTGGTCTCACCAAGGCCCTCTACAACTGCAGCAAGACATCCTTGTTCCTGTACTTGAATCCTCTCGCTATGAAGGCCAACATACCATTTGCCTTCTTAACCGCCTGCTGCACCTGCATGCTTACCTTCAGTGACTGGTGCACAAGGACACCCAGGTCTGGTTGCACTTCCCCTTCTCCCAATCTATTGCCGTTCAGATAATAATCTGCCTTCCTGTTTTTGCCACCAAAGTGGATAACCTTGCATTTATCCACATTATACTGCATCTGCCATACATCTGCCCAATCACCCAACCTGTCCAAATCATACTGGAGTTTCTCGGCATCCTCCTCACAGCACACACGCCCACCCAGCTTTGTGTCATCTGCAAACTTGGAGATATTACATCTAGTTCCCTTGTCTAGATCATTAATATATATTGTGAATAACTGGGGTCCTACCACCGATCCCTGCGGTACCCCACTAGTCACTGCCTGCCACTCAGAAAAAGAGCCGTTTATTCCAACTCTTTGCTTCCTGTCTGCCAGCCAATTCTCTCTCCAAGTCAGTACCTTGCCCCCAATCCCATGTGCTTTAACTTTACACGCTAATCTCTTATGCGGGACCTTATCGAAAGCCTTCTGAAAGTCCAAATACGCCACATCCAATGGTTCTCCCTTATCTATTCTACCAGTTACATCCTCAAAGTCACTAGTCATGTCATGCTGCTGTTGCCATTCAGTATGAATTGAGATTAAAGTGCTTATCCTACTGAACAATGTACAGTATCTAGGTTGATGCATCTCGGTTGATACATCTTGGTTGACAGATCTGTGGACAGCAAATTGGCCATTACTGCAGTTGATCCTTATGCTACCCTGGAACCAGTAGCAGTACAATCAAAGCGAAAACATTAACTGCCAATGGTAATGTCATATGGTGGAGATTTGCTACAGGTGTCCTTACAGAGGTTGATACCACCAAAATTTGCAATTGTCTCTTTGGTGATGCAGAGACCATGGAGGCAATTCACGAAGGCCATTGTCAGATAGTTGTGCCAGGGCCAAATGATAGGGGTGAGCACCTAATGGTGGGTTTAACCAGCTGGTTCTGGTGCCAGCTGATCTCCCTGGAATAACTTGTTTCATCTTTTTTGCCTTTAAGCATGAAAATCTGTGATAGAGATGCTTTGAAAACATATAGAAAATACCCATTAAAAAAAATTATGAAAAATTAAGAGCTCTCATCTCCATGTGCAATAATATTGTTGGTGTTTAATGCCATGGGGGCAGGAAGGGAAGTTGTGTGGTCAGCAGTTTAGTGGAAATGGGGTCAAGGGAGCCGAAGTTTGGTCTCACATTCAAATGAACTTGGGTAGGGCATGAAGGGAGATAAAAGAGAAACTAGAGAAAGATATGAATCAGGGCTCAGGCAGGGAGATTTGTGGGCGGGGTGGAGCTGGTGGAGATTTGTCTTGGTTAACAACAGGAAAGGAGGGATGCAACAGAGGCAGCTGAATAGATGGCATCTTTATGGCAAAGATGTCCATAAACTCCTCACATTTGTTTTTGAAAGTAACGGTGGGGGGTGCAGGGGAGAGGGCTTTAAGGAGACAGTTAGTAGCGGCTATCTTTGCTTTACAGAAGGCTCCTGAAGTAGTGTACAGTTTTGGAAGAGGGCAGTGAGACTGGGTAGCACTTAATATGAACCTGCCAGATCTAGTGATGGATAGCTAAACCAGTGTGTGGCAGATACATGCAGGTCTGTGCACCTTAGACTTGAGGGAACAAAGATAGGGGCCATACCAGGTGAAACGTCAAGGATGGGAGAGAGTAAAGGTTTTAATGGAGACAAAGGTATCAAAGGTGGAGGAGAGAGCATATTTGAGCAGATTTGATAGATAGGGAAGTAATGGCGAATGGTAGGCCAAAGGCTGGCAGTTGTGAAAGTGCAAATGTAAGCCATTTGGGTGAGAGTTTTTTCAGGTGCAGATAGTGAAGGAAGTGGGTTGGAAATGGATAGAATGATGTAGGTGGTGAGGGATACAAAGAAATGGTTGGACATGACCTTGTGAGTAGAGAGGCCATATGAGATGGCAAGGTCGAGGGGTGACATTGAAAATGAGTCAGAGAGTTTATATGGATGGAGAGGTTCAGGGAGGATAGGAGGGCAGAGAAATTAGGGGAGACAGGGCAAGGTGAGCTGAGATGGAGCTTTAAACCCCAAGGGTAAGGAGTCACTCAGTGAAGAGGTTGAGGGAGGAGTGGAGGGAGGAAACTCAGGATGGGCCTTTGGGGTGGTAGAGAATAAGAGTTTCAAAAGAGAAAATAGAGCTTGAAAGATTGATAAGGAGACCATTGAAGAAGTCATGACTGGAGGTGATAGATTTTAAATGACACTCCCATGGCATTGCTCACTGTGAGTTGGAAGTTTTATAAAAACATGGATATTGTGCATTGCCAGGCACACTAACAACAGCATTGAGGGTATTTTTGGATATGGCATTACAGGGATGGAGCCTTGGAGCCTTACAGTGTGCTCCGAGGGCCTGGGAGCATTGAGAGGGAGTTCCCAGGGTTCCAGGAAAACCAGAGAGGGGGATTCTAGGAACACTGAGGCAAGTGTGAGATTTGGAATCATCTGGACAGAAAATCATTGGTGGGCAGTAAAATTTCATGGACATGCTCCACAAATGCACTATTTGTGTGTTTGCTGATGTATCCACTCATTAATTAATACATATAAATTTCCATAAATAAATATTATCCCATCAAATGCTTGAAGTTCATTGTTTTATGCGGTTTCCAAGATTTTATATGAAAAAAGATCATTGAGCCTCAAAAATTGTTGAGATGAGATTTTTTACAATCAAAAGCAATCTATACACACACAGCTGTTATTATTCCTCCTTATTTTTCTTTAAGGAGTTCATAATAGAAAATCACAACTTTGAAATATTTGTATAAATCCATCACTTGCCTAAAATGAAACCTTTGAGATGTCAATTTCCAATTTCTTTAAGTCTTCTGGGAAAAGCAAAGGCATTTTCAAATCCTCACAGCAAGAGGGGACAAGCAGGCTCACCCCGACACCAGCATCTCCTCCAAGGCCATGAGCATCATGAACTCCTTTGTGAACGATAATCTCGAGCGCATTGCAGGTGAGGATTCCCACCTGGCCTATTACAACAACCTCTCGACCATCAGCTCCTGGAAGATACAGCCTGTTGTGCACCTGTACCTGCACCTGGAGTTGGCCAAGCATGCAATGTTGAAAGGGACAAAGGTGTTGACCAAGTACACCAGCTCCAACTAAAACTCTGCAATGAACTCAAAAACACACCCTTCCATCCTTCAACTCCTGTTAATGCATATATTGCATGCTGGGAAATTCTGCAAAATGCACATGGGCGGACTGCACAGATGTGATTGAAAGTTTTCTCTTACCTATTGTGAGGTTTAAAAATTATCCAATCAAAGCCCAGCCTTTTGAGGCAGGCTAAGGTCTTCGAAGCAAAACTTTATTAAAAGATACAAAAGACAATTCAATGGATAAACTATTTTTTTATTTGTTTACTAGCTGGAGTGCCCGGCGGTGCCGAGGCTTTTTCGAGGGCATGTTGTTGTTGGAAGAGAGAGAGAGAGCAACTGGGGGGGAAGAGAGAGAGCAACTGGGGGGGAAGAGAGAGAGCGACTGGGGGGGAAGAGAGAGAGCGACTGGGGGGGAAGAGAGAGAGCGACTGGGGGGGAAGAGAGAGAGCGACTGGGGGGGAAGAGAGAGAGCGACTGGTGGGGAAGAGAGAGAGCGACGGGGGGGAAGAGAGAGAGCGACTGGGGGGGAAGAGAGAGAGCGACTGGGGGGGAAGAGAGAGAGCGACTGGAGGGGAAGAGAGAGAGCGACTGGGGGGGAAGAGAGAGAGCGACTGGGGGGAAGAGAGAGAGCGACTGGGGGGAAGGGGGGGAAAGGGGGGGAAGGGAGGGGGGGAAGGGGGGGAAAGGGGAGGGGGGAAGGGGGGAAAGGGGCGGGGGGAAGGGGGAGGGGGGAGGGGGGAAAGGGGAGGAGAGGGGGGAAAGGGGAGGGGGAAGGGGGGAAAGGGGAGGGGGAGGGGGGAAGGGGAGGGGGGAATGGGGGAGGGGGGAAAGGGGAGGGGGAAGGGGGGAGAAAGGTGAGGGGAGGGGAGGGGGGAGAAAGGGGAGGGGAGGGGGGAGAAAGGGGAGGGGAGGGGGGGAGAAAGGGGAGGGGAGGAGAGGGGGGGAGAGGAGGGGAGGAGAAAGGGAGGGGGGAGCCAGCAGACCCTCTCCTCTCTGCCGGCGGTGGCTACGCTGAGCTCCGTGCCGCCCCACGCACTGACATGCCGAGCGCAGCGCCCTGGTCAGACCGAGCCCCGCCCTCCTGAGGCGGCTTGAGACGGCCGATTGCAGCTGGCCGGGCCCAGTTGCCTTGGTAACCCTCCTCCCCTCTCCGCCTCCCGATCTCCGGGATCGGGCCTGAGCGGCTTGAGACGGCCGATTGCAGCTGGCGAGCCCGGTTGCCGGGGTAACCCTCTCCGCTCCCCCGCCCCCCCCCCGCTAACCTGCTCGCTTCCCTCTGGCCGCGCCCTGTGTGAAGGTGCGCGTGCGCCGTGCAGCACGAGCGTGAATGAAGCCCCAGCCAGCCTTTACCAAGATGGCTGGCTGCTGGTTCGGAATCGGGCCCAGCGGGGGGGTGGGGGGGGTGAGGGGTGGGAGGAGATTGCCACAAAACAATTGCCTAGGGTCCAGCATGGCTGGCAACAGACGCCCAGGCTTCGAGGCCTACCTGCAAAAATGGGGAAAGGTAGGAAAATTAATGAGATTAGATAAAAGATTTAGAAAGTAATTAACTTTTTTTAAAAACAATATGTGTTTTAAAAGCAACTTTTTTTTTAAAGACGCAGAAAGCGGGAAAAAGAAATGAAAAGTTTGGAATCAAGATGGCGGCGACTCACCTCGGTTCAGAAGTATAAGGCCCGCCCACACACGCACCGATTGGTCGACCGTCAGGTCACCGAAGCGTAGGATTGGTCAATCGTCCCGTCACTCGACTGTAGGAGGGCCCGCCTGCCCGCGCCAGGAACCCGCCCCCGCCACGCAGTGATCGGTCAACCGTCGGGTCGCTCGACCGTACGATTGGTCGACCTTAATGTCACTCTATTGCTAATGAGCGGATAATGAGATGATAATGAGCGGAATTTTGAACGTTTTTTGGATACCGCGGGCGCAATTTTTGTCTCGCCGAAACGTAAATACGCTTATGACCGTTTCGGAATCGTAAGCTTTCTTTTGATGTAACGCACGTGTAGGTACGCTCTATAACTTTAGAGTGTATAGCCGTACAGACAGAAGGACAGACAGACAGACAGACAGACAGACAGATGTATCCTTTTATATATATAGATGGGATGTGGGCGTCGCTGGCAAGGCCAGTATTTATTGCCCATCCCTAATTGCCCTTGAGAAGGTGGTGGTGAGCTGCCTTCTTGAACCACTGCAGTCCATGTGATGAAGGTACTCCCACAGTGCTGTTAGGTAGGGAGTTCCAGGAGTTTGACCCAGCGACGATGAAGGATCGGCGATATACTTCTAAGTCAGGATGGTGTGTGACTTGGAGTGGAACTTGGAGGTGGTGGTGTTCCTATGCACCTGCTGCCCTTTTCCTTCTAGGTGGAAGAGGTTGCGGATTTGGGAGGTGCTGCCGAAGAAGCCTTGGTGAATTGCTGCAGTGCATCTTGTAGATGGTACACACTGCAGCCACGGTACGCCGGTGGTGGAGGGAGTGAATGTTTAAGGTGGTGGATGGGGTGCCAATCAAGCGGGCTGCTTTGTCCTGGATGATGTTGAGCTTCTTGAGTGTTGTTGGAGCTGCATTCATCCAGGCAAGTGGAGAGTATTCCATCACACTGGAAAGGCTTTGGGGAGTCAGGAGGTGAGACACTCGCTGCAGAATACCTAGCCTCTGACCTGCTCTTGTTGCCATATTATATATGTGGTTGGTTCAGTTAAGTTTCTGGTCAATGGTGACCCCCAGGATGTTGATGGTGGGGGATTCGGCAATGGTAATGCCATTGAATGTCAAGGGGAGGTGGTTAGACTCTCGCTATTTTGGAGATAATCATTGCCTGGCACTTCTGTGGCGCGAATGTTACCTGCCACTTATCAGCCCAAGCCTGAACATCATCTAGGTCTTGTTGCATGCGGGCATGGACTGCTTCGTTATCTGAGAAGTTGTGAATGGCGCTGAGCACAGTGCAGTCATCAGTGAACATCCCCATTTCTGACCTTATTTTGGAGGGAAGGTCATTGATGAAGCAGCTGAAGATGGTTGGGCCTAGGACACAGTCCTGAGTAAGTCCTGCAGCAATGTCCTGGGGCTGTGATGATTGGCCTTCAACAACCACAACCATCTTCCTTTGTGCTAGGTATAACTCCAGCCAGTGGAGTGTTTTCTCCCCGATTCCCATTGACTTCAATTTTACTAGGGCTCCTTGATGGCACACTCGGTCAAATGCTGCCTTGATGTCAAGGGCAGTCACTCTTAACTCACCTCTGGAATTAAACTCCTTTGTCCATGTTTAGACCGAGGCTGTATTGAGGTCAGGAGCCAAGTGGTCTTGGCAGAACTCAAACTGGGCATCAATGAGCAGGTTATTGGTGAGTAAGTGCCGCTTGATAGCACTGTCGACGACACCTTCCATCAATTTGCTGATGATTGAAAGTAGACTGATGGGGCAGTAATTGGCCGGGTTGGATTTGTCCTGCTTTTTGTGGACAGGACATACCTGGGCAGATTTCCACATTGTCAGATAGATGCCAGTGTTGTAGTTGTATTGGACTGCTTGGCTAGAGATGCGGCTTGGTCTGGAGTACAAGTCTTCAGCACAATTGCCGGGATGTTGTCGGGGCCCATAGCCTTTGCTGTATCCTGTGTGCTCAGTCATTTCTTGATATCACGTGGAGTGAATCGAATTGGCTGAAGACTGGCTTCTGTGATGGTGAGGACCTCAGGAGTAGGCCGATATGAATCGTCCACTCGACACTTCTGGCTGAAGATGGTTGCAAACACTTCAGCCTTGTCTTTTGCACTCACATGCTGGGCTCCACCATCATTGAGGATGGGAATATTCATGGAGCCTCCTCCTCCTGTTAGTTGTTTAATAATCCACCACCATTCACGACTGGATGTAACAGGACTACAGAGCTTTGATCTGACCTGTTGACTGTGGGATTGCTTAGCCCTGTCGATAGCATGCTGCTTCCACTTTTTAGCATGCATGTAGTCCTGTGTTGCAGCTTCCCCAGGTTGGCACCTCATTTTTAGGTATGCCTGGTGCTGCTCCTGGCATGCTCTTCTACACTCCTTATTGAATCAGGTTTGGTCCCCTCATTTGATGATAGTGGTAGAGTGAGGGATATGCCAGGCCATGAGGTTACAGATTGTGGTGGAATACAATTCTGCTGCTGATGATAACCCACAGCGCCTCATGGATGCCCAGTTTTGAGTTGCTGTTTCTGTTCTGAATCTATCCCATTTAGCACGGTGGTAGTGCCACACAACACAATGGAGGGTGTCCTCAGTGTGAAGACGGGAATTCGTCTTCACAATGACTGCGCGATGGTCACTGCTACCAATACTATCATGGACAGATGCATCTACGACAAGTAGATTGGTGAGGACGAGGTCAAGTAGGATTTTTCCTCGTGTTGGTTCTCTCACCACCTGTCGCAGGCCCAGACTGGCAGTTATGTCCTTCAGGCCTCGGCCAGCTCGGTCAGTAGTGGTGCTACTGAGCCACTCTTGGTGATGAACATTGAAGTCCCCCACCCAGAATACATTCTGTGCCCTTGCTACTCTCAGTGCTTCTTCCAAGTAGTGTTCAATATGGAGGAGTACTGATTCATCAGCTGAGGGAGGGCGGTAGGTGGTAATCAACAGGAGGTTTCCTTGCTCACGCTTGACCTGAAGCCCTGAGACTTCATGGGGTCCGGAGTCAATGTTGAGGACTCCCAAGGCCACTCCTTCCTGACTGTATACCACTGTGATATCACCCCTGTTGGGTTTGTCCTGCCGGTGAGACAGGACATCCCCAGGGATGGTGATGGAGGAGTTTGGGACATTGGCTGAAAGGTATGATTCTGTGAGAATGACTATGTCAGGCTGCTGCTTGACTAGTCTGTGGGGCAGCTCTCCCAATTTTGGCACAAGTCCCCAGATGTTGGTGGGGAGGACTTTGCAGGGTTGACTGGGCTGGGTGCGCCATTGCCGTGTCCATAGCTGGTGCCGAGGTCAATGCCAGGTGGTACTTTCGGTTTCATTCTTATTATGTTTCATAGCGGTTATTTACAACTGATTGACTTGCTAGGCCATTTCAGAGGGCAGTTAAGAGTCAACCACATTGCTGTGGGTCTGGAGTCACATATAGGACCAGGTAAGGACAGCAGATTTCCTTCCCTAAAGGACATTAGTGAACCAGATGGGTATTTACAACAATCCAGTAGTTTCATGGTTATGATTACTGATGCTAGCTTTTTATTCCAGATCTATTTAATTAACTGAATTTATAGTCCACAGCTGCCATGGGGGGATTTGAGCTCACGTCTCTGGATCATTAGTCCAGGCCTCAGGATTACTAGCTCAGTGACCTTGCCACTACACTACCGATCCCTTAATCATGTTATTGTGATATGTGTATTTTTAAAATGTTATTTAAGCTCTTATTTTGGAAATTAAAAATTACAGTTACTGATAAACAAAAAAATGGCAAATAAAAAATATTCAGATGAAGTTTGACAGATGTGCTTTACAATGCTACCCAGTGTCCAGAGCATGGAAGTACAGTCACACGTTGTCACAGTAATGGGAAAAACGTGACAAGTGTTACCAGATATGGGCTCAAGGAAAAACCCAAAGACATTGTTCACATTGGACATCTGAATGGAAAGATGGCAGGACATACCATGTTTAATAAGATAAGATTATTGTAGCACACATTTAAGTTTTTATTTTTCGAAGACCCTGCTGATGAAATCTCTTATAACCATTGAAGGGTTAGGCCCATTACTTCCTAATCAAATGGGCACAACCTGAATATCCAACACAATAGTAAATCCAGACACCATTATAATAAATACATTCACCAATGAGTGTATTTTGAGCATATTAATGACAATAGTCTCAAAATCTCTGTTAAGTATGCATTTCATTTGTTTGCGCAGCTGTACTGTGTACATGGTATTATACCAGCATGTTTTGAATGAAGTTTTCTTTCAGAAAAAATGCTAACTACAGTTTTCCTTTGAAAAATGAGTCCTGAAATTATCTAGCATTCTCACACAGAAGCAACCTAGTTAGGACATTGGTTGGATAAAGTTAATATAATTAAATAAATCATTATAGAAAAAGGACAGACACCATCAGCGTTAATAAACCCTGAATATTTAGTATGACTGTCAAGGCGTGGATAATGACACGAGTACTGTATATGAACATTAATTGCATAATTTCAGATTATTCATAGTTTGATTTGAAACACTTGAGTTCGGCTTTGTACAAATCCAATGTAATCAGCAATACAGAATTAAAGGCTCATCCTCCTCCCTCTCGGGGAATTGCACACGTCCCTCGGCTTTTGAAGGCCGATTCTTTTCAATATGATAATCAGTTTCTAAGTTGAATCTAACCAAGTGGCCTCTTTTGTTCCTTTCATCCTGACTTTAGCAGCTCAGAAGCAGCTGGCTGTTCACTTTAAACAAGGAAACCCGCTTCTGAATGTGGCTTTGGGTCGCACGGCCAAAACTTGGACCAAACTTTCCGCGTGCGAAGGGGACGCGGTAGAATAAGATAATTATGGACGTTTTGCATGGGGTTCGTGTAGAAAATAGTGACCAGGATAAACGGTCGGTGAAGAAAAAGAAAGTTCGAAGGAGGAAGAGGATGTTGACAGGGGTCAGTCGTCAAAGAAGAGCCGCTAATACAAGGGAGAGGCAGCGGGTTCATGGAGTCAATCTGGCTTTTCAGGACTTGCGCAAACTTCTACCCGTCCTGTCCGAAGTAGAGGTGTCGAAAATCGACATCCTCAGGCTGGCCGCTAAATGGATAGCTCATCTCACCACCATCCTGCTCCTGGATGATCAGAAACAACATCAGCGCGAAAATGGTTTGCCGGTGGAACTTGGCGAAAAGTTCGCAGAATTGACTCGAGTCTGCGAAGAACTTGCGACAGACTTTACCATCTGTCAGACTGAAGACCCGCTGTACCTCGGCGATTGTGTTTTAGGAGACTTCTCGCGTCTCAGTTCTTTGGCTAGTAGTGAGATATCCCTGGAAAATGGCTATTTCTCTTCATGCCTACACTAGACGGACCAAGCTTGGTGCTGAAAGCTAAGTACGTGTTCTTCCAGGTTTAGCGCGTGATTGGGTTGAAACTGACACTGAAACTGCAAGAGGCGCCAATCAAACCAATATTTGTAAATCTAATCAGAGGCGTTTGATCAGACGGAGAGTGTCAAAATAAATCTTGTGTATATAAATATTATTACGTCATGTGTTAGTATGGAAATGTAACCTAAGCGAAGTTGAGCTGCATCACACTTGAGTTCAATTGCAGTTGGATTGCTTGAAAAAGTTTATGAAACCTTTTGATGTGAAGCTGTGCTAGACGAATTGGTTGGTCCTTGCCCTACGGTAGCAGAGTTTGTAAGTTCTGTGAACGGATCTGCCGCTGTACTAAACACTTTTCAAAGTAATGAAAATACTTATCTGAGGATATCAACGAACTGTAAAGATAATCTCGAGCTTTGTTTTCCTGAGTTTCTGTGAATGAACAGGTCTCTTTGAGATCTTCAACTGCCGTTCGCCTAATGTGGTGGGTTACCAGAGATCCGTGTTAACGGTTCAAAATATCAAACGCTACATCTGTACATACATAAATAAATACATGTGATTTTCTCAATACGTTTTGGTACTCTGAGCAACGCAGAAATAAGGTCGAGCTTGATCCAAGGGTCGGGGCACCTATTTACTAACCTACTCCCACTATCTGTGAGGTGGATCATTTAGCGGGTCTCATTCGGTCTTTTCAACCTTGGTGATGTCCTGCAGCACGGGCCGTGGGTCAAACCCTTGGTTTCTCAATTCAAGATCAGAAATTCAGCCGATGTTAAATACTCATCGTTTTATTTCCACAGTTCTCACTGTTTCTAAATCCGATTTTAATGCAGTGATCGTCTTTTAAGACTCGATTGTTTTTAAGAAGGGGTTATAAATAAGTCATTTGTCTGAACTTGTAACGGATGAAAAAGAAAATTCGCTGAATATAGCACGGAATCTAAAAAATCTTCGATTTGTTTCCAGGTTGGTCGCCATTTTTACAGCTTTATAAAAAGTTTCAGAATTGCCCAAAAAAATCCATCCCTTAAAGTTAACATTACTATAACCTACACAAGTAGACTGTAAACTGCTTTAAAAAACGATATAGAGCCACATAAAAAAGTAATGGTTCCTTTAAGACGCAGACTGGCGAGCTGTCTCGAAGGCTCTTTCAGTCTGCATGGGCCACAGCTTTGCAAGGTTTGAGCGCAGCGTGAAGGCTATTGAAGCTTTCAGGGAATGCTCGGAACCTTGAGAACATTCGAGTATCAAGGGTGAGATTAGGCAGCACAACACAAAGAGCCGTCCGAGTCTCAATGTCTGTCTATATTCAGGATCAGCGCCCTGTTAAAAATTATCTGGTTCCTTTGTGTGTGGCATTTTATTAGGCCTCCTTTGTCTACCCCACAGTCCCATTTTCAGCACTGCGGCTCTCCATTGGTGAGGCGGTGCTTGTTTTGCAGCATAGATTAGAGGCAGTGTAGTAGGGGTTTTTTTTGCTTAGAATATGAAAGCAGTGTGTTTGGTATTGCTTTGAAATCGAACTTTCAAGTGTTATTACGTGTGCCCGCTGTGCATAAAATGAGCAATGGCCTCACTGCACACCGAGGTCTCAGGGAGTGTTTTCATGTGCAAGGCGTGACATAACGTTTTATTATAATGGCCTGCCAAAATTAGTTGGCGCAGCCTGAATCTGACCTGCCCTACAAATTATTGGTCTGACAACAGGGAGTCAGCATTCACTTCATCAATGATTTGTTTTTCCAACTTCTGCGAGGTAGTTGATCATCTGTATTGACGCGGTCGTTTGTTTAAAGAATGCAGTGGAGACACAAATTTCCCTGAGAACTTCAATTTTTAATGAATGGAATTAATACCTCGACATGTATGCAATCTATGGCATGCTAGCATGGTAAGCTCACATTTCAATTTGTTTTCAGTTGTTTGGACTTGATAGAGTGCCTCACTCTCTGAGGATTTCAAAACAATGCACTTTAAGTGTGTCTGAAAGACTGTGTGGAAGCAAGTTTTAAAGTTACAACGTTGTATTACAAATTATCTTGCAAGACAACTTACCTGGTTATTAAATAAGGATTCACCACCAATTATGCCTACTGGTAAAAAAAAACTGCTAAAATTAAGAAAATGATTCAAGGATTTAAACATCTGCAGCAGCACACACTTTCTTCAGTGGTCTATATGTCCTCTGACTGGGCTAGTTCTGGCTTTTCAAGGAGCTGTGACTTACTCTAAAGCTCCCTGCTGAAGTGATGATGCTCTCTTCATCCCATCTTATTTTTCTAGGAAGACAGGAAAAATCTGGCATGTAGGATTCTGATACATTACTGTATTATGAATTAAAACAAAAAGCAAAATTCTGCAGATGCTGGAAATCTGAAACAAAAGCAGAAAATGCTGGAAACACTCAGCAGGTCTGTCAGCATCTGTGGAGAGAGCAGACAACTGTATGTTTCTAATGTGAATCTTCTTCCGAACTGAAAAATAAGAGGCAGGCAGCCATTTTAGTGTAGCCAGATAAAGGGGATGGGAAGAATATAAATATTTTGAAAATAAACAAACACAGAAACAAATGGCTGAATGGCCTCCTTTTGTGCTGTAAATTGCTATGATTCTATGATTCTTTCTATGAGGGAGAGGGATCACATGTGTAATGATGTAACAGATCATCTAATTCAGTAATAGATAGAAGCATTAAGACATTAACCAAACAAGTGGTATGTAAATAGCCAAGGAAGTGGGAGGCCAAGAGAAATGCAAGAGAATGGGAGAGAAGGAAAATGTGAATGACTTGGAGTCAGGTATGAAATGAAGTCAGGTTTCAAGCTGAGGATATAGCTAAAATTTGAAGTTACCGAAGTAAAATTTGACACCAGAGAGTTGAGCTTTGTTGGAGCAGAGTACAAAGCCAATGACAGAGAGATCAGAGTAGGAATGGGAGGGGGAGTTAAAGTGGCAAGCCACAGGTAACTAGAGGACAGAATGGAGGTATTTGGAAAAGCAGTCATGTAATCCACATTTAGTTTCCCCAAAGTAGACAAGAACACTGTAACATGAATACAGAATACTAGAATAGAGGAAGTACACGTAAATTGCTGCCTCATATGGAAAGAATGGTTTGGGCCCTGGACAACTGTGTGGGAGGAGTTTAATGGGCAGGTGTTTCATCTCCTGCATTGTACAAGTAGGTGCCAGGAAATGGTGGAAGAGTAATCCAGAGTGCTGCGGATGGAATGGTCCATCTTGAAAGTGGAGAGCGGAGGGGAGGAACATAGGAACAGCAGTAGGCCATTCAGCCCCTTGAGCCTGCTCCACCAAAGATGTGTTTGGTGATGGGATCATGTTGGAGGTGTCAGAAATGGCCAAAGATGATCTGGCAAATGCAGAGACCTGTGGATTGGAAGGTGAACTCTTGTCACTATTGCAAGAGGAGGGGGAGGGGAGCAAGGCAGAAACGTAGGTAATAGGACAGACCTGGTCAAGTGTTGACCAGTGCAGAGGAAAGGAGGACATTTTGAAAGTTCTGGTGCAGAAGGTAGCGTCATAAGATTTGATGGAAGCAGAGAAACTGGAAGAACAGAATGGTGTCTTTACAGGACATGAGATGGAAAGAAGTGTACTCCAGGGAGTTGTCAGAGCTGATGGGCATGTAATAGATGTCAGTGGAAAGCCCATTCCAAAAGATAAAGAGAGAGAAGTACAGAAAGGGAAGGGAAGAGTCAGAAATGACCTGCATAAATGTGAGGGATGGATGGAAGTTGGAAGTTTATTTAATATAATTTGGTGTTGGTGAATGAGTACTGCTTCGAGGTGTATCAAGATAGGCACATTGGCCCAGAAATTCGGGTCCCCACGCGTGGGTATGCGCTGGGTATTCATGCGTAGGCCCAACGAAAGTGCCAGTTTCGTGCATGCACTGCGCATGTGTGGGAAACCGGAACTTCCGTTCCCTTGAAAGAAGAGATTGACAGGTGGAACGCGTGCGCCGGAGAGGCAGCGCGTGTGCATCGAACTCACGTTTTTTTTCCAGGTTTCTCCGGGAGGGTAAGTCTCCAGCAGTTACGCTTTTAAAAAGCAGGCACAAGGCCTGCTTTTAATAAGGTAAGTGGTGAATTAATTAAAATTAAATCATTTTTTCCACAGGTTTATTATTTTAAAGAAAGGTAAGTTTATTTTTAGCCCCGTTAGAAAATGTAATAAATTTTTTCAAAAATTTAAATTATTGTTTAAAATAGTTATTTCATGTAATTTATAGTTATTTTAAAAATGTAATTAAAAAAAAATTGTTTGAAGTTTAATTATGTTTTGGGGCTTATAGTATTTATAGGTTTGACAGCTCTTCCTGTCAAATTTATTAATGAAGCATTCCCTGCTACCATTGGCTCTCCATGGCACACGTGATCCCAGGGGTCGCTTCAAACTAACTGCGCCCCTGGGATACGCAAGCACTGCGCGCCGGCAGTTAGAGGAGGCCCAGGATCGGAATCCCACGTGGGCCCACAGCTCAACGGCCGGCGCGCTAGCTAAGTGCAGGTCGGAGGCTTGCACCCACGGGAAGCCCCCGACCTGAATTTCTGGGCCATTATTCTTAACTTTTATGATATTTTTGTAATTTGGTATCCTTTTGTCCCACTGGTCATATTACATTTGTCAATAGCAATGCAGAAAATGTCATCCTTCTCTGTCATTTTGGATCAGTTTGTAGAACTCTCATATTTGAGACAGACAGTGAGGGGTTCAGGCCACTCCAAGTTTTGAGCACACAATCTAGGCTGACACTTCAATGCAGTACTGAGAGAGTACTGCATTGTCAAAGATGCAGTTGTCTGCATGAGACATTAAACCAAGCTTTCTGCCTGTTCAGGTGAATATAAAAGATTCATGGTACTCTTCAAGACTTTGCCAGGTAGCACTGTGACACTCTCATTGGCGCACCAAAAGCTCGACTGAATGGAACAGAGAGATTAAGTTTTGAGGCCTCACTTTTCTCAGTTCCCTAATTCAACTTTATTGCTCATTGAGGTATTTCATGAAGACCAGACATCTCCATCTGGGGAGAATAAAATCAGTAGAAATGACCTCATTGTCACGCTCCACCAGGTACAGTAGCCTAGTGGTTATGGCAACCCAGAAGACTTCAGTGCAAATCTCACCATAGCAAGTTGTGAAATTGAATCCAGAAAATCTGACAATTTCTGGGCTAGCACCAGAAAATTTCCATGAAAATTGGCGGATTGCCATAATAGTTCACCAATGCCCTTCAACTCAAATCAGCTGATCAGTTAACTCAATGCAGGGAAGAAAACCAGCCACTCCTACCTGGTCTGGCCTATGTGTAATAAACTCTTATTGGCCTCAGAGCAACTAAGGATGGACAAAACATTCTGCATCAGCAGTGCTGTACACATCCAAAGAACAAATACATATTTTAAAAAATGATCAGGCAATGTTCTGGGATCAGACAATCCATCTTCCCCCTTGGCCTCCAACATGAATGACAGAAGCGGATGCAAAAAAGGTGTATGCTCTTTATAGGGTTGTATTAATAATTTCAAACTGCAGCAGGTGTAATATGATAAAATTATACTGCTCCCCTATCGTCTTTCAGCAGAACAGACCGACAGCCTTGGGGATGTCAGAAACTGGAAGGGCTCCCAGATTCTTGAACACATAAATGGAGGTCTTTTTGGCAGAAGTGGGGATCAGAAGAGCAAGATTTTTGGGCCCTGGGGGCAGGAGGCTGCAAAAAGGGTGACTCAGTCTGTCTCGGGGGAGGTGGCAGAGGCAGTCAATACAACCTGCACAGTCACAAAAATTGATACACAGTATTGGAAGAGGTTCAATGACCTCACAAGAGTAGCCAAGGTAAGACTAGACACTGCTGCCAATAACTTTATCATACTGCCTTTAGTCACCTCCTTACCTATCATTTGCTTTCTCAGCATTTGAATGTTAGGGAATTCACTAATGCAATGGCCAAACTCTCAAAGCAGTCAAGCACCATATTAACTAACATTGACTTTGTCAGCTTACATAGCCAGCCACAAGGGCTTCTTCTAATTTTCAAGGACATTTCAGTTAAAGGTAAAAAGCACTTTACCTCTCATCATCATGGCATGCATGCACTCAAATTGGGCAAATGTCCAAACCACTCATATCTTTTTAATGTGATGAAAGCATCATAGCATCTTCCTCAATATCTGGCATTGGCATCTAACAGTAACTGGAGATTAATAGAATGAAAGCCTTTTCTGTTCATAAAATTGAGGGGTTGTCATTTTTTTCTGTCAATTACTCCTTACACCTATAAGAATCCTGCCAGTCTGTAGAACTAGATAGTTCTTTTAGATAGAGTTACATAGAATGTACAGCACAGAACCAGGCCATTTGGCCCAACTGGTCTATGCCGGTCTTTTTATGCTCCACACGAGCTTCCTTGCACCCTACGTCATCCAACCCTATCAGCATATCCTTCTATTCCTTTCTCCCTCATGCACTTATCTAGATTTCCCGAGAATGCATCTATGCTAGTTACCTCAACTACTCTCCGATAGCTAGTTCTAATCTTTGGATAAAGATGTTTCTCCTGAATTCCCTACTAGATTTATTAGTGACTGTCTTATATTTATGGCCCCTAGTTTTGGGCTCCTCCACAAGTGGATAGATCTTCTCCACATCTACTCTATCAAACCCCTTTGTAATTTTAAAGGCCTCTATTAGGTCACTCCCTCAGCTTTCTCTTTTCTAGAGAAAAGAGCTCCGGCCTGTTTAATCTTTCCTGATAATTATAACCTGATAGTTATAACCTCTTTGCTTCCATGGGAAGGATATGGATTTTGTAACCCTCCTGAATATAACATCAGTGACCTTCTTGTGGTGAGCAGCTTCTTGACTAATATGGCAAAAGTTACCAGATGCTGCCTGAAAGGATCCAGTCTCAAACAAATTCAAGGCAGTGGTGACTTTGACTGATACAGAAATGCTATTCTCCTGGTGGAAGTGGGCTGCAGGTCTTCAGCCAGCTGTTGATATATCTCCCCAAGAGTCTCCAGGTGAAGCACAACCTTCCATCACTGAGGCTGGAGTTTGTACCATGGAGTCAGGTCGGGTGCGGCCGGCCGCGTAGCGGATCGGAAATGCGATGTTCTGCTCAGCGCATTTTTCAGGGCAACTTTAACTTAATGGCCCCACTTAAAGCAGTCATGCATGTTTCCCAGCCCAATGAAATGGAACGGGTCTGATGATGTCATCGATGACTCGTTTCCAGCGCCGATATTTAAAGAGGGATGAGGTCCTGCAGCAAGAATTTAGGGAGCTAGGTAGAAGATTAAAGAGCAGGACCTCAAAGGTTGTAATCTCTGGATTACTCCCAGTGCCACATGCCAGTGAGTATAGGAATAGGAAGATAGAACAGATGAATGCGTGGCTAAAGAGTTGGTGCAGGAGGGAGGGCTTTAGTTTCCTGGATCACTGGGTCTGCTTCTGGGAAAGGTGGGACTTGTACAAGTCGGACGGTTTACACCTGAACCAGAGGGGGACCAATATCCTTGCGGGGAGGTTTGCTAGCACTGTTGGGGGGGGTTTAAACTAACTTGGCAGGGAGATGGGATACAGAGTGGAGCTATAGTAGGGGGTGAATTACAGCCAAATACGGAGGAAAAAACAAGTCAGCTGGGAAGGCAGAGCAAATATGTGAAGGCAAAAGGGAATATGGCAAGGCTGGAAGGCATTTATTTTAATGCAAGGAGTCTTGCAAATAAGGTGGATGAACTGAAGTTGTTGTTGAACACATGGGAGTACGATATTGTTGCTATCACGGAGACATGGTTGAGGGAGGGTCAGGACTGGCAGCTCAATATTCCGGGGTATAGAATCTTCAGGCGAGACAGAGGGGGGTGTAAAAGGGGAGGGGGTGTTGCAATATTAATTAAGGAGTCAATTACTGCTGTAAGGAGGGATGATATATTAGCGGGTTCCTCTAATGAGGCCATATGGGTAGAACTTAAAAACAAAAAGGGGGCAAGCACTTTGCTGGGAGTGTACTATAGGCCCCCAAACAGCCAGGGGGAGATAGAGGAACAGATATGTAGGCAAATCTCAGAGAAGTGCAAAAATAATAGGGTAATAATAGTGGGGGATTTCAACTTCCCCAATATTAATTGGGATAGTCAGAGTGTGAAAGGCTTAGAGGGTGCAGAATTCTTAAAGTGCATCCAGGAGAGCTTTTTGAGCCAGCGTGTAGAAAGTCCTACAAGAGAGGGGGCGGTACTGGACCTAATTCTAGGGAATGTAGCCGGGCAAGTGGTGGAAGTGTCAGTAGGAGAGCATGTTGGCGACAGTGACCATAATTCGGTGAGATTTAAGGTGGTCATGGAAAAAGACAAAGACGGCCCGGAAATAAGGGTTCTAAATTGGGGGAAGGCCGATTTTAATATGATAAGGCAGGATCGGGCCAAAGTGGACTGGGAGCAGCTACTTATAGGAAAATCCACATCAAAGCAGTGGGAGACTTTCAGAAGGGAAATAGAGAGAGTACAACGCCAACATGTTCCCGTAAAGGTCAAGGGTGGTACCAACAAGCAAAGGGAACCTTGGATGACAAGGGATATACAAAAATGCATTAGGAAAAAAAGGGGGGCTTTTGGCAGTTACAAAAGACTAAAGACGGAGGAAGCCCTAGAGGAGTATAAAAAGTGCAGGGGCATACTTAAAAAAGAAATTAGGAGAGCGAGGAGGGGCCATGAAATAACACTGGCGAGCAAAATAAAGGAAAATCCTAAGATGTTTTATAAGTATATTAAGGGCAAGAGGATAACCAGGGAAAGGGTAGGGCCCATTAGGGACCAAAGTGGCAATCTGTGTGTAGAGCCAGATGATGTAGGCGGGGTTTTAAATGAATTTTTTGCATCTGTGTTCACTATGGAGGAAGACGATGTAGACATAGAAATCGGGCAAGGGGACTGTGATATACTTGAACATATTAGCATCGAGAGGGAGGAGGTACTAGCGGTTTTAGCAGGCCAAAAAGTGGATAAATCCCCAGGCCCGGATGAGATGTATCCCAGGCTGCTGTGTGAGGCAAAGGAGGAGATTGCAGGGGCTCTGACACAAATTTTCAGAACCTCTCTGGCCACAGGGGATGTACCAGAGGACTGGAGAACAGCTAACGTAGTACCATTATTCAAGAAGGGTAGCAGGGATAAACCAGGGAATTACAGGCCAGTGAGCCTAACATCTGTGGTAGGGAAATTATTGGAAAAAATTCTGAGGGACAGAATTAGTCTCCACTTGGAGAGGCAAGGATTAATCGGGGATGGTCAGCATGGCTTTGTCAAGGGTAAATCATGTCTGACCAATCTGATTGAATTTTTCAAGGGGATGACTAGGTGTGTGGATGAGGGAACTGCTGTGGATGTGGTATACATGGACTTCAGTAAGGCTTTTGACAAAGTCCCGCATAGGAGACTGGTCAAGAAGGTAAGACCCCATGGGATCCGGGGTGCCTTGGCACGTTGGATCCTAAACTGGCTGAGTGGCAGGAGGCAGAGGGTGATGGTCAAAGGTTGCTTTTGTGACTGGAAGCCTGTGTCCAGTGGGGTACCTCAGGGATCGGTGCTGGGTCCCTTGCTGTTTGTGATCTACATAAATGATTTGGATGAGAATATAAAAGGTATGATCAGTAAGTTCGCAGATGACACGAAAATTGGTGGGGGGGTAAATTGCGAGGAGGAAAGCCTCAGGCTACAGGACAATATAAACGGGTTGGTCAGATGGGAGGAAAAGTGGCAAATGGAATTTAACCCTGAAAAGTGCGAGGTGATGCATTTTGGACGGACAAATAAGGCAAGGGAATACACAATGAATGGTAGGGCCCTAGGAAGCACAGAGGGTCAGAGGGACCTTGGTGTACATGTACATAGATCCCTGAAGGCAGCGGATCAGGTAGATAAGGTGGTTAAAAAGGCATATGGGATACTTGCCTTCATTAGCCGAGGCATAGAATATAAGAGCAGGGAGGTTATGATGGAGCTGTACAAAATGCTGGTAAGGCCACAGCTGGAGTACTGTGTGCAGTTCTGGTCGCCTCACTATAGGAAGGATGTGATTGCTTTGGAGAGGGTGCAGAGAAGATTCACCAGGATGTTACCTGGGATGGAGCGCCTCAGCTATGAAGAAAGACTAAACAGGCTGGGGTTGTTTTCCTTGGAGCAAAGAAGGCTGAGGGGGGACCTGATTGAGGTGTACAAAATGATGAGGGGCATAGATAGGGTAGATAAAGAGGAACTTTTCCCCTTAGTAGGGGGGTCAATAACAAGGGGGCATAGATTCAAGGTAAGGGGCAGGAGGTTTAGAGGGGATTTGAGGAGGAACTTTTTCACCCAGAGGGTGGTTGGAGTCTGGAACTCACTGCCTGAAAGGGTGGTAGAGGCAGGAAACCTCACAACATTCAAGAAGCATTTGGAGGAGCACTTGAAATGCCATTGCATACAAGGCTATGGACCAAATGCTGGAAAATGGGATTAGATTAGACAGGGCTTGATGGACGGCGCAGACACGATGGGCCGAAGGGCCTCTTTCTGTGCTGTATAACTCTATGGGCTAGATTTTCAGTATAGACAGTTTTGGGGCGCTAACCTTAGCGCCCGCCCGAAGTTAGCGCCCGCCCCAAAGTAGCGCCCCGTTGCCGGAAATTCAGTGGCTTCGCCCTAAGAGAGTGGTGGAGCGCTAAAAGAGGCGTTCCACTCCTACCTTTAGGCGCTAAGCCGGCGGTCCAGAGGGATAGCGCCCAGGCGGGGCGCAGCGCGGGTGCGGTCATTTTTGCACTGACAGCAGACCCCGTGGTGCCGACCAGCTGTTAAAGGGGGAAGGGACGAATTGGTCTGCTGCCACGCCCTGCACACTGCAGCCTTGCAAAGAGGCCTCAACACTGCTGCTCAGCCCCAGGGAGTCATGGCAACGCCAGAGAAGGCCCGTCAGCGTGCCCTGCGCTTCTCAGAGGGTGATCTGGACATAATGGTCACAGCTCTGGAGGTGAGGCGCAAGATCTTGTTTCCAGAGAGTGGGAGGAATCCAACCCACCATGACTACACCAAAGCCTGGAAGCAGATCGCCCAGAGGGTGACGTTCACCGGCGATGCCCCCAGGACCCACAAACAATGTCGTAAAAAATACAACGATCTGACCAGGATTGTGAAGGTGAGTAGCCTTTCCAGTCTCCTCCTCATTCTTGCATGTACACCTGACATGATGGGCAAAGGGAGCTGAAAGTCCTATTGGTCAGCCCTCAGCCAGCAGCATTGGGACAGTCATGAGCATCAAATGGCCATTCGGCACGCTACACTTTGGCCAAGCTATTCCACCATGGGAGGCAGTGCACAGTACATCAGGGCTTCACTCTGTCCAAGCTATTCCACCATGGGAGGCAGTGCACAGTACATCAGGGCTTCACTCTGTCCAAGCTATTCCACCATGGGAGGCAGTGCACAGTACATCAGGGCTTCACTCTGTCCAAGCTATTCCACCATGGGAGGCAGTGCACAGTACATCAGGGCTTCACTCTGTCCAAGCTATTCCACCATGGGAGGCAGTGCACTCTACATCAGGGCTTCACTCTGTCCAAGCTATTCCACCATGGGAGGCAGTGCACACTACATCAGGGCTTCACTGTGCACTTACAGCCCGTCCTTTCTCTTGCAGGCTAAAGTAGCGTTTAATCGCCAGGCCCGTGCCAGGGGTGGCCGCGCCAAGCTGCAGAAGCTCACTCGGCTGGAGGAGCGCGTGTGTGTGCTCATGGGAGCCCGTGTGATTGTCCCCACAGCGTGCGGTGTATCCGACCCTCCACTGCCCGGCAATGGTAAGGACCTCGCCTTTTGGCCCTCTCGCGTCGCACTGGCCCATCCGAGCTACCTCCTTTGCCACTGTCCCACCAATGCGCTGAATCCCACCAGTCCTAACTCCCTCGCTGGCGCCGTCTCCTCACTCTGAAGCTACTCTTGTGCATTCCTGCTTTCAGCTGGTGACGACCAGGACCCTGAAGCTGCCAGGGACAGCACCTCCGACCAGGAGGAGGAGGAGGAGCAAGCCGGACCTCGGGGGAACAGTCACGTCCCGCAGGAGAGGAGGAAATGCTTGACACCTCCTCACTGGACGAGTGCCTGGAGGAACTGTCGCAGGGCAATGCAGCTTCTGGGACCAGTGGCGTCCAGCCACCCAGCAGCCGTGCGCGTGGCCCGCGGCCTTCCCCCCAAAGCGGGGAAGGATCAGAGGGGAGTACTGCTGCTTGGCACACTCGCCGTCACCAACGCGGCAAGGGTCCCCTAGTTTGGCCCCCTCCTCCCCAGCGGGAGAGTCGCGACTCCAGTCCGGACACCTTCACTTCGGAGGAGGTGCGGAAGCTGGATAAGATGGCCGATGACTCGGACCGGCGCCACACGGAGCTCATGAGCGTGGTGGGGCGCATGCCTGAGGCCATCGAGTCGCTGGCGACCAGTGTGCGCGAGTTCGGGGCAGCAACTGCCGCGAGTGGCCGCATGCTGACTGATGCCATCAAGACCCTGGCGGATGTGATGCGCGCGCACACCAGGACCACAGGGGCACTCACTGCTGCCACACGCGCTGTCTCAGGCAGGCATCGCCAGGGCAGCCGCCGCGCTGGACCATCCCAGCAAGCCGCCCCTTGGCTGATTGCTGCGGATCCTGCAGTGCGGGCCCGGCCGAGTGCCACCGCGCCACAGCACCAGCCAGCGCATCCCAGACGCCAGCTGGCCCACATTGCGCCATCCGTCGCCGCCATTCCCCCACTGGGGCGTCAAGGGCAAGCGGCTGCAGCTGATGGTGGCCAGGCTCAGGTGCGCCACTCAGCAGACGGCCCCTTGAGGCCCAAACGCCGTGTAGGCCGCCCCCCAGCGGCATCTGGCGGAAGGGCATCTGAGCCTCAGGCGCCTTCCCCCAGCCTCGCAGCAGCCACTGGGCAGAGCTTGCGAAGGAGCAGCAGGCCGGGCAGGGGAGGCAAAAGGCTGGCCAAGGTCTCGCCCTCGCGGGCCACTCAGTAGAGGGTGTGGGCAGCTTTCCTTTAATATGGCGGTGGCCATCTTTATTTTGCCCATGGTTGTGCTTTTGGAGGGCTTATTTTTTGCGTTAGGCCGACGTTGAGGCCCGGTTTGAAGAAAGGTGGAGTGACTCCTCCCCAGTTTGTGGGAGTGAGTCGCTTGTTGGGCTTTTTGTGGGGCCCGTTTATTGTTTTTGGGGATTCATGTGGGAAGGGCTTTTCATTTTTGTGCAATAAAAATTTATCTTTATTCATGCAGTCTCCATGGTTGTTCTTCTTAGTGTTTGTTGGCTTCGCCGGCTGAGGGCTTGCGGAGCGGCTGCATTCATCTTCCCTCATGGCCCCTGGCCATTCCCTGACAGGGGGCTTAGAAGTACCGTGTAATAAGGTGGTGTCGTGCGGCCCTTGGCCCTGGTTGCTCCCTCCTGGGAAAGTACTCCTGCTCCTCCTCCTCCTCATGCTCCTCCTGCTCCTCCTCCTGAGGTGCTGGTCCAACGTCAGGTGGCAGTGCCTGAGTCCTGCGGATAGCCAGGTTGTGTAGCATGCAGCAAACCACCACAAATTGGGAGACCCGGTCCGGCGAATACTGGAGAGCTCCTCCGGAGCGATCAAGGCAGCGGAACCGCTGCTTGAGGACCCCAATAGTTAGCTCGATGATGTTGCGGGTGGTTTGATGGCTCTCGTTGTAGGCCTCTTCAGCAGCGGTCCTGGGCGCGCGGAGCGGGGTCATGAGCCAGGTGCACAAAGGATAGCCTTTGTCCCCGATGAGCCATCCTCTTGGGGGAGGCTGTGCCTGGAACATGTCATGCACAGTACTCTGCCGCAGGATAAAGGCATCGTGGCTGCTGCCTGGGAAGCTGGCATTGACTGCCATGATGCGCTGCTTGTGGTCACAGACCAGCTGCACATTCAGAGAATGGTAGCCCTTCCTGTTGCGATACTGCTCGCCATGCTCCAGAGGGGCCCGCAAAGCCACATGCGTACAGTCAATGGCGCCCTGCACCAAGGGGAATTCCCCGAGTCTGGCAAATCCCAATGCGCGCTGATGCTGGCTCTCGAGGGCCATGGGGAAGGAGATGAATTGGCTTCTCCTTCTGAACAGTGCTTCGGTCACGTGGCGGATGCAGCGATGCGTGCCATACTGGGAGATGTTTGCTATGTCCCCAGCAGCGTATTGGAAGGAGCCGGTGGCATAGAAGTTCAATGCCACCGTCACCTTCACTTCCACCAACAGAGACGTCCTGCACCTGAGCTTTGGCCGCAGATCTCGGCGAAGCAGGTGGCAGATCTCTGCAATCACCTCCTTTCGGAATCGGAGCCTTCTAACACATCGCGCGGCACTCATGTTTAGGTAGGAGCGCTGCTGGCGGTATAGCCTGACTGGGTAAGGCCTACGTGGCCGACGCCTGTAGCCCCCTCTGCCTCTAGCCAGGGCTGCCCCTCTCACAATGCGTCTGCGAGCCCTACGGACATGGCGCTGCAGCTCCGCGTTGGCACCCCATGCAGCCCCCATCAAATCCTGGCAAACAGTCTAATTTCCAAATGGCCACTTGCAGCGCTATGGCCTGAGTCCAAAAATACCTGGCTCTTGCTGCTTGAAACCAGTTAGCTATCCTCCTTGTTGTGTCTCCAGAAATGCGTTGCACAAGACTGTTTTCTGAAAAAAGGCTGGCCTTTATACTGGAGAGGAGTTCCCTTTAATTAGCGCCCCCCGGGGCCCGCGCTGGTTGTGTTGCGTTCCTTTTTCCAAATGCTCCGGCCGCCCGCCGCACAATGGGGCGGTCCGACTGAAGTTTGCAATCGGGGCGGCCAAAGGGCGTTGCACGAGGATGTGACGTCATTTTCTGCGCGCGCATCCGGGCGGGCGCTAAACTTTGCGCCGGCGCTAACGGGCAACTTAATTTGGGGCGGGGCGCAAACTGCGCTGCGCCCGGGCGCTACACGCATAGCGCCCGGAAATCACTTCTCTTAAGGCGCTAACTGCTGGCGCAAGCGACTGAAAATCTAGCCCTATGACTCTATGACTCAACTTATTTGAAGGTTGCTAGAGTAGTGTGGAAGGTGAAGTTCAAAGGTCTGAGTACTGTTCTAAACGATCAATGATGGATACTCAAAGGCAGAGGGCTGCACCCTGATTTTCTGATGTATCCCTGCAAACTCTGGTGGAGGCAGTGAGAGCACACAGAGAGGTCGTGTTCCCTGCAGATAGGCGCAAGAGACCTCCAAAAGACACCAAAAGGGCCTGACTGGAGATAGCAGAGGAGGTCAGCAGCAGGGATGTGGTGAAGAGGACCTGGATCCATTGCAGGAAATAATTCAATGATCTCATGAGGCCAGGGAAGGTGAGTGCAATGACACACTCACCCTCATCCTGATGAGCCTGTCAACATATCCCCATCACTCTGCCTTCCCAAGCCTACTCCTGTACATTATTCCTCACACCAACTTACCTTGCTTGTCCACCCATCCCTCTCTCTCAATGTACATACTCACATCCCCATCTGACTACCCACCCCTGACACTTACCCTCATCCTAATGCAATCATAACAAGTAACACCACAGAAGGAGGCCATTTGGCATTGACACCACACTCCCTCATAGTCACCCTCTACAGATGTAGCCCATCCAATCCTCACACTCATTCCATCACTATCACTCAAAGTTCTCTTCTTTCCCTCATTGCAGGAGAAAAGAGGCCAGAACACGTGGGAGAGGCAGAGAACTGAAGGTGGTTCTCCAGTATTCAACCAACTGGTACCAGCAGAGGAGGGGGCCCTGGAGATATTGGGATTTGCAGAGCTGCTGGCGGTGGGAGATGTAGAAAGGGGGACATCCCAGCAACCTGGTGACAGAATTGCATATCATATAGCCACATGGTATACAGCAGTCACTCATATGGGGATTGTTATCAGCAGCCAGTGAAATGCCATCATATGCATAATGGTATCATTACCCATTTTTATTATAACACTTCTAATTCATCTCTTTACTCTTCCACAGGCCCATCAAGTGCCCCTCCCACTGTCCAGCCGGAGGAGGAAGACGACTCTTCAGAGGAACCTCCAGCCTCTGAGGGTGCACTGTCAGCAGACCCAAGTGCACCCAGCACCAGTGCAGATACACACACCTCGGTGGGTCCTGTGTGACATAGAGTCGTGTTGTCACCTGGTGTCTCACACTTCACAAGTGAGCAAGAGCAGATGGTGGTGACAGGGACAACAGTGGAGCCTCCTTGCCAGAGGACACGCCAAGCTCTGCTGAGCTGCATGCAGACACTGAGCATTGGGAGCCATCGAGGAACAGGGAGATCTTGGAGGGGCAGCAACAATTGCAAGAGGCTCTGGCAGCTTTTGGAGTCGTGATGTCTGCAACTGCAGATAATGGAGGAGTCAATCTCCAACATGAGCACCACTATGTCGCAGGTGATGGCGACGATGTGCTGCTCCATGGAAAGGATGGCAACCTGCATGGAGCAGCAATGCTTGCTGTGGACAACAGATGGCAGAGGCTCATAGACCTCATCTCTAGGAGCGATATAAACGTAGACTTGGGTGTTCATCACCCCACTGCTGTGCAGCAAGGCACTCTCCACCTCTTCCTAGCAGGGAAGTGTGGGTGGCCCATGAGAGGGATGATGGTAAGAGGGCCCATGGAGGCGGGGGCTCTTCTCAAAGTGCTCCCGATTCTCCCCCGTTGCCTCCCCCTCAGTTGGAGCCTCACATGTTTGCTTGGATCCCGATGGCCGAGTCTGCCCCTGCACAATTGCAGGAGGAGCAGGCTTTGGCGGGGCCATCACAGGCTCCAAAACCCAGAGGATGTCTGCCAAAAGTGTCTAACCAGTTGCAGTAGGGAAGTGAGCAGCCTGCCTCTACCACTGCTGAAGCCACAGGGGTTGTGTAATGTATCACAGAATCACAGAATCACAGAAACCCCACAGTGCAGATAGAGGCCATTTCGGCCCATCGAGCCTGCACCGACACATATCCCACCCGATCCCCGTAACCCCTACACCAACACATATCCCACCCTATCCCTGTAACCCCACGTATTTAATCCCCCTAACACTAAGGGTCAATTTATCATAGCCAATCAACCTAACCCGCACATCTTTGGACTGTGGGAGGAAACCAGAGCACCCGGAGAAAACCCACGCAAACACGGGGAGAATGTGCAAACTCCACACAGACAGTCGTCCGAGGCCGGATTCGAACCCAGGTCTCTGGCGCTGTGAGGCAACAGTGCTAACCACTATGCCACCATGCTGTACCTTTAAGGGGGAGAACTACTTTTTACAGCTCCTGTATCCTGTAGTACCGGCAGTGACCACACCTGTATATAAACCCTGAGTAGTGATCTGTACAGTCAGTTGCAGTTTGAACCCTCAATCAGTAAACACCTGTTGATCGTTCCCTGCAGTCTGTTGTCTGATTATTGAAGGACACAACATTAAGATACACGGATATAACAGGTTGCACCTCGTAGAAGCACTCGGAGAAGGAAAAAGACACCAAAGTAGATGCACAAGGGTAGACACATGGGTGTATGAAAAAATGTTCGTGTTAAGTTTCAGTTCTTTTGATGATACAGATAAATATATTTCTTTGCGTCACTTTACGATCTTGTCCATTTTTATCTGCTACCTTGTAAGTGGCTTTGTCACTTGGAGTGAAAGGTGAGACATTACTTATCTTTGTGAACTGGGGGTTTGGGTGAGAGGAATGGCTTCGTTATAGTCGGGCTGCTTTATGGTGTTGTTGAGGGGGAACTTAGTACAGCATGTGGCAGACATGTGGCTGCATTGGAGCAAGTTAAGTAAATCTGGCCATGATGAGGTCATTCCCGGCCTCCCGAGCAGCAATGTGCGCTGCTGCTGGTGCCACCTCCACCTCTGGTTCCTTTTCCTCCTCGTCTTCCACCTACTCCTCCTCCTCTGAAGAGGCTGTGCGCTCTGTGCCTTGCTCCTCCTACAGCTCCAATCCTCGCTGCTGTGCTATGTTGTGCAGTGCACAGCAACTGATGATTCTGGAGATCCTGGCACATGCATACTGAAGGGCTCCACCAGATCTGTCAAGGCATCTGAAGTGCATCAACAGCATACCTAATGTTTGCTCTATGACACATCTGGCTGTCATAACGCTCCTTGGCCTCAGTACTTGGCCTCCTTAAGGGCGCCATGAGACACATCTCCAGTGGATACCCCTTGTCTCCAAACAGCCAGCCAGTAAGTCTGTTTGGAGGTGCGAAGAGCTGAGGGAGGGTGGACTGGCACAGCACAAAAGAATCATGACAGCTGCCAGGGAATCTGGCGCACACATGCATGATCTCTTTTTATGGTTGCAGATGAGCTGCACATTGAGGGAGTGGAAGCCCTTGTGGTTCACAAACACTCCGGGGTGATGTGGGGTGGCTTCATGGCCACCTGTGTGCAGTCGATAACGCCCTGCACCTGTGGGAAGCCAGCCAGAGCGACAAAGCCGAGCGTCCGCTCAGTAACACTGGCTTTATCAGTGATAAAGTTGATATAATTGGCTGACTTGTGAAACATGACATCGGTGACCTGGGTGATGCGTCTGTGGGCGGCCAACTGCGAGATGCCACAAATGTCTGCTGCAGATCCCTGGAAGGAGCCTGAGGCGAAGAAGGTTAGGGCGGCGGTGACTTTGACAGCCACTAGTAAGGCAGTGTCCACCAGGACCTCTGGGCAGCAGGTCTTCTTCTAGCAAGCTACAAATATCTGCAACAATCTGGCACGATAGCCTGAGCCTTCTGAAGCACTGCTGCTCAGTCATGTTGAGGAAGCTCATCCTCTGCCTGTACACCCTGTGTTAGGGGTAGCGACTCTGGCACGCTGCAGCCCTGTGGAGCATCAGGTCGCTGAGGAGAAGGCTGCTTTTGTGGCTGCTGTTGCTGGTGCTGGGGTTCATCTTGGTCTAATTCTGAGAACCAAGGTGAGACATTATAAGCGGCACCTATGCTGATGTAGTAGCTGGCAGGTAAAGTGGAGATCAGAGGGCCAATCCCTCAATGTTGTGATACTAAGTAGCAATGTGGTGAGTGGCTTCCGAGGCTTTAGAAAATACCTGCAAACTGCTGACACCTAAACCTGTGGACAAAATGGAGTGAGCAAGACCTTTCCATGAGGCAAATAATGAGGTGTAATGTTGCAGTATTTATGTATTGATTAGCTTTTCTCAGCTGTCAATGAATGGACTCACCAATGACCACTGAATTTCTGCCTCCCCTTCACAGGTGAGGCACCGAGCTGCGTGAATCCCGTCCTCCTGCAGTAAAAGTCAAAAGCTGGCACTAAAAACCCTTTTAAGTGTTTCTCAACAATCAGTTAATGACTTGAATGAGGTCGCCCGCCTCTACCGATCGGGTCCATGTCGTGCCTTCAAAGCCGCCTGAGTTAAATGCACGAGGCACCAGGATGATGGCAGTTTCCCGACATGCTCGCAATTTCCAGGATTTTTACTGCCAACCCGCCCCCAAACCCGCATGTTCGGCAATGGGAAATTCCAGTCTGACAGTCAGAAAAGTCTAAGTAAGACCTTCTTGGTATGTAGAAACTGATGAGTAAGTATATGCATATAGGGAGAAGGGCCTAGAAATTCATTGTAGCCACTTTTGGGGCGGTGAAGTCGGGCGGCCGCTAAAGTTTGCGCCCGCCGCCAAATCGAGGCCACTTCTCCGATATTCATTAGCTTCGCCCTAAGAGTTTGCTCGAGCGCTAAAACTGGCGCTGGACGCCTCTCTTTAGGCGCTAAGCCGGAGGTGCTGAGCGAGAGCGCCGAGGCCAGGCGCAGCGCAGGTGCGGCCATCTCGTGATTGACAGCAGACACCCTGGCGCCGGCCAGCTCTTAAGGGGGAAGGGTCGACTTGGTCTGCTGCCACGCCCTGGATAGTGGAGCCCTCCAGCTAGGCCTGAACACTGCTGCTGGACCCAAATAGCGCCTGAAGCCATGCAGAAGGCCCGTGAACGAGCGCAGCGCTTCTCAGAGCGTGATCTGAGTGTGCTGGTTGGTGCTGTGGAGAAGAGGCGCCATATTTTGTACCCGGACAATGGCAGGAAGGCGCCGGTCCGCGCCTACCGGAGAGCCTGGAGGCATGTCGCCAGCAAGGTGTCAGCCAACAGCGAGGTCCCCAGGACCGGTGTCCAATGCCGCAAAAAGTTTAATGACCTCACTCGCATTGTCAGGGTGAGTACCCTTTCCAGTGACCTCCTCATCCTTGCATGTGCACCTCACATTATGGGCAAAGGGACCTGAAAGCCCTAATGGCCAGCCTTCATCCAGCAGCTATGGCACAGGCATGAGCATCAATTGCACATTCTGCACTGAACACACTGGCCAAGCTATTCCACCATGGGAGGCAGTGCACACAAGATCAGGGCGACACACTGGCCAAGCTATTCCACCATGGGAGGCAGCGCACACAAGATCAGGGCGACACACTGGCCAGGCTATTCCACCATGGGAGGCAGTGCACACAAGATCAGGGCGACACACTGGCCAGGCTATTCCACCATGGGAGGCAGTGCACACAAGATCAGGGCTACACACTGTACTTAGAGGCCGTCCTTTCTCTTGCAGGCCAAGCTGGCCAATAATAGGAAGAGCCGGACTGCGACCGGGGGAGGCCGACCCCAGATCCAGCCGCTCACCGAGCTGCAACATCGTGTGGAGCGCATCATGGGTGGCCGGGTGATTGGCCCCGTTGCATGTGGAGATGCCGACCCTGTTCTGGGCACCAATGGTAAGGACATCAATGTTTGGACCTCTCTCGTCCCACTTGCGCATCAGATCTACATCCTTTGCCACTGTCCGACCAATGCGCTGAATGCCACCACTCATGCATCCCTCGCTGACGCCCTCTCCTCACTCTAAAGCTAGTCTTGTGCCTTCCTGCTTTCAGATGGTGAGGAGGAGGTCCCTGAAGTTGCCAGTGACAGCCCCTCAGAAGAGGAGGAGGAGGAGGAGCAAGAGGAAGGCGGCCCATCAGGTGAACCCTCAGCCATGGCAACCCATGCGAATGTAGGGGACACGTCTTCCCTGGAGGGGAGCGTGGCGGAAGTGTCGGAGGGGAGGGGAGCTCATGGGACCTGCGGCCTGCAGAAACGCGGGAGGGGGGTGCCAGCTCGGCGGCCTTCTCCCCAGAGGGGGGAAGGGTCGGAGGGGGGTCCAATTGCTGGGCCCAGCGGCGTCCAGCAACGCAGGAAGGGTCGGCCAGCTCGGCGGCCTTCTCCCCAGAGGGAGAGTCCGGCCTCCAGTCCGGAGATGGTCTTCGCCGAGGAGATGGAACGCCTCGAGGACTTGTCCGCGGACTCGGAGCGCCGGCACACGGAGCTCATGGGGGTAGTGGCACGGTTGCCTGAGGCCATCGAGTCCCTCTCTTGGAGTGTCACCGACGTCGGGGCCTCACAGGCCATCAGTTTGGTGGAATTCGGGGCATTCGGGGCAGAGCAGGCAGCGAGTCGGGCGGCATTCGGGGCAGCTCAGGCAGCGAGTGGGCAGCTGATCAGTGGTGCCATGCAGTCACTGGGTGCTCTGATGAGGTTACTGAACAGGTCAACACGGGCACTCACTGCTGCCACACTCGCTGTGTTAGCCAGGCATCGCCAGGGCACCCGGCGCGCTGCAGCAGCACAGCGGTCTGTCCCTCGGCAGATTGGTGCGCATGCTGCAGTGCTGGCCCGGGCAAGTGCCAGTGTCTCAGGTGACCAGTGAGCGCCTGCCATCCACCAGCTTGCCCCCATTCCTCCAGCCGCCACTGCCACTCCCCCAGTGGAGCTGCCAGGAGCTGCTGCAGCGACTGATGCTGGCCAGCCACAGCTGCAGCATTCAACAGCTGCCCGCTCGACGGCCAGACCTCGACTAGGCCGACCCCCAAGGGCATCTGCCGTCACGACATGTGCCCCTCTGGAGCCTGCCCCCAGCCTTGCAGCAGCCAATGGCCTTACTTTGAGGAGGAGCAGCAGGGCAGGCAGGGGCCACACAAAGATGGCCAAGGCATCGCCCTAGCGGGCCAAAAAGTCGAATGTGTGGCCAGTTGTGTTTGTTTTTTGAGGCCGAGAATTGGATGTTTGTTTTTTGAAGGCCGAGGATGTGATGTTTGTTTTTTACGAAGGCCGAGGATGACGGCCATTTTAGTTGCACTGTTTTGTTAATCCTCTCCAGGTTGTGGGAGCGAGTAATGTGCTTGAGTGTTTTTTGGGGGTTTCGTCTGTTTTTGGTTTTCATGTGGGAACGGCCCTGAGTTTGTACAATAAAGCATTTTATTTATTAACATTGTCCATGTTTGATCTTTGAAGTGTTTGTTGCCTTAACCGGCTGAGGGCTTGCGGAGCGGCTGCAATCATGTTCTTTCATTGGCACAAGCCATTCCCTGACAGGGGGCCTAGAAGTGACGTTCAATAAGCCACCGACGGGCGGCCCTTGGACCTTCTGCCTCCCTCCTGGGCTGGTACTCCTCATCCTCCTCCTCCTCATGCTCCTCCTGCTCCTCCTCCTGAGTTGGGGGTCCAACGTGAGGTGGCAGTGCCTGAGTCCTGCGGATAGCCAGGTTGTGCAGCATGCAGCAAACGACGACGAATTGGGAGACTCGCTCCTGCGAATACTGGAGGGCTCCCCCGGAGCGATCGAGACAGCGGAACCTTTGCTTGAGGACGCCGATTGTTTGTTCTATGATGTTCCTAGTCGCTTGATGGCTCTCGTTGTATGCCTCTTCAGCAGGGGTCGTGGGCGCGCGGAGCGGGGTCATGAGCCAGGTACACAAAGGATAGCCTTTGTCTCCGATAAGCCATCCTCTTGGGTGAGGCTATGCCTGGAACATGTCAGCCACAGTTGTCTGTCGCAGGATAATGGCATCGTGGCTGCTGCCTGGAAAGCGGGCATTGACAGCTAGGATGCGCTGCCTGTGGTCACACACCAGCTGTACATTGAGGGAATGGTAGCCCTTCCGGTTGCGGTAATCCTCGGCATGCTCCAGAGGTGCCCGCAAAGCCACATGCGTGCAGTCAATGGCGCCCTGCACCATGGGGAAGCCCGCTATTCTTGCAAATCCCACTGCACGCTGCTGCTGCTTGTCCAGGGTCATGGGGAAGGAGATGAATTGATGTCTCCTTCTGAAAAGGGCTTCGGTCACCTGGCGGATGCAGCAATGCACGGCGAACTGGGAGATGTTAGCGATGTCCCCAGCAGCGGATTGGAAGGAGCCAGTGGCATAGAAGTTGAGAGCCACCGTCACCTTCACTGCCACCGACAGAGACGTCCTGCACATCAGCTGTGGCTGCAGATCTCTCTGAAGCAGCTGGCAGATGTCTGCAACCACCTCCCTTCTGAATCGCAGCCTCCTTACACACATCGCGGCAGACATGGTCAGATAGGAGGACTGCTGGCGGTATACCCTGGGTGGGTAAGGCCTCAGTTGGCGACGCCTGTTGCCCCCTCTGCGCCTAGCCAGGGCTGCCACTCTCTCACGGCGTCTGTAAGCCCTTCTGGCATAAGGCTGAAAGTCAGCGTTGGCACCCAATGCAGCCCCCATTATATGCTGGCAAACACTGAGCTCTCAATGAAGGCAAAGATAATTGCTAAGCTCTGGCCTGAGCCAAAAATACCTGTCCTAGTGTTGGTCCAAACCAGTAAGCTCTCCTCCTTGGTCTCTCTCCAAAAAACCGTTGCACAAGAGTGAATGCTGCAAAATGGCTGGCCTTTATAGTGCAGGGTAAGTGCCCTTTAATTAGCACTCCCCGCGGCCCGCCTCGGCTGTGTACCGTTCCACTTCACAGTCGTTAGGGCCGCCCGGCGCACAATGGCCCGGCGCGAGTGAAGTTCCGGTTCGGGGCGCACAAAGGGCGTTGCACTAGTAAATGACGTCATGATCTGCGCGCGCAGCAGGGCGCGCGCTAAGGCTTTGCGCCGGCGCTAAATGTGTACTGAAGTTGGGGCGAGGCGCAGATCGCGCTGCGCCCGGGCGCTAAGCGCCTAGCGCTCGAGATCTACTCCTAAGGCGCTAACGGCTGGCGCACCCAACTGAATTTCTAGGCCAAGATTCCTTCTGTGATGCTTTACTCTAAGAGCCTTCAATATAGGTTCTTCCATGTTGTTATCTGCCTCCTCTTCATAAAATAGAGGCATCTCCTTTGGGAAATACATGTCCCCAATGCAGAGCTGTGTTAAACTAATAGCAAAAGCCCTGACTAAACCTCTAAAGTATTAAAGAGATCGATATCCAGGCAAAGTAAAGCCAACCTTTAGTACTTGCACACAAAATGGCCTCCTCAATGTGGTACATGCATCATGGATACCTTTCTGTAGCTCCTACCACCAGTTATACAGTGGCAGTAATTATTTGGGGCAGGTTTGAGTGAAAATTGTGGGAAATGAGTCGGAGGGGTTAGCCACACCCCGCGACCCAATTTACATGTGGCAGATTGGGCTGCCAGCAGTTCTTAAAGGGGACTGATGATTTTTTTAGAAGTTTTTTTGGAACAGATTTGAGACAGTAGCCTTTAAGACTTTGGCGCAGTGGTAGCACCCTCGCCTCTGAGGCAGAAGGTCGTGGGTTCAGGTCCCATTCCAGACATGAGTACAAAATCTAGTCTGACACTTCAGTGCAGTACTGAGGGAATACTGCACTGTTGGAGGTGCTGTCTTTGGGATGAGACGTTAAACCGAGGCCTTGTCTGCCCTTGCAGGTGGATGTAAAAGATCCCGTACCATTATTTCGAAGAACAGCAAGGGCATTTTCCCCGATGTCCTGACCAATATTTATCTCTCAAACAATGTCACTAAAACAGATTATCTGGTCATTATCACAGTGCTGCTTCTGGGATCTTGTTTTGCACAAATTAGCTGCCGCGTTTCCTGCATTGTAACAGTGACTACACTTCAAAAAGTACTTAATTGGCTGTGAAGCACTTTGGGCTGTCCTGAGAAAGGCATTTTAGTAGGACAAGAGTCATATCATTTAATGTGCAATTTACTACTTTGCTGCTAAGGTAGAACTGTATCCTTTTAAGGTCACAAAATCTAATACTTGTTAATAGATTAAAAACAGAGTTAATCAGAGTTTAATTATTATATGATGAGAGAACTTTACAGATTGGTAAGTTTCAGGATGCGTATCAGAATCATCCAATATTAAATGACTGGCTTCCATCTCTATTTTATAAAAGAGTCATTTTACATCTGTAACAAAGTGTAATGTATGTGATGTCTGTTATGCACTAGACATACCAGAGCAGATTATGCAAATGTCCATTACCACCAGGGAGCCTCGCCCACTGGTAGCTCATATTCATAAAGTTGGCCTGACTGGGGTAAATTTTCAACTTGCTGCCTGAGCGTAAAACTGGCATTGTGGCTGGGCCACCCGTTGTAGAAACTGCCCAGTTTTCATTTCCATTTAAATCATAGGATTTACACCTGGGCAGTAAGTGGAAAATCCACCCCATTGTTTCTACATAGATACTGGCAGATATCCTGCATTTGTGTGGTAAGTCAGATAATGTGCTATTTTTATTAGGGAAGGCGTGTTATGCCATGCTATGTACACAATGGCCCGTATTTTCCGATCGCAGGCCTCCCGCGTGCGGAGGCCTGCGATCTGGAAAATTCTACGCCCTTACCTGAGGGCTCCCAGGACACACACACTTCCACTCCTGGACCTCTCCAAACTCCAAGTGCACAGGGCCCACGTATCCCAGAGGCGCAGGCAGTTCGCAGCGTCCCTGGGATCACGTGGGCCTGGGGAGCCAATCAAAGAAGGGAATCTCCCTTCATACACTTGTCAGGAAGACCTGTCAAATATATGAATTGAGATCACCCCAAAAACATAGTAAAACTTTAAATAAATTTTTTTTTTAATCACATTTTTAAAATGACTTGAAATTACAATAAATAAAATATTTGAAACAAAAAATTAAATTTTTGAAAAAAATAATTAAAGTTTTTTACGGGGCTAATAATAAACTTACCTTTTTTAAAAAGTATTTTTAAATGATAAATCAGTGAAAAAATTGTTTTTTTTACTTTTTTCAACTCTTATCCTGATAAAAGCAGGCCTTACGCCTAAGCAGGCATAAGAATTGTAAGGATTTTCTGTGGGCGGAGGGGCTCCAGAAAGCGGAACTATCCGCCCGCAGAGGCCCTTCTCCAGGGCAGCCGGAGGATCTGTCAAGAGCATAGGGACACCGTGCATGCCTGAAACCGGCATTTATGATGTCCCTATGGGTGGGTACACAACGCGTACCCATCTGTAGGGATCGGAATATCTGTGCCTGTATTATTCTTCTGCTAAGGTGAAGCTAAGTCTTCTTAAGACCACAAAATCTCATAGTTTTTTCGAGGGAATTGTGCAAGGTGAAATCAGAACTTCATTGCTCCTCACACTACAGTTCAGAACCCAGGATGAAATTACATACAGCATAGAAATAAATCATTCAACCAACTGGTCTATGCTGGTTTTTATAATCCAGACGTGCCTCCTCCCACTCTAATTACCTCTTCCCTCCCTACCTCCCTATCCCTCTATTCCCTTCTGCCTCATGTATGCACCAAGCCTCCCCTTAAATGTGTCAATGCTATCTGCTTCACCCACTCCACGTGGCAGTGAGTTCCACCTTCTCACCACTCTCTGTGTAATGATATTTTTCTAAATTCTTTATTTGATCTGTTAATAGCTCTCTTGTTCTGGACTCACCCACAGGTGGAAAGTTTCTGTACATCCATTCTGTCGAACCCCTTCAAATATGTATGGTTTTCTTCCTTTCTTTTTGGAAGTGTGATTGTTAATATTATTTTTAAGCCATAGGCCACACACATTCTGCTACTGTGTTGATAAAGTATGTTCTGTTGATGAGAAGTTTCTCTATATTTCAAATGACTGGTTTTCTTCTAAAAAAATAATTTTGGAGGAAATTTTCTTATGATGTGGTGAATAGGAAAAGCATGCACATGCACCATTTTTATTATATTAATACATATTACTAAGAAAATAATACATATTTAATCTACTTTTTAAATTGTGCGTTTATCCATGAAAATACATTGGGCTGGATTTTCTGATCGGAGGCTTCCTTTGAAAACATTCGGAGCGTGTCGGGAACCATGTGCCTTTCCCTTGGGTGCGTTTGCCGGTGCGGTAGCGACCCGATCGGCAGAGGCGGGCAGCCTAATTGAAATCATTATAAGCTTGTTGTCAGACATTTAAGAGCCTTTTCCCCCTACATTTCAAATTTCCCTGCATGGCCACGGGCTTCATGCAGCTCGGGAACCATACCTGTCAACCTGAGGTGGGAGTTGAGCGGCCATTGCTCCAGCTGATTATTTGACAGCATCAAATGTATTATAAAAGCTCCAACCTCACAGCTGATCACTTTCCTCAGGCAGGTGCTGTTGCTGACTACATTGTCGGCACAGATTTAACTTTCTGTAGGCTGTAAGTGTTTCCAGCAAAGTCTCCATCCAGTGTCACCTCATTGGAAGAACCTCTCTCACCATTGACAGATTGCTTCTTTCAACTCTACTTGACATGCCATCTATTCCATCAGCATGGGTGCCATTTATACTGTCTCAGCTTGGTCCTCAGAATTGGACCATGATGAGCCTAAAACCAGTAGCACCAGGCACAGCAGCAGCACCAACAACAACACCACCAACCTTCTCTGCAATCACCTGATGCTGCACAGGACAGAGGGCATCAGCACCCAAGCGCATTGCTGCCCGGGAGGCCAGGGATGGCCTCATCATGGCCAGATTTACTTAACTTTACACTGTACACCCATATGGCAGCCACATGCTGCACCAGGTTGGTACCACCCCACAGCAACACCATAAAGGATCCCTACAATAACCACGCCATTCCTTTCACACTGACCACCATTGCTGGAGGTCCCGTTATGTCTCACCAGTTACTGCAACTCACTAAGCCACTTCCAAAGGTGCATACAAATGTGTCCAAGATGGGAAAGTGGTGAAAATAAAGATTTTAATGGTTGACATTACATAACGGAAACTTGCCATTAACATTGATTAAAACACCCAAGTGGCTACCCTTGTGAATCTACTTGTGTGTCAGCTTTCTCTTCCACGTGCTTCTACGAGATGCTACCCCTGTGGCTTCAGCAGAGGCAGAGGCAGCCTGCTCAATTCTCTACTGCGACTGCTTAGACACTCTTGGTGGACGTCCTCTGAGTTTTGGAGCCTCTAATGGCTCCGCCAAAGTCTGCTCCTCCTGCGTAATGTGCAGGGGCAGACTCGGCCATCGCGATCCTAGGAGCCATCTGGGGCTGTGACTGAGGGGTGGCAATGGGGGAGAAGTATAAACGCTTTGAGAGGAGCCCCCACTTCCCACTCCCCTCTCACCGTCATCCCTCTCATGGGCCACCTGCACTTCCCTGCTAGCAAGGAGTGGGGCCATGAGGACCTACATCTATGCTGACATTCCTCCTAGACAGGCTGGAGTTGAGTGGCCTATGAGCCTCTGCCATCTATGCTCCATAGATATCCAACTATTCTGCATAGGTGGCCATTTATTCTCCATAGATAGCATGTGCTCCTGTGAGTGGCACATTAGTTGCTTCATGCAGGTGGCCATCCTTTCCATGGAAGAGCCTACAGTCGCCATCGCCTGCGACATGGTGGTGCTCATGTTCGAGATGGACTCCTCCATTCTCTGAATATTTACAGACATCACGATCGCAAAACCTGACAGAACCTCCTGCACTTCTTCCTGCACCTCCACGATCGCCCTCTTTCTCCAGGGTGGCCCCGAGGCTCAGCATCTGCATGCAGCTGAGCAGAGCTGGGAGGATCTTGCGCTCTCCGTCGAGGAGCCTCCACTGCTGTCCCTGTCTCTACCATCTGCTCTTGCTCACTTGTGACTTGTGACGGACCCGGTGACAACACTACTCTATCTTGCATGGGACCCACCGAGGTGTGCGTCTCTGCATTGGGTGTGCTTATGTCTGGTGATGCAGCACCCTCAGAGGCTGGAGGCTCCTCTGAGGAGTTGTCTTCCTCCTGGACAGTGGGAGTGAGGAGGGGGTGTGGTGGGGGGGTGCTCTTGATGGACATGTGGGAGAGCAAAGAGATGAGTTAGATATACCATATGAAGAATGGGTGCACACACCATTCTGCACATGATGACCATTCAGTGGCTGATGACATCAGTCCCCATATGAGTGACTGATGTATACCGTGCGGCTGTATGAGGTGTAATTCTGTCACCAGGTTGCTGAGATGTCCCCCTCTGTCCATCTCCCACCTCCAGCTGCTCGGCCACTCCTGAGACTTCCAATGCTGCCACATCTGCTGTTCAGAGTGTTGCAAATAATGGAGGGCCACCACCAGTTCTCTCCCTCTCCCTATTATTGTACACTCTCTTCTGCAAGGAGGGAAAGAAGAGAAGGTTGAGTGAGAGTGATGGAATGAGTGTAAGGAATGGATGGGTTACATCTTTAGAGGGAGACTATGATGGATTGGGGTGGCAATGCCAAGTGGGCTCCTTGTGTGTTGTTAGTTGGTATGATTGCATTAGGATGAGGCTGAGTGTGAGGGGTGGCTAGTAAGATGGGGATGTGATAATGTAGATTGAAAGGAATGGGTGGAAGTGCAAGGTAAGTTGGTGTGAATAAGGATGTGCAGGAGTAGGGTAGGGAAGGCAGAGTGTTGGGGAGGTGATGAGAGGCACAGCAGGATGAAGTTGATTGTGGTTTTGTACTAACGTTTCGTGATCTAATGAGATCATTGAAACTTTTCCAGCACCGCACCCAGAATCTCCTGACCACATCCCTGCGGTTGACCTCCTCTGCAATTTGGAGCCAGGCTCTTTTTGTCACCTGGGGAGGTCTCTTCCGCCCATTGGAAGGGAAGAGGATCTCCCTGCATGCTCTGACTCCCTCCACAAAGATTTGGAGGGAGTCATCGGAGAACCTGGGTGCAGCCCTCTGCCTCTGTGCAGCCATCTCTCCAACTGTTTGGATCAATCAAAACCTCCAATATGCTGTCTGCACACTCCTAGACTTCAACTGCAATGTGGCCATGGCTCCTTTAAATATCCCTGCTGAAAATGCGTCATGGATGATGTCATCAGACCCGCGCCATTTAATTGGGTGGGGAACGTGCAGAGTGGGTTTAATAGGACCCATTATCGGAAAGTCGTTTTCTGCAGTGGGATGGAACCCACCACGCCGACTGCCTTCCGACCCGCCCAGGTACAGAAAATTTCGGCCAATGAATTAAAGCTCTAAAGCTCACTTCCTTTTCATTCAAAATGTCAATCACATACTCCAAAGGATGTTCCATGAGCAGTCTTTACAAGTGATTGCATTGTAATACCCTGTTTTACTGTCCTCTACTGGACAAATAATGAATAATGTGTCCAAAGCTTTTTCTTTTATATTTTTCCAAAGTCCATCTGCATTTAACTGAGGGGATGATATCCTTTTGTGTGTATCTGATTGCGACACACTATCAAACTGTTACTGATATTGCAAAAGTTGCATCACATTTTCTCTATTTGGATGTGTTCTGTGGTTTGATGCAATTAAATCATCCAGCATTTCAGTATTTAAAATGTGCAAAATCAGTGACTGTTATTCCCTACTCTTTGAATAGCATCATGGGATCTTTTACATTCACTGGAACAGGTAGACTGGGCCTTGTTTCAACCTCTCATTTGAAAGGCAGCACCTCCAACAGTGAAGTACTCCCTCAGTACACACTGAAACATCAGCCTAGATTATGTGCTCAAGTCCTAGAGTGGGGCTTAGGACCCACAATCTTCTAAGTTAGAGGCGAAAATGCCAACACTGAGCCAAACTGAAGAAAGAGATGCTTAGAAATAAACTGAAAATATCTTCTATCCATTTTTCTGTCTCTTTATGTGAAAAAAAATGTGTTTTCCTTATCTTGGGAGGCATCATTGCAAGCATTCTATTTTTCTCAATTATCATTGAAACAATTCTCTAAATCATCAAATTTTAATCCATTTCATAATCCCTTAAAATGTTAAGCACCTATGCATTGGTCAGGGGCCTATGGTTTACAGTTTGCACATTTAACCCCAACTAATACACAGGGATATCATCATTTATGGTCACACACACGCACTCTTGGGACTGGATTGTGGGTTGCATTTTTAAGAATTGGCATTTTTCATTTAACAACAACAACAACAACTTGTATTTATTTAGCACCTTTAACGTAGTAAAACGTTAAAGCCCCTCCTCTGTGCAAAATATATGTACATGGGAACATTTCAGAGGCCTGGCTATGCCCTGTTGGACAATGGCATTTTCTTAGGAGCTGCAAATTATTAATTAAAAAGAAAGTTGCACATTTGACAGCTTTAGTTTATCTTTTAGAGCTATGTTTACATTCCTTTTGTTTACCATCATGAATCTAAAGGACATCTTTTGATTTCTTTATGCCTTTTTCTGAGTTTGCAAAGGTAAAATCTGTACAGAGCCATAGTGTGGTATCTACTCCCAGATCATAACAAGATTTCCTTTTTTTAAGTATTAGATTAGAACAGATCAAATAGGAAGCACTTTTAGTCTATTTTTAGCAGTACGGTCAAGATCAGTTTTGCAGTAAGAATGCTGTCCATAGACGTACACAGCCTGAAAGGATTATTTAGTCAGTGAGTATGTAATGGAAAACAGTAGTTCCCTAGCAATTCTTTCATTTTTTTGCTTAACGACATGGCATTACATTTTATCTCCACTTTGGTAGGGCTAGTCTTCCTTAGCTGTAGCTCTGCCTATTTGACAGTTGCCACTGAGCTGTTGTGATTATAGTATCTGCCTTGTCAGAAACTGAAAACAAAATTCCTTCAATTTTCCTAGGTCTAAGGCTGCTAGAAGCAGGCAAATGCATCTTTCTTCAGTCAGATTAAGATGTCGAGAATCAGTGAAGTGCTGATTACACCTCAAGTCTAAAATAACAGCTTTGTGCACAGTTATTTTTGCTGGAGTCTGGAAGACTGGACTTCATAAACATCATTTTACCCATTTTAAGAAGAGCACTTTGTGGGGGTGATGTAAACAAAACACTTTCTGAGCTAAGACATATGGGACTCCCAGCACAGTAAATTTATTTTTCTTCAATTAATAAATTAAATACTGCTGACTAAGAAAATATTCCAGTTTTAAGCTGGTTATTACTTGAGGCGGTGGATCAACATTCTTTCCAGTTTTAATAACCTCTGACCCTAAACTGAGAACTGCTCATTTGTTCCTGAAAGGGAAATGGGGCAAAGCAAATGCTACACCGTTTGTACTACTTCCTTCTTTAGGGTTTTAATCCCTGACATTGTCAAGATATCATACCTGCTGCTAGATCAAAATATATATTACAGGTATCTATTAATTATCAAGTCCCAATATTAGAAAAAAGTTATAATACCTTAGCTTTTATGGTAATACTTATTTTAACATTGTTACTGTGCTTACCTTTTGTAATTAAACTCTACAGTTTTTTCAGAAACAAAAGAAACTGCTGGAAGTATACAGCAGATCCATCAGCATCTGCGGTGAGAAAAGGCAGATTAACATTTAGGGTGTCGAACTTTGGTGAGAACAAGTCCTCTGATGAAGGACCTACACCCAACATATTGATCTGAATTTTCTCTTTACAGCTGCTGACTGGCCTGCTGTGTAATTCCAGCATTTTCTGGTTTTATTTTAGATTTCCAGCATTCATAGTTTTTTTTGTTTTTCATTAATATTTGTTCTATTTTTAAAAGGTGTTGGAGTTGGTGGATGAAAAGGAAGTAGTTTTTGTTATTGTGTCATATAATATAACCTTCACCTTATTTGAACTAATCATATATTAGAGAGGTTGAATTATATCTTTATTATTGACAGAAGGTTGACCTTTTTATTCTTATGTTTTATCTTGTTTCATAGATTTTATACAAATACAACTGCAGCCTCTTAAAGCATAAATGCCCATAATCAGAAAATGCTCATTTTATCTGATTATTAAAGTTAATTAAAACATTTAAACAACACATTTAATAAGGAGAAATGTTTCGACATCTGCAGGTTTAAAATTCGTGTGCATGCTGTTTTAACTAAACTTTGAACCTTCCAGTATCCATTTCTGGCCTATGATGAAATATATGTCTTCATCAGCCCCTGTGTTTTACCTGCATTGTATTGTGTGTACCGCCCCCTTTTCCCCTATTGTGTATATTGGCTCCGCCCCTGTCTTTTGTCATATAAAGGTCTCAAGAGCTGTATGAGTCATTCTGCCAGACGAATCCGATGTGGAATGACGTGCAATGTTCTTAGCGATTAAAAGCCTTCAGTTGAATCCTTTAACTTCTTGTCCTTGAGTTATTGATGGCGCATCAATTTTAATCGCTAAAACACCAAGATGGATCGACTCCTGAAACCAGAGCGCTTGGATCTGGACCCCCATGCCACAGACGCAGCCACACAGTTTGGACACTGGTTCCAATGCTTCGAATTTTTCATCGAAACCTCAGCCACCACCATAGCAGCTGCGACCGCCACCGGAGACGTGAAACTGGGAATCCTGCGAAACCGGGTGAGTTATCGGGTCTCCCCTCTCATCCGAGATGCCACCAGCTACGAGGATGCCTGCACCATTCTGAAGGCCCACTACATGCGGCCAATAAACGAGGTGTACGCCAGGCATCTTCTGACTACTCGCACGCAGCGGCATGGTGAGTCACTAGAGGACTTCATGCTAAGCCTAAAAGTACTGGGCAGAGACTGTAACTGTATGGCCGTGTCTGCCACCGTGTACACGGAGGAGCTGATCCGAGACTCCTTTATTGCGGGCCTCAGTTCAAATTACATTCGGCAGAAACTGTTTGAAAAGGAGGGACTGGACTTAAAACAGGCTATGGGCATAGCACGATCGCTGGATATGGCCCAGAGGAACTCTGAATCCTGTTCCTCAGGCCACGCGGCCCACTCCGCCTCGTGCGTGCCATGGGGGCCGCCATCTTGGAAGCCATCTTCACCTCCCAGGTCTCAGGCCAGCCCAGCACCGTCAGAGCCCCAGCCTCCACCCAGGAGCCCCACTACTGCCGCAATGCATCGGGGCCCGAAATGCTACTTCTGTGGCCAGGACAAACACTCCAGGCATTTGTGCCCAGCGAAGGGCACCACCTGTTTTAAATGCGGGAAGAAAGGACATTTCAGTAAAGTCTGCAGAGGGAACCCCGCCTCCAACTCCGCCACCGCCGCGTGCGCGCCGTGGGGGCGGCCATCTTGGACGCCATCTTGTCCACCCTCATGGAGTCCACCATCTTGTCCCGACTACACGGACCCCCAGGACCCACTGGTGGCCTCAATCAGAGTGGATCAATCCAGGCCGCATCCGTTGTCTAGATCGATGATGGACATAGAGGTAAACGGGAACAAGGTTAAATGCTTGATTGACTGCGGGAGCACCGAAAGCTTTATTCATCCTAGCCTGGTAAAACGACTTTCACTAACGATAGTCCCTACACAGGGCAAAATCGCCATGGCTGATAAGACTCATACCTCAAGAATTACAGGTTTCTGCGCGGTTATGTTGTCGGTAAAAGGCACTGATTACAGAGATTTTAAACTGTTGATAATGCCAGATCTCTGTGTGAGCATGATCTTGGGTCTGGACTTCCAGTGCCACCACCAAAGTATCACGCTTACCTACGGTGGGTCCCAGCTGCCCCTCACAGTGTGCGGTCTGGCTACCCTGAAGGTCAAGCCGCCCTCTCTGTTCGCCAACCTCGCACCCCACTGTCGACCCATAGCGACCAAGAGTAGGCGGTACAGCTGGGAGGACAGACGGTTCATTGCGTCTGAAGTAGAAAGACTCAAGCGGGAGGGTATCATCGAATGCAGTACCAGCCCGTGGCGCGCCCAGGTAGTAGTAGTTAAGGGTAGCAAAAAGAAGCGGATGGTGATAGATTATAGCCAGACGGTTAATCTATACACCCAGCTAGACGCCTACCCTCTGCCCCGCATAGCGGATATGGTTAACCAAATTGCGCAATACCGGGTGTTTTCCACCATCGACCTAAAATCGGCATACCACCAGCTCCCCAATAGGCCGGAGGACCATCCATACACTGCCTTCGAGGCAAACGGACGCCTCTACCACTTCCTCAGAGTCCCCTTTGGGTTAACGAATGGGGTCTCAGTCTTCCAGCGGGAGATGGACCGCATGGTCGATGAGAACCAGTTAACAGCCACCTATCCATACCTAGACAACGTCACCATCTGCGGCCACGACCAGCAAGACCACGACTCGAACCTTGCGAGATTTCTGAAAACCGCCCTCAGACTCAATCTCACCTACAACGAGGATAAGTGTGTCTTTAGCACCACGCGCCTCTGTATCCTGGGCTGCGTGGTGGAAAACGGGGAAATCGGTCCGGACCCCGACCGATTACGCCCCCTACGGGAGCTACCCCTACCAAACACTCCCAAGGCCCTGAAAAGGTGCCTGGGGTTTTTCTCCTATTACGCCCAATGGGTCCCCAATTATTCCGACAAGGCCCGTCCCCTCCTGAAATCAACGTCCTTCCCGCTCACGGCCGAGGTCCATGCCGCCTTCAACAGCATTAAACACGACATTGAGAAGGCCGTGCTGCGGGCAGTGGACGAAAACATCCCTTTCCAGGTTGAAAGCGATGCGTCCAACTTCGCTTTAGCAGCCACCCTCAACCAGGATGGGCGGCCTGTAGCCTTTCTCTCAAGAACCCTCCAAGGGCCCGAGATCAGGCACTCCTCGGTAGAGAAGGAGGCCCAGGCCATAGTGGAGGCAGTGCGGCACTGGAGGCACTACCTAGCCGGCAAACGCTTCACCCTGCTTACCGACCAGCGGTCGGTAGCCTTCATGTTTAACAACAAACAGAGGGGGAAGATCAAGAACGACAAAATTCTCAGGTGGCGGATCGAACTCTCCACGTTTGAGTACGACATAATATATAGGCCGGGGGCTGTCAACGAATCCCCCGACGCCCTATCACGAGGGATGTGTGCCAGCATCCAGGGGGACAGGCTACAGGGCCTCCACAATGGCCTCTGCCACCCGGGGGTCACCCGGCTATTTCACTTTATAAAATCCTGTAACCTGCCCTATTCCATCGAGGAGGTCCGGTCTATGACCAGGGACTGCCGCACCTGTGCGGAATGCAAGCCCCGTTTTTACAGGCCCGACCGAGCCCACCTGATCAAAGCTACACGGCCATTCGAGCGCCTGAGCTTAGATTTCAAGGGACCACTCCCCTCCACCGACCGCAATGTGTACTTTCTCAACATTGTGGACGAGTACTCCCGCTTCCCATTCGCCTACCCCTGCCCAGACATGACCAGTGCCACGGTCATCAAGTGCCTCGGCAGCCTGTTTTGCATGTTCGGCATGCCGAACTACATCCACACTGACTTGGGGGCGTCGTTCATGAGCGACGAACTGCGCCAATACCTGCTGTCGAAGGGGATAGCCACGAGTCGGACCTCTAGTTATAACCCCCGGGGTAATGGGCAAGGGGAGAGGGAGAATGCGACGGTGTGGAAGGTGGTCACCTTAGCACTAAGGTCTAAAGGCCTCCCTACCTCCCGCTGGCAAGAGGTCCTCCCAGACGTACTCCACTCGATAAGGTCGCTACTGTGTACTGCTACTAACGCCACTCCTCATGAGAAGATGTTTGTTTTTCCCCGCAAATCAACCTCGGGAGTGTCCCTACCTTCGTGGCTCTCCACCCCAGGGACAGTCCTATTACGGAAGCATGTGAGGGGCCACAAAACGGATCCCCTCGTGGAGGCAGTACACCTACTCCACGCAAACCCACAGTACGCGTACGTCAAGCACGCCGACGGGCGTGAGGACACCGTGTCCATAAAGGACCTCGCCTCGGCAGGAAGCGACGACGACCCATCCTCACCACCCCCAGAAGAACCTCCACCATCCCCAGAGGTATCCTCACCACCCCCAGGAGTACCTGCAACACCCCCAGCACATGGGTATGCCCAGGAGGGCACCACGGACTCCCGGTCGGAACCCGAGGTACTGTTGCGACGTTCAGGAAGGACTATCACACCCCCGGACAGACTAAATCTGTAGAAGGGGTGAATGTGATGAAATATATGTCTTCATCAGCCCCTGTGTTTTACCTGCATTGTATTGTGTGTATTGGCTCCGCCCCTGTCTTTTGTCATATAAAGGTCTCAAGAGCTGTGTGAGTCATTCTGCCAGACGAATCCGATGTGGAATGATGTGCAATGTTCTTAGCGATTAAAAGCCTTCAGTTGAATCCTTTAACTTCTTGTCCTTGAGTTATTGATGGCGCATCATGGCCTACCAGAGGTTACTGACCACTTTGAGGACTCTTCCTACATACTTAACATTACATGAGAGTGACACACTTAAGTTCACTCAAAAGAAAGAAAAACTTGCATTTATATAGCACCTTTCATGACTTTAGGACACCCCAAAGCACTTTCCAGCCAATGAAGTACTTTGAAAGTATAGTCACTGTTGTAATCATTGAATTATAGAATCATACAGCACAAAGAGGCCATTTAGCTCATCGTGCCTGTGCCGGCTCTTTGAAAGAGCTATCCAATTAGTCCCACTCCCCTGCTCTTTCCCCATATCCCTGCAAATCTTTCCTTTTCAAGTATATATCCAATTACTTTTTGAAAGTTACTATTGAATCCACTTCAGTCACCATTTCAAGTAATGCATTCCAGATCATTACAATTCACTACGTAAAATAATTCTCCTCGCTGGCTTTTTTGCAAATTATCTTAAATCTGTGTCCTCTGGTTACTGAACCCCTTGCCAGTGTAAACAGTTTCTCCCAATCTACTCTATCAAAAACCCTCATAATTTTGAACACCTCTATTAAATTTCCCCTTAACCTTTTCTCTTCAAAGATGAACAATCTCAGTTTCTCCAGTCTCTCCACATAACTGAAGTCACTCATTCCTGGTACCATTCTGGTAAATCTCCTCTGCACCATCTTCAAGACCATGAAATCCTTCTTAAAGTGTGGTGCCTAGAATTGGACCAAATACTCTAACTGAAGCCTAACCAGTGATTTATAAAGGTTTACAAAACGTGGCAACCACTTTGCGCACAGCAAGGTCCCACAAAATGCAATGTGATAATGACCAGCTAATCTGTTTTAGTGATATTGGTTGAGGGTTAATTATTGGCCAGGACACGGAGGAGAATTCACCTGCTCTTCTTTGAAATAATGCCATGGGATCTTATATGTTCACCTGAGAGGACAGACATCTGTTTAACATCTCATTCAAAAGATGGCACCTCCAACAGTGCAGCACTCCCTCTGGACTGCGCTGAAGTATCAGCCTAGATCTTGTGCTCAAGTCTCTGGAGTGGGACTATGAACCCACAACCTTCTGACTTAGAGAGAAGAGTGCTAACACTGAGCCATGGCTGACACAGATAGGTTAACATACAATCTATGATAGTACAAGGAAACATAGTAGTACACCTCAACATTGTTAGTATTCCACAGAATCAAACTCCAATGCTGTCCACAACTGCTCAATAATGCATGTTCATTATCACTCGACACCTTGTATTCCATGTACAATGAATGGAATGTGTTGTAACCAAGGAACAATTGCAATAAAATGATTGTCAGTAACATGTACATTGCAAGTACCAAAGAGCCAAAGGTTGCACCCTATCTTTCAGCAAGCTTGCAATAAGAGATAAGAAGATATAAAACTGGCCTATTGAGTTCCTTCAGAGTTAGGTCCATATTATGAGAACAGCAGGGGTTTGTACCATAACTATTCAAACAATCAGATTGTGAATATTAAGCTGGGTTAGATAAGATCAAACCAGATTATTTAAAAAAATGATGAGAGGAAAATAATTGGATCAAACTATTATTGCACCACACAAATGCCAAAAAGAGATGCACATTGTTCCAGAAACAACAAAGTCCAGGATCTCTGGGCCAGAAGCATGAAACTGAATTCTTGTCAGAATGAAATAATACTGCAATTGAGCATTAACTTCAAACTCTTCTCTGGAATCTGTCTGTCATTTGTTGAGTTCTTCCCTGAATTGAACTATTTCTTTCTTGAAAAATACAACATAAAATAGAAAGGAATTGTCGAGTAAGAAATGTTGAACCTTCTTTATCAGAAACTGTTGCCAGATGAGTAAAGAAAATTAAAACTCCAAAAAGGGCAAGCCTACCTTGAGGAAATTCAACAATATACTTAAGAGAAACAAATTACACATTCATAAATTAATGATGAAACAATTCTTATTGTACCCAAAAAGGGAAGTGAAATGAAAAAAATACCTGAGGAAAATAGGAATTCTCAAAATAGGATAAATGTGACAAGTTACCTTTATATCCCTTAAGATAGATGGATGAATAGGTCAGAGAGGATTTCTAGAAGACCAGGTTAAAGTTAGGAAGCTGCTTCACTGCAGATTGAGAAAATAATGAGAAAACCAGCATTTTAAATTTTAAATCCATGAGATTTAAAGTCACTCCGCAAGTCAGTAAGCCCATACAAGGTGTATAGATGTTTCAAATAACCTGTTCTTCCCCACTGTGAAGGTATCTGCTATTGTACTCTGTGCTATTGGAACTTGTACTGTAGGAAGAAATGTGTTAGGATGGTTAGGTGGGACATATGGATATCTTGATAAGACAAACATTGTCCTGCTGTCTCACAATATCCAAAGATGAGAGCCTTGGGATATTTGGTGTTGAAGAGGAACACTCCACAAACTCAGGTAGTCTCCTACTGCAATGTTCAAAGTACTTGAAATAAAATACAGTACCTCAATCCTCCTTGGAAGCCCCTAATTCCATTAAATGCCATTAATTGAGGGAGATAAAAGGAAAGGTGACTGGAACAGAGTCCAAGACCGGAATTTTCACATTGGAGAGCATGCGGGTTTGGGAGCAGGTTGGCAGTTAAAAGCGCTGAAATTGATAGCATGTTGGGAACCCACTTTCATCTGGCTGAATTCCGCATTTAACTGGGGTGTATTTTGAAGCGCGCCACGGTCCCGCTCGGGAGAGGTAGGCGACCTTAACAGCTCGTTGAGAGACCCTTAAGAGGCTTTTTAATGTGAGGTTTCATCTTTCGCTGCTTCTGCACGGGATTCACGGACTTCGTGAAGTTCGCCTATGAAGGCAGGGCAGGAGCTCAGTGGCCATTGTGGTAGTTCATTAAGTGACAGCTGGAAAAAGCACATAAATACTCACACCTTACAACTGCTTCCTTACCTACGGAAAAAGCTCTTGCTGATGCCTTTTTATGCAGAGATTTTGCTTTAAGGAGTTTGCAGGTGATTTCTGAAACCTCGGAAGCCACTCTCACCACATTGCTAGTCACTATCAGTATATTGGAGGATTGTGTCTCTGATGTCCACTTTACTTGGCATCTATCAGATCAACATGGGTGCTGCTTATGCTGTTTCATCTTGGACCTCAGATTTGACCAAGGTGAGCCCCAGCACCAACAACACCAGCCACACCAGCAGTAGCAACAACACCAGCAGCCTTCTCTTCAACGACCTGATGCTCCACAGGAGAGAGGGGATCAGCACAAGGCTGCTGCATGCTGGAGGTGATACTCCCAACACAGGGTATACAGGCAGAGGATGAGCTTCCTGGACATGACTGAACAGCAGTGCTTCAGGAGGCTCAGGCTATTGCGCCAGGTCATCGCAGACATTTGTAGCTTGCTGGAAGAAGACCTGCTGCCCAGAGCACCTGGTGGACACGCCTTACCAGTGGTTGTCAAAGTCACCACTGCCCTCAACTTCTTCACCTCAGGCTCCTTCCAGGGATTTGCAGCAAACATTTGCAGCATCTCGCAGTCGGCTGCCCACAAATGCATCACCCAGGTGACTGATGCCATGTTTCACAAGTCAGCCACTTATGTACACTTTGCCACTGATGAATCCAGTGTTACTGAGCGGGTGCTCAGCTTTGTGGCTCTGGCTGGCTTCCCACAGGTGCAGGGCATCATCGACTGCACACATGTGGCCATCAAGGCACCCCAGATCACCCAGAAGTGTTCATGAACTGGAAGGGCTTCCACTCCCTCAATGTGCAGCTCGTCTGCAGCCACAAAAAGATCATCATGCATGTGTGTGCCAGATTCCCAGGGAGCTGTCATGACTCTTTCGTCTTGCGCCAGTCCACCCTCTCTGAGGTCTTCACACCTCCAAACAGACTTACCAGCTAGCTGCTTGCAGACAAAGGCTATCCACTGAAGACATGGCTGATGACACCCTTGAGGAGGCCAAGCAATAAGGTCGAGGAGTGCTATAATGCAAGCCACATGATGACCAGATGTGTCATAGAGCGAGCAATCGGCATGCTGAAGCTGCGCTTCAGATGCCTTGACAGATCTGGGAGAGCCCTTCAGTACGCACCAGCCAGGGTCACCAGAATGATCGCCGTATGCTGCACGCTGCACAACATAGAATGGCAGCGAGGATTGGAGCTGCAGAAGGAGCAAAGCGCAGAGTGCACAGCCTCTTCGGGGGAGGAGGAAGAGTAGGTGGAACACAAGGAGGAGGAGGAACCTGAGGTGGCTATGGCACCAGCAGCGGCGCACATTGCTGCGCAGGAGGCCCAGGATGGCCTCATAATGGCATGATTTAGTTAAGTTGCACCAGTGCAACATCTGGCTCCCAGATGCTGTAAAAACGTCTTCCCTCCCCCACCGCCCGCCCCCCCCCCCCCACCCTCACAACCAACACAACAAAGCAGTCCTAAAATGACCACGTCATTCCTGTCACACACACAACCATTGCTCGAGATTAAGTAATGGCTCACCATTCACTCCAATTGACAAGGCCACTTCCCAGATAGCAAGCAAAAACGGACAAGACAGGAAAGTTGTACAAAGAAATACATTTGTGTGTGTCATAAATAGAACTGAAACTTAACACTAACATTTTCGCAAACATACATGTGCATCTAGGATTGTGTCATTTTTCTTTTCCAAGTGCTTCTATGAGGTGCACCTCCTGTGGCTTCAGCAGAGGTAGAGGCAGGCTTCTCACTTCCCTGCTGCACTTGTGGTGGACGCCCTCTGTGTTTTGGTGCCTGTGAGGGCCCTGCCAAAGACTGCTCCTCCTGCAACAGTGCAGGGGCAGACTCGGCCATCAGGATCTGAGGCAGCATGTGGGGCTCTGACTGAGAGGAAGGCAATGGGGGAGAAGTGGGAATGCTTTGAGAGGAGCCCCCGCTTCCATGTGCCCTCTCATGATCATCCCTCTCATGGACCACCTGCACTTCTCTGCTTGCAAGGAGCTGGAGAGCACCTTGCTGCACATCAGTGGGGTGATAAATGCTCAAGTCTACACTGGTCTCCCTTCTAGAGATGAGTTCAATAAGAGTCTGCAAGCTGTTGTTCACCGCAAACATGTTCTCATTTGACTGGCGCATTAGCTGCTCCATGAAGGTTGCCATCCTTTCCTTGGAAGAGCACATCATCGCCGTCGCCTGCGATATGGGGCTGCTCATGTTGGAGATGGACTCCTCCATTCTCACTGCAATCATGCACATCTTGGCTGGAAAAGCTTCCAGAGCCTCACACATTGGTTGCTGCTCTGCCAAGATCAACCTCTTTGTCGACGGCCCCTGAGGTTCAGCATCTGCATCCAGCTGAGCAGAGCTTGGAAAATCCTGCACGTTCCGGCGAGAACTCTCCACTGCTGTCCCTTTTAACACCATCTGCTCTTGTTCACTTGTGATGCGTGAGACACCAGTTGACAACACTACTCTAAGTCTCACAGGACACACTGACGTGGACGTATCTGTGCTGGTGCTGGGTGTGCATGGGTCTGGTGACGGTGCACCCTCAGAGACTGCAGCTTCCTCTGAGGAGTTGTCGTCCTTCTCCGACTGGACAGTGGATGGAGGGGCACTTGATTGACCTGTGGGAGAGTAAAGACATGAATTAGAACTCTTATGATAAGAATGTGTAACATTACCATAATGCACATGATGATATTTCACTGGCACCATGAGTGACTGCTGTATGCCATGTGGGATAGAGAGAGTCATAGAGTTATACAGCACAGAAAGAGGCCCTTTGGCCCAACGTGTCCATGCCAGCCATCAAGCCCTGTCTATTCTAATCCCATTTTACAGCACTTGGTCCGTAGCCTTGTATGCTATGGCGTTTCAAGTGCTCATCTAAATGCTTCTTGAATGTTGTGAGGGTGCCTGCCTCTACCATCCTTTCAGGCAGTGAGTTCCAGATTCCAACCACCCTCTGGGTGAAAATGTTTTTCCTCAAATCCCCTCTAAACCTCCTGCCCCTTATCTTGAAACTATGCCCCCTGGTTATTGACCCCTCTACTAAGGGGAAAAGTTCCTTTCTACCTACCCTATCTATGTCCCTCATAATTTTGTGCACCTCAATTAGGCCCCCCTCAGCCTTCTCTGCTCTAAGGAAAACAACCCCAGCCTGTCCAGTCTCTCTTCATAGCTGAAGCGCTCCAGCCCAGGTAACATCCTGGTGAATCTCCTCTGCACCCTCTCCAATGCAATCACATCCTTCCTATAGTGTGGCGACCAGAACTGCACACAATATTCCAGCTGTGGCCTAACTAGCATTTTGTACAGGTCCATCATAACCTCCCTGCTCTTATATTCTATGCCTCGGCTAATGAAGGCAAGTATCCCATATGCCTTTTTAACCACCTTATCTACCTGTCCTGCTGCCTTCAGGGATCTATGTACATGCACACCAAGGTCCCCCTGATCCTCTGTCCTTCCTAGGGTCCTACCATTCAATGTATATTCCATTGCCTTGTTAGTCCTCCCAAAATGCATCACCACACACTTTTCAGGGTTAAATTCCATTTGCCACTGTTCTGCCCATCTAACCAACCCATCTATTTTGTCCTGTAGCCTGAGGCTTCCCTCCTCGCTATTTACCACGCCACCAATTTTTGTGTCATCTGCAAACTTACTGATCATACCTCCTACATTCATATCTAAATCATTAATGTACACTACAAGCAGCAAAGGACCCAGCACCGATCCCTGTGGTACACCACTGGACACAGGCTTCTAGTCACAAAAACAACCTTCGACCATCACCCTCTGCCTCCTGCCACTAAGCCAATTTTGGATCCCATGGGCTCTTACCTTCTTGACCAGTCTCCCATGCGGGACTTTGTCAAAAGCCTCACTGAAGTCCATGTAGACTACATCAACTGCACTACCCTCATCCACACAGCTGTCCTCCAGTCCTCTGGCACCTCCCCTGTGGCCAGAGGTTCTAAAAATTTGTGTCAGAGCCCCTGCAATCTCCTCCCTTGTCTCACACAGCAGCCTGGGGTACATCTCATCTGGGCCTGGGGATTTATCTACTTTTAAGCCCGCTAAAACCGCTAGTACCTCCTCCCTCTCAATATTAATTTGTTCAAGTATATCACAATCCCCTTGCCTGATTTCTATGCCTACATCGTCCTTCTCCATAGTGAACACAGATGCAAAATATTCATTTAAAACCTTACCTACATCTTCCGGCTCTACTCACAGATTGACACTTTGGTCCCTACTCTTTCCCTGGTTATCCTCTTGCCCTTAATATACTTATAAAACACCTTGGGATTTTCCTTTATTTAGCCCACCAGTGTTTTTTCATGCCCCCTCTTCGCTCTCCTAATTTCTTTTTTAAAAACCCCCCTTGCACTCTATATACTCCTCTAGGGCTTCCATTGTTTTTAGTCCCTTGTATCTGCCAAAAGCCTCCCTTTTTTACCTAATCCATTCTTGTACATCTCTTGACATCCACGGTTCCCTGGGCTTGTTGGTTCCACCCTTGACCTTTACGGGAACATGTTGGCATTGTACTCTCTATTTCCTTTCTGAAAGACTCCCACTGCTCTGATGTGGATTTTCCTACAAGTAGCTGACCCCCAGTCCACTTTGGCCAGATCCTGCCTTATCATATTAAAATCAGCCTTCCCCCAATTTAGAACCTTTATTTCCAATCCATCTTTGTCCTTTTCCATGACTACCTTAAATCTCACCGAATTATGGTCACTGTCACCAAAATGCTCTCCTACTGACACTTCTACCACTTGCCCGGCTACATTCCCTAGAATTAGATTCAATACCACCCCCTCTCTTGTAGCACTTTCTACATGCTGGCTCAAAAAGCTCTCCTGGATGCACTTTAAGAATTCCGCACCCTCTAAGCCTTTCACACTCTGACTATCCCAGTTAATATTGGGGAAGTTGAAATTCCCTACTATTATTACCCTATTTATTCTACACTTCTCTGAGATTTGCCTACATATCTGTTCCTCTATCTCCCCCTGACTGTGTGGGGGGCCTATTGTACACTCCCAGCAAAGTGCTTGCCCCCTTTTTGTTTTTAAGTTCTACCCATATGGCCTCATTAGAGGAACCTGCTACGATATCATCCCTCCTTACAGCAGTAATTGACTCCTTGATTAATATTGCAACACCTCCTCCTCTTTTACACCCCCCTCTGTCTCACCTGAAGATTTTATACCCCAGAATATTGAGTTGCCTGTCCTGCCCCTCCCTCAACCATGTCTCTGTAATAGCAACAATATCATATTCCCATGTGTTCATCAAAACCTTCAATTCATCTGCCTTACTCACAAGACTCCTTGCATTAAAATAAATGCCATCCTGCCTTGCCATACTCCCTTGTGCTGTTACATATTTGCTCTGCCTTCCACGTTGACTTGTTTATTCCTCTATATTTGTCTGTGCATCACCCCCTACTTTAGGTCCACTCCATATCCCAGCCCCCTGCCAAGTTAGTTTAAATCCCCCCAACAGTACTAGCAAACCTCCCCGCAAGGATGTTGGTCCCGTTCCGGTTCAGGTGCAACCCGTCCGACTTGTACAGGTCCCACCTTCCCCAGAAGCAGACCCAGTGATCCAGGAAACTAAAGTCCTCCCTCCTGCACCAACTCTTTAGCCATGCATTCATCTGCTCTATCCTCCTATTCCTATACTCACTAGCACGTGGCACCGGGAGTAATCCAGAGATTACAACCTTTGAGGTCCTGCTTTTTAATCTGCTACCTAGCTCCCTAAATTTTTGTTGCAGGACCTCATCCCTCTTTCTACCCATGTCGTTGGTCCCAATGTGAACCACGGCCTCTGACTGTTCACCCTCCCCCTTCAGAATGCCCTGCAGCCGTTCAGTGAAATCCTTGATGCTGGCACCAGGGAGGCAACATACCATCCTGGAGTCACGTCTGCAGCCACAGAAACATCTCTCTGTTCCCCTTACGATAGAATCCCCTATCACTATTGCTCTCCCACTCTTTTTCCTCCCCTCCTGTGCAGCTGAGCCACTCAGTGCCACGGACTTGGCTCTTGCTGCATTCCCCTGAGAAACCATCTCCCCCAGCTGTATCCAAAATGGAAAATTTGTCGGAGAGGGAGATGGACCCAGGGGACTCTTGCAGTACCTTCCTAGTTCTTTTACTCAGTCTGGTGGTCACCCATTTCCTGTCTGCCTGTGCACTCTTTACCTGCGGTGTGACCACCTCGTTAAACATGCTATCCACAAAGATTTCAGCTTTGCGGATGCGCCACAGTGACTCCAGCCGCAGCTCCAGCTCCGAAACGCGGATTTCGAGTAGCTGCAGCTGGAGACACTTCCTGCACATGTGTTCGCCCTGGACACCGAAAGTGTCCCTGACTTCCCACATAGCAGAGGAGGAGCACTCCATGGTGCCGAACTGCCTTGCCATGTCCTACCCTTAATTTACTCCCTTTCCTTCCTTTAAATTAAAGAATATTAAATACACTGGGACCTTACTTCCCTTTAAACACTACTTACTCTAAACTAGAGACCTTACTTTCACTTTACCGACTGGACTGTAGAAATACTCACCAGGTCCTACTTACCAATCAGCTCCTTCCCTGGTTGTGATGCCACTTTAGCTGTTTCGCAAATGTTGTTGTATGACAGCTCCTGCTCTCAGACTCTTTCCTTTCTGTAAAGTAAGAACCAATTCCTACAGGGTGAAAAGTTAGGAAAAACAAAGGTGAAGCAAGGGAGCTCTTCCTTCCACTCCTCACCTAACTCCCTGACTCACCCAACTTGCAGCACTCGGTTTAAACCGCACTCAGTGCAAAATTGCACTTCAAAGCCTGTTTTTATAGGCCCTGAAACAAAGGAGACTTGCTGAGCCCAGCTACAGGAGAACCAGTTTAATCTAGTTTCCCTAATGAACTGCCTTCAGCTGCTCTGAATTGTAGGCCTTGTATATCCCTTTATAACCCTGCTTAAAGCTGGGAACTTTCGATTTTAAACAGTAAACAGTAACATTAAATGTCAAACAAACATAAGTTTGATATTAGCAACCAGTTAAGACACCTAGAAATTCAGTATAGCCATGTTGGGGGCACTACAGCCGGGCGGCCGCTAAAGTTTGCGCCCGGTGCAACTTCGCGCCACCTTCGCCGATATTCAGTGGCATCGCCCCAAGAGGTTGCTGCTGCGCTAAAACAGGCATTGCACGACTATCATTAGGCGCTAAGCCAGCGGCCTGGGCGAAACCCCCGAGGGCGGGCGCAGCGCAGGTGCAGCGAGTTGCTGATTGACGGCAGACACTCTGGCGCCGGTGAGCTCTTAAAGGGGGAGGGTGGATTTGTTTTTTTGAAAGGCCGAGACTGCTCGATTTGTGTTTTTGGGGGGGGCTTCTCTCCATTCGTTTGTTATGTGGGAAGGGCACAGAGGTATCAAAGTAATAAATGTTCTTAAATCGCACTGTCCATGCTTTCTTTTGGAAGTCCTGGTTGCCCTGCTCGGCTGAGGGCTTGTGGAGCGGCTACATTCATCTTGTGCCATTGGCACAAGCCATTCCCTGAGAGGGGGCCTAGAACTGACGTTCAATAAGCCGCCGACGGGCGGCCCTTGCACTTTCTGCCTCCCTCCTGTGCTGGTCCTCCTCCTCCTCCTCCTCCTCCTCTGGTGGTCCTCCAATGTCTGGTGGCAGTGGCTGAGTCCTGCGGATAGCCAGGTTGTGCAGCATGCAGCACACGACCACGAAATGGGAGACTCGTTCAGGCGAGTACTGTAGGGCTCCTCCGGAATGATCGAGACAGCGGAACCGTTGCTTGAGGACGCCGATTGTTTGCTCAATGAGGTTCCTGGTTGCTTGATGACTGTCATTGTATCCCTCTTCAGCAGGGGTGCTGGGCGCACGGAGCGGGGTCATCAGCCAGGTGCACAAAGGATAGCCTTTGTCCCTGAGAAGCCATCCTCGTGGGTGAGGCTGGGCCTGGAACATGTCTGCCACAGAAGTCTGGCACAGGATGAAGGCATCGTGGCTGCTGCCTGGAAAGCGGGCATTGACAGCTAGGATGATCTGCCTGTGGTCACACACCAACTGCACGTTGAGCGAATGGTAGCCCTTCCAGTTGCGGTAATCCTTGGCATGCTCTAGAGGTGCCCACAAAGCCACATGCGTGCAGTCAATGGCGCCCTGCACCATGGGGAAGCCCGCTAATGCTGCAAAGCCCATTGCATGCTGTTGCTGCTTGACAAGGGCCATGGAGAAGGAGATGAACTGACGTCTCCTTCTGAAAAGGGCATTGGTCACCTGGCGGATGCAGCAATGTACGGCAAACTGGGAGATGTTGGAAATGTCCCCAGCAGCGGATTGGAAGGAGCCGGTGGCATAGAAGTTGAGAGACACCGTCACCTTCACTGCCACCGACAGAGATGTCCTGCTCCTCAGCTGTGGCTGCAGACCTCCGCGAAGCAGGTGGCAGATCTCAGTGACCACCGCCCTTCGGAATCGCAGCCTCCGAACACACTGCTCGTCAGACATGTTCAGATATGAGAACTGCTGGCGGTATACCCTGAGTGGGTAAGGCCTCCTTAGCCGACGCCTGTTGCCCCTTCTCCCTCTGGCCATGACAGCCACTCTCTCACGGCGTCTCTGAGCCCTTTGAATGCAATGGAGAAGGCCAACGTTTGCACCCATTGCAGCCCCCATTATATGTTTCCAATCAATGCTATGGCTCTGAAGTTAAAGACAAGTGCAAAGCTGTGGCCTGAAGCCACAAGTACCTGTGCGAGTGTTGAGCCAAACCAGAAAGCTCTCTACCTTTGTCTCTCTGCAAAGATCCGTCTCTCACAAAGAAGGAGTGTTGCAAAATGGCTGCCATTTCTACTGCAGGAGGAGTGCCCTTTAATTAGCACCCCCCATGCCCCGCAGCGACTGGGAACCGTTCCCCTCTACCAGTCGCTAGGGGCGCCAGGCGCGCAATAGGCCGGCGCCACTGAATTTCCGGTTTGGGGCGCACAAAGGGCGTTGCACGATGAAATGACGTCAGGATCTGCGCGTGCAGCTGAGCGCGCGCAAAGGCTTTGCGCCGCCGCTAAATCTTTACTGAAGTTGGGGAGAGGCGTAGATCGCGCAGCGCCCGGCCGCTAGCCGCCTAGCACCCCACATCTCCTCCTCCTAAGGCGCTAGCGGCTGGCACAAACAACTGAATTTCTAGGCCCCTGACTCACCCAACTCGCAGCACTCTGTTTAAACCGCACTCCAATATTTCACTCTGTCACCAAGTTGCTGGGAGGTCCCACTCTCTCCATCTCCCACCTTCAGCAGCTCTGCCACTCCACTTAGTTCCAGTGCCTCCTCCTCTGCTGGCATCAAAGTCGTGTATATTGGAGGTCCACCTCCTGTTCTTTGTCTTTCTCTGTTGTTCTACGCAGTCTTGCCCACCTGCAAGGAGGGAAAGAAGAGAACTTTGAGTGAGATTGATGCAATGAGCGTAAAGGATGAATGGCCAACATCTGTAGAGGGTGAGTATGAGGGAGTGGCATGACATTGCCAAATAGCCTCCTTCTGTGGCGTTATATTCTAGGATTGCATTAGGCTGAGGGTGAGGGTCAGTGACAGTTAGTCAGACGGGGATGTGAGTAGTTGCATAAACAGTGAGGGATGGGTGCGCCTGCAAGGTAGGTTGATGTGAAGAGTGATGTGCAGGAATAGGCTTGGGAAGGCAGAGTGATGGGGTTGGGGTGGTACGCACATCAGGGTGTAGTTGAATGTGACATTGTACTCACCTTTCCTGACCTCATGAGATCATTAAAACTCTTGTGACACTGTATCCAGGAGTGGCTCCAAGAGCCTGCAAAGGGATATAGACAGGTTAAGTGAGTGGGCAATAAGGTGGCAGATGGAGTATAATGTGGGGAAATGTGAGGTTATTCACTTTGGTAGGAAGAATAGAAAAACAGGATATTTTTTAAATAGTGAGAAACTATTCAATTTTGGTGTTCAAAGAATTTTAGGTGTCCTTGTACAAGAAACACAGAAAGTTAGCATGCAGGTAGAGTAAGCAGTTAGGAAGACAAATGGCATATTGGACTATATTGTAAGGAGGTTGGAGTACAAGAGTAAGGAAGTCTTACTTCAATATACAGGGCCTTGGTGAGACCACACCTGGAGTACTGTGCACAGTTTTGGTCTCCTTATCTGAGAAAGCCTTAGAGGCTTTGCAACGAAGGTTCACTAATTGATCCTTGGGCTGAAAGGGTTTCCTATGAGGAGAGATTGAGCAGATTGGGCCTATACTCTCTGGAGTTTAGAAGAATGAGAGGTGATCTCATTGAAACATCTAAGATTCCGAAGGATATTGACAGGGCAGATACTGGGAGGTTGTTTCCCCTGGCTGAAGAGTCTAGCACTCAGGGGCATAGTCTCAGGATAAGGGGTCGGCCATTTAAGACTGAAATGAGGAAGAATTTCTTCACTCAGAAGGTTGTGATTCTTTGGAATTCTCTACCTGAAAGGGCTGTGGATGCTGAGTCGTTGAGTAGATTCAAGGTTGAGATAGATAAACTTTTGGAGTCTCGGGGAATCAATGGTTATGGGGCTCAGGCAGGAAAATGGAGTTGAGGTTGAAGATCAGCTATCATTTTATTGAATGGTGGAGCAGGCTCGAAGGGTTGTATGGCCTATTCCTGCTCCTAATTCTTATGTTCTTATGGCTCACTATACCCCTGCTGTTGACTTTTTGGGTGATCTCCAACTATACCCTCTTGGTATCACTGGCTGGTCTCTTCCTGTTGTTACCAAGGAATAGGACCTCCCGCCGTGCTCTGACTCCCTGGAGCAGGACTCCTGGGTGCAGCCTTCTGGTGCTGGGGCTGCATTGTTCCTTGCACCCTCACAGTCAAAATCTTGGATGGGTAAGCATAGGCACCTCTCCCAACCATCTCTGAGCCTCCTACAACAACCTTCAACTATGATGTGTGCAAGGCTCCTTTAAATATCTGAGCTGAAAGCAAGTCATCGGTGACATCATCAGACCCGCTCCAGGTAATTGGCCGGGAAACCCGCATGACTCATTCAATTGATCTAATTCAGTTAAACGCACTGTGGAGACCATGCTGATGAAATGTTCGTAATGGCGACCTGCTACACGGCCCACCCGACCCGGCCCGACTCGAATCAAAGGTAAAAATTCCAGCCCAAATGTCTCTTAACCAAAAGTGATATGTATTGGCTTCTGTGATTATTCATCTTGACTGTCCATTTGTTATTTATAATTCTCTAGACAGGATTATGGAGGTTCCTATATTAAAGAAAGAGAACAGAGACACCAGTGAACTACTGAAGAGCATACAATAAAGAGAGCATATAACTACCTGGCTTTGAACAAGGAACTGTAATATCAATGTCTCGAAGGACAGCCCAGTAGGAGTTAAATAGACAGTAAAAGAAACTAGAAACTATAGACCAGAAAAGGATCAGCATTGATTAAATATTTTACATTCATATGACTTTGCAAATTAATGTAGCAAGTAATCTTATATTGAGGCAAACTGAGCAGAAAAGTATTTGGCTGGGATTTTGCTCATCTCAGCAGGTCTCGACCCCACTGCTGGCTCCGTTCCGTTGTCGAAAATTATGTTCCTTTGATAGGACTTATTAAGCCCGCCCAGCGCATTTCCTGGTTCAATTAGAGGAAGCGGGTCATTTCATGATGCGTCAGCAGCTGTTTCCTTAAAGGGACCATGGCTAACTTTATTTTGACATTTGTGCTGTCAGTGCTCTACAGCATTGAAGTGCTGCAAACACTGACAATCACTGCACAGAGGTACAGGGCAGTGCCCAGGTTCTCCCATGACTCCCTCCATATGTCAGATCATCAACACAGATACCATCATCACACGTGAGGACACCACCCACCAGGTACATGGTACATACTCATGTGACTCGGCCAATGTTGTCTACCTCATACATTGCAGGAAAGGATGCCCTGGAGCATGGTACATCGGCGAGACCATGCAGACACTGCGACAACGGATGAACGGATACCGCGCAACAATCGCCAGGCAGGAGTGTTCCCTCCCAGTCGGGGAACACTTCAACAGTCAAGGACATTCAGCCTCCGATCTTCGGGTAAGCATTCTCCAAGGCGGCCTTCGAGACACGCGACGACGCAAAATCATAGAGCAGAAACTGATAGCCAAGTTCCGCACCCATGAGGACGGCCTCAACCGGGATCCTGGGTTCATTTCACGCTACATGTAACCCCACCTGACGTAGGGTCATCCAGACTCGAGTTGTCGTTGGCTTGTTCTCTCTACACAGATGCGGCTGGACCTGCTGTGATTTCCAGCAAAAAAAATGTTTTTTGTCTGTTTTTTTGTTTTTCATACAGACCCCAGCATCTGCAACATTTGACCCCTTGTGACCCCACCTCATTGTTCTTTGATGTAATGTTTTCCTGACTGACCTGTTTGGACACCATTCACACCTTTGATTGCTGTGATTATCTCTCTGCCGAGGTGTGATAAATAGCAGTTAGAAAGATTACCTGTAAACATCTGACATTATTCTCTGACTATATAAGCTGTGTCTTTATGCATTTCTCCACTTCACCTAATGAAGGAGCAGCGCTCCGAAAGCTTGTGATTTCAAATAAAGCTGTTGGACTATAACCTGGTGTTGTGTGACTTCTTACATTTGTCCACCCCAGTCCAACACCGGCATCTCCACACCAAGTCCCTGGAGTGGGACTTGAATCCACAACCTTCTGAGTGTGCTACCAACTGAGCCACAACTGGCACTGGTGATTATAGGAAATGCAACAAGATTAAAATTCATAATATAATAATGTAAGTTTGTAGCTAGGATGGAATGCCTATTTTTGTTTCTGAAGGTTCACTCAAATCCCAAATTTTGCAGACATTCACAATGATCATCAAATTGATTTGTTCATACACAGGAACCCCTGCAACTATAACTATGTGGCCATTTACAATTTTAATCAGCATATCACAATCATCTCAGATCAAAGAATCAAGTTGATCTCTGGAACATTAGCCCTATCTGAACTTTATTTTACACTTGTGGTAAACCACTGTTTGTATTCCTGTTTGTCCTGTTTGTATTCCACTGTGTACATGCCTGGACATGCCTCGGCTGACTCCTCCCACAGGTCCTAGTATAAAGGTGACTGCTCCCCAGCCCTTTGTATTTCTGGACCGGTCGACCACTCGAGGCAGACCTCCATTCTGTTGTTAATAAAAGCCTTTAGTTACTCTTCTAACTCTCAGTCTTTTATGAGTAATTGATAGCGCATCAACACTGACTTAAACAATATTCAAACATTTGTGACAATGGTACATAAAAACTATACTAAACTTTCAGTCTCTCTAACAGCTTCAGAAAAGTGACTATATTCAGGTACAAATTGAAGGTTGACATCAGCAGTGAATTCCTCAGTTCCCATATTCCTAGATATAATAACTCTTTCACATGGAACAGACAGCTAGAAAGTCAAAATATGTGGACTGACAATTGCCATGGGACTATTACTATGCTGTTTCATTCAGAGGTAACCCATTCCCTTGACAGGAGTATTTTGTGCACTTTATTTATGCTCTCAGGCTATTTCCTGGGTCTTGGCCATTTTTGCAAGCATTAAGTTTATTTTTGTCTTTTCACCTTCACCTTTCCTCTCCTAAAAGTGGTAACCTTTGTTGGGACTCTGCTGTCAACCTGCCACCACACGCCTCTCCCAATGTCAGGACTGTCAGCGCTGATGAGACCCAATAGGCAGCGGCAGTAAACCCAATTAATCTCACTAACATTTAGTTGACAGATCAATAACAGGTTTTTTTAACTTATCTTTTCACTTTAACTTCATGGCCATGAGAAGCACACTGTTCGGGGACCACGGCTGTCAACCGAGGCATGAGTTCAGTGGCCATTGCTCCAGCTGATTACTTGATAGCTTCAAATGTACAGTAAAAGCTCCCACCTGACAGATCTTCACTTTCCTCAGCCACAAGCTGTATCTCAGTCCATTTCCAGCACAGATTCTGCAGGCTTTCCACTTTCCACTCTCTAACCACTCTCACCTCATTGGAAGAACTCTCTCACCATTGACAGAATGCTTCTGTCATCTCTACTTCACCTGCCATCTATTCCATCAACATGGGTGCCCTTTATACTGCCTCACCTTGGTCCTCAGAATCTGACCACAATCAGCACAACCAGCTGCACCAGGCACACCAGCAGCACCAACAACAACAACAACCTTCTCTGCAATTAATTGATGCTGCATAGGACAGAGGGCATCAGCACCTGAGCACATTGCTGCCTGGGAGGCCAGGGATGGCCTCACCATGGCCAGATTTACTTCACTTGACGCTGTGCATCCTGGCTGCCACATGATGCGCCAGGTTGGCACCACCCCACACCGACATCATAAAGCATCCCTACAATGCCCAAGCCATTCCTTTCACACTCATGACCATTGCTGGGGGTACCGTTATGCCTCACCATTCACTGCAACTCACTAAGCCACTTCCAAAGGTGCACACTGTGGTGTATGTGCCTTTAAGAGCCCCAGGTGTGCGTAATGCCGGTAATTGCCACTTGGGCTATATAAGCCTGTGTATTGTGTATATCCTTTAGAACCCCCCCCCAGACTTGCTTAGTAAATACCTATGAACCAACTCCTGTCTTCAGTGTCTTTATCTACACACGGACACTACAGTGGCGACGAAGTGGAAACGGACTTACCTGCAATTCGGCAGCACCTCAAGGACATCGATTCCTCCAGCGTCCAGAAGACTCAAGGAAGTAATAGAAACTGTGGTTTCACCAGCTGGCCAAGCTGGTGGCAGGTACTGCGCTAATCCTTCCTGGGCGTCAGGCTGGGGCTCCAGCGGCGGGCTCTACAGCTGAGACAGGCAGTGAAATCGGAGGCAAGCAATAACGGACTGGGAGGGTGCACTCGGGAGACGGCTGGCGCGGCAAGCAGGTCAGCGTTTAGACCTCCGTCGGGAACGAGTCTCCAACAGTGAATAAACGGAAACCACAGTAAAACAGCGTTGTTATCGGTAGCAGCGGCGGGAAAGCGCAGGAAGCGCCATATCGTTGCTACAGAGAAAAAAAAAGCACGGGAAGCGCCATATCTTTTTTGAAATGCCTAAGTCTGGCAATATTGATGCTTTTGATAACGAAACAGAGCCTAACTTTGGCAATATTGATGTTTTTGATAACAAGGTAGAGGATTGGACCACATATGTAGAAAGAGTGGAGGTGTTTTGCACCGCAAATGGAATAGAAGATGAAAAAAAAGCTTCAGTGCTTCTGGATCTAATGGGCGCAGAAACATACAAGCTGTTACGCAACTTAGTCACTCCAGCCGAACCGATGGACAAGAATTTTGAGGAGATTGTTGATACCCTACACTGCCAATTCGAGGCAGGACTGGCAGATTCTCTGCAAGACAAATTCATCTGCGATCCCCTAAGTGTAGAAACACAAAAAAAGGTATCTTCTGGAAAAGATTTAACACTGGACAAGGCTTTCAGTGCAATAGGAGCGGCAAAGATACAGCAAAGGCCACAGGACTTCGGCACCCATGAAATGACACGGGGTTTCGAGAGATGTTATCGCTGCGGCAGATCCAACCATGACCAGAGGGATTGCTGGTTCAAAGAAAAAGCATGCAGGCGATGCGGAAAGATGGGACACATTCCACGTGTATGCCGATCTGAAAATAAAAAATCCACTAACGGGAAAAGAATCAATAAGGAAAAGCACAGAAAGGTACAAATGATGACGGACAGTAGCTCCAAAGACCAGAAGAGCGATAGCGACTCCGGGAACAAGAGACTAAGCTCTCTCAAATTACATAATGTAATTGCCAATGAAGATTACCAGACCATTTGGGTTACCCTCATAATAGCAGGGTCCCCAGTTAAAATGGAGCTAGATACAGGATCAGCTCTAACCGTAATAAATCGACGAGATTACGAGAGGCTATTTTCGCATATACCTCTAAAAGACACATCCATTATCTTAAAAACATATACGGGGCAGAAAGTATACCCCAAAGGAAAAATAAAGGTGCCTGTGGTATACAACGGCAAAGAAATACAAAAGTTGTATTTATACATTCTACAAGATGGTGGTCCACCGTTGTTAGGACGTGAATGGATAAGGAAGATACGTTTAGACTGGCACTCCATTCAGGCACTGACGGTGACCAGTAAGGAAAAAAACAATGATGACATCATACCTGAACGATTAAAAGACATCTTGGCCAATGCCAAAGAAGTGTTTCAAGAGAAACTAGGAACCTTGAAAGGCATCACCGCCTCAATAAAAGTGGAAGATGCAGCAATTCCAAAATTTTTTAAGGCAAGACCGGTGCCATACGCAATACGTCCGGCAGTCAAGGCAGAGCTGGAGAATTTGGAAAAGGCAGGCGTATTATCCAAAATAGATTGGAGCGAATGGGCAACACCCATCGTTCCAGTCATGAAAAAAGCATTGAAAAATAACTCTGAAGAACAGAGAAAAATTCGCATCTGTGGGGACTTTAAGGTGACTGTAAACCCGGTCCTTCACACGGTACAGTATCCTCTTCCGAGGATAGAAGATATTTTCGCCTCACTATCCGGAGGAAAACGTTTCACAAAAATTGACTTGGCACAGGCATATCTACAGATGGAGGTTGAGGAGACCTCTAAAAAGTATCTCACAATAAACACACACAAAGGCCTGTACCAGTACAATCGACTGGTTTTTGGAGTAGCATCAGCTCCAGCTATCTGGCAAAGAGCTATGGAGCAAGTCCTGCAAGGGATTCCGGGGACTCAGTGTTACCTAGACGACATCCTTATAACAGGAGAAAACGACAACAAGCACCTTGCCAATTTGGAGCAGGTGCTCACTAGACTGAAAGAACGGGGCCTACGAGCAAATCGCCCCAAGTGCGAATTTTTCCAAAATCAGATATCATATTGTGGCCACATAATTAATAAGGAAGGGTTGCATAAGTCACCTGAAAAAATTGAAGCAGTTATAAAAGCCCCAGCACCTGAAAATGTTTCACAATTGAGGTCATTCCTGGGATTAATAAATTACTATCATAAATTTTTACCGAACTTATCAACTCTTCTACACCCTCTTAATGATCTTCTACACACAGGAGTGATTTGGAAATGGAACGAAGACTGTAAACGTGCCTTCCATAAATGTAAAGACTTAATCACATCCGAGAAAGTTTTGGCTCATTACAACCCATCACTACCAATCAGACTGGCGTGCGATGCATCCCCTTACGGCATAGGAGCGGTATTGTCCCATAGATTCCCTGATGGCTCGGAACGACCGATAGCTTTTGCGTCACGCTCATTGAACTCAGCTGAGCGTAACTATTCCCAGATAGACAGGGAAGCACTCAGCCTGGTATGGGGAGTGAAGAAATTCAACCATTACCTACACGGACAAAAATTTACCTTGCTGACTGACCATCAACCCCTCATCTCCATATTCAACCCTAAGAAAGGTGTCCCCATTATGACGGCACAAAGACTACAGAGGTGGTCCCTTTTTCTAGGGGCACACCAATACAACATTGAATACAAAGGGTCAAAACAGCATGGGAATGCTGACGGGTTATCGTGCCTGCCGCTGCCAACGATAGAAGAGGCACCTACAGTAGACCCAGTAGAGATATTCCACTCTACCATAGTGGAATGTCTACCGGTGACAAATTCTGCCATTGAAATGGAGACAAGAAATGACCCTACTCTCTCACGGGTCTACGATTTAACTATGAAGGGATGGCCAGCACATGGCGAACCACTGTTGCCAGCATTCTCGCAAAGAAGAGAACAGCTGTCAGTGTGCCGAGGAACCTTGATGTGTGGATCCAGAGTGGTGATTCCACCCAAACTCCAGGATAAAGTGCTAAAGGAGCTTCACGAGGGGCATCTGGGTGGAGTGAAAATGAAGAACCTAGCTAGGGTGTTTGTATGGTGGCCAGGTATCGATGGAGACATTGAAGACATGACCAAGAGCTGCCTAGGATGCCAGGAGGTCCAAAATGCTCCGCCACAGGCCCCTCTACATCCATGGGAGTGGCCCTCATCTCCCTGGCAAAGGGTGCACATCGACTTTGCTGGTCCATTTATGGACTCAATGTTCTTAATCGCAGTTGATGCACACTCCAAGTGGCTGGAGGTAATAAAGATGTCCTCCACCACCACGGAAAAAACCATCACAGTATTAAGGACCATATTTGCCAGGAATGGGCTGCCGGAACAGATATGTTCTGATAATGGACCGCAATTTGTGTCCGAAGAATTCAGAAAGTTCTTAAAGAACAATGGGGTAAAGCACTACACGTCCGCCCCATACCATCCCGCCACCAATGGATTGGCTGAAAGGTTTGTCCAGACCTTTAAGAAGGCCATAAAGGCCATGGGTAATGAAGACATAAAACTTCAGCACAAGGTGGATAACTTCTTATTTGCATATAGGAATGCAACACATATGGTTACAAACCAAACTCCCGCCATGATGTTCTACAATAGAAACCTAAGATGCCGGCTGGATTTGGTCAAGCCCAACATCCGAAGGGACGTGGAGAACCGGCAGTTTCAGGGCATGAATGAAAGGCCAACTAGGGCCTTCCAGATAGGCCAACCGGTTTTGGCCCGGGACTACCGTACCGAGAAATGGCAGCCTGGAACTATCTGCACATGACTAGGACCACTGATGTATACCGTGGACATCGGAGAAAGCATAATAAGGCGCCATGCTGACCAAATCATCAAGTCATCCGAAAAGGGACAACCTACACCACCACGCTATACATCTAACGATGAAGTAGAGATACCCATATCTACCTCCGATCCGGTGATACTGGAACCTGATGAACCCGACACTGGCCTTCAAGCCGAATCAGCTTTGCCAGAAGAACCTACTACACCACCAGAAACTACTACACCCCCGAGGCATTATCCGGACCGAGTCAGAAAGCCTCCTGAGAGACTAACTTTTAATTAATTAATACAGCAATGTATATTATTTTGCATATAACATGTAATTAATAATTACTTAAAATATGATGTACTAGTTAGCTAGAAGGGGAGGAATTGTGGTGTATGTGCCTTTAAGAGCCCCAGGTGTGCGTAATGCCGGTAATTGCCACTTGGGCTATATAAGCCTGTGTATTGTGTATATCCTTTAGAACCCCCCCCCAGACTTGCTTAGTAAATACCTATGAACCAATTCCTGTCTTCAGTGTCTTTATCTACACACAGACACTACACACACAAATCTGTCCAAGAACACAAAGTGTTGAAAATAAAGGTTTCAATGTTTGACAGCACATCAGCAGAAACTTTACATGAACAATGGATAAAACACCCAAATGGCTATCCTTGTGTGCTGTTAGTTGGTATGATTGCACTAGGATGACGTTGGGTGTGAGGGGTGGCTAGTGAGATGGGGATGTGTTAATGTAGATAGAGAGAGAGGGATGGGTGGACGTGCAAGTTAAGTTGGTGTGAGTAAGGATGTGCAGGGGTAGGTTAGGGAAGGCAGAGTGATGGGGATGTGATGAGGGGCACAGCAGGATGAAGATGAATGTGGCTTTGTACTAACGTTTTGTGATCTAATGAGATAATTGAAGGGTTTGCGCCACTGCACCCAGCTCCTCCTGATGACATCCCTGCTTGCGCCCTCCTGTGCAATATGCAACCAGGCTATGCTGGTCTCCTGGGGAGATCTCTTCCACCCGTGGGAAGAGAACAGGACCTCCCTCCGTGTTCTGACTCCCTCCATAAGCATAATATGTGGACTGACAATTGCCATGGGACTATTACTATGCTGTTTCATTCAGAGGTAACCCATTCCCTTGACAGGAGTATTTTGTGCACTTTATTTATGCTCTCAGGCTATTTCCTGGGTCTTGGCCATTTTTGCAAGCATTACGTTTATTTTTGTCTTTTCACCTTCATCTTTCCTCTCCTAAAAGTGGTAACCTTTTTTGGGATCCTGCTGTCAACCCGCCACCACATGCCTTCAATTTGTACCTGAATATAGTCACTTGGTGTGGAGATGCCAGTGTTGGACTGGGGTGGACAAATGTAAGAAGTCACACAACACCAGGTTATAGTCCAACAGCTTTATTTGAAATCACAAGCTTTCGGAGCGTTGCTCCTTCATTAGGTGAAGTGGAGAAATGCAAAAAGACACAGCTTATATAGTCAGAGAATAATGTCAGATGTTTACAGGTAATCTTTCTAACTGCCATTTATCACACCTCGGCAGAGAGATAATCAGAGCAATCATAGGTGTGAATGGTGTCCAAACAGGTCAGTCAGGAAAACATTACATCAAAGAACAATGAGGTCGGGTCACAAGGGGTCAAATGTTGCAGATGCTGGGGTCTGTATGAAAAACAAAAAAAGACAAAAAACATTTTTTTTGCTGGAAATCACAGCAGGTCCAGCCGCATCTGTGTAGAGAGAACAAGCCAATGACAACTCGAGTCTGGATGACCCTACATCAGGTGGGGTTACATGTAGCGTGAAATGAACCCAGGATCCCGGTTGAGGCCGTCCTCATGGGTGCGGAACTTGGCTATCAGTTTCTGCTCTACGATTTTGTGTTGTCGTGTGTCTCGAAGGCCGCCTTGGAGAATGCTTACCCAAAGATCAGAGGCTGAATGTCCTTGACTGCTGAAGTGTTCCCCAACTGGGAGGGAACACTCCTGCCTGGCAATTGTTGCGCGGTGTCCGTTCATCCGTTGTCGCAGTGTCTGCATGGTCTTGCCGATGTACCATGCTCCGGGGCATCCTTTTCTGCAACGTATGAGGTAGACAATGTTGGCCGAGTCACATGAGTATGTACCATGTACCTGGTGGGTGGTGTCCTCATGTGTGATGATTGTATCTGTGTTGATGATCTGGCATGTCTTGCAGACGTTGCTGTGGCAGGGTTGTGTTGTGTCGTCGTCGCTGTTCTCCTGAAAGCTGGGTAATTTGCTGCGAACGATGGTCTGTTTGAGGTTAGGCGGCTGTTTGAAGAGGAGTAGTGGAGGCGTGGGGATGGCCTTAGCAAGGTGTTCGTCGTCATCGATGACATGTTGAAGGCTGCGAAGAACATGGCGTAGTTTCTCCGCTCCGGGGAAGTATTGGACGATGAAGGGTACTATAACCTGGTGTTGTGTGACTTCTTACATTTGTCCACCCCAGTCCAACACCGGCATCTCCACACCAAATCCCTGGAGTGGGACTTTGATGGAGATTCGTGTGTCCAAGACATTCTCTGACTATATAAGCTGTGTCTTTATGCATTTCTCCACTTCACCTGACGAAGGAGCAGCGCTCCGAAAGCTTGTGATTTCAAATAAAGCTGTTGGACTATAACCTGGTGTTGTGTGACTTCTTACATTTGTCCAGGGATTTGAGCACATAAAGCCTGGCTGACACTCCAGTGCAGTGCGGAGGGAGTGCTGCACTGTCAGAGGTGCCATCTTTTGGATGAGACATTAAACCAAGACCCCGTCTGCTCTCTCAGGTGGGCATAAAATATCCCATGGCACTATTTTGAAGAAGAGCAGGGGACTTATCCCCAGTGCCCTGGCCAATATTTATCCCTCAACCAACATAACAAAAACAGATTCTCTTCTTAGGCAGTCCCTCGGAACTGGGGATGACTTGCTTCCACTTTAAAAATTAGTTCTCAGGTGACTGATGAGTCCAATGCGAGACCTACAGTCTCTGTCACAGGTGGGACAGACGGTGGTTGAAGGGGTGGGTGGGTGGGGTGCTTGGGTTGACGTGCGCTGCTTCCGCTTGCACCCAGCGAAGAGACTCGAGGTGTTCGACGCCTTCCTGGATGTTTCTCCTCCACTTTGAGTGGTCTTGAGCCAGGGTGTCGGTGGGGATGTTGCACTTTTTCAAGGAGGTTTTGAGGGTGTCCTTGAAGCATTTCCTCTGCCCACCTGGGGCTCTCTTGCCTTGTCGGAGCGCCGAGTAGAGCGTTTGATTTGATAGTCTCATATCGGGCATGCGGACAATGTGACCCGTCCATCGGAGCTAATTGAGCGTGGTCAAAGCTTCGATGCTGGGAATGTTGGCCTGAGTGAGAACACTGACGTTGGCGCGCCTATCCTGCCAATGGATTTGCAGGATCTTGCGGAGGCAGCATGGGTGGTACCTCTCCAGAGCTTTGAGGTGCCTGCTGTACATGGTACATGTCTCTGAGGCATACAACAGGGCGGGTATCACTGCAGCTCTGTAGACCATGAGCTTGGTGCCGGGTTTGAGGTCCTGGTCTTCAAACACTCTCTTCCTCAGGCGACCGAAGGCTGCACTGGCAAACTGAAGGCGGTGTTGGACTTCATCATCGACGTCTGCCCTTTTTGACAGTAGGCTCCTGAGGTATGGAAAGTGGTTCACGTTGTCCAAGGTCTCGTCGTGGATTTTGATAAGCGGGTGGCTTGTACTGTGTGTGGGGGTAGGTTGGTAGAGGACCTTTGTCTTATGGATGTTTAGCGTAAGGCCCATGCTCTCGTACGCTTCGGTGAAGGTGTTGACGATAGTTTGGAGTTCGACCTCCGAGTGTGCGCCGACGCAAGCATTGTCTGCATACTGTAATTCGATGACAGAGGATGGGACGACCTTGGATCTGGACTGGAGGCGATGGAGGTTGAACAGTTTCCCTTTTTTTTCTGTAAATTAGCTCCACTCCAGCGGGGAGCTTACTGAGGGTGAGATGGAGCATTGCAGCAAGGAAGATCGAGAAGAGCGTTGGTGCGATGACATAGCCTTGCTTGACCCCAATCCATATGTGAATTGGGTCAGTGGTGGAACCGCTGGCCAGGATCACGGCTTGCATGTCGTCGTGAAGCAGGCGAAGGATGGTGACAAACTTTTGAGGGCAGCCAAATTTGAGGAGGACACTCCATAATCCCTCATGGTTGACAGTGTCGAAGGCCTTTGTAAGGACAAAGAAGGCCATGTACAGTGGTTGGTGCTGTTCCCTGCATTTCTCTTGTAATTGACGTGCAATGAAGATCATGTCCATTGTGCCCCTTAGTGGGCGGATTCCACATTTTGATTCTGGGAGGAGCTCTTCAGCCACTGGGAGAAGGCGATTGAGGAGGATTCTTGCAATGACTTTCCCTGTGGCAGACAGCAGAGAAACTCCTCTGTAATTACCGCGATTGGACTTGTCACCTTTCTTGAAAATGTTCACAATTACGGCATCTCTGAGATCCCCTGGCATGCTCTCCTCCTTCCAGATAAGAGAAATAAGTTCATGAATTCACGCCGGTAGTGCTTCTCCACCATGCTTTAGTGCCTCGGCAGGGATTCCATCTGCTCCTGAGGTCTTGTTGTTCTTCAGTTGTTGGATGGCCTTTTCAGCCTCATGCCAGGCTGGGGTTGTGCTGTGGTGATGGCGGGTAGCATGCTGCGGGATGGAGTTGAGCACACTCGCATCGAAGACAGAGTCTCGGTTAAGGAGATCTTTGAAGTGCTCCTTCCAGCGGGCACTGACTGCCTCCCTGTCCTTGATGAGTACCTTTCCATTCCTGGCCAATCTCCATATCCCTTGATTCCCATCGAGTCCAAAAATCTATCTATCTCAGCCTTAAACATATTCAAAGACTTAACATTCACAGCCCTCTGGGACCGAGAGTGAAGAAATTTCTCCTCATCTCAGTCGTAAATGGCCTACCCCTTATCCTGAGACTATGCCCCCTATTCTAGACACTCCAGCCAGGGGAAACAACCTCTCAGCTTCTACCCTGTCAATCCCCTTCAGAATCTTGTATGTTTCAATGAGATCACCTCTCATTCTTCTAAACTCCAGAGACCCATTCTACACAATCTCTCATCATAGGACAGCCCTCTCATCCCAGGAATCAATCTAGTGAACCTTTGTTGCACTGCCTCCAAGACAAGTATATCCTTCCTTAGATAAGGAGAACAAAACTGTGCACAATACTGCAGGTGTGGTCTCACCAAGGCCCTGTACAATTGTAGCAGGTCTTCCTTACTCTTATACTCCAACCCGCTTACTGCTTGCTGTACCTGCATGCTAGCTTTCTGTGTTTCTTGCACGAGGACACCCAAATCTCTCTGAACACCAACATTTGAAATCTCATATTATCATGGTGCAACTTATGCATACCATGATCGCATCCACCCACCCCAGCAGCCGCACAATATCCTGTTAAATGAAAATACACCATGGGCAAATTTAGTGGGGAAATAAACCTCTTGGAAATTCTTCTCTGACCCCTGATCACAATCAAACACATTTCAGGAGACCATAATGATTGGGAGACACATCCCCCATTTCCCCAACTACCTTTTACAAATAGTGATATTGGCTATAGTTAGGAGCTAATGTAGCTCCCTTTTGAACAGGTGCAGCAAATCCCCACTCATTGCATGAGACAGCAATTCATTCCCTCAGTCAAAGACTCTCTGTTAAAGAAAATACCCCCTGACATCTAATCTAGTTCGGAGCTATGTAACTGTCCCCTAAACCTCCCTAACCTATCTAACTTAAATAGCCTATCCACATAGGAACATAAGAACATAGGAATATGAATAGGCCATTCAGCCCCTTGAGCCTGTTCCACCATTCAGTTAGATCATTGGTGATCTGTATCTTAACTCCATCTACCCGCCTTGATACAAAAAGAGTACCCTTTAACAAAAAGAGTACCCGCCTTGATTCCATAACCCTTAATGCACTTGTCTAACAAAAATCTAGCAATCTCAGTTTTGAACCAAATCTAACCTGTTTCATTATTTAATGACCTCAATCAAACCTTTTCAACATCTACACTTTTCTAGATTAAAATTAGAAAGTACATAAAGACTGCAATTATGAAGGTTAATTAACCCATTATGGACTTTCCTAATGGCATTTGCATTTTATATCTGTGACCTCTAGCATTTTGCTTAAAACGTGTTCTACTTTATATCTCTATAAATTGTAAATATATTAGTTATTGTAGTCTATCTGCAATATCTGCTATTTTCAAAGTAAGTGTGATCGTGCAGGGACGATGGGGTAAAATTGGTAAGCAATGATCGGGTGCAAAGCTTAGGTAGTAGTTCTTGCTTATGAGTGCATTATAACAAAAAATATTCATTTTTATGTATGTTTGACAGCTTCAATTAATCTTATCTACCTCGGTGTTCGTGGATACAGTTTGCTAAAGCCAATGTCTGAGATTCGATTTGCCTAACCATGGGCTCAGTTTGCGCTGTAAATAACAGGACGGGGTGCGACATCCAGAGGGACGCCCGAGAAGCTTTACTGTGAGTATAACTACTGGTCAGCAAGCATCTCCATTCCTAATGCAACAATAAAATTTGTGAATAGTTGTTTTTGAGTCAAAAAACCTTTGTGTACTCTAGATCTCTGGCAGTTTAAAATGAAGCCGAGATACCGACTTAAAGTGAAAGAGGAAAAAGCTTTCTAGCAAATGGATTTGCTCTTTTACACACAAGCTACCAGCGTAAGCAGCGTGAAAATATTTACCCTCATTTTAAGTTGTACATGAAAAAGCTCATTAGCAGCCGAGCAGTCGTGATTGTGTCAAATAACGTAACACAATCCTAGCAACAACTGAACAACCGCGAGCAGAGCGCGTCTTTGCTTAAGCAGCAATGTCCCATTGGAAACAGTGCACAGGTCGAAGGGGAACTTTATCAAGATCGGAATCATACTTCCCTTTGTAAACGGCTCACCTGAGACAGAGGCACGGCTTGATGTAAATTACTCAACTTTGATTTGAAAATACATCGCAATGTATATGAACATGATATTCGTATTTAAATATTTGCAACAATTGAGACACTGCTAAAATTGGACTGAAGTACTTTTAAAAAGATTGATTCAAACCACAGAGGTTAAAGTGCCAATTGACTCCACCACACCTTGGATAGCACCGTTGTAAGAATGTTGTTCATAATCTGTTTCATACGTTATTTCCTAAACAATTAAATGAACAATTTAAGTAACTATTAAATAAATTGACAGCAATTTCTGGCACAAACTAACGAATATTGAAAGTTTCAATAGCCCCGGTTGTGTACAAAAGATAAAACTCAAAGAATAATCTTGGTTCTTTATTTTGGCTGCTACTTGGGGGAGATTGTTTAACTTATTTACTGAAACAAGCTGTCTGAGTTATTCACAGGAATGTTATATACGGTCCCCTCCACTGCTTAGTTAGTATAATGGAGATCCCATTATTCAGCTTCCATTGCACTGGGATACAACGTCAACAGTTCATGGTGACCCTTTGTGTGCAGGTCCTGTCTTCTCAACATCATTAAACCATACATGCACTTGTCAAGGGGCCTGAAGATTTCAGCAGAGTTTACCAGATCAGTCCGAGAGAAAGAGAAACAAACTGGCTGCTTTGGAAAACACGAAATAATTTCGTTCCTAAGTATGTTAAGAAGATTTAAAAACACACAGCAGGTAAGATCTGGGGACTATTGCCAACAAGGATCTAAAGTTGATGGCTTTGAAAGGATGCAGTCATTTTTTAAGTTCTCCTTGAGGTATCCACGCGCCTGAAAGTGTCGGTTGTCTGCACTCATCAGTGTTAAACTCGGCTATTTTCTTTTGTAGTCTCTATTTTCTCTTTTTTAATCCTATTAGCTTTGCGGTTATAAATATTGATGTCCTCACGCAACAGGCAATAACAGCAACCGAGATTGTCCCATAACTGACATGTTATCACCTGTTTCGCCAGACGCACTCCTGAAAGTTATCTGTTGAGTCTACACAAAAACAATGGAATTTGAAGAAAACTTCATGGACTCTTCTGTTCTGGACTTTGTTACAGAATCAGATTTTGCCCTGTGCTCCCCAGATTCAGACCAGACCGAAGCCAGCTCGCTGCACAGCGTGGACCTGTGTGACAGACTGTGCGATTTTGCAGGGATACGGGCGTTTGCGGACGAGTCAATTCCATTTGGAGAAGACACTGAGCAGGTGGATGGATTTGGAGACCAGGGAACATCCTTTAAGATGGGCTCTCTCAATTCCCTGATGGTCAGACCCAAAAGGAAACGCGTGATCACCTATGCCCAGCGTCAGGCTGCCAACGTCAGGGAGAGGAAAAGGATGTTCAGTCTGAATGAAGCATTTGACCAGTTAAGGAAAAAAGTGCCTACCTTTGCTTACGAAAAACGACTGTCGAGAATTGAGACTCTGCGTCTCGCCATTGTCTATATCTCGTTTATGACTGATCTTTTGAATAAAGAGAAGAATCCAACTCCAGAATGATTATATATATATATATATGACAGATTCTGCATGCAAGGGAACCTTCATCGTATTGGTATTGCTTAGAAAGATGTGCTAATTATACCCAAACTCATCGTAGGACACTACACTGCTAAACCATTTCACTTAAAGCAGTTGATCTACAGTGGACGATTGTAGCGTTTAAATATAATCTTGTCTTTCCATGACCGTACCACACAAAATACCAGGCATTTATGATTTGAAATTGGTTTTAAATTGTGCACGTCAAAATACATTGGATATAGGAGACTTCATATCAATAATGCAATATACGGGGAACGAATATTTGACAAAAGAGCTATTCAATGTCACAGCTCAAACCTGCATAGTATATAAAATATTAATATTTGCATGAGGTAAGCTTAAACTTTTCGCGACGTTTTACACGATTTTATAAAGGTCAATCTGGAAAGGAAGTAATCCTAATGTATATATCCATTCAGATATTACCAACAAAAAACCATGATTGTAGAGAGAGGCTAAATTGATGCATAGTAATTTATGTATTTATTGAAAAAAAGGGAAGGAAAAACTACTGAACATTGTGATTTAAATTCGGAAATGCTGATGTAAAGAATCTTTGAGAACTACAAATGTTGTGATACCGGGAGAGCAAGAGCGGAGTGCTATGTTGGAAAATGTGGATGCCACTTATCCAGCCATTGTTCTCGAGCATTGCGACTGGATGCCTTAGAAACGGCGGCTCTCCTTTTGTTGAAGTTTCACACGGGGACTAATTGGCTTTTGATAACTGTTGATTCTGGCTAGTTATACCTGCAGGTGGGAGGGCTTAGGCTTCACAGGAAAAGTTAAACGAATCGCAAGTTTAATTATTTTGGCATTAACCTTTAAAACGTGTTTCGATTAGACACTGTTACATAATGGATGTTCTTAAAGGCGGGTACAGCAAATCTCCTCCTGCACAGTGTTGTCTTTCTGAGACAAGAATCAAACCGCCCAGTTTATGTGTGCGTTGAACCCGGTTGCTGCTTGTGAATGGAAAGTAGCGACTGATGTGTGACTTTCTTATTGAAATGACTGAAACAGAAATCAATATTGGCACCTGTTTGTAAACGGCGAAGTAAATAAAAATTAAAAGCAAAAGTCACACTGTTGCATTCTTCCAGTTTTGTCTACAGTACTGTCACCGTTTGTTCTGTGGTGTGCTGAATTTCCCTGCAGTGCTGTTCATGCTTATTGTTTGACCTTCTAATACATTCCTTTTTCTCTCTCTCGTCTCTCTGTGACCATTACAGAGGAAACAGCGAAACATCGTCCGCCTTCGTGAATAGGAAAGTACTGCGACTTATTTCAATGTAAAAATGAAGTCCTGCTGCACTTGAACTTAATCACCGACTGTCAAACACATACTGGTGCGTTATCTGGAAGGGTCACTGCGGTGCATTCCAGGGATAACTGTGTAAAGCCAGGCTACTGTAATAAAATATAACACAATTTTCACTTCTTTGTATTTATTTTGGAATTCGATCTAACTGGTGTCAAACAGTTGTCTTTGCTTCCGTGGCTTACAGTGTAACATGTCAACCGTTGCCAACCAACCTCACAATGATTTCCATCAAATCTTGCCTTTTATTTTCTGCGTCGTTACAGATAGTTCGAACACGGGGGGTTTCTTCTTTTCTACAATTTTTCAACCCTTGAACGAACAGGTGTGAATTGGGAACATTGCACTGGTCGGTGTGATTCCTCCTACTCGCTAAGTAATGTCCCGTGGCGGGTATCTGTGCTCCTGTTAGCCTGAGCGTCGAGCTTGGAGCCATTCTACACCGCACTTCTCAGATGCTGTACTGAGATTATATCAACTTCAGCATCAGTGGTAGTGATTCTGGTTCACCAGCCCATTAGTTCCACTCTTTTTTTTAAAAAAACCTTATTTTCCAAAGGGCTTTGGAACCTCGCTCTTCTGATTTCTCATTGTTAAAAGAGCGAAATTAGAACCGACATTAGTTCCGAATGGGAGAATATAGTTTGTCTATTACGTATTCAACGAGTGCCTGCAAATATAAACTATATACAATTGCCACCTATTAACTATACATTATCATGTTCACATCTTTTGTTACTAGTGTGCCGTTAAATTTAGACGTGTGCAATCTGAAGCAATATTGATTACATGTTACAGTTTAAACAATTACATCGATCATTTTCTAATTGCAGGGTTAGTCGGGATGAAATGATATTTGACGTATTTCAGGATTTGTAATATTAGGTGCCCGGCTGATTACTGCTTAGGTTTTGACGGGATCAGACCCAGGCTCAAAGCCCGCACAGCTCTATGTAACAGGGCGCTACATCCGCATCCAGCTCGAAACTTAGTCCGCATCAGGAACCAAGTAAAACTTGCTTTGCGTTGTACGGAGTTATTACCGCAAATTGCAAGTGTATTTTCTATGCATGTGTAAAACTTCACAAGTTGAATATTGAAATTGCATTCAGACTTGTAAAATGAATTGTATTTAGACTCTGATTTCAGGTGTAAAGAATAACGGTTGGAGGGGCTCTCCACTGGCCCAGTAACGAATTTAATCCCGGCACAAGAGCGCCTCCTGCTGCACAAGTGCGGCACTTCCATTCTCTACACCAGTGCCATTCTTTCAGCCTCTTCCAATGACAGTGTGACTTCAGATCCAATTTCTGCTGTGTTCTCGGTATCACTCAGGACTGAGTTGAGACTTCAAAAATGTATTTCCCTCAGGATTCCCACTATCAGAAGAGAGAAGATTTCCATGCCAGCAGTTTGGCCTGGAGTCAAACCTTAGTTAAAAATGTGAAAGGGTTGTAATTAAACACATACCAGAAGGTAGTCATACCACAGACGGAGCGGAATGGTGAAACAGAAAGGAGGAAGTGAATGACATCTGAACATACAAAAGGACAGTAAAAGACCAGTAGGGACATCTAGCCTGTCCCATATAGTTGTGATGTCTTATATATCTCAATACACACAATCCCTACCCACCAGGAGCCATGGAATCTCTTGAGTGAGGTGAAAAACCAATTAAAAACCCGAGCCAATTAGGGACGAAAAAAAATCTGGAAAATTTCTCTCTAACTCCTTTGGCAACCGAAAGTAGCCCAAGAGATCACATTGACCATGACTGCTGCTGGAGAATAGATGGATAATATTCTCCAGAAAATTCTGTGGGTAGTGGTGTCCCCAGGGATCTGTGTCAGGACTTCTTTTGATTTCTACTCTTATAAATGACTTGGGCTTCAGCACGAGGAATGATATAACTTTTGCTGATATCAAATTCGGCATGTGACGAGCTGTGAGGAAGAATATGGGAGAATGCAGGAGGACATACACATGTTAGAGGAATGGGCAGATGGATGGCAGGATTAGATCAATGTAGGGAAATGTGAACTAGTAGGTATTAGGAAAAAGAAAAGTGAAAGGAAGTATAACCCAAATGATAAAAGAATCTAAGGATGAAGATACAATGGTCCTGAAACTCCGTAGGGTTCTCCCAGACTCTTGTAACTTTCATGAGAGACTGGTGAAATCCCCAGGGAAATGGCAAAAATGACTTATTTGCATCATTTCTGTGAGGATTCTGCTGGTCTCCTACCAAAGTTATTGTGGAAAACTGGGTGAACCCCTTGAAATTTCAAGGCCAGTGATTTTTATAGATAAGAGAGCAGGTAGAAAATACTACTAAAAAACCCAAATAAGATTCTGGGTTGTCAGGAAGTTAGGCTGAATTTGATTAGGCCACAGTTGGAATATTGATTGCAATTCTGGGCACTCTTTTAGAAAGGTTATTAGAGACATAGAAAGGATACAGTGAAGATTTGCAAGAATTATATAAGGAATGCAAGGTTATAGTTATGAAGAAGGGCTTGAAAAATTGGATCAAAGAAGGTTAAGGGGCACTAATTTAAGATTTCAAAATTTAAGTGGGTAAATAGTGAAAAAATATTTCTACAGATTGGAGAGTAAGAGGGGGGCATGGACTCAAGATTATTATTAAAAGAATGAAGGGGGAAAGTAGAAGATTTTTTTCCATGCAGTGGCTTATTGGAACACAGAATGCTTTACCACAGATGACCACAGAGGCAGTGACTATGGGGTGGATGCAACAATCTCAGGACAGCAACTGCAGGCCAAACAAATACAGGAACATAAACCCAGGTGGCCTAAATACAAGGACATAAACACCCTGGAGAATTTGAAAAACGGGCCTCCCCTTCAGTGCCCATTGTTAACAAGTGGTGAGGAGCTGGAGCACTGTTCAGGCACTCCATTCACATTATAGGGCTTCAGCCTCATTTGAATAACCCGCGTGGGCTTAATGAACCTTGTGCAAAATTGTACGAAAGCTGCTAGTGCACAAGGCAATTCCTAGCTGAATTGCCCTTAGCAGATTGAATTGGCATGGATTAGGTCACAAGCCTTTGTAACTGATAATATGAAACCCCAACAACTGAAGTGCTGCAGTGCTTTAGGTCATTTCATTGGATTATTAATCCCAATACCATCCTTTAAAATAGAATTGTATAGTATAGTATTTCAAAAAGAAGAAAATGAAAGTATCTGGGGAAAGAGCATGGAAATGGGATTACATACATAGCTCATGTTGAAAAGCTAGCACTAGCACAGACATAATGGATTGAATGGCCTGCTTCTATGCTGCAATTTCTATGATTCTATATGTTAATATGCCACACTGTGCATTTAGTGCATGTCATGCTTTAATTTAATAGTACAACACAGAAGGAGATGATTTGGCCCATCGTGCTTATGCTGGTTCTTTGGAACAGCTATCCACTGAGACCCAAATGTTTCTTTTTTAATTATTAATCCACTTCTCTTTTAAAACTATTCTAGTTTCTGCTTCCATCATTGTTTCTGTTATATAGGACATTCCATGTCCTAACAACTCTTTGTGTAAAAAAAAATCTTCTAACCTCTTCCTTTATTCTTTTGGCAATAATCTTAAAAATGTTATTCTTGCGTTATGACTCACTGACTAGTAGGAATCCTTTTTCCTGATTTATCTTATCAAAACCTTTCATAATTGTCAATATTTCAACCAGATTTTCTTCTTTGTTCTAAAGAAATGAGTCCCAGTTTCTCCAACCATAATTACAGCTTCCCATCCATTGTACCACCTTAGTGAATCTCTTCTGCTTCCTCTCATTGGTTTATCGCTTTCATTTTCCTTCAGTGGAAGTGTAATGATGGCAATGCTTCAGTCCTCTGGCACAATTTCCATATGCAAGAATGTCTGAAAGATTGTGGTCAGCACCTCTGCTATTTCCTCTCTGACTTCCCTCAGCATTCTAGGATATATGCCAACAGGGCCAAGTGATTTTCCACTTTTAATTCCAACAATTCTTTCAGTTTTTATTAATTTGTTCTCAGGGGGTGGTTGACATTAATGAACTAGTTTTTTTTTACAACTAACAGAAGGTGTCATGGTTATTTTTCTGGTACTAGCCCACAAACCAACACACAGATTTATTGAATTGAATTTCATAACTTGCCATTGTGGAATTTGAACTCCTGACATCTGGGTTGCTAGTTTGCTACTATAATCAGTAGCTTGCCATGTCCTTATAAGACAAAAGTTTTAATTATAAAGATATAATGTTGATTTTGGAGTGTTTTTGATGTTTTATATTATTTTATATGTCAATGACAAATCTGAATGTTTACTATGTTATCAATGTATAATGATTTGTGAATATAAAAAAAGAAAGCCTTGCAATTATATAGCACCTTTCACAATCACCGGACGTCCCAAAGCGCCTTACAGCCAGTGACGTACCTTTGAAGTGGCGTCATTGTTATAATGTAGGAAACACGGCAGCCAATCTGTGCAAACAACAATGGCCCAGAAATTCGGGTCTCCACGGGTGAGTACGCACGGGGTACTCACCCGTAAGCCCAATGGAAGTGCCAGTTTCCTGCATGCACTGCGCATGCGCGGGAAACTGGCACTTCCGTTCCCCTGAATTAAGGGGTTTAGAGGTCGAACGCGTGCGCAGGAGAGGCAGCGCATCGAACTTACGTTTTTTTTGCAGGTTTTCCCGGGAAGGTAAGTCTCCAGAAGTTAGACATGTAAAAGCAGTCGCAAGGCCTGCTTTTTACAAGGTAAGTGGTGAATTAATTAAAACTAAAACATTTTTTCCACAGGTGTATTATTTTTAAATACTTTAAAGAAAGGTAAGTTTATTTTTAGCCCCGTTAGAAAATAAAATTATTTTTTTCAAAAATTTTAATTATTGTTTAAAATAGTTATTTCATGTAATTTATAGTTTATTTAAAACATGTGATTTAAAAAAAATGTATTTGAAGATTTAATGATGTTTTGGGGCTTATAGTATTTTTAAGTTTGACAGCCCTTCCTGTCAAACTTATGAATGAAGCATTCCCTGCTCCAATTGGCTCCCCATGGCCCACGTGATCCCAGGGGACGCATCGAACTAACTGCGCCCCTGGGATATGCAAGCACAACGCGCCGGTAGTTGGAGGAGGCCCAGGATTGCAATTCCATGGGGGCCCATAGCTCAACGGCCGGCGTGCAAGGTAAGTGCAGGTCGGGGGCTTGCACCCGCGGGAAGCCCCCGACCCGAATTTCTGGGCCATTGTGATAATGACCAGATAATCTGTTTTTTGTTATGTTGATTGAGTGATAAATATTGGCCAGGACATCAGGGATAACTCCCCTGCTCTTCTTCAAAATATTGCCATGGGATCTTTTAAATCCACCTGAGAGAGCAGACAGGGCCTCAGTTTAACATCTCATCTGAAAGATGGCACCTCTGACAGTGCAGCACTCCCTCAGCACTGCACTGCACTGAAGTGTCAGCCTTGACTTTTGTGCTCAAGTTTCTGGAGTGGGATTTGAACCCACAACCTTCTGACGCAGAGACGAGAGTGCTATCCACTGAGCTACAGCTGACATGAATATAAAAATGAATCACTGTAACATTACTCAAATTTTGGTTCCCAGTTTTCTTCCTTCCTTTCTTGAAGTTAGATTATATTCCATGGGTGCTGTCAGCCCTCCAGTAGTTTGCTGAAGTGGCCATTCTTCATGTATAAACCTAAACAATTGGCTATTCAACTGTGAGCAGCATCATGCCATACCCAATCCTGATCTTGTCCTCACCTACACAGCCACACACGCATGCACTTGACACCAAGATTCCCTGGATGTCAATTAGGAGCAGAAAACTCACTATTTCTTCCCCTCAGGATCTCTGGGACTTAGGCCAGTTGAAGAACTACTATTGTTGATCCAGACATGAATTAATTGACTCCACACAGGCTCCATGGTTCAGAACATTGGGGCCCTAAATACAGTGTGACTTTGCATCATCCAAACTCAGTCCTACTTAAAAGATGTTCAATAGTGTGTTTCCAAACACAATAATTTGCCAAGTGTTCAAACTATGCACTATTAAACTGGTGGAAAATACAGCTTGGAATATTATACCTGGGGGATGCCATTGCTTCTTCTACTTCAAGTGAATTCTAGGTAATGTTCCATGGTGATGTTCATGCAGTCCAAGGTTTTCCATCATAACTCATCACCGAGCACAAAAAAATCTAAATATTGTTAAAAAGCAAGCTGTCTTAAGAAAGTATGATCAAACTATGTATATCCTTACTTTTATCCACATTTTATAAAGGTGATGTGACACTGCATTCTCATTACTTGATCAATTTTTTGGCTATACATTTGGAAAGGATATTCAGAGAATAAACTCATATCTTACAATAACCCTTGCACTGTCTCCAGCTGCATTGAACCTGTACCACAAAGGAACCCAGTGCATCATTAAACGCATGTGTTTTCTATTTTAAAAAAAACTTAATCTATTTCTTTCTTGGATAGAGCAGAATACAACACGTTGATTCAAGGGATGTGGTTTGTATCTCACTCATGAAGACGGCCATAGCTCACTGCTGAGTTATCAAGTCACCCACACATAGGATATAAATCATATCCTTTGGGTCTTCCTGAGGAATTCCCTATTTGTTTGGCACAATTTTCTTGATAAACATAATTTTATTTGCCTCTTACATTTATTTATCTTTTCTTGCCAATTTTCAGCAGCAGTTCTCTCCCTCCCTTCTTCTCCTGAAGCACATGACTCCTAGTTGGCAGCCAGTTCCATGAGTGCCTGTCACCCTCTGGTTCTTCATCTGAATGGCCATTGTTCACGTATTGCTATTTGACTGCAGGGGTTTTTACAGATGTGCCTGATCCTGTCCTCACCCAGGATCCATGCGTAAACATCCTGAAGGAGCCATTTGGATAGTGATCAGGATTAAGAAGCTGGAACAATTATGCCCTCTAATGCAGAGATGTTGAGACGATTTCTAGCACCCATACTACATTACAACAGTGACTATACTTTAAAAAAGGTACCTCATTGGCTGTAAAGCACTTTGGGATGTCCGGTGGTCATGAAAGGCGCTATATAAATGCATGTCTTTTTTTCTTTAGCTGAGATTGGATAACTCAGCGCAAATTGCATATGGGACTTTCCTAATCTGTATGATTCAGCTAACATAAGAACAGGAAGGCAAATGGCATGTTGGCCTTTATTGCAAGAGGGTTGGAGGATAAGAGTAAGGAAGTCTTGCTACAATTGTACAGGGCCTTGGTGAGACCACACCTGGAGAACTGGGCACAGTTTTGTTCTCCTTATCTAAGGAAGGATATACTTGCCTTGGAGGCGGTGCAACAAAGGTTCACTAGATTGATTCCTGGGATGAAAGGGCTGTCCTATGATGAGAGATTGTGTAGAATGGGTCTCTGGAGTTTAGAAGAATGAGAGGTGATCTCATTGAAACATACAAGATTCTGAGGGGGATTGACAGGGTAGATGCTGAGAGGTTGTTCCCCCTGGCTGGAGTGTCTAGAATAGGGGGCATAGTCACAGGATAAGGGGTAGGCCATTTAAGACTGAGTTGAGGAGGAATTTCTTCACTCAGAGGGCTGTGAATCTTTGGAATTCTCTGCCCCAGAGGGCTGTGAATGCTGAGTCTTTGAGTATATTCAAGGCTGAGATCGATAGATTTTTTGGACGCTCGGGGAATCAAGGGATATGGAGATTGGGCGGGAAAGTGGAGTTGAGGTCGATGATCAGCCATGATCTTATTGAAAGGCGGAGCAGGCTCGAGGGGCCGTTTGACCTACTCCTGCTCCTATTTCTTATGTTCTTATATTCTTATAAGAACATAAGAACATAAGAAATAAGAGCAGGAGTAGGCCATTTGGCCCGTCAAGCCTGCTCCGCCATTCAGTAAGATCATGGCTGATCTTCTACCTCATCTCCACTTTCCTGCACTATTCCCATATCCCTTGATTCTGTTAATATTCAAAAATCTATCAATCTCTGTCTTGAATATACTCAACGACTGAGCCTCCACAGCCCTCCAGGGTTCCAAAGATTCACCACCCTCTGAGTGAAGAAATTTCTTCTCATCTCAGTCCTAAATGGCTGACCCCTTATTCTGAGACTGTGACACTTGGTTCTAGACTCCCCAGCCAGGGGAAACATCTTCCCTGCATCTACCCTGTCAAGCCCTGTAAGAATTTTGTATGTTTTAATGAGCTCACCTCTCATTCTTCTAAACTCTAGAGAATATAGGCCTAGTCTACTCAATCTCTCCTCGTAGGACAATCCACCCATCCTAGGAACCAGTCTGGTAAACCTTTGTTGCACTCCCTCAATGGCAAGTATATCCTTCCTTAGGTAAAGAGACCAAAACTGTACACAATACTCCAGGTGCGGTCTCACCAGGGCCCTATATAATTGCATTAAACATCTTGGCCTAGAAATTGAGTTTGCGCTGCGCCGGGGCTTAACGCCGGAAATTTAGCGCCGGTGCTAAGTCGCGCTGCGCGCGCCAAAAATTCAGTAGCGCCGCGCCCAAACGGCTGCCGGTGCTACTGAAGGCTGTTTGCGCCTGAAAACTGGCGCTATGCGCCGCATTGCGGCGCTATTCCGGCGCTGCGGCGCCCGATGCGGTGCGGCAGGCTCGGGAAGTGCAGGCCTCCTCCTTCAGTTAAGGAGGAGCTGCCTGCACCCGCCCGCTGGCCGGTTAAATCGCCACAAAAATGAGCCCGGCACCTCGGGGAAGTGCCGGGCTCGCAGCCGAGAAGCATCTGTTCCGCGGGGGGGGGGGGTGGGGGAGTCCGGGGAGGGAGGTGCGGGCAGGCGGCCGGCGGGAAAGCGGCCGGCCGCCGCTCCACCTTTATGCGCCGGCGCAAAGTCGTGTAAGACTCTGTTGCCAGAGTCTTAGTTGCGGCTGCCACGGGCGAGGCGGCCGCAACTGAATTTCGGCGCTGGGGCCCGTCACCACGGCAACCGGGACGCTGCGCACACCGATGACGTCATCGGTGCCGGCGCAGCGCTACCGGTGTAACGCTGATGTTGGGCCCTAGTCAATTTCAAAACCGGCTGTAAGTCCAGCGCAATGCCCTCTAGCGCCGCAAAATGGGCGCTAAGCCCACTCAATTTCTAGGCCCTTTACTCTTATACTCAAATCCATGCCCACTCACTTAGCCTGTCTATATCCCCTTGAAGCCTCCTTGCATCCTCCTCACAACTTACAGCTGCTTAATGAATAGCTTATTTGAGCCATTTGAGGCACCCCTACTTGTCTTTTTCTGTAGTAATAAATTCATAAATGTTGGATGAAAATTTCCCTCATTGTCATACTTGTGAATCAATAGGGTCCATGGCACTTTGCTATAGAAACCTATCAAGAAAAAAAGAGAGAATCTAAATTGCGATGCCCCTCATGTAAGAATTACTTGCTAGTATTCACTCTCTCGGATTATGAAGCATGGTCACTTGGACAAGGTGCTGGAGGGTTGCTAGTGTCTGTGGAACTGTATTTTAAAAAGAGTCAGCACCTTTGGTACAGCAGACTGGGGATAAATTGAAGGGGGAGAAAGAATGTGCCAAATATACTAAAGTTAGAAAAAAAGTAGACAAAAAGCTGGAGCATTGAAAAGTGCATGAAATAAACAATCTAGCAAAAAAAGAAGCTGAACACCTAAAACTCCAATATGAATTTGCACTTTTGATTAAAATCAGTATCAATCGTTTCATTATAGTATTTTGCTTTGTTTGAAAAACTATAATTTCTTCATGAATATTCTATGGAAAATCCATAGGAAAACTTCTGACAACACACAATCATATTGGCCCGGATTTTGCAGTCAGCGGCGAAATGATGGAACTCGCTGATGACCTTGAAGAAAGCTGCCTACAAAATTATAGCGGGCTCTATGGCATCGCTTTCATTCTTTCCAATGTTAATTTCATCTAGCACCAGCTATAGGGATCTCTGGCGTTCAACAACAGTGATGTCATGAGCAGGCTTAGCAGTCAATCGCATTGAAGAATTCTCACAGACAGCAAACCAGGAAGTAACAAGCAGGTTTTATCATTCACTTTTTATAATTTTACAGAAAGCAAAATAAAGATTGGGACATCCTCATGAAATTAAGATAGAAGCTGAAATATCATAAACAAACTTAAAAAATATATATTTTAATTATTTTAAATATCTATGGCAATTTTATCATGGAATGGAGAAAATAAAACAACAGAAATATAAAATTCATTTTTCAGGGTCAGAGAGGTTGTTCAGCAGTAATTATGACTTAGTATGCCATTAAAAACATAGTTATGCCTCATTCAACAAGAGAATAGTGTGGAAGTTCATGTCAATTCAGTGATTTCTAATTCATTTCCATCTGTGAGGACTGCAACAGTGCACTTGTGGAGGAGCAGGGCATCACTGACAGCAACTTCAGGATTTCCGCATTTAACTGCGAATACACGGACTCCAGTTGCTGTCAGTTTCACAGAGTAATAACGGCGAATGCTGCCAGTTTCACCATCATTAAAACCGCAAGATACTATGGAGTTGTTCAGAATAACATCCCTTCATGTGCAATGTTATAATTTGATTTCACACCAACGTAACTGTACGGAGTGCTGTACAGTGGAAGAGATTTGGTTGTGAGCAAACTGCTGATACTTTCCATCTTTTTAACAGGAGTGTGCTTCATTAAGAGCTATTATAAGACTGCAATAGAACCTTATGCTAAGGAGCGTTGTGAGTAGTTCCCCTGATTTTTTTTAAATGCTTGCCATCTTTTTAAGTGATGTTGCAGAGTTGTGCTAAATCCTCTTATGAGACATCCAATAGCAATAAAAACAGAAAATGTTAGAAATATGTAACAGGTCAGTCAGTATCCGTGAAGAGAAATGGTGGGTTATGATATTTTAAGTGTGCACCCTTCATCAGAATTGAAGGCTATTGGCAACTTCCCTTTTTTCTTTCACCACTTTCTCCTTTTTCTCCCAGGTTTTTTCATCCTCCACTGTGTACATTATTTTATTCCTATTGTGGCCCTCAATCACCTCACTGATGAACTTTTATATCAATTAACTATTTTTTCATGAAACAGTTTGCAAGTCTTTCAATCCATTAACTCCCTCTTTGCATTTGGCATATCCACCTCATGCTTTTCTCTACTTTTCCCACCTTAATAAAATGTCTGTTTGTCTTTTGACCATAATCCGTCTTTTATTTTTAGCAGAGGCTAATTTACCTGCTATGCATTTCCAACATTTTTTTGTACAGATTTTCAACATGTATAGCTTTCTTTTTACAAAAGTAAAGCTCAGTTTTATTTTGCATAATCGTAAAATATTTACAAATGATCCTTCAATAGCTATGAAGGATTTACTGTATAAGTTTGGTTTTCACATGTGTCCAATGTGTAATAAATGTTTATCAAAGTTAGGGATGACAGTGATAGGTAATGGAACATTTAATCTGTGTCTGTGAATCAACCTTCACTTTTCAGAAGTTCTTGGTGCAGAGTTTCAGTTCCTTTGCAGAGCGCACCCTAATGCTCCAAATGGACATTCCAATTGCACGTATGTGTTCTGTTTGTGACCTCTGAGGATAATACTGCTGAAACACGGTTTGGGACATTTATTGGGACAGCTGGCAGACAGGAAGGGACCCTTGTCTCCTCTCTTTCTCTCTCTGGGATGGATTGCAAATCTGGTCATAAAACTGAATGGATACCATTCTAATATGTTACAGCACTCCGTTCACTGTGATCCTATCATACCATTCTTGCTTTACTTTAACTTACCACTGAGTAAAGTCACACATTTAGGAAATGCCTATCTAATAAAATGCTATAGTTTTTCCTTGTTCTCCCAAAACCAAGGGTGTAGTTTTACTATCAGTTTTGTGCTAATATAAAATAGTTTTGGGTATGCATGGATGAAAAAAGTCAGTAAAACACAGAAGTCAGGTCAATGATTACTGAGTGCACAAGACCAAGACACGTGAGACCATGTACAAGACATTTAGGTAGTCTCACGCCACTAGGAGTTTGTGTTGAGTGCTATATAACTCCATCCTGCTGAAAAGCCACTTTCTACAATTGCCCTCGGGCCTTGGATGCAAGCAACAGAACTGTCTTTGTCATGGAGCTTTGTGTGAGGTACAGTCAGCAGTGCAACTTGCGATTGCCAATTGAGGATTGCACTCGACTGATACAACAAATTGGCAGCTGTTGTATAATGACACCCCAATAAATGCATAGTAGTAGCAGGATATCAGGGGGCATGCAACATGTCAGATCTTGCTTCATGCAGATGTCTCTTTAGTTGAAAATGTGTAGTGACAAGCGTTTCTCTACTTCCTCCTTCACAAGTGAGAATTCAAAAATCCTGAAAGTAAGAGAATGTGAGGCTCGGTTGAACATAAGAACATAAGAAGTAGGAGCAGGAGTAGGCCATACGGCCCCTCGGGCCTGCTCCGCTATTCAATAGGATCATGGCTGATCCGAACTTAGACTCACGTCCACTTCCCTGCCCTCTCCCCATAACCCCTTATTCCCTTATCAGCTAGGAAACTGTCTATCTCCGTTTTAAATTTATTTAATGTCACAGCGTCCACAACTCTCTGAAGTAGTAAATTCCATAGATTTACTACCCTCTGAGTGAAGAAGTTTCTCCTCATCTCAGTTTTGAAAGGGCAGCCCCTTATTCTAAGATTATGCCCCCTAGTTCTAGTCTCACCCATCAGTGGAAACATCCTCATTGCATCCACCCGATCAAGCCCCCTCACAATCTTATATGTTTCGATAAGATCGCCTCTCATTCTTCTGAATTCCAATGAGTAGAGGCCCAACCTACTCAACCTTTCCTCAGAAGTCAACCCCCTCATCTCCGGAATCAACCGAGTGAACCTTCTCTGAACTGCCTCGAGAGCAAGTATATCTTTTCTTAAATATGGAAACCAAAACTGCACGCAGTATCCCAGGTGTGGCCTCACCAGTACCCTGTATAACTGAAGCAAGACTTCCCTGCTTTTATACTCCATCCCTCTTGCAATAAAAGCCAAGATTCCATTGGCCTTCCTGATCACCTGCTGTACCTGCATACTAACCTTCTGTGTTTCATGCACCAGGACCCCCAGATCCCTTTGTACTGTAACACTTTGCAGTTTCTCTCCATTTAGATAATAACTTGCTCTTTGATTTTTTTCTGCCAAATTGCATAACCTCACACTTTCCAACATTATATTCCATCTGCCAAATTTTTGCCCACTTACTTAGCCTGTCTATGTCCTTTTGCAGGTTTTTTATGTCCTCCGAACTCACTGCTTTCCCTCCCATCTTTGTATCATCAGCAAACTTGGATACGTTGCACTCGGTCCCTTCCTCCAAATCGTTAATATAGATTGTAAATTGTTGGGGTCCCAGCACTGACCCCTGCGGAACACCACTAGTCACTGATTGCCAACCAGAGAATGAACCATTTATCCCAACTCTCTGTTTTATGTTAGATAGCCAATCCTCCACCCACCCATGCCAGTACATTGCCCTCAATCCAGTGATTTTTTATCTTGTGCAGTAATCTTTTGTGTGGCACCTTGTCAAATGCCTTTTGGAAGTCCAAATACACCACATCCACTGGTTCCCCTTTATCCACCCTGTTACGTCCTCAAAGAATTCGAGCAAATTTGTCAAACACGACTTCCCCTTCGTAAAACCATGCTGACTCTGTCCGATTAAATTATGCTTATCCAAATGTCCTGTTACTGTTTCCTTAATAATGGACTCCAACATTTTACCAACTGCAGATGTTAGGCTAACTGGTCTATAGTTTCCAGCCTTTTGTCTGCCTCCCTTTTTAAATAAGGGCATTACATTAGCAGTTTTCCAATCTGCTGGGACCTTTCCTGAATCCAGGGAGTTTTGGAAAATTACCACCAATGCATCCACAATCCCTACCGCTACTTCTCTCAAGACCCTAGGATGTAAGCCATCAGGTCCAGGGGATTTATCTACCTTTAGTCCCATTATCTTACTGAGTACCACCTCCTTAGTGATTTTAATTGTGTTTAGCTCCTCCCCCCCTATAGCCCCCTGTTTGTCCAGTGTTGGGATATTTTTAGTGTCCTCTACTGTAAAGACTGATACAAAATATTTGTTCAGCGTTTCTGCCATCACCATGTTCCCCACCACTAATTTCCCGGTCTCGTCTTCTAAGGGACCAACATTCACTTTAGCCACCCTTTTTCTTTTTATATAACTGTAGAAACTCTTGCTATCTGTTTTTATATTTTTTGCTAGTTTACTTTCATAATCTATCTTCCCTTTATTAATTAATCTTTTAGTTATTCTTTGCTGGCTTTTAAATGCTTCCCAATCTTCTATCCTCCCACTAGATTTGGCTACTTTATATGCCCTTGTTTTCAGTCGGATACTATCCTTTATTACTTTACTTAGCCACGGGTGGCTGCCTTTTCTTTTACGCCCCTTTTTCCTCACTGGAATATATTTTTCTTGAATATTTGGTAGTACTTTTGCCTCTGGGTCAGATTCTGGGTTTGAGTCCCACATGAGGGCTTGCTAGGGTGACACTCCAGTGCAGTACTGAAGGGATGTTGCATTGGCAGTGATGCTGCCCTTTGAATGAGATAGTCAATCGAGGTGTCTTTGTGTTTGGCTAGACTTTAAAGATGGAAGGGTTGGTATTTTAGAAGGATGAGATCAAAATGGGACAAAGAGCTTTCTTTATCCAAAATAATCTTGCTAAAAATGTTTATATATTCCATGGATTATTTGTTTCTATCTGCAGCTGTTTCATGGACAATCACACAGTGAAAAATGACTTGCAATTCCCATTATTGTATGCCAACAGTTTATGAACCCGATACTTCAGCTAAAACACAACATATAATCAGGTTTGATCTGCAAATATTAATTAACTGCAGGATTCAGAAAATAAATAGTATTTTTCTCACTTATTTACATTTTACCTTTAGTACCCTGATTACTGTGACATTGTTTGTAACAGTAGGAGAATGTTCATAAGGAACTTTCTACTATTACATGCTGAGCAACAAAAATGACCCATCGTGATATTATTATATGTAAACCATACAGGTTTATCTATATATATAAATCGGTCGATCTGTCTATCTGTCTATCTGTCTGTCATTCTGTCTATCTGTCTGTCATTCTGTCTGTCATCGCGTGTGCATCTGTCGGGCTATGCGCTTGAAAGTTACAGGGCGTACCTACGCGTGCGTTACGTCGAAAGAAAGCTTACCTTTCCAAAACGGTTTTAAGCGTATTTGTGTTTTGGCCGGGCTAAAATTGCGCCTGCGGTATCCGAAAAACCTTAACATTCCGCTCATTAGCATCTCATTATCCGCTCATTAGCGACAGAGTGACCTCGAGGTCGACCAATCGTACGGCGGCTTGCTGCCGCATGCGGCCGGGCCAATCGGTGCGTGTGTGGGCGGGCCTTATCATTCTGAACCGAGGTGAGTCGCCGCCATCTTGATTCCAAACTTTTCCTTTCTTTTTCCCGCTTTCTGCGTCTTTAAAAATAACGTTGCTTTTAAAACACATATTGTTTTAAAAAAAAATGATTTAGAAATGAATTAACTTATCTAATCTCATTAATTTTCCTACCTTTCCCCGTTTTTCCAGGTAGGCCTCGAAGCCTCGGCTTCTCCTCCGCACCCACGCCCGAGCTAGGCACCTCCCGGCCCCACTCGAAGGCTGGAGGGGCGGGCCTCAGCCCAGCGCCGCGACCTCAATAAAGGGTGCGCGCGCAGCAGGAGCTGAGATGCGGCGTCTCTCTCTGGCTCGGCCGGGGGGCGGGGCTTGCTGAGCATCAAGGGTTACCCTGGCAACCGGGCCCGCCGGCCATCTAGCACAGCCGCAATCGGTGGTCTTCACCTCGGGGGGGTTGGGGGGGGGCGCGACCCTCGGGGGGGCCGCGACCCTCTGCGGGGGCCGCGACCCTCGGGGGGCGCGACCCTCGGGGGGGCGTGACCCTCGGGGGGGGGCGCGACCCTCGGGGGGGGCCGCGACCATCGGGGGCCGCGACCCTCGGGGGGCCGCGACCCACGGGGGGCCGCGACCCTCGGGGGGGCCCCCCGCCCTCCCTCCCCTCCTCCCCCCGCCCTCCCTTCCCCCCTTCCCCCCCTCCCCCCCGCCCCTCCCTTCCCCCCCTTCCCCCCCTCCCTTCTCCCCCTTCCCCCTCCCTTCTCCCCCCCTTCCCCCCCTTGTCCCCCCTCCCCCCTTCCCCCCGCCCTCCCCCCCTCCCCCTCCCCCCTCTCTCCCCCCTCCCTTCCCCCCGCCCTCCCTTCCCCCTCCCTTCCCCCCACCCTCCCTTTCCCCCCCGCCCCGCCCTCCCTTCCCCCCGCCCTCCCTTCCCCCCCACCCTCCCTCCCCCCTGCCCTCCCTTCCCCCCCGCCCTCTCTTCCCCCACCCGCGCTCTCTCTCTTCCCCCCAGTCTCTCTCTTTCTTCCCCCCAGTCGCTCTCTCTCTACCCCCCAGTCGCTCTCTCTCTCTCTTCCAACAACAACATGCCCTCGAAAAAGCCTCGGCACCGCCGGGCACTTCAGCTAGTATATAATATATATACAGGGCACAATTTCAAAATTTGCAGATGACACAAAACTTGGAAGTATAGTGAACAGTGATGAGTATAGTGATAAACTTCAAGACGACACAGACAGGCTGGTAGAATGGGTGGACACGTGGCAGATGAAATTTAATGCAGAAAAGTGCAAAGTGATACATTATGGTAGGAAGAATGAGGAGAGGCAATATAAACTAAAGGGTACAATTCTAAAGGGGGTGCATGAACAGAGAGACCTGGGGGTATATGTGCACAAATCATTGAAAGTGGCAGGGCAGGTTGAGAAAGCAGTTAAAAAAGCATACGGGATCCTGGGCTTCATAAATAGAGGCATAGAGTACAAAAGCTAGGAAGTTATGATGAACCTTTATAAAACGCTGGTCAGGCTTCAACTGGAGTATTGTGTCCAATCCTGGGCACCGCACTTTAGGAAGGATGTGAAGGCCTTAGAGAGGGTACAGAAAATATTTACAAGAATGGTTCCAGGGATGAGGGACTTCAGTTACATGGATAGGCTAGAGAAGCTGGGGTAGTTCTCCTTAGAGCAGAGAAGGTTGAGAGGAGATTTGATGGAGTATTCAAAATCATGAGGTGTCTAGACAGAGTAGACAGAAAGAAACTGTTCCCATTGGCGGAATGGTCGAGAACCAGAGGACACAGATTCAAGGTGATTGGCAGAAGAACCAAAAGTGACATGAGGAAAAACTTTTTTACACAGCGAGTGGTTAGGATCTGGAATGCACTGCCTGAGAGGGTGGTGGAGGCAGACTCAATAGTGGCTTTCAAAAGAGAATTGGATAAGTAACTGAAGAGAAAAAAGTGCAAGGCTACGGGGAAAGGGTGGGGGGAGTGGGACTAGCTGAAGTGCTCTTGCAGAGAGCCGGCACGAGCTCGACGGGCCGAATGGCTTCCTTCTGTGCTGTAACCATTCTATAATTCTATAAACCCCTGACCTAGCCGAAATCACCTCACAGTTCTCTTTATTCTAGCTTACAATCCCATTTTATTTCTATATGTCCACGCTATAAATCTCTCTTTCAGTAATTTTCCCTTTGTTATTCATTCTCTGTCTTCTAATGTTCACGCTTTTCATCCCCGCCTTCCAGTCTTTCACTTTGAATGTTATTTTTCTGTCTGACACGTTTCCTAGGAAATTGCGCCCTCTGTCGCTCATAGTTGGTCAGTACATATCAGAGAGAAACTTTTCAACTTTTATACATTTGAAACGTTGAAATAGTGGTGCTTAAAATATGCTGAAAATCGAGCCGTTTAGACCGGCCTCGGGACGTATATTATTCTTAAACGGAGCTTGTCACGTTTCCTTTTTGAAAGTTAAGAGAGAAAATTTGATTTCTATAGCGACTTTTTACAGTTGGCTTTTTAAACGAAAGCCGATGCTGCTACCTAGGGAATTACTGCCTTGTTACTTTCATGTTGTTAATCTAGAGCGGCGACCTGTCCCATGAACACTAAATGATAGAGAATTACGTTATCTAATGGAGTAGTTACGACGCTCTGAAAGTGAATTGCGTTTAGATTGCTAATAAAACAATTGTTCAACTTGGAATATTATCCAGTCAAATTGGAAATATATAAATAAATGCGGTTACTGAAATAAAATATGCATTTTTATGTATAAATATATGAAATTTTCGCTATATCTGTGTGTGTATATCTGTGTGTATATCTGTGTATATCTGTGTGTGCATATCTCTGTATATCTGTGTATATCTATGTGTGCATTTCTGTGTATATCTATGTGTGTATATCTGCCTGTGTATATTTGTGTATATCTGTGTGTGTATATCTGTGTGTGTATATCTGTGCATATCTGTGTGTGTGTCAGTGTATATATGTGTCTGTATATCTGTCTGTGTATATCTCTGTATGTATATCGGTGTGTGTATCTCTGTGTGTATGTCTGTGTATATCTGTGTATGTATATCTGCGTGTGTATATCTGTCTGTGTATATCTGTGTGTATATCTGTCTGTGTATATCTGACTGTGTATATCTGTCTGTGTATATCTGTGTATATCTGTGTGTATATCTGCGTGTGTATATCTGTCTGTGTATATCTGTCTGTGTATATCTGTGTATATCTCTGTGTGTATATCTGTGTGTATATCTGTGTGTTTATATCTGTGTATATCTGTGTGTGCATATCTGTCTGCATATCTGTGTGTGTGTATCTGTCTTTGTATATCTGTATATATCTGTGTGTGTATATGTGTGTTTATATCTTTGTATATCTCTGTGTGTATATCTCTGTATCTGTGTGTATATATGTGTATATCTGTGTATGTATGTGTATATCTGTGTATGTATGTGTGTGTATCTGTGTGTTTATATCTGTGTATGTGTGTGTGTATATCTGTGTGTGTATCTGTATGTGTGTGTGTATCTGTGTCTGATTCAATTCTCCTAATACACCAAGGGTTGTTTTCTTGGATTAAAACGAAGCAGTCACGCAGGAGAAACTCAAAGCCCTGGTGAACAATTACTACTGGTCATTTATAAATACTGACTCGGATTAATGACGTACCATATAGGCAACTTTAAACAGCACCAGCTCACATTAAACCGTTTTATGTGCTGTTCTTGGATGGTTTTCCTCTTTTTCTCTCACCAGGTGATGTTTATGTTGCATTTGGGCCTCACAGTTTGACTGTTGCTCGGAGATCCTGCTGTGCCTGGAGCTTTGCACGAGAACTCCCCGTCCCTGAAGGAACAAAGTTGATGTATCCGGCTGGGGATTTCAATGAAAGCATTCAATGAAAATAGTTGTACTGCACAGGTAATCTTTCTGCATCACGTATTTAAAATAGGCACTACTTTGGGTCCAGTTTTTGGAGTGTTTTAAATCCGGGATATAATAGATATTTGACAAGCAAATGCTCACAGCTTTTGCAGTTTTAGTGATTTCTGCCCCTGCTTGATGTTATCTCTCCATTTGCGCAGCCTACCTCTCCTCGCTAGTTCATCCCTTCCTCACTTAATTAATAGATCAATTAACCCACTTTGCGTTAAATTGGTTCTTGGTATGATTTACGTAATTAACCGCACTTATTATCGTTTGCATTTTTATCAATTTAATTTCTTTCCTTTTTTGCTTTTCAACGGAAGTGCTTCCTTTTTATACATACATGCAACTAGCAGATACACTCACCTCTTCCTCGGGTACATTTTGTATACTTACGCCTCGATGTGCAGATGTACGATATCTGATGTACGATGTATGATCAACTAACGTATTGAGGGAAAGGCTTTTTTTGTAGGTAGAAGATGCTTTCGTTAACTCAAAGTAGAAATTATAAGCACCCTCTACAGATTTTTAAAAAAATCTAAAATTCGAATGAAGTGCGTGTATCGTTTTCTATTGATTGCAGGAATTAGATGGATTGTACTTGATACCAATACAGTGATGGGGAAGGGAAAGCTCACCATTGAACTATTAAAGATGGCACTCAATTAGAAGATGAAAGACAACTAGCAAGAGCCTGAGTTAGTTTTTAGTTGCCTAAGCCGTCAAACGCTTTATGGTTCATCTTCAGTTCACTTTTCGGCGAATGTCCTCAAGCCAGTTGATAAATGTGTCCGAAACACACGTTGTTCTTTGAGTAACCCAACATCTTTACAGCAAACACCGACCAGAATCGTTTGTCATCTGCTTTATATACAATTATTTATTAAAACACTGCACAGAATCCCATGAGCCCACCCGCAATACAAATCATCATTACTATAAAAGCAATACGAATCAGCAAAATAGAGGTTCTGGACATATATGAAATGGCTCATCTAATAAATAATAATTCCTTGAATTGATCTGCAAATGTCAAGTGTTTTCCTTTTAAATAATCTCTGTGCAAAGATGACGCCACCAGCCGCTTTAGAAGCCTGTGTTTAAAGTATTTTCTGCAGATCTGTCAACTGATGGCCTTTGCAACAAGGCTCCACCTCATTTAGTGATGAAAATTCATATTAGCCAATCAGGTCGATCTCCCAAAAGATCCAGGCACCCAGAGCTATATTACCCCTCTGAAAACTTTCTTGTAACTCAGACCAGTTTCTCAGAGGTCATCGTTTGGATAATTCATTATATTAAGTAGACTCCTCTCACCGCGTTTCGACCGTCAGCTGGATATCCCAATATTATATCCCGTCATTTGTTTAAACCGATGTTAGAAGCAATCATGCAGGACGAAGAAAACTCCTCAGTCTCTCCAGTAGAGAGCCTGAGCAACAGTGAGGACGAAGGGGACAGGCAGCAGAAAAAAAGTGTCAGAAAGAGGCGACCGAGCAGGAAATCTGGAGAGGAAACAGACAGTCCTGCGTCAGGGAAAAGGGGCAAGAAGACGGACGGTAGCCCCCAGTCCTTCGAAGAACTTCAAACCCAGAGGGTAATGGCCAATGTAAGGGAGCGTCAGAGGACACAGTCCCTCAACGAAGCATTCTCTGCCCTGCGCAAAATCATCCCGACCCTACCATCGGACAAACTGAGTAAAATCCAGACCCTGAAACTCGCAGCGAGGTACATCGATTTCCTTTACCAGGTCTTACAAAGCGACGAGCTGGACAACAAAATGTCGAGCTGCAGTTATGTGGCGCACGAGAGACTCAGTTACGCTTTCTCCGTGTGGAGGATGGAAGGAGCCTGGTCCATGTCCGCATCACACTAGCAGCTACCCTTAGGACAAAGGTAGGCATCGACTTGGCATAGTTTATTCAATGTGTTTTACCAATAATATGATACTTATTAGCTCACCAGTAAAGGTAAAGTACCGCTTCGTGTCCCGTGTATATCCAGGTCGGTTTTATTTTCATTAAACTGAAAAATCAGCGGGACATTTAAATCCAAATGCACCATTTTCAAAATGTTTGATTGCAGATTTATTTTGGTAACGACGGTTCCCATTCTTGCTGGTTTTTAAAAATATATTAATTCACTTTTCCACTTCCTCTTGTTTTCGAGGATCCGTTCCTTCTTTCCTCTTTTTCCTCCTGTACTTGCCACACGTATCTCCACTCCTCAACAATTAAGTATTCTCTTCACTTCTTCCCTTCTAATCCAAAAATTGCCCCACCATCTCTATCTATAATGAATTCAACAACTTTCACTTTCTGCCCTTTCTGTAGGCCAGTTTCCAACCCATTGTCCAAAACACCATCATTGGGTGAAAGAGTCAATTTCAGGACGCCGAAGAGCGAGAAAGGTTAAAAATACAAGATTCACAACTTCAGGATGCAACACTTTATCTAAATGGAGGTTCTCCCCCGCCCCCACCCCACCTACTGACACATAGAGGTGCCAAAAACAGTCGTCCTTTGCCTCGCTAATCTCAGTGTAATCTGTTGCTGTTTTCCTAGGTGAAAAAGATTTGCCACAAAGGGCCAACGGCTGGACAGACAACAGAGTTTGACGTCTGGATACTTATACACGTTGATCCTTGCCACTGATGGATAATGAGAGAAAAGTAAAAAAAAACTAATGGAAAGGGCGTGGGGAGCACTTACAGAAAACGAGCCATGGACGTGAACCCATCCAATCGTGCGGCTATACAATCATTTGTACATCTGAGGTGTATTTTGCCATACGCATCATTTTATCCTGACGATGAATGTTGTTGGAACTCACTCCTTCCTTTACTATGCATGCCTTCAACAATCATGTCTATATCTGCTATTGAGGACGCAGGAAAGTTGAATTATTTTATTTTGTTTTTCCAAAACTGCTACGGTGAACAGGTCTAGTGTGACAATGAGTTTATAGAAAATGGACCAAACTGTTATGCAAAATCCAGTTGGTTAGTCTTTCCTCTCTTGAGAAACATTTATTTATTTATTAATGTGCCATGTCTCAATGCATAAAGATCCGGTGTCTAAATGCATTCATGTTTTTGTGATTGTTTTGTAAATATCTTTGTATATTTTCTGCAATAAATACCTATGATCTAAACTTTAAGGCCAAGTTATATACAAATACGGTTATCTTACGGTATAATTTGCTTGCTACTTAAGGGGTAAACTTGATGATGAATAGCTGTTTGTAGTAAGTTGTAACGACCCCCAGGAGAGAGTGGAATCTAACAAACAAACGGTGCAGAAAAGACAAACAGAACGGCTACTGACAGACAAAGACGGGTGAGCTAGAATAAGAGGGAGAATGGTTTAACACTGTCTAACACGGGCTGCTTATTGACCTTTTAGGGGGCTGTAATTAAAAACATGCACAGCAATGTTACGTTGCTTTCAAGATCTGGATTCATGTTAATACTGCAGTGCTTGCTTGAACATAACTCCGAGCTGTGAAAAGACCAAAAGAGCGATTCGCACCCTACTATTTATTTATGCATATAAGGCAGTTCGTGAATTCAGGAGATATTTGTAAATTAAAGCTATCTTTCACAGCCTGATATTCGCATATTGTACTGCACTGTGGAACATAAATACCCATACATCTTAAAAGCACGTGACAGAGTAACTTAATGGAAAGGAAATTAGGGGCAGTGTTCTAAATAACTAAGTGGACGAATTATTTAGGTACAATAGGTCATCATAACAAATTTTAATGTGAAATACTTGCTTGGAACGAATTGTACAATGCGGATATTATTTTTTTAAACTACCCAAAAAGCAGAATAAAAAAATCCACCTTATTTATTTCGATGGCAATGAAATAAGATGTTTATGTGCGTTAGCTTTCTAACCTAAAAAGCATGTTTAAAACATCTGTCTTTCATTTTGCTTCCGTTAATGTACGCACCCAAAAGCAGATAATAGTTTAAATTACTTCAAATTAAGCTTAACGTTTTGCCCATTCGAAGAGTATTTCTGTGCAAAGACGCAGAGGTTTGGCTTTGTGAAGCGTTATTCCAAATGGTCTAACATAACAAACCCCGCACTTAATAGATGAGGAAAGCAATTGGAGCAGGCGAGCTGACACGCCAGCGACTTCCTTACAGTCCAAGACTTTTCCAATAAAGTGCGTGCCAGTGGTAATGTGTAACTGAAATGTTTTTGTAATTTTACTCTTGCGCTAGATATTACCACACAGGGGATTGCCTTACTTTGGTTTCTTATTGATGGATTGGGTGTCGAAGCACTTCATTCCTTTACAACATTCGTTCTTGACTGTTTTCACTGAAATATCAAAAGGTTTAATACATTTTTAGTTCAGCGCATTTTACTCTTTAAGCGCTTTTCTTTTTTATTTTGTTCGTTGCTGTTTGCCATGAGAATGCAAATGGTACCCGAATCGAGCTTATTTTCTTTCTCGGTTTGGCCACGTTTGAACAAGGTTTAAATAATTTGGTATTAAATGTTACAACTGTATGATAAAGTATATGCATGCATGTAAAGGGAGAAAGCAATGAATTAGGATCAAGTCGAGATTAAAGTAGTACGTTTGAGTTATTGTGGATACAGTAATTCCCACATCCCTGTCGATCCTGGGAATGTGAGTTCCACGGCTCGATTTTATATGGCTTCGGCATCAATTGCTGTTCGTCTGTCTTTGACATTTCATCACACATCAAAGACCTGTCCAGAGATCTACATTCCGTCACACTTTCAAAGCTGCACTGAATCCTCCACCCTCCCCCGTTTGTAGGCCGAAAGGCTGAATTTCAACCCAAAAAACCTGTCGAGAGTATAACACGCACTAAATTTCAGTCAACCACTCAAGCCACAAAAGTGTTTGTACAATAGTTAATGTGCTAAAGTTCATTTAAGAAAACAATCCTGTATGCACTATACCGAATGTTGATTTAATCTTCAATCGTTTTAAATCGGTGAAGGGGTGTTCACCACCCCCCCCCCAAGAATATGGTTTTATGATATTGAAATTGGAAACCAGAGTAATGCAGCGAGTATGTGCCCTGGAACACCGGACGTTATGCTGCACTATATTGTACAAGGGGGAGATACCGGGTCACATTTAAAGGCCACTTACTATTCCATCTCTGGGCCTGTGCAGGCTTCATTCAAAGTCTCATAACTCGACCTCCACAAAGGTTTCATTTCCTCAGACGTGTTTTAAAATCCTCTTAAAAGTCAGGCCTTGAGGAGTGGGCGGGGAAGAAGAGGGGGGTTATCAAAATAAAAGTGAAATAATAAAAAGGTCGATACCTTTTTATTAAAAATCCAAGGAACCTATGTTTAAACAAGTCTTTTCAGAGGAATGAGTGCGGATTGATTTACAATTATAAGTGTTATGTACTGGTTCAAATAAGAGTTGCTACTGCTTATGGGTCCCATTAGATCAGGGGACGATGGTCCAGCGACATTTATGGCTTTAAAAGCAGATTTTACAAGGCTGTATGAACATTCTATTCAGCCTTGGTGTGTACTACATGACTTATTATCCCTGAAGATAACCTTACTACAAAATATGGATACATACAGAGCCTTTCTCGGTAGTTTTGGAGCTTTTTAAATTCCCGTGTGATGTAATTTGTCTGTCCTGCCAGAGGGAGCTGCAACTTGTATTGTGGAGTAAAATGTTCCAGTCATTATTTTGATAAATCTCTAGCCGACTAGTGTTCGAATGGGGAATCCATATTATTGTTTAATGAATTACTCCTCCGCCCTGCGAGTAACTCCTCCTGAGCGAATACGTGACTGTAGTATTTTAAATGATCCACCAAATAACTTCAACGCGGAAAAAAATGATGAGCATACATTTTCGCAAGGCTTGTGGGGACAGTTAGTAGCTTGCACTTCCATTCGATCCTCTTGTTAACTTGTATCCGCGCCAAAAGTGATTAAAGCAGAGCCAACTCATTCAAGAAATGCCGGTCGGAATGTCAGCGAGTTGTATAACGCCACGAATGGATGAACGCTCTTGGGTCCAGATCTGCACTATCCCTGAAGACATTACTTAGGCTTTCCTGAGAGTTCTGGTTCGAAATGACAGAACGCTGCTGCTTGCGATTAATAAAGGCGGCAACGCCGCGGGCTATTTAGCAACAAACTGTCAAAACCGTATTTTGTAAATGCAATTGCAACAACACGTTTTTAAAAGGAAAATGATTTTGTAAACCTTAAGCTTGAGTGTTATTAAAGGCAAAGTTTGGATGGGCTTTTGAACCGTGTGGTGCTCTGCAAACTCTCGGCTTTGGCAGATATTCTGACCTTGTACAGTATCGAATTCTTCCAAGGCACATGATTTCACTTGAAGTGCTGCCCAGGAATCCTCTGAAGTGAACGTTTGTCCCAATAAAATGATGTAAGACGTTTCTTCTTTCATTCCATCTCATGAACAATTTAAACAAAAACTGAACAAGGTGTGGAGAGGGGGGGGGGGGCACGTTATTAAAAAATACAAATAGCATTCTTCACCTGGGGGTTGTACGCAAACAACACGAGCAACTGAAGATATTAACCGTTAATGTGCGCCCCTCCCCCACAACACACACATGCGGAAGATTTCCCAGGATACATAAACTCTGCTAAATTAATATTTGTTGACCTTAAGTGTGACGTTTAAAATTGAAATGAAGCACCTTTCCTGCGAAGGTGTGTGTTTTGTGATTCGAGTTTTAAGGCATCCACGGAATTCCCAGATTTCCATTAAATCAGTGGCAACATAAATAGCAAAAAACAGAGCAGCTCCAAGTGCGCCAGTTTAAAATAATTCCCCACAACGGCGGTTTACAGTTCAATGTTTATAGAGGAGTAGATGATTTATGGAGTGACATTGATCTAGCATTGCTTTCGAATTATGAATTTATTAAATACAGCCAGCATTGAATGGACGCGCATTATTATTGCCAACACGCCACGGTTTAAAACAAACGGAGGTGGAAATTACGTTAGGTAGCTTTGAAATAAGGTAAAAGCAACGCTTAACCCAAGTAGAGATGTCTCGTACATTATACATACACGTGCTCCAGGTTAGCTTTAGCTGAACGAAGAGCACGTGTCTGTGTGGAGTTATTTGAGCTGGTCAACTCTGAGCACTCAAACGGATCTGTGCCTACAAGAGGGAAAGAACAAACCGAAAGCAATGGGCATCCTTTAGGTTCCGTGCCCCTTTTTCAAATCAGCCTTTATTTATCATGCTGTACAGCTGTGAGAAATGGTTTGAAGAAATATTAAGGCCACTTATTTACACTTTTGTTTGACTTATCATTTATTTTAAATTGTATTGTCCGCAAAAAGCGTTTTCTGTCTCTACATTTCGGGCATCAAAGTAAAAGCCGGTTAGAAAGTTAACAAGCGATTATATCAGATCAATCTGCTGGCCAACACAATCTACCTGAATGTAGATTGAGCAGATGTTATAGATGATGCAAAACGTCACGTGCAGCAGGGCACAGATGTGCAGGTTTGGAAACACCACGCCTTTCCAACACTTCCACACAAAATGGATTGAGATAGGACGATAAATCACTCGTCAGAATCAAGGAGAGAAAATCTGATTTTTATTTCATCGGGTGCCGCTGGCGTTAGTGCGACCAGATTGTATTATTTTTTTCTCTCTCTCCTTGCTTTTTTGCTAGAGATCGTGGCTGTTTGATCCTTGGGAAAGTATCGGATTCGGTGCCAGAAGGCTGAGACTAATCGATTGCTGTTTGATGAGGTTTGAGGATGATAAGACGAGAGGGAGCATCATGGAGCAGGAATGCCAGTCCTGACAGCCGCACCAGCTACAAGATGCATGGATGATATGAAAGAGACAGCGGTACGCTTTATAAATGTAGCGAGCAGCAGCCACGACTCCAAAGGCCTGCTTATTTCACGTGTCAAGAGCAATAGTTAAAAGGATAACGGTCTTTGGTTTTATTTTCTAATTAAAATTGATACATACTCATAACAATGCTCCAAATTCATAACAACTGTCCTACATGGCTTTCTTTATATGCCATAGGTTTATAAACACGTAATGCACCATAACTTTATATTGTCAGATGTTGATAGGCAGAACATAAATACAGAAATATTGGTGTCTCTGATAACTGCAAGTTGCTGTTAACCTTTGCTGATGTATTACCCAACGCTCCAAAACGAATACTATTTCATTAAGGCTCAGTGATTCGTGTGTACATTTTCTCAGTGTAGGCAACCGATTCTTAATGGTAATTTTGTGAAGGGAGTTTTTTTTTATTGTGGACTGTGCGTCCTTTTTTTCTCGAATCGGTTTATATTTTCCGCACGGTTTGATTGAAGGGGTTGTAGTGTATTCTGAATTTCCATTGATCAGCCCTGGTTTTGTTGTGGTTTTTATGCGGAAAACAAGGCGTGTAGAAAATCAACGTACATATATGAGGCAGGTTTTTGATTGCACCATTCTCGCCATTTTCCTGGTATAATGTGATTTATCGGAGCTTCTGACGAGGGTCTGCAGAGACAAGATCTTAGACGTTAGAATATCCAAATGTGTTAAAACAACTCAGCACAAACTTAACAGTATCGCACATTATAAATGTGCGAATTCTGTGTCTGTACAAAAATACTGTTGTAATGAATGAATGTAAAATGATACGATAACTGAATGTCAAGGCCCTCTTACCTTATCAGTACAACAAGGAATGGCTACATAACACAAAATGTCCACACACCTCTAAAACTGTTGCGAGATTTCTCTCACCGGCCCAACTTGTGGGGTTTAAAACCTCCTGGTTGGGTTCAATTTACAGATGATCGCTTTCTTGTAAATTACAACCCACCCAACTTCAAATTGACAGCTTTTAAATGTTGGTGCAATATTCAAAATTAGCAAAGCGCGAGATTGCTCAATGAATAGACACGATTGTCCTCTGCAAAGATCAGCATTACAACCCTCTCTTTCTAGATGAGAAAAACTTACTTCTTAAAGTGTACAGTATATCCATCTTGTGTTTATTTAGGGAGGCGTTATTCTTTGTATTAGTGTGTGAAACCACTGGGGCTATGTTGACTGACAGTTTTACGATCTTTATGCTCTGATGTAAAGTACAAACATGAAAAGGACACATTAAAGGTCTAGCGTAGTTAAATAAACAGCATGATATAAATCTGGCTTGTTTAATAAAGGAGGAGAAGAAAGAAATATTCTTTTAGAATAAGGAAACTTCTTCGCAAGCCTCCTTAACAGGGCCAACCAAGCAGGCTCCAGAATTCCACACTTAACACCCACTCACCTTTAAAATAAGATGTAAAATCGCCCAAATGTTTTTAACCTAGAAATCCCTGGATATACTACTGTCCCACAGTCCTTTTTTAATTTAAATTTCCAAATTTACGCGATGAGACAAACATAATGATTACGCTGTACATCTTTCTGAGAATATAATTTTTAATATTTTTCTGGGGCCATAAGTGGTGTTCTCTTACTTAAACACAAAAGGCATATATATATATATATATATGCCAATTTGTAAAATACTATCCCGCAATCAGATCATGCGTTGTTGAATCTTTGAATAAATCATCGAGACAGACTCTGGATGGACAAATATACTGAACGCCGCTAAAAATATGGACCGTTAAATGGATACAGAGTAAGTTCGTGCAAATAGTAAAAATATAATTAACATGCACAATCCAATTTAAATCAGGCCTGTGGGTTTTATTTCCACATTATTCTGAAAGTAAATGTAATCATGACTTTGATGCACTAGCCCCAAGAGGCTTTTACGCAGAAATGAAATCAAATCAGCTTGTGGCTCAACAAAACTGAAACCCGATGGTGTTTGCTCAGACACAACAACTTTGTCAGGCGCATGGCAGCGACACCAATTTTTGTAACATGATTTCAAGTTATTATCTGTACTTGTAATGATCAGTGACAGTAAAACACCAACATACACAGGTTTCTCTCCACGGATGTTGCCTGACCTGCTGAGTTTTTCCAGCATTTTCTGTTGTTATTTCGGATTTCCAACATCTGCAGTATTTTGCTATCGAACATACACAGGTTACTCGGTGCAATAGGTCGAAATTAACGAATGGCCGAGGAAGGGAACCGATGAGAAAGAATTGGTTTCTCATCAATGAACTTCCCAAATCACCGTGAAACCTCGATTCTCCACAGTGAAACGCACGTGTCTGTGTTATGATAAACTTTTAAACTGTTTGCATTACACTTTCTTTGCTATTTTATTGTGTTGCCTTTTGCTTAATGTCTGATGTGTGACAAAATCCCATGTACTCATCTAGAAAGCAAATGTACTTCATCTTTAACAAATTGTAACGGTGCTCATGGACCTCGCGAGAAATACCTATATATGTAATGTAACCGGATAAAATAAACAGAGCCCTGAAGAAAAAGACGGTGCTGAATGTGTTGATTCAGTAATTGTGGATAAGGCAGGTTGGTTTACAAGGCGCCTTCTCTTTTTGTCACAGTGTAAAGCCTTATATAAATGGAGGCGTACCTAAACGTTGTTCAAAGGACGTTATGTAATGTTCATCTCTTTCCAGAATATTATTATATTCAAAGTATAAATTCCAGCACTATAAAAGGCCAGGCGTACCTTAAAGAGACAAACGTTCCTTTCTCTTTTACTTTGATGTTTGTTTTCTCCACAATCTGCTGCAGTAGCACTGGAATGTGCTGGGTTTCTTGACCGTCTTTTTAGTTCCCACTCCCATCAGTGAATCGAAAGGACAGATGGAATTAATACTATTCATCTTTGAGTAAATGTTATTATAAAACTGGGTTTAGTGCTCTTTATAACCGTGATGTACGTTTTAAACAGTAACTTATAGTTTTGGTTAGTTTAATAAACTCTAATATTTGCAATCTAATAATCTATCCTTTCCCCTTGAATGATATATTGAGTCGTCAGCAAGGTGTTACATTTTTCACTTAGCATTTCCTCATCCTCACAGTTACCGTTTAATGCGCTATACTATCCAAATGACTAAAGCAAGGCAAACTGGGAGATTTCCTATAGTTTTTTTAGTTCAGTCTGTGGAGGACATTATTAGCACATCTGATGGCTTTAAAAGTATTGATTTTCACAGAGCTGTCCGATCAAACCGGTGTGACCAAGAGAGCATGATTATGGCTCGGATACACAGCCTTTGATCGTTCCGTTTTTTCTATTCAATATGGAAAGGCTCTCGGGACGCTCGCTTCATTTGGGTTGCTACAGGATGATTTATTGCAAACGTTTCTTTATTTGACAGTACCAGATGTCAGACTTCAAATACCGATATCTGCCACAGTTTAGCAGAAGAGATGGGTCTAATAGCCATGAAACCACTTCACTGGCCTTGAAGGGCTTGGAAGGGTTAACATGTGTGTGTCTGCGCAGTTTCTTACCAACGCATGGTACAGTGCAGTACAAGTAACACACATTTTATGTATGTGTGCTACATGAATATAAAGCGTGGCCTGCAAAGCATTACCTGTTGCTGTTTATGATATATTGTTACAACTGCAGTAATATAACGGACTGGTCAGATATGCAGTATTAAATGAGCATTGCATTGATGATGGGATTTCGGTCATCGTCTCGACTTGATCTCGCACAGCACTCCTACCTCAAATACATATATAAAGGTTTGCTATTTATATAACGAGTCAGGTTCATAATTGAATCATCAATCAATTTAGTAACATGGCGATGTGCTTTAACGTTTTAATGGCTGACATATCTGTTATAAGTAAATGCAACCTTTGACATGAATGTCAGAACTGTACATTTGTTTTAACTAATACATTTTGTTTCTAATAAATAACTGGTCCACTTGTGGTACATCATTAAATGGACATTTGAATTTCCCAGATGGGGACAATGTTCAAGTGATGTTATGGAGAGAACTCCATTAGCCTTCTCAACCTGAACTGGGCACTGGCCAGTGTTGACTTCTGGTGACTCAGTTCTTCATCTAATCTGCTGTTTAGTGCAGTGATACTACATTATATGAAAGATAGTTCACCTTGTAATTAAGTTGCAGTTATGCTGGAGCTATTGGTCTAGGAGGAATTCCCTGTGGACTGGAATGCAAAGCACTGCTGCAGACCTGAATAATACTGCACGGAGCTCTGCTCCCGAGGCCACAAATGTTTAATGTTAGAAAAGAGGTTAGCAGAATGGGCAGGAAAGTGGCAGATACAATTTAATACTGCAAAGTGTGAAGAAATACATTCTGGGACCAAAACAAGGAATGGAAGTATACACCCAATGTTGAAGGATGCGGATGATCCGAGACCTAGAAGCTCAGATACATAGGGCTAATTTTGGGCGTTTAGTGCTACATATTACCACCAGGTTTGGGGGGGAAATGGCGGCCACCACACTTCTGCCTGCTGCTGGTGGGTCACGCGGCACTCACCATTTTCAGATACCTGGCAGCACTGCTGATGTTGGCGCTCACCAAAATTATGTAGATGATGCAGATTGTGACATCAGTGAGTGTGCAACTCTGCTCCACTTACCAGCATGCCTTAAGTGTGACCAGCTGAGCAAGCGTTGACAAGCAAGAAGGAGACTCCAGCAGCGTTATTTAAAGAGATCATCAGCAACAACTTGCACCTGACATGTTTCTTCAATTTGACTGGCTCTGTGCATCTTTCTTCAACTCCAGCAGCTTTTTAAACTTCTTTCAAGGTTCTAAGGTAACAGAGAGTGTTGGGGCAAGTGGAAAATGCCCTCATTTTTTATTTAAAGACTTCTGCTCACAACACTTGCTCACAGTAATGGGGCCTCTACTGGCAGTCCCCCTCGTGCTCAAGTATCTTCAGGAGCGGAGGCAGTGAAGAAGATGAGAAGATGCGCGCAGAGGGAGGAGGAGGAGGGCCAGGAGGGCTCTCAACAGGAGGCCTTTCCCACTTAGGGTCTTCCGAGAGCACTTATCTTATATCCTCTTAAGACAGGAGCAGTGTATCAGAAGGCTCTGCTTCACCAAGGAGGTTGGCACAGTACGCTTCCACCTCCTGCAAACAGACTTGCAGCCTGAGAGCAGGGTGACCACGGCTCTCCCAGTGGCCCTCAAGGTCACCGTGGCCCTCAATTTCTTCACCAGCGGATCCTTCCAGTCTGCAGCAGAAGACATAGCTAACATCTCCCAGTCCACTGTCCATTGCTGCATCCGGGAGATCACTGAGGCTCTCTACACCAGGAGAAGGGATTACATTTAGTGGATGAACTGGTATTAATCTTCCAGAATTCCCTAGATTCTAAACAGTCCCCAAGGATTTGAAGGTAGCAAACATAACCCCTCTATTTAAGAAAGGAGGAAGAGAAAAATCGGGGAACTATAGGCCAGTTAGCCTGACGTCAGTAGTAGGCAAAATGCTAGAATCTATTATTAGGGATGTGGTAAAAGGGCACTTAGAAAATCGTAATACGATTAGGCAGAGTCAACATGGTTTTATGAATGGGAAATTGTGCTTGACAAATCTGTTAGAGTTTTTTGAAGATGTAACTAGTAGGATGGATAAGGGAACCAGTGGATGTAGTGTATTTGAATTTTCAAAAAGCATTTGATAAGGTGCCACACATGAGGTTATTACACAAAATTAGGACTTATGGGATTGGGGGTAATATATTAGCATGGATAGAGGATTGATTAATGGACAGAAAACAGAGAGTCGGAATAAACAGGACTTTTTCGGGTTGGCAGACTTTAACTAGTGGGGTACTGCAAGGATCAGTGCCTGGGCCTCAGCTATTTACAATCTATATTAATGGCTTAGATGAAGGGACTGAATGTAACATATCCAAGTTTGCTGATGATACAAAGTTAGGTGGAATGTAAGCTGTTAGGAGGATGCAAAGAGGCTGCAGAGAGATATAGACAGGTTGACTGAGTGGGCAAGAACATGGCAGATGGAATACAATGTGGGGAAGTGTGAAGTTATCCACTTTGGCAGGAATAAAAAAGCAGAATATTTTTTGAATGGTGAGAGACTGGGAAATGATTGCATTCAGAGGGACCTGGGTGTCCTTGTACATGAATCACAGAAAGTTAATATGCAAGTACAACAAGCAATTAGGAAAGCAAATGGTATGTAAGCTTTGTTACAAAGGGATTAGAATATAAGGGTAAAGAAGTCTTACTACAATTATAAGGGGCATTGGTGAGGCCACACCTGGAGTACTGTGTACAGTTCTGGTCTCCTTACCTAAGAAAAGACATACTTGCCTTAGAGGGAGTGCAACGAAGGTTCACTAGATTGGTTTCTGGGATGAGGGGATTGCCCTATGAGGAGAGATTGAGTAGACTAGGCCTATATTCCCTAACGTTTAGAAGAATGAGAGGTGATCTAATTGAAATGTATAAAATTCTTAAGGGGCTTGACAGGGTTAATGCTGAGAAAATGTTTCCCCTGGCTGGGGAGTCTAGAACACAGGGTCACAGTCTCAGAATAAGGGGCCGGCCATTTAGGACAGATGAGGAGAAATTTCTTCACTTTTAGGAATTCTTTACCCCAAAGAGCTGTGGATGCTTAGTCGTTGAGCATATTCAAGACAGAGGTCAATAATTTTTTGGGTACTATGGGAATTAAGGGATATGAGGATAGTGCGGGAAGGTGGGGTTCAGGTAGAAGATCAGCCATGATCTTGTTGAATGGCGGAGCAGGCTTGAAAGGCCGAATAGTCTACTCCAGCTCCTATTTCTTAAGTTCTTATGTTCTTAAGTTTTCTTCTCTCTGAGCAGAGAGAAGCAGGACGAGCATGCATGTGGCTTTGCCAGAATAGCGGGCTTCCCCATGGTGCAGGGCACCATCGACTGTACCCACGTGGCTTTGTGGCTGCCGCATAACAATCCTGAGATCTTCCGTAACCGCAAAGGCTACCACTCACTTAATGTGCAGTTGGGGTTCGACCACGTCCAGCGCTTCCTGATAGTCAATGCTTGCTATCCTGACAGTAGTCATGATGTCTTCTGTGGTAAACCACTGTTATTGTTCACTATCATTACACTATGGTTATCACTGTTTATATCGTTACACTATGGTTATCACTGTTTACACTGTTGTATCACTACACAAGGTTACCTCTTGCCACGCTGTTATACCTGGGCTGACCTCAGCTGACTCCGCCCATGGCTCCGCCTGCTTGCCCAGGTATAAAGGTGATCGACTGGCTGGTATTCCTCCTTGTTGGAACCGATCACCCACGAGGCTGGGCTCTGTTATTTAGCCAATAAAAACCTATAGTTACAATCTTAACTTGTCGCTTTTCATGGAATGAATTGATAGGTATATCAATTTTATTGGCTAAATTTTGAAATGAGTGGATCGGAGCAGCCAAACGACCAGCCAAACGTCCAGCTACAACAGCCACAGCAGCCGGCCTGGCTGCGAGCCCTCCGACCGCCGTACCTGGATCTAAACCCACAGGCAGCAAACTCAGCCCTCGACTTCGAACACTGGCTGAGCTGTTTCGAATCCTACCTGGGAGAATCCGGCGTGCCTCCGGGATCCAAACTAAGAGTTCTGACCGCCCAGGTGAGCCCTAAAGTATTTGCATTCATCCGGGACCTTGCTACATACGAGGACGCCCTCAACCTGCTGAAAGAGCAGTACCGGAGCCCTGTAAATTCTATGTATGCCAGACATCTCCTAAGATCCCGCTCGCAACAGCCAGGAGAGTCGGTTGATGATTTCTTACGGGCGCTACAAATACTCGGCAGGGACTGTGACTTTAAAGCCGTAACAGCTGCAGAACATACCGATGGAAATATCCACGATGCCTTCGTGAAAGGCCTTCGGTCAGACTACTCACGGCAAAGACTGCTGGAATCAAAGGACCTCGACCTGAAAACAGCTGCTATCCTCGCTCGCACCTTGGAAGTGGCCCATCGGGACCTCGAGGCGTACTCCAGGTACAGTGCTGCGCGACCCTGGGACTCGAGCCCAACTTCGGCCGCAATACCCCTCGCACCGCCGCCCCTGGGACCTACCACAGCGTCGGTGTCCCGGAATCGATCGGGACCGCCACCCCCGGGACCCGCTGCGGCAGCGGAGCCCCGCGATCGGGCCGCCTGCTGCTGCTTCTGTGGCCAGGCAAAACACCCGAGGGCGCGCTGCCCTGCAAGGAACGCGACCTGCTCCGACTGCCAAAAGAAAGGCCACTTCACGAAGGCCTGCAGGGGGAAAGCCACTGATGCCAGCAGTGCCTCATGCGAGTTGTGGGGGTGGCCATCTTTAATCAAGGCAACAGATGCCAGCATCGCCTCATGTGAGTTGTGGTGGCGGCCATCTTCTCCGCCATTTTGTTCAACTTCGTGGGCGTCGCCATTTTGTTCACCGCACTCGACCGCCACCTTGTCTCCAGACCCGACCACCACCCCGCCCGCAGACTACAGCAGCTCGCTCAGCCATACACTGGCCTCCGCCATGCTTGACCAAGCCCTCCTGCATCATCTGTCCAAGCCTATGATGGACATCGGAGTAAACGGCCACGCCATGACCTGCCTGTTCGACAGCGGAAGCACGGAGAGTTTTATTCACCCAGACACGGTGAGCTACTACTCCCTCACTGTCCGGCCAACGCGCCAGCGGATCTCGATGGCGTCGAAGTCACATTCAACTGACGCCAGCGGCTACTGTGTGGTGACCCTGTCGGTTAGGGGCACGGAATATAAAAACTTTAAACTTCTCGTCTTGCCCCAGCTCTGCGCTGCCATCCTACTAGGGCTGGATTTCCAATGCCACCTCCAAAGTGTCAACCTGGCATACGGTGGATCCCTCCCCCCACTCACAGTCTACAACCAGCAGGTTTTAAACTGCCCGCCGCATACCACCTGCGGCCTCTCCACTCTCAAAGTCCCGCCCCCCTCCTTGTTCGCTAACCTCACCCGCGACTGTAAACCCGTCGCTACCAAGAGCAGGCGGTACAGCGCCGGGGACAGAGCTTTTATTAGCTCCGAGGTGCAGCGACTCCTGAAGGAGGGCATCATCGAGAGGAGCAACAGCCCCTGGCGTGCCCAGGTCGCAGTCGTTAAGACCGGCGATAAACACCGCCTAGTCATCGACTACAGCCAATCCATAAACCGGTACACCCAGCTGGACGCATACCCCCTTCCCCGCATATCTGATATGGTCAATCAGATTGCACAGTACCGGGTATTCTCTACCATCGACCTTAAGTCTGCCTATCACCAACTCCCCATCCGCCCTGAGGACCGCCAGTATACCGCCTTCGAGGCGAATGGCCACCTCTACCACTTCCTTAGGGTTCCCTTCGGCGTCACCAACGGGGTTTCGGTCTTCCAAAAGGAGATGGACCGGATGGTTGACCAGAACGCGCTGCATGCCACGTTCCCTTATCTAGATAACGTCACCATCTGCGGCCACGACCAGCAGGACCATGATGTTAATCTGGAGAAATTCCTCCGTACGGCCCAACGGCTGAACCTCACCTATAATAAGGAGAAATGTGTGTTTAACACCCCGCGCCTTGCCATCCTCGGCTGCGTAGTAGAGAACGGAGTCATCGGCCCCAACCCCGAAAGAATGCGCCCCCTCATGGAGCTTCCCCTTCCCCTCTGTCAAAAGGCACTGAAGAGAACCCTGGGGCTCTTCGCTTACTATGCCCAATGGGTGCCCAATTACGCGGACAAAGCCAGACCCCTCATGAAGTCCACCTCCTTCCCCCTGACAGCAGAAGCATGCGCAGCCTTCTCCCTCATAAAAGGAGACATTGCTAAGGCCACAATGTACGCGATGGATGAGTCTATCCCTTTCCAAGTGGAGAGCGATGCATCCGACTTCGCCCTAGCTGCAACCCTTAACCAGGCAGGGAGACCTGTGGCCTTCTTCTCAAGGACCCTCCAGGGCCCTGAGATCCGACACTCTTCTGTCGAGAAGGAGGCCCAGGTGATCGTGGAGGCAGTACGACGCTGGAGGCATTACCTGGCAGGCAAACGATTTACCCTCCTCACCGACCAGCGTTCGGTCGCTTTTATGTTTAATAACAAGCTGAGGGGCAAAATCAAGAACGACAAGATCTTGAGGTGGAGAATTGAGCTCTCCACCTATGATTACGATATCTTGTACCGGCCTGGTAAACTGAACGAACCCCCAGATGCTCTATCACGAAGTACATGCGCCAACGCGCAAGTTGATAGACTGCAGACCCTCCACAACGACCTCTGCCACCCCGGGGTCACCAGACTTTACCACTTCATTAAGGCCCGCAACCTGCCGTACTCCATCGAGGAGGTCAGGACCATGACCAGGAACTGCCAAACCTGTGCCGAATGCAAACCGCATTTCTATAGGCCGGACAGAGCAAGCCTGATCAAGGCCACCCGCCCCTTCGAGCGCTTGAGCATCCATTTTAAGGGGCCCCTCCCGTCCTCTGACCATAATGTGTACTTCCTCAACATTATTGACGAGTACTCCCGTTACCCCTTTGCCTTCCCCTGCCCAGACATGACCAGTACCACGGTCATCAAATGCCTGAACGACCTCTTCGCCTTGTTCGGGTTCCCGAACTATATACATAGCGACCGGGGCTCATCCTTCATGAGCGAGGAACTTCGCCAGTTCCTACTAGCGAGAGGTATTGCTGCAAGCAGGACCACCAGCTACAACCCCCGAGGGAACGGCCAGGTAGAAAGAGAGAACGCGACAGTCTGGAAGGCCGTTCTCTTAGCCTTAAAGTCTAAGGGCCTCCCAACCTCTCGCTGGCAGGAAGTCCTCCCGGCAGCGCTGCATTCCATCTGGTCACTGCTTTGCACTGCCATTAATGCCACCCCCCATGAGCAAATGTTTGTTTTCCCCAGGAAGTCGACTACGGGAACTTCGCTACCAACATGGCTGACTTCTCCGGGGCCTGTCCTGCTGCGGAAGCACGTGAGGACCCATAAAATGGACCCCCTGGTCGAGAGGGTGGACCTCCTGCACGCCAACCCCCAGTACGCCTATGTGGCATACCCAGACGGGCGGGAGGACACAGTCTCCTTGCGAGACCTCGCACCCTCGGGCACCCCTGAGACACCACCGTTACCCCCCACCACTCCCCCAAATCCAGCCCCGGTAGATGGCATGCCAGAAACCCATGAGCCTTCGCCGACCACGCAGACACCAGCCTTAACTTCAAATACTGCACCTCCGCCGCCGCTGCTGCGCTGATCAGAAAGGCTTACGAGGCCTCCGGATAGACTGTCATACCAGAACTGGTAGTACACTTCACCCCGCCGGACTCAAATTTAAACAAGGGGTGAATGTGGTAAACCACTGTTATCGTTCACTATCGTTACACTATGGTTATCATTGTTTATATCGTTACACTATGGTTATCACTGTTTACACTGTTGTATCACTACACAAGGTTACCTCTTGCCACGCTGTTATACCTGGGCTGACCTCAGCTGACTCCGCCCATGGCTCCGCCTGCTTGCCCAGGTATAAAGGTGATCGACTGGCTGGTATTCCTCCTTGTTGGAACCGATCACCCACGAGGGTGGGCTCTGTTATTTAGCCAATAAAAACCTATAGTTACAATCTTAACTCGTCGCTTTTCATGGAATGAATTGATAGGTATATCACCTTCATCCTGCATCAGTCCGGTGTGTCAGCAATCTTCCAGCCACCACATGACCCTCGAGGGTGGCTGCTCAGAAGAAAGGGTTATCCACTCTGCACCTGGCTGATGACTCCCTTCCGCAACCCACCACTCGTGCCCAACACTTTTCCCAGTGGCTGCAGCATGGCTGGTGGAAGTCTCCATAGAGGAGACTTCAGATGGTCTGCAGGACGACCTCAAGCAGCTCTGACCTTAGAAGGCCTGGCCATAGACTGCACCATCTCGGCAAGGGCGGCAGCAGTCTGGACTGGCTGGCTAACAGGCAGTGGCAAGGGCAATGGCGGAGTGGCAGTGGTGGAGCACATTATTCTGGGCTGCTGCAACACCCTGCAAGCCCTGGTCGACACTGGTAAACCCAACCATGATTGCAGTCATCTGAGGTTTGTTGGAAGCAATCTGAGATTGCATGAGAGCAGTCTGAGCTTGGGTGGCATCAAGCTAAGACTGCAGGAGAGTGGTCTGTGCTTGGGTGGCATCAAGCTAAGACTGCAGGAGAGTGGTCTGTGCTTCCGCTGCAGCACTAAGACATTGGGGCACTTCCCCCTGACCTGCAATGGCAGCCGTGACATCACCTATCACACCCATGTCTGGGTCCACACGGTTGCTTTGAGAGTTTTCTGTCATTTCCAGCCTGGAAATCCTGGGCTCCAAGCTGTGTGTGAAACCCCATGCAATGTTGGAGGCGGACTCCTCCATGCTCCTTGACCTTGCCAAAGGGCTCTCTGGTAGGCTTGCCATTGCACCTAGTATTTTGGCGTGCATGTCCATCACTCTTCTTCTGAAGGCCGCCCCATCGAGGTCCTCATCTGAGTCCTGTGCAGCAGAACCCAAGTGTGAACTTGCCCTCCAGGGAGCTGGCCCCTGAGCTACCCTTTCCCCCTGGCCTTGCTGCAGCCCACTCGTGCCTGGTTACTCGCCCTGTGCAGATCCCGCTACTACACTAGCCTCTAAAGTATGCGTAGTGACAACTTCTGAGCTTGTGTTTGCGAGTGACAGATGCAATGACACTGTGTCTTGTTCTTCTTCTCCCCCCTCACTCATCTCCATTGCCTTGGGGACAGGTTGGTCTGGTGCTTGTTCTTGATTGGCTGTAAGCAGGAAGGTACAAGAATTGGGTTATGGTGAGGTTGGCGGTGGGGAAAGCAAGGTATGCATGCATACAGTATCAGCAGCTTGAAAGTGATAAGAGATTGTGGGGTGAGGGGGAAGTGGGCTGTGAGAAGAAGGATTAGGAATGACCATACCCTTGTTGTCCCAAAGAGCTTCAACCTTGCCAGTTACCACGACCTCCATGATCTGCTGCCCAATGATCTCCAGCACTCTCTCTTCCAGTTGGCTGATGTCCTGGATGGCAGCTTGTCCCCCTCCTGTCTGCCGCTGCTCCCTCCTGCAAGATGTCAAAATCTCAACTCCGAGTAAGACTCTAGACACCGGGTTCCGTCAGAAAAGTAACACTTTAATGTTTTACTTGGTGCAACAAGGGAAGCATGTCTCAGTCAATGGCTGAGGCAACAACTTCAACAAGCATGAATTCGGACTCTATATTTATACAGTGAAGTAAACAACTCCTGATTGACACATCATTATCATACATCAAACCGTTTCATGCACAAGAACAATGAATAGAACATCTTGTCACATTCCTGCACGTTCACATAGTTAATCATTGCTACATACACAAAGACATCTGTCACCACAGACTTACTCCTATTCCTCTTACATTGTTCAGTTACAGGCTGCACCTTGGGAGCGGTTTTGGTACCTAGCACATTCTGTTCTGGCCGTGTTCCAACAGTCTTGCATCAACTAAACCAATACTTAAACTTTTAACCCATGTCAACTATCCCATCATACTTTGCAAGACTGACACAAAACTATATGTATGATATTCTATATTTCCACAAAGAGAAAGGGAAGTGTGTGAGTGAGCGTAGGTGCAATTGGTTTGGGTGATATGCCTGCCATAGTTGAATAGCTGTCAGTGTGTGCAAGGTGTGAGATGTGGGTGTGAGTGTTGCAGCAGTGGTAAGGTTGTGAAGCTATGATTGTGAGATCTGAGTGATGATATGTAGAGATTGTTGGTAGGTGAGTGCTAGCGGTGTGCTACATTGTGCAGTGTGTGAGGCTTGTGGTGCAGCTGGTGGGGTACGGCATTTGCTGAAGCCTTTACTCACCCTGACCTGCCGTGTGAGGTCATTAAACTCCTGGCGGCACTGGATCACTGACCTGGGGATTACAGTGCTGGCCGTCGCACAGACGGCTATCACCTGCCAGAGCCTTCGAGATGTATGAGGCGAGGGCTTCCTGCCAGTCTGCGGGAAGAGGACAGCCTTTCCATGGCTACCACCCATGCCTCCAGAGCCGTGTCTGCGAATCTGCGGGCTCTCTACCTGTGTTGCGGCTCAGCCATCTGCTTCCACTGCCATCTGCTTCCAGGTGAAGTTGGAACTGGATTGACAATGAGGTGCTGTGGCATCAATGCACCTCCCCTTTAAGTACTGAATAAAGCCTGTGCCAAACATGACTGGGAATTAGACCGGACTCGATACTGGCCCACCTGTTGGGAGTCAAGCCAATTAGCGCTGATATCAAGACTATAATCATGTTAATGAGGACTGAGCATGAATTTTGTGAGCTACCTAGACCATTTTGACCTGGCGCAGCTTAACATCATTGGACCTTGACACCGCCCATTTTGTGGCTATATCCAATTTTTAGCCTATAGTTTCTTGAAAGTCCAAGTGGAGATAGATAAAGCTGTAAAAAGAGCAATAGCACTTTGTGTTTTATAAATAGGGCATAGGTACAAGAGCAAGGAGGAAATGCTAATTTTATACAAGGCAATGATTAGGCTATAACAACAACAACAACTTGTATTTATATAGCACCTTTAACATAGTGAAACGTAGATAAAATATTGTGTGTAGCTTTGGGTGCCCATTATAGAAAGGACATTAAAGCAATAGAACGTGTATAGAATAAATTCATCAGAATGATACGAGGGTTGGGAAACTATAGTTATGAAGGGAGACCTCAGATATTGGAGACTATTTCTACTAGAGCAGAGAAGGCTAAGAGGAGATTTAATAGAAGATTTTAAAATTGTGAACGGTTTTGTTAGGGTCAATAGGGAAAGATTATTTTCTCTGGTTGGGGAGACAGTGACGAGGGGCTATAAATTAAAAATAGTCACCAAGACTAATTGGACAGCTCTTTCAAAGAGCTGGCACAGGCATATTGGGTTGAATGACCTCCTCTGTGCTGTATTATTCTATGATTCTATGACAGTGAGGGGAGAGGTTAAGAGAAATCTCTTGATGTAGAGTTGTTGGAACATGGAATACTTTGCCACAGGGAATAGTTTAAGTAGACGATATTACACCTTTTAAGGGAAAAGTGGAAAAGTTCTTCAAGTGGAGTAAGATACAGGGCTATGAGGAGAGCGTGAGGGTAATGGGATTAGTTTTGGATTTCTTGCTTTGTTTCGTCTTGTGCCGGTCCAAGAATCTCACCTCTAGCAGTACAATACGAATGCCCTCGGCCGTCCCTCTTAATCATGTTCCCAGTTCCAAAAACCAGCAAAATAGAACTAGAATCCTATTCCATTATACCAAACTGTAGGAATTCAGGTGAAGCAACATAGACATGATGGGTTGAATGGCCTCCTTCTTTGCTGTAAACATTTGTGGTTCTATGGTTCTAAGAGTGCAAGTGGCAGTGTGCATTCTCTCCTAATATTAAATAAATGAAGGCTACAACTGTAGCATTAGTGTAAAGCAGCTTTGTTTCACATTGATGCGAAGAAGCTGTGCTGTAAATCTGGAGTCAGGGCCTGTTTGACTCTGGAGTGAGGCAGAATGAGACTGTTTTCTAGGGAGTCTCACTCAGCTTCACCCTGGAGTCAGGTTGGGCCCTGATTCTGACACTATGCTGCGACTTCTCCTATCTCGGCGGGTCCGGTGTGGCCAGAGTCAGTGGTGGGTCCTGAACTCGCTGCTGGCTCCAGCCCACTCTGTAGAATGACTTTCCCCTTATTGGGCTTGTTAAGCCTGCCCAGTGTGTTTGCCAGCCAATTGAAGGAAGCAGGTCTGATTGTGAAGGAATAAGCAATATAACCTATTCAGAAAAATACACCATTCTGTGAAAGAATTCTGGCCTTATGACAAACTGGGTCTGGAAATCTAGAAACTTAACAATGAAAAAGCTGTGATAGCATTCTGGCTATTGAGATAAGATAAGTTGTTGACACTGAATCAATAACCTTATTGAAACAGAAGGTTAAAGGCTCCTGAAGTCTGAACCTTTGGGAACAAGACAGTAGTTACCCAGTACAAGGTGTTCTAATTTACACCTCATAAAGGAGCACATAAAAGTAACAAACATCTGCCTTCATAAAAATGATACCAAGTAAAACGCACCTGCTGTTAAACCATTTCTTTATGATAAATTTAGAACACCTAGAGAAGAGACATAGTTCTATAGTGCTACCAGCTGAGGTGACTAAGGACTGCAGGGGTCAGCAGAAAAATGAATAGAGATAATTAGCTTGCATCAGCAGAAAACCTTAAAGGAAACATCACTGGAAAAGGGTATAAATATTGAACTCTCAAATGGGATAATAGACTCGCTTAAAGGGGCAAAGCGATTCTCAGCTTCAGAGCTAGCTCTGTAAGTCTCCAACTCTTTGTACCTTGGGGATCAAGGTATTGTATTTGATTTTGGTGAATGTCCTGAATAAACTTTAAGAACTGTAAAACTGTAGCGAAGTTAAGATTTGAGAGTAAGAATCTCTGATAAGATTGTAAATCTTTTTCTTTTTGGAACTGTTAATGTTGTGATTGACTCACCAACTATAAATTATATGTCGGTTCTTTAATAAATCTATATATTTTTAGAATTGTCTCACATAATACTTCTGTATCAAACTCGCAAACTCTCTTCAGCAGCACTGACGCACTCTATTTCAAAGCTGTCCGGGTCCACAGTTCCATTTCATCCTTCGACTCATCCGACGCTTCAACAAAAAACTTTTTTTCTTCCTTTCTGATGTCAAGGATCGCAAGCTTCATCAACTCGTGGACACCAACGCCCCTCCAGAACCTTTTCCCCGTTACTTTCCTCTGATCCCATCCCTGCTTCCAATCTCACCCCCTGCCATGTTTTCACTATCCCCTCTGACCTTCCCCTCTCTGACCCTGAACGATCAGTCCTCAGCAAAGGCCTGAGCTTCATCCCCTTACGTCCCCATCTGAATGAATTTCGAGCTCAGAACGATGCTGAGCTCTTTTTCCGTTGCCTTCATCTTCGTGCCCACTTCTCTGGCCAGGAGTCTTCCCCCGCATGGCTGATCCTTTCTCCTGCTTTCTAAATTCTCGTTCTACTTGGACCCCTCCCTCTGGCCTATTACCCTCTCTAGATCTTTTCATTGCTAACTGCCGACTTGACATCGGCTGTCTCCATTTCTCTGCTCCCCTCTCTCACTCCAACCTACCTCCCTCTGAACTTGCAGCACTCCGTTCTCTCCAATCCAACCCTAACATTATCATTAAACCTGCTGATAAGGGTGGTGCTGTTGTTGTTTGGCGAACCGACCTCTACCATGTGGAAGCTGAACGCCAACTCTCCAACACCACCTCCTACCTCCGCCTGGACCATGACCCCACTAGCAAACATCAAGCCATTGTTTCCAAGTGTGTCACTGACCTCATCTCCTCTGGAGATCTTCCCTCCATGGCCGCCAACCTCATAGTCCCCCAACCCCGCACAGCCCGCTTCTACCTCCTTCCCAAGAGCCACAAACAGGACTGCCCTGGTAGACCCATCGCTTCAGCCTGTTCTTGCCCCATGGAACTTATCTCTTCCTATCTCGACTCTATTTTTTCTCCCCTTGTCCAGTCTCTTCCCACCTACATTCGCAACTCTTCCGACGCCCTCCGTCACTTTAACAGTTTCCAGTTTCCTGGCCCCAACCATCTCCTTTTCACTATGGACGTCCAATCCCTCTACACCTCCATCCCCCACCAGGACGGCCTTTGGGCGCTCCGTTTCTTCCTTGAACAGAGGCCCAACCAGTCCCCATCCACCACCACCCTCCTCCGCCTGGCTGAACTTGTTCTCACATTGAACAACTTCTCCTTTGACTCCACTCACTTCCTCCAAATTAAAGGTGTTGCTATGGGAACCCGCATGGGCCCTAGCTATGCCTGCCTGTTCATGCGATATGTGGAACATTCTTTGTTTCAGTCCTACTCAGGACGCCTCCCTCACCTCGTTTTTCAGTACATCGATGACTGTATTGGTGCCGTTTCCTGCTCTCGCCCTGAACTAGATAAGTTCATTCACTTTACTTCCAATTTCCACCCTTCCCTCACCTTCACATGGTCCATCTCCGACTCTTCCCTTCCCTCCCTTGACTTCTCCGTCTCCATTTCTGGCGATCGGCTTTCGACAAATATCCACTACAAGCCCACCGACTCCCACAGCTACCTGGACTACACTTCCTCCCACCCTGCTTCCTGTAAGGACTCTATTCCATTCTTCCAGTTTCTCCATCTCCGCCGCGTCTGTTCTTATGATGCCAACTTCCATACCAGTGCTTCCGACATGTCTTCCTTTTTCCTCAACTGAGGATTCCCCTCTACTGTGGTTGACACGGCCCTTGACCGTGTCCGTTCTATTTCCCGCACTTCTGCTCTCACCCCTTCCCCTTCCTCCCAGAACCACGATAGGGCTCCCCTTGTCCTCACCTTTCACCCCACCAGCCTCCACATTCAACAGATCATCCTCCGCCATTTCCGCCACCTCCAACGTGATCCCACCACCAAACACATCTTCCCCTCACCTCCCCTTTCAGCATTCCGAAGGGACCGCTCCCTCCGCGACACCCTGGTCCACTCCTCAATCACCCCTAACAGCCCTTCTCCTTCACCTGGCACCTTCCCGTGCAAGCGCAAGAGATGCAACACATGCCCTTTTACCTCCTCCCTTCCCACTGTCCAGGGCCCCAAACACCCCTTCCAGGTGAAACAGCGATTTACTTGTACTTCTTGCAATTTAATATACTGTATTCGCTGCTCACGATGCAGTCTCCTCTACATTGGGGAGACCAAACGCAGATTGGGCGACCGCTTTGCGGAACACCTCCGTTCAGTCCGTAAGGGTGACCCTGAGCTTCCGGTCGCCTGTCACTTTAATTCACCGCTTCACTCCCGCTCTGATCTCTCTGTCCTCGGCCTATTACATTGTTCGATTGGGCACTTTACAGCCTGCCGGACTCAACATTGAGTTCAACAATTTCAGATAATTATCCCTGCCCCCATTTTTCATGCAGTATGATTTTTGCCATTCCCATTTGCAACATTTTATCTTTCCTGCCTCTTACAAAAGTACAGGATGTTCTTTCAATTCCTTCCTCCCCTCCTAACCACCATCCCCGCCCCCCCACCCGTCTCTGCACCTGCTTAATATGTTACATCTCCAGCTTTTTCCAGTTCTGATGAAGGGTCCCAGACCTGAAACGTTAACTCTGTTTCTCTCTCCATGGATGCTGCCTGGCCTGCTGAGTATTTTCAACATTTTCTGTTGTTGTCGCAAACTCAATCTCTGTACACTCTTTGGTGAGGAGTTGCAGAATTCTGGGGGAGTTTTCCGGACCCTCATAAATATCCAGAATGTTACACTCTAGCTAAACTTGTTAAAAGTGCTATCTGGAGGATGGTAACATTTTCAGGTTGTTCCTTTCCTTTAGGGAGAGATAGTCCGGACCTTTAGACCCAATTAAGCGTCTTTAGGATTTGGTTACCTCAAACTTTAGTTGAAAGTGAACGTCTGAGGAATATGCCTGATCTATGGTAGCCCTAAAGGGGCTAGGACTAGTAATTATCCTTTCATGATGATGTCACTTGATGGTGACATCATCAGCCAGTTTCCTTAAAGGGACCATGCGCAAATTGATTTTAACAGTTCCGCTGTCAGTGTTTTACAGCATTGAGGTGCTACAAACACTGACAAGCACTGCACAGAGGGGCACGGCTGCACCCAGGCTCAACCACAACTCCCTCCATTGCACAGTGGGGCACGGCTGCACCCAGGCTCAACCACAACTCCCTCCATATGTGTGGTAAACCACTGTTATACCTGTCTGTACGTGTATGTGTATTCCACTAGGTACAGGTCTGGACATGCCTCGGCTGACTCCTCCCACTATTCCAGGTATATAAGTGACTACCTCCCAGTCCCTTAGTATTCTGGACGGGTCGACCACTCGAGACTAGACCTTCATTCTTTAGTTAATAAAAGCCTGGTTGTTACTCGCTTAACCTCAGTCTTTTGAGTAATTGATGGCGCATCAATATGCATATGGAGGGAGTCACAGCACGCAGGGAGGTTCTCTTCCCTTCCAATGGTCAGAAGAGACCTCCCCAGGACACCAACACAGCCTGGTTGCACATTGCACAAGAGGACACAAGCAGGGATGTCGTCAGGAGGACCAGGCTGCAGTGGCGCAAACCTTTCAATGTTCTCAGTAGATCACGAAACATTACTGCAAAGCCACACTCAACCTCATCATGCTGTGCCTCTCATCACATCCACATCACACTGCCTTCCCTACCCTACCCCTGCACATCCATACTCACACCAACTTACTTTGCACCTCCACCCATCCCTCTCTATCTATATTATCACTTCCCAATCTCACTAGCCATCCCTCACACACACCCTCATTCTAGTCCAATCATAGCAACTAACAACACACAAGGGTAGGCACTTGTGTCTTTTAGCCAATGTTCATGTGAAGTTTCTGTTAATGTGGTGTCAAACATTGAAACCTTTATTTTCAACACTTTGCGTTCTTGGACAGATCTGTGTGCACCTTTGGAAGTGGCTTAGAGAGTGGTGAGACATAACGGTGCACCCCGCAATGGTGATGAGTTTGAAAGGAATGGCTTGGGCATTGTAGGGATGCTTTATGGTGTTGGTGTGGGGTGGTGCCAACCTGGCGCATCATGTGGCTGCCAGGATGTACAGCACCAAGTGAAGTAAATCTGGCCATGGTGAGGCCATCTCTGGCCTCCCGGGCAGCAATGTGGTCGGATGCTGATGCCCTGTTTCCTGTGCAGCAGCAGTTGATTGCGGAGAAGGTTGGTGTTGTTGTTGGTGCTGCTGATGTACCTGGTGCTGATGGTGTTGGGTCTGATCATGGTGGGATTTTGAGGGCCAAGCTGAGAGAGTATAAAGGGCACCGATGCAGATGTAATAGATGGCAGGTGAACTTGAGATGACAGAAGCAATCTATCAATGGTGAGAGAGGTTGTTTCAATAAGGTGACACTGGATAGAGAGTTTTCTCCAAACAATTGCAACCTGCATAAAACTCAATCTGTCTTCCAAATGCAGTAAGCAACAGCTTCTGAGCTTGGAAAGTGAACAGCTGTGAGATGGGAGCTTTTATAGCACATTTGCAGCTTTCAAGTAAAGGGATGATTTCATGGTCATTCAACACCTGACCTCCTTACCTGATGTGATCCCTGAGCAGCGTGGACCCCGTGGGCGACCTTGTAAAATTTAAAGGTGAGCTCAAAATACTTTTTAAGTGGCTCATAACAAGGTCATAATAACTTAAATTGCCTCCCCGCTGCTGTGTGTCAGGTCTGTTCAGCATTGACTGACCCTACATCTGGGAAAGTCGCGTGGTGGTAGGATGACAGCGGGTTCCCGACCTGCTGTCAAAAAAACATTTTTCCACCCGACCCGCCACCTAACGCATCCGTTGACCACCTGAAAAACTTCCCCCCTATCATTATAGTGTAAATCCAGCCCAAAAGTAAGTTTATAAAGTATGCTGGTGGACCAGCAAATCAAACCAGTGTAAAATAGCTTCTTGGAGGGTTCTCTAGCTTTTGTGTGTATGGGTGTTAGATGAAGACCAGACTCCTTGGTTACTCTATTACTTTTGAATTGACGTGCACTTGAAACTGCTTTTCTTTGATATGAAAATGCCAGTTTAACTGCATTTTTAATTCTGCCCATATTTTAGTATGTGGGTTCAAGTCTCACTCCAGAGACTTGAGCACAAAAATCTAGGCTGACACTTCAGTGCAGTGCTGACGGAGTGCTGCACTATTGGAGGTGCCGTCTTTTGGATGAGATGTTAATCCGAGGCCTCATCTGCTCTCTCAGGTGGACGTAAAAGAACCCATCGCACTATTTCGAAGAAGAGCAGGGGAGTTATCCCTGGTGTCCTAGCCAATATTTATCCCTCGATCAACATTACTGAAACAGATTATCTGGTCATTATCACATTGCTGTTTGTGGGAGCTTGCTGTGCGCAAATTGACTGCTGTGTTTCCTACATTACAACAGTGACTACACTTCAAAAAGTATTTCATTGGGATGTCTGGTGGTCGTGAAAGACGCTATATAAATTTAAGTCTTTATTTTTTTTGTAAAATGAGGATACATAAGAAGGCAAATAAGAAATTGAAAGGGCAACAGTGAGCCCCAGGTACTGCTTGATATATCTTAAATGTTACCAGAAATTGCAATTATTCATAAATATTTAATATTTTATATCTATTGTTTCAGACAGATTGGTCAACAGATAAATAATAAATAATAGACAAATAAATGGATAGTAAGATTGATTTTTATCTCTAAAAATGTTTGCAGCAAAAACAATGATTTCTGAATGAGGCACGTCATTATTAATGTGCAAATCAGCCAGCAACTTGTGGCGAGGAAGAGATGCCCCGTGAACTGTGAATTGCCACATGTTGCTGGCCGATTTGTGCTGCTCCGCCGTTATCCTCTCAAAAAACGCATCACACGCTTAACTTCCCCGGGATTTTCATGACATTGCTGCATTTGCATATTAATTGCTCATTAAACGTCCCACAGAAAGTTAAGTCTAGTAATTAACAGCGTAAGCACTCTTTTAACGACATGATAATTGTTAATGACTGCCAATGAACCTCTCTTGCCTAAAAAGTGAACAATTATAAGTGTGGAGTCTCATTCCTTCAGGTTGTTAAATTGATTTAGGAGATTTAAAAAATGTAATATTTTAAATGTTTTAATTTTTTCTTACATTTCCTTTCTGTCTCTTTTTTCTGTCTCTCTTAATACAATATTTCTTTCTCTTTCTTTATTTCTGTTTCTGTACCTAATTTGACATTGAATTCACCCACTTTAATTTACCCTCTTTCTCAGTCCTTCCTCTGTTTATTTCTCAATCTTTCAATCTCATTGGTTAGGGAGATACACTGTTGGTTCCATTACTCACCAAGGTCCCAGATGCCATGTTGCATTCACTGCGCTGATATCAGCTCGCACTTCCAGTAACATTGTGGGCAAAATTGTTAAAAGCTAAACATGCACAAACAAGTCTAACTAATGGGGCATGCCATGAGTTTCCCTGCTCTTGCAAAATCTGGCCCATCATATTCTAGGTGACTTATTGTTACTTAGAGCTGTTTCAAATCTTTGTGCAATCAGAGAATGTATGCTACAATCATTGAAATGTAAATTAATGTACACTAATGATTTGATGAACAGAATAGAAGGGTATTAGAGGATTTTTATATGTCAGTCACTATCTTACATATATGTAAAGATGCATTGCCAGCAGAGGCTTCTGGCTTACAATATGAAAAGATATCTTGGTAAAGTGATCCTACTGCAAATTTATAACCATATATTTTTAACAGTTTCAAACATGTGCTTTGCATTGAAAAACAAATTAAAGTTTAATGTAGCTCATAAATGGAATTATAGTAAACCTTGCAGTGAGCTTCCATGGTATACCTTATTTACTATTCCGCTCTGGTTGCTCTTTGGTTGCTAGCATTTTAGGAGTTAGAGCCAAACATTCCTGATGAGCTTTTCCACTTGATAACACTTCATTGTAATACCGAAATCTGACTGGTTGAAGGGTATAATTTCCAATTGACGAGTATTAAGCTGAATTGATGGCACTTCAGTGATGTCATAATGCCAGTGTTGAGTGATATTAAATTTAACTCCAAGTAAGCAAGGTTAAATACAAATTAAACTGTCTAAAAATGTAATAGTGCTTCAAGGTGTGATTAAACAGTGATAATAGGCCACCTGTGCAGTACCTTGCAAAACCGAGGTTTAACTGACTTGATTCACAAACTGGACCTTTGGCCTAACCTGTCTCCAACTGCAGAAGACATTATTGCCCTTTTCATATTTACTGTCTGTGCAGCATTTAATTGAATGAAATGTGTGATATACAGAAAAAAAGATTTTAGTCACCATTTTACAAAGCAGAGTCTGCCTGCTAATCGGGTTTCCTGGCACTTGCTGGTAGAAGTGATTTTCTGTGTCAGGAACTGGTCAGATATGTGCGCATGGTGAAGTCAATATGCTAGTCATAAATAAAAGGCAGAAAAGCTGCAAGTACAAAGGAAATACCTTTTCAGACTAACTTTTATGTAGAGCTTTCCAAACCTCCAAGGTCTATTCGTGTGGTAATAAAATGAATGTCAAGCAACTGCCTTCGATTGTAGGCATTTGTGGTTTATCCTCATAGTACAAAGAGCATTCCTCCCATTTTTTTCTAGAGATTACTTAGCTTGCTTTACATGCACCTGCAGTCCATTTTCAATTTAAGCAGAATTTATTCAAAATGTTTTAAACATTGTCCACTCTCTTTTGTTGTCTGTGACTCATCAGCTTGTTTATATATGACATCTAGATGAAGGTCATATGCTCATTTAAGTTTTGTATTTTGATCCAGCTTTACATTGGTGCAAAATGAATAGTGTAGTATGGGTGTAAAAGTACCTGAACTGAATATAGGCAGTAGACATGAGACTGCTTCTAGGAAGCATTCTTACACCACTTTAGCTTCATATCCACTGCATTGCGTCTGCCGCAAATGTGAAGAGAAGTTTAAAAGGTTCCTTCTGTGCTTACATACACAGAGCTTAATTTCCCCTGGCCAGAGAGGGGTGTGGAGCAAGTATGATAATTCCGATCAGTCTGAGCAGGTACCAGTTTCAACTGTAACATTGCTGTTAATTATCTTCCTCTAGCCACAGACCTCTAACTAAGCAAATGTATAAAGAACTGCAGAGTCCTGTACACCAGTAATGTTGATATTTTATGTCTCACCCAGCAAAAGGCCTGGGGCCTCCTTATGCAATACTATATATGGCTAGTGATAACTCTATACATTTTTTTCCTGAAGTAAGTGGCTAGTTATGATCTGATAATGCTTTTCCAAATGCAGTAAGTAGGCTGGAGGGAGCTGTAACCCCAAAATGAAGGAGAGCATTACTATCATGTTGATCCTGTCTACATTTCATGCATTTGATGTCTGTGGAAATCAGCTGCCTGCAATTTTGCTCTCTCTTTTTCCCCTATAAGTTTATTTATAAAAACAAAAAGGAATTCAGACGTTATTTCCTCCATCTGAGAATTCCAATAAATGATGGTTTCCTTTCTATTCTGCAAAAATGGTAGGAACTTCCTCCCCATTTGTACTGTTCCCATAGATTAATAACTGGTATCATTTTATGAAAGAGTTCCCTGCTGGATCCTATAATCTTTTATCATGAAAGATACTTTTTTGCCTTTATTTCTGTACTTATCAAATATATTCTTTTAGACTTCTACTAATGAGACACTGTCACACAATCTGAGCAATATTCATGAATTTTTGGAACATGAACCAACTCAAATGGTATCCTGGGATCATGTCCAAAATCAAATGCTCTCTGAAAATAAACCCTGCACTGCCATCCTCAGTAAAAACTGAAATATGGCAATTTTGTGGCCTATTACTGAAGATGTTAAAATGGAGATTGAATAAACTGTAAAATACTCTTTAGGGTATATTATTGAGAACACATTATTGAATGTTCTAGTGTCATCATATATTTTGAGGATAAATCAAATTGAAATCCGTAGGGCTTTTCTCTTGGAACTTTAGATGGCCTAATGTGATCCTGCAGGACAAATTATACATTCAACAAGGAACTTGAATGCAGTGATGTGCACAAAATAGATTAGCCTGTTGATCCAGTTATGGCTCATTAGGTACAATTATATATAGCACATTAAATGAAATGATTTCCACAATTATTATATTGTCATCAAAAGAATATACTTAGCAACATTGGAGAATATTGTTTATATCAATAGTAATTTACTAGTTTAGGATGCTTGCACTCTTTACTCTATGACTATTACAAGTTTCGGGTCATCCTTAAATATTCTTTCGGATGCCTGGCCAATCCAGTAAGCCTCTTGACCATCATGTGTTCAGAATTGTGCCTGTGCTGCTATATATGATAGCATGCACCAAGGGTATAACAATAGGGCCCCCTTGTAATCTGAACTGGATGTTGTATTTTTCCCTCATGTGCATTTCTCCAATCTTTGCAAAGGTGGACTGTAACACTTTGTAAGACAAGGGCAGATGCAAATTATTAAGTGTGCTTTAATTTACAGACAGCAAGTCCATGTACAGAGCACCATGCAAATCAAATTCCCCTTCCTTCCCTTAGTCTCACTTCTCTCTGTGAAAAATGGAATGAAATAATAAACCAAGTTACCTATTCCTTTTTATGCTGGCTTACTTATTTTTGGAATTACCTTTCTTTCTAGACTGCAAGAACTGACCTCTTGCATTTTTGCTTCCAGCTCTGGGCCTCATGTGTACACCTCACAGGCTCTTGCTTAAAGCCTGACTGCCCATGTGACCATTCTCTGTCTCTCCAGCCAGGTGGGTTGTGATGCTGACTTCTTCCCTAGTCAGTGGGCCTACCAATAAAACTAGCTATCTCTCCTCTCACATCTGAGTAATCTAGTTGAATCTTTTGAGGAGGCCACTGCATGGTGAATAGGGGAGTCTCTATGGATGTTGTCTATATGGACTTACAGAAGTCATTTGATAAGGTTCTGAACAAGAGATTATTAGCAAAAATGAGAACATATGGAATTGAAGGATCACCTTGTGACATGGGTTGGTAATTGGTTGAGAAGTAGGAGACAGAGTAGGAATAAAGGGAATGTTCTCTGATTGGCAGGCTGTGACAAGTAATGTTCCCCAGGGTTCTGTACTGAGGCCTCAGCTTTTCACCATATATATTAATGACTTTGATGAAGCAATAGAGATTGTATATCCAAGTTTGCAGATGACACTATGTTAGGAGGCACAGTGAGCTGTGTAGATGGGAGCAGAAAGTTGCAAAGGGACATAGACGGACTAATTGAATGGGAAACACTATGGCAGATGGAATTCAACGTGGGGAAATGTAAGGTTATGCACTTTGGATCTGAGAAAGACAAATTGGAATATTTTGTTAATGGTGAGAGACTGGAATCTGTGGAGCAAAAGGATTTAGGTGTCCATGTACACAAATCACTAAAAGCTAGGGCACAGGCAGAAAAAAGTAATCAAAAAGGTTCATGGAATGTTGGCCTTCACCTTAAGGGAATTAATTGCTTCAGTTGTACAGAGCCTTGGCTGACATCACCTGCAGTACTGCACTCAGTTTTGAGCACCGCACCTCAAGAAAGATGTATCGGCCTTGGGAGTCTAGAACTAGGGGTCATAATTCTACCCATACAGACATAATCTGTATGGGTAGAATTGAGAAATACTAAGGGGAAAAAAACATTAGTGGGAGTGGTATATAGACCTCCAAACAGTAAGGCGGAGGTTGGGGATGGCATTAAAAGGGAAATTAAAGAAGCGTGCAATAAGAGCACAGCAGTCATCATGGGTGACTTTAATCTACATATAGATTGGGCCAACCAAATTAGTAACAATACTGTGGAGGAGGAATTCCTGGAGTGTTTACGGGATGGTTTCCTGGACCAATATGTCGAGGAACCAACCAGAGATCAGGCCATCTTAGACTGGGTATTATGTAACGAGAAAGGAATAATTAGCAATCTTGTTGTACGAGGCCCCTTGGGTGGGAGCGATCATAATATGATCGAATTCTTCATTAAGATGGAGAATGAAGTAGTTGACTCAGAGACAAGGGTTCTCAATTTAAATAAAGGAAACTACGATGGTCTGAGGAGCGAGTTGGGTAGGATTGATTGGGGAATGGCACTCAAAGGGTTGACAGTGGATAGGCAATGGCAAACATTCAAAGACCGAATGGATGAGCTACAGAATTTGTTCATCCCAGTTTGGCATTAAAATAAAACAAAAAAGGTGACTCAACCGTGGCTAACAAGGGAAATTAGGTATAGCATAAGATCCAAGGAGAGGACATATAAATTGGCTAGAAAAAGCAATAATCCTGAGGATTGGGAGCAGTTTAGGAGTCAACAAAGGAGGACAAAGGGATTAATTAAGAAAGGGAAAATAGAATATGAGAGTAAGCTAACAGGGAACATAAAAACTGACTGTAAAAGCTTTTATAGATATGTGAAGAGAAAAAGATTGGTGAAGTCAAGCGTAGGTCCCTTACAGTCAGAATCAGGGGAATTTATAATGGGAAACAAGGAAATGGCAGACCAACTAAATACATATTTTGGTTCTGTCTTCACAAAGGAGGACACAAATAACCTCCCAGAGATGTCGGGGAACATAGGGTCTGATGAAAGGGAGGAACTGAAAGAAATCAGTATTTGTAGGGAAATGGTGTTAGGAAAATTGATGGGACTGAAAGCCAATAAATCCCCAGAGCCTGATGGTCTACATCCCAGGGTACTTAAGGAAGTGACCCTAGAGATAGTAGATGCATTGCTGGTCATCTTCCAGAACTCGATAGACTCTGGAACGGTACCCATGGATTGGAGGGTAGCTAATGTTACCCCACTATTCAAAAAAGGTGGTAGGGAAAAAGCGGGGAATTATAGACCAGTAAGCCTGACATCGGTAGTGGGGAAAATGCTGGAGTCTATTATAAAAGATGTAATAGCAGAGCACTTGGAAAGCAGTGATAGGATCGGACAAAGTCAACATGGATTTACAAAAGGTAAATCATGCTTGACTAATCTACTGGAATTTTTTGAGGATGTAACTGGTAAAATAGATAAGGGAGAACCAGTGGATGTGGTGTATTTGGACTTTTAGAAGGCTTCCGATAAGGTCCCCAATAAGAGATTAGCATGCGAAATTAAGGCACATGGGATTGGGGGCAAGGTATTGACTTGGATAGAGAACTGGTTGGCAGACAGAAAGCAAAGAGTTGGAATAAATGGGTCATTTTCCGAGTGGCAGGCAGTGACTAGTGGGGTACCGCAAGGATCGGTCCTAGGACCCCAGCTGTTCACAATATATATTAATGATCTGGACGAGGGAATTGGATGTAATATCTCCAAATGTGCAGACGACACAAAGCTGGGTGGGAGGGTAAGCTGTGAGGAGGATGTCGTGAAACCCCAGTACGATTTGGACAGGTTGGGTGATTGGGCAGAAACATGGCAAATGCACTATAATGTGGATAAATGTGAGGTTATCCACTTTGGTGGCAAAAACAGGAAGGCAGATTATTATTTGAATGGCAATAGATTGGGAGAAGGGGAAGTGCAAAGAGACCTGGGTGTTATTGTGCACCAGTCGCTGAAGGTAAGCATGCAGGTGCAGCAGGTGGTTAAGAAGGCAAATGGTATGTTGGCCTTCGTAGCAAGAGGGTTCGAGTACAGGAACAAGGATGTCTTGCTACAGTTGTACAGGGCCTTGGTAAGACCACACCTTGAGTATTGTGTGCAGTTTTGGTCACCTTACCTGAGGAAGGACGTTCTTGCCATGGAGGGAGTGCAGTGAAGATTCACCAGGCTGATACCTGGGATGGCAGGAATGACGTATGAGGAGAGATTGTGTCGATTGGGCTTATACTCACTGGAGTTTAGAAGATTGAGAGGGAATCTCATCGAAACCTATAAAATTCTGTCAGGTCTGGACAGACTAGATGCAGGAAGGATGTTTATGATGGCCGGGGAGTCCAGAACCAGGGCTCATAGTCTAAGGATAAGGGGTAAGCCATTTAGGACTGAAATGAGGAGGAACTTCTTCACCCAGAGAGTGGTGAACCTGTGGAATTCTCTGCCACAGAGGGCGGTGGAGGCCAGTTCATTAAATATATTCAAGAAAGAGTTGGATATATTTCTTGAGGCTAAAGGGATCAAGGGATATGGGGAGAAGGCAGGGACAGGGTACTGAATTTGGATGATCAGCCATGATCTCATTGAATGGCGGAGCAGGCTCGAAGGGCCGAATGGCCTACTCCTGCTCCTATCTTCTATGTCTCTATGTTTCTATGTTTCTATGTAATAAGGGGTTGGTCATTTAGGACTGAGATGAGGAGAAATCTCTTCACTCAAAGGGTTGTGAATCTTTGGAATTCTCTACCCTAGAAAGCTGTGGACACTCAGTCATTGAGTATATTCAGACTGGATTTTCCGGGGGGTTAGCAGGCATGATTGGTGGCGGGTCAGGTGGGAAAGGTTTTTTTTCCCTAGTGGGTTGGGACCCAGCTGTGACCCGCCACCATGCACCTTTCCCCGATGTCGGGTCTGTGAGCGCTGAGCAGACCCGACACACAGCGGCAGTTCACAGCAGGGGACGCAATTCAAGTAATTAGTGGCTTGTTTAGAGCTGCTTAAAAATGAATTTCAGCTCACCTTCTGCATTTGACAGCTCGGCCACGGAGTCAATGCTGGTCATGGACCACATCTGTGAAGCTGAGGCGGGAGGTCAGTGGCCATTGGATCAGCTGTTGAGTTGAAAGCTTAAAATGTACAGTAAAAACTCCCACCTTACAGAGATATCTTCCTTTAGCCACAAACTCTTCCTCACTGCATTTCCATAACAGATTCACCATGCTGCAAGTCTTTACACAAGTCTCCATCCAGTCTGACCTGCATTACCTCTCTCACCATTGACAAATCACTTCTGTCATCTCTACTTCACCTACCATCTATTCCATCAACATGGGTGCCTTTTATACTCTCTCACCTTGGTCCTCAGTATCCCACCATGATCAGCCCCAACACCAGCAGCACCAGGCACACCAGCAGCACCAACAGCAACACCAACCTTCTCTGCAAACACCTGGGGCTGGATTTTCATTCAGGAGTCGGGTAGGAGGTGGGACTACAACTTTTGGGGTTGTAGTCCCGCCTCCATTGAGATGTGGCCAATCTACACAATTTTAACTTGATTGACCTTGCTGAGCCCGCCCAGCGGGCTCAGCAGGCCAATTAAGGGCCATGCGGCAACAGGTGATGTCACAGACTGAAATTTCATCTGTCAAGAGGTTTTGACAGATGAAATATCAGCGTTTCACAGCTGTTTGAAGCTGTCTTACTTCTAACATGAGTACATCTCCTCAGACTCAGTTAGAAATCTCTCCTGCACAGAAAGCTGAAGGCTGTCACTTTTGACAGTTCGCAGCCATTCTGCTTTCTGTGCCGGTGAGATGAGGGACTCCCAAGACCTAAAGGAAGGAAGGCTGAAAAGGTAAGAAAAGGTCATTTTAACTTCTTTAAACACTTTAGACACACCAAACACACTTACCTTTGCACTCATGCACATATCACTCACCTGAACACTGAAATCTCGACCCCTCCAAGCCCTTCATCCCGACGGTCCACCTCCTCTAACTTGGCGTGGTTTGGAGCCATCGGGAATCCCACACTTCAACCTTAAAAATAGGGATTAGGCTAAAAACTGCCTGTTAACTACCTGTTAACAGGCAGTTAATTGGCACTAATCACTTCCCACCTCAGGTAGGCGGGTCCCAGTGCGGGGCAGGTACCCGCCTCCTTTGAAACTGGCATGGAGGCGGGTTGGGTGCGGGATGGGGTCGGGACCCCTGATTTTGGGATTTTATCACTCCACACGCCTCCAATCCCGACTCCATGGCCCAATGAAAATCCTGCCCAAGATGCTGCACAGGACAGAGGGCATCAGCACCCGAGCACGTTGCTGCCTGGGAGGCCAGGGGTGGCCTCAGCATGACCAGATTTACTTCACTTGATGCTGTACACCCTGGCTGCCACGTGAGGTGCCAGGTTGGCATTACCCCACACCAACACCATAAAGCATCCCTACATTGCCCAAGCCATTCCTTTCAAAGTCATCACCATTGCAAGGGGGCGGGGTACGATTATGTCTCACCATTCATTGCAACTCACTAAGCCACTTCCAAAGGTGCAAACAAATCTGTCCAAGAACAGAAACTTTACATAACATAGCATAAAACACTGTGATCTACCCTTGTGTGTTGTTAGTTGGTATGATGGCAGTAGGATGAGGGTGAGTGTGAGGGATGGCTACTGAGATGGGGATGTGATAATGTAGATAGAGAGGGATGGGTGGAGGTGCAAGGTGAGTTGGTGTGAGTAAGGATGTGCAGGAGTAGGGTAGGGAAGGCAGAGTGATGGGAATGTGATGAGAGACACAGCAGGATAAGGTTGAATGTGGCTTTGTACTAATGTTTCATGATCTACTGAGATCATTGAAAGGTTTGCGGCACTGCACCCAGGTCCTCCTGACGACATCCCTGCTTGTGCCCTCCTGTGCAATGTGCAACCAGGCTGTGTTGATCTCCTGGGGAGGTCCCTTCCTCCCATGGGAAATGACGAGGACCCCCCTGCATGCTGTGATTCCCTCCATACGCATATCGAGGGAGTCATGGGAGAGCCTGGGTGCAGCCGTGCACCTCTGTGCAGTGCTTGTCAGTGTTTGCAGCATCTCAATGTCAAAATAAAGTTGGCCATGGTACCTTTAAGGAAACCGGCTGATGACACGTCATCAAATGACATCACCAGATCCGCTTCCTCTAAATGCGTTGGGCGGGCTCAACAAGCCCAATCTAGGGAAATTCATTTCAGAGGCCGGGATGGAGACAGCAGTGGGGTCGGAACCCACCACTGATGTTGCCTGCCATGAACCTGACAAGGTTAGTAAAATCGTGGCCTTCAAGACAGAGACCGATAGATTTTTTTGGATATTAAGGGAATCAAAGGACATGGGACAGTGTTGGAAAGTGGAGATGAGGTAGAAGATGAGCCATGATCTTATGGAAGGGCGGAACAGGCTCGAAATGCCGAATGGCCTACTCCTGCTCCTATTGCTTATGTTCTTATGAGAGGGTACAGCACAGATTCACCAGAATGATAGCCGAGCTTAAAGGGTTAAATTATGAGGACAGGTTGCATAAACTTGGCTTGTATTCCCCTGTGTTTAGAAAGTTAAGGGGTGATCTAATCATGGCATTTAAAATGATAAAGGGATTCGATAGGATAAATAGAGAGAAACTATTTCCTCTGGTTGGGAAAATCAAGAACAAGGGGGAATAATCTTAAAATTAGAGCTAGGCCATATAGGAGCAAAATCAGGAAGTAGTTTTTCACACAACACAGAATCACAGAAACCCCACAGTGCAGATAGAGGCCATTTCGGCCCATCGAGCCTGCACCGACACATATCCCACCCGATCCCCATAACCCCTACACCAACACATATCCCACCCTATCCCCGTAACCCCACGTATTTAATCCCCCTAACACTAAGGGTCAATTTTATCATAGCCAATCATCCTAACAACAGCTAGTGAAAATCTGGTATTCTATGCCCAAGTGAACATAGGAACATAGGAACAGGAGGAGGCCATTCCGCCCCTTGAGCCTGTTCCACCATTCAGTGAGATCATGGCTGATTGGCAACCTAACTCCATATACCCGCCTTTGGCCCATATCCCTTAATACCTTTGGTTAACAAAAATCTATCAATCTCAGATTTAAAATTAACAATTGATCTATTATCAATTGCTATTTGTGGAAGAGAGTTCCAAACTTCTACCACCCTTTGTGTGTAGAAGGGTTTCCTAATTTCACTCCTGAAAGGTCTGACTCTAATTTTTGACTATGTCCCCTAGCCCTAGAATCCCCAACCAGCGGACATAGTTTCTCTCTATCTACCCTCTCTGTTCCCCTTAATAGCTTGAAAACTCTGATCAAATCACCCCTTAACCTTCTAAATTCTAGGGAATATAACCCTAATTTGTGTAATCTCACCTTGTAATTTAACCCTTGGAGTCCGGGTATCATTCTGGTAAACCTATGCTGCACTCCCTCCAAGGCCAATTCCTAAGGTGTGGTGCCCAGAACTGCTCACAGTACTCCAAGTTTGGTCTAACCAGGGTTTTGTATAGCTGTATCATAATTTCTACCCCCTTGTATTCTAGTCCTCCAGATATAAAGGCCAGCATTCCATTAGCCGTTTTGATTATTTTCTGTACCTGTTCATGACATTTTAATGATCTATGTACCTGGACCCCCAAGTCTCTTTGGACCTCCACTGTTTTTAGCTTTTCACCATGTAGCTAGTACCCTGTTCTACTTTTTTTAGGTCCAAAACCTCACATTTGCCTACATTTAAATCAATTTGCCACAGTTTTGCCCAATCACTTAATCTATCAATACCCCTTTATAATTTTATGCTTTCATCTACACTGCCTACAGTGCCACCTATCTTTGTGTCATCAGCAAATTTGGATATGTGGCTTTCTATCTCATCATATAAGTCATTAATAAATATGGTGATTAGTTGAGGCCCCAACACAGATCCCTGCGGGACACCACTAGTCACATCCTGCCAATTAGAATATCTGCCCATTATCCCTACTGTCTGTCTCCTGCCACTCAGCCAATTTCCTAACCAGGTCAATAATTTGCCTTCAATTCCATGGGCTTCAACCTTAGTTAACAATTGAAATTAATAGATTTTTGTTATGTAAGGGTATCAAGGGATATGGAACAAAGGGGGGTTAATGGAAATGAAGTACATGATAAAATTGAATGACGGAAAAGGCTCAAGGGGCTGAATGGTCTACTCCTGTTCCTATCTTCCTCATGGGGTGTAAATTAAAAAAATTGCTGTCCTCCAAAGGAATGGGGATCATCCTGGCTAAAGGGCCTGGATGACAAAATTAACCCTCATTCTAGCAATTTAGAATAGACTGTGAGCTGTGACATTCCACAAACTGGCTCATCTGGCTTTAATAAACATGTCCAATGTCCACAGCTTGCAGCTTTTTAAAAGAAAACTCTGTGAATTTACTTTGTTCTAAAACATAACCCCTAAACATCCATGATGAAAAAAAATGATCAAAATTTCAAAATGCAATAATGAGTTTTAGCCAAGCTCGGCAAGTTAGACCTGAAAAATAACAAAATAACATGTGTAATGTTGACAAAAGGGAGTGAACTGCAATATTTATCGTGAAACAAAATTGCCTTATTATATACGCCTAACAGAACACACTGTAAGGGTTCTGATTGAAATAAGTTTTAGTGGTCTTAGCATTGTTTCTACTGGGCACAGAACAAAACTGTCCAAATTGTATTTCAGATTTAACTGTTCTTCTCCAATATGTCATTAGTTGGAATGACATTGAAATATGTAAGGACAAAATCTAACCCATGACATCCCTAGTCAAACAGTCCATCAAAAATGAATAAAAGAAAAAGGTTTGAAAACCTATCTACTTAACAGGTAGCCATGACAACCTAAATTACTGGCAAGAAATATTTAAATAATTCAGAAAAGCAATATCTCATTTAATAAAAATGTAATACTAAAGCTCTGAATATGTGCCTTTTTATTGTTCATATATATTCTCAATGCACTGTTAAGCCATTGTAATCATGATTGAATTTCAGTGGAGATAGTTTAGCTTTGCTGAGGTTATGTGACTCCATTTGGCTTAATTCAACTCAATGGAAGACATCAAGCAGTCCTAAAATTCAATTTTACCTTACAATCAACTGATATCACTTGTACCACAGTCCCTAATTTCTTATTACACATCCTAACATTCAAACATCTAATATATCAATTCTAGCACTGCTCATCTCTTCCATGACTAAAAGAAGCTTATAAGCAAAGTAAAATATACAATGGCCCAGATTTTGCGGTCAGCGGCAAAGTGATGGCACTCGCCGCTGACCTCGAAGAAAGCTGCCCACAAAGATTTAGCGATCTCCGTGGTGAAAACTTTAGCTTTCTCAATGTTAATTTGATTGTAGCACTGTCAAAAGGGGATCTCCAGTGTACAGCAGCAGTGATGTCATCAAGCTGTCAAAGCAGCCAATCACATTGAAGAATTCTCACAGACAGCAAACCAGGAAATAAAAGTCATTTACTTTTATTTTTTTTTACAGAGAGCAAAATAAAAATTGGGACATACACATGTGGTTAAGGTAGAAGCTGAAATATCATAAACAAACTTTAAAAAAATATATATATATATTTTTCATTATTTTAAAAATCTAGTAATTTCTATCATAATGGAGAAATTTGACATTCCACAATTTTAAAATTGTTTTTTCAGGGCCAGGACAGTGGTTTAGCAGTCAATATGTCATTAAAAACCCAATTATACCTCTTTCTACAAGGCTTAACTTTTTATGGATTTTAACAGCGATATCAGAGAGGAAAAGGGGAAGTTTTTGTCAGTTCAAGTGATTTCAGTGATTGCCGGCTCTGAGGAGTTCCACAGCACAGCCTGTGTTGGAACAGGGAATGACTGACCGCAACTTCAGGATTTCCACGTTTAACTGCGCATGCGTTAAATCCTGAAGTTATGGTCAGTTTCAGAGGGGTGCTGATGACAAATGCTGACAGTTTCACTATCATTACCACTGCAAAATCTGAGCCCATGAGGAGAAAATTGACTCGCGCCCCCCTTGGGGGCGCTACTTTTATCACCCTGAAAAGGTTAGCACCCCCATTCCCAAAATTCAATGGTAGCGCCCCAAGCAGGAGGCAGGGCACTCTGGAAGCACTCCCTCTTCCTCTTGGAGTGCTCGGGGATTGATTGGGGAATGGCACTCAAAGGGTTGACGGTGGATAGGCAATGGCAAACATTCAAAGACCGAATGGATGAACTACAAAATTTGTTCATCCCAGTTTGGCATAAAAATAAAACAAAAAAGGTGACCCAACCGTGGCTAACAAGGGAAATTAGGGATAGCATAAGGTCCAAGGAGAGGGCATATAAATTGGCCAGAAAAAGCAATAATCCTGAGGATTGGGAGCAGTTTAGGATTCAACAAAGGAGAACAAAGGGATTTATTAAGAAAGGGAAAATAGAATATGAGAGTAAGCTTGCAAGGAACATAAAAACTGACTGTAAAAGCTTTTATAGATATGTGAAGAGAAAAAGATTGGTGAAGTCAAGCGTAGGTCCCTTGCAGTCAGAATCGGGGGAATTTATAATGGGGAACAAAGAAATGGCTGACCAACTAAATACATATTTTGGTTCTGTCTTCACAAAGGAGGACACAAATAACCTCCCAGAGATGCCGGGGAACATAGGGTCTGATGAAAGGGTGGAACTGAAAGAAATCAGTATTTGTAGGGAAATGGTGTTAGGAAAATTGATGGGACTGAAGGCCGATAAATCCCCAGGGCCTGATAATCTACATCCCAGGGTACTTAAGGAAGTGGCCCTAGAAATAGTAGATGCATTGCTGGTCATCTTCCAGAACTCGATAGACTCTGGAACGGTACCCATGGATTGGCGGGTAGCTAATGTTACCCCACTATTCAAAAAAGGTGGTAGAGAAAAGGCGGGGAATTATAAACCGGTAAGCTTGACATCGGTAGTGGGGAAAACGCTAGAGTCCATTATAAAAGATGTAATAGCAGAGCACTTGGAAAGCAGTGACTGGATCGGACAAAGTCAACATGGATTTACAAAAGGTAAATCATGCTTGACTAATCTACTGGAATTTTTGAGGATGTAACTGGTAAAATAGATAAGGGAGAACCAGCGGATGTGGTGTATTTGAACTTTCAGAAGGCTTTTGATAAGGTCCCAAATAAGAGATTAGCGTGCAAAATTAAGGCACGTGGGATTGGGGGCAAGGTATTGACTTGGATAGAGAACTGGTTGGCGGACAGAAAGCAAAGAGTTGGAATAAACGGGTCATTTTCCGAGTGGCAGGCAGTGACTAGTCGGGTACCGCAAGGATCGGTCCGAGGACCCCAGCTGTTCACAATATATATTAATGATCTGGACGAGGGCATTGGATGTATTATCTCCAAATTTGCAGACGACACAAAGCTGGGTGGGAGGATAAGCTGTGAGGAGGATGTCGTGAAACTCCAGTACGATTTGGACAGGTTGGGTGACTGGGCAGAAACATGGCAAATGCACTATAATGTGGATAAATGTGAGGTTATCCACGTTGATGGCAAAAACAGGAAGGCAGATTATTATTTGAATGGCAATAGATTGGGAGAAGGGGAAGTGCAAAGAGACCTGGGTGTTCTTGTGCACCAGTCGCTGAAGGTAAGCATGCAGGTGCAGCAGGCGGTTAAGAAGGCAAATGGTATGTTGGCCTTCGTAGCAAGAGGGTTCGAGTACAAGAACAAGGATGTCTTGCTACAGTTGTACAGGGCCTTGGTGAGACCACACCTTGAATATAGTGTGCAGTTTTGGTCGCCTTACCTGAGGACGGACGTTCTTGCCATGGAAGGAGTGCAGCGAAGATTCACCAGGCTGATACCTGGGATGGCAGGAATGACATATGAGGAGAGATTGTGTTGATTGGGCTTATACTCACTGGAGTTTAGAAGATTGAGAGGGGATCTCATCGAAACCTATAAAATTCTGTCAGGCCTGGACAGACTAGATGCAGGAAGGATGTTTCTGATGGCCGGGGAGTCCAGAACCAGGGGTCATAGTCTAAGGATAAGGGGTAAGCCATTTCGGACTGAAATGAGAAGGAATTTCTTCACCCAGAGAGTGGTGAACCTGTGGAATTCTCTGCCACAGAGGGCGGTGGAGGCCAGTTCATTAAGTATATTCAAGAAAGAGTTGGATATATTTCTTGAGGCTAAACGGATCAAGGGATATGGGGAGAAGGCAGAGACAGGGTACTGAATTTGAATGATCAGCCATGATCTCATTGAATGGCGTAGCAGGCTCAAAGGGCCGAATGGCCTACTCCTGCTCCTATCTTCTATGTTTCTATGTTTCTATGTTTCCCATTGAATATCACGGCGCTACATGCAGGTACTGCAGGCCTCCCTACCCTGATTAAAGTGGAGGGGCCTAGCGCAGTGCGCACTGGGGCCCTGCTGGACCACCGGGAGCAGGGTGTCGGCAAAAGAGCCCGGCACTCAAGAGGAGTGCCGGGCTGACCGATCACGGCCGGCACCCTGCAGGAGGAGGCCAGAGGGGGCAGGTGCTGGCAGGCTGCCCAAAAGAATGGCCGCCCAACACCTGCCTTTAATTATCGCCACCGCGGCCGCAAAACGCCACCCTGACCCTGTCAGACATAGCGTCTGGCGGTAGGTCAGGGAGTGCGAGCCACGTTTGCGGCCAGGGCGCGAGCAGGGTGCTGTGCAGGAAATTACCTCATTGCCAGAGGCATAGCGCCGTGGGGCGCTACCGGCTACCACCACCGCTAACCTCCCACTGAATTTCACAGGAGGCGTTAGCGGCACCCGGGCGCTAGCTGCTTTGCGCCCCGTTAGCAGCCCCTCAGGGCGCTAACGGGAGGCGCAAAGCAACCAAACTTTCCCCCCTATGTGTTTTACCCATAGTTCCTATGATACCCATTTTCACATGTAGAGTCATAGATTCATAGAGTCATAGAGTTATACAGCACAGAAAGAGGTCTTTCGGCCCATCGTGTCCACGCCGGCCATCAAGCCCTATCTAATCTAATCCTATTTTCCAGCATTTGTTCCGTAGCCTTGTATGCTATGGCATTTCAAGTGCTCCTCCAAATGCTTCTTGAATGTTGTGAGGGTTCCTGCCTCTACCACCCTTTCAGGCAGTGAGTTCCAGATTCCAACCACCCTCTGGGTGAAAAAGTTTTTCCTCAAATCCCCTCTAAACCTCCTGCCACTTACCTTGAATCTATGCCCCCTTGTTATTGACCCCTCTACTAAGGGGAAAAGTTCCTTTCTATCCACCCTCATGCCCTCATAATTTTGTACACCTCAATCAGGTCCCCCCTCAGCCTTCTCTGCTCCAAGGAAAACAACCCCAGCCTGTCCAGTCTTTCTTCATAGCTTAAACTCTCCAGCCCAGGTAACATCCTGGTAAATCTCCTCTGCACCCTCTCCAAAGCAATCACATCCTTCCTATAGTGTGGTGACCAGAACTGCACACAGTACTCCAGCTGTGGCCTTACCAGCGTTTTGTACAGCTTCATCATAACCTCCCTGCTCTTATATTCTATGCCTCGGCTAATGAAGGCAAGTATCCCATATGCCTTTTTAACCAACTTATCCACCTGTTCTGCTGCCTTCAGGGATCTATGTACATGCACACCAAGGTCCCTCTGATCCTTTGTCTTTCCTAGGGTCTTACCATTCCTTGTGTATTCCCTTGCCTTGTTCGTCCATCCAAAATGCATCACCTCACACTTTTCAGGGTTAAATTCCATTTGCCACTGTTCCACCCATCTGACCAACCCATCTATATTGTCCTGTAGCCTGAGGCTTCCCGCCTCGCTATTTACTACCCCACCAATTTTCGTGTCATCTGCAAACTTACTGATCATACCTTTTACATTCACATCCAAATCATTAATGTAGACCACAAACAGCAAGGGACCCAGCACTGATCCCTGCGGTACCCCACTGGACACAGGCTTCCAGTCACAAAAACAACCTTCCACCATCACCCTCTGCCTTCTGACACTTAGCCAGTTTTGGATCCAATGTGCCAAGGCACCCTGGATCCCATGGGCTCTTACCTTCCTGACCAGTCTCCTATGCGGGACTTTATCAAAAGCCTTACTGAAATCCATGTAAACCACATCCACTGCACTACTCTCATCCACACACCTAGTCACCCCCTCGAAAAATTCAATCAAATTGGTCAGACAAGATCTTCCCTTGACAAAGCCATGCTGGCTATACCTAATTAATCCCTGCCTCTCCAAGTGGAGACCAATTCTGTCCCTCAGAATTTTTTCCAATAATTTCCCTACCACTGATGTTAGGCTCACTGGCCTGTAATTCCCTGGTTTATCCCTACTACCCTTCATGAATAATGGTACTACTTTAGCTGTTCTCCAGTCCTCTGGCACATCCCCTGTGGCCAGAGAGGTTCTGAAAATTTGTGTCAGAGCCCCTGCAATCTCCTCCTTTGCCTCACATAGTAGCCTGGGATACATCTCATCCGGGCCTGGGAATTTATCCACTTTTATGCCTGCTAAAACCGCTAGAACCTCCTCCCTCTCGATGCTAATATGCTCAAGTATATCACAGTCCCCCTGCCTGATTTCTATGTCCACATCGTCCTTCTCCATAGTGAACACAGATGCAAAAAATTCATTTAAAACCCCACCTACATCCTCTGGCTCTACACGCAGTTTGCCACTTTTGTCCCAAATGGGCCCTACTCTTTCCCTAGTTATCCTCTTGCCCTTAATATACTTATAAAACACCTTAGGATTTTCCTTTATTTTGCTCGCCAGTTTTATTTCATGGCCCCTCCTCGCTCTCCTAATTTCTTTTTTAAGTATCCCCCTGCACTTTTTATACTCTTCTAGGGCTTCCTCTGTCTTTAGTCCTTTGTATCTGCCAAAAGCCCCCCTTTTGTTCCTAATCCATTCTCGTATATCCCTTGACATCCAAGGTTCCCTGGGCTTGTTGGTCCCACCCTTGACCTTTGCGGGAACATGTTGCCATTGTACTCTCTCAATTTCCTTTCTGAAAGACTCCCATTGCTCCGATGTGGATTTTCCTTCAAGTAGCTGATCCCAGCCCACATTGGCCAGATCCTGCCTTATCATATTAAAATCGACCTTCCCCCAATTTAGAACCTTTATTTCCGGTCCATCCTTGTCCTTTTCCATGATTACCTTAAATCTCACCGAATTATGGTCACTGTCACCAAAGTGCTCACCTACTAACACTTCTACCACTTGCCCGGCCACATTCCCTAGAATTAGGTCCAGTACCGCCCCCTCTCTTGTAGGACTTTCTACATGCTGGCTCAAAAAGCTCTCCTGGATGCACTTTAAGAATTCTGCACCCTCTAAGCCTTTCACACTCTGACAATCCCAGATTTGTTGATGTAGATTCGGTGATAATGGGTTCCTCCTCCAGCTGTCACTATTGGATGCCATAGGGTCGGCAGATGGATGCTCCCCAAACATAATTGTGGTAGATCCATGATCATAGATAGAAAACCCCTCAGCTTCACCTTTGGCTTATGATCCGATGATAAATACTCTTGAAGCTTTACCTGTGGCTCAAGGCTCTAAGAAGGAATCTCAAGTTTAACATAAAAACATAGAAGATAGGAGCAGGAGTAGGCCATTTGGCCCTTCGAGCCTGCTCCGCCATTCAATGAGATCATGGCTGATCATCCAAATTCAGTACCCTGTCCCTGCCTTCTCCCCATATCCCTTGAACCCTTTAGCCTTAAGAAATATATCCAACTCTTTCTTGAATATATTTAATGAACTGGCCTCCACCGCCCTCTGTGGCAGAGAATTCCACAGGTTCACCACTCTCTGGGTGAAGAAATTCCTCCTCATTTCAGTCCTAAATGGCTTACCCCTTATCCTTAGACTATGACCCCTGGTTCTGGACACCCCGGCCATCAGAAACATCCTTCCTGCATCTAGTCTGTCCAGGCCTGACAGAATTTTATAGGTTTCGATGAGATCCCCTCTCAATCTTCTAAACTCCAGTGAGTATAAGCCCAATCGACACAATCTCTCCTCATATGTCATTCCTGCCATCCCAGGTATCAGCCTGGTGAATCTTCGCTGCACTCCTTCCATGGCAAGAACGTCCGTCCTCAGGTAAGGCGACCAAAACTGCACACAATATTCAAGGTGTGGTCTCACCAAGGCCCTGTACAACTGTAGCAAGACATCCTTGTTCTTGTACTCGAACCCTCTTGCTACGAAGGCCAACATACCATTTGCCTTCTTAACCGCCTGCTGCACCTGCATGCTTACCTTCAGCGACTGGTGCACAAGAACACCCAGGTCTCTTTGCACTTCCCCTTCTCCCAATCTATTGCCATTCAAATAATAATCTGCCTTCCTGTTTTTGCCACCAAAGTGGATAACCTCACATTTATCCACATTATAGTGCATTTGCCATGTTTCTGCCCAATCACCCAACCTGTCCAAATCGTACTGGAGTTTCACGACATTCTCCTCACAGCTTACCCTCCCACCCAGTTTTGTGTCGTCTGCAAATTTGGAGATATTACATCCAATTCCCTCGTCCAGATCATTAATATTTTTTGTGAACAGCTGGGGTCCTAGGACCGATCCTTGCGGTACCCCACTAGTCACTGCCTGCCACTCGGAAAATGACCCGTTTATTCCAACTCTTTGCTTTCTGTCCACCAACCAGTTCTCTATCCAAGTCAATACCTTGCCCCCAATCCCATGTGCCTTAATTTTGCACGCTAATCTCTTATGTGGGACCTTATCAAAAGCCTTCTGAAAGTCCAAATACACCACATCCACTGGTTCTCCCTTATCTATTTTACCAGTTACATCCTCAAAAAATTCCAGTAGATTATTCAAGCATGATTTACCTTTTGTAAATCCATGTTGACTTTGTCCGATCCTGTCACTGCTTTCCAAGTGCTCTGCTATTACATCTTTTATAATAGACTCCAGCATTTTCCCCACTACCGATGTCAGGCTTACCGATCTATAATTCCCCGCTTTTTCTCTACCACCTTTTTTGAATAGTGGGGTAACATTAGCTACCCTCCAATCCATGGGTACTGTTCCAGAGTCTATCGAGTTCTGGAAGATGACCAGCAATGCATCTACTATTTCTAGGGCCACTTCCTTAAGCACCCTGGGATGCAGATTATCAGGCCCTGGGGATTTATCGGCCTTCAGTCCCATCAATTTTTCTAACACCATTTCCCTACAAATACTGATTTCTTTCAGTTCCACCCTTTCATCAGACCCTATGTTCCCCGGCATCTCTGGGAGGTTATTTGTGTCCTCCTTTGTGAAGACCATGATGAATACACCTCTGTTATCATACAGAGCAGGCAATCAATGCTCTGAGCATGCACATTTGCTCCAACTTAGCCACACAACTGAGGGATCTCATAACCTTCTGCTCAGAAACCTAAATCGCTGGCTTGTTCTGGTAGGATTACAGCAGCTACATGCTGGCATCCGATCTTCATTTGACTCATTAATAAGTGTTTTTTAAGGATTGTGTGGCAATGCATCTGGTGTTGCATTAAGCCTTTCCTTCAATGTTAAACTTCAAAGTGAAATTCTTGAGCAACTGAACTCATCTTGCCAACCACCTACTTTACTTTCTTTTTTCCATTCACTATTCTAACCACATTAAAATGGTCCCTTGCACCATATGATTAAAATATTTCTTTTGCCCACATCAACTCAAAACAGTCACACAGAATGGCTGTGAACCTGACATAAGCATCATCTGGTGATCTGAATAATGACTTTTATCCCCTATCATTCCTCAGAACAGCTTTTGTTTAAACCAGTATCATGTTGTTCTGTTTATTTAAAAAATACTACAGTAATGTCACATGTCTTTAACATAACTGTCTTTCCTATGTTCTGTTTGGTCTTATGCTTCCCATATTCTTTCATAAAGTTTTATTTATTATTTTGCTTTCTATTATTTATGTATTTTATTTTTGCACCATTCCTGGGCCTGTCACATTCAAGCCAGAAAAGGCAGCCAGCTCGCTGATGTGTTGTTAATTCAGTCACTGGGAAGCTCTGGAGTGACCTATAGGTGACTCACTCTCTGATTTTCATTTCTTCCATGTGGATAAGTGCCTTGCCTTTACATGTGCTCTCCTGATGGTATGACTGAAATCAGGAGCTGTTTGGTATGATAAACTCTTACCTTGAAATCATATAATACCATTCCGTTAAATACTCATAGGTTGAATACTCCTTTATGTTTTCAGTGTTTGTAATATTCTCATTTATTTCCTGCCTATACACTAACACTTAGAACACTTGTGTTTTGTAATCTAAGCACTAAGGCCTAGAAATTTGGAGCATTTGCATCTCTTGTTTGTGCCCCCTGGGGGCGTTAACGTGGCACAAACAACTTTCCGCCCGGACGCAGCACCGCTAACGACTCCCGCTAAATTCAGCGGGAGTTTAGTGGTGGCAGTAACCAGTAGCGCCCTGCTCCACTGCACAGGCGATGACGACATCATCACTGTGCGCAGCGCCCTGTTTTCACCCCGCCTGCAAAATTGGCCTGCGCCCCCTGAATCTAGGCCAGGCGATGACAGCGACCGATTAAGGGGGTGTTAACGGAGTGGCAAGAGGCTAACTAAAGGGGAGGTGGTGGGCGGGGGAAAAAAAATCGGCTGACTTACTTGTGGCCCATTGCGTCTTTGAACTCTTGAGTGCCGGGCTGCTGGCATGGCACCCCGCTCCCCGGTGGTCCAGGTAGGGCCCCGCAGAGTTGTGGGCTTAGGCCCTCCCCTTTAATGAGGGGAAGAGCCCTTCCATGCGACAGCACTATGTGGCCCAGTGCTTAGCACTGCAGAATGCACTGTCCCAATATTCAGGGTTAGTGCTCTAAGAAGGAAGTGGAGCGCTTAAATTAGCACTGCACCCCCTTCTTGGGGCGCTAAAACAGAAGTTTGCGATCGCTGGCGCTATTTTTCGCTGGGCTCTGTGATGTTAGCGCCCCAAAATGGTCGCTAATGAATTTTCCCCCTAAGATTTTTGTTGTGTTCTAATTTAAAACAGAAAAAAAGGAGTATGAATGCATGATTCTTAGGAACCCTGGATTGTGTAGGTCACTTTCACGAAGATATTGACGTTCAGGGTCTTCAGACCATACATTTTATTTTAATCCATAAGATCTATGAATATGGGTGTCTATTTTGGATATGCATCCTTTATTGATAATCTTTTATGAACTGTGGTGACATTTATGCATCAAACATTAGAGTGTATGTACAAGACACAGTTTACCAGAAATGATCTACCAAATAGAAGGCATATAGCTCACAGGCTAGTATGGTGACTAAGTAATTTCCTAGTGACTTAATTCTCTGTAAACCACTGGCCCCCTGTATCTTGTTTATAGCACATACCAGGTAGAAATGCATCATTGTTAAATGGTTTAAGATAGCTTTTAATCAACTATATTAATACCTTTTGGGTTCTCTGTTATCTAGTTTGAATATAGTTGACAAACTCATTCAGAATCACTGTTCTAACAACAATAACAGCAATAACATCAACAACTTGTATTTATATAGCGCTTTTAACATAGTAAAACATCCCAAGGTGCTTCAGAGGAGTGTTATAAAACAAGAATTTGACACCAAGCCACATAAGGTGAAATTAGGGCAGATGGCTAAAAGCTTGGTCAAAGAGATAGGTTTTAAGGAGCATCTTAAAGGACTAAAGAGAGGTAGAGAGGCGAAGAGGTTTAGGTAGGGAATTCATGAGCTTAGGGCCTTGGCAGAAGAGGGCAGAATTAGAGGAGGGGTGGGGTTGGGGAGCAGGGGGTAGGGGCAGGGTTTGTAGGGCTGGAGGAAATTACAGAGATAGGGAGGGGCGAGGCCATGGAGGGATTTGAAAACAAGCATGAGAATTTTAAAATCAAGGCGTTGCTTAACCAGGAGCCAATGTAGGTCAGTGAGAACAGAGGTGATGGGTGAACGGGACTTGGTACGAGTTAGGACATGGGCAGCAAAGTTTTGGATGACCTCAAGTTTATGTAGAGTAGAACGTGGGAGGCCAGCCAGGAGTGCATTGGAATAGTCAAGTCTAGAGGTAACAAAGGCATGGATGAGGGTTTCAGCAGCAGATACAGTCAAAAGTTTGTTGACATTTGTTGATGAATCTCTGAATATGTTAAATGTGAATCTTGTAATGTAGCATCAGTAGAAAAATAAAACAATGCTCTCTAGTCCATACATGTGATGTAAAAAAAGGCCATATTTTTGAATGAAAAAAACTATAAAAAACTGAAAAAGTTCCATAATTTCATATGTATTTTTCTAATTTTGCTTTATAATGATTTTATAGGAACATAGAAATTGCTAGATGAAAAAAGACCAAGGTAAATCTAATTTGTCTCTACCATCCTGGTAGTTGCATGATACAACAATAATGGAGTTGTTGACTAATCATAGCAATCAATCTCAATCAATTAGTCTGTCTGTGTAGTCAGCTATGTAATAGTCTACAAGACACCCAGATATGAGGCTAGAAAACCCAAGTGACGGAAAGCTTTGGGAACCATGTATATTTATTACCTACATCTGTAATATGACGACATTAATCACAGGAACTTTTGGAGGCTCTTATTTAATTTAAAATGTCAATATTTTATAATTATTCTGTCCTTAGGTCAAAAATCCCTAGTTATGGACTATGGAGGCTGATTTTAAGTTTTGGCAGACATCGGGCAGATGGTGGACAGGAACGATCAGGCTGCCTGTCCGATATCATCAGCAAGAGACCCGAACCATTTTGATGATGGATCATTGGCCAGCTAGCCATGCATTTTCAATGATGATGGGCAATTCACTGATTTGGAGGGCAGGATTGCAGTTTAGACTTCCGCCACATGTCAAGTGAAGTTACGGTGGTGGAGCAGGAGCAGCTCCAAGGAAATCTGCCCTCTTTGCCTGCAGGGTGATTCTCCAGTAACTCCAGCACGGTGGCATAGTGGTTAGCACTGTTGCCTCACAGCGCCAGGGACCCGGGTTCGAATCCGGCCTCGGGTGACTGTCTGTGTGGAGTTTGCACATTCTCCCCGTGTTAGCGTGGGTTTCCTCCGGGTGCTCTGGTTTCCTCCCACAGTCCAAAGATGTGCGGGTTAGGTTGATTGGCTATGATAAATTAACCCTTAGTGTTAGGGGGATTAAATACGTGGGGTTACGGGGATAGGGTGGGATATGTGTTGGTGTAGGGGTTACGGGGATCGGGTGGGATATGTGTCGGTGCAGGCTCGATGGGCCGAAATGGCCTCTATCTGCACGTGGGGTTTCTGTGATTCTGTGAACTACTGACCCTGCAGTGCGAGGTGTCATGTATATCATTGTTGGTCAGTCGTTGGAAGTACTGTAATGCTGGGTGGAAGGACTGGCAGAAATGGTGTTCAGAGCTGTTACTGCGGTTAGGGGGAAGGAATAATTCAGTTGAAGTGCTGTTCAATTATCTGTTGCTGAAACGGTCTGACTGTAGGATGATATTTTTGCTCCCCCACTTCTGCTCCATCCTTGCTGTCATTGGAGTCTTCCTCATCAGGCGGTGGACGTCTTCATGCTGTGCAGGCTCCATTTTCTGTCCCCATTACACTGAAAAGTTGTAACAAATGCAGCAGATGACCACAATGCAGGGCACTCTCGCTGGGCTGTACTGCAGGAAGCTTCCAGCATGTAGCAGAAGCACTGTTTGAGCCATGCAATAACCTGTTCAATGATGGCTCTAGTCGACCCATGGCTCAGGTCATATCGCAGTTCAGTTGGTGAGCATGGGTTTTGGAGAGGTGTCATTAGCCAGGTGTAAAGAGAATAGCCCTTGTCCCCAAGCAGTCAGCCTCTGACTTTCTGTGCTCGATCAAAGAGTGGGGAGGGAGGCAGGGAATGGAAGACTGGCACAGTATAAGATGTCATGGCAGTTGCAAGGAAAGTGGGCACAGACCTACATAATGTGCTGGTGGTGATCACTTGCCAGCTGAACATTAATGGAGTGGAAGTTCATGAAGGCTACTGGCTCATTGGGAAGTGCCCTGGTGGCTACATAGGTGTAGTCGATCACAGCCTGTACTTGAGGGAAGCGTGCTATGATTGCAAAACCTAGAATCCTTTCTTGCTGGCTAGTGATGTCAATGGGTATATACTGTTTGGTTTTTGTGAAGAGGGCATTAGTCACATGCTTGATTCAGACATAGACAGCAGACTGACTAAAATTACTTATGTCACCTGCTACAACCTGGAAAGAGCCTGAGGCTAAAAAATTGAGCGCTGTAGTCACTTTCACTGCCACAGGTATTGCATGGCCAATTGTCGTTGTAAGAGGTTGTACATGTCTGTGACAGCCTCACTGGAGAAGCACAGCCTCCTTATGCACTGCTCCTCAGAAAACTGAAGGCAGGTGGCTTTGGGACGATAGAACCTTATTGCAGGGTTAGGACTTCTGCATGCTGCCCTCTTCCTTTGCGGACTACAAACAACTCTCTGAGATTCCTATTACTGCTGCTACTGGTCCTCTTCCTCCAACTAGAATGGAGTGGCCAAGATAACTCTGATGTTCTGCGGCATCCAGTATCCTCCTGAGCCTTCTGAAGGCTTTTAAGTAAATTCCAGCAAACATACAAGTCAACAATGTCTGTATAAATCAAGCAAGTTTTCTTCCAAACAGACTCCAATGATCTGAATAGTTGCATGTGAGTGTTCCTTTAAAAAGCATTTGATAAAGCCGTTTCTGGCCGGAACTGCCCAATACTGCACTGCGCGTTTCTTCCGCTACTTCACCCGAAAATGGCACTGGGGTCCTATTGTCATCATAGAACTTCGATTTGACTACTGAAATGAGGCTCCTGCATGCTTCAGGTCTTGAGACTTCCAACAAAATGGGGTGGCTGCAGCAGCATTGGAAACAGGGCAGTAAGTGCTTTGCCACCATTTTTGGGGCACAGGGCCCCATTCCTGCCAGTTGGAGGCTATGAAATTTGGCCCTATTGTTTCTAAACATCAATTTTTATCTGGTGTATATGCACAGCAGTAGTTTAATAATCCTATTTTGAATACACAATGGGGCAGTAATTCCTCCCCAAACGCGTGAGTACGGAAGGGGTACTCACGCGTCTGGCCAGAGGAAATGCCGGTTTTCAGCATGCACAGCGCATGCGCTGAAAACCGGCATTTCCTCTCCTCTAACCCAAGAGGTGAAGAGGCTAGCGCGTGCGCTGTAGGGGGCAGCGCGTGCGTCTTGGATTTCCTCTGTTTTGGGGGATTTGCGCATGTGTAAAGGCCTCCGGTCTTTACGCTTGTAAAAAGCACACGTAAGTATTTATTTTTACAGGTAAGTGGTGTTTTAGTGCAATTTAGAATTTTTTTCCCCACAGGTTTATTATTTTAAAGAATCTACAATAAGGTAAGTTTAGTTTTAGACCCTTTTTATTAAAAATTTATTTTTTTCAAAAAAAGAAATTATTGTTTAAATTATTTTTTTAAACTTATTTATACTTAATTTAATGATTGGGATGTTTTTTTAAATTTTATTTAAAGTTTAAGTAGTGTTTTGGGGTGCAGTACTTCTCATGAGTTTGACTGTTCTTACTCTCAAACTTATGAATGAAGTTTCCCCTCCCCTGATTGGCTGAACAGTACTCACCTGATCCCAGCCGGCTCATCGCACTAACTACGCCGCTGGGTCAGGTTAGCACAGCGCGCCGACATCAGAACCGGGCCACTGACAGGAAATCCACTGCGGGCCAGGTTTCAGATGTCGGCGCGCCGGGTAAGTGCATATCGGGAGCTTGCACGCGCGGCAAGCCCCCGACACCAAGTTTTGGGCCATTAAAATTCTTGTGTTCTGCAATAATGGGCTCGATTTTCAATGGTCCGTGGAGGTGCGTTTGGAGGCATGTGGGGGGTTAAAATTGCAAAAACTGGCGTGCGGGACCCCCCCACCTGGTTTCCGCTTCCGAGCAATTTTAACTCAGGCGTGTCTGATGGTCCCGACTCCGTCCCGCATCCAACAGGCGGGACTGGTCATTAAGGCCCTTAACAAGCACTAAATGGTCTCTATAATCCTATTTTGAAAGGCCCTTGCAAATTTAACCCTTTTCCCACGTGAAACACACCTGGTGGGAAACACTATGGTGAACCCTGGCAGGAGCTCTATTGGATTGCTGACTATCAAATGCAGGTCAACCATTAAAGAGGAGATTTGATGAGCCATCATTTGCAGGTGGCAAGACTTAGTGGTCTCAGGTCTGGGCGAACTTTTAGAAGGCTTAACCACAACTGTGGAAGGTTGGAGCCTGACACCCATCTCCAGTGTGACCTCCTGGGAAACCCCTCTTGCCACCTTCACTGAGCGCTTCCTCAACAGAGGCATATACCAGAAGCATGGGAGCCATTTATTTCCTTCCCATCTGGACATTAGAGGAGCTCGAGCACCAGCTGCGGCACCAGCAGAACCAGGAACAACAGCAGCACCAACAACAGCAGCAGCAGCAGGAGCGCCAGGCTGCTGCTCACCCACCTGAAGCTGCACAGGCCAGAAGGGGCCAGCGCCTGGAAGCCCGTCGGTGCAGGAGATACCCCCCAAACAGGGTCTACAGACACAGGGTCAGCTACCTCAACATGCCTGAACAGCAGTGCCAAAGGCGGCTCCGACTTTCGCGAGAGGTAGTGACTAACATCTGCGCAATGCTACAGCACGACCTGCAGCCCAGAGGACCAGGTGGACAAGCATTACCAGTGGCTGTCAAAGTCACCACCGCACTCAACTTTTTTGCCTCAGGCTCATTCCAGGGATCAGCAGCAGACAGCAGCGGCATCTCCCAGGCGGCCGCACACACTTGCATAACTCAGGTAACCAATGACCTCTTTGCCCTTGTGCACAATCACATCCATTTCACCAAGGATCGAGCAAGTGTCATGGTGCAAGCGGTTGGATTAGCTAATCTAGCAGGCTTTCCAAGGGTGCAGGGCATCGTTGACTGCACACATGTGGCCCTTAAGGCACCCCATCACAATCCAGGTATTTTTGTCAACCACAAGGGCTTCCACTCCCTTAACGTTCAGCTGGTGTGTGACCACAAGAAGGAAATTTTGCATGTTTGTGCCAAGTACCCTGGCAGTCGCCATGACTCCTTCATACTGCGCCAGTCTAGTGTGCCTCCGCTATTCAGTCCGCCAGACCAACTTAACGGATGGCTACTTGGAGACAAGGTATATCCCCTGAAGACATGGCTAATGACGTCATTGAGGAGCCCATCAAATGACGCTGAGGAGAGCTACAACTCCAGCCACATGTCCACCAGAGCCATAATCGAGCAAACCATCAGTTTGCTGAAGATGCGCTTCAGAAGGCTGGATAGATCAGGTGAAGCCCTGCAGTACTCAGCAGCCAGGGTCTCCAGAATCTTTGCTGTGCACTTCACAACATGGCACAGCTTCATTGCTTGCAGATTCCTGAGGACCAAGTGGCTCCTCACATATCCTCCTCAGATGAGGAGGAGGAGGAGAGCGAAAAAGAACATCTTGCAGAGGCCCATCAACCAGCGGCAGCAGTATGCGAGAATATTGCTGCCTGGGATGCAAGGAACGCACTCATCCTGGCCAAATTTGCTTAGCCTAGTCAATCAAACACGTTTGCCTCGCAGCTTCTTACCAGAGCATTGACAATGGCCAAGAACCAGAGGATTCCTAGCACTCTGACCACCATACTGACAGTTGCAAGTATTCCTAAGGCCTCAATGTGGTAGTCCCAATAGCAAAATGACAGATGCCACAACTGCAACATTTGCCATCAGAATTTTTATGTACAATTACCAAGTGATGGCATTTTTGCAGTAAACACAACATTGCATCCAAGTGACTCCCCTTGTGACTATTTGTGCAGAATTTTCATCTTACGTATGCTCCTACGTGGTGCCTCCCCTGTGGCTTCAGCAGCTGTGGAGGCCCCTTGCTCACTTTGCTGCTGCTCCTGTCTCGACACCCTTGGCGGGCATCCCCTGGGGTTGCGAACCTGTGAGGGCTCGTCAACAGTCTGCTCCTCCTGCGGCTGTGCAGGGGTTGAGATGCCTATCTCACTTGGGTGTAGACTCCAGTGGGGCTCTGACTGAGGGCTCTGCAGTGGCATGGAAGTGTGAGCGCTTGGAGAGGAGCCCCCATTTCCTTGAGGTCTGCCACCAACCTCCCTCTCATGGGTCAGGTCCCCCTCAGCGCCTGCAAGTGGCTGGAGAGCACCTTGCTGCACATCAGGGGGGCCATGGGGACCCATATCTGCAATGGCAATCCTACTCAGAAGGACTTCCATGAAGGTCTGGTTTCTCTGTTCAATAGATGCCCATCGCTCCTCAAGAGATGTCATTCTATTCTGAACAATGACCATGTTTTCCATACCCTGGCGACTAAGCTCCTCCATGGGCATAGCCATCCTCTCCTCTACCGTAGCCATCCTCTCCTCTACAGTAGCCAGCCTTCCCAAGGAGGTAGCCATCCTTTCCACGGAGGTAGCCATCCTTTCCGTGGTGATGTGTTCATGCACCAATGACTCCACAAAGGCTCTGGTCATGTTGGCTATGGACTCCTCCATTCGCTCCACACTCGCAGCGACCCTAGAGACAAAACCTGCCAGAGACTCCTGCATCTGTGCCTGGAGTTCCATCACCGCTGATCTCATGGATAGACCCAGAGGCAGAGGGTCGACATGCTGCTGAGCCGAGCTGGCAGTCCTGCGCCCTCCGACTAGGACTCTCCACTGCTGTCCCTGTCTCTACAATCTGCTGATGTTCACTTGTGAGCTGTGATACACCAGGTGACAACACTACTCTATGTCCCGAAGGTCCCACCGAGGTGTGAGTGTCTGCGCTGGTGTTGGGTGCGCAGACTTCTTGTGATGCTGCGCCCTCAGAGGTTGCAGCTTCCTCTGAGGAGTCTGGCTGCTCAGCCTCTTCTTCCTGGCTAGTGGGGACAGATGCTTGTGATGGTCCTGTGGGGGAGTAAAGGAAAGAGTCAGAGATGTGATGCCAAGGCTACATGCACATTGCTTTTTGCAGATACTCATAAGTCCATCTGTTAGAGCTTCACAATCATTATCAGTGACTCATGCAATGTCAAAGAGAGAGATGGGAAACTTTTCTGTCACCAGCTTGCTGTGTTGCACCCTTCTGTCCATCCCCCACTTGCGCATCCTCCTCGATTCCCACTATTTCCAGTACTGCCTCCTCCCAGGTGTTCAGGTGGGCTATTGAGGCTGTCCCTCCTCCTGTCCTCACTCGCTCTCTTTTGTTGTGAGCTCTCTTTTCCTGCAATGAGGGAGACAAGTGGAGGGTGAGTGAGAATGAAGGAGTAAGTGTAGAGATTTTATAGCATAGATACTTAGAAGGAGACAAAGAAGGAGTGAGGTTGCAAGACCAAGGGCCCTCCCTGTGTGTTGTCAGTTGTGTTCAAAGCATCACAGTGATAGGGTGTGTGAGGGCTGCATGGTCGAATAGTTATGTGAATGTGACCATAGAGAGAAAGGGAATGGGTAAGGGTGCTTGGATGTCAGTGTCAAGTGGGATGTGGAGGAAGAGATTGCTAAAGCTGAGTGCTGGTGAGGAAAGGCAATAGGGATCAGATTGAGGGTGATGGGAAATTCATACTCACTTTTCCAGTGCGCTGAAGGTCATGAAATATTTTCCAGCACTGAATCCACGTTCTTCGTGTGACTCCCAAGGAGTTGACCTCCTCAGCCACACTACAACCACACTGCCTTAGTCTGCTTGGGAGGCCTCTTCCTCCCTGATGAAGGGAAGAGCACCTCCCTGTTGGCCCTAGCCCCATCCACCAATGCCTGCAGGGCCACCTCGTCAAAGCGAGGAGCTGATCTGGGCCTCCCACTTGTTATCCTTGTTGAAGGTCCCTCTCACACCAAACGGAGAAAGCTTGGCAGCCTGCAGAAGAAGCAAGGCTTGCTATAGACCTTAAATGCAGCAGCAATGATGACGTCATCAGAGGCGACTTTCAGTCATGAAAAACCTATTTGCCAAGGGTTCCCACACATTGGAAATCAATTGGACAATTAAGTTAAAATTGCATCAATCTCCCACATCCATTTAGATTCGGGTGGATAACACAAAATGCGGATAACACAACACCATCCCACACCTGAGTTAAAATCCAGCCCAATAAGTCATTTTCATATTCAATTTTATTTTTTTTAATTAATCCCTTGAAGAACATGATTGAATAGTTATGTCAAAATGTTACTGATGTATTTCAACAAGAGGAAATTTTAAAAAATGTAGGAGTGTCTGCTGCACATGTGCACAGAGATTTAGGCTGCCATCTGAGACTGGGAGGCAGATTGCAATGTGCACCCTGCAGACCAGAGTTATACTGCTGGGTATGTGTTGCTGGGTCTTGGCAGTCGGACCAGTCAGGAGATGGCTCTGCACATGTATGCTTATATGCATGCACAGAGGTCTGGTCTTGTGTCTATAAATTTTTAGTGGCTCAAAATCTGCAGCCCATCCAGTGCACTGCCACCATAACTGTGAGTGGAGTGTGACAGAAATGCCATGAATTAGGCTGGGTTCTATAAATTAGAGTTACAGCCTTTCCTGGAGTTTCCAGGGGGTGTTCTCCATACAGAGCCAGCCTATGATATGCCGGGGAGAACATTGGTAGCCAGTAAGTTTAACAACACCATGCATACCAGCAGAGGTGGAGCCCACCTAGCGTTTTAGGTCTGGACGTCTGAAGAACCAAGTTTTTTAAAGTACATTTCAGTCCCCTTACCAAGGAGACTGAGGGGGCACTTTTGCTTTCTTTCTTGGGGAAACTGGCAATCTCCCCCTGCTCATTCTGCCAGGATTCCTGGCTTTTTTCAGCAGGCAGAGTCCCAAAGGTACCCCTAGTGGCATGGGCACCCTCATGGGTATTTAAATTAAGGGATCTCACCCTGACTCCGTGAAATTTGGCAGGGTCAGAATCAGAGGTTCCAGGCAGGCACATCCTGGCACTTATGTCTAGATGTCAGCCTAGCAGGTTTTCAACTCCATCAGTTTTTCAGTTTGAGGGAGTGAAACACTCTCATATCATGAAATAGACTTGACAAATTATTAAAAGCATTGAACACGTTTTTAAATCAATGTTGCACCAGACATGAGCTATACCGCTTCCAGTGTAAAGCAAGAGGGGCATTAAAACAATCTACTTCAGGTGGCTTCATTTTTCAAGCCAAATGCACTAGGGCTGCAGGTTACCAATTTGATAAATGAGATCTGATAAATGAGATATACTGCTGATTTTGAATTAATGCAAAACAGGAACTATTTCATATCAATGGAATAATGGCAACTAAAGAACCCCTTGAACTATGCTTAATTTGTTTCAAAGCTACTAGAAACAAATTCTATATTTTCAAAATTTGAGGCATTTGCATCAAAATTCTTTATCTGTATAATGAGGATGGAGATGTATTGATTCTTAATAGCTTTACCAAGGGTGAACAAGCTTATTCAATAGAAGCTGAGCCATACAACCTAGAAGGTCCCAGGCATAGCTGCTGGTGTATGCGGAGTTAGCTGATTTCAGCCAGGACATCAGTAGAAGCACTACAATTGGTGTTAGTATGATGCATTAGGAAAGAAGAAAACAGTACAGATTTCCACTCCCAATCACTATTCTACTGGAAGCGCATGTGTCTGTGCTTCATTGGAAATAGTTCCAGTACCTCATGTCCCTCCTCATAAGTATAGTTTCTTATCTCTGGCATCAGCCTGGTGAATCCACATTATATGCTCTCTATGGATTTAATAGAACCATAGAAGGTTACAGCACAGGAGGCCAATTGGCCCATTATATCTATGCCAGCGTTTCCCTGGAGCAATCCAAGATTAATCTGCCCTACTCTCTCCTCATACCTTCCTATGCTTTAAATATTGATCCACTTTTTACTTAAAAGATACAATAATCTCTTGCCTTAATCACTCCCTGTGACAAAACATTCCATGCCCCAACAACTCTTTGCATAAAAAAATTCCTTCCAACTCTTTAATCTCTTAGAGACAATTTTAAATGGCCCCTCAGCACCGACTCCCCAACTGGAGGAAGTAATTTTTCCCTATTCTCCCTATTAAAACTTTGCATAATTTAAAAAATGTTCATTAAATCTCCTCTTAACCTATGCTCCAATGAAAATAGTCCCAGTCTCTGTTCATAACTATAGTTTTCCATCCAGGGATCCAGGAGGTAGAGCTGGAGGAGCCGCAGCCCTTGCTCTTGTCCAACAGGTTCGAGGTTCTTACTCCCTGTGGGGACAGGAGCAGGGACTGCAGGGAGGATGAGCAACCTGGCCACAGCACCGTGGAACAGGGGGCCATTCAAGAGGGGGGAGTAAATAGAAATGTTGTAGTGGTAGGGGATAGTATTATTAGGGGGATAGATAGAGTTCTCTGCAGCCGAGAGCGAGAGTCCCGAAGGCTGTGTTGCCTACCCGGTGCCAGGGTTAAGGACATCTCCTCTGGGCTGGAAAGAAACTTGCAGTGGGAGGGGGTGGATCCAGTTGTCGTGGTCCATGTTGGTACAAACGACGTAGATAGGACTAGGAAGCCGGTTCTGTTAAAGGAGTATGAGCAGCTAGGGGTCAAATTAAAAAACAGAACCTCAAGGGTAATAATCTCTGGATTATTACCTGAGCCACGAGCGAATTTGGCTAGGACAAATAAAATTAGAGAGTTAAATGCGTGGCTCAAAGACTGGTGTGGGAGAAATTGGTTTTGCTTCCTGGGACACTGGCACCAGTACTGTGGCAGGAGGGAGCTGTTCCGTTGGGATGGGCTTCACTTGGCCAGTGCTGGGACTAGAGTCCTGGCGGATCATATAACTAGGGCTGTAGAGAGGGCTTTAAACTAACTAGTGGGGGGGAGGTTCCTAGAGAGCAAATAATAAAAATGACAACAGAGAAGGTCATAGACTTAGGTAGCAGTGGGGAAATTAAAAACCAGAGCGTGTCAGGAAGGGGCAGAAGGTATGGAGTAAAAGGTAAAGTAATAAAAAGGGCAAAAGCAGGAACTAAGTGTCACAAAACATATTTGAAAGTTCTCTATCTGAATGCACGTAGCATTCGTAACAAAATAGATGAGTTAATGGCACAAATAACTACATATGAGTATGATCTTGTGGCCATTACAGAAACATGGCTGCAGGGTGACAATGCCTGGGAATTAAACATACCAGGTTATTTAACGATCAGGAAGGACAGGCAGGAAGGAAGGGGAGGTGGGGTGGCTATGTTAATAAAGGAAGGAATCACTGTAATACAGAGAAATGATATTGGGTCAAAGGATCAGGATAATGAAAAAGTTTGGGTGGAGGTAAGGAATAATAAGGGGAAGAAACACTAGTGGGCGTAGTCTATAGGCCTCCGAACAGTTGCAACTCGGTTGGACGGAGTATCAATCAGGAAATAGTTGAGGCTTGTAATAAGGGAACATCTATAATTATGGGGGATTTTAACTATCATATTAATTGGACAAATCGAATTGGGCAGGGCTGCCTTGAGGATGAGTTCATTGAGTGTATTAGGGATGGGTTTCTTGAGCAGTATGTAACTGAATCGACCAGGGGGCAAGCAACCTTAGATCTGGTCCTGTGTAACGAGACAGGATTAATTAAAAATGTCCTAGTAAAGGATCCCCTTGGAATGAGTGACCATAACATGGTTGAATTCCATATTCAATTAGAGGGCGAGAAGGTTGGATCTCAAACAAGCGTGCTAAGCTTGAATAAAGGAGACTATGAAGGTATGAGAGCGGAATTGAGTAGAGTGGATTGGGAAAATAGATTAAAGGGTAAGACGATACATGATCAGTGGTGTACATTTAAGGAGTTATTTTACAACTTCCAAAAAAAATATATTCCACTGAGAAGAAAAGGGTGTAAAAGAAAAGACAGCCATCCATGGATAAGTAAAGAAATTAAGGATAGTATTCGAATAAAAACAAGGGCATATAAGGTAGCCAAATCTAGTGGGAGGATAGAGGATTGGGAAAACTTTAAAAGACAGCAAAAAATAACAAAAAGATTGATTAAGAAAGGGAAGATAGATTATGAAAGTAAATTAGCAAAAAATATAAAAACAGATAGTAAGAGTTTTTATACTTATATAAAAAGAAAAAGGGTGGCTAAAGTAAATGTTGGTCCTTTAGAGGATGAGACCGGGAAATTAATGGTGGGAAATATGGAGATGGCAAAAACACTGAATGAATATTTTATATCAGTCTTTACAGTAGAAGACACTAAGAATATCCCAACACTGGACAAACGGGGGGCTAAAGGGGGGGAGGAGCTAAACACGATCAAAATCACTAAGGAAGTGGTACTCAGTAAAATAATGGGACTCAAGGCGGATAAATCACCTGGACCTGATGGCTTACATCCTAGGGTCTTGAGGGAAGTGGCGGTAGGGATTGTGGATGCATTGGTAATAATTTTCCAAAACTCCCTGGACTCAGCAAAGGTCCCGGCAGACTGGAAAACTGCTAATGTAACACCCTTATTTAAAAAGGGCAGTAGACAGAAGGCTGGAAACTATAGACCGGTTAGCCTAACATCTGTGGTAGGTAAAATTTTGGAGTCCATTATTAAGGAGACAGTAACAGGACATTTGGATAATCATAATTTAATAGGTCAAAGTCAGCATGGTTTTATGAAGGGGAAGTCATGTTTGACAAATTTGCTGGAGTTCTTTGAGGAAGTAACATATAGGGTGGATAAAGGGGAACCAGTGGATGTAGTGTATTTAGACTTCCAAAAGGCATTTGACAAGGTGCCACACAAAAGATTATTGCTTAAGATAAAAAATCACGGGATTGGGGGTAATATTCTGGCATGGATAGAGGATTGGCTATCTAACAGAAGGCAGAGAGTTGGGATAAATGGTTCATTCTTAGACTGGCAATCAGTAACTAGTGGTGTTCCGCAGGGGTCAGTGCTGGGTCCCCAAATCTTTACAATCTATATTAACGATTTGGAGGAGGGGACCGAGTGTAACATATCAAAGTTTGCAGATGATACTAAGATGGGAGGGAAAGTAGTGAGTGAGGAGGACATAAAAAACCTGCAAGGGGACATAGACAGGCTAAGTAAGTGGGCAGAGATTTGGCAGATGGAATACAATACTGGAAAGTGTGAGGTTATGCACTTTGGCAGGAAAAATTGTAGAGCAAGTTATTATCTTAATGCCAAGAAACTGGAAAGTACTGAAGTACAAAGGGATCTGGGGGTCCTGGTGCACGAAACTCAAAAGGTTAGTATGCAGGTGCAGCAAGTGATTAAGAAGGCCAATGGAATGTTGGCTTTCATTGCTAGGGGGATAAAATATAAAAATAGCGAGGTATTGCTTCAGTTGTACAAGGTATTGGTGAGACCGCACCTGGAATACTGCGTACAGTTTTGGTGTCCATACTTAAGAAAAGACATACTTGCTCTCGAGTCAGTACAAAGAAGGTTCACTCGGTTAATCCCAGGGATGAGGGGATGGACATATGAGGAGAGGTTGAGTAGATTGGGACTCTACTCATTGGAGTTCAGAAGAATGAGAGGCGACCTTATTGAAACATATAAGATTGTGAAAGGGTTGGATCGGGTGGATGCGGGGAGGATGTTCCTGATGATGGGTGAAACTAGAACTAGGGGGCATAGTCTTAGAATAAGGGGCTGCTCTTTCAAAACTGAGATGAGGAGGAACTACTTCACTCAGAGGGTGGTAGGTCCATGGAATATGCTGCCCCAAAAAGCTGTAGAAGCTACATCATTACATAAATTTAAAACAGAAATAGACAGTTTCCTAGAAGTAAAGGGAATTAAGGGTTACGGGGAGCGGGCAGGAATTTGGACATGAGTCTAGGTTCAGATCGTACATGGCCCTGTGGGTAGCGGAGCGGGCCCAGGGGCCGTGTAGCCTGATCCTGCTCCTATTTCATGTGTCTAATTCTGTTAGATTCAGGAGATGGTTCTGTGATAGTAGATTGGCGGTTAGGATCAGATCAGCCATGATCTTATTGAATGGCGGAGCAGGCTCGAGGGGCCGATTGGCCTACTCCTGCTCCTATTTCTTATGTTCTTATGTTCTTATCCCTGGCATCAAGCTGGTGAATCTACATTGTACATTCTCTATGGTTTTGATGTCCTTTCCTTAATGGAACACCTAAAACTACACACAGCACACTTACTGTAGAGTTTATTATTTCTTTACTTTTGTACTCATTACACCTTTTTGTAAACCCCAAATTCTAATGGTCTTTTTATGCCTCTATCTACTTGCACTCATACTTTCAGTTTGATTGAACCTCTAGGTCTGTCTGTCAATCTCTACCCTTCAGCTTATTTCCATTGACTATATACTTCACTTCCTGGTTTGTCTTCCCAAAATGCATTACGTCATAGTTCTCTACATTAATTGCCTCTGACAGCTGTGTGCCCATTTCACTCAACCTGTTTATGCTTTCCCTGAAGTCTTTTATTGTTCGCCTTGTTGTCACGGAATGCTTCTTTACATTCATGATGCTCAATCAATGCAAGTTGTTGTTGTTAGCTTCAAGTATGAAGAGTTATGGGTGACTGCAGCATTACTTGATTGCCTTAAGGAGTTAGAGAGGAATTTCCCAGAATTTTTTATGAATTGACCACAGGTTTTTTCCCTCTATATTTTTGTCTCATGCAGAAGATTGCATGGTTAGGAGTGGGTCAATAATATATGTGGTTGTCAGGATGGAGTGGGCGTGATGAGCCTGATGTTCCTTTCTGCACTCTTTTCATGTGTTTGCACGTACAATTAGTGCTCATCAGTTCTTCACCACAAGCCTCTTCAGTCTAAATCGCTTTATAATGTGCTCTTGTCAGATGTTTACCAGTTCTCTCCCTTCTCAGATTCTATTGCAGTAATTCTCCTTCCTGTTTTAGTTCAACAAAAATGTAATGGTCTTCGAGTTCTTTTTATTTCTATAAAGTGAAAAAACCCTATAAACAGTCACTTCGAAATTAGCTGTCTCTTCATTCTGTTAGTCTAACAGTGTGAGACATTTCCTCCCAACACAAGGATATTCAAAACAGTTAGTTCAAGTTTGATTTCAATTCTGACGAAAGGTCATCGGCCTGAAACGTTAACTCTGTTTCTCTCTCCACAGATGCTGCCTGACCTGCTGAGTATTTCCAGCATTTTCTGTTTTTATTTCAGATTTCCAGCATCCACAGTATTTTGCTTTTGATTTCAATTCCTCTGCCCATAAAATAACAGTTTAAAGAGTAGACAAAGTGAATAGTTTTAGGAGAAGTTATATATCTTTTATTTACATCAAGACAATATCAAGCTGTCAAAACATGATACAAAATACTGGACTATAACAATTTATACAACGTAGTGACTAACAGCTAAGACAGACAGCAACTTGCACAATACTGCAGTTAGATTACTGTAGACTAGCTGTCTACAGTTTACAGGTTATCTGCAATATATGACTTTTCACTAAATGTATTCTCTGTTAATAAATGCTTGCTATGAATCCATTAAAAGTAACCTATTTCACGTCAAGATATCCTTATGTAAGACAAATAATGGAGGTGTATGTAGAGTCAAAATAATGATGCACACACAGTGCACACATCTTTCATTTCTCATCCAGAAATCAAACCAGCACAGATGAATGGGTTTCCATAACTGGAATCAACCTATTAGTCATACAATATGACCTGTGTGTTGCCTGATGACAAATGCAACCTCTCTGGCACTCAGCCAGAGAGGTCCCAGGTCCTATCGCAAGGCTCTACTGAGTCACCTGATCTCAGCAGGGCGGTAACTACAGTTAGCTTCAGTGGGCGTGAAATTGGTCAATGCAAAAGAAAATTGGGCACGGTGTAAAATGAGCTATCAATTTGCTACCAGCCTGTTTTGCACTACAGGCATTGGACAATTTTACCCCCAGTGCTTCTAAGCAAGAGAGCGGCAAAATCACCTGGGGTTCCCCTTTCTGATTGTTATCAGTGGCAACATTTCGAACTTGCATGTGTGCCACCACGGCGGAGGAAAAGATGGGCCTTGGTTGTGATGCCCTTCATCGTCAAATAGCCAGCCTGCATTCATTGGCTGGGTTCACATATAATGAATGGCCATGTGGGTAAAGTACTCAAGGGCTGCTAGAACCTGTGGAAGCATATCCCTCATCAGTCAGCCCGTTCGGAAGACAAAATGAGAAAATTGGGGGGAAAATACAAATGCAGGCACCATAAAGGTGATATATGTTGCATTAGACTGAGGCAGGTCACAATGCCCAAGTTGTTCTTTTAAGTGACAGAACCCAACTCATTATCACATTGGAATCCTCACTGCTTCATTCCCCACAAAACAAGGAGAAGTATTGCTGCTTGAGAAGATGATAGAGGCATTGGACACATTGAGCACATTCACAGTGCTTCATATTTGGTATTACAGCTCATTGCACAATAATAATATATCATTTTTTTCAGTTAGATGAACACCAGATGTGAATTATCCACATAAATTATATGGACAACCTGTGTCACTGCATCTCCGAAAGAATATTCAACTCAGCTTTACACTTGTACTATATTTCCATCCATGAGGGGAGAGGATGGTGTAATTATACTGAAATTGTCTTTGCTTTCTAACATCCTTTGCCAATACACTCCTCCCTCATTTCATGTGGTTTGAAGGAACTGAGCATTTTAGACATTAGAACAAGATGTATGTTATTGGCAAAGTCTTACAAATAAGTATGAAACATAACATGAAAAGTATTACAGTATATCTACTAATCAGAGTGGCCTGTGACTTTCAGGAGCTCAATTCTCCTGGCCATTCTACTGGAGTCCTGATGTAACTCCAGCAGAAGTCTATCAAAATGGCTTAGAAATGGCTAGGACATGGATATGCTGGGTCCTGATCTCAGTTGGGAATTCCTGCTGGGGTCTTGCAAGGGGCAGAGCCTCTGCCACCACTTACAAGTTAACTTATGCAAGGGTCCAGGGGTGGGGACTTCCAACACTGGTAGTTCCCACTTCCCAGCCCATAAGCGACCCAGTGTGATACTAGAGGCGAGTATGTCCAGTGAAATGAGGTTTCCAGCTTCTAGAAGAGCGAAAGTGGACCGCACTAGGGAGGAGAGATCCAAGCCAGGGAAGCAGCTTGGACCTCTGGAGAAGGGTAAGAATTTTTTTTTAAAGTTATGGATCAGCTCCCTTCCACAGAGAGCTGAGGGGAGGAAATGCACGGGGTCTCCAGTGTCAGGAGATCCGGAGAAATAGCTGAACATGGTTGTTTAATGTTTCTCCAGGGGTTCTGCTGGTCTCCCGCCGAAGTTACGGCGGGAGACTGCGACAACCTGGTGGAAATTCAGGGCTAATATATCCTATAAAAAATATATTGCGGAAGGAAAGAAGTGGAAAGCCTTTAATTTGTTGACCCCCTCCAACAGAGGTATTAAAAGGGTTTGAATGTCAGTTGTCAAGTAAATATAACACACTAACGTCTGCAACTTCCACTGGGGTTTCTCCCGGGATCCGCATAACTTCGGCAGGAAGATTAGTGGAAGCCCTGTAGAAGTCGCGCAGATGGCAAACTGAAAAGTTACCGGCCGTTTATTTTAGAAAGGGAGATTCACCCCCCAAAAGATCATGCTACTGACTTATGGTAACACTGCCTACGTATACATAACACAGAAACACACCAAATGATGATTATCAGCCTCCTCAGAATGGATTGACACAAATACATTTAGACGAATACATTGTTGATACTGAATGGAAGGGAGAGAGGGAATTATGCACTTCAGCATTTGCCAATGTGAATAGACAAACTAAACCTTGGTCTGATTGCCACTAGAAGTCATTTCATTTCAATGTTAAGTTGTTTCCCAACTGCTTGCAAGAAATTTGTTGAACGTATTACGTTTCTTATTTAAACCCGTGATATTGTTTATGGGTAATCTAAAGCTGGAGTACATTTGTAAAGTCTAGCTGTTAATCTGGTCTGTACCTTTAAAGCCACCGCTCAAGTACATCCTGTGGGAATCCCGGTAGTTGTAGCTGCTTGTAACTGTGCTGATTGTAGCTGAGGTTAACTAGAGGTTGTTAAATTGTTGTAAATTTCAGATTCCAGGTCATTGATTGGCTTTTTTTGACCTTTTAAAAATATTATTTTGGATCCATCATGAAGTGTGACACCTGCCATGTGAGGTCTGGAGTGTGACACATGTACATATAAATATTTCAAATTCTTTACACTCATGTTCTAACGATGTTTAGACCATAAGCTCTAGTATTCCCTCCCTAAACCTCTCCGCCTCTCTACCTCCCTCTCCTCCTTTCAGATGTTTTACTACATTAAAGGTGCTACACAAATGTAAGTTGTTGTTGTTGATGTTGCATGTGACACCATTCAGATACTGTTCAAGGCCAATGAAATATAAAGAACATGGTGTACATTTTACAAATCTATGCTCTCAATATGGAGCTTCACAAATTGGGAACATTTAATGGGAATTCAGGCATGGAGGTCAGGACAGAAAATCCTTCAGGGTCTACTGATATTCCTGCCTGAATTCCAAGTAAGCACTTCCACTGCTCGAAGCTCTGCGCCAGGAGATGGGATTCATAAATGTACTCATATTTCTCTGAAGACACTGTGGTTATGTCACATTGCAGACTTCCTGGTAACATTCTAAAACTGATGGGCATTCATTCCTCATGTATGTAGCTTGCATTTCAAATGGGGTATTTAAAGCATGGGTAACAAAGAATGTACAATAAGTGGAAATTTAAATATAAAATAGCAAATGTAATGAAATGCAATGGCCCTTGCTGGAAAATGTATGTATGGACAAGATTCGACTCAACTGTGATAACCGACTGCAGTTAAATAGCTCACCAACACTCACTGCATAGAAAAAATACCCTATAGGTCAATCTGTATTGAGCATAAAATGCCTGTTCGATATAGTGGTTCCATTGCCAAACAGCCAGGAAATACTGTAAGAGTGTGGCGAGTACAAGTTAGTCTTTGCAGTAACTGATTTATTAAGAGGTGGTTCTCGTCCATCTCAAAAGGATTAAAGGCTGACTGAACCCCTCATGATTTGAACTCAGAGTCCAGCATTTAGCCAGCTAAGCTACCCAACCTTATTATTTGGGTTCATATATAAAGAAGTCTCAGGTGATTTATTTATTCTTGGAATGTGGGCTTTGCTGGCAAGGCCAGCATTTAATATCAATCCCTAGATGCCCTGCAAAGGTTTGATACAATGGAGTGAATTGCTGGGCCACTTTACAGGGTAGCTAAGAGTCAACCACATTGGTGTGGGACTGGAGTCACATATAGGCCAGACTGGGTAAGGTTTCTTTCCCTAAAGATTATTAATGAACCAGTTTTTTACAATAATCCAACTTCATGGTCATTTTTACTGATACCAGCTTTTTATTTCCAATTTTATTCTTCTCAAACTGCCATGGTGGGATTTGGACTCACGGTCTCTGGATTATTAGTCCTCTTCTGCAGACCTCTTCTGTAAGAAGATCATCATATCTGATTGATTATTTCATCAACTCAGTTGATAGCTATCCATCTAGGCTTTAATCTAATATCTAACCAGACATTTACGCAGCTCTTTTTATGAAAGATCTAAGTGACACAGTCTTAATTGTTTTTACTTCAATGTTTTGGACATCCCATGATGAAAGTGGATACACGCTACATATTAAATTAAAATTTTTAAAATAAAAAATACATAAGTCAGCTACATAAACCAACTGAGATACTGAAACTTTAAGCTACTGCACAAACTTTCAAACAGTCTTCAAAGGCTCCACTTAATCAGCCTTGATAAACTCTTTTTTATTTTTGTTGCTGTTGCAGCCTTCAACTCTGCCTGAACTCACCCACCAAAAACTTGGGAAACATTTGACCTTTGTATTCACTGTGACCTGGTGAGAGTTAATAGCAACACAACCTGCATCACCTGCATGTAACACAAAAAGGCAAAACCCAATATCTACAATCACAATTGTCTCTGAAGGAAGGTCGCTTTCTTCTTTACCTCTTGTACAAATGATATCCAATCCTGTCAATTCAATTAAATATGAAGCAAATGGACGCTGAAGTTCACCTATGTTCATATGTAACAACAGCCGAGACCCGAATCAACTAATAAATCAACAAACAACAGAGTATCCCTATTAGATCACTGCTGCTAACTGTGCTGATTCCACTCTTTTTGGGTAATGCTAATATTGGATGTCGGAAATGTACGGACATTCTTTGCAGAATTATAATGACCATGTCACCCAAAGGGCAAAAACACTGTGAAACTCCATAACATTTCAACTACCATGTCAGAAGGTGGCAGAGGACAAGACAAAGAATACGCTAAAGCATTTTTAAAACTGCAATGGACTGGAGATGCAAAATACAATGAATCAATCAACAATGACCATTGCAATGAGTAATACAGTGAGGCAGTGATTGATCTAAATGTACATTATTCTCGGGTGAGTGAGTGAAAAGGCAAGAACTGGAATTTGTGCCGCATGAAATAGAGCTGACCTGGACGTGAAAGCAGGGTCGTAGATTAGAACAATAACAAATACACGCAAAAGCAATTCATGCTTGAGCAATAAGCATATGCAAAGCTTAACACCGTAAACATTGGTGACAATAAAATTGGAGTGACTTACATTAAATATTGAGATTGCCTGGAACTTTTTAAAGAGTTTGACTAGATAGTAGTAAGAAATTTCTAAGTTATACGGAGTTTGTGGCCAGAAGATGGACAGAGATCCTTTTTCAATGAACTGAGGCCCTAAAGTTTTACAATGTACAAGTCACTGAGCTTTCACAATCTGAAATGCTGTTAAGTAACTTGTACTGTTTGGACAGTGCATTGTATTTTGTTCTTAAAGGGTTTAGGCATGTGAAGGGTGTCCCTCCCTCCTCTTTTAGAATGCAAATAATCAAAAGAAATTGTGATTAACATCCTTTTGTTCTTTTTATAGAATGATAATAATACCAGGGGAGTAGAGCTTGACAGTGGTGCGAGAGAAGCAAATAAAGAGCCATAATTAAAATGACTAGATCACTCGTTGAAGCACCACCTTTGTGATTAAATCTTTGGATGATATTGCAGCTTACTCATTTTTCAAAGCCAGGTCCCCCACTAATATCATTGTACTGATTGTTTAAATGAAACAGGCACAAAAAAAGTATGAACAAAAATAACCAAAAACACAAAAGGACCTTGAGGTTCTTCATCATTCTATTACAGTTTGATTTGGAACTGCTGCTCTTTAAAAGATGTATTTCTGTCAGCTATATTTTTAGTCAATTTGCTCACTATTTTTAAAAGGGCATGTGTGCATTAGATGAACTGACTGTGCGATATAAGACTATGGGGAGAATTTTCATTTGAACAGCATCAATACCACCTGATTTCTCAATGGCATAATTTCACATCCACCCAGTACTACCATTCTCCATTGCCTACCCATGGCTAGCTCTTAGCCCTAATCTGATCACGTAGTCCCTACCACCCAGTTGTAATTTTTTTCAGTTTAAAAACCAATGAAGGAATCAGGGCAAAAAAAAGATGGTCCTTATCACCATATGGTCAGCAACATAATGATTGAATGTTCTCCCTTTTTAAACAGCTGCTATTGTGTTATCAGCGAGGTAGAACTCCAGCTATGAGAATGTTGAGCAATTACAGGCCAATTAAGCATTTACCTTGTTTTTCTTAATTTATATTTTTGCGATGAATCTTTCTTTTTGCTCACCAGGAATGTTCAGTGGGGAATGGATACATTTTCCACTTTTAGCACCCAGTTCAGCATCAGACATTCCCAGGTCAGATACAAAGTAAAGTTCCCTCAACTCTACTCTATTAATGAACCTTAACCCTATCCTCAGGAAAGCAACCCTTACTGTACTAATGTGAGATTTGCCTGTAGCCTCTAAGTAAGGTTGCCAATTAACTGCCATTTGTTTCTGGCTAGTTTTGCACCGTGGGGGCCTTACTAGGAACAGGTTTGAGACTGCCAAACTCATTTAAGCCAGCAGAGAAAATAAAAACCTTCATCTCAATATTATGGGCTGGTTTCAAACACTGATCACTAAGAATGAGTGGATAATTGCTCCATCTAGTCCCTTTTCAGTCTTATTTAATTTATAATCACACTTTCACCTGTACTAGGCTGCAAGGCAGGATGTCTCTTCCTCTCAATCCACAGGGATTGTTCCTCATTTCATCCATAAAAAGAGCTAATTACCCACACCACAAAATTCAAATCTTAAAATAGGCCTCTTACTAGCAAAAATGGAAAAAATTTGGAGCTGAGATCGTAGCCATTTTAACAAAGCTTCATGACCAGGTCCTCCAGGAGTATGATCAAACAGTACTATAGGCAATTCATAACACACCCTGGAAAGGCTATGACTTATATTTCAGTCCAGCTAACTTTCAGTTATAAGTTTTTTCTCATTACCCCAAGCATGCAACAGTGCTCTCCTGTCACTGAGGCACAAAAGCCAATACAAAAGAGATCAAAATCCATTCCCCACTGAACATTCCTGGTGAGCAAAAAGAAAGATTAATCACAAAAATATAAATTAAGAAAAAGAACAAGGTAAATGCTAAATTGGCCTGTAATTGCTCAAAACCTGGTCAATGGGGTCATTTACTGACTGACTTTGTCTCCTGTTAACTTTGAGTTTTGACTGAGAATACATTAGCACGTACTGTATATATTGTTCTGTAATATTCATATATTTTATGTTGATTAGTGCACAGGAGTGTTGTAAAATAAAAAGGAAACAATAAAACAATCAGAATCATTCCTCAAAACTCTCAGAAGAGAAACATCCAAACTGTTAAACATTCAACAGCCAACAGCACATTTAATTTGCTGTAACACAAACATTTATAAAAATATTTTAAAAAGAAAAAGGTCTAACCTTAAACATACCCATATGCATGGGGGAAATTATTGCCTGACAAAAGGAAAAATATTGTCATTTGAATAAAACCAGCTTTGTTTTTTTCCCCTCATTCTTCTGATTAAGGTTTATGATAAGTAAAAACATATTAAAAACTACAAGAGATGCTTGTTTAAAATCAAAGTTTTGTTCAAATTTACAGATCAAAGAATGACAGCGGATGCTCACTTATGGCTTTAATACAGTGGTTGGAACCTATTTACAGCTCAGAAAATACAAAAACAAATGAAGAACTTGGTCATAATATCAATGCTGATATCAAAGAATACTGCAGTTAGACAAATAAATAATTCAAGGTGTTATTGTGTCTCTAATTATGTAGCTCCTTGTTACTTTTAAAGGCGCCTAAAAGAAAATCTTTTCTTTTGTACCAGTATATGTTAAGGCATTTTTTAATGAAAGTGTTAGATTTCCCTCCTCTTCCAAAGGCACAGCAACAGTATCAGCATGACCTCAGTTCTGAAGGTTTCAATGCTTTTAGAAAGTCATACTTCAAGAAACAACAGAATGGTTTCAGTACATCACTGAAAATCTATGAGTACTTCAGCCTCCAAAGAAAACAGCCAGCAGTATAGTTGAGAGAAAGAAATTTGTGAAAATATCTCTGACCTGTAAGACATTTCTTTATTTAAAAAAAAACTTTATAGATGTGTCCTTTTAATATTACAAGAGCAAGTGAAGTTGTCACTGTTTGCAGGCTGCCCTGTCTGAAAGATCCAGCTGATTTACACTACCCAAACAGCAGACACGACATGTCTGGGAGAGTCTTAGGGGACCGACAATGATGTCATGTTAAGGAAATAGCTGGATGAACTTGGCACTTCACAAAGCTGGCTCTTCTTCCATTGGTTCATCAGGAGTTCTAGAAAAATAAACACGCAATCAGAACAGAGTACACATGGACATTTACAATCTCTACGTGGGGTCACAGTTGAATCTGAATTGTACATGATGTTTATTTGTCTTATCCAGTCATTTATAAATAAAGTATCTTTTTCTGAAGCAATGTTAAAGGGGAATAACTAACAGTCAAGGACTATTTCCAAATATATTGTAATAATGGCAACCTAAGAAACTGAAAATTAAAGTGCACCTGAAGAAATATTCCAGAACTCTGACTAATCTCGAAGCTTCGAAAGCATTACCATGCCAACAACGGTTATAGCATGAAGGACTGTCAACTGATAAAATGGCCACTGGGTATATAAACAACTTGGAGCCATTATTACCTTCAAGCTCATTATTGCCATTGGATCCTGTGAAAGTATATTTTAATAAACTCAAAGTAAAATTAATGAATATTCATTTAAAATAGATATCAGATACAGTTCAAACTATTTGATAGCATCAGAAAACCTTTTATGCAGAGGCATGCAGAGGATATGATTTAAATGATAAAATCAGTGAGTATTGCAGGGATTTTCCAACACAATGATTGTGAACTACAGCTTAATAAACTAAAAAAAGCACAGCTCAGACTACAATTTAATCTGAATTCTACTCTGCCTGACCATGCCAGTTCAGATTATTTTTATCTTGGAAACATTAAGAGGTTGTAGATTGAATGAATGTGACTGTTATTTGATTTAACAGTCATTGGGGGTAAGTTTGACTTTTGGTGATAGTGTAAAATGAGCGCTATCGGATCAGCCACCTATTATACATCTCTCCTGATTTTAATTCCCAATGAAGTCAATGGAATTGACAATCGGGAGAGATGTATAAAGGGCGGATGATCCAATATCGCCCGTTTTACACTATAGCTCAAAGTCAAAATTAACCCCAATGTGTGCAAGCAATCATTTACAAGATAGGTGACAGGAATATTATTGCAAGGCATTCCCCTGTATTGTGAGTATTTGTGTAATTAGATACGTTGCTGTATTCTAATGCAGTCTACTGTATTATGTTGTAGTGCATTGTGTCATACTGTATTAAAGTGCAATTTATTGTAAATTGTTTTATTCTGCAAAACTTTGGAATATATTTCATTAAATGCATTGTGATACATTTCATTGCTATATTATAATAAATTGTAATCTACTTTATTGTAATGCATCCTATTGCAATATGTTGTAATGGCTTGTAATTCATGCCTTATGTTCAGGTAACAATCAGCTGAACACCCAATAGTTTGAAATGTCCACATTTTACGCAGTATATCATCTCAGAACCCTGTGGTCAGTAAACAGAAGCTCGCGTGTGCTCAGTTTTCCCCATGGGAGTGGAAATATTTGCTGCATTAGTAATATGTAGTTTACTATGAATTTAACATTGACATTAAAATTGAAGGATCATTAGTGGAAATGGGTCAGGAAAATAAGGTCTATAAAAATTTGGAAACCTCACATTTTCTGTTCATATAGAAGTTGGGTGCACCTCAGAATTTCATTATTCATTTCCTGAGCATATAAAAATAAATAAGGAAGTCCCTATTTCATTGTTTGTGAGAAAAGGCTTGGAGTTGTTTCATAATCCTTTATTCATGCATTTCTTATTGATTCTTATTTCCATTTCTTTTTGATCTTTCTTAATCTGTTAAGAAAGCCACCAGTTTTAAAAGTATTATTACAGTATATAATCATTCTTAATTGAAAAAGCAATTATTTACGTATAAATTGCACAAAAATGAGCAGAGCAGCTCCTGTTTCTTCAGTGTGTAAATTCTCCTTGGTTCGTGGTACTGGGCCACACAGACTGGGGAGATCCCAGGTTTCATCCTTAGTCTGTTTTGAGTTACTTTGGTCTCTGCTGGGATGGTGATATCATCACTAAAACTTGCCGCAGTGTGCTTGAGCCAAGGAAGAGAGAAGAATCAACTAGAGATCCCATTTCTGATTGCTATCCGGCAAACTCCATACCTTTAAATGTTAGGTGAGGACTGAAATTGGTCCAGCTTTGATGTCTCTCCCCACCAATCCATTTTTGCAATCTAATGGATAATCATTGTCCATGCTAAAACATGAAAAATAGCTGCTTGACTATTCCCTCAAGGAACCACACTCCAGCATGAGTCTTCAGGTAGAAAACATTCCAAGGCACTTTTCAGAGGGAAAAAAATAGATAAAGCAATGGACTTCAAGCCATGAAGGGAGATTTAGGAGAGGTGATGAAAAGTTTGTCAAAAATATGAATTTTGAATTATTTTATAAGTGGATAGAGTAGTGGAGAGGTTTAGGGTGGGAGCTCCAGAAAGAAGATGCAAGGTATGACTTCTCTGCCCTCCTATTCTCACTCAATCTCACTGTTCAGAAAAACTCCCCTATCCACAGCCACCCACTTGATCTTGCCATCCATCATAGCCTCTCCAATTACTGACAGGCCTTTCCCTCACCTCCCTCACCACCGACACCCGCTGCCTTCCCCCAACTCCACTGCCCTCAAAATCTGCCCATGGAAAAAATTCTCACTCAGCTCCCTCACCAAGGAAAAAATGACAGGGCTATGGGGAACGAGCAGGGGAGTGGGACTAATTGAATATCTCTTTCAAAGAGCCAGCACATGCATGATGAGCTGAATGGCCTCCATTTGTGCTGTATGATTCTATGGGGGAGAAATTCAGTATTGCCTCGTTTGGGGGCGGTAACTTTTGAAAGCTGGGAAACTTAGCGCCAGGCACTAATGATTCCCAGCTTTTAAAAAATGGTGTTTTAGTGCTCCAGGAAGGAAGTGGAGTGCTAAATCAAGCGCTCCACTTCCTTCCTGGAGCACAACAGGCAGCAGGCGGGGCAGCAGGTGTGCAGCGCTCCACAATGGGCCGTGCAGCACTGCCACGGTGGAAGGCTCCTTCCCTCCCTTAAAGGGAAGGGCCATCACTACAGGCTCTGCAAGGGGAAAATTTACCTGGTCCCTGATGGCAGCCGCGATCTGGCCCGCTCAGCCCGATGTACTGTAGCAGAGTGCTGGGCTGATCGATCGCTGGTGAAGACAGAGGGAAAAAAAAGAGAAAGAGCATTTCAGAATTTTTTTTACTTACCTTGGCCACCTCGCCTTTAAGTATCGCCCCCGAAGCGCCCGGCCTCCCAATGAACACCTCCTGCAGCTGCCGGTGTTTTTGCCCGACGATGCTGCAGGGGGCAGAACTGAAGTTCGGATCCGAGGCACTACACAGCTGGATGACGTCACGATCTCTGGGCACAGGAGACCGTGGCGCTAGGAGTTATCGCCACCGCAACCCACCAGGTGAATTTCATGGGCGGTGGTAACATCACCACGTCTGGGCGGAGACAATAATGGGAGGCGCTATGGAGGCCACTTTCTAGCCCTATGCTTCGAATTCACGTTCAAACTCCTAACTTCCTCTCTGGCTCTCCGTCCTTCCCAACATTGTTACTGCTGCACTAATCCATCGCCTCTGCTTTGACATCCTTGTTCCCATGAAATCATACACTGTCTCCAATCTCTGCTGTTTCCATCATATAGTCTTCATTCCCTTAAATCAGATGTCTGCAAACTCAAGCACAGCTGGTGCACAACTAGGCTAGTCATTCATTGCCAGATTTAGCTCAACCATGTCAAGCCGTATCATGTCTTGTTCTCCTCAGCTTCCTACTAGTCAAGGATTATCTTGGAGTGCAAGGACAACCCAAGGCTCCTTTTCTCCATGACTAACCACTTCTGCAACCTCCTTTCCTGCTCCCACCCCTCCCCCCACAAATCTCTTTGCCCTCAACTCCAATACTAGATGCAAACAGCTCATTGATTTCTTGGTCTCCAAAACTGAGACCATCCATGTAACTGTCTCTGTCACTACCTTTCCTTTCTTTCCCTGCTGCTCCTGACCTCTTCCACACATTCTAGTTCTGATTTCCTGTCACTACAGTTTCTTTCTCATCTCTCTTTATCTTCTTCAATTTCATCTCTTTGATGAAACCCACCTTCTGCTCCCTTGATCCCTTCCCTACCCAACTCCTGACACTTAACTGCCCCACCTAACTCCCATGGTAGCGGATCTTGTTAATGGCTCCTTTTGTGCAGGCATATTCCTTTCCCTTTCTAAAACCATGTCATCAGCCCCTCCTAAAGAACCCACCTGATGTGCCTCAATAATCCCGAGACTCGATGTTAGCGAAACAAAACAAGGCTTTTATTAACTTAGAAGATAACATGCAGTGGAGAGAGGTATCTTCCATCTGGAGCTCTGCAGTACTGGATATGAGGCCAGACTGAGCTGGCTTACATAGAGGCCAGGTATGGGCGGAGCCCTACACACAACACATTCCATACATTCCAATATACAATACAATGGTGAGGAGAAACCTGAAACCAACCACAGTCACAGGCAATACAATGGTGAGGGGAAACCTGAAACCAACCACAGTCACAGGCAGTGATGAATGGAATATTTCATCACATTCACCCCTTCTATAGATTTAGTCTGTTCGGGGGTTTGGTAGTCCTCTGCGACCGACGTGGCTGTTGTGGTGTCGCGGGTGTTGGCTGGGTGTCCCCGGTGGCCTCCTGGGTCTCTGCCGGGGGTGCCGCCAGGGTTGTTGAAGGGGTAGTTGGTGGGGGTGCCGTTGGTCGATGTTCTTCCGGGGGTGATGAAAGAGTAGTGGGTGGGTAAGAGTTGCTGTGGTCGTTGTTGCTGCTATTGCCGTGGTTGTTGTCGTTACCGGCTGGGGCGACGTCTTTTATTGACACGGTGTCCTCCCTTCCGTTGGCGTGCCGGACATACGCGTATTGGGGGTTGGCATGGAGTAGGTGCACTGGCTCCACGAGAGGGTCCATCTTATGGCCCCTCACATGCCTTCGCACGAATACCGGACCTGGGGTGGAGAGCCATGACGGCATGGATACGCCTGAGGTGGATTTCCGGGGAAAGCTAAACATTCGTTCATGAGGCGTGGCATTAGTGGCAGTACTGCAGAGCTCCAGATGGAAGATACCTCTCTCCACTGCGTGTTATCTTCTAAGTTAATAAAATTGATGTGCCTCAATAATCCCGAGACTCGATGTTAGCGAAACAAAACAAGGCTTTTATTAACTTAGAAGATAACATGCAGTGGAGAGAGGTATCTTCCATCTGGAGCTCTGCAGTACTGGATATGAGGCCAGACTGAGCTGGCTTACATAGAGGCCAGGTATGGGCGGAGCCCTACACACAACACATTCCATACATTCCAATATACAATACAATGGTGAGGAGAAACCTGAAACCAACCACAGTCACAGGCAATACAATGGTGAGGGGAAACCTGAAACCAACCACAGTCACAGGCAGTGATGAATGGAATATTTCATCACACCACCCTCAAGCCATTTATCCTCTCCAACTACCACCGCATCTCTAACTCCCCCTTTTTCATGTTAAGGTTCTTGAACATGTCATCTCTCCCAACATTCACTGTTCAATGTCTGTCCTGCACACAGTACCAGGACTGCACTTGCCAAAAATCGCAAACTACATCTTCTATGGCTGACCATTGTTCATTATCCATCCTTGCCCTTCTCAACCATTTAACATGACTGACCACACCATTTCATCCATTGTCTCTCCTCTGTTGTCCAGGTTAGTAGAACTGCTGTTGTGTGGCTCTGCTCTTGCTTGTCTGAACTCAACCAGGATATATCTAACAATACTGCTCCTTCTGCCCCCACAGTCACCTTCTAATATACATGAAATCATACACTGTCTCCCACCTCTGCTGTTTCCATCGTACAGTCTTCAACTTCACCCCTAAGCATCTATCCTTAACCTACTCCTCTTTCTCATTTATATGCTGGCGCCTGGTGACAACATCCAAGGGGTCAGTTTTCTTTTGTGTGCTAATGAGACGCTGCTCTACTGCTTGCCCATTTCTCTTAGCCCCAGAGCCACCTCTGTAATATCAGACTGCCTTTCTGACATCAAGTCATGGCTGAGTTAAAATTTCCTCCAACTGAATATTGGCAAGATGGAAGTTATTGTTTTTTACCCTTGCCATAAACTCTGCTCCCTTACCACAATCTCCATTCATTTTCCTGGTTACTCATTCAGGCTGAACAAGACCATTTGAAACCTCAGGATCCTGTTCAACCTGAGCTGAGCTTCAAACCCCATATCCTATCCATCACCAAGACTGCTTACTTCCAACTCTGTAACATTGCCCTCCTCTGCCCCATACCGCAGCCCTGCCATGACTAAAACCCTTATCTATTATTTTGTCGCTTCTATGCTCGATTATTCTAATGTCTTTCTTTTTGGCCTTTCCCCCATAAACTGCCACCTGTATCCTGTCCCACACTAAATTCTATACACCCATCACCCGATGCTTGGTGATCTACGTTGGCTCCTTGTCTGCCAATGCATGGTTCAATGTCCATTATTTTATTTATTTTTTCTTTGAAAGGTGCCTTGGATTGCTTTCTACACTATATACATGCAAGTTGTTGTTCAGTTACTACCTTCAGGAAATTATGGGAAAAGGGACAAAAATGTAGGGGAAAAGAGAAAAAACATGCTCCCTTTCTGTGTTCCTTTTATTTCTTTTCCTCACTCTCCATGTGACCCCTTGGAATGCAAAGTAAACTTAAGCAATGATTAATACACAAATAGTGTATGTATTTCATCCCTACTTGCAATAAGCAAATGCTCCCAATGGTATACACACCTGTAAAAGTATATTACATCTAACCACAGGCTATCACAGATTAATTTTTTAAATCTTGTCTGAAATGAAGCCCATATATATCACTCTTCCAGATTATCATTCCCAATTTGTGAAATAACTTTTCAGCTAAAGTTGAAACCCACTCAGATTAAAGATATGTGCCATCCATTTCTCTTTCTCTGATCTCATCATCTATGCTGTATTTTTTTTTGCCCCGCTATCTTTGTACAGTAAACTCTTTTGTATCCGGCACCGACGAGACTGGGATGATGCCAGTTGATTAGTTGCTGACCTGCTCTCTTCTTGTGAGTGTCCGTGCTTGGTATCCACTGAGAGTGATGCCATGGCAGTCACTGCTTCTGTCTCTTCTCTGTCCAGGTTTTGGGCATTTTTGAGAGACCAGTCCACTTTTGAAGCATACTGTCGTACTGATTTCCAATATTTTCCTGGGAATGATAGTAAAGATGCTGTTAATGTCCAATGATGAAAAATGCTGTAAAACCGATTCAAAACCTCACACTCGACATCACAATTATCACATTATTTTCTTAAAAGACTTCCAGTATCAATCAAGAGATATTGCATTTAATCATGCTCCTTAGGCACAGCAATGATGGAATTTTTTTCACTGAGGGTAATTTTGAAGCCTTCTGCCTGGCAGAAACAGGGCGGTAGTGCCAGTAAAATGGCAGGGAATGACTTACCGCCACATTACCGCCCTCGCTGTGGCCACTGCAATCTTCCCCCAGGCCTACCGCTAGACAGCCGGAGAGGTGGTAGATCCTTTAAATATGCAAATTGTGGGTCCTATGATGTATGTAGTACCCCACTTACCATTTAGGATAGAACTGGGTTGACCCCTTCTCACATGGCCCTACCTTCTTCTGGTCCAGAGGCTGGCCGGGCCATTCGACATTACTGTGGCCTGGAGCCGGCGGGCTGCCCTGGAGCATTCATTATCTACCTGCAATCTGCTGGCCAAATGCTAAGCAGGCCCGGCTGGGACTATCGGGTGGTCAGCAGGCATGGTCAGTTAGCTAGCCTCCCAAAGTCCATACTGAGGGAAAATTTACCCCACTATGTCCACCATCACCATAGCACAGTAAACTACTCAATGGATTGCCAATGGGCTTTTCTTTTTTGAACTCAAACTTTCCCCCTTTTTCCCCCTGATCTCTTAGAGACAGTGACCCACACTAGGATATGCTTCCACTGGCATGAGGAGGTCCTCCTGCTCCTCTTGGTCCCTCTAATGAAAGTTTTTTAAAACTTACCAAAGTGGGCCTTGCTGCCTTCCTGCCAGTGTTACCTGTTGGGGAAGCCACGGTGGATGCCTTGCTCAGGAGTGGGTTAAAATGCCATCATATATGTACATCATGAGACCCTGATTTGCATTTATTAATGAGGCTCTTGCCAGAGTCCAGCAGAAGGCTCATCCGCAGTCAGAACCAGTGGCATTAAAATGGAGAATCAACAGTAACAGAGAGGGAAATGGAGCCACTCCATTTTAACTGCTCTCCCGCTCCTTTCCCACAGATCAGGGAGAGTTAAAATTCCACCTTTGGTCTCTGGTAGAGTTGCTTTACAATCATTTGCTGGGCGTTGTCCAGAATGACTTATATGGTAATGTTCCCACTTCACCTTGATTGCATAGTTTAGATCAGAAGCTCACTGCAAGGGCAATGCGTACATGGCCCCATATTCTACCTCTCAGTAGCTCAGCATGTGTCAACAGCATCATGTTGGGATACCATATCAATTTCATAGTTTGAGTTCTGTTGAATTAAGCTTTTTAACCATTGTAATAAATCACTGAAGTGCTCAAGGCACCTGGCATGAGCTCATTGATCATTGATTGTGTGCTCTAGTGAAAGCTCACTTGATTTGTAAAAAGAAGGTAGCTCCTTGGGAACTCCCAGCTAACTTTCCAGAGAACAGGTTCTAAGTTCTGGGTGAGAAAACTTCAGTGAATGCAATTCAAAACCAAATGGTGTAGAGAGTGCCCACACTGTCCTCTCACCTACGGGATTTAAAAAAAAATTCATTCACAGGATGTGAACATCGCCGACAAGGCCAGCATTTATTGTCCATCCTAATTGCCCTCGAAGGTGAAGGTAAGCTGCCTTTTTGAATACAACTGAGTGGCTTGCGACGCCATTTCAGAGGGCAGTTAAGAGTCAACCACATTGCTATGGGTGTGGAGTCACATATAGGCCAGACCAGGTAAGGATGGCAGATTTCCTTCCCTAAAGGACATTAGTGACAATCCAGTAGTTTCATGGTCACCATTGCTGATACTAGCTTTTCATTCCAGGTATATTTAATTGAATCTAAATTCCACAGCTGCCATCGTGGGGACTTGAATTCATGTCTCTGGATTGTTAGTCAAGGCATCTGGATTACTAGTCCAGTAACATAACCACCATGCTATTATGTGGGTTCAAATTTGGCTCATACTGATGGGATTAAGGCATTCTCTCTTTGCTAGCTGTGAGAATTCTATGTCAAATAATCTTCGACAATTGCAATGCAATCCCTAGTAGACATGGATCTGCAACACAAAATTTGCCATAAACTGGCACTCGTTCTCAGAGGGGCCGCCACAAGGATGGTTGCTGTAGGAAATGGAAATGTTACGCGGATGCTGTAAGGGCTTTTCTGAGGTTGAAGCTAAGACAGATTTTAGGGAATAGTGGAAACATTACTCTGCAGTTGGCTCTGCTATACCTCTCCTGTGATTGTTTGATGCTGACAGTGAGTGCCTGAAATGAGAAATTGTTCCATTCCCGTTTTAACACCCCTTACTTCAAAGTACACAAAAAAGGACCAAAACATTTTAATCAGAGAAAGAAACAACTTAAAACACGCAAGAGTCTGTAATATCCTACTTTTTACATTTTTTCAATAAGACTATATTAAAATTGGTTTATTATATTTGAAAATTAAAACTAAATGTGTCAGCATCTAGCTGAATTAAGCAATTAAACAATTCTTTTGACAAGCTATGCTAACTTTTTTTATGTTATGTACTGACTCAAATAGCATTTTTGTTCCTAAGATATATAATGCTCCCAACAATATTCTGCTAAGAAATAATTGGGCAAAGATATGAGGGAGAAGGTAATAGAGGGTTATGCTGATAGTTAGATGAGGAAAGATGGGAGGAGGCTCAAGTGGAACATAAACACCGGCATGGACTGGTTGGGCCGAATAACCTGTTTCTGTGCTGTATAGCCTATGTAATCCTATGTAATGAGATCCTGATTTTAGGTAGATCCCTATGGCAGTGTGTGAACACTTGGGAATTTGTAGTGGTATAGCTGGGTGGAGGGAATGGTGTATGAGGGGGCAATGCAATTGAATACTGTACAATATAATAAAAAATGAACGAAAAAATGCATGCACATTACAATTTAAAAAAAATTACATTATGTACGATCTCAGCATGAGTTTAATTGAAATTCTGCAAGATCAGAATGAACAAGCTTCTTTCAGCCGAATCTAGCTAAACTAAGCTATTCTGTGTAAAGATTTTAAATAAATGGATCAAATGAACTTAGTGTGATACAAGCTACTTAAAGCTGCTCCTTCTTACTCATTATTGCCATGTAATTCTGAGCAAGTTTGTTTTCATTGCAATGTTTCTGTTGTTCCACAGAATCATCTCCAACTCCCATAGCCATTGGTTCTGTGCAAAACAATGAAAGATTCTCAGCAGAGTGAATGGAGGGATTGAGTAAGACTTTTAATAAAGTCTTGAGTCTTTTGGAACATTTCAATTCTACCCGTTGAGATTGGGCATAATACTTTCATTAACATAGCAAGAGCAAAATTTGGGGGAAAAAACAACAGGAGTGATCAATTGGGGTAGGGTGGAAAACCATCAATCGTACTGTTTGTTTTACATCTAATTGGTGTAAAAGATTAGTGGAAATTTTTCTCATACTGTGGAAAACTGATAACATAATTTCTAATTTGCCAGAATTGCAGAAACGGTTTCTATGGCAAGAAGGAGCTGCAGTTTTACTTAGTGGGATGTATTCTTGGCAACAAATCTTCTACAGCCCCATTCATTTTGTACAATTTATGATAATTTTACAAGATATATATTTGGAGTTGAAAGAGGTTGTGGTGGAAAATATTCCCGTTCTCATAACTGCAAAGTAAATTTAACATGCCAGGAGTTAATGGACCACTCATTCTCACCGCATAGTTCTGTTGCCAACATCATTAGATTATTTGTTATTCATCTGAAGAAAAGGCTGCATGTTTTGCTTCACCATTGAATTCTGGATTTTATAAGTGAAGAATTAAAGATTTTAATTTCTGGACTTTTTTTTATCAATGCAAATACAGATCATGGCTAATACTGGAGAGCTTCCAAGATTTTTTCTCTTTTGGAATAGACAAATTAAAGCATTTATATTCTGAAGGAATAGACCTCCAGCCTGAAGCTTGTTTGTTTTAGGAAAGATTTCTGAGTAAATCATTATCTTTGGTTATTTTCTAACCTTAATTAAAAGCTTTTATTCATTGTGTTTTTGTAATTTATTTATGTAAACATAATATTATTTCATCTTTGAATATAAGCCCATGTGCAATCAGCAAGCTGACATATTGGTTTAGAAAAGCAGTAAACAGAGAGACCTTCCTGGCACTTGCTAGATAATAAATCATTTTTCTGTAATTAAACAAATGTTACTCAAACGACTTACTTTGAATTTCAATTGTTTTTTCCAGAGAAGCTACAGCATTGGTGTTTGGCTTCTGAAGCTGAACTTCTTGGGGAAGAGGCTCCAGCTGTAAAGATTCAAATAACCTTGTGATAAGAGTCAAATTGCTGTTTAAAAATGAACTCCTCAAGCCTTTTCCTGTGACTTGCTAACCCTTTTCCAACCTGGAACCTTTCGAAAGAGAAGAGTTCTAGTGTAGCTTACTGGGGATCACTTTCAGTTCATTTTATTAACTGTTTAAATGTCTACAGAGACTTGAAGTAGACTGAAATTGTGCTCATTTATCACTGAAGTATCTAAATTACTTGTCCTTATATTTGTAATGTTTGGTTAAGCAAAGTTCAAATGTATTTTGTTGAATTATTAATCTTCATTTAAAGCAATTTGATGAATAGTTTGTTCTCCACCTTTTCTAAATGAAATGGTTACTTTCCTTTTCCCTAGATTTTAGTAGAATATAGGCCCTGTTTTTATTTCAGCTTAAGAGAACCCAACTGATTAATCCCCTTGCACCTCACTGGATATTTCCTTCCAGGAAAGCTACAATGAGCCCTTTTAAGTATCTTAGGATTTATTGGACAACATCAGTGTTGATGTTATCACACTACACTGTTAAAGTCACTTCACAGTGTGCTATTTACACAATATACACAACTGAATGGCATAGCTTTCTGTGAAACTACTACTTCTAGTGATTAAAATATTTGAACTGGTCAGTTAAACATCAAGAACATCAAAACCATTGTCCTTGGCTCCCGCCATAAACTCCGTTCCCTCACGAGCAATTCCAATCCCTGCCCTAGCCATACTCTCAGGTTTAATCAGACTGTTTGCAACCTTGGCATCCTATTTGACCCTGAGTTGAGGTTCTGACCCCATACCCTCTCCATCACAAAGGCTCCCTGTTTCCATCTCCATTGCCCATCTCCAGCCCTGCTTCAGCCCATCTGCTGCTGAAACTCTTATCCATGCTTTTGTCTCCTCCAGACTCCGTTAGTTCAATGCTCTCCTGGCCAACTACCCCTACTCCACCCTCCTTAAACTTGAGCTTATCCAAAACTCTGCTGTCCATATCCTAACCCGCATCAAATTCCGTTCACCCATCACCCCTGTGCTCCTGGTCCGCCAATGCCTCCAATTTATAATTCTCATCCAAGTCTTCAAATCCTTTCATGGCATTGACTCCACCCCCTCCCATATCTCTATAACCTCCTCCAGCATTACAACCCTCCAAGAACTCTGTGGTTCTTCCAACTCTGGCCTCTTATGTGCCTGCCACTCCCTTCGCTCACCATTGGTGACTATCCCTTTAGCTGTCTCGGCTTTAAGCACCCGATTTCCCTCCATAAACCTCTCCTCATCTCTCACACCGTCCTTTAAGGCCCTCCTTAAAACTTACCTCTTTGACTAAGCTTTTAATCACCCCATCTAATTTCCCCTTCTTTGGCTCAGTGTCAATGATTTTGTCGGATTACACTTCTGTGACTTATGGTTTCTTTACACTCAGACAGAAAATACTTTCTTTGGCTTCTAAGGGAATTCTGTTTTGCCTTGGATAATCGATGGCCTGCTGTTTTCAAAGTTAGGGCACTATTGGAAATTATTTCTGCTATTGCTTTCAGGGTTTGGTGGTGTTTCTTAAAATATTCAAACATCTCTTCAAACTACTCCCGAATAAAGTTGTTTCTAACAGCTTTTCTTGGCAGGCTTGGGGCTGGATTTTGATTGGGGAGGCATGTAGGAGGCGGAACTACAACCTTTGGGGTTGTAGTCCCGCCTCCATCGAGTTGTGGCCAATCCATGCGATTTTCACTTGATTGACCTTGTTGAGCCCGCCCAGTGGGCTCAGCAGGCCAATTAAGGGCCACCTGGCAACAGGTGACATCACAGACTGACATTTCATCTGTCAAAAGCTTTTGACAGATGAAATATCAGCGTTTGACAGCTGTTTGAAGCTGTCAAACACTGGCAATCTGTACTCCAAGTTAATTCCTTCCTCTCAGGATGATTTAGAGATCTCTCCAGAACAGAAAGCTGAATGCTGCAACTTTTGACAGCTCGCGGCCATTCTGCTTTCTGTGCCGGTAAGATGAGGGACTCCCGAGACCTGAAGGAAGGAAGGCTGTAAAGGTAAGTAAATGTAAGTAAAACTTCTTTAAACACTTTACACACACCAAACACACTTACCTCTGAACTCATGCACCCATCACTCGCCTTAACACCAGACATCTTGAACCCTCCAAGCCTTTCAGCCCGACGGTCCGCCTCGCTAACTTGGCGTGGTTTGGAGCTGTCGGGAATCCCACACTTCAGCAATAAAAATAGGGATTAGGCTAAAAACTGCCTGTTAACTACCTGTTAACAGGCAGTTAATTGGCACTAATCCCCATCCCCTTCCCGCCTCGGGGAGGCGGGTCCCTGTGCGGGTCGGGTACCCGCCTCCTTTGAAACTGGCATGGAGGCGGGTTGGGGGCGAGATGGGTTCGTGCCCCCCGATTTTGAGATTTTAACCCCCCACATGCCTCCAATCCCACCTCCATGGCCCAATGAAAATCCTGCCCTTGATGTCCATAATCAGGGAGTGGATTTTAACTTGCAGTGGGTTTCCGGCGGGATCTTGCTGTGCGCAAGTTGCCTGCCCTGTTTGCTTGCATTCCAACAGTGGCTACAGTTTATCTGTCAAATTTAATGAGGCCTGAGCATCAAAATGGTTCAGGCCTCTTTCTGGTGACATTGGCACGGGTGTCCTTATTGCTCCACCTATCATCTGCCCAACGTACAGAACACATCAAAATCACCCCCATAGTTATTGATATCAATATTTATCACTTTTGGCTAGGACAAACTTGTTTTCTCCAGGCTGCAGAGAATATACATTATGATCTGGTATGCAAAAGGTCACTTCAGAAGCATTATTCATATGCAAATACATTTTGATTGCAAAGCAAGTAGAAATTACTCATGTAGAAAGCAAATAAAAACTGCAAAAGTTGGAAATCTGAAACAAAAATGGAAACTTCTGGTATTTTACCTCATCTGCTCTCTTCACATAATCTGACAAAGCTACTGTTTTCATTTTTGAAACCACTCACCAGAATGTTCGCTTTGTCTCAAAATCTTATCAAATTAAAGGTGAAGTTCCTGGAAACGCACAAATAGACAGTTGTCTTCCATCAGTAGGAAGTTTAGGAAACGCTTGCGCTAAGTTGATAAACGTGTTTCCCCTTTTGTTTTCTTATATCCCAGATTTTAACTTCAAATGGTACGAGAGTTATGTTCTAAATCCAGTGGCTGTTTGACAACCTGATGCAATTGTGAGAGTACATATTTGATTTCCTTTGAGTTTCAAAAGGGATGGAAAGTATGGGATAATCTTTCGAGATCCATACTATCTGCAAGGCCTTGTGTTAGAGCATAGTTAATCAGAAACTGATGGGTACGCTGCCCACCATTTTCTATCCACAGATGTGGAGTTTTGGACAATTTTTCCCATATTCTCAGATAATCTTTCTTCAGTTCATCATTTCTTCTAAGATAAGGGCTTGGAGACTCTGTGGGGAGATTTTGAGGCCTCCTGCCCAGCTGAAAATGCTGGGGAATGACTTACCGTCCCTTTCTTGCCATTTCTGTGTCCGTTGGAATCATCCCCGGGCCTACCACTGAGCGGCCAGAAAACCTGCCTAAGTCAGGCGGTAGACCATTTTAATATGCAAATCAGGGTCCTATAATGTAAATAGGACTCCATTTGTCAGTTTAGGGCAGTACTGGGCAGAGCGTGTATCACGCACAGTCTGCTCAGTATCAGCTGGCGGTCCAGCTGAAGGAGTCCACAAGTAAGGTTTACTGTATTGTTGTGGGACTGGGAGGAGAAACAGTGCTCCTCCAGGCTCCAGAAAACCAGCCTGGGTCACTGCCACTCCAGGTTCCACCACCCCACCCCTGCCCCATCATGAGATTAGACTCACTCACCAATAACTTATCTACTTCTGGGTCACAGGTCGACCGGTCAGCCCAACATTGTAGTATCAGGTGGGCTGCCACGGGGCAATTGTATTCTGCCTGCAGCCTGTTGGCCAAATGCTAATGAGACCCGGCCCTCAAAATGGGTCGGGACTATAGTGGGGGGACGGGGGGACAGAATGGCAGGCATGTGTCGCTGGCTGACTGCCTGGAGTCCACACTGGGAGAAAATCTACCCCTGTTGGTCCAACAAATCCCACAAATAAGTCATGTTACAGCTAATCCAGGTCTAGCATTACTAAGAAAATTAGAAAAGGGTTGCATTTTATGTCATTTTTGTATTGAAGAGGTATAAAGTTCTGGAAACCTGTAATTTACTTTATTGTCTATTGCTGTTGCTTATCTGTTATTTTTAACAGATCCATTCTGTAGTTTAGCACCTAGACTGTAGTTTGACAGAATGATTTCTGAAGTCTAGAGATTATGAAAGGACTTGCGTCATATCCAGTAAGCTAAATATAGTAAAAAGGATTTTGTTTGACATCTGGGCAATGCTATACTACCAGATATTGTAAGGTTGCACAGTGGTTCTGATGTACCATCGATAACTCAAAGACAAGGGCCTAGAAATTCAGTTGGGCGCACCAGCCGTTAGCGCCTTAGGAGGAGTAGATCTCGAGCGCTAGGCGATTAGCGCCCGGGCGCAGCGCGATCTGCGCCTCGCCCCAACTTCAGTACACATTTAGCGCCGGCGCAAAGTCTTAGCGCGCGCCCTGCTGCGCGCGCAGATCATGACGTCATTTCCTAGTGCAACGCCCTTTGTGCGCCCCAAACCGGAACTTCACTCGCGCCAGCCCATTGTGCGCCGGGCGGCCCTAACGACTGTGAAGTGGAACGGTACACAGCCGAGGCGGGCCGCGGGGAGCGCTAATTAAAGGGCACTTACCCTGCACTATAAAGGCCAGCCATTTTGCAGCATTCACTCTTGTGCAACGGTTTTTTGGAGAGAGACCAAGGAGGAGAGCTTACTGGTTTGGACCAACACTAGGACAGGTATTTTTGGCTCAGGCCAGAGCTTAGCAATTATCTTTGCCTTCATTGAGAGCTCAGTGTTTGCCAGCATATAATGGGGGCTGCATTGGGTGCCAACGCTGACTTTCAGCCTTATGCCAGAAGGGCTTACAGACGGCGTGAGAGAGTGGCAGCCCTGGCTAGATGCAGAGGGGGCAACAGGCGTCGCCAACTGAGGCCTTACCCACCCAGGGTATACCGCCAGCAGTCCTCCTATCTGACCATGTCTGCCGCGATGTGTGTTAGGAGGCTGCGATTCAGAAGGGAGGTGGTTGCAGACATCTGCCAGCTGCTTCACAGAGATCTGCAGCCACAGCTGATGCGCAGGACGTCTCTGTCGGTGGCAGTGAAGGTGACGGTGGCTCTCAACTTCCATGCCACCGGCTCCTTCCAATCCGCTGCTGGGGACATCGCTAACATCTCCCAGTTCGCCGTGCATTGCTGCATCCGCCAGGTGACCGATGCCCTTTTCAGAAAGAGACATCAATTCATCTCCTTCCCCATGACCCTGGACAAGCAGCAGCAGCGTGCAGTGGGATTTGCAAGAATAGCGGGCTTCCCCATGGTGCAGGGCACCATTGACTGCATGCATATGGCTTTGCGGGCACCTCTGGAGCATGCCGAGGATTACCGCAACCGGAAGGGCTACCATTCCCTCAACGTACAGCTGGTGTGTGACCACAGGCAGCGCATCCTAGCTGTCAACGCCCGCTTTCCAGGCAGCAGCCACGATGCCTTTATCCTGCGACAGACAACTGTGGCTGACATGTTCCAGGCACAGCCTCACCCAAGAGGATGGCTTATCGGAGACAAAGGCTATCCTTTGTGTACCTGGCTCATGACCCCGCTCCGCGCGCCCACGACCCCTGCTGAAGAGGCATACAACGAGAGCCATCAAGCGACTAGGAACATCATAGAACAAACAATCGGCGTCCTCAAGCAACGGTTCCGCTGTCTCGATCGCTCCGGGGGAGCCCTCCAGTATTCGCAGGAGCGAGTCTCCCAATTCGTCGTCGTTTGCTGCATGCTGCACAACCTGGCTATCCGCAGGACTCAGGCACTGCCACCTCACGTTGGACCCCCACCTCAGGAGGAGGAGCAGGAGGAGCATGAGGAGGAGGAGGACGAGGAGTACCAGCCGAGGAGGGAGGCAGAAGGTCCAAGGGCCGCCCGTCGGCGGCTTATTGAACGTCACTTCTAGGCCCCCTGTCAGGGAATGGCTTGTGCCAATGAAAGAACATGATTGCAGCCGCTCCGCAAGCCCTCAGCCGGTTAAGGCAACAAACACTTCAAAGATCAAACATGGACAATGTTAATAAATAAAATGCTTTGTTGTACAAACTCAGGGCCCTTCCCACATGAAAACCAAAAACAGATGAAACCCCCAAAAAACACTCAAACACATTATTCGCTCCCACAACCTGGAGAGGATTAACAAAACAGTGCAACTAAAATGGTCGTCATCCTCGGCCTTCGTAAAAAACAAACATCACATCCTCGGCCTTCAAAAAACAAACATCCAATTCTCGGCCTTCAAAAAACAAACATCCAATTCTCGGCCTCAAAAAACAAACATCCAATTCTCAGCCTCAAAAAACAAACACAACTGGCCACACATTCGACTTTTTGGCCCGCTAGGGCGATGCCTTGGCCATCTTTGTGTGGCCCCTGCCCGCCCTGCTGCTCCTCCTCAAAGTAAGGCCATTGGCTGCTGCAAGGCTGGGGGCAGGCTCCTGAGGGGCACATGCCGTGACGGCAGATGCCCTTGGGGGTCGGCCTAGTCGAGGTCTGGCCATCGAGCGGGCGGCTGTTGAATGCTGCAGCTGTGGCTGGCCAGCATCAGTCGCTGCAGCAGCTCCTGGCAGCTCCACTGGGGGAGTGCCAGTGGCGGCTGGAGGAATGGGGGCAAGCTGGCGGATGGCAGGCGCTCGCTGGTCGCCTGAGACACTGGCACTCGCCCGGGCCAGCACTGCAGCATAAGCACCAATCTGCCGAGGGACAGACCGCTGTGCTGCTGCAGCGCACCGGGTGCCCTGGCGATGCCTGGCTGACACAGCGAGTGTGGCAGCAGTGAGTGCCCATGTTGACCTGTTCAGTGACCTCATCAGAGCACCCAGTGACTGCACGGCACCACAGATCAGCTGCCCACTCGCTGCCTGAGCTGCCCCGAATGCCGCCCGACTCGCTGCCTGCTCTGCCCCGAATTACGCCAAACTGATGGCCTGTGAGGTCCCGGCGTCGGTCACACTCCGAGAGAGGGACTCGATGGCCTCAGGCAACTGTGCCACTACCCCCATGAGCTCCGTGTGCCGGCGCTCCGAGTCCGCGGACAAGTCCTCGAGGTGTTCCATCTCCTCGGCGAAGACTATCTCCGGACTGGAGGCCGGACTCTCCCTCTGGGGAGAAGGCCGCCGAGCTGGCCGACCCTTCCTGCATTGCTGGACGCCGCTGGGCCCAGCAATTGGACTCCCCTCCGACCCTTCCCCCCTCTGGGGAGAAGGCCGCCGAGCTGGCCGACCCTTCCTGCGTTGCTGGACGCCGCTGGGCCCAGCAATTGGACTCCCCTCCGACCCTTCCCCCCTCTGGGGAGAAGGCCGCTGAGCTTCCACCCCCCTCCCGCATTTCTGCAGGCCGCAGGTCCCATGAGCTCCCCTCCCCTCCGACACTTCCGCCACGCTCCCCTCCAGGGAAGACGTGTCCCCTACATTCACATGGGTTGCCGCGGCTGAGGGTTCCCCTGATGGGCCGCCTTCCTCTTGCTCCTCCTCCTCCTCCTCTTCTGAGGGGCTGTCACTGGCAAGTTCAGGGACCTCCTCCTCACCATCTGAAAGCAGGAAGGCACAAGAGTAGCTTTAGAGTGAGGAGAGGGCGTCAGCGAGGGATGCATGAGTGGTGGCATTCAGCGCATTGGTCGGACAGTGTCAAAGGATGTAGATCTGATGCGCAAGTGGGACGAGAGAGGTCCAAAAGGTGATGTCCTTACCATTGGTGCCCAGAACAGGGTCGGCATCTCCACATGCAACGGGGCCAATCACCCGGCCACCCATGATGCGCTCCACGCGATGTTGCAGCTCGGTGAGCAGCTGGATCTGGGGTCGGCCTCCCCAGGTCGCAGTCCGGCTCTTCTTATTATTGGCCAGCTTGGCCTGCAAGAGAAAGGACGGCCTCTAAGTACAGTGTGTAGCCCTGATCTTGTGTGCACTGCCTCCCATGGTGGAATAGCCTGGCCAGTGTGTCGCCCTGATCTTGTGTGCACTGCCTCCCATGGTGGAATAGCCTGGCCAGTGTGTCGCCCTGATCTTGTGTGCACTGCCTCCCATGGTGGAATAGCCTGGCCAGTGTGTAGCCCTGATCTTGTGTGCACTGCCTCCCATGGTGGAATAGCTTGGCCAGTGTGTTAAGTGCAGAATGTGCAATTGATGTTCATGCCTGTCCCATAGCTGCTGCATGAGGGCTGGCCATTAGGGCTTTCAGGTCCCTTTGCCCATAATGTGAGGTGCACATGCAAGGATGAGGAGGACACTGGAAAGGGTACTCACCCTGACAATCCGAGTGAGGTCATTAAACTTTTTGCGGCATTGGACACCGCTCCTGGGGACATCGCTGTTGGCTGACACCATGCTGGCGACATGCCTCCAGGCTCTCCGGTAAACGCGGACCGGCGCCTTCCTGCCATTGTCCGGGTACAAAATATGGCGCCTCTTCTCCACAGCACCAACCAGCACACTCAGATCAAGCTCTGAGATGCGCTGCGCTCGTTCCCGGGCCTTCTGCATGGCTTCAGGCGCTATTTGGGTCCAGCAGCAGTGTTCAGGCCTAGCTGGAGGGCTCCACTATCCAGGGCGTGGCAGCAGACCAAGTCGACACTTCCCCCTTAAGAGCTGGTGTCTGCTGTCAATCACGAGATGGCCGCACCTGCGCTGCGCCCGGCCTGGGCGCTCTCGCTCAGCACCTCCGGCTTAGCGGCTAAAGAGAGGCGTGCAGTGCCAGTTTTAGCGCTCGAGCAAACTCTTTGGGCGAAGCTAATGAATATCGGAGAAGTGGCCTCGATTTTGCGCCAGGCGCAAATGTTAGCGGCCGCCCGACTTTACCGCCCCAAAAGTGGCTACAATGAATTTCTAGGCCAAGGAGTTTAAAGGATTCAACTAAAGGCTTTTAAGCACTAAGAACATTGCAGGTCTTTACACATCAGGTTCGTCTGATAGAATGACTCATACAGCTCTTGAGACCTTTATATGACAAAAGACAGGGGCGTAGCCAATACACACAATAGGAAAAAGGGGGCGGTGCACACAATACAAAGCAGGTAAAACACAGGGGCTGATGAAGGCATATATTTCATCACATTCACCCCTTCTACAGATTTAGTCTGTCCGGGGGGGTGATAGTCCTTCCTGAACGTCGCAACAGTACCTCGGGTTCCGACCGGGAGTCCGTGGTGCCCTTCTGGGCATACCCATGTGTTGGGGGTGTTGCAGGTACTTCTGGGGGTGGTGAGCCTGGGGATGGTGGAGGTTCTTCTGGGGGTGGTGGTGATGGGTCGTCGTCACTTCCTGCCGAGGCGAGGTCCTTTATGGACACGGTGTCCTCACGCCCGTCGGCGTGCTTGACGTACGCGTACTGTGGGTTTGCGTGGAGTAGGTGTACTGCCTCCACGAGGGGATCCATTTTGTGGCCCCTCACATGCTTTCGTATTAGGACTGTCCCTGGGGTGGAGAGCCACGAGGGTAGGGACACTCCTGAGGTTGATTTGCGGGGAAAAACAAACATCTTCTCGTGAGGAGTGGCGTCAGTAGCAGTACACAGTAGCGACCTTATCGAGTGGAGTACGTCTGGGAGGACCTCTTGCCAGCGGGAGGTGGGGAGGCCTTTAGACCTTAGTGCTAAGGTGACCGCCTTCCACACTGTCGCGTTCTCCCTCTCCACTTGCCCATTACCCCGGGGGTTATAACTAGTGGTCCGACTCGTGGCTATCCCCTTCGACAGCAGGTATTGACGCAGTTCGTCGCTCATGAACGACACCCCCCTGTCAGTGTGGATGTAGTTAGGCATGCCGAACTTGATGACCGTGGCACTGGTCATGTCTGGGCAGGGGTAGGTGAATGGGAAGTGGGAGTACTCGTCCACAATGTTTAGAAAGTACACATTGCGGTCGGTGGAGGGGAGTGGTCCCTTGAAATCTAAGCTCAGGCGCTCGAATGGCTGTGTAGCTTTGATCAGGTGGGCTCGGTCGGGCCTGAAAAAAACGGGGCTTGCATTCCGCACAGGTGCGGCAGTCCCTGGTCATAGACCGGACCTCCTCGATGGAATAGGGCAGGTTACGGGATTTTATAAAGTGGAATAGCCGGGTGACCCCCAGGTGGCAGAGGCCATTGTGGAGGCCCTGTAGCCTGTCCCCCTGGATGCTGGCACACATCCCTCGTGATAGGGCGTCGGGGGATTCGTTGAGGGCCCCCAGCCTATATATTATGTCGTACTCAAACGTGGAGAGTTCGATCCGCCACCTGAGAATTTTGTCGTTCTTGATCTTCCCCCTCTGTTTGTTGTTAAACATGAAGGCTACCGACCGCTGGTCGGTAAGCAGGGTGAAGCGTTTGCCGACTAGGTAGTGCCTCCAGTGCCGCACTGCCTCCACTATGGCCTGGGCCTCCTTCTCTACCGAGGAGTGCCTGATCTCGGGCCCTTGGAGGGTTCTTGAGAAAAAGGCTACGGGCCGCCATTCCTGGTTGAGGGTGGCTGCTAAAGCGAAGTCGGACGCATCGCTTTCGACCTGGAAAGGGATGTTTTCATCCACCGCCCGCAGCGCGGCCTTCTCAATGTCGTGTTTAATGCTGTTGAATGCGGCGTGGGCCTCGGCCGTGAGCGGGAAGGACGTTGATTTCAGGAGGGGACGGGCCTTGTCGGAATAATTGGGGACCCATTGGGCGTAATAGGAGAAGAACCCCAGGCACCTTTTCAGGGCCTTGGGAGTGTTTGGTAGGGGTAGCTCCCATAGGGGGCGCAGTCGGTCGGGGTCCGGACCGATTTCCCCGTTTTCCACCACGCAGCCCAGGATACCGAGGCACGTGGTGCTAAAGACACACTTGTCCTCGTTGTAGGTGAGATTGAGTCTGAGGGCGGTTTTCAGAAATCTCGCGAGTTTCGAGTCGTGGTCTTGCTGGTCATGGCCGCAGATGGTGACGTTGTCTAGGCATGGGTAGGTGGCTGTTAACTGGTTCTCATCGACCATGCGGTCCATCTCCCGCTGGAAGACCGAGACCCCGTTCGTTACCCCAAAGGGGACTCTGAGGAAGTGGTAGAGGCGTCCGTTCGCCTCGAAGGCGGTGTATGGACGGTCCTCCGGCCTAATGGGGAGCTGGTGGTATGCCGATTTTAGGTCGATGGTGGAAAACACCCGGTATTGCGCGATTTGGTTAACCATATCCGCTATGCGGGGCAGAGGGTAGGCATGTAGCTGGGTGTATAGATTAACCATCTGGCTATAATCTATCACCATCTGCTTCTTTTCGCTACCCTTAACTACTACTACCTGGGCGCGCCACGGGCTGGTACTGCATTCGATGATACCTTCCCGCTTGAGTCTTTCTACTTCCGACGCAATGAACCATCTGTCCTCCCAGCTGTACCGCCTACTCTTGGTCGCTATGGGTCGACAGTTGGGTGCGAGGTTGGCGAACGGAGAGGGCGGCTTGACCTTCAGGGTAGCCAGACCGCACACTGTGAGGGGTGGCTGGGACCCACCGTAGGTAAGCGTGATACTTTGGTGGTGGCACTGGAAGTCCAGACCCAAGATCACGCTCACACAGAGATCTGGCATTATCAATAGTTTAAAATCTCTGTAATCAGTGCCTTTTACCGACAACATAACTGCGCAGAAACCTGTAATTTTTGAGGTATGAGTCTTATCAGCCATGGCGATTTTGCTGTGTGTGGGGACTATCGTTAGTGAAAGTCGTTTTACCAGGCTAGGATGAATAAAGCTTTCGGTGCTCCCGCAGTCAATCAAGCATTTAACCTTGTTCCCGTTTACCTCTATGTCCATCATCGATTTAGGCAACGGATGCGGCCTCGATTGATCCACTGTGATCGAGGCCACCAGTGGGTCCTGGAGGTCCGTGTAGTCGGGGCAAGATGTTGGATTCCATGAGGGTGGACAAGATGGCGTCCAAGATGGCCGCTCCCACGGCGCGCACGTGGCGGTGGTGGAGTTGGAGGCGGGGTTCCCTCTGCAGACTTTGCTGAAATGTCCTTTCTTCCCGCATTTAAAACAGGTGGTGCCCTTCGCTGGGCACAGATGCCTGGAGTGTTTGTCCTGGCCGCAGAAGTAGCATTTCGGGCCCCGATGCATCGCGGCAGTAGTGGGGCTCCTGGGTGGGGGCTGGGGCTCCGATGGTGCTGGGCTGGCCTGAGACCTGGAAGGTGAAGATGGCTTCCAAGATGGCAGCCCCCATGGTGCACACGAGGCGGAGTGGGCCGCGTGGCCTGAGGAACAGGATTCAGAGTTCCTCTGGGCCATATCCAGCGATCGTGCTATACCCATAGCCTGTTTTAAGTCCAGTCCCTCCTTTTCAAACAGTTTCTGCCGAATGTAATTCGAACTGAGGCCCGCAATAAAGGAGTCTCGGATCAGCTCCTCCGTGTACACGATGGCAGACACGGCCTTACAGTTACATTCTCTGCCCAGTACTTTTAGGCTTAGCATAAAGTCCTCTAGTGACTCACCATGCCGCTGCGTGCGAGTAGTCAGAAGATGCCTGGCGTACACCTCGTTTATTGGCCGCACTTAGTGGGCCTTCAGAATGGTGCAGGCATCCCCGTAGCTGGTGGCGTCTTGGATGAGAGGGGAGACCCGATGGCTCACCCAGTTTCGCAGGATTCCCAGTTTCACGTCTCCAGTGGTGGTTGCGGCTGCTATGGCGGTGGATGAGTTTGCAATGAAAAATTCGAAGCATTGGAACCAGTGTCCGAACTGTGTGGCTGCGTCTGAGGCATGGGGGTCCAGATCCAAGCGCTCTGGTTTCAGGAGTCGATCCATCTTGGTGTTTTAGTGATTAAAATTGATGTGCCATCGATAACTCAAAGACAAGGAGTTTAAAGGATTCAACTAAAGGCTTTTAATCACTAAGAACATTGCAGGTCTTTACACATCGGGTTCGTCTGATAGAATGACTCATACAGCTCTTGAGACCTTTATATGACAAAAGACAGGGGCGTAGCCAATACACACAATAGGAAAAAGGGGGCGGTACACACAATACAAAGCAGGTAAAACACAGGGGCTGATGAAGGCATATATTTCATCACAGGTTCATCGGAAGTAAGGGCTTGCTTATGGGAACAGTCCTTTATGCAGATCACAAGTGAAAATCTGACTAAAACCCAAAAACATAACATTAACCTTTGAAATAGTTTAATCATCTGTAAAGTATTATCTATTGCAGTAGAAATGAATTCACCTCATAGCAAATTGAATCTATACCATCTTTGTTGGTGGATACATTTTACTGATGCATAACCATCCTAGTTTGTAAAATGCCCTGGAAATACATCAACCTGCCCCAAGCATCCAGTTTGTTGGATTCTTTCTTGCTGCACAGGAGACTCCTGCACTTTGTCTATTCTTTGAAGACATCAAAGCAAGTGAAGGAAACTTTGATCAGTAGCCATAGGGAACTTTTAAGTTTTGCCTGCCCTGTCTGGATCTAAGAATGCTTGAGTCAGACCCTTTAAAACTGCCTCTATAGTAGACCATGGAGGAAATAGAGGGAATAATCCTTTGGTAACAGTAACTCCAATGAACTATGACCCTAAATCTCATGGACAGAAGCAAATACATACCTAAAATTCTTTCAGCATTAAACTCATTAAAGGAGTTTTTCCCAAAAGGTGACAAAGTATGACTGTCAGAAGCATTATTTCCTTATTCTCGTTTAGAATAAGAATACCCACAAAGGGTAACATAGGTACATGAGTAGGCTGTTTAGCCCCTCGAGCCTGTTTCACCATTCAATTAGATCATGGCTGATCTTTACCTGAACTCCATTTACCAACCATTGATTCATATCCTTTGATACCCTTACTTAATACTATCTATCAATCTCAGTCGTGAAAATTTCAGTTAACTCAGCATCCACAGTCTTTTGGGGAAGAGAATTCCAGATTTCCTCTACCCTGACTTGAATGAAAAGTATCCTCAAGACCTTTAAGTATGTCAACTGAACCAGCATGAGTACAACAGAGACATCCAGCACCAGATGTTACATGAAGGCACTGGTTAAAACTGAATCATTGACCTTTCTGAAATTGAGTCAAAACCATCAAGAATATTGGGTCAGAACACATTTTAGGATGTTAAATCCTGAATAGCTGCTGGCATGAATAATGTACTGCTCAACCAAGGACTTCCCAGCCTAATTTTAGCTTTGCTATTTGGCCAAACTAATGCATTAAACAAGATACTCCCCAGAGACAGACGTTCAAAAATCACATTGACAACCTCTGATTGTGCTTCCGGTCCATGTACATCAGCCAGAGTTAAGACACTGACTGATGAAAACAACCTCTTTGGAATCAGCAGTGCTGTCTATAACCACACGTATCAGTTCTAACAAATGCAGAGACCAAACGCAGATTGGGTGACCGCTTTGCAGAACACCTCCATTCAGTCCGCAAGTGTGACCCCGGGCTTCTGGTCACCTGTCGCTTTAATTCTCTGCTCCACTCCCACTCTGATCTCTCCATCCTCGGCCTCTTACATTGTTCCAATGAAGCTCAACGTAAGCTCAAGGAACAGCACCTCATCTTTTGATTACGCACTTTACAGCCTTCTGGATTCAACAGCGAGTTCAACAATTTCAGACTATAAATTGGCCCCTGTATTTCTTTCTTTTTCTCTTGTTTTCTCACATGGTAGCTGTTAATGTTGCTGCCATCATCATCCACATATCATCTAGAGCTATCTTTTGTTTCTTAACTTGTCCCATTACCTCTCCTTTTGCCTTGCACTATCATCCCTTTTGTCAGTCAATCTCTTCTGCCTTCCATCCTATCACAGACCTTCCCTTTGTTATTTCCTCCCCTCCTCCCTGCCCCTGCTTAAAAATCCCTCCTCCCTAACCTTTTCCAGTTCTGATGAAGGGTCATCGACCCAAAATGTTGACTCTGTTTCTCTCTTCTCGATGCTGCCTGACCTGCTGAGTGTTTCCAACACTTTGTTGTTATTTCAGATTTCCAGCATCCGCAGTATTTTGTTATTGCAGACCTAAATTTAGATGCTTCTGTTCCAGCAGATGTCTTCCTGACAAAGATGGCAGCTGCAACTTTGGTTAAAGGGCTGAGACAATATAAAAAGACTTTGGGGTGAAATTGGTCAACACCAGTAGCGCCACAACACCAGAATTGTATTCCACCAGAATCTATAGCCGTATACCTCTCACTCTTCCATCAGCTGATCAATGAGGAGTGTAGAAGAGCATACCAGGAGCATACCAGGAGGTGGCATCCTGGTGAAACTACAGCACAGAACTAGCTTAACATTTTGCATGCTCTGTCATAGAGCTTTTGATCAAAGCCAAAATGACTCTGCTCAACACACCTCCACTCAGTGAGAATTGTTCCTTAGAAGTGAGTCTGCAGTGCTGCTTAGCTCTGTCTATAGTGTGCTGCTTACACTGTTCAGCATGCAAAAGCTCTATGGCAGAGCATGCAAAATTTGAAGCCTAGTGTGCCTCTTCTGATCTCATATGGAATTCCCACATTGTTAAAATTGTTTTCAAGCAATGTGGTTTCCTCTTTCATTCCAAATACTACTTTTCCCTTCAACTCTTTATAAATCTCATGATGTGAATACTGGTCTAGTATCCAGAATAGTCTTCTAAAGCCGCTCTCACATTCCAGGATAGAATACAAGATAAGCTTGCTAGGTCTTTCCTCTAATATCAGAAGTTTTTGACCTCTCACTTTCCATTTTAATTTTTCTTATATTTATTTTATTGATGCCGCTATGGTCAGTACTCCTTTGAACTTTCCTCTCTTGTTCCTTCTAAGCTCCTAGTATGCTGTCCTTTATGCTCTTCCTTACATTTCCATTGTGTTTACTTTCACAGGATCTCAAAACAGTCCTCCTCAGTTTTTCCTTCCTCTAACAATTCATAAGATTTAAAAATTTGCTACTCCATCCTGGGGTGGAATCCCTTCCCCATATCCATTTCCTTACTAAGACCATCTTCTTCCATTCCTGCCTCTCCCCCATGGCTGTCAAGACTACAATCTATTCCTTTATTACTTGAAGCTTGCCTTTGTAAAGTCTGTGGGTTGTATAGCGAAGTAATACACAGACTACAAGAGTAACTTAAACAGGACTTTACTATTCGAAGGTCAGGGCGAATCTGCCCAATAAATTCTGCCACAGCACTTATATACCGGTGTGGTCACCGTCGGTATTACAGTATACAGCAGCCAGGATAAAGTAGTGCCACACCTAAAATAGTTCTCTTAAAGGTGGACGGTTACATACAATAGTTCTCTTAAAGGTAGAACAGTTACATACACTACAATCCTCCCTTTTTAGCTTACAACATACTTATTCCCCATTAACATAACATCATAACATATCCAACTTCATGTTACAACAGTTCACAGAGGTAGTCTCTGCGGAAACAGTTCACAGATTCAGTCTCTGCGGGAAACAGTTCACAGATTCAGTCTCTGATCTTTTTGACTTGGTCCGGACCACGCCTCCATGGTGTAGTCGGGTCACCTTGCTAGAGGGACTCATCCCATAGTCCTTCCCTAGACTTAACAGCTTTACTTCCATCACTTCTGAACCAGCATTGCTGACTTTTTAAAACAAACAAAAAACAGTTGGATTGCCTTGGGAAATTTTCCTACTTTCCAACTGATTTGGCTCCGTTCGGGGGACCACGTGTGTGATCGGGTAGAGGTAATAATGGTTCAGATGGTTATCATCTTCTGCTTCGTCTTTTCCTTTTTTGCTTCTTGGAGACTCTCGGGGCTCCATTGTCAGCTGCCAGCTGTAACGCCACCATCTCCCTATGTTCCTTAGACTTTAAGTGATTCATCCTGATTTCGGCACTTTGGGAGTTCTCGGCACAAGCTGGGCAGACCAGGTCCTCGTAATATTCAGTGTCACTCAACAGATCATGGTAATATTCGGTGTCGTCCTGAGCTAGGCCAGCGAGAGGGTCTTCTATTTCCTCCTTACCCAGCTGGACGTTAGCCGACTTTTGTTCCAAATCCCGACATCTGTCCTGAAGAGACTTCATCATGCGTTCAGATTCATCCCGCTTTTTCTGGGCTTCCTGCAAGTCTTTTACTAATGACCTCATTTGTGATTTCAATACTTCAACTTCATTCGGAGATTGATTGATCGGACTATTCAATCCCTCTACTGAAGTAGCTGTTTCAGTATTCTGTTGTTCTACATTGCCGTGCGTCAGCGTACTTTTGGCATCCAAGGGCTGTTCTGCTGCAGACTTCTCAGTCTGGGTTGCCACCTCAGCTCTTCCAATGACTTTTGAGAGCTCCCTTCCCTTTGAAGATTGAGGCTCGTATTTAAGTTTTTCCCATTTTAGAGTTTTATCCCTCAGCATATGAATGAGTTGGCTGACTGTTAACTCTTCTGCCATCATCCTTTTTCCATTAACTACAGGGCTGTTTATAACCGTGCCCTGGAGGAGTTGGCTGACTGTTAACTCTTCTGTCCTCATCCCTTTTCCATTAGCTGCAGGGCTGTTTAGAACCTTGTCCTGGGGCTCCTTTGCTGCTTCTACTTCGCCATCATCCGCAGCCCCCATCATTCGAATTTCCACAAATGAATCGTCCGGTGATGCTGCACCCAACTTCAGTAGGAGCTCGGAAGTCATGTCGACCAACTCAGCTTTTTCTGCCTGCAACCTGCTAACCAGCGCCTTCAGTTGCGGCACATCTTGCTCCACCGGATTGGAGCAAGCCCCTTCAGAAGCCGAATCAGCTTTGATTCGTTTGGCCTCCTCGTGCAGACGGTTTGTGTGCTCCTGCTCCCTTTTCTTCCCCAGCTGCTTCTGTTGTCTTTCCAGATTCTCCCATTCGGTATCATAGAACTTTTTCATTGCTTTCATCTCTTGCTCGAGACGGCAATTCAATTGTTCTAATTGCTGTCGTAATCTGAAATAAGTTTGCGTTCGAGCTCGATGTTCCTCAGTAATATATATGTCTGTAACTTGAACAGACTCAGAATTCTCTGTCAAGCTATGTTGTTGTTGTTCAGAGGAATTCTGTTCTGAAACTTTGTTCTCCTCTGGAGCATAAGCCTTTATGCCCACATTCGTTCTACCAACCTTAGTCAGCAAGTTCATTTTAGACTTGTCTTTCATGCTTGGGCTGGTCTTATCGTCATCCGTTTCAGAGTCTGAGCTGATTGTCTGCCCCGAGTCCTCACTCGTTATTGCTTTGAGGTAGTGTCATTCCATGTCTATTTTCTTGATCCACTCCCGTCCTAGAAGTGGTGGTCCTCCCTCAGGTAGTACGTATAAGTCCATTCCGGGGTGTTCTTTGCCCCTGTCTCTCACCTTGACTCTTATCTTTCCCATGGGGTATACTTTATGCCCTGTGTATGTCTGCAATACGAACTTGGTATCTCTCAAGGGTATATGTGAGAATAGCCGGTTGTAATCCCTTCGATTTATGACTGATAGGGCTGATCCAGTGTCCAATTCCATTCTCACTTGGACTCCGGCTATTTTTAGCATGACCCAGATAGTTCGTAGGTCAGCTTCCTTACACACATTATGAATTCTCAGACTACCCAGTTCCTGGCCGCTTGGGTCTGAATCCGAATTCTGTTCATCTGAACTCTTCTCAACCACCTTGTGTACTTTGTTGTACTTTTCCTGTGATGGCTTTTTTTTTTTGGTTGTTGGTCTTCTTCCCTGACCGGCATACTTTAGCTATGTGACCCAGTTTGCCACATTTCCTACAGTCCTGGTTTTTAAACCAGCATTGGTTCTGGTCGTGTGTTGTCTTCCCACAACGATAACATTTCGTTGCAACCGAAGTAATTTGATCCACACTGAGGACCGCTGCCTTCAGCTGCATTTCCGCAGTTCCTTTCGCTGTAGCTTCGTGTGATGCTGCAATAAGGACAGCCCTATCCAGTGTAAGGTCGTTCTCTTCGAGCAGTCGCTTTTGCGTTCCTTCCTTCGACAACCCGCACACGAACTTGTCTCGCAATGCCTCTGTCAGATTTCCTCCAAACTGGCAGTATTTCGCTAGCCTACGCAGTTCGACCAAGTATTCCACGTTGCTTTCCTCTTTCCGTTGCGTTCTCACATAAAATTTGAATCGTTCCGCCAACATCAGCGGTGTGGGGTTCAAGTGATCCTTCAGAACAGCAACAATATTATCGAAGGTTTGATCCGCCGGTTTAACTGGTGCTAGAAGATGCTTTAATAGCCTGTATGTCTTCGCCCCCATCGAGTTTAGCAAGGTTATAGCTTTATCATCATCCTCTATTTTATTGGCCTCACAATATATCTCAATGCGTTCTACATACGTGGCCCAATCTTCTACCTCGGAATCGAAATCGTTGATGTTACCACGCTTAGGCATCTTCACCTCCCTGATAAACAACAACAAAATATTTCTTTAACTTTTTTTTTTTAATTTTTTTTTTCCAAGGTGGCGGTTTCCCCGCGCTTAACTTCTTTCCCCGCCCCTTTCAAAATGGCGGTTCCCGCTTCTGTCTTTTTCTCCGCCTACTGGCGGCTTCCCGCGGTTTCCCGCGCTTATCTTCTTTCCCCGCCCACTTTCAAGATGGCGGTTCCCGCTTTTCTTCCCCTGGCGGGAGGGGTAAGCTTTTCCCTCGGGCGACGGCCGCTGGCTTTCGGGGTTCGCAGCCTGCTCTTCGGCTTCAGCGTGTTCCCTTCTCTCGGCCGGGCAACCGGCTCTGGTACAACCCGTTGACGGCGAACGGTCTCAGCCGCTGGCTGGATCTCGCTCAGTCTCCCTCGCTCGGGCTCTGTCTCTCCGGTGCTGGGTACAACCCGTTGACGGTGAACAGTTTCAGCCGCTGGGCTGGATCTCGCTCAGTCTTCCTCGGGCTCTGTCTCTCCCGCTCGCGCGGCTCTCGCTCGCTCTCTCTCGGGCTCTGTCTCTCCCGTTCGCGTGGCTCTCGCTCGGGTTCTGTCTCTCCCGTTCACGCGGCTCTCGCTCGGGCTCTGTCTCTCCCGCTCGCGCGGCTCTCGCTCGCTCTCTCTCGGGCTCTGTCTCTCCCGTTCGCGCGGCTCTCAATCGCGCCTCCCAGCCCTCTCGCAATCCGGTGCTTCCCTCCCCGGCTGCGGCTGAGTTCTCCGCGATTTATTTATTTTATCTCTTCCCGCGCCTTACGATCCCGGTCGCAGCGCTTCGTGGCCTCGGTCACCGTCCGACCTTTTTCACCCAATCACTCCTCCCAGCCTCTCGCAGTCCGGTGCTTCCTCCCCGGCTGCGGCTGCGTTCTCCACGGTTTATTTATTTTTATCTCTTCCCGCGCCTTACGATCCGGTTGCAGCGCTTCGTGGCCTCAGTCACTGTCTGGCCTTTTTCACCCCAATCGCGCCTCCCAGCTTCTCGCAGTCCGGTGCTTTCCTCCCCGGCTGTGGCTGAGTTCTCCGTGGCTTATTTATGTTTATATCTTCCCGCGCCTTATGATCCCGGTCGCAGCGCCTCGTGGTCGCGGTATTTGTCCGGCTTTTTTCGCCGTCGCGGTCCAGTCGTCTCACGACGCTCTCCAGCCCGCTTGTACCGCGGCTTCTGCTCCACGCTGCCCCAGTCTCAGCGCCTCTGGGCCCGACTTCTGTCCGGCTCCTTTCCCCCTCGACCGTGGTCGAGTGCACCGCCCTTATCCTCTGTTTATTTGTTTCTATTTTCCCTTTACTCACAGTCACTGTGGCCGACTTGCTTCTCGTGTTGATCGGCTCACTCACCACCGTGGCAGAAGGGACAATCCGTGCCTGTTGCTGATGGAAGACTTCGTGTTTGAAATCTTCCTCCTTTCTTGGTCTGCAGACTCGAGTTTTCTCTCAGCAAAACAACAAGGGCGGGTGCCTCTTTTCAACGCTCGTTTACTTCTTCAGAAGTATTGTTGCCGCACGGTAAGATCGAACTCGTCGCCACTGTAAAGTCTGTGGGTTGTATAGCGAAGTAATACACAGACTACAAGAGTAACTTAAACAGGACTTTACTATTCGAAGGTCAGGGCGAATCTGCCCAATAAATTCTGCCACAGCACTTATATACCGGTGTGGTCACCGTCGGTATTACAGTATACAGCAGCCAGGATAAAGTAGTGCCACACCTAAAATAGTTCTCTTAAAGGTGGACGGTTACATACAATAGTTCTCTTAAAGGTAGAACAGTTACATACACTACAATCCTCCCTTTTTAGCTTACAACATACTTATTCCCCATTAACATAACATCATAACATATCCAACTTCATGTTACAACAGTTCACAGAGGTAGTCTCTGCGGAAACAGTTCACAGATTCAGTCTCTGCGGGAAACAGTTCACAGATTCAGTCTCTGATCTTTTTGACTTGGTCCGGACCACGCCTCCATGGTGTAGTCGGGTCACCTTGCTAGAGGGACTCATCCCATAGTCCTTCCCTAGACTTAACAGCTTTACTTCCATCACTTCTGAACCAGCATTGCTGACTTTTTAAAACAAACAAAAAACAGTTGGATTGCCTTGGGAAATTTTCCTACTTTCCAACTGATTTGGCTCCGTTCGGGGGACCACGTGTGTGATCGGGTAGAGGTAATAATGGTTCAGATGGTTATCATCTTCTGCTTCGTCTTTTCCTTTTTTGCTTCTTGGAGACTCTCGGGGCTCCATTGTCAGCTGCCAGCTGTAACGCCACCATCTCCCTATGTTCCTTAGACTTTAAGTGATTCATCCTGATTTCGGCACTTTGGGAGTTCTCGGCACAAGCTGGGCAGACCAGGTCCTCGTAATATTCAGTGTCACTCAACAGATCATGGTAATATTCGGTGTCGTCCTGAGCTAGGCCAGCGAGAGGGTCTTCTATTTCCTCCTTACCCAGCTGGACGTTAGCCGACTTTTGTTCCAAATCCCGACATCTGTCCTGAAGAGACTTCATCATGCGTTCAGATTCATCCCGCTTTTTCTGGGCTTCCTGCAAGTCTTTTACTAATGACCTCATTTGTGATTTCAATACTTCAACTTCATTCGGAGATTGATTGATCGGACTATTCAATCCCTCTACTGAAGTAGCTGTTTCAGTATTCTGTTGTTCTACATTGCCGTGCGTCAGCGTACTTTTGGCATCCAAGGGCTGTTCTGCTGCAGACTTCTCAGTCTGGGTTGCCACCTCAGCTCTTCCAATGACTTTTGAGAGCTCCCTTCCCTTTGAAGATTGAGGCTCGTATTTAAGTTTTTCCCATTTTAGAGTTTTATCCCTCAGCATATGAATGAGTTGGCTGACTGTTAACTCTTCTGCCATCATCCTTTTTCCATTAACTACAGGGCTGTTTATAACCGTGCCCTGGAGGAGTTGGCTGACTGTTAACTCTTCTGTCCTCATCCCTTTTCCATTAGCTGCAGGGCTGTTTAGAACCTTGTCCTGGGGCTCCTTTGCTGCTTCTACTTCGCCATCATCCGCAGCCCCCATCATTCGAATTTCCACAAATGAATCGTCCGGTGATGCTGCACCCAACTTCAGTAGGAGCTCGGAAGTCATGTCGACCAACTCAGCTTTTTCTGCCTGCAACCTGCTAACCAGCGCCTTCAGTTGCAGCACATCTTGCTCCACTGGATTGGAGCAAGCCCCTTCAGAAGCCGAATCAGCTTTGATTCGTTTGGCCTCCTCGTGCAGACGGTTTGTGTGCTCCTGCTCCCTTTTCTTCCCCAGCTGCTTCTGTTGTCTTTCCAGATTCTCCCATTCGGTATCATAGAACTTTTTCATTGCTTTCATCTCTTGCTCGAGATGGCAATTCAATTGTTCTAATTGCTGTCGTAATCTGAAATAAGTTTGCGTTCGAGCTCGATGTTCCTCAGTAATATATATGTCTGTAACTTGAACAGACTCAGAATTCTCTGTCAAGCTATGTTGTTGTTGTTCAGAGGAATTCTGTTCTGAAACTTTGTTCTCCTCTGGAGCATAAGCCTTTATGCCCACATTCGTTCTACCAACCTTAGTCAGCAAGTTCATTTTAGACTTGTCTTTCATGCTTGGGCTGGTCTTATCGTCATCCGTTTCAGAGTCTGAGCTGATTGTCTGCCCCGAGTCCTCACTCGTTATTGCTTTGAGGTAGTGTCATTCCATGTCTATTTTCTTGATCCACTCCCGTCCTAGAAGTGGTGGTCCTCCCTCAGGTAGTACGTATAAGTCCATTCCGGGGTGTTCTTTGCCCCTGTCTCTCACCTTGACTCTTATCTTTCCCATGGGGTATACTTTATGCCCCGTGTATGTCTGCAATACGAACTTAGTATCTCTCAAGGGTATATGTGAGAATAGCCGGTTGTAATCCCTTCGATTTATGACTGATAGGGCTGATCCAGTGTCCAATTCCATTCTCACTTGGACTCCGGCTATTTTTAGCATGACCCAGATAGTTCGTAGGTCAGCTTCCTTACACACATTATGAATTCTCAGACTACCCAGTTCCTGGCCGCTTGGGTCTGAATCCGAATTCTGTTCATCTGAACTCTTCTCAACCACCTTGTGTACTTTGTTGTACTTTTCCTGTGATGGCTTTTTTTTTTGGTTGTTGGTCTTCTTCCCTGACCGGCATACTTTGGCTATGTGACCCAGTTTGCCACATTTCCTACAGTCCTGGTTTTTAAACCAGCATTGGTTCTGGTCGTGTGTTGTCTTCCCACAACGATAACATTTCGTTGCAACCGAAGTAATTTGATCCACACTGAGGACCGCTGCCTTCAGCTGCATTTCCGCAGTTCCTTTCGCTGCAGCTTCGTGTGATGCTGCAATAAGGACAGCCCTATCCAGTGTAAGGTCGTTCTCTTCGAGCAGTCGCTTTTGCGTTCCTTCCTTCGACAACCCGCACACGAACTTGTCTCGCAATGCCTCTGTCAGATTTCCTCCAAACTGGCAGTATTTCGCTAGCCTACGCAGTTCGACCAAGTATTCCGCGTTGCTTTCCTCTTTCCGTTGCGTTCTCACATAAAATTTGAATCGTTCTGCCAACATCAGCGGTGTGGGGTTCAAGTGATCCTTCAGAACAGCAACAATATTATCGAAGGTTTGATCCGCCGGTTTAACTGGTGCTAGAAGATGCTTTAATAGCCCGTATGTCTTCGCCCCCATCGAGTTTAGCAAGGTTATAGCTTTATCATCATCCTCTATTTTATTGGCCTCACAATATATCTCAATGCGTTCTACATACGTGGCCCAATCTTCTACCTCGGAATCGAAATCGTTGATGTTACCACGCTTAGGCATCTTCACCTCCCTGATAAACAACAACGAAATATTTCTTTAACTTTTTTTTTTTAATTTTTTTTTTCCAAGGTGGCGATTTCCCCGCGCTTATCTTCTTTCCCCGCCCCTTTCAAAATGGCGGTTCCCGCTTCTGTCTTTTTCTCCGCCTACTGGCGGCTTCCCGCGGTTTCCTGCGCTTATCTTCTTTCCCCGCCCACTTTCAAGATGGCGTTTCCCGCTTTTCTTCCCCTGGCGGGAGGGGTAAGCTTTTCCCTCGGGCGACGGCCGCTGGCTTTCGGGGTTCGCAGCCTGCTCTTCGGCTTCAGCGTGTTCCCTTCTCTCGGCCGGGCAACCGGCTCTGGTACAACCCGTTGACGGCGAACGGTCTCAGCCGCTGGCTGGATCTCGCTCAGTCTCCCTCGCTCGGGCTCTGTCTCTCCGGTGCTGGGTACAACCCGTTGACGGTGAACAGTTTCAGCCGCTGGGCTGGATCTCGCTCAGTCTTCCTCGGGCTCTGTCTCTCCCGCTCGCGCGGCTCTCGCTCGCTCTCTCTCGGGCTCTGTCTCTCCCGTTCGCGTGGCTCTCGCTCGGGTTCTGTCTCTCCCATTCGCGCGGCTCTCGCTCGGGCTCTGTCTCTCCCGCTCGCGCGGCTCTCGCTCGCTCTCTCTCGGGCTCTGTCTCTCCCGTTCACGCGGCTCTCAATCGCGCCTCCCAGCCCTCTCGCAATCCGGTGCTTCCCTCCCCGGCTGCGGCTGAGTTCTCCGCGATTTATTTATTTTATCTCTTCCCGCGCCTTACGATCCCGGTCGCAGCGCTTCGTGGCCTCGGTCACCGTCCGACCTTTTTCACCCAATCGCTCCTCCCAGCCTCTCGCAGTCCGGTGCTTCCTCCCCGGCTGCGGCTGCGTTCTCCACGGTTTATTTATTTTTATCTCTTCCCGCGCCTTACGATCCGGTTGCAGCGCTTCGTGGCCTCAGTCACTGTCTGGCCTTTTTCACCCCAATCGCGCCTCCCAGCTTCTCGCAGTCCGGTGCTTTCCTCCCCGGCTGTGGCTGAGTTCTCCGTGGCTTATTTATGTTTATATCTTCCCGCGCCTTACGATCCCGGTCGCAGCGCCTCGTGGTCGCGGTATTTGTCCGGCTTTTTTCACCGTCGCGGTCTAGTCGTCTCACGACGCTCTCCAGCCCGCTTGTACCGCGGCTTCTGCTCCACGCTGCCCCAGTCTCAGCGCCTCTGGGCCCGACTTCTGTCCGGCTCCTTTCCCCCTCGACCGTGGTTGAGTGCACCGCCCTTATCCTCTGTTTATTTGTTTCTATTTTCCCTTTACTCACAGTCACCGTGGCCGACTTGCTTCTCGTGTTGATCGGCTCACTCACCACCGTGGCAGAAGGGACAATCCGTGCCTGTTGCTGATGGAAGACTTCGTGTTTGAAATCTTCCTCCTTTCTTGGTCTGCAGACTCGAGTTTTCTCTCAGCAAAACAACAAGGGCGGGTGCCTCTTTTCGACGCTCGTTTACTTCTTCAGAAGTATTGTTGCCGCACGGTAAGATCGAACTCGTCGCCACTGTAAAGTCTGTGGGTTGTATAGCGAAGTAATACACAGACTACAAGAGTAACTTAAACAGGACTTTACTATTCGAAGGTCAGGGCGAATCTGCCCAATAAATTCTGCCACAGCACTTATATACCGGTGTGGTCACCGTCGGTATTACAGTATACAGCAGCCAGGATAAAGTAGTGCCACACCTAAAATAGTTCTCTTAAAGGTGGACGGTTACATACAATAGTTCTCTTAAAGGTAGAACAGTTACATACACTACAGCCTTCCCTAATGGTTTCCCCATTTTCACCTTCTGCAAACTACAACTCATTCAGAATGCTGTGGTCCATCTCCTTACCTGCTCAAAACCCCACACTCCCACCAACCTGGTTCTTGTCAGGTTTTACTGGTTCCTCTGCCTGTACGAATCAATTTCAAGGTACTTAACTCCAATTTCAAATACCTCACTGATCTCCTACAGCCCTATGTCTTTGCTTACACGTTTTGCTCCCCTATCACTGGTCGAATCTTTGTTTCCCAGCCTCTTCACTCCACCTTTGGTGACTGCTATTTCAGCTACTATGCCCCTGCCCTCTGAAACTCCCTTTTTATATCCCTTCACCTTATCTTTTCCTATCCTGCTTATTATCCCTTCCTATTAAACTCCATTTCACTTAGGCCTAGAAATTCAGTTGGGCACGCCAGCCGTTAGCGCCTTAGGAGGAGTAGATCTCGAGCGCTAGGCGCTTAGCGCCCGGGCGCAGCGCGATCTGCGCCTCGCCCCAACTTCAGTACACATTTAGCGCCGGCGCAAAGTCTTAGCGCGCACCCTGCTGCGCGCGCAGATCATGACGTCATTTCGTCGTGCAACGCCCTTTGAGCGCCCCGAACCGGAACTTCACTCGCGCCGGCCCATTGTGCGCCGGGCGGCCCTAACGACTGTGAAGTGGAACGGTACACAGCCGATGCGGGCCGCGGGGAGCGCAAATTAAAGGGCCCTCCTGTACTAGAAATGGTACGGCTGGCTGGGGAGGAGGAGGAGGAGGAGGAGGAGGAGTTGGTGGTGGTGGTGGTGGTGATGGTGGTGGTGGTGGTGGTGGTGGTGGCGGGAACACATAACAAACTGATGGAGAGAAACCCTCCCCAAAACCACAAATACACCAGTGTCGGCCTTTCAAAAAAACAAATCCACCCTCCCCCTTTAAGAGCTCACCGGAGCCAGAGTGTCTGCCGTCAATCAGCTGCTCGCCGCACCTGCCCTGCGCCCAACTTCCGGTTTAGCGCCCCGGCCCGCCGGCTTAGCGCCTAAAGAGAGGCGTGCAGCGCCAGTTTTAGCGCTCGAGCAAACTCTTAGGGCGAAGCTAATGAATATCGGAGAAGTGGCCTTGATTTGGCGGCGGGCGCAAACTTTAGCGGCCGCCCGACTTTACCGCCCCAAAAGTGGCTACAATGAATTTCTAGGCCACACACTTTTAACTGTCATTTTGGCTCACATGGCAGCATTCTCACCTCTAAGTCAGAAGGTGATAGGTTCAAGCCCATTAAGGGCTTTTGCACATAATCTATGCTGACACTGTCAGAAAGGGTGCTGCATTGTCAGAGATGTTGCCATTTAGATTAGATGTTAAACTGAGGCCCAAGCTGCCAGTTGTAGCAGACATAAAAGATCCCATGGCACAATTTGAAGAAGAGTAGAAAAGATCCCCCATTGTCCGAGTCAACATTTATCCCTCAACCAACATCCCCAAAAACAGATTAGCTGGTCATTAATACACTTGCTGTTTGTGGGACCTTTCTGTGTGCAGATTAACTGTTGTGTTTGTCTTTGTAACAGTGACTACACTTCAAAAGTAATTCATTTGTTTTGAAGGCATCATATATATATATGCAAGTTCTTTCTGTTCCCTCTCACTTGGTGTCCATTGCATTCTCTGATGTGTAAAGTGCTCTGGGACATCTTGCTGCTGTGAGGAGCACTATACACAGCAAGAAACTATTATTGATGTTACCTGGTCACTACTTCCGAATTTACACAGCCTTCTCTTTTGTGCTTTTCAACTTTGGTGATGCCTGGTTTCTCAATCAAAAAGGCACAAATACTTTCAAAATTCAAACAAAATTAATAAAATGTTATAGCGAAGAGAGAAATATTGGTGCCTAAACTACTTAGTAATTAAGATTTACAAATTGGAATCAGCTCATTTTAAAGTCGGAAAGTATTTGAGAATTTTTGTCCCTCCGGGGAGTAGCATGCTGCTTCCTTGAGGTTCCCTTCAATTCCTATACATGTGGCAGTTTCGGACATGGGCCACTGTAACAGAAAAGTTGCTGAAAGATGGATCCTCTGGGACAGCTGCTTTCCTGAGATGAGAATCACCTCAAGCATTGATATACCTATCAATTCATCCAATGAAAAGCGACGAGTTAAGAAAGTAACTATAGGTTTTTATTGGCTAAATAACAGAGCCCACCCTCGTGGGTGATCGGACACAACAAGTAGGAATGCCAGCCAGTCGACTACCTTTATACCTGGGCAGGTAGGTGGAGTCATGGGCGGAGTCAGCAGTGGTCAACCCAGGTATAACAGCGTGACAAGAGGCGACCTCGTATAGTGATACAACAGTGTGAACAGTGATAACCATAGAGTAACGATATAACAGTGATAACTATAGTGTAACGATAGTGAACGATAAAAGTGGTTTACCACATTCACCCCTTGTTTAGATTTGAGTCCGGCGGGGTGAAGTGTACTACCAGTTCTGGTATGTCAGTCTGTCCGGAGGCCTCGTAAGCCTTTCTGATCGTCGCAGCGGCGGTGTTGCATTATCTGGTGTTAATGCTGGTGTCTGCGTGGTCGGCGAAGGCTCGTGGGGTTCCGGCATGCCGTCTACCTTGGCTGGAATTGGGGGGGTGGTGGGGGGGGGGTGAAGGTGGTGTCTCCGGAGTGCCCGAGGGTGCGAGGTCTCGTAAGGAGGCTGTGTCCTCCCGCCCGTCTGGGTATGCCACATAGGCGTACTGGGGGTTGGCGTGCAGGAGGTCCACCTTCTCGACCAGGGGGTCCGTTTTATGGGCCCTCACGTGCTTTCGCAGCAAGACGGGCCCCGGAGAGGTCAGCCAGGTTGGTAGCGTGGTTCCCGTAGTCGACTTCCTGGGGAAAACAAACATTCGTTCATGGGGGGTGGCGTTGATGGCAGTGCAAAGTAGTGACCGGGTGGAATGCAGCGCTGCCGGGAGGACTTACTGCCAGCGGGAGGTTGGGAGGCCCTTAGACATTAAGGCTAAGAGGACGGCCTTCCATACCGTCGCGTTCTCTCTTTCCACCTGGCCGTTCCCTCGGGGGTTGTAGCTGGTGGTCCTGCTTGCGGCAATACCTCTCGCTAGTAGGAACTGACGGAGTTCCTCGCTCATGAAGGAGGAGCCCCGGTCACTATGTATATAGTTTGGGAACCCGAACAAGGCGAAGAGGTCGTTCAGGCATTTAATGACCGTGGTACTGGTCATGTCTGGGCAGGGGAAGGCAAAGGGGAAACGGGAGTACTCATCAACAATGTTGAGGAAGTACACATTACGGTCAGAGGACGGGAGGGGCCCCTTAAAGTCGATGCTCAGGCGCTCGAAGGGGCGGGTGGCCTTGATCAGGCTTGCTCTGTCCGGCCTAAAGAAGTGCGGTTTGCACTCGGCACAGGTCTGGCAGTTCCTGGTCATGGTCCTGACCTCCTCGATGGAGTAGGGCAGGTTGCGGGCCTTAATGAAGTGGTAAAATCTGGTGACCCCGGGGTGGCAGAGGTCGTTGTGGAGGGTCTGAAGTCTATCACTTTGTGCGCTGGCGCATGTAATTCATGACAGAGCATCGGGGGGTTCGTTCAGCTTACCTGGCCGGTACAAGATATCATAATCATAGGTGGAGAGCTCGATTCTCCACCTCAAGATCTTGTCATTCTTGATTTTGCCCCTCAGCTTGTTATTAAACATAAAAGCGACCGAACGTTGGTCGGTGAGGAGGGTAAATCGTTTGCCTGCCAGGTAGTGCCTCCAGCGTCGTACCGCCTCCACAATCGCCTGGGCCTCCTTCTCGACCGACGAGTGTCGGATCTCAGGGCCCTGTAGGGTCCTTGAGAAGAAGGCCACCGGTCTCCCCTCCTGGTTAAGGGTGGCGGCTAGGGCGAAGTCGGATGCATCGCTCTCGACTTGGAAGGGGATGGACTCATCCACTGCGTGCATTGTGGCCTTGGCAATGTCATAGTCATAGAGTCATAGAGTAATACAGCACGGATAGAGGCCCTTCGGCCCATCGTGTCCGCGCCGGCCATCAAGCCCTGTCTAATCTAATCCCATATTCCAGCATTTGGCCCGTAGCCTTGTATGCTATGGCATTTCAAGTGCACATCCAAATGCTTCTTAAATGTTGTGAGGGTTTCTGCCTCCACAACCCTTTCAGGCAGTGAGTTCCAGACTCCAGCCACCCTCTGGGTGAAAAAGTTCTTTCTCAAATCCCCTCTAAACCTCCCGCCCTTTACCTTAAATCTATGCCCCCTAGTTATTGACCCCTCTACTAAGGGAAAAAGCTCCTCAGCATCCATCCTATCTATGCCCCTCATAATTTTGTACACCTCAATCATGTCCCCCCTCAGCCTCCTCTGCTCCAAGGAAAACAAACCCAATCTGCCCAGTCTCTCTTCATAGCTGAAGCGCTCCAGCCCTGGTAACATCCTGGTGAACCTCCTCTGCACCCTCTCCAACGCGATCACATCCTTCCTGTAGTGTGGCGACCAGAACTGCACACAGTATTCCAGCTGTGGCCTAACCAGTGTTTTATATAGCTCCATCATAACCTCCTTGCTCTTATATTCAATGCCTCGGCTAATGAAGGCAAGTATCCCATATGCCTTTTTTACCACCTTATCCACCTGTTCCGCCGCCTTCAGGGATCTGTGTACTTGCACACCCAGATCCCTCTGACCCTCCGTCTTGCCTAGGGTCTTTCCATTCATTGTGTATTCCTTTGCCTTGTTAGTCCCCCCAAAGTGCATCACCTCGCACTTTTCCGGGTTAAATTCCATTTGCCACTGTTCCGCCCATCTGACCAACCCATCTATATTGTCCTGCAGACTGAGGCTACCCTCCTCGCTGTTTACCACCCTACCAATTTTTGTATCATCCGCGAACTTACTGATCATACCCTTTACACTCATATCCAAGTCATTAATGTAGACCACAAACAGCAAGGGACCCAGCACTGATCCCTGTGGTACCCCACTGGCCACAGGCTTCCAGTCACAAAAACAATCTTCGACCATCACCCTCTGCCTTCTGCCACTAAGCCAGTTTTGTATCCAATGTGCCAAGGCACCCTGGATTCCATGGGCTCTTACCTTCTTGACCAGTCTCCTGTGCGGGACTTTATCGAAGGCCTTACTGAAATCCATGTATACCACATCCACTGCGTTACCCTCATCCACACACCTAGTCACCCCCTCAAAAAATTCAATCAAATTAGTCAGACATGATCTTCCCTTGACAAAGCCATGTTGACTATCCCTGATTAATCCTTGCCTCTCCAAGTGGAGACAAATTTTGTCCCTCAGAATTTTTTCCAATAATTTTCCTACCACTGATGTTAGGCTCACTGGCCTGTAGTTCCCCGGTTTTTCCCTACTACCCTTCTTGAATAATGGTACTACATTAGCGGTTCTCCAGTCCTCTGGCACATCCCCTGTGGCCAGAGAGGTCCTGAATATATGTGTTAGAGCCCCCGCAATCTCCTCCTTTGCCTCACACAGCAGCCTGGGATACATTTCATCCGGGCCTGGGGATTTATCCATTTTTAGGCCAGCTAAAACCGCCAATACCTCCTCCCTCTCGATGTTAATATGTTCGAGCATAATGAGGGAGAAGGCTGCGCACGCTTCCTCCGTAAGGGGGAAGGATGTGGACTTCATGAGGGGTCTGGCTTTGTCCGCATAATTGGGCACCCATTGGGCATAGTAGGCGAAGAGCCCCAGGGTTCTCTTCAGTGCCTTTGGACAGTGGGGGAGGGGTAGCTCCATGAGGGGGCGCATTCTTTCGGGGTCGGGGCCGATGACTCCGTTTTCTACTACACAGCCGAGGATGGCAAGGCGCGAGGTGTTAAACACACATTTATCCTTATTGTAGGTGAGGTTCAGCCGTTGGGCCATACGGAGGAATCTCTCCAGATTAACATCGTGGTCCTGCCGGTCGCGGCCGCAGATGGTGACGCTATCTAGATAGGGGAACGTGGCGTGCAGCCCGTTCTGGTCAACCATCCGGTCCATCTCCCTTTGGAAGACCGAAACCCCGTTGGTGACGCCGAAGGGAACCCTAAGGAAGTGGTAGAGGCGGCCGTTCGCCTCGAAGGCTGTATACTGGCGGTCCTCAGGGCGGATGGGGAGTTGGTGATAGGCCGACTTAAGGTCGATGGTGGAGAATACCCGGTACTGCGCAATCTGATTGACCATATCAGATATGCGGGGAAGGGGGTATGCATCCAGCTGGGTGTACCTGTTTATGGTCTGGCTGTAGTCGATGACCAGGCGGTTTTTATTGCCGGTCTTAACGACCACAACCTGGGCACGCCAGGGGCTGGTGCTCCCCTCGATGATGCCCTCCTTCAGGAGACGCTGCACCTCAGAGCTAATGAAAGCTCTGTCCCCGGCGCTGTACCGCCTGCTCTTGGTAGCGATGGGTTTGTAGTCGGTGGTGAGGTTAGCGAACAGGGAAGGTGGCGGGACCTTGAGGGTGGATAGGCCGCAGGTGTTACGCGGTGGGCGGTTTAAAATCTGCTGGTTGTCGACTGTGAGTGGGGGGAGGGGTCCGCCGTATGCTAGCGTGACGCTTTGGAGGTGGGATTGGAAGTCTAGGCCTAGTAGGACGGCAGCGCATAGCTGGGGCAGGACGAGGAGTTTAAAATTTTTATACTCCGTACCCTTAACCGACAGGGTCACAACACAGTAGCCGCTGATGTCTGTGGCGTGTGACCTCGATGCCATCGAGATCTGGTTGTGCGTTGGCAGGACAGGGAGAGAGTAGTGGCTCACCGTGTCTGGGTGGATGAAGCTCTCCGTGCTTCTGCTGTCGAACAGGCAGGTCGTGGCGTGGCCGTTTACTTTGATGTCCATCATCGACTTGGACAGGTGATGCGGGTGGGCCTGGTCCAGTGTGACGGAGGCTAGTGTATAGCTGAGCGAGTTGTTGTAGTCTGCGGTTGAGGCGGTAGTCGGGTCTAGAGGCACGGTGGCGGTCGGGCGTGGTGGGTAAAATGGCGTCTCCCACGAGGTTGGACAAAATGGCGGAGAAGATGGCTGCCCCCATAACTCACATGAGGCACTGCTGGTGTCGGTTGCCTGGATCAAAGATGGCCGCCCCCATGACTCACGTGTGGGGATGCTGGCCTCTGTGGCCTTGATGGAAGATGGCCGCCCCCACAGCTCGCATGAGGCACTGTTGGCCTCTGATGATCCACCTCTGCAGGCCTTGGCGAAGTGGCCTTTCTTCATACAGTTTGAGCAGGTAGAGTTCCTGGCTGGGCAGCGCGCCCTCGGGTGTTTCGCCTGGCCGCAGAAGAAGCAGCCGGCGGCCCGATCGCGGGGGTCAGAGGTCGCAGCCGGTAACTGGGGTGGCGGTCCCGATCGGGTCCGGGACGCCGACGCTGAGGTAGGTCCCGGGGGGGGTGCTGCGGGGGGTATTGGGGTCGGTCCCGAGTCCCAGGGTCGCAGGTTACAGTACCTTGAGTATGCCTCGAGGTCCTGATGGGCCACTTCTAGGGAGCGAGCGAGGGCTGCAGCTTTGTCCAGGTCGAGGTCCTTTGCTTCCAGTAGTCTTTGCCGTGAGTAGTCGGACCGCAGGCCTTTCACGAAGGCATTGCGGACATTGTAATCAGTATTTTCTGCCGCCGTTACCGCTTTAAAGTTACAGTCTCTGCCGAGTGCTTGCAGCACCTGTAAAAATTCATCCACGGTCTCTCCTGGCTGTTGCGGGCGGGATCTTAGGAGGTGTCTGGCATACATGGAATTTACCGGGCTCAGGTATTGTCTTTTCAGCCGGTTGATGGCGTCCTCGTATGTTTTAAGGTCCCGGATGAGTGCGAATACTTTAGGGCTCAGTTGGGCGGTCAGAACTCTTAGCTTGGATCTTTGAGGCACGCCGGATTCTCCCAGGTAGGACTTGAAACAGCTCAGCCAGTGTTCGAAGTCGAGGGCTGAGTTTGCTGCCTGTGGGTTTAGATCCAGGTACGGTGGTCTGAGGGCTCGCAGCCAAGCTGGCTGCTGTGGCTGTTGTAGCTCGGCGTCTGGCTGGTCGTTTGACTGCTCGCTTTGCTGCTCGCTTTGCTGCTCAGGGAACGACATTTTAAAATTTAGCCAATAAAATTGATATACCTATCAATTCATCCAATGAAAAGCGATGAGTTAAGAAAGTAACTATAGGTTTTTATTGGCTAAATAACAGAGCCCACCCTCGTGGGTGATCGGATACAACAAGGAGGAATGCCAGCCAGTCGACTACCTTTATACCTGGGCAGGTAGGTGGAGTCATGGGCGGAGTCAGCAGTGGTCAGCCCAGGTATAACAGCGTGACAAGAGGCGACCTCATATAGTGATACAACAGTGTGAACAGTGATAACCATAGAGTAACGATATAACAGTGATAACTATAGTGTAACAATAGTGAACGATAAAAGTGGTTTACCACAAGCATCTAAGTGCTCCAGGGGAACCATCCCAACCACCCACCACTGAACCTCATCTCATTCACTGAACACTTCATAGGAGTAGTAGATTAGGAGCTGGACCAAGTAAGTTAGCTAATATAAAGAGTAGACACGGTGTTACGAAGCTGTAGATGGGGTGATTAGAATTTTTTGTACTTTGGTGAACATTTTTCTGTAAAGTAAATCTGCTTGTTGCATACAGAGTTCTGAGTTCATCTCTGCAAACACTTTCAGCTTTTCACAGTTTTGAAGATGGTAGAGGAAATGTAGACTTCTGTCTTATGAAGAGACTTGGCAGAAGTGTTTGACATGAGGGACTTTATGAGAATATGTGTGAAAAACAGACAGGTGAACTTATTTTTTTGATGCGTCAACCTTTATTGAAAGCATAGGAGTATCAGTTGTGCCTCCTTTCTCAGGCTTCCCTATCCCATGTCATCTCCTCCTGTGCACCCTCCTCATGCTGTGGGAAGAAGGTCCTTTACCCCCTCCCAACATTATCGCCTTCAGCTTCTAGAAGCAGCAAGTCTTTCTTCATTGTGATATTATGTATGCAGTATGCTGCCATGATTCTTGTGACTCTTACTGGGCTGTACTGCATTTACTAGATTTATCCAACAGGACTTGAGAGTTCCTATAGTTTGCTCTTTGACACTTCTTGTACTGGCATGGGACTAATTGTATTCATTGTGTGGAAGCCTTATGGAGTCAACAGCCATGATGGCAGGGGTGCTCTAATCACCAAGCAACCATCCAGATTCATGGCTCCAAGTCATGAGTGCTGGCTTGGTGGACAGTCGCATGATGAAAGCATCATGGCAACTTCTGGGGTATCTAGCACTGATGTGCAGGATAAGGTGATTGGCACTGCTTGCCAACTGGACATTAATCAAATAAAATCCTTTCTTATTCACAAAGCTGAGAACTTAAGAACATAAGAATTAGGAGAAGGAGTAGGCCATATGGCCTTTCAAGCCTGCTCCACCATTCAAGCTGATCTTTGACCTCAACTCCATTTTCCTGCCCTATCCCCATATCCCTTGATTCCTCTGGAGTCCAACAATCTATCTATCCCAGCCTTGAATACACTCAATGACTGGACAGCCACAGCACTTTGGGGCAGAGAATTCCAAAGGTTCACAACCCTCTGAGTGAAGAAATTCCTCCTCATCTCAGTCTTAAAAGGCCGGCCCCTTATGCAGAGACTATGCCCCCTAGTTCCAGACTCTCCAGCCATGGGAAACAATCTCTCAGTTTTTATCCAGTCAATCCCCCTCAGAATCTTATACGTTTCAATGAGATCACATTTCATTCTTCTAAACTCCACAGAGTACAGGCCCAATCTACTCAATCTTTCCTCATAGGACAACGTTCTCATCCCAGGAATCAATCTAGTGAACCTTTGTTGCACTGCCTCTAAGGCAAGTATATCCTTCCTTAAATAAGGAAACCAAAACGGTGCACACTACTCCAGGTGTGGTCTCACCAGAGCCCTGTACAATTGTAGCAAGACTTCCTTACTCCTGTACTCCAACCCACTAGCAATAAAGGTCAACATGCCATTTGCCTTCCTATTTGCTTTCTGTACCTGCATGCTAACTCTCCATGTTTCTTGTACTAGGACACCTAAATCTCTCTGAACACCAACATTTAACAGTTTCTCACCATTTAAAAAATATTCTGTTTTTCTATTCTTCCTACCAAAGTGAATAATCTCACATTTCCCCACATTATACTTCATCTGCCACCTTATTGCCCACTCACTTAAACTGTCTATATCCATTTGCAGGCTCTTTGCGTCCTCCTCAAACTTACTTTTCCACCTAGTTTTGTATCGTCAGCAAACTTGGATACATTGCACTCGGTCCCTTCATCTAAGTCATTAATATAGATTGTAAATAGCTGAGTCCCAAGCACTGATCCTTGCAGCGCCCCACTAGTGACAGTCTGTCAATCTGAAAATGACCTGTTTATCCCTACTCTCTGTTTTCTGTCTGTTAACCAATCCTTTATCCATGCTAATATATTACCCCCAACCCCATGCGCCATTACCTTGCTTAGCAACCTTTTATGTGGCACCTTATTGAGTGTCTTTTGGAAATTCAAATATACTACATCCACTGGTTCCCCTGTATCTACTCTGCTGTTACATCCTCAAAAAACTCTAATAAATTTGGCAAACATGATTTCCCTTTCATAAAACCATGTTGACTCTGCCTGATCATATTATGATTTTCTAAGTGCCCTGTTACCACTTCCTTAATAATGGATTCCAGCATTTTCCCGATGACTGATGTTAGGCTAACTGGCCTGTAGTTCCCTATTTTCTCTCTCCGTCTTTTCCTGAATAGTGGGTTACATTTGCTACCATCCAATCCGCTGGGTCCATTCCTGAATCTAGGGAATTTTGGAAGATCACAACCAATGCATCCACTATCTCTGAAGCCACCTCTTTTAGAACCCTAGATGTAAGCTATCAGGTCTAGTGAATTTGTTGGCTCTTAGTTCCATTAGTTTCTGAAGTATTTTTTCTCTACTGGTATTAATTACTTTAAGATCCTCCCTCCCATTAGCCCCTTGATTCCACACTTTTTTTGGTATACTTTTTGGGGGTGATTTTGCCAATGGGGGCACGTTGGAGGCGGGACTGCTGCTTGTCGGGTTTTAGTCCTGCCTCCATCGACTTGTGGCCAACCCACGCTATTTTCCCTTGATTGACCTTGTTAAGCCCGCCCAGCCTGGCTTAGCAGGCCAATTAAGGGGAAGCCGGTTACAGAGAACGTCAGTGTATGATGTGTTTTTGACAGATGAATTGTCATCGTTTGACAGCTTTCAGAAGCTGTCAAACACTGACATTCTCTGTTGTTTGATGCGTCCTTGTATTCAAGACTCATCAAACCTCTTTTGTGAGCAGAAAGCAGATGGCTGTTGCATCTGAGAATGCAGCAGCCATCTGTCATCGTTGCCGGTGTGATGCAGGAATCTCCGGTACCCCAACTGTTGAAGCCTGCAGGAAGAAACAAGGGGAAGAAAACATTTTCTATCTCTTTTCACTCACCTCACATACTTACCTCTCCACACTTGCACCCATCACTTACCTCCACAGTGCACTTTTGCACTCCTCCAACCCCCGCAGACTCACTGCTCGCCTCGGTGACCCTGGCTGGGTTTCCCGACATCGGGAGGCCCGCACCTCTGCTGGAAAAATGGGGATAATCCTCTTAACTGGCTGTTAACCACCTGTTAACAGGCAGTTAAGTGGCTGTAATCCCCTTCCCGCCTCCAGGAGACGGGACCCGGCGCGGGTCAGCTACCCGCCTCCTGGGAGGATGGTATGGAGGCAGTTTGGGGGCCGGATGGGTACCCACCCCCAGATTCTGCAATTTTCCCGGCACTCCTGCCTCCAAACCCGCCTCCCCAGGGCTGGCAAAATCACCCCCTTTATGTCTACTACTTTAAAAGTCTCCGCCGTTTCCTTGTTCCCCAATATAATTTCTCCTGTCTCAGCCTCTAAGTGACCAACAATTACTTTTGCTACTCTCTTCCTTTTTACATACTTGTAGAAGCTCTTACAATCTGCTTTTATATTTCTTGCTAATTTACTCTCATATTCTATTTTCTCCCTTTTTATCAATTATTTGGTCATCCTTTGCTGGTTTCTAAAGCTCTCCCAATCCTCAGGCTTACTACTATTCTTTGCAACATTATAAGCTTTTAATCTAATATTATCCTTAACTTCTTTAGTTAGTCATGGATGGATCACTTTGCCCACGGAGTTTTATTTCCCAACGTATATTTGTTGAGAATGTTGGAATATTTCTTTAAATGATTGCCACTGCTTATCTACTGTTATACCTTTTAACCTAATTTCCCAAACTACCTTAGCCAACTCACCCCTCATACCTACGTAATTGGTTTTGTTTAAGTTTAAAACTCTAGTGTTGGACTTAAGAATGTCACTTTCAAACTGAATGTGAAATTTTATCATATGCTGATCACTCTTCCCTAGAGGATCCTTTACTATAAGCTTAATAAGGGGTGGGGGGATGTCATGCTGGGCTTTGAGTTCCACGAGATTTCTGTCAACTACTCCTTGCACGTGTGGGAACACTTCCAGTCTGTAAAACTGGAGAGCTTTCCCTCTTTATTTTACTACTTCAATTGAAAGGATGTGACTTGCACAGCCCTGCAGAATAGAGCATCAATGATCTTCTTGACTCAGTGGTGAACAGCTGCCTGACTAATGTGGCAAAGGTCACCAGATGTTGCCTGGAAGGATCCAATCATAAAGAATTTCAAGGCAAAGGTGACCTTGAAAGATACAGATGATGTTGTTGTCCTGGTGTAAGTGGGCTGCAGGTATTCAAGCAGCAGTTGATATATCTCCCCAATAGTTTCCAGGAGAAGCACAGCCTTCAGTCACCGGCAGTCAGAAAAGTCTAAGTAAGACCCTATTGTTCTGTAAACATTGGTGAGTGGGCACAAGTGTATACGGAAGTGATGACTTTTGTGAAGTCCAACTCTAAGGCTGCAATTTCATCTACCTCGGTGGGTCTGGTGTGGCCAGGGTCGGTGGTGGGGTGCCACCTCGCTGCTGGCTCCAGCCCACTTTATGAAATTATTTTACGCTGATTGGGCTCGTTAAGCCTGCCCAGCACATTTCCCAAGCCAATTGAAGGAAGCGGGTCTGATGGCGTCACTTGATGACGTGTCATCAGCCGGTTTCCTTAAAGGGACCATGCGCAAATTGATTTTGACAGTTGTGCTGTCAGCGTTCTACAGCACTGAGGTGCTGCAAACACTGACAAGCACTGCACAGAGGTGTACGGCTGCACCCAAGCTCTCCCATGACTCCCTCCATATACTTATGGAGGGGGTCACAGCATGCAGGGACATCCTCTTCCTTTCCCATGGGTGGAATAGACCTCCCCAGGAGATCAATGCACATTACACAGGAGGACACAAGCAAGGATGTCGTTAGGAGGACCAGGCTGCAGTGGTGCAAACCTTTCAATGATCTCAGTAGGTCACGAAACGTTACTGCAAAGCCACACTCAACCTTATCCTGCTGTACCCCTCATCACATCCCCATTACTCTGCCTTCCCTACCCTACTCCTGCACATCCTTACTCACACCAACTTACCTTGCAACTCCACCCATCCCTCTCTATCTACATTATCACTTCCCCATCTCACTTGCCACCTCTCACACTCACCCTCATCCTAGTCCAATTGTATCAACTAACAACACACAAGGGTAGGCACTTGGGTGTATTATGCAATGTTCATGTGAAGTTTCTCTTAATGTGCTGTCAACATTGAAATCTTTATTTTCAACACTTTCCGTTCTTGGGCAGATTTGTGTGCACCTTTGGAAGTGGCTTAGTGAGTTGCAGTGAATGGTGAGACATAATGGTACCCCCCGCAATGGTGATGAGTGTGAAAGGAATCGCTTGGGCATTGTATGGATGCTTTATGGTGTTGGTGTGGGGTGGTGCCAACCTGGCGCATCATGTGGCAGCCAGTGTGTACAGCATCAAGTGAAGTAAATCTGGCCATGGTGAGGCCATCCCTGGCATCCCAGGCAGCAATGTGCTCAGGTGTCCTGTGCAGCATCAGTTGATTGCAGATAAGGTTGGTGTTGTTGTTGGTGCTGCTGGTGTGCCTGGTGCTGCTAGTGTTGGGGCTGATTATGGTGGGATTCTGAGGACCAAGGTGAGATAGTTTCAAGGGCATCAATGCTGATGTAATAGATGGCAGGTGAAGTTGAGATGACAGAGGCAATCTGTCAACGGTGAGAGAGGTTGTTCCAATGAGGTGACAGTGGATAGAGAGCTTGCTCCAAGCACTTGCAACCTGCATAAAGCTCAATCTGTCTTCCAAATGCAGTAAGCAACAGCTTCTAAAGTTGGAAGGTGAACAATTATGAAGTGGGAGCATTCATAGAACTTTTGCAGCTGTCAAGTTAAGAAATCACCCCATGCTGACACAACATCCGATCTCCTTACCTGACGTGATCCCCGAGCAGCGGGGAAGCCGTGGGCGAACTCTGAAAATCTAAAGGTGGGCTTAAAATAGTTTATAAGTTCCTGTTAACAAGCTCTTAATAATCTAAATTGCCTTCCCTGCTGTTTGCTGTCGTGTCTGTTCAGCAATGACAGACCTGACATCTGGGAGACTAGAGTGGAAGCGGGTTGACAATGGATTCCCTACCCGCTGTCAAAAAAATTGTTTCCCCACCCGACCTGCCACCAAACGCACCCGCTGACCCCCCTAAAAATTTCCCCCTAAGAGTTTCCAGTCTAGCTTCTTCCATGTCCTCATCCTCCTCCTCTTCATAGAATACAAATACAAAGATTTCTGTTGGGAAATGCATGCTCCCAATTTAAAGCAGAGTAGAGCTAAGTTCAACTAAAAACAAACTTCCTGACTGACCCTCTAAAATACTTGAAAAGCTAGATATACAGGCAAAGTAAGACCACCCTTCAGTAGCAGCACAAAAGGCATCCTCAATGTGGTATCTGCCTCAGAGATAACTTCCTATAGCTCATATCACCATTTATTTAGTGATGGTAATTATTTGGGATGGGTTTGGGGCAAAACTTGGGAGAAATGGGTCAGAGGGGATAGACCCCATTATATGCAGTGGGTTGGATTCTCAGCAGCAGAGCCAGTTTAAGAATTCTTTGGACTCTGGGCACCAAGAAAATTTGGGACCCCTTTGCACCCCTTCACAATTTCCTTTTCCCCATATCTATTAAAACAATGGGGTAGATTCCAGTGAGGAGTCAACAGCTTCAGAAGAAGAGGGGAGCAAAGAATAATGGGCAGTGAAAATAAAAATGACAGTGCCATGAATGTTTTTTTTTCATTACTTCTAGCCGAGAAATTTGATCAAACAGAAATGAATGGCTGAACTGAACACTGAATAAAAGAAGGAACAAATGATTTTGAGGCCGGGAATTTCCTTGGAGTTGCTCAGCTCCACCGCCGTAACTTTTCCGAAAGTGCGGCGGAAATCCTGGTTACACACGCTTATGGGATTTCAAACGGACTTTCTGCAAACTTACAGCGGCAGAGCGGGAGCAGCTACAAGGAAAATCCCAGCCGTTTTTTTTAGATTTTTACCTTGCTGCTAGGGGAAGGACAACATTTATTTTCTCATTTAAAACAAACTGCTTATTATTTTTTTTAAATTAACTATAATGCACTGTTGTATGTGCCTTGTTTTTCATGGCATAAGCAAAGTGTGACAATCTGATTATTTGTTTCAAGATAATGATTTGAAAACAGTTTTGCATGAAGCTTTTATACTGGCCCCATGCCAAGGTTAAAGAGTTTTGTGCTCTCCAAACAAGCGTAAATAATTTTCATGGCCACAGAATGAAACACTGAGAATAACTGAGGTGGCGCAAATCCTCCTGTATGGAAAAACAAACTGCTAAATAGATTGGCACCATAATATTCCTTGAAAATAACTTCCAAGGAACTTCCATACACAAACTGAACCCTTTTACATACTGCGGTCCCTTCTAAGTGATTGATTTGTTTTCCTTTTGTTCAGTAGGTCAGATATGCTTGCACTCCTAGATATGAACGAGGATTAATTGCAGGATTTAGCCAGGCAACTGCTATCATTCTTAATAAAATTAGACAAATGCCTCTATTAGAAATTCTTTAAAGGTTGAGATAATTATGTTATTTATTAAATATAACCTAGGCAAACTATCAAATATTGGCCTCTTGCTTTTCTGGAGAATAACAGTGCTTCTATCAAAGTATTTTGCTGACAGTTACTTGGAAGGAAAGGGTACCACAGGCTTTCCGGTTGCAATTAGCCCACACCTACACATCTGACTCACTTCAAAAAAAAAGACTTGAAATTACTTTTAATCGCACAATTAGTTTCTATTATTCTATGGATAATCAAAGCTTATGTACTAGTGTGTTGCTTATTTCAGAAACTGGGGCCAAAAAAAACAATGTACAAAGGGACATATTTTGGAAGAAACAATATCAAATATTTATGAACTTAAATTCCCAGCACATGAATAAGTACTTGTGAGAAGCACAGAATATCTACACAGAGGTCCTTGGGTCTTTAAAAAAAATTAGAATCCATTTAAATTGCCTGAGTTTTAAGACGTCAAAACAACTGTAAATTAGGTCTATCGAGATCCTGTATTGAAGTTCTTCCACATTTTAGTCAGTGGGAAACTGATCAAAGAAAATAATTAGGCTAATGATGAAATCCATCACTTTACAAATGTAACCCTATTAATTCATGTACAATTGTTTCAAAAATGTAATCACAACAGGAAAAAAGACCAGCAAGATTGAAAGTTTCTAGCTGAGCATCGACTTGCCAGCAAATTGTACCTCATTTCCTAGCAGGGAGTAAAGGCAGGCCTCTGATGCATCACAGATGGCAGTAAGATTGTGCCCACCTTCCAGAGCCAAAATCACGCGTCCTTTTGCCAAACTCATTAGCTCCTTAGTCAGGTAGCGAAAACCTAAGACAGAGAAAAGAATAAGTCCCGACAATCTTATGTAATCCAGATATTGATGTACTAATTTAGCACAGTATTCAGCTAACAATTTACTCTTCTTCACATTGTAGTCCAGCTGCTTTGTCCAGCATGCTTACTCTTTCTTTTTATCTGAAGCCAAGGAGATAGCAGCCTGTTCTGTATTCAACCATGCATCATTAAAATAAAAAAAATTTCCTGGTTCCCCCTTCTGGGTTTCCCTGTGCCCCATACTACAAGTACCAAGCTACAGGCAGGCCTTTGCTAACTCTAGGACACTGCTTTCATTTTCCTTTGCTCCTTGTGGGGAAGTTTTTGGCTTCTGCTGTGTACTTTCCTCTGAAGGCACAGCTGAGATCAAGAATTCACCATGGGGGGCAGACGACTTCCTCTGTGTGCTCTGTGTAACTAAAATCATAAACCTCTTCTTTTTAAACCTGGCAAGAACCTGCAACCAAGATACTCTGGGACGATGCATTTGAGTTCTAATGGGCTGTGCTGACATGTCACAATTTTTCAACAGAGCCAGATATCTACATTACTATTTTTTTTAATTATAAGGATAAGCTTTTAGTGCATCTAATTGTGCAGTAGCATTGAAAACCAATGTAGTTTATAAGTGTAAAAGTATTTTTGTAATTTTTATTTTGAATTGGTATTAGCTCTGAAATGAAACAACATGTCATTTATAACGTGAAATAATGGATTCAGGGGATAAAGTTCCAATACTGAGATTAAATAATTTAATTAAAAGATTTGAATAATCTCATTAACCTTGACAGCAAAACTGAAGCAATGGCTGCATGTTTTCTGAACCATTAGATTGTACTGTAGCCTTAATTTGTCTCTCCAATATGTTATTTAACCCAATATTGTGATATTCAGGGGTGGGGTGGGGGAGAAAGTGAGTCAATGTCCTATTCGTCAAGACCTACGTACAGTCTCATATTGTGATCAATCCACCCTTTTAAAGTTTAACTCACTACTATCCAATATACTACCCAAAACAGAACTGTGGTCCATATTTTCATGTCCCTCTTTTGCCCAATTTGCATCTAAATGGAGACAACTTTCATCTTGATGTCTCCATCTCACCTACTCACATGTTAAATATTGCTGTTTCATTCCTGTTATTACAGTAAGTCAAAAAACACTACTGGGAGGTGGGCTATCCCAGGTTCCTTTGTAATATGAAACCAGTCTGTTTCCTGCAGTAAAAATAGGCTGCTTGAGGCTGCAGCTGGTAATCCTGTGCCCTAATTGTACTCCCTGACTCATGGTGCAAAGCAAAATGAGAGAAACAGAGTGACATTTAACATGGAGACGAATGAATGACTGGGGTGGAGACTTTGACAAAAATAAGGCTAAATAGCTATCATGCAGCCTTAAAATTAAGCATTGGCCTGGAATTTGCGGTACTAATAACGACGTGGTTGCCAGCAACTGACAGCAACTTCTGGTGTCTGCACATGCACAATTAAATGCGGAAATCCAGAAGTTGTTGTCAGAGATACCATGCTCTGCCACAGGGTGTGCTGTTGCAGTCTTCATGGATGAAATCAACATAGAAATCACTGATTTGGCATGAACTTAAACCAATTATCCACTATTCTTGCTGTAAAGACCGATTAAATACTTAAGCTTTATTCAATCAGGAGTAACTGAGTTTTTAATGGTGTACTAAGTCATAATTACTGCTGAACAACCTCTCTGGTCCTGAAAAATTAATTTTACAGATGTGGAGTCTCAATCCCTCAGAAGAAAATTTAAATGTTGCAGATTAAAAAAAAATTAAAATATATTTTTTAAAGTCTGTTTCTCCTTTAATCCCATGTGTATGTCCCAATCTTTATTTTGCTTCTGTACAATGATTTAAATGTAATTTATATTTCCTGCTTTATACTTCCTGCTTTGCCCTCTGTGAGAATTCTTCAACCTGATTGGCTGATTAGCCTGCCTGCTGCCTGCCCTGTTGCTGGACGCCGCAGATCCCCTGTAGAAGGTGTCAAATTCAAACTGACCTCAGAGGAAGTCTGCGCTCTAGAGCTTGCTAAAACGCTGTGGGTAGGTTTTTCCTTTGCAGCTGACCAGAAAAGCCATTATCACAGAGATATAGGACTAAAGGCATGGGCAGAGGTATAAAGGGGAATTAAAGAGAGAGCAATTGATAATTATTTGCAGTATATGGTCTCAGAAAAGTAGTGCAGGACATCCTTTGCTGAGAAATCTAAAGAATAATAATGCTTAGTAAAAGTGTGTAGGTTGCTCCAAATAGCAATCATTCAGGTGGTATTTATAGTGACCTTCCTTTGGATTAACCCACAGAATAGATGTAGATCTAGTAACTTAAGGTTATAAGGTTAAGGTTAGATAGAGATAATCAAATGCTCCATGCAACACAATTGTTTCTGACCATGCATCATTAACATCATGGATCTATCATGCCAAGATAAACAACTGGTCAAAGATAAGGTAGAGTTAGATAGGTAATTTGAGGTTTCACTCAATTAAATTTGGCAGAAAGGGGAAACTTTGCAGAATCTTCCCTTTGTGAGATTAATTATATTGGGTGGAGTTCATCAAAGAGTAAATTGCACGTGGTCTGTGGAAAAAGCAGGGTTGCTGGGCCAAATTACTTTGTCTTGTTCAATGCCCGTTTTTGGATCCATAACCATCAGTGCACACACCAACCAGGAGCTTCGAGGCCGGCCCGAAATTAGGTCTCGGGCCCCATTTCAATCATTTAGATCAGCTGTCAGCACCCATCGCATCTCCACAAACAGCGCACCCATTTCAGCAGGATGAGTTTCAGGTGCTAGCCTTGCCAGCAGCAGCCCTCAGGTAAGTTCTGGGTGGGGGTTGGGCAGGATAATGGCGGCGGGGGGGGGGGGGCTGATTGTGGATCGACAGTGGCCCTTGGGAGTCCTGGGGAGTCGGGAGTAGCACTCTCACTCCTCCTGGCTGCACATCAATATTAACAAAAATATCTTAACCTTTTTGGTGGCATCTGCTTACTAGGTCACATCCACACTCGTAAAACCTGAACGAGCAGGCTCAATGCCTGCTCCGCTCAGGGTAGCCCAATTTCTTGGAAGGCCCCTAAAACAATCAATAAGCCCCTCATTAGCATATGCGAGGTGCCTAACACCTTTTTTAGATGGCTGCTCCAATTGACCGAAAATTGTCCCGGTGTCCTTGGGGCGTGAGGCATAGCCCTGGGCAAATGGTCAATTTCTACCCCTTGATCATAGTTGAGGGTGTTTTACCTGCTAGGTGTTATAGTGCAATTTGCATTTAGCCAGCTATCTGTGTTGTCCTACATACAACAAGGCTTTAGGAAGATCAATGGTGGGAGAATCTTATCCAGTCAATAAGATTGCATGTTACACTCAGTTTAGACTTCACCTCCATAAATGAAAGTGTTTTGAATGATGCTCAAGAGAAGGCAGTACTTGCTTTTATTGAGGTTTTCAACATGGCAAAGGAAGATAGCAACAGCTACAGGGAAGAATAAAGTGGTTCTGAGGTTGCAGATTCTGCAAATATGGGTTACCCTGATAGTCACATGAAATCTTTGGCCTAGGTCCTGTCAAATATTCCTTATGGCTACCCAAAGGAATGAATGATAGGAGGCAGAATCCTCCAAAGGATGATGGGGATATATTTTGTAAGATCTGTAACAGAGTATTAACACCTGGATCAGGACCCTCCAGCACCAAATTATTGAGCCTTTGGCCCATTTTCATGTTACATGAATCAAACACCTTGGTTGATGAATCAAAGGCCAATTCCAGGAAGAAATAGGAATCCACTCCTTCCTCATCTTCCATTGATAACTTGACCCTCCGTGGATTGAAAAAGATTCACAAGTCCCTAATGCTCCACCTCCACAGTGAAGTATGGTTTATAAACCGTTGCTGTAGGAATGAGGACAATAATGTTCCCCACAAGCTCCTGATGGACTGACACTAAAAACTTCCGGCCATACAATCCTGCCAGCAAGTAGTCAATGGTGACATACACTTTTCACTGCTCAACTTCCAAGGAGCTGGAATGGCCTCAGATCTCTGATCAGATCTTTTAGACAACACTTGATGGGTGTGACCAGTTCCACTGAAAGGGGTGTATTGTCCATAACTTTTGACAAACTGACATAAAAAATAAATATTGTTTCAAAGAAATCCAATTAAAATTCGTAGAAAACTGCAAATATCTCAATTCCCCTTTGTTATTGCTATAAATCATGATTTATCCATTTTTTTCAATGAATTCCTGATTACTTTGCTCCCCTGTGTTTAAAGAGAGACACTTTGGAGTGGCGTGGTGAAACTGCTCCACTCAGCTGTGATGCAGCAGGAAGGCAAGTGTATTATAAAGGGGCAAGACACTAAACAGTGTAATGATATCAGCAAATAGTGATGATATTTGTCTGTGTTTGATTACTTATGCCTTACAGCATATTTGTCTGTGTTTTTGATTACTTGTGCCTGACCAGCAGAGGTCATGTGAGAGACAAGCAGCCCAGAGGAGTTTTACTTTCAGTTTCTTTCTAGATGCATCACAGCATAGTGTGTTCTGTAAAAAGCTGTAGAAAGTCTTGAACAAGACTTTAGATTAAACAACATTCTCTTTCAGAAATGAGTCTTTATTGAACCCAAAAAGAAATCAAAACAAATAGTTCACAATGTAATTCTACCTTCACATCACAGCAGTGTTGATATCAAACAAACTTTTTTTTACCATTCTAAAACTTCTGACTGCTGTACATCATGAACATTAAATGTGTGAAGCAATGAAATAAGAGAACATCAGCCTATATCTGAGATGGAGGAAGTCATGCATTATGTTTGCGATTCCAGAAGGCTGGTATCCCTGTTGTATATTAAGTTCAAAGAGGACTCAGATATCCTGCTAAGTTTGACATCAGGCTGCAATAAACAGACAGCCAGGAATAATTTACCCTTTGTTTCTTTAATGTCAAAGTCAACCCTGCATGTGCCTTGGACAACTAGAAACCACAGGCCCGAAATGAAGAAACTGAATGTTTCCTTTGATCATTCTGCATCGTACAAATTTTCATATTTTCTGTAATTAGACAAATTTCATTTACAGCATTCAAATGATCAGAATACCAGTGCAATTTATAACTAGTTTTTGAAAAGACAATTTTCCAGAATAAAAATCAGGATATTCTGTACTATCTGTGAATTAGAGCAGGGCCTGAGTCTCATTTAAACTGCACAATTGAATGTTTTAAGGATTAAATCAAATCCAGTTTTTTGTATTTTCATTTAAGATGTAACTGGAATAGAATTTTCCCTTCTCCCGCTTTCCAACTAAAAAATGGCAGATTTTTACAGTGCTGCTGTGATCATTTTTAGATTTTGTAACTTACTAAAATTGTGTTAAAGAACAAAATGCAGAGTTAATGTAACCTAGTAACACAGCTTACAGTTGCAGAATATCACTCATGAGTGTGAGCTCCTGGGTCGCCTGAAATAAAGGCCACCCATGTATGCTTATCTAACTTTTTTTTGTACAGATTTCAGTTGAGAGATGTTAATGCTGGGGCAGGAACACTTTCTATTTTGGGCAATCTGTACCAGCATCAAGTGCTTCCTACACTAGCCATACTGTGCCTTCTCTGAGTGTGACTGCCAATATAGGAGCTGAAGATCCACTCCCATGTGCCAGTGGCACTGGTGCGTGCCAGATGCAGAGCGAATGGATAACTGGGATGTGAGTCAGTGTAGCTGATGGATTTTCATAAGTGGCTGCACTGGGGGTGCAGCAGCCTTGCTCTGCTCCATGACACAAGCTTGATGACAGCATTCCTTTGGGGGCGTGTTCTTGCTGGCCCAGGAATTCCGATCAATTATGCCCTTAGTACCAGGCCTGTGATGTGTACCTTTAAAATGTGGAGCAAAGCAGACTACTGAAACTGGAAGTAGCTTTAAAAGTGCCCTTACTGACATTCGATAAGATTATTCCTTGTCCCTTTTTTTGCCAGTTTTGGTTTCTTGGCATTGCAACATTATTTATTTCTTTGGATTGAATGTTTATTTGTTGCCTTTTGTTTGGTTTCAACTTTACTGCTGCAGTAATGCCAACGCCACTGTCTCATAAATCATGAGACAAACTCTTAAAAATCATGAGATTTGGTAAGAAATCAAAAGTTGGTATTTTTTGGTTTATCCTCCTCATATTTTTTGGCTTTATTTAATTCTCTAAAGTGTTAAAAGCCTGAATCCTGACCAGAACCTGCCTCCAACCCACCCACTTCCGGTTTTAATGGAGGCGGGTCATCCATTTCAATATTATAATAGGTGGTGGGAGGTGGGGTGGCGCTGTTGGTGAAGGATGGGATCAGTGCAGTGGTGAGAAGTGATATTGGCTCAGAAGATCATGATGTAGAATCGGTTTGGGTGGAGATAAAAAATAATAAGGGGAAAAAGTCTCTGGTGGGCCGCCGAATAGTAGCAATACTGTTGGACAGAGTATAAATCAACAAATAATGGAAGCCTGTAAAAAAGGTATGGTAATAATCATGGGTGATTTTAATCTCCATATTGATTGGACAAATCAAATTAGCCATGGTAGCCTGGAGGAGGAGTTCATAGAGTGTATCCAGGATGGTTTCCTAGAACAGTATGTAATGGAACCAACCAGGGAGCAGGCTATCTTGGATCTGGTACTGTGTAATGAGACAGAATTAATAAATAGTAAATGATTCTCTAGGAAAGAGTGATCATAGCATGGTTGAATTTCAAATTCAGTTGGCGGGTGAGAAAGTTGTATCTCAAACCAGTGTCCTGATGTTAAACAAAGGCAATTACAATGGCATGAGGGCAGAACTGGCTAAAGTGGACTGGAAAAATTAATTAAATAGTAAGACAGTTGAAATGCAATGGCGGACATTTAAGGAGATATTTCATAACTCTCAACAAAATATATTCCAGTGAGAAAGAAAGATTTTAAGAAAGGGAGCACCATCCGTGGCTAACTAAGGAAGTAAAGGATGGTATCAAACTGAAAACGAAGGCATACAATGTTGCCAAGATTGGTGGGAGACCAGAGGATTGGGAAAATTTTTAAAAACCAGCAAAGGATGACTAAAAAAAAATAGAGAGAAGATGAATTATGAGAGTAAACTGGCAAGAAATATTAAAACAGATAGTAAGAGCTTCTACAGGTATATAAAAAGGAAGAGAGTAGCTAAAGTAAACAGTGGTCCCTTAGAAGATGAGACTGGAGAATTAATAATGGGGAGCAGGGAAATGGCAGAGACTCTGAACAAATATTTTGTATCTGTCTTCATGGCAGAAGACACTAACAACATCCCAATAATGGATAATCAAGGGGCCACAGGGAGGGGGGAACTAAAGACAATCACTATCACTTAGGAAATAGTACTTGGTAAAATAATGGGACTAAAAGATGACAAGTCCCCTGGACCAGATGGCCTGCATCCCAGGGTCTTAAAAGAAGTGGCTGCAGAGATAGTGGATGCATTGGTTGCAATATACCAAAATTCCCTGGACTCTGGAAAACCGCAAATGTAACACTCCTATTTAAGAAAGGAGGGAGACAGAAAGCAGGAAACTATAGACCAGTTAACAACTGTCGTTGGGAAAATGCTGGAGTCCTTCATTAAGGAAGCAGTAGCAGGGCATTTGGAAAATCACAATGCAGTCAAGCAGAGTCAGCATGTTATGTTATGGGAAATCATGTTTAACAAATTTGCTGGAGTTCTTTGAGGATGTAATGAGCAGGGTGGACAATGGTGAGCCAGTGGATGTGGTGTATTTGAATTTCCAGAAGGCATTCGATAAGGTGCCACATAAAAGGTTACTGCATAAGATAAGGGCTCACAGAATTGGGGGTAAATTTTTAGCATGGATAGAGAATTGGCTAACTAACAGAAAGCAGAGTCAGGATAAATGGGTCATTTTCCGTTTGGCAAACAGTAACTAGTGGGGTGCCACAGGGATCAGTGCTGGGGCCTCAACTATTTACAATCTACATTAATGACTTGGATGAAGGGACCGAGTGTAATGTAGCCAAGTTTGCGGATGATTCAAAGATGGGTGGGAAAACAAGTTGTGCAGAGGACTTAAATAACCTGCAAAGGAATATAGACAGGCTAAATGAGTGGGCAAACATTTGGTAGATGGAGTATAATGTGGGAAAGTATGAGATTATCCACTTTGGCAGGAAAAATATAAAAGCAAATTATTATTTAAATGGAGAGAGATTACAAAATGCTACAGTTCAGAGGGACCTGGGGATCCTTGTGCATGAAACACAAAAAGTTAGCATGCCGCTACAGCAAGTAATCAAAAAGACAAATGGAATGTTGGCCTTTATTTCAAGGGGGTTGGAGTATAAAAGCAGGGAAGTCCTGCTACAACTGTACAGGGTATTGGTGAGACCACACCTGGAGCACTGCATACAGTTTTGGTCTCCTTATTTAAGGAAGGATATACTTGCATTGGAGGTAGTTCAGAGACGATTCACTAGGTTCATTCCAGAGATGAGGGGGTTGACTTATGAGGAAAGGTTGAGGAGGTTGGGCCTAAAGTCATTGGAATTTAGAAGAATGAGAGGTGATTTTATTGAAACAGATAAGATACTGAGGGGGCTCGACAAGGTAGATGCAGAGAGGGTGTTTCCCCTCATGGGGAAATCTAGAACTCGGGGGCATAGTTTCAGAATAAAGGGTTGCCCTTTTAGAACTGAGATGAGGAGGAATTTCTTCTCTCAGATGGTCGTAAATTTGTGGAATTCTCTGCTGCAGAGAGCTGTGGAGGCTGGGTCATTAAATACATTTAAGGTGGAGATAGATAGATTTTTGCAAGATAAGGGAGTGAAGGGTTATGGGGAGCAGGCAGGGAAGTGGCTTTGAGCCCAAGATCAGCCATGATCTTATTGAATGGCGGAGCAGGCTCGAGGGGCCAAGTGGCCTATTCCTGCTCCTATTTCTTATGTTCTTATAATGAGGCTTGCATGCCTCAGATTTAACCTCCATTTTAAATTTAACAGTGGCTGGTTGGGTTTTGCAGGCCTCATGAAACTCACCAGCTAATGGAAGGCGAGAACTGCTGGATCGAGGAGGTAAGTGCCTTTACACTTACCTCCTGCCTCACCAACCTCCCGCAATCAGAGACCCTTCCATGAGGCCTCCGATCCCCCCAGGCTTCCGATCCCCCCCACGAGGCAACTCCCCCATTCTCCCCTGGCCCTCCGATGTTGTCCGCCTCCCTCCCCCACCTCAACCAACCCCCTGCTCCTCCGGCCCCCGATCTGCTCCCCTGCTCCTCCAGCCCCCGATCTGTCGCTCTTGCCCCCAATCGTTCCCGACCCCCTTCTCCTCCTGACCCCGATCTGGCGCTCTAGCCCCCAATTGTTCCCGACAGCCCCCCTGCCCCCGCTGCTCCTCTGGCCCAATCCGCTCTTCCGTTCCCCAATCTGGCGCTCTGATCGCCAATCATTCCCGACATACCCCCTTGCTCCTCCAGCCCCCTGATATGCTCCTCCTTCCCCGATTCTTCCCAATGCCTCTGCTCCTCTGGCCCCCTTATCTGGCGGTGCAGCTCCCCGATCACTCCCGAAACCCCCCATCCTTCTAATCGTTACCGACCACCCCCCTTTGCTCCTCTGGCCCTCCCCAAGCTCCTCCAGCCTCACCCCCCGACCACCCCCTCCCTACCCACGTGCGATCCCTCCTTCCTGTCTGCCGCCGGCCTATGCACCCACAGCCAACCAGCCTCTCAACCTGGCTGACTGTGGGTGGGAAACAAAGGCTTCCCATGCAAATCAGGCCCTGCTGTTAAATTCGGCAGGGCCTGCGGGAAACCCGTTTTCTCGATTTCCCGATCGCTTCTGAGCACCCCCGCTCCCAACCCACCAAACTACTAAAATTGAGGCCTATATTATTGCATCTGAAAATGCTTTACAAAAAACTTTTAAAAAATCCTACCTGCTATCACCACCCTTCGTGAGTTGGAGTAAATTTTCATTAAAAATCGCATGTATCATGATTAATTTGCGAGAGTTGGCATTACTGGTGAAGCATTAACAAATGGAGCGTGGAGAGTGGCACCATGCCCAGTGTGAACTGGGGTACAGAGGTGTCATTGAATTGTTAGATTCCAGGGTTCACCAAGAGCTTTCGTTATGGCTCAGAACCAGCACCAGCACCATCACCATCTGCTTCAGTCACTTCGTCAGCTATGTGGCTAAGATGCAGAAACTAAGGCTAAAGGGATCAACGGATATGGGGAGAAAGCAGGGACAGGGTACTGAATTTGGATGATCAGCCATGATCTCATTAAATGGCAGAACAGGCTCGAGGGGCCGAATGGCCTACTCCTGCTCCTATCTTCAATGTCTATGTTTCTAAACTTAAGAGGGTGGAGGCCCAGCTTCTCTCCCGGTCCTGGTCCTAGTCTTGGCCTGGCATGGGTTCAAGCTCCGCTGAAATTAATTGAACACATAATCCAGGCTGACACTTCAGTGCTGTACTGTCGAAGATGTCGTCTTTCAGATAAAATATAAAACTGTGGCCCCATCTGCCCTCTTAGGTAGATGTAAAAGTTCCTGTGGCACTATTTAAAGAAGAGCAGGGTAGTTCTCCTGGTGTCCTAACCAACATTTTTCAAGCAACTCCACCAAAACATGGTCGTTTATCTCATTGCTATTTGTGAGACTTTGCTGTGTGCAACGTGACTTGCATTTGCCGACAACAGTAGTTATACTTCAAAAGTACTTAATTGGTTTTAAAATGCTTTAGGATGTCCTGAGGATGTTTAAAAAATCCAAATTATATATCTTCCCTGTTACAAGCCTGACTGCAGAGTCATGCAGGAGATTTTGCAATTTGAATCAACACCCACGGATGCGCAAGATTTCAAACTCTTGGCTTAGGAAATCGATGGTGCCTGAATCGTGGTACAATCCTGGTGCAATGCACAGTGCCCACGCCCAATGAGGCCAGCGGCGGAACCACGGCAAATTGGTTCACTGACCTCATTAGGATGGTCAAGCTGCGGGCACCATTAACGGCCCGGGAGGTGTTAAATCCGTGAATCTTAAGGTATGGTGTTCTTCAATAAATAGACGGAGACTGCAGAGTAACAATCAACAGGTGTTTACTGGATGAGGGTAGTCTAAAAACTAACAGTACAGATCCCTACTCAGGGTTTATATGCAGGTGTGGTCACTGCCGGTACTACAGTATACAGGAGCTGTAAAAGTAGTTCTCCTCTTAAAGGTACATACACTGCAGGAGGGAGTGGAGAGCGAATGTGGCTTGCTACTCCTTAGGTGAAGCCCCGGCTCCGACTCCTCGTCCCGGTCCTGGCCCAGCCACGAAGCCGGCGGCAACTCGAGCGGGCTCCACCATTTAAAGCACTTAGCCTGACATAAGATTTTCTGCCTGTCCCTTGGAGATTAGCAGTCTTCTGCTTCATCTCAGCACAAAACACAGCAGAAAATCCACAATTTCAAACTCTGCTGCCAACAAGAAGTGAAGATGCCACTTGAAGAAGCTGTACCAAGACATTTCTGCTCCTGCCCAGGAAATCCTAACTTCTGCACCCCCAGAACCAACTCACACTGAGCGTGTACCAGCTGCATTCGAATTCGGGGAGTATGGCAATCCTGGAGAAGTCTCCTCTGTGCGCCAGCAGCACAAAATACAACAGGCAAAATACGCTACATTGCCTATGGGCCAGAAACACAATTTCAGCCCCTGTACAGAAACTCATTTAGCGGAATAGGACCTGTAAAATATCTCCCAAAATATCAACAGTCATACCACCTAAGGACAGGTCACTGTATCTAACTGGATGCTGTATCAAGAGAAGTGCTCACAGGAAATTAACTGCCAGGGAAGTGACTGGAAGGCACCCCAATCAAAGTATTTTATACTTTATGTGATACAAGATGTATTAAAAAAAATGACAAGGAGATCAGAAGACACCACAGTCAGATTGACTGCACTTTTGTCATCAACCATATCTACAGTCCCTGGTAATGACTGTGGAGAACAGCAGGGGGCCAGTGCCTGAGCTATACCAACTGCTGCAAGCCATGCTGTCCTACTGTCTTTTGGAGAGGGTGTCCTGGAGTGGCAAACAGGAAGTTCTTCTCACATCTATCTCATGTATGGGTACCTGCACATTACCAACCATCGAACAAAGCGTTTGATGTTGTGCTGCTTCATTACTAGCCCACAACCTCCATTTCCTGACACCGCATTTATTATGGCAACCACTGGGTATTACCAGCCATCTCTTTGACCAAAACAACAAGCTCAAAATTCTGCAGGAGCTGCTCCATCATTGGAAGAGTGGCGGGGTGGTACTGCTTCCTGCCCTTGTCCCAGGATAGAAGCCCTAGTCCCAAACCTTGTGCACGGAGTCACCTGCAAGGGCACTTCAGTGCCGCCCATCCCAATCCAACCTTGTAAGGTACAGTGAGCCACAGCCATTCCATCTGAGGTGCCTCAGGCTCTTCTGGGTCAAACATCAAATTAAATTTATTGGAATCATCCTCACTAAAAGGAGCCATTCCACCCCCAGACATAAGGTAACTGATCCCCTCTTGGAATTATTGCGTTAGTAAGATTTGGGACCGTACAAAAGGCTTCAAAGGGCTCATGCCAGCACTTGTCTGGCATGAAGTCAGCTGAGGCCTTTTAAAGGCAGAAAGGATTGAATTCCAAGAACAATCCTGGAACTCCCCCCAACATGCTTCCTGGACGTGAGGGAGGAGAGGATGGTAGAAGTTCTGCCCCAATCCCTCCTGACAGAAAATGGCTGCAAGCAAAAATTGGGGTGACATCCCAGTGGAACAGGGGTAGTTGTCTTTGGAAAGGCTGAAAAAATATCTTGAGAATATTTACAGCCTTTTTAAAGGCTAACGTTTTTGCTCTTGTTTTGCGGGTGCTTTCCTGTAACTGACTGCATTACTTTAAATGTTACCATCCCCCGTTATCCTGCCCCAGCCTTCTCCCATGAGCTCCTAGTCCCGACCTGTTAAAGGCTGGGAGCTTTGCTTAAGTATTAAAATTAGAATGACCCTAGAAATTCCTGTGAGGCCAACCCTCTTCCAATTAGGTGGGTGGAAATCCCACAGTACCAACCACCTGCCAGTTCCTTGTAAGGAGCCAAAGACTGGCCTGGCTATTTACCCAGTTTCCACACTCTTCCATAGTGACATGTGTCTGAGAGTGGGCAAATTTTCCAACTGTACTGCCTGATTTTGTGTGGTGTAGTGGAAGAAAATCAACTTTAAGATCTCTTGCTAACATTTGGAATTAGTATTTGTGTATTTGTTATTTTTGGAATCAGGATTCTTGTAACTATTACAGCGTAACACTACAATAACTTTTTTTTAAATATTACATTGTGCAATTATTATTGTTAGTAGGATAAATATAGCAGCCATTTTACACACAGAAATGTCTTTCACAGTGAGCAAAGAGAAGAGTGGCCAGCTAAACTGCTTTTGGTGGTGTTTTTTGATGAAGAAATGTTGGCCAGCACACACAAGAAGAACTTGTTCTTCTTCAAATAGTATTATGGGATGGTTAACATCACCTGAACTATCAGAACAGGTAAATGGGTCCTCGGTTTAATATTTCCTCAAAAGGATGTTACTTCTGATAATGCCAAACACCCTTACTACCACATTGAAGTGTCAGCCCAGATTAACTGCTCGGGACTTGGAGTGGAGCTTGAACCCATATCTTCTGACTCAGAGGCAGGAGTGCTACCAACTTGACATTTACAAAGTGTACAAATCTGGGGGTCAAAAAACTGATCCTAGCCCTTTTTAGATCAGCAACACAAAACCCAAACACTTACCCACTGATCAATCCAGGGAATACTATTGATATTTTTTATTCTCCTATTGTTATTTATTGCATGAATGATTCCAACAAAATACAACAGGGCTCAAGGGACAAAAAACATAATAAGCGCTTTCATAATAAGAGCTTTCATAATAAGACCATAGCCCAAGATCACTCAAACAATTGATACAAAACATTTCAAACTTTATATTATCGGTTGCATTTTCCTTTCTGTTAAGACTTCACATATTAGGTGTCATTTCCTGCCTCTGAGGAGGCGTAGGGCATTTACTTCCAGGTCACTGCCAATGCTGCCCTTGATCACTAGGAGTTGTATGAAACAGTGGCATGGATAGAATGGCCTGATTTTAGACTGTCTTAGATTAATCAGTGAAGAATCACAAAAGTGAGGCTAAATCCTTCCACTTTCCAGCAGACCCCGTTAGTACATCAACATACTGCAAAGCCAAGTCACGCAATCCCAAATTGTTAATACTTTAAATTCCTTATATAGAAAAAATAATGTATTGTAATAGAAGTTTTCATATATTGTAAATGTATAGTACTGTTATTTTTCAACAACATTAATAGATTTATACCTTACACTATTTTGTGCTTGTGGAGTTTAATATATTTCCATATATCCATATGTTTGAAGACCAGGACCTCAAACCCGGCACTAAGCTCATGGTCTACGGGACAGCAGTGATACCTGCCCTGCTGTATGCCTCAGAGACATGGACCATGTACAGCAGGCACCTCAAAGCACTGGAGAGGTACCACCAACGCTGCCTCCGCAAGATCCTGCAAATCCATTGGCAGGATAGGCGCACCAACGTCAGTGTTCTTGCTCAGGCCAACATCCCCAGTATCGAAGCTCTGACCACGCTCAATCAGCTCCGATGGATGGGTCACATTGTCCACATGCCCGATACGAGACTCCCAAAACAAGCGCTCTACTCGGAGCTCCGGCATGGCAAGAGAGCCCCAGGTGGGCAGAGGAAACGCTTCAAGGACACCCTCAAAGCCTCCTTGAAAAAGTGTAACATCCCCACCGACACCTGGGAATCCCTGGCCCAAGACCGCACAAAGTGGAGGAGAAGCATCCGGGAAGGCGCCGAACACCTCGAGTCTCTTCGTCGGGAGCAAGCGGAAGCCAAGCGCAGGCAGCGCAAGGAGCGCACGTCAACCCAAGCACCCCACCCTCCCGCCCCTTCAACCACCGTCTGCCCCACCTGTGACAGAGACTGTAGGTCCCGCATTGGACTCATCAGTCACCTGCGAACTCATTTTTAATGTGGAAGCAAGTCATCCTCGGTTCCGAGGGACTGCCTAAGAAGAAGAAGAAGATATTTCCATAACTATAAATAATTCCATATAAGATTTGACTTTATATATAATGGCCTAGAAATTGAGTTTTGGCGCAGCCAGGGCTTTAGCGCCGGAAGTTAGTGCCGGAGCTAAGTCGCGCTGGTCGGGCCCAAAATTCACCAATTCTGCGCCCAAACGGCTGCCGGCGCTGCTGAGAGGTGTTTGCGCCTGAAAACTGGCGCTACGCGCTGAATATCGGCGCTATTCCGGCGCTGCGGCGCCCGCTGCGGCGCAGCAGGTTCGGGAAGTGCAGGCCTCCTCCTTCCCTTAAGGAGGAGCTGCCTGCACCCGGCCGCGGCCCGCGAAAATCTTTTTAAAAATGAGCCCGGCACCTCGGACAAGTGCCGGGCTTGCTTCTGTTCCGGGGGGGGGGGGGGGAAGTCCGGGGAGGGAGCTGCGGCCAGGCGGCCGGCGGGAAAGCGGCCGGCCGCCGCGGTGCCTTTAATGCGCCGGCGCAAAGTCATGTAAGACTCTGTTGCCAGAGTCTTAGTTGCGGCTGCCACGGGCGAGGCGGTCGCAACTGAATTTCGGCGCTGGGGCCCGTCGGCATGGCAACCGGGACGCTGCGCACACCGATGACGTCATCGGTGCCGGCGCAGCGCTACCGGTCTACCGCGGCGGAAGGGCCCCAGGCAATTTCGGCGCCGGCGCCAATTGCAGCGCTAGGCCCTCTAGCGCCGCAAAATCGGCGCTAAGGGCACTGAATTTCTAGGCCAATGTATATACAACTAATATTCTCCTGAGATCTGATCCTCAACAGAAAGCTTTAAAATATGCCCGCCCATTCCCTCAATGGTAAATAAAACCAGATAATATCATTATGACACCTCAGGCTCCCTGGAGCTAGGACTAGCCTAATCTCTAGACACTAGCAGGGTGTGAAAGCCTGAGGGTTAGCAGACCAAAGAACAGATGGTTTCTAATCACCACATGCAGCTAAAACACACAGAGACATGCATCAGAGTCTTCTCAAAATCAGCAAGATCTTCCCTGGCCCTAAATCCCTGCATTGGGATGAGTTACAGGGTAATCGCTTGAGTTTTTTATATCTTTTATCTACTCTCTGTGGTTTATGTTTGAAATGCATAGAGGAGTAGACTATGATGCTGAGATAATTCAAAATAAATACCTGAGACAACAATTCACGTCACTTTAACACCATAAATAGATGACGATTCTTGACTTTGATGTTAATAAAAAATCTATCTGCAGGTCACGTAAAATGCCTTGGACCTAAAACTATTTGTATCTTTGAATATGCAAACCCAACAGAATGTCCTCATCTTGTGAACTATAGGGGTAATTTTTGATCAGCTTCACCAGGTGGGACAACCATGTTCCCATCCAGCAAGGCTCACCGTGGTCGCCTTGCTTTATCTATCTATAATGTTAACATTATGTGGAGTGTTGTCCCAAATATTTTGCAAAGCTAATACTGTTCATTGTGAATTATCTTAGCATCATGGAGTACTCCATGCATTTTATAAATTAACCTATTCCTACAACAGATTATTTGTGATGCCTCCTATGGAGGGTTGTCCAACCTTTCAGAGCTGGAAGCCAAATATTTTGTGTCAAAACCAATGAATTGGCCGCATGACTTCACAGGAATCAGGTCTGATTCAAAGAAAATTCAAATACTCCAAATCATGGGATGTCATACACAAAAAAGTAGCGCCGCATTCACGTAAAAATTGAGACCTCACACAAAAAGTCACATTCCCCAATTCATAAAAAGCTGTACCTATGATACACTCAAAAAGCTACACAAAAAAGCAAAATTCCCATGCACAAGAATTCCAAGCCTCAAAACACAAAACTTCAAGCCTTCTTCCCTCCCCACCATTCTCATCCCCTATCTTTCTCTGCCCCCATCCTTACCATCTCTCCACTCCCCCAAAATTTGAAAACCAGGAAGATTCGGTCTCAGCTCTTTAATCCATGAATCAAGGAGTATCCGTTTTCTAGTCCTTCAAGCCTAAGCAATTTGAATAGTTGCAGCTGAGCCATTCATCCAGGCCACACTTCTTATATTAAGTGCACAAAGCACAACGTCCATTTCAACTACGGTCAATTTCAGCTGCGCAGGGCATGAGAAGAATGACAATCCATGCTGGCCAGCCACAATATGTTGCTTCTGCTTTAACCAGCAAATGCTGGGCTAGATTTTCAACTTGTCACCCGGGCGTAAAACTGTCATTGTGGATTGGCCGCCTGTTATAGAAACTGCCCGAATTTCATTTCCATCAAAACCAATGGAATTTAAAATCAGATGGTCTAAAACAGACGGCCGATTCACAATGACAGTTCTACGCTCAGGCAGCAAGTTGAAAATCTACTCTGCTGATTCTGACATAAAGTTAATGGGCCAGAATTTGTGGTGGGTAAGAATAAAGAAAGACTTGCATTTATATAGCACCTTTCATGACCACCGGACATCTCAAAGTGCTTTACAGCCAATTAAGTACTATTTGAAGTGGAGTCACTGTTGTAATGTGGGAAACGTGGCAGCCAATTTGCACACAGCAAGGTCCCACAAACAGCAATGCTATAATGACCAGATTTTTGTTATGTTGTTTGAGGGATAAATATTGGCCAGGACACCAGGGATAACTCCCCTGCTCTTCTTCGAAATAGTGCCACGGGATCTTTTACTTCCAACTGAGAGAGCAGACAGGACCTTGCTTTAATGTCTCATCCGAAAGACGGCACCTCCGACAGTGCAGCACTCCCTCAGCACTGCACTGGAGTGTCAGCCGAGCTTTATGTGCTCAAGTCCCTGGAGGAGGACTTGAACCCACAACCTTCTGACTCAGAGATGAGTGTGCTACCAACTGAGCCACAGCTGACACAGTATGCTGTCATACTGCCTTTGAAATGGACCGCAAGTTCGAGATTTCCACATGCGCGTGCACTAAATCCTAAACTTGAGATCTGTCAACGTATGCGTTGACAGATCATCCGCATGGCCAAAGAAAAATCAATTGCTGCTGCAGATTTGGGCTATTTTCCCACCAACTGCCCAGCAAGTGCCTACGAAAATTTTACGGTTGATGCAAACAGACGCAGGCCCTGTTTGCATTAGCGTAAGGGGATAACTCAGGCATGTTTTAACTATTTTCATCTTGGAAATCAAATAGTTTAATTGTATCACATGAGCTTTTCTTGTTTCTGCAAAGATTGAAGTATTAATGATGGTGATAATTATTATCAGCAAAATAAAAATGTTACTAATAGAACTAAGGTGTAGTAAAGTTGGTGGAACCAAGCTAATTAGAAATTAAATTCCAATCCTGTAAATTAATTGTAATTAAAACTGATTGCGGGATTCCCTTCTGAAATGATGTGAAATCTAATTCTGTTTCCTTATTGGATGACCAGGTCCATGTGATCCCAGGTACGCTTCCGCACAGGCTGCGCCCCTGAGATCTGTGGTCCATTATACTGCCCTCCAGTACACAGAGTCAGACAGCAAGTTTACGAAGGAGGGCCCCCATCAGGTAGGTGCGTATTCTTTTCACAGGTGCGCAGCGTACTCCGGAGCTACGTTGCGGACCGCAATTTTTGGGCCAATGTTTAAATAATACAGAAAGAGGAAGAAAGAACCTGTATTTATATAGCACCATTCATGACCTCAGGACATCCCAACGTGCTTTGCAGCCAATGAAGTACTTTTTGAAGTGTAATTACAGTGACGGGTACAGCAAGGTCCTACAACCCGCAATGTGATAAATAACCAGATAATGGCCTAGAAATTCACTTTGGGCCCGCCAGCTGGCGTGCGCCCAAAAGTTAGCGCTGAGCGCGGAGCCAGTTGCGACCGTCAGATATTCAGTTTTTGCGCCCCAAGTCGGAACCGGGCGCTATTCCAGGGTGTGCCCGCCCCCGCTTGGGGCGCTGAAACTGAATTTCAGCGCTCTAGGCGCCGCTGCGCCACCCTCTGCGGAGCGGCAGGCTGCGGTGCTGCAGGCCTCCTCCTTCTCTTAAGGGGGAGGTGCCTGCAATGGGGAGATCGCCGCTGGATAGTGCCGGCAAATGAGCCCGGCACCACGGAGAAGTGCCGGGTTCGCGGAAAGCAGCCTGCAATGCCGCGGGGGGGGGGGTGGAGGAGGCCGGGGAAGGAGGTGCAGGCAGGCGGCCGCCGAAAAAGCAGCCGGCCGCACCTCCACCTTAAAGCACCCCACTAAGGCTACAGTACGGCCCCGTTTTCTGATTGCTGTTTGCAGCCGCTGCGGAAGAGGCGGCCGCAACTAAATATGGCGGTCGGGCCGGTAGCGGGGCGGTAGCGGGGCACTGCGCACACCGATGACGTCATCGGTGCCGGCGCAGCGCTAACGGCTACCGCCGCCATTACCGCTGCTCTGAATATCAGCGCAAACTCCTCTATTGGCGCAGAAGCCCTCTTTGAGCGGTAACTGGCCGCAAAGCTGGCAGCGCCTTACTGAATTTCTAGGCCAATCTGTTTTAATGATGCCGGTTGATAAAGCTTAGTTTTGGTGGTTTCGGGATAACCAATTATGTCACCTCTTACCATGGCAACCTTAAATATATTAACATATCAGAAACTTGAGGTGTTTGGCCAATCAACCTGGACCTGTTACAGACAAGGACATGAACAAAAGGCAGACAGATGCCCCCAACCCCACCCAACACTTAAATGTCAAGCCCATTTAAGTGTATTTTCTCCTTGACAAAGATAACAAGAAGCAAATGAAGACATTTTAAATTGTTACACTAGGCATAGCATATATATATGTATATTTCTATATATACAAAGAAAGAGAGAAAGTGAGAGAAAGTATAAATGTTCTAATGATTGGAAACAGGACAGATTCAGAGCTTCATCACAGGCTGCTGTGCCTTTAAAAACTGGAGTGTACATGAACAGTGGGATAGGCTGTCATCCTACACATATGTAATAGGACTTTTGGCAGCCATCCTCGACTGTCATTGGAATTTGCATACCTTTGTTGGCTCGATTCACCAATTGTAGGTGAAGCACTGCAAGAGATCCTTAGAAAAGCATCCTTGGCCCAAGCATCTTCAGCTATTTCATCATTGACCTTCCCTCTGTCATAAAGTCAGGAAGTGGGGCTGCTGCTGACAATTCCATAGGGCTGGATTTTCCCGGGTCCCACCCGCACGATGCTGGGCCCAGGATGATTGCAGTGGTGGGGGCTTCCAAGCCGTGGTGGGGGTCCGATCCCTGACCCCGGGGCTGAGTCGTGTTGCCAGGGGAGGGTCCAATCACCAACCCAGGGGCTGAGTTGCGATACCGGGGGTGGGGGCGGGGGGGAAGTGTTCCAGGCCCAAGGGGAGGTTGAAACCCCGATCCCAGGAGGTGCAGGTGGGGGAGCTTGGGGGGCTGGGAGGAAGCACTTCTGCACCTCCCGGCCCACAAGGATTACCCCCCGAGGCTGAGGCCTCCTTGTTGCAGCTACCGGGAATCCCAAGCCCCGGGATCCCCAACTGCCTGCAGTAAAACATGCACAATAGGTTAAAGTAGAGGCTTCAGGCCTCATTATAATATTTAAATTGCCAACTTGCCTCCTGGCAGCAGGTTGGCAGCCCACCCCCTTGTCCCGGCTGAGTGAAAGGTGAAAGTGGGCAGGTCGGAGGTGGGTTGGGTCGGGTTTTACATTTTTACAACTTTCACTTCCCCCCCACGCCTCCAACCCACCCGTTCTTACCTATGAAAATTCTGGCCATAGAGTTCAACGAGACTCACAACTCCTCCAATAATGAAGCAGCTTATACCAGTCTACAATGGGACATGGATAACATCCAGACATGGGCTGACAAGTAGCAGGTAACATTTGCACCATATAAGTGCCAGATATGATCATCTTGAATAAGAGAAAGTCTAGCTATTTCCCCTTGAACTTGAATGACATCACCATTACCAAGTCTCCCAGTATCAAAATCTTGGGAGTCACCATTGACCAGAAGCTTAATTGGACCAGCCATATCAACATCATCATGGCTATAAAGCAGGGCAAAGGTTGGGTACTATGAAATGTGGCTTATCTCTTGAACCCTTACTGCCTCTCCACCATCTACAAGGCTCAAGTCAGGACTGTAATGGAATACTTACCAATTGCCTGAATGGGTGCAGCCATAACAACATTCAAGAAGCTCGAGACCATCCAGGACGCAGCAGTTCATTTATTACCAGGAGGCACATACATGAGCTGCCTGGCCCCGCATGTATTTGTAACAACATGCTCCTTCCCTGTGAAACTGCGGTCACTTTAATTGCTGAATTTAAAAGAATGAGATGCTACAAACCACTTTATTTTCTGACCTGACTTTCCAGAATAGTAAGAATGCAGTGAACTAGTGGTCCCCAGGTAACCAAAGTGCAGTTGTGTATGCAGAACCTAGAGAAGACGCAGACAAATCATAAAGTGATGTAGACTAAATAGCTGGAAGTTTTCAGTGGTGAACAAGCCAGTGGAAAGAAGAAGCACTGTGGACACCTTTGCATTTTAATGTTATCTCTCACTCAGTTACCAAACCATTTGTGCCTGATCACAGCAGGTCCCAAGACACAACACAGCGTGAAAGCTGAAGTCTGTATATGGAGACATACTCATGGATCAGTGTAAGCTTGACTGTGTGTGTGCTATGACGGGGTTGATAGGTTGATAGTTTTGTAGTATTGCAGTGTTATGTTGATAACGGCAAGTGCTATGGTGTATAAGGGTGTTGGGCAATCACAGTGTTAAGATTCAATAAAGCTCAATATGCATTTTTTCTACTTGCAACTACATCTATTTTTAAACCTAGATTAAACTTGTTTTTACTCTGTTGCCTCACTGCATTGCTGCTCTATACTATACAGAATGAATGTAATAAGATCATTGTCGAGTTGTTAAATTTATGCCGTGGACTGGTAATCTTTAGAAAATGAATTGAGATGGTCCAATATCTTTTCACTTGAGATTTTTATCAGTCGTCAGGGACAGTCGACATTATCTCAGCAATCTGAGATGGCATGGAACTATAGTATCAGCATAAAAGTACACAGTTCTATATGAAGTAGATTTTGTAAATTTGCACTCCAGAGCTTCAAAATGAATGAGCAGATAATCCTAAGGGGAGTGCTGACCTCTGCGCCCCAATTCACAGTATGTGCTCCTGCTGTGCAGTCCCCCACTGAGAGAGCAAAATCGTAAAATCGACCCAATAGTATAGAAACTGCACCTGGATCTCAGATTTGACTGTTGAAAATATATAGTAAAGGTTAAAACTTTGCCAAATGACACGTTTCCACAAATGTTTTCCACAAATTTTTATTATTTTGAAAGACTGTAAAGCTGCTATCAGTCAAAAAATTCTGAGCTGAAATAAGTATTGGGGTCTGGGCCAGTTGAATCAGCCAAGTTCAACAGTTGGAAGGGAGGAGTGATGAAGAACCTTCCTGCCAGGGAAGTTACGCAGTAGTCTGCAGACTCACTTGTCAGATCTCCCACATGCATGGAAGAAAGCAGCTAAGTTATAATGGGAAGAGGACATAACCTGATGGAACAGAAACCAAAATAACAGTTGTGCTTTGAGTGTTTGCTTTTCACAGGTTTTCCTACTGTGTAATCTTGGTCACAGCACAGAGCTGGAAGGACTTACATTTGGCTTTGACTTTGTATCCACCCAACGGAGAGGCATGACCTTCGACTGCATCAAAACCAGCTGATACCAAAACCACATCTGGATTGAACTCACTGGCGATTGGCATGACCACAGTCCTGTGGGACAATGATAAAAACTATGAACGAGTCTGCAATAAATTCTTAACTTCATTCTCACAGCAAGCCACCTGGAAAAATTCAGTGTCTGCTTTCTTGTTTCAAGAAATTTACTTTTCCATAAATTGCACACAGAAGCTTGTAATACAATTTCACATCAGTTGAATACAATTTAAGATTTTAGTTGGGCAGTCTTTAATTCATAAAGTTATGAAATGTCATGTTGTAAAACCAAATTAAAAATTTTGAGCAGCCAACAGAAAAAGGCAGCATAAAGAAAAAACAACATTCTAATATAATGCTATAAATTCTTAACTACCAAACAAAGTAGTTTACCTAAAACAGGTTTAAAGGGTACTAAGACAAAGGAGTGGGATAGGCCATCCAATCCATTATTGTATGATTCTTGTATTCAAACCAATCATCTTTTAGAGCTAGCTCAGTTCTTCAGCAAAGTCAAACATAATTCTGCACCTCTTACTTTTTATCTGTTTTAATGTATTTCAAATTTATATGTCAATATTGGAGCAATTTGGTGAGGCTCCACTTCCTCCATGATGTCTTACTTGACGAGAGCACAGGTTAGAAAAAGGGTTATCACATTAGAGGGACAAATACACTACCTGTGCTTCTGTCTAGAGAGGCTCCACACCAGAATTATCCCTTATGTATATGAATTAAATGAAATCACTCCTTGAACATCTACCATATATTAAAACTGCTATACTCCATTTCAAAATGCATTGAAAAGTCCTATGTCATACTATCTCAATGAGAACCTGCATTAAAAAAGTGTTAAAATTTACCTGCAATACTATTTACACCTGTTGATAGTGCCATGATGGGGTTTTCAATAAAAAATGTCACATAAAGTTAACTGCTAAAATAATCTCTGCTAGTGTGTTGTGAGGTAATATACTGTAAAAAGAAACATTTTAGTTTGCATGGAATTGCAGGGTCTACCCATGAATGTTGTTGTGGAGTGTCCTGAATTTTGAGGGTTCATTGTGGCAACCAGCAGTCATGTTAGTACACGTAAGTGGAGAGTAAGTAATTCTGTTTAAAAGCAAACAATATATATTTTAAAATATTCCTGCATTAAAGCTGTCACAGAGTTACTTCCACTCCACTCTACTGACTAACTCCTTTGTGCTGACAAAATACCTCACCTCGGACCACTCATTCCCTCGCTAGCTGGGTTTTCCCCACCAGAACGCTGGCCCACTATTACATCCACCTTGCTCCACTAGGGCGCTGGACTGCCGGGCCTCTTTGTTCCACAGACCGCAGCACTTACTGGCCCAACAAACTCCCGAGGTGCTCTGCACTCCATTTGGACTTTGATCAGTGGAATTGCTCACTTATCACACTGTCCTATGAATCAAGGGGCAGTCTCGCAAAGCTGCACTCCATGATAAGCCTTGCATCTTCTTGTACTCTTTCTCATTCACTTTCTTTTGCAATGCCCCCTGCTCCACTGAGTAGTATTTAGGCCCTGTGTCTTTCTTTCCACCTCCGAAGGGAAATTGTTCCTACCTCACTGCCCCATCTGTCACAAAGCAGCAAAATGGGCCCTGAGAAATTTTAAGCCCCCCATCACTAATCACTCAGACATCCTCCACCCCCTCATCTTCGATCCTCCTTCTCTACCTCCCCCACTTTTTCCCCTTTCCCCCAGCCTCCTTCCCCATTCTCCACCTCTCCATCCTTCTTACCCTTCCATTTCTCCCACTTTTATCCATTGTTCCTACCTGTCCCTTTCTTTCCCCATCCTAATCTCCATCATCCTTCCCCATTGCCCCACTCCTCCACCCCTGTCTCCTTCCCTTCTCTTCGCTTTCCTCTTTCCATTCATCATCCTATCCCCAATCATCCTCTCTCTGCTCCTCTCCTCTCCACCCACTTCTCCCATTTCCCTTCCGTCTATCTGCCTCTCCCTACTTTTCTCTGCTATCTCTCTCTCTCCTCTCCCCTTTTCCTCTCCCCTCCCCCCTGCACTCTTGCCCCCACCCCCGCCTTGATCCATTTGCTCCCCCTGCTCCCTAATCCGGCTGGACCCAAGTACTGCATTTGGGCTTGAATCCCCATTTGCAATGCCATATGAGATTGACTAGTACTTCTTTAAACTTCAACATGATATGGAAATATTAACAGACCGATGACATCATTTGTTGGTAGAATTCTCAGCATACTGGGCTTCTGCTGTGTTTTAAAATCTAGCAGCACAATCTCTGAATTGTGGTCTGGGAAACAAGGATTATTACATGTGGGACTGTTTGTTAAAATGGGGAATTAGTGGAGTTAAAACATCCTGGCCCTGATATTTTTGCGGGGGTTCTGCTGGTCTCCTGTTGTTCCCTCAGTGGGAGACTGGCAGAACTCCCAGAGAAATGGTGTAAATGGCAGTTTATGTCATTTCTCTGGGGGTTCTTTAGGTCTGCTGCCAAAGTTACAGCAGGAGACTGGAGGTAGCCCTGTGGAATTTCAGGGCCCCTGGCTTCATTCAACAGAGAATATTAAAATTAATAATCTCAAAGTGAAAAAAGTAGTTTCATCTGAAACTTCTGCTATTGCTTTTGATATGAAGTAGCTTCAGAATTGCAACAATGCAAAACTGGCATTATAATTCTGGTAACAGGTCGGTGATTGCAGGACATAGTAAAGGTAATAGGTGTGAAACCATTTTCAGGAGATAGTTACAGTCCCTTGGACACCAGCCATGATATAGCTGTAATCCACTTGATGCCACTTTTAAAACTTCAACTGGACCACGTAGGGACTCCTTGAACTTAACTTTCAATACTTGTAATGTTAGCAGACTGTAGGCTGTTTAACCAGGTTTCAGAGGCCATTGAGTGGAATTCTGCACACATGTGCGAGCAGGTATGTGCAGAGTTCCACTGTCACTGACCAGAGAGTGATGTGGGAACCAGAAATGTTACTGGGCTCTATTGGCTCTTCATCACACTCTACAGATACCAGTTTGAGACCAGTGCTTGTAATAAACTGCCTGAAATCACCATTAAATGGTATAGCTTGCAGTGGAGTAGGAACTACTTTGGAATAGGAGGCTTTGAGTTGATTAATAAAAGGTAATGTTGGTGTTAGGTTAAGTGTACAGAGGGGTCATTTTGCCAATATATGCTTCTGGAATAGAGCCTTGTGCACTGGAAGTGCATATTGGGAATTCAGGCATAGATGTAAGCAGGCCCTGCTTGGTTTTCCATCCAATACAGAAATGAGAGGCATCGCACCAGGAATGGAATTTGTAGAATCTACCCTATAAAGTATTTACCCTTGGATGTGTCACACAACAGACAGTTTTAAGCAAAACTTGCTTTGCTAAACTTATCCTCGTTCTGAGAGGTCTTCTATAGATTCAATCATTTTAGACAAACAGATTCAATGCAGACGTACTCCAATGATGCTGAGCAGAAGGGTCCCCATGGAGTGCATCCACTAACAGGCATTGAGTTTCATAGAGCTCTTTTAATATGTGCCAATTGAGAGCTGTTATTTTATTCCTGAACCTGGCCTGCTGAGTTTTACTGCTGGTCCTAAACAGACTTTGAATGACCTTTGACAGATTTATAATGCATAGTATAGTCCCCTTTGATGTGCGTATATAGCATGGAAACTATTCCTAATTACAGATTGATTTACTTTATGAGCATTGTAAATGAAACTAGGTGGGGGCATTCCAAGGATGAGCACTGCTCCCCAGGAAGATTTCACAAGAAAGTGAGTTACAGCAACAAACCTGATTGCAAAGGCTGAAGCTATTTTGAAAGTTAGATCAATAACTTCTTCAGTGTTTATGACATTCATACATGGTATATGTCATCATGAAAACTTCATGAATTATAGCAACTGACTCAGAGGTGGTAGCACCATGCTTGAAGAGGGTAGCACCATGCTTGAAGAGGGTAGCAACAACCTAATGGCAGCGACCTACTGGATATTGTGGCATATTCACAGGCAGGGGTGGAAAACCTGAAGTTGATGATGTTGGCACCCTTGTAGATGGCAGGGACCACTTTAAAGAAGAGGGTAGACTTGTGAATGCTTGTGAAATGAAGTGGAATAATGGAAAATGCCAGTGTCAGTATCCTCATGGACAATGGTCGTGATCTTGTGGATAGTTGTGCCACACAGTGAGGGGACGATGGGGATCATGATCTCATAGATAGAACAGCATACCAGGAAGTGTGGCAGCACTTTGCTGATGAATGGAAATGCATCTTGAACTTTGTGGAAAATAGGCATGATGCCATCCTTGTGCCTGAAGGGTGGCTGCCAATCTTATATAGAGTGCCAGTATGTACGGAACAGTACTGGTGACTATGTGAAAAATGACTGTAATCTCTTGGATGATGATACCATCCTCCTGGTATAGATAATGATGCCAACCCCAAGGCATGGACGCTACAAGTGCCATTGTACAAGGTAGCAGCAGCAACCTCGTAGACAGCAGCTGCAGCTTCATAGAGGGTGGAGCTGATTTAATGGGCAACTGTGGTATTTTCGAGGTTTGCTATGTCACCACCATGATTGGATGTTGCAACTTTGCAAAAGATCAAGACATTTATGTTCAGTGTTTTGGAGGGCAATATAGATATGGGATGGCAGCTCCACATTTATGGACTGTGCCAGTTCTCTTGAGAAACTAGCAGAATCCTCCGGGGCAGGGGAAAAGAGAGATGGTGGCTCAGTGCCACTAGTGATCTTATGACATGATAACTGTTCACAGGTCACTTAGCCAAATATTGGGAAAAAAACCCAGTAAGTTCTAGGAAAATGTGAAACTTGCAAAAACCAGCAAAGTAAGCAGCCTTGCCAATATTGTGTTTCTTATTAATTCAGTGCATTCTAAAGAACAACCCTATAATTATGTCCTTCACATCTCCTTGTTTTACTATGAACTATAATTCCCTGTGTGTTAATTAATGAAGAGCCCTGTCAATCAAAATTAGCTCCCAATACATCACATTTTGCAATTGTTTGGTGAAAATAAGCTCTTCTATTTTCTTTTTAATGTTCCCAAAACAATGTCAAAATACCTTCACTTTCTAAGCTGCGTGTCATGATCTTGTTATCCTGTTCTGAATTGTTTTGAATTTTAAGGATTATTGCAACTGTGGGTTGAAATTCTTCTGTTTTGGTGCATTAACACGGTTGCAAATTCCTATGTGCACTAATCTAATAAAGTGATTGGTCGATTGATTTTTAACGGGTTAACAACTACATTAAAGGAGCGCGTTAATCAATGTGCTAAAAATAGCATACAGGAATTCAACCCCACTGATGTGACTTCCTATCATCATTTTTTTCATGTTGTTTATCTACAAGAAGTAGTAGAATTGTACAGTCTTTATGAGAACTATCTGGAAAATCTTCTTTTCATTTAGGTAGAAATGATTGCCAGTGATGTTATCATGCAAACACTTAATGTGCTTGCATAAAATTCTTCTTCAACTACTTTATGGGAGGTTGTTAACCCTTTAAACAATCAACAGCAATTTCTACCCTTTTGTTTGCCAGCACAAAATGTTACGCTATACAGGGTACCATGTTGAAACTTATCATAAGAATGAATTTGATGAATGTACACTCCCGATCCAGAGCCCCAAATGCTGGGAGAGCACATCTGGAACATGAGCACAGAGGTCAGCGGACCAAGCAGTATTTTCCCTCCAATAATTTTATAAATTTCAAATTGATAAAATGACCCCAAAAGACCTCAACATTCCTTGGAGCTTTCACTGGTTTCCCACTGTATCTCTGGTGGGGGACCAACAGAATCCCTAGAAAAAAGTCTGGACCCCTCCGAGAGAATAGAATTTTGTTTTGCACAGAATTGTTGTCAGGGGATTGAGAGGGATCACGGCAGCGTCAAGAGACTGTGGACTGAACAACCCCTTTCCCCTCAATGGTGGGCAGGTGCCAGAGCTCCTGGCAGTCATGGGAAGGTGGCACTGAAGATGTGCAAAAAGTGGTGCTGTCCCATGTAAATAAGGTACTCTTCTACTGACTCCCGTTAATTCCGACAGAGTTAGTGCTGGAGGGCACTGTTGGGCACCATCCCAGTGTAACTGCCGGGATCATAATCTGAAGATTTCAGGGGTCATAGTATTAAAAAAGACAAGGTTTTCTGGCTCATCTCCCAACTCAAATGACCTTGCGAAGTCCTTTTCATTAAGACGACGTTCCTTCAAAATAGCTTAGCCAATTTATTGGGTAAGAAGCTTATCTCTACAGATTGAGAAAGTCCTAGGTTTGATACCTGGTCTGTGCCTAGTTTGCACCAGTAGGGGCAATATATTTGACCTTAGCAATTGGCCAGATCCAAAATCTTGATGATTATTCAGCAACATCTGCTAAATTGGGGTTATGTGGGAATTGGGTGAAGATAGAATAGGATTTGGCTATGATCTCCCCCCCTCCTACATTAATATAGCCTGCCAACACTCACTGTCAACACATAGAGTCATAGGGCTAGATTTTCAGTATAGACAGTTTTGGGGCGCTAACCTTAGCGCCCGCCCGAAGTTAGCGCCCGCCCCAAAGTAGCGCCCCGTTGCCGGAAATTCAGTGGCTTCGCCCTAAGAGATTGGTGGAGCGCTAAAAGAGGCGTTCCACTCCTATCTTTAGGCGCTAAGCCGGCGGTCCAGAGGGATAGCGCCCAGGCGGGGCGCAGCGCGGGTGCGGTCATTTTTGGACTGACAGTAGACCCCGTGGTGCCGACCAGCTCTTAAAGGGGGAAGGGACGAATTGGTCTGCTGCCATGCCCTGCACACTGCAGCCTTGCAAAGAGGCCTCAACACTGCTGCTCAGCCCCAGGGAGTCATGGCAACGCCAGAGAAGGCCCGTCAGCGTGCCCTGCGCTTCTCAGAGGGTGATCTGGACATAATGGTCACAGCTCTGGAGGTGAGGCGCAAGATCTTGTTCCCAGAGAGTGGGAGGAATCCAACCCACCACGACTACGCCAAAGCCTGGAAGCAGATCGCCCAGAGGGTGACGTTCACCGGCGATGCCCCCAGGACCCACAAACAATGTCGTAAAAAATACAACGATCTGACCAGGATTGTGAAGGTGAGTAGCCTTTCCAGTCTCCTCCTCATTCTTGCATGTACACCTGACATGATGGGCAAAGGGAGCTGAAAGTCCTATTGGCCAGCCCTCAGCCAGCAGCATTGGGACAGTCATGAGCATCACATGGCCATTCGGCACTCTACACTTTGTCCAAGCTATTCCACCATGGGAGGCAGTGCACACTACATCAGGGCTTCACTCTGTCCACGCTATTCCACCATGGGAGGCAGTGCACACTACATCAGGGCATCACTCTGTCCACGCTATTCCACCATGGGAGGCAGTGCACACTACATCAGGGCTTCACTCTGTCCACGCTATTCCACCATGGGAGGCAGTGCACACTACATCAGGGCTTCACTCTGTCCATGCTATTCCACCATGGGAGGCAGTGCACACTACATCAGGGCTTCACTGCGCACTTACAGCCCGTCCTTTCTCTTGCTGGCTAAAGTAGCGGTTAATCGCCAGGCGCGTGCCAGGGGTGGCCGCGCCAAGCTGCAGAAGCTCACTCGGCTGGAGGAGCGCGTGTGTGTGCTCATGGGAGCCCGTGTGATTGTCCCCACAGCGTGCGGAGTATCCGACCCTCCACTGCCCGGCAATGGTAAGGACCTCGCCTTTTGGCCCTCTCGCGTCGCACTGGCCCATCCGAGCTACCTCCTTTGCCACTGTCCCACCAATGCGCTGAATGCCACCAGTCCTAACTCCCTCGCTGACGCCGTCTCCTCACTCTGAAGCTACTCTTGTGCATTCCTGCTTTCAGCTGGTGACGACCAGGACCCTGAAGCTGCCAGTGACAGCACCTCCGACCAGGAGGAGGAGGAGGAGCAAGCCGGACCTTCGGGGGAACAGTCACGTCCCGCAGGAGAGGAGGAAATGCTTGACACCTCCTCACTGGACGAGTGCCTGGAGGAACTGTCGCAGGGCAATGCAGCTTCTGGGACCAGTGGCGTCCAGCCACCCAGGAGCCGTGCGCGTGGCCTGCGGCCTTCCCCCCAAAGGGGGGAAGGATCAGAGGGGAGTGCTGCTGTTCGGCACACTCGCCGCCACCAACGCGGCAAGTGTCCCCTAGTTCGGCCCCCTCCTCCCCAGCGGGAGAGTCGCGACTCCAGTCCGGACACCTTCACCTCGGAGGAGGTGCGGAAGCTGGATAAGATGGCCGAGGATTCAGACCGGCGCCACACGGAGCTCATGAGCGTGGTGGGGCGCATGCCTGAGGCCATCGAGTCGCTGGCGACCAGTGTGCGCGAGTTCGGGGCAGCAACTGCCGCGAGTGGCTGCATGCTGACTGATGCCGTCAAGACCCTGACGGCTGTGATGCGCGCGCACACCAGGACCACAGGGGCACTCACTGCTGCCACACGCGCTGTCTCAGGCAGGCATCGCCAGGGCAGCCGCCGCGCTGGACCATCCCAGCAAGCCGCCCCTCGGCTGATTGTTGTGGATCCTGCAGTGCGGGCCCGGCCGAGTGCCACCGCGCCACAGCACCAGCCAGCGCATCCCACATGCCAGCTGGCCCACATTGCGCCATCCGTCGCCGCCATTCCCCCACTGGGGCGTCAAGGGCAAGCGGCTGCAGCTGATGGTGGCCAGGCTCAGGTGCGCCACTCAGCAGACGGCCCCTCGAGGCCCAAACGCCGTGTAGGCCGCCCCCCAGCGGCATCTGGCGGAAGGGCATCTGAGCCTCAGGCACCTTCCCCCAGCCTCGCAGCAGCCACTGGGCAGAGCTTGCGAAGGAGCAGCAGGCCGGGCAGGGGAGGCAAAAGGCTGGGCAAGGTCTCGCCCTCGCGGGCCACTCAGTAGAGGGTGTGCGCAGCTTTCCTTTTATATGGCGGTGGCCATCTTTATTTTGCCCATGGTTGTGTTGTTGGAGGGCTTATTTTTTGCGTTAGGCCGACGTTGAGGCCCGGTTTGAAGGAAGGTGGAGTGACTCCTCCCCAGTTTGTGGGAGTGAGTCATTTGTTGGGCTTTTTGTGGGGCCCGTTTATTGTTTTTGGGGATTCATGTGGGAAGGGCTTTTCATTTTTGTGTAATAAAAAATTATCTTTATTCATGCAGTCTCCATGGTTGTTCTTCTTAGTGTTTGTTGGCTTCGCCGGCTGAGGGCTTGCGGAGCGGCTGCATTCATCTTCCCTCATGGCCCCTGGCCATTCCCTGACAGGGGGCTTAGAAGTACCGTGTAATAAGGTGGCGTCGTGCGGCCCTTGGCCCTGGTCGCTCCCTCCTGGGAACGTACTCCTGCTCCTCCTCCTCCTCCTCCTCATGCTCCTCCTGAGGTGCTGGTCCAACGTCAGGTGGCAGTGCCTGAGTCCTGCGGATAGCCAGGTTGTGTAGCATGCTGCAAACCATCACAAATTGGGAGACCCGGTCCGGCGAATACTGGAGAGCTCCTCCGGAGCGATCAAGGCAGCGGAACCGCTGCTTGAGGACCCCAATAGTTAGCTCGATGATGTTGCGGGTGGTTTGATGGCTCTCGTTGTAGGCCTCTTCAGCAGCGGTCCTGGGCGCGCGGAGCGGGGTCATGAGCCAGGTGCACAAAGGATAGCCTTTGTCCCCGAGTAGCCATCCTCTTGGGGGAGGCTGTGCCTGGAACATGTCATGCACAGTACTCTGCCGCAGGATAAAGGCATCGTGGCTGCTGCCTGGGAAGCTGGCATTGACTGCCATGATGCGCTGCTTGTGGTCACAGACCAGCTGCACATTCAGAGAATGGTAGCCCTTCCTGTTGCGATACTGCTCGCCATGCTCCAGAGGAGCCCGCAAAGCCACATGCGTACAGTCAATGGCACCCTGCACCAAGGGGAATTCCCCGAGTCTGGAAAATCCCAATGCGCGCTGATGCTGGCTCTCCAGGGCCATGGGGAAGGAGATGAATTGGCTTCTCCTTCTGAACAGTGCTTCGGTCACCTGGTGGATGCAGCGATGCGCGCCGTACTGGGAGATGTTTGCTATGTCCCCAGCAGCGTATTGGAAGGAGCCGGTGGCATAGAAGTTCAATGCCACCGTCACCTTCACTTCCACCGACAGAGACGTCCTGCACCTGAGCTTTGGCCGCAGATCTCGGCGAAGCAGGTGGCAGATCTCTGCAATCACCTCCTTTTGGAATCGGAGCCTTTTAACACATCGCGCGGCACTCATGTTTAGGTAGGAGCGCTGCTGGCGGTATAGCCTGACTGGGTAAGGCCTACGTGGCCGACGCCTGTAGCCCCCTCTGCCTCTAGCCAGGGCTGCCCCTCTCACAATGCGTCTGCGAGCCCTACGGACATGGAGCTGCAGCTCCGCGTTGGCACCCCATGCAACCCCCATCAAATCCTGGCAAACACTCTAATTTCCAAAAGGCCACTTGCAGCGCTCTGGCCTGAGTCCAAAAATACCTGGCTCTTGCTGCTTGAAACCAGTTAGCTATCCTCCTTGTTGTGTCTCCAGAAATGCGTTGCACAAGAGTGTTTTCTGAAAAAAGGCTGGCCTTTATACTGGAGAGTACGTCCCCTTTAATTTGCGCCCCCCGGGGCCCGCGCTGGTTGTGTTGCGTTCCTTTTTCCAAACGCTCCGGCCGCCAGCCGCACAATGGGGCGGTCCGACTGAAGTTTGCAATCGGGGCGCACAAAGGGCGTTGCACGAGGATGTGACGTCATTTTCTGCGCGCGCATCCGGGCGGGCGCTAAACTTTGCGCCGGCGCTAACGGGCAACTTAATTTGGGGCGGGGCGCAAACTGCGCTGCGCCCGGGCGCTACACGCATAGCGCCTGAAAAACACTTCTCTTAAGGCGCTAACTGCTGGCGCAAGCGACTGAAAATCTAGCCCATAGAGTCATAACGGCACAGAAGGAGGTCATTCGGCCGGCTCTCTGTAGAGCAATCCAGTCAGTCCCATTCCCCGCTCTATCTGCGGAGCCCTGCAAGTTTATTTCCCTCAAGTGCCTATCCAGTCTCCACTTGAAAACATTGAGTGTCTCCACTTCCACCACTTCCGTCGGCAGCGAGTTCCAGATCATCACCACTCGCTGCGTAAAAAAGTTTTTCCTCACATCCCCCCTGTATCTCTTGCCCAAAACCTTAAATCTGTGTCCCCTAGTCCTTGTACCATCAATTAGTGGGAACAGCCTTTCACCATCTAGCCTATCCAAACCCGTCATAATCTTGTACACCTCCATCAAATCACCCTTCAACCTCCTTTGCTCTAATGAAAACAAATCCAGCTTCTCCAACCTGTCCTTGTAGCTAAGATCCCCCATCCCTGGAACCATTCTGGTAAATCTCCTCTGCAACCTCTCAAGGGTTTTCACATCCTTCCTAAAGTGTGGTGACCAGAACTGGATGCAATACTCCAGTTGTGGCCTAACCAGCGCTTTATAAAGGTTCAGCATAACTTCTCTACTTTTGTACTCAATACCTCTATTTATGAAGCCCAAGATCCCACATGCTTTGCTAACCACTCTCTCAATATGTCCTGCCACCTTCAGGGACCTGTGCACATTAACTCCCAGGTCCGTCTGTCCCTGCACACTCTTTAAAACTGTGCCATTAAGTGTATATTGCCTCTCCCTGTTCCTTCTGCCAATGAGTGACTACTTGGTGATATACTGGAGGGTGTCTGGTGTTCTGTAGAACCTTACCCCAACAATGAATCAGTGTCTTCAGAAGAGGAACAGGGGAGAAAACTGGCAAGAAAAAGTGTCAGGATTGGTTACAATGCTGAAGCCAGAGTGACACTGACAGCTAATCAGTGAGAGGAGGTTAATTTAATTAAAAAAGAACACTTAGCATCCATTCTCATGATATTAAAGTAAACAGTACCAATATTCTTTGATGGGAATTAACTGGACCCCCAAACCTCTTTAAAAAATTCCGTACAGCTAAATTCTAGCACTATTGAAGGCAGCCATGTTTCAGATTTCATTTCTTTTCAAAGATTAGAAAGAGCTCAAGCTCCCCACCTACAGGCCTTAAAACTCATTGCACCACTGTTCCTTCAATATAAACACAACACAATTTCAAAGGCAGATATTGTTTGACAGCTAGGAATTCCCTAAATGAATCATCGTGGTAATAATGGTATCCCCATCAGTGGTAAAATACAGTCTATATAATAAAGCTGATGCTAATCCACTGAGGATTCTGGAAAAGGCTGGGCAACGAACAAAATTATGAGGACATATTGGGGCAGATTTTCCTTATTGAGCTTGGATGTAAAGGATTGTCTGGGTGCAGCACATAGAGGAAAATCAGTCTGGGAGGATTGTACCTCCATAATGAAACCCTTCCAATTTATTTTAAATGGACAGAAAATCTGCTGTGCATGTGCGATCCACCCTGGCCTCTTTTCCTCTATCATCTGCATCTGGGTAATCCTTTACATCCAAGTGGAATAAGAGGACAATCTGCCTCATTATGTCTTGAGTTTCATCAATGAGCAATACATTAGGGTAACTTCTGGTCCTGGGAATAAAGGGTCGGGAACTTAGTGGCGAGCATAACGCTTGCTGAAGTCATGCTGGGCCAATCTAGTTGGATTTCCCACGATTGATCTTATTACATTTTTGTAGCAAGCTCTGTTGTGTCTGTGTGTAATAAGACACAGACTGCGGAGAACGGTACAACAGGTGTTTACTCAACGTGGCTCACACTGCAACTGATCTGTACAGATTACTACGCAGGGCTATATACAGGTGTGGTCACTGCCGGTACTACAGTATACATGAGCTGTAAAAAGTAGTTCCCCCCTTAAAGGTACATACATTACAATTCCTCCCCTTTTAGATTAACAGTACCATAACACTCATTTAACAATTAAATATCAAACTAATTACAATTAACACTTTTAACATGCAACATTAGCTGAAAATAGTCTATTTATATATTCAGTCTTTGGGGAGGCCTCCTGATCCTTTCTGGATAGCGCCTTTCCCGAGTGTCTTGCTCTTGGTGCGGAGGCGATTCTGGCCCCCTGTCGTCGGTTGGTTCATCAGCTTCCGATGCTACTGTTTCTGGGGTAGATGCGACCTGTACGTCGGGTTCATCACCAGGTACGTATGGGCGAGGCATGGGGTTGACTTGTTCCTGTGACTCTAGGATCTGGTCAGCATGGCGTCTCACGATGCTCTCCCCAACGTCCACTGTGTACATTAGTGGCCCCTGCCATGTGCATATCATTCCTGGCTGCCATTTTTCTGTTCGGTAGTCGCGGGCCAAGACTCGTTGCCCTACATTGAAGCTCTTTGTTGGCTTCTCATGGATGTGCTGGAATTGCTTACTCTCAACATCTCTTCGTACGTTTGGTCTGAGCAAATCCAGGCGAGATCTTAACCTTCGGTTAAAGAACATCATGGCTGGGGCCTGGTTGGTGACTACATGTGTCGCATTCCGGTAGGCGAACAGGAAATTGTCCACCTTGTGCTGCAGCGGAATGTTGTCATTGCACATAGCCTTTATTGCCTTCTTAAAGGTTTGTACGAACCTCTCAGCCAATCCATTTGTGGCTGGATGATACGGGGCGGATGTGTAATGCCTTACCCCATTCTTTTTCAAGAACCTCCAGAACTCTTCGGACACAAACTGTGGTCCGTTGTCGGAGCAAATCTGTTCTGGCAAGCCATTCCTGGCAAAAATGGTCCGTAGGACTGCAATAGTTTTCTCCATGGTGGTGGAGGACATTTTGATGACCTCAGGCCATTTCGAGTGCGCATCCACGGCTATTAAAAACATTGAGTCCATGAATGGACCAGCAAAATCAATATGCACCCACTGCCATGGAGATGAGGGCCACTCCTATGGGTGTAGAGGGGCCTGTGGTGGTGCATTTTGGACTTTCTGGCATCCTGAGCAGCTCTTGGTCAGGTCCTCGATTTGTTTATCGATTCCCGGCCATCACACATAAGCCCTGGCTAGGCTTTTCATTTTTACCCCTCCCAGATGACCATCATGAAGCTCATTGAGCACTCTATCCCTTAACTTGGGTGGAATTACCACTCGGCATCAACACATCAAGGTCCCCCGGCACACTGACAGCTGTTCTCTCCTTGTCGAGAATGCTGGCAACAGTGAGTCGCCATGTGCTGGCCATCCCTTCACCGTCAAATCATATACCCGAGACAGTGTCGGGTCATTTCGGGTTTCCTTTTCGATACAAGCGTTAGTTACCGGTAGGCATTCAACTATAGTCGAATGGAATATTTCGACAGGATCCACTGCTGGTGCTTCCTCCGCAGTAGGCAGTGGCAGGCGTGATAGCCCATCAGCATTTCCATGCTGTTTCGTGCCCTTATATTCAATGTCATAGTGGTGCGCCCTTAGAAAAAGTGACCATCTTTGTAGTCGTTGCGCAGTCATCACCGGAACGCCCTTCTTTGGATTAAAAATGGAGACGAGAGGCTGGTGATCAGTCAGCAAGGTGAATTTCTGCCCGTGCAGATAGTGATTGAACTTTTTCACTCCCCACACTAGGCTGAGGGCCTCCCTGTCAATCTGGGCGTAGTTACGCTCGGCTGAGGTTAGTGATCGTGACGCAAAGGCTATTGGCCTCACTGAGCCGTCCGAGAATTTGTGCGACAGCACCGCTCCAATGCCGTAGGGTGACGCATCACATGCCAACTGAATTGGTAATGCTGGGTTGTAATAGGCCAATACCTCTTTCGATGTGATTAGTGTTTTGCTCTTCTGGAAAGCTCGTCTACATTCGTCACTCCACTTCCATGGCACCCCAGTTTGCAGTAGGGTGTTCAGTGGGTGTCGTATTGTAGACAAATTTGGCAAGAACTTATGGTAGTAGTTTACCAGCCCGAGGAACGACCTCAGTTGCGACACATTTTCCGGTGCTGGAGCCTTGACTACTGCCTCAATCTTCTCTGGGGACTTATGTAACCCCTCTTTATCGATAACGTGGCCACAATACGAGACCTGTTTTCTAAAAAACTCGCATTTGGGGCGGTTAGCTCAGAGCCCATATTCCTGCAATCTAGTGAGCACCTGCTCCAGGTTGGCAAGATGATCATTGTCATTTTCGCCCGTGACCAGGATGTCGTCCAAATAACACTGGGTCCCTGGGAACCCTTGCAGGACTTGTTCCATTGCCCTCTGCCAAATAGCCGGAGCTGATGCTACCCCGAATACCAGCCGGTTGTATTGGTAGAGACCTTTATGGGTGTTGATTGTGAGGTATTTTTTTGATGCTTCTTCTACCTCCATTTGCAGATACGCCTGGGCCAGATCAATCTTAGTGAAGCGTTTCCCTCCAGATAGCGAGGTGAAAATATCTTCAATCCGCGGAAGTGGATATTGTACGGTGTGAAGGACCGGGTTCACTGTTACCTTAAAGTCCCCACAAATGCGAACCTTCCTTGGTTCCCCAGGCGTGCTGCTCAACGACTTTTTCATCACAGGGACGATGGGTGTAGCCCACTCGCTCCAGTCTACCTTGGACAGTACACCTGAACATTCCAGACTCTCCAGTTCTGCTTCGACGGCTGGGCGGATCGCATAAGGTAACGGTCTGGCCTTAAAAAATTTTGGGCTTGCGTTTTCTTCAATTTTAACCGTCGCTGTCATGCCTTTTAGTGTTGCTGGAACACTTCTTTCGCGTCAGTTAGGATCTTTGACAGTCGCCCAGGTGTGACGTCATCATCCTTTTTGTCAGCCACAGTCAGTGCCTGTATGGAATGCCAATCCAGTTGTAATTTTTGGATCCATTCACATCCCAGTAATGGTGGTCCTCCATCTTGCAATACATACAGGTCTAGTTTTGGTGTTTCCTTACCGTTATATATAACGGTCACCCTTATTTTTCCTTTGGGGTAGACTTTTTGCCCCGTGTACGTCTTCAAAATAATTTTTGTGTCTCTCAAGGGTATGTGTGAGAATAGCCGCTCGTAGTCCCGTCGGTTTATGACTGTTAGGGCTGATCCTGTGTCCAATTCCATCTTTACCTGGACTCCTGTTATCTTGAGAGTGACCCAAATGGTTCGGTGATCCTCCGTTGTGATCACATTACGTAGTTTCAGACAGCTCAGTTCCCTGCTTTCGGAGTCGTTATCACTCTTTTGTTCATCTGAACTATTCTCCGTCATCTTGTGTACCTTCTTGTACTTTCCTTTGGTAGGTTTCTTATTGCTGGTTTTCTTTCCCGACCTGCAGACTCGTGCTATGTGTCCTACTTTTCCACACTGTCTGCACACTTTGTCTTTGAACCAGCAATCATTCTGGTCGTGTGTTGTTCTGCCGCAGCGATAGCACTTCTCTGTTCCATATGACATTTCGTTTGTGCCATATTCTTGCGGTCTCTGTTGTATCTCTGCAGCACCCCGTGCTGCTGCTTCATATGATACCGCAATGCTGAAAACCTTTTCCAGCGTAAGGTCCTTTTCAGATAAAAGCCGTTTCTGGCTTCCTTCACTTTGAAGCCCACACACAAACTTGTCCCTTAAGGTATCTGCCAGTCCCGCTGCAAACTGGCAGTGTTTCGATAGTTTGCGCAGTTCTGTTAAATAATCAGCATTGCTTTCATCCTTATGCTGGTTCCGTTTGTGAAACTTGAATCTTTTTGCTATCAGCAGCGGTGTGGGGTTTAATTGTTCCTTTAGTATCGTTACTATGTCTTCAAAACTCTTTTCCATTGGCTTCGTTGGGGTTACTAGATTTCGTAATAAACCATACGTCTTTGCACCCATTAAATTTAACAATACCGACGCTTTCTTGTCATCTGACACCTCATTTGCCTTGCAGTACACCTCTATTCGTTCGACATATGCAGTGCAATCTTTGACTTCATTGTCAAATGCGGTGATACTGCCACTCTTCGGCATTTTGGGTGTGGTTTAAAATGGCGTCTCCCAATGGCTTAAAATGGTGTCTCCCGCGCTTTCCTTCCTCCCCCGCTGCTGCCAACGCCGCTCCCGGCAATTCTCGTGGCAATGGCAGCGCCTCGCGGGTTTCTGTGCGTCTCTCTCTCCCTCTCTCCGACGCTGCTCGGCCCTTGAACACCGGCTGCGCCCTGTGCGCTCTGCCCTCTCTCTCTCTCCCCTGTCGACGCTGCTCAGCCCTTTGCTGTGCCGCTCGGCCCGGCTCTAGCCCGCCGCTGTCTGGGAAGGGTCTGCGCACTACCTGTTGCCAGCCCGTTTTGCTGGACCACCTCGACTGGAAAGCCAAGCCTGGCTCTCGACAGCCTCCCCCGCAATTCTCGAGTCTCTGCTGGATGACTGGGCGGTTGCCCGTGGTCGATGCCCGAGTCTCTGGCCTTGACCTCCAATCCACTGATCTCCAGGAACGAATCCCCGGGAGGTGATGCAGAGTTGCAGGTAGGTTCGAACTTGCCTCGTCGTCAATGTTGTGTCTGTGTATAATAAGACACAGACTGCGGAGAACGGTACAACAGGTGTTTACTCAACGTGGCTCACACTGCAACTGATCTGTACAGATTACTACTCAGGGCTATATACAGGTGTGGTCACTGCCGGTACTACAGTATACATGAGCTGTAAAAAGTAGTTCCCCCCTTAAAGGTACATACATTACAAGCTCCTCGCATGGATTGGGCCTGCCTGTGGAAGCTTGGTCTGAATGGAGGCAAGAAATAACACGTGGCTGCAGTTCTTAAAAGTTGCAGCTGCAATTTAAAGGGACTGCAGGAAGAAGCTATTTTCTTGAACACATGTTTGGAGCACTCTTAGAAAAAATGCAGCAAAAACAATGTTTTTATTTTTTTATTGGATAAACAGCATTTCTCAGATACTTTCAGAAGGTTGGTTTTAAAGATCATTAGCGTTATAGTAGAGTAGAACCTAATAGCAGTGCTTTAACTGTGTAGACACTTGCTAAACCCAGAGTATCCTGATTGGGTTTATTTCAGCAGCTCTCCATGCCCACCAACCCCCACCCCCAATGCTGTGTGCAGGGTCAATGGAGGCGGCCTAAGATAGTCCAGCTACAACCCAGAGCAATCAGACATGGAGCAGCTGCAGCTCTTGGTAGAAGTGGGGCTTTGTTTGAGCAGTTCTAATTCATAAACTGGTGCAGTAGCTTTAACCCTTTGGCTTTGTCAGGTTCATATTAGTTTCCTTTTGTTGACTCAGGCATAATGGGAGCATTCAGGAAGGTGACAGTGAGCCTTTAAGGGCATCAAGAGGTGTCATGCTGTGTCAGAGGGTTGAAAGATTTTAATTCAAATATATAAATAATAATTTTCAAAATAAATAATCACTAGCCTGTATTAGGCCTTGATTGTTTTTTGACATAAGTATACAAATCCTATGCTGCCAGGGTGTGCACACAGCACTAATCATTAACGTTAAGAGTAGATGTGTCGGGACTATTTGGCCGAGTTGCAATATTGTACCTTTTACTAGCTAAGCCTTTGGACGTACTAGCGAAGAAATTCCAGAGGTGGTTTTGCTCTGCTGGAAGTGAAGCAGAGCGGCACTTCTGGCCCTCACCTTGATGCAGACCCACCTTGGTCAGATATCACAGGGTCAGCTGATATCACCTGCTGCAGCCTGGAATGACCCCGCGGCATAAAAGTTAAGGGCCACGGTGACCTTGACGGCCACAAGCAGTGCTCTCCATGCCCTGGTTCCAGGGACAAGTTGTGGCTGCAGCAGGTGAGCTAGCTTGTTGACGGCCTCCTTGGTAAAGCGAAGGTGCCTGGGACATTGCTCCAGTGTAGGTATGAGAAGTGCTACCTAAAGACACGTTGTGAGTATGGTCTCCTGCGCAGTGCCCTCTTCCTTCCTCTTAACCCAGCTGCGTCTGCTCTCTCCTGTTTTCTTGGCTGCTCTCCCTCGTCCTCCAGGTACGAAGGCAGACCACCCATGACTGCAGGAGAACTGTTGTGAAGGCAGACAAAAGCAGTCCAGCAACAGCAAAATTGCAGAAGTCAGAAATCAGTTGTAGAAGGCAGAAAATAGGCCAGAAAATGCCCAGAAGTTAACCAGCAGCCTAAAAGGACAAACCAGGAAATAACCTGCGTGCAGTGGATGAGCCCTTTCAATAGCGCTGTTGAAAGTTCCTTGCTGCTCGCTTGCGCCACAAGCTGCTGAGCGAGTTTATCACATGGCGAGTCAGGCGCTGGGGCAGATCAATTTCACAAAAGGATCCGATAACAATTGTAGGATCCTTATTTAAAAATGATAATGAGGCTTTTAAATGATTCCAGCATGCCTACGGAGGAGACCGATCCATTATGGAGGGTAGTGTACCTTCGGCCTGGAATGAGTGCTCGCCATATTGGATCCTTAGGTGTCCGTTTTACACCTGTAAAACAGGCATGGTACAATCAAATTTCCAGACCATGGTTTGTGAATTTCGATGGAGCTTCTCCTGATCTGAACAATAACTGCAGCGGGAGATCAGTGAAACCATTGGAGAAACAGTGGAATGGCCGAAAATAGCCAGTTACACCATTTCTCTGGAGGTTCCACCGATCTTCCACCAAAGTTTGATAGGAAATTGGAAATTGAGAGTCAATGATATCTAGTTCAGGTCACATGGAGGTCCTATTGTTACTCCCGTCGATTATGCTACTGTAAATTTAGATATTGGTATGATGGGCAAACTCCCAAATGCAAAACACTCAGGTTTCTTATGGGAGTGTCTAGCACAGTTGTACTTGAGGGAATAGCTAACAGAGTCTGAAAACTTGTAATACCTGCCTTAAAGTGAAAGCAGCTCACAGACTCTTTTGCCTGCAGTAGAACACAAAACCAAAATCAAAATGCTCACGCAACGCGAAGATATCACACAGAAAACTGTCTGCACAGTTAGTACTTCTGTATTAAGGCACTTTCTGCTTCAGCAAGTGAACTATTTTATACAGGCATGAGTCACTTCAAATGCAGTACTGGTGCAAATTATGAGACTTCTGATGAATGATGTCAGCCCATCATTATCCGTCATTTACATTGATTTGCTACTTCTGCCACTATTTATTGGGCGTCATAGAAATGTGGAACTCTGGCATTTCTGAATGTTGCTCCAAATCTTGACCCATCCACCAGAAATCCACCTTTTTTGTTGCTCCAAAGCCTCTTTCACTTATGCTTCTGAGTTGGGGGAGGGGGCGGAGTTCAAGACAGCCCAGAGTGACTGGAAGGTGTGATAAGTAACTTGTCCTCCAATTTGATTTCCTTTCTTATAGGGAGGTGGTGGACTACTACACAGCATGTCTAAAATCAGGAACTCATGATTAGGGAATTATGGGTGCAAAAAAAAACACTCAATAGTTTCTTGTCTGCAATTTCAAAAACAAATTGACTTGCAAACAAAGCCAGTTAATAACAAGTCTCATCTTGCACACACCATTGGGGACAGAAGTCAGAGAACAGGTAGGATCTCATTTTCAAGATACTTTAGATATTTTAAGGTGAAAATGAATAAAGGAAGAATGGACATTTCTCACCACATACTTCTTCTTGGACCGTAAGTAGTTGGCTTCAGAGTGTGCCTATTCTGCTACTGACTTAAATATGGTTTGCAGCTAATTTATTTCAGTGAAGGTAGACTCAATCAGGCATGGGTTTCTACCATTCTTGCAGTAAATCCCAGAAAAAAATAGGGTCCACATAGGTTTTTTTGGTGGCTAAATTTCTTTGTTGTCCTATATTCAGATTCAGTGCAGTCAGGCCAAACCTAGCCTTTATGAATAAAGATCATGAGCCCAAACACAACTTGATACTTCGATAAAATATGCACAATATTATTACTGCATTGCTATTATTAACGTATGCTTTGGACTGGGGCTGCTTTCAGACCATTGGGCATTAAGACATTTAAACAGTTTACCGTGATAATGTATTCACTTACTGGCTAGTGGCAACACTACACATTTCGAAACACAGCATGTCAATCTACTGGCTAGTAATCTGTCCTACATTCCAGTCTATGCGAGCTGCGAAATTTAGCAGCAATTGGACCAATGTGGGCCTGTTTGGATGGCATTCCACACAGGTGTAGAGAATGAACAAAGTGTCAAAGTCTTCCAGATGAATGACATTGCCAATATAATTACCTTTAAAGAGAAGCTTCTCCAAAACCCTGGAATTTCCCAGAATTCAGAATGATGTTCGACTGAAATTTGGGACAGAACTAACACTTTAACGATTAAAAAGACAGCTAGTGAGACATTGTCAGTCTGGTCTGCTGGTGCTTCTGACTAGCAGCCACTGCTTGTCTGGTCTGCAGACACCTTATCCTGGAAATTCCTGGACCAAAATTGCAGAAAGTAGGACAAAGTGTCTAACTCTAGATTAGAAAGTTTGACTCACACTAGGGGAAAAGAGGCAGCCTCAGATTCTTTCTCCAGAGTCGATAAGCACATGTTATTTTACCAATTCTACTTTCTGTGAGTCTTTGGGTATAATGAGCTCAATACTCCAATTAGGTACATCTCTGTCAGGGCGGGACTTCTGCCCACCATGGAGTTGCCCCCCCACCCCCCCGCCCCTGCACACCCCCACCGACCCCAGTTAAATTTCTTGCCTCAGGATCATTAGAATTCGGGAGTTAAACTCTTCAGCAGAGGCCGGGGAGCATGTGACAGGTGGTTGGAGTCAAGATGCAGAAGGCCTCAGGGACCTGTCACTGTGTCAGGATCCCAGCAGCGTCTGTGCTGCTGGAAAAAAAAAGCTAGAATTTTGTTTAAAAATCTAAATTGTACTCTTGAGTCTGTACAAGGCAGTGCTCTGTGAGCATTTGCACAGGCCTTACCTGTAATAAAGATTGTTTCGCCCCTACCACTGACCAATGAATGCTGGGTGGCTGGGCCTAACAAATGCTTGCGTCTAGTGTTCAAAGAGATCAAAGGGCAGAAAATAAAGCGATGGCCCATGTTTCCCTTATTTAAATTTAATTTGCAAGCACCCTCCCATATGTGGGCAGGTGTATTTTAAGTCGCCATATGTGGCCATTGGGAAAGTTTTTGACCAACTCCCCCAACCCGGATCCACCCAAAAATTGTCAGGGTTTGGCAGAAAATCTAGCTCAATTTTTTTATTTAATTATATTTTTTGTTCCTAGGCCTCGTTGTTCAAAATGGTGCTACAAAATGTTGTATGGATATTGCAGTGTGCTATAAATGTAGTTTTTTGTTTAGCCAATAGGAATTAATTTGGACTTGTGCTTTTTGTAATGTGATATAATGGCCTAGAAATTCCATTCCCTACGGGTGTGTACGCGCTGTGTACTCACCCGTGGGGCCAACGGAAGTGCCGGTTTTAGGCATGCATGTGCTGGAAACCGGAACTTCCATTCTTCAAAGAAAGGGCTTCACAGGACAAACGCCTGCGCCGAATAGGCAGTGCGTACGGCTGCAACTTCCGTTTTTTTCAACAGTTGCTTCAGTCCAGGTAAGTCTGAAACAGCTGTACCTGGAAAAGCAGGTGCAAGGCCTGCTTTTACCAGGCTAAGTGGTAAAGAAAGTAAAAGAAAACTTTTTTTCCACTGATTTATCATTTTAAAATATTTTAAAGAAAGGTAAGTTTATTTTTAGCCCCGTTAAAAACTTTAATTATTTTTTCAAAAATTTAAATTTTTGTTTAAAATAGTTATTTTATGTAATTTATAGTCATTTTAAAAATGTGCTTTTTAAAATTTATTTGAAGTTTTCCTTATGTTTTGGGGCTGATCTCTATTCATAGATTTGACAGGTCTTCCTGTCAAAGCTATGAATGGAGATTCCCTGCTCTGATTGGCTCCCCATGGCCCATGTGATCCCAGGGACGCTGTGAACCGCCTGCGCCCCTGGGATACGCGTGCCCTGCACACCAGCAGTTTGAGGAGGCACATCAATGGAATTCTGCGCCTCCCGGGAGCCCTCCGGTCCAGGCGCAGACTTTTCAGGATCATAGCCCTCCACCCACGGGAGGGCTGCGAATGGAATTTCTGGGCCAATATATCATTTAAACTGCACCATTCTATAACTGGTCGCAAAGTGATGCACATGATATCTAGGGCATGACATGCTATTACATAGCTTGCACATATTCCAATTTCCCCATCCTTTCCCTAAGGAAACTCCTTGATTCCACATTGTCGCCCCTGTCTCCACCCTTCAACCCACCCCATCCATACCCAAACACCCTGGCTGACATCAACTTGACATGTGAGTAGTCATGTAGCATAAGCATGTGTTCTACCTCATAGTAGTACTTGATAGCTTGATTGAGAAATGCATATTATGCTCATGTTTGACTGTGTGATAGCAATATTGCACAAGTGGACCCAGCTGAACAGCACATGTCTGACACAGGCAAGTGCGCGATTATGTCATAAATGCTGTATTACATCAATATCCCTGGACTTTATTATTGCCTTTATTTCTTTATTGCAGTGGCTCAGTGATAGCACTATTGCCTCTGAGTCAGAAGGTTGTGGGTTCAAGTCACACTTCAGAGACTTGAGCACAAAATCTAGACTGACACTCCAGTGCAGTGCTGAGGAAGTGCTGCACTGTCGGAGGTGCCGGCTTTCAGATGAGACGTTAAACCGAGGCCTTGTCAGCCCTCCACAGTAGACATAAAAGATCCCATTTCGAAGAACAGCAGGGGAGTTCTCCCCAGTGTCCTGGCCAATATCTATAACTACCAACATCACTAAAACAGATTATTCTGGTCAAATATCTCATTGCTGTTTATGGGAGTTTGCTGTGTACCAATTGGCTGTCGTGTTTCCTACATTACAACAGTAGCTACACTTCAAAAGTACTTAATTAGCTGGAAAGCGCTTTGGGATATCCTGAGGCTATACACGATGTTATATAAATGCATGTCTTTCTTCTTTCTTAATGGAAGTGCTGAAAAATGTCAGTGTTTTCATTGTGTTACTTTGCTCTCTTTCTTTCTGTTATGGAATCTCATGCCCCAGAAATCTCATGCCCCAGAAATCTCATGCATCACTTTACCACCAGTAGTAGAATGACATTAGCGGGAGCTTAAGATGCCTGTCTACTTCCCCAGGCAAGGAATAAAGAAAGAAAGAAAGAATGACATGTGATGTGTGAACGTGGGAATGGAGAAGGTGAATATAAATTAACAAGGAGAAGAATAATTCAGGAAGATGTAGGCGTTCAATAAAAAATAAAATATTGCTGGAACAGCTACTCAACAGTATGCTGTTAATGAGCTGAAAAGAAATAAAATGAAAAATGCAAAACCTTAGTATATTTTCAGATCTGGTGCCAAAATGCCAAGTCCAACCTTAGTGGATGAACTTGTAATGAAATAAGTGCTAACAAATGCCAGAATGTGAAAATCAGCTCGGTTGCAGAAATGAAAAGCCAGGCTTCTCTTGAAAAACTTCAACCATGTTCAGGCAATTATCTCCAATTTCTGTATGCTAACATCCTTGTAACTAATTATACAATGGCTTTCAGTGCAATGTGAAATGTAATTCAAACAAATCCACGCGTGGGCTGAACACAAATTGCTGTAATCAGGTACTTCGAACTGTCGTGTGAAGTGTTCATTAAAGTCTTGCCTCGTAAAACTAAATTTTTTTCCATCAAATTTTTTCCACATCGCGTGGACGCAAGTTTTTTGGGGGAATATAATGAATTAGGTCCATGCGAGCAAATGCCTACACAAAAAAGAAGGGCATTTTTGACACTGGAGAATACTTAATACACCATACAGTGTGGGAAAATTCCACTGGTCCTGTAGCCATTTCAGCTAAAAGTTTTCAATAAAGCACCCTGATGGAGTTGATATTCATGAAAAGGGAAATTGTCCCTCTGTTAAAGTCTGGTGGTAGAGAAAAAAATGTGGTAATAGGCCTGTGCTTACAGCAGTATTTACTTTTAGATCCGAGCCAGATAGTAATCCGAAAATGTGTCAGACTAGTTAAATTACATTGTTTGTGTTTGGTGTGAAGCGGTTGCAGCTTCATATCCACACAAACTCTGTAGTGTAATTCAGGCCTTAATTCAGCTAAAGTGGAGCGAGACTGTCTCAATTAAGCAGTCTTGCACTGCTTTAGCTTTGTACCAGCTGCAGTATAACTACATACCAGTGTAAAGTGAACTTCAAAGGCGAAGTTCCAAATGCTAACAGTGTCGACTGGACACTCATCAGTCTGCTGAGGTTAGTTTTTTGTTTTACAGTGGGTTGTTTTACTACATTAAAGGCACTATATAAATGCAAGTTGTTGTTGTAGTATCCAGTATTCAAATGCTGGTAAGTGCAGTTCTAGGTGGAACTCCATTTTTGGTGGCCAAAGAGCAGTGCAGGGCCAGGCATCTCATTTGAGTTTGCTGGCCCTGCATCACTCTCAGCACATACTGGTTTCCAATCTATCAATGTCCTTAGTAAAATGAATAAAGAGATCCCGGGGATGAGTTAGAGTTTAGGTTAAACTGTTACTTCATTCCAGGATTTCCTCATAAGAGACAACACTGCCAAACCTGGTTGTCTGTTATGATCATTCTGAGTTAGTTAACAACAAGAACTTGCATTTAAATAGCGACTTTAACATAGAAAAGCATCACATGGCACCTCACAGAAGCTTAATTAGACACAAATTAACAGAGACCCAAAGGAGATACTGTGATTAAATGCTTGGTCAAAGAGGTGGGTTTTAAGGAGTACTGGAGGAGGTTACAGAAGCCATGGAGGGATTTGAACATAAGGGTGAGAATTTTAAATTTGAGGTGTTGGGGGCCAGGATTCAATGTACAACAGCAAGGATATGGGTAATGGAACTTGATGTGGGACAAGATATGGGCAGTAGAGTTTTGGATGAGTTGAAGATTATGGAGGAAAGAGGATAGGAGTCAGATGGCAAGGTGTTAGAATAGTTGATTCAGGAGGTGACAAAGGCATGAGTGAGGGTTTCAGCACCAGATGGACTCAGGTGCGAAGTCAGCCAGTGGCATTTAAATGAAGCTCGGGAGTTAAAATTGACATCAAAACTCAAAATCGGGGATCCTGTCTTTAGATGATGGGAGACCAGCCAGGAGAGCATCAAAGACAACATGGAGATGAGGAAGAGGAGGGGCCAAGAAGAGATCCTTGGGAAACTCCGGGAGTAACAGTGGAAGGGCAGGAAGTGAAGCCATTGCTGGCTATGGATGGAAAGTGTTGTATCCGTGTGTTAATGGAGACACGGAATGCAGGAGTTGGTTTAACAGGTGTTCACTGAACAAAGTCTGGAGGTGAACTAAAAGATACAAGACACTATACAGGCTTATATGGCCCGAGTGGCCACTACCGGCATTACAGTACACAGGGACATACACCACAATTCCTCCCCTTCTAGACAACCAGTACATAACATTTTCAAGTAATCATTAATTAACATGTTTACAAGAACAATAATCTACACATTTGCTGCAGTTAATCAATTATAAGTTAGTCTCTCTGGAGGCTTCCTGACTCGGTCCGGATAACGCCTCGGTGGTGTAGTAGTTTTTGGTGGTGTAGTAGGTTCTTTTGGCAAGGTCGATTCGGCTTGAATGCCAGTGTCGGGTTCATCTGGTTCCAGTATCACCGGATCGGAGGTAGATACTATGGGTATCTTTGCTTCATCATTAGGCGTATAGAGTTGTGGCGTAGGTTGTCCCTTTTCAGATGACTCTATGATCTGGTCAGCATGGCGCCTTATTATGCTTTCTCCAATGTCCACGGTATACATCAGCGGTCCTAGTTGTGTGCAAATAGTTCCAGGCTGCCATTTCTCGGTACGGTAGTCCTGGGCCAAAACTTGTTGACCTATCTGGAAGGTTCTAGTTGGCCTTTCATTCATGCCTTGAAATTGCCGGTTCTCTACGTCCCTTCTGATGTTTGGCTTGATCAAATCCAGCCGGCATCTTAGTCTTCTATTGAAAAACATCATGGCGGGAGTTTGGTTTGTAACCACATGTGTTGCATTCCTGTATGCAAACAAGAAGTTATCTACCTTATGCTGTATATTTATGTCTTCATTACCCATGGCCTTTATGGCCTTCTTGAAGGTCTGGACAAACCTTTCAGCCAATCCATTGGTGGCGTGATGGTATGGGGCGGACGTGTAGTGCTTAACCCCATTGTTTTTTAAGAACTTCCTGAATTCTTCGGACACAAATTGCAGTCCATTATCAGAACAGATCTGTTCAGGCAGCCCATTCCTGGCAAATATGGTCCTTAATACTGTGATGGTTTTTTCCGTGGTGGTGGAGGACATCTTTATTACCTCCGGCCACTTGGAGTGTGCATCAACTGCGATTAAGAACATTGAGTCCATAAATGGACCAGCAAAGTCGATGTGTACCCTTTGCCATGGAGATGAGGGCCACTCCCATGGATGTAGAGGGCCTTGTGGTGGGGCGTTTTGGACCTTCTGGCATCCTAGACAGCTCTTGGTCATTTCTTTGATGTTTCCATCGACACCTGGCCACCACACAAACGCTCTGCCTAGGTTCTTCATTTTCACTCCACCCAGATGCCCCTCGTGAAGCTCCTTTAGCACTTTATCCTGGAGTTTGGGTGGAATCACCACTCTGGATCCACACATCAAGGTTCCTCGGCACACTGACAGCTGTTCTCTTCTTTGCGAGAATGCTGGCAACAGTGGTTCGCCATGTGCTGGCCATCCCTTCACCGTTAAATCGTAGACTCGTGAGAGAGTCGGGTCATTTCTCGTTTCCTTTTCAATGGTAGAATTTGTTACTGGTAGACATTCCACTATGGTTGAGTGGAACATCTCCACTGGGTCCACTGTAGGTGCCTCTTCTACCGTTGGCAACGGTAGACGCGATAAACCGTCAGCATTTCCATGCTGTTTTGATCCTTTGTATTCTATGTCATATTGGTGTGCCCCTAGGAAAAGGGACCACCTCTGTAGCCTTTGCGCTGTCATAATGGGAACGCCCTTTTTAGGGTTGAATATGGAGACGAGGGGTTGATGGTCAGTCAACAAGGTAAATTTTTGTCCATGTAGGCAATGGTTGAATTTCTTCACTCCCCATATCAGGCTGAGTGCTTCCCTGTCGATCTGGGCATAGTTACGCTCAGCTGAGTTCAATGAGCGTGACGCAAAAGCTATCGGCCGCTCCGAGCCATCAGGGAATCTATGCGATAATACCGCTCCTACGCCGTAAGGGGATGCATCGCACGCCAGTCTGATTGGCAGTGATGGGTTGTAATGAGCCAAAACTTCCTTGGACGTGATCAAGCCTTTGCATTTATGGAAGGCACGTTTACAGTCTTCGCTCCATTTCCAAATTACTCCCGTTTGTAGCAGTTCGTTAAGAGGGTGCAGAACAGTTGACAAGTTCGGTAAAAATTTATGATAGTAATTTATCAATCCCAGGAACGACCTCAATTGTGAGACATTTTCAGGTGCTGGGGCTTTTATGACCGCTTCAATTTTTTCAGGTGACTTATGCAACCCTTCTTCGTTAATTATGTGGCCACAATATGATATTTGTTTCTGGAAAAATTCGCACTTGGGGCAATTTGCTCGTAGGCCCCGTTCTCTCAGCCTAGTGAGCACCTGCTCCAAATTGGCAAGGTGCTCATTGTCGTTTTCTCCTGTTACAAGGATGTCGTCTAGGTAGCATTGAGTCCCCAGAATCCCTTGCAGGACTTGCTCCATAGCTCTTTGCCAGATAGCTGGAGCTGATGCTACTCCGAAAACCAGTCGATTGTACTGGTACAGGCCTTTGTGTGTGTTTATCGTGAGATATTTTTAGAGGCCTACTCAACCTCCATCTGTAGGTATGCCTGTGCCAAGTCAATTTTGGTGAAACGTTTCCCTCCGGATAGTGAGGCGAAAATATCTTCTATCCTCGGAAGAGGATACTGTACCGTGTGAAGGACTGGGTTTACAGTCACCTTGAAGTCCCCACAGATGCGAATTTTTCTCTGTTCTTCAGATTTATCATTATTCAACGTTTTCTTCATGACCGGGACGATGGGTGTTGCCCACTCGCTCCAATCTATCTTGGATAACACACCTGCCTTTTCCAAATTCTCCAGCTCTGCCTCGACTGCTGGACGAATTGCGTGTGGCACTGGCCTTGCCTTAAAAAACTTGGGAATTGCTGCATCTTCCACTTTTATTGAGGCGGTGCCGCCTTTCAAGGTTCCTAGTTCCTGTTGAAACACTTCTTTGGCGTTGGCCAAGATGTCTTTTAATTGTTCAGGTATGATGTCATCATCATTTTTTTTCTTACTGGTCACCGTCAGTGCCTGAATGGCGTGTCAGTCTAAACATATCTTCCTGATCCATTCACGTCCCAACAGCGGTGGACCACCATCTTGCAGAACGTATAAATACAACTTCTGTATTTCCTTGCCGTTGTATACAACAGGCACCCTTATTTTCCCTCTGGGGTATACTTTCTGCCCCGTATATGTTTTCAAGATAATGGATGTGTCTTTCAAAGGTATATGCGGAAATAGCCGCTCGTAATCCCGTCGACTTATGACAGTCAGAGCTGATCCTGTATCTAGCTCCATTTTAACTGTGACCCCGCTATCGTGAGGGTAATCCAAATGGTCTGGTAATCTTCTTTGGCAATTACATTATGTAATTTGAGACAGCTTAGTCTCTTGTTTCCGGAGTCGCTATCGCTCTTCTGGTCTTCGGAGCTACTGTCTGTCATCATTTGTACCTTTCTGTACTTTTCCTTATTGATTTTTTTTCTGTCAGTGGATTTTTTGTTTCCAGATCGGCATACACATGCAATGTGTCCCATCTTTCCGCATTGCCTGCATGCTTTGTCCTTGAACCAGCAGTCCCTCTGGTCATGGGTGGATCTGCCACAGCGATAACATCTCTCGAAACCCTGTGTCATTCCATGGGTGCCGAAGTCCTGTGGCTTTTGCTGTATCTCTGCAGCTCCTCTTGCTGCTGCTTTGTATGATACAGCCACACTGAAAGCCTTGTCCAGTGTTAAATCTTTCTCAGAAAGTAGCCTTTTCTGTGTTCCTTCACTTAGGAGACCGCAGACGAATTTGTCTCGAAGAGAATCTGCCAGTCCTGCCCCGAATTGACAGTGCTTTGACAGCTTTCTTAATTCGGTGAGGTAATCAGCGTTACTTTCATTCTTGTGCTGATTCCTCCTGAAGAATTTGAATCATTCCGCTATCAGCAGCGGTGTTGGGTTTAAGTGCTCCTGTAGGGTATCAACAATCTCTTTAAAATTCTTGTCCATCGGTTTGGCTGGAGTGATTAAGTTTTGTAACAGCCCGTATGTCCTTGCGCCCATTAGATTTAGAAGTACCGATGCCTTTTTATCATCCTCTATTTCATTCGCTGTGCAATATACCTCCACTCTTTCCACATATGTGGTCCAATCCTCTATATCACTATCGAAAGCAGTAATATTGCCAGTCTTAGGCATCCTGGAAAAAAAATGGCGCCTCCCGCGCTTTCCTTTCTTCCCTGCCGAAAAAAAATGGCGCCTCCCGCGCTTTCCCGCCGCTGCCGCTGCTGACAACGCTGTTCTCCGCGGTTTTTATTTATACAGATATTTTTAATAGTTGGAGACTCGTTCCCGTCGGACTCTCTGGGACTTTTCCCTCCCTCTGCTTAGTCCGAACGCCGACCTGCTTTGCAGCGCCGGCCGTCTCCCGAGTGCTCCACCCTCCGTCTCTGTTTGCCTCCGCCTTCGCTGCTCGGCCCCGCTGCACAGCCAGCCGATCGAGCCCCAGCTCGCCGCCCAGGAAGGATTATTGCAGTACCTGCCACCAGCCCGGCTAGCTGGTGAAACCACAGCTTTTTCCTTTTTTTTTCTTCGACTTTTGTCTGAGGAATCGATCTCCTTGAGGTGCTGCCGAATTGCAGGTAAGTCCATTTCCAATTCGTCGCCACTGTTGTATCCATGTGTTAATGGAGACACGGAATGCAGGAGTTGGTTTAACAGGTGTTTACTGAACAAAGTCTGGAGGTGAACTAAAAGATACAAGACACTATACAGGCTTATATAGCCCGAGTGGCCACTACCGGCATTACAGTACACAGGGGCTCTTAAAGGCACATACACCACAGAAAGAGCTTCATTTGTGAGTGACCAGACATTCTGAAGAGAAATGTTGAGTGGGGCACAGAAGTAATCCACTGGCAGAGTCCAAGGAAGCATTGTTGGGTGTAGTATGCAGGACAGGAAGGAGGTTGGCAAGGTTAACCCCCAGCAAGTGTGTTGAGTGGAAAAGTGAGCGAGAGCGGTGGATGGGGTGTTTGGAATATTCCGAACAATGCACTGTCTTATGAAAGAACTCTGGCCTTATTAAAACATGATAAACTGGGTTTGGAAATTTAGGCCTAGAAATTCAGTTTGGGCCCGCCAGCTCGCTTGCGCCCAGAAGGTACCGCTGCGCGCGAAGCCACTTGCGCCCGCTGGAAATTCAGTTTCAGCGCCCCACGTTGAAGCCGGCCGCTATTCAAGGGTTTCGGCGCCCCCGCTTGGGGCGCTGAAACTGAATATCGGCGCGCTAGGTGCCGCAGCGCCACCCGCTGCAGAGCGGCAGTCTGCAGTACTGCAGGCCTTCCTCCCTCTATTAAGGGGGAGGTGCCTGCAACAGCGAGATCGCCGCTCGCTAGTGCCGGCAAATGAGCCCGGCACCACGGAGAAGTGTCGGGCTCCCGGAAAACAGCCGGCAATGCCACGGGGGGCGGGGTGGAGGAGGCCGGGGAAGCAGGTGCGGGCAGGCGGCCGCCGAAAAAGCGGCTGGCCGCACATCCGCCTTAACTCGCCCCACTAACGCTACAGTACGGCCCCGTTTTCTGATCGCTGTTTGCGGCCGCTGCGGAAGAGGTGGCCGCAACTCAATATGGCGGTCGGGCCGGTAGCGGGGCGGTAGCGGGGCACTGCGCACACCGATGACGTCATCGGTGGCGGCGCAGCGCTACTGGCTAACGCCGCCATTACCGCAGCGCTGAATATCGGCGAAAGCTCAGCAAGTGGCGCAAAAGCCCTCTTTGGGCGAAAACTGGGCGCAAATCCTACTGAATTTCTAGCCCTTAGAAACCTAACTATGAAATAGCTATGAAAGAATTCTGGCTATTGAGATAAGACAGTTGTTGACCCGGAATAAATAACTTTATTGAAACAGAAGGTGCATGGCTCCAACAGGCTGACCTTTGGGAACAAAAACAATGGTTCACCCTGGATAAGGTGTTCTAATTTAAACTTTGTAAAATGGCACATAAGATAAGGAATATCTGCCTGCGTAAAGATGACATAAAATAAGGAACACCTGCCTTTCACACTGTTCTATTTGGTGTCCCTAGAACACCTGGACATGAGACAACATTCTGGCTGATGTAGCAGTAAGAATTGCAGCAGTCGGCAGAAAGATGAATAGGGGTAACTAACTTGCATCAGCAGAAACTTTAAAGGAATTACCACTGAAAAATGGTATAAATATTGAAGTTTCAAATGGGATATCAGATTCGCTTTAATCAGGCAAAGCAATTGTCGACTACAGAGGCAGGCTCTGTAGTCTCCAACTCTTTGTACCTCGGGGATCAAAGGTATTTGATATTGATGGATATCCTGTATAGAAAACTTTATGAACGGTAATACTGTAGCAAAGTTAAGATTTAAAAGTAAGATTCTCTGTTAAAAAGATAGTATTTTTTTCTTTTTAGAATTGTTAATGTTGCGATTGATTGATTCACCAACTGCAAATTGCATGTTGGTTCTTTTAATAAATCTCTATATATTTTTAGAATTATCTCACATATGTCTTCTGTATCAAAAACTCGTGAACTCAATCTCTGTACACTCTTTGGTGAAGAGTTGCAGAATTCTGAGGGAGTTTTCTGGATCCTCATAATATCCTGGATGTTACAATCTTTCTAAACATATTAAAAGTGCTATCTGGAGGTAACATAAGAACATAAGAACATAAGAAATAGGAGCAGGAGTAGGCCAATCGGCCCCTCGAGCCTGCTCCACCATTCAATAAGATCATGGCTGATCTGATCCTAACCTCAAATCTTCTATCACTGTGCATCCACCCGAACCCATGTGATCTCCCGGGAGAAGCGAAAAACCAGATAAAGACCCAATGGCCAATTTGGGAGAAAAAAATATGGGAAATTCCTCTCCGACCCATCTAGGCGATCGAAATTCTTCCAGGAGATCACTCTGTCCCTATATTTTCTACAGTACTTACCTTCTGTAAAGGCGATCTCCACCCCAGCCAGGAACAGGAATAAAACCATCTCCTGAAATCTAACACAGAATTAGAACACAGTAGGAGCAGAACCAGGCTACACGGCCCCTGGGCCCACTCCACTACCCACAGGGCCATGACCATTCCGAACCTAGACTCATGTCCAATTTCCTGCCCGCTCCCCGTAACCCTTAATTCCCTTTACTTCTAGGAAACTATCTATTTCTGTTTTAAATTTATTTAATGATGTAGCTTCCACAGCTTTCTGGGGCAGCAAATTCCACAAACCTACCACCCTCTGAGTGAAGAAGTTTCTCCTCATCTCAGTTTTGAAAGAGCAGCCCCTTATTTTAAGATTATGCCCCCTAGTTCTAGTTTCACCCATCATTGGGAACATCCTCACCGCATCCACCCGATCAAGCCCCTTCACAATCTTATATGTTTCAATAAGATCGCCTCTCATTCTTCTGAACTCCAATGAGTAGAGTTCCAATCTACTCAACCTCTCCTCATATGGCCACCCCCTCATCCCCGGGATTAACCGAGTGAACCTTCTTTGTACTGACTCGAGAGCAAGTATGTCTTTTCTTAAGTATGGACACCAAAACTGTATGCAGTATTCCAGGTAACATTCTCAGGTTGTTCCTTTCCTTTAGGGAGAGATAGCCTGGACCGTTAGACCCAAATAAGCATATTTAGGATTTGGCTACCTCAAACTTTAGTTGAAAGTGAACGTCTGAGAAATACGCCTGATCCGGGGTAGCCCTAAAGGGGCTAGGACTAGTAAAAATCCCTTCAGTTGGCGACCAACATGTGTGTTAACGAGTTGATACAGAACCCTATACTTATATTTATATCTACATCCATCTCGTAGATTGTTAAGTATAGAAGGAGTGTTTTACTGACAGTGGTACTAAGACACAGATTTAAGTCACTAGAGACGACAAGTCCCTGATCAGGCCTTGTAGAACTTAAATCAGAACTCCCTCAATATACCATTGAGGTCTAGAAATTTCTTATAAAGTTGATATTAAATCCTAACCGAGGTTAGGTCCAGACGAAATGACAAACCCTGTCGGAAATGGCCAGGTTATTAGGAAATTCAAACGATTGCTACCATCAAGTCATTTACTGTGATGGATCATCAATGACGATTAAAAAAGGGACATCCCAACAATCCTCAGCCGGGATGGGGATAGTAGTAAGGACTTTTCAAGATTCCTATTCTTTTTATCCAGAAGAATTACTGTCCATACCCCTTGGCCATAAGACAGCGCAATATGCTGAAGCCGCAGCACTACGGTATGCTTTAGAAAAGGCAGTCCCTATTAAACCCACATTAACCTGTACAGATAGTGACTATTGTAAAAGAGGATATAACCAAGATCTAGTTTTCTGGGAACAAACAAACTTTACCAATCATAAGCTAAACCCATAAAACATAAGTCATTGTGGGAAGACATTCTCTATTTGAGGATGGAGAAACAGAATTGTCAGGTGATTCATGTAAATGGCATACAACTGGGACAGTACACTCAAAAGGAAACAGTCTTACAGACGAACAAGCGAAACGTTCGGTCTGCATGACATCCCCCCAGAGGGGCCTGCCAATATTAGTGTTATCACTAGGGCAGAATGCGCAGCTAATCAGGATGAGGAACTGATTCAGCTATTAGACCCAACAAAAGATAATCCACCAGGATATCCATTGAAGTACTTTTACTCGGAAACCCCTACTGGTATTGTGCTAGTTAAGTTGCCCAAGGGAGGTACCCCCAAGACACAAACGAGAACAGCTTGTAAAAGAAGCTCACAAGGGCATAGGTCAAGCACATTGTGGTGCCAGAACAACATTTTGCAAATTGACCCCCTTATATTGGTGGCCAGGCATGCTTAAGGCCTGTAAAACATATGTGGCAAATTGTGAGCCATGCAATTTAACCAATAAGTCATCACTAATTAAGCCACCACCATTGGCTCCTGTGAAAGCCGATGAACCAATGGGAAAATTCTTTATTGACTTCATTGGACCACTTCCCCTGTCGTTGAGATACAGACATGTTCTCGTTTGTGTAGATGGATGCATTTCCTTCTGCTGGCTGGTCCCCACAAAAACTGTTTCGGAAAACGCACTTGCCAATGCTATTACTGACATAATTACTGTAGCTGGTGCACCCAAAATCTTACACTCCAATCAAGGCGTAGCCTTTGTCTCCAAGGTCTTCAAAGACTACTGCAAACAAAGGGGAACTGGGTTAGAGCACAGCACGCCACGTCATCTACAATCAGCGGGGCTGATGGAACGTAAAAACCAGGAAGTAAAAAAGTTATTGGTCAAACTGTTGAGAATCAGGGGGAATAAGTGGACCACCATCATTCTGGAGGTGCAGCTATCACTTAATAATGTGCCCGCATCTGCATCAGGGACAGTGTCCCCTAAAACTCCATATTATCTGATGTATGGGGTTGAAATGCATACACCCCTTACCCATCGTTCTTTTATTGCCTCTACACTCTCTAATTCCTTGACCCAACAGCGACAGTTAGATTTAAAACAAGAAGTAACAGAGGAGATACATCAAATTGATCAGAGGATAAGAGAGACAAATAGACAGAAAAAATTGACAAACAAAGCATGGCAACCCCGAGCAGGAGAATGGGTACAGGAAAAGAAGTTTGAGCAAAAACCTGGTTTAAGACCTAAGTGCAAAGAACCTGTTCAAATATGTTCCATTATTAATGAAAGAACTGTTGAAATACATATTAATCTGCCGAATGGCAAGCACATTTTTAAAACTGTCTCCATAGACAATCTAAAAAGATGTCCTGTGGGATACCGAAATGGAGGAACATTACAAGGTGCAGTCGTACACTCTCTTCCAAGACCCAGCTTGGAGCACGACTCAGGAAATGGATGCGATTGAACTACTGACGACGGTCAGCCAGACAGTGTCGCCGACTCCTCCACACGATGCTTGGCAACGCCTCAGTAACTGGAATCGCAAAAAGCCACAACCAAAACAAGTAAAGATCAACGAGTTACTTCAACGAAGGAGGAAAACATTGCGGATGGAGAAGGAATCAACTGAGCTTCTAGAACATAAGAACATAAGAAATAGGAGCAGGATTAGGCCACTTGGCCCCTCGAGCCTGCTCTGCCATTCAATAAGATCATGGCTGATATTGGGCTCAAAGCCACTTCCCCGCCCGCTCCCCATAACCCTTCACGTCCTTATCTTGCAAAAATCTGTCTATCTCTACCTTAAATGTATTTAATGACCCAGCCTCCACAGCTCTCTGGGGCAGGGAATTCCACAGATTTACGATCCTCTGAGAGAAGAAGTTCCTCCTCATCTCAGTTCTAAAAGGGCAACCCTTTATTCTGAAACTATGCCCCCGAGTTCTAGATTTCCCCACGAGGGGAAACATCCTCTCTGCATCTACCTTGTCGAGCCCCCTCAGTATCTTATATGTTTCAATAAGATCACCTCTCATTCTTCTAAATTCCAATGAGTATAGGCCCAGCCTGCTCAACCTTTCCTCATAAGTCAACCCCCTCATCTCTGGAATTAACCTAGTGAAATGTCTCTGAACTGCCTCCAATGCAAGTATATCCTTCCTTAAATAAGGAGACCAAAACTGTACGCAGTACTCAAGGTGTGGTCTCACCAATACCCTGTGCAGTTGTAGCAAGACTTCCCTGCTTTTATACTCCAACCCCCTTGAAATAAAGGCCAACATTCCATTTGCCTTTTTGATTACTTGCTGTACCTGCATGCTAACTTTTTGTGTTTCATGCACAAGGACCCCTAGGTCCCTCAGGACTGTAACATTTTGTAATCTCTCTCCACTTAAATAATAATTTGCTTTTTTATTTTTCTGCCAAAGTGTATAAACTCACACTTCCCACATTATACTCCATCTGCCAAATGTTTGCCCACTCACTTAGCCTGTCTATATCCCTTTCCAGTGCATGAGCAGTGGTGTACAGACGGTACATGAGCAGTGGTGTACATTCAAGGAGATATTTCACAACTTTCAAGAAAAATATATTCCACTGAGGAAAAAGGGGCGTAAAAGAAAAGACAGCCATACGTGGCTAAGTAAAATAATAAAGGATAGTATCCGACTGAAAACAATGGCATATAAAGTAGCCAAATCTAGTGGGAGGATAGACGATTGGGAAGCATTTAAAAGCCAGCAAAGAATAACTAAAAGATTAATTAAGAAAGGGAAGATAGGTTATGAAAGTAAACTAGCAAAAAATATAAGAACAGATAGCAAGAGTTTCTACAGTTATATAAAAAGAAAAAGGGTGCCTAAAGTGAATGTTGGTCCCTTAGAGGACGAGACCGGGAAATTAGTGATGGGGAACATGGAGATGGCAAAAACGCTGAACAAATATTTTGTATCAGTCTTTACAGTAGAGGACACTAAAAATATCCCAACACTGGACAAACAGGGGGCTATAGGGGGGGAGGAGTTAAACACGATAAAATCACTAAGGAGGTGGTACTCGGTAAGATAATGGGACTAAAGGTGGATAAATCCCCTGGACCTGATGGCTTACATCCTAGGGTCTTGAGAGAAGTAGCGGTAGGGATTGTGGATGCATTAGTGGTAATTTTGCAAAACTCCCTGGATTCAGGAAAGGTCCCAGCAGATTGGAAAACTGCTAATGTAACGCCCTTATTTAAAAAGGGAAGTAGACAAAAGGCTGGAAACTATAGACCAGTTAGCCTAACATCTGTGGTTGGTAAAATGTTGGAGTCCATTATTAAGGAAGCAGTAACAGGACATTTGGATAAGCATAATTTAATCGGACAGAGTCAGCATGGTTTTATGAAGGGGAAGTCATGTTTGACAAATTTGCTCGAATTCTTTGAGGACGTAACAAACAGGGTGGATAAAGGGGAACCAGTGGATGTGGTGTATTTGGACTTCCAAAAGGCATTTGACAAGGTGCCACACAAGAGATTACTGCACAAGATAAAAAATCATGGGATTGGGGGTAATATACTGGCATGGGTGGAAGATTGGCTATCTAACAGAATGTGGAGATGCCGGTGTTGGACTGGGGTGGACAAATGTAAGAAGTCACACAACACCAGGTTATAGTCCAACAGCTTTATTTGAAATCACAAGCTTTCGGAGCGCTGCTCCTTCGTCAGGTGACTTCACCTGACGAAGGAGCAGTGCTCCGAAAGCTTGTGATTTGAAATAAAGCTGTTGGACTATAACCTGGTGTTGTGTGACTACTTACATATATCTAACAGAAAACAGAGAGATGGGATAAATGGGTCATTCTCGGGTTGGCAATCAGTGACTAGTGGTGTTCCGCAGGGGTCAGTGCTGGGACCCCAACTCTTTACAATCTATATTAATGATTTGGAGGAAGGGACCGAGTGCAACGTATCCAAGTTTGCTGACGATACAAAGATGGGAGGGAAAGCAGTGAGTGAGGAGGACATAAAAAACCTGCAAAAGGGCATAGACAGGCTAAGTGAGTGGGCAAAAATTTGGCAGATGGAATATAATGTTGGAAAGTGTGAGGTTATGCACTTTGGCAGAAAAAATCAAAGAGCAAGTTATTATCTAAATGGAAAGAAACTGCAAAGTGCTACAGTACAAAGGGATCTGGGGGTCCTGGTGCATGAAACACAGAAGGTTAGTATGCAGGTACAGCAGGTGATCAGGAAGGCCAATGGAATCTTGGCTTTTATTGCAAGGGGGATGGAGTATAAAAACAGGGAAGTCTTGCTTCAGTTATACAGGGTACTGGTGAGGCCACACCTGGAATACTGCATACAGTTTTGGTTTCCATATTTAAGAAAAGATATACTTGCTCTCGAGGCAGTTCAGAGAAGGTTCACTCGGTTGATTCCGGAGATGAGGGGGTTGGCTTATGAGGAAAGGTTGAGTAGGTTGGGCCTCTACTCATTGGAATTCAGAAGAATGAGAGGCGATCTTATCGAAACATATAAGATTGTGAAGGGGCTTGATTGGGTGGATGCGGTGAGGATGTTTCCACTGATGGGTGAGACTAGAACTAGGGGGCATAATCTTAGAATAAGGGGCTGCCCTTTCAAAACTGAGATGAGGAGAAACTTCTTCACTCAGAGGGTAGTAAGTCTATGGAATTTGCTACCTCAGAGAGCTGTGGAAGCTGCGACATTAAATAAATTAAAATGGAGATAGACAGTTTCCTAGCTGATAAGGGAATTAGGGGTTACGGGGAGCGGGCAGGGAAGTGGACGTGAGTCTAGGTTCGGATCAGCCATGATCCTATTGAATGGCAGAGCAGGCCCGAGGTGCCGTATAGCCTACTCCTGCTCCTACTTCTTATGTTCTTATGCAGATTCTTTGAGTCCTCTGCACAACTTGCTTTCCCACCCATATTTGTATCATCCGCAAAATTGGCTACATTACACTCGGTCCCTTCATCCAAGTTATTAAGGTAGATTGTAAATAGTTGAGGCCCCAGGACCGATCCCTCTGGCACCCCACTAGTTACCATTTGCCAACTGGAAAATGACCAATTTATCCCGAATCTCTGCTTTCTGTTAGTTATCAATTCGCTATCCATGTCAATATATTACCCCCAATTCTGTGAGCTCTTATCTTATGCAGTAACCTTTTATGTGGCACTTTATCAAATGCCTTCTGGAAATCCAAATACACCACATCTACTGGTTCATCTTTGTCCACCCTGCTCGTTACATCCTCAAAGAACTCCAGCAAATTTGTTAAACATGATTTCCCTTTCATAAAACCATGACTGCATTATGATTTTCCAAATGCCCTGCTTGGACCTGGGGGAGAGCTTGGACCTGGGGGAGAGCAGAGGCGCGACCGGCGGCAGATAAAAGCGGCGGCAGCGAATGAGGCCCGACCAGAGAGCTTGGACCTGGGGGAAAGCAGAGGCGCGACCAGCGGCAGATAAAAGCGGCGGCAGCGAACGAGGCCCGACCAGAGAGCTTGGACCTGCGGGAGAGCAGAGGCATGACCGGCGGCAGAGAAAAGCGGCGGCAGCGAACGAGGCCCGACCAGAGAGCTTGGACCTGGGGGAGAGCAGAGGCGCGACCGGCGGCAGATAAAAGCGGCGGCAGCGAACGAGGCCCGACCAGAGAGCTTGGACCTGGGGGAGAGCAGAGGCACGACCGGCGGCAGAGAAAAGCGGCGGCAGCGAACGAGGCCCGACCAGAGAGCTTGGACCTGGGGGAGAGCAGAGGCGCGACCGGCGGCAGATAAAAGCGGCGGCAGCGAATGAGGCCCGACCAGAGAGCTTGGACCTGGGGGAGAGCAGAGGCGCGACCGGCGGCAGATAAAAGCGGCGGAAGCGAACGAGGCCCGACCAGAGAGCTTGGACCTGGGGGAGAGCAGAGGCGCGACCAGCGGCAAATAAAAGCGGCGGCAGCGAACGAGGCCCAACCAGAGAGCTTGGACCTGGGGGAAAGCAGAGGCGCGACCGGCGGCAGATAAAAGCGGTGGCTGATTCAGCGAACGAGGCGTACCAATTCAACAGCAGAGGAGAGAGGTAAAAAGTAATCCAAGTGTGACGTCACCAGAAAGCAGGTAAGTGATTGGTTGGTGAGTATTTCTTTTATTACAAGATTAAATTCTGCGGTTTATAATTTCTTGGGTCTCTGTGGTGTAGTGGGGACAGTTGGTAAATCAGCGCCCTAGAGTATATCTTTAACTGGTGGTATTGAATTAATTTAAATTAATTAAAGGGGTAAGTCATGCCAGGAGAGCCCAGCCCCGTGTTATGCTCCTCTTGCTCTATGTGGGAATTCAGGGACGCTGCCAGTGTACCTGATGACCACGTGTGCCAGAAATGCATCCAGCTGCAGCTACTAACGGGCCGTATTGAGGCACTGGAGCTGCAGATGGATGGGTTGTGGAGCATTCACGATGCTGAGAGGGTCGTGGATTACATGTATGATGAGTTGGTCATGCCACAGGGTAGGGCTGCACAGGCAGAAGGGAAATGGGTGACCACCAGGCGGAGCAGTAGAAGCAGGCAGGTAGTGCAGGGGACCCCTGTGGCCATCCCCCTTTCAAAGAGGTATACCAATTTGGATACTGTTGAGGGGGATGACTCACCAGAGGAAGGCAGCAGCAGCCAACTTCCTGGCACCAGGGGTGCTTCTGCTGCTCAGGAAGGGAGGAAAAAGAGTGGGAGAGCAATAGTGGTAGGGGATTCTATCGTAAGGGGAACAGATAGACGGTTCTGTGGCCATAGACGTGACTCCAGGATGGTTTGTTGCCTCCCTGGTGCCAGGGTCAAGGATGTCACTGAATGGCTGCAGGGCATTCTGAAGGGGAGGGTGAACAGGCAGAGGTCGTGGTTCACATTGGGACCAACGACATAGGTAGGAAGAGGGATGAGGTCCTGCAACAAGAATTTAGGGAGCTAGGTAGCAGGTTAAAGAGCAGGACCTCAAAGGCTGTAATCTCTGGATTACTCCCGGTGCCACGTGCTAGTAATTATAGGAATAGGAGGATAGAGCAGATGAATGCGTGGCTAAAGAGTTGGTGCAGGAGGGAGGGCTTTAGTTTCCTGGATCACTGGGCCTGCTTCTGGGAAAGGTGGGACTTGTACAAGTCGGACGGGTTGCACCTGAACCAGAGCGGGACAAATATCCTTGCGGGGAGGTTTGCTAGCACTGTTCGGGGGGGTTTAAACTAAAATGGCAGGGGGTTGGGAACCTGAGCAGGGAGACAGAGGAAAGGAAAACAGGGATAAAAGCAAAAGATAGGAAGGAGAAAAACAAAAGTGGCAGTCAGAGAAATCAACGGTTTAAATCAAACATGGCCACAGTAAATAATAATTCTAATAGGTCTAAGAGCGTTAAAAAAACAAGCCTGAAGGCTTTGTGTCTTAATGCGAGGAGCATTTGTAATAAGGTGGATGAATTGGCTGCGCAAATAGAGGTAAACGAATACGATTTGGTTGGGATTACAGAAACGTGGCTCAAGGATGGCCAAGACTGGGAACTCAACATCCAGGGATATTCGATATTCAGGAAAGATAGGCAAAAAGGAAAGGGAGGTGGGGTAGCATTACTGGTTAAAGAAGGGATTAATACAATTGTAATGAAGGATATTAGCTCTGATGATGTGGAATCTGTATGGGTAGAATTGAGAAATACTAAGGGGGAAAAAACATTAGTGGGAGTGGTATATAGACCTCCAAACAGTAAGGTGGAGGTTGGGGATGGCATTAAAAGGGAAATTAAAGAAGCGTGCAATAAGGGCACAGCAGTCATCATGGGTGACTTTAATCTACATATAGATTGGGCCAACCAAATTAGTAACAATACTGTGGAGCAGGAATTCCCGGAGTGTTTACGGGATGGTTTCCTGGACCAATATGTCGAGGAACCAACCAGAGATCAGGCAATCTTAGACTGGGTATTATGTAACGAGAAAGGATTAATTAGCAATCTTGTTGTACGAGGCCCCTTGGGTCGGAGCGGTCATAATATGATCAAATTCTTCATTAAGATGGAGAATTAAGTAGTTGACTCAGAGACAAGGGTCCTCAATTTAAATAAAGGAAACTACGATGGTCTGAGGAGCGAGTTGGGTCGGATTGAGTGGGGAATGGCGCTCAAAGGGTTGATGGTGGATAGGCAATGGCAAACATTCAAAGACCGAATGGATGAGCTACAGAATTTGTTCATCCCAGTTTGGCATAAAAATAAAACAAAAAAGGTGACTTAACCGTGGCTAACAAGGGAAATTAGGGATAGCATAAGATCCAAGGAGAGGACATATAAATTGGCTAGAAAAAGCAATAATCCTGAGGATTGGGAGCAGTTTAGGAGTCAACAAAGGAGGACAAAGGGATTAATTAAGAAAGGGAAAATAGAATATGAGAGTAAGCTTGCTGGGAACATAAAAACTGACTGTAAAAGCTTTTATAGATATGTGAAGAGAAAAAGATTGGTGAAGTCAAGCGTAGGTCCCTTACAGTCAGAATCAGGGGAATTTATAATGGGAAACAAGGAAATGGCAGACCAACTAAATACATACTTTGGTTCTGTCTTCACAAAGGAGGACACAAATAACCTCCCAGAGATGCCGGGGAACATAGGGTCTGATGAAAGAGAGGAACTGAAAGAAATCAGTATTTGTAGGAAAATGGTGTTAGGAAAATTGATGGGACTGAAGGCCGATAAATCCCCAGGGCCTGATGGTCTACATCCCAGGGTACTTAAGGAAGTGGCCCTGGAGATAGTAGATGCATTACTGGTCATCTTCCAGAACTCGATAGACTCTGGAACGGTACCCATGGATTGGAGGGTAGCTAATGTGACCCCACTATTCAAAAAAGGTGGTAGAGAAAAAGCGGGGAATTATAGACTGGTAAGCCTGACATCGGTAGTGGGGAAAATGCTAGAGTCTATTATAAAAGATGTAATAGCAGAGCACTTGGAAAGCAGTGACAGGATCGGTCAAAGTCAACATGGATTTACAAAAGGTAAATCATGCTTGACTAGTCTACTGGAATTTTTTGAGGATGTAACTGGTAAAATAGATAAGGGAGAACCAGTGGATGTGGTGTGTTTGGACTTTCAGAAGGCTTTCGATAAGGTCCCACATAAGAGATTAGCGTGCAAAATTAAGGCACATGGGATTGGGGGCAAGGTATTGACTTGGATAGAGAACTGGTTGGCGGACAGAAAGCAAAGAGTTGGAATAAATGGGTCGTTTTCCGAGTGGCAGGCAGTGACTAGTGGGGTACCGTAAGGATCGGTCCTAGGACCCCAGCTGTTCACAATATATATTAATGATCTGGACGAGGGAATTGGATGTAATATCTCCAAATTTGCAGACGACACAAAGCTGGGCGGGAGGGTAAGCTGCGAGGAGGATGTCGGGAAACTCCAGTACGATTTAGACAGGTTAGGTGATTGGGCAGAAACATGGCAAATGCACTATAATGTGGATAAATGTGAGGTTATCCACTTTGGTGGCAAAAACAGGAAGGCAGATTATTATTTGAATGGCAATAGATTGGGAGAAGGGGAAGTGCAAAGAGACCTGGGTGTCCTTGTGCACCAGTCGCTGAAGGTAAGCATGCAGGTGCAGCAGGCGGTTAAGAAGGCAAATGGTATATTGGCTTTCGTAGCAAGAGGGTTCGAGTACAGGAACAAGGATGTCTTGCTACAGTTGTACAGGGCCTTGGTGAGACCGCACCTTGAGTATTGTGTGCAGTTTTGGTCACCTTACCTGAGGAAGGACGTTCTTGCCATGGAGGGAGTGCAGCAAAGATTCACCAGGCTGATACCTGGGATGGCAGGAATGACGTATGAGGAGAGATTGTGTCGATTGGGCTTATACTCACTGGAGTTTAGAAGATTGAGAGGGGATCTCATTGAAACCTATAAAATTCTGCCAGGTCTGGACAGACTAGATGCAGGAAGGATGTTTCTGATGGCCGGGGAGTCCAGAACCAGGGGTCATAGTCTAAGGATAAGGGGTAAGCCATTTAGGACTGAAATGAGGAGGAATTTCTTCACCCAGAGAATGGTGAACCTGTGGAATTCTCTGCCACAGAGGGCGGTGGAGGCTCGTTCATTAAATATATTCAAGAAAGAGTTGGATATATTTCTTGAGGCTAAAGGGATCAAGGGATATGGGGAAAAGGCAGGGACAGGGTACTGAATTTGAATGATCAGCCATGATCACATTGAATGGCGGAGCAGGCTCGAAGGGCCGAATGGCCTACTCCTGCTCCTATCTTCTATGTTTCTATGTTTCTACTGCTTCCTTAATGAAGGACTCCACCATTTTCCCAATGACAAATGTTACACTAACTCAGAGAGCTGTGGAAGCTGCGACATTAAATAAATTTAAAATGGAGATAGACAGTTTCCTAGCTGATAAGGGAATTAGGGGTTACGGGGAGCGGGCAGGGAAGTGGACGTGAGTCTAGGTTCGGATCAGCTATGATCCTATTGAATGGCGCTTGATCCCCGGGACCAGCGTGGCATCCTCCCCCAGCCAGAAGTCGGCGCAGACCGCGCAGAGAGTGCAAACAGAAGCGGGGCAAGAGGGCCGGAATCCACAACAGGTTAAAGAGGGCCCCACACAAACCCTCCCTCCCAAGTATTTTCCTGGCCAACGTTAGGTCATTGGAAAATAAAATGGATGAGATCAAACTTGATCTCTCCTCACAGAAAAGGACAAAGGAATGTTGCGCCATGATCTTCACAGAGACCTGGTTGAACAACGGCATCCCTGACACCACCATCCAGCTAGAAGGACGCACGGTCTTCCGCGCTGACAGAACTGCAGACTCCCGTAAGAGCAAGGGAGGCGGTTTGTGCATTTACACTAACAATGCCTGGTGCACTAACACGGACATAATTGATAGATCCTGTTCTGCTGATTTGGAATTCCTCATGGTAAGGTGCAGACCCTTCTACCTGCCTCGGGAATTCACGGCTGTTATCATCACTGCGGTCTACATCCCACCACATGCTAATGCCAAACTAGCACTGAAGGACCTCTACAGCGCCATCAGCGAACAACAAACTGCGCACCCAGACGCAGCCTTTATCGTCACGGGGGACTTCAATCACATAAACCTAAAATCTGTACTCCCGAAATTCCACCAGAATGTTTCCTGCCCCACAAGAGGGAGAACACACTGGATCAAGTCTACACGAGCATTGTAGATGCTTACAAGGCCATTCCCTGCCCCCACCTTGGGAAGTCTGACCACCTCTTCTTGTTTCTAGCCCAGGCATACAAACCGCTCATCAAAAGAGTGAAAACATCAGTAAGATCAGTGAAAGTATGGCCAGAGGGGGCAGTCTCAGAGCTTCAGGATTGCTTCGAACGCACTGATTGGAGCATGTTTGCCCATACTGACATCGAGGAATACGCATCCACAGTGCTATTCTACATCAACAGTTGCGTCGAGGTCGTCACGACCCATAAAAATATCAGGACATATCCCAACCAGAAACCCTGGATGAACGGGGAGGTCCGCTCGCTGTTGAAAGCACGCAACGTAGCATTTAAATCTGGCGACGCGGCAGCCTACAGTGCAGCTAGGACCAACCTAAAAAAGGGTATCAGGACTGCCAAAAGAAAACAGACACTGCGGATTGAGGATTATTTCCACAACAACTCGGACCCCCGGCGCATGTGGCAAGGCATCCAGTCTATCACTGACTATAAGAGTAAAAACACCAGCCCCCCGGTTAGCGATGCCTCCCTTCCGGAGGAGCTTAATAACTTCTACGCTCGCTTTGACAGGGACAACAGGGAGCCGGCTACCAAAGCCTTGCCACCCCCGGAAGACCAGGTGCTCACTCTGTCCACCTCCGACGTAAGTGGTGCTCTACGCAGAGTGAACACACGTAAGGCTGCTGGACCTGACAGCATCCCTGGACGGGTACTCAAAGAATGTGCTGATCAGCTGGCTGATGACTTCACCGCCATCTTCAATCTATCACTGGCCCAGGCAGCAGTCCCTACATGCTTCAAGACCGCTACCATTATTCCTGTGCCAAAGCAAACGGCTGTGACGTGTCTGAATGACTATCGACCTGTCGCACTCACACCCATCATAATGAAGTGTTTCGAGAGACTGGTCCTGGCTCACATCAAAGCCAGTGTTCCCGCCTCTCTTGACCAACACCAGTTTGCCTATCGCGCAAACAGATCAACGGAGGATGCAATCACAACTGCTCTTCATTCTGCACTGAAACACTTAGACGGTAAGGAGACCTACATCAGAATGCTGTTCATAGACTACAGCTCAGCATTGAAGACCATCGTCCCCAACAAGCTGGCCACCAAACTCCACACTCTTGGCCTGAACACTTCCCTTTGGAACTGGATCCTGGATTTCCTAACTAACAGACCCCAGTCTGTCAAATTAGGTAACCACACCTCCCCCCCCCCGACCCTGAACACGGGGGCCCCACAAGGTTGTGTGCTGAGCCCCCTCCTCTATTCCCTCTTCACCCATGACTGTGTGGCTGTTCATGGTTCCAACACCATCATCAAGTTTGCGGATGATACCACGGTGGTAGGCCAGATCACCAACAACGATGAGTCAGCCTACAGGGAGGAGGTCCAGTACCTCGTGAAGTGGTGCGCCGACAACAACCTGGCCCTTAACATCAAGAAAACCAAGGAAATCATTGTGGACTTCAGGAAGTCTAAAGGCGGAAGACACACCCCCATCCACATCCAAGGGGCTGTGGTGGAAAGGGTGGGCAGCTTTAAGTTCCTCGGAGTCCACATCACGGAAGACCTCTCCTGGTCCCTCAATACCGCCTCTTTGGTGAAGAAGGCCCAGCAGCGCCTATATTTCCTAAGGAGGCTGAAGGGATGCAACCTGTCACCCCGGATCCTCTCTAACCTTTACCGCTGCACAATAGAGAGCATCCTGACGAACTGTATCACAGTGTGGTATAGCAGCTGTACCTCCTATGACCGGAAAGCCCTGCAGCGGGTAGTCAAAACTGCCCAACGCATTACCGGCACCCGGCTACCAACCGTTGAGAACATCTACCAGAAACGCTGTCTACGGAGGTCACTGACCATCATCAAAGACCCTACGCACCCCAGCCAGTTTGTTCGCCCCCCTGCCATCTGGGAGACGCTACAGATGCATTCGCACCCGCACGACCAGATTTAGGAACAGCTTCTTTCCCAGGGCTGTCATTCTACTGAACTCTGCTAATAAACTCTAAAGCCTGCACATCTGTCAATGCACTTTATTATGTTTATGTTTATGTTACAAGCCAAATGTATGTTAAATGTCTTAATCAAAATGTACACTCTCGGGAGCCGCAAGCTTACATTTCGTTGTACTGCACTTGTGCACTAACAATGACAATAAAGTTGATTATTATTATTATTATTATACTATAGTTTCCTGCTTTCTATCTCCCTCCTTTCTTAAACAGGGGTGTTACATTTACGGTTTTCCAATCCACTGGGACCTCTCCAGAGTCGAGGGAATTTTGGTATATTGCAACCAATGCATCCACTATCTCTGCAGCCACTTCTTTTAAGACCCTGGAATGCAGGTCATCTGGTCCAGGGGATTTTTTGTCTTTTAGTCCCATTATTTTATCAAGTACGATTTCCCTAGTGATAGTGATTGTCTTTAGTTCCCCTCTCCCTGTGGCCCCTTGATTATCCATTTTGGGGATTTTGTTAGTGTCTTCTTCCGTGAAGACAGATACAAAATTTTTGTTCAGAGTCTCTGCCATTTCCCCGTTCTCCATTATTAATTCCCCAGTCTCATCCTCTAAGGGACCAACATTTACTTTAGCTACCCTCTTCCTTTTTATATACCTGTAGAAGCTCTTACTATCTGTTTTAGTGTTTCTTGCCAGTTTTCTCTCATAATTCATCTTCTCTCTCTATTATTTTTATAGTCATCCTTTACAGGTTTTTAAAAATTTCCCAATCCTCTGGTCTCCTACCAATCTTGGCAACACTGTATGTCTTCGTTTTCAATTTGATACCATCCTTTACTTCCTTAGTTAGCCATGGATGGTGCTCCCTTCTCTTAAAATCTTTCTTTCACACTGGAATATATTTTGTTGAGAGTTATGAAATATCTCCTTAAATGTCCACCACTGCATTTCAACTGTCTTACCCTTTAATTTATGTTTCCAGTCCACTTTAGCCAGTTCTATCCTCATGCCATTGTAATTGCCTTTGTTTAAGATCAGGACACTGGTTTGAGATACAACTTTCTCACCCTCCAACTGAATTTGAAATTCAACCATGCTATGATCATTTTTTCCTAGAGGATCCTTTACTACGAGATCATTAATGAATTCTGTCTCATTACACAGTACCAGATCCAAGATAGCCTGCTCCCTGGTTGGTTCCATTACATACTGTTCTAGGAAACCATCCCGGATGCACTCTATTAACTCCTCCTCAAGACTACCATGGCCAATTTGATTTGTCCAATCAATATGGAGATTAAAATCACCCATGGTTATTACCGTACCTTTTTACAGGCCACCATTATTTGTTGATTTATACTCTGTCCAACAGTACTGCTATTGTTCGGGGGCCTGTAGACTACGCCCACCAGAGACTTTTTCCCTTTATTATTTTTTATCTCCACCCAAACCGATTCTACATCTTGATGTTCTGATCCAATATCATTTCTCACCACTGCACTGATGCCATCCTTTACCAACAAAGCCACCCCACCTCCCTTTCTGTCTGTCCTTCCGAATTGTCAGATACCCTGGAATATTCAGTTCCCAGCCCTGATCACCTTGCAACCATGTCTCTGTAATGGCAATCAGATCATACCCATTTGTAACTATTTGTGCCGTCAACTCCTCTATCTTGTTACGAATGCTGCGTGCATTCAGATATAGAGCTTTTAACTTTGTCTTTTTAACATTTCTCCTTCTTTCGGCCCCATTTTCTGTTGCAATTTTATTTTTAAACATTCTGGCCTAGAAATTCAGTTGCTTGCGCCAGCCGTTAGCGCCTTAAGAGAAGTGAATTTCGGGTGCTATGCGTGTAGCGTCCGGGCGCAGCGCGATCTGCGCCTCGCCCCAAATTAAGTAGACATTTAGCGCCGGCGCAAAGTTTAGCGCGCGCTCACCTGCGCGCGCAGAAAATGACGTCATATCCTCGCGCAACGCCCTTTGCGCACCTCGATCCAGAACTTCAGTGGGACCGCCCCATTGTGCGGCCGGCGGCCCGCACGCTTGTTTAGTGGAACGCAACAGAGCTGACGCGGGACCCGGGGAGCGTAAATTAAAGGGCACTTACCCTGCAAAAGGGCAGGCATTTTGCAGCAAACACTCTTGTGCAACGGATTTCTGGAGAGAGACCAAGGAAGACAGCTTTCTGGTTTGGGCCAACACTAGCTCAGGTATTTTTGGCTTCAGGCCAGAGCGTTGCAAGTGGCCTCTTGTATATTTGACTGTTTGGCAGCATATTATGCGGGCTGCATGGGGTGCCAACGCTGAGTTTCAGCGTCATGTCCGTAGGGCTCGCAGACGCGGTGTGAGAGGGGCAGCCCTGGCTAGACGCAGAGGGGGCAACAGGCGTCGGCAACATAGGCCTTACCCAGTCAGGGCATACCGCCAGCAGCGCACCTACCTCAACATGAGTGGCGCGCGATGTGTAAAAAGGCTGAGATTCCGAAAGGAGGTGGTTGGAGAGATCTGCCTTCTGCTTCGCAGAGATCTGCGTCCAAAGCTCAGGAGCAGGACGTCTCTGTCGGTGGAGGCGAAGGTGACGGTGGCCTTGAACTTCTATGCCACCGGCTCCTTCCAATCCGCTGCTGGGGACATTGCTAACATATCCCAGTTCGCCGTGCATTGCTGCATCCGCCAGGTGACCGATGCCCTTTTCAGAAGGAGACGCCAATTCATCTCCTTCCCCATGGCCCTGGAGAGGCAGCATCAGCGTGCACTGGGATTTGCAAGATTCGCGGCCTTCCCCTTGGTGCAGGGCGTCATTGACTGTACGCATGTGGCTTTGCGGGCACCTGTGGAGCATGCCGAGGATTACCGCAACCGGAAGGGCTACCATTCCCTCAATGTGCAGCTGGTGTGTGACCACAAGCAGCGCATCCTAGCTGTCAATGCCCGCTTTCCAGGCAGCAGCCACGATGCCTTTATCCTGCGGCAGACAACTGTGCGTGACATGTTCGAGGCACAGCCTCCCCCAAGAGGATGGCTTCTCGGGGACAAAGGCTATCCTTTGTGTACCTGGCTCATGACCCCGCTCCGCGCGCCCAGGACCCCTGCTGAAGAGGCATACAACGAGAGTCATCAAGCGAGCAGGAACATAATCGAGCAAACAATTGGCGTCCTCAAGCAGCGGTTCCGCTGCCTGGATCGTTCCGGCGGATCTCTGCAGTATTCCCCGGACCGAGTGTCCCAATTCGTCGTTGTTTGCTGCATGCTGCACAACCTGGCTCTCCGCAGGACTCAGGCACTGCCACCTCACGTTGGACCACCACCTCAGGAGGAGGAGCAGGAGGAGCATGAGGAGGAGGAGCAGGAGGAGGAGGAGTACCATCCCAGGAGGGAGCGAGAAGGTCCAAGGGCCGTCCGTCGGCGGCTTATTGAACGTCACTTCTAAGCCCCCTGTCAGGGAATGCCTTGTGGCCATGAAGGAACATGAACGCAGCCGCTCCGCAAGCCCTCAGCCGGCGAAGGCAACAAACACTTACAGCAACAAACATGGACACTCTCTGAATAAAGATAAATCTTTATTTTAGACCAATGAAACCCCTTCACACATGAAACCCAGAAACATTCAACGGCCCCAAAAAACAGTACATCAAATGACTCACTCCCACAACCTGGGGAGGAATAACTGAACATTTGTTCAAAAATGGCCTTCATCCTCGGCCTTAACCCAAAAAACATCCCCAGAAACAAAACAACCATCCCCAAAAGAAACATAGGCATCGCCATATAAAATAACACTTGGCCACACCGTCTACTTATTGGGCCGCGAGGGCGAGACCTTGTCGAGCCTTTTGGGGCCCCTGCCCGGCCTGCTGCTCCTCTGCAAGCTCTGCCCAGTGGCTGCTGCGAGGCTGGGGAAAGGCTCCTGAGGGTTAGATGTCCTTCCGGCAGATGCCCTTGGGGGCGGCCTAGACGGGGTTTGCCCCTCGAGGGGCCGGCTGGTGATTGGCGCAGCTGTGCCTGGCCAACATCATTCGCAGCCGCTTGCCGTTGAGGCGCCACTGGGGGAGTGGCGGTGACGGCTGGAGGACTGTGTGCAATCTGGCGGATGGTCGGCCCTGGCTGGTGATGTGGCACTCTGGCACTCGCACGGGCCCGCACTGCAGCATGCGCAGCAATCTGCCGAAGGGCAGCCCGCTGTGCTGCTGCAGCGCGGCGGGTGTCCAGGCGATGCCTGGCTGACGCAGCGCGTGTGGCAGCAGTGAGTGCCCCTGTTGCCCTGGTCTGCGACCGCAACAGAGCAGCCACTGTCTGGACGGCATCACTGATCATCCGGCCACTCGCGGCATGTGAGGCCCCGAACTCGCGTACACTACTAGCCAGGGACTCGATGGCCTCAGGCATCCGTGCCACTACCCCCATCAGCTCGGTGTGCCGGCGATCCGAATCCTGGGCCATTTGATCGAGGTGGCGCACCTCCTCTGAGTTGAACGTGGCCGGACTGGAGTCCGGACTCTCCCGCTGGGGAGCAGGGGGCAGAGCTGGCCGACCCTTGCCACGTTGCCGGCGGCGACTGGGCCCAGCAACTGCACTCCCCTCCGATCCTTCCCCCCTCTGGGGGGAAGGCCGCGGACCAACTGCAGCCCTCCTGGGTTGCTGGACGCCACTGGTCCCAGCAGCTACACTCCCCTCCGACACTTCCTCCAGGCTCTCCTCCAGGGAAGACGTGTCCACTACTTCGGCATCTGCAGCCGCACCTGACTGCTGCCCTGATGGTCCGCCTTCCTGTTCCTCCTCCTCCTCCTCCTCGGAGGGGCTGTCACTGGCAGCTTCAGGGAGCTCCTCGTCACCAGCTGAAAGCAGGAAGGCACAAGAGTAGCTTTAGAGTGAGGAGAGGGCGTCAGCGAGGGAGGCATGACTGGTGGCATTCAGCGCATTGGTCGGACAATGGCAAAGGAGGTAGATCGGATGCGCAAGTGCGACGAGAGAGGTCCAAAAGTTGATGTCCATACCATTGTGGCCCAGAAGAGGGTCGGCATCTCCACAGGCGACGGGCCCAATCACCCGGGGTCCCATGAGGCGACTCACGCGCTCCTCCAGGGGAGTGAGCTCCTGGATCTGGGGGCGGCCTCCCCCGGTCTGCTCCTGGTGCCTTCGGTTGTTGGCAAGTTTTGCCTGCAAGAGAAAGGACGGCCTGTAAGTACGGTGTGTAGCCCTGATGTGGTGTGCACTGCCTCCCATGGTGGAATAGCTTGGCCAGTGTGTAGCCCTGATGTGGTGTGCGCTGCCTCCCATGGTGGAATAGCTTGGCCAGTGTGTAGCCCTGATGTGGTGTGCGCTGCCTCCCATGGTGGAATAGCTTGGCCAGTGTGTAGCCCTGATGTGGTGTGCACTGCCTCCCATGGTGTAAAGTGCAGAATGTGCAATTGATGTTCATGACTGTCCCATAGCTGCTGGCTGAGGGCTGGCCATTAGGGCTTTCAGGTCCCTTTGCCCATCATGTCAGGTGTACATGCAAGGATGAGGAGGAGACTGGAAAGGGTACTCACCCTGACAATCCTGGTCAGGTCATTAAACTTCTTCCGGCATTGGACATTGTCCCTGGGGGCATCGCTGGTGGCCGACACCCAGCGGGCGACCTCCCTCCAGGCTTTCCTATAGACGCTGGTGGGAGGCTTCCTGCCAGTGTCCGGGAACAAGATGTGCTGTCTCTTCTCCAAGGCCGTCACCATCACCTTCAAGTCATGGGCTGAGAAGCGCAGGGCACGCTCACGGGCCTTCTGTACCGTTGCCATGGCTCCTTCTGATCACCAGCAGTGTTCAGGCCTAGCTGGAAGGCTGCAGTGTGCAGGCCGTTGCAGCAGACCAAGTCGACCCTTCCCCCTTTAAGAGCTGGCCGGCGCCACGGTGTCTGCTGTCAATCAAGAAATGACCGCACCTGCGCTGCACCCGGCCTCGGCGCTATCCCTCAGCACCGCCGGCTTAGCGCCTAAAGATAGGCGTGCATCGCCAGTTTTAGCACTCAAGCAACCTCTTAGGGCGAAGCTACTGAATATCGGTGAAGTGCCATCGACTTTGCGCCGGGCGCAAACTTTAGCGCCCACCCGACTTTACCGCCCCAAAAGTGGCTATACTGAATTTCTAGGCCTCTGTCCCTTCCTGTCACACTTTGGATATTATTTCCCCCATCTCTATTGTTTTCTCAATTCTCACTGACTTTTTAAATTCCCGCTCATCTGAATCCTCCCCCCGACTATTTAGTTTAAAGCCCTCTCTACAGCCCTAGTTATTCTGGCAAGGACTTTAGAAAAGCAAGAATTTGGCCCCATGCTGGGTCAATGGAACAGCGTGTCAAGCTTTAGCCAGCTCCAAATGACGTCTCCTTGACTTGTATGAATAACTCACCTCTACGGAACGTACATCTGCCAATTGGACATTCTAATTCCATGTAGTTTCGCTAGTTGCATGACAATGTAACTATCATTCTTTTAATTACTATTCAATTTAAAATAAGGCAAAACATTGTCCTGGGATGATTTAAAGGAATTTTCATGTAGCACATGATTGGGCTCTTCTGAATCTCGAGAAATTAATGAACAATTGTAATCTTATTTGAAACATTGACCAACCTCTGCTCTTGAGGCTCGAGCTCATTTTTTGATCAAGAGCGGAGGATGGGGTGTTTGGAATAGGCCAAACAACCGATTCCGAAAAATACACTGTCTTATGAAAGAATTCCGGCCTTATTAAAACATGACGAACTGGGTTTGGAAATTTAGAAACCGAACTATGAAATAGTTATGAAAGCATTCTGGCTATTGAGATAAGACAGTTGTTGACACGGAATAAATAACGTTATTGAAACAGAAGGTGCATGGCTCCGACAGGCTGAGCTTTGAGAACAAAAACAATGGTTCACCATGGATAAGGTGTTCTAATTTAAACTTCAAAAAGATGGCACATAAGATAAGGAACATTTCCCCTCGTAAAGATGACGTAAAATAAGGAACACCTGCCCTTCACACTGCAGATCCGATATAAGGCAGGGTGTATAATGATCCGATATCAGGCAGGGTGTATAATGATCCGATATCAGGCAGGGTGTATAATGATCAGATATCAGGCAGGGTGTATAATGATCCGATATCAGGCAGGGTGTATAATGATCCGATATCAGGCAGGGTATATAATGATCCGATATCAGGCAGGGTGTATAATGATCCAATATCAGGCAGGGTGTATAATGATCCGATATCAGGCAGGGTGGATAATGATCCGATATCAGGCAGGGTGTATAATGATCAGATATCAGGCAGGGTGTATAATGATCCAATATCAGGCAGGGTGTATAATGATCCAATATCAGGCAGGGTGTATAATGATCCGATATCAGGCAGGGTGTATAATGATCAGATATCAGGCAGGGTGTATAATGATCCAATATCAGGCAGGGTGTATAATGATCCGATATCAGGCAGGGTGTATAATGATCCGATATCAGGCAGGGTGTATAATAATCCGATATCAGGCAGGGTGTATAATGATCCGATATCAGGCAGGGTGTATAATGATCCGATATCAGGCAGGGTGTAAAATGATCCAATATCAGGCAGGGTGTATAATGATCAGATATCAGGCAGGGTGTATAATGATCCGATATCAGGCAGGGTGTACAATGATCCAATATCAGGCAGGGTGTATAATGATCCGATATCAGGCAGGGTGTATAATGATCCGATATCAGGCAGGGTGTATAATGATCCAATATCAGGCAGGGTGTATAATGATCCGATATCAGGCAGGGTGTATAATGATCGGATATCAGGCAGGGTGTATAATGATCCGATATCAGGCAGGGTGTATAATGATCCAATATCAGGCAGGGTGTATAATGATCCAATATCAGGCAGGGTGTATAATGATCCGATATCAGGCAGGGCGTATAATGATCCGATATCAGGCAGGGTGTATAATGATCCAATATCAGGCAGGGTGTATAATGATCCGATATCAGGCAGGGTGTATAATGATCCAATATCAGGCAGGGTGTATAATGATCCGATATCAGGCAGGGTGTATAATGATCAGATATCAGGCAGGGTGTATAATGATCCGATATCAGGCAGGGTGTATAATGATCCGATATCAGGCAGGGTGTATAATGATCCGATATCAGGCAGGGTGTATAATGATCCAATATCAGGCAGGGTGTATAATGATCCAATATCAGGCAGGGTGTATAATGATCCGATATAAGGCAGCGTGTATAATGATCCAATATCAGGCAGGGTTTATAAAGATCCGATATCAGGCAGGGTGTATAATGATCCGATATCAGGCAGGGTGTATAATGATCCGATATGAGGCAGGGTGTATAATGATCCGATATCAGGCAGGGTGTATAATGCTCCGATATCAGGCAGGGTGTATAATGATCCAATATCAGGCAGGGTGTATAATGATCAGATATCAGGCAGGGTGTATAATGATCAGATATCAGGCAGGGTGTATAATGATCCGATATCAGGCAGGGTGTATAATGATCAGATATTAGGCAGGGTGTATAATGATCCGATATAAGGCAGGGTGTATAATGATCCAATGTCAGGCAGGGTGTATAATGATCCAATATCAGGCAGGGTGTATAATGATCCAATATAAGGCAGGGTGTATAATGATCCAATATCAGGCAGGGTGTATAATGATCCGATATCAGGCAGGGTGTATAATGATCCGATATCAGGCAGGGTGTATAATGATCCAATATCAGGCAGGTTGTATAATGATCCGATATAAGGCAGGGTGTATAATGATCCAATATCAGGCAGGGTGTATAATGATCCGATATCAGGCAGGGTGTATAATGATCCGATATCAGGCAGGTTGTATAATGATCCGATATAAGGCAGGGTGTATAATGATCCGATATCAGGCAGGGTGTATAATGATCCGATATCAGGCAGGTTGTATAATGATCCAATATCAGGCAGGTTGTATAATGATCCGATATAAGGCAGGGTGTATAATGATCCAATATCAGGCAGGGTGTATAATGATCCTATATCAGGCAGCGTGTATAATGATCAGATATCAGGCAGGGTGTATAATGATCCAATATCAGGCAGGGTGTATAATGATCCAATATCAGGCAGGGTGTATAATGATCCGATATAAGGCAGGGTGTATAATGATCCGATATCAGGCAGGGTGTATAAAGATCCGATATCAGGCAGGGTGTATAATGATCCGATATCAGGCAGGGTGTATAATGATCCGATATCAGGCAGGGTGTATAATGATCCGATATCAGGCAGGGTGTAAAATGATCCAATATCAGGCAGGGTGTATAATGATCAGATATCAGGCAGGGTGTATAATGATCCGAAATCAGGCAGGGTGTATAATGATCCGATATCAGGCAGGGTGTATAATGATCGGATATCAGGCAGGGTGTATAATGGTCCGATATCAGGCAGGGTGTATAATGATCCAATATCAGGCAGGGTGTATAATGATCCAATATCAGGCAGGGTGTATAATGATCCGATATCAGGCAGGGCGTATAATGATCCGATATCAGGCAGGGTGTATAATGATCCAATATCAGGCAGGGTGTATAATGATCCGATATCAGGCAGGGTGTATAATGATCCGATATCAGACAGGGTGTATAATGATCCGATATCAGGCAGGGTGTATAATGATCAGATATCAGGCAGGGTGTATAATGATCCGATATCAGGCAGGGTGTATAATGATCCAATATCAGGCAGGGTGTATAATGATCCAATATCAGGCAGGGTGTATAATGATCAGATATCAGGCAGTGTGTATAATGATCAGATATCAGGAAAGGGTGTATAATGATCCAATATCAGGCAGGGTGTATAATGATCCAATATCAGGCAGGGTGTATAATGATCCGATATAAGGCAGCGTGTATAATGATCCAATATCAGGCAGGGTTTATAATGATCCGATATCAGGCAGGGTGTATAATGATCCGATATCAGGCAGGGTGTATAATGATCCGATATAAGGCAGGGTGTATAATGATCCAATGTCAGGCAGGGTGTATAATGATCCAATATCAGGCAGGGTGTATAATGATCCAATATCAGGCAGGGTGTATAATGATCCAATGTCAGGCAGGGTGTATAATGATCCGATATCAGGCAGGTTGTATAATGATCCGATATAAGGCAGGGTGTATAATGATCCGATATCAGGCAGAGTGTATAATGATCCGATATCAGGCAGGTTGTATAATGATCCAATATCAGGCAGGTTGTATAATGATCCGATATAAGGCAGGGTGTATAATGATCCAATATCAGGCAGGGTGTATAATGATCCGATATCAGGCAGGGTGTATAATGATCCGATATCAGGCAGGGTGTATAATGATCCAATATCAGGCAGGGTGTATAATGATCCAATATCAGGCAGGGTGTATAATGATCCGATATCAGGCAGGGTGTATAATGATCCAATATCAGGCAGGGTGTATAATGATCCGATATCAGGCAGGGTGTATAATGATCAGATATCAGGCAGGGTGTATAATGATCCGATATCAGGCAGGGTGTATAATGATCCAATATCAGGCAGGGTGTATAATGATCCAATATCAGGCATGGTGTATAATGATCAGATATCAGGCAGTGTGTATAATGATCAGATATCAGGCAGGGTGTATAATGATCCAATATCAGGCAGGGTGTATAATGATCCAATATCAGGCAGGGTGTATAATGATCCGATATAAGGCAGCGTGTATAATGATCCAATATCAGGCAGGATTTATAATGATCCGATATCAGGCAGGGTGTATAATGATCCGATATCAGGCAGGGTGTATAATGATCCGATATGAGGCAGGGTGTATAATGGTCCGATATCAGGCAGGGTGTATAATGCTCCGATATCAGGCAGGGTGTATCATGATCCAATATCAGGCAGGGTGTATAATGATCAGATATCAGGCAGGGTGTATAATGATCAGATATCAGGCAGGGTGTATAATGATCCGATATAAGGCAGGGTGTATAATGATCCAATGTCAGGCAGGGTGTATAATGATCCAATATCAGGCAGGGTGTATAATGATCCAATATCAGGCAGGGTGTATAATGATCCAATGTCAGGCAGGGTGTATAATGATCCGATATCAGGCAGGTTGTATAATGATCCGATATAAGGCAGGGTGTATAATGATCCGATATCAGGCAGAGTGTATAATGATCCGATATCAGGCAGGTTGTATAATGATCCAATATCAGGCAGGTTGTATAATGATCCGATATAAGGCAGGGTGTATAATGATCCAATATCAGGCAGGGTGTATAATGATCCGATATCAGGCAGGGTGTATAATGATCCGATATCAGGCAGGGTGTATAATGATCCAATATCAGGCAGGTTGTATAATGATCCGATATAAGGCAGGGTGTATAATGATCCAATATCAGGCAGGGTGTATAATGATCTGATATTAGGCAGGATGTATAATGATCCGATATCAGGCAGGGTGTATAATGATCTCATATCAGGCAGGGTGTATAATGATCTGATATCAGGCAGGGTATATAATGATCTGATATCAGGCAGGATGTATAATGATCCAATATCAGGCAGGGTGTATAATGATCTGATATCAGGCAGGGTGTGTAATGATCTGATATCAGGCAGGATGTATAATGATCCAATATCAGGCAGGGTGTAATATGACCTGATATCAGGCAGGGTGTATAATGATCAGATATCAGGCAGGATGTATAATGATCTGATATCAGGCAGGGTGTATAATGATCTGATATCAGGCAGGGTGTAAAATGATCTGATATCAGGCAGGGTGTATAATGATCAGATATCAGGCAGGATGTATAATGATCTGATATCAGGCAGGGTGTATAATGATCTGATATCAGGCAGGGTGTATAATGATCTGATATCAGGCAGGATGTATAATGATCCAATATCAGGCAGTGTGTAATATGACCTGATATCAGGCAGGGTGTATAATGATCAGATATCAGGCAGTGTGTAATATGACCTGATATCAGGCAGGGTGTATAATGATCAGATATCAGGCAGGATGTATAATGATCTGATATCAGGCAGGGTGTATAATGATCTGATATCAGGCAGGGTGTAAAATGATCTGATATCAGGCAGGGTGTATAATGATCTGATATCAGGCAGGGTGTATAATGATCTGATATCAGGCAGGGTGTAAAATGATCTGATATCAGGCAGGGTGTATAATGATCAGATATCAGGCAGGATGTATAATGATCTGATATCAGGCAGGGTGTATAATGATCTGATATCAGGCAGGATGTATAATGATCCAATATCAGGCAGTGTGTAATATGACCTGATATCAGGCAGGGTGTATAATGATCAGATATCAGGCAGGATGTATAATGATCTGATATCAGGCAGGGTGTATAATGATCTGATATCAGGCAGGGTGTATAATGATCTGATATCAGGCAGGATGTATAATGATCCAATATCAGGCAGTGTGTAATATGACCTGATATCAGGCAGGGTGTATAATGATCAGATATCAGGCAGGGTGTAAAATGATCTGATATCAGGCAGGGTGTATAATGATCTGATATCAGGCAGGGTGTATAATGATCTGATATCAGGCAGGGTGTAAAATGATCTGATATCAGGCAGGGTGTATAATGATCAGATATCAGGCAGGATGTATAATGATCTGATATCAGGCAGGGTGAAAAATGATCTGATATCAGGCAGGGTGTATAATGATCCGATATCAGGCACGGTGTATAATGATCCGATATCAGGCAGGGTGTAAAATGATCTGATATCAGGCAGGGTGTTTAATGATCCGATATCAGGCACGGTGTATAATGATCCGATATCAGGCTGGGTGTATAATGATCCGATATCAGGCAGGACATATAATGATCCAATATCAGGCAGGGTGTATAATGATCCGATATCGGGCAGGGTGTATAATGATCTGATATCAGGCACGGTGTTTAATGATCCGATATCTGGCAGGGTGTATAATGATCCGATATCAGGCAGGGTGTATAATGATCCGATATCAGGCAGGGTGTATAATGATCTGATATCAGGCACGGTGTTTAATGGTCCGATATCTGGCAGGGTGTATAATGATCCGATATCAGGCAGGGTGTATAATGATCCAATATCAGGCAGGGTGTATAATGATCCAATATGAGGCAGGGTGTATAATGATCCGATATCAGGCAGGGTGTATAATGATCCGATATCGGGCAGGGTGTTTTATGATCCAATATCAGGCAGGGTGTATAATGATCCAATATCAGGCAGGGTGTATAATGATCCGATATCAGGCAGGGTGTATAATGATCTGATATCAGGCAGGGTGTATAATGATCCGATATCAGGCAGGGTGTATAATGATCCGATATCAGGCACGGTGTATAATGATCCGATATCAGGCAGGGCGTATAATGATCCGATATCAGGCATGGTGTATAATGAGAATACGGAGTGCAGATTGGAACAGAGTGTTAAGTTGTGAGTTTGGTGAGTGAGTGAGTGAATCTTAAAGGTTAATCTCTTATTTTTATAAATTCTAGTCTTGTGTGCTTGCAATTATCATTTAAATTTCTGTTTCAATTTTTAAGTTTCTTCCAGGCTTTGGCAGGGCTAAGCAAGCTCTGTGCTGGAGAGCAGGTGAGAGTAATTAATTAATTAAGTGGTCTAATCTGGTTCTGTAACTGCCAGAGAGCGCACCTATTTAAATCTCAGCAGTATAAATAAGGGAGCCTAGCATGCAGTTTGTCACGCAGTGCAGATTGGAATAGAGTGTTAGGCTATGAGTTTGGTGACTGAGGGAGTTGTTCCTTTCTTTTTCAGCTTCCAGGCGAGCAGGAGCTAAAAAGCTGCACAAGAAGGGACAAGGAACCAGCGGTGAGTATTTCTACAGCATTTCTACATTCCTGTCATAAAAGTAAGGTCTCTAGTTTAGAGTAATGTAGTGTTTAAAGGGAAGTAAGATCCCTAGTGTATTTAATATTCTTTAATTTAAAGGGAGTAAATTAAAGGTAGGACATGGCAGGGCAGCTTGGCAGCGTGGAGTGCTCCTCCTGTGCTATGTTGGAAGTCAGGGACTTTTTAGGTGTCCAGGGCAAACACATGTGCAGGAAGTGTCTCCAGCTGCAGCTACTCGAAATCTGCGTTCTGGAGCTGCGGCTGGAGTCACTGTGGAGCATCTGCGAAGCTGAGATCTTCGTTGATAGTACGTTTAACAAGGTGGTCACACTGCAGGTAAAGACTGCACAGGCAGACAGGAAATGGGTGACCGTCAGACAGAGTAAAAGAACTAAAGAAGGCAGAGCAGGTGTCCCCTGGGTCCATCTCCCTCTCCGACAGATTTTCCATTTGGATACTGATGGGGGAGATGGTTTCTCAGGGGAATGCAGCAAGAGCGAAGTCCGTGGCACCACGAGTGGCTTAGCTGCACAGGAGGGGAGGAAAAAGAGTGGGAGAGCAATAGTGATAGGGGATTCTATTGTAAGGGGAACAGATAGATATTTCTGTGGCCACAGACATGACTCTAGGATGGTTTGTTGCCTCCCTGGTGCCAGGGTCAAGAATGTCACTGAACGGCTGCAGGGCATTCTGAAGGGGGAGGGCAAACAGTCAGAGGTCATGGTTCACATGGTACCAACGACATGGGTAGAAAGAGGGATGAGGTCCTGCAACAAGAATTTAGGGAGCTAGGTAGCAGATTAAAAAGCAGGACCTCAAAGAATGTAATCTCTAGATTACTCCCGGTGCCACGTGCTAGTGAGTATAGGAATAGGAGAATAGAGCAGATGAATGCGTGGCTAAAGATTTGGTGCAGGAGGGAGGACTTTAGTTTCCTGGATCAGTGGGTCTGCTTCTGGAGAAGGTGGGACCTGTACAAGTCGGACATGTTGCACCTGAACCAGAACCAGACCAACATCCTTGTGGGGAGGTTTGCTAGTACTGTTGGGGGGAGGCGGGGTTTAAGCTAACTTGGCAGGGGGATATGGAGTGGAGCTTTAGTAGGGGGTGATGCACAGCTAAATATAGAGGAAAAAACAAGTCAGCCTGGATGGTAGAGCAAATATGTAACAGCACAAGGGAGCATAGCAAGGCTGGATGGCATTTATTTTAATGCAAAGTCTTGCGAGTAAGGCAGATGAATTGAAGGTGTTGATGAACACATGGGAGTATGATATTGTTGCTATCACAGAGGCATAGTGGAGGGAGGGGCAGGACTGGCAGCTCAATATTCCGGGGTATAGAATCTTCAGGCGAGACAGAGGGGGGTGTAAAAGAGGAGGGGGTGTCGCAATTTTAATCAAGGAGTCAATTAGTGCTGTAAGGAGGGATGATATCTTAGCAGGTTCCTCTAATGAGGCCATATGGGTAGAACTTAAAAACAGAAAGGGGGCAAGCACTTTGCTGTGAGTGTACTATAGGCCCCCAAACAGTCAAGGGGAGATAGAGGAACAGATATGTAGGCAAATCTCAGAACTGTAGAAATAATAGGGTAATAATAGTAGGGGATTTCAACTTCCCCAATATTAACTGGGATAGTCAGAGTGTGAAAGGTTTAGAGGGTGCAGAATTCTTAAAGTGCATCCAGGAGAGCTTTTTGAGCCAGTATGTAGAAAGTCCTACAAGAGAGGGGGTGGTACTGGACATAATTCTAGGGAATGTAGCTGGGCAAGTAGTAGAAGTGTCAGTAGGAGAGCATTTTGGTGATGGTGGCCATAATTTGGTGAGAATTAAGGTAGTCATGGAAAAGGACAAAGCTGGACCAGAAATAAAGGTTCTAAATTGGGGGAAGGCCGATTTTAATATGATAAGGCAGGATCTGGCCAAAGTGGACTGGGATCAGCTACTTGTAGGAAAATCCACATCAAAGCAGTGGGAGTCTTTCCGAAAGGCAATATGTTCCCGTAAAGTTCAAGGGTGGGACCAACAAGCCCAGGGAACTCTGGATGTTAAGGGATATATGAGAATGGATTAGGGAAAAAAGGGAAGCTTTTGGCAGATACAAAGGACTAAAAACAGTGGAAGCCCTAGGAGGAGTATAGAAAGTGCAAGGGGGTAATTAAAAAAGAAATTAGGAGAGCAAAGAGGGGGCATGAAAAAACACTGGCGGGCAAAATAATGGAAAACCCCAAGGTGTTTTATAAGTATATTAAGGGCAAGAGGATAACTAGGGAAAGAGTAGGGCCCATTAAGGACCAAAGTGGCAATCTGTGTGTAGAGCCAGAAGATGTAGGTGAGGTTTTAAATGAATATTTTGCATCTGTGTTTACTATGGAGAAGGACGATGTAGGCATAGAAATCAGGCAGGGGGATTGTGATATAATTGAACAAATTAGTATTGAGAGGTAGGAGGTACTAGCGGTTTAACGGGCTCAAAAGTGGATAAATACCCAGGCCCAGGCGAGATGTATCCCAGGTTGCTGTGTGAGGCAAGGGAGGAGATTGCAGGGGCTCTGACACAAATTTTCAGAACCTCTCTGGCCACAGGGGAAGTGCCAGAGGACTGGCGAACAGCTGACATAGTAGCATTATTCAAGAAGAGCAGTAGGGATAAACCATGGAATTACAGGCCAGTGAGTCTAACATCAGTGGTAGGGAAATTATTGGAAAAAATTCTGAGGGACAGAATTAGTCTCCACTTGGAGAGGCAAGGATTAATCAAGGATAGTCAGCATGGCTTAGTCAGGGGGAGATCATATCTGACCAATTTGATTGAATTTTTCGAGGGGGTGACTAGGTGTGTGGATGAGGGAATCAGCCCGAGCGGCGACCGCAGTCCAGGGCCAGAGAGGCGGCTGGGAATCAGCCCGAGCGGCGACCGCAGTCCAGGGCCAGAGAGGCGGCTGGGAATCAGCCCGAGCGGCGACCGCAGTCCAGGGCCAGAGAGGTGGCTGGGAATCAGCCCGAGCGGCGACCGCAGTCCAGGGCCAGAGAGGCGGCTGGGAATCAGCCCGAGCGGCGACCACAGTCCAGGGCCAGAGAGGCGGCTGGGAATCAGCCCGAGCGGCGACCGCAGTCCAGGGCCAGAGAGGCGGCTGGGAATCAGCCCGAGCGGCGACCGCAGTCCAGGGCCAGAGAGACAAAAGAGACACAGCCCGAAGGCACTGGCTCCCAGAAGCAAGATCGAGAACGGGGCACGGCCGAGGGGACTCGAGCCGCAATCCAGCAACCAAACGGGAACGAGAAAACCAAGACTGTGTACAGGGCCCAGGGAGGGAGACTGAAGCCAGGGAAAGGTCCGAGGAGCCAGGCCGAGACAGAGGCCCAGAGACCTCTGAGGGGGAGGGGAACAGCCCGCAGGCACCGGGAAACAGCGGCTCACAGACTCAGACCTGGGAAGGGTGAGCCGAGGCCCAGGGACCACGGGGTCGGAGAGGGTGACCGGGAAAGGTCGTGAACAGGGAGAGGGAAGCACCAAACCCGGGGCCCCAGAAAAGCTTATTCTAAGATCAACAATACTTTACCAAAAATGAGCGAATCAGAAGAGCCACAACAGCCCCCGAGGGACACTGAGAGCAACCGCTTCCAGATTCCCCCCAACACCGCAAAAAATGCTATAAAAGCGATCAAGCATGCGCAGATGAGAGAAAAACCAGAAACTCTTTTTGCTGACTGGTACAACACCGGGACAAAAAGTAACCTCATTTTCTACTCCGATCAGCCAGCGGCTTGGATCACAGCAATAAAATCACACTATACCAGTGTTAAGCTAGAAAAAACCGCAAATGGGTCCAAAATGAAAATTAACACACCAGGAGACAGGGCAACCACGACTGTCAACGTGTACAATACCGGAACAATATTAGTGCAAGGCAAACTCGACAACTTTGTAACGGCCTTCAGGACACAAAGGAATAACTAAGAGGGGAAGGAACAGCCCCAGAGTGGCTAACAGGGAAAAAGCGACCCGCACTCCCCCCAACATCGACAACTTACCAGGAGGAAATCAGCCTGGTCAGGAGGTGAACGAGCCACACAGTTCAAACCAGACACTAACCCCGGGGACCCACAGCCACATGATACAACTGACAAACCCCAGCATAACTACCAGGGAGGGAGCCACACATAGTCCCCCTACCAATTCCAGCTCACCAAGAGAAGAGCAGCATAGCCAGGAAGTGAGTGAGCTTTCCAGGGCCGACCAGACACATACCCCGGGATCACACAGCCAGATACAACTAAAAGATAAATTTAATCAATTAGAGGTAGAGATGGTTAAACTTAGAGAGGAGTTCCTTAAAATGATTCACGAACAAAAGCAAGAGAGGGAGAGACACAAGAGAGAGCTGAATCTACTTGAGAACCAGGTGAATCTACTTGGGAATCGGGTGAAAGAGCTGCAGGAAAAAGAAGAGAGCCAGAGAGGAGAGATAACACCATTAGACCAGCAACCAGAGGCTAGAGATAAGACAAGACAGAGCCGGACAGAACGGCTGCACTCCCACATGGAACAAAAGCAGCAGACACACAATACAAGGGGTGCCACACAGACCGACCAGCATACTGAATCTCAATCTTCCCCCACCACCGTGGAACCACAAGCGAGCCGCTCACAAGAGGAACGCACACACCAGACACCCCAGCCCAACACACACACTGAGTCCAGGCGAAAGCCACCAGACAGTAAACACAAACAAGGCTGACATCGTAATACTCATAGACTCAAATGGGAAATTTCTATGGGAGAAAAAGCTCTTCCCTAGAAGTAAAGTAGAAAAGATCTGGTGTCCAACAACAGACAGAGCCATGGGATGGCTGACCAAAGCCCGATTAGGCTCCCCCCAACACATAATAATACACACGGGCACAAATGACCTAAAGGCCCAACAGAAAGAGGTAGCAACATCGCCCAGAGCAGTGATTAGGAAGGCAAGCAGTACATTTCCAAACACTAGAATCACTGTTTCCACAATATTGCCGAGAACAGACTTCAACAACAACACAATTCATGAGATAAATGCCAGCATAGCAAGAGACTGCGAATCAAAACACAACGTGCACCTGGCCCAACACCCCACCCTCGATGAGGAATGTCTTTACGACCACGTCCACATCCAAAGGAAAAGAATATCGATCTTTGCTAAAGCCCTGAAGGACGTCGCTTTTAACCGGGTCCATACCCAGACTCCAAGAGGACCCCACCCCCCCTGACCACCAGAGATCAGCGGGGTACATATCAGGACCACTACAAAGACCACCACCACACCAACCGAGACCAGAGAGGATCCCCATGCAAAACAACAATATCAGACCTGCACCACTCCTGTCCCACAGGGGAACAGGACCGCTCCCAGCCAGACAGAGGGAGAGATGCACAGGACGTACGCAATACCTCAGACAGAGACAATCCATTAAGAGACAATAAGCAGATGTGCAGCAGCATCTACTTCCGCCTTATGGATCAAGGACTAATTAATAGAAAGAACTGTAACCAAATAGTATTAACTTTTATAGACAACCGAGATGATCTTTTTTTCCCACACTTAGACACGGCAAACACGTACCACTCTTTAACCTATCATAGTAAAAGATCAAACTTAACATGAAATCCTTATATATTTCGACCTGGAATATCCAAGGTCTACGCTCTTCGGTGCTAGACGTGAAGAGTAGGACCCCAGAGTTCATAGATGAAACTAAAGATCTAGATATTATCATTTTACAGGAAACTTGGTATAAAGGAAAAGGACACACTGGCTGTCCCCAAGGGTACACCGAGCTGGTGGTCCCCTCCAATAAATTACCAAGTGTAACCCAAGGCAGAGACTCCGGAGGCATACTGATCTGGTTTAAAACAGAACTTAAGAATTACATCAAATTTATAAAAAAGGGCGAAAACCACATGTGGCTCAAAATTGAGAGGGAGATTATCTCAAACACCCAAGATGTTTACATTTGCGCACTTTATATCCCTCCAATGGATTCCCCGTACTTTAAAGAGGACACCTTCTCCAACATAGAGGGGGAAATTATCCAATACCAGGCCCAGGGGAACGTGTTGATCTGTGGGGACCTCAATTCAAGAACGGGCGAAGAACCAGACTTCACCAATAATCAGGGAAACAATTACGTATTCGGGAATAACCACTTTGACATCCCTTCCCTTCCATACAGGCATAACTGCGACAAGCAGACAAATACCAACGGAAAACAGCTACTACAGCTCTGTCGAAACCTGGGTCTGTACATTGTCAATGGTAGGTTCATAGGAGACCTCCTCGGAAGATCGACCTATTGCTCACCTCTTGGCTGCAGCACAGTAGACTATATGATTACAGATTTGGACCCATCCTCTTTCAGAGCATTCACAGTCAAACCACAAACAACACTGTCAGATCACAATCAAATTACTATGTATCTCAAAAAGACAGAAACAAACAACATAGAAACACAACCCAGTAAACTGTACAACACCAAAAAATCGTACAGATGGGCCAAAAACAACACGGAAAAATATCAGAAAACAATTAGCAATGCATCAACTCAAGCTCTCTTGGACACCTTTCTGGATAACATATACACTCACAATAAAGAAGGCGTAAACCGGGCAGTAAATAACCTAAACAATATTTTTGATAATTTGGCAACAAGTGCAAACTTGAAAGCCCGCAAGAACAAACCTAAAACAAAAAACTATGAAAAATGGTTTGACCCAGATTGCCATAACATGAGGAAAAAACTTAGAAAAATATCAAACCAAAAACACAGACATCCGGAAAACGAGGAATTACGCCTTACTTATTGTCAGACACTAACACAATACAGAAACACACTCAGAACCAAAAAAGAGCAATATATTAAGAATACACTCAGCTCCATGGAGGAATCCATTGATTCCAATTGTTTCTGGGACAACTTGAATACACTACACAAAAAACAACATGACGAATTGGCCATTCAAAATGGGGACACATGGGTAAACCACTTTGAAAAATTATACCAGAAAAACACACTAAGGCCAGAGCAACACCAAATATGCAAAAAACTGGAAAAGCTAGAAATGGCCATAAAAGATAACCAAAACCCGCTAAACTCCATAATAACAGAAAAATAACTTTTTGAAAAACTCAAGGACCTGCAACCAGGAAAAGCTTGCGGGACAGATGGCATACTAAACGAGATGATTAAACACATAGACGACAAAATGAAACTGGCTATCCTAAAACTCTTCAACTTGGTTCTGAGTGTCGGTTATTTCCCTGATATCTGGAACAAAGGACTCATAATGCCCATATACAAAAGTGGGGACAAAGTTGACCCAAACAACTATTGAGGCATCTGTGTAAACAGTAACCTGGGGAAGGTATTCTGTAGCATCATAAACAAAAGACTTATAAACTTCCTTGAGGAGCATAATGTCTTGAGTAAAAGCCAAATTGGATTCCTGCCAAACTATAGAACATCAGATCATATCTTCACCCTACAGACCCTAATTGACAAACACGTTCACAATAACAAAAGCAAAATCTACGCATGTTTTATAGATTTCCAGAAGGCTTTCGACTCCATCTGGCATGACGGTTTATTCCTGAAACTTATCGAAAGCGGGGTAGGGGGAAAAACATATGATGTAATTAAATCAATGTATACAAACAACAAATGTGCAGTTAAAATTGGAGACAAACAAACAAAATACTTCCCACAGGGGCAGGGGGTGACGCAGGGCTCGCCAATCTCACCGACACTCTTTAATATTTACATAAATGAATTGGCAAAACTACTTGAACAATCTACAGCATCCGGCCTCACCCTATATGAATCCAAGGTTAAATTCCTCCTCTATGCAGACGACCTGGTTCTGCTGTCACCAACTAAGGAGGGTCTACAGCAGAACCTGGACCTGCTGGAGTCGTACTGCCAGACTTGGGCCCTGACAATAAATCCCCAGAAAACCAAAGTCCTTGTGTTCCAGCAAAGATCCAAACATCAGGGACCCAAAATAAATTTCACACTAGGAACAACCAAAATTGAACAGACCACTAACTACACATACTTGGGCTTAAAAATCAGTTCTATGGGAAACTTCAAATTGGCTGTGAATGAACTGAAAGAGAAAGCAAGAAGGGCTTTCTATGCCATTAAAAAATTAATCCAAATAGAAATCCCAATTAGCATTTGGCTAAAAATTTTCAAATCAGTAATTGAACCAATTGCACTCTATGGCAGTGAGGTATGGGGACCGCTAACACAACAAGAATTTGCAAAATGGGACAAACACCCAATTGAGATCCTACATGCAGAATTCTGTAAAAGTATCCTCCGGACTCAAAGGAAAACAGTAAACAATGCATGCAGGGCGGAACTAGGCCAATATCCATTAATAATCACTATCCAAAAAAGAGCCACCAAATTTTGGAATCACCTACAAATGAGCAACCCCCAATGCTATCACTACGACGTCCTGAAATGCCAAGAGCTGACCATAAAGAAGAATACCCTCAGTCAACTAGTTCTGGGACTCAGTGAAGTAACTACTAACACTACTAACAATAACCAGCCCCAGGACAGTGACAGTGTAACACAAATAATTTGACCCAACACAATCGTCGCTAAGCAAAAGGAAAAATATCTGACATATTGGGCAGAAACAACAAAAACCCAAAGCAAACTCAATTGCTACCTGGCCCTAAACAGACAATACAACATAGCTGATTACCTGACCATGGTAAAGGATAACAAACTGAGAAGAACCTTGACAAGGTACAGACTTAGCGAACATAGCCTAGCGATCGAAAAAGGCAGACCAGGCTGCCAAGAGAGGACAGGATATGCTCTCACTGCAGTCAGGGAGTAGTGGAGACAGAGATGCACTTCCTCACAGCCTGTGGAAAATATCAGGGCATCAGGGAGAATTTCTACCAAAAATTCTCACACATATGCCCTGAATTCAGAAATCTGAATGACAACCAAAAACTCCCATACCTACTGGGGGAGGAGAGAAGCTGTATAACACTGGCGGCACACTATGTTACAGCTTGCCATGAACAGAGGGACAACCAGTAAACTAAGAAAAGAGCATATATAAACAATGCAAATGTATATTTATACACTCAGGGATATACCTGTTTATACACTGTATGAATAGAACTGCATTTATGTGTTCAACCATAAATGTATTTTGATGCTTTGGCAACATAAGATGTACCTTATCATGCCAATAAAGCGATTTGAATTGAATAGTGCAGTTGATGTAGTCTACATGGACTTCAGTAAGGCTTTTGACAAAGTCCCGCATGGGAGACTGGTCAAGAAGTTAAGAGCCCATGGGATCCAGGGCAACTTGGCACATTGGATCCAAAATTGGCTTAGTAGCAGGAGGCAGAGGGTGATGGTCGACGGTTGTTTTTGTGACTGGAATCTTGTGTCTAGCGGTGTACCGCAGGGATTGGTGCTGGGTCCTTTGCTGTTTGAAGTGTAAATTAATGATGTAGATATGAATGTTGAAGGTATGATCAGTAAGTTCGCAGATGACACGAAAATTGGTGGGGTGGTAAATAGCGAGGAGGGAAGCCTCAGGCTACAGGATGATATAGATGGGTTGGTTAGATGGGCAGAACAGAGGCAAATGGAAACAGAGGATCAGAGGGACCTTGGTGTGCATGTACTTAGATCCCTGAAGGCAGCAGGACAGGTAGATAAGGTGGTTAAAAAGGCATATGGGATACTTGCCTTCATTAGCCGAGGCATAGAATATAAGAGCAGGGAGGTTGTGATGGAGCTGTACAAAATGCTAGTTAGGCCACAGCTGGAATATTGTGTGCAGTTCTGGTCGCCACACTATAGGAAGGATGTGATTGCATTGGAGAGGGTGCTGAGGAGATTCACCAGGATGTTACCTGGGCTGGAGCGCTTCAGCTATGAAGAGAGACTGAACAGGCTGAGGTTGTTTTCCTTAGAGCAGAGAAGGCTGAGGTGGGGCCTGATTGAGGTGTACAAAATTATGAGGGGCATAGATAAGGTAGATAGAAAGGAACTTTTCCCCTTAGTAGAGGGGTCAATAACCAGGGGGCATAGTCTCAACGTAAGGGGCAGGAGGTTTAGAGGGGATTTGAGGAAAAACTTTTTCACTCAGAGGATGGTTGGAATCTGGAACTCACCGCCTGAAAGCGTGGTAGAAGCAGGAACTCTCACAACATTCAAGAAGCATTTAGATGAGCACTTGAAACGCCATAGCATACCAGGCTATGGACCAAGTGCTGGAAAATGGGATTAGGATAGACAGGGTTTGATGGCCACTGCGGACACGATGGGCCGAAGGTCCTCTTTCTGTGCTGTATGACTCTATGGGCTCAAATTTCATCGGGCCATTCAGGCGGGATTGGAGGCTTGTGGGGGGTTAAAATTGCAAAAACTGGTGGGTGGGCCCAACCCCGCCTCCATTCCGCCTCCAAGCAATTTTCATTAATTCGTGTCTAATGGTCCTGTCTCCGTCCCGCCTCCAAGAGGTGGGATAGTCCGTTAAGACCCTTAACAAGCACTAAATTACCTCTATAATGCCATTTGGATAGGCCTTTGTGATTTTAACCCTTTTCCCGCGTGAAGCACGCCTGTTCTGAAACACGACAGTGAAACCTGGCGGAAGCACAATTGGATTGCTGACTATCAGCTGAAGCTCAACCATTAAAGAGGAGATTTGATCAGCCATCATTTGCAGGTGACAGGGCTTTGTTGTCTCTGGTCTGGGGGAACTTTTAGAAGGCATAACCACAGCTGTGGAAGTTTGGAGCCTGACACCCATCTCCAGTGTGACCTCCTGGGAAACCCCTCTCGCCAGCTTGACTGAGCGCTTCCTCAACCAGAAGCATTGGAGGCATTTATTTCCTTCCCTTCTGGACATTAGATGTGGATGAAGACCAGCCGCAGCACCAGCAGAACCATGAACAACAGCAGCACCAACAGCAGCAGCACCAACAGGAGCGCCAAGCTGCTGCTCACCCACCTGAAGCTGCACAGGCCAGAAGGGGCCAGCGCATGGAAGCCCGTCGGTGCAGGAGATACCCGCCAAACAGAGTCTACAGACAGAGGGTCAGCTACCTCAACATATCTAGGCAGAAGTCCCAAAGGCGGCTCCGACTTTCGCGAGAGGTAGTGGGTGACATCTGCGCAATGCTGCAACAAGACCTGGAGCACAGAGGACCAGGTGGACAACCCTTACCAGTGGATGTCAAAGTCACCACCGCACTCCACTTTTTTGCCTCAGGCTCATTCCAGGGATCAGCAGCAGACATCAGCGGCATCTCCTAGGCGGCCGCGCACACGTGCACCACGCAGGTAACCGATGCCCTCTTTGCCATCGCGCACAATCACATCCATTTCACCAAGGATCAAGCAAGTGTCATGGCGCTTGCGGTTGGATTAGCTAATCTGGCAGGCTTTCCAAGGGTGCAGGGCGTCGTTGACGGCACACATGTGGCCCGTAAGGCACCCCATCGCAATCCAGGTATTTTTGTCAACCGCAAGGGCTTCCACTCCCTTAACGTTCAGTTGTTGTGTGACCACAAGAAGGAAATTTTGCATGTTTGTGCCAAGTACCCTGGCAGTTGCCATGACTCCTTCATACTGCGCCAGTCTAGTGTGCCTCCGCTATTCAATCCGCCACACCAGCTTAACGGATGGCTACTTGGAGACAAGGGCTATCCCCTGAAGATGTGGCTAATGACGCCGTTGAGGAGCCCATCCAACGAAGCTGAGAAGAGCTACAACTCCAGCTACATGTCCACCAGAGCCATAATCGAGCCAACTATCGGTTTGCTGGAGATGTGCTTCAGATGCCTGGATACATCAGGTGGAGCCCTGCAGTACTCAGCAGCCAGGGTCTCCAGAATCGTCGTGCTTTGCTGTGCACTTCACAACATGGCACAGCGTCGTGGCTTGCAGATTCCTGAGGACCAAGTGACTCCTCACACCTCCTCCTTCTCAGAGGAGGAGGAAGAGGAGAGCGAAAACGAATATCTTGCAAAGGCCGATCAACCAGTGGCAGCAGTACGCGAGAACATTGCTGCCTGGGATGCAAGGAACGCACCCCTCTTGGCCAGATTTGCTTAGCCTAGCCAATCAAGCACTTTTGCCTCGCAGCTTCTTACCTGAGCATCGACAATGGCCAAGAACCAGCGGATTCCTAGCAATTTGACCACCATACTGACAATTGCAAGTAATCCTAAGCCCTCAATGTGGAAGTCCCATTTGCGAAATGACACACGCCACAACTACAGCAGTAGTCATCAGATTTTTTATTCACAGTAATCATCTGATGGCTTTTTAACATAAAACATCAAATTTCACCCAAGTGACTACCCTTGTGACTATTTGTGCAGTATCTTTCTCTTACGCGTGCTCCTACATGGTGCTTCCCCTGTGGCTTCAGCAGATGTGGAGGCCTCTTGCTCACTTTCTTGCTGCTCCTGTCTCGACACCTTTGGTAGGCGTCCTCTGGGGTTGCGAACCTATGAGGGCTCGGCAAAAGTCTGCTGCTCCTGCGGCTGTGCAGGGGTTGAGACGCCGATCTCAGTTGGGTGTGGACTCTGGTGGGGCTCTGACCGAGGGCTCTGCAGTGGCATGGAAGTGTGAGCGCTTGGAGAGGAGCCCCCAATTCCTTGATGTCTGCCACCAACTTCCCTCTCATGGGTCAGGTCCCCCTCAGCGCTTGCAAGTGGCTTGAGAGCACCTTGCTGCACATCAGTGGGGCCACAGGGACCTGTATCTGCACTGGCAGTCTTAATCAGAAGGACTTCCATGAAGGTCTGGTTTCTCTGTTCAATAGATGACCATCGCTCCTCCAGAGATGTCATTCTATTCTGTTCTGGACCGATGGACATTATGTGACATTCTGGACATTTTTACATGCAATAGCACCCTCTGGTGGTGGTTATTGTGTTAACAGTTTGTATGCTGGAAAGGTCATCTGATCTTTCTTCCTGTGTGAGGTCATTTGACCTTCCTACCTTTCTTCCTGTTGACCCCAGGAAGCAGTTTTGCTAGGAAGAACCTGACTTGAGTAATGGAGAATCTGCCATGAGAGGTTCCATTTACAATCCAATGTAATCTGATTTCATATGTTAGGCCAAGCGCAATATCTGTGAGTATCTTTGTTCCTTAGCATAATAGCAATGTTGTCAGAGTAATATTTTGATAATGCTATGTTTATAAAAGGTTAATATTTGATAGTTATAGAAGTTAGTCCAAATGTTAGTTAGTTATATAATTAGTCTATTCTACTGTTGTAAATATGTTTATATCTTATGTAATATCGAATGTATAGTACTCAGTTTATGTACAAAACATACTTTGTCTTTGTTTACAGTTTCACAAATTTTTTCAAGTAAAAGCTTCAAAACAGCAACCGCTTCAGAAGAATTATTTTTGAATGAGTGTTTAACTTGCTGGATAACTAGATAGGAGCACGTCTAGCGAGACCAGTACATATTCAGTACACTCACCATGTTTTCTGCACTCTGGCGACTTATCACCTCCATGGAGGTTGCCATCCTTTCCATGGTGATGCGTTCATGCGCCAATGACTCCACAAAGGCTCCGCTCATGTTCACAATGGACTCCTCCATTCGCTCCACGCTTGTAGCGACCCTGGAGACAAAACCTGCCAGAGACTCCTGCATCTGTTCCTGGAGTTCCAGCACCGCTGATCTTATGGATGGACCCAGAGGCAGAGAGTCGACATGCAGCTGAGCTGAGCTGGCAGAGTCCTGCGCCCTCCGACGAGGACTCTCCACTGCTGTCCCTGTCTGCACAATCTGCTGATGCTCACTTGTGAGCTGTGATACACCAGGTGACAACACTACTCTATCTCACGATGTTCACTCCGAGGTGTGAGTTTCTGCGCTGGTGCTGGGTGCGGTGAATTCTGCTGACGCTGCACCCTCAGAGGTTGCAGCTTCCTCTGAGGAGTCTTGAGGCTCATGCTCTTCCTCCTGGGTAGTGGGGATGGGTGCTTGCGATGGTCCTGTGGGGGAGTAAAGGGAAGAGTCAGAGGTGAGGCCAAGGTTACATGCACATTGCATATTGCAGATGATCATAAGTCCATCTGTTAGTGCTTCAGAATCATGATCAGCGACTCATGCAATGTCACTGAGAGAGATGGAAAACTATTCTGTCACCAGCTTGCTGTGATGCACCTGTCTGTCCGACCCCACTTGGGAATCTTCCTCCACTCCCACGATCTCCAGGACCGCCTCCTCCCGGTTGGTGAGCTGGGCTACTGAGGGTGGCCCTCCTCCTGTCCTCGCTCTTTCCCTCTTATTGTGAGCTCTCTTTTCCTGCAATGAGGGAGACAAATGGAGTTTGAGTGGGAATGAAGGAGTGAATGTAGAGAATCCATAGCATAGATGCTTAGAAGGAGACAAAGATGGAGTGAGGTGGCAAGATCAAGGGCCCTCCCTGTGTGTTGTAAGTTGTAATTGCATCACAGTAATAGGGAGTGTGAGGGCTGCATAGTCAAATAGTTAGGTGAATGTGATCATAGAGAGAGAGGCAATGGGTAAGGGTGCACGGATGTCAGTGTCAAGTGGGATGTGCAGGAACAGATTGCTAAAGCTGAGTGCTGGTGAGGAGAGGCAATGGGGATCAGATTGAGGATGATGGGAAATTCACACTCACTTTTCCAGTGAGCAGATGGTCATGAAACCTCTTACTGCACTGAAGCCAGGTTTTGTGGGTTATTGACAAAGAGTTGACCTTCTCTGCCACCTGGATCCACACAGCGTTGGATTGCTGGGGAGGCTTCTTCCTCCCTGAAGAAGGGAAGAGCACCTCCTTATGTGCACTTGCTCCCCCTACTAAAGCCTGCAGGGCAATGTCATCAAAGCGAGGTGCAGACCGAGGTCTCTGGCTGGCCATTCTTCCTGCAGGTGCCTCTAACATGCAAGGGCAAAAGCTTGGCAGTCTGCAGAAGAAGCAAGGCTTGTTGCAGACCTTAAATGCAGCAGCAATGATGATGTCATCGGAAGTGACTTTCAGACTGGAAAAACTCATTGGCCATGGGATCCCACACGTTGGAACTCAATTGGCCAATTAAGTTAAAATGGCATCATTTTCCCACATGGATTTAGAATCGGGTGGCTAACACGAACTGCAGATTACACAACCCCAGCACACCCCAGAATCAAAATCCAGCCCTATAACTCTATGACCTGATATCAGGCAGGGTGTAAAATGATCCAATACCAGTCCGGGTGTAGAATGATCCGCTATCAGGCAGGGTGTGCAATGATCTGATATCAGGCAGGGTATATAATGATCCGATATCTGGCAGGGTGTATAATGATCCGATATCAGGTAGGGTGTATAATGATCTGATATCGGTCAGGTTGTATAATGATCCGATATCAGGCAGGGTGTATAATGATCTGATATCAGGCAGGGTGTATAATGATGCAAATGGGGAATTACAGACCGGTAAGCCTGACATCGGCAGTGGGGAAAATCCTAGAGTCCATTAGAAAAGATGTAATAGCAGAGCACTTGGAAAACAGTGACAGGATCGGACAAAGTCAACATGGATTCACAAAAGGTAAATCGTGCTTGACTAATCTACTGGAATTTTTTGAGGATGTAACTGGTAAAATAGATAAGGGAGAACCAGTGGATGTGGTGTATCTGGACTTTCAGAAGGCCTTCGATAAGGTCCCGCATAAGAGATTAGTGTGCAAAGTTAAAGCACATGGGATTGGGGGCAAGGTATTGACTTGGATAGAGAACTGGTTGGCGGACAGAAAGCAAAGAGTTGGAATAAACGGGTCTTTTTCCGAGTGGCAGGCAGTGACTAGTGGGGTGCCGCAGGGATTGGTCCTTGGAACCCAGCTATTCACAATATATATTAATGATCTAGACAAGGGAACTAGATGTAATATCTCCAAATTTGCAGACGACACAAAGCTGGGTGGGCGTGTGTGCTGTGAGGAGGATGTCGAGAAACTCCAGGATGATTTGGACATGTTGGGTGATTGGGCAGATACATGGCAGATGTAATATAACGTGGATAAATGTGAGGTTGCCCACTTTGGTGGCAAAAACAGGAAGGCAGATTATTATCTAAATGGCAATAGATTGGGAGAAGGGGAAGTGCAACGAGACCTGGGTGTCCTTGTGCACCAGTCGCTGAAGGTAAGCATGCAGGTGCAGCAGGTGGTTAAGAAGGCAAATGGTATGTTGGCCTTCGTAGCGAGAGGGTTTGAGTACAGGAACAAGGATGTCTTGTTGCAGTTGTACAGGGCATTGGTGAGACCACATTTTGAGCATTGTGTGCAGTTTTGGTCGCCTTATCTGAGGAAGGATGTTCTTGCCATGGAAGGAGTTCAGCGAAGATTCACCAGGCTGATAACTGGGATGGCAGGAATGACGTATGAGGAGAGATTGGGTCGATTGGGCTTGTACTCGTTGGAGTTTAGAAGAATGAGAGGTGATCTCATTGAAACTTATAAAATTCTGACAGGACTGGACAGACTAGATGCAGGAAGGATGTTCCCGATGGTCGGGGAGTCCAGAACCAGGGGACACAGTCTAAGGATAAAGGGTAGGCCATTTAGGACAGAAATGAGGAGGAATTTCTTCACCCAGAGAGTGGTGAACCTGTGGAACTCTCTACCACAGAAGGCGGTGGAGGCCAGTTCATTAAATATATTCAAGAAGGAGTTCTATATATTTCTTAAGGCTAAAGCGATCAAAGGTATTATGTCCGTGTGTAATTGAGACACGGACTGCAGGAGTTGGTTACAACAGGTCTTTACTGAGTGGAGACAAACTGGAACTATTATGCAAAAGTTACTACACAGGCTTATATACAGGGGTGGTCACTACTGGTACTGCAGTATACAGGGGCTGCAGAATATAGTTCCTTCTGCAAAGTACATACATTACAATTCCTCCCCTTTTAGCTAAACAGTACATAACATTCGATTAATAATTAAATAACATATTTACAATTACAGTTGCTAGATACATTAGCTGAAGTTAAGCAATTATAAGTTCAGTCTTTGAGGAGGCTTCCTGATTCTGTCTGGATAACGCCTCTTTGGGGTATCAGGTTCTTCTGGCAAAGTTGATTCGGGATCAACGTCGTTGTTTGGTTCGTCTGCTTCCAATATCACCGATTCTGAGGTAGATGCAATTGGTACTTCGGTTTCATCACCAGGTGTATCGGATCGTGGTGTGGAATTGACGTTTTCCAGTGACTCTAGAATCTGGTCAGCATGGCGTCTTACAATGCTCTCTCCAACATCCACGGTATACATTAGGGGTCCTTGCCGTGTGCAGATCGTTCCTGGCTGCCATTTCTCTGTGCGGTAGTCCCGGGTCAAAACTGGACCTGTCTTAAAACTCCTGGTCGGCCTTTCATTCATATTCTGAAACTGCCTGTTCTCCACATCTCTTCTGATGTTTGGCTTAACCAAATCCAAGCGGCATCGTAGTCTTCGATTGAAGAACATCATGGCTGGAGTTTGGTTGGTAACCGCATGTGTCGCATTCCGGTAGGCAAACAAGAAGTTATCCACCTTGTGTTGTAGGGGTATGTCTTAATTACACATTGCCTTGATAGCCTTCTTGAATGTTTGAACGAACCTCTCAGCCAATCCATTGGTGGCTGGATGATATGGGGCGGATGTGTAATGCTTAACACCATTGTTCTTTAAGAACTTCCTGAACTCTTCAGACACAAACTGTGGTCCATTGTCGGAGCAAATCTGTTCAGGCAGCCCATTTCTGGCGAATATGGTTTGTAAGACTGTGATAGTTTTTTCTGTGGTGGTTGAGGACATTTTTATTACCTCTGGCCACTTTGAATGTGCATCCACCGCAATTAAAAACATCGAGTCCATAAATGGACCAGCAAAATCAACGTGCACCCTTTGCCATGGAGATGAGGGCCACTCCCATGGATGTAGAGGGGCTTATGGTGGGGCGTTTTGGACCTTCTGGCATCCTGTACAGCTCTTGGTCATCTCTTTGATTTCTCTATCGATTCCCGGCCACCACACAAACGCTCTGGCTAAGTTCTTCATTTTTACCCCTCCCAGATGACCCTCATGAAGCTCATTGAGCACTCTATCCTTCAATTTGGGTGGAATTACTACTCTGGATCCACACATCAAGGTTCCTCGGCACACTGACAGCTGTTCTCTTTTCGGCGAGAATGCTGGCAACAGTGGTTCGCCATGTGCTGGCCATCCCTTCACCGTTAAATCATAGACCCAGGAGAGTGTCGGGTCATTTCGTGTTTCCTTTTCTATGTTTGCATTCGTCACAGGTAGACATTCGACTATGGTCAAGTGGAATATCTCCACAGGATCCACTGCAGGTGCTTCTTCCACCATCGGCAACGGTAGGCGCGACAATCCATCAGCATTCCCATGCTGTTTAGTTCCTTTGTACTCGATGTCATATTGGTGTGCCCCTAGGAAAAGGGACCACCTCTGTAGCCGTTGTGTTGTCATTATCGGGACGCCCTTCTGAGGGTTGAAAATGGAGACAAGAGGTTGATCATCAGTTAGTAGAGTAAATTTCTGACCGTGCAGGTAGTGATTGAACTTCTTCACCCCCACACCAGGCTGAGGGCCTCTCTGTCAATCTGGGCGTAGTTACGCTCGGCTGAAGTTAACGAGCGTGACGCAAAAGCTATTGGCCTCTCTGAACCATCAAGGAATTTATGTGACAGTACCGCTCCAATGCCGTAGGGAGACGCATCACACGCCAGTCTTATCGGTAGTGATGGGTTGTAGTGAGCCAATACTTCTCTTGAAGTGATTCAGTCCTTACTCTTCTGAAAGGCCCGCTTACATTCATCGCTCCATTTCCATGCTACTCCAGTTTGTAGCAGGGCGTTCAGTGGGTGCAGAATTGTGGAAAAATTCGGCAAAAACTTATGGTAGTAATTCACCAATCCGAGGGATGACCTCAGTTGCGACACATTTTCAGGCGCTGGAGCCTTAACCACCACTTCAATTTTGTCAGGGGACTTATGTAACCCCTCTTCATCAATCACGTGGCCACAATACGATATCTGTTTTTAAAAAAAACTCGCACTTGGGGCGATTGGCTCATAGCCCATGTTCTCTTAGTCTAGTGAGCACCTGCTCTAGGTTGATAAGGTGTTCACTGTCATCTTCACCTGTCACTAGGATGTCGTCCAAGTAACACTGAGTCCCTGGAATCCCTTGCAGGACTTGTTCCATCGCTCTCTGCCATATCGCCGGAGCTGATGCTACTCCGAATACCAGTCGATTATACTGGTAAAGACCTTTGTGTGTGTTTATCGTGAGATATTTCCTAGAGGATTTTTCAACCTCCATCTGCAAATATGCTTGTGCTAGGACAATTTTTGTAAAACGCTTCCCTCCAGATAGTGAGGCAAAAATATCTTCTATCCTCGGGAGAGGATATTGTACTGTGTGAAGGATTGTGTTCACCGTCACCTTGAAGTTCCCACAGATGCGAACCTTCCTTGGCTCCTCAGACTTATTGTTTAACGTTTTCTTCATGACAGGAACGATGGGTGTCGCCCACTCGCTCCAGTCTACCTTAGACAACACGCCTGCATTCTCCAGATTCTCCAGCTCTGCCTCGACGGCTGGGCGAATTGCATATGGTACCGGTCTTGCTTTGAAAAACTTGGGAATTGCATTCTCTTCTATTTTTATCGAGGCAGTTACACCTTTAAGAGTTCCCAGTTCTTGTTGAAATACCTTTTTGGCGTTAGCTAAGATTTTTGACAATCGGCCAGGTGTGATGTCGTCATCCGTTTTACCAGCCACCATCAGCGCCTGAATGGAGTACCAGTCTAAACTTATCTTTCTGATCCATTCACGTCCCAATAACGGTGGTCCGCCATCTTGCAGTATGTACAGATACAATTTCTGTATTTCCTTGCCGTTGTATTCGACAGGCGCCCTTATTTTCCCTCTGGGGTATACTTTCTGCCCCGTATACGTCTTCAAGACAATGGATGTCTCTTTCAAGGGTATGTGTGAGAATAGCCGCTCATAGTCTCGTTGATTCATGACGGTCAGGGCTGATCCTGTATCCAATTCCATTTTGACTTGGGACCCTGCTATCGTGAGGGTGACCCACATGGTTTGGTGATCCTCTTTTGCGATTACGTTGTGAAGTTTGAGACAGCTTAGTCTCTTGTTCCCGGATTCACTATCGCTCTTCTGGTCTTCGGAACTACTGTCCGTCATCTTTTGTACTTTCCTGTACTTTAACTTAGTAGCCTTATTGTTGTCATTAGTCTTCTTCCCAGACCTGCAAACTCATGCAATGTGTCCCATCTTTCCGCATTGCCTGCATATTTTGTCCTTGGACCAGCAGTCCTTCTGGTCATGGGTTGTTCTGCCGCAGCGATAACATTTTTCAAATCCCCGTGTCATTTCGTGGGTGCCGTATTCCTGTGGCTTTTGCTGTATTTCCGCAGCTCCCCTTGCTGCTGCTTCGTACGATACTGCCACGCTGAAAGCCTTATCTAGCATCAGCTCTTTCTCTGAGAGTAACCTCTTCTGGGTTCCTTCACTCAGGAGTCCACAGACAAATTTGTCCCGTAGAGTATCTGTCAGTCCTGCTCTGAACTGGCAGTGCTTTGATAGTTTGCGTAGTTCCGTAAGGTAATCAGCATTGCTCTCATCTTTATGCTGATTTCTCCTGTGGAATTTAAATCTTTCTGCTATCAGCAACAGTGTAGGATTTAGGTGTTCCTGTTGGACATCAACAATTTCATTAAAACTCTTCGCCATCGGTTTGGCTGGAGTGATCAGGTTCCGCAATAGGCCGTATGTTCTTGCGCCCATTAAGTTTAGTAGTACCGATGCCTTTTTCTCATCGGCTACTTCGTTTACCTTGAAATATACTTCGACTCTTTCCACATACGTGGTCCAGTCTTCTATTGCATTATCGAAGGTATTGATATTGCCAGTCTTCGGCATCTTGGAAATCTAAGATGGCGCCTCCCACGCTTTGCCTTCTTCCCCGATTTAACAAAATGGCGCCTCCCGCGCTTTGCCTTCTTCCCCACTGGATTAAGATGGCGCCTCCCGCGCTTTCCGTCTTCTCCGCTGCTGCTAGCGCTGTTGCTGGCGTTTTACGCCTTGATGGCGACGCCCTATGGTCTTCGCGCACTTCCCCCCCCCGCGCTGCTGCTAACGCCGCTCCCCGCGGTTCCTGTGGCAAACTGCAGCTCCTCGCGGCTTTCTGCGCTTCTAATTTCTTTTATTTTCCCGTCATCAGAGCAACCCTACGGGACACTTTCCTCCCTCTTCTCGGGTCTGTACGCTGCCCGGCTTCGTAGCACCGGCCGCGCCCTTTGTGCTCCACCCTCTCTCTCTCTCCTCTTCCTGACAACGATGCTCGGCCCCGTTGAAAAGCCACCCGATCGAGCTATAGCCCGCCGCAGCCCAGGAAGGATCAGTGTACTACCTGCCACCAGCCCGATTAGCTGGAACACCATAGACAGGATAACCAAGCCCCGCTCTCGACAGCCTCTCCTGCAAATCTTCAACGCCGATGAATCAGAGGCGGTTGCCCACGGTCGACGCCCGTTTCTTCTGTTTGTTTTTTTTTCATTCTTCCTTCTGGCCTCGACCTCTAACAACTTCGCTTCAGGGATGGATCCCCATGAGGTGGTGCAGAACTGTAGGTAAGTTCGGATCTGCTCGTCGCCAGTATTATGTCTGTGTGTAATTGAGACACGGACTGCAGGAGTTGGTTACAACAGGTCTTTACTGAGTGGAGACAAACTGGAACTACTGTGCAAAAGTTACTACACAGGCTTATATACAGGGGTGGTCACTACTGGTACTGCAGTATACAGGGGCTGCAGAATATAGTTCCTTCTGCAAAGTACATACACTACAAAAGGGTATGGGGAGAAAGCAGGCACCGGGTACTGTATTTAGATGATCAGCCATGATCAAATTGAATGGCGGAGCAGACTCGAGGGGCCGAATGGCCTACTCCTGCTCCTATCTTCTATGTTTCTATGTTTCAATATCAGGCAGGGTGTATAATGATCCAATGTCAGGCAGGGAGTATAATGATCCAATGTCAGGCAGGGTGTTTAATGATCCGATACCAGGTAGAGTGTGTAATAATCCGATACCAGGCAGGGTGTATAATGATGCAAATGGGGAATTACAGACCGGTAAGCCTGACATCGGCAGTGGGGAAAATCCTAGAGTCCATTAGAAAAGATGTAATAGCAGAGCACTTGGAAAACAGTGACAGGATCGGACAAAGTCAACATGGATTCACAAAAGGTAAATCGTGCTTGACTAATCTACTGGAATTTTTTGAGGATGTAACTGGTAAAATAGATAAGGGAGAACCAGTGGATGTGGTGTATCTGGACTTTCAGAAGGCCTTCGATAAGGTCCCGCATAAGAGATTAGTGTGCAAAGTTAAAGCACATGGGATTGGGGGCAAGGTATTGACTTGGATAGAGAACTGGTTGGCGGACAGAAAGCAAAGAGTTGGAATAAACGGGTCTTTTTCCGAGTGGCAGGCAGTGACTAGTGGGGTGCCGCAGGGATTGGTCCTTGGAACCCAGCTATTCACAATATATATTAATGATCTAGACAAGGGAACTAGATGTAATATCTCCAAATTTGCAGACGACACAAAGCTGGGTGGGCGTGTGTGCTGTGAGGAGGATGTCGAGAAACTCCAGGATGATTTGGACATGTTGGGTGATTGGGCAGATACATGGCAGATGTAATATAACGTGGATAAATGTGAGGTTGCCCACTTTGGTGGCAAAAACAGGAAGGCAGATTATTATCTAAATGGCAATAGATTGGGAGAAGGGGAAGTGCAACGAGACCTGGGTGTCCTTGTGCACCAGTCGCTGAAGGTAAGCATGCAGGTGCAGCAGGTGGTTAAGAAGGCAAATGGTATGTTGGCCTTCGTAGCGAGAGGGTTTGAGTACAGGAACAAGGATGTCTTGTTGCAGTTGTACAGGGCATTGGTGAGACCACATTTTGAGCATTGTGTGCAGTTTTGGTCGCCTTATCTGAGGAAGGATGTTCTTGCCATGGAAGGAGTTCAGCGAAGATTCACCAGGCTGATAACTGGGATGGCAGGAATGACGTATGAGGAGAGATTGGGTCGATTGGGCTTGTACTCGTTGGAGTTTAGAAGAATGAGAGGTGATCTCATTGAAACTTATAAAATTCTGACAGGACTGGACAGACTAGATGCAGGAAGGATGTTCCCGATGGTCGGGGAGTCCAGAACCAGGGGACACAGTCTAAGGATAAAGGGTAGGCCATTTAGGACAGAAATGAGGAGGAATTTCTTCACCCAGAGAGTGGTGAACCTGTGGAACTCTCTACCACAGAAGGCGGTGGAGGCCAGTTCATTAAATATATTCAAGAAGGAGTTCTATATATTTCTTAAGGCTAAAGCGATCAAAGGTATTATGTCCGTGTGTAATTGAGACACGGACTGCAGGAGTTGGTTACAACAGGTCTTTACTGAGTGGAGACAAACTGGAACTATTATGCAAAAGTTACTACACAGGCTTATATACAGGGGTGGTCACTACTGGTACTGCAGTATACAGGGGCTGCAGAATATAGTTCCTTCTGCAAAGTACATACATTACAATTCCTCCCCTTTTAGCTAAACAGTACATAACATTCGATTAATAATTAAATAACATATTTACAATTACAGTTGCTAGATACATTAGCTGAAGTTAAGCAATTATAAGTTCAGTCTTTGAGGAGGCTTCCTGATTCTGTCTGGATAACGCCTCTTTGGGGTATCAGGTTCTTCTGGCAAAGTTGATTCGGGATCAACGTCGTTGTTTGGTTCGTCTGCTTCCAATATCACCGATTCTGAGGTAGATGCAATTGGTACTTCGGTTTCATCACCAGGTGTATCGGATCGTGGTGTGGAATTGACGTTTTCCAGTGACTCTAGAATCTGGTCAGCATGGCGTCTTACAATGCTCTCTCCAACATCCACGGTATACATTAGGGGTCCTTGCCGTGTGCAGATCGTTCCTGGCTGCCATTTCTCTGTGCGGTAGTCCCGGGTCAAAACTGGACCTGTCTTAAAACTCCTGGTCGGCCTTTCATTCATATTCTGAAACTGCCTGTTCTCCACATCTCTTCTGATGTTTGGCTTAACCAAATCCAAGCGGCATCGTAGTCTTCGATTGAAGAACATCATGGCTGGAGTTTGGTTGGTAACCGCATGTGTCGCATTCCGGTAGGCAAACAAGAAGTTATCCACCTTGTGTTGTAGGGGTATGTCTTAATTACACATTGCCTTGATAGCCTTCTTGAATGTTTGAACGAACCTCTCAGCCAATCCATTGGTGGCTGGATGATATGGGGCGGATGTGTAATGCTTAACACCATTGTTCTTTAAGAACTTCCTGAACTCTTCAGACACAAACTGTGGTCCATTGTCGGAGCAAATCTGTTCAGGCAGCCCATTTCTGGCGAATATGGTTTGTAAGACTGTGATAGTTTTTTCTGTGGTGGTTGAGGACATTTTTATTACCTCTGGCCACTTTGAATGTGCATCCACCGCAATTAAAAACATCGAGTCCATAAATGGACCAGCAAAATCAACGTGCACCCTTTGCCATGGAGATGAGGGCCACTCCCATGGATGTAGAGGGGCTTATGGTGGGGCGTTTTGGACCTTCTGGCATCCTGTACAGCTCTTGGTCATCTCTTTGATTTCTCTATCGATTCCCGGCCACCACACAAACGCTCTGGCTAAGTTCTTCATTTTTACCCCTCCCAGATGACCCTCATGAAGCTCATTGAGCACTCTATCCTTCAATTTGGGTGGAATTACTACTCTGGATCCACACATCAAGGTTCCTCGGCACACTGACAGCTGTTCTCTTTTCGGCGAGAATGCTGGCAACAGTGGTTCGCCATGTGCTGGCCATCCCTTCACCGTTAAATCATAGACCCAGGAGAGTGTCGGGTCATTTCGTGTTTCCTTTTCTATGTTTGCATTCGTCACAGGTAGACATTCGACTATGGTCAAGTGGAATATCTCCACAGGATCCACTGCAGGTGCTTCTTCCACCATCGGCAACGGTAGGCGCGACAATCCATCAGCATTCCCATGCTGTTTAGTTCCTTTGTACTCGATGTCATATTGGTGTGCCCCTAGGAAAAGGGACCACCTCTGTAGCCGTTGTGTTGTCATTATCGGGACGCCCTTCTGAGGGTTGAAAATGGAGACAAGAGGTTGATCATCAGTTAGTAGAGTAAATTTCTGACCGTGCAGGTAGTGATTGAACTTCTTCACCCCCACACCAGGCTGAGGGCCTCTCTGTCAATCTGGGCGTAGTTACGCTCGGCTGAAGTTAACGAGCGTGACGCAAAAGCTATTGGCCTCTCTGAACCATCAAGGAATTTATGTGACAGTACCGCTCCAATGCCGTAGGGAGACGCATCACACGCCAGTCTTATCGGTAGTGATGGGTTGTAGTGAGCCAATACTTCTCTTGAAGTGATTCAGTCCTTACTCTTCTGAAAGGCCCGCTTACATTCATCGCTCCATTTCCATGCTACTCCAGTTTGTAGCAGGGCGTTCAGTGGGTGCAGAATTGTGGAAAAATTCGGCAAAAACTTATGGTAGTAATTCACCAATCCGAGGGATGACCTCAGTTGCGACACATTTTCAGGCGCTGGAGCCTTAACCACCACTTCAATTTTGTCAGGGGACTTATGTAACCCCTCTTCATCAATCACGTGGCCACAATACGATATCTGTTTTTAAAAAAAACTCGCACTTGGGGCGATTGGCTCGTAGCCCATGTTCTCTTAGTCTAGTGAGCACCTGCTCTAGGTTGATAAGGTGTTCACTGTCATCTTCACCTGTCACTAGGATGTCGTCCAAGTAACACTGAGTCCCTGGAATCCCTTGCAGGACTTGTTCCATCGCTCTCTGCCATATCGCCGGAGCTGATGCTACTCCGAATACCAGTCGATTATACTGGTAAAGACCTTTGTGTGTGTTTATCGTGAGATATTTCCTAGAGGATTTTTCAACCTCCATCTGCAAATATGCTTGTGCTAGGACAATTTTTGTAAAACGCTTCCCTCCAGATAGTGAGGCAAAAATATCTTCTATCCTCGGGAGAGGATATTGTACTGTGTGAAGGATTGTGTTCACCGTCACCTTGAAGTTCCCACAGATGCGAACCTTCCTTGGCTCCTCAGACTTATTGTTTAACGTTTTCTTCATGACAGGAACGATGGGTGTCGCCCACTCGCTCCAGTCTACCTTAGACAACACGCCTGCATTCTCCAGATTCTCCAGCTCTGCCTCGACGGCTGGGCGAATTGCATATGGTACCGGTCTTGCTTTGAAAAACTTGGGAATTGCATTCTCTTCTATTTTTATCGAGGCAGTTACACCTTTAAGAGTTCCCAGTTCTTGTTGAAATACCTTTTTGGCGTTAGCTAAGATTTTTGACAATCGGCCAGGTGTGATGTCGTCATCCGTTTTACCAGCCACCATCAGCGCCTGAATGGAGTACCAGTCTAAACTTATCTTTCTGATCCATTCACGTCCCAATAACGGTGGTCCGCCATCTTGCAGTATGTACAGATACAATTTCTGTATTTCCTTGCCGTTGTATTCGACAGGCGCCCTTATTTTCCCTCTGGGGTATACTTTCTGCCCCGTATACGTCTTCAAGACAATGGATGTCTCTTTCAAGGGTATGTGTGAGAATAGCCGCTCATAGTCTCGTTGATTCATGACGGTCAGGGCTGATCCTGTATCCAATTCCATTTTGACTTGGGACCCTGCTATCGTGAGGGTGACCCACATGGTTTGGTGATCCTCTTTTGCGATTACGTTGTGAAGTTTGAGACAGCTTAGTCTCTTGTTCCCGGATTCACTATCGCTCTTCTGGTCTTCGGAACTACTGTCCGTCATCTTTTGTACTTTCCTGTACTTTAACTTAGTAGCCTTATTGTTGTCATTAGTCTTCTTCCCAGACCTGCAAACTCATGCAATGTGTCCCATCTTTCCGCATTGCCTGCATATTTTGTCCTTGGACCAGCAGTCCTTCTGGTCATGGGTTGTTCTGCCGCAGCGATAACATTTTTCAAATCCCCGTGTCATTTCGTGGGTGCCGTATTCCTGTGGCTTTTGCTGTATTTCCGCAGCTCCCCTTGCTGCTGCTTCGTACGATACTGCCACGCTGAAAGCCTTATCTAGCATCAGCTCTTTCTCTGAGAGTAACCTCTTCTGGGTTCCTTCACTCAGGAGTCCACAGACAAATTTGTCCCGTAGAGTATCTGTCAGTCCTGCTCTGAACTGGCAGTGCTTTGATAGTTTGCGTAGTTCCGTAAGGTAATCAGCATTGCTCTCATCTTTATGCTGATTTCTCCTGTGGAATTTAAATCTTTCTGCTATCAGCAACAGTGTAGGATTTAGGTGTTCCTGTTGGACATCAACAATTTCATTAAAACTCTTCGCCATCGGTTTGGCTGGAGTGATCAGGTTCCGCAATAGGCCGTATGTTCTTGCGCCCATTAAGTTTAGTAGTACCGATGCCTTTTTCTCATCGGCTACTTCGTTTACCTTGAAATATACTTCGACTCTTTCCACATACGTGGTCCAGTCTTCTATTGCATTATCGAAGGTATTGATATTGCCAGTCTTCGGCATCTTGGAAATCTAAGATGGCGCCTCCCACGCTTTGCCTTCTTCCCCGATTTAACAAAATGGCGCCTCCCGCGCTTTGCCTTCTTCCCCACTGGATTAAGATGGCGCCTCCCGCGCTTTCCGTCTTCTCCGCTGCTGCTAGCGCTGTTGCTGGCGTTTTACGCCTTGATGGCGACGCCCTATGGTCTTCGCGCACTTCCCCCCCCCGCGCTGCTGCTAACGCCGCTCCCCGCGGTTCCTGTGGCAAACTGCAGCTCCTCGCGGCTTTCTGCGCTTCTAATTTCTTTTATTTTCCCGTCATCAGAGCAACCCTACGGGACACTTTCCTCCCTCTTCTCGGGTCTGTACGCTGCCCGGCTTCGTAGCACCGGCCGCGCCCTTTGTGCTCCACCCTCTCTCTCTCTCCTCTTCCTGACAACGATGCTCGGCCCCGTTGAAAAGCCACCCGATCGAGCTATAGCCCGCCGCAGCCCAGGAAGGATCAGTGTACTACCTGCCACCAGCCCGATTAGCTGGAACACCATAGACAGGATAACCAAGCCCCGCTCTCGACAGCCTCTCCTGCAAATCTTCAACGCCGATGAATCAGAGGCGGTTGCCCACGGTCGACGCCCGTTTCTTCTGTTTGTTTTTTTTTCATTCTTCCTTCTGGCCTCGACCTCTAACAACTTCGCTTCAGGGATGGATCCCCATGAGGTGGTGCAGAACTGTAGGTAAGTTCGGATCTGCTCGTCGCCAGTATTATGTCTGTGTGTAATTGAGACACGGACTGCAGGAGTTGGTTACAACAGGTCTTTACTGAGTGGAGACAAACTGGAACTACTGTGCAAAAGTTACTACACAGGCTTATATACAGGGGTGGTCACTACTGGTACTGCAGTATACAGGGGCTGCAGAATATAGTTCCTTCTGCAAAGTACATACACTACAAAAGGGTATGGGGAGAAAGCAGGCACCGGGTACTGTATTTAGATGATCAGCCATGATCAAATTGAATGGCGGAGCAGACTCGAGGGGCCGAATGGCCTACTCCTGCTCCTATCTTCTATGTTTCTATGTTTCAATATCAGGCAGGGTGTATAATGATCCAATGTCAGGCAGGGAGTATAATGATCCAATGTCAGGCAGGGTGTTTAATGATCCGATACCAGGTAGAGTGTGTAATAATCCGATACCAGGCAGGGTGTATAATGATCCAGTATCAGCCAGGGTGTGTAATGATCTGATATACACCCTGCCTGATATCAGGTCATTATACACCCTGCCTGATAATGACCAGATATCAGGCAGGGTGTATAATGATCCGCTATCAGGCATGGTGTATAACTATCCAATATCGGGCAGGGTGTATAATGATCCAATATCAGGCAGGGTGTATAATATTCCGAAATCAGGCAGGGTGTATCATGATCCGATATCAGGCATTGTGAATGATAGCCAGATATCAAGCATGGCGTATAATGATCTGATATCAGGCAGGGTGTATAATGATCTGATATGAGGCAGCGCGCATAATGATCTGATATCAGGCATGGTGTATAACTATCCGATATCGGTCAGTGTGTATAATGAGCAAGTATCAGGCAGGATGTATAATGAGCAGATATCAGGCAGGGTGTATAATGGCCTGATATCAGGCAGGGTGTATAATGATCTGATATCAGGCAGGGTGAATAATGATCCGATATCAGGCAGGGTGGATAATGAAGTGATATCAGGCAGAGTGCATAATGATCCGATATCAGGTACGGCTAATAATAATCCGATATCCGGCACGGCGTATAATGATCAAATATTAGGCAGGGTGTATAATGATCTGATATGTGGCAGGGTGTATAAAATTCCGATATCAGGCAGTGTGTATAATGATCGGATATCAGGCAGGGTGTATAAAGGTCTGATATCAAGCACGGTGTATAATGATCCGATATCAGGCAGTGTGTATAATGATCCGATATCAGGCAGGGTGTATAAAGAGGTGATATTAAGCAGGGTGTATAATGATCTGATATCAGGCAGGGTTTATAAATTTCTGATATCAGGCAGGGTGTATAATGATCTGATAACTGGCAGGGTGTATAATGATCCGATATCAGGTCAGGTGTATAATGATCCTATATCAGGCAGGGTGTATAATGATCCGATATGAGGCAGGGTGCATAATGATCTGAAATCGGGCAGTGTGTATAATGATCTGATATCAGATATCAGGCTGGGGGTAAACTGGTCCGATATCAGGCAGGGTGTATAATGGTCCGATATCAGGCAGGTTTACAATGATCCGATATCAGGAAGGGAGAATAATGATCCGATATCTAGCAGGCTGTATAATGATCCGATATCAGGCAGGGTGTATAATGATCCAATAACAGGCAGGGTGTATAATGATCCAATATCAGGCAGGGTGTATAATGATCCGATATCAGGCAGGGTGTATAATGATCTGATTTCAGGTACGGCGTAAAATGATCCGATATCAGGCAGGTTGTATGACGATTCGATATCGGGCAGGGTGCATAATGATCAGGTATTGGTCAGGGTGCATAATGATCAGGTATCAGGCAGGGTGTATAATGAACCGATAACAGGCAGGGTGTATAATGATCTGATATCAGGCAGGGTGTATAAGGGTCCAATATCAGGCAGGGTGTATAATGATCTGATATCAGGCAGGGTGTATAAAGATCAGGTGTCAGGCAGGGTGTATAATGATCCAATATCAGGCAGGGCGTATAATGATCTGATATCAGGCAGGGTGTTTACTGATCTGATATCAGGCAGGGTGCATAATGATCTGATACAAGGCTAGGTGTATAATGATCCGAAATCAGGCAGGTTGTATAATGATCTGATATCAGGCAGGTTGTATAATGGTCTGATATCAGGCACGGCGTATAATGATCTGATATCAGGCCGGGTGTATAATGCTCCGATATAAGGCAGGGTGAATAATGATCTGATATCAGGCATGGTGTATAATGATCCGATATCAGGCAGGGTGTATAATGATCTGATATCAGGCAGGGTGTACAATGTTCCGATATAATGCAGGGTGAATAATGATTTGATATCAGGAAAGGGGTGTATTTTTCCAATATCAGACAGGATATATAAAGATCAGATATCAGGCAGGGTGTATAATGCTCCGATATCAGGCACTGTGTATAATGATTCGATATCAGGCAGGGTGAATAATGATCCGATATCAGGCCCGGTGTATAATGATCTGATATCAAGCAGGGTGCATGCATTTCCGATATTATGCAGGACGCATAATGATCTGATATCGGGCAGGGTGTAAAATGATCTGATATCAGGCAGGGTGTATAAAGATCCAAAAGCAGGCATGATGTATAATGATCTGATATAGGGCAGGGTGTATAATGATCTGATATCAGGCAGGGTGTATAATGATCTGATATCAGGCACGGCGTATAATGATTCAATATCAGGCAGGGTGTGTAATGATCCAAAATCAGGCAGGGTGTATTGTGATCAAATATCAGGCAGGGTGTATAATGATTCAATATCAGGCAGGGTGTATAATGATCTGATATCAGGCACGGTGTATAATGATCTGATATCGGCCAGGTTGTATAATGATCTGATATCAGGCAGGTGTATAATGATCTGATATCAGCCAAGGTGTAAAATGATCTGAAATCAGGCATGGTGTAAAATGATCTGATATCAGGCAGGGTGTATAATGTTCTGATATATGGCACGGTGTATAATGATCTGATATCCGGCAGGGTGTATAATGCTCTGATATCAAGCACGGCGTATAATGATCCCATATCAGGCAGGGTGTATAATGATCCGCAATCAGGCAGTGTGTATAATGATCTGGTATGAGGCAGCGCATATACTGATCCGATATCAGTCATGGTGTCTAACTATCTGATATCGGGCAGGGTGTATAATGATCTGATATCAGGCAGGGTGTACAATGGTCTGATATCAGGCACTGTGTATAATGATCTGATATCAGGCAGGGTGTATAATGATCTGATATCAGGCAGGGTGTATATAGATCAGGTGTCACGCAGGGTGTATAATGATCCGATATCAGGCAGGGTGCATATTGATCCGATATCAGGCAGGGTGTACAATGCTCCGATATAAGGCAGTGTGAATAATGATCTGATATCAGGAAAGGGGTATAATTTTCCAATATCAGACAGGATATATAAAGATCAGATATCAGGCAGGGTGTATAATGCTCCGATATCAGGCAGGGTGAATAATGATCTGATATCAGGCGTGGTGTATAATGATCCGATATTAGACAGGGTGTTTAATGATCTGATATCAGGCAGGGTGTATAATGATCTGATATCAGGCAGGGTGTATAAAGATCAGGTGTCACGCAGGGTGTATAATGCTCCGATATCAGGCAGGGTGCATATTGATCTGATACAAGGCTAGGTGTATAATGATCCGATATCAGGCCGGTTGTATAATGATCTGATATCAGGCAGGTTGTATAATGATCCGATATCAGGCAAGGGGTAAAAATTTCCAATATCAGACGGGATGTATAATGATCTGATATCAGGCAGGTTGTATAACGATCTGATATCAGACAGGGTGTACGAAGAAACAATATCTGGCAGGCTGTTTAATGATCCAATATCAGGCAGGGTGTATATTGATCCGATACCAGGCAGGGTGTATAATCATCCAATATCAGGCAGGGTGCATAATGATCCGATATCAGGCAGGGTGTTTAATGATCTGATATCAGGCAGGGTGCATAATGATCAGATATCAGGCAGGGTGTATAATGATCTGATATCAGGCAGGATGTATAATGATCCGATATCAGGCAGGGTGTATAATGGTCCAAAATCAGGCAGGCTCTATAATGATCCGATATCAGGCAGTGTGTATAATGATCTAATATCAGGCCGGTTTTATAATTATCTGATATCAGGCAGGGTGTATAACGAGCAGATATCAGTGAAGATGTATAATGATCCGATATCAGGGAGGTTGTATAATGATCCGATATCAGGCAGGGCGTATAAAGATCCGATATCAGGCAGCTTGTTTAATGATCCGATATCAGGCAGGGTGTATAATGATCCGATATCAGGCACGGTGTATAATGATCCAATATCAGGCAGTGTGTATAATGATCTGATATCGGGCAGGGTGTATAATGATCCGATATCAGGCAGCTTGTATAATGATCCGATATCTGGCAGGGTGTATAATGATCCGATATCAGGCAGGGTGTATAATGATCCGATATCAGGCTGGGTGTATAAATATCCGATATCAGGCAGTGTGTATAATGATCTGATATCGGGCAGGTTGTATAATGATCTGATATCAGGCGTGGTGAATAATGATCTGATATCAGGCAAGGGGTATAATGATCCGATATCAGGCAGGTTGTAAAGTGATCCGATATCAGGCAGGGTGTGTAATGATCCGATATCAGGCAGGGTGTATATAGATCTGGTATCAGGGAGGGTGTATAATATTGCGATGTCAGGGAGGGTGTAAAATGACCCGATATCAGGCATGGTGTACAAATTTCCGATATCCGGCTGGGTGTATAATGATCCGTTATCAGGTAGGGTGTACAATGATCTGATATCAGGCAGCATGTATAATTCTCTGATATCAGGCAGGGTGTATAATGATCTGATATCAGGCAGGGTGTATAATGATCCAATATCAGGCAGGGTGTATAATGCTCCGATATCAGGCAGGGTGTTTAATGATCTGATATCAGGCAGGGTGAATAATGATCAGATATCAGGCAGGGTGTATAATGATCTGATATCAGGCAGGATGTATAATGATCCGATATCAGGCAGGGTGCATATTGGTCCAAAATCAGGCAGGATCTATAATGATCCGATATCAGGCAAGGTGTATAATGATCCGATATCAGGCAGAATGTATAATGATCTGATATCAGGCGTGGTGTATAATGATCCGATATCAGGCAAGGGGTAAAAATTTCCAATATCAGAAGGGATGTATAATGATCTGATATCGGGCAGGTTGTATAACGATCTGATATCAGACAGGGTGTACGAAGAAACAATATCTGGCAGGCTGTTTAATGATCCAATATCAGGCAGGGTGTATATTGATCCGATACCAGGCAGGGTGTATAATGATCCAATATCAGGCAGGGTGCATAATGATCCGATATCAGGCAGGGTGTTTAATGATCTGATATCAGGCAGGGTGCATAATGATCAGATATCAGGCAGGGTGTATAATGATCTGATATCAGGCAGGATGTATAATGATCCGATATCAGGCAGTGTGTACAATGATCGAATATCAGGCCGGTTTTATAATTATCTGATATCAGGCAGGGTGTATAACGAGCAGATATCAGTGAAGATGTATAATGATCCGATATCAGGGAGGTTGTATAATGATCCGATATCAGGCAGGGCGTATAAAGATCCGATATCAGGCAGCTTGTATAATGATCCGATATCAGGCAGGGTGTATAATGATCCGATATCAGGCAGGGTGTATAATGATCCAATATCAGGCAGAAAGTATAATGATCTGATATCAGGCAGGGTGTATAATGATCTGCTATCATGCAGGGTGTATAATGATCCAATATCAGGCAGTATGTATAATGATATGATATCGGGCAGGGTGTGAAATGATCTGATATCAGGCAGGGTGTATAATGATCCGATATCAGGCTGGGTGTATAAATATCCGATATCAGGCAGTGTGTATAATGATCGGATATCGGGCAGGTAGTATAATGATCTGATATCAGGCATGGTGAATAATGATCTGATATCAGGCAGGGTGTATAATGATCCGATATCAGGCTGGGTGTATAAATATCCGATATCAGGCAGTGTGTATAATGATCGGATATCGGGCAGGTAGTATAATGATCCGATGTCAGGCAGGGTGTATAATGATCCGATATCAGGCAGGGTGTATAATGATCCTATAACAGGCAGGGTGTACAACGATCCGATATCAGGGAGGATGAACAATGATCGGATATCAGGGAGGTTGTATAATGATCCGATATCAGGCCGAGTTTATAATGATCTGATATCAGGCATGATGGATAATGATCTGATATCAGGCAGGGTGCATAATGATCTGATATCAGGCAGGGTGTATAATGATCCGATATCAGGCCGGGTTTATAATGATCTGATATCAGGCATGATGCATAATGATCTGATATCAGGCAGGGTGCATAATGATCTGATATCAGGCAGGGAGTATAATGATCAGATATCAGGCAAGGGGTATAAATTTCCTATATCCGATGGGATGTATAATGGTCTGATATCAGGCAGGGTGTATAATGAACCGATATCTGGCTGGCTGCATGATGATCCGATACCAGGCAGGGTGTACAACGATCCGATATCAGGCTGGGTGTATAAAGATCCTATATCAGGCTGGTTGCATAATGATCTGATGTCAGGCAGGGTGTATAATGATCCGCTATCAGGCGGGGTGTATAATGATTTGATATCAGGCAGGGTGTATAATGATCCGATATCAGGCAGCTTGTATAATGATCCGATATCTGGCAGGGTGTATAATGATCCGATATCAGGCAGGGTGTATAATGATCCGATATCAGGCTGGGTGTATAAATATCCGATATCAGGCAGTGTGTATAATGATCTGATATCGGGCAGGTTGTATAATGATCTGATATCAGGCATGGTGAATAATGATCTGATATCAGGCAAGGGGTATAATGATCCGATATCAGGCAGGTTGTAAAAAGATCCGATATCAGACAGGGTGTATAATGATCTGATATCAGACAGGGTGTATAATGATCCGATATCTGGCAGGGTGTATAATGATCCGATATCAGGCAGGGGGTATAATGATCCTTTATCAGGCAGGGTGTACAATGATCTGATATCAGGCAGCATGTATAATTCTCCGATACCAGGCAGGGTGTATAGTCATCCAATATCAGGCAGGGTGTATAATGATCTGATATCAGGCAGGGAGTATAATGATCCAATATCAGGCAGGATGTATAATGGTCTGATATCAGGCAGGTTGTATAATGATCTGATATAAGGCGTAGTGTATATCGATCCGATACCAGGAAGGGTGTACAATGATCCAATATCAGGCAGGGTGTATAATGCTCCGATATCAGGCAGGGTGTTTAATGATCTGATATCAGGCAGGGTGCATAATGATCAGATATCAGGCAGGGTGTATAATGATCTGATATCAGGCAGGATGTATAATGATCCGATATCAGGCAGGGTGTATAATGGTCCAAAATCAGGCAGGATCTAAAATGATCCGATATCAAGCAGGGTGTATAATGATCCAACATCAGGCAGGTTTTATAATTATCTGATATCAGGCAGGGTGTATAATGAGCAGATATCAGGGAGGATGTATAATGATCCGATATCAGGCCGGGTGTATAATGATCTGATATCAGTCATGATGCATAATGATCTGATATATGGCAGGGTGCATAATGATCTGATATCAGGCAGGGAGTATAATGATCAGATATCAGGCAGGGTGTATAATGATCAGATATCAGGGAGGATGTATAATGATCCGATATCAGGCAGGGTGTATAATGGTCCGAAATCAGGCAGGATGTATAATGATCCGATATCAGGCAGTGTGTATCTTGATCTAATATCAGGCAGGTTGTATAATGATCTGATATCAGGCAGGGTGTATAACGAGCAGATATCAGGGAGGATGTTTAATGATCCGATATCAGGGAGGTTGTATAATGATCAGATATCAGGCGGGGCGTATAAAGATCCGATATCAGGCAGTTTGTATAATGATCCGATATCAGGCAGGGTGTATAATGATCCGATATCAGGCAGAATGTATAATGATCTGATATCAGGCAAGGGGTATAAATTTCTAATATCTGATGGGATGTATAATGGTCTGATATCAGGCAGGGTGTATAATGATCTGATATCAGACAGGATGTATAATGAACTGATATCTGGCTGGCTTTATGATGATCCGATATCAGTCAGGGTGTATAATGATCTGATATCAGGCAGGGTGTATAATGATCCAATTTCAGGCAGAATGTATAATGATCTGATATCAGGCAGGGTGTATAATGATCTGATATCAGGCAGGTTGTATAATGATTTGATATCAGGCAGGATGTATAATGGTCTGATATCAGGCAGGTTGTATATTGATCTGATATAAGGCGTAGTGTATAATGATCCGATATCAGGCAAGGGGTATAAATTTCCGATATCCGACGGGATGTATAATGATCCGATATCAGGCAGTGTGTATAAACATCTGATATCGGGCAGGATGTAAAATGATCCGGTATCAGGCAGTGTGTATAATGATCCGATATCAGGCTAGGTGTATAAATATCCGATATCAGGCAGTGTGTATAATGATCTGATATCAGGCAGGTTGTATAATGATCTGATATCAGGCTTGGTGAATAATGATCTGATATCAGGCAAGGTGTATAATGATCCGATATCAGGCAGGTTGTATAATGATCTGATATCAGGCAGGGTGTATAATGATCTGATATCAGGCAGGGTGTATAATGATCCAATATCTGGCAGGGTGTATAATGATCTGGTATCAGGGAGGTTGTATAATGATGCGATTTCGGGCACGGTGCAAAAATACCCGATATCAGGCACGGTGTACAAACTTCCGATATCCGGCTGGGTGTATAATGACCCGTTATCAGGCAGGGTGTATAATGATCTGATATCAGGCAACATGTATAATTATCCGATACCAGGCAGGGTGTATAATCATCCGATATCAGGCAGGGTGTATAATGATCTGATATCAGGCAGGGTGTATAATGATCTGATATCAGGCAGGGAGTATAATGATCCAATATGAGGCAGGATTTATAATGGTCTGATATCAGGCAGGTTGTATAATGATCTGATAGAAGGCGTAGTGTATAATGATCCGATATCAGGCAAGGGGTATAAATTTCCAATATCAGACGGGATGTATCATGATCTGATATTGGGCAGGTTATATAACGATCCGATATCAGACAGGGTGTATGATGAACCGATATCTGGCAGGCTGTTTTATGATCCAATATCAGGCAGGGTATATATTGATCCGATACCAGGCAGGGTGTATAATGATCCAATTTCAGGCGGGATGTATTATGATCCGATATCAGGCAGGGTGTTTAATGATCTGATATCAGGCAGGGTGCATAATGATCTGATATCAGGCAGGGTGTGTAATGATCAGATATCAGGCAGGGTGTATAATGGTCCAAATCAGGCAGGATGTATAATGATCCGATATCATGCAGGGTGTATAATGATCTAATATCAGGCAGGTTTCATAATGATCTGATATCAGGCAGGTTTTATAATGATCTGATATCAGGCAGGGTGTATAACGAGCAGATATCAGGCAGGATGTATCATGATCCGATATCAGGGAGGTTGTATAATGATCTGGTATCAGGGAGGGTGTAGAATGTTGCGATATCGGGCACGGTGTAAAATGACCCGATATCAGGCACGGTGTACAAATTTCCGATATCCGGCTGGGTGTATAATGATCCGTTATCAGGCAGGGTGTACAATGATCTGATATCAGACAGCATGTATAATTCTCCGATACCAGGCAGGGTGTATAATCATCCAATATCAGGCAGGGTGTATAATGATCTGATATCAGGCAGGGAGTAGAATGATCCAATATCAGGCAGGATGTATAATGGTCCGATATCAGGCAGGTTGTATAATGATCTGATATAAGGCGTAGTGTATATCGATCCGATACCAGGCAGGGTGTACAATGATCCAATATCAGGCAGGGTGTATAATGCTCCGATATCGGCAGGGTGTTTAATGATCTGATATCAGGCAGGGTGCATAATGATCAGGCAGGGTGTATAATGATCTGATATCAGGCAGGATGTATAATGATCCGATATCAGGCAGGGTGTATAATGCTCCGATATCAGGCAGGGTGTTTAATGATCTGATATCAGGCAGTGTGCATAATGATCAGATATCAGGCAGGGTGTATAATGGTCCAAAATCAGGCAGGATCTATAATGATCCGATATCAAGCAGGGTGTATAATGATCTAATATCAGGTAGGTTTTATAATTATCTGATATCAGGCAGGGTGTATAACGAGCAGATATCAGGGAGGATGTATAATGATCCGATATCAGGCCGGGTGTATAATGATCTGATATCAGTCATGATGCATAATGATCTGATATATGGCAGGGTGCATAATGATCTGATATCAGGCAGGGAGTATAATGATCAGATATCAGGCAGGGTGTATAATGATCAGATATCAGGGAGGATGTATAATGATCCGATATCAGGCAGGGTCTATAATGGTCCGAAATCAGGCAGGATGTATAATGATCCGATATCAGGCAGGGTGTATCTTGATCTAATATCAGGCAGGTTGTATAATGATCTGATATCAGGCAGGGTGTATAACGAGCAGATATCAGGGAGGATGTATAATGATCCGATATCAGGGAGGTTGTATAATGATCCGATATCAGGCGGGGCATATAAAGATCCGATATCAGGCAGTTTGTATAATGATCCGATATCAGGCAGGGTGTATAATGATCCGATATCAGGCAGAATGTATAATGATCTGATATCAGGCAAGGGGTATAAATTTCAAATATCTGATGGGATGTATAATGATCTGATATCAGACAGGATGTATACTGAACTGATATCTGGCTGGCTGTATGATGATCCGATATCAGTCAGGGTGTATAATGATCCGACATCCGACGGGATGTATAATGATCCGATATCAGGCAGGGTGCATAATGATCTGATATCAGGCAGGATGCATAATGATCTGATATCAGGCAGGGTGTATAATGATCTGATATCAGGCAGGGTGTATAATGATCCGATATCAGGCAGTGTGTATAAACATCTGATATCGGGCAGGATGTAAAATGATCCAGTATCAGGCAGGGTGTATAATGATCCAATATCAGGCTGGGTGTATAAATATCTGATATCAGGCAGTGTGTATAATGATCTGATATTAGGCAGGTTGTATAATGATCTGATATCAGGCTTGGTGAATAATGATCTGATATCAGGCAAGGGGTATAATGATCCGATATCAGGCAGGTTGTATAATGATCTGATATCAGGCAGGGTGTATAATGATCTGATATCAGGCAGGGTGTATAATGATCCAATATCTGGCAGGGTGTATAATGATCTGGTATCAGGGAGGTTGTATAATGATGCGATTTCGGGCACGGTGCAAAAATACCCGATATCAGGCACGGTGTACAAATTTCTGATATCCGGCTGGGTGTATAATGACCCGTTATCAGGCAGGGTGTATAATGATCTGATATCAGGCAACATGTATAATTATCCGATACCAGGCAGGGTGTATAATCATCCGATATCAGGCAGGGTGTATAATGATCTGATATCAGGCAGGGTGTATAATGATCTGATAGAAGGCGTAGTGTATAATGATCCGATATCAGGCAAGGGGTATAAATTTCCAATATCAGACGGGATGTATCATGATCTGATATTGGGCAGGTTGTATAACGATCCGATATCAGACAGGGTGTATGATGAACCGATATCTGGCAGGCTGTTTTATGATCTAATATCAGGCAGGGTGTATATTGATCCGATACCAGGCAGGGTGTATAATGATCCAATTTCAGGCGGGGTGTATTATGATCCGATATCAGGCAGGGTGTTTAATGATCTGATATCAGGCAGGGTGCATAATGATCTGATATCAGGCAGGGTGTGTAATGATCAGATAACAGGCAGGGTGTATAATGGTCCAAATCAGGCAGGATGTATAATGATCCGATATCATGCAGGGTGTATAATGATCTAATATCAGGCAGGTTTTATAATGATCTGATATCAGGCAGGGTGTATAACGAGCAGATATCAGGGAGGATGTATCATGATCTGATATCAGGGAGGTTGTATAATGATCCGATATCAGGCAGGGCATATAAAGATCCAATATCAGGCAGGTTGTATAATGATCCGATATCAGGCAGGGTGTATAATGATCCAATATCAGGCAGTCTGTATAATGATCTGATATCGGGCAGGGTGTAAAATTATCTGATATCAGGCAGGGTGAATAATGATCCGATATCAGGCTGGGTGTATAAATATCCAATATCAGGCAGTGTGTAATGAGATGATATCGGGCAGTTTGTATAATGATCTGATATCAGGCGTGGTGAATAATGATCTGATATCAGGCAAGGGGTATAATGATCCGATTACAGTAAGGTTGTATAATGATCCAATATCAGACAGGGTGTACAATGATCCGATATCAGGGAGAATGTACAATGATCCAATATCAGGGAGGTTGAATAATGATCCGATATCAGGCCGGGTGTATAATGATCTGATATCAGTCCGGGTGTATAATGATCTGATATCAGGCATGATGCACAATGATCTGATATCAGGCAGGGTGTATAATGATCAGTTATCAGGCAGGGTGTATAATGATCCGATATCAGGCAAGGGGTATAAATATCCGATATCAGACAGGATGTATAATGATCTGATATCGGGCAGGTTATATAATGAACTGATATCAGGCGTGGTGTATAATGATCAGGTATCAGGAAAGGGGTATAAATTTCCGATATCTGATGGGATGTATAATGGTCTGATATCAGGCAGGGTGTATAATGATCTGATATCAGACAGGGTGTACAATGAACCGATATCTGGCTGGCTGTATGATGATCCCATATCAGGCAGGGTGTATAGTGATCCAATATCAGGCAGGGTGTATAATGATCCAATATCAGGCAGAATGTATAATGATCTGATATGAGGCTGTGTGTATAATGATCTGATATCGGGCAGGGTGTATAATGATCTGATATCAGGGAGGGTGCATAATGATCTGATATCAGGCAGGATGTATAATGAGCAGATATCAGGGAGGATGTATAATGATCCAATATCAGGGAGCTTGTATAATGATTCGATATCAGGCAAGGGGTATAAATTTCCGATATCAGATGGGATGGATAATGATCTGATATCGGGCAGTTTGTTTAACGATCCGATATCAGGCAGGTTGTATAATGATCTGATATCGGGCAGGTTCTATAATGATCTGATATCGGGCAGGTTATATAATGATCCGATATCAGGCAGGTTGTATAATGATCCGATATCAGGCAGGGTGTATAATGATCCGATATCAGGCCGGGTGTATAATGATCAGATATCAGGCAGGATGTATAATGATCCGATATGAGGCAGGGTATATAATGGTCCGAAATCAGGCAGGATGTATAATGATCCGATATCAGGCAGGGTGTATAATGATCTATTATCAGGCAGGTTGTATAATGATCTGATATCAGGCAGGGTGTATAACGAGCAGATATCAGGGAGGATGTATAATGATCCGATATCAGGGAGGTTGTATAATGATCCGATATCAGGCAGGGCGTATAAAGATCCGATATCAGGCAGGTTGTATAATGATCCGATATCAGGCAGGGTGTATAATGATCCGATATCAGGCAGGGTGTATAATGATCCGATACCAGGCAGGGTGTACAATGATCCGATATCAGGCAGGTTGTAAAATGATCCAATATCAGGCAAAATGTATAATGATCCGATAATAGGCAGGTTGTACAATGATCCGATATCAGGCAGGTTGTATAATGATCTGATATCAGGCAGGGTGTATAATGATCCGATACCAGGCAGGGTGTACAATGATCCGATATCAGGGAGGATGTACAATGATCAGGTATCAGGGAGGTTGAATAATGATCCGATATCAGGCCGGGTGTATAATGATCTGATATCAGTCCGGGTGAATAATGATCCGATATCAGGCAAGGGGTATAAATATCCGATATCAGACAGGATGTATAATGATCTGATATCGGGCAGGTTATATAATGATCTGATATCAGGCGTGGTGTATAATGATCAGATATCAGGCAAGGGGTATAAATTTCCGCTATCTGATGGGATGTATAATGGTCTGATATCAGGCAGGGTGTTTAATGATCTGATATCAGACAGGGTGTACAATGAACCGATATCTGGCTGGCTGTATGATGATCATATATCAGGCCGGGTGTATAATGATCTGATATCAGGCATGATGCATAATGAACTGATATCAGGCAGGGTATATAATGGTCTGAAATCAGGCAGGATTTATAATGATGCGATATCAGGCAGGGTGTATAATGATCTAATATCAGGCACGTTGTATAATGATCTGATATCACGCAGGGTGTATAACGAGCAGATATCAGGGAGGATGTATAATGATCCGATATCAGGGAGGTTGTTTAATGATCCGATATCAGGCAGGGCGTATAAAGATCTGATATCAGGCTGGGTGTATAAATATCTGATATCAGGCAGTGTGTATAAGGATCTGATATCGGGCAGGTTGTATAATGATCTGATATCAGGCGTGGAGAAAAATGATCTGATATCATGCAAGGGGTATAATGATCCGATAACAGGCAGGTTGTATAATGATCCGATATCTGTCAGGGTGTATAATGATCCGATATCAGGCAGGGTCTATAATGATCCGATACCAGGCAGGGTGTACAACGATCCGATATCAGGGAGGATGTGCAATGATCCGATATCAGGGAGTATGTATAATGATCCGATATCAGGCCGGGTGTATAATGATCTGATATCAGGCAGGGTGTATAAAGAGCAGATATCAGGGAGGATGTATAATGATCCGATATCAGGCAGGGTGTATAATGATCCGATATCAGGCAGGTTGTATAATGATCTGATATCAGGCAGGGTGTATAATGATCCGATATCGGGCAGGTTGTATAATGAACTGATATCAGGCAGAGGGTATAATGATCCGATATCAGGCGGGCTGTATAATGATCTGATATCAGGCGTGGTGAACAATGATCCGATATCAGGCAAGGGGTAAAATATCTGATATCAGACAGGATGTATAATGATCTGATATCGGGCAGGTTATATAATGACCTGATATCAGGCGTGGTGTTTAATGATCAGATATCAGGCAAGGGGGATACATTTCCGATATCTGATGGGATGTATCATGGTCTGATATCAGGCAGGGTGTATAATGATCTGATATCAGGCAGGGTGTGTAATGATCAGATATCAGGGAGGGTGTATAATGATCCGACATCAGGCAGGGTGTATAATGATCCGATATCAGACAGGTTGTATAATTATCTGATATCGGGAAAGTTGTATAATGATCAGATATCAGGCGTGGTGTAAAATGATCCCATATCAGGTAAGGGGTATACAATTCCGATATCAGACGGGATGTATAATGATCTGATAGTGGGAAGGTTGTATAATGATCTAATATGAGGCAGGGTATAAAACGATCCGATATCAGGCAGGGTAGAAAATGATCCGATATCAGGCACGGTGAATAATGACCCAACATCAGGCTGGGTGTATGATGATCTGATATTTCAGTCACGGTGGATAATGACCCAATATCAGGCAGGGTGTATAATGATCTGATATCAGGCAGGGTGTAAAATGACCCGATAGCATGCAGGGTGTATCATGATCTGATATCAGGCAGGGTGTATAATGATCTGATATCAGGCTGGATGTATAACGAACCGATATCGGGCAGGGTAAATAATTATCTGATATCAGGCGGGGTGTATAATGATCAGATATCAGGCAGGGTGTAAAAAGATCCGAAGTCAGGCAGGTTTATAATGATCTGCTATCAGGCAGGGTGTAAATGTTCCGATATCAGGCAGGGTGTAGAATGATCCGATATCAGGCAGGGTATATAATGATCCGATATCAGGCAGGGAGTATAATGATCTGATATCGGGCAGGGTGTATAATGATCTGATATCAGGTCGGGCTTATAATGATCCGATGTCAGGCAGGGTGTATAATTATTCAATATCAGCCAGGGTGTATAATGATCTGATATCGGGCAGGTTGTATAATGATCTGATATCAGGCATGGTGAATAATGATCCGGTATCAGCAAGGGGTATAATTTTCCGATATCAGACAGGATGTATAATGATCTGATATCGGGCACATTGTATAAAGATCTGATATCAGGCGTGGTGTATAATAATCCAATATCAGGCAAGGGGTACAAAATTCTGATATCAGCTGGGATGTATAATGATCTGATATCGGGCAGGTTGTTTAACGATCCGATATCTGGCAGGTTGCATAATGATCTGATATCAGGTAGGGTGTATAATAATCTGATATCATGCAGGGTGTATAATGATCCGATAGCAGGCAGGGTGTATAATGATCTGATATCGGGCAGGATGTAAAATGATCAGATATCAGGCAGGGTGCAAAATGACTTGATAGCATGCAGTGTGTATAAAGACCTGATATCAGGCAGGGTGTATAAGGACCTGATATCAGGCACGGTGTATAATTAATCGACATCAGGCAGCGTGTATAATGATCTGATATCAGGGAGGGTGTATAATGATCCGCTATCAGGCTGGATGTATAACGAACCGATATCGGGCATCGTGAATAATTATCTGATATCAGGCAGGGTGTATAATGATCAGATATCAGGCAGGGTGTTTAATGATCTGATATCAGAAAGTGTGTATAATGATCTGATGTCAGGCAGGGTGTATAATGATCTGATATCAGGCAGGGTGTATAATAATCCGATATCATGCAGGTTGTATAATGACCCGATAACATGCAGTGTGTATAATGATCTGATATCAGGCAGGGTGTATAAGGAACTGATATCAGGCACGGTGTATAATTAACCGACATCAGGCAGGGTGTATAATGATCCGATATCAGGCAGGGTGTATAATGATCTGATATCTGGCAGGGTGTATAATGATCTGGTATCAGGGAGGGTGTATAATGATCCGATATCGGGCAGGGTGTATAATGAGCTGATATCAGGCAGGGTGTATAATGAGCTGATATCAGGCAGGTTGTATAATGATCTGATATCGGGCAGGTTCTATAATGATCTGATATCAGGCAAGGGGTAAAAATATCCGATTTAAGACAGGAAGTATAATGATCTGATATCGGGTAGGTTATATATGATCTGATATCAGGCAGGGTGTATAATGATCCAATATCGGGCAGGGTGTATAATGATCCGATATCAGGCAGTGTGTATAATGATCTGATATCGGGCAGGGTGTATAATGATCCGATATCAGGCTGGTTGTATAATGATCCGATATCTGGCAGGGTGTATAATGATCCAATATCAGGCAGGGTGTATAATAATCTGATATCGGGGAGGGTGTATAATGATGCGACATTGGGCACGGTGGAAAATGACCCGATATTAGGCACGGTGTAAAAATTTCTGATATCCGTCTGGGTGTATAATGATCCGTTATCCGGCAGGGTGTATAATGATCTGATATCAGGCAGCATGTATAATTATCCGATACCAGGCAGGGTGTATAATCATCCGATATCAGGCAGCATGTATAATTATCCGATACCAGGCAGGGTGTATAATGATCCGATATCAGGCAGGGTGTATAATGATATGATATCAGGCAGGGTGTATAATGATCCGAAATCAGACAGGGTGTCTAATGATCTGATATCAAGCAGGGTGTATAATGACCTGATATCATGCAGGGTGTATGATGATCTGCTATCTGGCAGGGTGTATAATGATCCGGTATCAGGCAGGGTGTAAAATGACCTGATATCGGGCAGGTTGTATAACGATCCGATATCAGACAGGGTGTATGATGAACTGATATCTGGCAGGCTGTATACTGATCCAAAATCAGGCAGGGTGTATATTGTTCCGATACCAGGCAGGGTGTATAATGGTCCAATATCAGTCAGGGTGTATAATGATCTGATATCAGTCAGGGTGAATAATGATCTGATATCAGGCACGGTGTATAATGACCCGATATCAGGCAGGGTGTAAAATGACCCGATACCATGCAGGGTGTATCATGATCTGATATCAGGCAGGGTGTATAATGATCCGATATCAGGCTGGATGTATAATGATCCGATATCGGGCAGGGTGAATAATTATCTGATATCAGGCAGGGTGTATAATGATCAGATATCAGGCAGGGTGTATAAAGATCCGATGTCAGGCAGGTTTATAATGATCTGCTATCAGGCAGTGTGTAAATGGTCCGATATCAGGTAGGGCTTATAATGATCCGATATCAGGCAGGGTGTATAATTATTCGACATTAGCCAGGGTGTATAATGATCTGATATCGGGCAGGTTGTATAATTATCTGATATCAGGCACGGTGAATAATGACCAGATATCAGGCAGGGAGTTAAATGATCAGATAACAGGCAGGGTGTAAAAAGATCCGATGTCAGGCAGGTTTATAATGATCTGCTATCAGGCAGCGTGTAAATGTTCCGATATCAGGCAGGGTGTGTAATGATCCGATATCAGGCAGGGAGTATAATGATCTGATATCAGGCAGGGTGTATAATGATCTGATATCAGGTAGGGCTTATAATGATCCGATGTCAGGCAGGGTGTATAATTATTCAATATCAGCCAGGGTGTATAATGATCTGATATCAGGCAGGTTGTATAATGATCTGATATCAGGCATGGTGAATAATGATCCGGTATCAGCAAGGGGTATAAATTTCCGATATCAGACAGGATGTATAATGATCTGATATCGGGCACATTGTATAAAGATCTGATATCAGGCGTGCTGTATAATAATCCAATATCAGGCAAGGGGTATAAAATTCTGATATCAGCTGGGATGTATAATGATCTGATATCGGGCAGGTTGTTTAACGATCCGATATCTGGCAGGTTGTATAATGATCTGATATCAGGCAGGGTGTATAATAATCCGATATCATGCAGGGTGTATAATGATCTGATAGCAGGCAGGGTGTATAATGATCTGATATCGGGCAGGATGTAAAATGATCAGATATCAGGCAGGGTGTAAAATGACCTGATATCAGGCAGGGTGTATAAGGATCTGATATCAGGCACGGTGTATAATTAATCGACATCAGGCAGCGTGTATAATGATCTGATATCAGGGAGGGTGTATAAGGATCCGATATCAGGCTGGATGTATAACGATCCGATATCGGGCATCATGAATAATTATCTGATATCAGGCAGAGTGTATAATGATCAGATATCAGGCAGGGTGTTTAATGATCTGATATCAGAAAGTGTGTATAATGATCTGATATCAGGCAGGGTGTATAATGATCTGATATCAGGCAGGGTCTATAATAATCCAATATCATGCAGGGTGTATAATGACCCGATAGCATGCAGTGTGTATAATGATCTGATATCAGGCAGGGTGTATAAGGAACTGATATCAGGCACGGTGTATAATTAACTGACATCAGGCAGGGTGTATAATGATCCGATATCAGGCAGGGTGTATAATGATCTGATATCTGGCAGGGTGTATAATGATCTGGTATCAGGGAGGGTGTATAATGATCCGATATCGGGCAGGGTGTAAAATGAGCTGATATCAGGCAGGGTGTATAATGAGCTGATATCAGGCAGGTTGTATAATGATCTGATATCGGGCAGGTGCTATAATGATCTGATATCAGGCAAGGGGTATAAATATCCGATATCAGACAGGATGTATAATGATCTGATATCGGGTAGGTTATATATGATCTGATATCAGGCAGGGTGTATAATGATCCAATATCGGGCAGGGTGTATAATGATCCGATATCAGGCAGTGTGTATAATGATCTGATATCGGGCAGGGTGTATAATGATCCGATATCAGGCAGGTTGTATAATGATCCGATATCTGGCAGGGTGTATAATGATCCGATATCAGGCAGGGTGTATAATAATCTGATATCGGGGAGGGTGTATAATGATGCGACATTGGGCACGGTGTAAAATGACCCGATATCAGGCACGGTGTACAAATTTCCGATATCCGTCTGGGTGTATAATGATCCGTTATCCGGCAGGGTGTATAATGATCCGATATCAGGCAGCATGTATAATTATCCGATACCACGCAGGGTGTATAATGATCCGATATCAGGCAGGGTGTATAATGATATGATATCAGGCAGGGTGTATAATGATCCGAAATCAGACAGGGTGTATAATGATCTGATATCAAGCAGGGTGTATAATGACCCGATATCATGCAGGGTGTATAATGATATGCTATCCGGCAGGGTGTATAATGATCCGGTATCAGGCAGGGTGTAAAATGACCTGATATCAGGCAGGATGTATAAAGGTCCAATATCAGGCAGGTTGTATAATGATCTGATATCGGGCAGGTTGTATAACGACCCGATATCAGACAGGGTGTATGATGAACTGATATCTGGCAGGCTGTATACTGATCCAAAATCAGGCAGGGTGTATATTGTTCCGATACCAGGCAGGGTGTATAATGGTCTGATATCAGTCAGGGTGAATAATGATCAGATATCAGGCACGGTGGATAATGACCCGATATCAGGCAGGGTGTAAAATGACCCGATAGCATGCAGGGTGTATCATGATCTGATATCAGGCAGGGTGTATAATGATCCGATATCAGGCTGGATGTATAACGATCCGATATCGGGCAGGGTGAATAATTATCTGATATCAGGCAGGGTGTGTAATGATCCGATATCAGGTAGGGCTTATAATGATCCAATATCAGGCAGGGTGTATAATTATTCGACATCAGCCTGGGTGTATAATGATCTGATATCGGGCAGGTTGTATAATGATCTGATATCAGGCAGGGTGTATAATAATCCGATATCATGCAGGGTGTATAATGATCCGATAGCAGGCAGGGTGTATAATGATCTGATATCGGGCACGATGTAAAATGATCCGATACCAGGCAGGGTGTATAATGATCCGATATCAGGCAGGGTGTATAATGATATGATATCAGGCAGGGTGTATAATGATCCGAAATCAGACAGGGTGTATAATGATCTGATATCAAGCAGGGTGTATAATGACCCGATATCATGCAGGGTGTATAATGATATGCTATCCGGCAGGGTGTATAATGATCCGGTGTCAGGCAGGGTGTAAAATGACCTGATATCAGGCAGGATGTATAAAGGTCCAATATCAGGCAGGTTGTATAATGATCTGATATCGGGCAGGTTGTATAACGATCCGATATCAGACAGGGTGTATGATGAACTGATATCTGGCAGGCTGTATACTGATCCAAAATCAGGCAGGGTGTATATTGTTCCGATACCAGGCAGGGTGTATAATGGTCCAATATCAGTCAGGGTGTATAATGATCTGATATCAGTCAGGGTGAATAATGATCAGATATCAGGCACGGTGTATAATGACCCGATATCAGGCAGGGTGTAAAATGACCCGATAGCATGCTGGGTGTATCATGATCTGATATCAGGCAGGGTGTATAATGATCTGATATCAGGCTGGATGTATAACGAACCGATATCGGGCAGGGTAAATAATTATCTGATATCAGGCGGGGTGTATAATGATCAGATATCAGGCAGGGTGTAAAAAGATCCGATGTCAGGCAGGTTTATAATGATCTGCTATCAGGCAGGGTGTAAATGTTCCGATATCAGGCAGGGTGTATAATGATCCGATATCAGGCAGGGTATATAATGATCCGATATCAGGCAGGGAGTATAATGATCTGATATCAGGCAGGGTGTATAATGATCTGATATCAGGTAGGGCTTATAATGATCCGATGTCAGGCAGGGTGTATAATTATTCAATATCAGCCAGGGTGTATAATGATCTGATATCGGGCAGGTTGTATAATGATCTGATATCAGGCATGGTGAATAATGATCCGGTATCAGCAAGGGGTATAATTTTCCGATATCAGACAGGATGTATAATGATCTGATATCGGGCACATTGTATAAAGATCTGATATCAGGCGTGGTGTATAATAATCTGATATCAGGCAAGGGGTATAAAATTCTGATATCAGCTGGGATGTAAAATGATCTGATATCAGGCAGGGTGTATAATAATCCGATATCATGCAGGGTGTATAATGATCCGATAGCAGGCAGGGTGTATAATGATCTGATATCGGGCACGATGTAAAATGATCAGATATCAGGCAGGGTGTAAAATGACCCGATAGCGTGCAATGTGTATAAAGATCTGATATCAGGCAGTGTGTATAAGGATCTGATATCAGGCACGGTGTATAATTAATTGACCTCAGGCAGCGTGTATAATGATCGGATATCAGGGAGGGTGTATAATGATCAGATGTCGGGCAGGGTGTATAATGATCAGGTATCAGGCACGGTGAATAAAGACCAGATATCAGGCAGGGAGTTTAATGATTTGATATCAGGCACGGTGTATAATGACCCGATATCAGGCAGGGTGTATAATGATCTGATTTCGGGCAGGATGTAAAATGATCAGATATCAGGCAGGGTGTAATATGACCCGAAAGCATGCAGGGTGTCTCATGATCTGATATCAGGCAGGGAGTATAATGATCCGATATCAGGCTGGATGTATAACGATCCGATATCGGGCATCGTGAATAATTATCTGATATCAGGCAGGGTGTATAATGATCAGATATCAGGCAGGGTGTTTAATGATCTGATATCAGAAAGTGTGTATAATGATCTGATATCGGGAAGGTTTTATAATGATCCGATATCAGGCAGGGTGTAAAATGACCCAATAGCATGCAGGGTGTCTCATGATCTGATATCCGGCAGGGAGTATAATGATCCGATATCAGGCTGGATGTATAATGATCCGATATTGGGCAGGGTGTATAATGATCTGATATCAGGCAGGGTGTAAAATGATCCGATATCAGGCAGGGTGTATAATAATCTGATATCGGGCACGGTGTAAAATGATCAGATGTCAGGCAGGGTGTAAAATGACCTGATAGCATGCAGGCTGTATAATGATCTGATATCAGGCTGGGTGTATAATGATCCGACATCAGGCAGTGTGTATAATGATCTTATATCATGCATGGTGAATAATGATGCGACATCAGGCAGGGTGTATAATGATCCAATATCGGGCAGGGTGTATAATGATCTGATATCAGGCAGGGTGTATAATGATCTGATATCAGGCAGGGTGTATAATGATCCGATATCTGGCAGTCTGCATAATGATCCGATAGCTGGCAGGCTGTATAATGATCCGATATCAGGCAGGGTGCATCATGATCCGATATCAGTCAGGGTGTATAATGATCTGATATCAGCCAGGTAGTATAATGATCCGATATCAGACAGGATGGATAATGATCTGATATCGGGCAGGTTATATAATGATCTGATATCAGGCGTGATGTATAATGATCCGATATCAGGCAAGGGGTCTAAATTTCCGATATCTGATGGGATGTAAAATGGTCTGATATTGGGCAGGTTATATAATGATCTGTTATCAGGCGTGGTGTATAATGATCAGATATCAGGCAAGGGGTATACATTTCCGATATCTGATGGGATGTATAATGGTCCGATATCAGGCAGGGTGTTTAATGAACCGATATCTGGCTGGCTGTATGATGATCCAATATCAGGCTGGGTGTATAAATATCTGATATCGGGCAGGTTGTATAATGATCTGATATCAGGCGAGGTGAATAATGATCTGATATCAGGCAAGGGGTATAATGATCCGATATCTGGCAGGTTGTATAATGATCTGATATCAGGCAGGTTGTATAATGATCTGATATCAGGCAGGGTGTATAATGATCCGATATCAGGCAGGGTGTTTAATGATCCGATGTCAGGCCGGGTGTATAATGATCCGATATCAGGCAGGTTGTATAATGATCCGATATCAGGCAGGTTGTATAATGATCTGATACCAGGCAGGGTGTATCATGATCCGATATCAGACAGGGTGCATAATGATCCGATATCTGGCAGGGTGTATAATGATCCGATATCAGGCAGGGTGTATAATGATCCGATATCTGGCAGGGTGTATAATGATCTGATATCAGGGAGGGTGTATAATGATGCGACATTGGGCACGGTGTAAAATGACCCGATATCAGTCACGGTGTACAAATTTCCGATATCCGTCTGGGTGTATAATGATCCGTTATCTGGCAGGGTGTATAATGATCTGATATCAGGCAGCATGTATAATTACCCGATACCAGGCAGGGTGTATAATGATCCGATATCAGGCAGCATGTATAATTATCCGATACCAGGCAGGGTGTATAATGATCCGATATCAGGCAGGGTGTATAATGATATGATATCAGGCACGGTGTATAATGATCCGATATCGGGCAGGGTGTATAATGATCTGATATCAGGAAAGGGGTATAAATTTCCGATATCAGACAGGATGTATAATGATCTGATATCGGGCAAGTTTTATAATAATCCGATATCAGTCAGGGTGTATAAATTTCCGATAAATGGCACGATGTATAATGATCTGATATCGGGCACGCTGTATAACGATCCGATATGAGGCAGGGTATAAAATGATCCGATATCAGGCAGGGTAGAAAATGATCTGATATCAGGCACGGTGAATAATGATCCGACATCAGGCTGGGTGTATGATGATCTGATATATCAGGCACGGTGGATAATTACCCAATATCAGGCAGGGTGTGTAATGATCTGATATCAGGCACGGTGTATAATGACCCGATATCAGGCAGGGTGTATCATGATCTGATATCAGGCAGGGTGTATAATGATCCGATATCAGGCTGGATGTATAACGATCCGATATCGGGCAGGGTGAATAATTATCTGATATCAGGCAGGGTGTATAATGATCAGATATCAGGCAGGGTGTTTAATGATCTGATATCAGAAAGTTTGTATAATGATCTGATATCAGGCAGGGTGTATAATGGTCTGATATCAGGCAGGGTGTATAATAATCCGATATCATGCAGGGTGTATAATGACCCGATAGCATGCAGTGTGTATAATGATCTGATATCAGGCAGGGTGTATAAGGAACTGATATCAGGCACGGTGTATAATTAACTGACATCAGGCAGGGTGTATAATGATCCGATATCAGGCAGGGTGTATAATGATCTGATATCTGGCAGGGTATATAATGATCCGATATCAGGCAGGGAGTATAATGATCTGATATCAGGCAGGGTGTATAATGATCTGATATCAGGTAGGGCTTATAATGATCCGATATCAGGCAGGGTGTATAATTATTCGATATCAGCCAGGGTGTATAATGATCTGATATCAGGCATGGTGAATAATGATCCGGTATCAGCAAGGGGTATAAATTTCCGATATCAGACAGGATGTATAATGATCTGATATCGGGCACATTGTATAAAGATCTGATATCAGGCGTTGTGTATAATAATCCGATATCAGGCAAGGGGTATAAAATTCTGATATCAGCTGGGATGTATAATGATCTGATATCGGGCAGGTTGTATAACGATCCGATATCTGGCAGGTTTTATAATGATCTGATATCAGGCAGGGTGTATAATAATCCGATATCATGCAGGGTGTATAATGATCCAATAGCAGTCAGGGTGTATAATGATCTGATATCGGGCAGGATGTAAAATGGTCAGATATCACGCAGGGTGTAAAATGACCCGATAGCATGCAGTGTGTATAAAGATCTGATATCAGGCAGGGTGTATAAGGATCGGATATCAGGCACAGTGTATAATTAATCGACATCAGGCAGCGTGTATAATGATCTGATATCAGGGAGGGTGTATAATGATCCGATATCGGGCAGGGTGTATAATGATCAGGTATCAGGCACGGTGAATAATGACCAGATATCAGGCAGGGTGTATAATGATCTGATATCAGGCACGGTGTATAATGACCCAATAGCATGCTGGGTGTATCATGATCTGACATCAGGCAGGGTGTATAATGATCCGATATCAGGCAGGGTGTATAATGATCCGATATCAGGCAGGGTGTATAATGATCCAATATCAGGCAGAATGTATAAAGATCTGATATCAGGCAGGGTGTATTATGATCTGATATCAGGCAGGGTGTATAATGATCCGATATCAGGCAGTGTGTATAATGATCTGATATCGGGCAGGGTGTAAAATGATCTGATATCAGGCTGGGTATATAAATGTCCAATATCAGGCAGTGTGTATAATGATCTGATATCGGGCAGGGTGTCAAATGATCTGATATCAGGCTGGGTATATAAATGTCCGATAACAGGCAGGTTGTATAATGATCCGATATCAGGCAGGGTGTATAATGATCCGATATCAGGCAGGGTGTATAATGATCCGATACCAGGCAGGGTGTACAATGATCCGATATCAGGGAGGATGTACAATGATCCGATATCAGGGAGGTTGTATAATGATCCGATATCAGGCCGGGTGTATAATGATCTGATATCAGGCAGGGTGCATAATGATCTGATATCAGGCAGGGTTAATAAAGATCCGATATCAGGCAATGGGTATAAATATCTGATATCAGACAGGATGTATAATGATCTGATATCAGGCAGGTTATATAATGATCTGATATCCGGCGTGGTGTATTATGATCAGATATCAGGCAAGGTGTATTAATTTCCGATATCTGATGGGATGTATAATGGTCTGATATCAGGCAGGGTGATTAATGATCAGATATCAGGCAGGATGTATAATGATCCGATATCAGGCAGGGTGTAAAATGGTCTGAAATCAGGCAGGGTGTTTAATAATCTGATATCAGAAAGTGTGTATAATGATCTGATATCAGGCAGGGTGTATAATGATCTGATATCAGGCAGGGTGTATAATAATCCGATATCATGCAGGGTGTATAATGACCCGATAGCATGCAGTGTGTATAATGATCTGATATCAGGCAGGGTGTATAAGGAACTGATATCAGGCACGGTGTATAATTAACTGACATCAGGCAGGGTGTATAATGATCCGATATCAGGCAGGGTGTATAATGATCTGATATCTGGCAGGGTATATAATGATCCGATATCAGGCAGGGAGTATAATGATCTGATATCAGGCAGGGTGTATAATGATCTGATATCAGGTAGGGCTTATAATGATCCGATATCAGGCAGGGTGTATAATTATTCGATATCAGCCAGGGTGTATAATGATCTGATATCAGGCATGGTGAATAATGATCTGGTATCAGCAAGGGGTATAAATTTCCGATATCAGGCAGGATGTATAATGATCTGATATCGGGCACATTGTATAAAGATCTGATATCAGGCATTGTGTATAATAATCCGATATCAGGCAAGGGGTATAAAATTCTGATATCAGCTGGGATGTATAATGATCTGATATCGGGCAGGTTGTATAACGATCCGATATCTGGCAGGTTTTATAATGATCTGATATCAGGCAGGGTGTATAATAATCCGATATCATGCAGGGTGTATAATGATCCAATAGCAGTCAGGGTGTATAATGATCTGATATCGGGCAGGATGTAAAATTATCAGATATCAGGCAGGGTGTAAAATGACCCGATAGCATGCACTGTGTATAAAGATCTGATATCAGGCAGGGTGTATAAGGATCTGATATCAGGCACAGTGTATAATTAATCGACATCAGGCAGCGTGTATAATGATCTGATATCAGGGAGGGTGTATAATGATCCGATATCGGGCAGGGTGTATAATGATCAGGTATCAGGCACGGTGAATAATGACCAGATATCAGGCAGGGTGTATAATGATCTGATATCAGGCACGGTGTATAATGACCCAATAGCATGCTGGGTGTATCATGATCTGATATCAGGCAGGGTGTATAATGATCCGATATCAGGCAGGGTGTATAATGATCCGATATCAGGCAGGGTGTATAATGATCCAATATCAGGCAGAATGTATAAAGATCTGATATCAGGCAGGGTGTATTATGATCTGATATCAGGCAGGGTGTATAATGATCCTATATCAGGCAGTGTGTATAATGATCTGATATCGGGCAGGGTGTAAAATGATCTGATATCAGGCTGGGTATATAAATGTCCAATATCAGGCAGTGTGTATAATGATCTGATATCGGGCAGGGTGTCAAATGATCTGATATCAGGCTGGGTATATAAATGTCCGATAACAGGCAGGTTGTATAATGATCCGATATCAGGCAGGGTGTACAATGATCCGATATCAGGGAGGATGTACAATGATCCGATATCAGGGAGGTTGTATAATGATCCGATATCAGGCCGGGTGTATAATGATCTGATATCAGGCAGGGTGCATAATGATCTGATATCAGGCAGGGTTAATAAAGATCCGATATCAGGCAATGGGTATAAATATCTGATATCAGACAGGATGTATAATGATCTGATATCAGGCAGGTTATATAATGATCTGATATCCGGCGTGGTGTATTATGATCAGATATCAGGCAAGGTGTATTAATTTCCGATATCTGATGGGATGTATAATGGTCTGATATCAGGCAGGGTGTATAATGATCAGATATCAGGCAGGGTGTGTAATGATCTGATATCAGGCAGGATGTATAATGATCCGATATCAGGCAGGGTGTATAATGGTCCGAAATCAGGCAGGATGTATAATGATCCGATATCAGGCAGGGTATATATTGATCTAATATCAGGCATGTTGTATAATGATCTGATATCAGGCAGGCTGTATAAAGAGCATATATCAGGCGGGTTGTATAATGATCTGATATCAGGCAGGGTGTATAATGATCCGATATCAGGCAAGCGGTATAAATTTCCGATATCAGACGGGATGTATAATGATCTGATATCGGGCAGTTTGTATAACGATCCGATATCAGATGGGATGTATAATGATCTGATATCAGGCAGGGTGTATAATGATCCGATATCAGGCAGGTTGTATAATGATCCGATATCTGGCAGGGTGTATAATGATCCGATGTCAGGCAGGGTGTATAATGATCCAATATCTGGCAGGGCGTATAAAGATCCGATATCAAGCAGGTTGGAAAATGACCCGATATCTGGCAGGGTGTATAATGATCGGATATCGGGCAGGTTGTATCATGATCTGATATCAGGCGTGGTGTTTAATGATCAGATATCAGGCAAGTGGTATACATTTCCGATATCTGATGGGATGTTTCATGGTCTGATATCAGGCAGCGTGTATAATGATCTGATATCAGGCAGGGTGTATAATGATCAGTTATCAGGCAAGGTGTATAAATTTCCGATATCTGATGGGATGTACAATGGTCTGATATCAGGCAGTGTGCATAATGATCTGGTATAACGCGTAGTGTATAACGATCCGATGTCAGGCAAGGTGTATAAATTTCCGATATCAGACGGGATGTATAATGATCTGATATCGGGCAGGTTGTATAACGTTCCGATATCAGACAGGGTGTATGATGAACCGATATCTGGCAGGCTGCATTATGATCCAATATCAGGCAGGGTGTATATTGATCCAATGCCAGGCAGGGTGTATAATGATCCAATATCAGGCAGGGTGTATAATGATCCAATATCAGACAGAATGTATAATGATCTGATATAAGAACATAAGAACATAAGAAATAGGAGCAGGAGTAGGCCAATCGGCCCCTCGAGCCTGCTCCACCATTCAATAAGATCATGGCTGATCTGATCCTAACCTCAAATCTTCTATCACTCTGCATCCACCCGAACCCATGTGATCTCCCGGGAGAGGCGAAAAACCAGATAAAGACCCAATGGCCAATTTGGGAGAAAAAAATCTGGGAAATTCCTCTCCGACCCATCTAGGCGATCGAAATTCTTCCAGGAGATCACTCTGTCCCTATATTTTCTACAGTACTTACCTTCTGTAAAGGCGATCTCCACCCCAGCCAGGAACAGGAATAAAACCATCTCCTGAAATCTAACAGAATTAGAACACAGTAGGAGCAGAACAAGGCTACACGGCCCCTGGGCCCGCTCCACTACCCACAGGGCCATGACCATTCCGAACCCAGACTCATGTCCAATTTCCTGCCCGCTCCCCGTAACCCTTTATTCCCTTTACTTCTAGGAAACTATCTATTTCTGTTTTAAATTTATTTAATGATGTAGCTTCCACAGCTTTCTGGGGCAGCAAATTCCACAAACCTACCACCCTCTGAGTGAAGAAGTTTCTCCTCATCTCAGTTTTGAATGAGCAGCCCCTTATTTTAAGATTATGCCCCCTAGTTCTAGTTTCACCCATCATTGGGAACATCCTCACCGCATCCACCCGATCAAGCCCCTTCACAATCTTATATGTTTCAATAAGATCGCCTCTCATTCTTCTGAACTCCAATGAGTAGAGTCCCAATCTACTCAACCTCTCCTCATATGACCACCCCCTCATCCCCGGGATTAACCGAGTGAACCTTCTTTGTACTGACTCGAGAGCAAGTATGTCTTTTCTTAAGTATGGACACCAAAACTGTATGCAGTATTCCAGGTGCGGCCTCACCAATACCTTGTACAACTGCAGCAATACCTCCCTGTTTTTATATTCCAACCCCCTAGCAATAAAAGCCAACATTCCATTGGCCTTCTTGATCACTTGCTGCACCTGCATACTAACTTTTTGAGTTTCGTGCACCAGGACCCCCAGATCCCTTTGTACTACAGTACTTTCCAGTTTCTTGCCATTAAGATAATAACTTGCTCTATGATTTTTCCTGCCAAAGTGCATAACTTCACACTTTCCAGTATTGTATTCCATCTGCCAAATCTCTGCCCACTTACTTAGCCTGTCTATGTCCCTTTGCAGGTTTTTTATGTCCTCCTCACTCACTACTTTCCGTCCCATCTTTGTATCATCTGCAAACTTTGATATGTTACACTCGGTCCCCTCCTCCAAATCGTTAATATAGATTGTAAAGAGTTGGGGACCCAGCACTGACCCCTGCGGAACACCACTAGTTACTGGTTGCCAATCTGAGAACGAACCATTTATCCCAACTCTCTGCTTTCTGTTAGAGAGCCAATCCTCCACCCATGCCAGAATATTACCCCCAATCCCGTGATTTTTTATCTTGAGCAATAATCTTTTGTGTGGCACCTTGTCAAATGCCTTTTGGAAGTCTAAATACACTACGTCCACTGGTTCCCCTTTATCCACCCTGTATGTTACTTCCTCAAAAAACTCAAGCAAATTTGTTAAACATGACTTCCCCTTCATGAAACCATGCTGAGTTTGCCCTATTAAATTATGTTTATCCAAATGTCCCGTTACTGTCTCCTTAATAATGGACTCTAACATTTTACCAACCACAGATGTTAGGCTAACAGGTCTATAGTTTCCAGCCTTCTGCCTACTACCCTTTTTAAATAATGGTGTTACATTAGCAGTTTTCCAATCTGCCGGGACCTTTGCTGAGTCCAGTGAGTTTTGGAAAATTATTACCAATGCATCCACAATCCCTACCGCTACTTCCCTCAAGACCCTGGGACGCAAGCCATCAGGTCCAGGGGATTTATCCGCCTTGAGTCCCATTATTTTACCAAGTACCACTTCCTTAGTGATTTTAATTGTATTTAGTTCCTCCCCCCCTAGAGCCCCCTGTTTGTCCAGTGTTGGGATATTCTTAGTGTCCTCTACTGTAAAGACTGATACAAAATAATTGTTCAGTGTTTTTGCCATCTCCATGTTTCCCACCATTAATTTCCCGGTCTCATCCTCTAAGGGACCAACATTTACTTTAGCCACCCTTTTTCTTTTTATATAACTATAGAAACTATAGACCCGATATCAGGCACGGTGTACAAATTTCCGATATCCGGCTGGGAGTATAATGATCCGTTATCAGGCAGTGTGTATAACGATCTGATATCGGGCAGGGTGTAAAATGATCCGATATCAGGGAGGGTTTATAATGATCCGATATCAGGCAGGGTGTATAATGATCTGACATCAGGGAGGTTGCATAATGATCTGATATCAGGCAGGGTGTATAATGAGCTGATAACAGGCAGGATGTACAATGACCCAATATCAGGCAGGGTGTATAATGATCCGATATCAAGCGTGGTGTATAATGAACTGATATCAGGCAAGGGGTATAAATGTCTGATATCAGACAGTATGTATAACGATCCAATATCGGGCATGGTGAATAATTATCTGATATCAGGCAGGGTGTATAATGATCCGATATCAGGCAGGGTGTATAATGATCCGATATCAGGCAGGGTGTGTAATGATCCAATATCAGGCAGAATGTATAATGATCTGATATCAGGCAGGGTGTATAATGATCCGATATCAGGCAGTGTGTATAATGCTCTGATATCAGGTAAGGTGTATAATGATCCGATATCTGGCAGGGTGTATAATGATCTGATATCAGGGAGGGTGTATAATGATGTGATATCGGGCACGGTGTGAAATGACCCGATATCAGGCACGGTGTACAAATTTCCGATATCCGGCTGGGAGTATAATGATCCGTTATCAGGCGGGGTGTATAATGATCTGATATCAGGCAGCTTGTATAATTATCCGATACCAGGCAGGGTGTATAATGATCCGATACCAGGCAGGGTGTAAAATGATCTGATATCAGGCAGGGTGTATAATGATCTGATATCAAGCAGGGTGTATAATGACCCGATATCATGCAGGTTGTATAATGATCTGCTATCCGGCAGTGTGTATAATGATCCGATATCAGGCAGTGTGTAAAATGATCTGATATCAGGCAGGTTGTATAATGATCTGATATCAGGCAGGGTGTATAATGATCAGATATCAGGGAGGATGTATAATTATCCGATTTCAGTCAGGGGCCTAGAAATTCATTGTAGCCACTTTTGGGGCGGTAAAGTCAGGCGGCCGCCAAAGTTTGCGCCCGCCGCCAAATCTAGGCCACTTCTCCGATATTCATTAGCTTCGCCCTAAGAGTTTGCTCGCGCGCTAAAACTGGCGCTGGACGCCTCTCTTTAGGCGCTAAGCCGGAGGTGCTGAGCGAGAGCGCCGAGGCCGGGCGCAGCGCAGGTGCGGCCATCTCGTGATTGACAGCAGACACCCTGGCGCCGGCCAGCTCTTAAGGGGGAAGGGTCGACTTTGTCTGCTGCCATGCCCTGGATAGTGGAGCCCTCCAGCTAGGCCTGAGCACTACTGCTGGACCCAAATAGCGCCTGAAGCCATGCAGAAGGCCCGTGAACGAGCGCAGCACTTCTCAGAGCGTGATCTGAGTGTGCTGGTTGGTGGTGTGGAGAAGAGGCGCCATATTCTGTACCCGGACAATGGCAGGAAGGCGCCGGTCCGCGGCTACCGGAGAGCCTGGAGGCATGTCGCCAGCAAGGTGTCAGCCAACAGCGAGGTCCCCAGGACCGGTGTCCAATGCCGCAAAACGTTTAATGACCTCACGCGGATTGTCAGGGTGAGTACCCTTTCCAGTGACCTCCTCATCCTTGCATGTGCACCTCACATTATGGGCAAAGGGACCTGAAAGCCCTAATGGCCAGCCCTCATCCAGCAGCTATGGGACAGGCATGAACATCAATTGCACATTCTGCACTTAACACACTGGCCAAGCTATTCCATCATGGGAGGCAGTGCACACAAGATCAGGGCGACACACTGGCCAGGCTATTCCACCATGGGAGGCAGTGCACACAAGATCAGGGCGACACACTGGCCAGGCTATTCCACCATGGGAGGCAGTGCACACAAGATCAGGGCGACACACTGGCCAGGCTATTCCACCATGGGAGGCAGTGCACACAAGATCAGGGCGACACACTGGCCAGGCTATTCCACCATGGGAGGCAGTGCACACAAGATCAGGGCTACACACTGTACTTAGAGGCCGTCCTTTCTCTTGCAGGCCAAGCTGGCCAATAATAGGAAGAGCCGGACTGCGACCGGGGGAGGCTGACCCCAGATCCAGCCGCTCACCGAGCTGCAACATCGCGTGGAGTGCATCATGGGTGGCCGGGTGATTGGCCCCGTTGCATGTGGAGATGCCGACCCTGTTCTGGGCACCAATGGTAAGGACATCAATGTTTGGACCTCTCTCGTCCCACTTGCGCATCAGATCTACATCCTTTGCCACTGTCCGACCAATGCGCTGAATGCCACCACTCATGCATCCCTCGCTGACGCCCTCTCCTCACTCTAAAGCTACTCTTGTGCCTTGCTGCTTTCAGATGGTGAGGAGGAGGTCCCTGAACCTGCCAGTGACAGCCCCTCAGAAGAGGAGGAGGAGGAGGAGCAAGAGGAAGGCGGCCCATCAGGTGAACCCTCAGCCGTGGCAACCCATGTGAATGTAGGGGACACGTCTTCCCTGGAGGGGAGCGTGGCGGATGTGTCGGAGGGGAGGGGAGCTCATGGGACCTGCGGCCTGCAGAAACGCGGGAGGGGGGTGCCAGCTCGGCGGCCTTCTCCCCAGAGGGGGGAAGGGTCGGAGGGGAGTCCAATTGCTGGGCCCAGCGGCGTCCAGCAACGCAGGAAGGGTTGGCCAGCTCGGCGGCCTTCTACCCAGAGGGAGAGTCCGGCCTCCAGTCCGGAGATGGTCTTCGCCGAGGAGATGGAACGCCTCGAGGACTTGTCCGCGGACTCGGAGCGCCGGCACACGGAGCTCATGGGGGTAGTGGCACGGTTGCCTGAGGCCATCGAGTCCCTCTCTCGGAGTGTCACCGACGTCGGGGCCTCACAGGCCATCAGTTTGGCGGAATTCGGGGCAGAGCAGGCAGCGAGTCGGGCGGCATTCGGGGCAGCTCAGGCAGCGAGTGGGCAGCTGGTCAGTGGTGCCATGCAGTCACTGGGTGCTCTGATGAGGTCACTGAACAGGTCAACACGGGCACTCACTGCTGCCACACTCGCTGTGTTAGCCAGGCATCGCCAGGGCACCCGGCGCGCTGCAGCAGCACAGCGGTCTGTCCCTCGGCAGATTGGTGCGCATGCTGCAGTGCTGGCCCGGGCGAGTGCCAGTGTCTCAGGCGACCAGCGAGCGCCTGCCATCCGCCAGCTTTCCCCCATTCCTCCAGCCGCCACTGCCACTCCCCCAGTGGAGCTGCCAGGAGCTGCTGCAGCGACTGATGCTGGCCAGCCACAGCTGCAGCATTCAACAGCCGCCCGCTCGACGGCCAGACCTCGACTAGGCCGACCCCCAAGGGCATCTGCCATCACGACATGTGCCCCTCTGGAGCCTGCTCCCAGCCTTGCAGCAGCCAATGGGCTTACTTTGAGGAGGAGCAGCAGGGCGGGCAGGGGCCACACAAAGATGGCCAAGGCATCGTCCTAGCGGGCCAAAAAGTCGAATGTGTGGCCAGTTGTGTTTGTTTTTTGAGGCCGAGAATTGGATGTTTGTTTTTTGAGGCCGAGAATTGGATGTTTGTTTTTTGAGGCCGAGAATTGGATGTTTGTTTTTTGAGGCCGAGAATTGGATGTTTGTTTTTTGAGGCCGAGAATTGGATGTTTGTTTTTTTGAGGCCGAGAATTGGATGTTTGTTTTTTGAGGCCGAGAATTGGATGTTTGTTTTTTGAGGCCGAGAATTGGATGTTTGTTTTTTACGAAGGCCGAGGATGACGGCCATTTTAGTTGCACTGTTTTGTTAATCCTCTCCATGTTGTGGGAGCGAGTAATGTGTTTGAGTGTTTTTTGGGGGTTTCGTCTGTTTTTGGGTTTCATGTGGGAAGGGCCCTGAGTTTGTACAATAAAGCATTTTATTTATTAACATTGTCCATGTTTGATCTTTGAAGTGTTTGTTGCCTTAACCGGCTGAGGGCTTGCGGAGCGGATGCAATCATGTTCTTTCATTGGCACAAGCCATTCCCTGACAGGGGGCCTAGAAGTGACGTTCAATAAGCCGCCGACGGGCGGCCCTTGGACCTTCTGCCTCCCTCCTGGGCTGGTACTCCTCGTCCTCCTCCTCCTCATGCTCCTCCTGCTCCTCCTCCTGAAGTGGGGGTCCAACGTGAGGTGGCAGTGCCTGAGTCCTGCGGATAGCCAGGTTGTGCAGCATGCAGCAAACGACGACGAATTGGGAGACTCGCTCCTGCGAATACTGGAGGGCTCCCCCGGAGCGATTGAGACAGCGGAACCATTGCTTGAGGACGCCGATTGTTTGTTCTATGATGTTCCTAGTTGCTTGATGGCTCTCGTTGTATGCCTCTTCAGCAGGGGTCGTGGGCGCGCGGAGCGGGGTCATGAGCCAGGTACACAAAGGATAGCCTTTGTCCCCGATAAGCCATCCTCTTGGGGGAGGCTGTGCCTGGAACATGTCAGCCACAGTTGTCTGTCGCAGGATAAAGGCATCGTGGCTGCTGCCTGGAATGTGGGCATTGACAGCTAGGATGCGCTGCCTGTGGTCACACACCAGCTGTACGTTGAGGGAATGGTAGCCCTTCCGGTTGCGGTAATCCTCGGCATGCTCCAGAGGTGCCCGAAAAGCCACATGCGTGCAGTCAATGACGCCCTGCACCATGGGGAAGCCCGCTATTCTTGCAAATCCCACTGTATGCTGCTGCTGCTTGTCCAGGGTCATGGGGAAGGAGATGAATTGATGTCTCCTTCTGAAAAGGGCTTCGGTCACCTGGCAGATGCAGCAATGCACGGCGAACTGGGAGATGTTAGCGATGTCCCCAGCAGCGGATTGGAAGGAGCCGGTGGCATAGAAGTTGAGAGCCACCGTCACCTTCACTGCCACCGACAGAGACGTCCTGCGCATCAGCTGTGGCTGCAGATCTCTGTGAAGCAGCTGGCAGATGTCTGCAACCACCTCCCTTCTGAATCGCAGCCTCCTTACACACATCGCGGCAGACATGGTCAGATAGGAGGACTGCTGGCGGTATACCCTGGGTGGGTAAGGCCTCAGTTGGCGACGCCTGTTGCCCCCTCTGCGTCTAGCCAGGGCTGCCACTCTCTCACGGCGTCTGTAAGCCCTTCTGGCATAAGGCTGAAAGTCAGCGTTGGCACCCAATGCAGCCCCCATTATATGCTGGCAAACACTGAGCTCTCAATGAAGGCAAAGATAATTGCTAAGCTCTGGCCTGAGCCAAAAATACCTGTCCTAGTGTTGGTCCAAACCAGTAAGCTCTCCTCCTTGGTCTCTCTCCAAAAAACCGTTGCACAAGAGTGAATGCTGCAAAATGGCTGGCCTTTATAGTGCAGGGTAAGTGCCCTTTAATTAGCGCTCCCCGCGGCCCGCCTCGGCTGTGTACCGTTCCACTTCACAGTCGTTAGGGCCGCCCGGCGCACAATGGCCCGGCGCGAGTGAAGTTCCGGTTCGGGGCGCACAAAGGGCGTTGCACTAGTAAATGACGTCATGATCTGCGCGCGCAGCAGGGCGCGCGCTAAGACTTTGCGCCGGCGCTAAATGTGTACTGAAGTTGGGGCGAGGCGCAGATCGCGCTGCGCCCGGGCGCTAAGCGCCTAGCACTCGAGATCTACTCCTCCTAAGGCGCTAACGGCTGGCGCGCCCAACTGAATTTCTAGGCCAGGGTGTCTAAAGATCTGATATCAGGCTGGGTGTATAATGATCTGATATCAGGCAGGTAGTAAAATGATCCAATATCAGGCAGGATGTACAACGATCCGATATCAGGCAGGTTGTATAATGGTCTGATATAAGGCGTAGTGTATAATGATCCGATATCAGGCAAGGTGTATAAATTTCCGATATCAGACGGGATGTATAATGATCTGATATCGGGCAGGTTGTATAACGATCCGATATCAGACAGGGTGTATGATGAATCGATATCTGGCAGGCTGTATAATGATCCAATATCAGGCAGGGTGTATATTGATCCGATACCAGGCAGGTTACATAATGATCCAATATCAGTCAGGTTGTATAATGATCTGGTATCAGTCAGGGTGAATAACGATCTGATATCAGGCAAGCGGTATAAATATCCGATATCAGACAGGATGTATAATGATCTGATATCGGGCAGGTTATATAATGATCTGATGTCAGGCGTGATGTATAATGATCCGATATCAGGCAAGGGGTATAAATTTCCGATATCTGATGGGATGTAAAATGTTCTGATATCAGGCAGGGTGTATAATGATCCAATATCAGGCAGCTTGTATAATTATCCGCTACCAGGCAGGGTGTATAATGATCCGATACCAGGCAGGGTGTAAAATGATCTGATATCAGGCAGGGTGGATAATGATCTGATATCAAGCAGGGTGTATAATGACCCGATATCATGCAGGTTGTATAATGATCTGCTATCCGGCAGGGTGTATAATGATCCGATATCAGGCAGGGTGTAAAATGATCTGATATCAGGCAGGTTGTATAATGATCAGATATCAGGGAGGATGTATAATTATCCGATTTCAGTCAGGGGCCTAGAAATTCATTGTAGCCACTTTTGGGGCGGTAAAGTCGGGCGGCCGCTAAAGTTTGCGCCCGCCGCCAAATCGAGGCCACTTCTCCGATATTCATTAGCTTCGCCCTAAGAGTTTGCTCGAGCGCTAAAACTGGCGCTGGACGCCTCTCTTTAGGCGCTAAGCCGGAGGTGCTGAGCGAGAGCGCCGAGGCCGGGCGCAGCGCAGGTGCGGCCATCTCGTGATTGACAGCAGACACCCTGGCGCCGGCCAGCTCTTAAGGGGGAAGGGTCGACTTTGCCTGCTGCCATGCCCTGGATAGTGGAGCCCTCCAGCTAGGCCTGAACACTGCTGCTGGACCCAAATAGCGCCTGAAGCCATGCAGAAGGCCCGTGAACGAGCGCAGCGCTTCTCAGAGCATGATCTGAGTGTGCTGGTTGGTGGTGTGGAGAAGAGGCGCCATATTTTGTGCCCGGACAATGGCAGGAAGGCGCCGGTCCGCGCCTACCGGAGAGCCTGGAGGCATGTCGCCAGCAAGGTGTCAGCCAACAGCGAGGTCCCCAGGACCGGTGTCCAATGCCGCAAAAAGTTTAATGACCTCACGCGGATTGTCAGGGTGAGTACCCTTTCCAGTGACCTCCTCATCCTTGCATGTGCACCTCACATTATGGGCAAAGGGACCTGAAAGCCCTAATGGCCAGCCCTCATCCAGCAGCTATGGGACAGGCATGAACATCAATTGCACATTCTGCACTTAACACACTGGCCAAGCTATTCCATCATGGGAGGCAGTGCACACAAGATCAGGGCGACACACTGGCCAGGCTATTCCACCATGGGAGGCAGTGCACACAAGATCAGGGCGACACACTGGCCAGGCTATTCCACCATGGGAGGCAGTGCACACAAGATCAGGGCGACACACTGGCCAGGCTATTCCACCATGGGAGGCAGTGCACACAAGATCAGGGCGACACACTGGCCAGGCTATTCCACCATGGGAGGCAGTGCACACAAGATCAGGGCTACACACTGTACTTAGAGGCCGTCCTTTCTCTTGCAGGCCAAGCTGGCCAATAATAGGAAGAGCCGGACTGCGACCGGGGGAGGCTGACCCCAGATCCAGCCGCTCACCGAGCTGCAACATCGCGTGGAGTGCATCATGGGTGGCCGGGTGATTGGCCCCGTTGCATGTGGAGATGCCGACCCTGTTCTGGGCACCAATGGTAAGGACATCAATGTTTGGACCTCTCTCGTCCCACTTGCGCATCAGATCTACATCCTTTGCCACTGTCCGACCAATGCGCTGAATGCCACCACTCATGCATCCCTCGCTGACGCCCTCTCCTCACTCTAAAGCTACTCTTGTGCCTTGCTGCTTTCAGATGGTGAGGAGGAGGTCCCTGAACTTGCCAGTGACAGCCCCTCAGAAGAGGAGGAGGAGGAGGAAGGCGGCCCATCAGGGGAACCCTCAGCCGTGGCAACCCATGCGAATGTAGGGGACACGTCTTCCCTGGAGGGGAGCGTGGCGGATGTGTCGGAGGGGAGGGAAGCTCATGGGACCTGCGGCCTGCAGAAACGCGGGAGGGGGGTGCCAGCTCGGCGGCCTTCTCCCCAGAGGGGGGAAGGGTCGGAGGGGAGTCCAATTGCTGGGCCCAGCAGCGTCCAGCAACGCAGGAAGGGTCGGCCAGCTCAGTGGCCTTCTACCCAGAGGGAGAGTCCGGCCTCCAGTCCGGAGATGGTCTTCGCCGAGGAGATGGAACGCCTCGAGGACTTGTCCGCGGACACGGAGCGCCGGCACACGAGCTCATGGGGGTAGTGGCACGGTTGCCTGAGGCCATCGAGTCCCTCTCTCGGAGTGTCACCGACGTCGGGGCCTCACAGGCCATCAGTTTGGCGGAATTCGGGGCAGAGTAGGCAGCGAGTCGGGCGGCATTCGGGGCAGCTCAGGCAGCGTGTGGGCAGCTGATCAGTGGTGCCATGCAGTCACTGGGTGCTCTGATGAGGTCACTGAACAGGTCAACACGGGCACTCACTGCTGCCACACTCGCTGTGTTAGCCAGGCATCGCCAGGGCACCCGGCGCGCTGCAGCAGCACAGCGGTCTGTCCCTTGGCAGATTGGTGCGCATGCTGCAGTGCTGGCCCGGGTGAGTGCCAGTGTCTCAGGCGACCAGCGAGCGCCTGCCATCCGCCAGCTTTCCCCCATTCCTCCAGCCGCCACTGCCACTCCCCCAGTGGAGCTGCCAGGAGCTGCTGCAGCGACTGATGCTGGCCAGCCACAGCTGCAGCATTCAACAGCCGCCCGCTCGACGGCCAGACCGCGACTCGGCCGACCCCCAAGGGCATCTGCCGTCACGACATGTGCCCCTCTGGAGCTTGCCCCCAGCCTTGCAGCAGCCAATGGGCTTAATTTGAGGAGGAGCAGCAGGGCGGGCAGGGGCCACACAAAGATGGCCAAGGCATCGTCCTAGCGGGCCAAAATGTCGAATGTGTGGCCAGTTGTGTTTGTTTTTTGAGGCCGAGAATTGGATGTTTGTTTTTTGAGGCCGAGAATTGGATGTTTGTTTTTTGAGGCCGAGAATTGGATGTTTGTTTTTTGAGGCCGAGAATTGGATGTTTGTTTTTTGAGGCCGAGAATTGGATGTTTGTTTTTTGAGGCTGAGAATTGGATGTTTGTTTTTTGAGGCCGAGAATTGGATGTTTGTTTTTTGAGGCCGAGAATTGGATGTTTGTTTTTTGAGGCCGAGAATTGGATGTTTGTTTTTTGAGGCCGAGAATTGGATGTGTGTTTTTTACGAAGGCCGAGGATGACGGCCATTTTAGTTGCACTGTCTTGTTAATCCTCTCCAGGTTGTGGGAGCGAGTAATGTGTTTGAGTGTTTTTTGGGGGTTTCGTCTGTTTTTGGGTTTCATGTGGGAAGGGCCCTGAGTTTGTACAATAAAGCATTTTATTTATTAACATTGTCCATGTTTGATCTTTGAAGTGTTTGTTGCCTTAACCGGCTGAGGGCTTGCGGAGCGGATGCAATCATGTTCTTTCATTGGCACAAGCCATTCCCTGACAGGGGGCCTAGAAGTGACGTTCAATAAGCCGCCGACGGGCGGCCCTTGGACCTTCTGCCTCCCTCCTGGGCTGGTACTCCTCGTCCTCCTCCTCCTCATGCTCCTCCTGCTCCTCCTCCTGAGGTGGGGGTCCAACGTGAGGTGGCAGTGCCTGAGTCCTGCGGATAGCCATGTTGTGCAGCATGCAGCAAACGACGACGAATTGGGAGACTCGCTCCTGCGAATACTGGAGGGCTCCCCCGGAGCGATTGAGACAGCGGAACCATTGCTTGAGGACGCCGATTGTTTGTTCTATGATGTTCCTAGTGGCTTGATGGCTCTCGTTGTATGCCTCTTCAGCAGGGGTCGTGGGCGCGCGGAGCGGGGTCATGAGCCAGGTACACAAAGGATAGCCTTTGTCCCCGATAAGCCATCCTCTTGGGGGAGGCTGTGCCTGGAACATGTCAGCCACAGTTGTCTGTCGCAGGATAAAGGCATCGTGGCTGCTGCCTGGAAAGCGGGCATTGACAGCTAGGATGCGCTGCCTGTGGTCACACACCAGCTGTACGTTGAGGGAATGGTAGCCCTTCCGGTTGCGGTAATCCTCGGCATGCTCCAGAGGTGCCCGAAAAGCCACATGCGTGCAGCCAATGGCGCCCTGCACCATGGGGAAGCCCGCTATTCTTGCAAATCCCACTGCATGCTGCTGCTGCTTGTCCAGGGTCATGGGGAAGGAGATGAATTAATGTCTCCTTCTGAAAAGGGCTTCGGTCACCTGGCGGATGCAGCAATGCACGGCGAACTGGGAGATGTTAGCGATGTCCCCGGCAGCGGATTGGAAGGAGCCGGTGGCATAGAAGTTGAGAGCCACCGTCACCTTCACTGCCACCGACAGAGACGTCCTGCGCATCAGCTGTGGCTGCAGATCTCTGTGAAGCAGCTGGCAGATGTCTGCAACCACCTCCCTTCTGAATCGCAGCCTCCTAACACACATCGCGGCAGACATGGTCAGATAGGAGGACTGCTGGCGGTATACCCTGGGTGGGTAAGGCCTCAGTTGGCGACGCCTGTTGCCCCCTCTGCGTCTAGCCAGGGCTGCCACTCTCTCACGGCGTCTGTAAGCCCTTCTGGCATAAGGCTGAAAGTCAGCGTTGGCACCCAATGCAGCCCCCATTATATGCTGGCAAACACTGAGCTCTCAATGAAGGCAAAGATAATTGCTAAGCTCTGGCCTGAGCCAAAAATACCTGTCCTAGTGTTGGTCCAAACCAGTAAGCTCTCCTCCTTGGTCTCTCTCCAAAAAACCGTTGCACAAGAGTGAATGCTGCAAAATGGCTGGCCTTTATAGTGCAGGGTAAGTGCCCTTTAATTAGCGCTCCCCGCGGCCCACCTCGGCTGTGTACCGTCACACTTCACAGTCGTTAGGGCCGCCCGGCGCACAATGGCCCGGCGTGAGTGAAGTTCCGGTTCGGGGCGCACAAAGGGCGTTGCACTAGTAAATGACATCATGATCTGCGCGCGCAGCAGGGCGCGCGCTAAGACTTTGCGCCGGCGCTAAATGTGTACTGAAGTTGGGGCGAGGCGCAGATCGCGCTGCGCCCGGGCGCTAAGCGCTTAGCGCTCGAGATCTACTCCTAAGGCGCTAACGGCTGGCGCGCCCAACTGAATTTCTAGGCCAGGGTGTCTAAAGATCTGATATCAGGCTGGGTGTATAATGATCCAATATCAGGCAGGATGTACAACGATCCGATATCAGGCAGGTTGTATAATGATCTGATGTAAGGCGTAGTGTATAATGATCCGATATCAGGCAAGGTGTATAAATTTCCGATATCAGACGGGATGTATAATGATCTGATATCAGGCAGGTTGTATAACGATCCGATATCAGACAGAGTATATGATGAATCGATATCTGGCAGGCTGTATAATGATCCAATATCAGGCAGGGTGTATATTGATCCGATACCAGGCAGGTTGCATAATGATCCAATATCAGTCAGGGTGTATAATGATCTGATATCAGGCAAGGGGTATAAATATCCGATATCAGACAGGATGGATAATGATCTGATGTCGGGCAGGTTATGTAATGATCTGATATCAGGCGTGATGTATAATGATCCGATATCAGGCAAGGGGTATAAATTTCCGATATCTGATGGGATGTAAAATTGTCTGATATCAGGCAGGGTGTATAATGATCCAATATCAGGCAGAATGTATAATGATCTGATATCAGGCAGGGTGTATAATGATCTGATATCAGACAGGGTGTACTATGAACCGATATCTGGCTGGCTGTATGATGATCCGATATCAGGCAGGGTGTATAATGATCCGATATCAGGCAGGGTGTATAATGATCCAATATCAGGCAGAATGTATAATGATCTGATATCAGGCAGTGTGTATAATGATCTGATATCGGGCAGGGTGTAAAATGGTCCGATATCAGGCAGGTGTGTAATGGTCTGAAATCAGGCAGGATGTATAATGATCCGATATCAGGGAGGGTGCATAATGATCTGATATCAGGCAGGGTGTATAATGATCAGATATCAGGCAGGGTGTATAATGATCCGACATCAGGCTGGATGTATAACGATCCGATATCGGGCAGGGTGAATAATTATCTGATATCGGGCAGGATGTAAAATGATCAGATATCAGGCAGGGTGTAAAATGACCCGATAGCATGCAGTGTGTATAAGGATCTGATATCAGGTATGGTGTATAATTAATCGACATCAGGCAGCGTGTATAATGATCTGATATCAGGGAGGGTGTATAATGATCCGATATCGGGCAGGGTGTATAATGATCAGGTATCAGGCACGGTGAATAATGACCAGATATCAGGCAGGGTGTATAATGATCTGATATCAGGCACGGTGTATAATGACCCGATATCAGGCAGGGTGCATCATGATCTGATATCAGGCAGGGTGTATAATGATCCGATATCAGGCAGGGTGTATAATGATCTGATATCAGGCAGGGTGTATAATGATCCAATATCAGGCAGAATGCATAAAGATCTGATATCAGGCAGGGTGTATAATGATCTGCTATCAGGCAGGGTGTATAATGATCCAATATCAGGCACTGTGTATAATGATCTGATATTGGGCAGGGTGTATAATAATCTGATATCAGGCGTGGTGAATAATGATCTGCTATCAGGCAGGGTGTATAATGATCCGATAACAGGCAGATTGTATAATGATCCGATATCAGGCAGGGTGTATAATGATCCGATATCAGGCAGGATGTATAATGATCGGATACCAGGCAGGGTGTACAACGATCCGATATCAGGGAGGATGTACAATGATCCGATATCAGCGAGGTTGTATAATGATCCGATATCAGGCCGTGTGTATAATGATCTGATATCAGGCAGGGTGCATAATGATCTGATATCAGGCAGGGTTAATAAAGAGCTGATATCAGGCAAGGGGTATAAATATCTGATATCAGGCAGGATGTATAATGATCTGATATCGGGCAGGTTATATAATGATCTGATATCCGGCGTGGTGTATTATGATCAGATATCAGGCAAGGGGTATAAATTTCCGATATCTGATGGGATGTATAATGGTCTGATATCAGGCCGGGTGTATAATGATCAGATATCAGGCAGGGTGTATAATGATCTGATATCAGGCAGGATGTATAATGATCCGATATCAGGCAGGGTGTATAATGGTCCGAAATCAGGCAGGATGTACAATGATCTGATATCAGGCAGGGTGTATATTGATCTAATATCAGGCAGGTTGTATAATGATCTGATATCAGGCAGGGTGTATAACGAGCAGATATCAGGCGGGTTGTATAATGATCTGATATCAAGCAGGGTGTATAATGATCCGATATCAGGCAAGCGGTATAAATTTCCGATATCAGACGGGATGTATAATGATCTGATATCGGGCAGTTTGTATAACGATCCGATATCAGGCAGGTTGTATAATGATCTGATATCGGGCCGGTTGTATTATGATCTGATATCGGGCAGGCTGTATAATGATCTGATGTCAGGCAGGGTGTATAATGCTCCGATATCAAGCAGGTTGTATAATGATCCGATATCTGGCAGGGTGTATAATGATCCGATATCAGGCAGGGTGTATAATGATCCAATATCAGGCAGGGTGTATAAAGATCCGATATCAGGCAGGTTGGAAAATGACCCGATATCTGGCAGGGTGTATAATGATCCGATATCAGGAAGGTTGTATAATGATCTGATATCGGGCAGGTTGTATAATGATCTGATATCAGGCGTGGTGAATAATGATCCGACATCAGGCAAGGGGTATAAATATCCGATATCAGATGGGATGTATCATGGTCTGATATCAGGCAGGGTGTATAATGATCTGATATCAGGCAGGGTGTATAATGATCCGATATCAGGCAGTGTGTATAGATATCGGGCAGGGTGTATAATGATCTGATATCAGGCAGGATGTATAATGATCCAACATCAGGCAGGGTGTATAATGGTCCAAAATCAGGCAGGATGTATAATGATCCGATATCAGGCAGGGTGTATATTGATCTAATATCAGGCAGGTTGTATAATGATCTGATATCAGGCAGGGTGTATAACGAGCAGATATCAGGGAGGATGTATAATGATCCGATATCAGGCAGGGTGTATAAAGATCCGATATCAGGCAGTTTGCATAATGATCTGATATCAGGCAGGGTGTATAATGATCCGATATCAGGCGGGTTGTATAAAGATCTGATATCAGGCAGGGGGTATAATGATCCGATATCAGGCGGGGTGTATAATGATCTGATATCAGGCAGGGTGTATAATGATCCGATATCAGGCAAGCGGTATAAATTTCCGATATCAGACGGAATGTATAATGATCTGATATCGGGCAGTATGTATAACGATCCTATATCAGGCAGGTTGTATAATGATCTGATATTGGGCAGGTTGTATAATGATCTGATATCGGGCAGGTTGTATAATGATCTGATATCAGGCAGGGTGTATAATAATCCGATGTCAGGCAGGGTTTATAATGATCCGATATCAGGCAGGGTGGATAATAATCCAATATCAGGCAGAATGTATAATGATCTGATATCAGGCAGTGTTTATAATGATCTGATATCGGGCAGGGTGTAAAATGATCCGATAGCAGGCAGGGTGTATAATGATCCGATATCAGGCAGGGTGTATAATGATCTGATATCAGGGAGGTTGCATAATGACCTGATATCAGGCAGGGTGTATAATGATCAGATATCAGGCAGGGTGTATAATGAGCTGATAACCGGCAGGATGTATAATGACCCAATATCAGGCAGGGTGTATAATGATCTGATATCAGGCACGGTGTATAATGATCTGATATCGGAAAGGATGTAAAATGATCAGATATCAGGCAGGGTGTAAAATGACCCAAAAGCATGAAAGGTGTATAATGATCTGATATCAGGTAAGTTGTATAATGATCCGATATCAAGTGTGGTGTATAATGAACTGATATCAGGCAAGGGGTATAAATGTCTGATATCAGACAGTATGTATAACGATCCAATATCAGGCAGGGTGTATAATGATCCAATATCAGGCAGAATGTATAATGATCTGATATCAAGCAGGGTGTATAATGATCTGCTATCAGGCAGGGTGTATAATGATCCGATATCAGGCAGTGTGCATAATGCTCTGATATCAGGCAGGTTGTATAATGATCCAATATCAGGCTGGGTGCATAAATATCCGATATCAGGCAGTGTGTATAATGATCTGATATGAGGCGTGGTGAATAATGATCTGATATCAGGCAAGGGATATAATGATCCGATATCAGGCAGGTTGTATAATGATCCGATATCAGGCAGGGTGTATAATGATCCGATATCAGACAGGGTGTATAATGATCCGATACCAGGCAGGGTGTACAGCGATCCGATATCAGGGAGGATGTACAATGATCCGATATCAGTGAGGTTGTATAATGATCCGATATCAGACAGGGTGTATAATGATCCGATATCTGGCAGGGTGTACAGTGATCTGCTATCAGGCAGGGTGTATAATGATCCGATATCTGGCAGGGTGTATAATGATCTGATATCAGGGAGGTTGTATAATGATGTGATATCGGGCACGGTGTGAAATGACCCGATATCAGGCACGGTGTACAAATTTCCGATATCCGGCTGGGAGTATAATGATCCGTTATCAGGCAGGGTGTATAATGATCTGATATGAGGCAGCTTGTATAATTATCCGATACCAGGCAGGGTGTATAATGATCCGATATCAGGCAGGGTGTATAATGATTCGATATCAGGCAGGGTGTATAATGATCTGATATCAAGCAGGGTGTATAATGACCCGATATCATGCAGGGTGTATAATGATCTGATATCAGGCAGGGTGTATATTGATCCGATACCAGGCAGGGTGTATTATGGTCCAATATCAGTCAGGGTGTATAATGATCTGATATCAGTCAGGGTGAATAATGATCTGATATCAGGCAAGGGGTATAAATATCCGAAAACAGACAGGATGTATAATGATCTGATATCGGGCAGGTTATATAATGATCTGATATCAGTCGTGATGTATCGTGATCCGATATCAGGCAAGGGGTATAAATTTCCGATATCTGATGGGATGTAAAATGTTCTGATATCAGGCAGGGTGTATAATGATCCGATATCAGGCAGCTTGTATAATTATCCGATACCAGGCAGGGTGTATAATGATCCGATACCAGGCAAGGTGTAAAATGATCTGATATCAGGCAGGGTGTATAATGATCTGCTATCCGGCAGGGTGTATAATGATCCGATATCAGGCAGGGTGTATAATGATCTGCTATCCGGCAGGGTGTATAATGATCCGATATCAGGCAGGGTGTAAAATGATCTGATATCAAGCAGGAAGCATAATGGTCCGATATCAGGCAGGTTGTATAATGATCTGATAAAAGGCGTAGTGTATAACGGTCCGATTTCAGGCAAGTGGTATAAATTTCCGATATCAGACGGGATGTATAATGATCTGATATCTGGCAGGCTGCATAATGGTCCAATATCAGTCAGGGTGTATAATGATCTGATATCTGGCAGGGTGTATAATGATCTGATATCAGACAGGGTGTACAATGAACCGATATCTGGTTGGCTGTATGATGATCCGATATCAGGCAGGGTGTAAAATGATCCGATATCAGGCAGGGTGTATAATGATCCGATATCAGGCAGGGTGTATAATGATCTGATATCAGGGAGGTTGCATAATGATCTGATATCAGGCAGGGTGTATAATGATCAGATATCAGGCAGGGTGTATAATGAGCTGATAAAAGGCAGGGTGTATAATGATCCGATATCAGGCAGGGTGTATAATGATCCGATATCAAGCGTGGTGTATAATGAAACGATATCAGGCAAGGGGTATAAATGTCTGATATCAGACAGTATGTATAACAATCCAATATCGGGCATGGTGAATAATTATCTGATATCAGGCAGGGTGTATAATGATCTGATATCAGGGAGGTTGCATAATGATCTGATATCAGGCGTGGTGTATAATGATCAGATATCAGGCAAGGGGTATATATTTCCGATATCTGATGGGATGTATAATGGTCCGATATCAGGCAGGGTGTATAATGAACCGATATCTGGCTGGCTGTATGATGATCCAATATCAGGCTGGGTGTATAAATATCCGATATCAGGCAGGGTGCATAATGATCTGATATCGGGCAGGTTGTATAATGATCTGATATCAGGCATGGTGAATAATGATCTGATATCAGGCAAGGGGTATAATGATCCGATAACAGGCAGGTTGTATAATGATCCGATATCAGGCAGGGTGTATAATGATCCGATATCAGGCAGGGTGTATAATGCTCCGATACCAGGCAGGGTGTACAACGATCCGATATCAGGGAGGATGTATAATGATCCGATATCAGGCCGGGTGTATAATGATCTGATATCAGACAGGGTGCATAAAGATCTGATATCAGGCAGGGTGTATAATGATCTGATATCAGGCAAGGGGTATAAATATCTGATATCAGACAGGATGTATAATGATCTGATATCGGGCAGGTTATATAATGATCTGATATCCAGCATGGTGTATTATTATCAGATATCAGGCAAGGGGTATAAATTTCCGATATCTGCTGGGATGTATAATGGTCTGATATCAGGCAGGGTGTATAATGATCCAATATCAGGCAGGGTGTATAATGATCCGATACCAGGCAGGGTGTATATTGATCCGATATCAGGGGGGATGTACAACGATCCGATATCAGGGAGGTTGTATAATGATCCGATATCAGGCCGGGTGTATAACGATCTGATATCAGGCATGATGCATAATGATCTGATATCAGGCAGGGTGTATAATGATCAGATATCAGGCAGGGTGTATAATGATCTGATATCAGGCAGGATGTATAATGATCCAACATCAGGCAGGGTGTATAATGGTCCAAAATCAGGCAGGATGTATAATGATCCGATATCAGGCAGGGTGTATATTGATCTAATATCAGGTAGGTTGTATAATGATCTGATATCAGGCAGGGTGTATAACGAGCAGATATCAGGGAGGATGTATAATGATCCTATATCAGGCAGGGTGTATAATGATCCAATATCAGGCAGTTTGTATAATGATCTGATATCAGGCAGGGTGTATAATGATCCGATATCAGGCGGGTTGTATAAAGATCTGATATCAGGCAGGGGGTATAATGATCCGATATCAGGCGGGGTGTATAATGATCTGATATCAGGCAGGGTGTATAATGATCCGATATCAGGCAAGCGGTATAAATTTCCGATATCAGACGGAATGTATAATGATCTGATATCGGGCAGTATGTATAACGATCCTATATCAGGCAGGTTGTATAATGATCTGATATCGGGCAGGTTGTATAATGATCTGATATCGGGCAGGTTGTATAATGATCTGATATCAGGCAGGGTGTATAATGATCCGATGTCAGGCAGGGTTTATAATGATCCGATATCAGGCAGGGTGGATAATAATCCAATATCAGGCAGAATGTATAATGATCTGATATCAGGCAGTGTTTATAATGATCTGATATCGGGCAGGGTGTAAAATGATCCGATAGCAGGCAGGGTGTATAATGATCCGATATCAGGCAGGGTGTATAATGATCTGATATCAGGGAGGTTGCATAATGACCTGATATCAGGCAGGGTGTATAATGATCAGATATCAGGCAGGGTGTATAATGATCTGATATCAGGCACGGTGTATAATGATCTGATATCGGAAAGGATGTAAAATGATCAGATATCAGGTGGTGTAAAATGACCCGATAGCATGAAAGGTGTATAATGATCTGATATCAGGTAAGGGGTATAAATGTCTGATATCAGACAGTATGTATAACGATCCAATATCAGGCAGGGTGTATAATGATCCAATATCAGGCAGAATGTATAATGATCTGATATCAGGCAGGGTGTATAATGATCTGCTATCAGGCAGGGTGTATAATGATCCGATATCAGGCAGTGTGCATAATGCTCTGATATCAGGCAGGTTGTATAATGGTCCGATATCAGGCTGGGTGCATAAATATCCGATATCAGGCAGTGTGTATAATGATCTGATATCAGGCGTGGTGAATAATGATCTGATATCAGGCAAGGGATATAATGATCCGATATCAGGCAGGTTGTATAATGATCCAATATCAGGCAGGGTGTATCATGATCCGATATCAGACAGGGTGTATAATGATCCGATACCAGGCAGGGTGTACAGCGACCCATAACAGGGAGGATGTACAATGATCCGATATCAGTGAGGTTGTATAATGATCCGATATCAGACAGGGTGTATAATGATCCGATATCTGGCAGGGTGTACAAAGATCTGCTATCAGGGAGGTTGTATAATGATGTGATATCGGGCACGGTGTGAAATGACCTGATATCAGGCACGGCGTACAAATTTCCGATATCCGGCTGGGAGTATAATGATCCGTTATCAGGCAGGGTGTATAATGATCTGATATCAGGCAGCTTGTATAATTACCTGATACCAGGCAGGGTGTATAATCATCTGATATCAGGCAGGGTGTATATTGATCCGATACCAGGCAGGGTGTACTATGGTCCAATATCAGTCAGGGTGTACAATGATCTGATATCAGTCAGGGTGAATAATGATCTGATATCAGGCAAGGGGTATAAATATCCGAAAACAGACAGGATGTATAATGATCTGACATCGGGCAGGTTATATAATGATCTGATATCAGTCGTGATGTATCGTGATCCGATATCAGGCAAGGGGTATAAATTTCCGATATCTGATGGGATGTAAAATGTTCTGATATCAGGCAGGGTGTATAATGATCCAATATCAGGCAGCTTGTATAATTATCCGATACCAGGCAGGGTGTATAATGATCCGATACCAGGCAAGGTGTAAAATGATCTGATATCAGGCAGGGTGTATAATGATCCGATATCAGGCAGGGTGTATAATGATCTGCTATCCGGCAGGGTGTATAATGATCCGATATCAGGCAGGGTGTAAAATGATCTGATATCAGGCAGGAAGTATAATGGTCCGATATCAGGCAGGTTGTATAATGTTCTGATATAAGGCGTAGTGTATAACGGTCCGATGTCAGGCAAGTGGTATAAATTTCCGATATCAGACGGGATGTATAATGATCTGATATCTGGCAGGCTGCATAATGGTCCAATATCAGTCAGGGTGTATAATGATCTGATATCAGGCAGGGTGTATAATGATCTGATATCAGACAGGGTGTACAATGAACCGATATCTGGTTGGCTGTATGATGATCCGATTTCAGGCAGGGTGTAAAATGATCTGATATCAGGCAGGGTGTATAATGATCCGATATCAGGCAGGGTGTATAATGATCTGATATCAGGGAGGTTGCATAATGATCTGATATCAGGCAGGGTGTATAATGATCAGGTATCAGGCAGAGTGTATAATGAGCTGATAAAAGGCAGGGTGTGTAATGAGCTGATATCAGGCATGATGTATAATGACCCAATATCAGGCAGGGTGTATAATGATCTGATATCAGGCACGGTGTATAATGATCTGATATCGGGAAGGATGTAAAATGATCAGATAGCAGGCAGGGTGTAAAATGACCCGATAGCATGCAGGGTGTATAATGATCTGATATCAGGCAGGGTGTATAATGATCCGATATCAAGCGTGGTGTATAATGAAACGATATCAGGCAAGGGGTATAAATGTCTGATATCAGACAGTATGTATAACGATCCAATATCGGGCATGGTGAATAATTATCTGATATCAGGCAGGGTGTATAATGATCTGATATCAGGGAGGTTGCATAATGATCTGATATCAGGCGTGGTGTATAATGATCAGAGATCAGGCAGGGGTATATATTTCCGATATCTGATGGGATGTATAATGGTCCGATATCAGGCAGGCTGTATAATGAACCGATATCTGGCTGGCTGTATGATGATCCAATATCAGGCTGGGTGTATAAATATCTGATATCAGGCATGGTGAATAATGATCTGATATCAGACAAGGGGTATAATGATCCGATAACAGGCAGGTTGTATAATGATCCGATATCAGGCAGGGTGTATAATGATCCGATATCAGGCCGGGTGTATAATGATCTGATATCAGACAGGGTGCATAAAGATCTGATATCAGGCAGGGTGTATAATGATCTGATATCAGGGAAGGGGTATAAATATCTGATATCAGACAGGATGTATAATGATCTGATATCGGGCAGGTTATATAATGATCTGATATCCAGCATGGTGTATTATTATCAGATATCAGGCAAGGGGTATAAATTTCCGATATCTGCTGGGATGTATAATGGTCTGATATCAGGCAGGGTGTATAATGATCCAATATCAGGCAGGGTGTATAATGATCCGATACCAGGCAGGGTGTATATTGATCCGATATCAGGGGGGATGTACAACGATCCGATATCAGGGAGGTTGTATAATGATCCGATATCAGGCCGGGTGTATAACGATCTGATATCAGGCATGATGCATAATGATCTGATATCAGGCAGGGTGTATAATGATCAGATATCAGGCAGGGTGTATAATGATCTGATATCAGGCAGGATGTATAATGATCCAACATCAGGCAGGGTGTATAATGGTCCAAAATCAGGCAGGATGTATAATGATCCGATATCAGGCAGGGTGTATATTGATCTAATATCAGGTAGGTTGTATAATGATCTGATATCAGGCAGGGTGTATAACGAGCAGATATCAGGGAGGATGTATAATGATCCTATATCAGGCAGGGTGTATAATGATCCAATATCAGGCAGTTTGTATAATGATCTGATATCAGGCAGGGTGTATAATGATCCGATATCAGGCGGGTTGTATAAAGATCTGATATCAGGCAGGGGGTATAATGATCCGATATCAGGCGGGGTGTATAATGATCTGATATCAGGCAGGGTGTATAATGATCCGATATCAGGCAAGCGGTATAAATTTCCGATATCAGACGGAATGTATAATGATCTGATATCGGGCAGTATGTATAACGATCCTATATCAGGCAGGTTGTATAATGATCTGATATCGGGCAGGTTGTATAATGATCTGATATCGGGCAGGTTGTATAATGATCTGATATCAGGCAGGGTGTATAATGATCCGATGTCAGGCAGGGTTTATAATGATCCGATATCAGGCAGGGTGGATAATAATCCAATATCAGGCAGAATGTATAATGATCTGATATCAGGCAGTGTTTATAATGATCTGATATCGGGCAGGGTGTAAAATGATCCGATAGCAGGCAGGGTGTATAATGATCCGATATCAGGCAGGGTGTATAATGATCTGATATCAGGGAGGTTGCATAATGACCTGATATCAGGCAGGGTGTATAATGATCAGATATCAGGCAGGGTGTATAATGATCTGATATCAGGCACGGTGTATAATGATCTGATATCGGAAAGGATGTAAAATGATCAGATATCAGGTGGTGTAAAATGACCCGATAGCATGAAAGGTGTATAATGATCTGATATCAGGTAAGGGGTATAAATGTCTGATATCAGACAGTATGTATAACGATCCAATATCAGGCAGGATGTATAATGATCCAATATCAGGCAGAATGTATAATGATCTGATATCAGGCAGGGTGTATAATGATCTGCTATCAGGCAGGGTGTATAATGATCCGATATCAGGCAGTGTGCATAATGCTCTGATATCAGGCAGGTTGTATAATGGTCCGATATCAGGCTGGGTGCATAAATATCCGATATCAGGCAGTGTGTATAATGATCTGATATCAGGCGTGGTGAATAATGATCTGATATCAGGCAAGGGATATAATGATCCGATATCAGGCAGGTTGTATAATGATCCAATATCAGGCAGGGTGTATCATGATCCGATATCAGACAGGGTGTATAATGATCCGATACCAGGCAGGGTGTACAGCGACCCATAACAGGGAGGATGTACAATGATCCGATATCAGTGAGGTTGTATAATGATCCGATATCAGACAGGGTGTATAATGATCCGATATCTGGCAGGGTGTACAAAGATCTGCTATCAGGGAGGTTGTATAATGATGTGATATCGGGCACGGTGTGAAATGACCTGATATCAGGCACGGCGTACAAATTTCCGATATCCGGCTGGGAGTATAATGATCCGTTATCAGGCAGGGTGTATAATGATCTGATATCAGGCAGCTTGTATAATTACCTGATACCAGGCAGGGTGTATAATCATCTGATATCAGGCAGGGTGTATATTGATCCGATACCAGGCAGGGTGTACTATGGTCCAATATCAGTCAGGGTGTACAATGATCTGATATCAGTCAGGGTGAATAATGATCTGATATCAGGCAAGGGGTATAAATATCCGAAAACAGACAGGATGTATAATGATCTGACATCGGGCAGGTTATATAATGATCTGATATCAGTCGTGATGTATCGTGATCCGATATCAGGCAAGGGGTATAAATTTCCGATATCTGATGGGATGTAAAATGTTCTGATATCAGGCAGGGTGTATAATGATCCAATATCAGGCAGCTTGTATAATTATCCGATACCAGGCAGGGTGTATAATGATCCGATACCAGGCAAGGTGTAAAATGATCTGATATCAGGCAGGGTGTATAATGATCCGATATCAGGCAGGGTGTATAATGATCTGCTATCCGGCAGGGTGTATAATGATCCGATATCAGGCAGGGTGTAAAATGATCTGATATCAGGCAGGAAGTATAATGGTCCGATATCAGGCAGGTTGTATAATGTTCTGATATAAGGCGTAGTGTATAACGGTCCGATGTCAGGCAAGTGGTATAAATTTCCGATATCAGACGGGATGTATAATGATCTGATATCTGGCAGGCTGCATAATGGTCCAATATCAGTCAGGGTGTATAATGATCTGATATCAGGCAGGGTGTATAATGATCTGATATCAGACAGGGTGTACAATGAACCGATATCTGGTTGGCTGTATGATGATCCGATTTCAGGCAGGGTGTAAAATGATCTGATATCAGGCAGGGTGTATAATGATCCGATATCAGGCAGGGTGTATAATGATCTGATATCAGGGAGGTTGCATAATGATCTGATATCAGGCAGGGTGTATAATGATCAGGTATCAGGCAGAGTGTATAATGAGCTGATAAAAGGCAGGGTGTGTAATGAGCTGATATCAGGCATGATGTATAATGACCCAATATCAGGCAGGGTGTATAATGATCTGATATCAGGCACGGTGTATAATGATCTGATATCGGGAAGGATGTAAAATGATCAGATAGCAGGCAGGGTGTAAAATGACCCGATAGCATGCAGGGTGTATAATGATCTGATATCAGGCAGGGTGTATAATGATCCGATATCAAGCGTGGTGTATAATGAAACGATATCAGGCAAGGGGTATAAATGTCTGATATCAGACAGTATGTATAACGATCCAATATCGGGCATGGTGAATAATTATCTGATATCAGGCAGGGTGTATAATGATCTGATATCAGGGAGGTTGCATAATGATCTGATATCAGGCGTGGTGTATAATGATCAGAGATCAGGCAGGGGTATATATTTCCGATATCTGATGGGATGTATAATGGTCCGATATCAGGCAGGCTGTATAATGAACCGATATCTGGCTGGCTGTATGATGATCCAATATCAGGCTGGGTGTATAAATATCTGATATCAGGCATGGTGAATAATGATCTGATATCAGACAAGGGGTATAATGATCCGATAACAGGCAGGTTGTATAATGATCCGATATCAGGCAGGGTGTATAATGATCCGATATCAGGCAGGGTGTATAATGCTCCGATACCAGGCAGGGTGTACAACGATCCGATATCAGGGAGGATGTACAATGATCCGATATCAGGGAGGTTGTATAATGATCCGATATCAGGCCGGGTGTATAATGATCTGATATCAGGCATGATGCATAATGATCTGATATCAGACAGGGTGCATAATGATCCGATATCAGGCAAGGGGTATAAATATCTGATATCAGACAGGATGTATAATGATCTGATATCGGGCAGGTTATATAATGATCTGATATCCAGCATGGTGTATTATGATCAGATATCAGGCAAGGGGTATAAATTTCCAATATCTGATGGGATGTATAATGGTCTGATATCAGGCAGGGTGTATAATGATCTGATATCAGACAGGGTGTATAATGAACCGATATCTGGCTGGCTGTATGATGATCCGATATCAGCCAGTGTGTATAATGATCCAATATCAGGCAGGGTGTATAATGATCCGATACCAGGCAGGGTGTACAATGATCCGATATCAGGGGGGATGTACAAAGATCCGATATCAGGGAGGTTGTATAATGATCCGATATCAGGCCGGGTGTATAATGATCTGATATCAGGCATGATGCATAATGATCTGATATCAGGCAGGGTGTATAATGATCAGATATCAGGCAGGCTGTATAATGATCCGATATCAGGCAGGTTGTATGATGATCAGATATCAGGCAGGGTGTATAATGATCTGATATCAGGCAGGGTGTATAATGTTCCGATATCAGGCCGGGTTTATAATGATCCGATATCAGGCAGGTTGTATAATGATCTGATATCAGGCAGGTTGTATAATGATCAGCTATCAGGCAGGGTGTATAATGATCCGATATCAGGCAGGGTGCATATTGATCCGATATCAGGCCGGGTTTATAATGATCCGATATCAGGCAGGCTGCATAATGATCCGATATCAGGCAGGTTGTATAATGATCAGATATCAGGCAGGGTGTATAATGATCCGATATCAGGCAGGGTGTATAATGATCCGATATCAGGCCGGGTTTATAATGATCCGATACCAGGCCGGGTTTATAATGATCCGATATCAGGCAGGCTGTATAATGATCCGATATCAGGCAGGGTGCAAAATGATCAGATATCAGGCAGGGTGCAAAATGATCCGACATTAGGCAGGGTTTTAATGATGAGATATCAGGCAGGGTTTATAAAGATCTGATATAAGGCAGGAAGTATATAATGATCCGATATCAGGCAGAATGCGTAATAATCCGATATGAGGCAGAATGATCTGAAATCAGGCAGACTGTATTATGAACTGATATCAGGCAGTGTGTAAAATAATCTGATATCAGGCAGGATGTATAATGATCCGATATCAGGCAGGGAGTACAGTGATCTGATATCAGGCAGGGTGTATAATGATCCGATATCAGGCAGGATGTAATATGATCTGATATCAGGCAGGATGTATAATGAACTGATATTAGGCAGGATGTATAATGATCCGTTATCAGGCAGGCTGTATAATGATCCGATATCTGGCAGAGTTTATAATGGCCCGATATCAGGCAGGTTGTATAACGACCCGATATCAGGCATGTTGTATAATGATCTGATATCAGGCAGGTTGTATAATGACCTGATATCAGGCGTGGTGTATAATGATCCGATATCAGGAAGGGTGAATTGAGATCCGATATCAGGCAGGGTGTATAATGATCTGATATCTAGCAGGGTGTATAATGAGCCGTTATCAGGCAGGTTGTATAAGGATCCGATAACAGGCAGGATGTATAAAGATCCGATTTCAGGAAGGGTGTATAAAGATCCAATATCAGGCAGTGTGTATAATGATCTCATATCTGGCAGGTTGTATAATGATTCGTTATCAGGCAGGTTGTATAATGATCCGTTATCAGGCAGGTTGTATATTGATCCAATATCAGGCAGGGTGTATAATGATCCGATATCAGGCAGGGTGTGTAATCATCCAATATCAGGCAGCATGTATAATGAACCGATATCAGCCAGGATGTATAATGATCTGATATCAGGCAGGATGAATAATTGTCTGATATCAGGCATGGTGTATACTGATGTGATATCATGCAGTGTGTATAATGATCCAATATCATGCATTGTGTATAAAGATCAGATATCAGGCAGGATGCATAATGATCTGATATCAGGCAGGGTGTATAATGATCCGATATTAGGCAGGGTTTTAATGATCAGTATTAAGGCAGGAAGTCTAATGATCTGATATCAGGCAGACTGTACAATGAACTGATATCAGGCAGTGTGTAAAATGATCTGATATCAGGCAGGATGTAAAATTATCCAATATCAGGCAGGGTGTATAATGATCGAATATCAGGCAGGTAGAATAATGATCCGATATCAGGCAGGGTGTATAATGATCGAATATCAAGCAGGTAGTATAATGATCTGATATCAGGCAGGGTGTAGAATGATCCGATATCAGGCAGGGTGTATAATGATCCGATATCAGGCAGGGTGTATAATGATCCGATATCAGGCAGGACGTATAATGATCCGATATCAGGCAGGGTGTATAATGATCCGATATCAGGCAGGGTGTATAATGATCCGATATCAGGCAGGATGTATAATGAACTGATATCAGGCAGGATGTATAATGAACTGATATCAGAAAGGATGTATAATGATCCGATATCAGGCAGGGTGGTTAATGATCCGTTATCAGGCAGGCTGTATTATGATCCGATATCTGGCAGGGTTTATAAAGTTCCCATATCGGGCAGTGTGTATAATGATCTGATATCTGGCAGGTTGTATAATGATCCGATATCAGGAAGGTTGTATAAAGATCCGATATCAGGCATGGTGTATAATGATCTGATATCTGGCAGGGTATATAAAGATCTGATATCTGGCAGGTTGTATAATCATCCGATATCATGCAGGGTGTATAATGATCCGATATCAGGCTGAGTGTATAAAGATCCGATATCAGGCAAGGTGTATAATGATCCGATATCAGGCAGGGTGTATAATGATCCGATATCAGGCTGAGTGTATAAAGATCCGATATCAGGCAGGGTGAATAATGATCCGATATCAGGCAGGGTGTATAATGATCCGATATCAGGTAGGGTGTATTATGATCCGATAACAGGCAGGGTGTATAATGACTTGATATCAGGCAGGGTAGTTATTGATCTGATATCAGGCAGGCTGTATAATGATCCGATATCTGGCAGTGTTTACAAAGATCCCATATCAGGCAGTGTGTATAATGGTCAGGTATCAGGCAGAATGTATAATAATCCGATATCTGGCAGGGTTTATAAAGATCCCATATTGGGCAGGGTGTATAATGATCAGATATCAGGCAGAATGTATAATAACCCGATATCAGGCAGGTTTTATAATGATCCGATATCTGGCAGGGTGAATAATGATCTGATATCAGGCAGGATGTATAATTATCCCATATCAGGCAGGATGTATAATGATCTGATATCAGGCTGGGCCTATTATGATCCGATATCAGGCAGGGTGTATAATGATCCGATATCAGACAGGGTGTATAATGATCCGATATCAGGCAGGATGTATAATAATCCGATATCAGGCAGGGTGTATAAAGATCCGATATCAGGCAGGGTGTATAATTATACGATATCAGGCAGGGTGTATAATGATCTGATATCAGGCAGGGTGTGTAATGATCCGATATCAGGCAGGGTGTGTAATGATCCGATATCAGGCAGGGTGTATAATGATCTGATATCAGGCAGGGTGTATAATGATCAGATATCCGGACGGGTGTATAACGAACTGATATCAGGCAGGGTGTATTATGATCCGACATCAGGCAGGGTGTATACTGATCTGATACCAGGCAGGGTGCATTAATTTCTGATATCAGGCAGGGTGTATAATTCACAGAATTCACAGAAACCCCACAGTGCAGATAGAGGCCATTTCGGCCCATCGAGCCTGCACCGACACATATCCCACCCGATCCCAGTAACCCCTACACCAACACATATCCCAATGATCCTATATCAGGCATGTAGGGTTCTCAAAATTCCCCCATTCCCCAAAAGTTGCTAAGAAAGGGGCCCTGATTTTGGACAAGTTATTAAAAAGGGGTCCCAAAAGAAAATGGCTTCTGAAATCTCATTGCAGAAGCCTGCAGGATTTTAAAAGCAAGGCCCTGCAAAAAGCAGGCCCATTCAAATCTTGAAATGAAACCTAACATGCATGGATCTGTGTGAAAGACTTTGTCATTTCTAAAGCCAGACAGCGAGATAAACACAGAATATGCATCCTTCATCTTGAAAACAGTTGAACTCAGGATAGACGTAATCTTGAGGCCATTAACTTTTTGCACACATAATCGGTAACTGCTCAAAGGAGCCACCAAGCCAGGAAAAGATGATTAAACATGATAAATTACAAACAGCCAGGATATTGAAGCCGTTAAGCAAGGAGACAACTGCCCCAAAAGCCGTTAAGGTGAATGACTGTAAACACTTTAGACGAGCCCACCAAAATTAAACAAAGAACTGACCTGATTTGGCGCGCAGATAAGGCGTGAAGAACCGTTATAATTGTAGGCCCACCGGTAGCCAAGGCCCTCTCTTCCTCTTCTCCCTTCCTGCGCTGCTCGACACCGAGGACGCCCATTACAACACCAGGGGCCAAACGCGGGAGGAGAACAGGACCTGACTCAACACACACAGGACACACGGGGCCGCAAGCGGGCAGGTGAGATGAGATGAACAGCAAGGCCGATAAGCAGAGAAGGGCAGTGTAAAGAAGCATTGGGGACGAGCGGGCACACACCCCAGTAAGCGGACGTTCGATGCATGAGTAGAAGGAGCAGCTGACGGCCACGAGCACCGCGGTAACAAACTCAAGCCAACACCATAGACCACCAACCGAACCCCAACTACAACAAAACCTTCGACGACCAGACCACCAGCAGAAGAACAACCATTCTGCAAGGTGAAGTACCCAACAAAGACTTTACTCCCTATCTCTAATGGAGGAAAATAGGGTACTTTACTCAGACAACTCCACCGCCGCGCCCTGGGACCACGTGACGACGGCAGGCCCCAAAGGACACAAAGAGCGAACCCTAAAACCACAACCGGCTTAATCGACAGGTTTCGAACTGTCAAGGAAACCCCATTGGTGAGCATAAATCCCTGGCCCCTCTTAGCTCAATCTAGTTCGGTATTGGGGGTGGGACAAGGGTAGGGCATTATTAATGTGATTGTTCTCTCGTTGTGCCATGTGTTCCCCATTCCCAACTAAGTGTACTTTTATATGCCTGTAATTATTCTAGTTTGAATTATTGTTGTGCCTTTAATAAAATCACGGTTTTCTTGTACCAAACCAATTGTCTACTCTATTTCTGTATCACCGCCTGTACCTAAGTCCGGTGTCTAGAACCCAGGGGTGTGGGAGCGATTCGAACCGCTCAGAGACAGTCAGGGGCAGAGCTGACTGGGCATACGCCACCCCCTACAGAAATGGCGACCGCGGCAGGACACCGGCAACAGGGGTGAGATACAGTAGACAATGGTTTGGAATAGCAAACCACGATGGAGGAAAGGATTTCTGATTATGTGTTTAGTAAGGTGAATATCACAAAGAAGTGGATCACCAATCTGTTAAAGGCTGGGCGTCCGGTAGATGCCACAACTAAGTGGATAGAAGGGAAGGAGCACAAGAAATCCCTAGAGAAGGCAGTCTGGCTGATGTGCTTCAAGAAACAGGTCCAACTTTTGGACAGGCTCGTTGCAGCACAGGCAGCCGAGATAAGGGAGTCAGCCCTGGAGGTCCAGGACAAGGCTCTAGCAGGGGAGAAGTTACTGGTAGCATTGCAGGCCCTAAACCAGGAAAGGGTACAATTAATGGGGGAACATAAGGCCAGGTTGGAATACCTACAGTGACAGGTCACTGAGGCCAAGAGTAGTGAGTTGAGGTTGCGGGAGAAGAATGCCCGCCTAGCGAGACAAGTAAGAGAGCAGGAGGAGAAAGTAAAAGAAGTAAAGGCAGCCTATAAGTTGGCAAGCGAACAGGGGTTTGAAGATGCAGATCATGGCCCCTGCAAGGAACAAATAGAGAATCTGAGCCTGGCCCTAAGGAAGGCAAAGGGCATGGTATGCCTCATAAGCCCGAAGGCAGGCCAGGCGGATTTTACAGGGAACGAGGGGAGAACGGTTCAGACACCACAGGTAGTGCCAAGGGACGACCCGGTTGAGGAACTTGAGGTCCCGCGACCACCACCCATAGCACCAGGTTTTAACGAGGTCTGGCAGCAAGGGGGGGTGAAGTCAGGTGTAGAAGCGGAGGTGGAACAACCCCCGCAAGAGAGGCTTGAACCAGGGCCGATGTGCCCAGCCCGGCATCAGAGGTTCAGCCCACCCGTTAATGACGAGGAAGAGGGACCCCTCCAAAACCAGTTCGTATTACCCTACAGCACCCAACAGCTTAGGGCTATGGTGAGCCATATCCCAAAGCTCACCGAAAAAGGGGACCCCTCGGTCCACTTCAGGGAAGTGGAACAGGCAGTCAGCATCAACGAATGTGATGATGCTGAGCAGGCCAAAATGCTGCTGTTCTCTTTGGAGGGTAAGCTCCTCCAATCCCTCTCTGACGAGTGTAAGAGGGGGCAGGGCGGGTATGAGGAGCTCAGGGATGAAGTTCTGGAGGCCATGGGGATGAATGAGGGAAGTCCTTTCTCCCGTGTGGAGAAGACAGCGCAGCTCGCAGGGGAAACCCCGCAGGCTTTCGCGGACAGGTTATGGCCGGTGTATAGGAGTGCCTGTCCTGGGGCACCTAACCGGGCGTTCCTGGACCGGGATCAGCTGGTCCACTGGCTCCGCTGCCTGGTGGCAAACAGCTTGCCACAGGTCCGGGCCAAGGCGGAAGTCTGGTTCGACCCTAGGAATCCCCTGACCACCGAACTTACGGTGATCAGACAGTTGACCCTAGCCTATAAGAAGGTAGGGGGACCGATGCATACCCACCTAAGCGAAAGGTGCATGAGGTAAAACCCGGACAGGGTGTATAATGACCTGATAGCAGGCAGGGTGAATAATGATCGGATATCAGGCAGGGTGTATAAATTTCCGATATCAAGCAGGGTGTATAATGATCGGATATCAGGCAGGGTGTATAATGATCCGATATCAAGCATGGTTTATAAATTTCCGATATCAGGCAGGGTGTATAAATTTCTGATATCAGGCAGGGTGTAAAATTTCTGATATCAGGCAGGGTGTATAATAATCCGATATCAGGCAGGGTGTATAATGATCCGATATCAGGCAGGATGTATAATAATCCGATATCAGGCAGGGTGTATAATGATCTGATATCAGGCAGGATGATTAATGATCTGATATCAGGCAGGGTGTATAATGATCCGATATCGCGCAGGGTTTATAATGATCTGATATCAGGCAGGATGTTTAATGATCCGATATCAGGCACGATGTATAATGATCCAATATCAGGCAGGATGTATAATGATCCGAAATCAGGCAGGGTGGTTAATGATCCGATATCTGGCAGGGTTTATTAAGATCCCATATCGGGCAGGGTGTGTAATGATCCGATATCAGGCAGGGCGTATAAATTTCCGATGTCGGGCAGGGTGTATAATGATCTGATATCAGGCAGGATGTTTAATGATCCGATATCAGGCAGGATGTTTAATGATCCGATATCAGGCAGGATGTACAATGATCTGATATCAGTATTGTTGTATTAATTTAAGATATCAGGCTGGGTCCCTAATGATCTGATATCAGGTAGGGTGTATAATGATCTGCTATCAGGCAGGGTGTATAATTATCTGATATCAGGCAGGATGTAAAATGATCCGATATCAGGCAGGGTGTATAATGATCTGATATCAGGCAGGTTGTGTAATGATCTGATATCAGGCTGGGTGGATAATGATCCGATATCAGGCAGGGTGTATAATGATCTGATATCAGATCATTATACACCCTGCCCGATATCAGATCATTATACACCCTGCCTGATATCAGATCATTTCACAACCTGCCTGATATCAGATCATTATACACCCTGCCCGATAAGAGGCAGGGTGTATAAAGATCCGATAGCAGGCAGGGTGTATAATGATGTGATATCAGCCAGGTTGTTTATTGATCCGATATCAGGCAGGGTGTATACATTTCCGATATCAGGCAGTGTGTATAATGATCTGATTTCAGGCAGGGTGTATAATGATCTGATTTCAGGCAGGGTGTATAATGATCCTATATCAGGCAGGGTGTATAATGATCTGATATCAGGCAAGCTGTATAATGATCTGATATCAGGCAGGGCATATAATGATCCCGTATCAGGCAGGGTGTATAATGATCCGATATCAGGCAGGGCGTATAATGGTCCGATATCAGGCTGGGTGTATAATGATCCGATATCAGGCAGGGTGTATGAATTTCCGATATCAGGCTGGGTGTATAATGATCTGATATCAGGCAGGGTGTATCATGATCTGATATCACGCAGGGTGTTTAATGATCTGATATCAGGCAGTGTGTATCATGATCTGATATCAGGCAGCGTGTATCATGATCTGATATCAGGGAGGATGTATAATTATCTGATATCAGGCAGGGTGTATAATGATCTGATATCAGGCAGGGTGTATAATGATCTGATATCAGGCATGGTGTATAATGATCCGATATCAGGCAGGATGTATCATGATCCGATATCAGTCAGGCTATATAATGATCTGATATCAGGCAGGGTGTATAATGATCCGATATCAGGCTGGGTGTATTATGATCTGATATTTGGCAGGTTGTATACATTTCTGATATCATGCAGGTTTGTATAATGATCATTAAATCAGGCTGGTTGTATAATGATCTGATACTAGTCAGGGTGTTTAATGATTCGATACTAGTCAGTGTGTTTAATGATTCGATATCCGGCTGGATGTATAAAGTTCCGATATCAGGCTGGGTGTATAATGAACTGATATCAGGCAAGGCGTATAATGATCTGATATCAGACACGGCGTATAATGATCCGATATCAGGCAGGGTGTATAATGATCTGATATCAGGCAAGGTGTATAATGATCTGATATCAGGCAGGTTGTATAATGATCCGATATCAGGCAGGGTGTATAATGATCAGATATCAGGCAGGGTGTATAATGATCAGATATCAGGCAGGGTGTATAATGATCAGATATCAGGCAGGGTGTATAATAATCAGATATCAGACAGGGTGTATAATGATGCGATATCAGGCAGTGTGTATAATGAACTGATATCAGGCAGGGTGTATAAATTTACGATATCAGGCTGGATGTATAATGATCCGATATCAGAAATGGTGTATAATCATCCGATATCAGGCAGTGTGTAAAATGATCCGATATTAGGCAGGGTGTATAATGATCCAATATCAGGCAGGGTGTATAAATTTACGATATCAGGCTGGGTGTGTAATGATCTGATATGAGGCTGGGCGTATAATAATTCGATATCAGGCACGGTGTATACTGATGCTTTTTCTTAATTCGTTTATGGGATGTGGGCTTCGCTGACAATTATTTATTGCCCATCCCTTATTGCCCTTGATAAGGTGGTGGTGAGCTGCCTTCTTGAACTGCTGCAGTCCCTGTGGTGAAGGCACTCCCACAGTGTTTTTTGGGAGGGAGTTCCAGGATTTTGATGAGCGACGATGAAGGATCAGCTATATGCTTCTAAGTCAGGATGGTGTGTGACTTGGAGGGGAACTTGGACGTGGTGGTGTTCCCATACGCCTGCTGCCCTTGTCCTTCTAGGTGGATGAGCTCGCAGGTTTGGGAGTTGCTGCCAAAGAAGCCTTGGCGTGTTGCTGCAGTGCATCTTGTAGATGGTACACACTGCAGCCATGGTACGCCGGTGGTGGAGGGAGTGAATGTTTAAGGTGGTGGATGGGGTGCCAATCACACGGGCTGCTTTGTCCTGGATGGTGTCGAACTTCTTGAGTGTTGTTGGAGCTTCACTCATCCAGGCAAGTGGAGAGTATTCCATCACACTCCTGACTTGTGTCTTGTAGATGGTGGAAAGGCTTTGGGGAGTCAGGAGGTGATACACTCGCCACAGAATACCTAGCCTCTGACCTGCTCTTGTTGCCACAGTATTAATGTGGCTGGTCCAGTTAAGTTTCTGGTCAATGGTGACACCCAGGATGTTGATGGTGGGCGATTCGGCGATGGTAATGCCATTCAATGTCAAGGGCGTTGGTTAGACTCTCACTTTTTGGAAATAGTCATTGCCTGGTACTTCTGTGACGCGAATGTTACCTGCCACTTATCAGCCCAAGCCTGAACGTTGTCCAAGTGTTGTTACATGTGGGCATGGACTGCTTCATTATCTGAGGAGTTGTGAATGGCACTGAACACTGTGCAGTCATCAGCGAACTTCCTCATTTCTGACGTTATGTTGGAGGGAAGGTCATTGATGAAGCAGCTGAAGATGGTTGGGCCTAGGACACTGCCCTGAGGAACACCTGCAGCGATATCCTGGGGCTGTGATGATTGACCTTCAACCACCACAATGATCTTCTTTTGTGCTAGGTATGACTCCAGCCAGTGGAGAGTTTTCACCCCGATTCCCATTGACTTCAGTTTTATAAGGGCTCCTTCATGCCACACTCAGTCAAATGCTGCCTTGATGTCAAGGGCAGTCACTGTCACCTCACCTCTGGAATTCAGCTCCTTTGTCCATGTTTGGACCAAGGCTGTAATGAGATCGGGGGCAGAGTGGTCTTGGCGGAACCCAAACTGGGCATCAATGAGCAGGTTATTGGTGAGTAAGTGCCGCTTGATAGCACTGTCGATGACACCTTCCATCACTTTGCTGATGATTGACTGATGGGACGGTAATTGGCTGCATTGGATTTGTCCTGCTTTTTGTGGACAGGCCATACCTGGTCAGTTTTCCACATTGTCGGATAGATGCCAGTGTTGCAGTTGTACTGGAACAGCTTGGCTAGAGGTGCGGCTAGTTCTGGAGCACAAGTCTTCTGCACGATAGTCGGGATGTTGTCAGGGCCCATAGCCTTTGCTGTATCCAGTGCGCTGAGCTGTTTCTTGATATCACGTGGGATGAATCGAATTGGTTGAAGACTGGCTTCTGTGATGGTGGGGACCTCGGGTGTAGGCCGATATGAATCATCCACTCGGCACTTCTGGCTGAAGATGGTTGCAAACGCTTCAGCTTTGTCTTTTGCACTCACGTGCTGGGCTCCACCATCATTGAGGATGGGGGCTATTCATGGAGCCTCCTTCTCCCATCAGTTGTTTAATGGTCCACCACCATTCACGACTGGATGTGGCAGAGCTTTGATCTGATCCATTGATTGTGGGATTGCTTAGCCCTGTCTATAGTATGCTGCTTCTGATTTATAGCATGCATGTAGTCTTGTGTTGCAGCTCATATTTAGGTACGCCTGGTGCTGCTCCTGGCGTGTTCTTCTACACTCCTTATTGAACCACGGTTGGTCCCCTGGCTTGGTGGTAATGGTAGAGTGAGGGATATGCTGGGCCATGAGGTTACAGATTGTGGTGGAATAAAATTCTGCTGCTGCTGATGGCCCACAGCGCCTCATGGATGTCCAGTTTTGAGTTGCTATATCTGTTCTGAATCTATCCCATTTAGCACAGTGGTAGTGCCACACAACACGATGGAGGGTGTCCTCAGTGTGAAGGCGGGGCTTCGTCTCCACAACGGCTGTGCGGCAGTCACTGCTACCAATACTGTCATGGACAGATGCATCTGTGACAGGTAGATTGGTGAGGACGAGGTCAAGTAGGTTTTCTCACCACCTGTCGCAGGCCCAGACTGGCAGTTACGTCCTTCAGGACTCAGCCAGTATTAGTGCTGCCGAGCCACTCTTGGTGATAGACATTGAAGTCCCTCACCCTGAGTAGAGTATATTCTGTGCCCTTGCTATTCTCAGCGCTTCTTCGAAGTGGTGTTCAACATGGAGGAGGACTGATTCATCAGTTGAGGGAGGGCGGTAGGTGGTAATCAGCAGGAGACTTCCTTGCCCATGCTTGACCTGAAGCCATGAGACTTCATGGGGTCCGGAGTCAATGTTGAGGACTCCCAGGGCCACTCCTTCCTGACTGTATACCACTGTGCCACCACCTCTGGTGGGTCTGTCCTGCCGGTGGGACAGGACATACCCAGGGATGGTGATGGAGGAGTTTGGGACATTAGCTGAAAGGTATGATTCTATGAGTATGACTATGTCAGGCTATTGCTTGATTTGTCTGTGAGACAGCTCTCCCAATTTTGGTACAAGTCCCCAGATGTTGGTGAGGAGGACTTTGCAGGGTTGACTGGGCTGGATGTGCTATTGCCGCATCCGTAGCCGGTGCCGAGGTCGATGCCGAGTGGTCCGTCCGGTTTCTTTCTGATTATTTTGAGTGGCTGAGTAACTGCGCTTGCTCCGCCATTTCAAGCTGAGTAACTGCGCTTGCTCTGCCATTTCAAGCTGAGTAACTGAGCTTGCTCGGCCATTTCAAGCTGAGTAACTGAGCTTGCTCGGCCATTTCAAACTGAGTAACTGCGCTTGCTCCGCCATTTCAAGCTGAGTAACTGAGCTTGCTCCGCCATTTCAAGCTGAGTAACTGAGCTTGCTCAGCCATTTCAAGCTGAGTAACTGAGCTTGCTCAGCCATTTCAAGCTGAGTAACTGAGCTTGCTCGGCCATTTCAAGCTGAGTAACTGAGCTTGCTCGGCCATTTCAAGCTGAGTAACTGAGCTTGCTCGGCCATTTCAAGCTGAGTAACTGAGCTTGCTCAGCCATTTCAAGCTGAGTAACTGAGCTTGCTCGGCCATTTCAAGCTGAGTAACTGAGCTTGCTCGGCCATTTCAAGCTGAGTAACTGAGCTTGCTCCGCCATTTCAAGCTGAGTAACTGAGCTTGCTCGGCCATTTCAAGCTGAGTAACTGAGCTTGCTCAGCCATTTCAAGCTGAGTAACTGAGCTTGCTCCGCCATTTCAAGCTGAGTAACTGAGCTTGCTCCGCCATTTCAAGCTGAGTAACTGAGCTTGCTCGGCCATTTCAAGCTGAGTAACTGAGCTTGCTCGGCCATTTCAAGCTGAGTAACTGCGCTTGCTCGGCCATTTCAAGCTGAGTAACTGCGCTTGCTCGGCCATTTCAAGCTGAGTAACTGAGCTTGCTCGGCCATTTCAAGCTGAGTACCTGAGCTTGCTCAGCCATTTCAAGCTGAGTACCTGAGCTTGCTCAGCCATTTCAAGCTGAGTAACTGAGCTTGCTCGGCCATTTCAGAGGGCAGTTAAGAGTCAACCACATTGCTGTGGGTCTGGAGTCACATCTAGGCCAGAACAGGTAAGGACGGCAGATTTCCTTCCCTGAAGGACAGGGTTTTTCACAACAATCCGATAGTTTCATGGTTACCATTACTGATACTAGCTTTTTATTCCAGATTTATTTAATTAACTGAATTTAAATTTCCCAGCTGCCGTGGTGTGATTTGGACTCACGTCTCTGGATCATTAATCAAGGCCTCTGGATTACTAGTCCAGTCACATTACCACTACGCTACCATTCCCGGTAGCCAAAAACTGCAGCAGCATACTATGGGTTACAGATAATACAAAGAAGTACAATTTGCAATTTGATCTGCTCAGTATTTAAGTCCTTTTCTAGTTGTATAATAATTTTTTTGGGTCTATGCTGAATGTTTTTACACCTTGAGTTTTTTTAAACACTGTGGGGATGAATTTCCTCAGGGCCTCTCCCACTCTACTGTTGTAACCTTGGTGTATGTTCGGTGGCAGAGTGGGAGAAGCCTGCAGGAAATATAGCCCTTATTTCTTTTACAATCATTGTACCTCATGATTAGGTAGTGTATATCTTAGGTCGTGTATCCGAAGGCTAACGTTACCCCAACTGAAATACTGCTTACCAGAATTCATATAATTTTTTTACTACATGTCCTGTTAATATGAAGGATGAAAAATCCCAGAGCCTAATTGGTACTGACTAAAATGTAACAGTTGCATAGAGTCAAACAGATGACCCATTTTTGTCCTTTGGTAAACAGAAGTTTGTCAGCCGTGATTTAGTGGTAGCACTCTCATCTCTGAGTCAGAAGGTTCTGGATTCAAGCCCCACTCCAGAGGCTTGAGCACATAATCTAGATTGACACTCCAGTGCAGTACTGAGGGAGTGCTGCACTGTTGGAGGTGCCATCTTTCAGATGAGGCATTAAACTGAGGCCCCCTCTGCCCTCTCGGATGGATGTAAAAGATCCCATGGCATTATTTGAAGAAGAGCAGGGGAGTTCCCCCAGTGCTTTGGCCAATATTTATCCCTCAAGAAACATCACTAAACTTGATTATCTGGTTGTTATCACATTGCTGCTTGTGGGACCTTGCTGTGTGCAAATTGACTGCCGCGTTTCCTACATTACATCAGTGACTACACTTCAAAAGTACTTAATTAGCTGTAAAGTGCTTTGTGGCCACCTGAGGTCTTGAAAGGTGCTACATAAATGCAAGTTATTTATTTTCTTCTTTCATTGTCCAGTTGGATTCTTCAGGTACGTGCTACAGGGGACTACACGGGCCCTAATGTTCAGACAGTTCTATGCATTGAAATAGACATGATTTTTATGAAAGAACTGAAAGTTTCTCATATTTTAGACCTTGAATTGTTTCAAAACAGGACTTCTGATAAATCATGCTGTAAGAAACAATAGCACAGATTCTTGTAATAGTAAGTCCCAGTATTATGACAAAAACCACATGATATAGTAAACACACATTGTGTAGAATCTTTGCTGTTTTAAACCTCCATATCAAGTGGCCACTTTCATGCAACTGGCCCAGCTTTTATTGACATGAAACAGTCGCAAAAATATATTTCTGTTAGACACCAATCTATTAAAAAAACATTTCCTGATTCTGCTTTAAATGGCAGGAAACAGCTGACAAAATAGTTTCCCTTTAACCCAGGCAAAACATCGAAACAGATATTCACACTTATTACTTCTTGAGAATTCTTTTTAAAAATTATGTTAAGAACAAAGACATCTACCATCCCCTTCAAAGTGTACAATATCACTGAATGGTATGAAGATATTTCTTATATTGAAAAGAAAATAATTTCATAATTTGTGATAATATTAACAATGGGGACTGTAGATGTGAATTTGTGCTTGCTGATCCATCCAAGGCATTCAAGGCAGAGGGGGGGGGAGTGATATCAATCAGATTGTGTGCATGGGGGGAGTGATATCAATCAGTCTGTATGTGTGGGAGGGGTGATATCAATCAGACTGTGTGTAGTGGGAGTGATATCAAACAGATTGATATCACTCCCCCCACACACAATCAGCCCTGGGGGGAGACTGAGCGCAGAGACTGAGGATTTAAAGAGCGGGGAGAGAGAGAGCGGCCCAGACTCACTGGCGGCAGCAGCAGCGAGAGCGGCCCTGGGTGGAGACCGAGCGCAGGAAGGAGGAGCTCCCTTGCTTCGCCTTATTTTTCCCTAACTTTTCACCCTTTAGGAATTGTACACCAAGGAAAGAGTCCGAGAGCGGGAGCAGTCAAAAAACAACAACTGCGAAACCGCTAAAGTGACGTCATAACCAGGGAAGGAGCTGATTGGTAAGTAGGACCTGGTGAGTATTTTTACAGTCCAGTCATTAAAGTCAAAGCAAGGTCTCTAGTTTAGAGTAAGTAGTGTTTAAAGGAAAGTAAGGTCCCTACTGTATTTAATATTCTTTAATTTAAAGGAAGTAAAGGGAGTAAATTAAGGGTAGGACATGGCAGGGCAGCTCGGCTGTGTGGCGTGCTCCTCCTGTGCTATGTGGGAAGTCAGGGACACTAGGTGTCCAGGGCAAACACATGTGCAGGAAGTGTCTCCAGCTGCAGCTACTTGAAATCTGCGTTTCGGAGCTGGAGCTGCGGCTGGAGTCACTGTGGAGCATCCGCGAAGCTGAGATCTTCGTGGACAGCATGTTTAATGAGGTGGTCACACCGCAGGTAAAGAGTGCACAGGCAGACAGGAAATGGGTGACCGCCAGACAGAGTAAAAGAACTAGGAAGGTAATACAGGAGTCCCCTGGGTCCATCTCCCACTCCAACAGATTTTCTGTTTTGGATACTGCTAGGGGAGATGGTTTCTCAGGGGAATGCAGCAAGAGCCAAGTCTGTGGCACTACGAGTGGCTCAGATGCACAGGAGGGGAGGAAAAATAGTGGGAGAGCAGTAGTGATAGGGGATTCTATTGTAAGGGGAACAGATAGACGTTTCTGTGGCCGCAGACATGACTCCAGGATGATATGTTGCCTCCCTGGTGCCAGGGTCAAGAATGTCACTGAATGGCTGCAGGGCATTCTGAAGGGGGAAGGTGAACAGTCAGAGGTCGTGGTTCACTTTGATACCAACGACATGGGTAGAAAGAGGGATGAGGTCCTGCAACAAGAATTTAGGGAGCTAGGTAGCAGATTAAAAAGCAGGACCTCAAAGGTTGTAATCTCTGGATTACTCCCGGTGCCACGTGCTAGTGAGTATAGGAATAGGAGGATAGAGCAGATGAATGCGTGGCTAAAGAGTTGGTGCAGGAGGGAGGGCTTTAGTTTCCTGGATCACTGGGTCTGCTTCTGGGGAAGGTGGGACCTGTAAAAGTCAGACGGGTTGCACCTGAACTGGAACAGGACCAACATCCTTGCGGGGAGGTTTGCTAGTACTGTTGGGGGGCGTTTAAACTAACTTGGCAGGGGGATGGGATATGGAGTGGAGCTATAGTAGGAGGTGATGCACAGCCAAATATAGAGGAAAAAACAAGTCAGCCTGGAAGGCAGAGCAAATATGTAATGGCACAAGGGATTATGGCAAGGCTGGATGGCATTTATTTTAATGCAAGGAGTCTTGCGAGTAAGGCAGATGAATTGAAGGTGTTGATGAACACATGGGAGTATGATATTGTTGCTATTACAGAGACATGGTTGAGGGAGGGGCAGGACTGGAAGCTCAATATTCCGGGGTATAGAATCTTCAGGCGAGACAGAGGGGGGTGTAAAAGAGGAGGGGGTGTCGCAATATTAATCAAGGAGTCAATTTCTGCTGTAAGGAGGGATGATATCTTAGCAGGTTCCTCTAATGAGGCCATATGGGTAGAACTTAAAAACAAAAAGGGGGCAAGCACTTTGCTAGGAGTGTACTATCAGCCCCCAAACATTCAGGGGGAGATAGAGGAACAGATATGTAGGCAAATCTCAGAGAAGTGTAGAAATAATAGGGTAATAATAGTAGGGAATTTCAACTTCCCCAATATTAACTGGGATAGTCAGAGTGTGAAAGGCCTAGAGGGTGCGGAATTCTTAAAGTGCATCCAGGAGAGCTTTTTGATGCAGCATGTAGAAAGTCCTACAAGAGACGGAGGGTACTGGACATAATTCTAGGGAATGTAGCCGGGCAAGTGGTAGATGTGTCAGTAGGAGAGCATTTTGGTGACAGTGACCATAATTCGGTGAGGTTTAAGGTAGTCATGGAAAAGGACAAAGATGGACCAGAAATAAAGGTTCTAAATTGGGGGAAGGCCGATTTTAATATGATAAGGCAGGATCTGGCCAAAGTGGACTGGGATCAGCTATTTGTAGGAAAATTCACATCAGAGCAATGGGAGTCTTTCAGAAAGGAAATAGAGAGAATGCAACGCCAACATGTTCCCGTAAAGGTCAAGGGTGGGGCCAACAAGCCCAGGGAACCCTGGATGTCAAGGGATAAAGAAGAATGGATTAGGAAAAAAAGGGAGGCTTTTGGAAGATACAAAGGACTAAAAACAGTGGAAGCCCTAGAGGACTATAGGAAGTGCAGGGGGGTACTTAAAAAAGAAATTAGGAGAGCGAAGAGGGGGCATGAAAAAACACTGGCGGGCAAAATAAAGGAAAATCCCAAGGTGTTTTATAAGTATATTAAGGGCAAGAAGATAACCAGGGAAAGAGTAGGGCCCATTAGGGACCAAAGTGGCAATCTGTGTGTAGAGCCGGAAGATGTATGTGAGGTTTTAAATGAATATTTTGCATCTGTGTTCACTATGGAGAAGGGTGATGTAGGCATAGAAATCAGGCAGGGGGATTGTGATATACTTGAACAAATTAGTATGGAGAGGGAGGAGGTACTAGCGGTTTTAGTGGGCTTAAAAGTGGATAAATCCCCAGGCCCTGACGAGATGTATCCCAGGCTGCTGTGTGAGGCAAGGGAGGAGATTGCAGGGGCTCTGACACAAATTTTCAGAACCTCTCTGGCCACAGGGGAGGTGCCAGAGGACTGGAGGACAGCTAACGTAGTACCATTATTCAAGAAGGTTAGTAGGGATAAACCAGGGAATTACAGGCCAGTGAGCCTAACATCAGTGGTAGGGAAATTATTGGAAAAAATTCTGAGGGACAGAATTAGTCTCCACTTGGAGAGGCAAGGATTAATCAAGGATAGTCAGCATGGCTTTGTCAGCGAGAGATCATGTGTGACCAATTTGATTGAATTTTTCGAGGGGGTGACTAGGTGTGCGGATGAGGGTAGTGCAGTTGATGTAGTCTACATGGACTTCAGTAAGGCTTTTGACAAAGTCCCACGTGGGAGACTGGTCAAGAAGTTAAGAGCCCATGGGATCCAGGGCAATTTGGCACATTGGATCCAAAATTGGCTCAGTGGCAGGAAGCAGAGGGTGACTGGAAGCCTGTGTCCAGTGGTGTACCGTAGGGATCGGTGCTGGTTCCTTTGCTGTTTGTAGTGTACATTAATGATTTAGATATGAATGTATGAAGTATGATCAGTAAGTTCGCAGATGACACGAAAATTGGTGGAGTGGTAAATAGCGAGGAGGGAAGCCTCAGGCTACGGGACGATATAGACGGGATGGTTAGATGGGCAGAACAGTGGCAAATGGAATTTAAACCTGAAAAGTGTGAGGTGATGCATTTTGGGAGGACTAACAAGGCAAGGGAATACACTTTGAATGGTAGGATCCTAAGAAGGACAGAGGATCAGAGGGACCATGGTGTGCATGTTCATAGATCCCTGAAGGCAGCAGGACAGGTAGATAAGGTGGTTAAAAAGGCATATGGGATACTTATATTCTATGCCGCAGCTAATGAAGGCAAGAGCAGGGAGTTTATGATGGAGCTGTACAAAACGCTAGTTAGGCCACAGCTGGAATACTGTGTGCAGTTCTGGTCACCACACTATAGGAGGGATGTGACTGCATTGGAGAGGGTGCAGAGGAGATTCACCAGGATGTTACCTGGACTGGAGCGCTTCAGCTATGAAGAGAGACTGAACAGGCTGGGGTTGTTTTCCTTAGAGCAGAGAAGGCTGAGGGGGGACCTGATTGAGGTGTACAAAATTATGAGGGGCATAGATACGGTAAATAGAAAGGAACTTTTCCCCTTAGTAGAGGGGTCAATAACCAGGGGGCATAGTTTCAAGGTAAGGGGCAGGAGGTTTAGAGGGGATTTGAGGAAAAACTTTTTCACTGAGAGGGTGGTTGGACACTGGAACTCACTGCCTGAAAGGGTGGTAGAGGCAGGAACCCTCACAACATTCAAGAAGCATTTAGATGAGCACTTGAAACGCTATAGCATACAAGGCTACAGACCAAGTGCTAGAAAATGGGGTTAGAATAGACAGGGTTTGATATCCGGCGCAGACACGGTGGGCCGAAGGGCCTCTTTCTGTGCTGTATAACTCTATGACTAGACTGTGTGTGGGGGGAGTGATATGATCCAGATTGTGTGTGTGTGAAATGATAACAATCAGATTTTGTGTGAGGAGTGATATCAATCAGATTGTGTGTGGAGGGATTGATATCAATCAGACTGTGTGTGTGGGGGGAGTGATATCAATCAGATTGTGTATGGGGAGTGATATCAATCAGATTATGTGTGTTGGGAGTGATATCAATCAGATTGTGTGTGTGAGGAGTGATATCAATCAGATCGTGTGTGGAGGGATTGATATCAATCAGACTGTGTGTGTGGGGGAGTGATATCAATCAGATTGTGTATGGGGAGTGATATCAATCAGATTGTGTGTGTGGGGAGTGATATCAATCAGACTGTGTGCGTGGGGGGAGTGATATTAATCAGATTGTGTGTGTGGGGGAGTGATATCAATCAGACTGTGTGTGTGGGGGAGTGATATCAATCAGATTGTGTATGGGGAGTGATGTCAATCAGATTGTGTATGGGGAGTGATATCAATCAGACTGTGAGTGGGGTGAGTGATATCAATCACACTGTGTGTGTGGGGGGAGTGATATCAATCAGACTGTGTGTATGGGAAGTGATATTAATCAGACTGTGTGTGTGGGGGAGTGATATCAATCAGATTGTGTATGGGGAGTGATATCAATCAGATTGTGTGTGTGGGGAGTGATATCAATCAGACTGTGTGCGTGGGGGGAGTGATATTAATCAGATTGTGTGTGTGTGGGGAGTGATATTAATCAGATTGTGTATGGGGAGTGATGTCAATCAGATTGTGTGTGTGCGGCAAGTGATATCAATCAGACTGTGTGTGTGGGGGAGTGATATCAATCAGACTGTCAGTGGGGGGAGTGATATCAATCAGATTGTGTGTGTGTGGGGAGTGATATTAATCAGATTGTGTATGGGGAGTGATGTCAATCAGATTGTGTATGGGGAGTGATATCAATCAGACTGTGAGTGGGGTGAGTGATATCAATCACACTGTGTGTGTGGGGGGAGTGATATCAATCAGACTGTGTGTATGGGAAGTGATATTAATCAGACTGTGTGTGTGTGGGGAGTGATATCAATCAGTCTGTGTGTGTATGGGGAGTGATATTAATCAGACTGTGTGTGTGGGGAGTGATATCAATCAGACTGTGTGTGTGTGGGGAGTGATATTAATCAGTCTGTGTGTGTGTGGGAAGTGATATTAATCAGACTGTGTGGGGGGGAGTGATATCAATCAGATTGTGTGTGTGTGGGGGAATGATACCAATCAGACTGTGCGGTGGAATTTTAACCTAAAAAAATGGGTGTGTTGGGATTGTGTGGGAAGTTAAAGTGCTAAAAATCTGAATCCCGATCAGAACCCACCTCCAACCTACCCACTTCCGGTTTTAACAGGCAGGACCAGGGGTGGTGGGGGAAAGGCATCCAACCCACTCCCAGGAAGCGCTTTGCCCATTTAAATATTATAATGAGGCTGGAAGCCTCTGCTTAAACCTCCACGTTGAATTTAACTTTAGCTAATGGGGTTTTGCAGGCCTCGTATAACCTGCCAGCTAATGCAAGGTGAGGTCTGCTGGACCCAGAAGGTAAGAGCCTTTATGCCTACCTGCTGGAACCAGTGTCCCTGCCTAACCCATCCCCCATGATCGAAGACCCGTCCACAAGGCCTCCGATCCCTCCCCCCCCCCCACCCACCCCACCTGGGCTTCCCCCCCAGGCCTCCGATCCCTCCCCCCTCCCACCCACCCCACCTGGGCTTCCCCCCCAGGCCTCCGATCCCTCCCTCCCCCCCCCCACCCACCCCCCAACCTGGGCTTCTGCCCCAGGCCTCCGATCCCTCCCTCCCCCCCCCCACCCACCCCACCTGGGCTTCCCCCCCAGGCCTCCGATCCCTCCCCCCTCCCACCCACCCCACCTGGGCTTCCCCCCCAGGCCTCCGATCCCTCCCTCCCCCCCCCCACCCACCCCCCAACCTGGGCTTCTGCCCCAGGCCTCCGATCCCTCTCCCCACCTGGGCTTCCCCCCCAAGCCTCTGATCCCTCCCTCCCACCCCCCACCCCACCTGGGCTTCCACTCAAGGCCTCCGATCCCCCCCAGGCCTCAGATCCCCCCCAGGCCTCCGATTCTCCCCCCCCCCAACCAGGCCTCCGATTCCGCCCCCCCCCCAGGCCTCCGATTCCCCCCCAGGCCTCCGATTCCCCCCCCAGGCCTCCGATCCCTCTCCCCACCTGGGCTTCCCCCCCAAGCCTCTGATCCCTCCCTCCCACCCCCCACCCCACCTGGGCTTCTGCTCAAGGCCTCCGATCCCCCCCCCAGGCCTCCGATTCTGCCCCCCCCCAGGCCTCCGATTCCCACCCCAGGCCTCCGATTCTGCCCCCCCCCAGGCCTCCGATTCCCACCCCAGGCCTCCGATTCTGCCCCCCCCCAGGCCTCCGATTCCCACCCCAGGCCTCCAATCCCTCCCAGGCCTCTGATCCCCCCCAGGCCTCCGATTCCCCCCAGGCCTCCGATTCTCCCCTCCCCAACCAGGCCTCCGATTCCGCCCCCCCCCAGGCCTCCGATTCCCCCCCAGGCCTCCGATTCCCCCCAGGCCTCTGATTCCCCCCAGGCCTCCGATCCCCCCCAGGCCTCTGATCTCCCCCCAGCAGGCCTCTTCCCCCTGCCCTCGTGCCAGTCCTGATGCTGAACCCTCACCATTGGCTCTATTTACCTCTAGACTCAACTATTCCAATGCTCCCCTGGCTGGCCTCCCATTTTCCATCCTCCATAAACTGAAGCTCATCCAAAACTCGGCTGCCCATGCCCTAACTCGAACCAAATCCCAACCACCTATCACCCCTGCGCTCGCTGACCTACACTGGCTCCTGGTCCGGCAACGCCTCGATTTTAAAATTCTGATCTATGGTTTCAAATCCCTCCAGGGCCACACCCTTCCCTATCTCTGTATCCTTTTCCAGCCCTACAACCCTCTGAAGTCTCTGCACTCCTCCCATTCTGGCCTCTTGCGCATCCCTGATTTTAATCACTCCACCATTGGTAGCCTAGGCCCCAAACTCTAAAACCCTCCACCTCTCTAATGCTCTCCTTCTTCCTTTAAGGCGCTCTTTAAAACCTACCTCTGTGTCAAAGTTGGTCATCTTTCCTAATATCTCCTTATGTTGCTCGGTGTCAAATTTTGTTTGATAATGCTCCTGTGAAGCACCTTGGGATGTTTTACTACATTTAAAACGTTATATAATTGCATGTTGTTGTTGTCTAAATAAATGCAGTAGTGTCAGCTGTGGTTCAGTTGGTAGCACACTCACTTTTGAGTCAGAAGGTTGCAGGTTCAAGTCCCACTCCAGGGACTTGAGCTCTTAGAGCTAGGCTGACACTCCAGGGGAGTGCTGCATTGTCAGAGGTGCCATCTTTCGGATGAGACGTTAAACCAAGGCCCTGTCTGCTCTCTCAGGTGGATGTAAAAGATCCCATGGCACTTATCCCCGGTGTCCTGGCCAATATTTATCCCTCAACCAACATAACTAAAACAGATTGTCTGGATATTATCACATTGCTATCTGTGGGAGCTTGTTGTGCGCTGCTGCGTTTCCCACATTAGAACAGCGACTCTACTTCATTGGCTGTAAAGCGCTTTGAGATGTCCTGTGATCGTGAAAGGCGCTATATAAATGCAAGTTGTTGTTGTGATGAAAATGTCTCATGGTCTTTTCTTGGTTTGCTTCCCTACTCTAATAATAAGTTTGCCAAACACTTTTCCATGACGACAATAGCCTTTTAAAAAATATTATCAAACACAGTGCAGTTTAACCTGAAAACAGCTGGTATACAGTGAGGCACCAGTCAGCAATATCATGCATGGCTCACTCCTGAATATTTAAATGGGTTTTCAGTTTCCAGCTGGATAAAGTTGAACAGTATTGTAAAGTAAACTTAGCTTGGATGCAATAAAACATCAGAAAAAAGGTACAAACAGTGATAATGGGGATGAATTTCCACAGGGATTCTCCCGCTTGTCTGCCTTAACTTCAGAGGAAGTGCTGCGGAAACCCCGGAAAAACAGCATTTACGCCAAAATTACGATGGACGATCGGGAGAACCACCCGAGGAATTTCACTTCAACAATACAACAGAGTCCATCACACAGAAAGTGACAATGAACTAGCTGTATATATGGAGCCCGGGGTAGATTTTCATCTTTAGCACCTGAGCATTAAGTATTACCCGGGTGTAGTACACAAAGAAAAATGTGATGGGGAGGATTGCACGCTGCTCACAAAATCTGCCAGATTTTCCTTCCACATTGAGATTACAAAAACCTACTGCTGCATCTCAACACTAGGTGACCGCATATGTATAGTTCAAACACTTACAAGGGTGAAAAATGTTTCATACCAGTGGTTAGTGATTTATCAGTTGGAGCAGAAAGGACAAAGCACAGCTAATCTAGCAGAGTGATCCTACACTGTTGGAAAGTAGCAATGAAGGGTGGGCTCCCTCCACTTTAGTGAGTACGAACAGATAAACTAAGAGAGTTCACTAATGAGGTAATCAGGTGCATGCTTGTGAAAGCATTCGAAAATTAAAGTTGGAAGGTGAAGTTCATGCATGGCTGGCAATGCAGCTCCATTGTAACTCTCACTAAGTTCTCTATAATGCAAAGCTGTTTTGTATGACACACAAAATACGTGAAAGTATAAGGTTGCAATAAATTTTCGCTGAAAGTTTTTTAATAAGGTTTCAACCAGTTCATCTATTCCCCCCGCTTTCCATAGTGACCTTTACCCTCGCTTTTCCTAAAATCTGAAAACAGCCAATGTTGATGAAACATATAATGGCTCCTTTCCTGTGCAGTAAAGTCGGTTGTAAAGTCTGGTAATTAAGGTAACCAAGGAGGCTGAGCCCAGCAGGCTAATGGTGCACCAAACACTTTTATAACTTCAAACGATATCAAAGTCACAGGAGTGGGCTCTGAGTTGAACTGGTTTGAATTAAGCTCACTTCCACACGCTCTGCCCAAAGAAAGCTCCAACCTTCTGGATTTCATTAGAGCCAATTATCTTATCTTTTTCATCTGAAGCCTGACCCTAAGGCTGGCAGGCAGCTAGTCAGTATGTTTGTGTGGTTGTTTAAGAAAGCCTGTAGTCATTCAATGTCCCGAGGACCTGCTAATTAAAACACTTACCCCCTGCCTCTGATAATTAAATATGATAATAATGCTTGTCCAAATAATTTTACTTATTCTTTCCATTAATTTTATTGTTTACCATATAAAACATCCTAAACTAGTATTTTATATGGTTTATTCACACAGGATGATCACGAAGGACCTATTTTTCATATTTTGAATTTGATACTTATTCTCCATTGTAGAATCCCTGATAAAGTGCACAAATACTGGGGCTGTATAATTTCATAAGGCGCAAATTTAACCCTGCCTGCCCAACAGAAATGAGGTGCGTGGGTGGTTAAAATGGTGGTTGGGTGCATCTCACTGCTTTCCCAATGCATTTGCGCTCGCCGCCATTATAACTGCCAAGTTTTTGGCAGCATGGTGGCCATCTGCCACAGGCAGGCAGGGGCCTCATTAATATTTAAATGTTAATTACGTAATTCGGACCTCAATGTGATTTTAGCTGATGATCACGGCAGTGATGCCCAGTGCCGGAGCCGCCAATGAAAGCAGTAGTGGGGCCAGAGAGGCCAACAAAAGTAAGTATTTACATTTTTTTTAGGTTTCCTTGTGAACCGGGAGGAGCAAGATTGCCACATAAGGAAATGTTGAGCTTCGCCTGCCACCCGGATTCCTTCCCTTGACCACAATTGCCTATGGACCCCTCCACCCCACCTCAGCATTTACTTTTGAGCCAGCGTCTGTTTCCTTGGGTCCCCTGAGGTGGCCTCCTGGTTTGCGAAATCCCTCTCACACCTGCAGACCTCCTTTCATTCTCGCCAGGTATGGGTGGGAGTCAGTCTTCAAAGATGGCACTGAGGCCCGGGATTTAAAATGGCCCGGGCATCACGCTGGTGTCATCATGGGTGCTTCTTGCCCACCCCGGCCTCCACATGCCGCACTCATGCCCTGAGTTAAAATCAGGGCTCTAATGTTCAATTCAATTAATGAATTGATCAAACCTCAAAAAGATTGTAGAATCAATCTGCTAAACAAAACTGTTGACCCGATGTCTCATTTAATACATTCAAATGTACTGACATTGCCCCATTAAAATCATTTTCCAATTGAAAATAATAGCAACTTGTGAGGGCAACAGACAGTGCAAGCCCTGAGAAGAACATTTCCTATGCACATTACAACACCTATTTGGTTTGAATGGGGGAAAGTATACAAACCCTTCTACTGATGATTCATTCTTCCTTCACATAAAAACATCCAAAAAGAAGTCAAACCTTACTAAAGGCGGCCTAAAGTTATTAGCAGGATTAACTGGCTAAATGTTACTGCATTGTCCAGTAGTCCTATGTGCACAATGCACCTTGGTACCCAAAGAGCTATTCAATGCTGTCCATGTGCACATTGTAATGTGATATATTGGGGTTGATTTCCATCTTCACCGCCTGGATGGTTATCTGGCAGGGCAAAGTGTATTGCCTTTATAAAACATGCTTTATTTTCATTCCATTGTGGTGGGTCACGTTGTTGGAAAATATTTCCCATATAGATTGAAGTGGGCCTTAGAGGCACTTGAGAAAGAGGATGAGGCTCATCATGAAATTGATTTGCTGGGACACTGGAAGCCAATGGAGCTTGGCTAGAATGTGGAGATGGGAGGATTTTGTGCAGGATAGGATTTGGGGCAGGATAGGATTTGGGATAGGATTTAGATTAGCTGAAGTTTATGAGAGTGGAGGTGGGAAGTTGACAAGGAAACCATGAGACAAATTGATCCTCAAGATGATAATATAGATAAGACCTCTGTAGCAGTGGGCTAAATTAGTGGCATGCCCAGATAATCTTCTGGAAGAGGAAGAAGGCAGTTCATTTTTGATGTATGTTATAGTGATTATATTCAATAATGTGACATTACTATACTTAGCAAGACTGTCATCAAGTGCTGCAAATATAAACTCAGGGAATGCTGCATGAGCAATTTATGGATGTCATCTAAACCCAGGGATCAAAGTAAAGCATTGTATTCTCAAGTTTGTGTTTTATAACACTATTGATATGTTGTTAACATTATTAACCTGTACTGAGAAGAAAATCACTCTTATGGCTGCACTATGCAGGTCGGATGAACAAGGTGACATTAATACTGAGGAATATTCCCTCCACACGACTCACAGGTAGGTACAGCCAGAGAGTTATAAAGCACATTTGATGTAATGTGTGTACAGTCAGAGAATTACATAGCACATCTGTTCTAACGTTTCAGTGGAATTATGACCCTAACATATATTACACTTGAATTATCAGGAGGTTTGTAATGCCTACATGCACAAAAAATTTAAAAATCTCAACCACATCAACCTTTGCTGAAGTGACTTGAATATAAATTGGTGACAATCCACTTCTCAGCTGTAAATGCAGCGCATGCATTATGTTCAATCACAAATGTTGTTCCTTAGTTTATTCCTTCACAACAACATTCTTAAAACTGAATCATAAACAAAATATAATCCTTGTATGTGTATGACAAAACATAATGCCCAGGTTTGATGCACTGTTTAATATATTTCATAATCATTTGCCAAAGTACACCAATCATTCAAGTGTCTGGATGAATGTCAGCTTAATCACAGTACCAGTGACTGATTCATTTAACAAGGGCTTCTTACTGTATCTTGAATTATTAATTCATGACATTTCCCAACTTCCTAATGGTTCCTAGATGGTGATAAGTGCTGTGACCATGGAACAGAGGAAAGACACTGACTGGGAGCATGTGAACAGGCTATGACATGCTCGAATGGTTCAGATAGCATCTTACTCAACCATTCAAACCCGAAAAAAATTACTGCCTGGAACAAATTCTCCCAAGTAGAGAATTGTTTAAATATAATACAACAATCCAGCTATATCTTAAAATAAAATTAAAATCACTGTGCAGTTTTCCCATTGGATTTGTATCATTCATTATCCTTACTAACCGCCATTTTGACCCTGAGTTTTTTTCATATATGTGCAGCTTTGTGTCATGAATCATGAAGATTGGTGCTTAATAACATTATAATGTTAGATTATGGTTATAATGTGTTCAGCTGAGGGTTGTAGTGAGAACCAATACACTTTTACAAAGGTCCTGTACACATTATGTACATTGTACGAGACACCACGCAGCCAACCTAGTTTTCAAAGGGTTGAGACAGAAAAACCCTAATAAACGTCATTCAATTTGGCATCTTGCCTGGGAAGATCCTGCCTGACCAACCTCCTTGATTTCTTCAATGAAGCAACAACCCAAGTCAACTGTGGTAAACCCTATGACATTATGTACTAAGAATTCCAAAACACATTTGATAAAGTTACACATGACAGATTACTAATTAAGCTCAAAGCTCTGGAGATTCAGGACAAAACACATGTGTGAATAAAAAAACTGTCTGAATGGTGGGAAACAGTGGGTGCTGGTTAGATGGAGAGTATCAGGGTGGGGGAAAGAATTGAATGAGATGCCCCAGGACTCAGTGTTGGGACCACCTCTGTTTTTAATTTACATCAATGACTTGGATTCTGAAACTCAATGCAAATTGGTCAAATTTACAAATGATACCAAATTACGAGGGATGGTAGAATTGAAGGATGAAATCAGAAACTGCAGAATGAGCTAAGAAAATCTATAAGTAGGAAGATTATGGCAGATTAAATTTAATGCAGACAAGTGTAAAGCATTGCACATAGAAAGGAAAAATGGGCAACATAAATACTACATGAATGTGTTGAAATAGCTAAGGATGAAGTTGAAGGAGACCTAGACTCGACACGCAACATGTCCAACCAATGCAGAGCAACAATCAACAAAGCCAATAGGATGTTACATTACATAGCCAAATCAGTCGAATACAAGTGAGAGGGAGTAGTGATCAAACAGTACAATGCTCTGGTTAGACCACACCTTGAGTACTGTATCTAGTTCTGGGTACTGAGAAACAAGAGAGACAATCAAGTGCTGCAGGCAGTGTAGAGAAGAGCCACAAGACTGATACCCAAGGCGTGACCTTGTCAGCCCTGGGGAGGCGGGTTTGGAGATGGGACTGCCGGGAAAATGGCAGAATTTGGGGGCGAGTGCCCGACCCGCCCCCAACCCACCTCCATGCCATCTTGCCAGGAGGCGGGTAGCCATCCCGCACCGGGTTCCGTCTCCTTGGAGGTGGGAAGGGATTAAAGCCTATTAACTGCCTGTTAACAGGCAGAAAATAGGATTATCCCCTTTTTGCCCTCACAAGTGTGGGCTTTCCGAAGGCTCCGAAACCCGCCAGGTCAGCGAGGCGAGTAGTGGGTCGGCAAAGGTCGGTGGTGGTGCAAAAGTGTGAAGGTAAGTGATGGGTGCAAGTGTGGAGAGGTAAGTATCTGAGGTAAGTGCAAAGTGTTAGTAAAAGTGTACTTTCCTTTGTTTCTTCCTGTAGGCTTCAGTCGGTGGGGATGCGGAGAGTCTCGGACCTCCGCGGTAGAGATGACAGATGGCCGTTGCATTCTCCAATGCAACAACCATCTCATTTCTGCAAAAGAAAGAAGTTTGATGAGGTCTTGAATTCAAGAACTTATCAAACTACAGAGAATGTCACTGCTTGACAGCTTCACAGAGCTGTCAAATGATGACAATTCGTCTGTCAAAATTTTTTGACAGATGAAACATCATGCGTTGACGTTCTCTGCAACCGCCTTTCCCTTAATTGGCCTGCTAAGCCCGCTGGGTGTGCTTAACAAAGTCAATCAAGGGAAAATAGTGTGGGTTGGCCAGAAGTTGATGGAGGCAGGACTGAAACCCGACGAGTGGGAGTCCCGCCTCCAAAAGTTCCCCATTAAGAAAATCACCCCCCCCACCCCAGTGTCAAGGGTCTGAGTTATGAGGAAAGACTAGAGAGACTTGGGTTTTTCAGTCGGGAAAGGAGTTGACTGTGATGTGATCTTTTAGATATATATGATAGTAAATGGTATGGAAAAGGTTAATCCTGAATACTACTTTAAATTGAACAGTGGAAGTAGGTCAAGGGGACACAAGTTCAAACTAGTAAAAGGTAACTTTATCACTGATATCAGGAGGTTCTTCTTCACAAAGAGAATGATCAACACTTGGAATGGACTTCCAGATAGCGTGCTGGAGACAAAAACCCAGGATTCATTTAAGAAACAACTAGATGAAGCAATTTAGGGACTGTACGGTTGTTCTGGATGGATTAATTAATATGAAGCAATTCTTGCGATCTTATGAGGCACTTGCCAAACATTCAGTATCCCTTTTTACTGACTTTGATTGCAAGATCATTTAAATCTATTACTAGATCTTTTCCCTCTCTCAAAACTATTCACTTAGAAACAGATTTAATTATGTTTGAAACCTTTTCAAAATAGTTACCAATATGGATAAACCATCTTAATTTTTGCTGTTAGCTCTAAACATTTGTAAGTAAAAATTAATAAATATATTTCAGTTTAAAAATGAAAAATGTAATAATGTGAATAGTTCAGAAAGTCTGAAGTATATTAAAATACATCTGATGTGAATTCAAATCAAACAAACTTTTTCAATGTACTCTATGTGAAGCAATTTAAAGGAATACATTAGCTTTGAACTTAGCCAAATATCACTACAGGTGGGAACGCACCTGAAAGCTGTAAGGTATTCCACATCTCCCATAGGGGGATCAAGTCCACCTGTCCAGGCGATATTCACAGTGAAGCCTTCACCAGGGCCACTTCCAACCTGAAAACAGGATGGCACCAAGAAAGAAAAATATATATTTTCGGATAAAATAGCTTTGAAACCAACATCAAAGAACATGCCAAAATCAGCCAGACGATGCTTGACAAGCACTGGTTGGGGCCGTGCACTTGGTCTGTACTGGGACACAGTCCCGGTGGACAATTTTGCAATCCACAGCAATTTAAAGTGCAACAGCGAAGAATGAGATAATTAGGAATAATCATGCAATGCAATTAGACCGGAACGATAAAAGAGGCCAAGGAGAAATGCAACCTACCTCGTCTGGGGCTCCACTACCAGGGAAGAAGTTTCCTTCATCATAACGGTGGAGGGAAATATAAAGCACGTTGGGGTCATTATAAAAGGCTTGCTGTGTACCGTTACCATGGTGAACATCCTAAAGGTGAAAGGAAACAAATGACAAATGTAATAACGTCCAGTCCTGCTTAAAGGTCACTTTTGCCTTCCCCCTCCTCCTCCCAAACATCCTCAACCTTCAAACAAATTACTCCTTAATGTGCTCATTTTTTAAGCTTGTTTCTCTAGTCAGGAAACCACAGCAAACATGCCCTGGAGACTCCAGAGGAGCAGTCACTGAGAAATCCCAGCTCTTTTCTACATTTAGATATTTATACTCTGGGTCTTTGTACTATTTGTCTCGGTGATGGAATCTAGTATCCTGCTTTATGCAAGAATTTTATGACTTATTAACTGCCAACAGTTCATAACCCCTCAGGGTCAATTAATTGCTTGAAGTAGCCTCGAAAGAAAGTGTTACATTACAAAAACTGTACTTTTTCGTATAATCTGTAGAGCACAACAATTAAGTGAATTTCCAATCAATGGCAAGTTTCGTTTTCAAAAGTAATGTTTGGTGAGATCTATTATGGCAAGTACAGTTATCCTAGAAGCTTCAGATAAACCAGTGCCACACTTGCGAGGAAGTGACAATACTTGCAGAGGAAGTGATGTAAAATATTAAGTTAATAGAAGTTTCACTCCATTTACAGATTTGTCAGCTGTTGAAAGGTTTAGGCCAGTTCCTCATAATCACATTACACATAGCCCTGATGATAGATTATTTGCTATTTTTCTTTCCCTGCCTAATTTTTCTAGCCTATTGTGAAAAGCATGTTTTCCTAATGGACTCAATGTAATCTTGAAAGATTTCAGCTGCTAGGATTATTCCAATGACCCTAAACATTTACAAACATATTGAATCCACTCGAAAGGCCTTTCAGATGGCATCCTTTATCTTGTAACTGGCCATAAATAAAGACTTTCTGTATGGAAAGTTAAAAAAAAAAAAATTTCCAGGGATTAGGATTCAGGATAGTGATGAAATGATTTATCACTTGCAAAAAAGTTTCAGTTAGTTACAGGTGGGACTGATTATTATTCAATGGCAAGCTTGATTTCCTCTGCATGCTTTTCACTGGCTAACTTATCGCATCACCTTGTGAACTGTCTGGACAGTCAAATACATTTTATCCATTTATCAATATTTAGTTCTCTTGAGCCCAATGTAATTGCAACAATAACAAAAAAGTTCAGTATGCATTATTATTGATTTAGAACTTAAATATTTGATGGAGATGTACAGTTATTCTTTAAAGGTACTAAGAAGTTTTCAACTCTACCCAGAGGTTATTTGCTAATCTAAGAGACCTGTATCTCTTCACTTGCATGGCATATTTATTTGGGTATATTCCTCGTGATTCATGCAGATTAAGTATATTGTTATTGACATATGCTATGGTCATAGAATTTTGTCTTCCAACTACAAAGTAATTATTCTATAATGGTCATAGAATTTCCAGAAATTAACTACAGATTATTTTTGACAAACTGCCAGAGGTTGTTAATCCTACATTGTGAATGTCAACAATAACAATAACAATTTGTAATGACATAGTACCTTTAATATAATAAAACATCCAAGTGTGATTCACATAGGGGAAAGGGGATGCCAACCAGGAACAGAAGAGCTAGATTACATGAACATTAGGGGAGAAGTTTTTAAAGATGGGGAAAGAAGTGGTGAAGCGGTTTAGGAAGGGAATTACAGGAGTATGTCTCTGTCAGCTGAAGGCTCTGCCATTGAAAAAGGAATGGCAAGAGGTGAGGGAGGCAGAGGAGGACAGGGTCAGAGGATCACGGGGCATGGGCTGGGGTGAAAGATGGAAGAGGTTGTAGTTATAGGGAGTGATGAGGCCATGGAGGGACTTGTAAACAAGGACAAGATTTTGAAGTCAGTAGACTGGGGGACTGGAATCTATTGGAGATCTGTAAGGCCAAGGATCATGGGCAAGTGGGACTTAGTTTGGGAAAGGAGCAAGTAGCAGAGTTATGGATGAGTTTCTGTTAATGGCATCACTCATTGACACAAAGTTTACTGAATGCTCACTGGGCCTAGAATCTCTGCCAGCACACAAGTAAGCCCAAAACTCAATAAACTCTCCATATATTTAGTTCAACATTCTTAATTCTTAAAAAATAATGGACACAATTGAGCGATTTTAAGCGATTCAAGGGTTTAGATGAATATTATAAACTCTTTTAAACCCCAGAGCTAAATTCAAAGACATCTGAACCCTGAGATAACATTATGGGTTTTAATCATTCCTGAATGTTCACCATATTGTATCATAATGTGAATCATGCAATAATATACTCCTGAAATTGTGGCAATATATTTCAACCAGTATGATTTGCTGTAATAAATAGAGTTTTCATTTTTTTATATCATAGCCTATATTAACCAAAAACAATACAGATGCTAGTAAGTAAAAGGCTGCAATTTAATCTCGAGGTTCATATGATGTCCATAAACTACTTGAACTTTGCTCTTGTGGTTTATGATGTTATACGAAACCTTCAATTAAATTATATCCTTATAACTCACTTCCTACTATCCGTAATTGTTGTGTGGTGTACTGATAGTAGCTCTCGCTAGTGTACACATGTTGTACAGTTACTTTGGGTGCTTACTGCTGAATCTGCTGATTCTGCCAATACAGCACTGTGTTCTTTGAAAACACTTTTGTTTTTATTTTAAAGTGTATCCGATAAAGGCTAAGGGATGGCAATGCTAATAATTAGATGTGTTTGATGTACAATAGACTCAAAATATTGGAGTGATTAGCTCAGGCAGTTAGTCCAATCTCCTTTTACCTCTGGAATCAAGGATCAAACCCAGGGCAAACTGCTAAGATGAAAATTTCCTCATTCTGATAGCTGGGTGTCTTCCCAAAAAAATAATTTTGGGCCGTCTCAACACAGTTCCCAGTGGACAAACATTCACAGCAAGGAAGTTCCTGTAGTTCTACTGAGAGACCACAAGGATGGCTGAAGTAGAAAATGGAAATATTCTGTGAATGGCTTAAGACATATTTGGGGACGAGTTCTTCTGGGTGCCAAATGTAGCAAAATCATAGGCGCATTGGCTTAAGCTTTCTGGCCCTGCTCTGTCAGTTTTGCCAGCGGATCCAACAGACAATCTCAGAAATATGCTTGGGCATGTATGGCACCATGCCCTTCTTCCTTCACTTTTCCAGAGGGCAGTCCCAGTAGCATAAAATGTCCCTGCTTATATGTGGGCAGGTGCAAGCAAATCATATGAAAATGAGGAAAACATGGCCATATTTCTCGCTGTTTGTCCAGTTTGAAGGCTGGATTCAGGGGCTGGCTTTCAGAGGCCAGACCCCAGCAGCAGAATGTAACATGTTGCCAAATAAGCCCTACCTCCCAAGACATTTTTGTTATTTGTTCCTGGGATGTGGGTGTCACTGGCAAGGCCAGAGTTTATTGCCCATCCCTAATTGCCCTCGAGGAGATGGTGGTGAGCCGCTTTCTTGAACTGCTGCAGTCCCTGTGATGAAGGTACTTTCATAGTACTGTTAGGTAGGGAGTTGAAGAAGCCATGGCAAGTTGATGTGGTGCATCTTGTAGATGGTACACACCGCAGCCATGGTGCGCCGGTGGTGGAGGGTGTGAATGTTTAAGATGATGGATGGGGTGCCAATCAAGTGGGATGCATTGTCCTGGATGGTGCCGAGTGTTACGTCCGTGAATAATTGAGACACGGACAGCAGGAGTGAACAAAATAAGTCTTTACTGGTGGAAGTCCATAGTGAAACTAAAAACACAGAGGCTCACTAGCGCCTTTTATACAGGGGTGGTCACTGCCGGTACTGCAGTCTGAGACCAGTTATTCTCTTAAAGGTACATACACAACAATTCCTCCCCTTTTAGATAAACAGTACATAACATTCATTTAACAACTAAATGATAACTAATTACAATCACAATTACTGTTGCTAGATACATTGGTTAAGTTTAAGCAATTATAAGTTCAGTCTTTGAGGAGGCTTCCTGATTCTGTCTGGATAACGCCTCTTTGGGGTATCAGGTTCTTCTGGCAATGTTGAGTCGGGATCAATGTCGTTGTTTGGTTCATCTGCTTCCAATATTACCGGTTCTGCGGTAGCTGCAATTGGAACGTCGATTTCATTACCAAGTGTATCAGATCGTGGTGTGGAGTTGATGTTTTCCAGTGACTCTAGAATCTGGTCAGCATGGCATCTTACAATGCTCTCCCCAACGTCCATGGTATACATGAGAGGTCCTTGCCGTGTACAAATCGTTCCTGGCTGCCATTTCTCAGTGCGGTAATCCCGAGCCAAAACTGGTTGACCTATCTTAAAACTCCTGGTCGGCCTTTCATTCATATTCTGAAACTGCCTGTTCTCCACATCTCTTCGGACGTTTGGCTTAACCAAATCCAAGCGGCATCGTAGTCTTCGATTGAAGAACATCATGGCTGGAGTTTGGTTGGTAACCGCATGTGTCGCATTCCGGTAGGCAAACAAGAAGTTGTCCACCTTGTGTTGTAGGGGTATATCTTCATTACACATTGCCTTGATAGCCTTCTTGAATGTTTGGACAAACCTCTCGGCCAATCCATTAGTGGCTGGATGATATGGGGCAGATGTGTAATGCTTAACACCATTGTTCTTTAAGAACCTCCGGAACTCTTCAGACACAAACTGTGGTCCATTGTCAGAGCAAATCTGTTCAGGCAGCCCATTCCTGGCGAATATGGTTCGTAAAACTGTGATAGTTTTTTCCGTGGTGGTTGAGGACATTTTTATTACCTCTGGCCACTTTGAATGTGCATCCACCGCAATTAAAAACATCGAGTCCATGAAGGGACCAGCAAAATCAATGTGCACCCTTTGCCATGGAGATGAGGGCCACTCCCATGGATGCCGAGGAGCTTGTGGTGGGGCGTTTTGGACCTTCTGGCATCCTGCACAGCTCTTGGTCATCTCTTCGATTTCTCTATCGATTCCCGGCCACCACACAAACGCTCTGGCTAAGTTCTTCATTTTTACCCCACCCAGATGACCCTCATGAAGCTCATTGAGCACTCTATCCGTCAACTTAGGTGGAATTACTACTCTGGATCCACACATCAAGGTTCCTCTGCACACTGACAGCTGTTCTCTTCTCGGCGAGAATGCTGGCAGCAGTGGTTCGCCATGTGCTGGCCATCCCTTCACTGTAAAATCATAGACCCGTGATAGTGTCGGGTCATTCCGTGTTTCCTTTTCTATGTTTGCATTCATCACAGGGAGACATTCGACTATGGTCGAGTGGAAGAACTCCATTGGATCCACTGCAAGGTCTTCTTCTTCCACTGTCGGCAATGGTAGACGTGACAATCCATCAGCATTTCCATGCTGTTTAGTTCCTTTGTACTCAATGTCATATTGGTGTGCCCCTAGGAAAAGGGACCATCTCTGCAGCCGTTGTGCTGTCATTATCGGTACGCCCTTCTGAGGGTTGAAAATGGAGACAAGAGGTTGATGATCGGTTAGTAGAGTAAATTTTTGACCGTGCAGGTAGTGATTGAACTTCTTCACCCCCCACACTAGGCTGAGGGCCTCTCTGTCAATCTGGGCGTAGTTACGCTCGGCAGAAGTTAACGAGCGTGACGCAAAAGCTATCGGCCTCTCTAAACCATCAAGGAATTTATGTGACAGTACCGCCCCAATGCCGTAGGGAGACGCATCACACATCAGCCTGATTGGCAGTGCTGGGTTGTAGTGAGCCAAAACTTCCCTTGAAGTGATTAAGTCCTTACTCTTCTGAAAAGCACGCTTACAATCATCGCTCCATTTCCATGCTACCCCCGTTCGTAGCAGGACGTTCAGTGGATGCAGAATTGTCGACAAATTCGGCAAAAACTTATGATAGTAATTCACCAATCCGAGGAATGACCTCAGTTGCGACACATTTTCAGGCGCTGGGGCCTTAACAACCGCTTCAATTTTGTCAGGGGACTTATGTAACCCCTCTTCATCAATCACGTGGCCACAATACGATATCTGTTTCTTAAAAAATTCGCACTTGGGGTGGTTGGCTCGCAGCCCATGTTCCCGTAGTCTAGTGAGCACCTGTTCTAGGTTGTTAAGGTGTTCACTGTCATCTTCACCTGTTACAAGGATGTCGTCCAAGTAACACTGCGTCCCCGGAATCCCTTGCAGGACTTGTTCCATCACTCTTTGCCATATCGCCGGAGCCGATGCTACTCCGAATACCAATCGATGATACTGGTAAAGACCTTTGTGAGTGTTTATCGTGAGAAACTGCCTAGAGGACTCTTCAACCTCCATCTGCAAATATGCTTGTGCTAGGTCAATTTTTGTAAAACGCTTCCCTCCAGACAGTGAGGCAAAGATGTCTTCTATCCTTGGACGAGGATATTGTACTGTGTGAAGGACTGGGTTCACCGTCACCTTGAAATCCCCACAGATGCGAATCTTCCTTGGCTCCCCGGACTTATTGCTTAACGTTTTCTTCATGACAGGAATGATGGGTGTCGCCCACTCGCTCCAGTCGACCTTAGACAACACGCCCGCCTTCTCCAGATTCTCCAGCTCTGCCTCGACGGCTGGGCGAATTGCATATGGTACCGGTCTTGCTTTGAAAAACTTGGGAACTGCATTCTCTTCTATTTTTATCGAGGCGGTTACGCCTTTAAGCGTGCCCAGTTCTTGTTGAAATACCTCTTTGGCGTTAGCTAAGATTGTTGACAATCGTCCAGGAGTGACGTCTTCATCTTTTTTACCGTCCACCGTCATTGCATGAATGGAATGCCAATCTAAGTTTATCTTCCTGATCCATTCCCATCCCAATAACGGTGGTCCACCATTTGGCAGTATGTAGAGATACAATTTCCGTATTTTCTTGCCATTGTATTCGACAGGCACCCTTATTTTTCCTCTGGGGTATACTTTTTGCCCCGTATACGTCGTCAAGACGATGGATGTCTCTCTCAAGGGTATGTGTGAAAATAGCCGCTCGTAGTCTCATCGATTCATGACGGTTAGCGCTGATCCTGTATCCAATTCCATTTTAACTTGGGACCCTGCTATCGTGAGGGTGACCCAAATGGTTCGGTGATCCTCTTTTGTGATTACATTGTGAAGTTTGAGACAGCTTAGTCTCCTGTTCCCGGATTCACTATCACTCATCTGGTCTTCGGAACTACTGTCCGTCATCTTTTGTACTTTCTTGTACAGTTCCTTAGTAGCCTTTTTGTTGTCGCTGGTCTTCTTCCCAGACCTGCAAACTCGTGCAATGTGTCCCATCTTCCCGCATTGCCTGCATATTTTGTCTTTGGACCAGCAGTCCTTCTGGTCATGGTTAGTTCTGCCGCAGCGATAACATTTTGCAAATCCCCGTGTCATTTCGTGGGTGCCGTATTCCTGTGGTTTTTGTTGAATTTCTGCAGCTCCCCTGGCTGCTGCTTCATACGATACTGCCATGTTGAAAGCCTTATCTAGCGTCAGCTCTTTCTCTGAGAGTAACTTCTTCTGTGTTCCTTCACTCAGGAGTCCACAGACAAATTTGTCCCGTAGGGTATCTGCCAGTCCTGCTCTGAACTGGCAGTGCTTTGATAGCTTGCGTAGTTCCGTAAGATACTCAGCATTGCTCTCATCTTTGTGCTGAGTTCTCCTGTGGAATTTAAATCTTTCTGCTATCAACAACGGTGCAGGGTTTAAGTGTTCCTGTAGGACAGCAACAATTTCGTTAAAACTCTTCGTCTTCGGTTTGGCTGGAGTAATCAGGTCCCGCAATAGGCCGTACATTCTAGCGCCCATTAAGTTTAGCAATATCGATGCCTTTTTCCCCTCCGCTATTTTGTTTGCCTCGAAATATACCTCGACTCTTTCCACATACGTGGTCCAGTCCTCTATTGTATTATCAAAAGCAGTGATACAGCCAGTCTTCGGCATCTTGCAAATCTAAAATGGCGCCTCCCGCGCTTTGCCTTCTTCCCCGCTGTTGTCAGCGCTGCTTTCCACGGTTTCTTGCGCGTTTAATATTGATTTTTTTTCTTTTATTATTTTCCCGTCGTGGAGCGGACCCTCTGGGACACTTCCCTCCCTCTTCTTAGGTCCGAACGCTGCCCGGCTTCGAAGCACCGGCCGCGCCCTGTGTGCTCCACCCTCTCTCTCTCTCTTTGCTTCCCGACTCGCTGCCCGGCCCCGTTGAAAAGCCACCTGATCGAGCTCTAGCCCGCCGCAGCCCAGGAAGGATCAGTGCACTACCTGCCACCAGCCCGATTAGCTGGGAAACCACAGACCGAGGAACCAGGCCTGGCTCTGGACAGTCTCTCCTGCAAGTTTTCAATCCGACGATTTGGAGGGCGGTTGCCCATGGTCGACGCCCGTTTCTCGAGTTTCTTTGGATTTTATTTATTTATTTATTTTTTTTCTTTCTTCTGGCTTCGACCTTCAATAATGTCGTCTGAGGTGCTGCCGAGTTGCAGGTAAGTTCGTTTCTTACTCGTCGCCAGTGTTACGTCCGTGAATAATTGAGACACGGTCAGCAGGAGTGAACAAAATAAGTCTTTACTGGTGGAAGTCCATCGTGAAACTAAAAACACAGAGGCTCACTAGCGCCTTTTATACAGGGGTGGTCACTGCCGGTACTGCAGTCTGAGACCAGTTATTCTCTTAAAGGTACATACACAACACCGAGCTTCTTGAGCGTTGCTGGAGCTGCACTCATCCAGGCAAGTGGAGCGTATTCCATCACACTCCTTACTTGTGCCTTGTAGATGATGGAAAGGCTTTGGGCAGTCAGGAGGTGAGACACTCCCTGCAGAATACCTAGCCTCTGACCTGCTCTTGTTGCTACAGTGTTTACGTGGCTGCTCCAGTTAAGTTTCTGGTCAATGGTGACCCCCAGGACGTTGATGGTGGGGGATTCGGCGATGTTAATGTCGCTGAATGTCAAGGGGCGGCAGCTAGACACTCGCTTGTTGGAGATAGTCATTGCCTGGCACTTGTGTGGCGCGAATATTACTTGCCACTTTTCAGCCCAAGCCTGAACGTCATCCAGGTCTGGCTGCATGCGGGCATGGACTGCTTCATTATCTGAGGAGTTGCGAATGGAACTGAACACTGTGCAATCATCAGCGAACATTCCCACTTCTGACCTTATGATGAAGGGAAGGTCATTGACTCCAGCCAGTGGAGAGTTTTCCCCCTGATTCCCATTGACTTCAATTTTACTAGTGCTCCTTGATGCCACACTCGGTCAAATGCTGCCTTGATGTCAAGGGCAGTCACTCACCTTACCTCTGGAATTCAGCTCTTTTGTCCATGTTTGGACCAAGGCCGTAATGAGGTCTGGAGCCGAGTGGTCCTGGTGGAACCCCAACTGAGCATCGATGAGCAGGTTATTGGTGAGTAAGTGCCGCCTGATAGCACTGTCAACGACACCTTCCATCACTTTGCTGATGATTGAGTGTCGACTGATAGGGCGGTAATTGGCCGTATTGGATTTGTCCTGCTTTTAGTGGACAGGACATACCTGGGCAGTTTTCCACATTGTCAGGTAGATGCCAGTGTTGTAACCATAATGGAACAGCTTGGCTAGAGGCGCGGCTAGTTCTGGAGCACAAGTTTTCAGCACGACAGTCGGGATATTATCGGGGCCCATAGCCTTTGCTGTATCCAGTGTGCTCAGCTGTTTCTTGATATCACGTGGAGTGAATCGAATTGGTGGGGGGTGGAGGCCGAGATGGATCATCCACTCGGCACTTCTAGCTGAAGATGGTTGCAAATGTTTCAGCCTTGTCTTTTGCACTCACATGCTGGGCTCCGCCATCACCGAGGATGGGAATGTTCATGGAGCTTCCTCCTCCTGTCATCTGTTTAATGGTCCAGCACCATTCACGGCTGGATGTGGCAGAACTGCAGTGCTTTGATCTGATCCATTGATTGTGGGTTCGCTTAGCTCTGTCTATAGCATGCTGCTGCTGCTGTTTAGCATGCATGTAGTCCTGTGTTGCAGCTTCCCCGGGTTGGCACTTAATATTTAGGTACACCTGGTGCTGCGTCTGGCATGCTCTTCTACACTCCTCATTGAACCAGGGTTGCTCCCCAGGCTTGATGGTAATGGTAGAGTGAGGGATATGCCGAGCCATGAGGTTACAGATTGTGGTGGAATACAATTCTGCTGCTGCTGATGGCCCACAGTGCCTCATGAATGCCCAGTTTTGAGCTGCTAGATCTGTTCTGAATCTATCCCATTTAGCATGGTGGTAGTGCCACCACAATACGTGTCCTCAGTGTGAAGACGGGACTTCATTACTGCAACAATACTGTCATGGACAGATGCATTTGCGACAGTTAGATTGGTGAGGACGAGGTAAAGTCATTTTTTCCATCGTGTTGGTTCTCTCACCACCTGCTGCAGGCCCACTCTGGCAGCTATGTCCTTCAGGACTCAGCCAGCAGTGGTGCTACCGAGCCACTCTTGGTAATGGACAGTGAAGTCCCCCACCCAGAGTACATTCTGTGCCCTTGCTACGCTCAGTGCTTCTTCCACTGTGGGACAGCTCTCCCAATTTTGGCACAAGTCCCCAGATGCTAGTGAGGAGGACTTTGCAAGGTCGACTGGGTTGGCTGTGCCTTTGTTGTGTCCGAAGCCGGTGCCTAGGTCGATACCAGGTGATCCATCCGGTTTTATTCTTATTTTTCCTGTAGCAGTTTGTTACAACTGAGTGTCTTGCTAGGCCATTTCAGAGGGCAGTTAAGAGTCAACCACAATGCTGTGGGTCTAGAGTCACATATAGGGCAGGCCAGGTAAGGACGACAGATTTCCTTACCTAAAGGACATTAGTGAACCAGATGGGTTTTTACAACAATCCGATAGTTTCACTGATACTAGCTTATTATTCCAGATTTATTTTAATTTAAATTCCACAGCTGCCATGGTGGGATTTGAACTCCATCTCTGGATTAATAGTCCAGTAACATAACCACTATGCTACCGTACCCTACCTGTTGCAGCAAGTTTCTGCCCAACACTCTGGCAGAGGCAAGGGACACCATCTCCAGTTTACAAACAACCCTGGGCCAGAAGGTCAGCTGGGTGCAGAAGGGCATCTCTGTGGTGAGTGGTTGTCAGATGCCTGCTAATTCGAAAGCTTAAGCCATTGTTTATAAACTGAGGAAATCTATTCCCAATGTTGGGGTAGAGCGGGGTTGACTGGGGGGAATTTTGCTCTGCATCCAGCTGTGAGATATTGGAAGTGCTTGATACTGATGTTGGGTGCAAAATAATGGAACAATCTTCCATTTGCTAGCACTGATACACTTCAGTTTGATAAAGACAAAATTAACCAAAACATAAATGCTTTAAAGAATTACTAATCTATTGGAATAGTCCGTGTATAATGTATAATGGGGGTGAAATTGGTCTATGCCGGTAGTGCAAAACAGGCTCATAGCGAATCGGCAGCCTGTTTTACACTGCGCCTGAAACCAGGAGCAATGTAAACGGGCTGCCGATTCGTTATGTTTTGCGCCACTGCCATGGGCCAATTTCATCTCTAATATTTGCTTCATTTGGGGGCATATTAATAGGAACACCAATATGCACAGTAATGCAACACTGTGAGCTCTATTCAGGAGTTCTACAAGGAAAAACCAGGTCTAAATTGCAGAACTAATAAAATACAATGGGGGCTAAATTGGATACCCCCGAAAACGGGCGTGGGGATGCACGAATTAAGCTGCACTCGTTGATTGAAATGCAAGCAGCATGCCAGCTTTGTGCTGCCTGCTCATTTGAATGGTTTCAGCGTCCAGCCAGCACTAACCGTGCTGTTCATTGGTTGGACGCATCAGCAGGGGGCCAATATTGTAACTTGCTAGCAACAGTTAAAGCTAACCTGCACTGCTTAAAATTAGCCTGCAGCTCTTAAAGGGGAGGTGCATTGTGTCTGGAGCTGGTGCTGGGAGTCGTGCAGGAAGTGAATCTGACCTGGGAAACAGTGAGGAATGGCACAACATGGGATAGAACAGGCTCCAAGGTTTTTGGGCACTGCTCTGAAGGCCTTGGTGGAGGAGTTAGAAAGTTGGAGAGATGTCCTATATCTGCAGGGGGCCAGGAGGCCTTCCAGACACACACTCAAAAGGCAGTGGGAGTAGATAGCCGTGGAGGGCAATGCCAGGAGTCTAGCACCAAGGACTTGGATGCAGTGGTGCAAGAAGTTCAGTGACCTCACACGAGTGGTCAAGGTCAGTGAATGCATCTTCAAATGCCATATCCTACCAACTGCACCACAAGCCTCAGACACTCCTCAATTCACCACACCACCATCACTCACCTACCAACAATCACATCAATTGGGATTCAGGCCTAACATTCATATGCTTCACCTCACACTCACACAGATAGCATTGCTGCAAGCCTCACACCAACATCACACAGCTTGCAAAAACTGCCAGCTATTTAACCATGACAGCCACATTACCCAAACAGATTGCACGGCACTCACTGGTACACTTCCCTCTCTCTTGCAGGACAAGGTGGTGCACAACTGGAGGCAGCGGGGGCTACCCATAGGGGGACAGGCCTCCCTGCATGACCTAACCCCCATGGAGAAGTCGGTGCTAGACAGTATTGGAAAGTCAATTGATGAGGCCGTGGTCAGTAGCGGAGTTGAAAACATTGAAGATGACGGTATCCTCATACCTAATCCTCCTTTTCATATTCCACTTCCTCATCATCCTAAAATCTCTTCTGACTTACAAACTGCAGATGGTGTAAGCATGCACCTCTTGCATTCCCCCCTCCGCTTCACCACGGCACTATCCTTGTGCCTTTCTCATTTCCGAGACACAAGAAATCCAACCTGGCCAGGCAATGGTGGAAAAGGAAGAGGAGAGTGATGAAGAAGAAGAAACCCCATCACTCGATCTGACACGCACAGACACCAGCTCAGATACTGGCGCTGCGCAGACTTTAGAGGGCAGCTTAGAATCGGGATCTGCACTTGGTGAGTCACTGGGCATGAGTGGGCTGCTGCCAGGACAGGGAGAAAAGGTAGCGCAGGTGCCAGCTCCCCAGAGGGTAAGGTCGCACATGGGTTCTGTTGCACAGGCCTCAGATGAGGACTTTGATGGACAGCCTACAGAAGAAGGCTGATGGGTATGCACAACAAAATGCTTGATGCATTGGGAGGCCTTGCCAGAAAGCCTGCGTTCAATGTCAAGGAGCATGGAGGAGTCCAACACCAACTTGGCACAAGGCTTTGCGCAGGGCTTGGAGCCCATCCTTTCCAGCATGTAAGTGGTGGCCAACTCCGTTTGCACACTTCTGAACCCAACCATGTGCAGCATCTCATGGCCGATATCACAACTTCCATTGCAGCACAAGCAGCAGCCACCCAATGCCTGAGTGCTGCAGTGGAAGCTCAGGCTGCTGTCATGCACGGTCAGCTTGCTGCCATGCAAGCTCAGACTGCTGCCATCATGGCTGTGGATACCAGTGGTCAAAGGGGCTTGCAGGGTGTGTCAGCTGTCCAGCAGTCTGTCCTTCAACAGATTACTAGGATTGCTAAGGCGCCGTCCTGGGGTATGGCATAAATACAAGAGCAGGTCAGAGGCTGGGTATCCTGCAGCAATTGTCTCACCTCCTGACTTCCCAAAGCCTTTCCACCATCTACAAGCATAAGTAAGGAGTGTGATGGAATACTCTCCACTTGCCTGAATGAGTGCAGCTCCAACAACACTCAAGATGCTCGGCACCATCCAGGACAAAGCAGCCTATCCACCACCTTAAACATTCACTCCCTCCACCACCAACATACCGTGGCTGCAGTGTGTACAAGATGCACTGCAGCAACTCGCCAAGGCTTCTTCGACAGCACTTCCCAAACCTGCGACCCAAACATATGGATCACTAAGATGATTCCAGGGATATGGAGCTTTAGTTATGGAGAGAAACTGAGGCTCTTTTCATTAGAGCAAAGAATATTCAGAGGAGATCTGCTAGACGTTTTCAGAATTATGAAGGGTTTGATAAGATAATCAGGAAAAACTATTCCTCTGGCCAGTGAATTAGTAGATAGATGGCATTATTCTATACATTACCCCAGGTAGCTCCAAGCCTCTCCAACAGTTCAACACATGAACAATGAATACATGTAGAGAAATGAAGGGAGAGACTCAGAGAATTGTTTGTACATAGAGTATTCCATGTCTGTAGTGGCGCTTCGTTTCATGACTCTTACAATGTCCTAACAATGCTTTATCAGAAGCAATGGTGGAGGCAGAATTCATAATAGCTTTTAAAAAGAAAGTGGCTAAATATTTGAAAAAAAAAAGCTTAAAAGTGTATGTGAAAAGAGCAGAGGGATGGGACTAAGTGCATAGCTCTTTCAGAAACCTTGCATAGACACAATGGGCTGAATGACCTCTTTCTGTACTGTGAAATGTTATTACTGTATGATTTGATGCACTAACCAGAGCTATTATCTCAGCTTTCATATTGATTTAGTTTGAAACACTTTGAAAGCTGTTCCTAAGATTAGATTTTAATTACAATCTTAAGCAATGTTCATCCATGGGAAAACTAAGGGCCTCCTGAGTTTATTTGTGAAAAGAGGGTGAATCAGAAATTCTTCCAAAATGTCATTGGTTTTGTGACAGTGTTTGTAGTGTTTATACATGCGAATAAATACTATTGTCGTGCAAAAATCTTGAAGATACTGCTCTGGTGAAATTATTAATAATTATTAATTGATGCATATTTTCAGCTAATAAACCATCCCTTATTTATTCAGCCAACAGTACTAGGCCAGGGATGCAAAGTTCTCCTCCTCTTTCCTGATAATGTAACTTAACATCAATGCCAAAAGAACAGCTGTTCCTATGCCAGTAAAATGCTTTTTTTTAAACAATGTCTTCTTTTTGTGATTTTCAAAAATTCATTCATTGGATGTGGGCATCATTGGCATGGCCATCCCTAATTGCCCTTGAGAAGGTGGTGAGCCGCCATTTCAAAAGGCAGTTACGAGTCAACCACATTGCTGTGTGTCTGGAGTCACATATAGGCCAGACCAGGTAAGGATGGCAGATTTCCTTCCCTAAAGGACATTAGCAAACCAGATTGTTTTTTATGACAATCCAGTAGTTTCATGGTCACCATTACTGATACTCGTTTTTATTTCAAATTTATTTAATTAACTGAATTTAAATTCCCCAGCTGCTGTGGCAGGATTTGAATGTTAGAGTATTAGTCCAGGCCTCTGGATTACTAATCCAGTAACATAACCACTATGCTACCGTACCCCAATTATGGGGTACAATTGATTTGTCTTCACCTCCATTTGAGTCTCTTTGGGTTACAGCTCCTATCTACTCCTAAGCCTTCGATGATACCACTCTGAAATTTGGCAGTCATATGAGAGCAAGCTAGGGTTGACTCTCCCATTGATTTTACCAACCATCTGGCTGGTCTCCATTCTGTGCTCTCCTACAGTGAAGCATCTCAGCTCAGGAATTCATTGCATGAGGATGGTGCACGTGACACTGTAATAGGGCATTGGGTTGCTAATGGCCAATGTGCTGCACCACTATGCAATATTTTTGTTCTTACACTGAGTAAAATAATATCAGTAGCTCTCAAACAATTGTGTAATTGAGACTAAAAAAGTCTAGCAAATTTGAAACTTGTCTCCTTTTTAAAGGACTATTAAGATGACAGTCATCTATATCTGGATATAGCAAAGGGCAATATCTAAAATAATCAAATATATCATTCATAAAATATCTCTGTGTATTGTGCCTTGAATATTAAGTATACATACCCAGTCCACGATTAATATCTTGCCTATATTTAGCTTTTGCTTCAAGTACTTGGCAGTAATTGCCACAGAATTAAAGAAGCAGAACCCCCTGAGGAATAGAGAAAAGAGAGAAATAAAAAGGCAAGTCTGTCAGGAAAATGGTTATAAATAATGATCTGGGGCATTTTTTAAAATGCTATATGATCTCTGTGGCCATAAATCTGCTTCTGGGAGTACCTAGAAAGCTTTTCCTTTTGGGTTTTACAGCCATCTGTTAATAATTAGAGTGTTGTAGAGGCCAGAGCTATGCAGGTGACTGGCAGTAACCCCAGCACTGTTAAAACAGGCAATGCCTCTGGTACTTACATGGCAGTGGACTCTTCGGCGTGATGGCCAGGGGGTCTGACAACAGCAAATCCATTCTATAAAACAGAAAATAAATACTGGTTTAATCTAATGACAGATTTCCGTGGGCTTTGAAGAGTTTATTTATTTTTGTTTTAGTGCACGTAAATCGAAGGTTGACTGTGATGGAATAAACAGAACATTTTTCTATTTGGCATTTACAAAGTTCTCAGCAGTCCATGGAACTAGTACACTGCCATCCCTACGCCAACTAAAGTAGAAAATTAACACCCCTCGCACAACAATGACTTTATATGCAATTGAAGGGAACCAGACCCACCAAAAAGAAAAAAAAGAACATTGTCATTATGGGATAAGTTTATTTTCAGTGCACTGTGCAAAGTGTTTCATTATAAACAGGTTTAAGATTCTGTTATAATAAAAGCACAGAGAAAATCTGGTCCCTATTTTGTAACAATCTACCATTTAAAAGAGATCACAGTGCAACAATGACCTGGACTCTTATAGCACTTTTTACATACAAAATGCCCCAAGGCACTTTACTGAGTAAAGAAAGAGGAAGGGAACACCAAGCTGGGGAAGAGAGAGTTTAGCAGGATGACTGAAGGCTTTCGAAGAACAATGAGTACAGAGAAGGTTTCTAAAGGAGAAGAGAGAAGTAAAGGGGCTTGGGAGGGTTTTCTAGAAGGCAGGGTTTAGGCGGCTGAAAACTCGGCTAAAAATTGTGGTATGAAGGGAGGGACTTAATGAAATGAAAATCATATAGATTCTATAATGGGTGGGCAATCCACTCCTCCAGATTATCAGCCATGAGGTGAAGACAAGAAATTATCCCACTGAATTTTGAGGTGACTAAACCACAGATGAAGGTTTCAGTGGTACAGGGGCTAAGGTAGGAGCAGAGGTAGGCAATGTTGTACCTGTAGTGTATGTACACGTCTACCTTTAAGAGAACTATTGTATGTAACCGTTCACCTTTAAGAGAACTATTTTAGGTGTGGCACTACTTTGTTTGGCTTCTGTATACGGTAATACCGACGGTGACCACACCAGTATATAAGTGTTGTGCCAGGAGTTATTGGGCAGATTCGCCCTGACCTTCGAATAGTAAAGTCCTGTTTTAAGTTACTCTTGGAGTCTGTGTATTAATTAACTAAACAACCCACAGACTTTACAGTGGCGACGAGTCCGATCGTACCCTGCGGCAACAATAATTCCGAAGCAGTTAACGAGCGTCGAGAAGAGGCAACCGCCCTCGTCATTCTGCTGGGAGAAAACTCGAGTCTGCAGAGCTGGACAGGAGGAAGAATTCAGAGACAGAGACTTCCATCAGCAACAGGCACTGACTGTCCCTTCTGCCACGGTGAGGAGTGAGCCGATCAGCACGAGAAGCAAGGCGGCCACGGTGACTGTGAGTAAGGGAAAAGTAAAAAGAATAACCGGAGGATAAGGGCGGTGCACTCGACCACGGTCGAGGGGGAAAGGAGCCGGACAGAAGTCGGGCCCAGAGGCGCTGAGACTGGGGCAGCGTGGAGCAAGGAAGCCGTGGTACAGACAGGCTGGGGACGCAACGGCGTCGTGAGACAGCTAGACCGCGACCGGCGAAAAAGGCCGGGCAGCGACCGAAGCCACGAAGCGCTGCGACCGGGAGCGTAGGCACGGGAAGATATAAAAACTCAGCCGCAGCCGGGGAGGGAAGCACCGGACTGCGAGACGGCTGGGAGAGGCATTTGGGAGCCGAGCGAGCGGGAGAGGCAGAGCCGACCAAGGGAGACTGCGCGAGAGCCAGTCTAGCAGCTGAAACTGTTCTCCGTCAACGGGGTGTACCCAGCGCCGGTAGAGCCGAGAGAGCGGGAGAGAGACCGAGCCCGAGCAAGGGGAACTGAGCGAGAGCCAGCCCAGCGGCTGAACCTGTTCGCCGTCAACGGGGTGTACCCAGCGCCGGTTGCCTTGCCGAGAAAAGGGAAAGCACTGAAGCCGACGCGCAGGCTGTGAATCTGAAAGCCAGCGGTCGTCGCCTGTGGGGGAAAGTGTACCCCTCCCACTAGGGAAGAAACGCGGGAAGCCGCCATTAGGCGGGGAAGAAGACAGAAGCGGGAAACCGCCATTGAAGTGGGCGGGGAGAGAAGATAAGCGCGGCAAACCGCCATTTTCGCGGGAAAACCGCCATCTTAGAAAAAAAAATAAGTTAAAGAAATAATTCGGGGTGTTATCAGAAAGAGAGGAAGATGCCTAAGCGTGGTAACATCAACGATTTTAATGCCGAGGTAGAAGACTGGGCCACGTACGTGGAACGCATCGAGATCTATTGTGAGGCCAATAAAATAGAAGAAGATGACAAAGCTATAACCTTGCTAAACTCGATGGGCGCGAAGACATACGGGCTCTTGAAGCATCTACTATCACCAGCTAAACCAGCGGATCAGACTTTCGATGATATTGTGGCTGTTCTGAAGGATCACTTGAACCCCACACCGTTGATGTTGGCGGAACGATTCAAATTCTATGCGAGAACGCAATGGAAAGACGAAAGCAACGCAGAATACTTGGTCGAACTGCATAGACTAGCGAAATACTGCCAGTTTGGAGGGAATCTGACAGAGGCATTGCGAGACAAGTTCGTGTGCGGGTTGGCAAAGGAAGGAACGCAAAAGCGACTACTCGAAGAGAACGACCTTACACTTGACAGGGCTGTCCTTATTGCAGCATCGCACGAAGCCGCAGCGAAGGGAACTGCGGAAATGCAGCTAAAGACAGCAGCACTAAGTGTGGATCAAATTACCTCGACAACAACAAAATGCTATCGTTGTGGGAAGACAACACACGACCAGAACCAATGCTGGTTTAAGAACCAGGAATGTAGGAAATGTGGCAAACTGGGTCACATAGCTAAGGTATGCCGGTCAGGGAAGAAGACCAACAACCAAAGGACCAACAACCAAAGGAAGCCATCACAGGAAAAGTACAACAAGGTACACAAGGTGGCTGAGAAGAGTTCAGACGAACAGAATTCAGACTCAGACCCAAACGGCCAGGAGCTGGGTAGTCTGAGAATTCACAATGTGAGTAAGGAAGCTGACCTACAAACTATCTGGGTCATGCTAAAAATAGCTGGAATCCAAGTGAAAATGGAGTTGGACACTGGATCAGCTCTATCAGTCATAAATCGAAGGGATTACCACCGGCTATTCTCACATATACCCTTAAGAGATACCAAGTTCGTATTGCAGACATACACGGGGCATAAAGTATACCCCATGGGAAAGATAAGAGTCAAAGTGAGAGATAGGGGTAAAGAACACCCAAGAATGAACTTATACGTACTACATGAGGGAGGACCACCACTTCTAGGACGGGAGTGGATCAAGAAAATAGACATGGAATGGCACTATCTAAAAGCCATAACGAGTGAGGACTCGGTGCAGACAATCAGCTCAGATTCTGAAACGGATGACGATAAGACCAACCCAAATATGAAAGACAAGGCTGAAATGGACTTGCCGACGAAGGTTGGAAAAACGAAGGCATGCATAAAGGCTTATGCTCCAGAGAAGAACAAAGTTTCAGAACAGAACTCCACCGAACAATGACAACATCGTTTGACAGAAAATTCTGAGCCTGTTCAAGTTACGGACATATCCATGACGGAAGAACACCGAGCTCGGACTCAAACTTATTTCAAATTACGACAACAATTAGAACAATTGAGTTACCGTCTCGTACAAGAGATGAAAACAATGAAAAAGTTCTATGACACCGAATGGGAGAATCTGGAAAGACAACAGAAGCAGCTAGCTCAAGCAGAGAGCGACCATAGAGCCATCGTGACCAATTACCGATCACATCTCCCTTATGCTGTTCAGGAGTTAGAATATTTGCAGGAAGAAGCAAATGAAGAGGAATCTTCAGGAAGCCAGGATTTTATTCCAGTTCTTCTCTACGACTCCTTACAAGCAGAGTGTGAGGAGTTGAAAGAACAGTATGAACAGGCCCAGGCTACAATTCTGGAAGGGGTCAACTCGGCAACCTCCGAAAAGCTAGTTTCAGTGGAAGCATATGAGCAACTGAAGGTTGAACATGAGCAAGAAGTCCAAAGGCTGCAGGAAATTCTTGATGAGCTCAAGGCCAAGACAGACTCATCGGTAGAAGTTCCATCCATAGATGAGAAATTAGAGGTGAAAGACATGGCAGAACATGAAAGACAAGATGTACAAGAACTCATAAAAAAATTAAAGGAAACCCAAGACAAATATGGGGCGGCAATGACCGAGATTCAACAACTTGAAGAACAGATTCAACTGGGAATCCGTTCAGTGGAAGAAAAGGGAACTGTAAGAAACACAGAGACTGTAAGAATGGCCTCTGAACATGAGCTAGAGAGCATCAAGGCGCAACTTCTCCGAGCGCTGGAAGCCAAAGTACAAGAGGAAAAGAAGGTGAAAGCATTGGAGGAAAAGGTGGATGAAATGGAGAAGACTCTGACCCACAGTGTTCCCGTGGAAGAGTTAATGGCCAGCCAACTCCTTCATATGCTGAAGGACAAGACTCTACAATGGGAACAATCTGAACACGAGCTTCAATCTTCAAAGGGAAGGAGTTCGGAGCTCTCAAAAGTTATGGAAATAGCTGAGGTTGCAACACAGATTTTACAGGGATGCCAAAAGTACGCTGAATCACGTCAATGTGAACAGCAGAATGTTGAAACAGCTGCTCCAGTAGAAGGATTGAATAGCCTGATCAATCAATCCCCGAGGGAAGGGGAAGTATTGAAATCACAAACGAGGTCATTAGTGAAGGATTTGCAGGAAACCCAGGAAGAGCGGGATGAATATGAACGCATGAAGAAGTCTCTTCAGGAAAGATGTCTAGGGAGGGAACAACAGTCGGCTAACGTCCAGTTGGGTACGGAAGAAGTAGCAGGCCCTCTCGCTAGACTAGCTCAGGACGACACCGAATATTACCATGACCTGTTGAGTGACACGGAATATTACGATGACTTGGTCTGCCCAGCTTGTGATGAAAACTCCCAAAGTGCAGAAATCAGGATGAAGCACTTAAAGTCTAAGGAACATAGGGAGATGGTGGCGCTACAGCTGGCAGCGGATAAGGGAGCCCCGAGAGTATCCAAGAAGCAGAAAAGAAAAAGACGAAGCAGAAGATGATAACCATCTAAATCATTATCACTTCTATCAGATCATGCACGTGGGCCCCACGAAGGGGGCCAAATCAGTTGGAAAGTAGGAAAAATTACCAAGGCAGTCCAGCTGTTTGTAAAAGTCAGCACTGCTGGTTCAGCAGGACGGAAGTTCAAGCTGTTAAGCCAAGGGAAAGACTATTGGATGAGTCACGCTAGAAATGTGAACCGGCTACACCACAGAGATGTTGTTCGGACCGAGTCAAGACCAGAGACTGAATCTGTGAACTGTTCCCGCAGAGACTGAATCTGTGAACTGTTTCCTGCAGAGACTATATCTGTGAATTGTTTTACATGAAGTTGATTATATGTTATGTTTAATGGGGAATAAGTATGTTGTAAGCTAAAAAGGGAGGATTGTAGTGTATGTACCCGTCTACCTTTAAGAGAACTATTGTATGTAACCGTTCACCTTTAAGAGAACTATTTTAGGTGTGGCACTACTTTGTTTGGCTTCTGTATACGGTAATACCGACGGTGACCACACCAGTATATAAGTGTTGTGTCAGGAGTTATTGGGCAGATTCGCCCTGACCTTCGAATAGTAAAGTCCTGTTTTAAGTTACTCTTGGAGTCTGTGTATTAATTAACTAAACAACCCACAGACTTTACAGTACCGAAGGCAAAAACAGTCCTGGTGTTGGAGAGAATGAGAGTTTGAAGCTCAGCTCAGGGTCAAACAGAATGCCAAGGTTTCTCAAGGTCTTGTTCAGCCTGAGCGAGTGGACAGGCAGCGGGATAAAGCCATTGGCAAGTGAGGAGAAATGTGATAGGCATCAAGATGGCTTTGGTCTTCCCAATGTTCAGCTGCAGCAAGTTGTATCTCATCCACGACTTGATGTCAGGAAGGCAGTCTGACACCACAGAGGTGGTTGTGGTGTTAAGAGAAGTGGTGGAGAGGTAGAGATGGGTGTCATCCGCATACATAGGGGGGACAATTTTAACTCAGGTGCGGGGAATTGTCGGGTTCCCTGAATTTAGTGTTTCCCACACGAATCTAAGTGGGTCTGTGAGACTGATGCAATTTTAACTCAATTGGCCAATTGATTTGAAAGTGTGGGAACCCTTGGCAATTGAGTATTTCCAGTCAGAAAGTCGCAGAATATGACATAATCATTGCTGCTGCTTTTAAGGTCCACAGCAAGCCTTGCATCTTCTGCAGGCTTCCAAGCTTTACCATTAAGATGGCACAGGAGCCTACAGGAGCAATGGCCAGCGGGAGGCCAAGAGCTGCCCCAAAATTTGATGAGGCTTCACTCCAGGCATTACTGGATGGTGCTAGGGCCCACAGGGAGGTCCTGTTCCCTTCTTCAGGGAGGAAGAGGCCTCCCAGTCAGACCAAGGCTGTGTGGCTACAGGTGGCTGGGGAAGTCAACTCCTTGGGGCTCACACCTGGATGCATTGCAGGAAAAGATTCCATGAACTTCATCGCACTGGAAAAGTAAGTATGAAGTTTCCATCACCCTCAATCTGATCCCCATTGCCTTTCCTCACAAGCACTCAGCTTTAGCAATGTCTTCCTCCACATCCCACTTGACACTCACATCCATGCACCCTTACCCATTCCCTCTCTCTCTATGCTCACATTCACCTAACTATTCGACCATGCAGCCCTCACACTCGCACTCACTCTGATGCTTTGAACCCAACTGACAACACACAGGGAGGGCTCTTGGTCTTGCAACCTCACTCCATCTTTGTCTCCTTCTAAGTATCTATGCTATGCAATCTCTGCACTCACTCCTTCATTCTCACTCAACCTCCACTTGTCTCCCTCATTGCAGGAAAAGAGAGCTCACAACAGGAGAGAGCGAGCCAGGACAGGAGGAGGACCACCCTCATTAGCCCAGCTCACCCCCTGGGAGGAAGCCGTTCTGGAGATTGTCAGGGCTGACAGAGATGCAGAAGCTGGGGAAGGAGAGACCGATGCATCCCCGCAAGCTGGTGACAGAATAATTTTCCATCTCTCTCATTGGCATTGCATGAGTCGCTGATAATGATTCTGAAGCTACATCAAATGGACTTATGATCATCTGCAAAATGCAATGTGCATGTAACCTTGGCATCACATCTCTAACTTTTTCCTTGACTCCCCCACAGGACCATCGAGAGCCCCCGTCCCCAGTGCGCAGGAGGAAGAGCCCGAGATGCCAGACTCCTCAGAGGAATCTGCAACCTCTGAGGGCACAGCGTCAGCAGAAATAAGCGCACCTAGCACCAGCGCAGACACTCATACCTTGGTGGGACCTTCGGGACATAGAGTAGAGTTGTCACCTGGTGTATCACAGCTCACAAGTGAGCATCAGCAAATTGTGGAGACAGGGACAGCAGTGGAGAGTCCTCGTCGGACGGCACAGGACTCTGCCAGCTCGGCTCAGCTGCATGTCGACCCTCTGCCTCTGGGTCCATCCGTAAGAGAAGAGGTGATGGATCTCCATGCACAGATGCAGGAGTCTCTGGCAGGTTTTGTCTCCAGGGTCGCTGCGAGTGTGGAGCGAATGGAGGAGTCCATAGCGACCATGAGCAGAGCCTTTGTGGAGTCATTGGCGCATGAACGCATCACCATGGAAAGGTTGGCAACCTCCATGCAGGAGGTGATGGAACTCCATGCAGAGATGCAGGAGTCTCTGGCAGGTTTTCACTCCAGGGTCGCTGCGAGTGTGGAGCAAGTGGAGGAGTCCATAGCGAACACGAGCAGAGCCTTTGTGGAGTCAATGGCGCATGAACGCATGAACACGGAAAGGGGGGAAAGGGGGGGAGGGGGGGAAGGAAGGGGGGGAGGAAGGGGGGACGGGAATGAGGGGGGAGGGGGGAAGGAAGGAGGAAAGGGGGGAGGGGGGGAAGGAAGGGGGAGGGGAGAAGGGGGAGGGGGGAGGGGAGGAGGGGGAAGGGGGGAGGGGAGGAGGGAAGGGAGGAGGGGGGAGGGGGGGAGGAGGGGGGAAGGGGGGGTGGAGGGGAGGAGGGGAGGAGGAGGGGGCGAGGAGGGGGATGGGTGGAGGGGGAGGAGGAGGAGGAGGGGGGAGGAGGAGGAGGGGGGTGTGGAGGGGGTGGGGGGAGGAGGAGGGGGGAGGGGAGAGGAGGGAGAGGGAGGGGGAGGGGGGAGAGGAGGGGAGAGGGGGGAGGGGAGGGGGGAAGGAGGGGGGGAGAAAGGGAGGGGGGAGCCAGCAGACCCTCCCCTCTGCCGGCGAAGGGGGAAGGAGGGGGAAAGGGGGAAGGAGGGGGGGGAGGGGGGAGTCCCCGAGCCCCGCACCCGCGCCCCGCCCCCACCCCACCCCACGATCTCCCGATATCCCGCCCCCGATCTCCCGATGTCGCGAGCCCCGCCCCCCGATGTCCCGAACCCCACCCCCCGCCCTCCCTAGGCCCGATCTCACGAGGCCCGATCTCCCGAGTCCCGCCCCCCTATCTCCTGAGCGTCGATCTCCCGAGGCCCGATCTCCGATCTCCCGAGCCCCGCCCCCCCGATCTCCCGAGGCTCGCCCCCCCCCCGATCTCCCGAGGCCCGATCTCATGAGCCCCGCCACCCCACCCCCCCACAGCCCCGATCTGCCGAACCCCGATCTACCGAGCCCCGCCCCCCACCCGAGCCGGCTTGAAGAGCAGAGAGACGCCGCCGTGCAACCAAGTCGCGCGCGCTGACTCCTGCCCCACCCGCCTTTACTAAGATGGCGGCGGTGGCGACACTCGGCTCAGGCCCGCCCCCTCCAGCCTTCACAAAGATGGTGGCGATTGCGAGCCGCTTGTTGAGCGCGACGGGTGATGCCTAGCTCGGGCGTGGCTGGGCAACAGAGGCCCAGGCTTACAGGTCTGGAAAAACGGTGAAAGGTAGGAAAATTCTAGATGTTAGAGAAAAGATTTACAAATTAATTAACTTTTTTTAAAAACAATTTGGCCTAGAAATTCAGTTGTTTGAGCCAGCCGCTAGCGCCTTAGGAGGAGGAGATGTGGGGCGCTAAGCGGCTAGCGCCCGGACGCAGCGCGATCTGCGCGTCTCGCCAACTTCAGTTAAGATTTAGCGGCGGCGCAAAGCCTTTGCGCGCGCTCAGCTGCGCGCACAGATCCTGACGTCATTTCATCGTGCAACGCCCTTTGTGCGCCCCAAACCGGAAATTCAGTGGCGCCGGCCTATTGTGCGCCTGGCGCCCCTAGCGACTGGTAGAGGGGAACGGTTCCCAGTCGCTGCGGGGTGCGGGGGCGCAAATTAAAGGGCACTCCTCCTGCAGTAGAAATGGCAGCCATTTTGCAACACTCCTTCTTTGAGAGAGATGGATCTTTGCAGAGAGACAAAGGTAGAGAGCTTTCTGGTTTGGCTCAACACTCGCACAGGTACTTGTGGCTTCAGGCCACAGCTTTGCACTTGCCTTTAACTTCAGAGCCATAGCATTGATTGGAAACATATAATGGGGGCTGCAATGGGTGGAAACGTTGGGCTTCTCCATTGCATTCAAAGGGCTCAGAGACGCCGTGAGAGAGTGCCAGTCATGGCCAGACGGAGAAGGGGCAACAGGCGTCGGCAAAGGAGGCCTTACCCACCCAGGGTATTGTAAAGTCTGTGGGTTATATGGTGAATTAATACACAGACTACAAGAGTAACTTTAACAGGACTTTACTATTCGAAGGTCAGGGTGAATCTGCCCAATAAATCCTTACACAGCACTTATATACCGGTGTGGTCACCACCGGTATTACAGTATACAGTAGCCAAGATAAAGTAGTGCAACCCTTAAAATAGTTCTCTTAAAGGTGGAACGTTACATACACTACAATCCTCCCTTTTTAGGTTAACAATATATACATATTCCCATTAATATAACATCTTAACATATATACAACTTTATGTGAAACAGTTCACAGATTCAGTCTCTCTGGAGGCTTCCGGACTCTGTCCGGATAACGCCTCGGTGGTGTAGTCATTTTCGGTGGTGTAGTAGGTTCTTCTGGCAAGGTCGATTCGGCTTGAAGGACCGTTTCAGGTTCATCGGAATCCAGTATTACCGGATCGGAGGTAGATGCTCTGGGTATCTCTGCTTCAACATTAGATGTATAGAGTTGTGGAGTAGGTTGGGCCTTTGTGGATGATTCTATGATCTGGTCAACATGGCGCCTTATTATGCTTTCACCAATGTCCACGGTATACATCAACGGTCCTAGCCTTTTTCCAATAGTTCCCGGCTGCCATTTCTCGGTACGGTAGTCCCGGGCCAAAACTTGTTGACCTATCTGAAAGGATCTAGTTGGCCTTTCATTCATGCCTTGAAATTGCCGGTTCTCTACGTCCCTTCTGACGTTTGGCTTAATCAAATCCAGCCGGCATCTTATTCTTCTATTGAAAAACATCATGGCGGGAGTTTGGTTTGTGACCGCATGTGTTGCATTCCTGTACGCCAACAAGAAGTTATCTACCTTATGTTGTAGATTTATGTCTTCATTACCCATGGCCTTTATGGCCTTCTTGAAGGTCTGGACAAACCTTTCAGCTAATCCATTGGTGGCAGGATGGTATGGGGCGGACGTATAGTGCTTGACCCCATTGCTTTTTAAGAACTTCCTGAATTCTTCGGACACAAATTGCGGTCCATTATCAGAACAGATCTGTTCCGGCAGCCCATTCCTGGCAAATATGGTCCTTAATACTGTGATGGTTTTTTCCGTGGTGGTGGAGGACATTTTTATTACCTCCGGCCACTTGGAGTGTGCATCCACCGCGATTAAAAACATTGAGTCCATAAATGGACCAGCAAAGTCGATATGTACCCTTTGCCATGGAGATGAGGGCCACTCCCATGGATGCAGAGGAGCTTGTGGTGGCGCGTTTTGGACCTTCTGGCATCCTAGACAGCTCTTGGTTATTTCTTCGATGTCTCCATCAATGCCTGGCCACCACACAAACGCTCTGGCTAGGTTCTTCATTTTCACTCCACCCAGATGCCCCTCGTGAAGCTCCTTTAGTACTTTCTGCTGGAGTTTGGGTGGAATCACCACTCTAGATCCACACATCAAGGTTCCTCGGCACACTGACAGCTGTTCTCTTCTGTGCGAAAATGCTGGCAGCATTGGTTCGCCATGTACTGGCCATCTCTCCACCGTTAAATCGTAGACTCGTGAGAGAGTCGGGTCATTTCTTGTTTCCTTTTCGATCATGGAATTTGTTACTGGTAGACATTCCATTATGGTTGAGTGGAACATCTCCACTGGGTCCACTGTAGTCGCCTCTTCTTCCACTGGCAACGGTAGGCGTGATAACCCATCAGCATTTCCATGCTGTTTGGACCTTTTGTATTCGATGTCATATTGGTGTGCCCCTAGTAGAACGGACCACCTCTGTAGCCTTTGTGCTGTCATAGTGGAAACGGCCTTGTTAGGGTTGAATATGGACACCAACGGCTGGTGGTCTGTCAGCAATGTAAACTTCTTGCCCTGCAGGTAATGATTGAATTTCTTTACTCCCCACACAAGGCTGAGAGCCTCCCTATCTATCTGAGCGTAATTTCGCTCAGCGGAGGTCAATGATCGGGAGGCAAATGCGACTGGCCTTTCCGAGCCATTTGGTAACTTGTGTGAGAGTACAGCTCCAATACCATAAGGGGAAGCATCACAAGCTAGACGAAGAGGTAGCGTTGGGTTGAAGTGAGCCAACACTTCCTCAGAGGTAATCAACGCCTTGCTTCTGCGAAAGGCCTTCTTACAGTCCGCGCTCCACTTCCATGGTCCTTCTTTCCGCAACAGAGCATTCAGCGGATGCAGCACCGTGGATAGATTTGGCAGAAACTTATGGTAATAATTAATCAACCCCAGAAACGACCTCAACTGTGATACATTTTCCGGAGCGGGGGCCTTCACGACCGCTTCGATCTTGTCAGGTGACTTGTGCAGCCCCTCTTGGTCAACGACATGACCGCAGTACGAGATCCGTTTCTGGAAGAACTCACATTTCTGGCGATTAACTCGAAGGCCATATTCCTTCAACCTGGTGAGCACCAGTTTCAAATTTGTGAGGTGTTCCTCCTCGTCTTCTCCCGTAATCAGGATATCGTCCAAGTAACACTGAGTGCTTGGAATACCCTGTAAGACCTGCTCCATGGCCCTCTGCCAAATTGCTGGAGCCGAAGCTACTCCAAAAACCAGTCTATTATATCGATACAAGCCTCTGTGCGTGTTGATTGTGAGATACTGGCGTGACTCTTCCTCGACCTCCATCTGTAAATATGCTTGTGCCAGGTCTATCTTGGTGAAGTGTTTCTCGCCAGACAATGAAGCAAAGATATCCTCAATCCGCGGAAGCGGGTATTGTACCGTGTGAAGCACCGGATTAACTGTGATCTTGAAGTCTCCGCAGATGCGGACCTTCCCCGGTCCCCCTGGCTTGTTACTTGATGAAGACTTCATGACGGGAACAATGGGCGTGGCCCATTCACTCCAGTCCACCTTCGACAGTACCCCTGCACGTTCAAGCTCTTCCAGTTCTGCCTCCACAGCAGGTCGTATCGCGTAAGGTACTGATCTGGCTTTGAAAAATTTTGGGCTTGCATGTTCTGCAATCTTGATTTTTGCCTTAATTCCTCTCAGTGTTCCCAGTCCCTGCTGGAATACCTCTTTAGCCTCGTCCAATATTCTGGACAACCGTTCAGGTTTGACATCTTTCTTTCCGAAATCTACCGTCATTGTGTTTAGTGAGTGCCAGTCCATCTTTATTTTCCTGATCCACTCCCGTCCCAGAAGTGGTGGACCTCCCTCGGGTAGTACATATAAGTCCATTCCTTGGTGATCTTTGCCCTTGTGTCTCACCTTGACTTTTATCTTTCCGATGGGGTATACTTTATGCCCCGTGTATGTCTGCAATACTATCTCCGTATCCCGTAGGGGAATATGTTTGAATAACTTTTTGTAATCTTGTTTATTCATGACCGTCAACGCCGATCCGGTGTCCACTTCCATCTTCACTTGGACTTTTGCAATCTGCAGTGTGACCCAGATAGTTTGTCGGTCAGCTTCTTTACTCACATTGTGAATCCTCAGACTACCCAGTTCCTTGCTGTTGGGGTCTGAATCCGAATTCAGTTCATCTGGACTCTTCACAGTCACCTTATGTACCTTTCTGTACCTCTTCTGCGGTGACTTATTGTTGCTGGTCTTCTTTCCTGACCGGCATACTTTAGCTATGTGACCAAGTTTGCCACATTTTCTACATTCCTGGTTTTTAAACCAGCATTGGTTCTGGTCGTGTGTTGTCTTCCCACAACGGTAACATTTCGTTGTACCCGAAGTCATTTGATCCACACTGAGTACCGCTGTCTTCAGCTGCATTTCCGCCGTGCCTCTCGCTGCGGCTTCGTGCGATGCTGCAATAAGGACAGCCTTATCAAGTGTAAGATCGTTCTCTTCGAGCAGTCGCTTTTGTGTTCCTTTCTTCGACATCCCGCACACGAACTTGTCTCTCAGTGCCTCTGTCAGATTTACCCCAAACTGACAGTATTTTGCTAGCCTACGCAGTTCAACCAGGTACTCCGCGTTGCTTTCCTCCTTTAGTTGCGTTCTCCCGTAAAATTTAGCTCGTTCCGCTAACATCAGCGGTGTGGGGTTCACATGATCCTTCAGGACAGCAACAATATTAGCGAAAGACTGATCCGCCGGTTTAGCTGGTGATAGAAGATGCTTCAATAACCCGTATGTCTTCGCACCCATTGAGTTTAGTAAGGTTAGAGCTTTATCATAATTTGCTATCTTATTGACCTTACAATATATCTCGATGCGTTCTACATATGTGGTCCAATCTTCCACATCAGAATCGAATTCGTTGATGTTGCCACGCTTAGGCATCTTCACAATCTTCCTGAGAAACAACAACGAAATTTTTCTTTAACTTTTTTTTTCCAAAAATGGCGGTTTCCCACGCTTGTCTTCTTCCCCGCCCACTTTCAAAATGGCGGTTTCCCGCTCCTGTCTTCTTCTCCGCCTACTGGCGGGAGGGGTAAGCTTTTCCCTCGGGCGACGACCGCTGGCTTTCGGGGTTCGCAGCCTGCGCGCCGGCTTCAGTGCGTTCTTTGTTCCCTTTTCTCGGCAGGGCAACCGGCGCTGGGGACAACCCGTTGACGGCGAACAGTTCCAGCCGCTGGCTGAATCTCCTCGGTCTCCCTCGCTCGGCTCTGTCTCTCCCGCTCGCTCGGGCTCTGTCTCTCCTTCAGCGGCTTCCAATCGCGCCTCCCAGCCCTCTCGCAGTCCGGTCCTTTCCTCCCCCGGCTGCGGCTGAGTTCTCCGCGGTTTCTTATTTTTATTTCTTCCCGCGCCTTACGATCCCGGTCGCAGCGCCTCGCAGCCTCGGTAGCTGCCCGGCCTTTCGCCGGTCGCAGTCGAGCTGTCTCACGACGCTGTTGCGTCTCCCAGCCCGCTTGTAGCCCGGTCTCTCACACCGGCTGCGTTCCCGCTGGTAGCCCGGTCTCTCACACCGGCTGCGTTCCCGCTTGCACCGCGGCTTCCGTGCCCCACGCTGCCCCAGTCTCAGCGCCTCTGGGCCTGACTTCTGTCCGGCTCCTTTCCCCCCCGACCGTGGTCGAGTTCACCGCCCTTCCTCCGTTCTTTTTTTTAATTTTCCCCCTACTCACAGTCAACGTGGCCGACTTGCTTCTCGTGGCTGATCGGCTCACTCACCACCATGGCAGAAGGGACGATCACTGCCTGTTGCTGATGGAAGGCTTCGTGTCTGAATTCTTCCTTCTTCCTTGCTCTGCAGACTCGAGTCTTCTCTCAGCAGAATGACGAGGGCGGGTGCCTCCTCTCGACGCTCGTTAACTGCTTCGGATGTATCGCTGCCGCAGGGTAAGATCGAACTCGTCGCCACTGTAAAGTCTGTGGGTTATATGGTGAATTAATACACAGACTACAAGAGTAACTTTAACAGGACTTTACTATTCGAAGGTCAGGGCGAATCTGCCCAATAAATCCTTACACAGCACTTATATACCGGTGTGGTCACCACCGGTATTACAGTATACAGTAGCCAAGATAAAGTAGTGCAACCCTTAAAATAGTTCTCTTAAAGGTGGAACGTTACATACACTACAGGTATACCGCCAGCAGTTCTCATATCTGAACATGTCTGACGAGCAGTGTGTTCGGAGGCTGCGATTCCGAAGGGCGGTGGTCACTGAGATCTGCCACCTGCTTCGCGGCGATCTGCAGCCGCAGCTGAGGAGCAGGACGTCTCTGTCGGTGGCAGTGAAGGTGACGGTGCCTCTCAACTTCTATGCCACCGGCTCCTTCCAATCCGCTACTGGGGACATTTCCAACATCTCCCAGTTTGCGGTACATTGCTGCATCCGCCAGGTGACCAATGCCCTTTTCAGAAGGAGACATCAGTTCATCTCCTTCTCCATGGCCGTTGACAAGCAGCAACAGCGTGCAATGGGCTTTGCAACATTAGCGGGCTTCCCCATGGTGCAGGGCGCCATTGATTGCACGCATGTGGCTTTGCAGGCACCTCTAGAGAATGCCGAGGATTACCGCAACCGGAAGGGCTACCATTCGCTCAACGTGCAGTTGGTGTGTGACCACAGGCAGCTCATCCTAGCTGTCAATGCCCGCTTTCCAGGCAGCAGCCACGATGCCTTCATCCTGCGCCAGACTTCTGTGGCAGACATGTTCCAGGCCCAGCCTCACCCACGAGGATGGCTTCTCGGGGACAAAGGCTATCCTTTGTGCACCTGGCTGATGACCCCGCTCTGTGTGCCCAGCACCCCTGCTGAAGAGGGATAAAATGACAGCCATCAAGCAACCAGGAACATCATTGAGCAAACAATCGGCGTCCTGAAGCAATGGTTCCGCTGTCTGGGTCGTTCCGGAGGAGCCCTACAGTACTCGCCTGAGCGAGTCTCCCATTTCATTGTCGTGTGCTGCATGCTGCACAACCTGGCTATCCGCAGGACTCAGCCACTGCCACCAGACATTGGAGGACCACCAGAGGAGGAGGAGGAGGAGGAGGAGGAGGAGGAGGAGGAGGAGGAGGAGGAGGAGGAGGAGGAGGAGGAGGAGGAGGAGGAGGACCAGCACAGGAGGGAGGCAGAAAGTGCAAGGGCCGCCCATCGGCGGCTTATTGCACGTCGGTTCTAGGCCCCCTCTCAGGGAATGGCTTGTGCCAATGGAACAAGATGAATGTGGCCGCTCCACAAGCCCTCAGCCGAGCAGGGCAACCAGGACTTCCAAAAGAAAGCATGGACAGTGCGATTTAAGAACATTTATTACTTTGATACCTCTGTGCCCTTCCCACATAACAAACTAATGGAGAGAAGCCCCCCCAAAAACACAAATAGACCAGTCTCGGCCTTTACAGAAACACAAATAGACCAGTCTCGGCCTTTACAGAAACACAAATACACCAGTATTGGCCTTTCCAAAAAAACAAATACAGCAGAATCGGCCTTTACAAGTGAAACAAAACATTTGGCCACACCTTCTACTTTTTTCCCTGCGAGGGTGATGCGTTTCGCATCCGTGACTGGCCCCTGCCTGCCCTGCAGCTCCTCCTCAATGGGAGCCCAGTGGCTGCAGCAAGGCTGGGGGAAGGCTGCTGAGGGTCAGATGGCGAGACGGCAGATGCCCTTGGGGGTCGGCCTGGACCAGCTCTGGGCCTGGAGGGGCCGGCTGCTGACTGCTCCAACTCTGCTTGGGCGGCAGCAGTCTGTCCAGCGGCTGGTGGCAGCTGCAATGGAGGAGTGGCAGTTTCGGCTGCAGGAATGCTGCCAACCTGACAGGTCACAGGTCGCCTGAGACATTGGCACTCGCACGGGCCAGCACTGCAGCATGCGCAGCAATCTGCTGAAGCAGAGACTGCTGGGCTGCTGCGGCGCGGTGAGTGCCCTGGCGATGCCTGGCCAATCCAGCGAGGGTGGCAGCAGTTAGTGCCCGTGTGGCCCTGGTCTGTGTCCACATGGCACCAGCCAGTGAATGCACGGCACGACTGAGCACTTGGCTAGAAGCCGCCTGTGCTGCCGCGAAGTCCTGCAGACTCCTGTCCTGCGCTGCACTGAATTGTTGCAGACTCCTGGCCTGTGCTGCCCTGAATTCCTGCACACTCCTTGCCAGTGACTCTATGGAGTCAGGCATCCTTGCCACTGCAGCCATGAGCTCAGTGTGCCTGCGCTCAGCCTGGGCGGCCATTTCCGCTAGGAGCCGCACCTCCTCTGCGCTCACCGTAGCAGGACTGGAGGCCGCACTCACCCTCCGGGGAGAAGGCCGCCGAGCTTCCCCACCCCTCTCGCGTTGCTGCAGCCCGCTGGGCCCCGGAGCTTCACTCTCCTCCGACCCTTCCCCCCTGCTCCCCTCCAGGGAAGACGTGTCCCCATCATCGCCATGGGTTGCCTCGGCTGAGGGTGGCACTGATGGTCCGGCTTCCTCTTCCTCTTCCTCCTCCTCGCCCTCCGATTCACTCACAGTGCCAGCTTGAGGGCCCGCCTCCTCACCTGGCGATTCACCATCTGAAAGCAAGGAGGCACAAGATTTGCTTTAGAGTGAGGACAGGGTAGCGGCGAGGGAGGCATGAGTGCTGCTATGCACTGCATTGGTCCGACAATGGTAAAGGATGCTGTTCTGAGGCGCAAGTGGAAAGAGAGAGGTCAAAAAGGTGATGCCCTTACCATTGGGGCCCACAACAGGGTTGGCATCTCCACTGGCGACGGGGCCAATCAGCCGGCCTGACATAATGCGCTCCACACGCTGCTCCAGGTCGGAGAGCTGTTTGAGGTCAGGATGGCCTCCCCCAGTCTCACGCTGCTGCCTTCGGTTGTGCGCCACCTTGCCCTGCAAGAGAAAGGACGGCCTCTAAGTACAGTGTGAAGCCCTGATCTTGTCTGCACTGCCTCCCATGGTGGAATAGCCCTGACAGTGTGAAGCCCTGATCTTGTCTGCACTGCCTCCCATGGTGGAATAGCCCTGACAGTGTGTAAAGTCCTGAATGTGCAAGTGATTTTCATGACAGTCCCATAGCTGCTGGATGAGGGCTGGGCATTAGGGCTTTCAGGTCCCTTTGCCCATAAACTGAGGTGCACATGCAGGGATGAGGAGGACACTGGAAAGGGTACTCATCCTGACAACCCGAGTGAGGTCGTTGAACTTTTTCCGGCATTGCACAGGAGTCCTGGCAACCACGCTGTTGGAGGTCACCCTGTTTGACACCTCCCTCCAGGCTTTCCGATAGGTGCTGGGCAGCAGCCTCCTGCCACCTTCAGGGAACAGAACATGGCGCCTGCGTTCCACTGCGCCAACCAGCACCCTCAGGTCACCGTCGCTGAAGCGCTGCGCTCTCTCCCTGGCCTTCTCCATTGTCCTGGGCGTTGTACAGATCAAGCAGCAGTGGTCAGGCCTTGCTTCAGGGCTGCAGTGTGCAGGGCATGGCAGCCAAACAAATCCACCCTCCCCCTTTAAGAGCTCACCAGCGCCAGAGTGTCTGCCTTCAATCAGCAACTCGCCGCACCTGCGCTGTGCCCGCCCTCGGGGGTATCGTCCCGGGCCGCCGGCTTAGCGCCTAATGATAGTCGTGCATCGCCTGTTTTAGCGCAGCAGCAACCTCTTGGGGCGATGCAACTGAATATCGGCGAAGGTGGCGCTAAGTTGCGCCGGGCACAAACTTTAGCGGCCGCCCGGCTGTAGAGCCCCAAACGTGGCTATACTGAATTTCTAGGCCTTTGTGTTTTAAAAGCAACTTTTTTTTTTGCTGGAAATGTAGATTTGAAAAGAAACACGCAGAAAGTGGGAAAAAGAAATGAAAAGTTTGGAATCAAGATGGCGGCGACTCACCTCGGTTCAGAATGATAAGGCCCGCCCACACACGCACCGATTGGTCAACCGTCAGGTCACTGAACTGTAAGATTGGTCAATCATCACATCACTCAACTGTAGGATGGCCCGCCCGCACACACAATGAACCTGCCCCCACTCGATGCAAATGAGCGGATAATGAGAGGAATTTTGAACGTTTTTTGGATACAGTCGGCACAATTTTTGTCCGACCGTCGGCACAATTTTTGTCGGAGCAAAAAGTAAATACACCTACAAGAGTCCCCTAATGATAAGCTTTCTTTTGATATAACATATGTGTAGGTACGCTCTATAACTTTTGATTGTATAGCCGGCCAGAGAGACAGAAAGAGAGACAGACAGAGAGAGAGACAGACAGATAGACATATCCTTTTGTATATATAGATATGCGTGCATGTGAACATCAGGTGCAGCAATAGACGGTGGGTGCTACATGAGCAAAATTAGTGCAGTCAGTGGCAGGGAGAGGGGTAGGGATAAGGCATCAATGTATACTAAAGAATATGGGCCTAGAAATTCAGTATAGCCACTTTTGGGGTGGTAAAGTCGGGCGGCCGCTAAAGTTTGCGCCCGCCGGCAAGTGGAGGCCACTTCACCGATATTCAGTAGCTTTGGCCAAGGAGTTTGCTCAAGCGCTAAAACTGGCGTTGCACGCCTATCTTTAGGCGCTAAGCCGGCGGTGCAGACTGATACCGCCGAGGCCGGGCGCAGCGCAGGTGCGGTCATGTTTTGATTGACAGCAGACACCCTGGCGCCGGCCAGCTCTTAAAGGGGGAAGGGTCGACTTGGTCTGCTGCCACGCCCTGGATACTGCAGCCCTCCAGCTAGGCCTAAACACTGCTGCTGGAGAGAAATAGCGCCAGGAAGGATGCAGAGGGCCCGTGAGCGAGCGCAGCGCTTCTCTGCCCATGATTTAAAGGTGCTGGTTAGGGCTTTGGAGAGGAGATGCCATATCTTGTTCCCGGACAGTGGCAAGAAGCCTGCCACCAGGGTGTACAGGAGAGCCTGGAGGGATATCGCCCAGAGGGTCACAGCCACCTGCGATGTCCCCAGGACTGGTGTCCAATGCCGGAAAAAGTTTAACGACCTCACTCGGATTGTCAGGGTGAGTACCCTTTCCAGTGTCCTCCTCATCCTTGCATGTGCACCTCACATTATGGGCAAAGGGACCTCAAAGCCCTAATGGCCAGCCCTCATCCAGCAGCTATGGCACTGGCATGAACATCAATTGCACTTTCTGCACTTTGCACACTGGCCAAGCTATTCGACCATGGGAGGCAGTGCACACAACAACAGGGCACCACACTGGCCAAGCTATTCGACCATGGGAGGCAGTGCACACAACAACAGGGCACCACACTGTGCTTAGAGGCCGTCCTTTCTCTTGCAGGCCAAGCTGGCCCAGAATCTGAAGAGCCGGACTGTCACCGGGGGAGGCCGTCCCCAGTTCCAGCAGCTCAGTGACCTGGAGGAGCGCGTGGGTCGACTCATGGGTGGCCGCCTGATTGGCCCCGTTGCATGTGGAGATGCCGACCCTGTGCTGGGCCCCAATGGTAAGGACATGACCTTTTGGACCTCTCTCGTTCCCCTTGCGCTTCAGATCTACATCCTTTGCCACTGTCCGACCAATGCGCAGAATGCCACCACTCATGCCTCCCTCGCTGACGCCCTGTCCTCACTCTAAAGCTACTCTTGTGCCTTCCTGCTTTCAGCTGGTGAGGAGGAGGTCCCTGAGGCTGCGACTGACAGTCCCTCGGAAGAGGAGGACGAGGAGGAGCAAGAGGAAGGCAGCCCATCGGGGGAACCCTCATCCGCGCCAGGGGATGGCAATGGAGGGGACACGTCTTCCCTGGAGGAGAGCCGGGGGAAGTGTTGCAGGGGAGTGTAGCTCCTGTGCCCAGTGGCGTCCAGCCACGCGGGAAGGGTCAGGCAGCTCGGCTGCCTTCTCCCCAGAGGGGGGAAGTGTTGCAGGGGAGTGTAGCTCCTGTGCCCAGTGGAGTCCAGCCACGCGGGAAGGGTCGGGCAGCTCGGCTGCCTTCTCCCCAGAGGGGGGAAGTGTTGCAGGGGAGTGTAGTTGCTGGGCCCAGTGGCGTCCAGCCACGCGGGAAGGGTCGGGCAGCTCGGCGGCCTTCTCCCCAGAGGGAGAGTCCGGCCTCCAGTCCGGAGACGGTCCTCGCCCAGGAGGTGCGCCTCCTTGATCAAATGTCCGCGGACTCGGATCGTCGGCACACCGAGTTCATGGGGGTTGTGGCACGGTTGCCTGAGGCCATCGAGTCCCTGGCTCATAGTGTGTCCGATTTCGGGGCCTCACAGGCCAGGGGTTTCGAACAACTCACGGCAGCACAGGCCAGGGGTCTCGAACAATTCGGGACAGCACAGGACGCGAGTCGGGCCGAATTCAGGGCAGCACAGGACGCGAGTCGGGACGACTTCAGGGCAGCACAGGCAGCGAGTGGACAGTTGATCAGTGGAGCCGTGCAGTCACTGGCTGGTCTGATGCGGGCACAGACCAGGGCAGTACGGGCACTCACTGCTGCCACACTCGCTGTGTCAGGCAGGCATCGCCAGGGCACCCGCCGCGCTGCAGCAGCACAGCGGTCTGGCCTTCAGCAGATTGCTGCGCTTGCTGCAGTGCCAGCCTGGCCGAGTGCCAGTGTCTCAGGCGAGCAGCGAGCGCCTGGCATCAGCCAGCTTGCCCCCATTGCTGCAGCCGCCACTGCCACTCCCCCAGCGAAGCTGCCACGAGCTGCTGGAGAGACTGATGCTGGCCAGCCACAGCTGCAGCAGTCAGCAGCCGGCCCCTCGAGGGCCAGAGCTCGTCTAGGCCGACCCCCAAGGGCATCTGCCATCACGCAATGTGCCCCTCAGGAGCCTTCCCCCAGCCTTGCCGCACCCACAGGGCCCAGGTTGAGGCGGAGCAGCAGGTCGGCCAGGGGCCAGAAAAGGCTGGACAAGGACTCGCCCTCTCGGCACACAAAGTAGAGTGTGTTGCCAAATGCTTTTTTATATGGGGGTGGTTGTGTTGTCTATGGGGGGGGTTGTTTTGGTAAGGCCGAGGATGAAGGCCATTTGGATGCAAAACTTTTGTTATTCCTCCCCAGGTTGTGGGAGTGAGTCATGTGTTTGACTGTTTTTTGGGGGTGTTGTCTGTTTTTGGGTTTCGTGTGGGAAGGGCCCTGAGTTTGTTCAATAAAGCTTTTTCTTTATTCAGCTTGTCCATGTGTGATGTTTGAAGTGGTTGTTGCGTTAACCGGCTGAGGGCTTGCGGAGCGGCTGCATTCATGTCCCTTCATTGCCACAAGCCATTCCCTGACAGGGGGCCTAGAAGTGTCGTTCAATAAGCCGGCGACGGACGGCCCTTGGACCTTGTGGCTCCCTCCTGGGCTGGTACTCCTCCTCCTCCTCCTCCTCCTCCTCATGGTCCTCCTGCTCCTCCTCCTGAGGTGGTGGTCCAACGTGAGGTGGCAGTGCCTGAGTCCTGCGGATAGCCAGGTTGTGCAGCATGCAGCAAACGACGATGAACTGGGAGACTCTATTCGGCGAATACTGCAGAGATCCGCCGGAGCGATCCAGGCAGCGGAACCGTTGCTTGAGGATGCCAATCGTTTGCTCTATGATGTTCCTTGTGGCTTGATGGCTTTCATTGTATGCCTCCTCAGCAGGGGTCCTGGGCGTGCGGAGCGGGGTCATGAGCCATGTACACAAAGGATAGCCTTTGTCCCCGATAAGCCATCCTCTTGGGGGAGGCTGTGCCTGGAACATGTCAGCCACAGTAGTCTGGCGCAGGATAAATGCATCGTGGCTGCTGCCTGGAAAGCGGGCATTGACAGCTAGGATGCGCTGCCTGTGGTCACACACCAGCTGTACATTGAGGGAATGGTAGCCCTTCCGGTTGCGGTAATCCTCGGCATTGTCGATAGGTGCCCGCAAAGCCACATGCGTGCAGTCAATGGCGCCCTGCACCATGGGGAAGTCGGCGATCCTCGCAAATCCGACTGCACGCTGCTCCTGCCTCTCTAGGGTCATGGGGAAGGAGATGAATTGGTGTCTCCTTGTGAAAAGGGCATCGGTGACCTGCCGGATGCAGCGATGCACGGCGAACTGGGATATGTTAGCTATGTCCCCAGCAGCGGCTTGGAAGGAGCCGCTTGCATAAAAGTTCAGAGCCACCGTGACCTTCACTTCCACTGACAGAGACGTCCTACACATCAGCTGTGGACGCAGATCTCTGTGAAGCAGCTGGCAGATCTCTGCAACCACCTCCCTTCTGAAGCGCAGCCTCTTAACACACTGCGCGGCAGTCATGGTGAGATAGGACACCTGCTGGTGGTATTCCCTGAGTGGGTAAGGCCTACGTTGCCGACGCCTGATGCCCCCTCTGCGTCTAGGCATGGCTGCCCCTCTCACACAGCGTCTGCGAGCCCTTCGCACATAATGCTGGAACTGAGGGCTGGAACGCCATGCAGCCCCCATAATATACTTGCAAACAATGAAATCACAATGAGGCAAATTTCCAAGCTCTGGCCAGAAGCCAAAAATACCTCTCCTATGTTGGGCCAAATCAGTAAGGTCTCTTCCTTGGTCTCTGTCCAGAAATCCGTTGCACAAAAGTCATTGCAGCAAAATGGCTGGCCTTTATAGTTCAGTGTAAGTGCCCTTTAATTAGCGCTCCCCGAGGCCCGCAGGGCCTCTGCTGCGTTCCACTTCACAGTTCTTAACACCGCCACGCCCACATTGGGCGGGCGCGACTGAAGTTCCGGTTTGGGGTGCACAAAGGGCGTTGCACGACGAAATGACGTCATAAGTTGCGCGCGCAGCTGAGCGCGCGCAAACACTTTGCGCCGGCGCTAAATGTCTACTGAAGTTGGGCGTAGGCGCAGATCGTCCTGCGCCCGGCCGCTAAGTGCCTAGCGCTCGAGATCTACTCCTCCTAAGGCGCTAACGGCTGGCGAACGCAACTGAATTTCTAGGCCATGGTTCCTACAGGAATGTTTCAGAATCGACATTGGTCAAAGAGCTACACTCTAGCTGGCACTGATTCAGCTCCACAGTGCGAAATGGAACCCAAGTTTTGTCTAGTTGCAAGGTAAATTTCAGTTTGCCATTATCAAGTGATATTTAACAAATGTGCCCATTAACAACAACAACAACTTGTATTTATATAGCATCTTTAACATAGTAAAACGTTCCAAGGTGCTTCACAGGTGCATTACAAAACAAAATTTGACACCAAGAAACATAAGATGACCAAATGCTTGGTCAAAGAGGTAGGTTTTAAGAAGCATCTTAAAGGAGGAAAGAGAGGTAGAGAGGCGGAGAGGTTTAGGAAGGGAATTCCAGAGCTTAGGGTCTTGGCTGCTGAAGGCATGGCCACCAATGGTGGAGCGACTGAAAACGGAGATGCGCAAAAGGCCAGAATTAGAGGAGCACAGATATCTCAGCAGGTTGTGGGGCTGGAAGAGATACAGAGATAGGGAGGTCGAGACAATGGAGGGATTTGAAAACAAGGATGAGAATTTTAAAATTGCGGCATTACTTAACCGGGAGCTAATGTAGGTCAGCGAGCACAGGGGTGATAGGTGAACGGGACTTGGTGCGAGTTGGGACACGGGCAGCAGAGTTTTGGATGACGTCCAGTTTATGGAGTGTAGAATGTGGGAGGTCAGCCAGGAGTGTGTTGGAATAGTCAAGTCTAGGGGTAACAAAGGCATGGATGAGAGTTTCAGCAGCGGATGAGCTGAGGCAAGGGCGGAGATGGGCGATGTTACGGAGGTGGAAATAGGCGGTCTTAGTGATGGTGTGGATATGTGGTCAGAAGTTCATCTCAGGGTCAAATATGACACCAAGGTTGCGAACAGTGTGGTTCAGCCTCAGACAGTTGCCAGGGAAAGGGATGCAGTCAGTGGCTAGGGAAAAGAGTTTGTGGCGGAGACCAAAGACCGCTTTGGTCTTCCCAATATTTTTTTTGGAGGAAATTTCTGCTCATCCAGTACTAGATGTCGGACAAGCAGTCTGACAATTTAGATACAGTGGAGGGGTCGAGAGGGGTGGTGGTGAGGTAGAGCTGAGAGTCATCAGCATAAATGTGGAAGCTAACGCTGCATTTTTGGATGATGTCAGCGAGGATAAGCATGTAGATAAGAAATAGGAGGAGGCCAAGGATAGATCCTTGGGGGACACCAGAGTAATGGTGTGGGAGCGGGAAGAGAGCTATTGCAGGTGATTCTCTGACTATGATTAGATAGATAAGAATGAAAACAGGCGAGTGCAGTCCCACCCAGCTGCACAACGGGTGAGTAGTTTTGGCAGACAAGAGGAGGACCCAATTGTGCTTTATGTGTCCAGCCAGATCTGGCGGTGAATGGATAAACCAGTTGTCCCCCATATCCATTCAAGTCTGTGCCCCTTGGACTTAGAGGAGTGGAGATGAGGGCCATACAGGGGGGAACAGCCAGGGTGAGAAAGAGTGATGGTTTTAATGGGGACTAGGGCATCAAAGGTGGAGGAGAGGGTGTGATGGAGCAGATCAGTAGCTGCAGAAATATTATGGTGAATGGGGGGCCAAAGGCTAGACAGTTGGGATTTTGAAAGTGCAGTTGTAAGAGAATTGAGTTTTTTCCAGGGCGGACATAGAAGGAAGTAGGGTTGGGAGGGGGAAGAGGGATGTGAGTGGAGAGCGATACAGGGAAGTGATCAGAGGTGGCCTTATCTGCGATTGACACGATGGGAGTAGCAAGGTCAAGGGGGTGGCCATGAATGTGGGTTGGGGAGTTTACATGGAGGGAGAGATGAAAGAATGATAGGAGGGCAGTAAGCTCAGAGGAGGAAGTGCATGATGAATTGAGATGGAGGTTGAAATCACCGAGGACTAGAAGTCGCTCTGTGCAGAGGCTATGGGAGGAAAGCAGTGAAGATATCTTGACGAGAAAATTTTTATGGTACTTGGGTGGGTGGTAGAGAGCGAGCATTTTAAATGAGAGGTGAAAGGGATGAAACAAAATGAGATCGTCAAAGAAGGAGAAAGTGTCAGAGGAGTAAGGGGGACAGACCAAGGTGTGATAAGTGCTACACCGCCACCGCAACAGTCTGGGCAGGGCAAGTGGTGGAAGGTATAGCCAGGCGGGGAGGCTTCATTTAGGGGGAAGGTGTCATCACCCCTCAGCCAGGTTTCTGTCAAGGCCACAATGTCGATGCGATCATCTTCAATAAGCTCATGGGCAGCAAGGGCCTTGTTCACAAGTGAACAGACATTCTGGAGGGAGATGCGAAGAGGGACGGTGATAGCTGATCTGCTGGCAGAGTCCACAGGGTCAGCACTGGGGGCGATGAGTTGGACGGGCAGGAGATTAGCAACATTAGCCCCCAGCGGGCACGCTGGATGGGAAGGTCGGCGAGAGAGTAGGATGGGGCACTTGGGGTTGCTATTTAAGGAGGCAGCGACGAGTGCCTCGATGGGCCCTTCGGAGGAATCCAAACAGGAGAGAGGGGTCTAGGAGGGGTAGAGAGAAAAGATGTAAAAAAGGAGGAGAAAAAAGTGGAAATAGACATGATGGGCTCGGGTCTGGAGCGGCAGCCAAAATGCGCACACGAATGGACACAGGGAAAATTCAAATTACATAGGCCTGGTTACGTAGCAATCATTAGGATACATATATCCTGGTAGTAACAGGGAACAGATAAGAGACAGTAGGAGGGAGTCCAGAGTTAAAGTCAGAGGTCCCATGGTGGGATAAAGTTGACATAGGTAGGGTGGAGTCGGCATGGAGCATCAACGAACTGTTGTCCAAGGACAGGTGTGGCAGGTGGGTGAGTCCAAAAGCTATTTGAAGGGTAGATTATAGAAGGACGCACTGATGGAGGTATTTTCGTGGGAATGAAGATCCAGGGGATATGCAGAATCGGTTGTAGGGCAGAAAGATGATGGCGAAGTTGAAGGTGACAATTAGATGACAATTAAGAGATTTATACTGAAGATCATTTTCCCCACAATCATTCCCAACTTTACCATCGGCTCACCTCCCAATCATATTTTCCTTCAGGTACCCTCTACATGTTGATAGGCGATACATTACCTACTATGACTCAGCTGAGAAGAGAAATAAGTGCTCTATTTGGAAACGGCCTACAGGTCACTTAAAACCTACAGGCAAATATTAGTCAACTTTTCACACTCCTTGGTTCCTATAGGCTCATATAGGCATCTTATAGAACCTATTATGAATCATGGCATTATTCCTGACCAAACAAGATCAAGGTGTGCTTCTGCAAGGCACAATTTTGCATTGAATCAACTCTTACACAACAAGGAAAAAGCAACAGACATCGTCTATTGCTGAAGCAACCTGTTTCAGTATTAGGAAGTTCAAAAGGTGTTTTTTTATCAAACTCTGCATGCAAGTTTCAGCAAAAGATAAGCTTTTCTAAAAGCTGAAGGTTGAAGATTGTTACTAAAGGTTAGCTGTAGGAGCTTTGGTTACTATGGAGTGTAGATTACGTAGTCTGGTCCAGAGTAAATGGTGCAAGGATAAAGCTTTTTTAAACTTAATTGGGATGAAGAGCCGAGCTGGCAAAAATTATTTTTGCGCAGGGGGAGGGAGGAATTCTGAAATTAGAGAGTAACTGCGATGTGGCATTCCCAAAGCAGGAAAGAGTACACCTGAAAAAATTACCAGTGATTTATTATACAGTGGAACAAGAGCCCTTATTCTGAGATGGAGGAGGGGTTACTGGGGAATTGTTTAAAAATTTAGTAGGCAGTTTGTTTTAATTTATAGTCAGTGGGATATGAAGGGGTGGAGATGTGACTGATAACATATAAAAAAGCAAGAATTTATTTAGTTTCCAATCCATGTTCACTTCTCTACTCTCTCACAGTTCTGTAGATATGGGATAGTCTCAAGATTACTCTTCAGCCTCAGAGAACTCTCTGCAACATTCATTATAAAAGGAGAAAACATACAGATATTTCCTGCTGGTAGCCTGGGACCTTAAGGTCAAATTGCAGCCACATAGGGTGTATAGTTTCCTCTTAACCTGTCCACCCAAGAACTCACTGACCAACTCATCACAAATTTACTCCGCGAAAGAATTCCACAGTATGAGGACAACGACATACATGTGAGGGATTTTAATTTCATTGTTGTTCCTAATTTTTATGTTTTGTTTTGTGCTGTAATAAACTCTCAACAAAAAGAAGAAAAAGCATAACCAGATTCTATCCCATTCACAGTAACCTTCAACTGGGTCAAGGCTGTATAAATTTAAAACTCCTCACCAGGCCCAGATTTGCCACAGACTGCTTGCACTGGGAATATTTCTTTTCAGGAAATAATGTTTACCAGACGTATTAGTATAAAGAAAAGTGAAGTTAAAAGAACAGTAGGAGGACAATGAAATGTAGTTACAATTAATCTATTTCACAGTGTACCACAATTCTGTGGGCCGTTACCCTTCAGATCAACAGTTTCTCAGTCAACCAATTCATTTCCCAATGAACAGGCCTCACTATTTGAGTTAACTTTCTCTGTCTCTTGTTTCCTCAATAATTCCCACACACAAAGTTGTTGGACCTCACCTTTAGCTCTCCAGAGGCCACTTTGGAAGCCAGCTCAATGACACAGCCAACGGCCATGCGTGCAGCACTGGACGAGTGCATCTCATTCCAAATGGTGTCACTGTCCACCTGAGCAAACAGACAGCAAAGAGAAACAAATCTGTGAGGGAGGGCTGGCAGGATGACAGCCAATGTACAATAACATTAGTCTTCCTTCTTGGCCAGCTGAACGGACCTTCTGGACACGGGTTGCTTATGCTTTTTTATACACAGCCATGTCCAATGGAAATACATTCCTGTCATGCCTCACTGCCATTCAGTGTTTAGACTTCATTACAAACAACATTACATGCATGGACCGGATCTGGCTTACTTTGCAAGACTGTTATACACAGGCCACAGTCGTGGTTTGATATGAGCCAGGGGTCTGTGGTATGCGCATGACTCTGTTATACAAGTGCCAAAGAAATTGAAAAGAAAACCAGCTGAATGTTTACCACATTAGATACTAACAGAAAGCACACTCAGCAATTTTGGAAGCATTCTTTAAAAATGTTATTTTACCTCCAGTGTTTTTGTCACATGAAACAATCTAGTTAATTAAATTATAGTTCAATGAGTAACTAGATTATGCCTTATTAAATGTATCTGTCCACTCATCATATGTAAACATAAGATTCTAGTACTAGTATACCCTATCCATTAATAACATTTTCAGTACATTGCTGACTTTCATAATTTTTGTAATTTTATCCTAATCATTTTCAATTTCAATATTATGTTATAGTTAAAGCAGAAATGTATTTTTTTATGAACATTACAATTCAGAAATTAAGTGAATATGCCAATCACTGAATATGTTAAATTGACATTTTATTATTGCTGCTTGTTGGAGAGAGATATTTGGTAGTAAAAATCCTTCAGTTCATTTACAACCAACAGGAAACATGATTAACAGTCACTGTATTTGTCTTTTGATACCAAATTTAACAGGTTCAGCTGACTGAGGAGTAATTCACTAAGCAGTTCATTTGATTATTAGGTTCCTGAAATTAACAGAGAAATTATAAAGAAAGAGAAAATAGGTATGCTAATCTGTGCTGTACGACGACATGATTTCAATAGCACCAGAGTATTTTATTTATGAACAGGATGAACACCCATTCAGAGGCCTCCTAAGGGTAGCTGGTGTATTGCTGAATAACCCAACTCACTGGTTAGTTCAGGAATTCGAGGGTAGAAATTGGTCTTTGTTGCCCCGTTTTTACACCTGTATCTAGATTAGCTGGAGGCTGAGGGAATATGATGTTTGTATGAAAGGACCAATCAGATGGTGCCCCAACAATGCTTGAAAAGCCTCTGACCCAAAATTGGCTCAAGCCATTTTTTCAGGCGTCAGGTGCAGCTGCCTAAAACAGGCGTTAGTCCCCCTTATAGAAGAAACAACACTGCCTTAAGTTTTTTTTAAATGGGGGAGGGGGGTGTCATATCAATTAAATTGTACACTGAGGACAACTAGGAAATATGTACAATATCCAAAATGTTCCCTTTTCACCAACACATTTCTCTGTTTAAATTTGCAGTTCTTGACTGCATTTGCTTATTGCCCTGTCAACTTCATTTTTCATTTAAAGAGTCTTTTAAAAGAGATACCGATAAGAAACATGCAAAATATTGTGACATATTTTTGATTTTCATTAGTCTAGATTTGTAATAAAAAATAATTTTGATGAAATGAGTAGTGCAGCTGAGGTAATTGGGTGGATGCTGTCGGAGGATTTACTGAGTCTGCTAGTGGTAATAAGATGCAATATTTCAGAGTCGGGGTTTTTTTTCTTGGCTCCGCAAGACAAAGTGTCAGCAATGGGAAATTAAACTCTCTTCCATCTTGGGCACTCAGCATCTGCATTAAGCATCCTCCTAACAGAAAGAAAGGAAGAACTTGCAGTTTTAAAGTTTTTTTTCTTAGCAGGTATAGCATAGTTATCTGCAGAGTCAAGCTCCCTCTACACTATCCAATAATATCCCTTAATTGCAACCTTAGAACAGCACCCCCTATTGCACCAGTATCTCTCCATTTTTATACCAAGCATCCTTGTGGCCCTGCAGTGTGAGATTGCCAATAATTAGCGTCAGATTATGGATTGTTCTGTGCTGTGGGTTCACTGAGAATTGGGCTGAGACTACACAAACATATTTTACATAGAACTATTGCAGCTGGCAGGAGGGAGCTTTCATCTTATCATTCTGGACTTGATTCAAACCCAGACCCCTGATGTGAAAGAGCGTCCAAATGCACTGCATCACTTTGTCCATATGTGAGTCATGTTTGATGTTTAAATGGATGTGTTTCAATATTATTCTAGCAGAATTTAAAAATTAATTAGCAATAAGTGATATGCAAAGGCAAGTCTGAGCATTAAAATTCACCACGGCTGAATCTTTATTCCACATTGAGAGACATTGCATGATTTAATGAAGGAGCAAAATTATTTTTTTGTTGAATTTTAATCAAAAACATTTAAATCCTACCTACAGAATTTTTCTTTGATAAAGTTAAGACGTGTTGTGTTTGAAACACAAATTAATATTTTTGTTTCAGAGTACTACACCCTCAGACTATTGGTCCCAATGGCCTCTTCACTTGCTCACTGTCAAGTTCAGAGACAGGCATATTGTGAATCTATTGCATCTATTCTTGCATAACATGTCATAAGGGAAATGGAGTCAGCCATCAAGAAGGGTTGTAACGCACAGCTGCAGCTTCCCCATCCCATGATACACTCATTTTCAAAGTGGTAGACCATTGGCATTGGGTTGGGGAAGCAAGGTTCTGTGTATTTACTTCTTTTAAATTGGCTACGTCTTTGTAACTTTTTCAAAATTTCTATGATAGTGATTTTACAACTAATGATTCAGTCTTGGATCTTGGAAAGGCACCTTTCTGAGCCAAATGTATCAGTAAGGACATCACTGTCAGAATGCAAAGTGACTAACTCAGTTCTTGTCAAAATTAATTCTGATGATCCAGTCACTAGTCAAAGAGGTCCAATGTTATTTTTCTACCATTTTACCATCCTGTAGCTTTTAGGTACAATTTCAGTGAATTGCCCCAGTTCAGATGATACAAGTCAACTGGTATTCTCTGATGTGTGCTGGGTATTCTCCAGGGCATCAGGAAAGAAACCATCTTATATAAAATCATATCCTGTTTGCAAACATCATATTCCCTCAGCCACCGGCTAATCTAGATGTATTAACCTTAGCCAACCTAAGAACCCATTTCTCATCCAGTGTCATGGGCTCAGCCCTTTTATATTTTTATGACCCTGTCAAAAAATAATATTTGCTGCCATTGGTGATGATTTGAATTGCCTCCTCTGAGCCGTGCAAACGGAGAAAAAGGTCTGTTCCCAATTTTGCTAAGCGTGCCTAGAGAATTGTGGATTGTTACAGGTCCAAGTTATAAATGACAACAAACGCTGCAAAGCCTTTTGAAGCGGAGCAGCTGATGACGGTATTGTCATAAAATCTGGCTTATTCCTTTTTGCGGCTTTTTTTGCACCCATCAAGGAGATTAAAGGCTATGATTATTCAAAAGTATTGATACTTTTATAGCTAAGATTAGCTAACATGCAAACTGGACCTCAGTTTGTCACTCTATTCCTGTATACAACAATGTATCAGTTTAAAGAAATCTATACATTCAAGGAGTCTTTTTATTCTACAAATATATCTAATAAAGGTTGTAAGGAAAAACTTGAAAATGTGGAAATATCAAATAGAAAAAGAAAAGGTTAAAACATTCAGCAGGTCCAACAACTCCAGACAAAGGATTTCTACCTGTCTTTTCTCTTTTCAGGTGCTAAAAGACTCGCTATATATTTCCAACAGTCACTGGTTTTACTCACATGTTATAGTATATTTTTAAAGAGTTGTATCAAAAATGAGTGTATCTGAGGCAAAAATGTTGTTCTAATCCCATTGTCGAAGACACACTTTGACAAATTGTTTTGCGTCTGCAAAGGCTTTAAGCATTCAAATGCATTTTCTCCTTCAAATGGTGCAACGGGCTCTGTTTCAGTACAGTTTGCAGCCTCTAATCTAGAAATTAGGATAGTTATAATTTTTGGCATCAGTAATCACTCCACAAATATTTAGGCCAGCAACTAGTAGGACTCAAAGCCACAGGCATTGGCATGAGTTGAAATAGTCGTAAATTGCTAGTGTAGTGGCAATTGTGAATCATTCCAGCCACAGAGCGATTGAGAAGGCTTGCAGCAATTACTGCTGCACATTATTCATTTTAATATGTGTTGTTTGCAACCTCGCTAAATGATGGTATTCCCATTCATTTTTACATATATTTTCTGATATCTCCCATCTCCACACAGGACAGTTATTACACAAGACGTACTTGTGGGCTTGTATCATTTCCTGCAGCATGTCCCACTCCAATTTACCATAGGATGCTTTATTATCCTTATTTTTTTTGGGGGGGTGCAGTCTAGAAATCAAAATTAAAATTCCAGAAGAGTTTTATTATATCTTTTACTTCAGGATGAGTCACTAAGAGCTTTCTTTTTATTGCTGTTGTAAGATATATCACAAGACAAATATTTCCACTACTTTGTAAATCATCAGTGCAATGACAGCTACTTCCTGTTTGGTGAATGGTGAGGTCAGCCCTACAGTCCTATTAAAAACCCTGAGGAAAGCGCTGCTTTACGACATGTTTTTGAGTTAATGTTGCAACACTAAGGTCAGGGGCTTCCTTAGGATTTAATGTAAGAGGATATTTGTAAAGAGTCGTAGAAAAGACAGCACAAAGTGTCACACAGAGGGTGCACAAGTGATGTCTTTTCCATCTGGGGTTAAATATTTGAGAACATTGTTTCAGTGACTCACTGAGAAACCAGTGTTTTGCTTGAGAATAGTTGGGGGAATTCTCCAGCTGTCAGACTTTAATGAAAGCCTGACTAAGACTTAATACAGTGCACAGAATTTTTAAAAAGGAGCCTAACATATAGAGAGAACAGCAAAAGTTATACTTACTCCAAGACCCCCACAAGGGAGAGCAGTGAAGAAATTTTGCGTGACAGATCCTAGGTGAGGAAGGAAAAGAATAAGTAGAGTCTTAATTATTGCTGGTTGAGTTTTGCATTCTTTAAATTTTAGAAGCCAAGTTCCATGTCATAAACAGAGGAAATTTGGTGGAATAGCACGGAGTACAGAAAACATTCAAGTCTGTATAACCTCACAAGACGTTCATTTCAAGGTTGAGTTAATATGGAATATTTTCAGTTCATTTCACAGATGCCCATTACACATTTGTTTATATCGTAAGACCAGCACGCCATTGGGATTTAAAACTGAAGTTGTCACTCTAATTTTCTCCCTTCCTTGCCTGAAGGTGCTGACTTATGGTAACATAGGCCTGGACTTTCCTCTTGTTGGTGGAGTAGCTGTGAGGCAGAACTTCTACCCATCACTTTGGACCAATTTTCCTGGGTCAAGGCTACTTATAGGTATTTAATGTGGGCTCCTGGCAGGATCACTGCCACCAAGATGGAGCCCACCACAGCAAATCCTGCAGCACCTGAAGAGGTGGAGAGGTTTTAAAGGGGGCAAAAGCATCCCAAAGAGGAGGACTAAAAAATTGTTTTAGGCCTCAGCCTAGTCTGAGGCCTAAAAGGTAGGTGTTTGGGGCCTATATGGAAGGAGAGGAGGCTCAACTTAGGAGGCTCAACACTTCTAATCCAGGGTCTACCATCACTCGTCTCTTGGATATCCTGGCACCAGCAGGAGCAGGGAAATAGAGGTCGGGGCAGGAACACTGTGGTCTGCCTCAACATCCGATTTTGCCTCATTAACCATTACTGTCCCACCCAATTGTGGGTGGAACAATGGAGGAAAATCCAGCCATTCAGTCCTATGGAGTCAGTTGCCCTCTAGTATGACATGCGCAAATGTAGACAGAAAGTGATGGCTTGACCATAGGTTATCACAGCCACACCCAAGCCTGTTCTCACCTGACATCCATACACATCTCCTTTCCAGTAGGGGTCGCTGGATAGTAATCAGAAGCAGGAATCCTGCTGGATTTCTTTTACTCTTCCTAGCCCTGGGGCACTAATGCTCATGTATTACTGCCCTACCAGAGAGCAGTTAAATCAGGACTGACCAGCAATCAAGTCTGGGGCTTTCCTTATCTATATGACTGAGTTCCACACTGTGCAATGCATGTACCAAGCGAACCATTGGGGAATTTGTGCTTTTACTCATGGTCATTTTCTTTTCACTTTCCTGTCTGAAACGCAGTTCTACTATCGTGCTTTGGCAGACTCCAAGTACCCGACACACCATTATAATCAGTAATAACAACAGAAAATGTTGGAAAAACTCATTTGGCCAGGCAACATCCGTGGAGAGAGAAACAGAGTTAACGTTTCAGGTCGAAGACCTTTCGTCAGAACTGGAAACAGTAGGTTCTCAGGTGATTTTCATGACATAAAATCCATCTATAGCTGAACACATTAATTATTATTAACATTTTTATTGTGTAAGAGTCCTAAGGGATCATTTTAACTTTCACTGATGGTGTAAGCCGGGCGATATCAGATCGGTCACTTGTTATACATCCCACCCGATTTTCTGTTCCATTGAAGTCAATTGACAGGAAAATCGGGCAGGCTGATCTAATATCGTCCGTTTCCACCAGTGCTCAAAGTTAAAATTACCCCCATAGGCTTTTGAAAGTCAAGCTTTATCTCACTTAATTTAACATATTATTCATTTACCAAATCTTTTTCCAACACTTTTCAATCTATATGCTTGGGTCCTTCATCCAGGTCTCTCAATTTAAAGAAATGCCTTTCTCATTCCCTATTCCCAAATTGCAAAAAAATGCTTTGCAGAAGAAAAATAATTCTTCAGAAGAACTGACAATCACAGTGTGTAAGGAGATATAACTGAAATTAAATAGAATGGGTTTAATCTGTAACAGTGTAGACCCCAACAAACTGAATAAAAATATACACACACACACATATTATATATATATAAATGTATTCTAATACACTTTTTATAGCTTTCTTTTTATTTGTTCTTGAAATTTGGACAATGCAGTCAAGGCAGTATTTGTTATCAATCACTGGTTGCCCTAGGGGCATTAAGAGTCAACCACACAGTGTGGGACTGGAGTCATGTGTAGGCCAAATCGGGTCAGGGTGGCAGGTTCCTTTCCCTGAAGGACATTAGTGAACCAGTTGGGTTTTCTCCTTTTAACTAGATCTCCTCATGCCATGCATCATTCCATATTTTTTTTTGTATTCCTTCAATCACTCTGCTCTTTACATCTCTTGTAGCAACATAGAGTGAGCACTCATCCAGGAAAGAATTACAAGTGAAAACACACATCTTCTCAGTCTGCAGTGAAATGTATTGCACAGCTGACCTAATACTTTGACTGCAGTATTATTGCAGTGATTTGGTAACAAGAAATAATTAAAATGCAAATATCTCACATATAGATTTCGCTCCGCCCATTGTAAATAGGGCAGTGTGTCCCAAAAATGGTGTCACATCTCTTACCACACCATTTTCATGGTGCTCTGGCCACTGTCATCTTGGGTAGGATCCTGAGATGTGCAGCTGTCAGGGTTCTATGACGTATGCTCCGGCCATTTCACCCAGGCGGTGAGCGGCCTAACCAGCGATCCTTAAAAGGACTGGTGGTGTCCTCTCAGAAAAGAGCCCAGGAATTGTTTAATTTTTTTGTGGGGTGAGAGGGGTGGGGGTGCGGTGCAGGAGACCTGGGCCCACAAATAAATTCTGTCCCACTGTCTACCCGCCTGAGACCCCCCCTGCTGGGATCATCACAGATATCAGCAGGGGAACTTCACTCTTCCGTGTCTGTCTTAATAGGATGCGCATGGGTTTTGTTGTAACTTACACCTCCAGTCAAAATGACAACAGATAATAAAAGAATAATCCTAAAAAGTGATAAATATGTTGGGAAAAGTGACAATTTGATACACTTCTTGCCGAGTGCCTTAAACTGACACTAGTAATGACTGATGAATGTTGTGGAATGTGCTGCTGTCAGTAGAACAAGGCTCTACAAACCTAGCAGCTTCCTTGTGTCCAGCTTTTGCCTGTTGAGGGGGTTGGTACCGAAGAGCAGTGAATGATATTCAGAGTGAATCATCTGTATTTCCTCCAAAGTGGCTTTTCGACCTCGGATTCGCTAAAGGAAGAAAGCAGTAAAACGTAAACTCACTCACAGAAACCTGCATGATCTTATTAACGATTGTTACTCTTATAGAGAACATCATTAAAGACACGTTGGCCTACAAATTAATCTGAGATCCTAAACATGTCTGAAAATTTGTAGTAAATGGCTTAATTAAGTTCTAATCACATTCTGACTTATTACCAATCACAATAAGCAGATTGCATAGGGTGTGCTTTGGCTTCTTGTTTTCACATGAGTGACCAGACTGAATAACACACAAGTTACATTTTGAGGGTAACTTTAACAGAACTCGCCGGGCAAGAAACCCACAGGATCGGGTGGAATGCTGGTTTTACATCCAATATTGCTCTCCACTGAATTCAATGTAGAGTAAATTTGGGCGTAATGTAAAACCAATGTCCCACTCGACCCCATGGGGGAGAAATTGAGTATAGCCCCGTTTGGGGTGCCAGCCTCGCCAGGGCACTAAAAGTAGCGCCCCGGAAGCATTCGCGGCCGCCTGCCGGAAATTGAGTGGTAGCGCCCCAAAGGGAAGCGCAGCGCTACTGGAGGCGCCCCGCATCCCTCTTGGGGCGCTGCGACTGAATATCGTGGTGCAACGTGCCGCAGCGCGTATTGCAGGCCTTCCTCCCCTTCTTAAAGGGGAGGGGCCTTGTGCAGCGAGATCTGGGGCCCAGCTGGGCCCCCGAGGATCGCGAGTGCAGGCAAAAGAGCCCGGCACCGAGGAGAAGTGCCGGGCTCTTGGAACGCAGCCGGCACTCCGCGGGGGACGGGGGGGGTTCAGGAGGCCGGGGAGGGGAGCGCAGGCAGGTGCTGGTAGGCGGCCAACAACAAAAATGGCCACCCCGCACCTCTCCTTCAATTTGCGCCTCCCCGGCTGCAGGTAGGCCCCCCTGAACCGGTCCGACATAGCGTCCGGCGGCAAATCGGGGGGCGCTTCCAAATATTGCGGCTGGGGCGTCAGTAGGGCGCTGCGCACACCGATGACGTCATCAGTAGTGGCGCAGCACTAACGGCTAGCGCCACCACTAGCGTCCCGCGGAATTTAGTGGGAGGCGTGGACAGTGCCGCGCCCAGGCGCCAGTTGGCTTGCGACCCACTTAGCACCCTCTTAAGGCACTAATGGGTGGCGCAGCCAACTAAATTTCTCCCCCTTCCCGATGGGCGGGTTAGGTTAAAAATGGCCCCACTGAGTCATGACTACGATATGAAATTGGGCTCTGTTGTATAAACATGGCAGTATCTGTTGGGAACCTGCTGAACATATGCTGGTCTGACCAGGTGAGCGAAGTGAAAAATAACGGCATTAAAAAAAAAAATTAGGTGAAGGTATCGGGGGAGAAATTGGTCTCTGTCACACCCAATTTCTGGGTGCTAAATTGAGGGAACAAATTTCTGAGAACGATCTCCCTTATAAGTGCATCAGCTGCCAAATTGGCAGGCAGCTACTTCCAAGTGCTCGGGACGCCGGCTTAAATCAGGCGTTAGGCCCCTAGAACATGCTTATCAGGAGCCTAATGGGAAAAAATGCATGCTTCACTCAATTTTTCCAGGTCGACAGTGGTCCTTTAATGGAATGCTGCAGGCCACCAAAGAACAGGTAAGGTTTTATTTATTTTTTTAATTTATCTTCATGTGGATACAGAAGGGGAGAAAATGTATCACCTGGCTCCACAGCAATACTGTGGGTTGCTGCCCACCTGCAAATGCATCCCCTCCCACTTCCGTTCATGTCCCCTCCAGGAATTTTCTCTGGGCCGGCTCCACATTGGAGCCGTATGTATTTTCCAGGGTCTTGATTGGTGAGCTGCATTGAGACACCCAATTGGCATCTACAGCTCACTTGTTTGATGTGGATGAGGCCTGAGGCCCAGCTTCCAGTAAGCCTCTGCCATTCACCTATGGGCGCACATTGCAGGTGCGCCGCGAATTGCGTGTCAGTTTTAGGCACAAGACAAATTTCCTGACTATCAAAAAGAGGTTTATAAATATGCCAACAGCCAAAAATTTAAATTGAAAGACTGAAAAAAAATGATGGTCTGTCTAACTCAAGTGGGGCCCCCGACATCATCTTACAACAGAGATTTGTCAGTAGAGATAAACATTAAAATGCTTGAAATGTTTTTCTCTCAAACAGTGAGACTTTCCATGTAGTTATCCCATTACAATATCATAACCAATGGATTTAAACACCAGAACCACAGTGTAAGAATGGTTAGAAAACAGCCGGATTCTACATTGTCAGTATTTATTACATTAAACAGTCACTTACATGGTCAGTTATCATACAAATATTGAGAAAATCACAAGATCAAAATTTCTACCATTGTAAAAGTATTTATAATTAACAGCAGAGAAGTGATAAAACAACATGTAATATAAGCCTCATCGCCTTGATGACATATTTGGTCATAGAAACATAGAAACATAGAAGATAGGAGCAGGAGTAGGCCATTCAGCCCCTCGAGCCTGCTCCACCATTCAATGATATCATGGCTGATCGTCCAAATTCAGTACCCTGTTCCTGCCTTCTCTCCATACCCCTTGATCCCTTTAGCCTTAAGAAATATATCCAACTCCTTCTTGAATATATTTAATGAATTGGCCTCTACTGCCTTCTTTGGTAGAGAATTCCACAGGTTCACCACTCTCTGGGTGAAGAAATTCCTCCTCATCTCTGTCCTAAAAGGCTTACCCCTTATCCTTAGACTGTGACCCCTGGTTCTGGACTCCCCGACCATCGGGAACATCCTTCCAGCATCTAGTCTGTCTAGTCCTGTTAGAATTTTATAAGTTTCGATCAGATCCCCTTTCATTCTTCTAAACTCCAGCGAGTACAAGCCCAATCGACCCAATCTCTCCTCATACGTCATTCCAGCCATCCCAGGTATCAGCCTGGTTAATCTTCGCTGCACTCCTTCCATGGCAAGAACATCCTGCACACCAAACCACACCAAAACTGCACACAATACTCCAGATGTGGTCTCACCAAGGCCCTGTACAACTGCAGCAAGACATCCTTGTTCCTGTACTCATACCCTCTCACTACAAAGGCCAACGTACCATTTGCCTTCTTAACTGCCTGCTGCACCTGCATGCTTACTTTCAGCGACTGGTGCACAAGGACGCCCAGGTCTCATTGCACTTCCCCTTCTCCCAATCTATTGCCATTCAGATAATAATCTGCCTTCCTGTTTTTGACACCAAAGTGGATAACCTCGCATTTATCCATGTTATATTGCAACTGCCATGCTTCTGCCCAATCACCCAACCTGTCTAAATCATACTGGAGTTTCTCGGTATCCTCCTCACACATACGCCCACCCAGCTTTGTGTCATCTGCAAACTTGGAGATATTACATCTAGTTCCCTCATCTAGATCATTAATATATATTGTGAATAGCTGGGGTCCAAGGACCGATCCCTGTGGTACCCCACTAGTCACTGCCTGCCACTCGGAAAAAGAGCCGTTTATTCCAACTCTTTGCTTTCTGTCTGCCAACCAGTTCTCTATCCAAGTCAATAGCTTGCCCCCAATCCCATGTGCCTTAATTTTACACGCTAATCTCTTATGCGGGACCTTATCGAAAGCCTTTTGAAAATCCAAATACACCACATCCACTGGTTCTCCCTTATCTATTTTACCAGTTACATCCTCAAAAAATTCCAGTAGATTAGTCAAGCACGATTTACCTTTTGTAAATCCATGTTGACTTTGTCCGATCCGGTCACTTTTTTCCAAGTGCTCTGCTATTACATCCTTTATAATGGACTCTAGCATTTTCCCCACTACCAATCAGCAAAAACAATAAATTATTTGTTTTAATCCTTAAAAATATTAAAATTAGGCACAGTGAAATGCTACTTTTTTTTCTACATCCAACAGAGTGAATATTGAAGGAGTTGAATGTTAAAATTCAAACCCCTTAACTTTGTTATCTGATTCCAATCTTCACCAACAAATTGATGTTTGAGTGCAGTTGTTATGTTATGATTAAAAAATATTGTAAATGCTGTGCTCATCAAGAAATACTTTGATAAATTCTATGGGAGTAATTTGAACTTTTATCGCTGGGTGAAAAATGTGTGATAGCAAATTGGCAGCCTGTTTGACAATAGCCGATTTTGTTTCCAAACAATGTAAGGTTAAAAATACACCCCTATATAAAAACATAAGAACGTAAGAAATAGGCAGGAATAGGCCACTTGGCCCCTCGAGCCTGCTCCGCCATTCAGTAAGATCATGGCTGATCTTGGGCTCAAAGCCATTCCCTGCCCGCTCCCCAAAACCCTTCACTCCCTTATCTTGCAAAAATCTGTCTATCTCCACCTTAAATGTATTTAATGACCCAGCCTCCACGGCTCTCTGGGATAGAGAATTCCACAGATTTACGACCCTCTGAGAGAAGAAATTCCTCCTCATCTCAGTTCTAAAAGGGTGACCCTTTATTCTGAAACTATGCCCCCGAGTTTTAAATTTCCCCACGAGGGGAATCATTCTCTCTGCATCTACCTTGTCGAGCCCTCTCAGTATCATATTTTTATGTTTCAATAAGATCACCTCTCATTCTTCTAAATCCCAATGAGTATAGGCCCAACCTGCTCAACCTTTCTTCATAAGTCAACCCCCTCGTCTCTGAACTGCCTCCAATGCAAGTATATCCTTCCTCAAATAAGGAGACCAAAACTGTTTGCAGTACTCAAGGTGTGGTCTCACCAATACCCTGTACAGTTGTAGTAGGACTTCCCTGCTTTTATACTCCAGCCCCCTTGCAATCAAGGCCAACATTCCATTTGCCTTTTTGATTACTTGCTGTACCTACATGCTAACTTTTTGTGTTTCCTGCACAAGGACCCCCAGGTCCATCTGAACTGTAGCATTTTGTAATCTCTCTCATTTTAAACAACAATAATTTGCTTTTTTATTTTTCCTGCCAAAGTGGATAACCTCGCACTTTCCCACATTATACTCCATCTGCCAAATGTTTGCCCACTCACTTAACTTGTCTATATCCCCTTTGCAGATTCTTTGGCCTAGAAATTCGGTGGGCTGCGCCACCAGTTAGCGCCTAAAGAGGGCACTCAGTGGCTTTAGCGCCACTGGCCACATCTCCCGCAATATTTAGCAGGGTGCTAATGGCGGCGTTAGCCTGTAGCGCTGCGCCGCCACCGATAACATCATCGGTGTGCGCAGCGCCCCACTACCGCCCCGATCGCAATATTTGGTAGCGCCCACCTCTGTAACGCCATTCGCAAATCGCACCCGGTTCATGGGGCCTACCTGTGGCGGTAGTGACGCAAATTAAGGTGGAGGTGCGGGGCGGCCATTTTTTCGGTGGCAGTCTGCCAGCACCTCCGTCCCCGGCCTCTTGATCCCCCCCCCGGGCAGTGCCGGCTGTGTCCTGAGAGCCCAGCACTTCTCCTCGGTGCCGGGTGCTTTTGCTGGCACTCGCGATCGGTCATTGCGCTGGTGCAGGCCCCTCTCCCTTAAGAAGAGGAGGAAGGCCTGCAGTACCGCAGCGCGCCGTGCCACAGCATGTGCCACTGTGGCACGTTGCGCTGCGATATTCAGTTTCAGCGCCCCAAGAGGGACGCGGGGCGCCTCGAGCAGCGCCCCGCGTCCCTCTTGGGGCGCTCAAGCTGAATTTCCGGCGGGCGCAACGGCTCCGATCGCAGCGGTAATTCCAGCACCCAGGCGAGCTTGGCGCCCCGTTTGGACCTCCGCCAAATTTCTAGGCCTTTGAGTCCTCTGCACAACTTGCTTTCCCACCCATCTTTGTATCATCCACAAACTTGGCTATATTACACTTGGTGCCTTCATCCAAGTCATTAATGTAGATTGTAAGTAGTTGAGGCCACAGCACCGATCCCTGTGGCACTCCACTAGTTACCGTTTGCCAACCGGAAAATGACCCATTTATCCTGACTCTCTGCTTTCTGTTAGTTAGCCAATTCTCTATCAATGCTAATATATTACCCCCAACTCCGTGAGCTCTTATCTTATACAATAACCTTTTAAGTGGCATCTTATTGAATGCCTTCTGGAAATCCAAATACACCACATCCACTGGCTCACCTTTGTCCACCCTGCTTGTTACATTCTCAAAGAACTCCAGCAAATTTGTTAAACATGATTTCCCTTTCATAAAACTATGCTGACTCTGCTTGACTGCATTATGATTTTCTAAATGCCCTGCTATTGCTTCCTTAATGAAGGACTCCAGCATTTTCCCAATGACAGATGTTAGGCTAACTGGTCTATAGTTTCCTGCTTTCTGTCTCCCGCCTTTCTTAAATAGGGGTGTTACATTTGCGGTTTTCCAATCCGCTGGGACTTCTCCAGAGTCCAGGGAATGTTGGTATATTGCAACCAATGCATCCACTATCTCTGCAGCCACTTCTTTTAAGACCCTGGGATGCAGGCCACCTGGTCCAGCAGACTTGTCATCTTTTAGTCCCATTATTTTACCAAGTACTTTTTCCTTAATGATAGTGATTGTCTTTAGTTCCTCCCTCCCTGTGGCCCCTTGATTATCCATTATTGGGATGTTGTTAGTGTATTTTACCGTGAAGACAGATACAAAATATTTGTTCAGAGTCTCTGCCATTTCCCCGTTCCCCATTATTAATTCCCCAGTCTCATCCTCTAAGGGACCAACGTTTACTTTAGCTACTCTCTTCCTTTTTATATACCTGTAGAAGCTTTTACTATCTGTTTTAATATTTCTTGCCAATTTACTCTCATAATTCATCTTCTCTCTCTTTATTTTTTTTTTAGTCATCCTTTGCTAGTTTTTAAAAATTTCCCAATCATCTGGCCTCCCACCAATCTTGGCAACATTGTATGCCTTCGTTTTCAATTTGATACCATCCTTTACTTCCTTAGTTAGTCACGGATGGTGCGCCCTTCTCTTAAAATCCTTCTCTCTCACTGGAATATATTTTTGTTGAGAGTTATGAAATATCTCCTTAAATGTCTGCCACTGCATTTCAACTGTCTTACCCTTTAATTTATTTTTCCGGTCCACTTTAGCCAGTTCTGTCCTCATGCCATTGTAATTGCCTTTGTTTAAGATCAGGACACTGGTTTGAGTTACAACTTTCTCACCCTCCTATATGATTCTATGAAACACATCAGAATGCACAACTGAGACCCTGCTTTGGTCTCTGAGGGGACCAAATGTAATATATCCAAGTTTGCTGATGATACAAAGTTAGGTGGGAATGTAAGTCGTGAGGAAGATGCAAGGAGGCTTCAAAGGGGCATAGGCAGGCTAAGTGAGTTGGTAAGAACATGGCAAATGGAATATAATGTGGAAAAATGTGAAGTTATCCACTTTGGTAGGAGAAATAGAAAAGCAGAGTAATTTTTAAATGATGAGAGATTGGGAAATGTTGGTGTTCAGAAGGACCTGGGTGTCCTTGTATGCGAATCACTGAAAGTTAACATGCAGGTACAGGAAGCAATTAGGAAAGCAAATGGTACGTTGGCCTTTATTACAACAGAATTTGAGTATAAGAGTAAAGACGTCTTCCTGCAATTATATAGGGCCCTGGTGAGACCACACCTGGAGTATTGTGTACAGTTTTGGTCTCCTTACCTAACGAAGGATATACTTGCCATAGAGGGAGTGCAATGAAGGTTCACCAGACTGGTTCCTAGGATGGGGGGATTGTCATATGAGGAGAGATTGAGTAAACTAGGCCTATATTCTCTAGAGTTTAGAAGAATGAGAGGTGATCTCATTGAAACATTCAAAATTCTTACAGGGCTTGACAGGGTAGATGCAGGGAGGATGTTTCCCTTGGCTGGAGAGTCTGGAGCCAAGGGTCACAGTCTCAGAATAAAAGGGGTCGGCCATTTAGGACTGAGATGAGGAGAAATTTCTTCACTCAGGGGGTAGTGAATCTTTGGAATTCTCTACCCCAGAGGGCTGTGGAGGCTCAGTCGTTGAGTATATTCAAGACAAAGATCGATAGGTTTTTGGATATTAAGGGAATCAAGTTATATGGGGATAGTGCAGGAAAATGGAGATGAGGTTGAAGATCAGCCATGATCTTATTGAATGGCGGAGCAGGCTCGAAGGGCCAAATGGCCAACTCCTGCTCCTATTTCTTATATGCTTATGATGTTTGCACTTTTTATTAATTATATTCATCCATGTGTAACAGTAATTAGATTTTAAACTTTTGGGGATTTAAGATGTAAATGAATACTAGCTTTCTTTATTCATAAAAAAAAATTCTTAACAATATACTATTAATTAAAAGATAAGGTTGAAATATCTGTAGAGTTTTCCTTTGAGACCCATGCAATATTAACATTCAATGGATATTGCATGTGGGTGCAAATAATTAATATTAAATAATTGCACACTTAGTCAAAAATTTTCATCTCTTAACTCTTGAAATGTTTATTCAATGTCTGGAAGTAGTTTTACAAATTTCTGCCTATTAGTCCATAGTTCTAGGTCATAGTCCCAGGACATGAAAATGAGCGATTTCTTGTACTCTAACCTCACCTCACAAGTGCTGAGCAATCCTTTTTCCTGCAACCTTGACCAGATGCTCTGTATCCTCCCAGCATGCTCGGGGTGGTTGCTATGGTTACCACAGATGCACTGGTGTTTAAGCATGATGGTGTCATAGACTACTCCTGTAGTAATAAAATAGCAAAGGAACAAAGACAAGAATAGTAGACTTTTTGAATCAAACAGTGTGCATGTTGCATAATAATAAAAAAAGACCCAACATAAGAGAAGAACAATTTAGAGAGTACTGAGGTGAAGATTTACCACTTTGCTGCAGTGGTAGTTAGAATTTTATTAAATTTATACATTTCTATATTTTTTAAAGTTCATTTATTTATGCATTATTTAAATTTATGTTTCAATCAGCATTATTTCTGGCGCTTTGAAAGATAAACAAAATTCTTCCAGGTCAGTGGAATTTGAGTTACAATATTAGTAGAATGCAATAGATAAACTTGTCAGTGGAATAAATATGAATAAAGAAATCACAACTTCCAAGAAGGGAAACTAAAACAGAAACTTACAATCCTGCAGCTGTTGCTACAGCAAAATCCTCCAGATGAAGAAATCTGAACTAATGGATCTTGTGGAAATTTCAGTATCTTCCAGCAATACCATCTTCAGAACATTGTAAATAGTTTAATTGTTGTGGTAATTATAATGTGACGGTAACATACTAGGTCGTTTCAATTGCTACTTTTTGGTAGGGTGTGTCTAAGAATGAGCATTTAAATCAATTCTGAATTCAGAATTGAATCACCTCAAATACTGTAGGACTGCGTGTACATCCAGGAGAAAACACGCATAAAATAAAATCAACAAGCGGGTGAGGTTGGTAGAGGGAGCTTCAGATATATTTTATTTTCCAGAATGTCAAGGAAATACATATGTCAGCCGCATAGGCCTGCTTGATTACCATGGAAACCGAAGCCTAAACTAGATAGGCTCCTCTACCAACAGAAAATGGATATATCGACTCAGCAGAGCCACGTGGGATACCTTGGAGGCATACCCATCGGTCTGCCATATGCAACAGATAAACCAGATGGATTGCATAGAAATATTGATTAAAAAATCAAAACATATTTACAAAAACACATACTTTTCAAGTATTCTCTTTCAGCCATTGAAGCCAGATGCAAACAAAACGTGCAAATATTTGCCTTGATAAATTCAAAATGGTATGCACATACGCAGAATGGACAAAAAGAACAAAATCTCCCTTTGCACACACAGACATCATTATTTATTAAAACTGACAAGCAAGCTTAAAAATAAATGGATTAAAAATTATATTGAGAATTCAGCCATACTGGGAATCAAAGTTTCCAGCAACAACAAGATAACTGGCTATCAACAGTACCATTTTGTACTCCTCATTAACTGAGCTCCAAATCTCATTCATCATCTTACCGTAGTCTGCATTTAGAACTAAATTCTTTTGCATTTTACCCGATTGGGTTCCTGTACTAATTTTTCTTTATAGATCTGTATCACACTGATTAGTTTGTCTTAAACTCAAACTAGAGTTGGCCCAATTTCTTGGGTCTGCTCAGCTAAAGAAGACATCCATTTAATTTCTGTTTCTATGGGGGTAATTTTAACTCCCCCCCCCACCCCCCCCAACACCCCCATGAGGGGTAGGAGAGGGTCTGGGGCAGGGTTAAATTAACAGAAATGTGAAACCAGATCCCAACCCGCCATGAGCGAGGCTACTTCCGGTTTAACCATGGCGGGTTTGGCGCATCCAAGTAACCCGCTCTGGAGAGGCAGGTCATAGATTATAATATTTAAATGAGACTCCACTCCTCAGATTTTGGGAACCATTTGGATTTATCAGCTGCGGTCCAGGTTTACCAGGGCTCGGGAAGTCCGGCAGCTGAAGGAAGTCAGGAGCTGCCGGCTGCAGCAGGTAAGTGCTTTTCCAGCAGTACTTGTGGGCTAGGCAGAGTCAGGAGTCCTTCCCCACGGCCCTACAAGAAAACCTGCTGCCGCGATTTCTACCTCTCCATGATCAGCCAAGCCCCCCTCGATCCTCCAGCCCCCCCACAATCTCTTCCTCCATCCTTACTGTCATGCTTCGAGCCCATCCCACCAACACCCGATCTTCTGCAAGTGCTAGGGACCGTCTACAGCGGTCCCCGGTTGCGGCCTTCTACTGCAGGCTTTCCTGCCTGGCAGCCAGCCAGCCTTCAATCCGGCCAGCTGCCGGATGGGAAACAGAGTGAAATCATTCTAATGAAGTCCTACCATTAAATTCAGCCGGACCACCCCGTTCCCAGCATTTCCGGGTTTCCCCTCCACAAACATGCTCCCCCGCTCCCTCCCCACAAATATTTATGTCTTTATATTCACTTAACATTGTTTTTATTCGTCTTCCAGTTCTCCCAGGGTGGTTGTAACCATACCAGCACCTCTAATGTTCCCGTCTCATGGGGCTTTCTCTCGGGTGACTGAGCTTTTATCAGATCTTAAATGAAGCTGACATAATTTTTACTGTTTATGTAGTTTTAACAGGATTTGTACACATATAAGGATTATGTATCTTAAATAAGGTTCCTGTTGTGTTTGGAATGGAGTGTTTCATAATGGTTGAGGTGGATGACTTTGTTAGTTAAACTGAGTCCCTGCTAACAAAGATCTTACTGATATGCTAAAACACAGTTTTCTGTAATTTGTCGGCAATTAGTAATTTGTAACGTGTTTACAGAAAGGTTCACCAACTGGCAGGAAAGTAAGAGAAAACTGCAATTTAACAGATCGGGAAAAGCTTTGTGAACATGGCCCTAAGGTGATACACGTTATCCTGTAGGGCCTCCCTGATATGCTGCAGCTTCTTCTTCACCATGACAGCCTTGTCTCCCACAAATAGAAAGGGCTCTGTCTACCAGTGATCTGATGACCCCGCTGTCTACTGAGTGATTGGACAGGATAGGTGAATGTGAATGACTGTCAATGCCTTTATGCATTCCCAATGTGAGAGAGCTAATCATGACTTAGCAGCGCTACCTCATTCTGTGGCCAATTTAATAGAGGGATAAATGCCATTAAGAAATTGCTCATGTTTTGAGGCCACTCCATATATATAAGCAAAAGAGAGAGGGGGAAAGATGATTTGAAGTGCTCTTTTCTTGGAGGTTTTTCCATATAAATGCTGGGTATAATGGGAGTCAGAAAAGAGCCTAGAGTTGTGTTTTCAATCTATCCAATGTACAACCTCCATCAGATAAAATATTTGCTGCCCAGGTACAGATTCACTAGGGTCATTACATAATTCAGGTGCAGGCATTTCATTTCATTGAGGAGTGATTTTTTTTCTCAGAAGGTTGTCCTGTTGTCCCTAATGTGAATAGGTACTCATTAAACTATTGATCAGTTGTAAGTCCAATGTACTTTGGCTTACACTTTTCACATAGCTGAATGAATGGGCACAATCCTTACTTGAGGATGGGCATAAACCAGTCCAGCTGGGGGATCAGCAGAAGAGTTCAAGGCACATCATTTTAGTAACTCCATAAAATTATTATATATTTCTAAGAAAAAAACACTGCAACACCTGACACACACACACTAGTATAATTTTAAAATAATTTTACAAAATTTTCAAAACTCAATTTACCTTGCAAGCGATTACAGTGCAATTTGAACACTGCTTTAAAGATTGTGGGAATAACACAGAAACAAATAAAAATACATTTTTAATGATTTAAATTTTTTATTAACTTTTCAAGACATCATTACATTTTAATGGAATTCTTACGACTTCTGCAGCAACGTGGCTAAAATATACATCACTTATAATTAGAACTCTAAAGCTAGCAGCCATTAGCTGTTATTAAAAAAGCAACATTAAAAAACATCACATTTTAAAATAATACAACCTTTTATTTTAAAGTTCGACATGTGTCTAAAAGGGCTGTGAATAAATGCAATTGTTGGTTTTGGTTTACTCATTGCCTCATCTGATGAAACACACTGTGCGTCAAATTCCTTGGACACAATTTAATACTGTGTCAGTGTGAAGCATGTCTTCCTGCTTCTTCACCACCTCCACCGCCATCCCCCCCCACCCCTCCATACCAGAAAGTTAGCATTGGTGCATGAATTCAGGTATATAAATATACATTAGAAATGAAAAGAAAAATATGTAAATAGTAGAAATATGAAACTGTTGGAAATACACAGCAGGTCTATTAAGCATCTGTAAAAGGAAAGGTTAGAAGTCAAAAGTTCTCTATCTGAAAAAGTTAAGCTGTATTGTCTCATTCCAGATGCTGATTGGACTTGCTGTGTATTTCCAAGATGTTCTGTTGATAGTTTAGGTTTATATACATGGGGGCAGAATTTCTACAGGAGCACCCAGACCTCGCAGTGTAACTTGGGTAGAAAATTCACAGAGACTCCAGAGGAGCAGCGTAATTGGCCATTTTCCAGCCACGTGCGCCATTTCTCCAGGCTTTCTGCTGATTTTCTACCCAAATTACAGCAAGAGATCGGGGAAACAGCCATGGAAACTTTACCCCATGTTTTCCAAAGTAACCTACCACACTAAAAAGAACATATTCCAGTATTAACTACAACTGAAGTGAAATCATTAATGACACACAAGCAGCGACTGGGGGGGCGGGCAGGCAACACATCCTGGAACAAGTTATTAAAGCTGGCACAATTTCCAAAATGCTTTATTCTTATTTTAGACTTTTACACCTTCATCATAAATTCAGGAAAACAAAATAAAGCTGGAGGATGTAGTCCTCTCTCAAACATAAAAGCATTTTTTTGCTATTTAAAGACCATAAAAAGCAAAAGTCTGTAAGAACAGAGGGGAAGCCCCGCGACGGGAGCTTTCCACTTCTTTACAGTGAATAGCACATTCAGCCATAACTTTGTCTAATTTATCACTTACATCGAATTTATGTGAGCACTACATTGGTCCAACAGAATGTTCTACAGCACACAAATTCAATGTAACTTAATATTAGACTGTGGATTTCCATAACAGCTCAACACAATCTTTAGTAGTGACAAAACAGTACAGTGCTGCAGCAAAATGTTAAATCGCACCCAATGAGTCATATAAGATTAAAAACCCTAAAAAGTTTTTTTCAGTCCGTTTAGAAAATCAGCAAATCAAAGGAATGCTATTCCTTTAATAACCTTTTGAGGAGAGAGCTCCAAAATCAAATGTAGAGCAAAATTACAACTTGCTGTTTATTTTCTGAATACAGAGTTCTGTATTTCCTACTGATTCTGTACATTCCTCTAACTATACTTCAGAACATTAATTGCTTGAAGTTTGAAGAGAATAACTTCTGCGGTATTAAATGCAACAGACGTGGATCTACAAAGATGGAAAGGCCAGTTCTCAAAAGTAACATACCCTTTAAAAAAAACACAGATTCCTAACAGCAAAAAGACTGCAGAATTGATGGATTTTCTCATTAAATCACAACAGCAGTAGTTGATATTGTTTGAGTTAATTTAAAATGATCCTTTAATTTATTTATATTTTTACTGAATGCGAACCTATTCTTTTTAATCTTCCAAAGCAACATGAACCAAAATCACTTGTCTTTTTCTCTCCCTGTCTGTGCTGAAAGATTTGTCAGTTTAGTTTGGGTTATGATTCTCTCAGGGTCTATTGGTTGCAGTTAATGTGGGCCAGAGAGTTTACTATGACCATTTTGTCAATATACAGCTATCTGAACTTTTTGTATGCTTATTTTTTCATGTTTTTCTTTCTTTGCTTTTCAAAAGAAAGCAGTGTCCCTTTTGGGCTGAGCTTACACATTGATTTTCTCTCCATGTGCTAACATTTCTTGTCAGGTAAACATGATGGGAGAGAAAAAGAGCATAAAAACACAGGTATAAAGAGATTAATTTGTGATATACAGTATGTGAATGACATGCTGGACTAGGGAACTGATTAAAGAATAAGGCAAGAGCCAGGTGCCATGTTGAGTTGCAGTCTTCTAGTTTAGAACATAATCTGCACATTCAAATACGATATCCAGCAGCAGTACCTGTAGTAGTTTGACAGGATGAGTTCTGGACTGCGTTTAATTTGAAATAGGTTGTGAGCACACAGGTGAGATAAAAAAAAATGAGTGCAGACCAAATTAGTGCTGACTGGTCAGCTGATAACTGATTTCAAATAATTGAAGATTTATGTGACATCAAACAGCAAATAAAGCAAATAATAACAGAAGTGTAACAAAAGTGCAATTTGTGCCATTTACAGCATTGGAATTTGTTGAGCTCCTAAGAATACTGAATTTAGAGCACCTATTAAAGAATTCCTTTGGGACTCCTACCAGTAGTATAGACGTGCCTGATGGGATGGTCCGTAGAAGGGTGTGGTAATGTGGAAGCAGCAGGGGACGATTGTGTCCTGGAAACAGGCCTGTGTTTGTCTAATCCTGTCATGCCAACCATAGCCATCTGAGCTTGGTACACTCGAAGTTGGTGGACACGCTGATGATCCAGGAGCTGCTGTTACCATAGAAACAACACAGTAGGAAGAAATGTGAGAGGGATCAAATAAGACACTTGGAGAAACATGTCAACAAATTAAGTTCATTAGGTCAGAACCATAATAAACACTGTGAAGACCTGAGGCCTAGTCAATAAATCCCTTCAACAGATGTTCTCACACTGTCAGTCACTATGACCATTTAGTATGAGAAACTTCTTGATCTCATTCATTATTTTCTGAGACAGTATTTTTTATATGAAATATACAACAGCTGTGTGACATTTTAATTATACAAAGCTGTAAAGAGCGAAATTCAGATATTTTACAAAAATATCAAAATTAAAATGTAACATTATGGCACTGTGGATGTCACATTATAATCCAATGGGTGTGAAAACACCTTACAGTTGGAAACTTCTTTAATGATGCAGAACATTTATGTGTTGCTATTGGATTGTATGTAGTCTAAGTATTTCAGTTTTTTCCACTATGAAATATGTCTTTCTCTTCTGGTGCTCAGTTTATAAAAACAGGTAATCTTGATCCTGTGATGCCTTGTCCTCCCAATCACAGAGCCAGAAGCAGTATAATAGGACTAATGTAAGCTGAAATTGAAAATAGATTTATACAAGAAAGAGAGAGTAGAGAGAAACCAAACACTATGCTAATGCAAACTTGAAGTGTATTGCATTATTAGAATATACTTCACAGCCACATGAAGCTTTTTAATGCATATTTATCATTAATTTTAAAATTTCTTATGTAGAATAATTAATTTACCAATTTAAGAATACACTTCATTATGTGAAAATGCCAAGAATGTATAATTTAGAGCACTGCATATATCCCATTAAATAAAAATTACAATAAGTAATTTGTCTTTAGCATACGCTTTAACTTATATTGTCAGCAATCAAACTGTTGAGAATGCTAAAGCTGGTATAATATTTACTGTAAGATTGAATTTGCAAAAATAAAAAAAATAGAATTAGATGATTGCTTATTCCAAGATGGCTGTGGTGGACAATCGTTGTTTACAAATTTCATGAATCAGATCTGCAGAGCATGTGGTTAAGGTAAATCAATAACAGCTTTTGAAGGTGATTAAATTGCTCATAAATTGTTATAACTTAATATTATACAAAGCATATTGCATCCAATAATTCTTGCACACTTTAGTCAGGAGTCGATTTTACTGCTCTGCCATACATTATTACATTGTGAAGGAGAACGGCAATAAGAGAAGGATCTTGGCTGCCAAGATGGTGCCCAGTTCCAATGTTTTTCTATTAGCTGCTGCCCTAGTTTACCTATGGTGGCATTACATGAGCATTCCCTTATCTGAACTGAGATATCACAGCTTGCTTTGCAGTCAGTATTACATTTTTCAGAATCAAGAACAGTTTGTGCAGTATTGAAACCAATGAATTTCATGTATCAGATATGCTATTAATCAAAAGTCAAGAGTACCAATCACTGTACCGTAACACACCTGCCGACACTAATTTAAAGTAAATCCACAGCCTAAATAGTGCTTAGAACACCTACAATGCCAGTAAGCCATAATGTTCAGCTTCCCAAATTTAAAAGAAATGTGACTGCTGCCCTAGTAGCTCAGTGAGTAGATGTCCCATGTTGTGTGGTACTATACTGAGCCATATAGACCAGGAAGGCCTAGGCTTCATCCTTGGCCTGTGCTGAGGTAACTGATCTCAGCTGGGGTGCTATGACTGAACTCAGCACAGCTGGATTAATGAGAGGAAAAATCAGCTAGGGTTCCCACTTTCAGAGCACATGTCTTTCTCATCAAAAAGCATTTATAAACTCAATAATAACAACCAGCAATCACAATCTTAGGCCGGAATTTTCTTTACTTTGGCAGGTCCGGTGCGGGCGGTGGCCATGTTGGGTCGCGACCCCGCTGCTGGCTCCATCCCGCTGTTGAAAATGAACTTATCTTAATGGGGCCTATTAAGCCTGCCCAGCACGTTACCCAGCCCAAAGAGATGGATTGGATCTGATGGTGTCATTCATGATGCATTTTCAGCCAGGATCTTTAAAGGGACCGTGACCACATTACATTTGAAGTTTCATCTAACATAGTGCTGTCAGTGCACTACAGCATTGGAGTGCTGCAAACACTGACAATGACTGCACAGAGGCAGAGGGCTGCACCCAGGTACACTGATGACTCCCTCCGTATGCTTCCTCTTCCCTTCCGATGAGCAGAAGAAACCTCCCCAGGAGACCAAGACAGCCTGGTTGCAGATTGCAGAGGAGGTCACAAGCAGGGATGTCATCAGGAGGACCTGGGTACAGTGCCACAAACCTTTCAATGATCTCATTAGATCAGGAAACATGAGTACAAAGCCACATTCAACTGCATCCTACTGTGCCTCTCATCACATCCCCATCACTCTGCCTTCCCTACCCTGCTCCTGCAATCCTTACTCTCACCATCTTACCTTGCACCTCCACCCATCCCACTCTCTCTATCTACATTATCACATTCCCATGTCACTAGCCACTGCTCACACTCACCCTCATTCTAGTGCAATCATACCAACTAACAACACAAAGGGTAGGCACTTGGACGTTTTATCCAACGTTTATGTAAAGTGTCTGTTAATGTGCTGTCAAACATAAAAATCTTTATTTTCAACACTTTCCGGTCTTGGACAGTTTATGTGCACCTTTGGAAGTGGCTTAGTGAGTTGCAGTGAACGATGAGACATAATGGTACCCGCCACCCCCCCCCCCCCACCCAACAGTGGTAATGAGTGTGAAAGGAATGGCTTGGTCATTGTAGGGATGCTTTATGGTGTTGGTGTGGGGTGGTGCCAACCTGGTGCATCATGTGGCAGCCAGATGGGTGTACAGCGTAAAGTTAACTAAATCTGGCCATGATGAGGCCATCCTGGCCTCCCGGGCAGCAATGTGGTTGGGTGTTGATGCCCTCTGTCCTGTGGAGCATCAGGTGATTGCGGAGGAGGTTGGTGTTGTTGTTGTTCCTGCTGGTGTGCCTGGTGCTGCTGGTTTTGGGGCTGATCGTGGTGGGATTCTGAGGACCAAGGTGACACAGTATAAACGGCACCCATGTTGATGGAATAGATTGCAGATGAAGTACAGATGACAGAAGCATTCTGTCAATGGTGAGCGTGTTCTTCCAATGAGGTGAGATTGGATGGAGACTTTGCTGGAAATAATTGCAGCCTGCAGAATCTGTGCTGGAAATGGACTTGGCAACAGCTTCTGCCTGAGGAAAGTGATCATCTGTCAGGAGCTTTTACTGTACATTAATGCAAGTCTTTCTTTATTTCATGCTGTCAATTAATCAGCTGGAGCAATGGCCAATGAACCCCCGCCTCAGGTTAACAGATGTGGTACCTGAGCTGCGTGAATCTTGTGGCCATGCAGGGAAATTTAAAAAGTAAGTGAAAAAAGGCTCTTAAGTGCCTGTAATCTACCTGATAATCAACTCAATCGGGTCCCCTGCCGCTGCCGGTTGGGCTGGCTCCGTGATGACAGATGTGCCTGGGGGAAAGGCGCATGGGAGGGGGATGACAGCAGGTTCCCGAATCCTGACCCGCTGTCAAAAATAACAAATTTCCCACCGGCCCGCCACCGATCATGCCTGCTACCATCCCGGAAAATTCCGGCCTTAATGTTAAGGGTCTGACATTGAGTCAGTCAGGCTATTGGGTGGTATTAAGACTCTAGATATAAATATGCTCCAGACTGCTATCACAAAGCTACTTGTTCCAAACCTTGTAACTAATAGTAATATTAAACACCTATATTGTAAAATATAATAGCAAAATACTGCGGATGCTGGAAATCTGAAATAACAACAGAAAATGCTGGAAATACTCAGCAGGCCAGGCCGCATCCGTGGAGAGAGAAACAGAGTTAACGTTTCAGGTCTGGGACCCTTCATCAGAACTGGAAAAAGCTGGAAATGTAACAGATATTAAGCAGGTGCAGAGACAGGGGGTGGGGTTTAGGAGGGGAGGAAGGAATTGAAAGAACATGCTGTGAAAATGTTGCAAATGGGAATTACTATCTGAAATTGTTGAACTCTATGTTGAGTCCGGCAGTCTGTAAAGTGCCTAATCAACAATTTCAGATAATAATCCCTGCCCCCATTTTTCATGCAGTATGATTTTGCCATTCCCATTTGCAACATTTTCACAGCATGTTCTTTCAATTCCTTCCTCCCCTCCTAAACCGCCGCCCCCCCCGCCCCCCTGTCTCTGCACCTGCTTAAAATCTGTTACATTTCCAGCTTTTTCCAGTTCTGATGAAGGGTCCCAGACCTGAAACGTTAACCCTGTTTCTCTCTCCACGGATGCTGCCTGGCCTGCTGAGCATTTCCAGCATTTCCTGTTGTTATTTTATATTGTAAAATACATGGGCTAATTATAATCTTTAACTTTAATGGAAAGGAAAACAACAGGGGTGTATAATGGGCGGCTGATCCGATATTGTCCATTTTACACAATTACCCAAAGTTACAATTACCCCCATGCTTGTGTGAGAAATTCCAGTTATACCACATCATAAAGCGACATCATAAAGCAAAGCCAACCCAATTTTTCAGGCTAGTAGAACTAAAAAAACTACTGATTAAAATTCACTTTCCTCAGTTAAAGACCAACTGCAAGTATCCTCACCAGCCATGACACATAATAACTGCATTAAAAAAGGAGTCGATAGCTTGGTCCTGATTTCATTACTCAAGTCTTAACCAAAGAACCTCATTTATGTAAAAAAGTTTCATGTGTCACGGCTGACTGGAAGATAAATTTTGAAATCTATAGATTGAAAATTCCCACATGTATATGATAATTATATTATAACTGAATTAAAAAAGAAAATTTAGTTGTACTGAATACTCTTGGTTCTTTCAGATCACATGTCTATTTTCACCAATCTGTGTTTGCCAACTTGAAATATTAAATTTCATCAAAATAAAACACAGCCTAATATTTATTACAGTGCTCATGAAATGGATGCTGAACACCATTCACTGTAAAATTCTAAAATAATGCTCAAAAGAGTTAATCCATGCTGCCTTTACTGTGCACAGAACATTTTCAGATTTTGGTGTGAAATATGTTGTTAATTTGCACATCAAGATTCAAATTTACCAGAAGATTGGAGAGTTTAGCTCTCGTGACAAATTTCATTTGACATCTGGAAACTATGAGCTTTAAAAAATGTCCATTTAATCTGCTACCTGACAGCTACCAGAAGGTTAATAATGTGACAGAAACAGTAGTGTAAAAAAAATTATCCTACTGAGACTAGATTAAATCAATTACACCAAAGTTGCTTTGTTTCTCTGCAGTAAAATTCCATATAAAGTTCAAGATGACTTTAACACCAGTGCTTACTGTGACTTTGTACCAAATTTCTTTACTGAGCTTAAATGTTCTTCAGAAGTGATTGAACAAAACGTATGTTGTCTCTTAAAGTAATTATTCTGCTCTGCTGTCCTTGATGTGTCACAGGCAATGTTGGTACTGTGCAGATTTCCTGCAATCACATTAGATATGAGGGCTCTGCCTGCTGAAATGACCCAGATGATCCCACTGCCATCCCATCTTCATCAGAGTTCAGCTTTTTTTGTGTGCTATTGATCAGCACTTTCTAACAAAGCAAATAACTTGAATGTTCCATGAAGTCAACAGCATGAGTTACACTGAAACACCAAATGGGGAAGTGATGACAAGCAAATTATTTTAACATCACTGGTGTTGCATTTAGTTACAACTACATTCAGGATTTCTCACCAACTAGCTGCTCTTCCAATGTCTCTACTTGGGATAAGCAAACTGGACTTCCAAGATAGCTTTTGTTTGAGATCTTATCAACCTCATTTCATCAAACAGGAAGTTAGGGTAGACTTTGAAACTCTCTACGTCAACACAGTGAGCAGTTTACCAAGTTGACCTTGATGCTGGCTTCTGCATATTCCCAGTAGTGCACTCATCCATAGCTGGGTCATTTAAATGCCATCACTACTGAAAACAGCCTGGGCTTTTTACAGTTCATTCCAAGATCATTTATACACCTCAAAATGGTTGATGAAAACTGACAAAGTTCCTTCTCCGTGTCTACTGATATCCATAATGCTCCACAATCCTAAATCTTGCCATGGTATTATCTGGCTCAGTGATTGTGAAGCGCAAGTGATTGCAAACTAAAGTCACCTTGGTTGGTGTAGGTGAGAATATCAGTGTTTGGTTAAAAAAAATAACTTTAAAATAAGAATATTGATATTTATGTGACAGAGAATTATGAATCACAGTGGAATCCTTGCTTGTTTCCATTACAGACATGGTCAAGTTCAATAGATATTTACTCTGCTCCAAAAGTATTGGATTTTCCTGGGTTTCATAATATGCCCTAAATGATGAGGCCTGTCACCAATTCAAACAAGGAAGTCTAGTGCTATTGAAACACAAAGAAAAGAAAAGCTTGGATTAAAATATATGTAACATTCTTCTGCATTTTGTTCCCCATTTAGTTCATTTTAAGGGAATTGCAATTTTGCAACATAATTTTTCTTTAGGTATTTACATTGTTTACAGTATTTACAATGTTACACTGTGAGACATTACAATATTTATGCGTAAAATAATGTATACTGATGGGATTGATGATGCAATGACATCATCCAATCACTAACTGTTTGTGCCTCAGATTATTATTTTATTCAAACAACATGCATTGTGAAAGCTGTGCAGCACATTACAGGCCTTGAAATAAGGTGGGATATTAGCGTACAAAGTCTTTTGAAATTCCTCTCCACTAATTTACCTGAAACATGAACCAATATAAATTAAATTAGCTAACATCTCTGCTAAAATAGCAGATATAAAATTTTCAGACGATCATGCTAGCCATTCCTAAACTACTATTTGCGAGTGTAATTTGAATACACAGGGGTTGAAATTCCTTTAGGCCCACATTCGGGCCTGAAATGCGCACTGCGTCTGGAGCGAGCACCCCAACTGGGAGGTCTGAAGCTGGCCTTAAATTGGGCCTAGGGACTTATTAACATTAATTGGGTGAGCTGCCAGCGCCTGTCATGCCTCCACAGGCAAATCGCCCATTTGGACAATGGCCCAATGGCAGGGGGTGGGTGAGGGGGGTGGGGGGGGTGCGGTCAGGATATTGTACTCCTGCTCATCCTGGCTCCACACCAAAAAAAATTTTAAAACATATTTTTAAAAACTTACCTTTTGTTGCTGGCCCTAGCGGCTGCATCACTCTGCGAAATCCAATTTCCCTGAGGGGGCCTGAATGAGACATTAGGCCCCTCATTTACATATGTAAGAGGTGTAATATCTGTTTTAGGCAGCCACCTGAAAAATGGCCTGACCCAATAGTGGGTTGGATGTGTTTCAGGCGTGGGACGTTGATCCAGAAATTGACACACGGTGCGCCCACTTCACTTGCGTAAAATAGGCGTAACAAGGTCCAATTTCTACCCTATAGCATTTGATGCTATATTAACTCATGGCAGAGCAGGCTACTGCTGGGTTATCCAAGAACCCAACCTGGCCCAAAACTCATGAATGTGATCATACCGTTTTCTTAAAAGGAAGCTGCATTTGTGGTGGCACTTTATTTCTTTTATATTCTCAAGCAATATCTGAAGTGCATGCAACTGTAAAACTGGAAAGAAAAGTAAAAAGTGCAAAAAAACCCCAGGGGTTAATTTCTAGAGGAAGATAATTCAAAAGGAGAGAAGTTATGTTAAACTTATATAGAATGTTGGTTGGCCCACACTCTGAGTATTGTGCACAGTTGTGGGCTCCATGTTACAAAAAGGATAAAGAAGCACTGGAGAAAGTGCAAACAAGATTTACAAGAATGATACCAGAACTAAGAGAGTACAACTAGCAGGAAAGACGGACCAGGCTTTGACTATTTTCTCTAGAAAAGGGAAGATTGAAAGGTGACCTGATAGAGGTCTTTAAAATTATGATAGGGTAGACATAGAGGAGATGTTTCCACTTGTGTGGGAGCCCAAAACTTGACTATAAGATAGTAACTAATAAATCCAATAAGGAATTTAGGAGGAGCTTCTTTACCCAGAGAATGGCTAGAATGTGGAACTAGCTGCCACATGGATTAGTTGAGGCGAATAGCATTGCTGCATTTAAGGGAAAGCTAGATAAGTACATGAAGGAGAAAGGAACAGAAGGATATTTTGATAGTATGAGATGAAATAAGGTTGGAGGAGGCTCGTATGGAGTATAAACACTGGCATAGACCTGTTGGACCAAATGGCTTGTTTCTGCGCTGTAAAATTCTATGTAATCTATACAAGAGGCTTAAATATTTCAGGAAGTTGTGAAAATTCAAAAACATGAAACTTTTATGTCGTTTGTGCAATATCTAAAATGTATCACCTACACCAGAGTGTAGATAAAGTTAAGAGGAATCTACAGCTGAAAGAATTCTGGCAGTGAACAGGAAGTTCTCAGTCACTTTTGTCTCTTTCCCTTTATTTCACCATAGGACTTGTTTACTATGGGCATCTCTATACCAATTATATTGTGCCACTCTGAACAGCCACCAGGAAATGCAGGCACAGAGAAGGGAAAATATCAGGCAACTGTTTCAGAATTTTCTCCCTACTCTTGGAATGGAGTGTTATCCTGAAGGATCTTCTGAATTTCTAGTCACTTTGTGGATATTTATTTTAAAAAGTGGCACTCTGCATCCATGTTGTTATGAATGCACTGCCCAAGCTAATTACACTCGTCACAGATAAGACAATGGCAGTTTTTCTGAAGTAGTAAGTCAACTTCGTGACACTCGCATATTCTGATGGTGCTGATGCTATGAAATGTTATTTACAGTGATGATACAGACTTTCTCCTTTATATTACATATCATATTCCCTCAAATAATTTGGTAACCCTTCTTTCTTTCCCATACTATTTAATATGGACACAGACTTTGTTGTTGATTTTTTTTAAATCAGGAAGTTAGACATGTTTTGACAAAATGATCTATTGATTATGAGGCCATTTTTGTGGCCTCTCTCAAAATAAATCAATTATCTCTAAATGAGGCATTCTCCTAATGTTAAGCAATTACTGACCACTGCAACCCCTATAAAGAAGAGTCACAACAATCGGACAGCACAGTGCCCGCAAGACAGCAAACAGTGTTTATAGTAATTCCTTTCAGCTGTCAGAGGCAGGAAGTCTCCAAAAGGGCCATTCACTCTCTCGGGGGTGAAGGGCTTTGATAATGCAGCGTGCTTTCTGCCCAGTGTAGCAAGGTCAGGCGAACACATAAAGAGCAGCGATTAAAGAAATACAATATTAGCAAAGTGTGGCAAACCTTTCAAAGAAATTTTTGACATTATGATTCCATTTCAGAAGCTCCTTGGGCTATTTATGTTAGATATATGGCGAAGGATAACTCATTTAACAGTGGCATTCCAGAGAACTTTTTGAAGTCTGCCGCTAGAGAAAAGCTAGACACTATTAAAAGAAAACAGCACTGATCTCAAACAGATAAATGACTTAATTAAATTTTCATTAAGTATGCAGTCAATTTAATTAAATATCCTTTATTCGTAAGAGGGCGGAAGATTCCCTTCCCCACATTTGTGATTTGGTGAATATAACTGTACAAGAGCATCAGTACAATGTGGAAAACCAACAACACCATCTGATTTTGTGATCTATATAAAATATGATTTGAAAACATAAAATATTGCAAGTTGAAAGCAAATAGCACATTTTTAAACACATTTCTGGTACATATGCCATTTACAGAATACAAGTGGGTGCGCTACAGGAATTTCTCCCACTGGTGACCTGACTGGGGTTATTGTTGGGGGTCATCAGATCCGATTGGGCTTTTAACAGTTAAGCTGCAGAACTTAAGAGAGTTTGGAAAGTTTAAAAAAGCTAAGTCTAGTTAGGAACATAGGAATTGCTATATGACAAAAGACCAAGGACCATCTAGTTCACCTTCTATCATCCTGGTAGGTGTATGACACAATTATAATGGAGTTACTTACTTTTTTGTAGTTTTTATTTGTCACTAGAGCTCTTATATAGGTACACATCACAAAATTTAGCTCTATTTAAAGGAAGGTTCCCTATCTCTCAATGCCTGAGTGGGGAAATGCACCATGTGCAATGGTACAAATCAGGAAGATCCCAGGTTCAATTCCGGGTCTGTGTTGAGTTAGTTAATCTCAGCTGGGGCAGCAGTTCAGACACTACAGCTGGCTCGTGTCCCTGGGCTAGTTGGGAAATGGGAGAAAATGGTGGGAGGAGAAAAAAAAAGGATTTCTTTATGAATTGGCCTCACGGGCACTAAAGCTGCTATTAAGATGGTTTGAATGTGTGCTTTATTCAGAAGCATTGCTCTTACTGAGATAACTTTTACATTTCCAATAAATGAAAAAAGAAATTCTTAGAGATCTTCACCTCATGTTGGCACACCCACCATTATGAGTATGGTAGTGAAAGCTGATGGCATGTATGACGCCATCACACCAGGGGGTGTAATTTTGACTTTGCCCGATAGTATACAACAGGCAATATCAATTCAGCTGCCACTTATACATCTCTCCCGATTTTTATTTTGACTGAAGCCAATATAAATGAAAATCGTGAAAGATGTATAATGGGCGGCTGAATCGATATCCTTCATTTTACACTATCACCCAAAGTCAAAATTGCCCCCCAGATGCGCAACTGACACTGTACAAATCAAGGATTACTTTTCTAGGCTGTGTCAGGATGAAAAAATCATGGTGGCCCATCTATATTTTTTTAATTAATGGCTAGATCCTCATTTAAAGTCCTTCCCAGGGCTTGGTAAGTAGGAATATCATGCACTATTTAATCTGGTATGATCTTAGCAGGGCCAGGAAGAAATGCTCCATTAATATAATGATATATGTGTAAACAAATTTCCATCATGGACTTTTTTCTTTTTCTCCTTTTGCTCTCTCTATTTTTCTCATTAATTTTTTCTCTTTCTACTCCTTTTTTCTGAAATCATGTCACATCCCAATTCTTAACAACCCCCAAAGTTTTAGGAGGATACTCAGCAATAAAATGTCCTTAAATTGTGAAATCCTTGCGTCTTAGTGGAATAAATTGGAATTCCAAGGCCCTGCGACGCAATTATAAAAATTATTTTTGCACAATTCAGATTTTACTATTTTATTGTTGAAATAAAAATGGGAATACACTAAGAACACACTTTCAGGCCCATAATCTCCCAAACACTAAAGCCCTAATTTTAACTTGGGGGGGCAGGGGGTGGCACAGCAAGCTGCTGTTGTTGGCGTGAGGCAAAGGGCATTTTAGCTACCAGGCCTCATTAACATTTGAAGGAAAAGGTGCCCTCCTATTTTTCCTGCAGAATTGGGAAGTTCTCTCACATGATTTGTGCAATTTTCAGCAGGCTTCCCGACTTTATTTAAGGCGGGGATGGACCTGTTAAAACGAGATGGCATCCCTGATGGCACTTTTCACTCCAACTGTGGAAGACTTGTTGGCTGCAAAGTTGAGTCGAAGGGTTGCCCCCCACTTTTCTGAAGCCTACCTGGAGGTCCTAGTGGAAGAAGTGAGGAACAAGAGGAGCACCCCCTGGACAAAGGTAACTAATAGGGTCAGAACCAACAGCATCACTCCCAGGACCTGGGTCCAATGTAGAAAAAGGTTTAATGACCTCACAAAAGCAGCACAGGTGAGTACAGCTCATCAACTCTCCACCTCTCTCACCAGCACCTCACAGTACTCCGCTCACCCTCTCTTACAACTATTAGCACCACTCCATCACATCCTTCACTATACAATCAGACATGATGGGCCGAATGGCCTCCTTCTGTGCCATAAATATGATTCTATGAAAACATCTCTCTTGATTATTTCAAACACACTCACCTCTTCCTCTCCTCTCTTCACAGCACACACTAGCACCATTCTCTTCTGACATACTACTACTTGTACAACCACCAACTACTCCTTCCTCACTTTCCTTTACATTCACCACCTCCCCATCTTGCTTTTTCTATATCTCTCACCACATCCACTATATGAACCAGCCCCACACATCTCCACTCACCTCTCAACACACACTCACTAACTCTCACCCTTTATTTCTGCAGGACAAGACTGTGCATTATGCCAGGGACAGGAACATGACAAATGAGTCCCCAACATCATCGTCCTCACATAGCCAGAAGCAGCAGCCCTGGAGATCACTGGCCCAGGCAGGGTCATGAGCATTGGGGAAGGAGAGGCTGGTGACACATCCAAGCAGCGTGTCTGCATATTATTGGTACCCCTTCATTCAATTCAGCACAGATACAGCAAGTTTAGTAACTTCAACTTGAAATCTCAAGACTGGCACTTGATCATGTACAGCTTCTTTCTCTCATCCTACCTCTTCTCTCTTTTCTCTTTCTTCTAGGGCCTTCTCAACACCAAAAGGCTCCTGCAGAATAACAGACCTCAGAGGAGGACAATCCACCTGGGGATGCACCGTCAGGTGCACCGCCCTTCCCAGGCACCAGCTCAGACGTTAGCACACCGTGTGGATGAGAAAGTGAGCTAAAGTTGTCTGCACGTGGTGAAGCACCCAGCACCAGAGGGCAGCAGAAGTAACTAGTGGCAGGGATAGTCCATGCGAGACCTCGCTGGAGGGAGAGCCCAGTCCCACCTCTGCTGAGGATGACAGAGATGAGGGCTTCAAGCGCCAAGTCATAAGAAAACTGATGGCCTCAAACTGCTGCACGAGTTATTGGAAGGCATGCCAAAGAGTCTCACCACTCTGGCTGAGTGAAAAGGAGTTTGTATCCAATTTCTGTGATGTCATCCCGCAGGGAATCACCACGATATAGGAGTAGCAGAGGTAGGACATTTCCTTAAAAACAAATCACTATGGATTGATCACTTTGGTGAGAAATTAATGGAAGGCATTTATTATGTTTGGCATTAAAGTGATCACCTTTATCACATTTGGTCTGCAGTGTGGTTTAACAGCAGCTTCTGTGTCTACATTGTCAGAATGTCATGGATATAGAAGTTGTCTGAATGGTATTGAATGTTCTTTAATGCAGGATTTAGTGAGTGGGGAAGAATGTAACAAGGACTGTTCTGGAGAGGGGCTAAATTCTCAGGCCAGGGGTGTAAGAAGCTCAGCTGAATTACTGAGCTATGAGCTGATCCCTCACATGTCTGGCTGTAAGGCACTGATGTGGCTCTCCTTCCTCCGCTGCTTCCTCTGCACTGAGCAGTCCTATCGTGCACTCTATAACAATCCTGGTTGTGCTCCGGCTTCAATTTCATCTGTGCTGCTCGGGCGTGGTGGAGTTGTGCAGGGATGGTATCAGCCATTTCTGCAGGGATGGTATCAGCCATTTCTGCAGGGAGGATCCCTTGTATCCCAGCAACCATCCTGTCATGCTCCTCCCAGGGTCAGGTAGTGGGATGATCAAGTGTCTGAGTATAAAAGCATCATGGCAACTCCCTGGGTGCCTTAAAAGACCTGCATGATATTGTTCCTGTGATCAGCCATGAGCTGTACATTGATAGAGCAATATCCTTTCCTCATGATGAATGTCGCTCACTTGTGTTCTGGTGCCCTGATGGCCAGGTGTGCACAGTCAATCACGTACTGCACAGGAGGGCAACCAGCCCCTGCTACAAAGCCACGATTTCTGTCCTGTTGACTGCTGAGGTCACTGGGGAAGGTGATGTACAGCGTGGCTTTGGCAAAGAGGGCGTTGGTCACCTGCTTACTGCAGCTGTGAACCTCAGACTGGGGAATGTGGCTGATGCTCCCGGTAGTGGACTGAAAGGATCCAATGGCATAAAAATTCAGGGCTGCAGTGACTTTGAGGCCTATTGGCATGACATGCACCGCCCCACCCCACCTACCCACCCACAATCCAGCAGGCAGCAGGGCCTGTTGCAGGAAGTTTCAAAGGTCTTCAACAAGCTGCTTAGAGAGGCGCAACCTCCTCCTGCACTGCTGCTCAGATGGGTCCAAGAAGATGACTCGGCTTGTAGACACTGTGCACTGGGTATAGCCTCCTGCATGCAGCACCCTTTCACCTGTTGTCTTCTGAGAGTCCCAGGTGCTGGTGGTGGTTACTAAGGCTGCTGCTCCTCCTCCTCCAAGTCTTGCTCCATCCAAATCAAAGAAACAAGATTGGCTCCCATAATAAGTAGAAAACTGACTAAAGGCAATAGAAGTGTATAAGTAGTGACCTGGAAGCTGGAAACTCGCTTGGTAAACCAGACAGCAAAAGATGTCGCTCCCCTGGTCCACTCCTCAATCACCTCCAACACCCCTTCCCCTTCCCACAGTACCTTCCCATGCAAGCGCAGGAGATACAACACCTGCCCTTTTACCTCCTCCCTTCCCACTGTCCAGGGCTCCAAACACTCCTTCCAGGTGAAACAGTGGTTTACTTGTACTTCTTGCAATTTAGTATACTGTATTCGCTGCTCACGATGTGGTCTCCTCTACATTGGGGAGACCAAATGCAGATAGGGTGACCGCTTTGCAGAACACCTCCATTCAGTCCATAAGTGTGACCTTGAGCTTCCGGTCGCCTGTCACTTTAATTCTCCGCTCCACTCCCACTCTGACCTCTCCGTCCTCGGTCTCTTACACTGTTCCAATGAAGCTCAATGTAAGCTCGAGCAACAGCACCTCATCTTTCGATTAGGCACTTTACAGCCTTCTGGACTCAACAGCGAGTTCAACAATTTCAGACCATAACCTCGGCCCCTATCTCCTTTTTTCACATGGCAGCTGTTGCTGATTCTGCCATTCCCATTCACATCTCATCTAGACTCATCATTTGTTTCTTAACTTGTCCCATTACCATCCGCTTTTGCCTTGCACCATCAGCCCTTTTGTCATTTAATCGTTCTTGCCTTCCACCCTATCACAGACCTCCGTTTTTTTCTTTCCTCCCCTCCCCGCTTTCCCTGCCCCTGCACTTGCTTAAAAATCTGTTACATCTCTAACTTTTTCCAGTTCTGAAGAAGGGTCATCGACCTGAAACGTTAACTCTGTTTCTCTCTCCACAGATGCTGCCGTATTTCCAACATTTTCTGTTTTTATTAAAGATCCTGGGGGCTATTTTGGCCAAAGGCTGAAAACAGGCACTAAATAGATGCTGTGCTAATAAGAAACATCAATTTGAAAGTCTGGTTTTAGCACACAATTTTCAGGCTAATTGATGATGATCATGATATAAACGTGCCTGCAGGACTGAAACCAACATCTGCAGGTTCAGCACTCAAGCGCTGATTAGACGCAATTTTCCTGCGGCTGAATATGTCGCCTGCACTCACCCAATTCCACTGAAGGTGTGGAGTGTGCTGGCTGGGAGTGGAACAATGTCTCAAAGACCTAGACACGGCACTGGAAGTCCTGGTGGAGGAGGTAGAGAGGAGGAGGGATGTCTTCCAGTGCTGCAAGAAATATAATGGCCCCAATAGCGTTCGCTGCTGGCCCCGAAGTACGCTTTGCACAAGGATCTCATGAGTCCTGTGTCGAGAACTTCGGGCTTTCTGACCTTCAATTCAAATCAACGAAGGTTAGTGGGGATCCCCTTTTTCGAATTGCTGTGACGTCAACAGGCTGTCTAAGCAACCAATCAAAACGCAGAATTCTCACAGACAGTGAACAAGGAAGTGAGTAAGCTCTTAAAATTCCAACTTTTTAAAAATGTTAGAGAGAGCAAAAGAAAGATTGGGGCTCTCACATGGGGAAAAGGCAAATGTGAAATAAAGATGGACAATTTTTTTAAAAATAGAACATTTTTGTAAAGTTTCTTTAAAAAATGTATTTTTATTAAAAGGGACAAATTTCACACAGCACAAAATTAAAATTAGTTTTACAGGCCTTAACATTTGTTTAGCACTAATAACACCTAGTTACAACTAATCCCTTTGGGTCTGACTTTTAGTGGGGAATTTAGCCGAAGTTTTTGTCAGTTTCAATGATTTGGTTGATTACACAGATTGCTGGCTCTGGGGCTGGGTTGGGGGCACAGTGCAGCCTGTTTCGGAGTGTTCCTTGACAGACCACAGCTTCATGATTTCTGCATGCGCCTGTGCATGCGCCAAATCCCTAAGTTGCAGTCAGATTCAAAGGTGGAATGACAGCCAATGCTGCCAGCTTGCCATTAGCCCGACCACAAATTTCGGGCCAATGACTTGACATGAGTGATTAAGGCAAGATCCCATCTCACAATCACACTTCTTACTAACTGCACCGCCACCAGCATCACAACCTCAACACACTTCATCCACCATCTAGGCTATTTTAGATTTTGTATTGTGTAATGAGACAGGGTTAATTAGCAATCTCATAGTAAAGTATCCTCTGGGGCACAGTGATCATAATATGATAGAATTTCACGTTAAGTTTGAGAGTGACTTGTCTAAATCCGAAACAGGAGTCTTGAAATTAAATAAAGCCAATTACATAGGTATGAGGGGCGAGTTGGCTAAGATAGATTGGGAAAATAGATTAAAAGGTATGGCGGTAGATAAGCAGTGGCTAGCACTTAAATAAATATTTCATAATTCTCAACAAAAATACATTACATTGAGAAAAAAAAACTCCATGGGAAAAATGAGCCATCCATGGCTCACTAAAGAAGTTAAGGAGAGCATTAGATTGAAAGAAGAGGCTTATAATGTTGCAAAGAATAGTAGTGAGCCTGAGGATTGGGAGAGTTTCAGAAACCAGCAAAGAACCCCCAAATCAAATCAAATCAACTTTTTATTGTCATTGTTAGTGCACAAGTGCAGTACAACGAAATGTAGGCTTGCGGCTCCCGAGAGTGTACAATTTGGATTAGGACACTTAAACATTTCAACATACATTTGTACATATATATTAGCATAAATATGACCATAATAAAGTGCATCGGCAGATGTGCAGGCTTTAGTGTTTATTTGTGGAGTTCAGTAGGATGACAGCCCTGGGAAAGAAGCTGTTCCTAAATCTGGTCGTACGGGTGCGAATGCATCTGTAGCGTCTTCCAGATGGTAGGAGGGCGAACAGACTGTGGCTGGGGTGGGTAGGGTCTTTGATGATGGACCGTGCCCTCCGTAGGCAGCGTTTCTGATATATATGTTCTATGGTCGGTAGCCGGGTGCCGGTAATGCGTTGGGCAGTTTTGACTACCCGCTGCAGGGCTTTCCGGTCATGGGAGCTACAGCTGCCGTACCGTACCGTGATACAGTTTGTCAGGATGCTCTCTATAGTGCAGCGGTAGAAGTTAGAGAGGATCGGGGGTGACAGATTACATCCCTTCAGCCTCCTCAAGAAATATAGGCGCTGCTGGGCCTTCTTCACCAGAGAAGAGGTGTTGAGGGACCAGGAGAGGTCTTCCGTGATGTGGACTCCGAGGAACTTAAAGCTGGCCACCCTTTCCACCTCCGCCCCATTGATGTGGATGGGGGTGTGACTTCCGCCTTTGGACTTCCTGAAGTCCACGATTATTTCCTTTGTTTTCTTGGTGTTAAGGGCCAGGTTGTTGTCGGCGCACCACTTCACGAGATACTGGACCTCCTCCCTGTAGGCTGACTCATCGTTGTTGGTGATCTGGCCTACTACCGTGGTGTCATCTGCAAACTTGATGATGGTGTTGGAACCATTAACAGCCACACAGTCGTGGGTGAAGAGGGAGTAGAGGAGGGGGCTCAGCACACATCCCTGTGGGGCCCCCGTGTTCAGGGTCAGCGGGGGGGAGGTGTGGTTGCCTAATTTGACAGACTGGGGTCTGTTTGTTAGGAAGTCCAGGGTCCAGTTGCAGAGGGAAGTGTTCAGGCCAAGAGTTTGGAGTTTGGTGGCCAGCTTGTTGGGGACGATAGTGTTGAATGCTGAGCTGTAGTCTATAAACAACATTCTGATGTAGGTCTCCTTACCATCTAGGTGATTCAGTGCCGAGTGTAGAGCAGTAGTGATTGCATCCTCCATTGATCTGTTTGCCCGATAGGCAAACTGGTGTTGGTCAAGGGAGGCAGGAACACTGGCTTTGATGTGGGCTAAGACCAGTCTCTCGAAACACTTCATAACATAACATAAGAACATAAAAATAGGAGCAGGAGTAGGCCATTTGGCCCTTCGAGCCTGCTCCGCCATTCAACAAGATCATAGCTGATCTTCAACCTCATTTCCACTTTCCTGCACTATCCCCATATCCCTTGATTCCCTTAATATTCAAAAATCTATCAATCTCTCTTGAATATACTCAACAACTGAGCCTCCACAGCCCTCTGGAGTAGAGAATTCCAAAGATTCACCACCCTTTGAGTGAAGAAATTTCACCTCATCTCAGTCCTAAATGGCCGACCCCTTATTCTGTGACTGTGATCCCTGGTTCTAGACTCCCCAGCCAGGGGAAACATCCTCCCTGCATCTACCCTGTCAAGCCCTGTAAGAATTTTGTATGTTTCAATGAGATCTCCTCTCATTCTTCTAAACTCTATAGAGAATATAGGCCTAGTCTACTCAATCTCTCCTCATAGGACAATCCCCCTATCCTAGGAACCAGTCTGGTGAACCTTTGTTGCACTCCCTCTAATGCAAGTATATCCTTCCTTAGGTATGGAGAAGAAAACTTGTACACAATACTCCAGGTGTGGTCTCACCAGGGCCCTATATAATTGCAGTAAGACGTCTTTACTCTTATAATCAAATTCTCTTGCAATAAATGCCAACATACCATTTGCTTTCCTAATTGCTTGCTGTACCTGCATGTTAACTTTCAGTGATTCGTGTACAAGGACACCCAGGTCCCTCTGAACACCAACATTTCCCAATCTCTCATCATTTAAAAAATACTCTGCTTTTTGTTTTTCCCTACCAACGTGGATAACTTCACATTTCTGTCATTATATTCCATTTACCATGTTGTTGCCCACTCACTTAGCCATTCTATATCCCCTTGAAGCCTCCTTGCATCCTCCTCACAACTTAAATTCCTACCCAGCTTTGTAACATCAGCAAACTTGGATATATTACATTTGGTCACCTCATCCAAATCATCGATGTAGATTGTGAATAGCTGAGGCCCAAGCACTGATCCTTGTGGTACCCCACTAGTTACAGCCTGCCAGCCCGAAAATGACCCGTTTATTCCTACTCTCTGTGTTCTGTCCATTAACCAATCCTCAATCCTTGCTAATATATTACCCCCAATCCCATGAGCCCTAATTTTGTTTTATAACCTCTTGTGTGGCACCTTATCGAATGCCTTCTGAAAATCCAAATAAACCACATCCACTGGTTCCCCTTTATCTACTCTGCTAGTTACAACCTCAAAAAACTCGAACAAATTTCCCTTACATAAATTCATGTTGACTCTGCCCAATCCTATTATTATTTTGTAAGTGCCCTGTTACCACATCCTTAATGATAGATTCTAGCATTTTCCCTACTACTGATGTCAGGCTAACTGGTCTGTAGTTCCCCGTTTTTTCTCTCCCTCCTTTCTTAAATAGTGGGGTTACCTTTGCTACCTTCCAAGCCGCTGGAAGCATTCTAGAATCTATGGAATTTTGGAAAATGACAACCAATGCATCCACTATCTCTGTAGCCAACTCTTTCAAAACCGTAGGATGTAGGCCATCAGGTCCAGGGGATTTATCAACTTTCAGTCCCATTAATTTCTCCAGTACTATTTTTTTACTAATACTAATTTCTTTCAGTTCCTCATTCTCGCTAGAGCCTTGGTTCTCCACTATTTCCGAGAAGTTTTTTGCGTCTTCTTCCGTGAAGACAGACACAAAGGGCTCGATTTTGTCAATGGGGAGCTTTTGGAGGCGGGACTCCCACTTTTTGGGTTTCAGTCCCACCTCCATCGACTTGTGGCCAACCCATGCTATTTTCCCTTGATTGACCTTGTTAAGCCCACCCAGTGGGCTCAGCAGGCCAATTAAGGGACACCTGGTTACTGGTGACGTCAGTGATTGACATTTCATCTGTCAAGAGCTTTTGACAGATGAAAAATCAGCGTTTGACAGCTCTGTGAAGCTGTCAAATACTGACAATCTGTCTTCTAACTTGAGTCCCTTTGCTCAGACTCAGTTAGAGATCTCTCCAGACCAGAAAGCAGAGGCTGCAACTTTAGACAGTTCAGCGGCTTTCTGTGCTGGTGAGCTGAGGGACTCCCGAGAACTGAAGAAAGGAAGCCTGCAGGAAGAAGTAAAGGTAAGTAAAACTTATTAAAACGCTTTACACTTACTTCACATGCACACATGCACCCATCACTCACCTGCACAACGGACATCTCGACCCCTCCAACCCCTGCAGACCGACGGTCCGCCTCGCTAACTTGGTGTGGTTCGGAGCTGTCGGACGGCCCACACTTCAGGGCTAAAAATAGGGATTAGGCCAAAAATTGCCTGTTAACAGGCAGTTAATTGGCACTAATCCCCTTCCTGCCTCGGGGAGGCGGCTCCCAGCACAGGTCAGGTACCCACCTCCTGGAACATTGGCACGGAGGCGGGTTGGGGGCGGGATGGGTTCCTGCCCCCGACTCTGCAATTTTCCCACCATTCCTGCCTCCAAACCCGCCTCCTCGGGGCTTGGAAAATCGAGCCCAAAGTATTTGTTTAATTTCTCTGCCATTTCCTTATTCCCCATTATAATTTCTCCTGTCTCAGCCTGTAAGGGACCCACATTTACTTTCGCTAATCTTTTCCTTTTTACAAAACTATAGAAGCTTTTACAGTCTGTTTTTATGTCTCTCGCTAGTTTACTCTCATATTCTATTTTCCCTTTCTTTATCAATTTCTTTGTCCTCCTTTGCTGAATTCTAAAATCCTCAGGCTTACTACTCTTTTTGGCAACATTATAAGCCTCTTCCTTTGATCTAATACTATCTTTAACTTCTTGTTAGCCATGGTTGGACCACATTTCCTGTGGGATTTTTGTGCCTTAATTGAATATATATTTGTTGTAAATTACGTATTAATTCTTTAAATGCTAGCCATTGCTTGGCTACCGTCATACCTTTTAATGTAGTTTCCCAATCTACTGTAGCCAACTCGCCCCTCATACCTACGTAGTTTGCTTTGTTTAGATTTAAGACCCTAGTTTTGGATTTAACTAAATCACTTTCAATCACAATCTAAAATTCTATCATATTATGGTCACTCTTCCCTAAATGCTCCTTTACTACAAGGTTATTAATTAACCCTTTCTCATTGCACAATACTAGATCTAAAATAATCTGTTCCCTATTCGGTTCTTCAACATACTGATCTAGAAAACTATCTTGCATACATTCCATGAATTTGTCCTCCACACTATTACAGCAAATTTGGCTTGCTGAGTCTATATGTAGATTAAAGTCTCCCATGATTACTGTATTACCCTTGTTACATGCACGTCTAATTTTCTGATTTATACTCTGCCCAACATTACAACTACTGTTTGGGGGCCTATAAATAACTCCCACCAATGTTTTCTGCCCTTTGCTGTTTCTTAGCTCCACCCAAACTGATTCTACTTCTTGATTTTCGGAGCCAAGATCCTTTCTCTCTACTGTCTTTATCCCATCCTTTATTATCAGGGCTACCCCTCCTCCTTTTCCATTTTGCCTATCTCTTCTAAAAGTTAAGTATCCTGGAATATTTAGTTCCCAAACTTGGACACTATGCAACCACGTCTCTGTTATGGCTATTACAGTAGATCAAACCTGTTAATTTATATCTGCACTATTAGTTCACCTATTTTGTTGCGAATGCTTTGTGCATTCAGATATAGTACCTTTACCTTTGACTTATTTCTATTTTTCCCTGGTGTTATCTTAGTCACTGATGCCTTATTACCTTTGTTACTCTCTCTGTCCCTTACTGACTCACTCTGCCTATTTTTACCCAAAACTCTACTCTGCTGTAGAGCCTTGACATTTCTCTCGCTGCTTTTAAATTTACTCTTTCATGAATCCTCCCCTCACCCCCCTTCATTAGTTTAAAGCCCTGTCTACTGCCCTAGTTATTCGGTTTGTCAGGACACTGGTCCCAACCCAGTTTAAGTGGAGCCCATCCCAACGGAACAGCTCCCTCAGTGCCCCATGAACTGAAACCCCTTCTTCCCACACCACTCTTTGAGGCACGCTTTTAAACCGCTAATCTGTTTGTCCCTATGCCAATTTGCATGTGGCTCAAGTAACAATCCAGAGATTATTACCTCTGAGGTTCTGCTCTTTAATTTGGATCCTAGCTCCTCAAACATTCTCAGCAGAACCTCATTCCTAGTTCTACCTATGTCATTGGTTTCTATGTGGACCACGACAACTGGATCCTCCCACTCCAAGTTCTTCTCCAGCCGCGAGGAGATGTCTTTAACCCTGGCAGACAACACAACCTTCGGAACTCTCAGTCGCGGCTGCAGAGAGCAATATCTATCACCTTGACTATACTGTCCCCTACCACAACTACATTCCCTTTCACTCCCCCCACTTGAATGGCCTCCTGCACCATGGTGCCATGGTCAGCTTGCCTCATCCACACAGGCAGCAAGAACCTCATACCTGTTGGACAAGAGGAAAGGCTAAGGCTCCTCCAGCACAGCACCTGGGGTTCCCCTACCTGCCTGATTTGCAGTCACACCTTCCTGTCCCTGACCACTAACCAGACCTGTACCACTATCTAACCTAAGGGGTGTGACTGCCTCCTGGATCAAAGTGTCCAGGTAACTCGCCCCATCCCTGATGCCCCGCAATGTCTGCACCTCAGACTCCAGCTCAAAAATTTGAGCTGAAGTTTCTCAAGATGCAGGCACTGACTGCAAATATGGTTGTCTAGGATCACAATGCTCTCCACAAACTCCCACATGCTGCAATTTCGGCACTCCTCTGCCATCCCTATATGACCTTGTTTTGTTTAATGAAATTTAATTAAATTTGTATTTAGGTAATTAGTGTAGTTTCTTGACTACTTACTTGATCTAGATTAAGTTAAGGGTACTGAAGTTAAATATCTACCTGTAACACAAAGCACTACAAGTAGTGTAGACAAGAAGGAACAACTCCTTCCCCCTCTTCTCCGAATTCCCATTCTTTCCAAATAAAAGACTCTGTTCAAGTCCACTCCATTTAATCCCGCTCTGTGCAAAAAATTGATAAAGAGGCAAAAAAATTGAATGAGAGTAAACTAGCAAGAAATATAAAAACAGATTGTAAGAGCTTCTACAAGTATGTAAAAAAGGAAGAGAGTAGCAAAAGTAAATGTTGGTCCCTTAGAGGCTGAGACAGGAGAAATTATTATGGGGAATAAGGAAATGGCAGAAATGTTAAACAAATATTTTGTATCTGTCTTCGCAGTCGAAGACAAAAAAAGCATACCAAAAATGGTGGGGAATCAAGGGTCTAATGAGGGTGAGGAACTTAACATAATTAATATAAGTAGAGGAAAAGTACTAGAGAAACTAATGGAACTAAAAGCCGACAAATCCCCTGGCCCTGACGGCCTACATCCTAGGGTTCTAAAAGAGGTGGCTGCAGAGATAGTGGATGCATTGGCTTTGGTCTTCCAAAATTCCCTAGATCCTAGAACGGTCACAGCAGATTGGACGGTAGCAAATGTTTCTCAATGGAATGTATTTTTGTTGAGAATTATGAAATATTTCTTTAAATGCTAGCCACTGCTTATCTACCACCATACCTTTTAATCTATTTTTCCAATCTACCTTAGCCAACTCGCCCCTCATACCTATGTAATTGGCTTTATTTAAGTTTAAGACTTAGTTTCAGACTGAGGCAAGTCACTCTCAAAATTAACGTGAAATTCTATCATATTATGATCACTCTGCCCCAGAGGATCCTTTACTATGAGATTGCTAATTAAATCTGTCTCATTACACAATACAAGATCTAAAATAGCCTATTCCCTGGTTGGTTCCATGACATATTGTTCTAGGAAACTGTCCCGAATGCATTTCATGAACTCGTTCTCCAGACTACCTTTGCCAATTTGATTTGTCCAGTCTATATGAAGATTAAAGTCCCCCAAGATTATTGCATTACCTTTGTTGCAAGCTCCTACTATTTCTTGATTAATATTCTGTCCAACCGTATAGCTACTGTTAGGGGGCCTATATACTACTCCTACCAGTGTTTTCTACCCCTTGTTATTCCTTATCTCCACCCATACTGATTCTACTTCCTGATCTTCCGAGCTGAGATCCTTTCTCGCTACTGTCCTTATGTCATCCTTTATTATCAGGGCTACTCCCCGTCCTTTTCCATTCTGCCTGTCTTTTCGAAACAACAAGTACCCTGGAACATTTAGGTCCCAACCTTGGCCACCTTGCAACCATGTCTCTGTAATGGCTATTAGATCAAACCCATTTATCTCTGTTTGTGCCACTAGTTCATCTATCTTGTTACGAATGCATCATGCATTCAGATAAAGAGCCTTTAATTAAATTTTTTTACCATTATTCCCCGTTTTGACCATATTCTCTGCTGCACTGCTACCATTAAACACTGCCCCTTCCTGTCACACGCTGCTTATTTTTACCCAAATCGCTACACTGCTCTATTGCCTCTATTGGTCATCCTCCCTGCAGTCCTTTTCCTCATCCATACAGGTAGAAAGTACCACGTACCTGTTGGACAAGGTACAGGGCTGAGGCTCCTCCTCATGATTGCCACAATGTGGAGCATACAGCAAATCACTACGAATGTGGGTACCTTCTTGGCCAAGTGTTGCAGTGCATCTCCTGACCAGTCAAGGCATCTGAACCTCTGCTTCAGGACCCCAATCGTCTGCTCAATTAAATTCCTGGTGTTGAGTGGCTCTCGTTGTATGAGTGCTCAGCTGGTGTGTGGGCATTGCTGCCAAGGCCAGCATTAATTGCCCACCCCTAATTGCCCTTGAGAAGGTGGTAGTGAGCCGCCTTCTTGAACTGCTGCAGTCCATGTGGTGAAGGTGCTCCCATAGTGCTGTTAGGGAGGGAGGATTTTGACCCAGCGACGATGAAGGATCGGCGATATATTTCCATTTTAGGATGGTATGTAACTTGGAGGAGAACTTGCAGTTGATAATATTCTCATGTGCCTGCTGCCCTTTTCGTTCTAGGTGGTAGAGGTCGCAGGTTTGGGAAGTGCTGTCAAAGAGGTCTTGGTGAGTTGCTGCAGTGCATCTTGTAGATGGTGCACACTGCAGCCATGGTGCGCCGGTAGTGGAGGGAGTGAATGTTTAAGGTGGTGGATGGAAGCCAATCAAGAGGGCTGCTTTGTCCTGGATGGTGTCGAGCTTCTTGAGTGTTGTTGGAGCTGCACTCATCCAAGCAAGTGGAGAGTATTTCATCACAATCCTGACATGTGCCTTGTAGATGGTGGAAAGGCTTTGGGGAGTCTGGAGGTAAGACACTCGCCGCAAAATACCTAGTCTCTGACCTGCTCTTGTTGCCACAGTATTTACATGACTGGTCCAGTTAAGTTCCTGGTCAATGGTAACCCCCAGGATGTTGATGGAGGGGGATTCGGCGATGGTAATGCCGTTGAATGTCAAGTGGCGGTGGCTAGACTCTCGCTTGTTGGAGATAGTCATTGCCTTACACTTGTGTGGCGCGAATATTACTTGCCACTTATCAGCCCAAGCCTGAATATCGTCCAGCCCTTGCTGCATGCGGGCATGGACTGCTTCATTATCTGAGTAGTTGCGAATGGAACTGAACACTGTGCAGTCATCATCGAACATCCCCACTTCTGACTTTATGATGGAGGTATGGTCATTCCTGAAGCAACTGAAGATGGTTGGGCCTAGGACACTGCCCTGAGGAACTTCTGCAGCGATGTCCTGGGTCTGAGATGATTGACCTCCAACAACCACCACTTTGTGCTAGGTATGACTCAAGCCAGTGGAGAGTTTTCCCCCTGATTCCCAATGTCTTCAATTTTACTAGGGCTCCTTGATACCACACTCAGTCAAATGCTGCCTTGATGTCAAGGGCAGTCAATCTCACCTCACCTCTGGAATTTAGCTCTTTTGTCCATGATTGGACCAAGGCTGGAATGAGGTCTGGAGCCGAGTGGTCCTGGCGGCACCCAAACTGAGCATCGGTGAGTAGGTCAATGGTGAGTAAGTGCCACTTGATAGCACTGTTGACGACAACTTCCATCACCTTGCTGATGATTGAGAGTAGACCAATGGGGCGGTAATTATCCGGTTGGATTTGTCCTGCTTTTTGTGGACAGGACATACCTAGGCAATTTTTACATTGTTGGGTAGATGCCAGTGTTGTAGCTGTACTGGAACAGCTTGGTTAGAGGCGTAGCTAGTTTTGGAGCACAAGCCTTCAGTACAACAGCCGGTATGTTGTCGGGGTCCATAGCCTTTGCTGTATCCAGTGCGCTCAGCTGTGTCTTGATATCACGTGGAGTGAATCAAATTGACTGAAGACTGGCTTCTGTGATGGTGGGGACGTCAGGAGTAGGTCGATATGGATCATCCACTCGCCACTTCTGGCTGAAGATGGCAGCAAACGTTTCAGCCTTGTCTTTTGTACACACGTGCTGGGCTCCGCCATCATTGAGGATGGGAATGTTCATGGGGCCTCCTCCTCCCGTTAGTTGTTTAATGGTCCAGCACCATTCATGACTGGATGTGGCAGGACTGCAGAGCTTTGAGTTGATCCGTTGGTTGTGGGATCACTTAGCTCTGTCTATAGCATGCTGCTGCTGCTCTTTAGCATACATGTAGTCCTGTGTTGCAGCTACCCCAGGCTAGCACCTCATTTTTAGGTACGCCTAGTGCTGCACTTCTACGTTCCTTATTTAACCAGGGTTGGTCCCCTGGTTTGATGGTAATGGTAGAGTGAGGGATATGCCAGGCCATGAGGTTAGATTGTGGTGGAATCCAATTCTGCTGCTGCCCCACAGCGCCTCATGGATGCTCAGCTTTGAGCTGCTAGGTCTGTTCTAAAGCTATCCCATTTAGCACGGTGGTAGTGCCACACAACACAATGGAGGGTGTCCTCAGTGTGAAGACGGGACTTCGCCTCCACAATGACTGTGCAGTGGTCACTGCTACCAATGCTGTCATGGACAGGATGCATCTGTGACAGGTAGATTGGTGAGAGCGAGGTCAAGTAGCTTTTTCCCTCGTGTTGGGTAGCAAGCATTCACCTGCAGGATGTGCTACCGATGGTTGCAGAAAGCTGCACATTGAGTTAATGGAATCCCTTCCTGTTCCTGAACACCTGAGTTTAAATGAGGGGCTCGCATGGGTGCAGTCAATGGCTCCCTGGATCATGGGGAATCCTGCAATCCTGTCGAATCCTCTGCCTCTGGTCTTCTCTGGCAATAGGAAATAATATAGTAATTCCTCAGAGTTTATAGAGCAGCAGAGAACTCTCTTATGCAGACGTGCACAGAGGATTGTGATATATTAATTACTTGCTGGAGTGCCCGGCGGTGCTGAGGGAACTCAAGAACCCTGTGCCAGACAGAGAGAGGGGGGGAAGGAGAGAGAGAGGGGGGAAGGAGAGAGAGAGGGGGGGGGAGAGAAGGAGAGAGGGAAGGAGAGAGAGAGAGAGAGAGAGAGAGAGAGAGAGAGAGAAAGGGGTGGGGGGGGAAAGGGGTGGGAGGGAAGGGGGAAGGGAAAGGGGGAAGGGGGTGTGTGGGAGGGGGGAAGAGGGTGTGTGGGGGGGGGAATGGGGGGTGGGAAGGGGGTGTAGGGGGGGAAGGGAGGGTGTGAAGGGGGTGTGGGGGGAAGGGGGGATGGGAAGGGGGTGTGGGGGGAAGGGGGGATGGGAAGGGGGTGTGGGGGGGAAGGGGTGGTGGGAAGGGGGTGTGGGGGGGAAGGGGGGTGGGAAGGGGGTGTGGGGGGAAGGAGGGGGGAAGGGAAGGAGGGGGGAAGGGGGGGAAAGGGAGGGAGGGGGGAGCCAGCAGACCCTCTCCCCTCTGCCAGTGTTGAGAGTTGCGCTGCCGGCGGTTGGAGAAGGCTAGGCCCCGGGGCCTCGGGCACCCGCACTGACGTGGCCCAGCCGAGCCCAGCGCCCCGGGCAGCCCGAGCTCCGCAGCCGCCGTTCGGCCGCAGGCCACAAAGCAGCCGAGCCCAGCGCTGGCGATGGCTCCGCGGAGCTCCGTACCGCCCCGCCAGCCTTTACAAAGATGGCGGCAGTGGCTACGCTCGGCTCAGTCCAGCCCCGCCAGCCTTTACAAAGATGGCGGCAGTCGCGGGCCACTTGTTGAGCGGGACGGGAGGTGCCTAGCTCGGGCGTGGCTGGGGAGGAGAGGCCGAGGTTTCGAGGCCTGCAGGCAGGGTAACCCTGGAAGGTTGCAGCGCCCGGCGGAGGTAGTGAGTCAAGAGGAAAAAAAAGGGTGAAAGGTAGGAAAATTAATGAGGTTAGAGAAAATATTTACAAATTAATTAACTTTTTTTATAACAATTTAATTGTGTTTTAAAAGCAACTTTTTTTTGCTGGAAATCTATATTTGAAAATAAACACGCAGAAAGTGGGAAAAATAAATGAATATTTAGGAATCAAGATGGCGGCCACTCACCTCAGCTCAGAAGGATTAGGCCCGCCCACACACGCAATGAAATGCCCCCCATGATGCACCGATTGGTCAACCATCAGGTTAATCCCCTGTACGATTGGTCAACCATCACGTCACTCAACGCTAATGAGCGGAATGGTGCTGCTTTTTGAAACTTTTTTGTATACTGTCGGAACAATTTTTGTCTGACCAAAAAGTAAATATGCCTATTAGAGTCCCCTAATGATAAGCTTTCTTTTGATATAACATATGTGTAGGTACGCTCTATAACTTTTGATTGTATAGCCGGACAGACAGACAGAAAGACGGAAAGATGGAAAGACAGAAAGACAGATGGACCGTTTTATATATAAATCACTTGTTGCAGCTTGGAATGTTCCAGTAGCATAAAAATTAAGCGCTACTGTGACCTTGACATCTACAGGCAATGCAGTCCTGGCTGTGCTGCAATGTCAGAGTCTTCGTTCCACGAGGTCACAGATCTATGTGATGATCTCCTTGGTAAAGCGCAGCCTCCTCGTGCACAGGTCTTGGGTCATGTGAACGTAGGACTAGTGATATCTGAAGACCCCTGGTGGATAGGGCCTCCTGCTGAGAGCGCTCCTCGCCCTCCTGTCCCTCTCTCCTGCAGCAGCTGGTGCTGCTCTGCCTGGCCTCATTTTCTCCTCCAATTCCTCATGCTGAGCAAGGGGGCCCCTAGCAAGATGCCCAGGACCAAGCACTCCCATTCTCCTGGTGACTCCTATAAAGGTGTCCAATAAGGTACAGTAGCACAGCACTCACTCTTTTTAGGTGAAGTCCCGAGAAAATATTTTGGAAAAATGTTGATAGAGTGTTGGTGAAGTCTTGACAAAGTGTCCCAAAAAGTCTCCCAATGTGTCTCAAAAGTCCTTTTCAAACACAGTGTAGTCAGTTGATCTCAATCAGCAAGTGAACACTGAAAGCTGAACATAGCTTTAAGTAGTGCTCGAAATCCTCAGCAATGACTTGTTTTTGTATTCAGCTGGTCACTGTTGGGAGATGTCGTTAAATGAGGTGTTAGCCACCAAAATGCTGTGCAGCCTCTATAATGAGCGGCAGCAGGCAATTTATTGTCAATCAGCCCTGTAATGATCCTCTGGGCGGCCGTTCCTAACGCGGCTTCAACTCCTTTATCAAGATGGCATTTTGCGTTAAACATGGACAAAACCAGCGTTGAAGCTTAAGACACCTTGGAGGCTCTTTAGCATCTAAAGTATCTGGGGGAAATCGCCCCTCCTGTGATCCAGTGAGCTGCAGCTGGGGGCCCTCCTTATACTGTTCAGGAGCTCTCAAGTCACTAGGTTTTGCTGGCTGGTCTGAGACTAGGCAGGGCATTCATGTATTGGAGTTAAAATGCAGTAGCGCCCAGTATAACATCAACAGAGCATGACTTTGTCCTTTTAATTAGAACCCTACTTGCCTAGAGCGGGTGCCTGATTTGCAACTATAAATTGGTGAGTTAAAATGGTGAAGGACAGGACTGGTGTGGGAAAAGATGCGTGGAGCCGACAAGGGGAGGTCAGAATTCAAAAGTGACATCACAGCCAAGCTGGTAGGTGATTGGCTGGTTGGTGAGTACTTTTCCTTCCCTTTTAAACCTTTATAAGTTGGTAAGTTCAATTAAATAGAGGTGTGATATTCATCATCTAGAATCGGGCCAGAGGGTATTTAAAAATAAAAATAATAAATTTAATTAATTACATAGAATGGGCGAGCAGGTGATGTGTTACTGCTGCAATATGTGGGAGCTGGTGGACACCATTGATGTTCACAGTGATCACATTTGCAGTAAGTGCTGGCTGCTCGAGGAACTACGGCTCCGTGTTGATGAGCTGGAGTCCGAGCTTCAAACACTGCGACACATCAGGGAGGGGGAGAGTTAACTGGACTCTGTGTTCCAGGAAGTAGTCACACCAATTAGATTAACTAATTCAGATGTAGTCCGTGGTCAGGGACAGGAGGGTGTGACTATGAGTGAGGCAGGTATGGGGATCCAGGAGGTAGTGTTGGAGGAGCCGCAGCCCTTGCTCTTTTCCAACAGGTTCGAGGCTCTTACTCCCTGTGAGGACGGGAACGGGGACTGCAGGGAGGATGAGCAACCTGGCCACAACACCATGGAATGAGGGGCCATTCAAGTGGGCGGAGTAAAAAGAAATGTTGTAGTGGTAGGGGATAGTATCATTAGGGGGATAGATAGGGTTCTTTGCAGCCGAGAGCGAGAGTCCCGAAGGTTGTGTTGCCTGCCCGGTGCCAGGGTTAAGGACATCTCCTCTGGGCTGGAGAGAAACTTGGAGTGGGAGGGGGAGGATCCAGTTGTCGTGGTCCATGTTGGTACCAACAACATAGATAGGACAGGGAAAGAGGTTCTGCTGAGGGAGTATGAGCAGCTAGTGTATAAACTCGCACTTTCCCACATTATACTCCATCTGCCAAATGTTTGCCCACTCACTTAGCCTGTCTATATCCCTTTGCAGTACATGAGCAGTGATGTACAGACGGTACATGAGCAGTGGTGTACATTCAAGGAGATATTTCACAACTTTCAAGAAAAATATATTCCACTGAGGAAAAAGGGGCGTAAAAGAAAAGACAGCCATCCGTGGCTAAGTAAAGTAATAAAGGATAGTATCCGACTGAAAACAAGGGCATATAAAGTAGCCAAATCTAGTGGGAGGATAGAAGATTGGGAAGCATTTAAAAGCCCACAAAGAATAACTAAAAGATTAATTAAGAAAGGGAAGATAGATTATGAAAGTAAACTAGCAAAAAATATAAAAACAGATAGCAAGAGTTTCTACAGTTATATAAAAAGAAAAAGGGTGGCTAAAGTGAATGTTGGTCCTTTAGAGGATGAGACCGGGAAATTAGTGGTGGGGGACATGGAGATGGCAAAAACGCTGAACAAATATTTTGTATCAGTCTTTACAGTAAAGGACACTAAAAATATCCCAACACTGGACAAACATGGGGTTATAGGGGGGGAGGAGCTAAACACGATTAAAATCACTAAGGAGATGGTACTCGGTAAGATAATGTGACTTAAGGCGGATAAATCCCCTGGACCTGATGGCTTACATCCTAGGGTCTTGAGAGAACTAATGGTAGGGATTGCGGATGCATTGGTGGTAATTTTCCAAAACTCCCTGGATTCAGGAAAGGTCCCAGCAGATTGGAAAACTGCTAATGTAACACCCTTATTTAAAAAGGGAGGTAGACAAAAGGCTGGAAGCTATACACCAGTTAGCCTAACATCTGTGGTTGGTAAAATGTTGGAGTCCATTATTAAGGAAGCAGTAACAGGACATTTGGATAAGCAAAATTTAATCGGACAGAGTCAGCATGGTTTTATGAAGGGGAAGTCATGTTTGACAAATTTGCTCAATTCTTTGAGGATGTAACAAACAGGGTGGATAAAGGGGAACCAGTGGATGTGGTGTATTTGGACTTCCAAAAGGCATTTGACAAGGTGCCACACAAAAGATTACCGCACAAGATAATAAATCACGGGATTGAAGGTAGTATACTGGCATGGGTGGAAGATTGGCTATCTAACAGAAAACAGAGAGTTGGGATAAATGGTTCATTCTCTGGTTGGCAATCAGTAACTAGTGGTGTTCCGCAGGGGTCAGTGCTGGGACCCCAACTCTTTACAATCTATATTAACGATTTGGAGGAAGGGACCGAGTGCAACATATCCAAGTTTGCCGACGATAAAAAGATGGGAGGGAAAGCATTGAGTGAGGAGGACATAAAAAACCTGCAAAAGGACATAGACAGGCTAAGTGAGTGGGCAGAAATTTGGCAGGTGGAATATAATGTTGGAAAGTGTGAGGTTATGCACTTTGGCAGAAAAAATCAAAGAGCAAGTTATTATCTAAATGGAGAGAAACTGCAAAGTGCTACAGTACAAAGGGATCGGGGGGTCCTGGTGCATGAAACACAGAAGGTTAGTATGCAGGTACAGCAGGTGATCAGGAAGGCCAATGGAATCTTGGCTTTTATTGCAAGGGGGATGGAGTATAAAAGCAGGGAAGTCTTGCTTCAGTTATACAGGGTACTGGTGAGGCCACACCTGGAATACTGCGTACAGTTTTGGTTTCCATATTTAAGAAAAGATATACTTGCTCTCGAGGCAATTCAGAGAAGGTTCACTCGGTTGATTCCGGAGATGAGGGGGTTGACTTATGAGGAAAGGTTGAGTAGGTTGGGCCTCTACTCATTGGAATTCAGAAGAATGAGAGGCGATCTTATCGAAACATATAAGGTTGTGAGGTGGCTTGATCGGGTGGATGCGGGGAGGATGTTTCCACTGATGGGTGAGACTAGAACTAGGGGGCATAATCTTAGAATAAGGGGCTGCCCTTTCAAAACTGAGATGAGGAGAAACTTCTTCACTCAGAGGGTAGTAAATCTATGGAATTTGCTACCTCAGAGAGCTGTGGAAGCTGCGACATTAAATAAATTTAAAACAGAGATAGACAGTTTCCTAGCTGATAAGGGAATAAGGGGTTACGGGGAGCGGGCAGGGAAGTGGACGTGAGTCTAGGTTCGGATCAGCCATGATCCTATTGAATGGCGGAGCAGGCCCGAGGGGCCATATGGCCTACTCCTGCTCCTACTTCTTATGTTCTAAAACAATTTTAACCCTTCACCTGCCCTGTTTTCGCCAGGCGGGCTGGGTGAAAATTGGCCTTTAAGTTGCTAACATTAGCTATGGTTTCAGAGGAAGACAGCAAGGAGAAGCTGTGTGCTTCCCTATAGGTTAGAGGAAAAACTTGGGTGGTGAGGTCAATTACCATGATCTCTTTTGCATGCCTCTTAGTAACCAAAAGGAGGGCAGAGTTTTAGTAACAGTTCACTTTCTCAGCTGAGGAATGGAGAATCAGGACTGGGAAGAAAAATAACAGAAAGTAAAATATTACAGCGTTTCCAACATTGTAAGTCCTGTGATTTGAGAAAGATTTTTAATGCTCACAATTCAGTGTAACTCCTGGGAAGGGGGAGGCGAATGGGAGGGGCGTGAGCGCAGGCTAACAGCAGCCCACAATAGTTATGTGGAGCCAGGAGGAGCACTCCTAGCTTCACATTAAGCTGCAGATGGAACAGGAAAAACGGAGCAGAGCATGCCAAGTGCATGCTCCACTCAGTTTCTGACCAATTTTGGAGAGGGGTCCTTAACAGACGTCAGACGCCTCATTAACATTTGTAAGGGACATTACATCTGTTTAAGGTGGACATCAAGGACATATGAATATCAGCCAAGCCAATATGACATCAGATGTATTTCAGGTGTGTTTGGGGTGCAGGAGAGCCTCGCAATTATGGACCTTTTGCCCCCATTTCATGCCCAAGAAATGAGTGAAACAAAGTCCAGTTTTGCGTCCCTTGTGTTTAATCAATTTCTTCTGCTAAATATTGATAATTACTTAAAAGTACATTCTTGCACTGTCTATCATCTGCTTTATAAAATCACTTTCATCTCTCATTTAACTTTTAGAAGTACATATTATTTTTGACATATGAGCAATTATTAATCAACAAAGGCCTTTATCCTTAGTCCTTCTATATTACAAAATAACTTCTTAAATTCACAGATGCTTTCTGTTTTACTTAACAAAGACCTGGGATTAACAAGATTGCTTTCATTACTAAAAAAAAACTTTATTACAGTACCTCAATAATTTTAGCAAAATATTTTATCGAAATCATTACATATGTGATTCATTTAGGAAAGAAGCTAGTCATACCAACTGAACTTTATAACAGTTCGGGCGAAAAATTCAGTATCGCCCCGTTTGGGGCACCATTAGCGGCTGTGCGCAAAGTTTAGCGCCTGGCGCTAATTATCGCCTCTGACGGCAAACTTGGCTTTTATCACCCCTGGAGGTGATTGGAGCGCTAAATCAGATGCTTCACACCTGTCTTAAGGCGTAAAAGGCCGAGGAGCGAGGTGCTACCTCAGAGCGCTGGCAAAGCTCATGTGATGTCAGTCAGCAATGGAACACAGACACACTCGCGCCGGCCAGTTCTTAAAGGGGAGGTCTGACGAAAGGTCATCGACCTGAAACGTTAACTCTGTTTCTCTCTTAACAGATGCTGCTTGTCCTGCTGAGTTTCTCCAGCATTTTTCTGTTTTTATCTTAAAGGGGAGGGTTGATTTTGCACTCCATCCACATCCTGCTCATTGCAGCCTTGAATCTCGGCCTGGAGAGACTTGTACATCAAATCTGCTGGAAAGAACAATGGAGAGACCCAGGGAAAGAGCTCAGAGTGCAGCCCCCACAGTCTCTTCCAAATAGATACAAGGAAGAGCAAATCAAAATGAACCTGCAAAGTGCTGCTCAATATGCAAAACTCCTTCACACAGTGTTGAATCTCCCCAGAAGTGTCTCTCTCTCTCTCTCTCAGAATGCATGGTGCAAAAATGTCACCAACAAAAAAAGGCAGGAAGCGGTTGCCTTTAAATAGCGCTCCCCCAGTCCTTTCCTGACTGCAAAACGCTCCCCTCAACCTGTCGTTGCTAGCGGCAGGCGGTAAGGCAGGGGGCGCCACTCAATATCCGGTTCGGGGCGTTGCGCACTCGACTGACGTCGCGATCTGCCGGCGCAGGAGATCGTGGTGGTAGTGTTTAGCGCTGCCGCAAAATGTCTAGTTAATTTCGCGAGCAGCGCAAACATTGCCGCGCCCGGGCGCTAGTTGCTTTGCGCCCCATTAGCACCCTCTTAAGGCACTAATGGGAGGCGCAACCAACTGAATTTTTCCCCCTTCATGTTTGTTTGAAGATTACAGAATGCATATTAAATCGCTGACACTTAACAGTATGCACTTGAGTAATTAACTGAAGTATGGCCATAATCTGACTAAGAAAGCACGTTGAGATTGTTATTTAACAAATATGCATTGTCTGTACTTGCACTAATCAATTTTATGCTGAACTACATAGTCCCATTTTTTGCTTTACCCAATACGCAAATGAATCCCTTTTGATTCTGCACCAAACATCTCAAGGAAATGAAGATTACTGATTTCCCTGACTGTGACAGTTTTATTCCAGAAAACGAAATGTCTGATGTCAAGATCAAGAAGGACAATCAAAGAGAACGAAGTGCAGGACCCAACCAGGAAATTAACTGCACCTTAATCAGTGCAATGGTATTTGTGGTGATGCTCAAGTAGATCAATGAAGGGATTGGTTTAGTTATTGATGCCCCCTCCTGCTGGGGGAGGCCAAGTTTGCCAGCCAGTCACTCCGAATGCTGCCTCATTAATCAGGCTGGGATGGTAGCTGTGTATTAACTGTCAAACACACCAATCAGATGTTGAGATAAACCAGGTCTGATGCACTTGATACTCTTTGAACACAGTGGGTGCTCCGCCCCTTCACCCTTTATCTCATTAAAGTTAAAAAGCAAAATTAATCTGTACAACAGTGTGTTTAACATTACCATGGATAGTTGATGATTCATTTTGGCAATAAACACTCTTTCTTCTTATCTGGTAATACTTGATTGTTTTAGTTCTATCCACAAATGTATCAGATTTGACCTTTACCTAATCTCATTGCCCCCACCCTTGACCCCAGGATAAAATAAACAGGGAATTCAAACGGGATTAAAAGTGAATGTGAAATTCCCTTCAAATAGTCAAATATACATGAAAAATGTATAAAGCAGCCTCCAGTTAAATTAAAGAAAACTTTTATTATATTCTCTGAAGAAAAAGTAGTCAAACTGGATCAGAATGAAGAAAAGAAATATGATATTCATATTTTAACAAAAGGAATATTCTAATATGATTTCTAGTTAAAGCTCCTGCCTATAGAATTACATGCTGTGATACAAAAGGTTCAGTTAATAAACACTGGGCAGTGTTTGCTGCTTGCTAAGGGCTATAGGGGTACATCACTGGAGAGAGCCACTGGACAAATCTGTTCCATCCTTAATTTTATATTTTTGTAGAGGCCAGAATGCCTGAACTTCAGGGATTGTTCCGTTTTTTCTTTAGTTGGTCAGTTGTTTCTGGAAAACATGCTGGCGTTCTGTCCTGCTCACAAAGGTCTTTAACCAAGAAGCACAAACCAAATATTGCGGCTGGGAAAATGGCATTCTCTGGAGCTTCCCACTAGCTCAGTTGGTAAGTGCACTGAGGGGGGTGAAATTGGTCGGCTGGTAGCTCAAAACAGACAACAGCGAATCGGTGACCCATTTTACGCCATACTTGATTTTCTTTTCCAGACCCCCAATGGAAAAGAAAATGGGGTACGGATGTAAGATGGGCGACCGATTCACTATCACCCATTTGTACTACCGCCCAAGACTAATTTCACCCCATAAGTGTTAAGGCACTCAGCCACTTGGGAAGGTCTCAGGTTCAATCCCCGTTTTATGCTGAATTAGCTGATCTAACCTGGGACTGCAGTGAAGAGGTGTTACAATTAACCCTCTCCTCCCCCCCCCCACCATGGCAAGGAAGTGGAAGATTGGTCAGGTTTCCTGCCTTGATCACTATACAGTGACTCCTGCAGGAAATATGTGTGTATGGACATCAGGTGAGAAAAGGATTGGACTTGCTTGTGGTTGTTCAACCATGGTTGGGTGGAGGGGCAGGGGAATAGAACTATGTGCCTGCACTCACAGTCCAGGCTATCACTTAGGTTGAGATATTGGAGTGTTGCCGCTACCCTTGGAACTATACCCCAGCATGAATCACTGACTTCAAGAGAGAACTGATAGGGGGTGAAAACCACCCTCTAGTCAGTTAATCTCTGTCAAATAGCAATATGAAGAGAAAAATTGGTTAGCGGGCTAGCAGTTCCAGTGACTCAACCCTTTTAAAAGTGGGTTTCTCCTTTACTGATGCCTGGTAGTAGTTTGACATAACTAGCATTACAAGGAAAAAATCCTATTTTCTTGTTATCATCAGGTCATAAACAGCAGTATTACTGACGATCACACGGTTTCTGATAGCCATTAACCGTAGAACCTGGCCCAGGTTGTCTGATTTTATTTAACCAATTTGTCACAAAGTCATGATAATTAGTGACTCTTTCCTTGGCTTCTGTCATAAATTGACTATTTTATATGCCTTTCGTGCCATCAGTTACTACCACAATTTTAGTGTTTAAAGAAAGTAATACATGTGTCTCCTGATACACTTCCAGATCAAAGGTGTCACTGTCTGCCAATTTTAACACAATTAAAATGGCTTAATGCATCTGCTAAAATAGTAGACTGAAGAATGTCATACAAACATGTAAAGGTTTGTCCACTAATATCACCAAGTCTCATTTCCAGCTATAACGTTTGCAATACTCTAGAAAACGAGCACTGTCTAAACTCAGATTTTTGCTGACTTACCCAGCACCACCACCAGCCTGAATGTGAAGGCCCAGCATGCCCATTATGACCTTTTGATAAAATGACCGTTGTATCTGCTCTGGCACCGAACTGCAATCCACGTGTTCCACGAGTTCCACGAGCACAATTCAACAGCGTCGCAAACCATATCAAATCAGACCCATGTGTCTCAAAGCTAGCTACCTGACATGTTTCTTTCAGTTAGATCAAGTTAAAATGCTATCACCAATGAAATCAGAAGGCCCAACTGAACACAGACTAATGTTGCAGTGATTGGTTATTATTTTCTTTGTAGCGTGATTACTCTACAGGGTGTTCAACCAGCCAACAGATAATAAATCATTTTGATTGCCTGTAACAGAAATTTAAAAAATAAAAAGGTGGAACACTCCAAAACTTCTCCATGCTGTGATTAATATACACTGTTTATTAGTTAAACAGGGGATAATAGATGGCTAGCAATGCATTACATGGCAGTAATTTAAATCGTGTGATTTAAACTGCATGAGCGAGGCTCGAGTGGATTATGAACCTCAGAAGAGCCTTGAGATTCAATTACTGCCTTAAACTCACTGCCAGATGCCTGTTATTCTTCGTAATAATATAGTTTACTTTTTTTTAAATAACATTTTTTACTTTTCTTATCCTTACACATTAGGCAGACTGAACGCTGCAGAGGCGTGATATGGGTGAAAGGGTAATGCAGTGAATAGTGATGTATGTGACTTGTAAAAGAAAGGCTTGCACTTACTTATATAGCATTTCAAATACAATGAATGAAATGGGATCCCTTTTTATGCACAGCAAGATCCCATAATCTTTGTTTGGGTTATGTTAATTGGGGGAGGAGTGTTGACTAAGATCAAAATTGAACTCCCTGCTCTTCTCCATGTCGTGCCATAAAATCATTTGCACTCACATGAGATTACCCCCTTATTACAGCTCTGAAGTGTCAGCCTATATTGCATAATAAAGTCTTAGGAAGGGATTTGAAGCCACATCCTTCTGACTCAGAGGCAACAGTGCTAACAACTGGGCCATGCTGACAGTGAAATGATTAGTTTATATTACTATATATAAAACATACTGGATTGGTTATCAACAAATTACAAGGCACTAATTCAATCAATGCTTCAGTTGGTATCATAAATCACAAAAGTGAATTTTACAACAGGATGGGGGCTAGATTCGATAGCCCCTGAAAACGGGCATGGGGATCACAATGCGTGAATATCACGTGCCCGTTCAATGTAATGCCAACTTTGTGCTGCCTGCTCATTTAAATGATTTCAGCATGCAACCAGCTCTAACTGCTGTGAACCAGTGTGAATCTGAGCTGGGAAACAGTGAAGAATGGCACAACATGGGAGAGAGCATGCTCCAAGGTTTTTGGACGCCAACTTGTCCAGCAAGAGAGGGAAGTGTGTCAGTGAATGTTGTGCAACCTGTTTGGGTGATGTGGTTGTCATGGCTGAATAGCTGGCAGTGTGTGAAAGCTGTGAGATGTGGGTGTGAGGCTTGCAGCAATGCTAATTGTGTGAGTGTGAAGTGAAGCTATAAATGTGAGGTGTGAGTCCTGATTGATAAGAGATTGTTGATAGGTGATTGATGAAGGTGTGGTGCATTTAGCAGTGTGTGAGGCTAGTGGTGCGATTGGTGGGATATGGCAATTGAAGATGCATTCACCATTTTCGGCGGACGTTCACTGCGCGCATGCTAACCCCCTCACCAATATGGTGTCTGGTGCAATTTGGCCCACAAATGTGCGAGCGTGCCACGGATGCCATTTTGGAGCTCTAAGGGCACTCGTAGCACCTAAACAAAGGTGCTACATATCCAAATTATGCGGCCTTTATATGCAATAGCTGTACAGAGATATTGGATTACTGCCTATAATTCACAGGCAGTCATCAAACATTATTTATAATAAATGAAAGTAGTACACTTTAATTAAAAAGATAAAGTTATAATGATGGTAGGTTCTTCTGATATTACAGATATGTTAATTAAAGCAATGCAATAAAGCAATAAATAAAGGTATAGGATTTATTTTACTGGTGGCGAAAGCCTCCTTCAGTGCTCAAAGTATTAAATATTCATAATCTCAATGTAGATGAGAGATAATCTGCATGACTTCGCTATCTCTGAGCCCTCCCATGTTACCCTGCTGAATTCTAAATACAACCTATGTGACACTACTGAATGAGATACTGGCCCCAATATTTATGAGGAGGCAGAGAGGGAGTGGGGAAGCGTTTTTGCAGGGGGGGGGGGGCAGGGATTTCTGGAATTCCCGGGTACGCGGAGGTCCTACCGAATTTAACAGCAGGGTCTGATTATCATTTTAAAAATCTGTTTCCTGCCCAGCAGCTGGCCTAATTGACAGGTTGGCTGGTTGCTGGATGGGATAGTCTGCGGTAATAGGTTGGTGGGGGGGTATCGAAGCAGCAATCAAGAGGGCCGGGGGCCGGGAGAGATTGTGGGTTTGGAGGAGGGGTGGGGAAGGGTCAGCCGATTGCCGCCTCTCCTCACAGCAGAATATTTGCTTGAGAGGCTGGGTGAAGCACTCCTGCTCCTCCTGGCCCCCAAACAGTGCTTTAAAAAGCAAATAACTGCTGGATCCAACTGTTCCCACCTCCCTTTAGCTGCCGGGTTTCCCGAGTCCTGGGAAACCCATGCAGGAGATGTTAATTTCAACTCGTTGCCAAAATATCAGAATCGCAGCCTTGTTTGAATATTATAATTATGGACTCACCTCTCCAAAGCGGGTAACTCAGAGGCCCCGAAGCCCACCGCAGTTAAATCGGAAGCAGGCGTGCTCATGGCAGGTTGGGGTCGGGTTTCGCAAATTTGCCGACTTAATACCCCCCCCGACCCTCTCCCACCCATCGTGGGGGGTATTAATATTACCCCCACTATGTCAGAAAGCCTTCAATGTTTAAAAACCTATAAATTAATTGTTCATTCAGTGAATTTTGACCTGTTTAAAAACAGCTCTAATAATTTCAATTGACTTTTGGGTAACTGTACAAGGCATCTGTAAATCATCACTCTGATCACTCTTTATGACCCATCAGCTTATGTTATCTATGTATTTAAATTAAACAGCTGTTAAAATAAGTCTTTGGTATTGTATGCCAGAGGTGGATGAAAGCATAGCAATATCAAGGGCAAAATCATGAATAGCTGCCTATGTAGTGACTGGACACTTCAGAAATCACTACAGTGTGAAACATATCTAATAGGCACACCTCTCAACTGTTCTGTTACAATTGGGATGTCTTGATGTTAAATAGTACGCTGAGAAAAGTGGCACTAGTGAGCAAGTCTCAATGGCAAAATGAGCTGAACTCATCTAGCATTCCTCCCTTTCAACGCATTGCAGGTTGACAGGTATGTTAATGGCTGACATAATGCAGTTAATGCTGTTCTTCAGCCTCTGGCATCTCAGTAAGAATCCAACACACACCTTAATGCGGGTGTTATAAGTAGAATGTCTAACGTGGGGAATCATAGAAATTTACAGCATGGAAAGAGGTCATTTCGGCCCATCGTGTCCGCGCTGGCCAACAAAGAGCTATCCAGCCTAATCCCATTTTCCAATTCTTGGTCCGTAGCCTTGTAGGTTACGGCACTTCAAGTGCACATCCAAGCTCTTTTTAAATGTGGTGAGGATTTCTGCCTCTAACACCCTTTCAAGCAGTGAGTTCCAGGCCTCCACCACCGTCTGGATGAAGACATTTTCCCTCAAATTCCCACTAAACCTCCTACCAATTACTTTAAATCTATGCCCCCTGGTTGTTGACCTCTTTGCTAAGGAAATAGGTCCTTCCTATCCACTCTAGCTAGGCCCCTCATAATTTTAATTGTAGTGTATGTGCCTTTAAGAGCCCCCTGTGTACTGTAATGCTGGTAATGGCCACTTGGGCTATATAAGCCTGTATATTGTGTTGTATCAGTTAGTTCCCCTCCAGACTTTGTTTAGTAAACACCTATGAAACCAACTCCTGTCTTCAGTGTCTCTATCAACACACAGACACAACAGTGGCGACGAATTGGAAACGGACTTACCTGCAATTCGGCAGCACCTCAAGGACATCGATTCCTCTGGCGTCCAAAGTTGAAGAAAAATCAAGAAAAAGAAAAAGCTGTGGTTTCACCAGCTAGCCAAGCTGGTGGCAGGTACTGCAATAATCCTTCCTGGGCGTCGGGTTGGGGCTCCAGCGGCTGGCTCTACAGCTGGGCCAAGCAGCGAAAGCGGAGGCAAGCAGTAACAGACGGGGAGGGAGCATTCGGGAGACGGCCGGCACTGCAAGCAGGTTGGCGTTCAGACCTGGAGAGAGAGTCCGGCGGGAACAAGTCTCCAACTGTAAATAAATAAATAAAAAGAACGGAAACCGCGGGAAACAGCGTTGTCATCGGCAGCAGCGGCGGGGAAGCACGGGAAGCGCCATATCTTTTCTGCAGAAAAGAAAGAAAAGCTCATCCAGCAGTCGAGGCAGAGCTGGAGAATTTGGAAAAGGCAGGCATATTATCCAAAATAGATTGGAGCGAGTGGGCAACACCCATCGTTCCAGTCATGAAGAAAGCATTGAATAATGATAAATCTGAAGAACAGAGAAAAATTTGCATCTGTGGAGACTTCAAGGTGACTGTAAACCAGGTCCTTCACACAGTACAGTATCCTCTTCCGAGGATAGAAGATATTTTCGCCTCACTATCCGGAGGGAAACGTTTCACCAAAATTGACTTGGCACAGGCATATCTACAGATGGAGGTTGAAGAGGCCTCTAAAAATATCTCACAATAAATACACACAAAGGTCTGTACCAGTACAATTGACTGGTTTTTGGAGTAGCATCCGCTCCAGCTATCTGGCAAAGAGCTATGGAGCAAGTCCTCCAAGGGATTCCGGGGACTCAATGCTACCTAGACGACATCCTTGTAACAGGAGAAAATGACAACGAGCACCTTGCCAATTTGGAGCAGGTGCTCACTAGGCTGAGAGAACGGGGCCTACGAGCAAATCGCCCCAAGTGCGAATTTTTCCAAAATCAAATATCATATTGTGGCCATATAATTAATGAAGAAGGGTTGCATAAGTCACCTGAAAAAATTGAAGCGGTCATAAAAGCCCCAGCACCTGAAAATGTTTCACAATTAAGGTCGTTCCTGGGATTAATAAATTACTATCATAAATTTTTACCGAACTTATCAACTCTTCTACACCCTCTTAATGAACTGCTACAAACAGGAGTAATTTGGAAATGGAGCGAAGACTGTAAACGTGCCTTCCATAAATGCAAAGACTTAATCACGTCCAAAGAAGTTTTGGCTCATTACAACCCATCACTGCCAATCAGACTGGCGTGCGATGCATCCCCTTACGGCGTAGGAGCAGTGTTATCGCATAAATTCCCTGATGGCTCGGAACGGCCGATAGTTTTTGCGTCACGCTCATTGAACTCAGCTGAGCGTAACTATGCCCAAATCGACAGGGAAGCACTCAGCCTGGTATGGGGAGTGAAGAAATTCAACCATTACCTACACGGACAAAAATTTACCTTGTTGACTGACCATCAACACCTCATCTCCATATTCAACCCTAAAAAGGGTGTTCCCATTATGACAGCGCAAAGGCTACAGAGGTGGTCCCTTTTTCTAGGGGCACACCAATACAACATAGAATACAAAGGATCGAAACAGCATGGGAATGCTGACGGTTTATCGCGCCTACCGTTGCCAACGGTAGAAGAAGCACCTACCGTAGACTCAGTGGAGATTTTCCACTCTACCATAGTCGAATGTCTACCAGTAACAAATTCTGCCATTGAAAGGGAAACTAGAAATGACCCGACTCTCTCACGAGTCTACGATTTAACAGTGAAGGGATGGCCAGCATATGGCGAACCACTGTTGCCAGCATTCTCGCAAAGAAGAGAACAGCTATCAGTGTGCCGAGGAACCTTGATGTGTGGATCCAGAGTGGTGATTCCACCCAAACTCCAGGATAAAGTTCTAAAGGAGCTTCACGAGGGGCATCTGGGTGGAGTGAAAATGAAGAAACTAGCCAGGGCGTTTGTATGGTAGCCAGGTATCGATGGAAACATCGAAGAAATGACCAAGAGCTGCCTAGGATGCCAGAAGGTCCAAATCGCTCCACCCCAAGCCCCTCTACATCCATGGGAGTGGCCCTCATCTCCCTGGCAAGGGTACACATCGACTTTGCTGGTCCATTTATGGACTCAATGTTCTTAATCGCGGTTGATGCACACTCCAAGTGGCTGGAGGTAATAAAGATGTCCTCCACCACCACGGAAAAAACCATCACAGTATTAAGGACCATATTTGCCAGGAATGGGCTGCCGGAACAGATCTGTTCTGATAATGGACCGCAATTTGTGTCCGAAGAATTCAGGAAGTTCTTAAAAAACAATGGGGTTAAGCACTACACGTCCGCCCCATACCATCCCGCCACCAATGGATTGGCTGAAAAGTTTGTCCAGACCTTCAAGAAGGCCATAAAGGCCGTGGGTAATGAAGACATAAAACTTCAGCACAAGGTGGATAACTTCTTGTTCGCATACAGGAATGCAACACATATGGTTACAAACCAAACTCCCGCCATGATGTTCTTCAATAGAAGCCTAAGATGCCGGCTGGATTTGATCAAGCCCAACATCAGAAGGGACGTGGCGAACCGGCAATTTCAAGGCATGAATGAAAGGCCAACTAGAACCTTCCAGATAGGTCAACAAGTTTTGGCCCGGGGCTACCATACCGAGAAATGGCAGCCTGGAACTATCTGCACATGACTAGGATCGCTGATGTATACCGTGGACATCGGAGAAAGCATAATAAGGCGCCATGCTGACCAAATCATAGTCATCCGAAAAGGGACAACCTACACCACAACTCTATACGCCTAACGATGAAGTAGAGATACCCATATCTACCTCCGATCCGGTGATACTGGAACCCGATGAACCCGACACTGGCATTCAAGCCGAATCAGCCTTGCCAAAAGAACCTACTACACCACCAGAAACTACTGCACCACCGAGGCGTTATCCGGACCGAGTCAGGAAGCCTCCAGAGAGACTGACTTATAATTAATTAACTGCAGCAATGTGTAGATTATTTTTCTTGTAACATGTAATTAATAATTACTTAAAATATTATGTACTGGTTGGCTAAAAGAGGAGGAATTGTAGTGTATGTGCCTTTAAGAGCCCCATGTGTACTGTAATGCCGGTAATGGCCACTCGGGCTATATAAGCCTGTATATTGTGTTGTATCAGTTAGTTCCCCTCCAGACTTTGTTTAGTAAACACCTATGAAACCAACTCCTGTCTTCAGTGTCTCTATCAACACACAGACACAACATTATACACCTCAATAAGGCCTCCCCTCAGCCTCCTCTGTTCCAAAGAAAACAAACGGAGCCTATCCAATCTTTCCTCATAGCTAAAATTCTCCAGTCCAGGCAACATCCTCATAAATCTCCTCTGCACCCCCTCTAGTGCAATCACATCTTTTCTGTAACGTGGTGACCAGAACTGCACACAGTACTCTAGCTGTGGCCTAACTATTGTTTTATACAGTTCAAGCATAATCTCCCTGCTCATGTATTCTATGCCTCGGCTAATAAAGGCAAGTATTTCGTATGCCTTCTTAACCACCTTATCTACTTGGCCTGTTACCTTCAGGGGTCTGTGCACCTACACTCCAAGGTCCATTTGTTCCTCTGCACTTCTCCGTGTCCTACCACTTATTGTGTATTCCCTTGCCTTGTTAACCCTCCCCAAATGCATTACCTCACACTTCTCCAGATTGAGTTCCATTTGCCACTGTTCTGCCCACCTGACCAGTTCATTGATATTTTCCTACAGTCTACAGCTTTCTTCTTCATCATCAACCACACAGCCGATTTTTGTATCATCTGCAAACTTCTTAATCAAACCCACTACATTCAAGTCTAAATTATTGATATATACCACAAAAAGCAAGGGACCCAGTACTGAGCCCTGCAGAACCCCACAGGAAACAGCCTTCCAGTCACAATAACACCTATCAACCATTACCCTTTGCTTCCTGCCTCTGAGCCAATTTTGGATCCAACTTGCCACTTTGCCCTGGATCCCACGGACTTTCACTTTTGTGACCAGTCTGCCATGACACAAGCTTGTCCAGATAAACAAAATATTCTAAGGAAACTAATATAATTCAAAGGAATGTCAACTAGGAGGAAATTTTAACCCCCCTTCCGGCAGAAACAGGGCGGTGGGGCAGTTAAAATGGAGTGGGAAGCTTACTCACTCTGTTCCTGCAACTGCAATTTTAAATTGTAGGTGACAAGGACACTGGCCCGAACCCAGCAGGGTCCTGGTCGTTACTGGAACCGATCTGCTATTTTAACCTAAGGCCTGAGCGAGGAGCAGTGGTGGCTTCCCAGCCAGGCCAAACCTGCCAGGAACAGGAGTCTGGTCCAGACGAGGCCAAGAAAGGTAGGTTTTAAAAAAAAAATTGTGCCTTATTTTGGCACAAAATTGCCACTGCCTCATTTACTGATGGCTGATTTCGTAAAAATAAAATTGTCACACTGGCAATAAGTATTGTTCAGAGGTTGAGAAGAGGTAGCTTTACTCTGCAGCTGATCACCTCTCGGGCTTGCAGCTGTGCTTTTCTTTCTGCCCCCGATTCCTAACACAAGGCTCTCCAGGGGTCGACCCTCTGCTGAGGATATAACTGGGCCATGTTAATGACTGGCCCACCAAATTCAGGTGCACAGAGTTCTTGGTCAGACAGAACGCAGTTTGAATGAGCCCAGCCTCTAGAACTTACAGGCAAGGGAGAACCAGGAAAATAAGCCTCATTGTCTCACAGATATAGCTTTTATGCCGTAGTCCAACTACCCACTGCCTAAAAAATATTGTTTGCGATATTAACATATGAACACTTCATGTGTTCAACAACAACAACTTGCATTTATATAGCACCTTTAATGTAGTAAAACGTCCCAAGGCGCTTCACAAGATTGTTATCAAACAGAATTTGACACCGAGCCACATAAGGAGATATTAGGACAGGTGAGGTAAGGAGCATCTTCGAGAGAGATGAAGAGAAGTGCAGAAGTTTAGTGAGGGAATTCCAGAGTGTTGGGGGGGTCAGGCAGCTGAAGGCACACCCGCCAATAGTGAAGCGATTAAAATTGGGAATGCGCAACAGGCCAGAATTGGAGGAGATCATGTAATATTTGTTCGTTATTTTAACATAAACATTGGCTCATTTATTTTAAAGTTATCTGCAGCCCGTTTTACACCCGCCTGATTTTATTTTCCATTGGCAGCCGATTCGTTATCGCTCATTTTGTGTTACCATCAAAGTCAAATTTCACCCCCTACTGTTTGCAATATTAGTATGTGCAATTTCTAATGGGAGAGGTGAAGCAGGAGTGTGTGCCTTCTGTAAGCATGGAAGTTAGATTGTTGGTAATTCATAAATGAATTGGAATTTGTGTGGCATCTAATACTCTGTAATTGGATTTGGAGCTCAAATCAGACCCAAAATTGTTCAAAAATCCAACAGAGTAAATGATGTGTCCTGAATGACTTCGATGTATTTTAAAAATCCATGGTTGCTATAATGTAAATGGCGCAGCATTGTAACATCTGTGTCAAAAGCCATGTTGGAAATATTTAGGCTGTTTCCTTTTTCTGACCATTAATAGAACAAAATAATTCAAAATAGCATTTTACACAAAATTGCATAGCACAACTATAACTTAGATCACTTTCTTGAACCTTTTTTTTTTTCAAATTGGGTCCCAAGTCTGATAACAAACTCATGGCAGACTAAACATATATAAAAAAAATTTCCTTCCATATTTGAATTAGTTTCTTCAATTCATACAAAAAAATGCATTTTTCATTTGTTCATGAATGTTTACATAATGTTTCCCAAATGGGATTTATCCGAATGACTGCCAATGCCAGCTTATGTGACAAATATAATACAGCGTTTCCTGCATGGCACCTAACTGAATAAAAATTGCCAAGAAACTGGAGAAAAATGATGCTAAAGTCATTATTAATTCAGTGCCAAGTTTTCCAATCCACAAAATGTTTCCATAGCAAAGAGTAACAAGACCACACTACACATTGTCTTCAGTCCCCATTCTTGGTTCTCTTATTCCTCTGCAGTAGTTTGAGTTATACTTCTCCATGAGAAAAACCGTAAACAAAGTCTGCATTTTAATCACCCGTGAACATGACTCTAGGTAACAATTGTGGATATAAGCTTTTGGATAGATTCCCTCTCATTACCATGTCTCTGGAAAACTTTTCAGAAGTCAAGCATTTGGATCTTTTTCCTGCACCCAACTTCATAAAGTTGGCATGGGGCCTGTTTCCCCAATAAATATATTCTTGCCAAATCCTATTAAGAAGGCAACTCTGTAGCCAAAATCTCTTACTAGCTGCCAAACCTCTGCTAAATAATCCTATTCAATTTGCAATTATTTGTTCAATGAGATCGTATTAGATCCTCAGAAACACACGAATAACATCAGTTCATATGGCTCCTGTTTTCATTTTGAATAAGCTATTAGGGCAGAATATTTGGCCTAACTGAGATTGAGGCAAGGAGTTGGAATTGCCTCTCTTTTGCTGCAATTTTCAGGCTACCTGGGTTGACCAATGGAAGGCGTTGAGGCCCATCTTTGGCTCGTTGTCCCAAACACTTAGCAGTGGATTTTCTTCAGGCCCTGCTGGGAATGACCATCTTCAGCCGCTGCACTCCCGCCCCACCTTGTGTAAATGACAGCAGGTAGGTCGGGTTTGCTGCAGCAACACATTTCCCTTACTTTCAGCCCTGTAGCTGCCGTGATAGAAACCGCCTGAGAGGAAGAAGTGTTGGGGCCTGCTTGCGACAGGCTAGAGGTGCTCCATACCTGCAGGCCATAGGGATCAGGTAAGTATGTGTTTTATTAGTGTTGAAGTTGGTTTTAATTATTGTTATGTTTTTGTAACTTTTAGTAAAGTTTCCTTTTTCACATTTCCCTAAGGTTTTTTAAACTTCAAGTTTTTAAAAATTATTTATACAGATTTTTAAATGATTTTAAATGATTTTAAACTATATTTTTAAGTTTTACTCATGTAGACTTGGCCTTGAGAAGCAGTAGGGTCTTCCAGGCCTCTTCCGTTCTTCTGCTTTAAGGAGCAGAAAGAGAATGAGGATCAGGAGGCCCACCTCAGGGATCCCACGCTAAACAGGCATTGTGGATGGCCTCCAGCCCCTACCCACTGACATTCACACCTTCCCATTTGCAGCTGCAGTTAGGCTCCTTCATTATAATCCCCAACAGTGCTTGAGAAGGCTGTTTCCCTCACAAAGGAAAAACTGAGTTGTGTCAGTTGCCCGATAGCTCAAAAGGGAAAACCTTCAACCAAATGTATCCTGTTATCATGATCCCCTTTTGGTAATAAACATATCAGTTGCTGCCTGACATATAACTCTCCTGCAGTTGCCAGGGCTCACGTTTGCAGGTCATTCTGCTACTGGTTGGTCATAGAGTCATAGAGTCATAGAGTAATACAGCACGGATAGAGGCCCTTCGGCCCATCGTGTCCACGCCGGCCATCAAGCCCTGTCTAATCTAATCCCATATTCCAGCATTTGGCCCGTAGCCTTGTATGCTATGGCATTTCAAGTGCACATCCAAATGCTTCTTAAATGTTGTGAGGGTTTCTGCCTCCACAACCCTTTCAGGCAGTGAGTTCCAGACTCCAACCACCCTCTGGGTGAAAAAGTTCTTTCTCAAATCCCCTCTAAACCTCCCGCCCTTTACCTTGAATCTATGCCCCCTAGTTATCGACCCCTCTACTAAGGGAAAAAGCTCCTCAGCATCCATCCTATCTATGCCCCTCATAATTTTGTACACCTCAATCATGTCCCCCCTCAGCCTCCTCAGCTCCAAGGAAAACAAACCCAACCTGCCCAGTCTCTCTTCATAGCTGAAGCGCTCCAGCCCTGGTAACATCCTGGTGAACCTCCTCTGCACCCTCTCTAACGCGATCACATCCTTCCTGTAGTGTGGCGACCAGAACTGCACACAATATTCCAGCTGTGGCCTAACCAGTGTTTTATACAGCTCCATCATAACCTCCTTGCTCTTATATTCAATGCTTCGGCTAATGAAGGCAAGTATCCCATATGCCTTTTTTACCACCTTATCCACCTGTTCCGCCGCCTTCAGGGATCTGTGTACTTGCACACCCAGATCCCTCTGACCCTCCGTCTTGCCTAGGGTCTTTCCATTCATTGTGTATTCCTTTGCCTTGTTAGTCCCCCCAAAGTGCATCACCACGCACTTTTCCGGGTTAAATTCCATTTGCCACTGTTCCACCCATCTGACCAACCCATCTATATCGTCCTGCAGACTGAGGCTACCCTCCTCGCTATTTACCACCCTACCAATTTTTGTATCATCCGCGAACTTACTGATCATACCCTTTACATTCATATCCAAGTCATTAATGTAGACCACAAACAGCAAGGGACCCAGCACCGATCCCTGTGGTACCCCACTGGCCACAGGCTTCCAGTCACAAAAACAACCTTCGACCATCACCCTCTGCCTTCTGCCACTAAGCCAGTTTTGTATCCAATGTGCCAAGGCACCCTGGATTCCATGGGCTCTTGCCTTCTTGACCAGTCTCCTGTGCGGGACTTTATCGAAGGCCTTACTGAAATCCATGTATACCACATCCACTGCGTTACCCTCATCCACACACCTAGTCACCCCCTCAAAAAATTCAATCAAATTAGTCAGACATGATCTTCCCTTGACAAAGCCATGTTGACTATCCCTGATTAATCCTTGCCTCTCCAAGTGGAGACACATTTTGTCCCTCAGGATTTTTTCCAATAATTTTCCTACCACTGATGTTAGGCTCACTGGCCTGTAGTTCCCCGGTTTTTCCCTACTACCCTTCTTGAATAATGGTACTACATTAGCGGTTCTCCAGTCCTCTGGCACATCCCCTGTGGCCAGAGAGGTCCTGAATATATGTGTTAGAGCCCCCGCAATCTCCTCCTTTGCCTCACACAGCAGCCTGGGATACATTTCATCCGGGCCTGGGGATTTATCCATTTTTAGGCCAGCTAAAACCGCCAATACTTCCCCCCGCTCGATGTTAATATGTTCGAGCATATCACAGTCCCCCCGCCCTATTTCTATGTCTACATCGTCCTTCTCCATAGTGAAAACAGACGCAAAAAATTCATTCAGAACCCCTCCTACATCTTCCGGCTCCACACACAGATTGCCACTTTTGTCCCTAATGGGCCCTATTTTTTCCCTAGTTATCCTCTTACCCTTAATATACTTATAAAACATCTTCGGATTTTCCTTTATTTTGCTTGCCAGTGTTATTTCATGGCCCCTCCTTGATCTCCTAATTTCTTTTTTAAGTATCCCCCTGCACTTTTTGTACTCCTCTAGGGCTTCCTCCGTCTTTAGCCTTTTGTATCTACCAAAAGCCCTCCTTTTTTTCCTAATCCATTCCCGTATATCCCCTGACATCCAAGGTTCCCTGTGGTTTTTGGAACCACCCTTGACCTTTACGGGAACATGTTGCCATTGTATGTTCTCAATCTCCCTTCTGAAAGCCTCCCATTGCTCCGATGCGGATTTTCCTACAAGTAGCTGATCCCAGTCCATTTTGGCCAGATCCTGCCTTATCCTATTAAAATCGGCCTTCCCCCAATTTAGAACCTTTATTTCCGGCCCATCCCTGTCCTTTTCCATGGCCACCTTAAATCTTACCATATTATGGTCACTATCACCAAAGTGCTCACCTACTAGCACTTTTTCCACTTGGCCGGCCACATTCCCGAGAATTAGGTCCAGTACCGCCCCCTCTCTTGTAGGACTTTCTACATGCTGGCTCAAAAAGCTCTCCTGGATGCACTTTAAGAATTCTACACCCTCTGAGCCTTTCACACTCTGACTATCCCAGTTAATATTGGGGAAGTTGAAATCCCCCATTATTATTACCCTATTATTTGCACATTTCTCTGAGATTTGCCTACATATCTGTTCCTCTATCTCCCCCTGACTGTTTGGAGGCCTATAGTACACTCCCAGCAAAGTGCTTGCCCCCTTTTTGTTTTTAAGCTCCACCCATATGGCCTCATTAGAGGACCCTGCTAATATATCATCCCTCCTTACTGCAGTAATTGACTCCTTAATTAATATTGCGACACCCCCTCCTCTTATACCTCCCCCTCTGTCTCGCCTGAAGATTCTGTACCCCGGAATATTGAGCAGTTATTTCCGACCTTGCTCCAAATCATTTTGCATATATTCTGTCAGTGACAAAAACATCTCACCGGCGACAAATTTGACAACCTTCCTACAGTTTAAGACCACTGTATATATCCTTGATGTCTACTCTTGTGGGCCTTTTCAATCTTATCCACCTACTTCTAATGTGCCAAGAGGTTCCGGTGAACAAATAATGGGATTGAGGTGGTATTTCCTTGACTTTTGCTGTGGGCAGTTTTGCCTTTGAGAAAAAAGTTGAGAGAGTGAAGGCAATCTGAATGCCATCATATGGAATACAATCCAGGTTTCAGAAGGCATTCCTTAATGGCATTCATTGCCAAGGCTACTTCCTTCCACAGGCCATTCATAGGCCTCCTTCCCTCATGGCCTAAATGCTGCATCTTCCTTTGTTAGATTACAGACAGTAAAACCTCAACTATATATAGTCTATAAAATTGTGGGCTTGATGCCCTGAAGAACCAGCCTCAGATGTTGTATTGACCCATGTTGTAATAATGGCAAAATGGCTGCTTTGAATCCCTCAGCTACTGCAGCAGCCCTGGATTTTCTACCCCCACCAATGCAGGCTCCCTATAGATGGCTTTAATAGGGCCTCAAGCTCAGGTTGAATATATAATGATGGGTCACTGAGTAAAATTGGGCTGGACCTTGGTTGTATAACATCAGTGGGTTGTAGAATAGTTCTAATCCATTTCTGGCTGTAAATGCCCTGATGAGAAAAATATGTCCATTTTACATTCTAAAAGAGGGAGTCGATACAAGGTATTGGCACATGACTCCTGGTTGATGAGGAGTACCCTGCTGATTTTGGGAACTAATATATTTTTTCTGCATTGTGCTAAGTTACGTGTTCATCGCATTTCTAAATACAAAGCAATCAATTCAGTTTTGCATGGTTATACTGAATAACATAAGAAAGCATGGAATGACTAAAGTCCCATCAAAACCCTTTGTTCCACAGATCATGTATGATGTACTCTAATATAGAGTTTGTCTCAATCATTTAATCTCCTGGAGGAAATATCTTCATAAATACAACAACAGTAAAAATGTCATGAACAACAATAACAACTTGTATTTATATAGTGCCTATAACGTAGTAAAACGTCCCAAGGCGTTTCACAGGAGACAAAAAATTTGACAGAGAAGTTCATGAGTTCCTCACACTTGTTGTCAGAGGTGAGGTTGGAGGAGACAGGGATTTAAGAAGACGGTTAGCAGTGGAGAATAGAAGCCGGGGTTTATCTTTGCATTCCATAATCTGCAAAGAATGGTGAGCAAAACTTCAGAATATTCTTCTATTTCCACATCATCACAATTCAGCCTTGCCCTCCACAGATAACACTGCCTCCTTCTCTAGCAGCACAGGAACCATCATGTCTCATGAATTATTTAGTCACCTCAGTCTTATTATCTACAATCCCATTCCCAATCAGATATTTATTCAAGTGCTTTACAAAGTAATTAATCAACTCAGTCTCAACTATTTTCTCCCACCCAATGTCATCAGTTTGAGGCCCGAGCTATTTTAACTCTCTGGTACCATTTGCATACTGTCGGTTACGTGCCTGCTCAAAACAGGCGGAAAGAGGCAGCTGGCCAGCTGGTTAAAATTGCTTGGCCCAGAGGCAGCACGCTGGCTGGAAGGTAAGTGGCGGGGAGAGGGTTTTGGTGGGAAGATGCATGGGAGCCTGGGGCACCAGAGGTTGAGATTTTCCATTGTGAGTCCCAGAGCAGCTTCCTGTTACTCCTAGTGGCTCCACAAAAGAAAGTTTAACACTTATATTTATGCGTTCTTCAGTCTTCAGAGCAGATTTCACTGAATGGTGTGGCTGTAGTGCCTTGCCCTGACCGCAGTTAAAGGGCCATCAAGGTCCTATTGACATAATAAAACACAGATATGCATACATGTGCGAGCCTCCCACCTGATTTAGGCAGGTGCCTCATCCTTTGCCAAAAACAGCGGCATTAAAACCCCTTGCAGAACGGGAATGGAGCCGTTCTTTAGCTGCCAGTCCTTTGTCCGGTTTCTGCTGGGTGGGGGCAGCTAAAATTCCCCACCCCCCAGTCTCAGTTGAGGCTTGTCAGAGCGGAATTGTGGACATTCGGGCCAAGAAGAGATCTCCAGCGCTCCCTGTCTACCAGGGCAAATGGATGGCACAGTGAAGCATACTGGGGGAAGAAAGAGAATAAATTAACTTTCAAACTGCCGGCAGATCCAGGAAATGATAGTCGCCTATTTTTGAAAGTTTTCAGATGACAAATTTGATGCTGAATCAAGCACCAACAATATCCGCTTGCATCTACAGCACCTTTGATTTAGAAGAATGCCCCGAGCTGCTTCACAAATGTGTAAGGAAAAAACACTGAAACAAAGAATGAGAGATTATTTGGGATGACCAAAAGCTTCATCAAAAAGGTGAGTTCTTAGGAGGGTCTTAAATGAGAGAGAGGTGGAGAGATGGAGGGATTTAGAGAAGTAATTCTAATGCTTGAGGCCTAGGCATGTAAGGGCACAGCCACAAATTGTGGGGCAAAGGGACAGAGGGATGCCCAAGAGGCCAGAAGCTCAGTAATGGAGACTTCAGAATGGGAGGAATTGTAATGCTGTTGAAAGTTACAAAAATAGGGAGGAGCCAGGCCATGGAGGTATTTAAACATGAGGATGAGAGTTTTAAATTTGAGAAATTGGGGGACCAAGACTAAGGGCAGGAGTAATGGGCAAGTGGGCTGGTGTGGGATAGGATATGGGCAGCACAGTTTTGGATGAGCAAAAGATTACGGAGGGCAGAGAATGGGACGTCAGCTAAAAGACCATTATAACAGTTGAGTCTGGAGGTGACAAAGACATGAATGAGATGGGCTGAAGTAGAGGCAGAGGTGGATGATGTTACAGAGGTGGAAGTCTTTGTGATGGAGAGGATATGAGATCGGAAGCTCAGTCCAGAGTCGAATAGGGCGTTCAGTTTGCAAAAAGTCTGGATTAGTCTGAGACAATAGCCAGAGAGGGGGATGGAGTCGGTGGCTGATATTACAATAATAAAGCTACTGAATTATTGGGAAATTAAGTAGCCTTATTTTGGTAGTATTCATTCGTCCAAAAAATAAATACTTGACAGTGAATATAGGCATTTGGAGACACTGCCAGCCAAGCTGATCCTGTTCTCACCTTGCATCCACACATGCTTTTCCAACAGGGATCACTGGATAGTAGTTAAGAGCAGGAATCCTGGCTAAGTTTAGCCTTTTACATGAGCTTTCTTCACTATCGCATTATTAAATTGGATAATCCATATGAAACACAAAATGGGGGAGTTGACAGTATGAAGCTTAAATACTTAGGGCTAAAAATTGAGTAGCGCCCCGGAAAAATTAGCGCCCCCACACCGGAACTTGAGTGCTTATGCTCCAAGAGGGAAGCAGCGCCCCGCATCCCTCTTGGGGCACTGCAAGTCAATATCACGGCGCTACGTGCCACGGTATTGCAGGCCTTCCTCCCCTTCTTAAAGGGGAGGGACCTTGCGCAGCACAACCCAGGACCCAGCTGGGCCCCCGGGGATCGGGAGTGCCAGCAAAAGAACCCAGCACTCAAGAGAATTGCCGGGCTCTTGGAGCGCAGCCGGCACTGCGCGGGGGGTTGGGGGCTGTTGGGGGGGGCTGTTCAGGAGGCCGGGAAAGGGAGCACAGGCATGTACTGGCAGGCGGCCAACAACAAAAATGGCCGCCCCGCACCTCGCCTTTAAATTGCGCCTCCCCGGCCAAAGGTAGGCCTCCCTGACCCTGTCGGACATAGCGTCCGGCGGTAAGTCAGGGAGTGCTCCCGAAGATCATGGCCAGGGCGCAAGGAAGGCGTTGCGCACGGCGATGATGTCATCGCTGGCGGCGCAGCGCCGTGGGGTGCTACCGGTTAGCACTGCCGCTAACCTCCCACTGAATTTCGCGGGAGGCGTGGGTGGCGCCGCGCTGGGGCACTAGTTGCTTTGCTCCCAGTTAGTGCCCTCTTTGTGTGCTAACGGGAGGTGCAAAGCAACCCAATTTTTCCCCATTAGTGATTATAAACCACAATTGTTAATTGTTCTGTTATAGATCTATAACAGAAGAAATAAGAATCAAATTCCAAGAGAAGTTATAAATGGCAATGCATCATGTTCCCACTTAATTTTAGGATAAGGGACTAGAAATTGGTTTGTGCCAGCCTGTCAGCACAAGGATTAATGATTGTGCTAGAACGAGTAGGACTGAGGCCCACCCAATATTGGTCCTTATTCACATCAGACCAGTGAGCTACAGACACCTGCTGGGCGTCCCCAGGCAGCTCATCGGAGAAGACCATTTGAATTTCAGGTCTTGGGAGAGGGGGATGACCGGGTGAGGAGGGCAATCAGGAGAGGGGGACAATCGGGAGAGGGGGGCAGTGAACAGGAGAAGGAAGGTGATCCGGAAGGGGGTAGAGGCAGCGATCGGGAGGGTGTTTAAAAAATTGGACCTTTTTGGTGGCGGCCGGCAGCATTCCATTTAAGGACCACAGGTTAGGCAGCATTTAGACCTGGTTTTCCTGAACACAGTCAGTGCTGGCGCAGGCTGCGTTCAGGGCAAACCAATTTGGTAAAGGAGGCATCAAACAGGCATTAGCCCCTTTATTTACATATGTAATTTTCAGGCGTGGGCCCTGAATGCCTCTTTTGATGCAGTTACCAATATGGTGGGCGGAGCACTGCACGTTGCCCACCATATTGAACACTATGGCACCCATTTTACACCTGGACAACGGGCACAGCATCAATGGATTTCTATACCAAGGACTCGTGTTTGCCGTGAGTCCTTACACAGAAATGTTTGCAAACCTCTGGTATAAATATCATGAGGAAACTAAATAGTAGGAGCTGCATCTCCTTCATCTTTTACAATGAGCTCTGGAGGTAGATGCTTTACTGAAATGCCTGCAGGCTGGCACGTGAATCTTGTAATTAAATTAAATGTCAGGAAACATCTTATCCATATGCCTGACCACACAGGAAGTGTAACAGTAAATCTTTCTTCACAGAGGAATTTACATAGTTTGGAAATAAAACACTCTCAAAAAGTGGTGCGGGTTGGGAGCAAGGAGAGACAAGGCCGGAATTTTCTCAAGCAAGGTAGGTTGGGGTGGGGGGCCTCCGAGGCGGGCTGGAAACCTCGGAGCCCGGGTTTCCCGCAGGCCCTGTTGACTTTAACGGCAGGGCCTGATTTGCATGCGAGGCCTTGGATTCCCACCCGCAGCCAGCCAGATTGAGAGGGTTGCGGAGAGAGCGAGGGGTCAGTCATCGTGGCGGCGGGGGGGGGGGGGCGTTGGGGAATGGCGCCCGCCCCCCGTCCCATCTCTGTTAAAACCGGAAGTGGGCAGGTTGGACGCCTAATCAGGTTGGGAATCCCATTTGTAACACTAACAGCCACCACGCTCCAAACTGAAGGGGTAATATGGTTAGTGCGAAATTGCTGTGCTTAAGAAAAACAATTCTTGAAACCACATCAATCTAAAACAGTTCTTGAAACTACATCAATCTAAAATAACATTGTGTGCAAATTATGTATATGAACAGCCACCCCCGGATAATTGAATAATGTGTAACCTTTAAATTGATTGGATCTCCGAGGAGGTGTGGCAGCTGAAGGGTGTGTATAAACATGTGGGCCCCGATTTTCTGGCAGCCGTCGGGCGGCTTTTCATGCAGCCGGGGTCCGAAAATCGCGGAAAAAGCGGGTCGCGACCCCCCCTGCCTGATTCCCCGCCCTGTCCGACTTTCGGACCGCCGTTTCTCCGTCACCCGCTTCAGTCCCGGCCGCCGCTGGCGGGACTGCTCCTCGGAGCACTAATCACCAATGATCACCTTGTTAAGGAAGATTTTCCGGGGCCGTTGCGACTTTGGGGCTTTCCCCACATGAAACACGCCTGCGGGGAACCCCGCCGATGAGAGCTGGCGTGAAAACAGCTGGCTTGCTTGCTTGCAGCAGCAGGTCGCTGAGGGCAGAAGAGATTTAAATAGGCAGCATTTGCAGGCTGCAGGACCTTGTTGATCAAGGCTTGGGGGAACTTTTTGAAGCCTTAGGATCAGCTGTAGAAAGTTGGAGCCTCACACACTTCTCCAGTGTGAGCTCCTGGGAAGCCCCTCTCACCACCCTAACTCAGCGCCCCCTCAACGGAGGCAACTGCCAGAAGCATGGGAGGCCTTTGGTACATTCCCTTCCTGGCATTAGAGGATCTCCAACAGCAGAGGCGGCAGCAGCAGAACCAGGAACAGCAGGATGAGCACCAGGAGCACCAGGCTGCTGCTCACTCACCTGAAGCTGCACAGGCCAGAAGGGGCCAGCGCTTGGAAGTGGCTTGAGAGCACCTTGCTGCTCTTTAAGGGGCCAGTGGGACCCGTTTCTGCACTGGCAGTCCTACTCAGAAGGACTTCCATAAAGATCTGGCTTCTCTGTTCAACAGATGGCCAACGCTCCTCAAGAGATGTTATTCTCTTATGAGCACTCACCATGTTTTCCGTACCCTGGCGAGTTATCTCCTGCATGCAGGTTGCCAACCTTTCCATGGTGATACGTTCATGCGCCAATGACTCCACAAAGGCTCTGCTCATGGTCGCTATGGACTCCTCCATTCGCTCCACACTCGCAGCGACCCTGGAGACAAAACCTGCCAGAGACTCCTGCATCTGTGCATGGAGAGCCATCACCTCTTCTCTTGCGGATGGACCCAGAGGCAGAGGGTCGACATGCAGCGCAGCTAAGCTGAGCTGGCAGAGTCCTGCGCCCTCCGACGAGGACTCTCCACTGCTGTCCCTGTCCCCAGAATCTGCTGAGGCTCACTTGTGAGATGTGAAACACCAGGTGACAACACTACTCTATGTCCCGAAGGTCCCCCTGAGGTGTGAGTGTCTGCGCTGGTGCTGGGTGCGCTTACTTCTGCTGACGCTGCGCCCTCAGAGGTTGGAGCTTCCTCTGAGGAGTCTGATTGCACAGCCTCTTCCTCCTCCACAGTGAGGACGGGGGCTCTGGATGGTACTGTGGGGGAGTAAAGGAAGGAGATAGAGATGTAATGCCAAGGTTCTTCTGGTGACTCCCAGCGAGTTGGCATCTGCTGACACCTGCATCCATGCAGCATTGGTCTCAGTGGGAGGCCTCTTCCTCCCTGACCTAGGGAAGAGGACCTCCCTGTGGGCCCTAACCCCATACAATAATGCCTGCAGTGAAGCCTCGTCGAATTTGGAGGCAGCTCGGGGTCTGGCACTGGCCACAGCTGCTGCAGGCTCCTCTGCCATCCTGTATGGTTCGTTTGGAAGCCTTCAGAGGATGCAGTGCTTGCTATGGACCTTGAAAGCACCACGAATGATGACATCATACTGTGGGGATTTCTGACTCGAATTGGACAATTAGCAAGGCTTCCCACATGCTGGGAATTAATTGGCCACTTGAGGGAAAATTGCGTGGTGCTGGCTGACACTTTTTTATGTGTGTCAGAAACACCACATTCGGAGAAATCCGACCATTCCCCACACAAGCCGAAAATCGGGGCCGTGATCTCTGCGGTCCCGCAGATGATTGAGTTATGTGGAAGTGGTGACATGTGACATCTGCGGCCCCACAGATGATTGAATTATGTGGAAGTGGTGACATGTGACCTCTGTGGTCGGAAGGAATAAATACTGAACGTTCGAAGCATTCGGGTGAGACAACCAGGCACGAGCGGCCGGAGCTCTAAGTTGTCTCCCTGATCAGCCCAATTTGTTTGTCTGTAACTGTTGGTCAATCAAAACTGTTCATTGTTGTGTAGGAAACCGTTGGAATCTTAATAAACTGTTTGACTCTTTACCCTTGACAGGCTAGTGTGTGAAATTTATTGAAGTAATATTTTTCGCCACAACAAAACCCACCCTTTTTTTAGGGGAAAATTCCAGCCATGGTGAATATAAATATTGGAATCTCTTCCCACTCCTCATTTGTCACATATAACTGTGTGTGAAGGGTGGTTGCATCTTATCAATTATTTTGAAACAAGACTACTGATTTTGTCAAAGCTTTTACACTGTTATTTCACTAATTTTAGTCATTTTAATGGTTTAGTTAAAAAATCACCTGCATATATTCACTAAAAAGATGATATTTAATGACTGTAGTTTAAGGTATTGATGATCCCTCCCCTCCATACCCTGTGGAAATATTTCCCAACTGCCACTGTTAAACTTTAAGGATGTGGTAAGAATTCTGATAAACCTGCAGGGGCAATGATTTTGCTGGGTCTGCTCTGCCGACGCATGTGGTGGGGGGAGGGAAGAGAAATCCACCACCACTGCCCCTGTCTAAAATTGCGGAGATGAGCTCATTAGCCTGGTTGTGGCAGACATGTCACATCCACACAGGTGCTTCAGCAGTTCCGGTGGCGACTGAGGCCTGGAATGTCAGAGCAGTACCCCATCATCCAGATGCATCAAGTGCAGCCTTGGACTGTCAGAAGCAATGGAGAGCAACTGGTTCTTTAGGCGGACATTGTGGATGTATATATTAGAAGCGACTACTTATGCTGTATTCAATATGCCTCAATCTTTGCTTCTGTATATTAGTTAAGTGTAAATAAACTGGATATTTGTTTTAGCCTGTGCAAATCTAGTTTAGTGCGTGATCTTTTTCACAATCTGATACACTGAACATATTGGAAATCCTATGTATATTTTGGTACATGATTGACAGTGATCATTGTTAGTTTTTGACCTGGGTTTTGTTATCTTCATAAGGCAGTAAGCATAAATGCAAAGTTTAGATGGTAAGAGATGTGGCCCATTTACGGAAACAGTGGGGAAGCTAGTTGATCAGGAAAACAGAGTTGCAAAAAAATTTGAACAATAACCTGCCATAGTTATTATATTATTTGCTACAAGCTACAAGGTGTATGATATTTTATTCCCAGGCTAACTTGATGGAACAAATTTCTACTTTATGGGTTTATGTTTATTACACATCGGATAATCAGACCATTTTCATCGTTTTTTAAATAAGATAATTTACCCTCATCTTTTCTAAGGTCCTGTTTATTTAGCTGGTCTTACTTTCCACAAGGAATCTTACGTCTGTCACTAGATTACAAGTTACCCAGGAAAGGTCAGCATCAATGTGCATTTGACATCTGCTCAGTCCTGATCATGTGAAAACTAGTAACCTTGGTAGATTAGCAGGATTGCTTCTCTTGTCATTAATTTAGTGGAAATTATCATTTTATTTTATAAATGATATAACTTTTAATTGGAAAATCATCAGCAATAGCATCTCAGCAATATCAGCAATTCTGCCATAATCGCCAGCAAAGGACATCTCTTATGGTATCACATGTTTTTACCCTAAGTCAGACATCGAGATTGTTCACCTCTCACAGTAATTTATAAAAAGTTATTCTAAATAGTAAATTAGTAAATTTAGGCTGTTAATCAATATTATTCAACAATTTAACTTACAATAACTGGCCTCTTCCTAGGAAACATGTCTTCAGTAATCATCAGAATCTACAATTTTTATGATCTTATTGCCTTAAAATTGCATTTTAACAGAATTTTCAGTTTCAGAAAGTGTTTTAGGTTGAATTGACTTTCAGAATGGCCTCTCATTAGAACTGATGTAGATTCAATTGCCTGCCATATCCCATTACTCACAAGGAATTCACAGAATAAAAATACTGCCACAGGACTACTGCTCAGTGAAGCATTCCAGAAAACAGACTAAAAGGAATGACTACACAAAATTCCATTAAATAACATTTACGGCTCCCCTGATGGCTCAGCTGGTTAAGTCAGTGAGCAGCTGAACCATAAAGACCAGTAGGTTCTCAGGTTTGATCCCTGGTCTGTGCTGTGTTACCTGATCTCAGCCAGGGCAGTGAAAGGGGCACTACAACTCATCTCAATACTCCTACAACTCATCTCAATACTCCTACATTTGGGAGGGGAATACCGGACAGGGTTCCCACTTCCGAATGAAGTCCAGCAGCCCTTGCTGTAAGTGCCTGTGTGTGGACAGGATTGGTTTGGTTATGATGTTCACCTCTTCCCCCACTCCCCACCCCCTTGATAATATGCATGCTCCTACATGAATAATGCTACTTGGGAGAGGACCTGGGTCCCATGGATCTACCCCTCAGCAAGAAGTCAACTCCACCAGGACAGGAGGAGAGAAAGGGAGAAAACTGTCAGAAAAAGGAGGTACAACTAATAAAAATAAATGACAGCAAAGATTTCCTGGATTTTAAATTTTAACTAAAAGTTCTACTTTTTTTTCCAAACAATATATGCTCTTGCAATTATTTCTTAACCTCATTGGCATAAACCCCTGATGAACAAATTGCTTATTTGGTGGCAGCAGTGTTTACTTGGTACCATTATAATTTGGGCACTCTCTGCATAATTGTTCTTGTGCCCAGAGCAAAAGATTATTTCCACAGACAAATATATAAACCAAACCTATGACCTTATGCATGAAGTAATGTGGTGGGGGTGGGGATGAGTAGTGTGTCTGGGGTGAACAATAAATCCTTTTTTCTGCTGATAAACTCACTGAAATTTGTTTGAGATGCCTCTTGCTCTCTGGATCTCTTTGATAGATGGATAAATAACATTTTGACAGACTGTGTCTCTCAGACAATAAGCTACAAATTAGGTTTATTAAGAAACATAATTAAACAAAAGTAAGAGTGAACATAGCAGATTTCATTAGATTACAGAACTTTACTTATCTCCTAGAAACTGTTACAAACCAATAAAAATGTCTTTAGGTCCTTGAGGCTCTCCATAATAACATTTCACTTATACCAGCGTCTATAATGTGAAGTATTTATGAGTGTTCCTGCCAGCCCCAGCTTGTCAACTGCCTGGTGAAGGAGAAATCAACTAAAGAACTTAGATGTGGGCAATAATTATGCCGACTGCTTTTGAAATCTGAACTGAAACAAAGGAATATCATACGAAAAAGATCTGTTTCACAATTAGGTGCAGCTATCCCTCAGAGTAGGGTTTAAAGTCATCAGGCTGGTCTCCCAGAACCCTGTTTCCAGCCATACAACTCCCTTCAAGATGCATCCAAACTATGAGAGCCTTACTTGCAAGATCTGCTGATGTGCCAAACATTCGCAAATGATTAGCTATGTCTCCTTCTTGCATCCAGGTAATCAATATGAAGTGCTTCTGTCACTGAGCCTGACAATTAATACTCGTGAAGAAGTTTACCTAGACAGAGGCAAGTCATCTGCCCTTTGAAGTGATATACCCAATTAAAATGTATTTCAGTTACTCACTTTCCAGCCTGCAGTAAACAAATTAATGAGCCACGTCTGGCCAGCTAACAAAATTCCATTAAGGAAATATAAGGGTATTTTCTGATTAGAAGCAAAACCAATCTTCACAGGTACAACTTCAAAAATTGCTCTTGATGCCAATTTGCAGATCCTACACATTGATGCATACCTGATCCAAGCAAGCATCCAGTCGCAATGTACCAATTTGTTTTCTATTCATGAATGACTTACATTTCAGTAGTGCCCCTCATGTACATGGCATCTCAGAGCGTTTTACAGGGAGCAAACCACTGAGCAGGAGGAACAGAGCGAAAAGAGAAGATTGGGCCAAAGTATGGTGGAACAGTGGGGTCTTTAGGTAGCTCCCTAAAGCAGGGAGGAAGTTGACAATGTGAAAGTGTTGATGGATGGAGTTCCAGAGGATGGGGAGCATAATGATTGAGGGAGTGATTGCTGATGCTGGAGTGGAGGGAGCAGTGAAGGAAGAGTAAACGAATGTTGAAGACGTATACAGGGGCTTAAGGCTGGAAATCACTGAGGTAGGTTAGAACAAAGCTATGGGGAGATTTGAAGTGAGAGAAACAAATCTTATTAACTGCCATTACACATTCTGAACCAATGAAAACAATAAAGTACATATCTCTGATCCAAACACAAGAACAATCTCAATTATTCAGAATTTCAATGTCCAATATATTGAATGTGGTCAATTTATCATCTTAAGTCAAGTAAGGACAATAGTTCTTGTTACACAGCTAGTCTTCTCTATGTCAGTGCCACGTAAAAGGTTATTTTTTGATGGATAGTACAACGGTGCAGTACATAGCAGCTCCACCAGAATGTGCCATGAAGTGCTAAGATTTGAGTTGGCCCTCATAAGTTGCTGATTTTAGCTGTGCCATCGGGGGAGGTACAAAGTAGAGGCCATGTGCATCCCATAGGGAGGGAAGACAAAAAGGAGATTTTTCTTGCACTGGTCTCGTGCTCCTCCTTGCCACTGGTTACAGAGCAGCACTGGCAAAGGCATGGGAGCAGGCTGCCTGGCTTTCCTCTTGGCCAGGGTATGATGTGTGGCAGAAGGAAACCTAAAAAGGCAAAGGGGAGAAATATATAAAATAACTCAGCCCTCAAAAAGGATAATTCATGTTGATATTTTTTACATTATTATAACACTAACTGATTTTCAAATAATGCAATGCACTCTAAAGAACAATGATGCTTGGGTGAGATGCAAATGTTGGAAGCTGCTCGCTTTTACAAGCAAGCTGTATCAAAACAGAATTCGATCATTGCTTTATTGTTGCAGTTCAGCCATGTATTCATTTGGATCTATGGCTGCAGTTGGGCTTTTATTGCTTAGTACAGATTCCTTAAAATATAATTATCCTTTTTGTCAGCGTACCAAAAAATGTTTTAGTTAAGAAAAGAAGTTGCAACCTCACAGCCAACATATGTCAACCCTTTAAATTCTAGCACCAAAATAAGTTAAAGGATGATAGTCTATTTTAGCAATAAAGTTAATTAAAACATGTTTAGAAATTACTTGTTAGGCATTAATACATTAGTAGAACATGGTTGGGAGTCAGCAATAAGGCTAAAATTTACTTTGATTGTGAAAATGATGTCATAAGAATGAAGCTCATGTGGTTTACGGAGCCATCTGAGACTCCAAGATTAAATTAGAGCTTTATTATTTACTTGTTACCATCCATCATTTTTTTTTACAATATAAGTCTCAAATAAATGAAAACAGTGCTAAAGACAGATATAGGCAGAGCTAATAGAGGCACTCCTCTGCGTGGGGGCTCCAGATATGTCTAAAATATAAACTGGACAACAAAGGGCAGTGTGGATCATAGAATAGGAGCAGGGGTCAGCACTCCTGATTTTCAGCACTCCTGATTTTCCAGTGATTAATTTTAAAACCCATTTTGCCTGCATTTACTTTACGATGTGAAGGCATTAGTTAATAAAGTCAGCAATAAACATTGGAATTCAAGCCAGCATTTCACTCTGGCCTTATCACTTTTCCAGAAAACTGTTTCGTTTTAGATTTCACAAAAGGAGGCAACCCCACCTGGAGCTGAAATGACATGGATTGAAAGCACCAATGGGCTATTTGTGATGTGATTATTGTAGAATAATGTCATCACATCATTTACAAGAAGGTGCAATAAAGGAATTATTTCTGAGTTGCACAACAATATAAAATCTTTCAAATATTATATTAATTATTATTTAATACTTGAAAAGAGCAATGTGCCACTTGACGGGTAATATAAAAAAACAATTAAATCATGTGAATGACTAAATAAGGGAAAAGCCTTGTGGCTATAGGCATTGAGTGCTGGATTATCATGCTAAAATATTGCCAGAGGTTACTATGCAGCGTTTAAAAGTAGATATTAGGAATTCAGATGTATAATTAAATTAGACATAGTTAGTTTCCATTTAAATCTTATCCAATCCTTTACTCTATTGAATGCTCATAAAATGTTCACTTGTACTTTCTCAAAATTAATTTATATTCCACAATGGTAACAGTAGTTACAGTGGATAAAATATCTATAACTGCAGCAGAAAAATCTGATGACTTCCCTCGCCCACCCCAATTAAAATCTAGAATGGTCAACAATCACATGTTGGGGTAGGATGGGATCATGGAATGCTCCTTCACAAGTACACAATTTCAGAATGAAGCACAGATCTGCTCCCACAATCTACTAATGGATGTGAATGGTCCTTTGGACTACAATCCTTCTGTAACAATAACCTTAGGTAACCCCTCAAATGCTTGTCACAGCATTGTTGTGCCAGCTGTATGCAATTCCTGTTTATTTAGTAGGGTAAGTGTTAAATGGAATAATATACTGGTGGATGTCTGATAAATCAGTTCCCATTCTCATGAACTGCTCCCCGGATGATATTTAATTTTGTAATTTAAAACATCTCACAGTGGTGCAGTGGTCTGGAATGTTGTACTTTTCCTCAGTAATTTAAGTGAGCCCCTCTCTTCAAAAGTGTGCAGTTCCCACTAATTGTTTCTGTCCATGTGTAAACTCTGATGCTAATATGCTTCAGGTTTAAAAAGTAAAACACATTGTGAAAGGATTCGCAAATTTCATGTCTCCCCTGAAGATTTACTTCTGGCTTATTGGAGAAACCCTGGCTGGACTGAGTTTAAAATCCAGGGCTCCAGGGCCCAACAAGATGGCTGCGGTCAACCTCATGGCCAAGGCCTGCAAAGTTCAGGTTTGGACTGACAAAGAAGGAATGTTCCAGGAATTAGAAGGCAGTCAGGCCTTCTGCATTTATGTATGAGAAGCAAACAGTGGCATTCGGGCCTCTGATTAAAACCCATCAAGGCCATTTGCACAGATAATCAACGGGTAATAGCTGCATTCAGACCTTCGTGAGCTGACTTCAACACTGTTTGGAAACGATCAACGGGGCATTAAAACTGGAATGGCCCCATCACAAGACCAGTTACACAAAGGAAAACACTTATGGGACGTTTAAAAACCGATTAACCGGTCATCCAGGTGGATGGGCCCAGAACGGTTTCCTTTATATAGACTTCAACACGGCCAGGTCAGACAAAGAAACAAGCTGATCTGGCGAGTGATAAGGGCTCCCAGAAAGGGGTATAAGTAGTCCCTCGGGAAGCCATCTCTCTCTCTCTCGCCTGGACTCCGGTGCCCTGCCTTACCATCAAGAAGATCGACAATGAAGAGCCCGTCCAAGGAAAGCAGGATACCCACAGTTACATTTTAAATCACTGGGGTATCTCTGCTCTGGGCGGTGAAAACCCTAAAGACATCGGCAGGCAACGGGGCACGGAGCAGGCGTTCTAACATCCGAGACTGGTGAGCATAAACTTTCTGGCCCATCGCAAGACAACTTAGATATGTGTAAAGGGTGGGAGTTAAGGGGATTGCTAAAATTGTCATTTTAGTCATTTTCCCTCGATGTGTCCGTTTCTCCTCCCCCGCTAAGTGTAATTGTGTTACATACATAGTGATTTTCTCTGTATAGTGTTTATTTTTTCTCTATTTTTAATAAACATTGGTTTCTTTGCACCAAACCACTGGTCTCGTTTTGTTTATATTGCTGCTCGTAATAAGTCCGGTGGTCAGAACCAGAGGGGAAGCGATTCGAACCGCACGGGGCTGGAGCAGCTCAGATACGCCTGACTGGCAAGACACAAACCCCAAACCAAACCCCCTACAATTGGGGGAGAAATTCAGTAGGTTGTGCCACCCGTTAGCGCCTTAAGAGGGCGCTAAGTGGGTCGCAAGCCAACTGGCGCCCGGGCACGGCACTGCCCACGCCTCCCACTAAATTCCGCGGGACGTTAGTGGTGGTGCTAACCGTTAGCGCTGCACCGCTGCCGATGACATCATCGGTGTGCGCAGCGCCCCACTGAGGCCCCGCCGCGATATTTGGCAGCGCCCCCTGATTTACCACCGGACGCTATGTCCGACGGGTTCAGGGGGGCCTACCTGCGGCCGGGGAGGCGCAAATTAAAGGCGAGGTGTGGGGCAGCCATTTTTGTTGTTGGCCGCCTGCCAGCACCTGCCTGCGCTCCCGTCCCCGGCCTCCTGAACTCCCCCCCCCACCCCCGCGGAGTGCCGGCTGCGCTCCAAGAGCCCGGCACCGAGGAGAAGTGCCGGGCTCGTTTGCCTGCACTCCTGCTCCTCGGGGGCCCAGCTGGGCCCCAGATCGCGCTGCACAAGGCCCCTCCCCTTTAAGAAGGGGAGGAAGGCCTGCAATACCGCAGCGCGACGTGCCGCAGTGTATGGCGCTGCGGCACATAGCGCCACGATATTCACTCACAGCGCCCCAAGAGGGATGCGGGCACCTCCAGTAGCGCCGCGCTTCCCTTTGGGGCGCAACAACTCAATTTCCGGTGCGGGGGCGCGAATGTTTCCAGGGCGCTAGCACCCCAAATGGGGCTATACTCAATTTCTCCCCCATTAAGTCTTTTTCATCCAATTGTTTACTGCCTCATAATTTCTCGAGTTCTGACGTCTATTGCTCCAGGAACTGTTTGATGCCAGGTAACCTCCTGAACTTTGAGCACATTGCTATTGTATTTCACTAAATTATTTAACTGCTTTAATATTGTAATTGATAATATTCTAGAGGTAGCTGAGATATCTCAACCGATGCAGGATTGGAGAGCAGTTGAACAGTATTCTCTTTGGGGTTTAAAAAAAATCATGGAAGCCATTTACTGCAGCATAACCAGCTGAACTCTAAATTATGTTATAATTACAGTTGATTCTGTTTAGTATATTGTTTTACAACAATGAAGTGTTGAGAGGTGCCTCATGTTTATTAACAGATTGTTGATGGTGAAAGGAATGCAATTGTGATGCGAGGGCGATGGCAAAGAACTTCTCAATAAATTAGTATTAATTAGCTTGTGTGACCCATCATTGGATCATTTAAACTGAGATGGTTACTTTAAATGAGTGACAAAATTACTGACATAAACACTGTGTGTGAAGAAACAATTGTCCTGAGATTCAGATTCTGGTGCAGAGAACTAGATATCGGCCCAGAATTTGCTGGAAAAATAACAGTGAGTTAAAGGCACACTCCGTTATCAGTGAGTAAAAAGCCTAGCAATTTGTGGTGAGGAAAAGATACGCCATGAGTTGCGAATTGCCACAAATTGCTGGATGATTTGAGCCTCTCCACTGGTAGCCTCACAAAAACGAGATCTCGCCGCCAACCTCCCCATGAGTGTCAAGAAATTGCCGGATTTGTGCTATAAATTTGAATTAAACTTGACTCAGAAAGTTAGGGCAGCTATTTCATGGCGTAAGGACCCTGATAATGAAATGATTTGTGGTCCTGACTTGCCACTCAACCTTGGAGGCCCAGAAAGAGAACAATTGAAGCTGTGGAGTTTCATTCCTGCAGGTAATAAATTGTTCCTATAAGTTTTTAAAACATTTTTAATTTTAACATTTTTTCTTCCTTGTCCTTTCTCTTTTTTCTCTTTCTCTTAATGCAATCGTTCTTTCATTTTCTTTATTTCTCTCTCTATATCTAATTTGACTCTAATTCACCATATTTCTTTCTCTGTCATACACTGTTGCTTCCTCTATCTTTAAATTGAATTGGTTAAAGGCGTGGACTGTTGGCTGCATTGTTCACCAAGGTCCAGGTGCTCCGCTGACCTTGTCACACTGTTAGCAATTCGCACTTCCGGCCCTTGGCGGCACAAAAATAATTGAAGCTGAAGGGTGGCGATAAAGATCCAACTGACGGCGCACGTTTCGAGATGCCCTGATCCAGCAAATTCTGGGCCTATATTTCATATGACTCCTATTAATTATCTTCTGGGAATGCTTACATTGAGAGAAAATAATATTCCCTTCCTAGACAATATTATTTCTCACTTTGATAAGTATACAAACGCTGCCCCGAAAAATAAGCTGCAAATCATGAAAATGCACTAAAATTTCTCTGAACCCTGGATATCGACTTAAGATTGGGGCATCTTGAAATCATGAACAGCGTTATATAAATGCAATTTCTTTTGTTCTTTCTTGGTCAAGTCTTTCTTACAGACAATAGTTTTCTGAATGCAAAAATTCTACTAGGCTGTTTGCAAAGAGAAGTGCACAAGTTTAATGAGATATACATGAGAAATTCCACAATTTTCCATGATTAGCAAACACTCCGAGTACACTTGCTGCCTGTCACAGATAGTCAACAGAAAAACAGAAAATTACTGTTTAAAAATGTAAATCACCAAACAACAGGACTTTACCCAGAAAGTTGATTTTTGCCAATTTTGCTTTCCTTCTCCTCTCCTGAGGGCAATATTTATATTCGTGTACAATGCCATAAGGTGCTGATCACCTTCCAGCAACTCATCAAGTGATCATTCTTCATGTGTGTGCCTGGAAACCTAATTTTCACAAATTGTTCCACTGTGGAATGCATCACAGCTGTGCAGTTAAATGATGTGCATGTAAGGCACTTTCTACTGGGTGAGTTTGCCACCCTTTGCCATAAGGTAGGATAGGAAATCTGGACATTAGGGGAGCAAGACGCAGAGACCCATCCTCCAGATATGCTATAGTGGGGTAATATCTACAGAGTATTCAGTCTGTGGCATTCCATCCTCCAGAATGAGAATAACATGAATGTGAGGAAAGGGAGGCTTCTTTTTGGAAATAAAGGAAGGTTTTTAATGTTTGATTTTAAATAGAGCCAAACTTCACTTAATATAAAACAGAAAATAAACTTTAATGTACAATATCAGAAGCAAATTTCAATTGGATGCCGGGACATTTAGATTTACAAGAGTGCACAGTTTATGTTCATTATCATTTTTTAAAATATACTAAATATAACCTGAAACAAATTGAACACACCCTTAATACTTTTAGGTATTTCAGCACAATGAGAACATTAAACTATAAATCCATGCCTTATTTGGTAGGTTTCAGAACAGTTTCCTAACTCAATCTTTTTCAAAGAAATACATTCCTGCTATTGCTGTGTAAAACTCTCATAGTGAAGTATTATTCCCTGCCCTCTAGTCTTCCATGTCTTGGATTTCCTTCATTCACCACTGCATGAATCATTTTTACTTCCTGTTTCTACAAGGTATTTCCTGCTTAGCTGTGTGGAATAACCCCATTGCTAAAGCACAGCATTAGGAGCACGGTCAAGTTTCACTTTAACAGCTCTCCATTTTAGCTGCACAATTTTTCACATCTAATTGACAGTAAAAAGGCACCAAATCACCAACTGTTCACCCTGCAATTTCCTCTAATCGTTTGTCTTCGGGGCAAAAAAAGTTCTATGAACTTTGATATTTTTTGTGGTTATAACTAAACTTGTTTTCTCCAGTAGTTTAGGTTGCAAATAGCCTGCCCAGCTTACAGCTAAGCCACATGACAACAACTTGCATTTTTGTATCACTTTTAATGTGATAGAAGATCTGAAGTGCTTCACAGCAGCAAAAATAATCAGACACTGAGCAGTGGTGGAATAAGGTCAAAGAGCGTTTAAAGGGGAGAGAGATTGGAGAACATTTCAGCGCGTGGGACCAAAATTGCTGAAAGTTGTGTCGCTGAAGGTGGTACTGAAGGTGAGGGAGATAAAAAGGAGGCCAGAATCAGAAGAGCTGAGTGCTAATGAAGGAAGTTGCAGAGGTAGGATGGGGCGAGTGACTTGTAGATGAGGACAAGGATTTTGTAATTGAAACACTAGCAGTGGGGAAACTCATGATTATTGAGGGATAATAGGGAAGCAGGACTTACTGCAGGAAAGGATGTAGGCAGCAAAGTATTGGCTGAGTTGCAATTTGTGAGGGCCTGAACTTGGGAGACCTGCAAAGAAAGCGCTGGATTTATCAAGTATGGAGACGATAAAGGTCTGGATAGAGGTTTCAAAGACAGTAGGGGTAAGATGGGATGGAGGCTGGTAAAGAGTGGCTCCTGGTGATGGCTGGAGTGCTGGGTTTGAAGCTCAGCTCAGAGTCAAACAGCACACTGCCACATATGCCTGAGCAGGCAGCCAGGGAGAAGGGTGGAGATGGGGGGCTAAGGAAGAGTTTTTGGTGAAAGCCAAACAGGATGGCCTTTGTTGTGCTGATGGTATTTTGAAGAAAATTCTTGGTCATCCTGGACTTGATGTCAGCTAGGGACAGCACAGAAGTAGTGAAGCAAGACCAGCAACGACACGTGTTCGATCCTTGATGCGTGCTGATTTAGCTTCTCTCTGCGGGTTTTGGAAATGGGAATTCCCTTATGCTAGAGGGGGGGGGGGGGCGGGGGGAATCTGCTGTGATTCCCACTTCAGATTATTATCGCAAGACTGCGGCTGGAAAAAGTGCATGACTGAACACATTTCCTACAACAGTAACTACACTTTTAAAGTACTTAATTAGCTGTAGCGCTTTGGGACATCCTCAGGTCGTGAAAGGTACTATATAAATGCAAGTCTTTCTTTCTTTATCAGATGAAGACAGGATCTGTCTTAACTGTAATGTTTTCCATGATCAAATAACCTGCTGATTCTCACTATCTGGGTTTACACATGAACAGTGGCTCCTTAAATGAGGTACCAGAGGATGGCTGACACCTGTGGATCAGCTCTTCGAGAAGAGGGAGAAAATGGTGGGAAAAGCACACAAGAAAAGTTCATTTGCGTTGCTGTGCCTTTACTTTTCTAAAATGTTCAAGCTTGTATTCAGTGTTTCCTCTGTTGCTTAAATATTAATATGGTGGGATTTTCAAAAGGTAAATTACACATTTTAAAGCAAATTTCTTTCATTAAATACTGTACTACTGCATTATTAATTCAAAAATGAGGTGAGAGCTTGATTGTGTTTTACTTTTGAAAGTCAGGCATATTAATAGCCAATAGATCTTATTCAAAGAAAGAAATGATGAATAGCATTTGAACTTTAACAGAAAACGGCTTGGTTCTACTATAACACTTTATTTTCCACTCAAATGTGCTTTCACAATAGCTCATCGTTGCTGTGCTGTGCCGAAGCACGCATATTTTCAGATTTGAAAAACAGAAAGGGTGGCCCAGAATTTGAAATATTTACTGCACGCAAATATCTTGGTATATAGTCGTCTGTGGCTTGACTAATAATAACATAGCGTGCATTTTTGGGTTATAATTTTGCCTTTCAGATCTGACTGCATAATATAAAGAAATAAGAAACTCTAAGGACACTGTGGGTTTCTGTTTGACAAATTCATTGAATTAAATACCAGTACCTACACTAGCCTTTCATCTTTCTGACGTGCCTAACATAATCCTCACATAGAGTTCACTGCTATAATTCCTTCAGCTACCCTGACAAGACATTCCTCTGGTAGAAGTATAAGGCTATTCTTGTCAGAAAAAAAAACTTTAATGATATTTCAAAAGCTCCGGGATGAGTATAAATCCAGATGTGAAATCTGGGCTTATCCAAACATATGCACTTTGGTGGAGCTGGCACCACACTAAACTTTTCTGGGATTAGAGCTAAATAAACTATTCCTCTCCATGTCAAGAGTTTGAGGTGAGCCATTGGCACTGAGCATCACATTGACTTTGATTTGACAGGAGGCCACTCACTTGTCCCTACCGAGGACACAAACCTTCAATCTGCCTTCTTATACTACAGTTACCAGTCCTGGCCCAAAGAAGATGTGTGCATGGGAAAAATGGTTAAATAATAATTTAGTGTAGAGTTGAGAGAACCATATGCTTTCTATTCATATAAAAATTATGTTTATGAAATCTACCTGGGAACTGCTTAAATTTGACTTCAGTTATCTTAGTGAGTGTGAAGTCGAAGTCATGTGAGACTCGTGCCAAGAGTTGGGCTGTCAGCTGCTTTCAGGTAACTCCTACCGAATTACACTGCACCGATTAAATCGGTATGAAGCTAAAACCATTTCTCATTGACACAAACTATATGATAGAATTGGCCTATAGAACAGTGAAATATTCTGTCCCAGTAGAAGAATGGGAGTTGGCTGGCAGCAAAGAAACATGGAGACAGATGCACTGTGTCACTGAAACACATCATTCCCACCACAAATGACAGAAAGTAGATTCCTATTTATTTAAATTTGACAGAAAGCTATCGAGAGAAAATAAATTAAAATAAATAAAGCTCCAAACAAATTACTATTATACTTTGACTGGTTTTTATTTGGGATCTTCACAAGTCTGTAGCTGCAATCTATTCCTCAAAATTCAAAGTTGCTTGATTCTAATTATCTGATCATTCAAAATTATTAGTGAAAAACAACTTTGAATTATCAGGTGTAGCTTCTTCTAAGTTAAGTAAGTGGGAGTTAGCCTCTAACATCACAACCACACATCTAAGTGGGAAAAGCACAAATTCAGGAAAAAAACTTCTTTTGCATGTATTGGTGTAGCATTTATTTTAGTATTTTTAGCACTATGATAGCCCTCCTATCACCTCAGATGAGATCAGCTGATTCAATGTAGACCAGGGATTGAATTTGGGATGTTCCAAAAAGCATAGAACTTTACAGCACAGAGAACGATTCATTCAGCCATCACACCTGTGCCAGCTCTCTGAAAGAGCTTTAGTCCCATCCCCCTACCCTTTCCCTATACCTGTATAAATTTTTTGTTTCAAATATTTATCCACTTCTCTTTTAAAAGCAGTTAAGGATTCAGCTTCCACCACTTTTTCTGGTAGGACATTTCATGTACTAACAACCTACTGCATAAAAAATTCTCCTGACATCTCCCTTTATTCTTTTGGTGATGATTTTGAATTTGTGGCTTTTACTTACTGGTTGACTGACCAATGGAAATAATGGCTCCAATATTTACCGAAGCAGGATTTCCAAGTAGGGTGGGGGGTGGAGGAGTTCTGGTCGGGACCAGAAGCCTGGGTTTCCCCGAACGCTAACTCCACAGCGTGCGTGTTTTTTTTTAACAGGTTATCCCGCCTGCAAGTCACGATCGTGTGTGGTGGGCTGGGGGGGGAGCACTCTTGCTCCTCCTGGCCCACAAGCAGTGCTGGAAAGGCACTCACCTCTTCCATACAGCAGTCCTCGTCTCACTTTAGCTGCCGGGTTTTCTGAGGCCCGGGAAATGCTCCGGGAAACCCAGCCAGCCAGTGTTAAAGCTTGAAGAGACACAAAATCTAAGGCATGCAGCCTCATTAAAATATTTAAATGAGTGACCCGCCTCCTGCGAGTGGATTGGTTGCCTGGCCCTCCATTAAAACCAGAAGTAGCTGGGTTCGAGGCGGGTTGGGTTCAGGTTTGAGGTTTTCTGCTTTAAAATCCCACCAGACCCAAACCCACCTGTTTTTGAAGGTTAAAATTACCCCCAATATTTACCTAATTACCATATCAAAACCTTTCATAATTTTGAACACCTCTATCATATCTCCTCTTAACTTTCTTTCTTCTAATGAAAACAGCTCCAGTTTCTCTTGGCTCTCTTCACCACTAAAGCCCCTCATCCATGATACCATCTTAGTGAAAGCCTTCTGAACCCTTTTCATGGACTTGACATGCATCCTAAAGTAAGGTGGCTAAAATGGAACACAATATTCCAACTGCGGCCTAACCAATCATTTCCTGGTCTATAATGCTTACCTACTTACCAGATAAACTTGCTGAGTTGTTGGCAGGCTTTTTATAATTTAAATAAAACACTTCTTAAAATGAATGTACTTTTAAACTCTAGCTCTGATAGACCTGAAATATCCCCAATGTAATATAATTTTAATCACTTTTTTGCTCATGTACACAAAGAAAAAACCAGCTCACAATCATTTGTTCTTACTTGAAAATATAGGCCGGAATATTTATCTGCTGACGCAGCCACTGCATTTGCATCTGACTTCCGGGTTTCCTGATCAATTAGCTGAGGTATTTAAAGAAACACTGCAAAAATGACTGTTGAAGGATTGTGGGTGTGTTAGAAACACAGGAAGGAATAAAGAATGGAGTCTCAGCATACAAAGGCTGTGCCTCACTTCAGGGATGTGTCCCTAGACCTGATGCTGTGAACTGTAAAGGCCGCAGGGAGATATTATTCCCTGCTGATGAGAGGAAGAAGCCAGCCTCCGGCCAAGAAGACGTGGTTGGAGATTGCAGAGGAGGTCAGCAGCAGGAGTGTGATGCCACGCTTCTGGATACAGTGCAGGAAGCGCTTTAATCACCTAATGAGGGCAGCAAAGGTGAGTACAATGGCACATTCAACTACATCCTGATGTGCATGGCACCCCAACTCCCTCACTCTACCTTCCCAAGCCTACTCCTCCATATCACTCCTTACACCAACATACTTTGCAGGTGCACCCATCCCTCTCTGTCTTTGCACTTCCTCACATCTCCATCTGATCACCCACCACTGACATTCACCCTCATCTTAATGCAATGTCACACCTCTCCCTCATAGTCACCCTCAACAGATGTTGTCCATTCATCCGTTCCATTCATTCAATGACTCTGACTCAAAGGTCTCTTGTTTCCCTCCTTGCAGAAGAGAGCACAGAACACCAGGGGGAGACAGAGAACCGGAGGTGACCCTCCAGTCATCGACACGTTGACATCTGCAGAGGAGAATGCTCTGGAGATGAGCGCAGTGTCGGCACGCCTTGCAGTCAGAGATGGAGAGATGGGACCCACCAGCTACCTGGTGACAGAATTAAACATCACACAGCCACATGGCATACAACAGTCACTAAAATGACGATATCAGCAGCCAGTGAAATATGATTGTGTGCATAATGTTAACTTAAAACATTCTTACCATGACAGTTCTAATTAATGGCTTTAATCTCCCACAGCCCATCAAGTGTCCCACAGGAGCTGGTGCTGTAAGACTCCTCAGAGGAGGCCGCTAACTCTAAGGGGGCACCATCACAGGACTCATGCACACCATGCACTAGCGCTACATGTCGGTGGGAGCAGCAGGACAGATAGTTGTGTTGTCACCTGGTCTCTCTCACATTACACGTGAGCAAGAGCAAATGGTGGAGACAGGAACAGCAGTGGAGAGTCCTCATCAGAAGGCGCAGGATGCTCCAACCTCTGCTCAGCTGGAAGCAAATGCTGAAGCTCGGGGGCTGTCGACAAAGAGGATGATTCTGGAGCAGCAGCAAAACGTGTGAGGCTCTGGCAGGATTTCCAGCTGCATTGAGCATGCTTGCAGAGAGAATGGAGGACTTTGTCTCAAGCATGAGTGGCATGATGTCGCTTGCCTTAGCTATGATGTGCTCGTCCATGGAAAGAGTGGCCACTTGAATGGAGCATTAAATGCAACATTCAGAGTGCATGCTTGCCATTACCAATGGCTTGCACACTCTGAATGTCACCTTAACTAGGATAGATCCAAACCTAGCCTTGGCCGTTTAGCGTCCCACTGATGTGCAGCAAAGTGCTCTCTGGCTCATTGCTAGCAGGGAAGTGCAGGTGGGCCATGAGAGGAAAGATGGAGAAAGGGATATAGAAGCGCTTCCACTTCTCACCCATTGCCCCTACCCCCCTCAGTCAGTGCCCCACATGCTGCCTTGTGCCCCGATGGCCGAATCTGCCTCTGCACAGGTGCGGGTGAAGGAGTCTTTGGCAGGGCCCTCACGGGCTCGAAAACCCAGAGGAAGTTGGCCAAGAGCAGCTCAAAAGTCAGAGCAGGGGTGTAAGCAACCTGCCTCTCCCTGTTGAAGACACAGAGGTTGCACGATGTAGGAGTAGTAGGAAAAGGAAGATGAAAGATTAATAGTTGCACAAGGGAAGGCACATTGGTGTGTTAGACATGTTAAACTGATAAGTTTATGTATAGGTTTTGTGGGATGTGTAAAATTATTTCTTTGCACCACTTTTCCATCTTTCCAATTTTTGCCTGCTGCCTGGCAACTGGTCATCTCAGTTCTGATGAATGGCAAAACAAGACTTAAATCCAAGCAATGGGTGTCTGTGAAAGGGATGCTTTGTTGATTGCAAGACTGCTGTGTGCTGTGGGAGTGAGCCGGGGGGGGGGGGGGGGGAAGTGAGTTCAGCCAGATGGGTGAATGGTGCAACCTAACTATATCTTGCCAAGATGAATCATAGAAATTTACGGTACAGAAGGAGGCCTTTCGACCCATTGTGCTGGGTTTTGCCAGCCCTGGGGAGGCGGGACTGTCAGGAAAATGGCAGAATTTGGGGGCGGGTGCACAACAGGCATTTAACAGGCAGATAAGAGGATTATCCCCATTTTGCCCACACAAGTGCTGGCTTCCCGAAGGCTCCAAAACCCACCAGGGTCACCGAGGCGAGTAGTGGGTTTGCGGGGGTCGGAGGGGTGCAAAAGTGCACTGTGAAGGTAAGTGACGGGTGCAAGTGTGGAGAGGTGAGTATGTGAGGTGAGTGTAAAGTGATAGAAAATGTTTACTTACCTTTGTTTCTTCCTGTAGGCTTCAAGAGTTGGGTATGCGGAGAGTCTCACACCTCCGCGGCAGAGATGATAGATGGCCATTGCATTCTCCAATGCAACAACTATCTATAATTTCTGCAAAAGAGGTTTGATGAGGTCTTGAATTCAAGAACTCATCAAACTACAGAGAATGTCAGTGTTTGACAGCTTCACAGAGCTGTCAAACAATGACAATTCATCTGTCAAAATTTTTGACAGATGACACGTCATACATTGATGTTCTCTGTAACCGGCTTTCCCTTAATTGGCCTGCTAAACCCGCTGGGCGGACTTAACAAGCTCAATCAAGGGAAAATAGCGTGGGTTGGCCAGAAGTTGATGGAGGCGGGACTGAAACCCGACAAGTGGGAGTCCCGTCTCCAAAAGCTCCCCATTGGCAAAATCCAGCCCATTGTGTCTGTACTGTAGGTTACAGCACTTCAAAAGCCAAGTACTTTTTAAATGTGATGAGTGTTTCTGCCTCTAACACCCTTTCGGGTAATGAGTTCCAGACCCTCACCACCCTCTAGGTAAAATAAGTTATCTTCAACTCCCATCTAATCCTTCTACCAATTACTTTAAATCTATGCCCCCTGGTTATTGACATCTCTGCTAGGAGAAATAGGTCCTTCCTATCCACTCTATCTAGGCCCCTTCTAATTTCATACATCTCAATCAAGTCTCCCCTGCGCCTCGTCTGTTCCAAAGAAAACAACCCCAGCCTAGCCAATCTTTCCTCATAGCTAAAATTCTCCAATACTGGCAACATCCTCGTAAATCTCCTCTCTACCCTCTCTAGTGCAATCACATCTTTCCTGTAATGTGGTGACATGAACTGTACACAGTACTCCAGCTGTGGCCTAGTGTTTTACACAGTTCAAGCATAAACTCCCTGCTTATATATTCTATGCCTCGGCTAATAAAGTATCCCGTATGCCTTCTTAACCACCTTATCTACCTGTCCTGCTACCTTCAGGGATCTGTGGACATGCAGTCCAAGGTCCCTCTATTTCTCTACACTTCAGTATCCTACCATTTATTGTGTATTCCCTTGCCTTGTTAACCCTCCTCAAATGCATTACCTCACACTTCTCCGGACTGAAGGCCAATCATCACAGCCCCAGAACATCGCTGCAGGAGTTCCTCAGGGCAGTGTCCTAGGCCCAACCATTTTCCGCTGCTTCATCAATGACCTTCCCTCCAACATAACGTCAGAAATGGGGATGTTCGCTGATGACTGCACAGTGTTCAGTGCCATTCATAACTCCTCAGATAATGAAGCAGTCCATGGCCGCATGCAACAAGACTTGGACGACGTTCAGTATTAGGCTGATAAGTGGCAGGTAACATTCGTGCCACACAAGTGCCAGGCAATGACTATCTCCATCAAGCGAGAGTCTAACCACCGCCCCTTGACATTCAACGGCATTACCATCGCCAAATCCCCCACCATCAACATGCTGGGGGTCACCATTGACCAGCAACTTAACTGGACCAGCCACATAAATACTATGGCAACAAGAGCAGGTCAGAGGCTAGGTATTCTGCAGTGAGTGTCTCACCCCCTGACTCCCCAAAGCCTTTCCACCATCTACAAGGCACAAGTAAGGAGTGTGATGGAATACTCTCCACTTGCCTGGATGAGTGCAACTCCAACAACACTCAAGAAGCTCGACACCATCCAGGACAAAGCAGCCCGCTTGATTGGTACATCATCCACCACCTTAAACATTCACTCCCTCCACCACCAACATACCGTGGCTGCAGTGTGTACCATCTACAAGATGCACTGCAGTAACTCGCCAAGGTTTCTTCGGCAGCACCTCCCAAACCTGCAACCTCTTCCACCTAGAAGGACAAGGGCAGCAGGCACATGGGAACACCACTACCTCCAAGTTCCCCTCCAAGTCACACACCATCCTGACTTAAAAGTATATCACCGATCCTTCATCGTTGCTGGGTCAAAATCTTGGAACTCCCTCCCTAACAGCACTGTGGGAGCACCTTCACCACATGGACTGCAGCGGTTCAAGAAGGCAGCTCATCACCACCTTCTCAAGGGTAATTAGGGATGGGCAATAAATGCTGGCCTTGCCAGCGACACCCACATCCCATAAACAAATGGAAAAAAAAACCTCCTGACTAGTCCATTGATATCTTCCTGCAGTCTATAGCTTTCTTCCTCACTATCAATCACACGTCCAATTTTTGTATCATCTGCAAACTTCTTAATCATGCCCCTTACACTGAAGTCTAAATCATTGATATATACCAGAAAAAGCAAGGGACCTAGTACTGAGCCCTGTGGAACCCCACCGGAAACAGCTTTCCAGTCACAAAATCATCAGTCAACCATTAACGTTTGCTTCCTGCCACTAAGCCAATTTTGGATCCAAAATTTGAAACACAGTAAAAAAAATCTGAAGTGACATCAGCACAAGGGAATGAGCTGATTGGTGAGTAGCTGGTGATTTTTTTTCAGGTCTTGCATTTATTTCTGTTAAGTTAGTTAAAAGCCTATTAAATAGAGGCATGGCGGGTACCTCAGTCCATTGGAATGCACATCTTGTGCCATGTGGGAACTCTAGGACACTTCCCGTGTCCTGGACAACCACATATGCAGGAAGTGTTGTTAACTGGAGGAGCTCAAGCTCTGGGTTTCGGTGGGTTGAGAACAGATCTGGCCCGGGTAAATTGGCATCAAAGATTGGCAGGCAAAACTGTAATCGAACAATGGGCTGCCTTTAAAGAGATGGTCAAGTACAGTTGAGGTACATTCCCACGAGGGGGAAAGGTAGGGCAACCAAAAGCAGAGCTCCCTGGATGACGAAAGAGATAGGGAGCAAGATGAAGCAGAAAAAGGGGACGTATGACAGATGTCAGTTTGAGAATACAAGTGAGAACCAGGATGAATATAGAAAGTTCAGAGGGGAAGTGAAAAAGGAAATAAGAGGGGCAAAGAGAGAGTATGAGAATAGATTGGCAGCTAACATAAAATGGAATCCAAAAGTCTTCTATAGATATGTAAATAGGTAATAAGAGAAGCGGTGGGGCAAATTAGGGACCAAAAAGGAGGCCTACGCATGGAGGCAGAGGGCATGATTGAGGTACTAAATAAGTACTTTGCATCTGACTTTACCAAGGAATCAGATGCTGCAAAAGTCATAGTGAAAGAGGAGGTAGTTGAGATACTGGTTGGACTAAAAATTGATAAAGAGGAGGTACTAGAAAAGCTGGCTATATTTAAAAAGTAAATAAGTCATCAGGACTGGATGGGATGCATCCTAGGATGCTAACAGGAATAAAGGTGGAAACTGCGGCGCTACTGGCCATAACCTTTCAATCCTCCTTAGGTACAGGGGTGGTGCCAGAGGACTGGAGAATTGCAAATGATACACCCTTGTTCAAAATAGGGTGTAAGGATAAACCTAGCAACTGCAGGTCAGTCAGTTTAACCTCGATGGTGGGGAAGCTTTTAGAAACAATAATCCGGGACAAAATTAACAGTCACGTGGAAAAGTGTGGATTAATTAAGGAAAGCCAGCATGGATTTGTTAAAGGCAAATCATGTTTAACTAACTTGATTGAGTTTTTTGATGAGGTAACAGAGAGGGTTGATGAGGGCAATGCAGTTGATGTGGTGTATATGGACTTCCAAAAGAAGTTTGATAAAGTGCCACATAATAGGCTTACCAGTAAAGTTGAAGCCCATGGCAGCGTAGGTAGGAAATTGGCTAAGTGACAGGAAACAAAGAGTAGTGATGAACAGTTGTTTTTCGGACTGGAGGAAGGTATACAGTGGTGTTCCCCAGGGGACAGTCCTAGGACCACTACTTTTCTTGATACATATTACTGACTTGGACTTGGGTGTACAGGGCACAAATTAAAAATTTGCAGAAGGCACAAACCTTGGAAGTATAGTGAACAGTGAGGAGGTTAGTAATAGACTTCAAGAGGACACAGACAGGCTGGTGGAATGGGTGGACATGTGGCAGATGAAATTTAAAGCAGAAAAGTGCGAAGTGATACATTTTGGTAGGAACAACGAGGAGAGGCAATATAAACTAAAGGGTACAATTCTAAAGGGGGTGCAGGATCAGAGAGACCTGGGGGTATATGTGCATAAATTGTAGACGGTGGCAGGGCAGGTTGAGAAAACAGTTAAAAAAGCTTACGGGATCATGGGCTTTATAAAGAGATGCATAGAGTACAAAAGCAAGGAAGTTATCGTGAACATTTGTAAAACACTGGTTCAGCATCAACTGGAGTATTGTGTCAAATTCTGGCACCGCAGTTTAGGAAGGATGTGAAGGCCTTAGACAGGGTACAGAAAAGATTTACAAGAATGGTCCAGGGATGAGGGACTTCAGTTTTGTTGATAGACTGCAGAAGCTGGGGTTGTTCTCTGTAGAGCAGATAAGATTGAGAGGAGATTTGATAGAGGTGTTCAAAATCATGAGGGGTCTGGACAGAGTAGATAGAGAGCAACTGTTTCCATTGGCAGATGGGTTGAGAACCAGAGGACACAGATTTAAGGTGATTGGCAGAAGAACCAAAGGCAACATGAGGAAAAAAATTTTTACGCAGCGAGTGGTTATGATCTGGAATGCACTGCCTGAAAGGGTGGTGGGAGCAGGTTCAATCGTGGCTTTCAAAAGGGAATTGGATAAGAACCTAAAGGAAAAAAATGTGCAGGGCTATGGGGATAGGGCGGGGGAGTGGGACTAGCTGAAATGCTCTTGCAGAGAGCTGGCACAGGCTTGATGGGCCAAATGGCCTCTTCCTGTGCTGTAACCATTCTATGATTCTAATTTGCTACTTTCCCTTGGCTCCCATGGGCTTTTACATTTCTGACCAGTCTGCCACGTGGGACCTTGTCAAAAGCCTTGCTAAATTCCATTGAGACTACATCAAATGCACTACCCTCATCAACCCTCCTTGTTACCTCCTCAAAAAATTCAATCAAGTTAGTCAGACATGACCTTCCCTTAACAAAGCCACGCTGACTGTCCTTGATTAATCCGTGCCTTTCTAAATGATTAATACTGTCCCTCAGAATTTTTTCCAACAAGTCGCCCACCACCGAGGTTACGCTGACTGGCCTGTAATTACTCGATCTATCCCTTTCTCCCTTTTTAAACAATGGTATCATGTTAGCAGTCCTCCAGTATCACACCTGTAGCCAGAGAGGTTTGAAAAATGACGGTCGGATCCTCTGCTATTTCCTCCCTTGCTTCTCTTAACAGCCTGGGATACATTTCATCCAGGCCTGGCGATTTATCTGCTTTCAAAGATGTTAAACCCCTTAATATTTCCTCTCTCACTATGTTTATCTCATCTAATATTTCACACTCCTCCTTAACTACAATGTCTGCATCGTCCCTCTCTTGTGTGAAGACAGACGCAAAGTATTCATTAAGAACCATACCCACGTCCTTTGCCTCCACACACAAGCTTCCTTTTTGGTTTTTAATAGGCCCTACTTTTTTTTTAGTTACTAGAGTCATAGGGCTCGATTTTCATTGGGCCGTTGAGGTGGGATTGGAGGCATGTGGGGGGTTAAAATTGTGAAATCGGGGGGCACGAACCCATCCTGCCTCCATGCCAGCTTCAAAGGAGGCGGATACCCGACCTGTGCTGGGACCCATCTCCCCGGTTTTACTTGCCTTTACTTTCTCCTGCAGGCTTCCTTCCTTCAGTTCTCGGGAGTCCCTCAGCTCACTGGCACAGAAAGCAGAATGGCCGCTGAAATGTCAATCTGTGATGTCACCTGTTGCCGGGTGGCCCTTAATTGGCCTGCTGAGCCCGCTGGGCGGGCTCAACAAGGTCAACCAAGTGAAAATCGCATGGGTTGGCCACAACTCAATGGAGCCGGGACTACAACCCCAAAAGTTGTAGTCCTGCCTCCTACACGCCTCCAGTATCAAAATCCAGCCCAAAGAGTCAGTGGACTCAAATTTCCAAGCCCCGTGGAGGCGGGAGTGGTGGGAAAATTGCAGAATCGGGGGGCACGAACCCATCCCACCCCCAACCCACCTCCGTGCCAATGTCCCAGGAGGCGGGCATCCGACCTGTGCTGGGAGCCGCCTCCCCGAGGCGGGAAGGGGATTAGTGCCAAATAACTGCCTGTTAACAGGTAGTTAACAGGCAGTTTTTTGCCTAATCCCTATTTTTAGCCCTGAAGTGTGAGCTTCCCAACGGCTCCGAACCACGCCAAGTTAGCGAGGTGGACCGTCGGTCTGAAGGGTTGGAGGGGTCAAGATGTCCATTCTGTAGGTGATTGATGGGTGCATGTGTGCAGAGGTAAGTGTGTGAGGTAAGTGTAAAGTGTTTTAATAAGTTTTACTTGCCTTTACTTTCTCCTGCAGGCTTCCTTCCTTCAGTTCTCGGGAGTCCCTCAGCTCACCGGCACAGAAAGCAGAATGGCCGCTGAAATGTCAAAAGCTGCAGCATTTTGCTTTCTGGTCTGGAGAGATCTCTCTCACTGACATCACCAGTAACCAGGTGTCCCTTAATTGGCCTGCTGAGCCCGCTGGGTGGGCTTAACAAGGTCAATCAAGGGAAAATAGCGTGGGTTGGCCACAAGTCGATGGAGGCGGGACTACAACCCAAAAAGTGGGAGTCCCGCCTCTATCACATCCCCATTGACAAAATCCAGCCCGTGGAGTTATACAGCACAGAAAAAGGCCCTTCAGCCCATCGTGTCCACGCCGGCCATCAAGCCCTGTCTATTCTAATCCCATTTTCCAGCACTTGGTCCATAGCCTTGTATGCAATGGCATTTCAAGTGCTCATCTAAATGCTTCTTGAATGTTGAGGGTTCCTGCCTCTACCACCCTTTCAGGCAGTGAGTTCCAGATTCCAACCACCCTCTGGGTGAAAAAGATTTTGCTCAAATCCCCTCTAAACCTCCTGCCCCTTACCTTGAAACAATGCCCCCTGGTTATTGACCCCTCTGCTAAGGGGAATAGTTCCTTTCTATCTACCCTATCTATGCCCCTCATAATTTTGTACACCTCAATCAGGTGCCCCCTCAGCCTTCTCTGCTCTAAGGAAAACAAGCCCAGCCTCTCCAGTCTCTCTTCATAGCTGAAGTGCTCCAGCCCAGGTAACATCCTGGTGAATCTCCTCTGCACCCTCTCCAATGCAATCATATCCTTCCCTATAGTGTGGCAACCAGAACTGCACACAGTATTCCAGCTGTGGCCTAACTAGCATTTTGTACAGCTCCATCATAACCTCCCTGCTCTTATATCCTATGCCTCGGCTAATGAAGGCAAATATCCCATATGCCTTTTTAACCACCTTATCTACTTGTCCTGCTGCCTTCAGGGATCTATGTACATGCACACCAAGGTCCCTCTGATCCTCTGTCCTTCTAGGGTCTGACCATTCATTGTGTATTCCCTTGCCTTGTTAGTCCTCCCAAATTGCATCACCTCACACTTTTCAAGGTTAAATTCCATTTGCCACTGTTCTGCCCATCTGACCAACCCATCTATATCATCCTGTTCCCTCCTCGCTATTTACCACTCCACCAATTTTCGTGTCATCTGCGAACTTACTGATCATACCTCCTACATTCATATCTAAATCATTAATGTACACTACAAACAGCAAAGGACCCAGCACCGATCTCTGCGGTACACCACTGGACACAGGCTTCCAGTCACAAAAAACATCCTTCGACCATCACCCTCTGCCTCCTGCCACTAAGCCAATTTTGGATCCAATGTGCCAAATTGCCCTGGATCCTATGGGCTCTTACCTTCTTGACCAGTCTCCCATGCGGAGCTTTGTCAAAAGCCTTACTGAAGTCCATGTAGACCACATCAATGGCACTACCCTCATCCATACACCTAGTCACCCCCTCAAAAAATTCAATCAAATTGGTCAGACATGATCTCCCCCTGATAAAGCCATGCTGACTATCCTTGCCTCTCCAAGTGGAGACTAATTCTGTCCCTCAGAATGTTTTCAAATAATTTCCCTACCACTGATGTTAGGCTCACTGGCCTGTAATTCCCTGGTTTATCCCTACTACCCTTCTTGAATAATGGTACTAAGTTAGCTGTTCTCCAGTCCTCTGGCACCTCCCCTGTGGCCAGAGAGGTTCTGAAAATTTGTGTCAGAGCCCCTGCAATCTCCTCCCTTGCCTCACACATCTCGTCTGGACCTGGGGATTTATCCACTTTTAAGCCCGTTAAAATCACTAGTACCCCCTCCCTCTCAATATTAATTTGTTCAAGTATATCACAATCCCCCTGCCTGATTTCTATGCCTACATCGTCCTTCTCCATAGTGAACACAGATGCAAAATATTAATTTGAAACCTCACCTACATCTTCTGCTCTACACACAGATTGCCACTTTGGTCCCTAATGGGCCCTACTCTTTCCCTGCTTATCCTCTTGCCCTTAATATACTTATAAAACACCTTGGGATATTCCTTTATTTTGCCCGCCAGTGTTTTTTCATGCCCCCTTGCTCTTTTCAGTATTTATAAAACATCTTTGGGTTTTCCTTGCCCATATTTTTTCATGCCCTCTCTTTGCTTTCCTAATTTCCTTTTTAATTTCACCCCTGCACTTTCTATACTCCTCTCGGTTTTCAGCAGTATTTAGATCTCGGTATCTGACACAAGCTACCCGTTTTTGCCTTATCCTATCCTGTATACCCTTTGACATCCAGGGGGTTCTAGATTTGAGTCTTTGCTCTGAACCCTCACGTATTTTGGGGTCTATAACACACTCTCAGCAGTGTAATTACCCCTTTTTTGTTCTTCAGTTCAAATCATATGACCTCATTTGATGATCCCTCTAACATATCATCCCTCCTCACAGCTGTATTTGTTTCTTTTAGCCAATATTGCGACCCCCCCACCATCTTTTTTATCCCCATCTCTATCTTGTCTGAAAACCCTGTACCCAGAATGTTGAGCTCCCATTCCTGCCCTTCTTTCAGCCATGTTTCAGTAATAGCTATGATATCATACTTCCACATGTCAATTGTGCCCTCAGCTCATCTGCCTGATTCACTAGACTCCTTGAATTGAAGTATAAACCATTAAGCACTGTCAAACCCCTTTGTTGTCTATTTTCTAGTTTATGTTTCCTCTGCCTTCCAAACTCACTTACTAATTTTCTGCCTTCCATTTTCAGCTTTGCTTCTCTCCCTTCTGAATCTACGGTCAGGTTTCACCCCCTGCCAAGCTAGTTTAAACCCTCCCCAACAGCATGAGCAAACCTCCCCGTGAGGATATTGGTCCCAGCCCTATTTAGGTGCAACTCATCCGGTTTGTACAGGTCCCACCTCCCAGAATCAGTCCCAATGCCTCAGTAATCTAAAGCCCTCCCTCCTGCACCATCTCTCCAGCCACACATTCATCTGCTCTATCCTCCTATTTCGGTACTCACTATTGCATGGCACTGGGAGTAATCCAGAGATTACTACCTTTGAGGTCCTGCTTATTCATTTCTTTCCTAGCTCCCTAAAATCTGTCTGCAGGACCTCATCCCTCTTTCTACCTATGTCATTGGTTCTGATATGGACCATGACCTCTGGCGGTTCACCCTCCCCCCTTCAGAATTTCCTGCAGCCACTCAGTAACATCCTTGATTCTGGCACCAGGGAGGCAACATACCATCCTGGAATCACATCATGATGAGTCCATCCCAGGCAGCAATGTGTGCAACTGCTAGTGCAGTGGCCACATGACATTACTCCTCCTCCTTCTCATCTTCCTCCTCTGAAGAGGCAACGTGCTCTGTGCCTTGCTTCTGCTGCAGCTGCAATCCTCGCTGTTGCGCTGTGTTGTGCAGAATGCAGCATATGCTCATCATTCTGGAGACCCTGGCTGGTGCGTATTGAAGGATGCCTCCAGATCTGTCAAGGCAGCTGAAGCGCATCTTCAGCATCCTGACTGCTTTCTCGTTGACACATCTCGTTGTCATATGGTTTTGATTGTACTGCTCTTGGGCCTTATTGCTTGGGCTCCTCACGGGTGTCATCAGGCACGTCTTAAGTGTATAGCCCTTGTCTCCAAGCAGCCAGCCGGTAAGTCTGTTCAGAGGTGCGAAGAGCTCAGGGAGAGTGGACTGCCGCAGGACAAATGCATCATGGCAACACCCTGGGAACGCCCTGCACCTGTGGGAAGCCAGCGAAAGCTGAAAACCCCAGCGCATGCTCATTCTGACTGGCTTCATCGATGGCAAAGTGTAGATAATTGCCTGTCCTAGCAAACAGAGTATCAGTCTCCTGTGTAATGCAATTGTGGACAACTGACTATGAAATCCCGCAAATGTCTCCTGCAGATCCCTGGAAGGAGCCTGAGGTGAGGAAGTTGAGGTCAGTGGTCACTTTTACAGCCACTGAAAGCGTGGTCACCAGGTCTTGTTCCAGCAGGTTACAAATGTCTCCCACGACCTGACGTGATACCCTGAGCCTCCTGAGGCACTGGTATTCGGACATGTCAAGGAAGCTGATCCTCTGCCTATATACCCTGTTTTGGGGCATCGCCTCCTGCGAGCTGCAGCTCTGTGCTCATCCCCTCACTCCTGCTGGTGCTCATCTTGGTCCTCATCTGAGGTCCAAGGTGAAACAGCATAAGCAGCGCCTGTGCTGATCTGATATATGACAAATGTAAAGTGAAGATCAGACACACAAACCTCCAAAGTAGTGAGAGTGACCTCCAATGTAGCGAAAGTCACCTCCAAATTTGTAGAAATCACCTGCAAAGTACTGAAAACAAACTCTCAGAACAAGTGCTCACTTAGGCAAGGAAGCAGGTGTGAGGTCTTGGTACTTATGCAATTTTCGTCATTTGTTCAGCCCCCTCAATTGCCGCTGTGCTCTCACCTTGCTTTCACTGGTGTGGTCCAGGAAACCCGTGCACCCACAGTGAAAGTTGGAAACTTCGGTTAAAAAAACCTGTTAATTACCTCTTAATAGCTTTAAATTGGCAACCCAATTCACAATTCACAATTCAAATCGCTTTATTGGCATGATAAGTTACCTCTTCCAAGGCGGTTTCTCCTACGCAGTCAAACGTGCATGAGTGAAATGCGGAAGTCGGCGGGTTGGAGAAGGCTTCCCGCCACACTGTCAATTTCAGTGCATTTAACTACCCAACTGCTCCCAAACCCACTCACTCTTTGCTGTTAAAATTCCTCCCCCTCCATAGTTTTAGCCATCTCCAGTCTCACAAGGACTAACTGAAAGTTAAATAGAAATATATTATGGCCCAGAAATTCGGGTCGGGGGCTTCCCGTGGGTGTAAGCCCCCGACCTGCACTTACCTTGCGCGCCGGCTGTTGAGCTGTGGGCCCCTGTGGAATTCCGATCCGGGGTCTGCTCCAGCTGCCGGTGCGCAGTGCTTGCGTGTCCCAGGGGTGCAGTTAGTTTGATGCGTCCCCTGGGATCACGTGGGCCATGGGGAGCCAATCGGAGCAGGGAATGCTCCATTCATAAGTCTGACAGGAAGACTTGTCAAAACTTAGAAATACTACGGGCCCGATAACATCACTAAATCTTCAAATAATTTTTTTTTTCAATCACATTTTTTAAATAAACTATAAATTACATGAAATAACTATTTTAAACAATAATTTAAATTTTTGAAAAAAGTAATTTTATTTTCTAACGGGGCTAAAAATAAACGTACCTTTCTTTAAAGTATTTAAAAATAATAAACCTGTGGAAAAAACGTTTTAATTTTAATTAATTCACCACTTACCTTGTAAAAAGCAGGCCTCACGCCTGCTTTTTACATGTCTAACTTCTGGAGACTTACCCTCCCGGGAAAACCTGTAAAGAAAATCGAAGTTCGATGCGCACGCGCAGCCTCTCCCGCGCATGTGTTCGACCTCTGAACCCCTGCTTTCAGGAGAACGGAAGAGCCGGTTTCCTGCGCATGCGCAGTGCATGCAGGAAACTGGCACTTACATTGGGCTTACGGGTGAGTACCCCGTGCGTACTCACCCGTGGAGAACCGAATTTCTGGGCCATTGGCTTATTTCCAATGCATCACATATATAGTCCTTACACAACCCGTGTCACATTCTGGAGAATGAATTTTAAAGGTATCTCTTAGACTTCTCCTTCAATTGAAGTCACTCATCAGAAAAAAAATCAAGAGTTCTAATGGTGAACGCACATAAATGGATTATGTGAAGCAGCATAAAAAGTTGAAATATCTGTCTTACATTGACATTTTATTTTAAGTACATCCACTCTACTCAGGGTAAAGAGAACCAGAACTCCATATAAACTAAGAGATGTCTCTTGAACGAGCTCTCCAGATTGGCAACATAGTAATGATCTTATTCAGGATATGTAGGGGTAGAAATTGGTTATGGCCTGTTTTATTGGCGGCTGGGAGGCCCAAGACTTGCTGGAAATTGAGCCTCGGGCCTCATTTGCTTAATTTGAATGAGCTGCCAGCGCCTGTTGCGCCTCCAGATGCAGCTCTCCCATTTTGCCTGTACAAATGTCAGGCTGCTGCCAGCAAGGCAAGTCCTGGGATTGGTGCGGGGGGCATCGTGAATACTGTAAAGTTGAGGGAGCACTCCACCGCAATATTTTTAGAAATTAAAGAAAAAAGCTAGCCTTTTGTTGGTGGCCGCTGCTTAGGAACACAGAAACCGGAGTAGGCCATTCAGCCCTTCGAGCCTGTTCCACCATTCAATGAGATCATGGCTGATCTGTGACCTAACTCCAAATACCTGCCTTTGCCCCATATCCCTTAATACCTTTGGTTAACAAAAATCTATTAATCTCAGACTTAAAATTAACTACTGACCGCTGCTTAGGCTGCAGCTGGCACTAAAGCATCCTACCCTGCTCATCGCAGACCAATTTCTGTAAGGGGCCTAAAACAGGTGTTTGGGCCCTCATTTGCATACATAAGGGACCTAACCCCTGTTTGAGGTAGCTGCCAGGGATGCCTGAAAAATGGCCCAACCCAATTTCGGGTCAGACATCTTTCAGGCATCCTTGGCGCTTGTGTTACAATTAAGAAAAAAACACTAATCCAGCTGGTTAAGAGCACGGTAACACGAAGCAGGAAGGAAAAAGCACACTGTAAAGTGGGAATAGATTTGTCTACTGGATTATTTACCAAACTCAAAAGGCTGCAATTGAGGCATCACAGTTCAGGCTTTCTTCAAACACTTGTTCGTGCGTTCACAGCTAGACAGCAGTTTCCATAAGCAAACCTAGAATTTTATGAACCCAAACTTGCATCTTTATTTCACCACCATGTATAGGATAGCACACACAGATATAACAATAACCTCTAACCATGGTAGTTGCTAGAACTGAAAACTAATAGCCAGCGCTGTGGTTTTATGACATGGGATTTCTTTCATGTTACGGTCACTATGTTTGAAGTAAGCCAACAGAGTAGAAGCCCTCTGTTTGTGAAGGAATAGGCCAAACAACCTATTCAGAAAAATACACTGTCTTATGAAAGAATTCTGGCCTTATTAAAACATGACGAACTGGGTTTGGAAATTTAGAAACCGAACGATGAAATAGCTGTGAAAGAATTCTGGCTATTGAGATAAGACAGTTGTTGACCCAGAATAAATAACCTTACTGAAACAGAAGGTGAAGGGCTCCGACAGGCTGACCTTTTGGAAAAAAACAATGGTTCACCCTGGATAAGGTGTTCTAATTTAAACTTCGTAAAGATAGCACATAAGATAAGGAACATCTGCCCTTGTAAAGATGACATAAAGTAAGGAACACCTGTCATCACACCGTTTTTATATGGTAAACTTAAAACACCTAGAGGTGAGACAAGATTCTGGCTGAGGTGGCAGTAAGAGTTGCAGAGGTCGGCAGAAAAATGACTAGAGATAATTAGCTTGCATCAGCAGAAAACCTTAAAGGAAATATCACTGGAAAAGGGTATAAATATTGAATTCTCAAATGGGATAACAGACTCGCTTTAATCGGGCAATTCTCGACTTCAGAGGCAGCTCTGTAGTCTACCACTCTTTGTACCTCGCGGATCAAAGGTATTTGATATTGATGGATATCCTGAATAGAAACCTTTAAGAACTGTAATACTGTAGCGAAGTTAAGATTTAAAAGTAAGATTCTCTGTTAATAATAGCATTTTTTCTCTTTTTAGAATGGTTAATGTTGCGATTGACTGATTCACCAACTGTAAATTGCATGTTGGTTCTTTAATAAATCTATATATTTTTAGAATTGTCTCACATAAGATTTCTGTATCAAAAACTCGCGAACTCAATCTCTGTACACTCTCTGGTGAGGAGTTGCAGAATTCTGAGGGAGTTTTCCAGACCCTCATAATATCCGGAACGTTACAGTCTAGCTAACCTTATTAAAAGCGCTATCTGGAGGACGGTAACATTCTCGGGTTGTTCCTTTCCTTTAGGGAGAGATAGCCCAGACCTTTAGACCCAATTAAGCGTCTTTAGGATTCGGCTACCTCAAACTTTAGTTGAAAGTGAACGTCTAAGAAATACGCCTGATCCAGGGTAGCCCTAAAGGGGCTAGGACTAGTAAATATCCCTTCATGTTTTGATCTCTAGTTTACCCAGGTACTAGTTAGAAAAAGGTACAGTCCTGAAGGGATACAAGGTTTGCTTACAGATATGGTTGGTGATGCTGAACCCAAGAAAATATCTAGCCTAAAAAACCCCAAAACATAACACAGACATTAATTTGAACCTTAGTGAGGAGAATATCTTTTATTTTAACTCCAACCATTAAAAAACCCACCAGAAATAAAGATTAAAATCTCAGTTTTCATCACATGATCAATAAATGATTGATATCTCCATAAGGGGAATTAGCCAGATAAATTCATGAGCAACAATCATAAGTGGATTATAGTCAGACTCATAAATGAAGATATTGATCATTTCCATGTGATATTTATAATGGGAAACAACAGAGACCAGTCTAAAGTAGTTTTGTAATGTAATTTTTGTATTGTAAAGTCACACCTGTGGACCTCCACTAGGATTTTTCTGCATTTCAGAAAATGTTCACGTTAATGACTTTTTATCTGGCAGTTTTCCAGGTTAATTTAAATAACCATAAACAGCTACCAAATATAAAGGTTTCTCATTTCAGTTTTACATAGTGCAAGTCAGACACCAGGGGCTGGATTTTACCAGCCCTTAAGAGGCGGGTTTGGAGGCGGGACTGCTGGGAAAGTCAAAAAGAATGGGAGCGGGTCCCGAATCCGCTCCCAACCTGCCTCCAGCCAATCTTCCCGGGAGTCGGGTCCCCGATTTGCGCAGGGACCCGACTCCTAGTGGCAGATAGAGGATTATAGCCACTTAATGATTAGTATCAGAGGTAAGGAAATGTTATGAAAGTAATTTTTATTGTGATTAGATGTTTCTGCAGGTGACAAGCTGTGAAGTGTTTGTGTAGCCTCATCTCATCGGGAAAAGTGACAGATGGCTTCTGCAATCTCAGCTGCAGCTGTCATCTGTTTTATCCTAAGGAGAGAGTAATTGGAGAGCCTGGGAGCAAGGGCTCCCCTTTGTACAGTGATTGTCAGTGTTTGACAGCACCTCAATGCTGTCAAACACTGACAATTCATCTGTCAAACAAGTGTCGTGCATATGCCTTTAAGAAAACCGGCAGATGAAGCGTCATCAACTGACGTCATCTGACACCGGCTTTCCCTTAATTGGCCGGCAAGCCCGCAGGGCGGGCTTAACAAGGCCAATTGGCAAAATAGCATGGGTTCGTCAGATGTCACTGGGGGCAGGACTAGAACTCGGAAGGCAGCAGTCCTGCCCCCAACTCATCTCGGTAAGTAAAATTCAGCCTTAGGTTAACTGCATTTGTATCCAATTTTTACATATTGGGGTAGCACAGAGGGCAGATGACACAATGTATGGATTTGTGTAATTGTGGTAGCACTTGACCTGACCAGCCATGTTTTTGGGACACTGGGACATTGCCTGTTGTGTTGCCCAAAGGGACTGTTCGTTCAAATTTCACTTCTTTTTATGCAGTTAATTTTAATATAAAGAAGATTAATAAATTGAGCTTGCTGTCATCCAAATTCTGTTCCAAAGCTTCTGGCACCTAACCACTAATTCTTGATTTATCTCAACTCTCTTCCAAAGGCTGATGTTATGATCCAACGCTCCTACTAGGGAGCAGCACTTGTAAGGAGTGCATCTTGAGAAGTCACGGGAGCACAGATCATGATTATTTATCCATTAAAATTAATGAATGGAAAAATCACAGGCTGCATGCCCACAATTTCCTGTGTTGCACATCCTGTGAGTGCTGTTCCCCACTGGGAGAGTGGGACTAGTTCAAACCAGATGGTTTGCAACTGGGCAGGGCCGGGACCAATGTCCTAGGGGGAGTGTTTGCTAGTGCTCTGGGGGAGGGTTTAAACTAAAATGGCAGGGGGTTGGGAACCTGAGCAGGGGGACAGAGGAAAGGGAAACAAGGATAAAAGCAAAAGATAGGAAGGAGAAAAACAAAAGTGGCAGTCAGAGAAATCAACGGTTTAAATCAAACATGGCCACAGTAAATAATAATTCTAATAGGTATAAGAGCGTTAAAAAAACAAGCCTGCAAGCTTTGTGTCTTAATGTGAGGAGCATTCGTAATAAGGTGGATGAATTAGCTGCGCAAATAGAGGTAAACGAATATGATTTGATTGGGATTACGGAAACATGGCTCCAGGGTGGCAAAGGCTGGGAACTCAACATCCAGGGGTATTCAATATTCAGGAAAGATAGGCAAAAAGGAAAGGGAGGTGGGGTAGCATTACTGGTTAAAGAAGGGATTAACACAATTGTAAGGAAGGATATTAGCTCTGATGATGTGGAATCTGTATGGGTAGAAATGAGAAATACCAAGGGGCAGAAACGTTAATGCGAATGGTATATAGACCTCCAAACAGCAATGCGGAGGTTGGGGATGGCATTAAAAGGGAAATAAGAGAAGCGTGCAAAAAGGGCACAGCAGTCATCATGGGTGACTGTAATCTACATATAGATTGGGCTAACCAAATTAGTAACAATACTGTGGAGGAGGAATTCCTGGAGTGTTTACGGGATGGTTTCCTGGACCAATATGTCGAGGAACCAAACAGAGATCAGGCCATCTTAGACTGGGTATTATGTAATGAGAAAGGATTAATTAGCAATCTTGTTCTACGAGGCCCCTTGGGTCGGAGCAATCATAATATGATCGAATTCTTCATTAAGATGGAGAATGAAGTAGTTGACTCAGAGACTAGGGTCTTGAATTTAAATAAAGGAAGCTATGATGGTCTGAGGTGCGAATTGGGTAGGATTGATTGGGGAATGTCACTCAAAGGGTTAATGGTGGATAGGCAATGGCAAACATTCAAAGACCGAATGGATGAACTACAGAATTTGTTCATCCCAGTTTGGCATAAAAATAAAACAAAACAGGTGACTCAACCGTGGCTAACAAGGGAAATTAGGGATAGCATAAGATCCAAGGAGAGGACATATAAATTGGCTAGAAAAAGCAATAATCCTGAGGATTGGGAGCAGTTTAGGATTCAACAAAGGAGGACAAAGGGATTAATTAAGAAGGGGAAAATAGAATATGAGAGTAAGCTTTCAGGGAACATAAAAACTGACTGTAAAAGCTTTTATAGATATGTGAAGAGAAAAAGACTGGTGAAGTCAAGCGTAGGTCCCTTACAGTCAGAATTAGGGGAATTTATAATGGGGAACAAAGAAATGGCAGACCAACTAAACACATATTTTGGTTCTGTCTTCACAAAGGAGGACACAACTAACCTCCCAGAGATGCCGAGGAACATAGGGTCTGATGAAAGGGTGGAACTAAAAGAAATCAGTATTTGTAGGGAAATGGTGTTAGGAAAATTGATGGGACTGAAGGCCGATAAATCCCTAAGGCCTGATAATCTACATCCTAGGGTACTTAAGGAAGTGGCCCTAGAAATAGTAGATGCATTGCTGGTCATCTTCCAGAACTCGATAGACTCTGGAACAGTACCCATGGATTGGAGGGTAGCTAATGTTTCCCCACTATTCAAAAAAGGTGGTAGAGAAAAAGCAGGGAATTATAGACCGTAAGCCTGACATCAGTAGTGGGGAAAATGCTGGAGTCTATTATAAAAGATGTAATAGCAGAGCACGTGGAAAGCAGTGACAGGATCGGACAAAGTCAACATGGATTTACAAAAGGTAAATCATGCTTGACTAATCTACTGGAATTTTTTGAGGATGTAACTGGTAAAATAGATAAGGGAGAACCAGTGGATGTGGTGTATTTGGACTTTCAGAAGGCTTTCGATAAGGTCCCGCATAAGAGATTAGCATGCAAAATTAAGGCACATGGGATTGGGGGCAAGGTATTGACTTGGATAGAAAACTGGTTGGCGGATAGAAAGCAAAGAGTTGGAATAAATGGGTCGTTTTCCGAGTGGCAGGCAGTGACTAGTGGGGTACTGCAAGGATTGGTCCTAGGACCCCAGCTGTTCACAATATATATTAATGATCTGGACGAGGGAATTGGATGTAATATCTCCAAATTTGCAGACGACACAAAGCTGGGTGGGAGGGTATGCTGTGAGGAGGATGTCGTGAAACTCCAGTATGATTTGGACAGGTTGGGTGATTGGGCAGAAACATGGCAAATGCACTATAATGTGGATAAATGTGAGGTTATCCACTTTGGTGGCAAAAACAGGAAAGCAGATTATTATTTGAATGGCAATAGATTGGGAGATGGGGAAGTGCAAAGAGACCTGGGTGTTCTTGTGCACCAGTCGCTGAAGGTAAGCATGCAGGTGCAGCAGGCGGGTAAGAAGGCAAATGGTACATTGGTCTTTGTAGCAAGAGGGTTCGAGTACAGGAACAAGGATGTCTTGCTGCAGTTGTACAGGGCCTTGGTGAGACCGCACCTTGAGTATTGTGTGCAGTTTTGGTCACCTTACCTGAGGAAGGACGTTCTTGCCATGGAAGGAGTGCAGCGAAGATTCACCAGGCTGATACCTGGGATGGCAGGAATGACGTATGAGGAGAGATTGTGTCGATTGGGCTTATACTCACTGGAGTTTAGAAGATTGAGAGGGGATCTCATCGAAACCCATAAACTTCTGTCAGGCCTGGGCAGACTAGATGCAGGAAGGATGTTTCCGATGGCCAGGGAGTCCAGAACCAGGGTTCATAGTCTAAGGATAAGGGGTAAGCCAATTAGGACTGAGTTGAGGAGGAAGTTCTTCACCCAGAGAGTGGTGAACCTGTGGAATTCTCTGCCACAGAGGGCGGTGGAGGCCAGTTCATTAAATATATTAAAGAAGGAGTTGGATATATTTCTTAAGGCTAAAGGGAACAAAGGATATGGGGAGACAGGGTACTGAATTTGGATGATCAGCCATGATCTCATTGAATGGCAGAGCAGGCTCGATGGGCCGAATGGCCTACTCCTGCTTCTATCTTCTATGTTTCTTCTATGTAATAAACGGATCTTTTTCCGAGTGGCAGGCAGTGACTAGTGGGGTACCTCAGGGATCGGTCCTTGGACCCCAGCTATTCACAATATATATTAATGATCTAGACAAGGGAACTAGATGTAATATCTCCAAATTTGCAGACGACACAAAGCTGGGTAGGCGTGTGTGCTGTGAGGAGGATGCCGAGAAACTACAGGATGATTTGGACAGGTTGGGTGATTGGGCAGAAGCATGGCAGATGCAATATAATGCGGATAAATGTGAGGTTATCCACTTTGGTGTCAAAAACAGGAAGGCAGATTATTATCTGAATGGCAATAGATTGGGAGAAGGGGAAGTGCAATGAGACCTGGATGTCCTTGTGCACCAGTCGCTGAAGGTAAGCATGCAGGTGCAGCAGGCAGTTAAGAAGGCAAATGGTATGTTGGCCTTCATAGCGAGAGGGTTTGAGTACAGGAACAAGGATGTCTTGCTGCAGTTGTACAGGGCCTTGGTGAGACCACATCTTGAGTATTTTGTGCAGTTTTGGTCGCCTTATCTGAGGAAGGATATTCTTGCCATGGAAGGAGTTCAGCAAAGATTCACTAGGCGGATACCTGGGATGGCAGGAATGACATATGAAGAGAGATTGGGTCGATTGGGCTTGTACTCGCTGGAGTTTAGAAGAATGAGAGGGGATCTCATTGAAACTTATAAAATTTTGGCAGGACTGAACAGACTAGATGCAGGGAGGATGTTCCCGATGGTCGGGGAATCAGAACCAGGGGTCACAGTCTAAGGATAAGGGGTAGGCCTTTTAGGACAGAAATGAGGAGGAATTTCTTCACCCAGAGAGTGGTGAACCTGTGGAATTCTCTACCACAGAAGGCAGTAGAAGCCAATTCATTAAATATATTCAAGAAGGAGTTTGATATATTTCTTAAGGCTAAGGGGATCAAGGGGTATGGGGAGAAAGCAGGGACCGGGTACTGAACTTGGATGATCAGCCATGATCGCATTGAATGGTGGAGCAGGCTCAAGGGGCCGAATGGCCTACTCCTGCTCCTATCTTCTATGTTTCTATAACAGAGTCACTCCTCAACTCATTTTACCCTGGTGATATTAAGCACAGTGGGCCTTGCCCTTCACCCAAAAAAAACATACTTGGAAGAGAATTGTTGACAGCCATTTGCCTGGCCCCCTCCTTTTCATCATCTACATCCTGTGCCTTAGTGAAATCATCCGTGGGGATGGGGTCAACATCTATATGTATGCTGATGACATGCAGCCCTACCTTTCCACCACTTCCTTGTAGATGTCAAGTCATGAATGAGCAAGAACATTCTCCAACTTAAAGTCAGCGGGGGGAGAAATTCGGTATCGCCCCGTTTGGGGCGCAATTATCAGCCGGGCGCAAAGTTTAGTGCCTGGCGCTAGTTATTGCCTCTGACTGCAAACTTGGCTTCTATCGCCCCTGGAGGTGATTGGAGCGCTAAATCAGGCGCTGCACACTTCTCTTAAGGCGCTAACGCCGAGGAGTGAGATGCTAACTCAGAGCGCAGGCGCAGCGCAGGTGATGTCAGTTAGCGATGGAAGACAGACACACTGGCGCCGGCCAGTTCTTAAAGGCGAGGGTCGATCTTGCTCTCCAGCCACACCCTGCTCATTGGAGCCTTGAATCTCTCTCTCTGTCAGAATGAGTGGTGCAAAAATGTCTACCACAGGAAAAGCCAGGAAGAGGCTGCCTTTAAATAGCGCCCCCCCCAAACCCCTCACCGACTGGGAAACGTTCCAGTCTCCCTTTCGTTGCTTGCACCAGGCAGAAAGGAGGGGGCGCCACTCAACATCCGGTCTGGGGCATCAACAGGGTGTTGCACGCTCGACTGACGTCACGATCTGCGGGTGCAGCAGATCAGGGCGGTAAACCTTTGTGCCGCCGCAGAAACTCTAGTCAATTTTGCGAGTGGCACAAACATCGCTGCGCCCGGGTGCTAGTTGCTTTGCGCCCCATTAGTGCCCTCTTAGGGTGCTAATGGGAGGCGCAAGCCAACCGAATTTTCCCCCCAGCAAGACCAATGCCATCCCATTCGAAAACTCTGCATTCAAGCTCCTAATTCCATGCCCCTACATAAATGAACCCAACAGTGCACAACCTTGGTGCCCTATATGATCCTGAGTTGAGCTAAGTTTCAAGCTGCATAGCCTATCCATTACCATGAATGACTATTTCCACCTCTGCAACACTACCTGCACCGCTCTTCCTCCCAATTACCGCTGAAACTCACTCATTCCTTTGTCGTCTCCAGGCTTGATGTCTCCAATGTTTTGCTTGCCAGCCCAGAGTTCCGTCCAAGGTAAACCACAATTTATCCCAAACTCTGATGCCCACATCCTATCCCACACCAAGTTCTACTCTCCTACAACAATGTCTCTCTGTGCTTCAATGCATGAATTCAAAATGCTTGCCCTCATTTACAAGTGGCTTAGCAGCCTCACCCTTCGCTGACTCTGCAGCCTTCTCCAGCTGCAAATAAGTTATAACACAAGGTTATGCTTTTAAACCAAAAAATAATGCATATTTGCTTTTTTTCATGTCAGTGATATTTTCTGTAAGGTTACCAGACTCACCAGAAATCAGTAAAGCCGGATACATCGGGTATCTTCAGCACTTTGAGTAATTATTCTGTTAACCAGCCCATTCATTAAATGGCCCAGAAATTCAGGTCTCCACGGGAGAGTACACATGGGGTACTCACCCGTAAGCCCAATGGAAGTGCCGGTTTCGTGCATGCACTGCACATGCGTGGGAAACCGGCACTTCAGTTCCCCTGAAAGAAGGGATTAAGAGGTGGAACGCGTGCGCAGGAGAGGCAGCACGTGCGCATCGAACTTATGGTTTTTTTGCAGGTTTTCCCGGGAAGGTAAGTCTCCAGGAGTTAGACATGTAAAAAACAGTCGCAAGGCCTGCTTTTTACAAGGTAAGTGGCGAATTAATTAAAATTAAAACATTTTATCCACAGGATTATTATTTTTAAATACTTTAAAGAAAGGTAAGTTTATTTTTGCCCCGCTAGAAAATAAAATTATTTTTTTCAAAAATTTAAATTATTGTTTAAAATAGTTATTTCATGTAATTTATAGTTTATTTTAAAAATGTGATTTAAAAAAAAAAATTATTTGAAGGTTTAGTGATGTTTTGGGGCTTATAGTATTTATAGGTTCTTCCTGTCAAATTTATGAATGAAGCATTCCCTGCTACCATTGGCTCTCCATGGCCCACGTGATCCCAGGGGACGCATCGAACTAACTGTACCCCTGGGATACGCAAGCACTGCGCGCCGGCTGTTGGAGGAGGCCCAGGATCGGAATCCCACATGGGCCCACAGCACAACGGCCGGTAAGTGCAGGTCGGGGACTTGCACCCGCGGGAAGCCTCCGACCCGAACTTCTGGGCCAATATTGCTGGAAAAAGCTCTCCAGACAGTACAAAATAGAGAACTATATTTGAAACGATAGCTGCTTTCTGTTTGTAATTAAATACAATAGCTGGCTAATGTTATTGACCCACCAGGTAGAGGGGAAAGGGTAGTCTAGCACTGTTCTCTTGGTCCTGTCAGTTTAAGCAGCACTCAAATGCGCATGTACAGCATTCAACCACAGGGATAGAGTGGTTTCTCCGCTGCTGTGGATGCTGGGAAAAGAACAAAAAGCCGTTTCTTTCACAAAATTTGCTGACGCCTCATGCTGACCTGAACATACTGATGTCACCAGCCTTGTGAACCAAGGGATGTGCATGCCGACAGCAAGATCTTTCCTATCCCAGCGCTAGGATGAATGCATGAGTCCCAATGGAAATAGGAGGACTTGAAAATCTAAGAATAATGTACATAATACTGCCCTTCATGAGTGGTTAGGGCATTTTAAATTAATTCATATGAAATCTGATCCGAGCATTTTCTTTCAATAGATTGTAACACTATAGTTTGACCAAACGCAAGCAAACAAATTTGTTTGACCTTCAAACGACTCCGGCTCAATGTTAGATCATAGGCATTACTATCAGTAAAATGTAAAAATTGTTTACTGATGTACTATCTTTCAAATCAAATGCTCTAAAGGCTTCACATCACTGCTGCTAGAAATCTTGGAGGAAAGTAGAACTTCCTGCCTGTGGTTTGCACCTGTGCACTTCCTTCTGCTTAGAACCTCTCATACAGCAACTGATGGCACAAGACTATGAAGAAAGATACTCAACTACTGGGGACCCAACCTTTAGAAGGTAAATGCAGTACCATCTGCAAACTTCGGGCAAGTGTCATGTGATTGGGCATCATGTGATCAGATGTAATGCGGTCAGATATCATGTGATCAAACCTCCAGGAATACGTGCAAGAAGAATTGGCAACTGTAGTAGTAGTAGCTTCCAGAAAAAAAATAATTGAGTGGAATCGGTGCATGTAATTCATGAGAAATGCATGCATGTGTGAGTTGTGCTAGCCACAGAACAAACACTTTATTTTCTGCATTTCACTACTATCTGACATGATTTGTCATCATAGTTGACATAAAAGTTTTATTTGCTTTTTGCTGTCATTTTTTGTGGTATCAATCTTTGTGTACCTATGGGGGAATTGGTGTCATTTATGCTGAGGTAGATCTGTAATCATTATCATTAGTGGCTCAGATTAGGTCAGGAGGCCAATTGTTAGCCTCAGGGAGCTCTACAAAATGGAACTGGAACAAAAAAAGGACAGTTGGAAAAAAATAACCAGAGGAGTCAGAATGAGGATTGGGCAGACCCAGAAGAAGAGAGATACATGAAGAACAGGAGCAAGTGTAGATAAAATTGGAGCAGCTGAGAAAAGAATGTTCTAGTCAACTAGCAAGTTCAACTGGAGGGGGTTGGGAAAACAATAGCACTAGAAATTATTTCCAGCAGCAGCATTTCAAACCACTGCTGTAAATCTAAAGTGTATGTTATAAGCCCCATATACTTATCATACCAGTACAAGACTCTGATTCAGCTGCTTCACATCAGTATGTTTCAGTTGTCCGCATAATGTAATTATTATAGGTCTAGAGTGACAATCGTTTCCATATCTTATTCTGCACTCGTCACCAACACACACTACTGTCTGTCCAGTGCATCTGTTCAACACGATTCCAAAGCCTCAGGGCTGAGGTAATACAAAATGCAGCTGACCTTGGAACTTACTTCAGCAATAGCCAGAATCACAGCTCTGTAAAATGTCACCTACGCGGAATGATAATTCGTTTTGGTTTAAAAATGTGGTGTATTTTGAGGTAGATTACTCTTAACACAGCTCCATATAATTCAATAGGTTTGAAATGTGTGTCACTCTTATTGATCACAAGTGTCACTACTGCTGATAGCTCTGGTAAGTACTGAAGTCACTCAGGCTGTTGGCTTTTTCTAGGGTTTTTTTTGAACAGTAGTAAATAATGTAATACTTTATTTACCTGGTGAAAAAATGCTCTTTTTTCCTCGGGTTCGCTCTGCTTATATTGAATTTCATCATCACTGTCTGGGGGCTCCTGTTTCACCTGCACAATGTCTGGCTGAATTTCTGCTATTGCTCTCTCATAGGTACAGTTGCTGTTGCTCCTGTTGCTACCACAGGGAGGCCCCTCATCCTCCTGTATAGCCTGCTGTTGGCAGAGTTCTTCCTCTGTCTCCTCTGGGTGGCTTTCAGGCTGTTGGAGCTGCTCATGGGGTTTGGAAAGTGGCTGTAACAAATGCAGACCCTCATTTAAAATCATTTAAATGTCACAATAATTCATCTTCATTGCAACATATTTACTGCCACATAAAATATGGAAAATCTTATACATTTTTTCCACACATAAAGGTAAATGTAAATGCTATATAGTAAATTTTACAAATATGTGCTCCCAGGGCAATGCTTTGCCCACCAGGAACGTGCATCAGGAATTTATGGAGATCAGTGGGCCCCACAGGACTTTATGTCCATTAAAATCATGGGTGTAAAGTCATTAAATTGCCCCTTATATGTAAACTTACATCAGTTTCAAACATGATTCAGCTACAGTTACTTTCTTAATTAAAAAAAATTAAAAATTGTAACAACATTTCTGTGTCTTGTAGAATTATACAGCAAAAAGGCAGCCATTCTTGCCTGTGCCGGCTCTTTGAAAGAGCTATCCAATTAGTCCCACTCCCGCACTCTTCACAGCTCTGCAAATATTTCCTTTTTAAGTATATATCAAATTCCCTTTTGAAAGTTACAATTGAATCCACTTCCACTACCCTTTCAGGTAGTGCAATCGAGATCATAACTCATTGCGAAAAATAAATTCTCATCTCGCCTCTGGCTACCGTCCCTCCTGCCAGTGGAACCAGTTTCTCCTTATTTACTCTATCAAAACCCTTCATAATTTTGTACACCTTTAGTAAATCTCCCCTTAGCTTTATCTGCTCTTAGGTGAACAATCCCAGATTCTCTCATCTCTCCACATAACTGAAGTCCCTCGTCCCTGGTATAATTCTGGTAAATCTCCTCTACACTCTCTCTGCACCTTTTTCAAAGTGTGGTGCTCAAAATTGGACACAATACTCTAGCTGAGACCTAACCAGTGATTTATAAAGGCTTAGCATAATATCCTTTCTTTTGTACTCTATGCCTCTATTTATAAAGCCACGGATCCCATATGCTTTTTTAACAGCTCTATCAACTTGTCCTCCAGGCAAGAAGCATAGCATGCCTGAATTCCCAGTATGCATTTCTGGCATGTAAAACTTTGCTTTTGGAGTGCAACTTAATACAATCTGTCTTATAGTTTCACAAATGGAGAACGGCCATTTGGGCAAGTGTCAGCCTTGGTGCCGTGGGAGTTCTCTGAGTCAGATGATCATGGGTTCAAACCCCACTCCAGAGACTTGAGCACGTAATCTAGGCTGACACTTCAGTGCAGTCCTGAGGGAGTGCTGCACTGTCAGAGGTGCCAACTTTTGCATGAAATGTTAAACTGAGGCTGTCTACCCTTTCAGGTGGATGTAAAAGATCCCATGGCACTATTTGGAAAAAAAAGGGAGTTTCACCAGTATCCTGGCCAATATTTATCTCTCAACCAACGTCACCAAAATAGATTATGTGATCATTTACCTCACTGTTGTTTGTGGGACTTTACTGTGTGCAAATTGGCTGCTGCATTTGCCTATATTACAACAATGCCTACACTTCAAAAGTACCTTTATGTCTATGAAGTGCTTTAGGACGTCCTGAGGATATGAATGTCACTAAATAAATCCAAGTTCTTCCTTCTTTCTACTACAGGGCTAATGGCACCTGTCGAACTATATCCTATCTTCAATCCCTTCTGTCATGGATTTGACAAAGAAAGATATAATTTGCATTTATATAGCAGCCTTATCATATTATCAGAACATCTCAAAGTGCTTCACATTCTGTGGCACGGTGGTGAAAGTGGCTATCCAAGGGATGGAGTGAAAACTGGCAAAGATGAAGACAAAGATAGTTGTACTAAGGGATTCAATAATCAGAGGCACAGATAACAGTTCTGACGAAGGGTCATCGACCTGAAACGTTAACTCTGTTTCTCTCTCTACAGATGCTGCCTGACCTGCTGAGTATTTCTAGCATTTTCTGTTTATATTTGGCACAGATAACATGCTATGCATCTGTGATTATGAGTTTTCCATGGTCTATTGCCTCCCTGGTGCCAGGGTGAGAAACATCATGCAGTAGCTAAACAAATTTCTAATAAGAGAGAGGGATCAGCCAGTGGTCAAAATTCAAGTGGCATGCAATGACAGAGGTAAGAGCAGGTTGGAGATCCTGCAGTCACAATTTCAGCAGCTAGTTGGTGGATTAAATCTCTGAGTTACTACTGGTGCCACATTTTGGACAGTATAGGCAGGATAGGATATAATGAGACAGGATCGGATTAAAGTCTCATCTCTACTGTGCGAACACCCTCCATTGTTTAACGTGGCACTACCACTGTGCTAAATGGGACATATTAAGGATAAATCTAGCAGCCCAAAACTGGGCATCTATGATGTGCAGTGGGTTATCAGCAGCAGCAGAACTGTACACCACCATAATCTGTAACCTCATCGCCTGGCAATCTCTCACTCATCCATCACCATCAAGCCTGGAGACCAATCCTGATTTAACGTGGAGTGTGGAAAGGTGTACCAGAAGCAGCACCAGGCATACCTTAGATTGAGGTACCTAGTGAAGCTATAACACAGGGTTACCTGCATGCTAAACACCAAAAACAGCAGGCTACAGACAGAGCTAAGGAGTCCCATTACCAACAGACTGGAGCAAAACTTTGCAGCCCTATCACATCCAGTTGAGCATGTTGGATTGATAACCAGACAACTAGCCAAGGAGGAGGCTGCAAGAACATCCCCAATCATGGCAGATCACAGCACGTGCTAAAGACAAGACTGAAGTATTTTCAAGCATCTACAATAAAAAGTTCTAAATGGATGATTATACTTGACCGTCTCCATCTTCATTACTGTCAGTGTCCAGCTAACTTAGTTCACTCCACATGGCATTAAGAAGAGGCTGAGTGCACTGTGCACAAAAACGTATGTGAAACCCGAAAATATCCTGGCTGTAGTGCTGAAGACTTGCGCACCAGAGCTAGCTGCTCTCCTAGCTAAGCTGTTTGAGTACAGTTGTGACACTGTCATCTACCCAGCATTGTAGAAGATTGCCTAGATATGGCCACTGGTGGAAAAACCTTTTTGCTGCCAAAGGTAGCCAGGAGTTTGAGGGGTAAATTGTCATCTTCACAGCCTGGGCAGGTAATCCGAGCAGATCACTTGCCTGCTGTAGGAACTGCCGGGCTTTCATTCCATTGAAATAAATGCAAAGAAAATGAAGTGAGTTGTACAATGAGTTGGCAAACCAGATTACTGCCCAGGCAATGAAGATAAACATTTGCTCCTGACTGTTTCAACTAGCCTGTCTGCTGGTGGCCATGTTTTTGGCTGCTTCTACCTCCAATCGTGCAGTGCTCTGGAGTTTATTTTGGGTTGCTGCCTCTGGAGGCAGGAAAGAAAACCATCCATTTTGGTGATTCTCCCTGCCTCTAAATGCAATGCACTGCTATGTTTATATTTTTTGTTTGCTGTTCAGTTTGGGTGTGCTGCCAGTGACAAACACACAATAAAAATCAGCTAAAAGAAAGTAGACTTTTAGTCCATCAATCTAGCCTGGAACTTAACCAAGAATGCTGAGGTAAAAGAGACAATTATTCTTAACACAATATACCACATAGCCTTATTGAAGTCTCCTTAAAATAATATATTTAAAAAAAAAAAAATGACTTGGTTATCATTGTAGATGTTTCTGAGTCCCACAGTGATATAATACTGGTAATGCAAATAATTAAGGAAGAAGATATAAAACTTGACCCTGTCACTTTATTTATAGCATTCATTCAAATGAAAGCTAATAAGCTCCCAGATAACGCAATGCTTTTGCACACAAGAGTGAAGTTTACTGTATAAGCCTGCACCAATTTCCATTTTTCACGTACAACTGGTTCAATTCAGGAAATTAAAATAGACGTAACTTACAGGGTTCTCTAAGCCACAGTAGTTTCAGAGAGAGAGAAGGAATGCAACGGAGTCACTGAACGACTGCATGAGTCTTAGTAGAATGCACATCAAAGAAAGTAGTACCTGTCTGTCTCAGCAGGTGGGAGGCATATCCTACTCTCTGGCCCAAGAAAACAGGGCCTGGGAAAGTGGCATGCAGGGAATAACTTTTTTATATTGGTATCAATGAGTACCTCCACACATCTTCAAAAATCTTGTAGTAGTGCAAACAAGCAGCAACTCAAAAGGCTGGCGTGCAAATCAATAGTTCATGAGTAAGAACAATAACAAGGGGTGACCGAAAAAAATGATAACAGTTTCATGTATGTAACAGTATTTAAAGCTCTCCAAATGCCTCGGTGAGTTTATTCAGTGATTAACTGAGCCGTACGGGCCAGAGAGATCCCATGTTCAATGCCTAGCCTGTGATGAGTGGCAATATAACAACAACAACAACTTGCATTTATATAGTGAATTAATGCAGGAAAACATCCCATAATGCTCAACAGAAGCATAATCCGACAAAGACTGTTACCAAGCCCAAGAAAGACATATTAGGAGGGTTGACTAAAAAGTTGGTCAAAAGATAGGTTTGAAGGAGTGTCTTAAAGGAGGCGAGAGAAGTGGACAGGTTTAGGGGAGGGAGTTCAATCTTTGAGCCTAGATGGCTGAAGACAACTGCCAATGGTAGGCGAAGTGAGTGGGGCATTTGTAACAGGCCAGAGTCGGAGTTCTTGGAGCATTGTAGGGCTGGAGGAGGTTATAGAGGTAGGGAGGACTAAAGCCATGAAGGCATTTGAACACATGTATGGGAATTTCAAATTTCTGATGTTGGTGAACTGGGAGCTAATGTACTGTAGATCAGCAAGCACAGGGGTGATAGGTGAGCAGGACTTGGGGCAGATTAGGATACGGGCAGTAGAGATTTAGATGAGCTGAAGTTTATGGAGCGTAGAGGATGGGAGGCCGGCCAGGAGAGCATTGCAATAGTAAAGTCTGGAGGTGACAAAGGCATGGATGAAGATTTCAGCAGAGATAGACAATGTTTCAGAACTGGAAGTAGTCAATCTTTGTGATGGCGAGGATATGGGGATGGAAGCTCAGCTTGGGGTTAAACAAGACTGTAAGATTGCAAACAGTCTGGTTCTGCCTGTGATAGTGGCCGGGATGGGGGATGGAATCCGTAGCGAGATAACAGAGTTTGTTGGGGGCGGGTGGTATGAGGACAATGACCTTGATCTTTCCAATGTTTAATTGTAGGAAATTGTTGCTTTCACCGATACCTGTTTTAAAGAAACTGTAGTTGCCACTTCCATGCTCAAAACAGAGCAATGTTAGCCCTTTGATCTGACTTGCCTTATTATTTGATTGATGTTCAACCTTTAGATAAAATAGTATGTAGACCATCTACCCATCCTACATCCTGCCGTATGTGATGGTTGAACAAATGAGGGAGAACCACAGTTGCCTCAACAGCTAGCAGGTGGGTTAGTCTCTAACATATTAAATATGGACTATTTTTCGATGCAAACTGCCAGGTTCAGATGCACTTTAATTTAAATGAGTTCATGTTTGGGTAAAGAAGGCTGTGTTCAGTGGTTTTCCATAAACAAAAACAAATTATGCACATTTTAAATGTCAATCACCACTAACAAATTGACACAAAGCAAGCTCTGACCTTGTTCAACTGTATCTGTTGCTGGTGCTGCTTCTGCTTTTCCAGGAACTGTTGGTGTTGCTGTTGAACAACTAGCTGTGCCAGAGCCTGTGTGCTTTGTGGGAGTGGCGCAGAGTGCGTTCGATTAAGTGGTCTATGGCGTGGCAGCTTGTTTGAAGCTCTGACGGTCGGTGATAATCTTTCCCCCACTGCTGCCAATGGAGAATGAGCATGAAGAGGGACCACACCTAAAATACAGTACAATGGTTTGGTTAACAGTAACCAGGAGATGATATTTTACAATGCTGTATTCCTCCATATTGGAGATAACTACAATAACTCTTACATGGTAGCCTCTGGGAACGGAATTAAATTCAGAGTTTAAAATGCAACATTTATTTCTAAATCATCTCAATTCACAAAAAGTAATTTGGCCAATTTTCTTGACTTTTGCCCCCAGTAATTACCTATTCCCCAGGCACAAAGGTCAGGAAAAAGGGGCCCAAGACTCATAACTCTATGGCCTAGAAATTCGGTATACAGGTAGACTACCCTTTATCCGGACTTCCGAAAACCGAAACCCTCTAAAAACCGAAGGTTTTTTCGTTCAGCGTAAGTCGTGCGTACGAACGAAAAAACCTTCGGTTTTTAGAGGGTTCCGGTTTCGGAAGTTCGGATAAAGGGTAAGTCGTGCGCACGACCCCCCCGCGGACCCCCCCGCGGACCCCGCCGGCCCCGACAACCGCCGACCCCCCCGCGGGCCCCGACAACCGCCGACCCCGCCAGCCCCGACAACCGCCGACCCCCCCGCGGGCCCCGACAACCGCCGACCCCGCCAGCCCCGACAACCGCCGACCCCCCCGCGGACCCCGCCGGCCCCGACCCCCGCCGACCCCGACTGACTTACGCTGAGCGTCAGCGTAAGTCGTGCGCACGACCCCCCGCCGACCCCCCCGCGGACCCCCGCCGACCCACCTTCCGAAATCCGAAATTCTCCTTTATCCGAAACTCGGCTGGTCCCGAGGTTTTCGGATAAAGGATAGTCTACCTGTAGCTGCGTTTGGGGCGCTAGTCCTGGCGATACACAAAGTTTAGCGCCAGGCGCAATTTAGCACCACCTAGCGCGATATTGGGTTGCAGCGCCCCTAAAGGTGATTGCAGCGCTAAATCAGGCGCTGCACGCTACTCTTAAGGCGCTAACCCGGCGGCGCAACCCAATTTCGTGGCGGTGGGGCGCAGCGAGGGTGCTGTCAATAATCACTTTCCCTGAGACACAGTGGCGCCGGCCAGCTCTTAAAGGGGCAGGTCAATTGGCATCACCAGACACACTCACTGCCTTGTAGGCCTTCAAAGCGGTGGGAGCCTACCTGTGGCGCACCAGCCTAGCAAGACATGGAAAGGGTGAGGCAGAGGGCGGAACGCCTCACTGATGGGGCATTGGATGCTTTGGTTGGCGCAGTGGAATCAAGGCCAAGGAAGATGGTCGGAATGTGATTTATATTTTGGACAGTCTCCCGGGTGTGAGAGGCAGTTATGTGTCAGTGTATTAGTTTTGCTATCTGTTGCCATAGCTTTCTCATGTTTGAAGGAACCACATTTTGTGTAATGAAACACTTTCTTCATTTACAATGGCCATGCTTGCTATTTACATGCATCTTGCCCTTCACAGGCTTGGGGGTATCAGACCGGTTCCATTCCTGTTCTTGGAATGGCAGCAAGCATTCCGTGAGAGGGGCCTAGAAGCTACTTCTGATCAGCCTCTGACGCGCAGCCAGAGAAGAGCCGCTCGCATAGAAGTTCAGGCCAGCAGCCATCTTCTCAGCCGCCGACAGAGATGTCCTGCACCTTATCTGAGGCTGCAGATCTGGCTGAAGCAGCTGGCACAGCTCAGTCACCACCTCCTTTCTAAATCGCAGCCTTCTGACACACTGCTCCTCCGGCATGTTCATGTAGGAAAACTGCTGTCTGATAACCCTGCCAGCATAAGGTCTGCTGTGGCGACGTCTGTTGGCCCTCCTCCATCTGGCCATGCCCGCCCCCCTCTCCCTGCATCTCAGTGCCCTTTCCAGATGATTCAGCAGCAGGACGTTCCCCTCCAATGCAGCCCCCATAATAAGTGCCCACAGGAAGGTTCCCCGTTGTCAAGGCTCACCAACAGCAAGGTGATGGTCAGAAGGCTGAAGATCGTCTGCCTGCGCTGGCTCAGTGGTCAAATGGCTCTTAGTGTGCAGCTCAGCAACTCTTTGTAGCTCTCGAGGAAGTTGTGATCCAAAAATGGCTGCCACTTTTAAACCACACCAGTCCCCTTTAAATAACGCTCCTCCAGCCCGAGAGCGACTTGGTAAGGCCCAGGTAAGCTGTCACTATTAGCGCCAGGCGCTACGGAGGGGGGCGCCACTGAATTTCTGGTCCGGGGCACCCAAAAGGCGTTGCACACTCAAATGACGTCATAATCAGCCTGCGCCCATGAGCGGGCGCTAAGATTTAGCGCCAGCGCTAAATATATGCTCAATATGGGGCGAGGCGCTAGGCGCCTTGCGCCCGCCCGGAAATTGGCTAGCGCCCCACTTCTCGGCCTCTTTAGGCGTTAATCGGTGGCGCTATCAACCGAATTTCTCCCCCTATGTCTTTTCCCTAGTTAAATAGCCTTGAGTTTCCCAGCCCATCAGATTCAGGCATTTCAAGGGCTGTCCAGCACACAGATGCAGAGCCCCCAGGAAAATTGACCCCATAATCTTTTATATAAATATCTCACACACCTGCTTGTAATGGTTAGTGTATGGTGGTGTCTGAAATACTAAAGCACAATTTCAAACAATAATATTGTCATCAAGATGTCTAAAATTTCCAATGCACAGAGGCTGACAGCGCTTTAGTTATCAAGCAGGTCTCAGTAAGGAAAATTCAAAAGAAAATTGCCATCAAACTCCAGAAATCTCATTCACATTGATATCAGGTGACTTCAGGCCGTGCTGCACCTAAATATTTGGGAGTAAATCTACGACAGCTCATTACTGGCGTTAAGTGCAGGAAACTCACATGAAAGCTGGTCTTTTTAATGAGGGACAAAGCTACCTCACTGAGTAGCAAAGGGATTCGGCAGAGAAATCTCAGAAGCATAGAATGATACAGCACAGATGGAGGCCATTTGGCTCATCGTGTCTGTGCCAGCTCTTTGAAAGCTATCCAATTAGTCCCACTCCCATGTTAGTTCCTCATAGCCCTGCAAATCTTTCCTCTTCATGTATTTGTTCAATTCTCTTTTGAAATTTATTATTTGAATCTGCTTCCACCAGTGCAGTGCATTCCAAATAATGATAACTCGTTGCGTAAAAAATTATTTTTCTACATGTTGCCTCTGGTTCTTTTGCCAATTACTTCAAATCTGTGTCCTCTAGTTACCAACCCTTCTGCAACTGGAAACAGTTTCTCCTTATTTGCTCCATCAAAACCATTCAAGATTTTGACCACCTCTATCAAATCTCCCCTTAAACGTCTCTGCTTTAAGGAGAACAACCCCAGTTTTGCTAGTCTCTCCATGAAGTCTTTCATCCCTGGTACCATTCCAGTAAATCTCCTCTGCACCCCCTCTAAGGCCTTGACATCCTTCCTAAAGTGTGGTGCACAGAATTGGCTATAATACTCCAGCTGGGGCCTAACCAGTGTTTTATAAAGGTTTAGTATATTTTCCTTGCTTTTGTTCTCTATGCCTCTATTTTAAAGCCAAGGATCCATATGCCTTTTTAACAGCCTTCTCAACTTGTCCTGCCACCTTCAAAGACTTGTGTACATATATCCCCAGATCTCTCCGTCCTGCTCCATCTTTAACATTGTACCATTTAGTTTATATTGCCTCTCCTCATTCTTCCTACCAAAATGAATCATTTCACACTTTTCTGTGTTAAATTTCATCTGTCATGTGTCAGCCCATTTCACCAGTCTATCTATGTCCTCCTGAAGTCTGTTACTATCCTCTTCACTGTTTACTACATTTCCGAATATCGTGTCATCTACAAATTATGCCCTGTATACCCAAGTCCAGGTCATTAATATATATCAAAAAGAGCAGTGGTCCTAACACTGACCCCTGGGGGGACACCACTGCACACTTCCCTCCAGTCTGAAAAATAACTCTTCACCACTACTCCCTGGTAATTTTGTATCCAGGCAGCCACTGCCCTTTAATCCCATGGGCTCCAATTTTTCTAACAAGTCTATCATCTGGTACTTTATCAAACGCTTTTTCAAAAGTCCATATACGCAACATCAACCGCACTACCCTTATCCGCTCTCTCCATTACTTCATCAAAGAGCTCAATCAAGTTAGTCAAACATGATTTGCCTTTAACAAATCCATGCTGGCTTTCATTTATTAACCCATATTTTTCCAAGTGCCAATTAATTTAGTCCCAGATTAATGTCTCTAAAAGTTTCCCCACCACCAACGTTAGGCTAACTGGCCTGTAATTGACAGGTTTATCCCTCTCCCCTTTTTTGAACTGGGGTGTAACATTTGCAATCCTTCAGTCCTCTGGCACCACTCCTAAGGAGGATTGGAAGATTGTGGCCAGAACCTCTGCAATTTCCACCTTTATTTCCCTCAGCAACTGAGGATGAATCCCATCCAGACCGGGTGACTTTCATACTTTGAGGACGGTAAACCTTTTAAGTACCTCCTCCTTATCTATGTTTATCCTACCCAATTTCTCTACTGCCTTCTCCTTTATGGTAATATTGGCAGCATCCACTTCTTTAGTGATGCAAAGTGCTCATTTAATACCTCAGCCATGCCATCTGCCTCCACAAGATCATCTTCTTTTTGAAGATGCGCTAAAATCAAGGAAATTCACACGTACTGATGTTTCAGTGGAAAACCGGCATAAATTAGTTACATGTGAATTGCCTCTTTAAAAAAAACAGCGCGAAGGCACTCTTGCACCATAGTTAAGCTAAAGAGATCCAGATCTGGGTGTATTCTGCATTTACCAGCCAATATTTTTTCTATTGATTGCTTTTTTTCTAAAATAGTAGTTTCCAATGATGGTGCCAGGTTCAATCTATATGTGTTTATTTATAAAGTATATCAGAAGGCGTGTCCCTGAAATTCTATAGGCCGTGGTCCAATGTTCCCTCTAATTTTGTTTGGCGCTGCGCGGCCCCTTTAAGAGGCTGCACGGACCATTCAAAATACCGCGCATGCATGGTTTTTGTATTGAAAAGTCGGCAAGCCGGTTGTGCGGGTTCCCTGGAGGCGGGCCGCACAGCTTACAGGGAACATTGCTGTGGTCCCAGCATTTAGTCCTCTAACACCGACCCTACTGGAGAATGTGGGGTTGGGGGAGGGCACCTAATTAGCGTGAGGCTGGTGGACACATCTTGGGTGCCCACCTGCCCCAGGTTTCCAGAAAATCTAAGTTCAGGAGAGCTGTTGTGGCCCCTTGGAAACACAGGAATATTGGCTCCCAAATAACAAGTCATTGAAAAAAAAATTCCCTGGTGGAAGTCTTTGGAGGTCCAAATTGCTTCTCTGGCCTGGATCCTCCTGGTTGAGTCATATGTCTGCTCTTCATTAAACCAGCACATCTCTGCTCATGGTGTACCAGCCTCCAAGCTGATGATGCCAGGGCATAGGAACTGCTGATGTAGAATAACACCGCTCCCTCCACAACGATGACCTTGTAGAGGCATTTAGTTACTCTGCCCCCACTAGGCCATCCTGGAAACTTCGTCCTGCAGCCTGGACCCGATTTACCTGGGCCCTGGCTAAATTTGCAGCCATTCCAGTGGGCTCCCACTGAAGTTACAGCAGGAGTACCCTTGGAACAGCTGAGGAATTTTATTCAATCATTATTTCATTCTTTCTCTCATCACTTGACAATGAGCTTCAGCAGCAGCAGCTTTATTCCCTGATGAATTTGCATGGCATTTGTTGCAAAAAATTTGTCTTCTCTATGGGACAGTTTAAAAAGTTGAAAGGTGTGATCTGTGCATAACGTATGTTCATGTGTGATCTGGCTATTAATGAACTAAATCTCAGATAGGAAGGTCTGTAAAGCTGTAACTCAATCGTAGGTTTTTGATAACATCATAATCTGAGAGAGTAATGCAGAAGGGCTTCATGTATTCATCCAAGAATGAATTCTCTCACTCCAACGCAACAGCTATTTTACAACAAAAATATAACTTACAAGATATTTCTCAGGGCTATGAAGTCTGCTATGGATGTGGAGTCCACCATGATGGTTTTACATTAGAAAGAGAAGATTTTCTTCAATTATATCGTAACAAAGGACATAAAGGGACAGCAATACAGGCATTATTTTTGCTGGAAAATTATAGTTACTGTTAATACTGTTTAGAGATTAACCTGCAGGTCATATGGTTGATCATAATAGCTCCAATCTAGTGCGTTTGACGAATAGATTATTTCCCTGTTTGTCAGTACTCTGTAACAGACCTAAAGTAGGAAATCTATTATATATTAAAATTGCTGTGTGGGTCACAGCATTAGAATCATAGGGGGAAAAATTCGGTATCGCCCCATATGGGGCGCCATTATTGGCGGTGCGCAAAGTTTAGCGCCTGACGCTAATTATCGCATCCGACAGCAAACTTGGCTTTTATCGCCCCTGGAGGTGATTGGAGCGCTAAATCAGGCGCTACACAACTCTCTTAAGGCGCTAAGGCCGAGGAGCGAGGCGCTGCCTCAGAGGGCGGGCGTAGCGCAGGTGCTGTCAGTTAGCAATTGAACACAGACACACTGGCGCCGGTCAGTTCTTAAAGGGGAGGGTCGATCTTGCTCTGCAGCCACACCCTGCTCACTGGAGCCTTGAATTTCGGCCTGGGCAGACCTGTGGCTAAATCTAGCAGCCAGACACTATGGAAAGGGCCAGGGAGCGAGCACAGCGCTTCTGCGAGCGGGCTTTGGAGGCTCTGGTTCACGGGGTGGAGCGCAGAAGATCCATTCTGTACCCAGAGAGTGGCAGGGGGCCTTTGCCACGCGAGTACAGAAGAGTGTGGAGGGAGGTGACTCAAAGCGTTTCCTCAAGCAGCATGGTGCCTAGGACCCATGTGCAATGTAGGAAAAAGTTCAACGACCTCACTCGGGTCGTCAGGGTGAGTGTCTTTTTTTCAAAACCTCTTCATCCCTCCATCTCAACCTCACTTTATGGCCAGAGGGTCTTGAAAGCCCCAATGCCCAACACTCATCCAACACCTATGGCCCTTTCATCAAACACACACGCACATTCCACACTTTGCATACAGTAAGGGCTATTCAACTATGGGATGCACATCAGGCAAGATCATGGCTGCATACAGTAAGGGCTATTCAACGATGGGAGGCATATCAGGCAAGACCATGGCTGCATATAGTAAGGGCTATTCAACTATGGGAGGCACATCAGGCAAGACCATGGCTGCATACAGTAAGGGCTATTCAACTATGGGAGGCACATCAGGCAAGACCATGGCTGTATATTTACTCAGACGCAGTCCTTTTTCTTCCAGGCCAAGCTGTCTCATAATAGGAGAAAGCAACAACGGACCGGTGGAGGGCAGCCTCAGCTTCAACCCCTCAGCGATCTTGAGGAGCGCGTCCACAGGATTGTGGCAAGCCGGGTGATTGGTCCCGTCGCGGGCTGCAGCAATGCGATGGGGGTAGGGAAGCTCGGGGACCTTCTCCCCGGAGGGAGAGTATGGCCTCGAGTCCTGCTGGACTGGACGCAGACGAGGAGCGGGTCCTCGCTGAAATGAACGCCCAGGCGGAGCGAAGGCACACTGAGTTCATGGCTGCAGTGGCAAGGTTGCCCGAATCCATTGAATCACTGGCAAGGAGTGTGGAGCACTTAGCATTTGCGTGGCAGCTGCCTGTGCTACAGCGAAGTGTTGCAATGCAGTCAGTGGCTGGTTTCATGCAGACGCAGATTGAGGCCAAGCGAGCACTGACTGCTGCCACCCTCGCTGGATTGGGCAGATTTCTCCGGGGCACTCACCGCGCCGCAGCAGGCCAGCAATCTGTGCTCACTCAGATTGCTCCGGATGCTGAAGTGCTGCCCCGTGGGAGTGCCAGTGTGTCGGTCGAGCAGGGAGTTGCTGTCCTATCTCAAGATGACAGCATTCCTGCAGCCACCACTGACACTTCTCCACTGCAGTTGCCACCACCTGTAGGACAGACTGCTGCCGCCCATGCAGAGTTGGTGCAGTCAGCAGCCGGGCCCTCCAGGCCCAGAGCTGGTCCAAGCCGTCCCTCAAGGGCATCTGCAGTCTCAGTTTCTGACACTCAGCAGCCTTCCCCCAGCCTTGCTCCAGCCACTGGGGTCCCATTACGGAGGAGCTGCAGGGTGGGAAGGGGGGAATTTCGCAAGGGAAGCAGATCACCCTCGAAGGGCAGAAAGTAGGAGGTGTGACAAAATGTTTTTCATTGTTTTATTGAAGGCCGAGGTTCGTGGTCAAATTTTTGTTACTGTTTTGGACATTGTCTCCAAGTTGTGAGAACCAGTTATGTGAATGACTGCTTTTTTTTGTGTTTCTTTCTATTTCTTTGTCATGCAGAAATGAGACACAGTTTGTGAAATAAAGAAGTGTCTGTATTCAAAATGTACACGTTTGGTCTTTGCATTCATTGTTGCCTTGACCGTCTTAGGGGTTGCGGGATGCTTTCATTCAGGTTGTTTGAATGGCAGATGCCATTCCCTCAGAGGGGGCCTAGAAGTGACTTGCTATGAGCCTTTGACGGATGGCCCTTCCACTTTGTGCCTCCCTCCCGCCTTGGTGCTGCTGATGATCATCCTCCTCATCTCCCTCCTCCTCCTCCTCCTCTGGTAGTGCTCCAAGGCCTGGTGGCATTGGCTGGGTCCTGAGGATTGCAAGGTTATGCAGCATGCAGCACACAACAACGAAGTGGGAGACTCGCTCAGGCGAGTACTGTAGGGCTCCTCCAGAATGGTCCAGACAGCGGAACCGTTGCTTGAGCACGCTGATTGTGTGCTCAACGATGTTCCTGGTAGCTTGATGGCTCTCGCTGTATCGCAGCTCAGCAGGAGTGCTGGGCGAACGGAGCGGTGTCATCAGCCAGGTGCACAGAGGATATCCCTTGTCCCCGAGAAGCCAACCTCCTGGGTGATGCAGTGCCTGGAAAAGGTCTGCCACAGAAGTCTGGCGCAGGATGACGGCATCGTGGCTGCTGCCAGGATAACAGGCATTGACAGCGAGTATCAGCTGTCTGTGGTCACAGACCAACTGGACGTTTAAGGAATAGAAGCCCTTTTGGTTGCGGAAATCCTCGGCATTCTCTTGCGGCACTCGCAAAGCCACATCTCCCAGTTCGTGGTGCATTGCTGCATCCGTCAGGTAACAAATGCCGTCTTTAATAGGAGACGAGAGTACATCTCTTTCCCCATGACCCCGGACAAGCAGCAAGAACGTGCAACGGGCTTTGCGATGATAGCGGGTTCCCCATGGTGCAGGCGATGTCCCCAGTAGCTGATTGAAATGAGCCGGTGGCATAAAAGTTGAGAGCCACTGTTATCTTCACTGCCACTGACAGAGACGTCCTGCTCCTCAGTTGGGGCTGCAGATCTGGCTGAAGCAGGTGGCAGAGCTCAGTGACCACCTCCTTGCTGAATTGCAGCCTTCGCAAACTGCTCCTCAGACATATTAATGTAGGAGAACTGTTGGCAAAAAACCCTGGGAGGGTAAGATCTCCTGTACCGAGGCCTGTTGGCCCTCTTCCGTCTGGCCATGATTGCCACTCTCTCTCTGCATCTCTGTGCCCTCCGAATGTGATGGAGAAGGATGACATTCCCATCCATTGCAGCCCCCATAGTATCTGGGCAATCAAAGTTATGAAGGTCAAAAAGCAAAATACCTGCAAAGTTATGGTCAGAAGCCAAAACTACCTCAGACAACGTTGACTTAATGCAGAAGTCTTTCTTTCTCTCTCTCCAAATCTCTCTCTCCCTCTCAGAACGAGTGGTGCAAAAATGGCTACCACACAAAAGCCAGGAAGAGGCCCCCTTTAAATAGCGCCCCCCCCATCCCCACAGCGACTGGGATGCGTTCCAGTCAACCTGTCGTTGGTAGCGCCAGGCGGAAAGGAGGGGGGGCGCCACTGAATTTCCGGTCCGGGGCGCCCCAAGGGCGTTGCACTCTCGAATGACGTCAAGATCTGCGTGCGCAGGAGATCGGGCGGTATTGTTTAGCGCCGCTGCAAAATGTCCAGTCAATTTCACGAGAGGCGCAGATATCGCCGTGCCCGTGCGCTAGTTGGTTTGCGCCCCACTTACCGCCCTCTTAAGGCGCTAATGGGTGACGCTACCAACTGAATTTTTCCCCCATAGAATCATAGAATGGTTACAGCACAAAAGAAAGGTAATTCGGTCAGTCGAATCCATGCCAGCTCTCTGCAAGAGCATTTGAGCTAGTCCCACTCCACCTCCCTTTCCCTGCAGCCTTGCAAATTTTTTTCCTTCAGGTACTTATCCAACTCACTTTTGAAAGCTGCGATTGAGTCTGCCTCCACCACCCTTTCAGGTATTGCATTCCAGATTCTAACCACTCGCTGCGTAAAAAAGTTTTTCCTCATGTTGCCTTTGGGTATTCTGCCAATCACCTTAAATCTGTGTCCTCTGGTTCTCGACCCTTCTGCCAATGGGAACAGTTTCCCTATATCTACTCTGTCCAGACCCCTCATAATTTTGAACACCTCATCAAATCTCTTCTCAATATTCACTGCTCCAAGGAGAACAACCCCAGCTTCTCTAGTCTATCCAAGTAACTGAAGTCCCTCATCCCTGGAATCATTCTCTCAAATCTTTTCTGCACCCTCTCTAAGGCCTTCACATCCTTCCCAAAGTGCGGTGCCCAGAATTGGACACAATACTCCAGTTGAGGCCGAACTAGTGTTTTATACAGGTTCATCATAATTTCCACGCTTTTGTACTCTATACCTTTATTCATGAAGCTTTATTCATGAAGTTTCTCAACCTGCCCTGCCACCTTCAATGATTTGTGCACATATACTCCCAGGTCTCTCTGTTCATGCATCCCCTTTAGGATTGTATCCTTTAGTTTATATTTCATCTCTTCATTCTTTCTACCAAAATATATCACTTCATACTTTTCTGCTTTAAATTTCATCTGCCACGTGTCCGCCCATTCCACCAGCCTGTCTATGTCCTCCTGAAGTCTATCACTCTCCTCCTCACTGTTCACTATACTTCCAGGTTTTGTGCCATTTGCTAATTTTGAAATTGTGCCCTGTACACCCAAGTCCACGTCATTAATATATGTCAAGAAAAGCAGTGGTCCTAGAACGGACTCCTGGGGAACACCACTTTATACCTTCCTCCAGTCTGAAAAACAACCGTTCACCACTACTCTCTGTTTCCTGTCACTTAGCCAATTTCATATCCATACTGCCACTGTCCCTTTTATTCCATGGGCTTCAACTTTGCTGGCAAACCTATTACAGTATGTGGCACTTTGTCGAACGCCTTTTGGAAATCCATGTACACCACGTCAACCGCATTGCCTTCATCAATCCTTTCTGTTACCTCAAAAAACTCGATCAAGTTGGTTAAACACGATTTGCCTTTAACAAATCCGTGCTGGCTTTCCTTAATTAATCCACACCTATCCAAGTGACTGTTAATTTTGTCCCAGATTATTATTTCTAAAAGGTTCCCCACTACCGAGGTTAAACTGACTGGCCTGTAGTTGCTGGGTTTATCTTTACACCCTTTTTTGAACAAGGGTGTAACATTTGCAATTCTGCAGTCCTCTGGCACCACCCTCATTTCTAAGGAGGATTGGAAGATTATGGCCAGTACCTCTGCGATTTCTTCCTTCACTTCCCTCAGCATCCTAGAATGCATCCCATCTGGTCCTGGTGACTTATCCACTTTAAGTCCAGCCAGCCTTTCTAGTACCTCCTCTTTATCAATTCTTATCCCATCCAGTCTCTTCTCTACCTCCTCCTTCACTATGTCTATGGCAGCATCTTCTTCCTTGGTGAAGACAGATGCAAAGTACTCATTTAGCACCTCAGCCATACCCTCTGCCTCCATGCGTAGGTTGCCTTTTTGGTCCCTAATCAACCCCACCCCTCCTCTCACTACCCATTTACTATTTATATGCCTATAGAAGACTTTTGGGTTACCTTTTATGTTAGCCGCCATTCTATTCTCATACCCTCTCTTACCCCTCATGTTCTTTTTCACTTCTCCTCTGAAATTTCTATATTTAGCCTGATTCTCAGATGTATTCTCAACCTGGCATCTGTCATATGCCCTCTTTTTCTGCTTCATCTTTATCTCGATCTCTTTCGTCATCCAGGGACTTTACTTGCCCTATCTTTTCCTCTAGTGGGAATGTACCTCAACTGCACCCAACCCCACCCATGCTGAGTTCTGAATCTAGCCAAGGGAATGACAGCTCTCTGCAACCATCCTCCAGCTGTGATATGGATGTCCCCACCCAAGAGAATGTTCCTGCCTCCCTACCCCTCAATCTCTCTATCCCCTTCCCCTCCTATATCCTCCTCCCCTACCCAGTCCCCTTTCCCTCCATCCTCTCTGTTTCTCACCCTCTCCCTTCATCTCCTTTCCTCCCTCTTTCTCCTTTCTCTGCTCACAGAATCACAGAATCACAGAAACCCCACAGTGCAGATAGAGGCCATTTCGGCCCATCAAGCCTGCACCGACACATATCCCACCCGATCCCCGTAACCCCTACACCAACACATATCCCACCCTATCCCTGTAACCCCACGTATTTAATCCCCCTAACACTCTCTTACTATAACCTCCTTTCTCTTTCTCTCCCCTCACTTACAAACCCCCTCGCCCCCACCCTCCTCTTTCCCTCTTCCTCCTCCACTTGGATTCAATTATTCCCCTTCCCTCTGACCCTGCTTGACCTGAACCCTGCTGTTGGCCTTGACTCCCCGTGTGCAATGCCTTGGGAGATCACCTGGAACAAGTGAATGAAATGGCTGGGAAGTGGATAAACTTGAACGTCTGATCATTTTATGTGAAGTCAGGAGATGGAAATAATTTGTTCAACTGTAGAACCCAATCAAAATACTGATTGTTATCCAAACATGGGACAGAACTTAACATATGACTCAAATCATTCACACTCTCTGCCTGCTGGCAGAGTAACACTGCAATAACATGGTGTGTCAACAATAAAGGTCAAAGTAATATTGCGTCATTCAACAACTACATGGACATTAATTACATCATAAGTACAGTATCTATTAGTCATCTAAAAAACCCAGTCAAGCTGCACCAATTCACTGAAAAATCTGTTATAAGTCCCAATCAGCATGAAGTTACACAGTTTCAAAAGTAGACAATAGCTTATATTGGGGCAAGCTATGAAGTCAATTTTATAAATTTGTACTCTCAGCACAGTACCTCACCCGCTCAAAGTACATAGCAGAAATACGGGTGCAGAGGCCAGCAGGGCCCACAGAATTTTTCATTCAAATTCCTAAAATTGCTGTGTTAATTTGGGATAAATTTAATCCAGGTTTGCACATGAACTGTCATTATCAGGTTCTTTTTATTCAGAACAAAGACTTGACAAGAATTTAAATCCACATATTATCAAATCTCAAAGAGCACAGCCCAATTAAATCAAAAGCAGGGAAACAAGGGGGGAAAAATTGAGTCGCACCACCTTTGGGGCGCTAACTTCGCCGGAGCGCTGCTTTGAGCACCCGGAAAAATTAGCGCCACCGCGGCCAAAATTGAGTGGTAGTGCCCCAAGAGGGAAGCGGGGTGCTACTGGAAGTGCCCCGCCTCCCTCTTGGGGCGCTGCGAAGGAATATCGCGGCGCTACATGCCGCGGTATTGCAGGCCTTCCTGCCCTTCTTAAAGGGGAGGGGCCTTGCGCAGCGCGACTTGTGGCCCAGCTGGGCCATCGAGGATCAGGGTGCTGGCAAAAGAGCCCGGCAGTCAAGAGAAGTGCCGGGCTCATGGAGTGCAGCCGGCACTCCGCGGGGGGGGTGCGGGTCAGGTGGCCGGGGACGGCAGTGGAGGCAGGTGGCAAGCAACAAAAATGGCTGCCCGGCACCTTGCCTTTAAATAGTGCCGCCCCGGCTGCAGGTAGGCCCCCATGACCCCGTCGGACATAGCATCTGGCAGTAAGTCAGGGGGCACTACCGAAGATCGCGGCCGGGGCGCTGCGCACAGCGATGATGTAATCGACAGCAGCGCAGCGCCACAGGGCACTAACGGTTACCACCGTCGCTAATCTCGCGGGAGGTATTGGCGGCGCCGTGCCCGGGCGCTAGTTGCTTTGCGCCTCCCCCCGTTAGCGCCCTCTTCGGGCGCTAACGGGAGGCGCAAAGCAACCAAATTTTTCCCCCCAAGGACCTGAATATTCTAGGACCCAGCCTTGTGTCCAAATCTCGGACGGCCCATGAGAGCAGAGCCTCTGCCTGCTCTAAACGAGGCCATTGTTGTTAAGGAGGGTTGGGGAGCTGACTTTGAATATCAGAGTTCCCATGCCCAGGGCTTTCATCATATGGAGGAGGCACACCTGGTCAGACCAGACATACCGTCCCAACAGGGGCAAATGTGGAGCACACCTGGGAGTCCAGGCCAGGAGCAAGGTCTGGAACCCTGAAGATCTGGGTGCAAAAGTTTTGTTTAGAATTTATTAAGGGGCTCAGCACACCTCTGCCAGACTTTGAGCCCGCAAACATGGTAGGCACCGTCGATGTGTCCCTAGTGGCATGAGCGCCCACCTTTTGCAGACAAACTAGGGAACCTCCCTGACCCTGGGAGATTTGGCAGGTCAATAGTGGAGGTTCCCTGTGGTTGAATCCCGGCGTAAGTGCCGGGATTTTTGGCCGGCAAATTTCTACCAGCTTATAGAGAACACGCAAAATGGACAATAATGAACCAAATTTAAACTTCTTTCCAAAGATGAACTGAAACGTTTCTCTTTTGAGCTTTTATAGAACCATCTTCTCTCTGTGTTCCCATAAGCAACCTGTCCCTCTATGATCTGGAAATTGTACTTTTTCTCTTCTGGATTCTTGCAGAAATGCCTGAGCGAGGGGTTAACAATGTCCCGAACTGCTGTTACCCTACTGGATTTAACGTAGTCTTCCACAGTGCTACCAAATTATTACCACACAGACTAGAGATGGACTAAAACAACGAATAATTTTATTTACAATTCAGTAGTAATCTGAAACATAAAATATCAGCAATATTAGCTAAATAAATATATTATATATGGATACAGTGAGAAAGTCTATAGTGGGTCAATTACTTTTTGTAAAAGGAGCTTTTGTTTGAGAGAGAATATCTCTGGTAAACGTGTAACAAAGTCTGGTTTCTGATTGTTAAATTTAGCCAATTTTATGAATCGTCAGTATGCATTTGCCTTAGTGTGTCCCTTGAGCAGGGAATGATCCTGAGCCTCTCGTTTTCACACACAATTGCAAAACTTGCACCTGAGCCCAGGACATTTTGTAGGCTCAGACTGGATATCTGGGGCAAGCACATGGCGGCACTTATTCTGCCTCCCCAATTAATTTTCAGGGCTGATGATTTTAAGTAAGTATTCATGCCGTTCTGTAATAGTGTAACAAACAACGTGAAATCATTCTATCCACTCCTCTGTGTGTTCCTTACTTCTTCTTCTTAGGCAGTCCATCGGAACCGAGGATGACTTGCTTCCACATTAAAAATGAGTTCGCAGGTGACTGATGAGTCCAATGCGGGACCTACAGTCTCTGTCACAGGTGGGGCAGACGGTGGTTGAAGGGGCAGGTGGGTGGGGTGCTTGGGTTGACGTGCGCTCCTTGCGCTGCCTGCGCTTGGCTTCCGCTTGCTCCCGGCGAAGAGACTCGAGGTGTTCAGCGCCTTCCCGGATGCTTCTCCTCCACTTTGTGCGGTCTTGGGCCAGGGATTCCCAAGTGTCAATGGGGATGTTACCCTTTTTCAAGGAGGCTTTGAGGGTGTCCTTGAAGTGGTTCCTCTGCCCACCTGGGGCTCTCTTGCCGTGCCGGAGCTCCGAGTAGAGCGCTTGTTTTGGGAGTCTCGTATCGGGCATGCAGACACTGTGACCCGTCCATCGGAGCTGATTGAGCGTGGTCAAAGCTTCGATGCTGGGGATGTTGGCCTGAGCAAGAACACTGACGTTGGTGCGTCTATCCTGCCAATGGATTTGCAGGTTCTTGCGGAGGCAGCATTGGTGGTACCTCTCCAGTGCTTTGAGGTGCCTGCTGTACATGGTCCATGTCTCGGAGGCATACAGCAGGGCGGGTATCACTGCTGCTCTGTAGACCATGAGCTTAGTGCCGGGTTTGAGGTCCTGGTCTTCAAACACTCTCTTCCTCAGGCAACCGAAGGCTGCACTGGCACACTGAAGGCGGTGTTGGACTTCGTTGTCGACGTCTGCCGTTGTTGACAGTAGGCTCCTGAGGTATGGAAAGTGGTCCACATTGTCCAAGGCCTTGTCATGGATTTTGATAATCGGGGGGCAGTACTGTGTGGCGGGGGCAGGTTGGTAGAGGACCTTTGTCTTACGGATGTTTAGTGTAAGGCCCATGCTCTCATATGCTTCGGTGAAGGTGTTGACGATGGTTTGGAGTTCGACCTCCGAGTGAGTGCAGGTGCAGACGCAGACGCACGTGAACTCCAAACCATCGTTCCTTACGCCCAATTTCTGTGGTCATTGCTGTTCAAGTTGCACATAATAGTCCATTTTGATTTCAAAGACTTGCCCTGATATATTATTGACAATTAAACCTGTTAAAAAAATTAGCTCCATATGGTAAATAATTCACCCTCTCCTCCCACCAAAGGCACGCAGCAACAACAACTTGTATTTATATAGTGCCTTTCAATAACAACAACAAGCATTTATGTAGTGCCTTTAACGTAGTAAAATGTCCTAAGGTGCTTCACAGGAGTATTAAAAGACAAAAAATTGACACCAAGCCACATAAGGAGAAATTAGGGCAGAAGAACAAATGTTTGGTCAAAGAGGTAGGTTTTAAGGAGCGTCTTAAAGGAGGAAAGTGAGGTAGCGAGGCGGAGAGGTTTACGGAGGGAATTCCAGAGCTTAAGGCCTAGGCAACAGAAGGCACGTCCATCAAAGGTTGAGCGATTAAAATCAGGGATGCTCAAGAGGGAAGAATTAGAGGAGCGCAGATATCTTTGGGGGTTGTGCGGCTGGAGGAGATTACAGAGATAGGGAAGAGCGAGGCCATGGAGGGATTTGAAAACAAGGATGAGAATTTTGAAATCGAGGCGCTTCTTAACCGGGAGCCAATGTAGGTCAGTGGGCACAGGGGTGATGGGTGAGCGGGACTTGGTGCGAGTTAGGACACGGGCAGCCAAGTTTTGGATGACCTCAAGTTTGCTTAGGGTAGAATGTGGGAGGTCAGCCAGGAGTGCATTGGAATAGTCAAGTCTTGAGTTAACAATGTTACGGAGGTGGAAATAGGCGGTTTTTGTTATGCCGCGGATATGTGGTTGGAAGCTCATGTTGGGCTCAAATATGGCACCAAGGTTGTGGTTCAGCCTCAGACAGATGTTAGGGAAAGGGTTGGAGTCGGTGGCTAGGGAACGGAGATGTGGCGGGGACTGAAAACAGTGGCTTCAGTCTTCTCAATATTTAATTGGAGAAAATTTCTGCTCATCCAGTACTGGATGTTGGACGAGCAGTCTGACAATTTAGAGACTGCGGAGGGTCTTGAGGAGAGGGGTGATGACGGCAGATTTGAGGGAGAGGAGGACAGTACCTGAGGCGAGAGAACCATCAGCACGGTGGCATAGTGGTTAGCACTGTTGCCTCACAGCGCCAGGGACCCGGGTTCAAATCCGGCCTCGGGCGACTGTCTGTGTGGAGTTTGCACATTCTCCCCGTGTTTGCGTGGGTTTTCTCCGGGTGCTCCGGTTTCCTCCCACAGTCCAAAGATGTGCGGGTTAGGTTGATTGGCTATGATAAATTGACCCTTAGTGTTAGGGGGATTAAATACGTGGGGTTACGGGGATCGGGTGGGATATGTGTCGGTGCAGGCTCGATGGGCCGAAATGGCCTCTATCTGCACTGTGGGGTTTCTGTGATTCTGTGATGTCTGCTAACATGTGAGCCAGAAAAGGAAGTTGGGTGGTCAGCAGTTTGGTGGGAGCAGGAAGTGAGTCTCATGGACAAGATGAGCACAGAGAGGTCATGATAGATCGAAGAGAAACTGGAGAAAGCTGCGCGTTCAGGGCTAGGGCAGGGGGGAACCTTAGAGGAAGTTTGTCCCGGTGGGCTAGTGGAGGACAGGGAAGTGGCAGAGGCAGCTGAACGGATGGTCTCAAACTTAGAGACAAAGAAGTCCATGAGCTCCTCACACTTCAAAGTGACAAAATGCAAAGGCAGTGAAATAAAAATTGTCACTTGATTTAAACAAAAATGCATACTTCAATCACAAGTACTGAATAAAATGGGCCGAATTCTGCCTTCAGCGGCAAATGAACGGCTGAACTTGCACTTGCCCATAGACTTTCTATGGGTTTTGCACGGTAAGTTGCTTTCAGCGTCCTCTACAGGGCAAGCAGCTGTGTATCTCCTGAACTAATCAGATTGAAGAATCGTTACTGTGCAGTGCAGTGTTTGAACCAGCAAGTGTCAGTTAGAATAGTGAATTCAATGTCAAATCAGGTACAGAAAGAAAAAGAGGGAAAGAAAAATTGGATTAAGAGAGAGAGCGAGAGAGCTAAAAGCGACAGAAAGAAAAAGTAAAAAAAAATTCAATTTAAAAACAAATCAACAATAATTAAAAGTGGAAGGAATGAGAGTACACACTTGTAAAAGTTAATTTTCAGTGCCAGAGAGGTTGTTTGGCACTAATTAAGACTTGCCATGCCATTAAAAGGGGACTTAGACTGGAATGGATAAGCCCTAACTTTTTTTTGCGAGTCTAGTCCATATCTATGAGGTATGTACAGGATCTTCAGACCGTTCAATGTATTTGAACAGTGAGTCAGACAGCGAATTACCATTTATCACATAGCTTTTGGAGGAGCAGGGCATCTCGGACAGCAACTTTCGGATTTTTGCGTTTAATTGCGCATGTGCGGTCGCCAGAAGTTGCTGTCCGATTTCCACGTAAATAACGATGAGCATTGTTAGCCTCACTGTTATTTTCACAGCAAAATTCAGCAAATAAATCCAACTGTCCTGCACGATCATTTGAATCCTGAAGAATTGGTTAGCATCCAATGTCCAGGATTAGAGTTTGCTGGATAATGCCCCCTAGATGACAAATTAAAATAAGGAAGATTCTATTTGCCATGCTCTGTAATGATTGGAAACAATGCAAAGATTGGCAGGATGGTAGCATGATGCCTATGACAGTACTAGGGAGAAAGACATCAAAATCCACCCAACAGGAGAAGTATACTGTATCTGATTAGCGAATTCCATGGCTGCTACAAGATTATTGCCATATTAAGTACTTTTGGCAACTGTTCGATGAAAGAAGTTCGTTGCATATTACTGATTGACAGTGTGCATGTAAAAGTGTTTCTATTCATTTCTTCTGACGTATACTTTAAAGAAAATAATACTTTGATCCTATATCCACTGATGCCAAAACAAAAATTAAAAACGGATGTCAAATCTTTGTTTGAACTGGTATTTATAGACGTTTTTTTTCAGTTAGTTTCAGATTTCTTTAATGACAGTAATCACTTTAAAAAGTTGAGTCTGGATAAAACCAAACACAGGCCTGAGTGCTTAAAGCTGTTCTAAAAATACTCAATGCCACCATAGCTTTGATTTGAGCAATGTGTTTATAGCGGAAGGGTATAAATGTACTGCAGATATCCTGAGACTTCCGCATCATGATTGAAGTGTTCCACTAAAATGCCAGGTCAAAGATGAGGGCTGATTTCCAGGTCCACGTGCTGGGAGGAAATCGGACAAGGCCTTTTGCTCCCCCCTGCCCAATGCATGTTAAATACAATTTTTTGATCGGGCCATATTTCAGCATAGTAGGGTTCTCACCTTCAATTAAAGCCTCAAAATTATCATGCATTCAAATTATCTTGTGGTGTGGGTTCCTTGTTGGGACTAAGCTGTGGAATGACTGAACACATATGAAATGAGCAATGCTTAGGAGGAAAAATTCTATCCTTTGAGATTGCTTTGCAGCTTTCTGCTTTAGTTTTTTTGTATTTTCCAACTGTTAAATTTCTTGGAGCTGCAATTTTAGTCACTACAACCAAAATTAAATTCAACCAGAATTCCTCTGGGTGCTCCTCTCACTCTCGCTGCTTGTTCTGGAGAAGGAAGATAATAAGCCGAGGAGAGATGAGAGACAGGACATTTATGCCTGAAATAGGCTACACTTACCTAAGCACCAGTGTCTACAAACCCAGGCAGAGTTATCAAGATATGTCTGAGGAAATCTGTCTTCATCAAGGAGGCAGTAACAGTTATATGCCATAGTCATTAGCCTGACCCTCAGATAAGATCCTTGATAGGGACAGCTTTGTTAGTGGCTGCGAAGGTGACCAAAGCCGTGGAATTTTAATTTCTCCAGATCAGTCCAAGCTACCTCAGAGGATATATGCCAAATGGATCAATCAGCAATGCAACAATGCTTACAACAACTGATAGATGCAGTTCATCAGTGGAAAGCCAGCAGCAGCATCGGGGGCACTGCATTTGTTCAGTGTGGCTGGTTTTCCTTAAGCACAGTGCATTATTGATGGTATGTTTTTGGCTGTCGTATTTTGGGCTTTCAGCCATTTTGCCGTGGAAAGGATTTGGATATGATTTATGTTGAAGTGTTGCTTTTAAATGAAAGAGAGTTCACTAAAGGTGAAAACCCATCTTACAACCACATGCTGCAGCTGCTAGGACAAAGAGTGGATTGGTTTGTTAAAGAGCAACCATTGAATTTGTTTCCCCTGACAATCAGGGAGAAGAGGGGAGCCGTTATCTCATCTCAGATGTTCCCAGTAAATATTTTCAATTTAGGGAGTTGGAATATCCCTTCTTGTTCAGTTTTGCATGAAGCTATTTCAAAGGGGAGGATGTGGTAGCAGGTTTGATTGGGAGCTCTTCTAGCTGGGAGTCAGGGATTAAGAGAACAAAGGCCCATATACTGGAGATCAGTTGGTGAGGCTGAGAGAGAGGCATGTAAGGCTAGGCAGGTTAATTTAAGAATAAAGTCAACCAGGCCCAACGTACATTCTGACAAAAAATTTAAAAAATCAACCTGAAACATTTACCCTACTTTCTTCTCTCCACAGATGCTGGCTGAACAACTGAGTGTTTCCAACATTTTCTGTTTTTATTTCTTAGTCTGATTCAATGCTAAGACTGACCAAAAGTAAGTATATTTAGTCTGCTAATTTGGACAGGCCAGTCTGATTTAAATACTTGTCTCAGGAGGAGGGAACTGAAGTTAAGTTGGAGTTAATGCCTTTTTTTTACAACTGTTAGAACTGGCACATACAAGAACACAATATCCAATTCAGATCACAAGAGGGTCCTATTGTTACATCCTCAGGTTATGCCATCTTATAATTAGATATTGGGCAGTTTGCGTGAACTCCTGAACTCTTGAATTCAGAAGAATGAGAGAGGATCTCATTGAAGCATACAAAATTATTACAGGGCTTGATAGGGTGGATGCTGGGAGAATGTTTCCCTTGGCTGGGGAGTCTAGAACCAGGGGCCACAGCCTCAAGGTAAAGGGTAGGCCATTCAGAACTGAGATGAGAAGAAATTTCTTCACACAGAGGGTGGTGAATCTTTGGAATTCTCTACCCGAGGGCTGTGGAGGCTCAGTCATTGGGTATATTCAAAACAGAAGTCAATAGATTTCTGACTAGTAAGGGCATCAAGGGATATGGCGATAGGGCTGGTGAATGGAGTTGAGGCAGAAGATCAGCCATGATCTCATTGAATGGCGGAGCAGGCTCGAAGGGTCGAATGGCCTACTCCTGCTCCTATTTCTTATGTTCTTATGTTCTTAATAGGCATGGGCTCTATTTATAGTAGAGACCAGTGTGGCTGAACCTGAGAGGTCTTCTAAGGCAGACTCAAAATCTGTAACATTGGCTATCCACATCCTTGCATTGAATTCTATGACTTTGATGAACAGAAAAGGATTTCATTCACAAGATCATAAGACAGTTACAGATAAGGAAGTCCATTCTGCCTATCTTAGTTCATCTATCCAGAAATACCCTACATATCCCCCCTCCCCACTCCCATTGTGGCATCTAACTGTTTTCACTGCCACTACTCTATTTGGAAGTCAATTTCATGTGTTGATCACTGTGAGTGAAGAAGAATTTACCTTTTACTAGTTTGAATCTATGTCCTCTTGTCCTACTGTTGCAATTTTCTTTAAAGTAATATTCCAGATTTGCCTTTTCCATATGCTTAGCTATCTTGTACATTTCAATAAGATCATCTCTTAAGCATCTTCTTTCTTGGCTGTAGAACCCAAGTTTTTCTAGTCTTCCATCATAACATACTTGGGCTGTGGCTGTTGTCTGCATTGCCTTGAATATTTCACTTGTTTCTCAGTGACCTGAATGGATACAGTACTCAAGGTAAGGTCTGATCTCCTCTGACTTAGATTCTATTGTCTTGGCTATACTCTTCACATTCTATTGGTTTTGCTGATTGCTGCTCTGCGTTGGTTGGAAATATTAAGCATCGAGTCTACTAAGACTCATAGGGGGAAAAATTCAGTATCGCCCCTTTTGGAGCGCCATTATCGGCCGTGCGCAAAGTTTAGCGCCTGGCGCTAATTATCACCTCCGATGGCAAACTTGGCTTTTATCGCCCCTGGAGGTGATTGGAGCACTAAATCAGGCGCTTCACACCCATCTTAAGGCACAAAGGCCAAGGAGCAAGGCGCTACCTCAGAACGCTGGCGAAGCAAGGAAGGGCAAATCAAAATGAACCTGCATAGTGCTGCTCAGTACCCAAAACTCCTTCACACAGCATTGAATCTCTCCAGAAGTCTCTCTCTCTCTCTCTCTCTCTCTCAGAATGTGTGGTGCAAAAATGTCACCAACAAAAAAAGGCAGGGGTCGCCTTTAAATAGCGCTCCCTCAGTCCCTTTCTGACTGCAAAATGCTCCCCTCAACCTGTCGTTGCTAGGGGCAGGCGGTAAGGCAGGGGGCGCCACTCAATATCCAGTCCGGGGCGCTACCGGGGCGTTGCGCACTCGACTGACGTCACGAACTGCCGGCGCAGGAGATCGTGGCGGTAGTGTTTAGCGCTGCCACAGAATGCCTAGTTAATTTCGCGAGCGGCGCAAACTTCGCCGCGCCCGGGCACTAGTTGCTTTGCGCCCCATTAGCGCCCTCTTAAGGCGCTAACAGGAGGTGCAAACAACTGAATTTTCCCTCCATAGATCTCTCAACTTCATCCATAGCTATTTCAATACCATTCATGGAGTATGTCTGTCACCCAATTTTGCTTCCTTTGTGGAATACCTTACGCTTATCTCTATTAAATTTCATTTGCCGTTTTTCTGCCACATACATATTTTGTCCAACTTATTTTGTAATTTCTCATCTGCCTCATTTGATTCCACTGCTCCCAATAGTTTGGTATCATCTGCAAATTGCAATGAATTTCTGAATCCAAGTCTTGATACAAATTATAAACAGTAGTGGTCCCAATACTGAGGCCTCAGTTCACTCCCCGCCCCTCCCACCAGCGCCCCCCACCCCACCGTTCCCACTCAGTACTTCTTACACACTGGAATAACTCCGCTAACAAGTATCCATTGTTTTCTACCCTTCAGCCAATTTCTTATCCTGGATCCCCAAAGTTTTGAGCTTTTCTAATAGTCCAACCATGAAACGTATAGATGGTCTGTGACGATATGCACAAATTATGCAAATAAAAGTCTGCCAGCCTGGTAACAGTCATGAAGCCATCATTTTAAGGAAATCTACAATACCACTGCAAATTGAAGAAGGCAAACAAGATGGACTCCTAGATGGCCACTGTACCCTTTTTTTTGCTCTGGTTTATGACCTCATTAAGATAGCCAGGAATATGATGGGAGCATCAATATAATTAGACACATGCGACCACCTGCATCACTATCGAATGTGCTATAGGTATAATGAAGTCGTGCTTCAGCTGGCTGAACAGATTTGTAAGGGGTTGCCCAGGGCACATAGCAGAAAGCTGGGTAAGTGGTCCCCATATTTTTTCTATAATTAGCAGGAAATCACGGGTATCAGTCTGCCAAATTTACAATCTGCGTCCCTATGGGAGAGGCCCCAGATGAGAAACACAATTTTGGAAAATTACCCATTTTATTTCAACGTAATCCGAAGATTTCTTTTGAGAAGGGGTATATGAAGGGATGAGGTGCAGGGTTGATGGCCATGCATGGGATAGTTGAAGGTACAGCTGATTGTAATGACATACAGGGTGTTATTAGGGCCACCATATCATACACCACAGGATAGGCTGTTCTTGCAGGGTTCAGATTACAGACTTAGACAAACATCCTGTCAATCAATGATCGACACTTGAATCTTCCTGGCTGCAAGTTGCTTTCCAGCTCCTCCTCCTCCTCATGTGCCTCCTGATCCGCCTGTTCCATGGTCCACGAAATTGTGCAAGATGCAGCATGAGCCAGGTGTGGCATTGCCCCAAGATACAGCAACCTAATCCATGCCTATTTGAGCCATGACTCTATTGCTGGGTACTCATTCAGCATCCCAGTGATCCATGAAGGCAGCAATAAGGTCAGTCTCATCCTACCTGAAGATTTTCACCATCTGATTCCCCCAGTAAGATTGAAACCAGACACGAGACCTGATTAGAGATTGGAGCTAAAGGTCTTGATAGCAGCAGTCTGAGTTTTCATGGCCAAATTGCAGTTCAATTAAACGGTCATGTGGGAAATGGGCTTTTCACAGTTGCCAAGTTTTTTCAGGGTGCTTTGCACACTCTCAAATTACAGCATCAAATGTTTGTGCTCAAATTACATCATTCTTCTATATGCAAGCCTGTAAGTTTCCAATCCCTGTCCTTGGCCGGTGAGCTCTGACACAAGCTGGCCATCCACAGCCACCACTTGTTCCTCCTTGTAATGTATGTACCTTTAAGGGGAGAACTACTTTTTACAGCTCCTGTATACTGTAGTACCGGCAGTGACCACACCTGTATATAAACCCTGAGTAGGGATCTGTACAGTTAGTTTCAGAGTAACCCTCATTCAGTAAACACCTGCTGATTGTTCCCTGCAGTCTCTTGTCTAATTATTGAAGGACACAACATCAAGATACACGGATCTAACACTCCTCACTCGTCTTCAGTGCTTCAACTGATCCTCACTCCTCAAACTAATTATCCTAAATCCCCCATGGTGGATGTACTGTGCTGATGCTTGTAACAGGTATGGTGCTATGAGGTGCTGGCTTTATCTGCAATACTGAGACCTGTGGTTGGTTCATGGGGCAGGTCTACAGAAACAGAAGAGGAACATATTCTGGCTACAGCGCAACTCTTTAAAAAATGCTTAAAAACAATATATTGCGTGTCATGCTGTTGTATTGTATTGTAGGCTTGCGTTTGTAAGTGAGTGAGTGAATGACTGACTGAGTACAGGAAGAAAGAATAATAGGAAAAAGATAGGAAAAATGCTAGGGGGCGGCCACTGGATTCACTCATGCCCACTTTCTCTATAGCCTCTGGCTCCAGATCTTATGGTGATCTCCTTTAATTTGCTTAAGCACCTAAAGTTGCAGGCATGTCTCTTGTTATGTGATGCCATGTCCTTCAAGGAGATAGTTCCAGAGTTCAATGACAGTTACAAAGTTTGTGCTGCAACAATTTGGCCATGCATGAGATTCTGTTACAGTTGCAATAGGTTGATGGGAAACTTATTATGACATTTATGCTTTGCTCAGGTACATTGCATAGACAAATGCTAGACTTACCTTGCCAAACTTTTCCCTCATCTGTTCCAAATTCCTGTGAATTTTGCACACTGCTTTCACCCTTACAACTACATCTTCCCATCCAGTGCGTGATGTTCTCCCAGTAGGATGGTCCCCTTCTGCCCAAACAGGGCACCTTGTTTTCTGTACTTACTATAGCAGCACCTCAACTGAGAATAGACCACTTCTCCTCCAACTTTTTTTATGTCGCTAAATGAAACACCAAGATTTGCTGGAAAAGATTTTGTGGTTGGCCTGCAGAAAATCACCTCCCTTTAAACATCAGCAGCATCCCTTTAAGAGCTAGAGTTGCACAGGAAATCACATCCTGTATTAAGTGTGCTCCCAGCACCAGGCCCAACCTAGGCCAAGAGCTCTACATGAATATTTAATTAGGTCGAACTTGAAAGGTTGCCTGACCATTGTGCAAACTGCTGTTCATAACACTCGCTGAAATTTGTTCCGGTCACGTAATGGCTGAGACCAGAAGATTTATCCTGTGAACACTAGAGGTTCATGTCATTCTCATTAGGTGAGCAGTTGAGTGAGCTGTGGAAATTGCAAATTGTTGACCTGAAGAATGAGGTGTCTGTTGCAACTCCTGTGATATTGGGACAAACCATCAGTCAGGTTTAGGTTACATTTTAACACAAGTGTTGAATGCCTGTGACTTCTTTTTTCAGAGATGGGTAGGAAACCGTTTTTGTTGAGAGCTACCAATGCTGGTAAACTGCCCCTCCTTTGCTTCATCAATGCTTTTTGATTCCAACCTTATAAGGGCACTCACTACTGCATCATTTTCATTTTCCACACCAGCTGTGGCCTCTTGGAACAAGACTGAAGTTCTTTAGTACCAATTAGCACCAAACTAGAAAATGGTCTAAAACTCCACAAATTTATTTCATTTCAGATCTTCACATCTGCTAGAAACAGGAAACTTTCAAGCTCACAGTTTTGGCTGAATTTGTACCCATGTTTCAGACATTAATGCACAATGCTTTAACCCATTGTAATATTCAATCCAAACTCTTCTTTCTTTACTCAGTTCTCTCCCTTTATCTCACCTCGCCAAAGGGTAATGTGTCATGTTGGGATAAGGTTCCTCAGGCTTTGGACAGTGGAGTAAATGTTCCTCTTTAGAACCTGGCTGTAACACGTCACCTGCCACAATGCAGAGTGGAAAATTGGGTGAAAGATTGCATACCTGTAACGAAGCCTATCTGATTTTGCTTCCATTATTTCAAATGGAAGGAAAATTGGGCAAGCTCTGTTATATGTAGGCAACCCGTCCCACCCAATCTTCCTCTCTGCACTGCACCCAGGCACTGAAGTTGAAGATTTATCCCCCTGCCTCCAATCCCACCATTCTCCAACATACATATACATGCACCTTCCAGAGGAGAGCAATGAATAGTGATCAGGTACATGAACCCTGGATGATCCTTTTTCCCTCCCTAATTCACCTAGTCTGTAGCTAATAATAGTGAACCTTTCACCATTACCCAAAGTAGTTGCCTTGAATCAGTTAATTCAACATAGACCAAGGGTGAACTGGGGACTTTCATGATCTGTATGGTTGGATACTACAGTACAAGACATGTTGGCCTAGGCATTTGACTGTGCCCAAAAACTGTTAACGTGGGTGCGTGGACAATATGAAATTCGTGGTGGCAACTCATTATAATGGATGAGGTGTGTAGCCTGCGCTACCTACGCACCTTAATGACTGCATTTTTTTTTGGGTGGGGGCAGAAAACCAGGCAATCACCAGGCACAAGTGTGCAAAAACTAGGGCAGGAAGATCGGACGACACTGGTGCTATCTCGCTAGAGAGCGAGATTGCATACTAGCTCTGCTGCAGAGGACTCAGCTGCAAACCTCATGGGCTCAGTCTACCAAAGAAAATCATGAAGACCATTCTGTCAAGCATGGAGCGAGTGGTCAACTCGATGAATGCAACAATGATGCCCACCATGATGGAGCCTCTACTGACAGCTGCCATGGAAGCTCAGATTGCTACTATTTTGGCTCTGGGGGCCAACGTTGACAGGGGCTTCCACAGCATCCTGCATTCTGTTCTCACACAGAGCTGTAGGAATGCTGAGGTGCAGTCCCAAGAGAGTGGCCTTGGCTCCATGAGAGAAGCACCTGCTGTCCTCTCTCAGGATGGCAGCATGTCTGCTCTCCGGCTACCCACTTCGCCAGTGCCCTTGTTAGTGCTACACAGTGAGCTGGGCCAGATTGCCCCAGCCCCGGCCCATGAAGAGATGCTGTAGTCTGCAGCTGGGCCCTTCAGGCACAGTGTTACTTGAGGTCACCCATCATGGCCAGCTGAAGTGTCCTCAATGGAAGGTCAGCAGTTTTTCACCTCCCAAGCTGTAGCTGCTGGGGTACACCTCATAGGAGCACTAGGATAGGTAAACAAGCACAAAAGACAGGCACTAAGTGGTTGCACAACGGTAATTCTTAATTATTCCTGTTAACTACTAAACACATACAGAGTAGAGTTGTTGGGGCCATTTTTTTCCCTAGATTTGGTTTTACTGCTAATATTTGTAGCGAAGTGAGGATACGATCCATAAGTCTGGACTGAAGGCAGGCAATCGGATGGTGGTAGTAAGGCGGTGGTGATAAGGACTGTGGATCTGTTGATGATGTACGTAGACGGGAGGGATGGTTCACATGAAGCGCTCTTGGATGAGTTGTTCTCCAAGAGCTCTGGTAGCTTGGGCATTGGTGGTCGATGCTGCTGCTGCTCTTCCTCCTCTTTGTGCTGTGCTTCTTCTTCCTCCTCCTCCTCCATTTTTGTTGCCCAGATGGTGGTAAGGGCTGATCCCTCAGTATCGCAAAGTTATGCAGCATGCAGCAGATAACCAGAAATCTATCAGAGTTGTACTGCAGAGCTACTCCTGAACGGTCCAGGCAGTGGAAGCATTGCTTGAGCACGCCAACATTCTGCTCAATTATGTTTCTGGTGGTGGCATGGTTCTCATTGTAGGAAAGCTCTACAGTTGTGTCCGGATACCTAACAGGTCTGGAGGAATACCCTTTGTCACCCAGTAGCTAGTCTGTGACCTGATGGACTGGTGGAATAAAGATGGCACAGAGGACTGGCGCAGGACAAATGAATCATAACTGCTGCCAGAAAATCAGGCACAAATATTCATAATGCGATCGGTGAAGTTGAGGTCTGAGAAGTACTCCCTGAAGGGCCGCTGTGGGCATGGCCTCGTGCACAATGGCCTCCTTTTCCCTTTTCTCCCAGCTGCTCCTGCTCTCTCCAGTTTTCTTGGCTGCTCCCCCTCCTCCTCCAGCCTCAAAGGCAGACCTACAGACCACCCATGACTACAATATAACTGTTTACAAAGCAGTCCAGCACCAGCATATAGTTGCTTCCAGAAATCAGAATTCAGCTGTAGAACACAGAAAATAGCCAAAAAAGGCTCAGACCGGCATCTTATGAGGACAAACCAGCAACTAACCTGTATGGAGCAGATAAGCCCTTTAAATAACGCTCCTGCAGGTTTCTTGCTACCTGTTAGCACCATAATTTGCTGGGTGCATTTATCACATGGCAAGTCAGGTGTTGGGGCAGACCAATTGCACAAAAGGGACCTACAGCAAATGCAGGACCCTTATTTGAATATTATAATGAGTATTTTAAATGCTTCTGGCACCCACCCTCGATGTCTACTGAGTAGCCCGATCCAATATGGCGGACAGTACACTTCCGACACAGAATGAGCACACACACTCCACCCACCATATTAAAACCTTAGGCACCCAACTTACGTATGTAAAATGGGTGCAGCGTGATTGAATTTCTAAGCTGTTGAATTTTCCACTAACACTCATTGGGGGAGCTTGTGATACTTTGAAAAGAAATCTTATAAGTTATGAGGCTGTGCAGTATTTGACAATCCAAAATAACCACAAGCTCGTTGTATGCAATTCAGAATGTCCAATAGTTAAACTCACAGGCCCATTTGTTAAAAGATGTATTCCATAAATTACCTCAAAGTGGGGAGGGAAGATGTTCTCTGCACACTCTATATAACAAAATCTTAAAGCTAAGGTTTACCATTTCATTAAGCATGGCACGGGGTAGAAATCTCACTCCAAGGTGACAATTTGAAAACATAATAATTCTGAACTAAATATATAATTCCCATTTATTCCTTTTACATAGAAGTCCCGATGTAAAATTAATTCTCAGGTAAACATAAAGCATTTCAGCAAAGTACAAACTTTCAGTAAGAATCCAAAAGTTTCAGTTACAAATTCAACTCACCAGTTGTGAGGGGACTCTGTTTTCGAGCCTGTTCCATCAGAAGCATGTGCTGTAGCAGGGCATGATGGGTGCTGTTAACCTTCCCATCAAAAGGTGCAGGCGGCAAGTAAGCAGATAAAGGAGTGCTTCCTCTGAACTGTCCAGTAAGGGCTGTTCCCTGATTCATTCCCTGAATGGTATGTCTGTCAGAATTTTGACTTGTTGAGGCCTGTAACAAATTTTTAATTTTAAATCAATATTTAATTTGCAATGTCTATCTTGCGTTTAGTTTCATTGAATTTGTTTTTCCTTGCCAGTGTAATGTCTGTAAAATTAAAGAAACATCTGCTAGATCCCTCTCCACCCCCACCGCACCCCCCTCCCCAACCCCCACATCAAGCGGGCATGTCGGGGGGGGGGGCTCCTGGGCTACCTTGGGAATTCCACCCTTTACACCCTTAAAAGGCAGAGAGCTGGCATGAGTCACTTTGATGCTTTTTGATAGACCACAAACCATACTCAGACTAGGGCAATCCTTCCCAAAGGGGATTGATTACCTCATGACTTGAGGCAACATGGCATCTTTTGGTTGCAGGTTGGTGCAGTTTATTTTTGTCTTTGGCCTGGAAGGGCCTGGGGGACCTCTGGCGGAGTGATGGTGGGCCAATCTCCCTTGCAAGGCTGGATGGGGCAGCCGCTGCCGAGATACCATTATAGGCACCAGTGGATTATCCAGTCTCCTCGATTTGGGATGGGGCAATGGCTAATTATATATGTGGACAGGGGTATATATATATATATATTTACACACATATATACATATATACATATAATAAAAAGATCTATATATAGATATAAAAAATATATTTATTTATGTAAAAAAAATCAATTTTTTGGTAATCTCTTTCTGAATTAAAGAAACTGTTTTTATTTGATCAGAGCCTGAGAATTCCTGGGCCACAATCTTGGCAATTACATCAGGCCCACTCCTCCTGGTAGCCTCCGGTGCTGACCTGACTGGCATATGTAGGGTAGTGTGGGGTCACCTCATTGAAATAGAAGCAGCTAATGCCCATGCTAATTCGGGCAGATCTTGTGCACCCACCTATCCTGGGATGCTACAAAATGCGGTTTTACTGTACAGTCCTCTGGGTGGGGGGAGCGGGGTGTTGAGGTCTCTAGACAGGAACAGTTACTTTCAGTCCCCAGTGGCCCCTTTTCAAGAGGCTGCATTAAACACTGAAAGAAATGTTTACTTTATTAGGGCTTCGGGGGTCTAGATCACTTCCATGCCCTGGGCTCCCAAGGTGGTCTCCACATTTCCCATGGAATAGGCTGGTACACCTCTTCTCACTGGGCATACTGGCTTCCAAAGAAGTGCTTATCTCTTTGTAGGCCAAGGTCACAGGGACTCCCAATGTAGGGAGTCTCCATCTCAGCTCCAACCCTGCATCTGCTCTCTCGGCATCACTGGCCTTGTACAGCGTGGCTAGAGGTAGCACCAGAGGAAGTCTGGGAACTGGTGTATCCTGGATCGACAGGAGTTTGCAGCCATTTGCCGAATTCCTGCTGGAGTTATGGTGAGAGTCCAGCAGAATGGCTGATCAACTTTGGGGCCAGTCTGAAACTTTTACCTTTTCACCTACAAATAGATTTAAAAGGGCTATGTTGTTCTACAAGTATAAAACAGTACAACTGCACGGTGCTAATTCAGGGACAACCAACCCACCATTTGATTTCAACCCCGTTGTTATTTAACAGTTTCAAAGATAAGACAGATAGCGCGTGAAATTGGAAAAGAAATTCGGGCAGGGTGTAAAAGGCCTGACAATTTGTTATCGCCTGTTTTACACTATCATCGAAGACCAATTTCATCCCAAAACATATTCTGAAGTTGATGTTTGTTGCCATTGTCCTAGACTGAATGCTTAGAGTTCCCATGTTACAGAAGTCTTGTTATTCAGCATTTGAAGAGGATTGTACATGGAACAGGGAACTTCAGACCTGAACTAAGGGAGAAAAATAAATAGCTTAAAGATACGGAAAAAGAAACTGGGGTGGATTTCCACTGCCTACCTCCTTGCTGGGCGCCCGGCAGTTGCAACCTACCTGAAGTACACTACACCTGCCAGAGTTAGGAACCTTTAAATTTCCTGTCCTGGTCTATTTGGATGGCCTGGACATATTTCCAGTGCAGGTCCACTCCCTGGCTGTTCTAGCACCAGAAAGCAGGGCAGGAAGCAGTAGTGCAGCTGCAAGCTCCTGGCAACTGGTATCAGGGCCCTCAGGCTGCGGCGAATTGAGGAAAGTACCTGCAAAATCTTTTTGGGTTTCTCGTCTTCAATCTTCAGGCTGCCCCAGGGCCACCACAGACCCTCTGGTCCATTGGGTCCAGATGCAAGCTGTAATGCTGCGCTGGGGGTGTTGATGGTCTGATCTAGAGAAGCGAGAGGCTAGGAACATCCCCTTCCACCTCATTACCATCATGACACTGGGCCTAGTCCAGGAGCAAGACCGGGGGGCAGGGGGCGGGGGCGGCGGGGTGGGGAAGCCTGACGTGAAGGTCTCTGGCTCTATTTACTCTTTGCTGCGCCTGTCAACTGAGGATCCTCCAGGTGCTGTGAAGAGGAAAATCACCTTTACTGTCTGACCAATACTTTACATCTCATTGAGTCCAAAATACTCTGGAGATATAGTTTGTGTAAAAAATATCCTTCCCTGAATTCCTTCTGTCGTACAAAATCTACATCTCAAAGAGCGAGTGGGTAATCTGCTCCCAGGCATCCGATAGTTTTCTTTGAATTATCCACTATGACACCAGCCCAGAAATGATTCTCTCTCATGCCCTGTGGGCAAGCACCTGGCCTCCACTTGGTAATTCTTCCAGCTGAGATTAAGAAATCAACTCTGTGAGGAACCACTGGCATAGATCCCACTACTCTGTGGCCTCATACCAGAGATGTAATTTTTGTTTAAAGTTTGGTAACAGTATTATAATGGCTGATCACATTGCTGCGGGTTATATAGGATTATTATGTACTTCAACCGATGTTACAGATTAGTGAGATTAAGTAATCCTTTGACCCATAATTATTACGTACGTTGATCTGGGAGGAGGCGGATGAGGCAGCTGTAGCTGGGAGACCCAGAGTAATGTTGGGTAATGATGGTGACGTGTAGAGATTTAGTGCATTCACTGATCCATCCCAATTCAGAATCCTGTGATGTGGCAGCAACTGCTGTTGAGAAGAAGAACTGTAAGAATTGACTCATCACATATATTCCTCAATGTTTAAATTTGCTTCTGTATAAGACTTGGTTTAAGGCATACAATGGCATTCAGGCAGAACGGGAGGCCACAGCCGATTGGAATCCAGATGTTGACCATCTTGTTTCCAATGCATCTGCTTTAAAGCTGCTTTTAAAGTGGCTGCATCATTTCCCAAGGAAGGGTACAATGCCAGTAACAGCTTAGAACAGCGGAACATGTTCATACAGTCACGAGATTACAGCACAAAAGTGAGTTTTAAATTAAGATTTTGCAATATTTCAAAAGTAGATTCTTCAGGGTGGATATTTGTCACACCTGGGCATTGGGCATCACCTGGACAGAGCACAGAAAAGAAAATCTAGGGGAGGATTGGACACGCCTTACAGAACCCAACCAATTTTCCTTCCAGCAATGCTCAACATCCATGTGGTAAGGCCCCTGCCTGTAGATGGCACTGCCGATATCCAAAAGTCTCATCTTGTAAAAACTTCAGACATTTTTGATAAACTGCAGTGTGCTTAATTAATAAATAAGCAGTTTTGGCTTGTAATGTTGTGTGATCCTTAAACCAACATCATGAAGTGAGTCTTCACTCCTATCAAAATAACCAGAGTAAGCAAATTCACATTGTTGCTTTTGCACAGTGTGTTTGGCTCCTACACAGCTATTTATGAGGCACAAAAATAACTTAAATCAGTCAGGGCAGATTTAACAAATTTGCACTCTTGGTGTGCAAATTCGTAAAAATTAACTATAGTGTAAAAGTGGCTGTGATCTGGTGTGCAGGGGTGGCATGATGATATGATATTGCATCCTACAACCACATTCCAAAGGGCAAAGGGCACTGTGGTTCTCGGATGCAGCACTGGATGCCAATGCAGAGGCTCGATAGGAGACAGGTCCTCTACCTGCAGGGGGCCAAGAGGTCCTCCAAAGAGACTGTACAAAGGCAGTGGGAGCAGATTGCTGAAGCTGTCAGTGCCACCTGTCTTTCCCCAGAAACTGATGCAGAACCGGAAGAAGTTTAATTACCTCACACAAGTTGTCAAGTTAAGTGAATGCATCTTCAATTGCCATATCCCACCAACTGCACCACCAGCCTCACACACTGCTCAATGCACCACACCCCCATCACTCACCTACCAACAATCTCTAGCAATCACGACTCACACCTAACAATCATTGCTTCACCTCACCCTCACACACTTGCCACTGCTGCAAGCCTCACACCCACATCTCACACCTTGCACACAATGCCAGCTATTCAACCATGGACACATCACCCAAACACATTGCACCACACTCACTGACACACTTCCCTTTCTCCTGCAGGCCAAGGTAGCACACAACCGGTGCCAACAGAAACTAACAGGTGGAGGGGCAGGCATAGCTGCAGAACCTGACCCAGCTGGAGGAGACAGTTCTGGATATAATTTGAGGGGCCCTCACTGAGGCCATGGCAATCAGCAAGGCTGAAAGCATTTACGATGACATTATGCTCATACTTAATTCTATCTTCTCACATCCCACTTCCCCCTCATCCCACAATTTCTTCTCACTTACAAGCTGATGGTGTAAGCATGCACATCGTGCTTTCCCCCCTCTCCTCACCACAACCCTACCCTTGTGCCTTTCCCCTTTCAGATACCTAAGAGTTCCATCCAGTCCAGCCTGTGCATGAAGCAGTAGAGGAGGAGAGTGATAGAGAAGAGACACCATCACACGATCTGACACTCACAAGCATCAGCTCAGAAAATGGCACTGCGCAAACTTGAGGGTAGCATAGAGGCGAGATCTGCACTTGGGTGAGTCAGCGGGCACGATAGGGTAGCACAGGTGCCAGCAACCCGGAGGGCGAGGTCACACACGGGTTCTGCTGCAGAGGACTCAGATGAGGCCTTCGATGGGGCGGCCTTCAGAAGAAGGGTGATAGGCAGCCACACAGAATGCTTGGTGCAACGGCAGGCCTGCCAGAGAACCTCTTGTCACTGTCAAGGTGCAGGGAGGATTCCAGCTCCAACCTTGCACAGGGCTTTGTGCAGAGCTTGGAGCGCATGATTTCTATGATGGAAGTGATGGGCAACTCCATTAGCGCACTTGTGGATCCAACCATGATGCAGCATCTGATGGCTGATGTCTCAGCTTCCATTGCAGCACAAGCAGAAGTGACCAAACGTCTGAGTGCTGCAGTGGAAGCTCAGACTTCTGTCATGCAGGCTCAGACTGCCATCAGGGCTGCGTTTACAAGTGTGGAAAGAGGCTTGCAAGGTCTCACAGCAGTCCAACAATCTGTCCTCCAAAACATCACTAAGATTGCTGAGGCGCTGCTCTGGGGGAGTGGCAGTGGCTCTGTGGAGCTTGAACCTGCTGTCCTCTCTCAGAATGACAGCATTCGTATTTCCACCACTGCCACTCCGCCCGTGCCCTTGCTGTTGCCTACCAGCCTAGACTGATGCAGCCCATACCGAGGTGGTAAAGTCTACAGGCAGGCCTTCTAGGCCCAGAGCTGCTCGAGGTCATCCGGCAGTATGCCCCACTGAAAGTCAGCAGCCTTTCACCAGCCATGCTACAGCCACTGGGGTAGCATTTCATAGGAGCACTAGAATAGGCAAAGGCACATGAAAGACAGACACTAAGGGAATGCACAAGGGTGATTTGTAATGTAGTTTTGGAATTAATCATTTCTAAATTATGTTTGGAATGTTTGTTTTGTGGTGGCTTTCATTTCAGCATTGTGGCCAAGAGGAGGCCTTGCTGTTCAGTGACAGAGTGATGGTAAGGTGGGGAAGTGTTGAGCATCAGAGATCTGGAGTTTCATTCAGGGGAACCGGAGTCTGATGATGCGCTCATGGACAGTCCATTCGGAACGAAGATTTGCAGGCTGCCTCCTCCCTTCCTCCTACTCCTGAGGTACAAGTTGTATCATGTATCCCCATGTGATCTTCCTTGACTTCAGGTGGCAACAGAATAAGCACTCTATAAACCATGGCCTAGGCTATAAACTGACAAACAGATTTATTAAACCTTAAATTGATAAGTGAACAGTAACATTGACACGCTATAGATCACAGTAGCTACAAGCTTAACTATTCCTACACAGAATGATAGAAACTAACAGTTACATCCACTGTGTTAAACCCCAGTGTGAAAGGCTGTTCGCTGCTGATCTTCCATGGAGTCTCTCTGGCCTACCTATATCTTCCCAATAGTTTTCAGACAGAATTTTCAATTGGACAAAAGTAATTAAAATATGTAGCTCAAATACAGCTGCCAATCAAACATATGGTGAAAGAAAGCCCACAGGATGCTTATATTTGAATTGAATGGCTTGTCCCATGCTCAGATATCTGTCATAGACATAACATCTGTTCTGGGGCTATTGTATATCAAAATAAAATGGGCCATTTTTTGTGACTAAAAATTGTTTTAACCCTGTATGAATGGTGACAAAAAAGCAAGAAGCCAATACCATGATACATTTTTGTCACAGTAACATAAAGTAGGAAAATGTGTAATAGTTACAGGACAGGATTCAACACATTCCAGAGGTGTGGTTAATATGAACTGAACTCTCGTATGATTTGTGTCATTTTTTGTAGAGTACAATTAGGCTTTTTTCATGTTTTGGAATGATAGGTTAGGACCTATTAAAGAACAAATAAATATACATGTATATGCACTTCATGATGTTTCTCAGAAATGCCACAAAGGCTCCTGATAAAAGGTGTTACATTAAAATGTAATCACTGTTACATAGGCAAACACAACAATCATTTAGTGCACAGCAAAATAGCAGAACTAACACAGAGATGAATAACCAGGTGGTGGTGTTGGTTGAGGGAGGAATGTCAGCCAGGACACCAGAAGACCTCCCTGCTGTTCTTCGAATAGGGATATGAGATCTTTAACCTTTACTTGAACCCCTGGAACAGGCAGAAGGGTCCTCAGTTTTCAAGTCTCATCCAAAAGACGGCACCTCTGACACATCGCACTCCCTCAGTACTGCACTGGAAAATGGAGTATCAGTTCTAGCACTCATTTCCATGGGTTACCACCCAAACTGAAGGGATAATATTCTGTACTGCAATTGCTGCTGGATTTACGCCACTATTTGAACATTGCATTGACAATAATACCACCAATCTGTGCATTTATAACTGTCCAAACTTCCACAATATTCCATCCAGATACACGCAGTAGGAATTGGTTCCAGCTGCACTTCCTTTTTTAAAAAAGTAGCTGAAACCCTAGCAGCAAGGGGTAGTGTAGTTGGCCTGAACTTTTTTCCAATTAGCTCAATTTCTGTCCCACATCTCCCGCTCGGCACTCAAACACAAGAGAAGGTTACACAGTTTCCCTTTTATTTTGTGGCTTCTTGGGGACTCCCAGCTGTAACACGACTCTGACCACAGGGGAGAAACTTGAATGTAAAAGAACACCTAGTGTAGCAGTATAGCAACAATCATTGCTTACTTCCCAAACAAAAATGCATCTGTGACTCAAATAAAAGAGTCACCTCCATGAGGGAAACAGCGCACGGGGTCCTGGCCTGACAGAATTATAATAATTTGTCGCCTCCGCTTTTGGGACCTTTAGGTTCTGAGATATCAATTATCCTGGGCAAAAAACCCCATAAAAAAGCAACCCATGAATACCAAGCTGTTTCTCTTGCAGGCTTTGGCTGATTCTTAACGTGAAAAATAACACTGATTGTTTTTCCTAAAAACAGAACCTCCCACTGAGGCTTTATGGGGGCATTCTGACATGAAACGATAGGTCACAGAGACTACACACATAAACAGGTCACTGAAAACAAAGGTGTCATAATATTGACTGTCTACTAATACAGGGAGTGCCAGGATTTATCAAGGTCACATAATACACTACAGCTTTGAATACTACTGAACTAGGTGAGCATTATATCTGTTTTTTAAGCTTTCTTATTTTCATTATATTAACAAGCTAATTAAGTAATTACTTGAACAGCTGAGACACAAACAAACCAGCCTCTTGAGACACAGTTGTGCGCAACGTGTGTGACGAGAATCAATTCATTTGTGCTACCTTAAGTTCTCTAAAAGGTTTAGCTCCAGATATTATTCTCTTTCAAAGCTGTATGAATTTTTTGCAACTTTTAAAATATGCACCTGTTTTTAATCCTATAAACGTCAGACAAAATGTATTTCATGATTTTGTAAAATTGGGTAATTGAGGTAACAACAAAAAAATTATTTCACAGTAATCAGACTTGTTTCAGTCATTTATTTTTGTCATACTTTTGATGAAGACACACTACTGTGGCCTGCAAAGGGTTAAACAATAACCTGTGAATGGTAATTACCGACTTGAATCTACAGTGCTTCAAACACACGCTTACTATCATGTAACATCTGGGAAAGTGATTTTCTACAAACTTTTAACACATATATAGGCTAATAGATTGCAGACTGTCATTTAACTGAGGTGTACTGATGATGTGATAAACTGCCATCATGAAGCTCAAGCTGCTTGAGAAGGTCAAGAGAACTCAGATTAAATTACAGCCTTAAACTTTCTGCCAACCATTTGTTATTGTATATAATACACAACAGATATTTTAACACTTAGAAAAAAGGTTTGGTTTGCCACTCCTTTCCGTTGTCTCGACAGGTGTTTTTAACTTAGTTGTACAGTGGAGCTAAGGGGGCATACACTAATAAGTGGGTAATAAGGATGATAAAGTGAGAGGACCTGAAGTGATATGGCATCATGTGGCAGTCTGTGCATCAGTATGAGGATTCTCAGGCATTGCAGCTCAATGGTAGCTATTTGGTATAACATCAGGGCTGATAATGCAATGACACGCATCAGGTGTCCGTTTCCATATTATCGAGCACAGAAGCCTGCAGCTTTGCGCGTGCCTGACAGGCTCAGCACAGCAAAATATGGCTGTAAGTGTAAAGGGTTCTGGAAGCCTATGCAAAAACTATGGGCAAAGCTCATTAGGGTCATGGGAAATATTTAAAGCAGCCACTTCCCCATAATCCAACTAAAGTACCTGAGCAGTGTTCTAGTTACACAGTGCCCTGGCGCTGCAGCAGAGGCCCTACTAAGAATTAGAAAATTATCTCTACTTGTCGCATCTCTCACTCAACACTCTTGTTCCCCCCCACCCCAATATTTCTCATAAACACTATAAACATGTTCTTTTATGGCTTTGCTTGAAACAGCAAATCGAAGAAATTTTCAGAAACCCATTTGTATTACTGACATTCCCACCAATCCACAAAGGCTGGCCAAAAGAAAGACTTTTCCAGCTGTCAAAGGGAGAAAGCTTTCATCCTATCAATCTGGATTGGATTCAAACTTAGGTCCCAGAGGATAGTATGTTAATCCACTGCACCTCTCAGTCTCAGGAAACTAATAGGATAATAATATTTATTTTTTCATGCAAAATATCCCCAGCAGTTTTTCTATTAATACTTTACTAGAAAAATATGGTAAAAGATTATTTATGCTTCTCAGCAAAAAGATCATTCAGTGGCTGTCATCAAAATCCCAAATGTAGACCTAAGCATAACTGCATGGAGCACTCAACTGCAAATAGCACAGCAAAGGCCGAAGGGGGTTTCTAACATCAAGAGGATGAGTCACTCACAGAACTCTTTGACAGCACACCTGAAATCTCAGCTGGTTTCTATCAAGCTGCCTTTTCCAACTACTTATTGTGTAAATTATTCCCCAATAATTTTCTCCTGCTGATGTTGGTGCCAAAAAAGGTTTAATGGTAAAGTAAAGAGTGAGGGACAAGAAAGAGTGCGCAAGAAGGAGAGGCAGAAGAGAGTGAGAGAGCTAGAGAGGGAGGAAACAGGAGAAAGTACAATGGCCAGTGATGTAAAACACTGATGTCTTACCTCAGCATGTGAATTAGTTAATCCATTCTCCGTTGACATGCCGCTGGAGCTATTGTTGGGAGAGCTGGGGCCAGATCCTGGGGCACTGTTACAAACGGAGGAATCTTTAAGAAGAAAACAATAATTACATCAGAAATTACAGCAGTCACTATGTATCCACAGTGCAAATGGGATCAGCAAAGCAGAGGTTTCCTTCATGTTAAGTACAGTATCCCTATTTTTCTACAACTGGCAGAAATTGAAGAGTATTTACACTTTTTTAATGACCTTAGAATGGTTACAGCACGGAAGGCAGCCATTTGGCCCATCAAGCCCGTAGTTTGGTATTCCAAGCTGATGTTGGATTTACATGTTCCATGTTTTTTTTAATCCAGTATACATTTGAGTATTGAACAGCCTGAACTCAGCCAATGAGGCTGGACTCCACATTGACTAAGACCTCATCAATGAGTTTTGTTTTCCCAATTTTCTCTCCTAAAGACTCATAAAGGCATACTGTTCCACAGCCACTGGCATCCTTCATGTGTGAGCCTAGACAGAGAATGTTGGCAGGTCTTTCAGCCATAGTGTGGGGAACATTACTGTTAAACTACATCTTGTTTCCACCAGGCGTCCACACATACGCACTTTGAAGCAGAGGTCACTGATATTGATCAGGAACTGGAAGCCTGGTTAATATTTTCATCCCTTATCCCAAGAGTACCAGGCCCAATTGTAGTGCCTCCACCACCATGCTGGCTGGGGCCAGCTAACTCAGCACAGCTTAAAGATTGAACTTGGGACCTTCCCGTTCTGTATGATTGAGCACCATACTATGCAATGCATTTACCCACTGAATGATTAGAATAATTTAATTTTTTACCCTAACTTTTCTTCAGCCAGTCCTCATACAATAAGAACAAATGAGTATATAAGAAATGATAAAACACAAAAAAGCCATTCAGCACATCAAATCCACCACCTTCCACAAACCCCATACAATTTATACTATCAACAGCAATTTACAATTGTATAGCACTTCTAATGTAGATAAACATTCCAACACACTTCACAGTTGAGGGTCAGACCTGAGCAGGAGTAGGAAGCAGGTTAGGGAAGGTGGCTAAAAGGGCTGTTGAGGAGGTACATTTTTATGTTTTTTTGAAGATGGGAGAAATGTAGCAAGAGTTTGCCAGACTGCTCATTCAAATAACAGAGTATTACATTCAATAACCTTGCGAATTATTTTGTTTATCCTATTTGTTACTGTGTTTTCAATAGACGTGTAGTATTCTATTAACTGCCAATAGATGGGGCCTGTGTAACAGAAACATTTTATTTGCCTCATCCAAATTATTCTTTTATAATGTGTACTTGCCATACTACTACCTGGCAACAACTCCTGATTGTTTATTAATAAAATTACATCGTAATCTTTAATCCTTTATTGTGGATGTTATCACACATCAATGACATGCAGCACACTCGCTCCCTTCCTACGCACTGAGAGTCACTGTCAGGAGATTTAGAACCTAATAAACCCACCTAACACAGTTCAAACAATAGACTTAAAAGCTAAAAGTGAATAGTAGATATTCCAGAGTTATTTCAAGACTGCTTTCTCACCTTGGGCTTCAGATGACACTCTCAGTTCATGATGTCTTATAATCATGCGGGTATATCCATTCTCTTACTACTGTCACTTCTGTGAAACACCTAAGCTTGGGGTGTGAAATCATGACTTAGACACATAAAGCTAGATTTTCTGATCAGTGTTGTTAAAATAACACCAATCAGAAAATCTAGGCTGTAGAGAGTGACTAAGTACTCGTCACTGCAGTTGAAGTGCATCAGTGTTTTCATTTTAGTTTTACTTTTAATATTTTCCATAACTCACAACCAACTGAACACTAATATAATAGCAAAATACTGCGGATGCTGGAAATCTGAAACAACAACAGAAAATGCTGGAAACACTCAGCAGGCCACACAGTTCATTGAATGAATATATCGACATTCATTCAGAGTTGGACCTGGATTTAAATTATATAGGAGCTCTCTTTAAGCATTTTGATATTGGGGTCAATTTTCATCTTTAGCACTCCCAGAGTGTGAAGCTCTGTGCCGAACACACTGACGATGAAAGTTCACGTCACTGATTCTGGGGTGCCTGACGAACAGTGCTAAAGTAGAAAGTCCTGACTTCATGGCCCTTTCTTCCCTTCTTACTTGGCCAGTGTATCACTGATCACTATCAGGCCTGTTGGAGGTACCAATATGAAAGAGCCCTGCATTTTCTGTTGCCTCAGACAGCTGGATTTCACCACATCGTCTTGCTGCCAGGAACAAGATCCATTAGAGGCCGCTAGAGCTATGGGTTCCTCAGCCTGCCGCTAGTATGCACGTGCTTGTTTCATTGGGATGGTTAAGCCTTTTATAGTTTCAGTTGCCTGATGCACCTCTATTTTGCCAGCTCTTCTTTTCGTTGACCTTAGAATTCCTAGATGTGACCATAAGAATAAGCACCTTCATTCAAAGCGTTCAGGTCAGTGGAGTGGAGCACAAAAAATCCATCTCTGCTATACATCACCAACTCAACCACCACCTCCCCCGACATTTTTCAGATCATCAGAAAATTTGAGCAGCTATCAGAGTAGAACTCAACTACTTAAAAGAGAGATTTTCACACAAATCCAAGAGGACTATCCCTTCATATGCATATAAAGGCACACATCAAGTACCTAAGCATATTAGTAATATCCTAACTCTCAGAACTTTACAGGACACCTCCCAGCAAAAACACCAACCTGAGGGGATATAGCAGCCCCATGTTACTGCTGGAGAAAGTGAACAACAATGATGAATATGCTCTTCACCTTCTCTCCTTGTTCCAGATGCTGATCCTTCCACATCCCAGCACAGTATGCACTCTCCACTTCACAAGCTCCCAGAACAGACAGAAATTGGCCATAAACACCCTACACTATCCCTGTGTTGCATTAAAGGTACTAATCGGCCTGTTCGCCTTCTCCCTGCTATGGCACCACATTGACCTTCCTAAGGATCTCAGTGCCAAAAACTTTAAAACATAACACAAAAAGCACATCGCTAGTAACAACAGAAAATGCTGGAAAAACTCAGCAAGCACATCGCTAGGTTGGGCAAACCGATTCACCAGGGGAAACTCATGTCTTTCCAAGAGATGGCTGACCAAATTTCATATCAATCAGCATGACTACTTCCACTATCTCAACTTCCGCCATTTCATCCAAGACACTAGCGTACTCTGTAAAATCCAATGCAAAATCGTCCCCTTTAAAGCTGTCCCTAGAAACCACAAAGCTGCTCCGCAAGCACACCTCAGCACTTAGCTGACATGGAAAACCTATGTGACCCCTGGGAATATGACTAGAAGATTGAACAGTTAATCTCCAGCGCCGTACTGAGGGAGTGCTGCATTGAGAGAGGTTGGAAACTAGAGGTAAGAAATGAATGTGTCCTACCAACAGGGTGACGGAGGTCTTCACACATGAAGAATAGGTACTTGGGTGAGGTTTCAGAGGGCAACTGATATCTGAGGAACCATAAGCGTGCAAGAAGTCAACACCTTGGGGGCAAGCAAGTCAACACATTGGGCAAGGGGAAAGGAAGAGAAATTCTAATCATATATTAACCGGAGCCCCTTTAATCGATAACTGGAAATTAGATGCAATTTTATGTTTCCACAACCGTCAAGTCGGAGACAAACTAACACAGGATATGATCTGAACCAGGCTCTAAACCCCAGCATTACTGGCACCCTGCAGAGTGAGTGGGTGTACTCTTTTAATGGGTACATAAACAAATAGACTGTAACTAAAATAACTTTAAATAAAACTTAACAAATTAAATTAAAATTGTGTTGGCCGGGGTGATGATGCACTCCCGTCCCCGCGGCGCCCACTGGTCGCGGAAGGCCTCGGGCAATTGCACTAGAGAGGGTACAGAGGAGATTTACAAGGATGTTGCTGGGAGTAGAGAACCTTAGCTATGAGGAAAGACTGGATAGGCTGGGTCTGTTTTCCTTGAAACAGAGGAGGCTGAGGGGAGACCTTATTGAGGTGTATATATTTATGAGGGCATAGATAAAATGGATAGAAAGGACCTATTTCTCTTAGCAGCGGGGTCAAAAACCAGGGGGCACAGATTTAAAGTAATTGGGGGAAGATTTAGAGGGGATTTGAGGGGAAATTTCTTCACCCAGAGGGTTGTGGGGGTCTGGAACTCATTGCCTGAAAGGGTGGTAGAGGCAGGAACCCTAACCACATTTAAAAAGTACTTGGATGTGCACTTGGGATGCTCTAACCTGCAGGGCTACGGACCAAGAGCTGGGAAGTGGGATTAGGCTGGATAGCTCTTTGTTGGCTGGTGCGGACACGATGGGCCGAAATGGCCTCCTTCCGTGCTGTAACTTTCTATGATTCTTTGATTCTAGCAAGTGAGTGGGTGTAAAGAGGAAACTCTCCTTTGGTGACTATTGTTACTGCTGGTTATTTATTATTCACTGGCTGCTGCTCCTTACCGAATGAATTGAGGAAGTCCGTTATCTTTTTGATGCGGCTGGTGATAACCTCAATGTACTCCCTGTTAGCCCAGTCCTGGGGTATCTCTCTCCGCCATGTCTGAAGCACAATGACATCCCCGCCCCACCCTGCCTGTAACCACTGCGCTGATTGGCTTCGCATCGCCGGTTCAAAGCGCCGGATGAACCGAACAGCCAGATTGGCCACACCTAACCCAGAAGTGCGAGTTGGGAAAGATTATTGGTCAGGAGGGCGCCGGATTGAGACGACGGATGAAAGGAAAGGTTCTATTGGTTATTTTTGGCGGAGCCCGAGAGGGCCGCGGAACCTCGGTTGAGAACCCCTGACCTCGGTCCCGCCCATCCAGGAGGAAGTTTGCAAGGAAGCACTGAGACTGGCCGCTACATCCTCAATTTGCAGCAGAATGAGAATGAAGCTAATTAAAATTCTCCACTGCACGTACCTCAACCCGACCCTAATACGTGATTGTTGATGGAACTGTGACCACAAAGGCACACCCCCTGCATACATTCTGGTCCTGGTCACCTCATTTACAGTGATACTGTGCATCAATAGCCGAAGTACCAGGGCCTGCCAATGAAACGCTCTTAACATAAAATGGCCTATTATTTATTGTAGTTTATAATGGAATACCAACATTATTAAAGAACTACACACACACTGTAAGAAAATCATTAAACTTCAAATAGCAACTCAGCACAACTGATTTTTTAATGATTGCTCAATCAGATTTGGCTGTGATTTCTACAATGCTTATATCTCCACCTAAAAATTCAAACAGATTTGCAACTTCAGCCAAGTATTAAATATGTAGGGATGTTTAAAATAATGTGCAGCTATCAGATAAATAAGTACTTATAGGTGCAAATGCCAAATCTGTAACTGGAATATAGGTACACGACAATTACTCAACACAGGCAAATAACTTGAATCTTCCTAGTCATATTATTTACACTCAATGAAATCAGAATCTGGTTTTAATTAGTGCAAGGTTATACTTTTTTAATATTTGAACAGTTGTGATAAACAATGCAAACTTAAATATTCCCAAGACCCAACTTTGTTTAATCTAAACTAACATTTTGGAAACATGCCTAACAGCTAAAAAAAATGAAGTATTCACAATATCATCCCCATTGCCCGGAAGGTAATTTTCTGTGAAAGTTCAGGGAGAGTGTGAGTTACTAGAGGAGTGCTGTGTTCAATCACAGTATGAAAAGGTGCCTGGACACTCCAAGATGAGCGATAGGTTGTGATTTGGCCAGCCCTTTTAAGAGGCATTCACTGTCCCAGGTTTTCTATATTTCCTGAGAATTTCTTACATCACTGTAAAGAGCCATGTCTTTCCTAACACACATAGGGGCCTAAATTGGATAAGGCCCGAAAATGGGTGTGGAGACCGCGATGCGCGATCTGCCCACGTCTGTTGAAAGTCGTCTTCTTCTTCTTGGGCAGTCCCTCGGAACCGAGGATGGCTTGCTTCCACATTAAAAATGAGTTTGCAGGTGACTGATAAGTCCAATGCAGGACCTACAGTCTCTGTCACAGGTGGGGCAGACGGTAGTTGAAAGGGCGGGTGGGTGGGGCGCTTGGGTTGACGTGCGCTGCTTGCGCTGCCCACGCTTGGCTTCCGCTTGCTCCCAGCGAAGAGACTCGAGGTGCTCGGCGCCTTCCCTGATGCTTCTCCTCCACTTTGTGCGGTCTTGGGCCAGGGATTCCCAGGTGTCGGTAGGGATGTTACACTTTTTCAAGGAGGCTTTGAGGGTGTCCTTGAAGCGTTTCCTCTGCCCACCTGGGGCTCTCTTGCCATGCCAGAGCTCCGAGTAGAGCGCTAGTTTTGGGAGTCTCGTATCGGGCATGCGGACAATGCAAGCAGCACACGAAATTCGTGCTGCCTGCTCATCAACATGATTGCAGCACTGAGCCCAGCACTAAGCACGTTGCTGTTGGCTCAATGCTCAACAGGGGGCCTAATATCATGGGAAGTCTGTTATGTATTTGTAGGTTGCCCACAGAGTGAAAGACTGTCCACACTGCTTAAAGGGGAGATGCTTTGTGAGAGAACTACCTCATTCTGACTGGAGCTGGAGGTTAGGAATGTCTCAACAGTGCAGAGAAAGGGCTCCTCAGTTCTCTGATGCAGCACTGGAGGCCTTGGTGCCGGGGGTCGACAGGAGGAGACAGGTCCTCTACCCGCAGGGGGTCAGGAGGCCTTCCAGACACACTGACCGTGAAATTCGGTACCTTGGCGCCGACCGTTAAGGCTGGTTTCATCAAAAAATTGGCAGCCGTCTTGCTTCCACCCACTTCCGGCGCGGTTCGCAGCGGCCGCCATTTTGGGCAGGTCAGTAGCGCCCTGCGCTCGGCAGAAGAATGCTAATGAGGCAGATCATGACATCAATCAGACTACACCCTCTCCAAAGCACACACAGCTGAATGTGCGTTCAGCTGTATGACGGACCCCCCACCAGCTCTACTTAAAGGAACACATGTAACTTTGAGGTACGTTATGAGTTTTGCTTTTATACTGGTTCCTGTACAGTTTATTTGAGTAGTGGCTTGCTGAAAGACATTTAAAAAGTGGTTGAAGTGTGCAGGGAGCGTAGAGAGTGCTGCTGGATGTTTGCAAGGCTTTGGCTCTTAAAAGAAGGCCTGTGAGAACACCACTTGCTCCCAGTCCTGGGGGCTCTAGTTGCAGTCCCCCTTGGGCTGCAGCCTGACATGGAGATGGAGCAGAGACAGCAAAGGGGGCAAGCTGCTCACAGAGGAAGGAGGAGGAGGAAGAGGAGGGGGAGGAGGAAGAGGAAAAAGCAGAAGAGGAGAAAGCAGAAGAGGAGGAGGAGGAAGCAGAAGGAAGGAGGCAACCCAGATAATGCCTTTCTGGCTGGGATATCCAGGATCAACTCATCTGCCTGTGGTACCAGTGGACACAACTCCAATTTCCCATTCAACATTAATCCCTCACCTTACCTTCCCTCTGTTACTGACCATCACAATGTCCTCTTGGCCACAATGCTGAAATAGAAGCCACCACAAAGCAAACTTTCCAATCCAACTTTATCCATATATGCATCCAATATTGTATCAAAAAATCAACAAATCACCCTTGTGCATTCCCTTAGTGACTGTCTTGTGTGGGCCTTTGCCTATCCTAGTGCTCCTCCACAGTTCCATCCCAGTGGCTGCAGCATGGCTGGTGGAAGGCTACTGACTTTCAGTAGGCGAGACTGCAGATGGCCTTGCAGGTTGGTCTGGAGGAACTCTGGGCCTAACAGGCCCGGCTGTAGATTGCACCACCTTGGCATGGTGGCAGCAGTCTGGGCTGACTGGCTGACAGGCAACAGCAAGGGCACTGGCGGAGTGGCAGTGGTGGGAGTACGAATGCTGTCATCCTGAGAGAGGACAGCAGGGTCAGCCTCCACAGATCCATTGCCACTCCCCCGGGGTAGCGCCCCAGCAATCCTCATAATCTGATGGAGTACAGACTGCTGGACTAGTGACACCCTGCAAGCCACTTTCAACACTGGTAAACCCAGCCATGATGGCATCAGTCTGTGCTTGCATGGCAGCAAGCTGAGCTTGCATGACTTCAGTCTGAGCTTTCATTGCAGCACTCAGATGTTGGGTGGCTTTTGCTTGTGCTGCAATGGATCTGCCCACCCCTTCCACATTGGAAAGGATGGGCTCCAAGCTCTGCCCAACGCTCTGTGCAAGGCTGGAGCTGGACTCCTCCATGCTCCTTGACATTGCACTCAGGCTTTCTGGCAGGCCTGCCAATGCACCAAGCATTTCATTGTGCGCACCCAACAGGCTGCCCTATTGAAGTCTTCATCTGAGTCCTGTGCAGCAGATTCCATGTGCGACCTCACCTTCTGGGGAGCTGGCACTAGTGCTACCCTTTTGCAGGCCACTCGTGGCCAGTGTTTCACCACGTGCAGATCCTGCCTCTAACCTATCCTTTAAAGTACATGGAGTGTCAGTATCTGAGCTGTGAAATTGTGTGACGGTGTTTCTTCTTCTTCTTCTTCACTCTCCTCTCCCTCTTTTTGTTGACCCACTGGCTGGGCAGGCTGGATTTCTTGGGTGTCTCAAATGAGAAAGGCACATGGGTAGGTTTGTGGTGAGGGGAGGGGGCAAGCAAGAGGTGCATGGTCACACCATGTGCAGATTGTAAATCAGAAGAGATTGTGGGATGAAGGGGAAGTGGGATGTGAGAAGGAGGATAACGTTGAGGATGCCGGCATCTTGTATTCTTTCAGCCCTGCCGCTGGCCATGGGCTCAGCCATGCCCCTGCCAAGAATGGCCAGCACCATCTCCTCCAAGGGGGTGTGGTGATGCAGGCGAGCCTGTCCCCCGTCGGTTAAAGTCTGCTGGCGACGGTTATGCGCCACCTTTTCCTGCAAGAGGCACAGAAGTGTATCAGTGAGTGTGGTGCAATGTGTTTGGGTGATGTGGCTGGCATGGTTGAATAACTGACAGTGTGTTCAAGCTGTGAGATATGTGTGTGAAGCTCAGACTTCTATCATGCAGGCTCAACATGTGGCCACGCAAGCTCAGACTGCTCTCATGCAGACTTAGCTTGCTGCCACGCATGATCAGACTGCTGCCATCGTGGCTGGGTTTGCGAATATGCAAAGGGACTTGTAGCGTGTCACAGCAGTCCAGCAATCTGTCCTCCAACAGATGACTAGGAAATCTGAGGCGCCACCCCAGGGGATTGGCAATGGCTCCGTGGAGCAAGAACCTGCTGTCATCTCTCAGGATGACAGCATTTGTACTCCTACCACTGCCACTTCGCCAGTGCCGTTGCTGCTGCCTGTCATCCAGCCAACCAAGACAGCTGCCACCCATGCCAAGGTGCTGCAGTCTACAGCCGGCCCTTCTAGGCCCAGAGCTACTGGAGGTTGTCCTGCAAGGCCATCTGCAGTGTCCCCCATGGAAAGTCAGCAGCCTTCCACCAGCCAGTCTGCAGCCACTGGGATAGCACTTCATAGGAGCATTAGAATAGGCAAAAGCACACAAATGACAGACGCTAAAGGAATGCACAAGGGCGATTAGTTAACTTTGTGATGCAAAATGGAATTAATCATTTATAAATTATGTTTGGAATGTTTGTTTTGTGGTGGCTTTCATTTCAGCTTTGTGCCCAAGAGGAGTCTGTGATGTTCCGTGACGGAGGGATGGTAAGGTGGGGAAGTGGTGAATAACGGGGATCTGGTGTTTTATTCAGGGGAACCAGAGTCTGATGATGCGTTCATGGACAGCCAGTCTGGAGCGGGGATTTGCAGTTTGCCTCCTCCCTTCTTCCTCCTTTTACTCCTCCTCCTCCTGAAGTGGTCGTGGAACCCCTGGTGGCAAGGACTGTGCCCTCACAATGGCCAAGTTGTGGAGAATGCAGCAGAACACCACGAATTGGACCACCCGCTCCGGTGAGTACAGGAGAGCTCCTCCAGAGTGGTCAAGGCAGCGGAACCGTTACTTGAGCACCCCGAGGGTCTGGTCAATGAGGTACCTTGTGGCAGCTTGGCTGTCATTCTATGATTGCTGGCCACGAGTGGTGGGGTTGTAGAAGAGAGTCATCAGCCAAGTGTAGAGCGGATAGTCCTTATCGCCTAGCAGCCACCGTTGGGTTCGACGTGGTGGCTGGAATCATTGAATCCTTGAATGGTTACAGCACAGAGGGAGGCTATTCAGCCCATCGAGCATATGCCAGCTCTCTGCAAGAGCACTTCAGCTAGTCCCACTCCACCACCCTTTCCTCGTAGCCCTGCAAATTTTTTCCTTCAGGTACTTATCCAATTCTCTTTTGAAAGCCATGATTGAATCTGCCTCCACCATCCTTTCAGGCAGCGAATTCCAGATCCTAACCACTCACTGCGTAAAAAAGATTTTCCTCCTGTCGCCTTTGGTTCTTCTGCCAAGCACCTTAAATCTGTGTCCTCTGGTTCTCGACCCTTCTGCCAATGGGAACAGTTTCTCTCTATCTACTCTGTCTAGACCCTTCATGATTTTGAACACTTCTATCAAATCTCCTCTCAACCTTCTCTGCTCCAAGGAGAACAACCCCAGCTTCTCCAGTCCATCCACGGACCTGAAGTCCCTCATCCCTGAACCATTCTTGTAAATCTTTTCTGCACCCTCTCTAAGGCCTTCACATCATTCCTAAAGTACGGTGCCCAGAATTGGACACAATACTACAGTTGAGGCCAAACCAGTGTTCTATAAAGGTTCATCATAACTTCCTTGCTTTTGTACTCTATGGGCAGGATTTTCATTGGGCCGTGGAGGCGGGATTGGAGGCGTGTGGGGGTTAAAATCCCGAAATCGGGGGGGAGGCACAAACCCATCCTGCCCCCAACCCGCCTCCACGCCAGTTTCTAAGGAGGCGGGTACCCGACCCGCATTGGGACCCGCCTCCCCGAGGCGGGAAGGGGATTAGTGCCAATTAATTGCCTGTTAACAGGTAGTTAACAGGCAGTTTTTAGCCTAATCCCTATTTTCATTGTTGAAATGTGGGATTCCCGACGGCTCCAAACCACGCCAAGTTAGCGAGGCGGGCCGTCGGGATGAAGAGCTTGGAGGGGTCGAGATGTCCGCTGTTCAGGTGAGTGATGGGTGCATGAGTGCAGAGGTAAGTGTGTTTGGTGTGTGTAAAGTGTTTAAAGAAGTTGTACTTACATACCTTTACAACCTTCCTTCCTTCAGGTCTTGGGAGTCCCTCATCTCACCGGCACAGAAAGCAGAATGGCCGCGATCTGTCAAAAATTCCAGCATTCAGCTTTCTGTTCCGGGGAGAACTCTAAATCATCCTGACAGGAAGGAATTAACTTAGAGTACAGATTGTCAGTGTTTGACAGCTTCAAACAGCTGTCGAACACTGATATTTAATCTGTCAAAAGGTCTTGACAGATGAAATATCAATCTGTAACGTCACCTGTTGCCGGGTGGCCCTTAATTGGCCTGCTGAGCCCGCTGGGCGGGCTCAACAAGGTCAACCAAGTCAAAATCGCGTGGGTTGGTTAGAACTCGATGGAGGCGGGACTACAACCCCAAAAGTTGTAGTCCCGCCTCCGATCCATCTCCACAATGAAAATCCAGCCCTATGGCTGTGATTTTATGCTTCAATGCGGCTTGGGAGCAGGTCAGTTGCCTTCCAGGTTCCAGTCCTGCCGCCAACTACATCCGGCCCACAGACGTAATTTTACATCAATTGGCCTTGTTAAGCCCACACTGTGGGTTTGCCAGCCAATTAAGAAGAAGCCAGTGTCAGATGACATCATTTGATGACGCGTCATGGCCGGTTTCCTTAAAGGGACCATGCATAATTTTTTTTGACAGTTGATTTTTCAGTGTTTGACAGCATTGAGGTGCTGCAAACACTGACAATCACTGTTCACAGGTAAGTTCTTGCACCCAGGTTCTCCAGTGACTCCCTCCTTAGGCTAGAACAGATGGCAGCTGCAGATGAGGTTACAGAATTGACCTGTCACTGGTGAGAGAGGTTCTACCAATGAGGTAGGACTACACATACAATTCAAATCTTGCTAGCTACAGAAAAGTCTAAAGGCATTAAAAAAGAATTTCCCAACATTTTCTTACCTCTGAAACTCACCAGTGCACCATTGGATCCTTCACACCACTTCTGCAGCTGTCATCAATGCATAAACATTACAGTAGACTCACAATACGCCACACTTACCTGGCACAGTGTCCGGATGTTGGGAAGCCTACAGTAGAAGTGTCAAAATTGGAAAAAGCCTGTTAGTTGCCTGTTAACAACCTGTTAACAAGCAGTTAAGTGGCTATAATCCTCCTCCAGCCGCTATGTGTCGGGTCCATGTGCAAATCGGGGACCCGATACTTGGGAAGATTGATTGGAGGTGGGTTGACAGCGGGTTTCCGACCCGCTGTAAATCTTTGCGATTTTGCCGGATGTCCCACCTCCAAAGCTGCCCCAAGTGCTGGCAAAAGTCCGGCCTATGTCTCTATTTATGAAGCCCAGGATCCTGTATCCTTTTTTAACCACTTTCTTCCCTTTCCACCTTCAATGATTTGTGCACATATGCCCCCATGTCTCTCTGTTCAAGCACCCCCTTTAGAATTGTACCCTTTAGTTTATATTGCCTCTCCTCATTCTTCCTACCAAAGTGTATCACTTCGCACTTTTCTGCTTTAAATTTCATCTGCCATGTATCCGCCCATTCCACCAGCCTGGCTATGTCCTCCTGAAGTCTATCACTATCCTCTTCACTGTTCACTATACTTCCAAGTTTTGTGTCATCTGCAAATTTTGAAATTGTGCACCATACACCCAAGTCTAAGTCATTAATATATATCAAGAAAAATAGTGGTCCTAGTACCGACCCCTGGGGAACACCACTGTTTACCTTCCTCCAGCTCGAGAAACAACCATTCACCACTAATCTCTGTTTCCTATCACTTAGTCAATTTCGTATCCATGCTGCCACTGTCCCTTTTATTCCACGGGCTTCAACTTTGCTGGCAAGCCTATTATGTGGCACTTTATCAAATGCCTTTTGGAAGTCCATGCACACCACATTAACTGCACTGCCCTCATCAATCCTCCCTGTTATCTCAAGAAAAAACTCAATCAAGTTAGTTTCCTTTAACAAATCCGTGCTGGCTTTCCTTAATTAATCCACACTTGTCCAAGTGACTGTAAATTTTGTCCCGGGTTATCGTTTCTAAAAGCTTCCCCACTACCGAGGTTAAACTGACTGGCCTGTAGTTGCTGGGTTTATCTTTACACCCTTTTTTGAACAAGGGTGTGTAACATTTGCAATTCTGCAGTCCTCTGGCACCACCCCCGTATCTAAGGAGGATTGGAAGATTATGGCCAGTACCTCTGCAATTTCCACCCTTACCTCCCTCAACATCCTAGGATGCATCCCATCCAGTCCTGGTGACTTATCTACTTTAAGTACAGCCAACCTTTCTAGTACCTCCTCATTATCAATTTTTATCCCATCCAGTATCTCAACTACCTCCTCTTTCACTATGACTTTGGCAGCATCTTCTTCCTTGGTAAAGACAGAAGCAAAGTACTCATTTAGTACCTCAACCATGCCCTTTGCCTGCGTAGATCCAAGATTGCTGGCACAGCGGACTGGTGCAGGATGACGGCATCATGACTGCTGCCAGGATACCGGGCATTCACCATCATGATGTGCTGAGCATGGTCGCACACCAACTGCATATTAAGAAAGTGGTAGCCTTTGCGGTTATGGTACATCTCAGCATTGAAACGAGGTGCTCGCAAACTACATGTGTGCAGTCGATGGCGCCCTGAACCATGGAGAAGCCCGATATCCTGGCAAAGCCACGTGCGCACTCCTCCTCCTTCTCTCTGTTTAGAGAGAAAACAAGGAAGTCCCTTCTCCTAAAGTACAGTGTGACCTCCCGGATGCAGCGATGGACATTAAACTGTGAGATGTTTGCTATGTTGCCTGTTCCAGCCTGGAAGGGTCCACACTGACAAAAAAAATTCAGGGCCATGGTGATCTTGAGGGCCACTTGCAGTGCCGTTGTCATCCTGCTCTGAGGCTGCATGTCTGATTCCAAGAGGTGGCTGAGTTCTGTGACCATCTCGTTGGTAAAGCAGAGCTACCGAATATACTGCTGCTTGCTTAGGTGCAGGTAGGAGAAGTGCTGCCTGAAGACTGTAGGTGGGTAAGGCCTCCTGCTGAGAGCCCTCCACCTCCTCTTGCTCATCCCTCTGCAAGCAGCTTGCCTTTTCTGCCTCTGCTCCATCTCCCTGTCATGCTGCAGTGTGAGGTGGACTGCAACTAGAGTCCCCATGACTGGGAGCAAGTGATGTAGTCAGAGGCCTTCCAGTTGCAGCCAACGCCTTCCCAACATCCAGCAACACTCCCTGCACAATTCAACAATGTTAGAATTGTCTTACAGCAACCCAGTATTGATATAAACTCTGCAAGAGCCAGTACAAGAGAAATAATCAACTTACCTGCAAGTTGGATGTATCTCTTTAAAAAGCGCTGGTGGGGGGTCCCTCGAGTCCCTGGACAGAAGCAAGGCAGCCACCATTTTTTCCTTGAAACTGGCCTTAACTGCCGTCACTAAAGTGATGAATGTCGCAGCAGTAGAGATATTCATAAGCATGGAGTCAGCTTTCATACGTATGCTGAAGATATCAGTTTTATCTCTTCACTGTCAGCCTTGATTCCAGGACTGATACTGTACTTTCAGTTTGCCTGTACAACATCCAGTTAAGGTTGAGCCAGAATTTCTTGCACCTCAACATTGGAAAGACTGAAACTATCCAGTTCAGACCATGCCAGGAACTCCAAGCCCTGAATCCAGATCCCACCCAGTTACTGAATTCCCAGTCAAACTCAACCTGACAGTTCACAACCTCAGTGCCCTATTCGAGCTTAAGCTGAGCCTCAAACTGCACATCCAATCTATTACCAAGACTGGCTACTTCTAACACTGCAACATTACTCATCTCTGCCCTCCGCCCAGCTTACTGCCATTGAAACTGTCGTCTATGCCTTTGTCATTTCCAGATTCAACTTTTCCAATGCCTTGCTCATTAGTCTCCTGAACTCCGCCCTCCATAAACTCCAACTCAACCAGAAATCCATGTCAAAATATTATCCTGCACAAAATCTCATTCACTTATCTGCCCAACTTTAACAATCTCTATTGGCTACTTGTCACTCAATGCATCGATTTGAAAATCCTCATCCTCAAATCCCTCCACAGATTTGCCTCTCTACCATTGAACCTCCTCCAGCCCACGCCATTGACCATACGATAGCAAAATACTGCAGATGTTGGAAATCCGAAATAACAACAGAAAATGCTGGAAAAACTCAGCAGGTCAGGCAACATCCGTGGAGAGAAATTTGAGTTGACGTTTCGGGTCGAACCCTTAACCACTGTCGGTCTATAACAATAATAATAATGATAACTTGTATCTATGTAGTGTCTTCAACATAAAAAAATGTCCCAAGTTGCTTCACAGAGGCATTAGAAAGAAAATTGATGTCTATTGCATATTCCCCTGCCTTCACTTTATCATCAGTGGGAAGAGCCTTCAACCATCTTTCCTCCACACTCTGGAACCCTGTCGTTAACCCCTTCACCTTGCTATATCTCTCCCACCTTCAAAAGCATCCTTAAAACCTACCTTTTTGACAGCACATTTGGCCACCTCCCCATAGCTGCCTCCTACTCCTGCTCAAACTCAACCTTCAACTATGAGGTTTCTTGGGATGTTGTGCTTTGTTAAAAGCACTATAAAAATGTAAGATTTTATTCTTGCTGTTTCTTTATATACAAGCCACTTAATTGAAAACAATCCTTTTATTCAACCTTTTAAATATACTGGAAAAAGTATGCGTACTGATTCCAACTGATGGGGAACGGGCAGGAAAGTGGAGTTGAGGCCAAGATCAGATCAGCCATGATCTTATTGAATGGCGGAGCAGGCTCGAGGGGCCAAATGACCTACTCCTGCTCCTATTTCTTATGTTCTTATGAGAACGTAAATTCAAATTGAACCATGACAGTCTGAGAATTTGAATTCAGTTTTTAAAAAAATATGGAAATAAAAAGCTGGTGTCAGTAATCGCGACCATGAAGCGGTCAGATTGTTGTAAAAACCTAACTGGTTCACCAACGTCCGTTAGGGAAAGAAATCTGTCGCCCCAACCTAGTCTGGCCTACATGTTAATTATTTACCTTCAGCTTCCTCAAATTTTTTTCTATGGCTTCCTTTGTGATATTGGACCAGAAATTCGGGTCCCCACGGGTGAGTACACGTTGGGTACTCATGCGTAGACCCAACGAAAGTGCCGGTTTCGTGCATGCACTGCGCATGCACGGGAAACCGGAACTTCCGTTCCCTTGAAAGAAGGGGTTCACAGGTTGAACGCGTGCGCCGGAAAGGCAGCGCGTACGCCTGGAACTTCCGGGTTTTTTTTACAGGGTTCTCCGGGAGGGTAAGTCTCCAGCAGCTACACTTTTAAAAAGCAGTGGCAAGGCCTGCTTTTAACAAGGTAAGTGGTGAATTAAGTAAAATTAAAACATTTTTTCCACAGGTTTATTATTTTTAAATACTTTAAAGAAAGGTACGTTTATTTTTAGACCCGTTAAAAACTAATAAATTTTTTCAAAAATTTAAATTATTGTTTAAAATAGTTTTTTATGTAATTTATAGTTATTTTTAAAATGTGATTTTTTTTTAAATTTATAGGTTTTGGGGCTGATCTCTAATTCATAGATTTGACAGGTCTTCCTGTCAAATCTATGAATAGAGTTCCCTGCTACGATTGGCTCTTCATGGCCCATATGATCCCAGGGGACGCTTCGAACTAACTGCGCCCCTGGGATACGCAAGCACTGCGCGCCGGCAGTTGGAGGAGGCCCAGGATCGGAATCCTACGCGGGCCCACAGCACAACAGCCGGCGCGCAAGGTAAGTGCAGGTCGGGGGCTTGCACCTGCGGGAAGCCTCCGACCCGAATTTCTAGCCTATTAAGAGTTTGAGGCTTGCGCTCTTCCTTAAACTCTTCTCTCAACTCAGGCAGCTCTTTTTTCAGTGGTAAAATCAGCCAAAGAATAATAGTTTAGTAAGTTTGCCATTTTCCTACCTCAGACATCACTTTCTGATGATGATTAGTAAATAGTCTGGAACCCTTCTTTAGCTTTCTCTTTTTCTTGATATAAAGAATGCTTAGTTATTGGCCTTTATGTTTTTCACTATATTCGTATCTCTTGGTGTCTCTCATCAGCTTCTTGGCCTTCCTTTGCTTAATCTTATGATTCTCCCTATCCTGTTCCTTCCCTATACATTTCAAAAGTTTATACACCATTTTTTTCTCCTTAATACCTTCCTGACTTCTCTTTTCATCTATTTTGGTTTAACTTTCCTGTTTAGTCAATTGGATTCTAAGATAATCTGTCTCTGCAATGTAAATATTTCCTTAAAGGACATCCATTTCCCCTCCACATTCTTCCCGTTAAATAGCTCTTTTCATTTTATTCCTTACATTCAGCATTTCAAGAGGCTGCTCTCCTGCAATCCATTTTTAATAGCTTTTAATATGTCTTCTATCCTCATTTAAATCTCAAAATTAAGAACTTTATGATCACTAGATACCAAATATCCCTTACTACATTCTAGTTTAATACTCTCTCCTCATTAGTTCAGGGCTAATCCAATGTTGCCTTCCTCATTATGGGTTCCTTCACCTGGAGGTAGAATTTCTGCGGGGTTCTCCTGATCTCCCACTGTAACTTTGGTGGAAGAAGTGAACACCCCGGGGCAACAGCATAAGTGCTTAAGAAGACTTTTGAAGTTCTTCAATAGTTAGTTCTCTCATGCATACAGATTGTCCCCAATCTTGTCAGGAAGATTAAGATTCCCGCGTTATTACAACTGAGATCTTAGCACTAATCATTTTTAAGACCTCCCACATCAGTACATCCATGTCCATTTTATTTTGTGGTATGTACACAATAAGGACCAATGTTTGTACTCAGATGCTGTTGAAATCTACTTTGAGTTAGTTTTAACCCTTTTATGACTTAATGAAGACAATCAGGAGCAGATGGTGATTATATCTGACCTACCCCTGATGTAAATAAAATAGCCACAAGTGTCTGAATTCTTGTAGATCTTAAGTACATATAAAGATAGTAATCTTCAGCAATATCCCTATGGACATTTGGAAGTTCCTAAGACTTGCTTCTTGCCAACTTGGACCTAAATTCTCCAAGACTGCACTGAACAAAGGTGGGGGGGAAGAACAACATACGTTTATTACAATTCTGTAATAACTTGGCAGTTAATAGGCTTAATAGATTTTTTTTTAAAGAAAGATCACTTAATGATATACAAAAGTCTTTTTGATCAAGCAATGAAAAATCTTTTAAAGAACAAAAGGGCCTAGAAATTCAGTTGTTAGCGCCAGCCGCTAGCGCCTTAGGAGGAGGAGAAGTGGGGCGCTAAGCGGCTAACGCCCGGGCGCGGCACGATCTGCGCCTCTCGCGAACTTCACTCAAGATTTAGCAGCGGCGCTAAACCGCAGCGCCCGCTCAGCTGCGCGTGCAGATCGTGACGTCATTTCATGGTGCAACGCCCTTGGTGCACCCCGAACCGGAACTTCATTGGCGCCACCCTTCTTTGCGCCTGACGCCCCCAGCAACTGGTAGAGGGGAACGGTTCCCAGTCGCTGCAGGGCACGGGGGGCGCTATTTAAAGGGGACTCCTCTTGCATTATAAGTGGCAGCCATTTTGTGCCAATCCTTCTGTGTGAGTGACAGATATTTGGAGAGAGACAAAGGCAGAGAGCTTTCTGCTTTGACTCAGTGCTCGCACAGGTACTTCTGGCTTCAGGCCAGAGCTTTGCATTTGGATTTCACTTTCAGTGCCATAGCCTTGAGTCGCCACATATAATGGGGGCTGCAATGGGTGGAAACATTGGCTTTCTGCATTGCATTCAAAGGGATCAGAGACGCCGTGAGAGAGTGCCAGTCATGGCCAGACGGAGAAGGGCCAACAGGTGTCGGCACAGGAGGCCTTACCCACCTAGGGTATACCGCCAGCAGTTCTCATATCTGAACATGTCTGAGGAGCAGTGTGTTCGGAGGCTGCGATTCAGAAGGGAGGTGGTCACTGAGATCTGCCACCTGCTTCACAGAGATCTGCAGCCACAGCTGAGCAGCAGGACGTCTCTGTCGGTGGCAGTGAAGGTGACGGTGGCTCTCAACTTCTATGCCACTGGTTCCTTCCAATCCGCTACTGGGGACACTGCCAACATCTCCCAGTTCGCGGTACATTGCTGCATCTGCCAGGTGAACAATGCCCTTTTCAGAAGGAGACGTCAGCACATCTCCTTCCCCATGACCCTGGACAAGCAACAAGAGCGTGCAATGGGATTTGGAAGAATAGCGGGCTTCCCCATGGTCCAGGGCGTAGAACTGATGAACCAGCAATGGTCAGGCCTTGCTTCAGGGCTGCAGTGTGCAGGGCATGGCAGCCAAACAAGTTGACCCTCCCCCTTTAAGAGTTGACCGGCGCCAGCGTGTCTGCCTTCATTCAGAAACTCGCCGCACCTGTGCTGCGCCCGCCCTCGGTGTTAGCGCCTCGGCACGCTGGCTTAGCGCCTTATGATAGTCGTGCATCGCCTGCTTTAGCGCAGCAGCAACCTCTTGGGGCGATGCAACTGAATATCGGCAAAGGTGGCGCTAAGTTGCGCCGGGCGCTACATTTAGCGAACGCCCGGCTGTAGCGCCCTAAACGTGGCTATACTGAATTTCTAGGCCAATGAATGTAGACAAGATAACTAAGGCAAAGAAAGGGCAAGGAAAATACAAATTTAAGGTGCAAAGTAGAAGAGAATGAAATGAAAGGTGGATGGGCGAAACAGGCAAGAAAATTAGGGAAACAGCTGACCTTTCTGTCTCTCATCTCCTACATTGTTCCAACTAATCTTAACACAACCTTCAGGAACAGCACCTGATGTTCCCTGGTCTGAACACTGACTTCAAACTTTGGCCCCCTCCCTCAATATCTTACCTGTTTCTTCCATCCACCTTCCATGAGAATATGCAGAGAATTAATCTCAGTGACTGTTTGCTTTAATTAGGCTTTCCATTAACAGGGTGCCCATTGACTGATGTGCACTGTCTAAACAAATTAAAGGGCACATTTTCCTTTGTGTGCAGAGTTTAACTGGAAAAAGGCACAAGTAAACAGTGGAGGATTAGTGGCAGAAAGCGGTAACAGACTTTTCTTTTCTTTTTACCACTGCTCAAAATCTTGCTTCATACCTAATACATGGCTATGAAAATTGGTAAAGGAAAATCAAGAGAAACCTATGCGCTGAAGTATGAGAATTGAGATCAGTACTCACATTCAGACACGTGAAGTAGTTGTACAAAGGGCGAGCCAAATTTAAGTTTTAACAGAGCACTGAATGTTAGATCAGGATCATCATCCCCCCAGGTCCAGGAGCCATTAGTGGTCAAAATTATGGTCTGGTAGAACATCAAGGCAAAGGTAATAGGAAGTACAGAGGGTATAGTAGGCTCACAATTCACAGAACAAGCAGGGGATCTACCAACCAGGCAATCAAATGTCACATAGCACTTTGAAACATAGAAACATAGAAGATAGGAGCAGGAGTATGCCATTCGGCCCCTCTAGCCTGCTCCACCATTCAATGCGATCCTGGCTGATCATCCAAGTTCAGTACCCGGTCCCTGCTTTCTCCCCATACCCCTTGATCCCTTTAGCCTTAAGAAATATATCCAACTCCTTCTTGAATATATTTAATGAATTGGCCTCTACTGCCTTCTGTGGTAGAGAATTCCACAGGTTCACCACTCTCTGGGTGAAGAAATTCCTCCTCATTTCTGTCCTAAAAGGCCTACCCCTTATCCTTAGACAGTGACCCCTGGTTCTGGATTCCCCGGCCATCGGGAACATCCTCCCTGCATCTAGTCTGTCCAGTCCTGCCAGAATTTTATAAGTTTCAATGAGATCCCCTCTCATTCTTCTAAACTACTGCGAGTATAAGCCCAATCGACCCAATCTCTCCTCATACGTCATTCCTGCCATCCCAGGTATCAGCCTGGTGAATCTTCACTGAACTCCTTCCATGGCAAGAATATCCTTCCTCAGATAAGGCGACCAAAACTGCACACAATACTCAAGATGTGGTCTCACCGAGGCCCTGTACAACTGCAGCAAGACATCCTTGTTCTTGTACTAAAACCCTCTTGCTATGAAGGCCAACATACCATTTGCCTTCTTAGCCGCCTGCTGCACCTGCATGCTTACCTTCAGCGACTGGTGCACAAGGACACCCAGGTCTCGTTGCACTTCCCCTTCTCCCAATCTATTGCCATTCAGATAATAATCTGCCTTCCTGTTTTTGACACCAAAGTGGATAACCTCACATTTATTCACATTATATTGCATCTGCCATGCTTCTGCCCAATCACCCAACCTGTCCAAATCATCCTGTAGTTTCTCAGCATCCTCCTCATAGCACACACGCCCACCCAGCTTTGTGTCGTCTGCAAATTTGGAGATATTACATCTAGTTCCCTTGTCTAGATCATTAATATATATTGTGAATAGCTGGGGTCCAAGGACCGATCCCTGCGGTACCCCACTAGTCACTGCCTGCCACTCGGAAAAAGACCCATTTATTCCAACTCTTTGCTTTCTATCTGCCAGCCAGTTCTCTATCCAAGTCAATACCTTGCCCCCAATCCCATGTGCCTTAACTTTACATGCTAATCTCTTATGTGGGACCTTATCAAAAGCCTTCTGAAAGTCCAAATACACCACATCCACTGGTTCTCCCTTATCTATTTTACTGGTTACATCCTCAAAAAATTCCAATAGATTAGTCAAGCACGATTTACCTTTTGTAAATCCATGTTGACTTTGCCTGATCCTGTCACTGTTTTCCAAGTGCTCTGCTATTACATCTTTTATAATGGACTCTAGCATTTTCCCCACTACCGATGTCAGGCTTACCGGTCTGTAATTCCCCATTTTCTCTCTAGCACCTTTTTTGAATAGTGGGGTAACATTAGCTACCCTCCAATCCATGGGTACTGTTCCAGATTCCATCAAATGTTGGAAGATAATCAGCAATGCATCTACTATTTCTAGGGCCAATTCCTTAAGTACCCTAGGATGTAGATTATCAGGCCCTGGGGATTTATCAGCCTTCAATACCATCAATTTCCCTAACACCATTTCCCTACAAATACTGATTTCTTTCGGTTCCTCCCTTTCATCAGACCCTATGTTCCCCGACATTTCCGGGAGGTTATTTGTGTCCTCCTTTGTGAAGACAGAACCAAAATATGTATTTAATTGGTCTGCCATTTCTTTGTTCCCCATTATAAATTCCCCTGATTCTGACTGCAAGGAAAGAAAAGGAAAGATGGAGGCTGGGTCCTTGAAAATATGGGCTACGTGGTACAATAATGGTTGATGAAACTTCTAAACACCCCAAATAGCCCAGAAGTGAGCAGGTACAGCCTCACTGAACAAAGATGTAGAGTGCTAAAGCAATGCTTCAGATGCTTGGATATATTACAGGGACCTTACAATATGTCTCAAAAATGCTGGGTAACATTTTAACAGTGCTGCACAATACAGGTAGACTACCCTTTATCCGGACTTCCGAAAACCGAAACCCTCTAAAAACCGAAGGTTTTTTCGTTCAGCGTAAGTCGTGCGTACGACTTACGCTGAACGAAAAAACCTTCGGTTTTTAGAGGGTTCCGGTTTCAGAAGTTCGGATAAAGGGTAAGTCGTGCGCACGACCCCCCGCGGACCCCCCGCGGACCCCCCCGCCGGCCCCGACCCCCGCCGACCCCGACCGACTTACGCTGAGCGTCAGCGTAAGTCGTGCGCACGACCCCCCGCTGACCCCCCCCCCCCCGCGGACCCCGCCAGCCCCGACAACCGCCGACCCCCCCCCACCGACCCCCCGCGGACCCCGCCGGCCCCGACAACCGCCGACCCCCCCCGCCGACCCCCCCGCGGACCCCGCCGGCCCCGACCCCCGCCGACCCCCCCGCGGACCCCGCGAACCGCCGACCCCCCCGCGGACCCCGCCGGCCCTGACAACCGCCGACCCCCCCGCGGACCCCCGCCGACCCCCCCGCGGACCCCCGCCGACCCACCTTCCGAAATCCGAAATTCTCCGAAAACCGAAACTCGGCTGGTCCCGAGGTTTTCGGATAAAGGATAGTCTACCTGTACTGCCATAAAGTAAGGCCTCACTTTGGCTTGGAGAAGGTGAACTTTGAAAATAGGCATTATAGAGTTCCATTGGACATATCTAAAAGCATTTTCCATATATGTCCTTCATCTGCACATTAAGGCACATTGATACTCTTGCCTTATCATGGTGCTTAGTTTCAATTCATGGAACTATTTCTGAACCTCCTCAGTCCTCCCTGGACATCATAGTGGATAGCCCTGAATTGCCCACCTGGAAACATCCTTCTATGCTACCGGGGTCAGGGTACATAAGAACATAAGAAGTAGGAGCAGGAGTAGGCCATACGGCCCCTCTGGCCTGCTCCGCCATTTAACAAGATCATGGCTGATCCGAACCTAGACTCACGTCCACTTCCCTGCCCTCTCCCCGTAACCCCTAATTCCCTTATCAGCTAGGAAACTGTCGATCTCCGTTTTAAATTTATTTAATGTCGCAGCTTCCACAGCTCTCTGAGGTAGCAAATTCCATAGATTCACCACCCTCTGAGTGAAGAAGTTTCTCCTCATCTCAGTTTTGAAAGGGCAGCCCCTTATTCTAAGATTATGCCCCCTAGTTCTAGTCTCACCCATCAGTGGAAACATCCTCCCCGTATCCACCCGATCAAGCCCCCTCACAATCTTATATGTTTCGATAAGATTGCCTCTCATTCTTCTGAATTCCAATGAGTAGAGGCCCAACCTACTCAACCTTTCCTCATAAGTCAACCCCCTCATCTCCGGAATCAACCGAGTGAACCTTCTCTGAACTGCCTCGAGAGCAAGTATATCTTTTCTTAAATATGGAAACCTAAGGTACGCAGTATTCCAGATGTGGCCTCACCAGTACCCGGTAAGTTTTTGGATGCTTGTCCTTCCTCCTACAGGCCAAAAAATTCACGCTATCCACAAGAACCTCCAAGTTCTGGTCATTGAGATGAGCTTTCCTACATTTTTGCTGTGCCACTTTAACCAAGCTTTGAGCACTTTCAAATGGATGAATTAAGTATTTGCCATTCATGCCAGCTAAGCAACAGCTTGGCTACTTGAGAAATTTGAAAGGAGCATTAGTATTGCAGGCGAGTTGTGATCAGTCATTTTTCTTTTGTTCCCACTACTGAATTTTAATTACACGGAAACTTCTGCAGCAAAATCCTACACATCCATCATTCTGATTTGATAATTTTTACAAAATTAAGAGGGAAATATGGCCCTGACAGAGAAATACATCATCTTCTTTGTTTTAGGATATGAGGCTTACTGATAAATATTAATAAACCTAAAGACTAGAGGGCTGAAATTTCAGGGCCCTGCTGTACCACCACTATGGAGGCTCCTGCCCTGAGGGACTAGAAGAAAATCAAAGTGCAGGATGAGGCTCTGATTCCGGGAGCTAGAGACCATTAACGGACCAAAGAGATCATTTAAAATAAGTTCTCCCCAAAGAGGATCAAAATTTTGGCACTATAAGATAATCAATATTACTTACTTCCCTCTAATTTTTGGATCCTTTTTAAGGTCCATTAAGGAACCCAACCCTGCTCTCAGTAAAAAAGGAGGTTTTCTGATGCGAAACTGGAGGCCTTGGTTCTCGAGGTTCACAGACATCATGAGGTCCTGTACCCACAGCGGGGCAGGGGGCTTTCCAGGCATAAAACATAGAAACATAGAAGATAGGAGCAGGAGTAGGCCATTCGGCCCCTCGAGCCTGCTCCGCCATTTAATGAGATCATGGCTGATCATCCAAATTCAGTACCCTGTCCCTGCCTTCTCCCCATATCCCTTGATCCCTTTAGCCTTAATAAATATATCTAACTCCTTCTTGAATATAATTAATGAATTGGCCTCAACTGCCTTTTGTGGTAGAGAATTCCACAGGTTCACCACTCTCTGGGTGAAGAAATTCCTCCTCATATCTGTCCTAAATGGCTTACCCCTTATCTTTAGACTGTGACCCCTGGTTCTGGACTCCCCCGCCATCGGGAACATCCTCCCTGCATCTAGTCTGTCTAGTCCTGTTTGAATTTTATAAGTTTCAATGAGATCCCCTCTCATTCTTCTAAACTCTAGCGAATACAAACCCAATCGACCCAATCTCTCTTCATATGTCATTCCTGCCATCCCAGGTATCAGTCTGGTGAATCTTTGCTGCTCTCCCTCCATGGCAAGAACATCCTTCCTCAGATAAGGCGACCAAAACTGCACACAATACTCAAGGTGTGGTCTCATCTGTAGTGTATGTACCTTGAAGAAGGAACTATATTCTGCAGCCCCTGTATACTGCAGTACCAGTAGTGACCACCCCTGTATATAAGCCTGTGTAGTAACTTTGTATAGTAGTTCCAGTTTTCTCTCCATTCAGTAAACACCTGTTATAACCAACTTCTGCAGTCTGTGTCTCAATTACACACGGACGTTACACTGGCGACGAACAGATCCGAACTTACCTACAGTTCTGCACCACCTCACGGGGATCAATCCCTGAAGCGAAGTTGTTAGAGGTCGAGGCCAGAGGGGAGAAAAAAAAAAACCCAACAGAAGAAACGGGCGTCGACCGTGGGCAACCGCCCTCTGATTCATCGAATTAGAAGATTTGCAGGAGAGGCTGTCGAGAGCTGGGCTTGGTTATCCAGTCTATGGTGTTCCAGCTAATCGGGCTGGTGGCAGGTAGTACACTGATCCTTCCTGGGCTGCGGCGGGCTAGAGCTCGATCGGGTGGCTTTTCAACGGGGCCGAGCAGCGTTGTCGGGAAGAGGAGAGAGAGAGAGAGGGTGGAGCACACAGGGCGCGGCCGGTGCTACGAAGCCGGGCAGCGTACAGACCCGAGAAGAGGGAGGAAAGTGTCCCATAGGGTCTGCTCTGACGACGGGAACAGTAATTAAAATAAAAGAAATTAGAAGCGCAGAAAGCCGCGAGGAGCTGCAGTTTGCCACAGGGACCGCGGAGAGTGGTGTTGGCAGCAGCGCGGGGGGGGGGGAAGTGCGCGAAGACCATAGGGCATCGCCATCAAGGCATAAAAACGCCAGCAACAGCGCTAGCAGCAGCGAAAAAGACAGAAAGCGCGGGAGGCGCCATCTTAATCCAGCGGGGAAGAAGGCAAAGCGTGGGAGGCACCATTTTGTTCAATCGGGGAAGAAGGCAAAGCACGGGAGGCGCCATCTTAGATCTCCAAGATGCCGAAGACTGGCAATATCACTGCCTTCGATAATGCAATAGAAGACTGGACCAAGTATGTGGAAAGAGTCGAAGTATATTGCAAGGCAAATGAAGTAGCCGATGAGAAAAAGGCATCGGTACGACTAAACTTAATGGGTGCAAGAACGTATGGCCTATTGCGGAACCTGATCACTCCAGTCAAACCGATGGCGAAGAGTTTTAACGAAATTGTTGATATCCTACAGGAACACCTAAATCCTACACCGCTGCTGATAGCAGAAAGATTTAAATTCCACAAGAGAAATCAGCATAAAGATGAGAGCAATGCTGATTACCTTACGGAACTACGCAAGCTATCAAAGCACTGCCAGTTCGGAGCAGGACTGGCAGATACCCTACGGGACAAATTTGTCTGTGGACTCCTGAGTGAAGGAACCCAGAAGAGGTTACTCTCAGTGAAAGAGCTGACGCTAGATAAAGCTTTCAGCGTGGCAGTATCATACGAAGCAGCAGCAAGGGGAGCTGCGGAAATACAGCAAAAGCCACAGGATTACGGCACCCATGAAATGACATGGGGATTTGAAAAATGTTATCGCTGCGGCAGAACACCCTATGACCAGAAGGACTGCTGGTCCAAGGACAAAACATGCAGGCAATGCGGAAAGATGGGACACATTGCACAAGTTTGCAGGTCCGGGAAGAAGACTAACGATAACAAAAAGACTACTAAGGAAAAGTACAGGAAAGTACAAAAGATGACGGACAGTAGTTCCGAAGACCAGAAGAGCGATAGTGAATCCGGGAACAACGTAATCACAAAACTACACAACGTAATCACAAAAGAGGATCACCGAACCATTTGGGTCACCCTCACGATAGCAGGGTCCCAAGTCAAAATGGAATTGGATACAGGATCAGCCCTGACCGTCATGAATCGATGAGACTACGAGCGGCTATTCTTACACATACCCTTGAGGGAGACATCCATTGTCTTGAAGACATATACGGGGCAGAAAGTATACCCCAGGGGGAAAATAAGGGTGCCTGTCGAATACAACGGCAAGAAAATACAGAAATTGTATCTGTACATACTGCAAGATGGTGGACCACCGTTATTGGGACGTGAATGGATCAGAAAGATAAGTTTGGACTGGCACTCCATTCAGGCACTGATGGTGGCTGGTAAAAAGGATGACGACGTCACACCTGGACGATTGTCAAAAATCTTGGCTAACGTTAAAGAGGTATTTCAACAAGAACTGGGAACTCGTAAAGGCGTAACCGCCTCGATAAAAATAGAAGAGAATGCAATTCCCAAGTTTTTCAAAGCAAGACCGGTACCATATGCAATTCGCCCAGCCGTCGAGGCAGAGCTGGAGAATCTGGAGAATGCAGGCGTGTTAACTAAGGTAGACTGGAGCGAGTGAGCGACACCCATCGTTCCTGTCATGAAGAAAACGTTAAACAATAAGTCTGAGGAGCCAAGGAAGGTTCGCATCTGTGGGGACTTCAAGGTGACTGTGAACCCAGTCCTTCATACAGTACAGTATCCTCTTCCGAGGATAGAAGATATTTTCGCCTCACTATCTGGAGGGAAACGTTTTACAAAAATTAACCTAGCGCAAGCATATTTGCAGATGGAGGTTGAAGAATCCTCTAGGAAATATCTCACGATAAACACTCACAAAGGTCTTTACCAGTATAATCGACTGGTATTCGGAGTTGCATCAGCTCCGGTGATATGGCAAAGAGCGATGGAACAAGGCCTGCAAGGGATTCCGGGGACTCAGTGTTACTTGGACGACATCCTAGTGACGGGTGAAAATGACAGTGAACACCTTGCCAACCTAGAGCAGGTGCTCACCAGATTAAGAGAACATGGGCTACGAGCCAATCGCCCCAAGTGCGAGTTTTTTAAGAAACAAATATCGTATTGTGGCCATGTGATTGATGAAGAGGGGTTACATAAGTCCCCTGACAAAATTGAAGCGGTAGTTAAGGCTCCAGCGCCTGAAAATGTGTCGCAACTGAGGTCATTCCTCGGATTGATGAATTACTACCATAAGTTTTTGCTGAATTTGTCCACAATTCTGCACCCACTGAACGCCCTGCTACAAACTGGAGTAGCATGGAAATGGAGCGATGAATGTAAGCGGGCCTTTCAGAAGTGTAAAGGCCTGATCACTTCAAGAGAAGTATTGGCTCACTACAACCCATCACTACCGATAAGACTGGCATGTGATGCGTCTCCCTATGGCGTTGGAGCGGTCCTGTCACATAAATCCCTTGATGGTTCAGAGAGGCCGATAGCTTTTGCGTCACACTCGTTAACTGCAGCCGAGTGTAACTACGCCCAGATTGACAGAGAGGCCCTCAGCCTGGTGTGGGGGGTGAAGAAGTTCAATCATTACCTGCACGGACAGAAATTTACTCTACTAACTGATCATCAACCTCTTGTCTCCATTTTCAACCCTAAGAAGGGCGTCCCGATAATGACAGCACAACGACTACAGAGGTGGTCCCTTTTCCTAGGGGCACACCAATATGACATCGAGTACAAAGGAACTAAACAGCATGGGAATGCTGATGGATTGTCGCGCCTACCGTTGCCGATGGTGGAAGAAGCACCTGCAGCGGATCCTGTGGAGATATTCCACTCGACCATAGTCGAATGTCTACCTGTGACGAATGCAAACATAGAAAAGGAAACACGAAATGAACCGACACTCTCCAGGGTCTATGACTTAACGGTGAAGGGATGGCCAGCACATGGCGAACCACTGTTGCCAGCATTCTCGCCGAGAAGAGAACAGCTGTCAGTGTGCCGAGGAACCTTGATGTGTGGATCCAGAGTAGTAATTCCACCCAAATTGAAGGATAGAGTGCTCAATGAGCTTCATGAGGGTCATCTGGGAGGGGTAAAAATGAAGAACTTAGCCAGAGCGTTTGTGTGGTGGCCGGGAATCGATAGAGAAATCGAAGAGATGACCAAGAGCTGTACAGGATGCCAGGAGGTCCAAAACGCCCCACCACAAGCCCCTCTACATCCATGGGAGTGGCCCTCATCTCCATGGCAAAGGGTACACATTGATTTTGCTGGTCCATTTATGGGCTCGATGTTTTTAATTGCGGTGGATGCACATTCAAAGTGGCCAGAGGTAATAAAAATGTCCTCAACCACCACAGAAGAAACTATCACAGTCTTACGAACCATATTCGCCAGAAATGGGCTGCCTGAACAGATTTGCTCCAACAATGGACCACAGTTTGTGTCTGAAGAGTTCCGGAGGTTCTTAAAGAACAATGGTGTTAAGCATTACACATCCGCCCCATATCATCCAGCCACCAATGGATTGGCTGAGAGGTTCATTCAAACATTCAAGAAGGCTATCAAGGCAATGTGTAATGAAGACATACCCCTACAACACAAGGTGGATATCTTCTTGTTTGCCTACCGGAATGCGACACATGCAGTTACCAACCAAACTCCAGCCATGATGTTCTTCAATCGAAGACTAAGATGCCGCTTGGATTTGGTTAAGCCAAACATCAGAAGAGATGTGGAGAACAGGCAGTTTCAGAATATGAATGAAAGGCCAACCAGGAGTTTCAAGATAGGTCAACCAGTTTTGGCCCGGGACTACCGCACAGAGAAATGGCAGCCAGGAACGATCTGCACACGGCAAGGACCTCTAATGTATACCGTGGACGTTGGAGAGAGCATTGTAAGATGCCATGCTGACCAGATTCTAGAGTCACTGGAAAACGTCAAATCTACACCACGATCCTATACACCTGGTGATGAAACCAAAGTACCAATTGCATTTACCTCAGAATCGGTGATATTGGAAGCAGACGAACCAAACAACGACGTTGATCCCGAATCAACTTTGCCAGAAGAACCTGATACCCCAAAAAGGCGTAATCCGGACAGAATCAGGAAGCCTCCTCAAAGACTGAATTTATAATTGATTAACTTCAGCTAATGTATATAGCAACTGTAATTGTAAATATGTTATTTAATTATTAATCGAATGTTATGTACTGTTTAGCTAAAAGGGGAGGAATTGTAGTGTATGTACCTTGAAGAAGGAACTATATTCTGCAACCCCTGTATACTGCAGTACCAGTAGTGACGACCCCTGTATATAAGCCTGTGTAGTAACTTTGTATAGTAGTTCCAGTTTTGTCTCCATTCAGTAAACATCTGTTATTACCAACTTCTGCAGTCCGTGTCTCAATTACACACGGACGTTACATCATCAAGGCCCTGTACACTGCAGCAAGACATCCTTGCTCCTGTACTCCAATCCTCTCGCTGTGAAGGCCAACATACCATTAGCCTTCTTAACTGCCTGCTGCACCTGCATGCTTACCTGCAGCAACTGGTGCACAAGGACACCCAGGTCTCGTTGCACTTCCCCTTTTCCCAATCCATTGCCGTTCAGATAATAATCTGTCTTCCTGTTTTTGCCACCAAAGTGGATAACCTCGTATTTATCCACATTATACTGCATCTGCCATGCATCTGCCCAATCACCCAACCTGTCCAAATCATACTGGAGTTTCTCGGCATCCTCCTCACAGCACACATGCCCACCCAGCTTTGTGTCGTCTGCAAACTTGGAGATATTACATCTAGTTCCCTCATCTAGATCATTAATATATATTGTGAATAGCTGGGGTCCTAGCACCGATCCCTGCGGTACCCCACTAGTCACTGCCTGCCACTCAGAAAAGGACCCATTTATTCCAACTTTTTGCTTCCTGTCTGCCAACCAGTTCTCTATCCAAGTCAGTACCTGACCCCCAATCCCATGCGCTTTAACTTTACATGACAATCTCTTATGCGGGACCTTATCGAAAGCCTTCTGAAAATCCAAATACACCACATCCACTGGTTCTCCCTTATCTATTTTACCAGTTACATCCTCAAAAAATTCCAGTAGATTAGTCAAGCACGATTTACCTTTTGTAAATCCATGTTGACTTTGTCCGATCCTGTCACTGTTTTCCAAGTTCTCTGCTATTACATCTTTTATAATGGACTCTAGCATTTTCCCCACTACCAACGTCAGGCTTACCAGTCTATAATTCACCGTTTTCTCTCTACCACCTTTTTTGAATAGTGGGGTTACATTAGCTACCCTCTAATCCATGGGAACTGTTCCAGAGTCCATAGAATTTTGGAAGATGACCAGCGATGCATCTACTATTTCTAGGGCCACTTCCTTAAGTACCCTAGGATGTAGATTATCAGGCCCTGGGGATTTATCGGCTTTCAATCCCGTCAATTTCCCTAACACCATTTCCCTACAAATACTGATTTCATTCAGTTCCTCCCTCTCATTAGACCCTATGTTCCCCAACATCTCTGGGAGGTTATTTGTGTCCTCCTTTGTGAAGACAGAATCAAAGTATGTATTTAATTGGTCTGCCATTTCTTTGTTCCCCGTTATAAATTCCCCTGATTCTGACTGCAAGGGACCTACGCTTGACTTCACCAATATTTTTCTCTTCACATATCTATAGAACACCAGAAGGATGTGAGAGGAAATAGTTCAAGTTGTAAGTGCCACAAGTGTTGTCCCCAGGACCTGGATCCAGTGACGCAAGAAGTTAATGACATCACATGAGTGGTCAAGGTCAGTGAATGCATCTTCCAATGCCATATCCCACCAACTGCACCTCTAGTCTCACACATGCTCAATGCAGCACACCTCCATCACTCACCTACCAACAATCTCTAGCAATCACCACTCATACCTCACAATAATAGCTTCACCTAACCCTTGCACACTTACCACTGCTGCAAGCCTCACACCCAGATCTCACACCTTGGACACACTCCCAGCTATTCAACCATGGCAGGCACATCATCCAAACATATTGCACCACACTCACTAACACACTTCCCTTTCTCTTGCAGGCCAAGGTGGCACACAACTGCCGGGAGTAGCAGCAGATGGGCGGAGGGGAAGCCCGACTGCAGAACCTCATGGACACAGTGCTGGAGATAATTGGAAGGGCTGTCACTGAGTCCGTGGTGAGCGGCAAAGTTGAAAGCATTGCTGATGATGATGGTATGCTCATAACTAACCCTTCTTCTCACATCCCACTTCACCCTCATCCCACAGTCTCTTCTCACTTACAAGCTGCTGATGGTGTATGCATGCACATCTTGCTTTACCCCTCTCCCCTCACCACAACCTGACCCTTTTGCCATTCTCCTTTCAGTTACCAAAGAGGTCCCACCAGCCCAGCTTGTCCCCGATGTTATGGAGGAGAGGAGCGATGGAGAAGAAGAGGCACCATCACTCGATCTGACACTCGCAGGGACCAGCTCAGAAAATGGCACTGCGCGGACTTCAGAGGGTAGTATAGAGGCGGGATCTGCACGTGGTGAGTCATTGGGTATGAGTGGGCTGCAGCCAGCCCAGGGGGAAGGGGTAGCTCGGGTGTCAGTTCCCCGGAGTGCGAGTTTGCACACGTGTTCTGCTGCACAGGACTCAGATGAGGACTTCGATGGGGCGGCCTTCAGAAGAAGGGTGATGAGCAGCCACACAGAACTGCTTAGTGCAATGACAGGCCTGCCAGAGAGCCTCTTGTCAGTGTCAAGGAGCATGGAGGAGTCCGGCTCCAATGCTACATGGGGCTTTGCGTGGAGCTTGGAGCCCATGATTTCCAGGATGGAAATGATGGGCTATTCCATTAGAGAACTTGTGGACCCAACCATGATGCTGGGTGTGATGGGCGATGTCACAGCTTCCATTACAGCACAAGCGGAAGTGACCCAACGTCTCAGTGCTGCGGTGGAAGCTCAGACTGCGATCCTGCAGTCTCAGCTTGCTATCACACAAGATTAGACTGCTCCCATGTAGTCTCAGCTTGCTGCCATGCAAAATCAGACTGCTACCATCGTGGCTGGGTCTACGAGTGTGGAAAGGGACTTGCAGGGTCTCGAAGCAGGCCAGCAATCCGTCCTCCAACAGATGGCTAGGAATGCTGAGGCGCCGCCCCAGGGGAGTGGCAGTGATGCCATGGAGCAAGAACCTGCTGTCCTCTCTCAGGATGACAACATTCCTAGGCCCACCACTTCTTTCTTCTCTTCTTCTTAGGCAGTCCCTCAGAACTGAGGATGACTTGCTTCCACATTAAAAATGAGTTCTCAGGTGACTGATGAGTCCAATGCGGGACCTACAGTCTCTGTCACAGGTGGGGCAGACGGTGATTGAAGGGGCGGGAGGGTGGGGTGCTTGGGTTGACGTGTGCTCCTTGCACTGCTTGCGCTTGGCTTCCGCTTGCTCCCGGTGAAGAGACTCGAGGTGTTCAGTGCCTTCCCAGATGCTTCTCCTCCACTTTGTGCGATCCTGGGCCAGGGATTCCATCGTGTCGGTGGGGATGTTGCACTTTTTCAAGGAGGCTTTGAGGGTGTCCTTGAAGCATTTCCTCTGCCCACCTGGGGCTCTCTTGCCGTTTCGGAGCTCCGAGTAGAGCGCTTGATTTGGGAGTCTCGTATCGGGCATGCGGACGATGTGACCTGTCCATCGGAGCTGATCGAGCGTGGTCAAAGCTTTGATGCTGGGGATGTTGGCCTGAGCGAGAACACTGACGTTGGTGCACCTATCCTGCCAATGAATTTGCAGGATCTTGTGGAGGCAGCGTTGGTGGTACCTCTCCAGTGCTTTGAGGTGCCTGCTGTACATGGTCCATGTCTCTGAGGCATACAACAGGGCGGGTATCACTGCTGCTCTGTAGACCATGAGCTTAGTGCCAGGTTTGAGGTCCTGGTCTTCAAACACTCTCTTCCTCAGGCGACCGAAGGCTGCACTGGCACACTGAAGGCAGTGTTGGACTTCGTCATCGACGTCTGCCCTTGTTGACAGTAGGCTCCCGAGGTATGGAAAGTGGTCCATGTTGTCCAAGGCCTTGTAGTGGATTTTGATAATCGGGGGGGCAGTACTGTGTGGCGGGGGCAGGTTGGTAGAGGACCTTTGTCTTATGGATGTTTAGTGTAAGGCCCATGCTCTCATATGCTTCGGTGAAGGTGTTGACGATGGTTTGGAGTTCGACCTCTGAGTGAGCGCAGACTGAAGCGTTGTCTGCATACTGTAATTCGCCAACAGAGGATGGGACGACCTTGGATCTAGACTGGAGGCGACGGAGGTTGAACAGTTTCCCGTTTGTTCTGCAAATTAACTCTGTAATTTAGCCCTGTGGCAGACAGCAGGGAAACTCCTCTGTAATTATCGCAATCAGACTTGTCACCTTTCTTGAAGATGGTCACAATTACGGCATCTCCAATTACGGTCAACTCCAACGGTACCTTCCTCCAAACGAAATGCTTAGAACATGGCCTTGTCATAACCAACACCTTGTTTCGTCAGAGAGACAAGTACAAGGCTTCATGGCAGCACCCTGGCTCCAAGCACTGGCATCTGCTGGACTACGTCATCGTCCGAGCAAGGGACCACAAGGACGTCCCCACCACCCACGCTATGACAGGAGCTGATGACTGCTGGACAAACCACCGCCTAATCCGCTCTGTGTTCTCCATCAATGTAGCCCCAAAACAGCGGCGGCAACAGAAGCAATGCCGCAGGAAAATCAACGCTGGAGCACTCAAAGACCCCGCTAAGAAAGCCCTATTCAGCCTGCGCCGCACAAACAACCTGACGACTCCCAGTGATGCAGAGACACAGAGTGCCCACAGCGTCTGGTCTGCACTCTAGGCCTCCATAATCAGCACCTGTGAAAAGATGCTCGGTCACTCGACCAGGAAACACCAAGACTGGTTCGACAAGAATGACCAGGAGATCCAGGAGCTAATAAGCCGCAAGCGCAAGGCATTCCTGATCTGGAAACAGCAACAGAACTCGAGAGCAAGAAAGCAGCCCTACAGACGCCTGAAGGCCGAGGTCCAACAAAAAACTCGCGACCTATAGAACAGATGGTGGGTAGAGAAAGCGCAGGAGATCCAGCAGCTAGCTGACAACCACGACGTGCGTGGATTCTTCAGCGCAGTCAAGATCATCTATGGCCCAAGCACCCAAGGTCCTACCCCACTGCGGGCCAAGAACGGAGAGGTACTCATCAAGGACAGAGAGGCAGTCAGTGCCCTCTGGAAGGAGCACTTCGAAGATCTCTTTAACCGAGATTCTGTCTTCGACACGAGTGTCCTCACCTCCCTCCTGCAGCATGCTACCCGCCACCATCTCAGCACAACCCCAGCCCGGCATGAGGTTGAAAAGGCCATCCGACAACTGAAGAACAACAAGGCCTTAGGAGCAGATGGAATCCCTGCCGAGGCACTAAAACATGGCGGAGAAGCACTACTGACGCGAATTCATAAACTCATTTCTCTTATCTGGAAAGAGGAGGGCATGCCAGGGGAACCCCCACCACTGCCACTCCACCAGTACCCTTGCTGCTGCCTTTCATCCAGCCAGCCCAGACTGCTGCCGGGCCTTCTAGGCCCAGAGCTGCTCGAGGTCATCCTGCAAGGCCATCTGCAGTCTCCCCCACTGCCTTCCACCAGCCGTGCTGCAGCCACTGGAGTAGCACTGCATAGAAGCACTAGGAAAAAGAATATGAAAGACAGACACTAAGGGAATGCACAAGGGCGATTCATTGACATTGTGTAATATTGGACTTGATAATTTTGTAAATTAAGTTTGGACTGTTTGTTTTGTGGTGGCTCAGGATCTGGGGTTTGAAACCGGAGTCTGATGAGGCATTCACGGACAGCCCGTCTGGATCGGGGATCTGCTGCCTGCCTTCTCCCTTCCTCCTCCTCTTCCTCCTCCTCCTCTTCCTCTTCCTCTCCTGAGGTGGTCCCGGAACCCATGGTGGCAAGGGCTGCGCCCTCATGATGGCCAAGTTGTGGAGGATGCAGCAGACCACCACGAAATGGGACAGCCGAGCCGGCGTGTACTGGAGGGCTCCTCACGAGCGGTGATGGCAGCGTAAACGCTGCTTCAGCACCCCAATGGTCTGCTTGATGAGGTTTCTCATGGCAGCATGGCTCTCATTATATGATTGCTGGCCACGAGTGGTGGGGTTGCAGAGGGGCGTCATCAGCCTGGTGCAGAGCGGATAGCCCTTGTCTCTAAGCAACCACCCTTGCATTTGACGTGGTAGCTGAAAATTGGCTGGCACACCGGACTGGCGCAGAATGAAGGCATCAGGACTGCTGCCAGGATACCGGATATTCACCATCATGATGTGCTGGGTGCGGTCGCACACCAACTGCACATTCAGTGAGTGGTATCCTTTGCAGTTACAGAACATCTCAGGATTGATATGCGGCACCCAAAAAAGCCACGTGTGTGCAGTTGATGGTGCCCTGCACCATGGGGAAGTGCGGTATCCTGGAACAGCCACAGGTGTGCTCCTCCTGCTTCTCTCTGTTCAGAGTGAAGACAATGAAGTCCCTTCTCCTGGAGTACAGAGCCTCTGTGACGTATTGGATGCAGCGATGGATGGTGAACTGGGAGATGTTAGCGACGCCTGCTCCAGACTGGAAAGATCCGGAGGCGAAAAGCTTGAGGGCCACTGGCAGCGCAGTCGTCTCCCTGCTCTGAGGCTGCAGGTCTGGTTCCAGGAGATGGCAGAGTTCTGTGACCACCTCCTTGGTGAAGCGGAGCCTCTGAATACACTGCTCCTGGCTTACGTGCAGGTAGAAGTGCTCTCGGAAGACCCTAGGTGGGTAAGACCTCCTGCTGAGAGCCCTCCTGCCCCTCCTCCTCCTATCTCTGTGAGCAGCTTGTTCTCTTCTTTGCTGCCTTCGTTCCATCTCCCTGTCATACTCGAGCGCGAAGGAGACTGCAAGTAGAGCTCACATGACTGGGAGCAAGTGGTGTGTGCTGAAACCTTTTAATCAGAAGCAAGGTGTTCTCCACTTGCAGGAACACTCTCTGTCAACTCACCAACTTTAAATAACTGTAGAAAGCTCAAAACTGTTGCACAAACTTACACAGAACCAGTAGAAATCAAAAAGCAAGTCAGCTGCGAGTTGTTGCTGATCCCTTTAACTAGCACTGGTGGGGGGTCTTTCCTGCTGCTGAACGCATGTTCAGCTGGTCATGATTTGGAGAGGGCGTTGAATGGAGTAGCAACGTCAAAAATGGCAGGTCGTGCATCAAATCAGCATTGCACTTTGATTGTTGTCACAATCTGCTTCATTGCTATTTCTCCGAGTGTAGGCAACGGCAGCACTGCCGACCTGCCCAAAAAGGCGGTTGCCATAGGACCCGCAGAATTGTGCGGAAGCAAGGCGGCCGCCATTTTTTCACCAAAACTGGCCTCAGCTGGCGCATGAGGCTGAATTTTACTGCCTAACTCTCTAATTTTTTCCAGTACTGATGACGTTAACTCTGTTTCTCTCTCCACAGATGCTGCCTGATCTGCTGAGTATTTTGATCATTTTCTGTTTTTTATGACGAAGCCCTGGTTAGTCTTAGTAAAACTTCAGCACCAACAGAGTTACACAATGAGAACACAAAACAATAATATCATTGAGCGGCATTTGAACACAGCTCCCACTCTCATTAGAACACAGTTCTCCTGTAACGGTAGGTTTCTCCGTTCTCCGTGATGTATCAGGTAAATTATATGCTACATTTTTTATATAGCACTTGACTGCTTCTCACATATATATAGCAAATACCGCAGCTCCTGTATCACAATCAGCAGTAATATCTGAAATCCTATATCAAGCTGAGTCAAATTCATTGCTGACAAAATTAACAAGAATAAATTGTTACGATTCTAAAAAAAATTCTATTTGTCTACATTTATTTAAAACAACAAATCAGTAGAAAGTGAAGGCTACAAGCATAAAATACATAAACTAGTCACTGTCACAGTTTGGGCCATTTGAGCCCCTCAATTAAATTGCACCGTTAGCACTCAATATTCAGATGCCCACTGTTCTCTAAGATATGCCCATTATTGTCTTGTTGCCTTCCCCACTGTCGCGGTGCTTCAATATGCCTTGTGAGGAATCTTAAACCATACCAGTTATGACTTATGTTATGAGAAAAAGTGAAGCTGCAATTATATCGGGCTTTGGTGAGCGCACTCCTGGAGTACTGTGCACAGTTTTGATCTTACCTAAGGAAGGATATCGTTGCCTTAGAGGGGGTGCAACAAAGGTTCATTAGATTGATTCCTGGGATGAGAGAGTTCTCCTGTGAGGAGATATTGAGTAGAATGGGCCTATATTCTCTGGAGTTTAGAAGAATGAGAGGTGATCTCATTGAAAGGTATAAAATTCTTAGAAGACTTTACAGGGTAGATGTTGAGAGGCTGTTTCCCCTGGTTGGGGAGTCTAGAACTAGGGGGCATAGACTCAGGATATGGGGTTGGCCATTTAAGACTGAGAGGAGATATTTCTTCACTCAGAGGGTTGTGAATCTTTGGAATTATCTACCCCAGAGGGCTGTGGATGCTCAGTCGATGAATATATTCAATACTGAGATCGATAGATTTTTGGGCACTAAGGGAAATAAGGGATATGGGGATAGGGCGAGAAAGTGGAGTCGAGGTAGAAGTTCAGCCATGATCTTATTGAATGGTGGAGCAGGCTCAATGGGTCGTTCGGCCTACTCCTATTTCTTATGTTCTTATGGTGCAACAAAACTCAAGCAACAACCTTTTGGTCCCTCGTATTAGGTATCATTTCCTGATTGAGAGGTGTCCTACTCCAAGTGGTATTGAGGAGGCTGATTGATTGATTGGTTATCCCTCCTACCATATGAGGAAGAGCCAGGACTCTGCTTTCCACCTCCCCTTGACAACTCAGTCAAGATCTGGAATATGCACTGAGATGAATTTTAAACCGTATCAGTTATGACTTACGTTATGAGGAAAGGTGAAGGAATTTGAACTTGAACTGTCTGGAAAAAAGTTAAGTTTGAAATCTCCTAATTGAAGTTTAAAAAATCTTGAAAGAGATTAACAAAATTGATACATGCAAGTCTGTTCACTGCAACCAAGGGCTCAAGCAGTAGGGAAAATGAGTTAGGAGTCAGAAATAAGGAGAGTGAGGCAGAACTTTTTACATTAAGAATAATGGACTTGTGGAATAATTTAAGACAATAATATCAATGGGTTTAAAAGATAACTAGATATACTTCTGGTGAGAGGATGGTTTGACGGATATGGTGGGAAAGCGGGTATGCAGGGATAAGATCAATCAAAATGTGACAGCAATTTCGAATAAAATAGCTTTTTTTTGTTGCTAAAAATTATTTTCTTATTTAGTGTCCGAACTTACATTGTTCCATTACCTGCATCCAATTCATTCCTATAGCTAGCAAAACCATTGATTCTATGAAAGGAACAGTTTTAATTGGCTGTTAGAGTATTTGTATTATTGTGCTAAACTGAGATACAGCCAAGATCTCGGATGCATTAAAGATACCCGTACAGAACCATGTCAGCTTTTATGAAGAGCATTACGTTCTTCCCAACTACCTGTTCTCTCAAGCGTTCTCTTCTTGAAGGTGCTGATAATGGTGCCATCTTTTCTGCGCAATAATGGACTACTCCTCCTCTCTGCCACTTTCTGTTTTAATCTGGAACGCACCTTCAAATTTGGCTCTGAGGCTGTGAAAACATGAGAACATGACGTTTGGGCAAACAGTATCAAAATTACATCCATATCACTTAACAAGGAGAGTGATAAGAGGGTAGGAAAAGTGTATTTAACTCCAGGCAAATGGATTTTGCCTCCATACTGCTTCTTTCATTATTTCAACTGGGGGGAAAAAACACAAGGACTGCTTTCCCAAGCTAATCACCTAACCAATAATAGTCCACACAAAAACACGCACACCTAAAAATTCACAAACCACTAAATCTCATGACAAACAATCTGCTGAGTACATTAGAAAGTATAAAATATATAATAAGCAGGATCTAGTTTTAGAACAGCAGGAAGACGTCCCTGTATCCAAGAAGTTAACTGATCTAAAATAGCAGATTTCAGTTGTCATGCTATTTTTGAGAAGTAGCTCTCAATTCTCTGAACTCAAGCTGTTAATAAGCAGATACATTTAAATTACAGTGCTATATTTTTAATTGTAATAATAGGGAGGATTTGTAAAGGCTCAGCAGGTTTATCCAGTGAATAGCTTAGCCATACAAACTTGCAAGTTCCTAGATTCAACCTGCGGTCTGTGCTGAGCTTGCTGATCTTAGTCAGTCAGGAGAGGAAAATTGCTCAGGGGTTCCCTGTTCAGGAGCATGAATGTGAATATCAGGTGAGGATATAGGATGTAAGAGCAGGGAAGTTATGCTTGAACTATATAAAATATAAGTTAGGCAACAGCTAGAGTACTGCATACAGTTCTGGTCACCATATTACAGGAAAGATGTGACTGCACTAGAGAGGGTACAGAGGAGATTTACGAGGGTGTTGCCAGGACTGGAGAATTTTAGCCATGAGGAAAGATTGGATAGGCTGGGGTTGTTTTCTTTGGAAAAGAGGAGGCTGAGGGGAGACTTAATTGAGATGTATAAAATTATGAGGGGCCTAGATAGAGTGGATAGGAAGGACCTATTTCCCCTAGCAACAAGGTCAATAACCAGGCATAGATTTAAAGTAATTGGAAGAAGGATGAGAGGGGAGTTGAGGAGAACTTTTTTCACCCAGAGGCTGGTGGGGGTCTGGAGCTCACTGCCTGAAAGGGTGGTAGAGGCAGAAACCTTCATCATATTTAAAAAGTACTTGGATATTCACTTGAAGTGCTGCAACCTACAGGGCTACAGACCAAGAGCCGCAAAGTGGGATTAGGCTGGATAGCTCTTTTTCGGTCGGCACAGACACAATGGGCCAAATGGCCTCCTTCTGTGCTGTAAATTTCGATGATTCTATAATTCTAGGACAAGATCAGGCTGGTCCCCCTGCAATTAACTAGCCTACTGACACTCACTGCATAGGTTTACATGAGACTGTTGGCAGCGAGAAGTCAATGGCTTCAGGAGAAGAGGGAAGGGGGGAAAAGTGCAAGTGAAATTCTAACCCACCATCTCATGAAGAAGGATGATGAGTATAAAATGAAGATACATGACCAATTTATTTTAGCAATTTGACTAGTAATGTGTCAAACACAAAACTGCTTTTGTTATTATTAACATCTACTAGAGAGAGGAACAAATTGCCAGTTAAATGCCCAAGCGGAAAAGATGAAAATAACCCCCACTGTGTTCTATTTACATTCCAGCAACAAAAATGTATATTCATCGCATTTTGCCACAATACAACGGGGAGAGAGGAATGGAACTAGTATTACTCAGTGGTAGCCATGGCTCAGTGGTAGTACTCTCACCTCTGAGTTAAAAGGTTGTGGGTTCAAACCCCATTCCAGAGACCTGAGCATGTAATCTAGGCTGTACTGAGGGAGTGCCGAACTGTCAGAGGTCCCATCTTTCAGATGAAATGTTAAACCGAGACCCCGTCTGCCCTCTCAGGTGGACATAAAAGATCCCATGGCATTATTTCAAAGAAGAGCAGGTGAGTTCTCCCTGGTGTCCTGGCCAATATTTATTCCTCAACTGAAATGATTATCAGGTCATTATCCCATTGCTGTTTGTGGGACCTTGCTGAGTGCAAATTGGTTGCCATGTTTTCTACGTTACAACAGTGACTACACTTCAAAAGTACTTTATTGGCTGTAAAGTGCTTTTGGATGTCCTGAGGTTGTAAAAGGGGCTATATAAATGTAAGTCTTTCTTTCTTATTGCAGCACTATACCAAACGTATTTCTATACTTTAAAGGTTGGATATCTGTTGTGGCCAATATACCTGAAAGAACTGGCATATGCCAAAGCAGAAATGCATCAGTAATTTCATTAACAGAACTAATATTTATTCTGCATTGCAAAGCAACGCCAAATAAAAAGATAAAAGCAAAACCTCTTCACTCCCTGTCCATCGTTGCTCATACAGACACACTTTAAAAAAAATAGAACTCTAGGTTACCCCAAAGCCATAAATGGTAAATATAGTACGTGGAGGGCTGTTCAGTCAAAAGCCCCGGTATTATCTTGGAGGCAGGGAGGGAGCGGTGGGGCTGTTTTGAGGTCAGGAAACCCACAAGAATGGGTTTCCCTCAGCTCCTGCCAATTTTAATGGCAGGACCTGATTAACATTGTTTGTCTCTATTTCCCAGCCACAGCCAGCCAGATTGAGAGGCTAGCTGGCGGTTGGATGGGTAGACCTTCGGCACCAGGCCGAGGCCAGGAAGCGGAGAGGAGGGAGGGATCGGTGGCCTTGGGGAGGGGAGAGATCAGAAGAGTCAGTGTCGGGGGGAGATTGGAGGCCTCGGTGGGGAGATTGGACAGGCCTCAGGGGAGATCAGAAGGGTCGGTGGTGGAGGAGATCGGCGACCTGGGGGCGGGTGGGCGGGGTGATCGGAAGGGTCAGTGGTGGAGGAGATCGGAAGGCTCTCGGGGGAGATTGGAAGGGTCAGTCATGGGGGAGATTGGAAGGGTCGGGGGGTGTAAACAGGATCCAGCAGATAAGTGGAAAGGCACTTACCTCCTGGATCCAGCAGTCCACGCTTCGTTTTAGCCGCCGGACAGGGTTAAATTTAAAATGCTGATTAATTCTGAGGCATGCAGCCTCATTATAATATTTAAATGATCAACCCGCCTCCTGCGAGTGGATTGGTTGCCTCCCCCCCCATCCGTTAAAACTGGAAGTGGGCAGATTAGAGGTGGGTTGGGTCGGGTTTCTGATCTTTTAGATTTTTACATGTCTACCCTACCCAAACCCACCTGTTTTTACGGGTTATTTTCCCCCACCAACAGACTAAAAGGACTTAAAATGGCATCAAGATTCCTGCATTAAGGAGGTGGAAAAAAAAATCGCTCCATATTCTCTCCCCTGATTGCTAGCTGATTCATGCAGGGATACAGTTCCACACATGCTCGTTGCCCTCCGGCTTGAGTGTCAATACTCATATGTGAACCTAAACAGTGAATGTTGTCAGGCTATTCTGTCATGGAGCATCACAGCCTTGGCTGATTCTGCTCTTCTTACACACACACACCCACACACACACATACATTCACACACCCACACACACACACACACACACACTTTCTAGCAGGGGTGCAACCCGCAGTGGGGACCCTGGCTGATGTTCTCCTCCCTGGCAATGAGTACATAGAACAGTTAGCACTGACACTATTACCCCCATCTGTGATCACCTCAGTGCAGATCAAGAGTTCGAATCTGGTACCTTCCAGGTCTATATGGCACAGTGCCACACCACTTGATAAATGTACTCACTGAGCTATTAGGAGAATCCTACAGGGAGTCATTTTTCTAATATTTAAAAGCATTTTCCACCTAAATACTAAACCACATGAAGTAAAACAAACCATTTCACCATATGCTGTTCATTATGACCATTCACTCTAAACCGTTCAACAATACTAAATCTATAGGATTCCCTGATCTAACGAGAATCAATCTCAATGGTATTTCAGGTACAGTCACTGAACCTGGATTTGCACACTCTTTTGTCTCATTCTCTTTTCAAGGTACTGTTGAAAAAGGCAGCCAACCAAGCAACGTTGGGGGGGGCGGGTGCGGGGGGGATGTGAGGGGAGGCACCAACAATAAGAAGAAAGAAAAGAAAGATACAGAAAAAGTGGCATTTTGAGCTGAAAAACAGAACTTGAGAGAGAGAGAGAGAAAGAAACAGAGATCACAAACTGAGAGAAAATCAAAGTAAACTTGAGGGTATAAAGCTGTAAAGTTGGAGATCTGAAATAAAAAGGCAAATAGGCTGAAATTCCTTTAGGCTCGTGTTTGGGCCTGAAATGGGCAAGGAGCGCACACCCCAACTGGGAGGCCCAAGGCAGGCCTGCAATTGAACCCCAGGCCTCATTAACATTATTTGGGTGAGCTGTCACAGTCTGTTACGCCTCCACAGGTTGCTTGCCCATTTTAAAAGGATGAATGTCGGGCTGCTTGCCTCGCTGGTAGCTGCCCGAAGGTAAGTCCCGGCGGGGGTGGGGAGGACCAGGACAACGGGAGGGGGAGGAGGGAATTCACAGGCAATCAGTGGCACTTAGGAATGCTGTGAAGCCATGAAAAGCACACCCTGCTCCTCCTGGCTCCACTTCAAACTTAATAAAAACCTACCATTTTGTTGGGAGCCACTTGCTAGGTCAATTCAAGCAGTAGATTTGACAATGGGCCTATCACCACGGTCACTTGGAATCTGGATGGATAGTAGGGTTTCATGTTCCTACCACCTATCCCTTAGGCAGAAACACACAACTGCACTATCCATCCAAATTCAAAATAACGGGCTGGGTTTTCATTCAGAAGTTGGGAAGGAGGCGGGACTACAACTTTCGGGTTGTAGTCCCGCCTCCATCGAGATGCAGCCAATCCACGTGATTTTCACTTGATTGACCTTGTTGAGCCCGCCCAGCGGGCTCAGCAGGCCAATTAAGGGCCACCCGGCAACAGGTGACATCACAGACTGAAATTGGGATTGGGTTTAGCTTTTTTAAGAATTTAAACCGCCACCCCGGCACTGTCCTGCCTGTTCTGGGGTGGGGGGTGTTAAAATTCCCACCTCTGTATTTATTTTGCATAGCACCAAAATGCATTGCATTATCTTTTTGAGTAGAAATAAGAGTCAGAATAACAGATATTCTGGGTGCCACTCCCTCCACCATTTTCAGCACTGCATTTAGTTTGACGTCTGTAGTGTATGTACCTTTAAGGGGAGAACAACTTTTTACAGCTCCTGTATACTGTAGTACCGGCAGTGACCACACCTGTATATAAACCCTGAGTAGGGATCTGTACCGTTAGTTTTAGAGTAACCCTCATCCAGTAAACACCTGTTGATTGTTCCCTGCAGTCTCATGTCTAGTTATTGAAGGACACACAACATCAAGATACACGGATCTAACATTGGCGACGAGAAGATTCAAACCTACCTGCAACTCTGCATCACCTCCCAGGGATTCGCTCCTGGAGAAAAGTGAAAGAAGAAGGCCGAGTCTAGAAGCACGGGCGTCGACCATCCAGCGGAGACTTGAGCATCGCAGGGGAGGCTGTTGAGAGCTGGGCTTGGTTCTCTAGTCACGGTGGTCCAGCGAAACGGGCTGGCAACAGGTACGGCGCAGACCCTTCCCGGACAGCGGCGGCTACAGCCGACCGACGGCACAGAAAAAGGCCGAGCAGCGTCGACGGGAGAAGAGAGAGGGTAAAGCGCACAGGGCACAGCCAGTGTTCAGGACCGAGTGGCGTCGATGGGAGAAGAGAGAGGGTAGAGCGCACAGGGCGCAGCCGGTGTTCAAGGGCCGAGCAGCGTCAACGAGAGAGAGAGGCATGCAGGAAAATGCACAGAGCGCAGCCGGTGTTCAAGGGCCGAGCAGCGTCAGCGGGGAAGAAAGGAAAACGCGCAGAGCGCAGCCGATGTTCAAGGGCCGAGCAGCGTCAGCGGGGAAGAAAGGAAAGCGCGGGAGACGCCATTTTGAGCCGCAGCGGAGAAGAAGGGAGAGCGTGGGAAAATGCCATTTTGAGCCACAGCGGAGAAGAAGGGAGAGCGCGGGAAAACGCCATTTGAGCCGCAGCGGAGAAGAAGGGAGAGCGCGGGAAAACACCATTTTGAGCCAGTCTAACCACACCCAGGGATGCCGAAGACTGGCAGTGTCACAGCGTTCGACAATGAAGTCGAAGATTGGACGACATATGTCGAACGCATAGAAGTGTACTGCAAGGCGAATGAAGTGCAAGATGAGAGGAAAGCGCTGGTATTGTTGAATTCAATGGGTGCAAAAACATATGGCTTACTGCGAAACCTAGTAACCCCAGAGAAGCCAGTGGAAAAGGATTTTGGAAACATAGTGTCAATCCTACAGGACCACTTAAACCCCACACCGCTGCTGATAGCAGAAAGATTTAAGTTTCACAAAAGGAACCAGCATAAAGATGAAAGTAATGCTGAGTATTTAACGGAACTGCGCAAGCTATCGAAACACTGCCAGTTTGGAACGGGACTAGCAGATACTTTAAGGGACAAGTTTGTGTGTGGGCTTCAAAGTGAAGGAACCCAGAAACGGCTTCTATCAGAAAAGGATCTTACACTGGACAAGGCTTTCAGCATGGCAGTATCACACAAAGCAGCCGCACGGGGCGCAGCAGGGATACAACGGAGACCGCAAGAATATGGCACAAATGAAATGTCATATGGAACAGTGAAGTGCTATCACTGCGGCAGAACAACACACGACCATAATGATTGCTGGTTCAAGGACAAAGTGTGCAGACAGTGTGGAAAAGTAGGACACATAGCAAGAGTCTGCAGGTCGGGAAAGAAAACCAGAAGCAAGAAATCTCCACAGGAGAAGTACAAGAAGCTCCATAAGGTGACGGAGAGTAGTTCAGACGAACAGAAAAGTGACACAGACTCCGGAAGCAAGGAGCTGGGTTGTCTGAAACTACATAAGGTGATCAAAACGGAGGATCACCAAACTATCTGGGTCACGCTCAAGATAGCCGGAGTCCAAGTGAAAATGGAATTGGACACAGGATCAGCCCTAACAGTCATAAACCGAAGGGACTACAAGCGGCTATTCTCACATATACCCTTGAGAGATACAGAGATTGTCTTGAAGATGTACACGGGGCAAAAAGTCTACCCCAAAGGAAAAATAAGGGTGAACGTTATATATAACGGCAAGGAAACAGCAAAAATGGACCTATATGTGTTGCCAGATGGAGGACCACCACTACTAGGACGTGAATGGATCCAGAAGATACAGCTAGATTGGCATTCCATACAAGCACTGACTGTAGATGCCAAAAAGGATGACGACGTCACACCTGGACGACTGTCAAAAATGCTAACTGACGCACAAGAAGTGTTCCAGGAGGGACTCGGAACACTAAAAGGCATAACAGCGATGATCAAAATAGAGGAAAATGCAAGCCCAAAGTTTTTTAAGGCCAGACCGGTACCTTATGCGATCCGCCCAGCCGTCGAAGCAGAGCTGGAAGGTTTGGAACGTTCAGGAGTACTGTCCAAAGTGGACTGGAGCGAGTGGGCTACACCCATCGTTCCTGTAATGAAGAGGTCGTTGAGTAATACGCCTGGGGAACCAAAGAAGGTTCGCATCTGTGGGGACTTTAAGGTGACAGTGAACCCAGTCCTTCACACGGTACAATATCCGCTTCCGCGGATTGAAGATATTTTTGCCTCGCAATCTGGAGGGAAACGCTTCACTAAGATTGATCTGGCCCAGGCGTACCTGCAAATGGAGGTAGAAGAAGCCTCGAAACAGTACCTCACGATCAACACTCATAAAGGTCTCTACCAATACAACCGGCTGGTGTTCGGGGTAGCATCAGCTCCGGCTATTTGGCAAAGGGCAATGGATCAAGTCCTGCAAGGGATTCCAGGGACCCAATGTTACTTGGACGACATCCTGGTCACGGGAGAAAATGACAGTGATCACCTTGCCAACCTGGAGCAGGTGCTCACTAGATTCAAGGAATATGGGCTCCGAGCAAATCGCCACAAATGCGAGTTTTTCCAGAAGCAGATCTCGTATTGTGGCCACGTTATTGATGAAGAGGGGTTACATAAGTCCCCTGAAAAGATTGAGGCAGTAGTCAAGGCTCCAGCACCAGAAAATGTGTCACAACTGAGGTCGTTCCTCGGGCTGGTGAACTACTACCATAAGTTCTTGCCGAATTTGTCTACAGTACTACACCCACTGAACACCCTATTGCAAACGGGGGTACCATGGAAGTGGAATGACGAATGTAAACGAGCTTTCCAGAAGTGCAAAGAATTGATCACATCAAAAGAGGTGTTGGCTCATTTCAACCCAGCACCACCAATTCGGTTGGCGTGTGATGCATCACCCTATGGCATTGGAGCGGTGCTGTCGCACAAATCCCCGGACGGCTCGGAGAGGCCGGTAGCCTTTGCGTCTCGGTCACTAACCTCAGCCGAGCGTAACTAGGCCCAGATTGACAGGGAGGCCCTCAGCCTAGTGTGGGGTGTGAAAAAGTTCAACCACTATCTGCACGGGCAGAAGTTCACCTTGCTGACTGACCACCAACCACTTGTCTCCATCTTTAATCCAAAGAAGGGCGTTCCGGTGATGACTGCGCAATGGCTACAAAGATGGTCCCTTTTTCTAGGGGCGAACCAATATGAAATCGAGTATAAGGGCACGAAACAGCATGGAAACGCTGATGGGCTATCACGCCTGCCACTGCCTACTATGGAGGAAGCACCAGCAGTGGACCCTGTCGAAATATTTTATTCGACTATAATTGAACGCTTGCCAGTAACTAACGCTGATATAGAGGAGACCCGAAATGACCCGACACTGTCTCGGGTATATGACTTGACGGTGAAGGGATGGCCAACACATGGCGACTCACTGTTGCCAGCATTCTCATCCAGAAGAGAACAGCTGTCAGTATGCCAGGGGACCTTGATGTGTTGATCCCGAGTGGCAATTCCACCCAAGTTAAGGGAGAGAGTGCTCAATGAGCTTCACGAAGGCCATCTGGGAGGGGTGAAAATGAAAAGCCTTGCTAGGGCTTATGTGTGGTGGCCGGGGATCGATCAGCAAATCGAGGACCTGACAAAGAGCTGCTCAGGATGCCAGAAGGTCCAAAATGCACCACCACATGCCCCTCTACACCCATGGGAGTGGCCCTCATCTCCATGGCAATGGGTGCATATTGATTTTGCTGGTCTATTCATGGACTCAATGTTTTTAATAGCCGTGGATGCGCACTCGAAATGGCCTGAGGTGATCAAAATGTCGTCCACCACCACGGAGAAAACTATTGCAGTCCTACGGACCACATTTGCCAGGAACGACTTGCCAGAGCAGATTTGCTCTGATAACGGGCCACAGTTTGTGTCCGAAGAATTTCGAAGATTCATGAAAAGGAATGGGGTAAGGCATTACACATCTGCCCCGTATCATCCAGCCACAAATGGATTGGCTGAGAGGTTCGTACAAACCTTTAAAAAAGCAGTAAGGGCCATGTGCGATGACGACATTCCACTGCAGCATAAGGTGGACAATTTCCTGTTAGCCTACAGAAATGCGACACATGCAGTCACCAACCAGACCCTGGCCATGATGTTCTTTAACCGAAGGTTGAGATCTCGTCTGGATTTGCTCAGACCAAATGTACGAAGAGGTGTTGAGAATAAGCAATTCCAGCACATCAATGAGAAGCCGACAAGGAGCTTCAATGTAGGGCAACCAGTCTTGGCCCGCGACTACCGAACAGAGAAATGGCAACCAGGAACGATATGCACACGGCAGGGGCCACTAATGTACACAGTGGATGTTGGGGAGAACATTGTGAGACGCCATGTCGACCAGATCCTAGAGTCACAGGAACGAGTCAACCCCATGCCTCGCGTACCTGGTGATGAACCCGACATACAGGTAGCATCTACCCCAGAAACAGTAGCATCGGAAGCGGATGAACCAACTGATGACAGGGGGGCCTCCGCACCAAGAGCAAGACACTCAGGAAAGGCGCTATCCAGAAAGGATCAGGAAGCCGCCCCAAAGACTGAATTTATAAATGGACTATTTTCAGTTAATGTTGCATGTTAAAAGTGTTAATTGTTAAATGAATGTTATGGTGCTGTTAATCTAAAAGGGGAGGAATTGTAGTTTATGTACCTTTAAGGGGAGAACTACTTTTTACAGCTCCTGTATACTGTAGTACCGGCAGTGACCACACCTGTATATAAACCCTGAGTAGGGATCTGTATAGTTAGTTTTAGAGTAACCCTCATCCAGTAAACACCTGTTGATTGTTCCCTGCAGTCTCGTGTCTAGTTATTGAAGGACACACAACATCAAAAATACACGGATCTAACAAGGACCAGCTGAACAGAGGGCATGAAATAGATTGGGGTAGAATTCCAGCTTTTCTGAGGATTAATGCAGTGCCCGAGGCACCACCAGCATTGGGCTAACTATTTCCTAATATCCCTGTCAGCATTCAGCTAATGATTCTGTGATGTCTTCCACCATGACCACCGTAAGAAACATATTCCAACTCCAAATGAAGTATGTATCATTGTGTTTATTTTAATTTTAAAAATCTTCACCGGTGGGCCAGCTGAAAACCTAGTTTTGTGGTATTGTAGTGTTTAAGATAATATTATGCAATTGCGCACATATCTAGCATAGGGAATCTAGTCTTCCATGTAATGCTTTCATTCTCATGGCTGCTGGACAGAGATCAACAAATTAGAACATGTGCTGCTAAAGGAATGATCACAGAGACAGTGATCTTGAAAAGGGAACAGTTTCTCTTCAATTTTATTTAAACCAAGTTCTACATACACAACGGCCATTCTTCCCTCTCCATTAAAATTATATGGTGCCTCCTTCAACTCAGGGTGGAGGTGACTGTCATATTTTCTACACTTTGTGTGAAGCCATTTCCATTGTATCTGCTATTTACTCACCACAAGCAACATTTCCAGTGGAATTTAACAGATAGCCTCAGCCTTTTTTAAGTGATAAGGGTTCCAAGGGCTTAAAAATGTTCAACATTTGCCCAGTAATGTAGGTGAGGTATTACATAGGAAAAGATAAAGGAGTATGTTGGTGCATGTATAAAGCAAGGAGGGATACAGCCAATGGCAGGGATCATTCAGAAGAGAGAGATTAATTAAGAGCTGGACCACAATTCATGAACAATCTGATCCATTTAATAATGGTGTATTTCAGTGCTTCAGTGCACTGACAGTGTATTAGTGCAATCCACCAATACGCTTAGAAAATAGAGAAACCCCCCCCCCCCCCATGGCCTGGTGTCTAAAGAACATAAGAACATAAGAAATAGAAGAAGGAGTAGGCCATTCAGCACTTCGAGCCTGCTCCGCCATTCAATGAGATCATGGCTGATCTTCTGCCTCAACTCCATTCACCGGCCTTATCGCCATATCCCTTGATGCCCTTACTAGTCAGAAATCCATTGACTTCTGTTTTGAATATACTCAATGACTGAGCCTCCACAGCCCTCTGGGGTAGAGAATTCCAAAGATTTGCCACCCTTTGTGTGAAGAAATTTCTTCTCATCTCAGTCCTGAATGGCCTACCCTTTATCCTGAGGCTGTGGCCCCTGGTTCCAGGCTCCCCAGCCAAGGGAAACATTCTCCTAGCATCCACTCTATCAAGCCCCGTAATAATTTTGTATGCTTCAATGAGGTCCCCTCTCATTCTTCTGAATTCAAGAGAATACAGGCCTAGTTTACTCAATCTGTTCTCATACGACAGTCCCGCCATCCCAGGAATCAATCTTGTGAACCTTCATTGCACTCCCTCTATGGCAAGTATATCCTTCCTTAGGTAAGGAGACCAAAATTGTACACCGTACTCCAGGTGTGGTCTCACCAAGGCCCTATATAATTGGAGTAAGACTTCTTTACTCCTGTACTCAAATCCTCTTGTAATGAAGGCCAGCATACCATTTGTGTAATGAAGGCCAGCATACCATACCATAAAGGCGCCTATGATCATAATAGTGAAGATGTAGTACTGAGAGATATAGTTCAAAATGTCCCAGGTTCAATGACCGGTTGGTGCTGGGTTAGCTGAGCTGAGCGGAGGAAGCGGTTGGAGTGCTATAATGAACCCTGTACACCTGGGCTGAAGGATGGAGGGAAGGTGAGCCCCAGTCCTCGCTCCTGATTGCTATCCAATGATTTGAACTGGAAAGTGTGGGTCTCCAGTTAGGACAAGATCCATCTTGATGTTGTCCATGATTAAACAGCCTGCTGACACTAAGGGCTGGATTTTACCAACCATGAGGAGGCGGGTCTGGAGGCGGGATGACTGGGAAAATCAATAATTTCCAACCCGCTCCCAACCCGCCTCCAACCAATCTTCCTGTTAACAGGCAGTTAAGAGGCTTTTTCCCATTTTGAGACTTCGGCTGCGGGCTTCCCAATGTCGGGGAACTCCGCCAAGGTAAGTGAGGCATGATGTGGGTCTGTTGTTATGTTTACGTACAGATGACAGCTGCAGAAGTGGTGTGTAGGATGCAATGAGACACTGGTGAGTATCAGAGGTAAGGAAATGTTGGGAAAGTCATTTTTAATGTTTAGATTTTTCTGTAGGTGACAAGCTTTGAAGTGTTTCTGTGGCCTCACCCCATTGGGAGAAGTGACAGATCGCTTCTGTACCCTCACCTGCAGCTGCCAATTTTTTATCCTAAGGAGAGAGTCATTGGAAAGCCTGGGTGCAAGGGCTAACCTTTGTACAGTGATTGTCAATTTTTGACAGCACCCCGATGCTGTCAAACACTGACAGATTATCTGTCAAAAATAAAAGGTACATGTCACTTTAAGAAAGCCGGCAGATGAAGCGTCATCAACTAACGTGATCTGACAACGGCTTTCCCTTAATTGGCCGTCAAGCCCGCAGGGCAGGTTTAACAAGACCAATCAGGGGAAAATAATGCGTTGGACGTCGCTGGGGGTGGGACTAGAACCCGGAAGACAGCAGTCCTGCCCCCAACTCGTCTCGGCAGGTAAAATCCAACCCTAACTGTTTAGCCTGACACATGAAGAATTCCTACTGAGTGAGGTATGGGGCATTGGTGGTACCTATTGACTTGTACCTCAAAAAGAATCTGCACCTTCAGGACAGCAGAAAAGAAAAAGTGAGAAATTGAACAGCCCGTGTTCAGGGGTATGGGGAAAGAGCATGGAAGTGGACTAATTGGACAGCTCTTTCAAAGAGCCAGCACAGGCACGGTGGGCCGAATGGCCACTTTCTGCACTGTAAGGTTCTAAGAAATTTGAAAAACAAACAGAAATAGAATTCATCCTCTAGGTGTCTTAAGGACTATCATCAGTCAAAAAAAACATTTGTACTCGAGCCCGTCAACAGTCAAGACAGAAAAAAAATAAAGAGGAAACACACTGCCGTTCTGTTCAGGGTCATTTTATTTATGAGCTCCCAGTACCGATGGGCAGCAAAGAGATTTCCATTCGAGCAGTTGCCTCATGTAATGCAAATCCTCTGGGTTTGGTGAGAGCTCTTCAGGGCAGGCTGAAAGAAGCTGGAATTATACACAAATCTATTTCACGCACAGCTGCATAAATTAGTTTCTATTTTTGGCCACAGATTCATCCCCTGTTGCAATTCAGATCAATCACAAAAACAGAACACTTCCTGTCAAGCGTTCTGCAACTCTCTGCTCACACAGGAGAGAAGATTTAACAGCTTTTCAACTACGGCAGTAATAATAAGGATTCATCACTGCACTCCGCCACTGCAATTGTTCTGTGGGAAAAAAAATAAGGGCTACTCTACTTGAAAGCAAGAATAACATTTGACAAGCACTTTCCTGTAGGAGAAGGAAAAATAGACTGAGCTCAATGAATTTCCTACTTGCAAGATTCTTTGATAATTGCAGTGAGAAGAATGTTTGAAGCAGAACATATTAAGACTACACTCAGGCCGAAATGAACTGAAGCAATTAGGGACAGTCAAAGTAGCCTTTCGTATATATTGGCCTTGGAGGGGGTGCAGTGCAGATTCACCAAAATGATACCAGGGCTAAAAGGGTTAAATTATGAGGACAGATTGTATAGACTAGGCTTGTATTCCCTTGATTATAGACGATTATGGGGTGATCTAATTGAGGTGTTAAGATGATCAAAGGAGTTGATAGGGTAGATAGAGAGAAACTATTTCCTCTGATGGAGGAGTCCAGAAAAAGAAGGCATAACCTTAAACTTAGAGCTAGGCTGATCAGGGCTGATGTCCAGAAGCATTTCTTCACACAAAGGGTAGTGGAAATCTGGAACTCTCTCCCCAAAAAGCTGTTGAGGCTAGGTCAATTGAAAATTTTAAAACTGAGATTGATAGATTTTTGTTGGGCAAGGGTATTAAGGGTTACGGAGCCAAGGTGGGTAGGTGAAGTTCAGGTACAGATCAGTCATGATCTAATTGAATGGCTGAACAGGCTCAAGGGTCTGAATGGCCTACTCCTGTTCCTATGTTCTTAGTGCAGTCATTTTGGTTTAGTCTGTAATGGCCCATTTCAAGCCCATTAAATCTGGGCAGATCAGAGGTACTAATATGGATATTAGAACCAATAATCAATATTTTCCTTATCATGTTTGTCATTCAGGCTCTAATCTCTTAAATGCATAACATTTAACAAGAAGCGCAAGCTTCCAAAACAGAGTTTGTGACTGATTTTACTGCTAAAATGTGGATTCTCAGGGATCTCTGACCAATATTGTCCAGGTGCAAACCTGCATCATACTACTTTGTAGTTCATCAGCATTGTGCTATCACTTTAAGAGCTCTCCTAAAGTCCTTATCCAGCTAAAAGAGGAAAGCTGAGCAGACATTTGAAACCACAGCAATCAGTCTCTAAGGTAACTTTCAAGCCTGATCCTTCAGGAAGAATAAACAATCCCAGGCTATAATGGCTATGTGGAAAATGGATATCTTAATTAAACTGGATACAGGTAGTGATAATAGTGGAGACTGTTTTTAATGTGCTTTAGGAATTACAAGAGAAATGCAGGGAACAGCACCAACCGCTCTACATGGCCTTCTTTGATCTCACAAAGGCCTTCGACACTGTCAACCGTGAGGGATTATGGAGTGTCCGCCTCAAATTCAGCTGCCCTCAAAAGTTTGTCACTATCCTCCGCCTGCTTCACGACGACATGCAAGCCGTGATCCTGACCAACGGTTCCACCACAGACCCAATTCACGTACGAACCGGGGTCAAGCAAGGCTGTGTCATCACACCAACGCTCTTCTCAATCTTCCTTGCTGCAATGCTCCATCTCACCTTCAGTAAGCTCCCAACTGGAGTGGAGCTAATTTACAGAACAAACGGGAAACTGTTCAACCTCCGTCGCCTCCAGTCCAGATCCAAGGTCGTCCCATCCTCTGTCGTCGAATTACAGTATGCAGACGATGCTTGCATCTGCGCTCACTCGGAGGTCGAACTCCAAACCATCGTAAACACCTTCACCGAAGCATACAAGAGCATGGGCCTTACACTAAGCATCCGTAAGACAAAGGTCCTCTACCAACCTGCCCCCGCCACACAGTGCTGCCCCCCGATTATCAAAATCCACGACAAGGCCTTGGACAACGTGGACCACTTTCCATACCTCGGAAGCCTACTGTCAACAAGGGCAGACGTTGACGACGAAGTCCAACACCGCCTTCAGTGTGCCAGTGCAGCCTTCGTTCGCCTGAGGAAGAGAGTGTTTGAAGACCAGGACCACAAACCTGGCACTAAGTTCATTGGTCTACAGGGCAGCAGTGATACCTGCCCTGCTGTATGCCTCAGAGACATGGACCATGTACAGCAGGCACCTCAAAGCACTGGAGAGGTACCACCAATGCTGCCTCCGCAAGATCCTGCAAATCCATTGGCAGGATAGGCACACCAACGTCAATGTTCTTGCTCAGGCCAACATCCCCAGCATCGAAGCTCTGACCACGCTCAATCAGCTCCGATGGACGGGTCACATTGTCCGCATGCCCGATACGAGACTCCCAAAACAAGCGCTCTACTCAGAGCTCCGGCACGGCAAGAGAGCCCCAGGTGGGCAGAGGAAACGCTTCAAGGACACCCTCAAAGCCTCCTTGAAAAAGTGCAACATCCCCACGGACACCTGGGAATCTCTGGCCCAAGACCGCACAAAGTGGAGGAGAAGCATCCGGGAAGGCGCCGAACACCTCGAGTCTCTTTGCCGGGAGCAAGCAGAAGCCAAGCGCAAGGAGCGCACGTCAACCCAAGCACCCCACCCACCCGCCCCTTCAACCACCGTCTGCCCCACCTGTGACAGAGACTGTAGGTCCTGCATTGGACTAATCAGCCACCTGCAAGCTCATTTTTAATGTGGAAGCAAGTCATCCTCAGTTCCGAGGGACTGCCTAAGAAGAAGAAGCTTTAGGAATGATTTCAAAACCTTAGGATAAGAAAGGGATCTCCAAGTTCAGAGTGAATGGAACCAACAAATTACTACAACAACAACTTATATTTATACAGCAACTTTAATGTGATAAAATGTCCCATGGTGCTTCACAGGAGTGTTGTCAAAAAAAAAATTGACACTGAGCCATATTAGGAGATGTTAGGTCAGATGACCAAAAGCTTGGCCAAAGAGGTAGGTTTTAAGGAGAGTTTTAAAAGAGGAAAGAGAAGTAGAGAGGTGGAGAGATTTAAGAAGGGAATTCCAGAGCTTAGGGCCTAGGCAGCTGAAGGCACGACCACCAATGGTGGAGCATTAAAAATCAGGGATATTCAAAAGTCCAGAATAGGTGGAGCGCAGAGGTCTAGGGAGATTATAGAACTGCAGGAGATTACAGAGATAAGGAGGGGCGAGGTCATAGAGGGATTTGAAAACAAGGATGAGAATTTTAAAATCAAGGTGTTGCTTAACTGGGAGCCAATGCGAGCATAGGGGAGATAGGTGAGCAGGACTTGGTGTGAGTTAGCACATGGGCGACAGAGTTTTAGATGACCTCAAGTTTATGGAGGGTAGAACTAGGGAGGCTGGCCAGGAGCACATTGGAATAGTCAAGTCTAGAGGTGATAAAGGCATGGATGATGATTTCAGCAGCAGATAAGTTGAGGTAAGGGCAGAGACGGGTGATATTATGAAGATGGAAATGGGCAGTCTTAGTGATAGAACGGAAATGAGGTAGGAAACTCAATTTGTGATCAACTATGACACGAAAGTTGTAAACAGACTTGGTTAGCCTCAGACAGTTGTCGGGGAGAAAGATCGAATCAGTGGAAAGGGAATGGAGTTTGTGGCGGAGATCCAAGACAATGGCTTCAGTCTTCCCAATATTTAGTTAGAGGAAATTTCTACTCATTCAGTGCTGGATGTCGGACAAGCAGTCTGATAGTATAGAGATTGTGGAGGGTTCGAGAGAGGTGGAGGAGAGGTACAGCTGGGTATTTTCAGCGTACTAACCAAATAGGGGCCAATTATATTATTACAAACCGTCACATAGACAATACATAATTGTCCATTAAAAAGGTCTAGACAGATGAAAGCTACAATCACATTTACTATTGATGAAGTAAAAAAATTGCTTTTGCTGGATGTTATGGCTGACGTTAAACATTAGAAAAATATAACAAAAATTTGCCTTGTCGCAACATTCCTTGTACAATATTCATTTTGCAAGTTAACTTATCTGATGTAAGTTTTGGATAAAGACACAAAAGGCCAGAAAAAATGGCTTGATCTTTGTACATACCACTGGTAACTGTGTGCAAATACCACAATAATGCTTTGAAGATGTGGAGGAGTGAGTTCTATGTTCACAGAAGGTTTCATATGCCTCGTTTGAGAAAGTTTTGAAACCAGCCTACATTACAGCCTGTAGTTTCCAGCAATCCATGGATATTGATGACATGGATGGCATTGCAGTTAAACATTACTAATTGATTTGGGATGTTTGGGGCCCTTTTGACATACATATGACATCAGAGGTCAAAAAGATTTGAGGTGGCTGTTCTCAACGTGCATCCATCAGAAGCGTTTTTGGCCCTGGCCTATTGACTGAGTTTCTGGATTATTTTTGTAATGATAGCAATACACATGACTTTATTTATTATTTATATAATTCAGTAAGAATAGTCTTTTAAACTGGAATATGGAGAAGCACAGATTAACCAAAGCACAAGTCTGTAAAGGCACACAGATTATTATAGTGACATAAGGAGGGCTTTCTTTCACTCTTTAATTGATGGTGCTAAAAAAAACATCTAGGCCTAGAAATTGGGTATAGCCCCGCTTGAGGCGTTAGAACTGGCGGAGCGCTAAGTTTATAGCCAGACGAAAGTTATCGCTGCCTGGCGAGATATTGGGTTGCATCGCCCCCAAAGGGGATTGAGGCGCTAATTCAGCCGTTGCACGGTGCTCCTAAGGCGCAAAAGTTCAGGCGCTACTCAATATCGACGCGGACGGGCGCAGCGCAGGTGATCTCAATTACGGGAAACCACGAGACTTCCAGGCGCCGGCCGACTCTTAAAGGGGTGGGTCAGTCAGCCTGAGCTTCAACACCCAACGCCCTGTAGGCCTCAGAATTGGCGCTCGCCCTTCTCTGGCGTTACAAACTTGTTCAGCATGGAGAAGGTTAGACAGAGAGCAGAGCACTTCAGCACTGAAGCTCTGGACCACTTGGTGGCTGCAGTTGAGCGCCGTCGAGATGTCCTGTATCCGTATAATGGCAAGAGGCCGAATCAGAAGGCTTACCGACGATCTTGGAGGGAGGTTGCTGTGAGGGTCAACTCCAGCAGCATGGCTACCAGGACCCCTGTTCAGTGCAGGAAGAAATTCAACGACCTCACACAGATCGTTAGGGTGAGTGATGGTTTAGCAAACTTCTGATTCCCTCCATCTGCAGTTTACTTCGGGCACCCTGTTGCAATGATGCCCCAATGGCCATCTGTCAGCATGCACCCATGGCCCTTTCTGGGCACACACATGGACAGATGCCTCAAGGTCTCATGTAAGGGCTCTTGCACCATGGGGGGCATGCGATGCTCTCTCAAGGCCTCGTGTAAGGGCTCTTGCACCATGGGGGGCATGCGATGATGTCTCAAGGTATCATGTTACAGAACTTCCCCTTCTTTCCCCTGCAGTCCAAGCTGGCGATGGTCCAAAAGGAGCAGCGTCGAACTGGTGGCGGACCTCCACAAGTGGTCACTCTCACGGATCTGGAGGAGAGAGTGCACCAGATATTGGAGGACGTCTGTCTGGTCCTGTGACCACTGCATTTGCCGACCCCATTTCCGACAGCGAGGGTAAGACTCTCACCTTTTTCACCTGTTGCCTTCCACTTGGTCCCCCCGCCAGCATGCTTCCTCAGTGTGCAGCCATGTCAGAGCCTTGCCGCAATCTGGCATGCCTTTCAGCAAACCTGTCCTTTTGCTAAAGCCACTCTTCCACCTCCCACTTTCAGATGAAGCAGCACCAACTCGGGCTCAACACACTAAAGCTGCCAGTGCCAGTGCCACCGGAGGCGAGGACCAGGAGGAATCTGGACCAGCCGTTGCAGAATCCGGGGAGCGGACTCATCTACAGACTGGGGATAGTAGTCCCCTGGAGGGGGGGGGGGGCTCTGAGGATGAACCAGTTGCCGGACCAAGCGGCATTCAGCAACGCACGGGGGATAGGCAAGTTCGGCCACCGTCTCCCCGGAGGGCAAGGCAGGTAGTGATGACTGCTGCACAGAGTGCAGATGAGGTGCGTCGCCTGGCTGAGATGAGCAAACAGGCCCGGGTCAGACACATGGAGCTGATAAGAACATAAGAACATAAGAAATAGGAGCAGGAGTAGGCCAATCGGCCCCTCGAGCCTGCTCCGCCATTCAATAAGATCATGGCTGATCTGATCCTAACCGCCAATCCACTATCACAGAACCATTTCCTGAATCTAACAGAATTAGACACACAAAATAGGAGCAGGATCAGGCTACACGGCCCCTGGGCCCGCTCCGCTACCCACAGGGCCATGACCGATCCGAACCTAGACTCATGTCCAAATTCCTGCCCGCTCCCCGTAACCCTTAATTCCCTTTACTTCTAGGAAACTGTCTATTTCTGTTTTAAATTTATGTAATGATGTAGCTTCTACAGCTTTTTGGGGCAGCATATTCCATGGACCTACCACCCTCTGAGTGAAGTAGTTCCTCCTCATCTCAGTTTTGAAAGAGCAGCCCCTTATTCTAAGACCATGCCCCCTAGTTCTAGTTTCACCCATCATCGGGAACATCTTCCCCGCATCCACCCGATCCAACCCCTTCACAATCTTATATGTTTCAATAAGATCGCCTCTCATTCTTCTGAACTCCAATGAGTAGAGTCCCAATCTACTCAACCTCTCCTCATATGTCCATCCCCTCATCCCCGGGATTAACCAAGTGAACCTTCTTTGTACTGACTCGAGAGCAAGTATGTCCTTTCTTAAGTATGGACACCAAAACTGTACGCAGTATTCCAGGTGCGGTCTCACCAATACCTTGTACAACTGAAGCAATACCTCCCTATTTTTATATTCTATCCCCCTAGCAATGAAAGCCATAATTCCATTGGCCTTCTTAATCACTTGCTGCACCTGCATACTAACCTTTTGAGTTTCGTGCACCAGGACCCCCAGATCCCTTTGTACTTCAGTACTTTCCAGTTTCTTGCCATTAAGATAATAACTTGCTCTACGATTTTTCCTGCCAAAGTGCATAACCTCACACTTTCCAGTATTGTATTCCATCTGCCAAATCTCTGCCCACTTACTTAGCCTGTCGATGTCCCCTTGCAGGTTTTTTATGTCCTCCTCACTCACTACTTTCCCTCCCATCTTAGTATCATCTGCAAACTTTGATATGTTACACTCGGTCCCCTCCTCCAAATCGTTAATATAGATTGTAAAGAGTTGGGGACCCAGCACTGACCCCTGTGGAACACCACTAGTTACTGATTGCCAGTCTGAGAATGAACCATTTATCCCAACTCTCTGCCTTCTGTTAGATAGCCAATCCTCTATCCATGCCAGAATATTACCCCCAATCCCGTGATTTTTTATCTTAAGCAATAATCTTTTGTGTGGCACCTTGTCAAATGCCTTTTGGAAGTCTAAATACACTACGTCCACTGGTTCCCCTTTATCCACCCTATACGTTACTTCCTCAAAGAACTCCAGCAAATTTGTCAAACATGACTTCCCCTTCATAAAACCATGCTGACTTTGTCCTATTAAATTATGATTATCCAAATGTCCTGTTACTGTCTCCTTAATAATGGACTCCAAAATTTTACCTACCACAGATGTTAGGCTAACCGGTCTATAGTTTCCAGCCTTCTGTCTACTGCCCTTTTTAAATAAGGGTGTTACATTAGCAGTTTTCCAGTCTGCCGGGACCTTTGCCGAGTCCAGGGAGTTTTGGAAAATTATTACCAATGCATCCACAATCCCTACCGCCACTTCCCTCAAGACCCTAGGATGTAAGCCATCAGGTCCAGGTGATTTATCCGCCTTGAGTCCCATTATTTTACCGAGTACCACTTCCTTAGTGATTTTGATCGTGTTTAGCTCCTCCCCCCCTTTAGCCCCCTGTTTGTCCAGTGTTGGGATATTCTTAGTGTCTTCTACTGTAAAGACTGATGTAAAATATTCATTCAGTGTTTTTGCCATCTCCATATTTCCCACCATTAATTTCCCGGTCTCATCCTCTAAGGGACCAACATTTACTTTAGCCACCCTTTTTCTTTTTATATAACTATAAAAACTCTTACTATCTGTTTTTATATTTTTTGCTAATTTACTTTCATAATCTATCTTCCCTTTCTTAATCAATCTTTTTGTTATTTTTTGCTGTCTTTTAAAGTTTTCCCAATCCTCTATCCTCCCACTAGATTTGGCTACCTTATATGCCCTTGTTTTTAGTCGAATACTATCCTTAATTTCTTTACTTAGCCACGGATGGCTGTCTTTTCTTTTACACCCTTTTCTTCTCAGTGGAATATATATTTTTTGGAAGTTGTAAAGTAACTCCTTAAATGTACACCACTGATCATGTATCGTCTTACCCTTTAATCTATTTTCCCAATCCACTCTACTCAATTCCGCTCTCATACCTTCATAGTCTCCTTTATTCAAGCTTAGCACGCTTGTTTGAGATCCAACCTTCTCACCCTCTAATTGAATATGGAATTCAACCATGTTATGGTCACTCATTCCAAGGGGATCCTTTACTAGGACATTTTTAATTAATCCTGTCTCGTTACACAGGACCAGATCTAAGGTTGCTTGCCCCCTGGTCGGTTCAGTTACATACTGCTCAAGAAACCCATCCCTAATACATTCAATGAACTCATCCTCAAGGCAGCCCTGCCCAATTTGATTTGTCCAATTAATATGATAGTTAAAATCCCCCATAATTATAGATGTTCCCTTATTACAAGCCTCAACTATTTCCTGATTGATACTCCGTCCAACAGAGTTGCCACTGTTCGGAGGCCTATAGACTACGCCCACTAGTGTTTTTTTCCCCTTATTATTCCTTACCTCCACCCAAACTGTTTCATTATCCTGATCTTTTGACCCAATATCATTTCTCTGTATTACAGTGATTCCTTCCTTTATTAACATAGCCACCCCACCTCCCCTTCCTTCCTGCCTGTCCTTCCTGATCGTTAAATAACCTGGTATGTTTAATTCCCAGGCATTGTCACCCTGCAGCCATGTTTCTGTAATGGCCACAAGATCATACTCATATGTAGTTATTTGTGCCATTAACTCGTCTATTTTGTTACGAATGCTATGTGCATTCAGATAGAGAACTTTCAAATATGTTTTGTGACACTTAGTTCCTGCTTTTGCCCTTTTTATTACTTTACCTTTTACTCCATACCTTCTGCCCCTTCCTGACACGCTCTGGTTTTTAATTTCCCCACTGTTACCTAAGTCTATGACCTTCTATGTTGTCATTTTTATTATTTGCTCTTTAGGAACCTCCCCCCCCATTAGTTAGTTTAAAGCCCTCTCTACAGCCCTAGTTATATGATCCGCCAGGACTCTAGTCCCAGCACTGGCCAAGTGAAGCCCGTCCCAATGGAACAGCTCCCTCCTGCCCCAGTACTGGTGCCAGTGTCCCAGGAAGCAAAACCCATTTCTCCCACACCAGTCTTTGAGCCACACATATAACTCTCTAATTTTATTTGTCCTAGCCAAATTCGCTCGTGGCTCAGGTAATAATCCAGAGATTATTACCCTTGTGGTTCTGCTTTTTAATTTGGCCCCTAGCTGCTCAAACTCCCTCAGCAGAACCTCCTTCCTTGTCCTATCTATGTCGTTGGTACCAACATGGACCACGACAACTGGATCCTCCCCCTCCCACTCCAAGTTTCTCTCCAGTCCAGAGGAGATGTCCTTAACCCTGGCACCGGGCAGGCAACACAGCCTTCGGGACTCTCGCTCTCAGCTGCAAAGAACTCTATCTATTCCCCTAACGATACTATCCCCTACCACTACAACATTTCTTTTAACTCCCCTCACTTGAATGGCCCCCCGCTCCACGGTGCTGTGGTCAGGTTGCTCATCCTCCCCGCAGTCCCTGTTCCCATCCTCCCAGGGAGTAAGAGCCTCGAACCTGTTGGACAAGTGCAAGGGCTGCAGCTCCTCCAACACTACCTCCTGGATCCCCGTACCTGCCTCACTTCTAGTCACACCATCCTGACCCTGGCCACGGACTACATCTGAATTAATTAATCTAATTGGTGTGAATACCTCGTGATACACAGAGTCCAGGTAACTCTCCCCCTCTCTGATGTGTCTCAGTGTTTGAAGCTCGGACTCCAGCTCTTCAACACGGAGCCGGAGTTCCTCGAGCAGCCAACACTTACTGCAAATGTGATCACCGTGAGCATCAATGGTGTTCACCAGCTCCCACATATTGCTGCAGTCGAGAAGATGCCTGAGTCAATAGATTCATTGGCTAAGAGTATGTTGGACTTCGGGGCAACAATGGAGAGGACTCTCCAGGGCTTTGGGGCAACAATGGACAGGACTCTCCAGGTCTTCGGGGCAACAATGGACAGGTCTATCCAGGGCTTTGGGGCAACAATGGACAGGACGATCCAGGGCTTCGGCCCAACAATGGAGAGGACTGTCCACGGCTTTGAGTCGGCTATGGAAAGGACTGTTCAGGGCTTCGGACAATCCCTGGAAAGGTCTGTCCAGGGCTTGTCCGAGGCAGTGGAGCAGTCGGCACCTGCCTTGTCCAAAGCAATGGGAAGAACTCTCCAGGCCTTCTCCGAAGCACTGGCACCTGGCACACAGGTCCTCACTGTTGCCACGCAGTCACTTGCTGGGCTCCTCCACACCCAGATTGACGCAACGCGATCTCTCACTGTAGCCACCCTCTCTGCATCAGTTACAATCACCCCGGGCCCTTCCAGTCCCATACAAGGCCAGGAATCAGTGGAGCATGCGATTGTGGCGGATGAGCCGAGCCGCTCCCCTCAGATAGCCAGTGTGTCGTCCGACCATGGTGCAGGTGTCCTCTCTCGGCAGGAGACCATTGCACATGCCAGCGCTGGGACGCCTGCATTGCAGCTGCCACCACCTGCAGGCCACACTGCTTCCAGCCATGGTCACATCAAGCATCCTGCGTCCGCACCCTCCAAGCCCAGAGGTCGGCCAGGCCGTCCCTCAGGGGCTTCTGCACTTCCAGACAGTCAGCAGGCGTCCCCCAGCCTTGAGGCCGCCACTGGGGTCCAATTACGTTGGAGCAGCAGGGAGGGAAGGAGCCGGGCGCGAAAGAGAAGTCGTTCTCCCTCAAGGGGCCAGTTGTAGAGGGAGGTGCTGAGACGTTTGTTTGTCCAAATTCAAGGACACCCTCACCTGCTGTGATATTTGCAGAAGGTTTGTTGAGTTTTGCGGCTTTGCTGAAGAGTTCACAGTTATTTTGAAAGTTATGGTTTCTGTTGACATTACGTTGTTTAGCTGTAATGAAAGACTTTTGTGCCAATAAACAAAAGTTTCAATGTGGCATGGTGCATGTGACTAGTTTCAGTGATGCTGGCATTCAGAGGCCATCAAACATCCAGTGCGCATGAGTTAAGGCTCTCATCATTCCGCCACAGGGGTCTCGACACGAGTCCAGATGAACCTCTGACGTATGGCCCTTCCACTTTCAGCAGCCCTTCCATCTTCCTCCTCCTCCTCCGCCTGCTCTTCCTCCTCCTCCGCCTCCTCCTCCTCCGCCTGCTCTTCCTCCTCCTCCTCCTCCTCCTCCTCATCCTCCTCCTCTGCCTGCTCTTCCTCCTCCTCCTCCTCCTCCTCCTCATACTCCTCCTCCTCTGCCTGCTCTGCTGGTTGTTGAGGGACAGCTGGAATTGGCTGGGTGCGTCGATTCGCCAAGTTGTGGAGCATGCAGCATACGACGACGATGTGTCCCACTTGCTGCGGCGAGTACTGCAGGGATCCCCCCAAATGTTCCAGACATTGGAAACGCTTTTTGACAACACCAATAGTGTGCTGTTTACTGTGCCTGGTCACCTGATGGCCGCTGCTGATCAGCTCTTCTGCTGGGGTGTCGGCCACACGGAGTGTTGTCATCAGCCATGGCCAGAGAGGATAGCCCTTGTCCCCAGTAAGCCAGCCTCGTCTTCGAGGCAGCCCCTCAAAAAGGTTACAAACTGAGGTCAACCGCCGGATAAAGGCATCGTGGCTGCACCCTGGGAAATGCGCGGTGACTGCCATGATGATTTGGCGGTGGTCACAGACCAGCTGCATGTTGAGGGAGTGGAACCCCTTGCGGTTGCGGAAGTCCTAAGGATGATGGCACGGCGCCCTCAAAGCCACGTGTGTGCTGTCACTAGCCCCCTGCACCATGGGGAAGTCCGCAATAGAAGCGACACCCTGCGCGCGCTCCGCCTGCTTGTGCAGGGTCCGAGGGAAGGTCATGAATTGACGCCTTCGCCTATAAAGGGCATCTGTAACTTGCCGGATGCAACAGTGGACTGCAACCTGAGCGACAGTCGCAATGTCCCCAATGGCTGACTGAAAGGATCCGTTGGCATAAAAATTGAGGCCATCAGTCAGTTTAGCGATCACGGACAGAGAGGTTCTGCAGCGTTCACGCGGCTGCAGATCCTGACCAAGCAAGTGGCACAGATCAGTAACAATGTCCCTCCGGAATCGGAGCCTTCCCAAACACTGCTCCTCCGACATGTCAAGGCTTGTCACCTGCTGTCTAAAGGCCCTCGCAGCTTCCCGTCGGATTGGCCGAACTCCATTGCCCCTCCTCCTTCTGGCCAATCCCGGCCCTCTCTCCCGCCGTCTCTCTGCCCCTTCACAGTGTTGGGCGATGAGGCCGTCGCCCTCCAAAGAAGCTCCCATTCCGATGCCAGTTGGTCAAAAGGCTTTTAGGTGTAGTGCTGCAAGTGCTTCGGACAGGTTTGAAGGTCCCAAGTACTGTAAAGCTAAATTTCCAGAACTGCGCTCCACATTAGCTCGCCAACTCTCTCCAGCAACGATCGCAATGAGCAGGCCAAGTGGCTGAAGATTCTGCACTAGAGCTGTCCCCTTTAAATAGCGCCCCCCTACTCCGAGAAGGGCCTGTTAGCCCTCCCTTGAACTGTCACTAATAGCGCTGGGCGTTAAGGCTCCGGGCGCCACCCAATATGCTGCTGGCTCCAGCCCGCTCTGTGAAATGAGTTTTACGCTGATTGGGCTTGTTAAGCCCGCTCAGCATGTTTGCCGGCCAATTGAAGGAAGCGGGTCTGATGACGTCACTTGATCAGCCAGTTTCCTTAAAGGGACGATGCGCAAATTGATTTTGACAGTTGTGCTGTCAGTATTCTACAGCATTGAAGTGCTGCAAACACTGACAATCACTGCACAGAGGTGCACGGCTGCACCCAGGCTCTCCCATGACTCGCTCCATAGGCTTATGGAGGGAGTTATAGCACACAGGGAGGTCCTCTTCCCTTCCCATGGGTGGAAGAGACCTCCCCAGGAGATCAAAGCAGCCTGGTTGCACATTGCACAGGAGGGCACAAGCAGGGATGTGGTCAGGGGGGCCAGGCTGCAGTGGCACAAACCTTTCAATGATCTAGGTAGATCATGAAACGTTACTGCAAAGCCACACTCAACCTCATCCTGCTGTGCCACTCATCATTTTCCCATCACTCTGCCTTCCCTACAGTACTCCTGCACATCCTTACTCACATCAACTTACCTTGCACTTCCACCCATCCCTCTCTATCTACATTATCACTTCCCCATCTCACTAGCCATCCCTCACACTCACCTTCACCCTAGTCCAATCATACCAACCAACAATACACAAGGGTAGGCACTTGGGTGTTTTAGCCAATGTTCATGTGAAGTTTCTGTTAATGTGGTGTTAAACATTGAAATCTTTATTTTCAACACTTTGCATTCTTGGACAGATTTGTGTGCACCTTTGGAAGTGGCTTAGTGAGTTGCAGTGAATGGTGAGACATAACGGTACCCTCCGCAATTGTGATGAGTGTGAAAGGAATGGCTTGGGCATTGTAGGGATGCTTTATGGTGTTGGTGTGGAGTGGTGTCAACCTGGCGCATCATGTGGCAGCCAGGGTGTACAACGTCAAGTGAAGTAAATCTGGTCATGGTGAGGCCATCCCTGGTATCCCGGACAGCAATGTGGTTGGATGCTGATGTCCTGTGCAGCATCAGGTTATTACGGAGAAGGTTGGTGTTTTTGTTGGTGCTGCTGGTGTGCCTGGTGTTGCTGTTGTTGGGGCTGATCGTGGTGGGATTCTGAAGACCAAGGTGAGATTTTTTCAAGGGCACCGATGCTGATGTAATAGATGGCAGGTGAGGTTGAGGTGACAGAAGCGATTTGTCAATGATGAGAGAGGTTATTCCAATGAGGTGACACTGGATACAGAGTTTGCTCCAAACACTTGCAAGCTGCATAAAGATATCTTCCAAGTGCAGTAAGCAACAGCTTCTAACCTTGGAAAGTGAACACCTTTGAAATGGGAGCTTTTATAGATCATTTGCAGCTGTCAGGTAAAGAAATCGTCACATGCTGACACAACACCCAACCTCCTTACCTGATGTGATCCCCGAGCAGTGGTGAAGCCATTAGCAAACTCTAAAAATCTAAAGGTAAGCTTAAAATACTATTTAAGTGCCTCTTAACAATCTCTCTAATGATCCAAATTGCCTCTCCCGCCGCTTGGTGTTGGGTCTGTTCAGCGATGACAGACCCGACATCGAGGAAACTAGCATGGAGACGGCTTGACAGTGAGTTCCCTACCTGCAGTCAAAAAAAAATCCCACCCAACCCGCCACCAAATGCGCCCACTGACCCCCCGAAAAATTCCCCCCTAGAAGTCGCTGTATCTACTGCACTACAAACCTGTTAAATTGTTTGTTTTTACTGTGATCATGACAGTGAAGAATTGAGGAATGTCAGTGGTGGGGAATGGAACACTTTTCCGTCTCAGGCAGTCTCAGCCACCAAGCTCTCCCAAAGTTAGTTATAGCACAGGCAGCTGCAGAGTCAAGTTCCATCAAGCCTGCCACAATTAATATGTCATAACCCGAATCTTACCTCATATTGTACAAATGTCAATTTTCCCACTTCCACATCAGTCATCTTTCTGGTTCTTTCTCAAATGAGATTGCTAAATTAGTGTTAATTAGGAACGGTTTTATGCTGTGGACATATCTATCATTTTTCTACCAACGAGATATACAGTACTTTATTAAAATGTACATTTACCAGTAAATCCAGTGTACAAAGGTATTAGGCCTGAAAATGGTGCGAAGGCCCAGCCTTATTTGCCTGCGCCCATTGAAAGTGGTCCAGGCAGCATGCAAAATTAATGCTGCCTGCTTATTATAATAATCTCAGCGCTGATTTCAGCGCTAACTGCACTGCTGATTGGCTTAGTGCTCAACGGATGACCTGATATTGGATACAGTCTAATGGCCAGTAATGTTTGGACTAGGCTGTCTCCACTACTTAAAGGGAGGTGCTTTGAAGCAGCAGCACTTCATTGTCATTGCAGTCTGAAGCCATGGCACAGCATCAAGAACAACAACATAGACAAAGAGCCAGAAGGTTTTCGGATGCTGCTCTCGAGGCCTTGGTATTGGCAGTGGAGAGAAGGCGGGTGTCCTGTTCCTGCAGGGTGGCAAGAAGCCATTAAAGCCCTCTTGCAGAAGGCCCTGGCAAGAGATAGCTGCCTACACCACGACCAACAGTGTCATGCGAGGACCTGGATACAGAGCCAGAAGCCTCACACACTGCTAAATGCACCACACCCCTCAGCGCTCACCTACCAACAATCTCTATCACCAGCCATACCTCACAATCATAGCTTTACTTCACCCTCACAACCTTACCACTGCTGCAACACTCTCACCCACATCTTACAATTTGCATACACTGACAACTATGGAAGGCACATCACCCAAACACATTGCACCACACTCACTGACACACTTCCCTTTCTCTTGCAGGTTAAGGTGGCTCACAACTGCCGGGAGCAGCGGCAGAACGGGGGTGACCAAGCCGCTTTACAGACCTTAAGCCAACTGGAGGAGTCGGTGCTCGACATCATTGAAGGCTCAGTGTCCATTTTTGTCTGATTACGCCTCCATGAAGCACCTTGAGACATTTTTCTACATTAAAGACACTATATAGATAACAGTTGTAGTTGTTGTTATTCCTCTGGCCAGAGCCCTCTGTGCTCACTTCTGGCTGATATTAAATCAACGAAGATTGATTTGTCCTGCGATGAATTGTTCATATATGATGGAATTCTAGACTCTCATTTCTGTGAATAAAACTGGCAGCTCATGGAATCATTTATATTTGATAAGCCATATGTTCTAACGTTTTGTTTCGCACAGCAGCTATGAGTCTTCAAATATATAATTTACCTATAAATTTTAGCAAGAAAATATGTAAAATATGTTAATACCTGACACAGGATGTGTTTAAGTCTTACAAGATATAAAATGAGCTACACTATTAATAACTATATATTGCAGAAATAATGAATAAGTAAATAAGTAAAACTGGTGGGTTTGTCATTTTTGTGTAGGTACAAAACCCTCAATTTTCTCCCCAGTCTTAATGGACCGTGCCTCTCCTTCAGCTTAGTGTAAATGGATCACCTGGCTATTTGATGTTAATAGGCAAGCCAGATCAGGCTTATAACTACTTTCTATTTGATTTTACCATCAACTTGTAGGAAGGCACCTGGCTTCCTCTCTGCACGTCCTCAAAGCACAGCAGCTGAAACCGGCAGCTCGGCGGAATGGAAGACCTGAGCATCTCTCTCCAGCTGCCATGGGGCCGGTGACTGGTCCTCTAATGTGCTGCACCATCATATACAGGTCATACTATTACAGTCAATCATTTCAGCAGTTGCTTACAGAGGATTGTGACCCATTTCTTGTAAACTGTGATATGGCTATATTGTAACATAACATAGGTACTCCAAATGAGATGGCAATTACATATCCACTGCGAGACTTTCAATTTTCCAGGAACAAAGAAGAATTATAATAACAGTATGTGTCATATAGTAAACCCATGAGCACAGATGACTGACTAGAAGATATAGAAACAGCTGAGTCACATTTCCAGTACTATAATTAAATGGAGAGAACAATGAGTAATGAATTAAAATGTAATGACTTTACTACTGGGGGTTCAGTTGCCCATTTGTAAGTTTCTCTATACTACCAAAGGTCTGATTTTCTGGAGTGTTATTTAAAAGACCATGTTGTATGGAAACAGGTATGCTAACCACAAAGGATCTGATTCAGCAACAATCTCCAGTGTTGCACTAACTTATTATTATACAATAAATTTTTTTGAATCACTACAAGGATCTTCATTAAAAACACACTCAGAAAAAATCTTGTTTATATTGAATTTTGTAAAATCACAGTGGGCTGTGTCGTTTCTTAGCAGTCTGCTGACGACAGGTGGCCAAGACCTTATATTCCCGTTGCATGTCAGTGAGGGTTCTTATTTGAAAGCAGAGGATTCCTAATGGCCAGTTTTGAAAAAGGGTTAGACCCGAAACGTTGACTCTATTTTCTCTCCATGGATGTTGCCTGGCCTGCTGAGTTTTTCCAGCATTTTCTGTTGTTATTTCGATTCCTAATGACAGCAGGATTCCAATCCCCATCTCATAAGAGCACCTTCAGCTAACAGAAATGTTCTAATCTACAGATGCAGCAGGCATTTATTGGAAATAAAATGTTTAAGATGTACGCTGTGCCTCCATTCTTAATTTCTCTTTTGATTCTGCACAACCCCCACCACATCAAACACAACTCCCTGACTGAGACTACATTGTGGTGTACTGTGTTGGAGCACCGGTGCATCATACCATAACTTGATGAGATACAAGTTCAGTCTTCTAATCTGTTGAGGACTTGGTCTCAGCCTCACTGCTGCAGGGAGGCACGGAGCAAAGAGAAAAATATATAATTACCAATGGGGGGAACCTTCAAAGAGCTGCTGTTACAGATCTTCAACTACAATATGGGCAATACCTCAATCTCTCAACCACAAGAGGTGTATAGAGATAAGAAAGAGGAGAAAGCTGAAGGAGAAGAAGGTAATACACCATCATAAAAGTTATATACCCCCAAAAGATGAAACACACAATTCTCTGAAAGTTTAGAAGGTCAGTCTGCTTGTAAGCATCTGCCAATGAAATGTGTAGCTGATCACTGGGCAGTGCGCTCGCCCATCACTCCCACCAACATTCTACAACTTTCACAGTGACCTGCCTTAGACCGGGAACTATTTGAGAACCTGAATCCTATCACTCTGCTGTGTAACATGCTACCATCATTTCTTTGCAGATGACAGACTGCTTGATACTGAATTGACACTGAAACATTGGCCCGCAATCCAGGTGTTAGATACATGTAAGGATGTTTAGAGAAAATGAGTCACAAAATGACTTTTGCATTTACCCAGTGTGGCAGATCCTGGGACTCATCTGGTTTCAATTCATAAGAATTTCTATATTTTATTTTAATATGAATTTGTAGTTTGATCTAGGTATTGGAATGCTTAAAGTGGAAGCCACAGCTGCAGTGATTGTTAAGAGTCGATGGCCTAGAAATTTGTTGGTGCAACACCTGTAAGTGTCTGATAAAGCGGGTGGCATGCATGTCCACATTCGGCACTGGAAGTGCACCACCTGCCATATTGGTAAAGGCAGAAAAAGAGGCATCAAGGGCCTGTGCCTGAAACAGGCATTTAGCCATTTGTAGATGCAAATAAGGGGCCAACAGGCTGTTTGAGGCCCCTTTTGCAAAACTGGGTTTGTCTATGAAAGCCAACTTTTTGCATTGAGCACATTGAGAAGAAAGCTAAATTATAACACCTCACAATATTACATATTGAAAATAGAATTTGAAACCCAAGTTTGAATGCGTGTCATTGACAATCTATATTTTATGTAGAAAATGACAGTATTACACCAGTGTATTTTATCAATAGTTCAACTTTATCTTTTTCCAAGTCTGTTACAAAATTCCAGAAGATGGATTCCAAAAGAACAACCTAGTCAGTTAGACTTTCCTACATCTTATAGAAGTTATAGGGGGAAAAATTGAGTCGCGCCCCCTTTGGGGCGCTAACTTCGCTGAGGCGCTACTTTTAGCACTCCAAAAAAATTAGCGCCCCCGCGGCCGAAATTCATCGGTAGCACCCCGAGAGGGAAGCGGGGCGCTACTGGAAGCGCCCCGCCTCCCTCTTGGGGCGTTGCGAGGGAATATTGCGGCGCTATGTGCCGCAATGCCATGCGCTGCGGCACGTTGCGCCACGGTACTGCAGGCCTTCCTCCCCTTCTTAAAGGGGAGGGGCCATGTGCAGCGCAACCCGGGGTCCAGCTGGGCCACCAGGGATCGGAGTGCTGGCAAAAGAGCCCGGCACTCAAAAGAAGTGCAGGGCTCACGGAGCGCAGCCAGCACTCCACAGGGGGGTGGGCTGCAGAGGAGGCTGGGGACAGCAACGGGGGCAGCTGCTGGCAGGCGGCCAGCAACACAAATGGCCGCACGTCACCTCCCTTTAATTAGCGCCACCCCGGCCGCAGGTAGGCCCCCCTGACCCCGTCGGACATAGCGTCTGGTGGTAAGTCAGAGGGTACTACCGAGGATCGCGGCTGGGCGCGAGCAGAGCGCTGTTCACGGCATTGACGTCATTGCCGGCAGCGCAGCGCCACAGGGCACTAACGGTTACTGCCGCCGCTAACCTCCCACTGAATTTTGCAGGAGGCGTTGACGGTGCCGCACCCAGGCGCTAGTCGCTTTGCGCCCCGTTAGCGCCCTCTTAGGGCTCTAATGGGAGGCGCAAAGCAACCGAATTTTTAGGCCAAAGAATCCTATATGACAATCAGTAAAGCCATCAATTCTTTTATTACACATAATTCATGCAGTGCTTGATTTATAACAAGAAAGAGTTTCCTCAAGTACCCTTTGGAAGTCATCAGCTGGTACCTTACAGTTATAAAAAGAGCCTGTTTATAAAAAAACAAACATTGCCATCAAGCTTCATTCAAGTATTGTTTGTTTTCTTTACACATGACAGCTGCCAATCCAACATGTTTGATAACATTTTTAAAGAACAAGTGCTATCTTTGTGTGGACTCAGTGTGTGCTGACCTCAAATCAAGACTTAATGAGGACAGACAGGAAATGGGGGAGGGGGCCCTCGGTGAACAGGCAGTGATCTGGTGGGCAAAAAGCAAATACTTGGATATCTCAGCAACAGGAAACGACCTTCTTGGAAGCTGTCGATATTTCTGTAGAATTTGGTGGTAAAAGATTTAATTGCTTTGTGTGTCAATTCGGTCAAGCAGGAAAAACTAAAAGGCAAAATGACTCCGCTGAAAAGCATGGTTAGAAATCATTTTACACCAGTGTCACCAATAGCCATGAAGAAAGATATTGAAGGGACACTGTCATCCTGGTAAAGCAATCAGAATATAATTTTGAAAGCACATGTGAAATGACATCATTGGTGTTAAGTACATCTGCAAGAGCTCTTTTAAGGTAGTGCGCTTTAAGTGAAAATCAGTTTCATTTCACATCAACGCTGCAATTGTAACGTAAATGTAGCACAAATGCAGAATCAGGGCCAGACCAGTGCTGGAGTAAAGCAGAGTGAGACTCCCTGGAAGAAGGCTCACTCCACTTCAGAGCTAGATTAAGACTTAATACCCAACTTATGGTACTTAAGTTTTGTATTAGTGTAAAGCCAAAATTACTCAGTATCAATGCTAAACTTGTAGTGTAAATGCATCCAATAAAAGTTAAAAAAAATTAAAACAGTCTCGTGAAAGTTACAATATTTTGTGCTGTGCTGCATATTATGGGGTTGAAATTGGACATGGGATGAGCATCGCACTGGTTGCCCATTATACGCTCCGCCGATCTTCAGTTCCATTTGACATTATATAATGGGTGGCAAAAGCCATTCCGCCTGTTTTGCATCCCCACCCCCAAGTCCAATTTCACCCCCATGACTTCTACTTTCAATGGACAATATGGCAGCTGTGGAAATGTGGCAACTGTGGAGTTTTTAGAGTGGGTATTCCTGACTGATTTTGCCTCAAATCTCCCTGAAACCTAACAATGTCTTTTTTAAATAATTTACCTCAGCTTGATTTTTATCATAAAAGGAAATCAGAATGGATAAATCAGAGCTACCTTGTCAATTCAGGTTGGTGTGTCTTCCATCTACAAGTGGTCATTGGCATGTGTACAACATCTAGCAGTAAAAAATAGCTAAACATGGGCTTCAGATAAGATTATAGCTTAAAAAAAATTAAGTGCACCAATATGATCATGAAGTAGAACAGAGATAGTATTTTTTTACTGCATAGTACTGGGTGACACGAGTAAAGAGGATATTGTAACTAGGACTAAATGAATTTCCAAACCCCAATCAATCTGAATGATTTACTCTGAAAATTCACACATTTTGTAATTTGAATGTGCATATACATATACTTTTAACAACATAGTGTTGTGAATGTGTACTGCGCATATTTAACCCACCAATAGCCTCCATTTTTCACAGGCCTATTATGTTAGCAGATGAAGGGCAGTTACTGCTAGATGGTCCTTACTTTCTAAGAAGGCTTCCCCCACTCCCAAATTCATATACTTAGTCTGAATTCAAAAACTAAAAAAAAATTGACAATGCTGAATTTCAGGCAGCCAGAATCCAGTTTGGGCCATTAATTACAATTGTGAGTGGTGAAAGCACTAAAGCGTTACACATAGCAGGATTTAGTAACTTTACAATATTTTTAGGCAGGAATCTATTGGTCCATCCAGCCTACCCTTCAGGTTCCATACTGTCACTACCATACAGTTCTACCTCCACTGGTAATCTATTCCATATTTCTATCATCGTCTAACTGAAAAAAATGTTGCCCAAAACCCTTTATTTCATTTGACACCCTCAACTTTAAACTATGTCTCCATTCCTTGAATTCTGTGGCAGATAAAAGAACTTTTTTTGGATCTAATTTCTCCATTCCACTGAAAATTTTAAAGGCCTCTATCAATCCCCCTCTGATCCTCCACCTCTCAGGAGAGTCAAGTTTCAGAGCAGACAATGTTTCCTCATAACTCAGCCATCTAAGCTTAGAAATTAGCCTTGTACCCTTTTCTGGATACCCTCAAAAAACTCAGGGCGGAACTTCCAACGTCGGCGGGAGTGTAGCTCGGGTGGTAGCAGAGCAGCTGCTTGTTATACACTCCGCCCGATTTTCAGGTGGGGTATATAATGAGTGGCCGATCCGCCATTGCCAGTTCCTCTGAAGTTGAAAGTTTCTTTCTGTAATACAGAAACCTGAACCGAACCCAGTAATCCAAATGCATCTTCAACATAATGCGATACATGTTGTCACAAGTGACAAGTGTTATCTACTGTTGTATAATTTATAATTGCATATTGCATATTGCATGAATGTATTTCACCTCATCAATTTATTTATATATGTGTATGCTAATATAGATGTAAAATTCGAATGCTGGGGAAATTAACACTTTTCCAATTCCTGTTCCCAGTGGTAGCATCAAGCATGCCAAGCTCCATCTACTCTATTCTGACAATATGTCACAGCCTGAACCTCAGAACAGTACAATCTACTGCAACAAAGTAATATTTCCAGAGCTCACTGAAGCTATCCTGAGGAAATCTCTGAATGGGACTACACATTTAATGCCAAGTTATCAGCAGCTATGTTCTCTGAGACTGCAACTACTAAGTGAAGTGACATTGCCTCAGCTCATTTCACAAGATTATTACCGCTGTCACTGAGAGATTTTCACCCTCCTATTTTGAGCTGGTTCAAAACCCAGGTCCCAGATGAGGAAGGATAACATTCTAGCCATTCTGCCAATGGGGTTCCATCATTTAGCCTTTTAAAATATATATTTTACCCCATTTAGATGCAAATTGTTTCCCCTCCCTCCACCGATTGCTTCATCTTTGAGCTTGGAGGGTGGGATGCTCTCGGCAATGGAGTTCTCCCAATCTGCTCTCATAACTGGCTAACACTGCATTAGTCAACACTTCCATGGAGCTGGACTGAGCCATCCCCCTCCTGTGTCATAAATTGTAGTACAAGTAGTACGCAAACAGCAGCACATACCTATAGACTTTGCTAGGCCATTGGATATGAAGTCCCAATTGTATGATGAATGAAAGACTAAATGGAAACAAGAGCTGAAAGTTCATTTAAATCAAACTATTGCATCTGTTCAGATGGCATTGGGTTGGATTGAATAAAACAAGCAAGAGAAACTGATAAATATTTTAAATCAAGCCCCTTTCAAAAAATTAAAATAAAATCAGAACCCATTTCATAATATATTCAGCATGTACACACTGGGAATCCTACCTTCCACTTTATGCACCAATTACTATACATAATATACTTTGTCATACGGTAGATTAGTTTAACAGGTATGATTGTGTATCACAGTAATTCAATGAGACATCAAGCAAAAAAGATTTAAAAACTATTTCCTTCACTGCACAGTAGAATTAAGCAAAAGTTTAGCATGATTGTAATTTGTAATAGTAAAAGGCAACAGGAGGTATCATTTTTGGTTCTACTGCTTCCCCATGAGAAATTAAAGAGAGCATTTGTAACTGATGACATAGTTATGAGCCACTCAGAACCCGCTAGGCTTTTTCTTTTCTTTACTTTCACTCCTAATGGTATTTAATAGGTTTCCCAAACCTACAGAAAATAAAAATAAAACAGGACAAAATGATTTACAAGAGCCCTGTTCAATTTTGCTAATGGGTGACTCTTACCAGATTTGGGAGTACACAGCACCTATTAAACTTCATACCAATTCATTACAACAATCACAGTTTGTCATAATTACTGCTATATTTTTCAGCTTTGAAACACTTTATTTCAGTGCTTTACCCAAAGTCACTGACCCATGGTAGGATATGGTTCATGGGACTCAACTACCATCCCATACCTTTTCCAAGTCACATTCTTCATGTGGGAGCCCAGATCGTTAGGGTAGGCACTCTGCCTATTGGACTCTGGGGGGGGGCATCACATTCAAGCTTGATTCTGTTTCATCCAACATGCACACATGCACATTTCCAGAAGGAATCACTGGCTGGTGATCAGAAGTGGGAACCCCGGGTGATTTATCTCCTCCATAGCCCAGGGGTGCTGAGTCCAATTGTAGCAACTCAATCGGAAGCAAAGATCAGCTAACCACAAACCAATGATCCAACTAGGACTCTCCTGCTCTATATTACTTAGTTCCACAGTGGACTGTGTACATAACAACTGACAAATTGGGGGAACCTCAAACTCTTCCTTGATCAAAGAAAGATAATTTCAAGATCTATCGGTACTTTAATCAACAATAATCTCTTGTTGAATAAAGTACTTTCTCTTTGAGCAAGGGAATTATTCTAATTTGATGTGTGAAAGGATGGGAGAAAAGGGGATAGAACTGGAAACAAGCAGAACAGAAATTCCTCCCATTCCTATCCAGAGTGATTAAGCCATGTTCATGCTATGACCTTGATCTTCGACTCTCCAATGCTCTCTTTGTCGGCTCCCACCCTGCACAAATTAGAACTCATTCAAAATATATCCCCACTCAACAACAACAAAAACTTGCATTTATATAGTACCTTTAATGAACTCCACTAGTAATTGGTGCCCCTACAAATTAATTTCAAGATCCTAATCTCTACCTTCCTCTGTTCTGCCAACACTGATTCAATCCTCGCTGTCTGATCCATTGTCAGCCATCACTCTTCTGGTCATTACGCTCCTGCCCTCTGGAACTCTCTGAACACCTCTGCCAAACCACCTCCCTCCCTGCTTTTGAAAGCTTCTAAGAAACTTTCACTTTGGCCTTGCTTCCACCCTTCCTCCAACTTCTCTGTTTCCACATCTATCTCCTGTTCAGTCTCCATTTTTGTCATGTGCCTGCCAAGACACTCTGAAACACCTTTCTGTATATGAAGAACACTGTAGAAATGTAAACTGTTGTTAGCTCAAAAGCTATGAGAGAAATGATCACTTCCGATGTGGACACTGTGCAACTATTCATTTCATATATGGACCATCACATTGATGCAAAGCACTGAGGCTGAATTGCAGCTTGATGGTTTATACATAATGAAAGAATAGAAATTATTGTTAGTGATAGCAGGTGAACCTTTAACACAGTCATATGAAATGTCTCTATCTTTTTTTATCATGGAGCTATTAACACATTTTGGGCACGATCTTGCCAGCCCTGGGGAGGCGGGTATGGAGGCGGGACTGCCGGGAAAATGGCAGAATTTGGGGGCGGGTGCCAAACCGCCCCCAACCCGCCTCCATGACATCTTCCCAGGAGGCGGGTGGCCATCCCACACCGGGTCCTGTATCCTTGGAGGCGGAAAGGGATTAAAGCTTATTAACTGCCTGTTAACAGGTAGTTAACAGGCAGAAAATAGGATTATCCCCTTTTTGCCCTCACAAGTGAAGGCTTCCCGAAGGCTCCGAAACCCACCAGGTCAGCAAGGCAAGTAGTGGGTCTGCGGGGGTCGGGGCAGTGCAAAAGTGCGCTGTGTAGGTAAGTGATGGGTGCATGTGTGGAGAGGTGAGTATCTGAGGTAAGTGGAAAGTGTTATTAAAAGTGTACTTACCTTTGTTTCTTCCTGCAGGCTTCAATCGGTGTGTATTTGGAGAATCTCACACCTCCGCGTTGGAGATGACAGATGGCTGTTGCATTCTCAGATGCAACAACCATCTCATTTCTGCAAAAGAAAGATGTTTGATGAGGTCCTGAATTCAAGAACTCATCAAACTACAGAAAATGTCACTGTTTGACAGCTTCACAGAGCTGTCAAATGATGACATTTCACCTGTCAAAAATTTTTGACAGATGAAACGTCATACGTTGATGTTCTCTGCAACCAGCTTTCCCTTAATTGGCCTGCTAAGCTCGCTGGGCGGGCTTAACAAGGTCATTCAAGGGAAAATAGCGTGGGTTGGCCAGAAGTTGTTGGAGGCGGGACTGAAACCTGACAGGTGGGAGTCCCGCCTCCAAAAGCTCCCCATTGGCAAAATCACCCCCTTAATGTCCAAATTAAAACCCCAGACAGAAGAATGATATACAAATGTGTTGTTTATCCACTCTTGTTGCTAGCTGTAACTTCTACCCTTAAATCTGGCTAAATTGGCAGATTATGCTTGGGTTGGGAGGAGGTGAAAATCTTGGATGTAATCAGGCCCTGTGATGCTTCAGATTATATCAACACTCAAACAGGAGGAAGTTACACCTGATATATTATACCATGATATTAGTTGTCATTCCTTATCCATATTTTGTAATATAATTCATCAAATTAAAAAAAATGTTACCTAGGAATAAAAATAATAATGGAATAATCAGAAAGGATGGCTGGCTCAGCTAAGATTGATAGGTGTGGAGACTACACACTATGTAGTTTACTGGCTAGATTAAGCCAGGAGAAAAAGCAGTAAGGTAAGGGAATGTCAGTGAATTGTACACAACAGTTATCGCTGTGGAATTTGCTAATAAACAAAATTTAGAACCTGTCAGTCCTATCTCCAATAATGTATAGTGCAATATTCAAAGAACGTAAGAACATAAGAAATAGGAGCAGGAGTAGGCCATACGATCATGGCTGATCTTCTACCTCAACTCCACTTTCCCGCCCTATCCCCATATCCCTTGATTCCCTTAGTACCCAAAAAATCTATCGAACTTAAGATGTACAAAAGTTTATCTTTTTAAACTGATGGTCTTTTCTAGTTTATTCTTCACTGCAAGCATCACATGCCTTCATTTTGTTATTTCTTTGAAAGGGAAGCAGACAGAATAATATTGAACTTCCAACTGAGACTTTTGGTTTATTGATGTCTTGCTAAAAATACTCAGCCACTTTGATCACAGACAATTTATATTAGATGTGACTGTCTGATATATCAAGAGCATAAACACAACAGATTTTCTGTTCCTGGAGAAAACAATATATAGGCTGCATTTCATTTGTTGGTGCCACAGCATCAAGTGACACAAAAATTGTACGCAAATCACACCAGAATGTGACTTGTGCCGTTTAACATCATCAAAACCTCATCATTCTTGTGAGGGGAAGAACAGCTGCAGTAACCACAGGGATTGTTTTTCCCCAGAGTTGCGGAATTGATGGAGAACACATAAAAATATACTTTAAAAGGATGATGTGCTGTTATAATTTTGTCCCTTTGGGCACTTGAGCCTTTTTATGTGAAAATGCTGCTCTTGAACTAAAAACAGTGGCACAGTGCTGCAGCTGCATCAATTTGTACCTGGTATTATTAAGTCCATGCACCAGGAAAGGATTAAAATAATGATTCTGTTTACTTGTGTGCCAATCAACCCCAATACTCATTATGACTCTTCTTCAAACCTGCTTCAGTGGCATACGTTATCACCAGTGCAGACATTATTATTCAAACAACACTGCCAGACCTCATTTTAATTCATCACTCAACAGCCGTACTCTGATAGCGCATGGACTGAGAAAACAGAGGGGACATGTCATTAGGATTGTGCTAATGTTTCCCTGTGTTTGATAAATAATGGAGTGCTGGTTACTATTATTGTTCAGACCAGCGGATCAGTAAGCTGCACGTTTCCTGAAAATAGATCAAATATTTTAACGAGGCTTGAGAGTGCAAATTGTTTGGGGTGTATAATGAGAAGATGCTTTATACTCAGTCTGGTATTCAATATCTAACCAGGTTGACAAGAACTAATGTGCAAACTCAGGGTTGTCCTATGACGCTGGAGGTGGTCAAATTTTAGCCTGGAAGGGGAAGGAAAACAGCCTGCCCTTGTGTTAAAGGTCATCCATAAGTCCAGCCAAAGAGTCTGGCCAATACTGTGGGTGTTCCTGTGACAAGTCTGCATGAAGGGGTCCCATGAAGATGCCACAGGCTCTGTGTAGTCCCCAGGGCCCAAGCAAGGCATTATGGTCACCTCACCAGTTTAGGGTCACTTGGCATGTGTCATCCTTGTTCCTGTTGCTCTTCCTGGAAAAGCTTCAGGACAAGAGGTCAGCTGACATAAGATCATTAGGGTTATCGGTCCAAGGACACGGGGTTAGAGCCCACTTCTTTTTTTCGAGTGACCTGTGATGTAAACTATGGCACTTGCTATTACTGTGTGCAATACTCAGTAATGTGTTGATCACAAAGTCATATGTTTCATTGTGGCCTCATCTGCAAACAATTAAGCAGCTCTGGTCTTTTCATTAACCTTTCGCGTAGCTCTTGTCTAATGCTGCCCACTTCATTACAGCACAGTTCTGTACCATACACTCAGCGGATAAGAAAGCACAGATGTAGCAAAACACTTAACTGGAACTGACTGCCATACTGGCAAATCCACTTTTTGTGAAAACTTGATATTAACAAATTCCTTGTAAATTCCATGGATACATTTGTTTTTAACCAAGTTCCAATTTGTTGCTTACTGGCATGTTAAATGCAAGCCCGATAATGACCAAGCAATTGCTGGTCTGTCGTGATTTAGCTCATATATGCACATTCCAGTAAATATTTACTCAGTTTACATATAGTGATCTGTTTTTAATTAGCCCTTTACAACATGATTTATGCTGAAAATATATGTATAGAATGTTTAATCAGGGAACCCGAGGAACATTTTATTTTATTTCTATAATTCACTTTCACAATATTTATCAATAGAGTATTAATCTGACAGATTGTATACAATAAAAAAATGCCTGTGTACTTTAAAAGCTACAAAGTGTAACCAGAACTGAAAAGTGTTTAAAGAACAGTGCTGCAGCATGATGTCTTAACTGAACGTATGGGTAAGAGTGCTCAAGAAAACACCACTGCTACTTACAAATACTTCACGATAAGATTGCCCTAGACTAAAATCCAGACAGGTATTTGTCCTATATGCCCATAATCTTGCTGCTGGTATATATCTGACCCATAATAAGGTCATATTGAGAAACTTTGCAAGAAAACTTATTGTTGAGACTTGGTGGAAAGATTGGAATTTGCGCAGCAGTAAGCAATGAGAATTTTACACTTCCCCAGATGTCAGACCTCCAGCATTCAATTTAAGGTAAAGCCTATGGATGTGCTGCAGCTACCTACTTACTGCTCACAGTTGGCTAAATGCACTCATGACATCATTGGGTTGATTTTAACTTTTTGTGGCGGGGAGGGGGTGGGAGGTGGCGACCGGCGGAGCATGCAGGCAGGCCAAGCACCCACCCCCCACAGCCTGTGCCATGTGGGAACTCCAGGATGCTTCCCGTGTTGTGGACATCCACATGTGCAGAAAGAATCATCAGCGGGAGGAGCTCGAGCTCTGGGTTTCAGAGCTTGAGTAGCAGCTGGTGTCACTGCGGTGCATCCGTGAGGCTGAGAGCTACGCGGTTAGCACGTTTCAGGAAGTGGTCACTGTGGTAAACCACTGTTTGTATTCCTGTTTGTCCTGTTTGTATTCCACTGTGTACATGCCTGGACATGCCTCGGCTGACTCCTCCCACAGGTCCTAGTATAAAGGTGACTGCTCCCCAGCCCTTGTATCCTGGACCGGTCGACCACTCGAGGCAGACCTCCATTCTGTTGTTAATAAAAGCCTTTAGTTACTCTTCTAACTCTCAGTCTTTTATGAGTAATTAATAGCGCATCAGTCACCCCGCAGCGTATGAGTGTGTAGGCCAAGAGAGAATGCATGACCGCCAGACAGACAAGGAGGACCAGCCAGGTAGTGCAGGTGTCCCCTGAGTGCATCTCACTCTCTAACCGGTATATGGGTGAGGGCGATGGTTCCTCTGGGGAGTACAGCCAGAGCCAAGTCCATGGTACCACGGGTGGCTCATCTGTACAGGGGGGAGAAGGAAGATCGGGAAAGCAATAGTGGTAGGAGATACAATAGTTAGGGAAACAGACCGGTGTTTCTGCGGCTTCAGGCATGATTCCAGGATGGTATGTTGTCTCCCTGGTGCCAGGGTCAAGGATGTTACTGAACGGCTGCAGGATATTCTGAGGGGGGAGGGTGAACAGCCAGAGGTCGTGGTCCATATCGGTAGCAATGACATAGGTAGAAAGAGGGCTGAGGTCCTGCAGACAGATTTTAGGGAGCTAGGAAAGAGATTAAAAAACAGGAACTCAAAGGTAGTAAATCTCTGTATTACTCCTGGTGCCACGAGCTAGTGAGTATAGGAGGATAGAGCAGATGAATGCATGGCTGGAGAGGTGGTGTAGGAGGGAGGGCTTTAGATTCCTGAGACATTGGGACCAGTTCTGGGGGAGATGGGACCTGTACAGGCCGGACAGGTTGCACCTCAACAGAGCTGGGACCAATATCCTCGCCGTGGGGGGGGGGGTTGCTAGTGCTATTGGGGAGGGTTTAAACTAATTTGGCAGGTGGATGGGCATCAGGATGTAGCATTAGAAAGGAGAAACAAGATGCACAAAGGATTGGGAGAGACAGATAGCACTAGAGTAAGAAATAGTACAGTATTAGGTGGGGTCTGACTAAGAGAGAACATAAGAACATAAGAAATAGGAGCAGGAGTAGGCCATACGGCCCCTCGGGCCTGCTCCACCATTCAATAGGATCATGGTTGATCTGAATACAAGAAGGTCTAAGATAGGTTCACAGTGCATGTGTTTAAACGTACAAACCTTGGTAAATAAGATTGGTGAGCTGCAGGCACAAATAGTCACACTGGAATATGATGTCATGCTCAAAAAAAGGGCAGGATTGGGTACTAAATATTCCTTGATATAAGGTGTTTAGGAAAGATAGAGAAGGAAGGAAAGGAGGTGGGTGACAGTATTGATTAAGTAGAATATTACAGTGCCGGAGAGAGAGGATGTCCTGGAGGGTCAAGGACAGAATCTATTTGGTTAGAGTTCAGAAACAATAGAGGTGCCATTACACTACTAGGTGTATTCTATAGGCCACCAACTAGTGGGTAGGGTATAAAGGAGTAAATTTGAAGTGAAATTATAAAGAGGTGTAAAAACGATAAAGTAGAGATAATGTGGGACTTCAATTTTCTTAATATAGACTGGGATAGTAATAGTGTAAAGGGCAGAGAGGGGGAAGAATTTCTGAAGTGTGTTCAGGAGAACTTTCTTGATCAGTGTGTTTCCAGCCGAACGAGGAAGAAGGCATTGCTGGATCAGGTTCTGGGGAATAAGGTGGGTAAAGTGGAGCAAGTGCCATTAGGTGAACATTTAGGAAACATTGATCATAGTATCATAAGGTTTAGATTAGCTATGGAAAATGACAAGGAGCTATCTAGAGTAAAAATACTTAATTGGAGGCAGGCAAATTTCAGTGGGTTGAGAACGGATCTGGCCCGGGTAAATTGGAATCAAAGACTGGCAGGCAAAACTGTAATTGAACAATGGGCTGCCTTTAAAGAGGAGATGGCTCAGGTACAGTTGAGGTACAGTCCCTCGAGGGGGAAAGGTAGGGCAACCAAAGTCAGAGCTCCCTGGATGACGAAAGAGATAAGATGAAGCAGAAAAAAGGGGCGTATGGCAGATGTCAGGTTGAGGATACAAGTGAGAACCAAGCTGAATAGAAAATTCAGAGGGGAAGTGAAAAAGGAAGTAAGAGGGGCAAAGAGAGGGTATGAGAATAGATTGTCAGCTAACATAAAAAGGAATCCAAAGTTTTCTCAGCATATAAATAATAAATGGGTAGTAAGAGGAGGGGTGGAGGCAGATTAGGGACCAAAAAGGAGACCTACGCATGGAGGCAGAGGGCATGGCTGAGGTACTAAACGAGTACTTTGGCAGCATCTTCTTCCTCGATAAAGACAGATGCAAAGTCATAGTGAAAGAGGAGGTAGTTGAAATACTGGATGGGATAAAAATTGACAAAGAGGAAGTACTAGAAAGGCTGGCTGTACTTAAAGTAGATAAGTCACCAGGACTGGATGGGATGCATCCAAGGATGCTGAAGGAGATAAGGGTGGAAATTGCGGAGCTACTGGCCATAACCTTCCAATCCTCCTTAGATACGGGGGTGGTGCCAGTGGACTGGAGAACTGCAAATGTTTAACCTCGCCAGTGGAGAAGTTTTTACAAATGATAATCTGGGACAAAATTAACAGTCAGTTGGTCAAGTGTGGATTAATTAAGGAAAGCCAGCACGGATTTGTCAAAGGCAAATCGTGTTTAACTAACTTGATGGTTTTTTTTGATGAGGTAGCAGAGAGGGTTGATGAGGGCAATGCGGTTGTTGCGGTGTACATGGACTTCTAAAAGGCGTTTGATAAAGTGCCACGTAATAGGCTTGCCAGCAAAGTTGAAGCCCGTGGAATAAAAGGGACAGTGGCAGCATGGATACGAAATTGGCTAAGTGATAGGAAACAAAGAGTAGTGGTGAACGATGGTTTTTCGGACTGGAGGAAGGTACACAGTGGTGTTCCCCAGGGGTCGGTACGAGGACCACTGCTTTTCTTGATATATATTAATGACTTGGACTTGGGTGTACAGGGCACAATTTCAAAATTTGCAGATGACACAAAACTTGGAAGTATTGAAAGGATTCGCAAATTTCATGTCTCTCCCGAAGATTTACTTTTGGTTTATTAAAGAAACCCTGGTTGGACTGAGTTTAAAATCCAGGGCACAACAAGATGGCTGCGGTCAGCCTCATGGTAAAAGCCTGTAAGTTTCAGTTTGGACTGACAGCTTGTATTCTGATGACTGTGAGAAGGAACTTTCCAGAACTCGAATGCAGACAGACCTTCTGCATTTATGCATTAGAAGCAAACCCAGTGGCATTCGGGCCTCTGATTAAAAGCCATCAAGGTTGTTTGCACAAACAATCAACAGCAGTCAGGGCCTATTGAATATGTAGTGGGACAAGCTCAGCAGCATTCAGGCCTTCGTTTAGAGAACATCAACACTGTTTACAAACGATCAACGGGACATTCAGACTGGAATAGCCCCATCACGAAACCAGTTGGACAAAGGGGAACACTGATGAGATCAGTAAAGCCGATTACCGGCCATCCAGGTCAATGGGCCCAGATCGGTACCTTTTGTATAAGTTTCAATACGTCCAGATTAGACAAAAGAAATTAGCTGATCTGGCGGGAGATAAGGGCTACCGGGAAGGGTATAACTAGTCCCTCGGGAAGCCATATCGCTCTCTCTCTCTCTCTCCTGCCTCACCTCCGGTGCCCTGCCTTACCATCAACCCAGCAAAAAGGACCGTCGACGAAGAGCCCGTCCAGGGAAGTAGAATATCCACAGTTACGTTTAAATTACTGGGGTATCTCTGCTTTGGGGCGGTGAAAACCTAAGACATCGGCAGGCAACAGGGCACGGGGCAGGCGTTTCAACATCCTAGACTGGTGAGCATCAATTTTCTGGCCCATCACAAGATAACCTAGATAGGTGTAAAGGGTGGGAATTAAGGGGAATTGCTAAAGTGTCATTCTAGTCATTTTCCCTCGATGTGTCCATTTCTCCTCCCCCGTTAAGAGTAATTGTGCTGCATCCATAGTGATTTTCTCTGTATAGTAATTGTTCTCTATTTTAATAAACATTGGTTTTCTTTGCACCGAACCACTGGTCTCGTTTGTCTATATCACTACTTGTAAATAAGTCCGGTGCTCAGAACCAAAAAGGGGAAGCGATTCGAACTGCACGGGGCTGGAGCAGCTCAGACACACGACTGACTGACCAGACACAAACCCCAAACCAAAAACCCTCTACAGTATAGTGAACAGTGAAGAGGATAGTGATAGACTTCAAGATGACATGGGCAGGCTGGTGAAATGGGCAGACACATGGCAGATGAAATTTAACGCAGAAAAGTGCGAAGTGATTCACTTTGGTAGGAAGAACAAGGAGAGGCAATATAAATTAAAGGGTACAATTCTAAAGGGGGTGCATGAACAGAGAGACCTGGGGGTTATATGTGCACAAATCATTGAAGGTGGCAGGGCAGGTTGAGAAAGCGATTAAAAAAGCGTACGGGATCCTCGGCTTCATAAATAGAGGCATAGAGTACAAAAGCAAGGAAGTTATGATGAACCTTTATAAAACATTGGCTTGGCCTCAACTGGAGTATTGTGTCCAATTCTGGGCACCGCAGTTTAGGAAGGATGTGAAGGCCATAGAGAGGGTGCAGAAAAGATTTACAAGAATTGTTCCAGGGATGAGGGATTTCCTTTACATGGATAGACTGGAGAAGCTGGGGTTGTTCTCCTTAGAGCTGAGAAGGTTGAAAGGAGAAATGATAGCGGTGTTCAAAATCATGAGGGGTCTATACAGAGTAGATAGAGAGAAACTGTTCCCATTGGCGGAAGGGTCGAGAACCAGAGGACACAGATTTAAGGTGATTGGCAGAAGAACCAAAGGCGAAATGGGAAAGAACTTTGTTACGCAGCGAGTGGTTAGGATCTGGAATTCACTACCTGAAAGGGTGATGGAGGCAGATTCAATCGTGGCTTTCAAAAGGAAAAAAAACTGCAGGGCTACAGGGATAGGGCGGGGGGAGTGGAACTAGCTGAAGTGTTCTTGCAGAGAGCCGGCATGGGCTCAATGGGCCAAATGGCCTCTTTCTGTGCTGTAACCATTCTATGATTCTATGATTTATCACATGATGGCTGACCACATCACATTTGTTAATATTTTTGGATTTACCTTATAAAGTTTGGGTCTCCTGTGGTTGAGTATAGTTTCTCATCAGTAGTTGTGTGAGAAGTTACCAGCAAGCAGGTAAAGAAGGAAGACTGAGGCCGGGGAAGAGTGGGGTAGCAGGGAGGGGTTTGTGTCAGGAAACTAGAGTGGAGGAACTTTGAGTCTACCAGTAACTAATAGTAACTCACTGAAATTGCACTGATAACTATTAGTAATAATGGTAACACTCAAATTCCCTCATAGCCAACAGTAATACAACAATTCACTGATAATCTATATGTAACTGATGTAATAGGTGCCCCAGTATCCTATCTGTAACTAGTAGTATTGCCATTGATTTTCACCTGGTAACTACAGCCAGATTCTTCCTGCACTACTCAAGTGGCGGCCAGGCTCCCCTGTTGGCCACTTTTAACTGGCTCCATCTCTCTCCCTGTCTCATTGGACACTGGTTTGGACTCAGCTTGTGTGTGAAAGTGACAACTCTGAACTACAATACTCTCACTTCCTTCATCCAAGTCATTAATATAGATTGAAAATAGTTGAGGTCCCAGCACTGATCCCTGTGGCACTCCACTAGTTACAGATTGCCATCCTGAAAATGACCCATTTATCCCGACTCTCTGTTTTCTGTTGGTTAACCAATCCTCTATCCAATCTAATATATTACCCCCAACACCTTGAGCTCTTATCTTATGCAGTAACCTTTTATGTGGCACCTTGTCGAATGCCTTTTGAAAATCCAAATACACTACATCTACTGGTTCCCCTTTATCCACACCGCTTGTTACCTCCTCAAAGAACTCTAATAGATTTGTCAAACACAATTTCCCTTTCATAAAACCATGTTGACTCTGTTTGATTGTATTATGATTTTCTAAATGTCCTCTTACTACTTACTTAATAATGGATTTGAGTATGTTGCCAATGACAGATGTTAGGCTAACTGGCCTATAGTTTCCTGCTTTCTGTCTCCCTCCTTTTTTGAATAAGGGTGTTACATTTGCGGTATTCCAATCCGCTGGGACTTTTCCAGAGTCAAGGGAATTTTGGAAGATTACAATCAATGCATCCACTATCTCTGTAGCCACTTCTTTAACGACCCTAGGATGCAGGCCATCAGGTCCAGGGGACTTGTCAGCCCTTAGACCCATAAGTTTGCCTCGCACTTTTTCTCTAGTGTTCGTGATTGTTTTAAGTTCCTCCCTTCCTTTTGCCCCTTTATTTTCTACTATTACTGGGATGTTTTTGTGTCCTTTACTGTGAAGACAGTTACAAATTACTTGTTCAATGCCTCAGCCATTTCCTTGTTTCCCATTATTATTTCTTCAATCTTGACCTCTAAGGGACCAACATTTACTTTAGCTACTCTTTTCATTTTTATATATTTGTAGAAGCTCTTACTGTCAGTTTTTATATTTCTTGCTAGTTTACTCTCATAATCTATATTCTCCCTCTTTATTATTTTTTGTCATCCTTTGCTGGTTTTTAAAATGTTCCCAATCTTCTGGCCTACCACTAATCTTTGCAACTTTGTATGCCTTTTCTTTCAATTTCATACCATCCTTACTTCCTTGGTTAGCCATAGTTGGTTGATCCTTCTCTTCGAGTCTTTCTTTCTCACTGAAATATATCTTTGTTGAGAGTCATGAAATACATCTTTAAATGTCTGCCACTGCTTTTCTACCGTCTTACCTTCTAATCTATTTTCCCAGTCCACTTTAGCCAACTCTCTCCTCATACCTTTGTAATTGCCTTTATTTAAGTTTAATACTCTAGTTTCAGACCCAAGTTTCTCACCTTCAAACTGAATGTGGAATTCTATCATGTTATGATCACTCTTCCCCAGAGGATCCTTTACTATGAGATCATTAATTAATCCTGTTTCATTACATATTACCAGATCTAAAATAGCCTGTTCGGTTCCATAATGTATTGTTCCAAGAAACTGTCCCGAATACACTCTATAAATTCGTCCTCAAGCTGCTTTTGCCATTTTGATTTGTTCAATCTATATGAAGATTAAAATCGCCCATGATTATTGCAGTACCTTTCTTACAAGCCCCCATTATTTCTTGATTTATACTCTGTCCCATAGTGTAGCTCCTGTTAGGGGGCCAATAGACTACTCCCACCAGTGCCTTCTGTCCATTACTATTTCTTACCTCCACACAAATTGATTCTACATCTGGAACTTCCGAGCCAAGACCATTTCTCACTATTGTACTGATCTCATCCTTTATTAACAGAGCTATCCCACCTCCTTTTCCTTTCTGTCTATCCTTCCGAAATGTCAAATACCCCTGAATATTCAGTTCCCAGCCTTGGTCACATTGCAACCACGTCTCTGTCAGATCATACCCATTTATTTCTATTTGTGCCATCAATTCATCTATCTTGTTACAAATGCTGCGTGCATTCAGATAAAGAGCCTTTAATTTTGTCTTTTTATCATTTTTCCATACTCTGACCTTATTTGCTGGTGCAATCTTATGTTTGTAAGCTCTGTCCCTTCCTGTCGCACTCTGGTTTTCATTGCCTATATCGCTATACTGCACTATTGCCCTGTCCTTTCTCTTTAACTTTCTAAATTTCCCCTCGCTTGAACCCTTCCCCCCCACTATTTAGTTTAAAGCCCTATCTACAGCCCTAGTTATTCAATTCGCCAGGACACTGGTCCCAGCATGGTTCAAGTGAAGGCCGTCCCAATGGAACAGCTCCCTCTTTTCCCAGTACTGGTGCCAGTGCCCCATGAATCGAAACCCATTTCTCCCACACCAATCCTTGAGCCATACATTCAACTCTCTGATCTTATTGACCCTATGCCAATTTGCTTGTGGCTCAGGTAGTAATCCAGAGATTATTACCTTTGTGGTTCTGCTTTTTAATTTAGACCCTAGCTGCTCATACTCCCTCAGCAGAACCCCTTTCTTAGTCTTACGTATGTCGTTGGCTCCTACGTGGACAATGACAACTGGATCCTTCCTCTCCCACTCCAATTTCCTCTCCAGCCCCGAGGGGATGTCCTTAACACTGGCACTGGGCAGACAATGCAGCCTTCGGGACTCACGCTCTCGGCTGCAGAGAACAGTATTTATCCCCCTAACTATACTGTCTCCTACCACTATGACATTCCTTTTTACACACCCCCCACTTGAATGGTTCTCTGTACCACGGTGCCGTGGTCAGTTTGCACATCCTCCCTGCATTCCCTTCTCTTGTCCACAAAGGTTGCAAGAACCTCGTAACTGTTGGACAAGTGCAAGGGCTGAGGCTGCTCCAATGCTACCTCCTGGATCCCCATACCTGCCTCACTCACAGTCACACACTCCTGTCCCTGACCACGGGCCAAATCTGAAGTATTTAACCTAGGAGTGTGACTGCCTCCTGGAACAAAGTGTCCAGGTAACTTTCTCCCTCCCTGATGTATCGCAATGTCTGCAGCTCGGACTCCAGCTCATCAACTCTGAACCGAAGTTCCTCGAGCTGCAGACACTTACTGCAGATGTGCTCGCCCTGGATCACACTGGTGTCCACCAGCTCCCACATGCTACAGCTGCAACACATCACCTGCCCTGTCATCTCTATGAATACACCATAAGGTAACTTTGTCTACCCTGAAACAAACTAATCCAGCACAGCACAGTTGGAATGTAGCACTATCTTGATCTCTACAGCTGATGAACATACCAAGCCACAAATATACCCATCGAGCCAGGGGGGAAGTGCTGTCACCCTGTAAGATTTGCAAAATTTCTGCATTTCCCCGAAGGCTGTTATTAATAAACGGGACCCTGCGTGGACTTTTTAAATAAAAAAAAAAGGGTACCCAACATGACGTCCGTGCCTCGTGGCAGAAAGCCTGTGAGATTTTAAAATGGACTCTGCAACGCAGACAGCTTGTGGATCGAAACCCAAGCTGCAGGCTTCTGTGAAGAGAGACTTTGGGGGAGAAATTCGATTGTTAGCGCCACCGATTAATGCCTAAAGAGGCCAAGAAGTGGGGCGCTAGCCAATTTCCGGGCGGGCGCAAGGCGCCTAGCGCCTCGCCCCATATTGAGCATGCATTTAGCGCCGGCGCTAAATCTTAGCGCCCGCTCATGGGCGCAGGCTGATTATGACGTCGTTTGAGTGTGCAACACATTTTGGGCGCCCCGGACTGGAAATTCAGTGACGCCCCCCTCCGTAGCGCCTGGCGCTAATAGTGGCAGCTTACCTGGACCTTACCAAGTTGCTCTCGGGCTGGAGGAGCGTTATTTAAAGGGGACTGGTGTGGTTTAAAAGCGGCAGCCATTTTTGGAGCACAACTTCCTCGAGAACTACAAAGAGTTGCTGAGCTGCACACTAAGAGCCATTTGACCACTGAGCCAGCGCAGGCAGACGATCTTCAGCCTTCTGACCATCACCTTGCTGTTGGTGAGCCTTGGCAACGGGGAACCTTCCTGTGGGCACTTATTATGGGGGCTGCATTGGAGGGGAACGTCCTGCTGCTGAATCATCTGGAAAGGGCACTGAGATGCTGGGAGAGGGGGGTGGGCATGGCCAGACGGAGGAGGGCCAACAGACGTCGCCACAGCAGACCTTACGCTGGCAGGGTTTTCCGACAGCAGTTTTCCTACATGAACATGCCGGAGGAGCAGTGTGTCAGAAGGCTGCGATTTAGAAAGGAGGTGGTGACTGAGCTGTGCCAGCTGCTTCAGCCAGATCTGCAGCCTCAGATAAGGTGCAGGACATCTCTGTTGGTGGCTGAGAAGATGCCTGCTGGCCTGAACATCTACGCGAGCGGCTCTTCTCAGGCTGCGCGTCAGAGGCTGATCAGAAGTAGCTTCTAGGCCCCTCTCACGGAATGCTTGCTGCCATTCCAAGAACAGGAATGGAACCGGTCTGATACCCCCAAGCCTGTGAAGGGCAAGATGCATGTAAATCGAAAGCATGGCCATTGTAAACGAAGAAAGTGTTTCATTACACAAAATGTGGTTCCTTCAAACATGAGAAAGCTATTGCAACAGAAAGCAAAACTAATACACTGACACATAACTGCCTCTCACACCCAGGAGACTGTCCAAAACATAAATCACATTCCGACCATCTTCCTTGGCCTTGATTCCACTGCGCCAACCAAAGCATCCAATGCCTCATCAGTGAGGCGTTCCGCCCTCTGCCTCACCCTTTCCATGTCTTGCTAGGCTGGTGCGCCACAGGTAGGCTCCCATCGCTTTGAAGGCCTACAAGGCAGTGAGTGTGTCTGGTGATGCCAACTGACCTGCCCCTTTAAGAGCTGGCCGGCGCCAGTGTGTCTCAGGGAAAGTGATTATTGACAGCACCCTCGCTGCGCCCCGCCGCCGTGAAATTGGGTTCGCCGCCAGGTTAGCGCCTTAAGAGTAGCGTGCAGCGCCTGATTTAGCGCCGCAATCACCTTTAGGGGCGCTGCAACCCAATATCGCACTAGGTGGTGCTAAATTGCGCCTGGCGCTAAACTCTGCGCATCGCCAGGACTAGCGCCCCAAACGCGGCTATACCGAATTTCTAGGCCTTTGTATTTTGAAACCAGACAGGACCCTGATTTATGTATTAGACCAATTGGAGGCAACTCTAAATTCAGTTTAGGCCTATAGTTAAGGCCATCAAGCAGTCTACATATGTTATCGGAAACAGATTAACAGAGCCATCGAGGCTGGACAGGCCCATCAAGGAACTTTCACGACAATACAATTCAATTATTGGGCCGGTAGATGCGATTACCGGCCATCTAAAAACAGTTAGTATGGATTGCTACCATTATTTAAAATAGCCCGCCAAGATTATGACAAAGAACTAACCTGATTTGGCACACAGATAAGGGTTTTCGACAAAGGTATAATTGAAGGCCCCCGGGTAGCAATCGGTGTGTTCTTGGTTGGTTGGCGTGCTGTGCTGTCCTGGTGCTGCTGCTCTTCAGCCCCTCGCCCTCGTGGCTGCCGCTCTTTCCCCGTCCCGCGCTTACCCCCTGGCCTTTGCCCGTGCCCTTTTTCCCGCTCCATCTGGAACTAGCTCCGGCACCGGGCCAGACGGACACGGACAATTCACGCCAGGCGAGGCGGGACGCGACGAGGGGAGGAGGGAAGACCACCGGAGGGAAGGCCACCTGAGGAAGACCTGCTGAAGAGGACCAACTGAGGAGATGAACTGAGGGGAGGCTTCGAATTATCGGGCCATCGGCCTCAGCCAACCTTCGAATATCTGCACACCAACTCAATCTGTCGGCTGTCGACGAAGAATCATCCCTGCAAGGTAAAGTACCCAAACAGAGACTTTAACTTTGGGGTACTCGAACCTGGACAACACCCTTGCAGCACTCGGAGGCCACGTGATGACGGCAGGCTCCAGAGAGCACCAAGAGCGAACCCTGAACCCAACCGCTGTTTTGAGTCCAACAAACCCTTTGATTGGTGAGCATGAAGTTCTGACCCCTCATAGCTTAACCTAGTTAGGTATAGGGGGTGGGATAAGGATAAGGGGATTGTTAAGATAGTTGTTTTCCCTCGATGTGCCGTGTGTTCCCCATTCCCTGTATAAGTATAGTTATTCTTCTTTTGTATTTTTCGCCTGTAGAAGTGTACACCAGTAATTTTTCCATAAGATTGTATCAAGTTTTTCCTCTTCAATAAAATCTTGGTTTTTGTTTACATCCAACCACCTGTCTACTCGAGTCTTCTCTGTACCGCCGCCTTGTACCTAAGGTGGGGTCTAGAACCCAGGGGCCTGGGAGCGATTCGAACCGCTCACAAAACAGTCAGGGGCATAACTGACTGGGCGTACGCGCCAAACAGCAACACACGCCACCCCACTACAGAAATGGCGACCACAGCAGGACACCGGCAACAAGGTTGCGATACAGTAGACAATGGTTCGGATGAGCGAACCGTGATGGAGGAAAGGATTCCTGATTATGTGTTTAGCAAGGTGAATATCACCAAGAAGTGGATCACCACTCTGTTAAGGGCTGGGCGTTCGCTAGATGCAGCAGCGAAGTGGACAGAGGGAAAGGAACACAAGAAGTCCTTAGAGAAGGCAGTTTGGCTGATGTGCTTTAAAAAGCAGGTCCAGCTCTTGGACGGGCTCGTTGCAGCACAGGCAGTCGAATTAAGGGAGTGAGCCCTGGAGATCCAGGATAAGGCTCTCGCAGAGGAAAAGTTATTAGTAGCTTTGCAGGCTTTGAACCAAGAGAGAGTACATTTAGTAGGAGAACACAAGGCCCAGTTGGAATACCTACGGTGCCAAGTCACCAAGGCCAAGGGAAACGAGTTCAGGTTGCGGGAGAAAAACGCCCGCTTGGCAAGGCAGATCAGGGACCAGGAAGAGAAAGTACGGGAGGTAAAAGCCGCTTACAAGCTAGCAAGTGAACAGGGGTTTGAGGAGGCAGACCACGGCCCCTGTAGAGAGAGGATAGAAAATCTGAGCCGAGCCCTCTGGAAGGCAAAAGGCATGGTATCCTTCATAAGCCCAAAGGCAGGCCAGGCAGATTTTATGGGGAACGAGGGGAGGACAGTTCCAACGTCACCGATGGTGCCCAGGGATGACCTGGTTGAGCAAGAGGAGACCTCACGGCCACCACCCGTAGCGCCAAGTTTCAGTGAGGTTTGGCAGCAAGGGGGGGGTGGAACCCGAAGCGGAGCCAGAGGTGGAGGCGGAGGTAGAGCAACCCCCGCCCGAGAGGCCGGAGCCGGGACTGATGTGCCCAGCTTGGCATCGGAGGTTCGGCCCACCCGCCAATGGCGACAATGAGGGACCCCTCCAAAACCAGTTCGTGTTACCTTTCGACACCCAACAGATCAGGGTTATGGTCAACCATATGCCGAAGCTTTCCGCAAGGGGAGACCCCTCGATCCACTTCAGGGAAATAGAGCAGACCACTAGCGTTAACGACTGCGATGACGCTGAGAAGGCCAAAATGCTGCTATTCTCCCTGGAGAGTAATCTCCTCCAATCCCTCTCTGACGAGTGTAAAAGGGGCAGAGCAGGTATGAGGAGCTTAGAGATGCGGTTCTAGAGGCCATGGGGATGGATGAGGGAAGTCCCTTCTCCCGCGTGGAGAAGACGATCCAGCTTTCTGGGGAAACCCCACAGGCTTTTGCGGACCGGCCGTGGCCGGTGTACCGGAAAGCTTGCACGGGGATGCCAGGCCGGACGTTCCTGAACGGGGATTCCCTGATGCATTGGCTCCGGTGCCTGGTGGCGAACAGCTTGCCACAGGTCCGGGCCAAGGCAGAAGCCTGGTTTGACCCCAAAGATCCCCCGACCACAGAGCTCATGGTAATTAGGCAGCTAACCCTAGCCTACAAAAACGGCAGGGGAACCGATGCACACTCACCCAAGGGGAAGGTGCATGAGATAAAACCAGGAGTGCAGAGTAAAAAGGAGTGGCACCAGGAAGGGAGTAACCCCCCCAACACAAAGACCAATTGTTACGGGTGTGGGAAGGATGGTCACTGGCGGAAGGAGTGCAAAAACCCTTGGAAGGATAACAAGGGAAAACATCCCACAGCCCCATCCCAAAAGGCGGGGGTAGGGACCCCTTCTGCAGAGGTCGAGTCACTTTTGGACGCCATGAGGTCCTTACTGACTGGCCGGGGAGAGTAGCAGCCGCCACTGGTGCTCTCACCCCATCAACCCCATCCAACCCACAGCTGTGACTAGAGCCAGCGCAGCCTGTTTATCTGTGTTCGCTCCGATATGATGAGTGGAGGAGACCCCTTTTGGAGATGGAGGTGGAAAAGGTGACAGGGACCTATCTGTTGGACACGGGGGCATCGCGCTCCGTGATCTACTCAGCTAACCCAATCACCTCACCTCTCTCCAGCGGGGTCCCATACAGTCTATCGGGGTTCACGGCTAGGGAACAGGCCAGCTCGGTTTCCATCCCGCTCGCCATTCGGATAGGGCCGCTCCGCTCCAAGTGGACGTGTGTCCTGATGAAATGGGATGTGGAGGATGGGAGAGGGGTCCTGGGGGCCGACTTTATCGTAGGTCACGGGATCCTGGTGGATCTGAGGAAGCACTGCCTTTGGGGGGCAGGAAAAGTAAAGAACGGCGAGATCGTAGTTATCCCAGGAAAGGAAGGGAAGGGGACCCTCTGCAACATGAAGCCCAAAGAGGATTATAACCTCGGGCTCATGGTCAGCAACACCCCACCGGAGTTCCAGGCATTTGTGCAGGCCCACCTGGCCACATTCGCCACTCACAAACACGACTGCGGGAGGGTCACAGGGTTTGAGGTCAGCGTAGACGGGGACCCCATGGCCCGACCACAGAAACAGTATAACGTCCCCAGGGAAGCAGAGCCGGACATGGAAGCAGCCATGTCCTCGTTAGTGCAGCAGGGAGTTCTGAGACCGATAGCTACCCACGTGAATTCTCCGTTATGGCCGGTCAGAAAGCCGGACAATTCCTGGAAGGCCACGGTGGACTATCGGGTGCTCAATAGCAACATCCCAGCCTGCGCACCCACAGTAGCAGCAGTTGCCGACCTCATTGGGAGTATTCCAGCATCCGCGACCACTTTCACGGTGCTGGATATTTCAAATGGGTTTTAGTCCATCCCTGTAAGGAGTGGGGATCAGTACAAGTTTGCCTTTATGTTTAAAGGGCAACAGTACACGTGGAACTGTTTGCCACAGGGCTTCCACAACAGCCCCAGCATTTTCCATCATTGCATGGCCGACAGTTTGAAGGATTTTAGCCAGCCTAGACAGTTGGTTCAATATGTGGATGACCTGCTCCTGTTCACTGATTCGAAAGAGGAGCATGGCCCACTATTGGCCGAACTGCTGGAGCTGTTAGGACAGAAGGGTTTCAAAGTAATTCCCAAGAAAGCGCAGATCGGCCAGCAGGAGGTGAAATTCCTCGGTCTGACCGTGCGCGCTGGAGAGAGGGCCATAGATAAGGCTGGGGAAGGAGAGTCCCAGGACCCCTATTGGGCAGGTCCGGAAGCCACAGTCCGGGACAAGGGAGGCACATGGGGGGTAGTTTTGGCCCCGGACCTAAAGTGGGTCCGGGCCCAAGATCCCGTCTGTAAGACCGTCCCGGTGAGGAAAGAGAAAGGGAAGCCCCTAGAAGGTCCGTTCGGGGCGCGGGCGAGCCTTCACCACAGGTTTTAAAGCAGGCAGCTGGTTACATCAACCAGTGTAAGCTGTTTACACCTGAAAGGGGAAAGCAGCCAGTTGGAAAAGGGTCTGAGGATAAAGATCCTCAGCCTGCAGCAGGAGCGAGTTCACAGACTGCACAGGCAGGCGCTGTGGCTTGTTTGAAGGGACGGACCATCCCGCCCATCGGTTGGGACACTCCCCCACTCTTTTGGGATCCAGACGAGGGGGAGGGACCTGAGGGTGAAAACCCCACCCCTAACCCAGGTGTAGAGGGGGAGGGACCTGAGGTCGAAAACCCCGCCCTGGACCCAGCCATGGGACCTGGGGACGGAGACTCTCAGCTCGCCGCAGCAGGCTGTGAAAAGTTACCTGCCCCCAGCCCAGGTTTGGGAGGGGTCAAGCCTGGGGGAGCAGCGGTTCGGGTAAAAGGCCCAGTGGCCAAGAAAGCCCCACCCGTCAAAACACCTAGAAGGTCCCCACGGACGCCCCAACCGAGAAAGCCATGGTCACCAGCCCTCCAGTTACCAAGGGCCGCCCCTCGAGTCAGGGAGAGGTCCAAGGACACAGGTCCTCAGCTAGCAGCCACGGGCTGCGAGGGACCAACAGTGAAGGATGGTGTGGTCACGCCGGGGGTAGCGGCGAGCCGCAGTCCAACTAGGGATTAGCCTGGCCGCCCAGAGACGGGCGGCGGATGTATATAGTTTTAGTTTAAGTTTTAAGAAAGTGTAATTATTTAGCTTAAGTTTGGGTGTTTATAATTTCAGTTAAATAAGGTGATGGGTAATTTTAGTTAAGTAGCCTGTTAAGAGTGTATATTTGGGTCGAGGTCGCGGGACCCGACCATGCTTCACCAAGCCAGAGAATCTCTTGGGGACCTGGCTGCATGTTTTTACATCTTTTTGCAGAAAGATTTTAGGAATGGAATGGATCGTGATCCTATTCGCCCTGATCGGGATGAGTGTGGAGAGGAGGGGCGACGTCCAAGACTCCCACATCTACGGGTGTTCGGGAGACAAGGCGCCCCATGCGATCGATGGGAGCGATGAACAGGGTGCGGAGGAGACTGCCGTTTACTTACACGAGGGAAGATGGCCAGGATGGCTGGGGTCCAATTCGTCTCAGTACTCCAGCCAAACCAGATTCACATATGGGGAAGCCTCGCTCCTGTGCCCCAAGGTACGAATCGTTACCACGAGGGTCAGCGTCACCGTTGGAAAGCGAATATGTTTGACGTGTAAAGGACACATTCCACTGGATAGGTGGTGGTGGCTCAGGAAGTTGAGCAAGGACATGAGGAACCTCGAAGTCGAGTGGGAACGGTTGGGAAACAACACCCATCGGACGATTACAGGGACTCATGGAGGACTAAGCGTGTGTTGGGACAAGTGGTGGGAACCGGATCAAGGGATTTACATCTGTATGTGGGGGTCAGAGGAGGTCTGCCCCGCAGGCATATCCATTGTTTTCCACCGGTAGTGGCACGACACCGCGGAGGGGATGAAGTGGAATACCAGCCTGAAGGTGTGTGCGGTCCCTTACACCCCGATCCCAGTCAACGGCACTGAGCTTGTGCCCCGCCCACAGCGCAGACGGCAAGGTTATCCAGGGAAGATTGCCCCACCGCCACAAAGGGACCAGGGAATGGGTTGGTATTAGTCCCCACCAATCAGATGCTGTACCGGGGGTACACTACATGGTAGCCTCCGTGATTTTAAATTTCACGGAGGTACATTTACCGGAGTGGTGCCCCAAAGAAACAGAGTAGTTATACCTGGCCCTATTAAAGGACATGTTCAAGAAGTTTTACGAGTTCGATTTTGCCCACGTGGACAAGACCGAACTCTATACCACACACCGAGAGTTTTTGGGTAATGCAGGGAGGCAAAGAAGGGGTGTATGGAATAATGTTTTTACTGCGTTTAATACTGGGTCCTCTGTCATCAACAGCTTGGATGACATAGAGCTGCAGGCCCAGATAAACGGTTTAAAAACACAGTTAAAGAAGATATTACTGGATGAGAACAAGGTAGTGGGTTCGGAGTTGCATGAGGACCAGGCCATGATGGTCCATTTAAATGAGATCATAGCCGAGTTGGAAAAGCATGCAAAGATGGTAAATGCTCTCATAAGGGAGGACAGAAATGCTTCTGACCAGGCTGCGCAGAATGAGGTGTGCGTGTTATACGGGGCGTGGTTACTGGGCGAGGGCCGCAGTAATCTGGAGGATTTAAAACAGGGTTTGGTCGCCTCCTGGATTAGCAACAAGCACCTCGCAGCCCTCCACCCTTTTGAGAAAGCATTGAGCCAGTGCCAACTCCGGCTAGCCTCCGAAGCCTATCCAGTCCCCGTGGATTGTGGGCAGTCCAACCACACAATCATGGGAGTAGTAGTTAGGATGCCGGTCATGGGTAGGACAGCCCGACCTGCACCGGTATACAGGGTGGAGAACATTGGAGTCATTCAAGGGGGTGCACGCATTCGTTTCACAGCAGTCCCGCCTTACATCATTAAGTGTGAGTATGCCATGACAGGTACTGACCTCTCAGGGTGCCGGAGCCGGGGAGCACACATAATCCTGTGTCCCCAGCACTTGAATGCCTTTTCAAAACCGCAGTGTGGGTTCAGAGCTGCTGGCATGAAGCCTATAAATTGTACCATGGAGGCAATGGCACAAGGCCATGTTCCCCCGCAGGTAGCATATATAGGAGGTGGGACATATTGCGTCACCACCGGCGCGTCCCACTACCAGCATGGACAGCATAGTTGGTGTCGGTTAGTGACAGCAGTTTCTGTTTTAAACCCGAGGCAGAAGTTCAAGTGGCTCAGGAGCGAATTGTCCCCATTCCTGAACCCTCCACCGTTCACCTCACTGTGAAGGAGAATTTTACGGATTTGCAAAAGTACGTAGCGCACTTTGGCTATGAAATTCCCCCTCTCCCTGAACAGCTGACCAAAATACTCAAAGCCATTATAGTTTCGCAGAAACATTTTTATACACTCGAACAGAAAACAGTAGAGATAGGGACTAAGATATTGGATACTGTGACTCCACCCTGGTGGAACATTTTCAATAATATAGAGGTCCCTTCGTGGATCAGACTGGCTTCCCACATTCTCGTGGTTTGCCAGTTAGGGATAGTGTTGTATTTAGTTTGTATTCAGTGTAAGGGAAAAGGTCGTTGGTCAGAATTCCAAAACCAGTGGATTTGGAAGGAACAATATGCAAAGGTGGAGGGAGATATGCCAGTTTAGTCTTTTTCCCTGTATTTTGATTAAAGGATTGTCATTTCTTTTGTGTTTGTTATTTTTAATAAAGGTTTTTCTTTTGTTGTTTTTTTGCGACGCAGTTTAATAAAGATGTGTGTACCAAGTGGTGCAGAGGTGTTGGACCCCTCCATGCTTGGATATGTGTGTAAAGTCTGTAATTTTACTCTCTGTATGCTGATGTACACTACATTTTCACGGAATGGGAAGTCCATGTGTCGTGGGTATATTAGACAGGTAATTACAAGGGAAGGTTGACTACGGAGGGTCAGAAAAATTTTGCTCACCTTAAAAGTATGATACTTCAAGCAAGTTTTAGTATCACAGGGTGGAATATAAGATTTGCAAAATTTCTGCATTTCCCCGAAGGCTGTTATTAATAAACGGGACCCTGCGTGGACTTTTTAAATTAAAAAAAAGGGTACTCAAGATGGCATCTGTGCCTCGTGGCAGAAAGCCTGTGAGATTTTAAAATGGACTCTGCAACGCAGACAGCTTGTGGATCGAAACCCAAGCTGCTGGCTTCTGTGAAGAGAGACTTTGTATTTTGAAACCAGATAGGACTCTGAATTATGTATTAGACCGAATTGGAGACAACTCTAAATTCAGTTTAGGCCTATAGTTAAGGCCATCAAGCAGTCTACATATATTATCGGAAACAGATTAACAGAGCCATCGAGGCTGGACAGGCCCATCAAGGAACTTTCATGACAATACAAATCAATTATCGGGCCAGTAGGTGCGATTACCGGCCATCTAAAAACAGTTAGTATGGATTGCTACCATTATTTAAAATAGCCCGCCAAGATTAAGACAAAGAACTAACCTGATTTGGCGCGCAGATAAGGGTTTTCGACAAAGGTATAATTGAAGGCCCCCGGGTAGCAATCGGTGTGTTCTTGGTTGGTTGGCGTGCTATGCTGTCCTGGTGTTGCTGCTCTTTGGCCCTTCGCCCTCATGGCTGCCGCTCTTTCCCCGTCCCACACTTACCCCCTGGCCTTTGTCCGTGCCCTTTTTCCCACTCCATCTGGAGCTAGCCCCGGCACCGGGCCGGGCGGACACGGACAATTCAGGCCAGGCGAGGCGGGACGCGACGAGGGGAGGAGGGAAGACCACCGGAGGGAAGGCCACCTGAGGAAGACCGGCTGAAGAGGACCAACTGAGGAGACGAACTGAGGGGAGGCTTCGAATTATTGGGTCTTCAGCCTCAGCCGACCTTCGAATATCTGCACACCAACTCAATCTGTCGGCTGTTGACAAAGAATCATCCCTGCAAGGTAAAGTACCCAAACAGAGACTTTAACTTTGGGGTACTCGAACCTGGACAACACCCTTGCAGCGCTCGGAGGCCACGTGATGACGGCAGGCTCCAGAGAGCACCAAGAGCGAACCCCGAACCCAACCGCTGTTTTGAGTCCAACAAGCCCTTTGATTGGTGAGCATGAAGTTCTGACCCCTCATAGCTTAACCTAGTTAGGTATAGGGGGTGGGATAAGGATAAGGGGATTGTTAAGATAGTTGTTTTCCCTCGATGTGCCGTGTGTTCCCCATTCCCTGTATAAGTATAGTTATTCTTCTTTTGTATTTTTCGCCTGTAGAAGTGTACACTAGTAATTTTTCCATAAGATTGTATCAAGTTTTTACTCTTCAATAAAATCTTGGTTTTTGTTTACATCCAACCACCTGTCTACTCGAGTCTTCTCTGTACCGCCGCCTTGTACCTAAGTCCGGTGTCTAGAACCCAGGGGCGTGGGAGCGATTCGAACCGCTCACAAAACAGTCAGGAGCATAACCGACTGGGCGTACGCACCAAACACCACCACACGCCACCCCACTACAACCCGAAATATGTAGGTCCTGAAATAATGCTGTGAACTATTTGCATATAAAAGCTGTTTCTGCTACTTTTGCAGTGGCATGAACCCATTTATTTTAAACAGGCCAGGGCCACTTATAGAATCGTGGAAATAGTGGAAAAATGAATTTCAGAGAAACACATTAAGCATTCATTGGTTAATAATCTACAGCATAATTTCAAGCTCATGGACTTTAACATCAACAATTACTCATGTTTAAATCGTGGATAATATTGATGTTGAAATTAATTTTGGCTTCTGGGACTTTCTTTTGCTGCTCCATTAAAATCTGACCTCATATTAACATGTAACTTTCTCACTAGAATTGGGTGGTGCAGTGGGTTAGCACACTCACCTTTCGCCTTTGGGCCCAGGACTTGAATCCAGCCCAGACTAATGGGATTAAAGCTTATTTTTTCTGCCAGGAATAAGATTCCTACATAATATAAGTTTGGATATTCTTAACCCAGTTCTTGATTGGAACAGGCCCCCAGCATATGATTTCAGAATTCAACATGAGTTGGCACTGAATTAGTAATTGCATTTCCTAATACTGATATCCTTCATTGTGCTGAATGCAAACATTCACCAAGAAGTATAAATTAGTACTGTAGATATTTTGGCTTGTACTGGTTGTGTTTTTTTCCATGATGTAACTTTGACTATTCAGCCCACAATATGGGCACATATATAAAATAATCCTTATACGGAAATTATTTCAAACAATAATTGAGGTCAGTTTTCAAATAATATAACGCCTCTAGCAGACTGCTTGTAGAAGGCACATCAAATATATGTGTCCATTACTGTAAAAGTCACAGAGGTCTTTTATCTTTTCACACATTGACAAACCTGCTATGTGCTTCTAATGTTTTGGAGTAGAAATTGGACTTCACTGAGCCCATTTTACAGGCATCCAGGGCAGACACCTAAAACAAGTGGAGCACTGAAATGGTAAGTAATTGTTCAAAATTTGTGTGGAGCCAGGAGGAGCAGGAGTTCTCCTCCTGACTCCATGGTACTCCTGACAGCCCCTGCCAGCTATGGCAGGCACACCCCACCCCCACCACCACACTCCTGCTCTCCTCCCCCTCCCCCCACCACACCTCCACCACCACACTCCTGCTCTCCTCCCCCTCCCCCCACCACACCTCCACCACCACACTACTGCTTTTCTCCCCCTCCCACCCCCAGCACACCTCTGCTCTCCTCCCCCTCTCCCCCACACCCCCACCACACCTCTGCTCTCCTCCCCCTCTCCCCCACACCCCCACCACACCTCTGCTCTCCACCCCCTTCCCCACCCCCCACCAAACCTCTGCCCTCCTCCCCCTTCCCCACCCCCCCACCACACCTCTGCTCTCCTCCCCCTTCCCCACCCCCCCACCACACCTCTGCTCTCCTCCCCGTCCCCCCCCACACCCCCACCACACCTCTGCTCTCCTCCCCCTCCCCCCACCACCACAACCCTGCTTTCCTCCCCCTCCCCCACCCCCCACCACCACTCCTGCTCTCTTCCCCCTCCCCCCACACCCCCACCACACTCCTGCTCTCCTCCCCCTCCCCCCACCACACCTCCACCACCACACTCCTGCTCTCCTCCCCCTCCCCCCACCACACCTCCACCACCACACTCCTGCTTTTCTCCCCCCCCACACCCCCACCACACCTCTGCTCTCCTCCCCCTCTCCCCCACACCCCCACCACACATCTGCTCTCCTCCCCCTCCCCCCACACCCCCACCACACCTCTGCTCTCCTCCCCCTCCCCCCCACACCACCAGCACACCTCTGCTCTCCTCCCCCTCCCCCCCACACCCCCACCACACCTCTGCTCTCCTCCCCCTCCCCCCACACCCCCACCACACCTCTGCTCTCCTCCCCCTCCCCCCCACACCCCCACCACACCTCTGCTCTCCTCCCCCTCCCCCCCACACCCCCAGCACACCTCTGCTCTCCTCCCACTTCCCCCCCACACCCCCACCACACTCCTGCTCTCCTCCCCCTCCCCCCCACACCTCCACCACACTCCTGCTCTCCTCCCCCTCTCCCCCACCACCACACTCCTGCTCTCCTCCCCCTCCCCCACCCCCCCACCACCACTCCTGCACTCCTCCCCCTCCCCCCACACCCCCACCACACTCCTGCTCTCCCCTCCCTCCCCCCACACCCCCACCACACTCCTGCTCTCCTCCCCCTCTCCCCCACCACCACACTCCTGCTCTCCTCCCCCTCCCCCACCCCCCCACCACCACTCCTGCACTCCTCCCCCACCCCCCACACCCCCACCACACTCCTGCTCTCCTCCCCCTCCCCCCCACACCCCCACCACACTCCTGCTCGCCTCCCCCTCCCCCCCACAGCACCACCACACTCCTGCTCTCCTCCCCCTCCCCCCATCAGCACCACCACACTCCTGCTCACCTCCCCCTGCCCCCCACAGCACCACCACACTCCTGCTCTCCTCCCCCTCCCCCTCCCCCCCCACCACCACTCCTGCTCTCCTCCCCCTCCCCCCACACCGCCACCACACTCCTGCTCACCTCCCCCTGCCCCCCACAGCACCACCACACTCCTGCTCTCCTCCCCCTCCCCCTCCCCCCCACCACCACTCCTGCTCTCCTCCCCCTCCCCCCACACCCCCACCACACTCCTGCTCTCCTCCCCCTCCCCCCACACCCCCACCACACTCCTGCTCTCCTCCCTCTCCCCCCACACCCCCACCACACTCCTGCTCTCCTCCCCCTCCCCCCCACACCTCCACCACACTCCTGCTCTCCTCCCCCTCCCCCTACACCCCCACCACACTCCTGCTCTCCTCCCCCTCCCCCTCCCCCCACACCCCTGCTCTCCTCCCCCTCCCCCCACACCCCCACCACACTCCTGCTCTCCTCCCCCTCCCCCCACACCCCCACCACACTCCTGCTCTCCTCCCCCTCCCCCCCACACCCCCACCACACTCCTGCTCTCCTCCCCCACACCCCCACCACACTCCTGCTCTCCTCCCCCTCCCCCCACACCCCCACTCTCCTCCCCCTCCCCCCACACCCCCACCACACTCCTGCTCTCCTCCCCCTCCCCCCACACCCCCACCACACTCCTGCTCTCCTCCCCCTCCCCCCACACCCCCACCACACTCCTGCTCTCCTCCCCCTCCCCCCACACCCCCACTCTCCTCCCCCTCCCCCCACACCCCCACCACACTCCTGCTCTCCTCCCCCTCCCCCCCACACCTCCACCACACTCCTGCTCTCCTCCCCCTCCCCCACACCCCCACCACACTCCTGCTCTCCTCCCCATCCCCCTCCCCCCACACCCCCACCACACTCCTGCTCTCCTCCCCCTCCCCCCCACACCCCCACCACACTCCTGCTCTCCTCCCCCTCCCCCCACACCCCCACCACACTCCTGCTCTCCTCCCCCACACCCCCACCACACTCCTGCTCTCCTCCCCCTCCCCCCACACCCCCACTCTCCTCCCCCTCCCCCCACACCCCCACCACACTCCTGCTCTCCTCCCCCTCCCCCCCACACCCCCACCACACTCCTGCTCTCCTCCCCCTCCCCCCACACCCCCACTCTCCTCCCCCTCCCCCCACACCCCCACCACACTCCTGCTCTCCTCCCCCTCCCCCCCACACCTCCACCATACTCCTGCTCTCCTCCCCCTCCCCCCACACCCCCACCACACTCCTGCTCTCCTCCCCCTCCCCCTCCCCCCACACCCCCACCACACTCCTGCTCTCCTCCCCCTCACCCCCACACACCCACCACACTCCTGCTCTCCTCCCCCTCCCCCCACACCCCCACCACACTCCTGCTCTCCTCCCCCTCCCCCCCACACCCCCACCACACTCCTGCTCTCCTCCCCCACACCCCCACCACACTCCTGCTCTCCTCCCCCTCCCCCCACACCCCCACTCTCCTCCCCCTCCCCCCACACCCCCACCACACTCCTGCTCTCCTCCCCCTCCCCCCACACCCCCACCACACTCCTGCTCTCCTCCCCCTCCCCCCACAGCCCCACCACACTCCTGCTCTCCTCCCCCTCCCCCCCACACCCCCACCACACTCCTGCTCTCCTCCCCCTCCCCCCACACCTCCACCACACTCCTGCTCTCCTCCCCCTCCCCCTCCCCCCCCACCACCACTCCTGCTCTCCTCCCCCTCCCCCCACACCCCCACCACACTCCTGCTCTCCTCCCCCTCCCCCCCACATCCCCACCACACTCTTGCTCTCCTCCCCTCCCCCCACACCCCCACCACACTCCTGCTCTCCTCCCCCTCCCCCTCCACACCTCCACCACACTCCTGCTCTCCTCCCTCTCCCCCCACACCCCCACCACACTCCTGCTCTCCTCCCCCTCCCCCCCACACCTCCACCACACTCCTGCTCTCCTCCCTCTCCCCCCACACCTCCACCACACTCCTGCTCTCCTCCCCCTCCCCCCCACACCTCCACCACACTCCTGCTCTCCTCCCCCTCCCCCCACACCCCCACCACACTCCTGCTCTCCTCCCCCTCCCCCCCACACCTCCACCACACTCCTGCTCTCCTCCCCCTCCCCCCACACCCCCACCACACTCCTGCTCTCCTCCCCCTCCCCCCACACCCCCACCACACTCCTGCTCTCCTCCCCCTCCCCCCCACACCTCCACCACACTCCTGCTCTCCTCCCCCTCCCCCCACACCCTCACCACACTCCTGCTCTCCTCCCCTTCCCCCCCAAAACCCCACCACACTCCTGCTCTCCTCCCCCTCCCCCCCACACCCCCACCACACTGCTGCTCTCCTCCCCCTGCCCCCCACACCCCCACCACACTGCTGCTCTCCTCCCCCTCCCCCCACCACCCCCACCACACTCCTGCTCTCCTCCCCCTCCCCCACACCCCACCACACTCCTGCTCTCCTCCCCCTCCCGCCACACCCCCACCACACTCCTGCTCTCCTCCCCTCCCCCCACACCTCCACCACACTCCTGCTCTCCTCCCCCTCCCCCACACCCCCACCACACTCCTGCTCTCCTCCCCCTCCCCCCCACACCCCCACCACACTCCTGCTCTCCTCCCCCTCCCCCCACACCCCCACTCTCCTCCCCCTCCCCCCACACCCCCACCACACTCCTGCTCTCCTCCCCCTCCCCCCCACACCTCCACCATACTCCTGCTCTCCTCCCCATCCCCCCACACCCCCACCACACTCCTGCTCTCCTCCCCCTCCCCCTCCCCCCACACCCCCACCACACTCCTGCTCTCCTCCCCCTCACCCCCACACACCCACCACACTCCTGCTCTCCTCCCCCTCCCCCCACACCCCCACCACACTCCTGCTCTCCTCCCCCTCCCCCCCACACCCCCACCACACTCCTGCTCTCCTCCCCCACACCCCCACCACACTCCTGCTCTCCTCCCCCTCCCCCCACACCCCCACTCTCCTCCCCCTCCCCCCACACCTCCACCACACTCCTGCTCTCCTCCCCCTCCCCCCACACCCCCACCACACTCCTGCTCTCCTCCCCCTCCTCCCACACCCCCACCACACTCCTGCTCTCCTCCCCCTCCCCCCCACACCTCCACCACACTCCTGCTCTCCTCCCCCTCCCCCCCACACCTCCACCACACTCCTGCTCTCCTCCCCCTCCCCCCACACCCCCACCACACTCCTGCTCTCCTCCCCCTCCCCCCACACCCCCACCACACTCCTGCTCTCCTCCCCCTCCCCCCCACACCTCCACCACACTCCTGCTCTCCTCCCCCTCCCCCCACACCCTCACCACACTCCTGCTCTCCTCCCCTTCCCCCCAAAACCCCACCACACTCCTGCTCTCCTCCCCCTCCCCCCCACACCCCCACCACACTGCTGCTCTCCTCCCCCTGCCCCCCACACCCCCACCACACTGCTGCTCTCCTCCCCCTCCCCCCACCACCCCCACCACACTCCTGCTCTCCTCCCCCTCCCCCCACCACCCCCACCACACTCCTGCTCTCCTCCCCCTCCCCCACACCCCACCACACTCCTGCTGTCCTCCCCCTCCCGCCACACCCCCACCACACTCCTGCTCTCCTCCCCCTCCCGCCACACCCCCACCACACTCCTGCTCTCCTCCCCCTCCCGCCACACCCCCACCACACTCCTGCTCTCCTCCCCCTCCCGCCACACCCCCACCACACTCCTGCTCTCCTCCCCCTCCCCCCACACCCCCACCACACTCCTGCTCTCCTCCCCCTCCCCCACACCCCCACCACACTCCTGCTCTCCTCCCCCTCCCCCCACCACCCCCACCACACTCCTGCTCTCCTCCCCCTCCCCCACACCTCCACCACACTCCTGCTCTCCTCCCCCTCCCCCACACCTCCACCACACTCCTGCTCTCCTCCCCCTCCCCCACACCCCCACCACACTCCTGCTCTCCTCCCCCTCCCCCCCACACCCCCACCACACTCCTGCTCTCCTCCCCCTCCCCCACACCTCCACCACACTCCTGCTCTCCTCCCCCTCTCCCACACCCCCACCACACTCATGCTCTCCTCCCCCTCCCCCCCACACCCCCACCACACTCCTGCTCTCCTCCCCCTCCCCCACACACCCACCACACTCCTGCTCTCCTCCCCCTCCCCCCCACACCCCCACCACACTCCTGCTCTCCTCCCCCTCCCCCCACACACCCACCACACTCCTGCTCTCCTCCCCCTCCCCCCACACCCCCACCACACTCCTGCTCTCCTCCCCCTCCCCCCACACCCCCACCACACTCCTGCTCTCCTCCCCCTCCCCCCACACCCCCACCACACTCCTGCTCTCCTCCCCCTCCCCCCACACCCCCACCACACTCCTGCTCTCCTCCCCCTCCCCCCACACCCCCACCACACTCCTGCTCTCCTCCCCCTCCCCCTCCCCCCACCACCCCCCTGCTCTCCTCCCCCTCCCCCCACCACCCCCACCACACTCCTGCTCTCCTCCCCCTCCCCCCACACCCCCACCACACTCCTGCTCTCGTCCCCCTCCCCCCACCACCCCCACCACACTCGTGCTCTCCTCCCCCTCCCCCCACACCCCCACCACACTCCTGCTCTCCTCCCCCTCCCCCCACACCCCCACCACACTCCTGCTCTCCTCCCCCTCCCCCTCCCCCCACCACCCCCACCACACTCCTGCTCTCCTCCCCCTCCCCCCACACACCCACCACACTCCTGCTCTCCTCCCCCTCCCCCCACACCCCACCACACTCCTGCTCTCCTCCCCCTCCCCCCACACCTCCACCACACTCCTGCTCTCCTCCCTCTCCCCCCACACCCCCACCACACTCCTGCTCTCCTCCCCCTCCCCCCACACCTCCACCACACTCCTGCTCTCCTCCCCCCCCCCCACAGTTCCACCACACTCCTGCTCTCCTCCCCCTCCCCCCACACCCCCACCACACTCCTGCTCTCCTCCTGTGGTGTATGTAACCTGTTCCACCTTAAGAGAACTTAAGCCTGTTCCACCTTAAGAGATGTACTACTTTCTCTTGCTGCTGTATACGTAATACCGGTGGTGACCACCGGTATATAAGCACTGTGTAGTAAGATTGTATTTCATATAGTCCCGACCTCCAACCAGTAAAGACCTGTGTGCTTTTCTGGCTGTCTCAAGCAGCAAGAGGAGAAGGAGCTGTCAAAACAAGAGAGTGGAGAGTGGTGGTCTCCTGACCAGGAAGAGGAGTAGCTGAAAGATAGATCACCAACTCCACCTCCTCCAACATCTTCAAACAACTGAGGTGCCTGGAGAGATTGGACAGAGGAGGAGAAGGAGAAAGGAGGCCCACATCAACATCAACCGGGGAGAGGCCTTTTCTATCACTGCCTCCCCAAATTGGCCTCCACTTCAGGAGAGAGGGGAGAGAAACATCGGGAAAAAAACCACCAACTGTTTGGAAGGAGGGAAGATTCATCTCGTTGCACGGTGGCATAGTGGTTAGCACTGTTGCCTCACAGCGCCAGGGACCCGGGTTCGAATCCGGCCTCGGGTGACTGTCTGTGTGGAGTTTGCACATTCTCCCCGTGTTTGCGTGGGTTTCCTCCGGGTGCTCCGGTTTCCTCCCACATCCAAAGATGTGCGGGTTAGGTTGATTGGCTATGATAAATTGACCCTTAGTGTTAGGGGGATTAAATACATGGGGTTACGGGGATAGGGTGGGATATGGGTTGGTGTAGGGGTTACCAGGGATCGGGTGGGATATGTGTTGGTGCAGGCTCGATGGGCCGAAATGGCCTCTATCTGCACTGTGGGGTTTCTGTGATTCTGTTTCTGTGATTCTGTGAAACATCTACAGGTGGGTGTTATTTGGGGCACTCTCCCAAGAACTTTGTATTTTAGGTGGGGGGAGAAAAGAAGAAGCAAGGCCGGACCATCAGGGGGTGTAGTGTGTGTGTGTGTGGCTCTTGCTAAAAGCTAGGCCACACATACCACTAATTAGCACCCCTACAATTGCCTGCCCTGGGAGAGCTGGAGCTGACCAGGTGAAGTCTCTAATTTCATTAATTACATCATTAAGACCTGTTGCAGGACTGAGCCTGGGCTTCTCCAGCTTTTCCAGGTGAAGACATCTTCTCCCACTGCCAGAAGACCATCACCAAAGACTTTTAAACTACATCAGAGAGTGCCCCCCTGCCAACACCCACCCACCATCCTGAGTGGCAACACTGCCCTTGTGGTCTCCCTCCTTCCTACCCCCCCTCTCTCTCTCTCTCTGCCTGTCTTTCTAAGGCACCTCAGTCCCATCACCTTTTATTAATTGCCTATTGAGCAGAGGGGAGAGGGCCCCTCCCCCAATTTCATTCAGTAAGGGGAGAGGTGTGTCCTCATTTTAATCAGCTCCCTCTGCTCAATAGAGGACAAAAAATATATATATTACCTGAGGCCATTAACACCTTCAGGCCTGTGACTTGGGGTGAGTGTAGCCCTTAAAAAAGCACCCCAGAATGGCGACTACATCATCGCCGGTGGCGGGGCAAGCCAAGACTTATGCAGGAGCGGCTGCCACAGCCACAGCTGCTCCCGCTGCTTCTGCTGCCCCGTCACCATTTAAACTGATAACGAAAAAGCTTGGGGTGAAGAGCTACACTCACCCCACTATGACCATCGAGGATTGCGTCAAAGCCATGGCTGGGGTTGTCGGCCCCTCAGCCATCGTCGCGGCCTCGAAAATGTACGGGAAGGCTGTGTTCTTCCTGGGGTCGGAGCGGGCGGTGTCCCTGGCCGTCACCAAGGGGCTCACCGTGGGCGGGACCTTCCTGCCGGTGGATCCTCTCGAGGCCACCGCGCAGAGGATTGTCATCTCTAACGTCCCGCCCTATGTTCCCGGTGAGCTCCTCCTTCCCCATTTGCGTCAGCTTGGGGAGGTGAGGTCGGGGATCACGCCTATCCCGCTCGGCTTCCGGGAGGCCAGCCTTCGCCACGTCTTCTCCTTCCGGCGCCAGCTGTTTATCCAGCTGGCGCGGGAGGAGGACACTGACGGAGCGTTCGTCGTCCTCCACGAGGGGACCGCCTATCGCGTCTTTTGGACGTCGGACGGTGTGCGGTGCCACGCCTGCAAGGAGGTGGGGCATATCAGGAGGAACTGCCCTGCCTCCAAGGCCGCCGGATCATCTCGTGCGGCCGAGGCGGGCGCCGCCGCTGCTCCTCCCCCCGGGTCTGCCCGCGCGTCAAGTACGTCTGATGCGCGGTTGACGTCGGGGGCCGATGCCACCAAGGCCTCCGGCGGGGGGGAGGGAGCGTGTCCGGTCGGAAAAAAGGCGCGGGGAAAGAAAAAACACCTTAGGGCGGGTCCCCCCGTGGATGGCGAGCCCTTGCCCCTTGAGCCCCTTACACCCGCGCTCCTCGCGGAGTTGACCGGGGCAGATGCGAGCGGGAGGGGCCTCGTGCCCGAGCCTGTGGCCGCAACCGCCGCAGCGGTATTGCCATTACCTGCGGCTGGGCTCGGGCCCGAGGAACCCGACAAACCTGCTCCGCCGGAGGGAGTTGAGGAGGAGGCCTTTGCAGACATGGAGGTCTCCCTCGCTCCCTCCGCGCTAAAAAGAAGGCGCGACACCCTGGATCGGGAGGAGGAGGGTCCCTCCGAACAGGGGGAGTCGTCGCCCGCCGCGGGTGCTGCGCCCCCCCCCACCGCTGTCACCATCACCGGCGATCGGCAGGGGTCGCCTGTCCCTCGGGAGGCTGAGGCAGATGTGTCTGTGCAGCACGTGCCTCCCGGGGATGAGGACGAGACCCTGCCCGTGGGGGGGGTCGCGGATCAACCCGCAGCTGAAATAGACTATTTATCGGTGCCGTTACCCCTCGACGGGTCGGGCGGCCTGGGGTCTGGGTCGGGCGAGCTCGAAGAAAGTGAGCTCGCCCAAAGCGGCCCGGTCATTTCCCAGGGGCTGCTCGACCTGGTCGAGGATTTAGCCAAAGACGCCCCATCTGCCGGGTCAGAGGCCGGTGGCGCGGAAGAGGAAGGCCCTCTGGCTGTGTCTCGGGCGCCGGACGTCCTGGGGGAGTTCGGATTTGTGTTCTCCCCGATTTCTCCGTTCGATCTGGCGTCTGGGGCGGAGGGGGGCTCCGAACCGCCGCCACCGTCTTCTGGCCCGGCGCCCCCGGAGGAGCCCAGGGAGAATTCCTCCGCCACCGATCCTGGGGGTGGGATCCGGGCGGAGGCGGGGCCGGCTGTTGCGGCCGAGCCGTCCGCTGCGCACTGCGCGGTGGGCGGGTCGGCCGCTGGTGACGACCCCCTGGAGGAGGATGGGGACTCGGTGATGGGCACGGAGGACGAGTCGGACTCCGGCGCCGACAAGGCGGTGGACGACCTCGTGCCCCTTGCCGAGTCTCCCCTCATTCCCGCAAGGGAACTCCGGGATTTTATGGCCACATGCCTGGGTCGGCGCGGGAAGGTCCGGCTGGCCCTCGACAGGTGGTCGGAGCTGGCGCTGCTCATTGATTCCGTCCGCGCCGCCGTTAAGACCATGGACGCGGACGAGGGTGTGAACCCACTTGAGCTGCGTCGGCTCAGAACATTTCTCACTGGGCTGCTGAGGAGGTGGCGGCTGACTAGCGGCTGCGCTTCCTCCCCCCGTTAGTTGTAGGTAGAGGTTGCACTATGCTTCTGATATGAAGATAACCATAGCCAGCCTCAACATCAACGGCAGCGGGGAGGCGCGCCGCAGATTCAATAACTTCTCGGTCCTTCGGGACGGGAAGTATGCGGTGTGCTTCCTGCAAGAAACCCACACCGTTCCGGGAGACAAAGCCACGTGGCTCCTGGAGTGGCAAGGAGGGGTCAGCATGAGTCACCTCTCCAACAATTCCAGCGGGGTGGCTATCATGCTGGCCCCGCATTTTCAGCCGGAGATCTTGGGGGTCAAGGAGCACGTGCTGGGCCGCTTGCTCCAGGTCACTGTTCGCCTGGGGGGCGTGCCGCTCCATCTAGTGAACGTGTATGCCCCTCAGGCCGGTGCGCAGCAAGTGCGCTTCTTTGAAGAAGTGTCCGCTCTTCTGGGCTCCATCGACGTGGGCGAGTGCGTCATCCTCGGGGGGGATTTTAACTGTACCCTCGAGGCGAGGGACCGTACGGGTCCCCCGCGATGCCCGCCGGCGATGGAGAAGTTGAGGGACCTGGTCGGGTCCTTCGACTTGGTGGACGTCTGGCGAAATCTTCAACCCGACTCCAGCGCCTTCACTTACGTGAGGTCTGGAGGAGGGGGGTCCAGAATCGACCGCCTCTACATTTCCCGGGCGTACGTATCCTGCGTTCCGGCGGCTTCCATGCGGCCGGTGCCGTGCACGGACCACCACCTGGTGTGGGCGGAGCTCGTCCCGCTGCGCGCTCGGGGAGGGTCCGCGTACTGGCACTTTAACAACCTGCTGCTGGAGGACGCGCGGTTCCGTGATTCGTTTCATCGGTTCTGGGCCGACTGGAGAAGGAAGCAGGGGGGCTTCCCCTCCTTGAGGCTGTGGTGGGACGTGGGCAAGGCTCACGTGCGTCTCTTCTGTCAGGAGTATGCGAAGGGGTCGACCAAGAGGCGGGAGGCCTGGGTCGGGCGGTTGGAGAAGGAGGTGCTCGACCTGGAGTCCCGTCTCGGTCAAGTCGTCGGGGACTCGGCCCTGCGGAAGGTGTACGAAGAGAAGAAGGGCGCGCTGAAGGACCTGCAGCTCGTCGGGTCCCGAGGCGCGTACGTGAGGTCGCGGATCCAGCTCCTGTGGGACCTGGACCGCGGCTCCCCCTTCTTCTACTCGCTGGAAAAAAGACGAGGGGTCCGTAAGCAGCTCTTGGAGCTGCTGGCCGACGACGGATCTCCTGTCTCGGATCCGGAGGGAATCAGCGCGGAGACCCGCGCCTACTACGGGGCTCTGTTCTCTCCGGATCCGTCCAGCGAGGATGCGCGCAGAGTTTTGTGGGAGGACCTGCCGAAGGTCAGTCCAGAGGGCGCCGAAAAATTGGACGCTCCGCTAAGCCTGGCGGAGCTGACCGGCGCCCTCCGCCAGCTCTCTAGGGGAAAGTCCCCGGGGCTGGACGGGCTGACCGTGGAGTTCCACAGGGCATTCTGGGACGTCTTGGGGGGCGACTACGCGCGGGTCCTGGGGGAAAGTTTGGCGACCGGGGAGATGCCCCTCTCTTGGCGCAGGGCGGTCAGTGTCCTGCTGCCAAAGAGGGGCGATCTCCGCCTCCTCAAGAACTGGCGTCCGGTCTCCCTCCTTAGCACGGACTATAAAATCTTTGCCAGGGCTATGTCTGCTCGCCTTGGCACCGTGCTGGCCCACATGATCCACCCCGACCAGTCCTACACGGTCCCGGGCCGGACCATCCACGACAACATCCATCTGGTCCGGGACCTGGTCCACCACTCCCAGAGGGCTGGTCTGTCGGTCGCCTTCCTCTCCCTGGATCAGGAGAAGGCGTTCGACAGGGTGGATCACGAGTATCTTTTCGGGACTCTGCGCACTTTCGGGTTCGGGACGCATTTCGTCGCCCGGATCCGACTTCTGTACGCCGCCGCAGAGTGTCTGATTAAAGTTAACGGGTCCTTGACGGCGCCCCTTCGCTTCGGGAGGGGGGTGCGTCAGGGATGCCCGATGTCCGGTCAGTTATACGCCATTTGCGTGGAGCCATTCCTGCGCCTCTTGCGGAAGAGGTTGACGGGACTGGCTCTGCAAGGGCCGGGCGTGGAGGTGGTCCTCTCGGCTTACGCCGATGACGTGCTCCTCACGGTCACGGATCCCGCTGACTTGCGGAGGATGCGGGAATGCCAGCAGATTTACTCGGACGCATCCTCCGCCAAGATCAACTGGGAGAAATGTTCCGGACTCCTGGTGGGTCAGTGGCGGGTGGACTCCCTGCCGGAGGAGTTCAGGCCTTTCGCCTGGAGCACCACGCACCTCCTCTATTTGGGAGTCTACCTTAGCCCTGCCGAGGACGCCTGGCCGGCGAACTGGCAAGAGCTGGAGGCCAAAGTCACCGCTCGCCTAGGACGCTGGACAGGACTGCTCCGAGTGTTGTCCTACAGGGGTCGAGCACTGGTCATAAACCAGCTGGTGGCCGCCATGTTGTGGTACCGGTTGGTCACTTTGATCCCTCCCCCTGCGTTTGTCGCCAAGATACAGAAGAAGCTCATCGACTTCTTCTGGGACAAAAGGAAGCACTGGGTCTCTGCTGCGGTTCTGTGTCTCCCGCTTAGGGAGGGTGGTCAGGCGCTGGTGTGCCTTCGCACCCAGGCTGCGACTTTCCGTCTTCAGACGCTGCAGAGATACCTGTACGTAGAGAATCCTCCGAGATGGTGTGCGCTGGCGACGTTTTTCTTCCGTCAGCTGCACGGCCTCAATTACGACACGCAGCTCCTGTTTGTGAAAGTGGGCTGCAGGCGTGCCGGCCTGCAGGAGCTGCCTGTCTTCTACCAGGAACCACTATGGGTTTGGAACTATGTCGCTTCCAGGCGGAGCTCTCCCCCGTCAGGAGCGGCGGCTCTCCTTCGGGAGCCGCTGCTCAGGAATCCGCACCTCCGTGAATGTGGGTTCGGGCGGCTGGCGGAGGGTGGGGCTGTGGCTGGCGGTGTGACCAGTGTCGGGGACCTGCTCGATGGCGGAGGAGCGGGCTGGATGGCGCCAGAGGAGCTGGCGTGGCGCCTGTCCTGGGCCAACGTCCGGCTCGCGGCCAAAGCCATCGAGTCGGTGAAAGTGGCACTGGGCCCCGATTCCACTAGGTGTATCGAGGCGGCTCAAGCACGTGGGGCGATCCCGTCCGAGCTTACCCCCGTCCGGACGGAATTCCTTATTGGCGCCCGGCCCCGAAACTCCCCTCGGGAGCCGGCGCCTCACAACTTGAGCCATCTCGAGGAAATACCCTCCGTGCCTTTTCATTCCGCGTGGAGGGGTTTCCTGTACGGGCTGCTCCTGCACACTCTCCACTTTGCCATCTTCGTCTGCCGTCCAGACACGCCTTGGCGTGGCGTCTTGCCGACTGGCGGTGGCGGAGGTCCCCAATGGAGGGCTCTCTACGCAGGAGTCCTCCCTTGTTCCATCGGGGACTTGGCCTGGAGGGTGTTGCACGGAGCGGTCCCGTGCAATAAGGTTTTAAGTAGGTTCACGGACTCTCAGGCCGCCTGTGTTTTTTGCGGCCTGGAGGAGTCCGTTTTCCACGTTTATATGGAGTGTGAGAGGTTGCAGCCCCTCTTTCACTACTTAAAGGGGCTGCTCCTCGATTTTTGGTTGCACTTCAGTCCCACGCTCTTGATCTACGGTCACCCGGTGCGGAGGGGAGCGGATAGGCTGGAGGACCTCCTTGTGGGCCTGTTCCTGGGCCTGGCTTAAAGAGCAATCAATTGGTCCAGGCAGCGGGCGGTCGAGGGAGTCGTCCAGCCGGATTGCCTGTCTCTCTTCCGCGGCCATGTTCACGCCCGGGTGGCCCTGGAGATGGAGCACGCGGTGTCCGCTGGTACGCTTGAGTATTTCCGCGACCGTTGGGCGCCGCGGGGGCTGGAGTGCATCGTCAATTTGGAACACCAAATTTTAATTTGATTTATTAAGGTTTAGTTGAACTTTTGTTTATTTCCAGTTGATCTGGTTTAAATTTTAAATTTTGGTTCAAATAAAAAGAGGACCTCCAACCAGTAAAGACCTGTTGAACTTTAATCTTGTAGTCTGTGTGTTATTAATTACAACTAGAACACACAGACTTTACACCTCCCCCTCCCCCCCACACCCCCACCACACTCCTGCTCTCCTCCCTCTCCCCCCACACCCCCACCACACTCCTGCTCTCCTCCCCCTCCCCCCACACCTCCACCACACTCCTGCTCTCCTCCCCCTCCCCCACACCTCCACCACACTCCTGCTCTCCTCCCCCTCCCCCCACCACCCCCACCACACTCCTGCTCCCCTCCCTCTCCCCCCCACACCCCCACCACACTCCTGCTCTCCTCCCCCTCCCCCCACACCCCCACCACAGTCCTGCTCACCTCCCCCTCCCCCCCACACCCCCACCACACTCCTGCTCTCCTCCCCCTCCCCCCACACCCCCACCACACTCCTGCTCTCCTCCCCCTCCCCCCCACACCCCCACCACACTCCTGCCCTCCTCCCCCTCCCCCACACCTCCACCACACTCCTGCTCTCCTCCCTCTCCCCCCCACACCTCCACCACACTCCTGCTCTCCCCCATCTCCCCCCCCACACCCCCACCACACTCCTTCTCTCCTCCCCCTCCCCCCCACACCCCCACCACACTCCTGTTCTCCTCCCCCCACCACCACCCTCCTGCTCTCCTCCCCCCCCCACCCCACCACTACCCAACATTTACCTGATGATTGTAGCCAGCGAGGCAAGTACTCCAAAATTCATTTTGGAGCTGAGCTGTGGATGGTGACAGGCATCGACAGCACGTCCAAATTATTGAAATGAGGCCCAAGGCTTAATTAAGGTCCGGCCTCAGGCTTCCCGGTTGGAGCCTGCACAGCGCCGAGTCCAGGCCTGGAAATGGGCCCAGACAAACCTTTACACCAGAATCTCTTAAATGACATGAAGGACACTAGCATACGAATGTTCAACCTATTTCGAATAAATGGGTTTTAAGTCTCCATTAAAATCAGAAAAAGAAATTTCAGGTGAACAATTAATATGTCATGGCATAATTTAAAGGCCATAGTGATTTATAATCTTTTAAAGGACTATTTAATGGAAAGCACTGAGTGCAAATCCACATGGGAAGGATCAGACATTCTTATCATTGATTGTACAGGAGAATCCCATTATAATAAACTGTTACTGTGAACCTCCCATTATAAAGGAACGTTCCCATGGTCCCTTGCGAAGTGCCTTTAAGACCCTTGATAGGAGTTTAAAAACTTGATAAAATTAAGTTGTAATCAGAAATGTTTTCCAGGTCTCACAAGCTTGTAATAACAAAAGTTGACATACTCCCAACTCCAGGTAATCCCCTCCACATTGATTGTGCTGCAGAAGAAGAGAGAAATTCAAAAGATGACACAGTCCTAATCAAATTGTCCTAATATCCTTTTATATATAACACAATGTCACATAGATTTAAAAACAAATATGTATTAGATTAATGTAATCAGATTACTATACAAAAAAAACATTTGGAACGCTATGGAATTAATTTTCAAATGTTGTCTCATGGTCATCGTCCATTTTCTATTTTCAGACCATTGTGTTGATTTATAATGTCACTTAAATATGTATCATACTAATATTGGAGTTAAAATATAAAAATGTAGACGCCACTTAAACCTGTCACTTTCATCATTCCTACTGCAGTAATTGGTTCAACATGTAGGTGAAGAAATGAGGGGAGAAAAATTGGTGGTGTGCCAGAGTTACAATGAGTGTTGGAACGCTATTCAATCATGGGTGATCAAAGCCAAGCCAAGTCCTGTCCCCAGCCAATGTCCACACTCCCACACTTCCAGAAGAGGTTGCAGGAAAGTGATCAGAAACAAATCTTTGGTTGATATTCCTACCTCTAACCCAGGGATACGGAAACCAATTGTAGCACTTCAGGTTCAGCTAGCTGTTCACAGACAAATGGTTGAGCCAGAGACCACCTGGTCTCTATAGTTCAGCTGCTCAGTGAATAAACTAAAAGACCCGCTGGTGGAAATCACGTATATATAAAAACTGGATATTTTCAACCTTAATGCAGGTTGATACTGATGTAATGTGAATGGCACTAAATGGACAGCTATGTTTCTGAAGGACTTTTAAAACAGAAATATAATTTGCTTTTAACTTGGGATACCTATGTGGCTACAAGGACAGGAGTCTAACAGAACCACAACAATTTTAAATACATAGTACAGGTTAGGAGATTTGGCAAACTGTAAAGGATTTCAGGAGGGCATAGACAAGAGCAAAATGGGCATCCAGGTGGCAGATGGAATTTAGTGTGGAGGAGTGTGAGATACTGCATTTTGGGAGAAAAAGCAAATAATTGGAATATGTATTTAATGGTAAGACACTGGAGGTGTGGAGGAACATAGAGACCTCAGGGAGAATATACATAATTCCTTGAAAGTGCAAGTTCAGGTAGATAAAGTCATAAAAAGGCCAATGGCATTTTGGGCTTCATAAATAAGGCAATGAGTACAAGAGTAAAGAATTGATCATATATGTGTACAGGGAATGGTTAGGTTACAATTAGCATACTCTATGCAGGTGAGATGCCCCATTATAGAAAGGACATTAAAGCCACAGAGAACATGCAGCATATAGATTCACCAGAATGTTATCAGGGTTGAGAAATTATAGATATGAGGAGAGGCTTGAGATACTAGAACTTTTTCCACTGAAACAAAGAAGAATTAGAGGAGATTTAATTGAGGTTTTTAATATTATAAAGGGTCTTGTTAGAGTGAACAAGGAAAGACTATTCCTCTGGTTGGGCAGTTAAAATTGTCACTAAGAGGGTGAAGAGAGAACTGGGAGAAATGTCTTTATACAGCGAGCTGTTAAAGCATGGAAAGATTTGATCAGGGAACAATTGAGGCAGGGACCTTTTAAGGGAAGATTAGATAAAACATTTGAAGCTGAGGCAGATTCAGGGCTGTGGGGAGAGAGCAGGGCAGGGAGGGGACTAGTTTTGAGTTATTTTGAAAAGAGTCAGCAGAGACAATGGCCTCGCATGCTGTTGAGTTTTAACTCCACAACGGCATATTTTTTATTTTGGCAGGATCCCCGTCCAGAATTGACAGGCTTGGCTTCCAGTCGGGCAGGTAGTACTCTGGAGCAGGCTGCAGCCACAGGTAAGGAGCCTACAGCTGCTAGTGGGAGCGTAGGGAAAGTCCAATCTCCGACCACAGGGAGAGGTCTGATCCGGGGTGGGGTTGGATCCCCAATTGGCGGCACCTGTGGATGGGGAGTCTGAGGGCGGGGGGGGGGGGGGCGGTGTTCTGATCCCAGGGAAGCAGGTAAGCTTGGGGGACCGGGGGGGGAAGCACTCCTGCTCCTCCTGGCCCACAAGCTGTGCTGTAAGGGCACTTACATTTTCCCCAAAGCTGTCCTCACCTCCCTTGAGCTGCTGGGTTTCCTGAGGCCTGAGAAACCTAGCTGGCCAGGGTTACACTTGTAAAGGAATTTCAGTTAGCCTGGTAAATAGAGGCATGGCAGGGCAGGGCAGCTCAGTCCTGTGATTTGCACATCCTGTCCATGTGCGATATCCTGGATGCTTCTTGCGGCCTGGACGACCACGTGTGCAGGAAGTGTCACCAACTGCAGCAATTTTCAGAGCTTGAGCGGCAGCTGGATACACTACAGTCCGTCCGCGAGGCTGAGAAATACTTGGAAAGCACGTTTCTAGAAGTGGTCACCCTGCAGCCTCAGAATGTGCAGGCAGAGAGCGAATGGGTGACCACCAGTCAGAGAAGGAGGACCAGGCAGATAGGGCAGGAATCCCCAGAGTGCATCTCGCTCACTAACCAGTTCACAGTTCTGGAAACTGGTGGGGGTGATGGCTCCTCTGGGGAGAGCAGCCAGAGCCAAGGCCAGGGCACCACGGGTGGCTCAGCTGCACAGGGGGAGAGGAAGAAGAGTGGAAGAGCAATAGTGACAGGGGATTCATTGGTTAGGGGAACAGATAGACGTTTCTGTGGACGCAGACGTGACTCCAGGATGGTATGTTGCCTCCCTGGTGCCAGGGTCAAGGATGTCACTGAGCGGCTGCAGGACACTCTGCGGGAGGAGGGTGAACAGCCAGAGGTCATTGACCATATCAGTACCAACGACATAGGCAGAAAGAGGGATGAGGTCCTGCAGGCAGACTATAGGGAGCTAGAAAAGAGATTTAAAAAAAGCAGGACCTCAAAGGTAGTAATCTCTAGATTACTTCCAGTGCCATGTGCCAGTGAATACAGGAATAGGAGGATAGAACAGGTGAATGCGTGGCTGGAGAGATGGTGCAGGAGGGAGGGCTTTAGATTCATGAGGCATTGGGACCATTTCTGGGGAAGGTGGGACCTGTACAAGCCGGACGGGTTACACCTCAACAGAGCGGGACCAATATTCTCGGGGGGAGGTTTGCTAGTGCTGTTGGGGAGGGTTTAAACTAGCTTGGCAGGGGAATGGGCACCAGCATGTAGGTGTGGAGGGGAGGAATGGGGTGCATGGAAGAGTGAGTGTGTTGGACGGTACTGGAGGGGAAGGTAGTGCTGGAGGCGGAGGTAGTACCGTGTTAGATAGGAGCAGACTAAGAAAGACTACGAAAAATTCAAAAATGGGTTTAGAATGCATGTACATAAATGTACAAAGTGAGGTGAATAAGGTAGGTGAGCTACAAGCACAATTAGCCATATGGCAATATGATGTTGTGGCAATAACGGAAACATGGTTTAAAAATGGTGAGGACTGGTCACTTAATATTCAAGGGTACAAAGTGTTCAGAAAACATAGGGAAGGAAAAAAGGGAGATGGGGTGGCAGTGCTGATTAAAGAAGACATTGTAGTGTTGGAAAGGGAGGACGTTCTTGAGGGGACAAGGACAGAATCCATTTGGTAAGAGCTGAGGAGCAAAAAGTGTATGATCACACTATTGGGAGTATTCTACAGGCCTCCAAATAGTGAGAGGGAGGTAGAGGAGCAAATCTGCAGGGAAATCGCAGAGATATGCAAGAGCTATAGAGTGGTGATATTGGGGGACTTTAATTACCCAAATATCGATTGGGATAATGCTAGGGTAAAGGGAAAGGATGGGGAGGAATTTCTGAAATGGGTTCAGAGGAATTTCTTTGACCAATATGTTCTTGGCCCAACTAGGAAGGAGGCATTGCTGGATCTGGTGCTGGGGAATGAGGCGGGCCAGGTCGACTAAGTATCTGTGGGAGAACACTTGGGTATGAGTTATCATCGTATCATAAGATTTAGATTAGCAATGGAGAGGAGCAAGGAACAATCTAGAGTGGAACTTCTAAACTGGAATAGGGCTAACTTCAATGGGATGTGAAAGGATCTAGCCAGGGTAAAATGGAACCAAAGACTGACAGGAAAAACTGTAATGGAACAATAGGCGATCTTTAAGGAGGAAATGTTCCCAGTACAGGCTAGGTACATTCCAACAAGATGGAAGGGTAAGGGAACCAAAGCAAGGGCTCCTTGGATGAAGAGGGAGATAGAGAAGATGATGAAACAAAAATAGAGGTTGTATGATGAATGTCAGGTGAGTTCTTCAAGGGAGAACCAGACCAAATACAATATGTTGAGAGGGGAAGTGAAGATGAAAATAAGATTGGCAAAGCAAGAATATGAGAGTAGAATGGCGATTAACATAAAAGGGAATCCAAAAATCTTCTACCGGCATGTAAACAGTAAGCGAGTAGTGAGAGGCGGGGTGGGGACTATTAGGGACAAAGAAGGTGATATATGCTTAGAGGCACAGGGCAAGGCTAGAATACTCAATGAGTACTTTGTATCAGTGCTTACTAAGGGAGGTGGATGCTGACAAAATATTGGGAGAAGTGGAAAAGGTAGAAGCAATGGAAGGGATAAAAATTGATAGACAGGATGTACTAGAAAGACTGGGTATGCTTAGAGTGGATAAGTCACCTGGTCCAGATGGCTTGCATCCCAGGTTGCTAAGGGAAATGGGGGAGGAGATAGCAGAAGGGCTTGCCATAATTTTCCAATCTTCCCTAGATGCAGGGAAGTTGCCTGAGGATTGGAAAGTGGCAAATGTGACACCATTGTTCAAGAAAGGGTGTAAGGGCAATCCTAGTAAGTACAGGCTGGTCAGTTTAACATCAGTGGTGGGTAAAGTTTTAGAAACAATAATCAAGGAAAAAATTAACGGGCACTTGTACAGGTTTAAGCTAATTAAGAAGAGCCAACATGGATTTGTAAAAGGCAGATCGTGTTTGACTAATCTAATTGAATTTTTTGATGAAGTAACAGGGAGGATTGATGAAAGGAATGCAATGGATGTTGTCTACATGGATTTTAGGAAGGCGTTTGACAAAAAGTTCCACATAGAAGGCTGGTTAACAAAATTGAGGCTCACGGAATAGTTGTGTCAGTGGCAGCATGGATAAGGGATTGGCTTAAGGACAGAAAACAGTGAGTTGTGGTAAATGGCTGTTTTTCAGACTGGGGGATGGTAGACAGTGGTGTTCCCCAAGGGTCAGTGCTGGGGCCACTGCTTTTTTTGATATGTATAAATGACCTGGATATTGGAATACAGAGTAGAATTTCTAAATTTGCCGATGACAACAAGCTTGGGGGTGTGGCAAACAATGAGGATGATACCAATCGACTGCAACAGGACACAGAAAGGCTAGAAGAATGGGCAGATGGAATTTAATACAGAGAAGTGTGAGATGATGCATTTTGGCAGAAGGAACAGGGAGAGGCAATATACACTTAATGGCACAGTTTTAAAGAGTGTGCAGGGACAGAGGGACCTGGGAGTTATTGTGCATAGGTCCCTGAAGGTGGCGGGACATATTGAGAGAGTGGTCAGCAAAGCATATGGGATCTTGGGCTTCATAAATAGAGGTATTGAGTACAAAAGTAGAGAAGTTATGCTGAAACTTTATAAAGCGCTGGTTAGGCCACAACTTGAGTATTGCGTCCAGTTCTGGTCACCACACTTTAGGAAGGATGTGAAGGCCCTTGACAGGGTGCAGAGGAGATTTACCAGAATGTTTCTGGGGATGGGGGAATCTTAGCTACAAGGACAGGTTGGAGAAGCTGGATTTGTTTTCATTAGAGCAAAGGAGGTTGAGGGGTGATTTGATAGAGGTGTACAAGATTATGATGGGTTTGGATAGGCTAGACGGGGAAAGGCTGTTCCCACTAGTTGACGGTACAAGTCGAGGGGACACAGATTTAAGATTTTGGGCAAGAGATACAGGGGGGGATCTGAGGAAAAACTTTTTTACACAGCGACTGCCGAGGACCTGGAACTCGCTGCCGACAGAAGTGGTGGAAGCAGAAACAATCAATATTTTCAAGGGGACACTGGATAGGCACTTGAGGGAAATAAACTTGCAGAGCTACGGGGATAGAGCGGGGGAATGGGACTGACTGGATGGCTCTACAGAGAGCCGGCACGGACTTGATGGGCTGAATGGCCTCCTTCTGTGCCGTTATGACTCTATGGTGGAGAAATTCAGTAGGTTGCGCCACCCGTTAGCGCCTTAAGAGGGCGCTAAGTGGGTCGCAAGCCTACTGGCGCCCGGGCGCGGCACTGCCCACGCCTCCCGCTAAATTCCGTGGGACGTTAGTGGTGGCGCTAACTGTTAGCGCTGCGCCGCTGCCGATGATGTCATCGGTGTGCGCAGCACCCCGCTGATGCCCCGGCCGCGATATTTGGCAGCGCCCCCTGATTTACCGCCGGATGCTATGTCCAACCGGCTCAGGGGTGCCTACCTGCGGCCGGGGAGGCGCAAATTAAAGGCGAGGTGCGGGGCGGCCATTTTTGTTGTTGGCCGCCTGCCAGCACCTGCCTGCGCTCCTGTCCCCGGCCTCCTGAACACCCCCCCGCGGAGTGCCGGCTGCGTTCCAAGCGCCCGGCACTTCTCTTCGGTGCTGGGCTCTTTTGCCTGCACTCCCGATCCTCGGGGGCCCAGCTGGGCCCCAGATCACGCTGCACAAGGCCCCTCCCCTTTAAGAAGGGGAGGAAGGGCTGCAATACCGCAGCGCGACATGCTGCAGCGTGTGGCGCTGCAGCACGTTGCGCCACGATATTCAGTCGCAGCGCCCCAAGAGGAATGCAGGGCGCCTCCAGTAGCACCGCGCTTCCCTTTGGGGCGCAACCACTCAATTTCCGGTGGGTGGGCACAAATGTTTCTGGGGTGCTACTTTTAGCGCCCTGGCGAGGCTGGCGCCCCAAACGAGGCTATACTCAATTTCTCCCCCTATGACTCTATAAGCAGTTACATACAAACAGGCCAGTGATCCACATCACAGCAGGAGATTGTAGTAAAATCCCAAAGAATCTCAGTGTAATTTGTTTAAATTAAGTAAAGCTCATCACCATTTCTGCCCCACTCTTTTCCAAACTCTGGCAGCGATAAAAATGCTCAACAAAGCCAATTCATACATTCACACCAGGGAATATCCTCCATATCTAAAACAAAAACAACTACATTTAGTCTTAAGGAATATAAATGTTCACCTATGACAAAAGCCTTGGGATGCTTCCTGGAAGATTTTTAAAAGCTGCACTTTAGCAGCTTCTTTGTTATATAGAATTCCTTTGGGGACAACCACTAAAAAAGAACACCTGTAACCAGGAGCTCAGAAACAATCAACTCATGTCAAATCTTTTCTGCCTCAAGTTTCTCCACAACCAACAGTGAGAGAAAAAATAGATTCTAACAGCCTACATTTGTGCCCTCCAACTGATCTGAATGGTTCATGTTGACGGCCTCCAACCCCAGTGAAAAAAAGCTAATTTCTGTTATGAAATACAGACATGCTGACACATAGCTAGAAAAGCTGACCTTTTGCATGTATGAAAGCCTGCAACGATGTTTCAACTTCCCTCCCCTTCCACCAATGCTAGGCTGTGCTGGAGGTTGGCCTGTGCTAGGGGTATCCCGGGCCATGTTAATGGTCTAGGACAGGAGATCGCAATATTCCTGGGCCTGAACAGGAGCAACGCGCTTTGGGTGCAATGCTCTGTCTAATAATGAGGCCAGGATGGGAGAGGAAAATGTACCCATATATTTTTTAATGTGGCCTTGAAATGTTATGGGATTAATTCAGCTTAAATACTGCAGACAATAAATATTTCTTGTGTTTTGTCACAGGTATATTCATGATATAATACAGAATTATCTGCGTAATCCCTTCTCATTAGTAAGAATCTTTATAATTCTTATTCATACAACAACAACAGCAACTTGTATTTATATAGCGCCTTTAGCGTAGTAAAACGCCCCAAAGGCGCTTCACAGGTGTATTAAAAGACAAAAAAAATTGACACTGAGCCACAAAAGGAGAAATTAGGGCAGGTGACCAAAAGCTTGGTCAAAGAGGTAGGTTTTAAGGTGCGTCTTAAAGGAGGAAAGAGCGGTAGTGAGGCAGAGAGGTTTAGGCAGGGAATTCCAGAGCTTAGGGCCTTGGCAACAGAAGGCACGGCCACTAATAGATGAGCGATTATAATCAGGACTGCTCAAGAGAGTAGAATTAGAGAAGCGCAGATATCTCGGGGGATGTGGGGCTAAAGGAGATTACAGAGGTAGGATGGGGCGAAGCCATGGAGGGATTTGAAAACAAGGATGCGAATTTTGAAATCGAGGTGTTGCTTAACCAGGAGCCAATGTAGGTCAGCGAGCACAGGGGTGATGGACGAACGGGACTTGGTGTGAGTTAGGACACGGGCAGCCGAGTTTTGGCTCATCTCAAGTTTACGTAGGGTAGAATGTGGGAGGCCAGTCAGGAGTGCATTGGAATAGTCAAGACTAGAGGTAATAAAGGCATGGATGAGGGTTTCAGCAGTGGAAGAGCTGAGGCAGGGACAGAGACGGGCGATGTTATGGATGTAGAAATAGGCGGTCTTGGTTATGCTACGGATATGTGGTTGGAAGCTCATTTCAGGGTCAAATATGACACCAAGGGGGAAAATTGGCTCACGTCCCCTTTGGGGCGCTACTTTTAGCACCCCGAAAAATTTAGCACCCCCACGCCCGAAATTCAATGGTAGCGTCCCAAGCTCGAGGCAGGCGCTACTGGATGCGCTCCCCCCTCCGTCTTGGGGCACTCCCATGGAATATCGCAGCACTACGTGCAGCAGCGCCACGTGCACTGGCACACAGCGCCACTGTACTGCAGGCCTCCCTCCCCTGATTAAAGGGAAGGGGCCTAGCGCAGCGTGTACCGGGGTCCTGCTGGGCCTCCAGGGAGCGGGGTGCCGGCAAAAGAGACAGGCACTCAAGAGGAGTGCCGTGCTGACGGATCACGGCCGGCACCCCGTAGCAGGAGGCCAGAGGGGCCAGGTGCTGGCAAGCAGCCCCAAAAAAAAAAATCGCCCGGCACCTGCCTTTTAATTATCACCGCCCGGGCCGCAAGAACACCCCGTGACCTTGTCGGACACAGCGTCCGGCGGCAGTTCAGGGGGCGCGAGCCAAGTTTGCAGCCGGGGCATGAGCGGGGCGTTTTGCACGGCGATTACATCATTGCCGGAGGCGCAGCGCCGTGGGGCACTACCAGGTACTGCCGCCACTAACCTCCTGCTGAATTTCGCGGGAGGCGTTAGCGGCGGCACACCCGGGTGCTAGTTGCTTTGTGCCCTGTTAGCCCCCATTGGGGCAAAGCAACCAAATTTTTCCCTCCGAGTTTGCGAACAGTGTGGTTCAGCCTCAGACAGATGTTAGGGAGAGGGAGCGAGTCAGTGGCTGGGGAATGGAGTTTTTGGCTGGGACCAAAAACAATGGGGTAGATTTTCCTGGAGCCGTCAGATGGGGTTTCAGGCATGTGGGGGGGGGGGGGAAATCCCGAATTCGGGGGTCCCGACACATTCCTGCCCAAAACCCGCCTCCACGTAAGTTTCACAGGAGGCGGGTACCCGCCCCGCACTGGGACCCGCCGACCCGAGGCGGGAAGGGATTAGTGCCAATTAACTGCCTGTTAACAGGTAGTTAACAGGCAGTTTTTAGCCTAATCCCTATTTTGAGGGGTGTCATGTGGGATTCCCGACGGCTCCAAACCATGCCAGGTTAGAGCAGTCGGGCCGTTGGGTTGAAGGACTTGGAGGGGTCGCGATGTCGGTGTACAGGTCAGTGACGGGTGCATACGTGCAAAGGTAAGTGTGTTTGGTGTGTCTAAAGTGTGTAAAGAAGTTTAAATTACCTGTACTTACCTTAACAGCCTTTCTTCCTCTAGGTTTTGGGAGTCCATCACTCAGCCGGCACTGGAAGCAAAATGGCTGCGATCTGTCAAAAGTGACAGCCTTCAGCTTTGAGTGCCGGTAAGAGTTCTAACTGAGTCTGTGTAAAAGGATTCAGGTTAGAAGTCAGACTGTCGGTGTTTGACAGCTTCAAACAGCTGTGAAACACTGATATTTCATCTGTCAAGAACTCTTGACAGATGAAATTTCAGTCTGTGACGTCACCTGTTGCCGGGTGGCCCTTAATTGGCCTGCTGAGCCCGCTGGGCGGGCTCAACAAGGTCAATCAAGGGAAAATCGCACGGATTGGCCGGACGTCGATGTAGGCGGGACTAAAACCCGAAAGTTGAAGTCCCGCCTCCTTCCCGACAGCTTCAGGAAAATCTACCCCAATGGCTTTGGTCTTCCCAACATTTAATTGGAGAAAGTTTCTGCTCATCCAGAACTGCTAGCTTGTGTACAAAAATGTTGTACTCTCTGGAGTTTAGAAGAATGAGACGTGATCTCATTGAAACATATGAGATTCTGAGAGGGCTTGACAGGGTAGATGCTCAGAGGCAGTTTCCCCTGGCTGGAGAGTCTAGAACTAGGGGGCATTGTCTCAGGATAAGGGGTCAGCCATTTAGGACTGAGGTGAGGAGAAATTCCTTAACTCAGAGGGTTGTGAATCTTTCGAATTCTCTACCCCAGAGGGCTGTGGATGCTCAGTTGTTGTTGAAGGCGGTGATTGATAGATTTTTGGACTCGAAGGGAATCAAGGGATATGGGGACCAGGCAGGAAAATGGAGTTGAGGTTGAAGATCAGCCATGATGTTGTTGAATGGCGGAGTAGGCTCGAAGGGCTGTATGGCCTACTTTTGCTCCTAATTCTTATGTTCTTATATGAAGTGGGAATACAGTGATGGGGAATGTGTGGGGATGAACTAATCCTACAACAAAAATGAAAAATAAAGGAAGAATATTCAAAAATGATTTTTAAAAAATGACTAATTAGTCTTAGGCCCCGATATTTACTTGGAGCTTGGGGGTTTGTGGGGGGGGAGCAGTGGGGGGGGGCGGGGGAGTCAGAGTTCGGAGTGGGGGTGTTGGAGATTGCGGGGAGGTGAGGGGGTCGGAGGTCATGGGGGGGTACAGAAGTAACCTTGTTGGGCCTGGAGGAAGCACTCCTGCTCTTCCTGACCCACAAACAGTGCCATAAATGCACTTACCTTATGGCTCTGGACCTTCTTGCCTCCTTTTACCTGCCAGGATTCCCGAGCCCCGGGAAAACCAGCTGACATTAATTAACAATAAAAAAAATCTGTTAAAATGGAGGCACGCAACATCCTTAAAGTATTTCAGTGACCGACCCATCTCCTGAGAGCAGATTGATTGCCCGCCCTCCGACCCTCCTCCGTTAAAACCAAAAGTGGGCAAGTTGGGGTTGGGTTTGAAATTTTAAATATTTTTACTTCCCACCCAACCCAAACCCACCCATTCTTGGGGTTTAAAATTATCCCCTTAGTTTCAGGATAGTGAAATCTTGTTTACAGTTACTGACTCAACTTGGTATGCTATGATACTCATTTCTTCCAGTAAAGAAGCTGTCGGATTAAGTAATGGCAACAAAAGAAAATTATTACATGACACAAATATTTCTATTTATAAAATGTGATGATTCATTACCCAACAGACTTGAAGGTGCCCTACATGCTTTTTTCCCATTAATTATCACTGACTCTGAAGTAGTATAATAAACTTACAAAGCACTACCAATCAAATTGAAGAAACTCTGTGGTTGCACACAATCCTCATGATCACTTTATTACATTCAGACACTGCTGAAACCTGGTTTACTCATAGAATGGAGAAGTCATGGGTAACTTTCCAACTTTTGCTCCCAGTAGAGAGCCTCGTCCATCAAGAACATATCATTGAAATTTGGGCATGTGCAGCACATGATGTTCTGACTATTTAAATGAATGGTCAGAAAACCATTTGTCTCATATACCTGTCTTTCCAATACGTGCTCCCAGCGAGTGAGGCTCCCCACCTGGACCACTAAAATGGAAAATTATCCATAAACTTTAAGAAAAATTCTTGAGGAAATCATTCTCATTTAGAAAGCATATTATAGCACCACCTCAGCTTGGTTTAATTAGGAGCACTCTCACCTCTGAGTCAGGAGGTCCAGTACTTGAGCACATGAAATTGAATGGACACTCCAGTGCACTAATGAGGGAGTGATACATTTGTCAAAGGTACAGGAAACTTTTTTTTATCCGGCACGGATGGGACTGACGTGGTGCCGGTTCATCAAAAATTCCGGATAACCGAAAGCTATCGTAAAAGATACGGAGCTGAGAGCTCCGTATAAAGCAACAAACCCTGCAGCTTCAGAACAATGACCACAAGTTGCAAGCGTCTCTGTAGCTTAGCAACAGCTGCAGCCACACCCTTGCACAGCAACAAATGGAGGAAGGCAAGTAATAAAAGTTACCTGAACCTACTCCTGAATTTTGCCAGTTAACCAAGATTTCCGGTTATTTAGGTGCTGGTAAATCAAAAGTTTCCTGTACTATCCTTTGCATGAAGCATGAAACCAAGGCCTTAACTGTCTGTGCTTGTGTCTGCTGCTTAGGTGGATGTTAAAGATCCCATGGAGTTCTCCCAGTATCCTGGCCATCATTTTTCCCTCAACTAACATCATTAAAAACTTAACAGATTAACTGGCCAATAATCTCATTGGTATTTATGAGGCATTGCTATGCATAAAAATAGCTGCCACATTTGCCTATACAGGTAGACTATCCTTTATCCGAACTTCCGAAAACCGAAACCCTCTAAAAACCGAAGGTTTTTTCGTTCAGCGTAAGTCGTGCGCACGACATGACCAGAGTGGTGCACGACTTACGCTGAGCAGGGCAGAGGGTCACTGAGTTCCCTCCTGGGTAGGAGATTGCAGGCCGAGCCGGGCAGTGTGAAGGTGGTATACCGGGAGAGTGAACCCAACAGTACAGCGGCCCGTCCGATAGCTGCAGCGGCCTGTCCGATATTCTTTTCTCCCCCCCGACCCCCCCCCCTTTCGGATAAGGGATAGTGTATCCTTTATCCGCACTTCCGAAAACCGAAATCCTCTGAAAACCGAAAGTGTTTTCGTTCAGTGTAAGTCGTGCGCACGACATGACCAGAGTGGCGCACGACTTACACTGAGCAGGGCAGAGGGGTCACAGAGTTCCCTCCTGGGTAGGAGATTGCAGGCCGAGCCGGGCAGTGTGAAGGAGGTACCGGGAGAGTGAACCCGACAATACAGCGGCCCGTCCAATAGCTGCAGCGGCCTGTCCGATATTCTTTTCACCCCCGCCGACCCCCACCCCGACCCCCCGTCGACCCCCTGCCAACCCCCCGCCGACAAATTTCCCAGTCTTATAAAATACCTTCTGAAATCCGAAATTTTCCAAAAACCGAAACACGGCTGGTCCCGAGGTTTTTGGATAAAGGATAGTCTACCTGTATAACAGCAAAAATTGTACTTCATAGCAATTCATTGTATGTGAAATACTTTCAGATGTCTTGAGAGATTTGATATGGTGCTATATAAATTTAAATTCTTTCTTTCAAAAACCTACTAGATCTTCACATCATCTTTTTCATTTATGTTTTAAATTTTTCTTATTCGTTCATGGGTTGTGGGAATCGCTGATAAGGCCAGCATTTATTGCTCATCCCTAATTGCCGTTGAGAAGGTGGTGGTGAGCCGCCTTCTTGAACCGCTGCAATCCGTGTGGTGAAGGTACTCCCACAGTGCTGTTAGGGAGGGAGTTCCAGGATTTTGACCCAGCGACGTTGAAGGAATGTCGATCTATGTCCAAGTCAGGATGGTGTGTGACTTGGAGGTGGTTGTGTTCCCTTGCTAATGGAAGAGTCACTACAGCACTTATTGGGAGCAATTTTGAAATTGGGCAACAGAGTAAAACGGGCACTATCATTATACATCTCTCCTGATTTTCATTGCCATTGTCAAAGTCAAAATTACCCCCATTAACTGTTATAACACACAAAATAATCAAGTCCCAAAGGAGGATGAAGTTATGGTTTATTTAATAGAACTGTCCCTAACATCATTAGATCACTTTGAAAATCACAGCAATCAGTCAAAATTCTTCAGTGTATTTAAAGATTACTGATGTATATGAAAAAAGTTTGATAAAGGCTACTTATAAGGAAATCTTTGGGCAAAAATACGGTCGCGCCCTGAAAAAGTTAGTGCCTTCGTGCCCGAAATTCAATGGTAGCACCTCAAGAGGGAGGCGGGGCGCTACTGGACACACTCCACCTCCCTCTTGGGGCACTCCCAGGGAATATCGCGATGGCAAGTCGCGCTGCAGTACTGCAGGCCTTCCTCCCTTCATGACAGGAGAGGGGCCTTGCGCAGCGCGACCAAGGGCCCAGCTGGGCCACCAGGGATCGGGGTGCTGCCAAAAGAGCCCGGCACTCCTCTTGAGTGGCCTGGCACCCCGCGGGAGGATGGCAGAGGAGGCAGGGGATGGCAGAGGGGGCCGGTGCTGGCAGGCGGCCAGCAAAAGAAATGGCCGCCCGGCACCTCCCCTTTAATTATCGCCACCCTGGCCGCATGTACGACCCCTGACCCTGTCGGACATAGTGTCCGGTGGTAATTCGGGGGCGCGACCGAAGTTTGTGGCTGGGGTACGAGCGGGGCGCTGTGCACGGCGATGACGTCATCACCAGAGGCGCAGCGCCGCAGGGCACTACAGGCTACCGCCGCCAGTAATCTCCCGCTGAATTTCGCGGGAGGCATTAGCGGTGCCGTGCCCGGGCGTTAGTTGCTTTGCACCCCGTTAGCGCCCTCTTAGGGTGCTAACGGGAGGCACAAAGCAACTGAATTTTGCCCCCCTTACTTCTTTAGCTGCAGTGCACTACAAAGGTTGTAGGAGTCTTGCTTTTTATATCCTGTATCAAGTGTGCAATTCAAGTTCGGTAATAAAGTCAGAATTTGTCCCACAATTTTTCCTTCTTCTCCTGAAGATGGTGACTCACATTAGCTATAGTTCCACAGGTGCCAGCATATCTCCAGCACTTGGCCCATAGGTCCATTTTTCATGAGCATACTCAAACAGTTAGGGCTGGATTTTACCAGCGCTCAGAGGGTGGGTTTGGAGGCGGGTCAAAGGTTAAAATCGTTTTGATTGATGGCGGGTTGCGATCCCGCCGTCAACTCGCCTCCAAACAATTTTCCCAAGTGTCGGATCCCTGATTTGCGCATGGACCCGACACCTAGCAGTGAGAAGAGGATTAAAAGCAATTACCTGCCTATTAACAGGTAATTGCTAGTTGTTGACAGGCTATTTTTGAATTTTGCCGCTTCTGACTTGGGCTTCCCGACACCCGGACACCACACCAGATAAGTGTGGCGTGTTGTGAGTCTGCTGTAATGTTTCTGGATTGATGATAGCTGCAGAAGTGGTGTGAAGGATCTAATGTTGCACTGGTGAGTCTCAGAGGTAAAAACATGTTGGGAAATGCATTTTTAAAACATTTACACATTTCTTTAGGTTACAAGTTTTGAAATCCATGTCCAGTGCCAACTCATTGGGAGAACCTCTCTCACCAATGACAGATCGCTTCTGTCACCTCCCCTGCAGCTGCCATCTATTCCAGCCTATAGAGGGAGTAATTGGAGAGCCTGGGTGCAAGAGTTCACCTTTGTGCAGTGATTGTCAGTGTTTGCAGCACCTCAAAGTTGTCAAACACTGAGAAATCAGCTGTCAAAAAAAATTGTGCATGTTCCCTTTAATGAAACCAGCAGATGACGCGTCATCAAATGACGTCATCTGACCGGCTTCCTCTTAATTGGCCGGCAAGCCCGCAAATGGGCCTTAACAAGGTCAATCATCGTAAAATCACCTCTGTGGGCCGGATGCAGTTGGAGGCGGGACTGGAAGCCAGAAACCACCTGACCCGCACCCAACCCGCTTCCATTGAAAAAATTGCGGCCTAAATGTTGACCATGGGACCCATCACAGCCAAAGCCTGGGATTTGCCCTGCAGGGAAGATTTCCTCCGTGTTCTACACAGCAAAATTGTAAATGCATTCTCCTGTCCTGTCTATAGATAATGATCAGGAGAGGGAGCACTGGCTGATTTTTTTTTACTCATTACCTCAGGAACACTGATGCCAATTGTAACATCTCCAGGATCAGCTAATAGCACAGACTGGAGATTTGACCTGAGACACTCCTTGTCTAAATGGCTCAGGACTGTAGTGCAATTGGGTTAACTGTGAAATCCATTTTGTTTTATTGTTTAGCACTTAGTGTACTCTTCATTTAAAAGTGGCTTAAGAGTAACATATTACTACTACAGAACTTGGGATCAATATTACTGGTGTAAATGTGAACTCATGTTAAAGGAGAAGTACATTAAACTGAACTGTCCCATAATCCCTCAATACTACAAAGGGAGCTACCTGTATTTGCTGCTGTGCTAGCTGCTATTAAAGGCAGTCTGAGAGCAGTCATTTTAAATAAAACTTTCTGTTATATGACATCAGGAATGGTGACACTGCCCTTAGAGCACGAACTTATCCATGATGTCACTTAAGGGGAAATTGTATACAAAATATCCCTTCCAGGCTGCTTCTTCATCATAAGTTCTAAAATATAAAAACATAAAAAAATACAACTGTGAAACACCACTAACAGAACAGGATATCCCTTTATAACTGAATAGGATTATGTAGCAATCAAGTAGAATATAATTTTCCTTGAAGAGCAGTTCCTGTTAAGAGTAAAAAGCAAAATGCTATAGAAGCTGGAAATCGGAAACATAGATAGAAAACTCCAAAAACACTCAGCAAGTCAGTCAGCAACAGTGGAGAGAACAGGCAAGCCACTTTGGGTGTGGACCCTTCCTCAGGTAAAGGGTCCATACCCGAAAAGTCTTGTCTGTTCTCTTCACTGATGCTGTGAATTTCCAGCATTTCCTGTTCCTGTTACGCATAGCTTGTTTATTGAAAAACCAAACTCACTCTTAAGGAAAAAGTTGACACCAAACAGCCAAGCTAAATATTTAAAAAATCACAAAAAGCTTTACTTTGCATATACAATTAAATGCGTGTATATCGATATCTCAATACAAGTAGAGTCATCCAGTGAGTAGTACGATTATCCTGATATAAAATAAAATGTGTCATTCTTATTAAGTCATTGCAGGTCCAAAGGGATTTCACAACCAAAGTGGTAAACATGGATTCTTAACTCACCAGTTTTTCGCAGGGGGAAATCGTCCTTTGTGTCATGAATTCCCAGTAATGGTTGTTTGTAAGATGGAGAAGTTCCACTCTGTGGTGGGGAACTCTGGTCCAGTGAAGCATGGTGGGCTCCCCTGGCACAGGAACAAAGAGTAGCAAATTAACACAACCATTTTTCAGACTATACAATAAAATGGCAACACAATCTTTGCAGATGACCATCTTTGCATCTAATTTAAGAGAGTTTTTCCATGTCAATCATTCACTTTTGTTGGTTTGAACGGGTTGGATTATCATGAATTCTGCCTCTATAGCCACTTGTGGTAAAGTATTCCATAATCTGATAACTTTTGTGTGAAAAGAAATACTCTAACTTCCACCTTCATTCTTCTAGTGAAAATTCTGAGTTTATGACTCCTTGTTATTGATTAGATCCCCTTTCAAATGAGACGCTAAACCGAGGCCCCGTCTGCCCTCTCAGGCAGATGTAAAAGATCCCATGGCACTATTTTGAAGAAGAGCAGGGGAGTTCTCCCTGGTGTCCTGGCCAATATTTATCCCTCAACCAACATCACTGAAACAAATTATCTGGTCATTGTCACATTGATGTTTGTGGGAGCTTGCTGTGTGCAAATTGGCTGCCGCATTTCCTACATTACAACAGTGACTTCAAAAGTACTTCATTGGCTGTAAAGCGCTTTGGGACGTCTGGTGGTCATGAAAGGCGCTATATAAATGCAAGTCTTTTTTTTCTTGAATATTTTCTGTCACATTGAAAGAAGACCCAATTTTTCAAGTCTTCACTGCAGTACTGAGGGAGTGATACATTGTCAAATGTGCCAAGCTGAACCTTAACAGGGCGGGCTGTGTAGGACAGGAGGGCGGAGTTTCTGCCGGGACACCCGGAAGTTTGGGTATCCCAGCATGCTGTAGAGTTTTGACTCCACAGCGTGCGTAGTTTTTGTTTGACAGGTTCCCCACCCAGAAGTCAGCCTGATTGACAGGCTTGCCTTCCAATTGGGCAGGGAGCACTCGGAGGAGGCCATAGCCACAGGTAAGGAGCCTGTTGCTGCTACTGGGAGCATGGGAGTGACTCGATGCCCAACCCCAGGGCGGGGGTGCGATCCCCAATCCTGAGAAGGGGGTCCAATTCCCTTCCCAGGTGAGGGGGGGAGGTTGTATGGGAGGGGGGTCTGACAGGGGGATCTTGGCGGGCCAGAGGGAAGCACTTACCTACTCCATGAAACTGTCCTCACCTCCCTTCAGCTGCCGGGTTTCCCGAGACCTGGGAAATCTGGCCGGCCAGGATTAAACCTGCAAAGCAGGTTAAATCTGAGACTGGCAACCTCATTAAAATATTTAAATGGCCAACCTGCCTCCTGGGAGTGGGTTGGCTGTCTACACCTTGTCCCACCTCCGTTAAACCCGGAAGTGGGCGGGTTGGAGGCAGGTTGGGGTCAGGTTTGAGATTTTTAGTTTATACATCTCACCTGACTCCAACCCATCCCAGCCTGCTATCTTTCAGATGTGTCATTAAAACTAACACCACTGAAAACAGTCTATCAGATTAAGCATTCAAAGTGGGAATTTGCTGTGCACAAACTAGCTGTAGCAACATTGAACTTCAAAGGTAACACATATGCTGCAAAGCACTTTGAAATGTCCAAAAGATGTGGTGAGACACTATATAAATGCAAGTACTTTCTATCATCTCTCATTTTTAGCATCATTCAAGTTCAAGTAAAACTTCAGTGTGCCATCTTGCTGCTTCCTGCTGGTATTCCACGTACTAAAGCTTAACTTCACTCATGTCTTTCTCATGTATCTTCTGCTTGGCTGGGCTTCCAGTCGGGTGGGAAGCTGCAGCCACCGGTAAGTCATCTACTGCTGCTAGTGGGAGTGTGGCGGTGGGGGGGTGGGGGGTGCGATCCCCAACTCTGGGGCCTCCCACTCTGCCTATGGGCATCTCATTCTATGATAGTCTTTCAGCTTTTACTCCTGCTCGCTCCCTATCTTGTCTTAGCCTTTCCTTCTTGTTTGCTCTCAGGCAGAGCCAGTATTTATTTAAAAGAACCTGCAAGCTTAGTCTCTACTCCTGTCCCTCTTCTTCTGCCAAGCCTCCACTTTCCTTACTGCTTAAAGTTTGCTTTTATGACAGGCCTTTGTCCCTGCCTCAGTCCTACTCTCTTATGGTCTCATGGGCCTCAGTGTCCATTACTATTGGTCCAAGTGCTCTGCTCTTCAGACCATCCTACTCAAGTACTCTGACTCCAGACCATCCTACTCAAGTACTCTGACTCCAGACCATCCTACTCAAGTACTCTGACTCCAGACCATCCTACTCAAGTACTCTGACTCCAGACCATCCTACTCAAGTACTCTGACTCCAGACCATCCTACTCAAGTACTCTGACTCCAGACCATCCTACTCAAGTACTCTGACTCCAGACCATCCTACTCAAGTACTCTGACTCCAGACCATCCTACTCAAGTACTCTGACTCCAGACCATCCTACTCAAGTACTCTGACTCCAGACCTTTTGCTTTGCTCTCAAGCTGTTAGACCCTTTCGGAGAACAATAAAATAGCTTTCCAATTTGCTGCTCAGGTGTAAAACTAGCATTGAAGATGGACTTCCAGCATCTGCAGTATTTTGTTATCGTATGTTTGGTTCACTGCCACCCCTCTTCTAGGAATGCCCACCTTGAAGAAGTTCTGCTCTTCTCTTCGACGGGATCTCCGTTTGGCTCGTCAACCTTGTTCATCTTCATTGCTTTCAGTTTCCCTTCTCATGTTTGATATTTTTTATCCACACTGTTGGTTTGTGACTTTTCCTTTTTCTCTCTCTCTCCCACATGGCTCTGTCTTTCACTCTGCCGGCGCATTTCACACTTCATCTAGAGCCATTGTCTGTTTCCTTACCTGTCCAATTACTATCTCGCCTCACCTTGAATATCTCTTTATGTCTCTTCTTTCATCCCCTCCCCCATTTCCCAGCCCCCAAACTGCCTTTTGTTTAATTTCCTGCCTTTTCTCTCAGTTCTGTAGAAGGGTTTCGACCCAAAACGTTGACTATTTCTCTCTCCATGGATGTTGCCTGGCCTGCTGAGTTTTTCCAGCATTTTCTGTTGTTATATTGAAGATGGACCGCTCATTATAGAAACTGACTGATTTTTGTTTCCATTAAAATCAATGAAAATCAAAATCAGGCTGTGTCTATAATGGGCGACTGAACCGCAATGCTAGTTTTACACCTGAGCAGCAAGTTCAAAATCTATCTCAATGTATCAATGCTTATTGATTTATTGCTAAAGTGGTAACTGGAAAAGCAAATGTACGAATAATTTGAGAGATGCAAATAATTTATCCTATGTTAAACCATCCACTACTGCAGTATTATTTAGAGATTAAGGAACAATAGTAAATTAGATTCTATAAAGTTTCCAAGATTTCAAACCAGTACCCACGAAAAGATACAGATACAAAGTATGTCAGGGTTAATCGTGTTGCATTTAGAGATTTACGTACAGTGCAGTTGCTGTGGGGATTATTCAATGTCAGGTAATAGATGGAACAACATCTAGATGGATAGATAAGTTATAAAGCAACCATTTTGCAGCAGGTCTCCCCACCTATTCCCAGGCCAAGCTTTTACCTTCCTGCTTCATTCCAGCACCAGATCCCAGCCTCCCCAATCTCTCCTAGTCCCAGTCATTGCCTCCCTGCTCTCTAAGCTCCATGCCTGTCCCCCTCCCTCCAAGCAATGAGCCCATCCTCTAACTGCCCCCCGCCCCAGTACTCCCTTTGAGTGGTTGCCATCATCGGGACCACAAATTTCAGGCCAATATTATTTTTGCACTAACAGAGAAATTGAGCTCCAGTTTTGGCTCCGCATCTTCTTGGACAGTGCAAGGAAAAGGAAAAAATGATACAGAAACAGAGACAAAGAGAGAGACATATACGGCCCAGATAATTACTGAGGCGCGTGTTTGGAGCGGGGCGGCGGGGGGGGGGCGGCAGTGGCAGGGGCATTGGGAGGAGTTATGGAACAGAAACCCGGAAGTATGGGTTTCTCCAAATGCCCAGAGCATGTTTTAATTTGGTTCTCCATGTTTCGCGCTCAACAGTCAGCCTGATTAAAAGATCGTGGGCAGGGAACGGAGAGATTGGTGGGGAGCGGAGAGATTGGTGGGGAGTGGAGAGATTGGTGGGGAGTGGAGAGATCGGAGAGGTCGGTGGGGAGCGGGGAGGTCGGTGGGGAGCGGGGAGGTCGGTGGGGAGCGGGGAGGTCGGTGGGGAGCGGGGAGGTCGGTGGGGAGCGGGGAGGTCGGTGGGGAGCGGAGAGGTCAGGTGGAGTGGAGATCGGGGGAGATCGGGATGGGGTTTGCGGGGAGATGGCAGTGGCAGTGTCGGTGATTGTGGTGGAGGGATTGGTGATTGCGGTGGGGGGCTTGGTGATTGCGGCGGTAGAGATCGGTGGTCGCAGTTGGGGGGGTCAGTGTATGCAGTGGGGGGTCACTGATTGTGGGAGGTTGTGGGGGGAGACCAGGGGTCGGAGATCCTGGAGGTGGGTATCTGGACAAATCGCGGGGGGTGGTTACTGGACAGCTTGTTGGGCCTGGAGGAAACACTCCTGCTCCTCGTGACCTACAAGTAATGCTGTAAAGGCACTTACGTGATGGATCCAGCCCTTCTCACCACTTTTTACCTGCCGGGTTTCCTGAGGCCAGGGAAACCTGGCCGTCATGGGTTAAAAATGGAATTCATGTTATAATGGAGACACGAACCTCCTTAAAAGCTTTTACAGACTGTCCTGCATCCTGAGAGCAGGTCGGTCCCCCACATCCTGTCCCGCCTCCATTAAAATCAGAAGTGGGTGAGTTGGAGGCAGATTGGGGTCAGAAATTTTTTACATTTTAATGTCCCACCCCACCCAAACCCTCCCATTTTTGTGATTAAAATTACCCCACTGAGAAAGAAAGACTGTGAGAGGAAAAAACAGAAAAAGAGACAAACAGCCATAAGAAATGGAAGGCAAACAGAAAGACATACAGAGGTTACTGCAAGAATTAGCGAAAAAAACACAGACATTACAGGAAGAAATATATATTTTTCTCCTGTCAACAAAGCTACAGGAGACCTACTAATAAATTTAAATGATACACAACAGAAGGAATGGTACATTTGCAAAAAAATAGAGTGACCTGAGGATTTTTTTTTCTTTACACAGCGTGTTGCTATGATCTGGAGTGCACTGCTTGAAAGGGTGCCAGAAGCAGGCTCATTAATAACATTCAAAAGGGAATTAAATTCTTGAAGGAGAGAATTTTTCAGGGCTATGAGGAAAGAGATGGGCAGTGGGACTAATTGGACAGCTCTTTCAAAGGGCTGGCACAGACATGATGGACTGAATGGTCTCCTTCTGTGCTGTATAATTCTATGATTCTACATAGAAAGTTAGAAACGCACAAGTAGATTGCCATACTTCTGTAGCTCACACTACACCACATCATTTGTATTACATACTATTTTGCAATATCACGTTAACAATAGGTCTCTGCAGAATGCAGCAATATAGCAATACATGATTTAGTCTTGATGATATAGCATGATGGCAGTCACAGCATAACAAGAAATGTGTTATCATGTCAAAACCAAAAGAAGATGAAGAAACAACATCAATTATTGTAGGTTTATGTGATAGGAAAATAACTCAGTTAAGTTTTCACTATGTTTAATAATCCAAGTGAAGAAAGTAATACAGAAATCACTACGACACTTAGTCTATCATATTATTTTTAATTACCAATAAGGGACATTTTTTTATATGGCAACAATGACAACTGGTGGAGCTAGGGGTATACTTCAAATACTGGAATATGGATTAAGTCCCATCCTGGTTCAATTGATAGCGCTCTCACTTTTTAATTATAACCTTGTGGGTTCAAATCGCACCCTAGGACACCTCATTGCAATACTGAAGGATGTAGCATTGCTCGAGATACTATTTGCCTGTTCAGATAGACATTAAAAATCCCATGGCATTATTCAAAGAATAGGGAGTTGCCTTGGCCAACATTCCTCCCTCAACAATTACCTAAAGCAGAATAACGCAACATTCATTTCATATCAATTTGTGGGATTTTGCTGTGTGCAAAGTAACTGCCACATTCCAGTACATAACACTTCAAAGTAATGCACTGTATGTAAAACATTTTGGGAGATCCTGAGAGATGTAATAAAGCACAATGTAAATACAAGCTCATTTCTGCGTTGTTTGGGAATGCTGACTATTACTCCACTATATCGTGGATTTTTATCTTTCATTTCGTTAAAATAACTTCTTGAACTGCACACCGCCAATTAGCCCAGTGAGACCAATGTCTTGTTTTGGCCTAATGGGCCATACTCAGAACAAGGAAAATTATAATTAAAAGACAATTGAAAGGTATGCCAACACCTTTCCTAAGATTTACATTTGTAATCTGATTTCTGAATGTTGCAATTTAATCAAAGTGGCAGTTTTTCTGCAAAAACGTAAGCACTATGAGTAGGATGATGATACATACATATACCAGAGCTTGGGATGTTGAGGGAAGGAATGGTTCTGTCCAGTTGGTAGAGACTCTTTTGCAGACTTGCTCAACAGGAATTCCTGAAGTTTCTGTTTGACCTCAGTACTGGCCACTGCACCTGAAAAAGTATGTTACTTAGCACTTGTCACATTTTGGTACCATTTAACCACTTTTTAACAGTAACGTTTTTGGAAAAGAAGTTATTTTTAAATGTGGTTAAAAGCATGGTATATTCATAGAAGTTTAATACGTAAAAGGCTTGGAGACAATAGATAGTTAGGATACTAATATGTTACTCTATAGCTTGTAAATAATAAGCAATTTGTTAGCCTGTCTCAGGAATTGAAAAAACCTCACACTCATTGTGCTGGAGAGTCCTTGATCCCTTTCTGGCTGTGAACACAGTAGATAAAGAGACACATACAAAGTCAGACAGTCAGGAAGAAAGCTGCAAGAGCCTTTACCAAGACTTAGAGGTTAGAAATGTTGGAATGCAGTTAAAAGTCACTGAAGCATGGTGCATTCTTTATTTTGAATCATTGTACATTGGATGTGAGTCTAGTAAGTGGGGTGATGGAACTCAGAGCTCACCATTTTTAAATCAAATCTTAATCCAAGTTTTAAAATGTAAGATTCTAAAAACTGTAATAAAACCACTGCTACCATGTGGAGATCGAAGTTCATAACGAATTGTGGAATGGTTATGGAATACTAGGAAGTCAGCATGAACCTTTGTTTGTGAAGACACAAAATGGTGGAAGTCAGCAGGGGGTCCTTTGCCTGGTAGTCAGCATGGTCCTTTGTTTGTAAGTCCACATGGACAGGAAGGAGTAACATGAGTGACGAGGAGGTCACGCCCCCACACACCTCACAGGAACATGGATGTGTCATGTGGAAGGAACTCCAAGCAGGGAAGGTTTGGAGTGAAACTGACCTATCAGAGGGAGGCAGACGGTGGTATATGAGGGAGGCCGGCAGAAAGGCCCTATAAAAGAAGTGACCCAGAGGTGGGAAATTCAGAAAGAAAGAAAGAAGATAGAAGTGGAAGAACAGAGGAACAAAGATAGCTGGCCAGTCTATGTTTTTGACTTACAACTTTTTCTGGACCGATAAAGGAGTATGTATAAAAGTCGGACATAGAGCTTAGATATTGTTAAAGGGTACTTTTATGTATGGTTGACTTGGGATATAAATCGGCAGGAGGTAGCGTATGAGTTGCTGGGGGTACTTTTATGTACGGGTAAATTGGGTGCATATTGATTGCGATGTACACTTGAATTTTGAACTGTAGTGTGAATAAAGACCAATTTTATTGATCACGTACTTATCTGTCATTGTTACACTTATTCATAATTCTCGAAGTCCGAACAGTAGTAAGAGAAAGGCTTACAGGATGATATTGATAGTTTTATCTGGGCATTTGAGTTGCACCAATCACCACAAGTGGAACAAAAATTGAATGGGCCTGTCAACTTATGTCACTAAGCAAAAAAGCACTTGTTGTGCTTTCTTGTGTTAATTTTGCCAAAATTATATTCCATAATATTGTCAAGCATACTATTCTCATGGTTTATTATTTAATGCCTGACAGATACAGGCAAAAATGTAAGAAACTAAGGGGTAAGTTTTCATCTTCAAGGTATGGGCGGTAATCTGCTGGAGCAGATCGCCCACCCTTTATAGAACCTGCCCAATCTTTATTCCATTGAAATCAATGGAATGAAAATCAGATGGGTTCTATAACAGACAGGCAATCTGATCAGGCAGACTACTGCCAATGCGGAAAAGATGAAAAGTTACCCCTAAGAATCCAGACACTGCTTATAGAGAAATTAATATTGAACTTAAAGACCTATGGCAGATGTGGCTGGAAAGCAAAGGTGCAGCATGTGCTGATCCTCTTGTGGTCTCGTTTACATCACAGAATTTCTAAGAATTTGGCAGTGATTTACCTTGCGGTCTCCTTTGCAACATTTAAAACACCTGGGTGCGGAAATTGGATCAGGCCCTAAAAACGGATGCTACGTGGTCAAATTTCTAGGCCCAACCTCATTGACTTCAGATTTCTGACTTCTGTTTGCATACCCATTTCCAGCCTGGGCTGAACAGCTGGCTCACTGAGTGGGACAGCATGAAGCATCTGGTCTCTACATCTGTGCAATGGCTTCTCTGTGCTCACAAGGCCACAAGATAAACAGCACATGTGCCTAGCTATCCAGTGTACACTACTCATCAAGTAACCAGGTTAAATTATCTGGAACTGTTTCCAGAAATCAGTCTCTTAACATTAAGACCTTTGCAGACTGTTGCGGCTTTGTTTGCCAGTTCTTAATAAGTTCTTAATGGGGGTGGTGTTGGAGACCACCTGATATGCTGCCACATTGGGTGAGGATAAGCAGGTCATTGGGTGCAGCTACTTCAGCAAGGCGGTGAATGGACAGGAGGAGGCAGCCATTGGCAGAACCCAAGAGTAACACGCAGTTGCCGTGCCAAAATGAAGCTGGGGTGCACAATGGTCCTGTTGCAGGAGTTGTACAAGTAACTCAGGACCTGCAATGTGCTGCAGGAATACCCCACTGTACAAGGGCTCAGAGGTGTCATGCACAGGAGTTGCACATCCCTCAGGCAGGTTTCCATGCATCTCCTGGGCTTCTGGGGTCCGGGAGGATCAGCACCCATGCAGGCACATCTAGTGAGGAACACATGGAGGGAAATTTTAACCCCCCAAAAATGGTGGGTTTGGGTCAGGTAGGATGTAAACATTTTTTAAATCTCAACCTCGAACCCAACCTGCCTCGAACCCACCCACTTCCAGTTTTAACGGAGGCAGGATGGGGTGGGCAACCCAACCGCTCCCAGAAGGTGGGTTGCTCATTTAAATATTTTAATGAGGCTGCGTACCTCACATTTTATCTCCATTTAAAATTTAACCCTGGGTGGCGAGGTTTCCTAGGCCTCGATAAGCCCGGAAGCGAAAGGGAGGCGAGAACTGCTACATTAAAGAGGTAATTGCCTTTCCAGCATTGCTTGTGGGCCAGGAGGAGCAGGAGTTGTTCCCTCCCTACCCCCCAAGTTAACCTGCTTCCTCCTCCGCAATCAGACCCACCCCCCGCAATCCCCCCCCGCGATATCTCTGACTCTCTGCCCCCGACCTGTCTCTGACCCCGCTGTGATCACCCCCTGACCCTACAAGCCAATCTGTACCCATCCCCCCGCCCACCTCCCCACCCCACCCTCGCGATTTCTACTCCAGCAGCACAACCTCACCTGCTCCTGGGCTGTGACCTCTGCTGCAGCGTTCCCCACCCGACAGGGAGCCATGCCTATCAATCAGGCTGGCCTCCAGTCGGGGACCCTGTAACAAAAAACACGACTCCACAGTGTTTGTCCAACCAGAACTCCTGCCCCTGCTTGGAAATACCGCCCCAATCGGGTCCATGGACTTCTACTCTGGGGGAGGGAGATATGTTACATTTTGGGATCTAATACCTATATTTCCACGGAAATGCTTTTAAAATAAAGCAGCTTATCAATTCATATCAGGCCTTGCCTCAACTAGGCCAGGGAATTCCTAGGAGCCGGTCCCACTCTGTCAGCATTACTTTGGCGAAAGTGTGGCAGGAGCACCATTTACCCGTGCAAACTTGGTTTCAGTTGCACTTCTGGCAAAGTAACACCGGCAGAACAGGTGCAGCTCCAAGAAATTTCTTGGCACTAGTGTTTTCTTGGCCTGCCTTCAGAACGATTTGGAGAGGCACATGGGAGCATGTGCGAAAGACAGGACTATCCAGTTCTGGTCACACAATGGTACTATTATTATATTCCCTCTCCGCCCCCGCTTACATTATCATACAAATAAATATAGGGCAGTGCGAGTCAGCACCCATAAAGTACGATGCTCAGAGCACTTACAGGAATGACTTACAAAGAAGGTTCACTCGGTTAATCCCGGGGATGAGGGGGTGGTCATATGAGGAGAGGTTGAGTAGATTGGGACTCTACTCATTGGAGTTCAGAAGAATGAGAGGCGATCTTATTGAAACATATAAGATTGTGAAGGGGCTTGATCGGGTGGATGCGGTGAGGATGTTCCCAATGATGGGTGAAACTAGAACTAGGGGGCATAATCTTAAAATAAGGGGCTGCTCATTCAAAACTGAGATGAGGAGAAACTTCTTCACTCAGAGGGTGGTAGGTTTGTGGAATTTGCTGCCCCAGAAAGCTGTGGAAGCTACATCATTAAATAAATTTAAAACAGAAATAGATAGTTTCCTAGAAGTAAAGGGAATTAAGGGTTACGGGGAGCGGGCAGGAAATTGGACATGAGTCTAGGTTCGGAATGGTCATGGCCCTGTGGGTAGTGGAGTGGGCCCAGGGGCCGTGTAGCCTTGTTCTGCTCCTACTGTGTTCTAATTCTGTGTTAGATTTCAGGAGATGGTTTTATTCCTGTTCCTGGCTGGGGTGGAGATCGCCTTTACAGAAGGTAAGTACTGTAGAAAATATAGGGACAGAGTGATCTCCATGAAGAATTTCGATCGCCTAGATGGGTCGGAGAGGAATTTCCCAGATTTTTTTCTCCCAAATTGGCCATTGGGTCTTTATCTGGTTTTTCGCCTCTCCCGGGAGATCACATGGGTTCGGGTGGATGCAGAGTGATAGAAGATTTGAGGTTAGGATCAGATCAGCCATGATCTTATTGAATGGTGGAGCAGGCTCGAGGGGCCGATTGGCCTACTCCTGCTCCTATTTCTTATGTTCTTATGACGCTACTAAACCTGAGAAAATATCTGCGACACACCCAAATTCTCAACAGTAATATATTAGTAAATCTGAAAATATTGTCTGATTATCAGCTCACTGTCAATGCATATTACACAATATTATTAGTCAGTTATAAATTATAATTGTAGATATTGTGAGCTATGGGGGCGGTTTACTGGTGGATGGATGGTATGTGGTCACCAGATGGAGACAAAGTCCTCCTCTCACTCCAATTCAGGTGGAGGCCACACCTACCTCCAACACACCTGAGGCAAATCTGCCCATTAACTCACTAGTTTAAAAGGCCAACTAGTGCATCCCTTCAGGGCCAGAGAAAAGGGTCCTGAGACAGGACGCAGGACGTTCGGTCTAGGGGGTGGTTGATCACAATATATTTTAATTTACAGGTTTATTCCAATATTGCTATTATAACAGCTTGTTTATTGGAAACAGTATTGAATATATATATTTTTATGATTATCATTAATCAGTCACAATGTATAGCGTTTCACTAACTACAATGATTTGTAATAAATATTATGAAACATTTCAAGAAGTGCTTGCCTGCAAACTTTTCAAAACGTTTTCCTTTAATTCAGAGTGCCTGATACATTATAAATATTTTAATAATACGTTCTAACTTTTGCTGAATCTATAGAGTGATTACTTATAAAGCTGCAACTGTCAGAGTATGAACTGAAATCAGTACTCTACATGGTTCTGGATTAAAAAATATAGCCCATAGATAGCAAAATCAATGCAGTCGCAACATATTTTCAATTGCTTTATAAACAATGTTTATTAGAAATTAATAATGCATGATGGAGAAAAGTAATCATTTATAAAGTGATTACTGTTCTGCATTTACGGATTGATTGAACAATTGTTGTTATAAATATAACAGCTTGCTTATTGAATGTATTTTTATAGTGCAGTGGAAACACAGTAATGGTCCATAATGTAGGAGGCCGCCCCTGGCGGATATTAGAAATTGGTGGATAATTGATATTTCAAGCAGCACTCCTCCTACGACTCTGCTGCTGTCAGCAAGATCACCTGGTGTTGGCATACTTAAACTGCTGACTCAAAGTTCCCACCTGCAAATCTAGTAACTGAACTTGAGAGGCAGCCAAAAATTCTCCCCCAACTCCATCCATGGAACCCCAGCTGCAGAGGTGAGTGCTAAGAGCAATATACGTTCAGTGCTGATATCAGCACTGTGAAGCTTCTGACTTAAGGCTGCTTGCTAAAATGCACTGTCGAACACTCAGCACCACTTCACTTCGTGTTTAAATGAGCAGGCTTTCTACTACCTTTAAAGATGGTGGCTCCACTGAAATCAGTGCTGCACAGGTTGGCAACAGAAACCCTGAAAGGCAATGTAACACTTGTCTCTGTAGCCAGGGGGTTTCAAGTTGCCGTCGGTTCAGAGATTTTTTGGCCAGCTCTCCTGGGTCTGGCCGCTGGAATTGTGAGCAGAGGCATAGGGGAGTTCGTGCCAGCAGGTGCCAGCTGATCTTGCTGACAGAAGCAAAATAGAGATGGGAAGAAGAAAAAAAAATACACTGGCAGCCCTGACGTCCGACTGGTCTCCCATTATCAGCAGAAATTTTAACAGATAAACAAAAAAGCAACTAATAGGAGCACAGATTATTGAGGTACTGATACACTCAATTTATTAACTTCTTTTACACTTGACACATTTCAGTGTTTGTAAATGTTAACTTCTAGCTGGTAGCAGCCAATTGGCAGTTTATAATAACCAGGTTTATACTGCCTCTGGATGTAGATGAGGCCAGATATTCAGGTTTTGCTCTGGTTCCCCTCAAATCATTTCCATTTTTTCCCTCCTCCTTCCTCTCCTGCTAGGCTACAGTTTCCCAGCTGCCAACTTCCCTTCAGTGTGTGGCCCAAATGGTTATTTGTTTGCTCGTGAGCTTGGGCTGGAAGTCAGCAGGCTATGTGATTGTGTGGGGCATCACAACTGAGTCCATGCCTGTTCTTACCTGACTTCCACGTACCTGCACTTTCCAGCCAGAGAGGGTAGCAATCAGAACTGATTTTTCCCTTTATAGGAATCATGAAATGTGCAGGACCAGGAGAACACAATGTGGCTCATCTGGCAGCTTCCTACCCTAAAGGATAACTGAGGCTAACTGTAGCATCCTAACATGATGTGGAGAAATGTGAAGTTATCCACTTTGGTAGGTAAAATAGAAAAGCAGAGACGATTCGGGCTAGATTTTTGTGGAGCCGTCAGGCGGGGTTTCAGGCGTGTGGGGGGGAAAATCCCGAATTTGGGGGTCCCGACACCATCCCGCCCAAAACCCCGCCCCACGTAAGTTTCAGGTGCGGCGGGTACCCGCCCTGCACTGGGACCCGCCGAAACCAGGCGGGAAGGGATTAGTGCCAATTAACTGCCTGTTAACAGGTAGTTAACAGGCAGTTTTTAGCCTAATCACTATTTTGATTGGTTTTGTGTGGGTTTCCCGACAGCTCCAAACCATGCCAGGTTAGAGCAGGCGGGCCGTCGGGTTGGAGGGGTCGCGATATCGGTGCTCAGGTGAGTGATGGGTGCATGAGTGTAAAGGTAAGTGTGTTTGGTGTGTCTAAAGTGTGTAAAGAAATTTTACTTACCTGTACTTATCTTCACAGCCTTTCTTCCTGTAGCCGTCGGGAGCGCATCACTCAGCCGGTACTTAAAGCTGAACAGCTGCGATCTGTGAAAAGTGACAGCCTTCAGCTTTGAGTGCCGGTAAGAGTTCTAACTGAGTCTGTGCAGAATGACTCATGTCAGAACTCAGACTGTCAGTGTTTGACAGCTTCAAACAGCTGTGAAACACTGATATTTCATCTGTCAAGAACTCTTGACAGATGAAATTGCAGTCTGTGAGGTCACCTGTTGCCGGGTGGCCCTTAATTGGCCTGCTGAGCCCGCTGGGCGGGCTCAACAAGGTCAATCAAGGGAAAATCGCGCGGATTGGCCGGACGTCGAAGTAGGCGGGTCAAAAACCTGAAAGGGGAAGTCCCGCCTTCTTCCCGACAGGTTCGGGAAAATCTACCCCTATATTTTAAATGGTGAGAGATTGGGAAATGTTGGTGTTCAGAGGGACCTGGGTGTCCTTGTACATGAATCACTGAAAGTTAACATGCCGGTATAGCAAGCAATTAGGAAATCAAACAGTATGTTGGCCTTTATTACAAGAGGATTTGAGTATAAGAAAAAGACGTCTTACTGCAATTATATAGGGCCCTGGTGAGACCACACCTGGAGTATTGTGTACAGTTTTGGTCTCCTTACCTAAGGAAGGATATACTTGCCATAGAGGGAGTGCAACGAAGGTTCACTAAACTGATTCCTGGGATGGGGGGATTTTTGTATGAGGAGAGATTGAGTAGACTAGGCCTATATTCTTTAGAGTTTAGAAGAATGAGAGGTGATCTCATTGAAACATACAAAATTCTTACAGGGCTTGACAGGGTAGATGCAGGGAGGATGTTTCCCCTGGCTGGGGAGTCTAGAACCAGAGGTCACAGTCTCAGAATAAGGGGTCGGCCAGTTAGGACTGAGATGAGAAGAAATTTCTTCATTCAGGGGGTGGTGAATCTTTGGAATTCTCTACCCCAGAGGGCTGTGGAGGCTCAGTCGTTGAGCATATTCAAGACAGAGGTGTCAGTAGGAGAGCATTTTGGTGACAGTGACCATAATTCGGTGAGATTTAAGGTAGTCATGGAAAAGAAAAAGGACAAAGATGGACCGGAAATAAAGGTTCTAAATTGGGGGAAGGCCGATTTTAATATGATAAGGCAGGATCTGGCCAAAGCTACTTGTAGGAAAATCCACATCAGAGCAGTGGGAGTCTTTCAGAAAGGAAATAGGGAGAGTACAACGCCAACATGTTACCATAAAGGTCAAGGGTGGGACCAACAAGCCCAGGGAACCCTGGATGTCAAGAGATGTACAAGAATGGATTAGGAAAAAAAGGCAGGCTTTTGGCTGATACAAAGGACTAAAAACAGTGGAAGCCCTAGAGGAGTATAGAAAGTGCAGGGGGGTACTTAAAAAAGAAATTAGGAGAACGAAGAGGGGGCATGAAAAAACACAGGTGGGCAAAATAAAGAAAAATCCCAAGGTGTTTTATAAGTATATTAAGGGCAAGAGGATAACCAGGGAAAGAGTAGGGCCCATTAGGGATCAAAGTGGCAATCTGTGTGTAGAGCCGGAAGATGTGGGTGAGGTTTTAAATTAATATTTTGCATCTGTATTCACTATGGCGAAGGACGATGTAGGCATAGAAATCAGGCAGGGGGATTGTGATATACTTGAACAAATTAGTATTGAGAGGGAGGAGGTACTAGCGGGCTTAAAAGTGGATAAATCCCCAGGCCCAGGCGAGATGTATCCCAGGCTGCTGTGTGAGGCAAGGGAGGAGATTGCAGGGGCTCTGACACAAATTTTCTGATCCTCTCTGGCCACAGGGGAGGTGCCAGAGGACTGGAGGACAGCTAACGTAGTACAATTATTCAAGAAGGGTAGTAGGGATAAACCAGGGAATTACAGGCCAGTGAGCCTAACATCAGTGGTAGAGAAATTATTGGAAAAAGTTCAGAGGAACAGAATTAGTCTCCACTTGGAGAGTCAAGGATTAATCAAGGATAGTCAGCATGGCTTTGTCAGGGGGAGATCATGTCTAACCAATTTGATTGAATTTTTCGAGGGGGTGACTAGGTGCATGGATGAGGGCAGTGCAGTTGATGTAGTCTACATGGACTTCAGTAAGGCTTTTGACAAAGTCCCACATGGGAGACTGGTCAAGAAGGTAAGAGCCCATGGGATCCAGGGCAATTTGGCACATTGGATCCAAAATTGGCTTAGTGGCAGGAGGCAGAGGGTGATGGTTGGAGGTTGTTTTTGTGACTGGAAGCCTGTGTCCAGTGGTGTACCGCAGGGATCGGTACTGAGTCCTTTGCTGTTTGTAGTGTACATTAATGATTTAGATATGAATGTAGGAGGTATGATCAGTAAGTTCGCAGATGACACGAAAATTGGTGGAGTGGTAAATAGCGAGGAGGGAAGCCTCAGGCTACAGGACGAAATAGACGGGTTGGTCAGATGGGTAGAACAGTGGCAAATGGAATTTAACCCTGAAAAGTATGAGGTGATGCATTTTGGAAGGACTAACAAGGCAAGGGAATACACAATGAATGGTAGGACCCTAGGAAGGACAGAGGATCAGAGGGACCTTGGTGTGCATGTACATAGATCCCTGAAGGCAGCAGGACAGGTAGATAAGGTGGTTAAAAAGGCATATGGGATACTTGCCTTTATTAGCTGAGGCACAGAATATAAGAGCAGTGAGGTTATGATGGAGCTGTACAAAACACTAGTTAGGCCACAGCTGGAATAATGTGTGCAGTTCTGGTTGCCACACTATAGGAAGGATGTGATTGCATTGGAGAGGGTGCAGAGGAGATTCACCAGGATGTTATCTGGGCTGGAGCGCTTCAGCTATAAAGAGAGACTGGACAGGCTGGGGTTGTTTTCCTTAGAGCAGAGAAGGCTGAGGGGGGACCTGATTGAGGTGTACAAAATTATGAGGGGCATAGATAGGGTAGATAGAAAGGAACTTTTCCCCTTAGTACAGGGGTCAATAACCAGTTTCAAGGTAAGGGGCAGGAGGTTTAGAGGGAATTTGAGGAAAAACTTTTTCACCCAGAGGGTGGTTGGAATCTGGAACTCACTGCCTGAAAGGGTGGTAGAGGCAGGAACCCTCACAACATTCAAGAAGCATTTAGATGAGCACTTGAAACACCCTAGCATAAAAGGCTATGGACCAAGTGCTGGAAAATGGGATTAGAATAGATAGGGTTTGATGGCCGGCGCGGACACGATGGACTGAAGGGCCTTTTTCTGTGCTGTATAACTCTATGACTCTATGACAGAGATCGATAGATTTTTGGATATTAAGGGAATCAAGGGATATGGGGATAGTGCAGGAAAGTGGAGTTGAGGTAGAAGATCAGCCATGATCTTATTGAATGGCGGAGGGGCTGAATGGTCTACTCCTGCTCCTATTTCTTATGTTCTTATGCTCTAATGCTGTCCCAGCTGAAATCAGCTAACATAACATAGACCAGTATAACTAAATGCTATCCTGTGCACTCCATGTACCTACAGCGATTCTTTGAACCACTGTCTTTCAGACCATTGATAATTACAGGTCTGCTTGCTTGAACCACTTTACAAAGAGACTGCGGCATTTTTACTGTCATGTGGCAAAAATAGAGAGTGCACATTTTTACATGACAGCATAACCAGGATACAGTAGGGTAGGTGTTATACATGAGAGGTCATCATGCTGGGAGGCGCTACTAAGCGATAAAATGGCGTGAGGTTTTCTAAAATCTAACACGCCCCTTTGATTTTATTACCACTATACTGCATCTATATCCATTTGCTGTTCATGTTCTCCTTACAAGTGGGGTTCCTTTTGCATTCTGGGACCCCCTGGAAATGCTAGATCTGTTGTTGATTTAACAACCTTATCTTAGCCAAACAGAAACCTCCTTTAAAGGAATCAGAAGCTAACTAATGTAGGAATGAGTGAACCATAAACCAAATTAAATGTGCTGACGAAATATGCGGTCCCTATTGGGGTCTATATACTGACCCCTTTCAATAAGTATAGAAACTTCAAAGAATTGTAGAGTCCCCTAAAGGCATGCTTTGCGTTGGTTCAGTTGTTCAGTTCCTGCTTCATTTTCTCTGTTACATAGCTCAGTACTAGTAAAGTTAAGGCAGCGCATACCCACTGCAGCTTTGACCCAAAGTTTTTACTGTCGTCAAACAGCTATTTGTTAGTTATTTACAATAGCTTTTGCTGGCATCAGTAGCTGACCTTTTCCTCCTGAGAACTGACTGAAAGCATGTACCAGGATAGGGCATTTGGAACTGATTTATACTTAAATTGTTTCCTGGCAGCACTGTTTACATATCAGGATCACTGTCTGATGTCTAACTTTGAACTGTGGTTTCTTCCATGCCGTGCAACTACTGATGTTTGCTGAAGTTTCCCTTGCTGTTCTAGGTGAGCTGGTCTTACCAATTTGCAGTCAATAATGTTACTTTTAATAACCACGGTATGTAATGAATAAACTTAAAATAAGAAATAAAAGTTAAATGTAGGTTGTAGAATTGTTCCCAACGAGACTGTCGACATCTTATTGGACTTTGTATCTGAAAAATACCCTCTCTACCATGGCTGCCAGGATCCATGCAATTGTACCCCAGTATCAGCCAATGCCTTCTGGAGGGGAAGGGACAGAATAGGAAAAATAAACAAAAACAATATTGAATATTTTTACAATGATATACATTTTCACATATACGTTAGGGGAGTAATTTAAACAGACCGTTCTTCCTCTTAAAGTTTTGGTATCGGTGTTTATTGGGTGGGCAGTGAGCAGGCCACCTGCGGAAGATCTGATCCATGTTCGTGATCAGGCCTCATTTCAGTATTCATGGCAATCTGCAGGCACCGAACGAGCATTGATGGGCAGCTCGCTGAACGGGGGTGGGATCTCCGGTGGTTCCTTCTCGGAGCCAAGCCAGAGGTTTCTGATAAAAGGGATGAGAGAAGTAATCCCAGGGATGGGGGCGGGCGGGTGGGCACAGAAGAACATTTACGCACCTTTTAGCCCCACAAAAGTCTTTGAGAAAGCTAGTTTGAAGCATTGTTTTGGAACAGGCTGTGCTGGTTTGGCCCCTCAGCACGCTGTGCACACTTTGCCCATTGGAAGACCAAAATTGTATCAGGGTGCTAAACACATCTTTGGACCCCGATTTAAATAGTATAACAAGACACCTGCCTATTTTGTGCCACCTAAATAAAGGCCTGTAGAAAAATTGCATCAGACAGGCCTCGGGCGAGAAGTCAGCAGTGGGTTGTTTTAAAAATTTTCATCATGCTCCAACCTAACTCACGCTGAAAATAGGAGTTGTAGTGAGACGGAAATCTCCCCCAAGGTGTTATCACCTTTCTCTTAACCAGCAAATGATTAAGGGATTCTTTTCAGGTCTATAGAATGGCCAAAATTGATTTCTCAATCGTTCCTTTGTCTGGCTGTTTTTTCTTAAATTTATAGTCATTTCACAATATCTGTGAGTCAAAATAAGTGACAGGATATCCCTCATGCTTTTTATAATGAATGAAACATTGATAAACTATCTACTTAATTCCCCAAACCAGAAGGTAAAATTATCAATGAATGTTGCACAATTTGCTTTCAGCAGATGTGATATCTAGATTTTTATGACTGCTGGTAATATCTGAAAGCTGCTTGTTTTTGCCAAAAGCTTGGAACTGTGCTCTTAGTTTTAGGTGAAAGAGAGAAACAATTACAGCCGTATTGCAGGAAGAACTAGCCTGGTTTCTCCAAGTGTGTGAGAGTGTGCAATATGTCAGCCAACTATAAAGCCAGAAATGATTGCTAGTGCTGTTAACGTGCTCATGGCATTTCCTCTCTGTCATTTTAATAAATGGTAATGCCAGGAGCCTGTTAAACATTTGAATGATATTGGCCCAGTAATTCCGGTCCCAACGCGTGAGAACGGACGGGGTACTCACGTGTGGGCCCGTTGGAAGTGCCGGATTTCAGCATGCACAGCGCATGCGCGGAAAACCAGCATTTCCTCTCCTCTGAACCAAGGGGTTAAGAGGCGGTTCCCTTGCGACGTTTGAGGCAGCGCGTACGTGTTGAACTTCGGTTTCTTTGACAGGTTTGTCCGTGCGTGAAGGCCTCCACTTTTTACGAATGTAAAAAGCAGACGTAAGGACTTAGTTTTATAAGGTAAGTGGCCTAATAATTAAAGTTAGAATTTTTTTTCCACAGGTTTATTATTTTTAAAGAATTTACAGTAAGGTAAGTTATTTTTGGGCCCGATTTCTTGAAAAAAAATTTTTGGCAGAAATTTGAATAATTGTTTAAATTCGTTTTTTAAAGTTATTAATAGTTAATTTAATTATTGGAATTTTTTTTAACTTTTATTTAAAGTTTAAGTAGTGTTTTGGCACCTGTACTTTTCTTGAGTTTGACAGGTCTTATGTCTAACCCATGAAGGGAATTTTGTAAACTCCCATTGGTTGCCCAGTGCTCACGTGATCCCAGCCGGCTCATCGCACTAAGTACGCCGCTGGATCACGCACGCAGAGCGCGCCGGGAGCTGAACCGGGCCACAGACCGGAAATCCAAGCAGGCCCAGTCTTCAAATGTCAGCGCGATATATATGTGTAGGTCGGGGGCTTGCATCCGCGGGAAGCCCCCGACCCGAATTTCTGGGCCAATATCACCACAGGTTGGTTCACCACAGAAGTATTCAAATGGATATATTCTCTCCTCCAACCACCCACCCCCTGAACCCCACTTCCCATTCTAACTATTGATGTTGCTGACTAATGATGGTGTATGGATCTACAGATGTTGGTAGCCATCTAGTATCTTGTCCAAGTAACCATTCTTCATGTGAGCCTGAACAGTAAGTGAACAGTAAATTCAACAATAGAGGGGCATTGTAGCCAAGCCTGATCCTATCTTCACCTGCTGCCGACAAACATGTAGGGGTGGAATTTCCATGGGTTTTCCTGATTGCCTGCTGTAACTTAGATGAAAGATCAGTGAAAACCCTGGGGAAGGCGTGTTAACAGTCAAGATCGGAAGAAACCCTGCAAAAATTCTAGGGGTCAGCTTCCAGCAAGTCAATGGATAGAGATCAAGGGTAGGAACTCTGGCTGATTTTTTCCCCTCTCTAGCTCAAGGTGCTGAGGCCAATTCTAGCGCTAAAGCCTGGATCCTCCTCATTATTTGTGATTATGTACCACACTGGGTGCCTCTGGTAAATTTCTTCACTTGCAACCAGTAGCATGATCATGTATTCCCTTGTTTTTGGTTTAAAAATTCAAAGATGAGGGGAAAGGATAGGAAATAGCAATTTTAAAAAAAGGTTCTTCTCTCCCAAAAATAATTACTGTATTTCAATAAAATAAAAGTGCAAACAGACCATTAGCACTCTGTGAGTTAATATTTGCATCACTCATATTCCATGGTACTAGTGCCGCTGCTGGCTCCATTAACAGTTACAATCAACATTAGTCTCTAAAAGGCCTTGATGAATTTTCTGCTCAAGCACAAAGAACAGCACACAGCAGATGCAAGACTGGATTAAATGATTGAAGTACATACTTTCTCTGCCCCTTTCTTTATTTCGAAGAAACAGAAGATGCTGTTCCCGTAGCTGTCGTCCGAACTCTTGCTCCTGGCGCTGTTTCTCCAGTTTACGTTCCTGCTCCAGAAGCTCCTGCTGGTGTTGCACAGCTAGCAGTTCCTGTTGTTGCTTTCAAACATAGACAACATTCTTAGGACACAAACATTGCAGAGTAATCTATCAGCTTCACAACTGTCTCACGACTGATTGGCTAACGGGGTGGCTCCAGCTGCTGAGTGTTGGATCTCCACCAGAGATTGCAGAGTTCAGGTTGCAGAGCTGCCAGTCACTGAGGCTCATTTGCCTTGGCTGGGTGAGCTTCACTTTCACCAGTGCTTAGCTTGGCTGCAAGATGAAGCACAAAACATCAGCAAGGTGATTCATCTTGGGGTGTGGGGGGAATAGACCAGCTGCATTGTCTAAGTTACTCTGCCTGTATCATATGACCTGCAGAATGTATTGTCACCTGACATAAAAAAGCCCACAGCCAAGTTGTGTCATCTTCCCGGAAGGACTGGATGTAAAGTTCTTTGCTTTCAAGAAGAGGAACAAAATGGGAGAAAACCACATTTTGTTAATACTTAAATAATATAAACTACCTGGATGGGATCTTTTACTGTTATATATTGTAGGTCTTTTGGTTTTAACATGATGGAAGGTAAGCCAACATGCCTTGAATAACGATCACTCAATTGTTTTCAGAACAGTTGTCAGTCATGTTTCAACTGAAACCAAGGGGGGGTAATTTTAACCCCCAAAAAACAGGTGGGTTGGGGTCAAGTGGGAGGTTAAAGTGTTAAAAAAACAGAATCCCGACCCCAACCCGTCTACTTCCGCTTTTAACTGAGGCAGGATGGGGTGGGGGGTGGGTGGGTGTGGGTGCGGGCAGTCAACCTGCTCCCAGGAGGCGGGTCACCCATTTAAATATTATAATGAGGCTGGCGTGCCTCAGATTTAACCACCATTTCTAATTTAACTCTGGCTGGTCGGGTTTCTCAGGCCTCGGGGAACCCGGCAGATAAAGTAAGATGAGGACTGCTGGATCTAGGAGGTAAGTGTCTTTCCACTTACCTCCTGGATCCAGCGTCCCTGCCTCACCCACCCACCCCCCAGAGGCCTCTGATTCCCACCCCCCCAGAGGCCTCCAATTCCCACCCCTCCAGAGGCCTCCGATTTCCCCACAAGGCCTCCGATTCCCCCCAAAGAGGCCTCCAATCCCTCCCCAACAAGGCCTCTGATCCCCTCCACGAGGCCTCCAATCCCCCCCCGCCCCTCCCCGAGGGCCTCTGATCACCTTCCCGGACTCTTCCCCTCCCCCCCCCCCCCACCCCGGCACCGATGCTGCGGCCCCGACCTTTCTCCTGAGAAGCTGCCGTCCCGATCCTACTACACCCCGATGATATGGTCCCGATCCTTCCTCCCCCCCCCACCGATGCTGCTGCAGCCCCCAGTGCATGTTGCTGCAGTCCCCAACCACCCCCCCAACCACCCCGGCCTTCACCCGATCCCTCACTCCCTCCTTCCTGTGGTCTAGTGCCACAGGCCTACCTGCCTGCAGCCAGCCAGCCTCTCCATCTGGCTAGCTCGGGTGAGAAACAGAGATTTGAAATGCAGACTGGGCCCTGTCATTAAATTCGGCAGGGCCTGTGGGAAACCCACTCTCTCACTCCCAACCTGCCTCCCTATTAAAACTCTGGCCTAAATGACAATACCAGTGTGATTTACACAGTCTGGTACCACAAGCTACAGATGACATACAAGGAATTATTAATACTGCACTTTAATCAGTGCACTTTCTCTTGAAGAGGTAAATGTGTACATTTATTCTACTGCAGACACTTCCTATAGTTGGACTTGAGTCCTGTTGCATCCTGTCTTCTTCACAGATTCTTTAAATTATCACATAGAAGATGCACAATAGGGAACTGTGGGCTATTGAGACCAGTGAGACACAAGGGGGTAGATTTTCCATTGAATTCAATGAAATGAAAATTGGGCAGTTTTTATAATGAGCAACCAATCCGCAAATGGCAGTTTTACCTCTGGGCGTTAAGTTAAAGATCTACCCCAAGACCTCAACACTCAGAAATGACAAGAGTGTAAGTTGTTCCACTGGTAGTTTTAAGAACTTATCAATGAACTCAGTAATCCATTGATCTTTGCTGCATTTTGCCAGCTAGAAGTTTTAGACAAGTAATACAATATCAAATTAGTTAAAGTGTTACCGTATGGCTGCCTAGTACCAACAATACCAAAGTGTGGGGAGGGGAAGTGGGAATCAGGAAATAATTATAGGAAAACATGACCTTAAATAATATTGGAAACAGCTGAGCTTCTTTATAATGCTACCAGCCTGAGATGCCAATATGATCGCTTGATCAAGGGAAATGTTACCTACCACAAAAGACATTGATTAACTATAATGGAATACAATAGAACAGTATGCCCATTTTCCGTGAAGTTATGTCTTATTCTTAACAATTGGGTTGGAGCACAAAATCAATTACTGGACAAGACTTATCCAATCCTCTAAGTTGAGAATAGATAATTCAAGGGGAATCACTTATCTCCAATGGTATTCACATACAGGCCTGAATTTTCATTTTCCTGCTGCAGGAGGATCAACACGGACCCAGCCCCATCTCCACCGTGACCCGACTTTCCTGGTCAGGGCTGCTTATGCAGAATGGGTTCCTTGCGTGATCCCCAGCAAGAAAGTGGGAGCCCACTGCAGTCAATAGGGAAAGTTTGGGCTGTGTTGCTGCAGCACCAGAAGAGACAGATCTCTTAAAGGAGGCACTGGCCCCTGATAATCGAGGGCAACTGTAATCAAAGGTAAGGTTGTGGGGTCTGAGCAGCCTTTCCTTCCAAAAGGGACATCATCAGGGTCCCACTTCTGCCTCATGGACTACAGCCACCCTCTCTGGGCAGTCCCAGGCTGCGGCAGGGACACGAGCAGAAGACCCTGACGGTAATCATCACCGCCCTGTTTCTGATCTAGGTCAGAATTTCAGAGGAAAGTCCAAGCCATAGTGTCATTGTTCCCATTAAGAATTTAGCAGTGTCATGACATGAAGCACAGCCCAAGAATGTTGTCGACCATGTTAACCCTGTTCCTGGGACTAGGGACAGGGTCACTGGCAAGGCTTGGAAGCTAAGCAGAGCTAGGCCTGGTTAGTACGATAGCAATATACTGCAGATGTTGGAAATCCGAAATAACAACAGAAAATGCTGGAAAAACTCAGCAGGTCAGGCAACATCCGTGGAGAGAAATTTGAGTTGACGTTTCGGGTTGGACCCTTCTTCAAAACTGGAAAGAAAAGAAACTAGATCGGAGGCAGGGCTGCGATCGGACAAAGAATAAAAGAAACAAAAGAAGTAAAAGAGATTAGAAGCTAGACGAGATGGTAATAGGCTGGGATTAGGTGTAAAGTGTACTGGCAGGGCAAAAGATAGCTGCCAGGTGTGAGAGAGAAACAAAAGGAAAGGGGGGGGGGAAAGGAGTGGAACAATTACAAGAGAAAATGAAATGGGGGCCGAGCTTATGATCTGAAATTGTTGAACTCGATATTGAGTCCGGAAGGCTGCAGACTGCCTAATCGGAAGATGAGGTGCTGTTCCTCGAGTTTACGTTGAGCTTCCGTGGAACAATACAAGAGGCCAAGGACGGTGAGGTCCGAGGTACCTGGAGGGGTAACCATCAGGGAAGACCAGGTGCAGAAGGTCATGGAAGGAGCCCCGAGGAGGTGAGGTTGGCGAGAAGGTCACAGAAGGAGCCACGGGAGGAGCAGCTGGTGAGCAGGCCCGGGCGGTGGGCTGAAGATTGTCAGACAGGAGGAATGGTGGAAATGGAATGGCGGCGCGCACCGACGCAGCAGCTTTGCTTCTCCCAGTCATGGGAGCTTGCAAGATCACATTTCGTTGTTCATGTACTTGTGCAATGACAATAAAGTTGAATTATTATTATTATTATTAACCTTCGTGGCGGTACGCTAAAGAATTTAATTGTGAAGCACCTGGCAAGATAAAATGTTATTCAGTCATCTGGATGATCACAACAATAAATCTATTTCATTTAGATACTCATACATAATTAGATGTCTCCATTCACCTCAGTGAGCACTAAAGATTTCTAAGTATTCTGGTGCTCATCTCTCCATCTATGTGCAGTGCATGTTGCTTGGGTTTGATGAGCTCTAAGATGCAGTACCTTAAGATGCTCCTGGAGCTGGACTTGGTGCTGTCTGGTGAGGGTTTCATGTTGTTTCTGGAACTCGGCAAAGAGAAGCTGTTTCTGAAGCTGCTGTTGCTGCTGCAGCAGGAGTAGTTCTTGCTGTAACTGGTGTTCTCTCGCGGCGGGGTCCAGAGCTGGCATTGCGATCCGCAGGTCAGTTCGTAAGTCTATTGGAGCAGTTGGTTGTAGCACCACTGGAAGTGCCGAGCTGACTTCAACTATTCAATTAAAAAAATATATAAACTGTCATTTCTTTCATTGCCTTTGGAAATGTATTATTTTTCTATTTATCAATTTACGTTTGTTTCCTAAGCCACTTGCCCTCATCCCATCTGTCAAGGTGAAGATAACAATCTAGGTACCACATTCGCCATGGTCAGCTTTAATGCCATTGTCAGATTAACTGGAAGGAGGTAGCAATCAAATGGGGCAAGTTAGACAATACAAGGTAGATTTTGACTTTGTGCGATGGTGTAAAACAGTAATAGGAATAAAGAAAGACTTGAATTTATATAGCGCCTTTCATGACCTCAGCACGTCCCAAAGCATTTTATAGCCAGTGAAATACGTTTGAAGTGTAGTCACTGTTGTAATGAAGGGAAACGGCGGCAGCCAATTTGCGCACTTCAAGGTCCTACAAGCAGCAATGTGAAAATGACCAGTTAATCTGTTTTAGTGATGCTGGTTGGGGGATAAATATTGACCAGGACAGCGGAGAGAACAGTTAGAATTCAATGGAAGTAAAAACGGGAGAGATGTAAAATGGGCTGCCAATTCACACTATTGCACAAAGTCAAGATCTACCCCAATGAACTCTTTCCCCTGGAGGCAGGATTTACCCAGGATGGAACACCCGACGTCTGCATGGTGCTCCATCTGCTGGCTCAGCAAAGAACTGAAAAGAAATTGAACTGTGGGACTGTCACTGAAGTCCACAAAATTCAAGTTAGTTGCTGAGCCAATAAGATGGGATGCCCAATTTCTGGTGCAATGCAAGCCCATTTAAAACTGGAGTTCCAAATATTGAAATAATATTTTTAAAAGTTAGATATTGTATTTTCTTAATAAGCATACTGGGCCGATTTATGTCTTCACCGCCTGTGGGGAGGCAGAGGATAGCATGTCAGAAATGCTAAGGAAACTAATATTGAATCAGGGACAGGGACTCAATAAAATTAACATAAGTAAAATAATAGTAATGAAGAAAATAATGATAATAGTGATAAATCCCCAGGACCAGATGCTTTCCATCCCAGGCATTAAAGGAAGTAGGTGAGTACATTGCAGATGCCCTAATTATAATCTTCCAAACTTCTCTCGATTCAGGACCCATTCCTTTAGATTGGAAAATTGTGCATGTCACTCCACTATTTAAGAATAGCAAGAGAGGGTTACCAGGGAATTATAGACCAGTTAGCCTAACATCTGTTGTCGGGAAATTACTAGGGGGAGAAATTCGGTATCGTCCCGTTTGGGATGCAATTATCGGTCGGGCGCAAAGTTTAGCGTCTGCCGCTAATTATCGCCTCCGACTGCAAACTTGGCTTCTATCGCCCCTGGAGATGATTGGAGCGCTAAATCAGGCGCTACACACCTCTCTTAAGGCGCTAACGCTGAGGAGCGAGGCGCTATCTCAGAGCGCTGGTGAAGCTCATGTGATGTCAGTCAGCAATGGAACACAGACACACTGGCGCTGGCCAGTTCTTAAAGGGGAGGGTCGATCTTGCTCTCCAGTCACACCCTGCTCATTGCAGCCTTGAATCTCGGCCTGGAGAGACCTGTACATCAAATCTGCTGGAAAGAACAATGGAGAGGCCCAGGGAAAGATGTCAGAGTGCAGCCCCCATAGTCTCTTCTAAATTGATGCAAGGAAGATCAAATCAAAATGAACCTGCAAAGTGCTGCTCAGTACCCAAACCTCCTCAACACAGCATTGAATATCTCCAGAAGTCTCTCTCTCTCAGGAGTCGTGGTGTAAAAATGCCACCGAAAAAAAAGGCAGGAAGCGGTCGCCTTTAAATAGCACTCCCCCAGTCCCTTCACAAATGCAAAACGCTCCCCTCAACCTGTCGTTGCTAGCGGCAGGCGGTAAGGCAGGGGGCACCACTCAATATCTGGTCCAGGGCGCTACCGGGGCGTTGCACGCTCGACTGACGTCATGATCTGCGGGCGCAGGAGATCGTGGCGGTAGTGTTTAGCACCGCTGCAAATTGTCTGGTCAATTTCGCAAGCGGTGCAAACATTGCCGCACCCAGGTGCTAGTTGCTTTGCGCCCCATTAGCACCCTCTTAAGGCGCTAACAGGAGGCGCAAACCAACTGAATTTTTCCCCCCTAGTGTCTATAATTAAGGATGGGGTGACTGAACACCTAAAAAATTCTCAGTTGATCAGAGAGAACCAACATGGTTTTGTGAAAGGTAGGTCATGCCTGACAAACCTGATTGAATTTTTTGAGGAGGTGACTAAAGTAGTGGACAAGGGAATGTCTATGGATGTTATTTATATGGGCTTCCAGAAGGCATTTGATAAAGTTCCACAAAAGAGACTGTTAACTAAGGTAGAAGCCCATGGAGTTGAAGGCAAATTATTGACCTGTTAAATTGGTTGAGCAGCAGGAAACAGGCAGTAGGGATAATGGATAGATACTCAAATTGGCAGTAGGTGACTAGTGGTGTCCCACAAGGATTAAGGGATATGGGCCAAATGTGAGTATGTGGAGTTAGGTCGCAGATTAGCCATGATCTCATTGAATGGTGGAACAGGCTCGAGGAGCTTAATGGCCTACTCCTGTTCCTATGTTCATATGTCATCTGGTGGGTGGATTGTGCACCTGTTATAGAACATGCCCAATTTTTACTCCATTGATTTCAATATCAGCACAGTGAAGCCAACACTGGAGCCACAGCATTGGAAGAGAAATCCTCAGTGCCATAACTACCAGTCTTATCACCACCATCACTGCAGAAATACCAGTTAAAAAATAGCCTCCATTCACGGTTCACTGCTAACAAGTAATTAAATAATTCAATCATTAATGTAACACTTAAGTAAAATCAACAGATTGGAATTAAATTGTGTATCGAAGGAAACTGGTGAGTGTAGGAGATCAACACTCGAGAAGTGCACTCACTGGAGAAATTTTGAGACTGTGCTATTTTAACTCCTGGGCTTCGTTAATATGTTCCAGATGGGAGTGGGAAGGAAGTGGCTGCCAGCCTCTCAGGTAAATATGAGGAAGGGGGTTCTGGAAGGGGTCTTGTGGGTGGGTGGGGGGTTGGGGCAGGGAATGTCCTGGGCAGGGGAGGTCTACATTTTCCTTGTGGGGCCTGAAGGAGAACGCTTACTCCTGGCTCCACAAAGGAAAGTCTAAGATTTGCATTTGGAGGCCCTTTCTTCTTCCCGGCAGGTCCTGACTGGCTTCCCCTACTCAGGCCGGTGTTAAAATTAGAGTCGGGGCCAAGGAAATCATTGGCTCCCAATCTGCATATTTAGAGAAGGACCTCACTGGCTTTGGGCAGGGAGCTTAGCTGGTCGGCGGGATCCAGGTGGCTTTCTAGAAAGTTTGTAACCCAGGGTATTTTAACTGCACATCCACCGAGTTTCCATTGGGTGAGTAGGGTTAAAATTGCCCCCATAGAGACAAATAAGCAGGGAATTCCCCTTGTAGGTGGGCAACATTCCTCTCTCAATCAACACCACCAAAACAGATTTACTGGTCATTGATTCCATTTACTGATTGTGGAACCTTGCTGTGAAGATGGGGTAGGGCCACTAAGGGATGAAGGGAAAAACTTTATAATTGAGAATACAAGAATGGAAGAGATGCTTAACAAGCATTTCATCCTGGATTCATTGAGGATGTGAAGGAAGGACTACAGAAGCTATAGAGGACAACAAGAAGGAACAACTAATCGAAAAATCAAAAAGGAAACTGAATTAAAAGGGCTAATGGCACTTACATTTGTTAAGTCACTATGGCCAGATGATCTACTGTAGAATGTTACTAATGAAATTGGAAAAGTAATTGGGGGAAGGACAGGCAAGTGCCTACATAACAACAGTCATTGCTCTTCAAAGAGAAAGTCATTGTATGTGAAGTGCTTTGTGACATTTTTGAGGGACATGATAAAGCACCACATAAGTGCAATTGTTTATTTATTTTTGATATACAGAGATCTCTGGGGCAGTACACTCAATCAAGTTCAAAGTGATCCCACAGGACAAAAATAAAGTGCCAAAACGCATGGGTGAATTCCCCATAATGGCTCTGTGGATAAATGGACACTTGTATAGTGCTTTGTCATATGGGCTAGGAAGGTACCAAGGTGAATCTTCATACTGTGTTGAGTTAGTTGATTTTAGTCAAGGAGCTGGTAGGTCCAATACAATTGGGTTGAGCAAGAAGAGGGAAAAGTCAGCCCAACACATAAAAGATGGCCACTTGAGTAAGGCACTCACACAACTGTACTCAGGAGGAATCTCCACTTTCATAGTGGGGGTGGGTGGGGGGGCGGTGGGGGGGGGTGGAATGCTGGGTCAAAAATGGGAAGATAGTGGAGCTTAAATCATTTGAAACATTTAAAAAAGTAAAAACAATAAATAACTTTCATTGCAATAAAATATTCATTTAAAAATTAGAACAGTGCAAGAAACTGAGTAAAATATATTAATAATGTTTTCTGGCCCTGAACTCTCGACAAATGATTTATCCTGTTAATGAAATTTTGTGGTAAACAGGTTACTCAATTACCAAGAACTGGCAGTACAACAGAGAATACAAACCCTGTTTTAAAGGGAAATGAGCTTCAAGAAAAGAAGTTTGACCAGCGCGTGTTTTGTGTTTGTGGAGAGGTAGCAGTCATTTGTCAATTTGTTATGCTGATGTTGTGCCCAACTAATCCAATAATATATTGAACTGAGATTTACTTCATCACACTGTGTTTGTGAAAAAGATGAAAAGGTTTGCTGAAAGTTCTTGACGCTAGTGCCTCCTTAAACATTAGTACTTGTTTTAAATTTGTGCTTAGCCGTTCAACATTGGATTTCATTGTTTAGGTACACTACTGATGGCTTTTGGGAAGCACACAGCAAGCACATCCTGATTGCTGGTTATCCCACAGGTCTGCAGACCACACATATCAGATAAAATGAGTGGAGATACTCAACCCTTTGAGTACTGGATTTCCTTTGCAGCTTTCTAAGTATGCACCTGTTTTCTGCTATACCACATCTGCAATAATATTTTTTTGCTGTAAATCTGCAATGTTGAGTTATGCCTCATTCCGCCTGGCTTATGACAAAGACCTTGCTCTCCTTTGGGATCACTTTGAGGTCAGTTTGGTAATATTCAGGCTGCCATGAAATTCACTGAGATCTGGGTTTGACTATTGATGTCTAGATGCGGTATCCAACTTGGAAATCCCACTGACAAAAGAAATGATATCACATAGATGTCATATCACCAATATTGCGCCAACATGCCAATAAGGGTATTGATGTCATGCTGCCTGACACAGTGATGTCATGACAACCTTGTTGGACAAAACGATTTTATTTCTCCTCAAAATGCTTCAGTTTAATATTAATTTGAATGGGGCCGGCAGCATCTTACTGAGCCAGCCTCAGCCTCAGCCTAGAGCAAGTCTGTGTGTGCATTTGAGTAATGGACTGCAACACAGAAGCTGTCTCTATGTTTAGCTGTCTCTTGAGTAATCTGGGACACAAAGAATAACGGCAAATCTTTTAGAAGTCTTCCCTGAAGTAATGCTACTAAAAATACGTTCTCGGGGGTTTTCATCAGACAACAAGAATTTTTAATTTGCCCCTTCAAAAGAGGTGAACATACAAGAAAAAAAAACTCCTCTTATTAATGTACAGAAAATGCACATTCAGGATTATTTTATACAAGCTCCTGCATAAAAGTCATTTAAATGAACTGTCAGACCGAATTATGAAGTCGTGCTTGTACTCACAGAACGTATTCAGTAGAGAGTAAATCACTAGCTTGCTGAGGAAAGCTTAACTGCTGCATCTCAATTGCAGTTATCAATAAGCCAAAAAAAATACAAGGAAAAAAACAGATTTCCACAAAGCAGTAGGCATCTGACGATAAATCCAATTTATTGGACTGTAATCTATATTCCAGCCTTCGGGACTAAATATAACCCAGTTTACAGGAAAAAAATCAATAGTGCATGGTAAGCGCAGGGCAAGTACATGAATATTTCATTGCACTGGGAGATGGCAATCAGCAAACTGATAGCTGTGAGTGGGCAGGCTGTGGCCCAAAGGATGAGTCACAATTACTCACTGCAACATTGAAAAATCGCTTGTCCTTTGCATGTCACAAATGCCACCCACTCACAGCATACCTAGGGCACGTATCATTAAAAAAAATGTTTCAATACGACTAAAACACTTTATCACAACGCAGGAAGGGTTTACTATCTTGCTGCTACAACTAACGAGGTAAACTGGGAATTCGTAATTCTTTCTGACACCAGTTTTACACACATCGTTTAATGTTTCTCTTTTATTTTGAAGGACTTTGATAAAATTAAAATGGTGTCTAATTTTACATTTCAAACAAATTACTATACATTGTTTCTGTTTTTAGTCAATTTAATTTTGTGATTGTGATTAATTTACCAAAAACATTTTTTTTCCTCTTTATCCCCAATCCCCTGGCTCTCTCAGGCTTTGCACTGCCTGCAGCTGAGCGGGCAAAGGTGACTTGGTTTTCAGTTTCTGCCATGGCAACTCGGAACATGGAAGTGCTCGCCCTCCAATTTTAACTCACTCTCAGTAGGCAAGTGCTTGACTTCTGCTCAGTGCTTCCCTACAACTGTGAACTAAGATCTTAAGGTGAGCAGAAAGAAAGAACTTACATTTATATAGCATTTTTCACGTCCTCAGGACATCCCAAATCACTTTACAACCTATGAAATACTTTTGAAGTGCAGCCAATTTGCGCACAGCAAGCTCCCACAAACAGCAATGTGATAATGACCAGATAATTTGTTTTTTAGGTGTTAGTTGAGGGATAAATATTAGGCAGAACACCAGAGAGAACACTCCTGCTCTTCTTCGAAATAGTGCCATGGGCTCTTTTACATCCATCTGAGAGGTCAGACAGGGCCTCGGTTTAACATCTCGTCCAAAAGACGGCACTTCTAAAAGTGCAACACTACCTTGGCACGGTACTGGAGTGTCAGCCTAGATTCTGTGCCCAAGTCTCTGAAGTGAGACATGAGCCCACAACCTTATGACTCAGAGGCAAGAGTGCTACTCACTGAGCCCTGACTGACACACTCCACTTCTCCACTCTGCTGCAACACCAACCTGACAGACTGACATTTTCTTTAAGAGTCATATTTTTAACTGACTTTCCTTTAATATATTGCTTGTTCAGCTTGCCATATCACAGTAACATAGGCGTTGATATTAACCCCTGCCCCCACACTCGCCACGACAGGCAGGAGAAAAAGTGAAATACGTGGAATGTAATCCCCAGCCCTCCATGCACGTGTCTGCCACCGATATCGTGGCATTTGAGTGTTCCGCCGTGGAGGGACGGAATGTTTATTAACATATTTAAATCGGGCTCCTGCTGTGCAATTGGGAGCCTGATTTGAGGGTAACTGCTGCCGCATGGGTTTCCTTGGGGTCGGGAAACTCAGCAGGGAAATGGTGGTGGGAGCTGCCGGCTCCCCAAGGTAAGTGGCTATGTCAGCACTCCTTGTGGGCCAGAAAGTAGCAGGAGTGCTTCCCTTGACTACTCAAGGAAGCCTTTGGCCTCCCTTAGCCCCGATCGGCTTCTTCCTGACACCCCTCCTGATTGCAGGACTCTATCCCCACAGTGCCCATCATTGACCTCCCCCCAGCCCTTCCAATTGCAGGCGTCTCCCCTTCCCGATCACAGGCCCCTCCCTCCCGATCGCAGGCCTCTCTCCCTCCCTACCGCAGGCCTCTCCCTCTCCCTATCGTAGGCCTCTCCCCTCCCGATCGCAAGCCTTTCCCCTTCCCGATCGCAAGCCTCTCTCCCTCCCGATCGCAGGCCTCTCTCCCTCCCGATCGCAGGCCTCTCCCCCTCCCGATCGCAGGCCTCTCTCCCTCCCGAGCGCAGGCCTCTCTCCCTCCCTATCGTAGGCCTCCCCCCCTCCCGATCACAAGCCTTTCCCCTTCCCGATCGCAGGCCTCTCCCCTCCCGATCGCAGGCCTCTCTCCCTCCTGATCGCAGGCCTCTCCCCCTCCGTATCGCAGGCCTCTCCCCCTCCGTATCGCAGGCCTCTCCCCCTCTCGATCGCAGGCCTCTCTCCCTCCCGATCGCAGGCCTCTCCCTCCCGATCGCAGGCCTCTCCCCCTCCGTATCGCAGGCCTCTCTCCCTCCCGATCGCAGGCCTCTCTCCCTCCCGATCACAGGCCTCTCTCCCTCCGTATCGCAAGCCTCTCTCCCTCCCGATCGCAGGCCTCTCCCCTGTGGTAAACCACTGTATTGTATATTGCCACCTCTGGGTGGCGCTGTGTATGGAGGCATGCCTCAGCTGACTCCACCCACCACTGTGTGGGTTTCGTTCAGACTTGTTCAGTCACTCACGAAGAAGCATGGTCTCTTCTTAGCTAATAAAAGCCTTATTCATCTCTTCTTTCGACTCATCATCTCTTCTTCGACTCATCACCTTTTATGAAGTAATTGATAAGCGTATCAATTTTATTAGCTAAAAGTTAAATGGCGACACCTGAGGAGCAACAACAGCAACGGATACAGCAGACATTGCTGAGAGCCCTCAGACCACCACGCCTGGACCTCGACCCTCAAGATGTGGGTGCATCAGCCAAGTTTGAACACTGGCTGAGCTGCTTTGAATCCTTCCTCGCAATCTCACAGGTTACAGAGGAGGATCACAAACTGAAAATTTTGACCGCCCAGGTGAGCCATCAAGTATATATGCTAATCCGGGACTCTAATACGTACGTGGCGGCCCTCGAGCTACTAAAAGGGCAATATACGCGCCCAGTGAACACAATTTACGCCCGACACCTCTTGGGATCCCGCAGGCAGCAACCGGGAGAATCGGTAGGGGCATTTGCACGGGCGCTACTGGCACTCTGCAGAGACTGCGATTGTAAAGCGGTAACGGCTGTGGAGCACGCGCAGGGACTCGCCTGTGATGCCTTCGTCAGGGGCCTCCAGTCAGACCACACCCGGCAGAGACTGCTAGAAAGCAAGGAACCCGACCTGAAGACGGCCATTGCCCTTGCGCTCTCGTTAGAGGAGGCCCACCGAAACCTCGAGGCATACCCCCGTAACGGCGCCGAGACATGGCAATCGAAACCGTGGGACACGGGACCGCCGCCCCCGGCACCAACCGCTGCAGCGACCCAACCGAGACAGCAGCCTCCGGTAAGAACTGCTTCGATGCCCAGTAACCAGGCCCAAAAATGCTATTTCTGTGGCCAGTTAAAACATCCCAGAGCGCACTGCCCAGCTAAGACAGCTACCTGCTCGGGCTGCGGGAAGAAAGGCCATTACGCTAACGCCTGCAAGGGGAAGCCAGCCAGCAGCGCAGCGTGCGGGCCGTGGGAGCAGCCATCTTATCCGCCATTTTGTGTACCCCCGGCCGCATGGCATCCGCCGCCATCGTATCCAACGCACTCAACCGCCATTTCGTCACCGGAACCGACCACCGTCTCGGCGGATGACTATAGTGACTCACTAAGCCACATACTGGCCTCCGTGACGCTGGATCAAGGCCACCCTCACCATCTATCCAGCTCCATGATGGATATCGCGGTAAACGGCCGCGCCACCAGTTGCCTGATCGACAGCGGGAGCACAGAGAGTTTCGTCCACCCCGACACGGTACGTAGCCACTCCCTCACGATTCTGCCAACGCACCATCGCATTTCTATGGCGTCCAAGTCCCAGTCAATGGACATCAGCGGCTACTGTGTGGTGACCCTGTCAGTAGGGGGCACTGAATATCAAAAATTTAAACTGCTAGTCCTGCCCCGTCTTTGCGCTGCCGTCCTGCTAGGGTTGGATTTTCAGTGCCACCTTAAGAGTGTCACACTAGCATACGGTGGACCCCTCCCCCCACTCACAGTCTGCAACCAACAACTTTTAAATCGCCCGCTGCAAACCACCTGCAGCCTTTCCACATTAAAAGTCCCCCCCCTCCCCTGTTCGCTAACCTCACCCGCGACTGTAAACCCATCGCTACCAAAAGCAGGCGGTACAGTGCCGGGGACAGAGCTTTTATCAGCTCTGAGGTGGAGCGGCTCTTGAAGGAGGGCATTATCGAAGGTAGCACTAGCCCCTGGCGAGCCCAGGTTGTAGTCGTTAAAACCACTGCAAAACGCCGCATGGTAATCGACTACAGCCAAACCATAAACCGGTACACCCAGCTGGACGCGTACCCCCTCCCTCACATATCTGATATGGTCAATCAGATTGCGCAATACAAAGTATTCTCCACCATCGACCTTAAGTCAGCGTACCACCAGCTGCCCATCCGCCATGAGGACCGCCAGTATACTGCCTTCGAGGCAAACGGCCGCCTCTACCACTTCCTTAGGGTCCCCTTCGGCGTCACCAATGGGGTTTCGGTCTTCCAAAGGGAGATGGACCGAATGGTTGACCAGAACGCGCTGCGGGCAACCTTCCCCTATTTGGATAACGTCACCATCTGCGGCCACGACCAGCAGGACCACGACGTTAATCTAGCAAATTTCCTCCGTACGGCCCAACGGCTGAACCTAACGTACAATAAGGAAAAATGTATGTTTCACACCAAGCGCCTGGCCATCCTCGGCTGCGTGGTGGAGAACGGAGTCATCGGGCCCGACCCCGACAGAATGCGCCCCCTAATGGAGCTACCCCTTCCCCACTGCCAAAAAGCACTGAAGAGATGCCTGGGGTTTTTCTCCTACTACGCCCAGTGGGTGCCCCTCTATGCAGACAAAGCCAGGCCCCTCATCAAAGCCACCTCCTTCCCCCTGACACCAGAGGCATGTGCAGCCTTCACTCTTATCAAGAACGATATCGCGAAGGCCGCAATGCACGCGGTGGATGAGTCCATCCCCTTCCAAGTGGAGAGCGATGCCTCCGACTTCGCCCTCGCCGCGACCCTTAACCAGGCGGGCAGACCCGTGGCCTTTTTCTCAAGGACCCTCCAGGGCCCCGAGACGAGACACTCCTCCGTCGAAAAGGAGGCCCAGGCTATTGTAGAAGCGGTGCGTCACTGGAGGCATTACCTGGCCGGGAAACGATTTACCCTGCTCACTGACCAGCGTTCAGTAGCTTTTATGTTTAATAATAAGCAGAGGGGTAAAATCAAGAACGACAAGATCTTGAGGTGGAGAATCGAACTCTCCACCTACAATTATGATATCTTGTATCGGCCAGGGAAACTCAATGAGCCCCCAGATGCCCTATCACGTGGTACATGCGCCAACGCGCAGAGTGATAGGCTGCAGTCCCTCCACAATGACCTCTGCCACCCGGGGGTCACCAGGTTTTTCCATTTTATCAAATCCCGTAACCTGCCCTACTCCATCGAGGAGGTCAGGACCATGACCAAGAGCTGCCAAATCTGCGCCGAGTGCAAACCGCACTTCTATAGGCCGGACAGAGCAAGCCTGATCAAGGCCACCCGCCCCTTCGAACGCCTGAGCGTCGATTTTAAAGGGCCCCTCCCCTCCGCTGACCGCAATGTGTACTTCCTCAACATAGTTGATGAGTACTCCCGTTTCCCCTTTGCCATCCCTTGCCCAGACATGACCAGTACCACGGTCATCAAGTGTCTGAATGACATCTTCGCTCTGTTCGGGTTCCCCAGCTATATACATAGCGACAGGGGCTCATCGTTCATGAGCGACGAACTTCGGCAGTACCTGCTAACAAGAGGTATCGCCACGAGCAGGACCACCAGTTACAACCCCCGGGGGAACGGCCAGGTGGAAAGGGAGAACGCGACGGTTTGGAAGGCAGTCCTCTTAGCACTAAAATCTAAGGGCCTTCCGACCTCCCGCTGGCAGGAGGTCCTCCCTGCAGCGCTTCACTCCATTCGGTCACTGCTTTGTACTGCCACTAATGCGACCCCTCATGAGAAAATGTTCGTTTTCCCCCGGAAGTCTACATCGGGAACCTCGCTACCGGCATGGTTGACTTCTCCTGGGCCCGTCCTACTGCGGAGGCACGTGAGGACGCATAAAACGGACCCCCTGGTCGAGCGGGTGCACCTCCTACACGCCAACCCCCAGTATGCCTGGGTGACATACCCAGACGGGCGGGAGGACACGGTCTCCATACGAGATCTCGCACCCTCGGGTACCCCTGAATTACCACCGTTATCCCCCTTACCACCGTTATCCCCCTTACCACTGTCCACTGTTATCCCCCACCACCCCTCCCAACCCAACCCCTGCAGACGGCATGCCAAAGCCCCAGGAATCTTCGCCAACCACCCAGACACCAGACCCGACGTCGGATGCTGCAACACCACCGCCGCCACCACGACGATCAGGACGTCAGACAAGGCCTCCTGATAGACTTAACTTGTAGTACCCTTCACCCCGCCGGACTTCACATTAAACAAGGGGTGAATGTGGTAAACCACTGTATTGTATATTGCCACCTCTGGGTGGCGCTGTGTATGGAGGCATGCCTCAGCCCACTCCACCCACCACTGTGTGGGTTTCGTTCAGACTTGTTCAGTCACTCACGAAGAAGCATGGTCTCTTCTTAGCTAATAAAAGCCTTATTCATCTCTTCTTTCGACTCATCATCTCTTCTTCGACTCATCACCTTTTATGAAGTAATTGATAAGCGTATCATCCCCCTCCCGATCACAGGCCTCTCTCCCTCCGTATCGCAGGCCTCTCTCCCTCCGTATCGCAGGCCTCTCTCCCTCCCGATCGCAGGCCTCTCTCCCTCCCGATCGCAGGCCTCTCTCCCTCCCGATCGCAGGCCTCCCCCCCTCCGTATCGCAGGCGTCTCCCCTTTCGTATCGCAGGCCTATCTCCCTCCCTATCGCAGGCCTCTCTCCCTCCCGATCGCAGGCCGCTCTCCCCCTCCGTATCGCAGGCCTCTCCCCCTCCCTATCGCAGGCCTCTCTCCCTCCGTATCACAGGCCTCTCTCCCTCTCTATCGCAGGCCTCTCTCCCTCCGTATCGCAGGCCTCTCTCCCTTCCTATCGCAGGCCTCTCTCCCTCCGTATCGCAGGCCTCTCTCCCTCCCGATCGCAGGCCTCTCTCCCTCCCCATCGCAGGCCCCTCTCCCTCCCTATCGCAGGACCCTCTCCCTCCCTATCGCAGGCCTCTCCCTTCCTGATCGCAGGCCTCTCTCCCTCCCTATCGCAGGCCTCTCTCCCTCCCGATCGCAGGCCTCTCTCCCTCCCTATCGCAGGCCTCTCTCCCTCCGTATCGCAGGCCTCTCTCCCTCCCGATCGCAGGCCTCTCTCCCTCCCGATCGCAGGCCCCTCTCCCTCCCTATCGCAGGCCCCTCTCCCTCCCGATCGCAGGCCTCTCTCCCTCCCTATCGCAGGCCTCTCTCACTCCCGATTGCAGGCCTCTCTCCCTCCCTATCGCAGGCCCCTCTACCTCCCTATCGCAGGCCTCTCTCCCTCCCGATCGCAGGCCTCCCCCTCCCAATCGCAGGCCTCTCCCCCTCCCGATCGCAGGCCTCTCTCCCTCCCGATCGCAGGCCTCTCTCCCTCCCGATCGCAGGCCTCTCCCCCTCCGTATCGCAGGCCTCTCTCCCTCCCGATCGCAGGCCTCTCTCCCTCCCGATCGCAGGCCTCTCCCCCTCCGTATCGCAGGCCTCTCTCCCTCCGTATTGCAGGCCTCTCTCCCTCCCTATCGCAGGCCTCTCTCCCTCCGTATCGCAGGCCTCTCTCCCTCCCGATCACAGGCCTCTCTCCCTCCCGATCGCAGGCCCCTCTCCCTCCCTATCGCAGGACCCTCTCCCTCCCTATCGCAGGCCTCTCCCCCTCCTGATCGCAGGCCTCTCTCCCTCCCTATCGCAGGCCTCTCTCCCTCCCGATCGCAGGCCTCTCTCCCTCCCTATCGCAGGCCTCTCTCCCTCCGTATCGCAGGCCTCTCTCCCTCCGTATCGCAGGCCTCTCTCCCTCCCGATCGCAGGCCTCTCCCCCTCCGTATCGCAGGCCTCTCCCCCTCCGTATCGCAGGCCTCTCCCCCTCTCGATCGCAGGCCTCTCTCCCTCCCGATCGCAGGCCTCTCCCTCCCGATCGCAGGCCTCTCCCCCTCCGTATCGCAGGCCTCTCTCCCTCCCGATCGCAGGCCTCTCTCCCTCCCGATCACAGGCCTCTCTCCCTCCGTATCGCAAGCCTCTCTCCCTCCCGATCGCAGGCCTCTCCCCTGTGGTAAACCACTGTATTGTATATTGCCACCTCTGGGTGGCGCTGTGTATGGAGGCATGCCTCAGCTGACTCCACCCACCACTGTGTGGGTTTCGTTCAGACTTGTTCAGTCACTCACGAAGAAGCATGGTCTCTTCTTAGCTAATAAAAGCCTTATTCATCTCTTCTTTCGACTCATCATCTCTTCTTCGACTCATCACCTTTTATGAAGTAATTGATAAGCGTATCAATTTTATTAGCTAAAAGTTAAATGGCGACACCTGAGGAGCAACAACAGCAACGGATACAGCAGACATTGCTGAGAGCCCTCAGACCACCACGCCTGGACCTCGACCCTCAAGATGTGGGTGCATCAGCCAAGTTTGAACACTGGCTGAGCTGCTTTGAATCCTTCCTCGCAATCTCACAGGTTACAGAGGAGGATCACAAACTGAAAATTTTGACCGCCCAGGTGAGCCATCAAGTATATATGCTAATCCGGGACTCTAATACGTACGTGGCGGCCCTCGAGCTACTAAAAGGGCAATATACGCGCCCAGTGAACACAATTTACGCCCGACACCTCTTGGGATCCCGCAGGCAGCAACCGGGAGAATCGGTAGGGGCATTTGCACGGGCGCTACTGGCACTCTGCAGAGACTGCGATTGTAAAGCGGTAACGGCTGTGGAGCACGCGCAGGGACTCGCCTGTGATGCCTTCGTCAGGGGCCTCCAGTCAGACCACACCCGGCAGAGACTGCTAGAAAGCAAGGAACCCGACCTGAAGACGGCCATTGCCCTTGCGCTCTCGTTAGAGGAGGCCCACCGAAACCTCGAGGCATACCCCCGTAACGGCGCCGAGACATGGCAATCGAAACCGTGGGACACGGGACCGCCGCCCCCGGCACCAACCGCTGCAGCGACCCAACCGAGACAGCAGCCTCCGGTAAGAACTGCTTCGATGCCCAGTAACCAGGCCCAAAAATGCTATTTCTGTGGCCAGTTAAAACATCCCAGAGCGCACTGCCCAGCTAAGACAGCTACCTGCTCGGGCTGCGGGAAGAAAGGCCATTACGCTAACGCCTGCAAGGGGAAGCCAGCCAGCAGCGCAGCGTGCGGGCCGTGGGAGCAGCCATCTTATCCGCCATTTTGTGTACCCCCGGCCGCATGGCATCCGCCGCCATCGTATCCAACGCACTCAACCGCCATTTCGTCACCGGAACCGACCACCGTCTCGGCGGATGACTATAGTGACTCACTAAGCCACATACTGGCCTCCGTGACGCTGGATCAAGGCCACCCTCACCATCTATCCAGCTCCATGATGGATATCGCGGTAAACGGCCGCGCCACCAGTTGCCTGATCGACAGCGGGAGCACAGAGAGTTTCGTCCACCCCGACACGGTACGTAGCCACTCCCTCACGATTCTGCCAACGCACCATCGCATTTCTATGGCGTCCAAGTCCCAGTCAATGGACATCAGCGGCTACTGTGTGGTGACCCTGTCAGTAGGGGGCACTGAATATCAAAAATTTAAACTGCTAGTCCTGCCCCGTCTTTGCGCTGCCGTCCTGCTAGGGTTGGATTTTCAGTGCCACCTTAAGAGTGTCACACTAGCATACGGTGGACCCCTCCCCCCACTCACAGTCTGCAACCAACAACTTTTAAATCGCCCGCTGCAAACCACCTGCAGCCTTTCCACATTAAAAGTCCCCCCCCTCCCCTGTTCGCTAACCTCACCCGCGACTGTAAACCCATCGCTACCAAAAGCAGGCGGTACAGTGCCGGGGACAGAGCTTTTATCAGCTCTGAGGTGGAGCGGCTCTTGAAGGAGGGCATTATCGAAGGTAGCACTAGCCCCTGGCGAGCCCAGGTTGTAGTCGTTAAAACCACTGCAAAACGCCGCATGGTAATCGACTACAGCCAAACCATAAACCGGTACACCCAGCTGGACGCGTACCCCCTCCCTCACATATCTGATATGGTCAATCAGATTGCGCAATACAAAGTATTCTCCACCATCGACCTTAAGTCAGCGTACCACCAGCTGCCCATCCGCCATGAGGACCGCCAGTATACTGCCTTCGAGGCAAACGGCCGCCTCTACCACTTCCTTAGGGTCCCCTTCGGCGTCACCAACGGGGTTTCGGTCTTCCAAAGGGAGATGGACCGAATGGTTGACCAGAACGCGCTGCGGGCAACCTTCCCCTATTTGGATAACGTCACCATCTGCGGCCACGACCAGCAGGACCACGACGTTAATCTAGCAAATTTCCTCCGTACGGCCCAACGGCTGAACCTAACGTACAATAAGGAAAAATGTATGTTTCACACCAAGCGCCTGGCCATCCTCGGCTGCGTGGTGGAGAACGGAGTCATCGGGCCCGACCCCGACAGAATGCGCCCCCTAATGGAGCTACCCCTTCCCCACTGCCAAAAAGCACTGAAGAGATGCCTGGGGTTTTTCTCCTACTACGCCCAGTGGGTGCCCCTCTATGCAGACAAAGCCAGGCCCCTCATCAAAGCCACCTCCTTCCCCCTGACACCAGAGGCATGTGCAGCCTTCACTCTTATCAAGAACGATATCGCGAAGGCCGCAATGCACGCGGTGGATGAGTCCATCCCCTTCCAAGTGGAGAGCGATGCCTCCGACTTCGCCCTCGCCGCGACCCTTAACCAGGCGGGCAGACCCGTGGCCTTTTTCTCAAGGACCCTCCAGGGCCCCGAGACGAGACACTCCTCCGTCGAAAAGGAGGCCCAGGCTATTGTAGAAGCGGTGCGTCACTGGAGGCATTACCTGGCCGGGAAACGATTTACCCTGCTCACTGACCAGCGTTCAGTAGCTTTTATGTTTAATAATAAGCAGAGGGGTAAAATCAAGAACGACAAGATCTTGAGGTGGAGAATCGAACTCTCCACCTACAATTATGATATCTTGTATCGGCCAGGGAAACTCAATGAGCCCCCAGATGCCCTATCACGTGGTACATGCGCCAACGCGCAGAGTGATAGGCTGCAGTCCCTCCACAATGACCTCTGCCACCCGGGGGTCACCAGGTTTTTCCATTTTATCAAATCCCGTAACCTGCCCTACTCCATCGAGGAGGTCAGGACCATGACCAAGAGCTGCCAAATCTGCGCCGAGTGCAAACCGCACTTCTATAGGCCGGACAGAGCAAGCCTGATCAAGGCCACCCGCCCCTTCGAACGCCTGAGCGTCGATTTTAAAGGGCCCCTCCCCTCCGCTGACCGCAATGTGTACTTCCTCAACATAGTTGATGAGTACTCCCGTTTCCCCTTTGCCATCCCTTGCCCAGACATGACCAGTACCACGGTCATCAAGTGTCTGAATGACATCTTCGCTCTGTTCGGGTTCCCCAGCTATATACATAGCGACAGGGGCTCATCGTTCATGAGCGACGAACTTCGGCAGTACCTGCTAACAAGAGGTATCGCCACGAGCAGGACCACCAGTTACAACCCCCGGGGGAACGGCCAGGTGGAAAGGGAGAACGCGACGGTTTGGAAGGCAGTCCTCTTAGCACTAAAATCTAAGGGCCTTCCGACCTCCCGCTGGCAGGAGGTCCTCCCTGCAGCGCTTCACTCCATTCGGTCACTGCTTTGTACTGCTACTAATGCGACCCCTCATGAGAAAATGTTCGTTTTCCCCCGGAAGTCTACATCGGGAACCTCGCTACCGGCATGGTTGACTTCTCCTGGGCCCGTCCTACTGCGGAGGCACGTGAGGACGCATAAAACGGACCCCCTGGTCGAGCGGGTGCACCTCCTACACGCCAACCCCCAGTATGCCTGGGTGACATACCCAGACGGGCGGGAGGACACGGTCTCCATACGAGATCTCGCACCCTCGGGTACCCCTGAATTACCACCGTTATCCCCCTTACCACCGTTATCCCCCTTACCACTGTCCACTGTTATCCCCCACCACCCCTCCCAACCCAACCCCTGCAGACGGCATGCCAAAGCCCCAGGAATCTTCGCCAACCACCCAGACACCAGACCCGACGTCGGATGCTGCAACACCACCGCCGCCACCACGACGATCAGGACGTCAGACAAGGCCTCCTGATAGACTTAACTTGTAGTACCCTTCACCCCGCCGGACTTCACATTAAACAAGGGGTGAATGTGGTAAACCACTGTATTGTATATTGCCACCTCTGGGTGGCGCTGTGTATGGAGGCATGCCTCAGCCCACTCCACCCACCACTGTGTGGGTTTCGTTCAGACTTGTTCAGTCACTCACGAAGAAGCATGGTCTCTTCTTAGCTAATAAAAGCCTTATTCATCTCTTCTTTCGACTCATCATCTCTTCTTCGACTCATCACCTTTTATGAAGTAATTGATAAGCGTATCATCCCCCTCCCGATCACAGGCCTCTCTCCCTCCGTATCGCAGGCCTCTCTCCCTCCGTATCGCAGGCCTCTCTCCCTCCCGATCGCAGGCCTCTCTCCCTCCCGATCGCAGGCCTCTCTCCCTCCCGATCGCAGGCCTCCCCCCCTCCGTATCGCAGGCCTCTCCCCTTTCGTATCGCAGGCCTATCTCCCTCCCTATCGCAGGCCTCTCTCCCTCCCGATCGCAGGCCGCTCTCCCCCTCCGTATCGCAGGCCTCTCCCCCTCCCTATCGCAGGCCTCTCTCCCTCCGTATCACAGGCCTCTCTCCCTCCCTATCGCAGGCCTCTCTCCCTCCGTATCGCAGGCCTCTCTCCCTTCCTATCGCAGGCCTCTCTCCCTCCGTATCGCAGGCCTTTCTCCCTCCCGATCGCAGGCCTCTCTCCCTCCCCATCGCAGGCCCCTCTCCCTCCCTATCGCAGGACCCTCTCCCTCCCTATCGCAGGCCTCTCCCTTCCTGATCGCAGGCCTCTCTCCCTCCCTATCGCAGGCCTCTCTCCCTCCCGATCGCAGGCCTCTCTCCCTCCCTATCGCAGGCCTCTCTCCCTCCGTATCGCAGGCCTCTCTCCCTCCGTATCGCAGGCCTCTCTCCCTCCCGATCGCAGGCCTCTCTCCCTCCCGATCGCAGGCCCCTCTCCCTCCCTATCGCAGGCCCCTCTCCCTCCCGATCGCAGGCCTCTCTCCCTCCCTATCGCAGGCCTCTCTCACTCCCGATTGCAGGCCTCTCTCCCTCCCTATCGCAGGCCCCTCTACCTCCCTATCGCAGGCCTCTCTCCCTCCCGATCGCAGGCCTCCCCCTCCCGATCGCAGGCCTCTCCCCCTCCCGATCGCAGGCCTCTCTCCCTCCCGATCGCAGGCCTCTCTCCCTCCCGATCGCAGGCCTCTCCCCCTCCGTATCGCAGGCCTCTCTCCCTCCCGATCGCAGGCCTCTCTCCCTCCCGATCGCAGGCCTCTCCCCCTCCGTATCGCAGGCCTCTCTCCCTCCGTATTGCAGGCCTCTCTCCCTCCCTATCGCAGGCCTCTCTCCCTCCGTATCGCAGGCCTCTCTCCCTCCCGATCACAGGCCTCTCTCCCTCCCGATCGCAGGCCCCTCTCCCTCCCTATCGCAGGACCCTCTCCCTCCCTATCGCAGGCCTCTCCCCCTCCTGATCGCAGGCCTCTCTCCCTCCCTATCGCAGGCCTCTCTCCCTCCCGATCGCAGGCCTCTCTCCCTCCCTATCGCAGGCCTCTCTCCCTCCGTATCGCAGGCCTCTCTCCCTCCGTATCGCAGGCCTCTCTCCCTCCCGATCGCAGGCCTCTCTCCCTCCCGATCGCAGGCCCCTCTCCCTCCCTATCGCAGGCCCCTCTCCCTCCCGATCGCAGGCCTCTCTCCCTCCCTATCGCAGGCCTCTCTCACTCCCGATTGCAGGCCTCTCTCCCTCCCTATCGCAGGCCCCTCTACCTCCCTATCGCAGGCCTCTCTCCCTCCCGATCGCAGGCCTCTCTCCCTCCGTATCGCAGGTGTGATGAAATATGCCATTCATCAGGCACTCTGTATTCTCTGTGTTTGATTGTGCCTGTGACTGTGACAAGCAGGGGAGTTTAGTTTCAGTTTCATTTCCTTACCTGTATTGTATTGTGTGTAGGGCTCCGCCCATACCTGGCCCCTACGTAAGCAAGCCCCAGCGTGTCTCACAGGCAGTACAGCAGATCTCTGGATGAGAGACACTTCTCCAATGTGTATTACTTTCTGATTTAATAAAAGCCTTGCTTTGCTCCGTTAACGTTGAGTCTCAGATTCATTGAGGCACATCAATTTTATTAACTCAATTTTCAATGCAATGGATCAACTCTTGAAACCCGAACGTTTGGATTTGGACCCGCATGGTTCGGACGCATCGGCACGATTCGGACACTGGTTTAAGTGTATGGAATTCTTCCTGGACAATTCCGCAGCCATCACAGACGCTACGGACGCTGAAAGTATGACACTCGGAATCCTGCGGAATTGGGTAAGCCACCGGGTTTACCCCCTCATCCAAGACGCCGACACGTACCCGGCCGCCTGCGACATCCTAAAGGCACATTACCAGCAGCCTACGAACGAGGTGTATGCTAGGCATCTGCTCGCTACTCGCGCACAGCGACCTGGGGAATCGCTGGATGAGTTCCTAGTCACCCTGAAAACGCTTGGCAAAGACTGCAAGTGCCAAGATGTAAAAGCCGCAGTGTACACTGATGAGCTTGTTCGTGATGCCTTTATCACAGGCCTCAGCCCCACTTACATCCGGCAGAGACTACTGGAAAAAACGGGATTGGACCTGAAACAGGCTGTGGACACAGCGCGATCCCTGGATGTGGCCCAGAGAAACTCGGTCGCCTACTCTTCAGCCCGCGCCGCCCACGCCGCCACGTGTGCACCAAGGGCGCCGCCATCTTGGAAGGCATCTTCCCCGCCCGGCAGCCCGACACTGTCGGGGCCCTGCCCTCCCCCCAGAAGCCCTACGACAGCTGCGACGCGTCGGGGCCCCAACTGCTACTTCTGCGGGCAGCCGAAGCACACCAGAAACCTGTGCCCGGCGAAAGGCACCACCTGCTTTAAGTGTGGTAAGAAGGGGCACTTCGGGAAAGTGTGCAGAGGGAACACCGCTGGAAAATCCGCCACCGCCGCGTGTGTGCTGTGGGAGCGGCCATCTTGGACGCCATCTTGCCCAACCTCGTGGGGTCCGCCATCTTGTGAGCAGACAGAGTGGACGCCATCTTGTCTCGATCAGGGCCCTACAGTGGCATCGGTCACAGTGGACCAGACCAGACCGCACCCGCTATCCAAATCAATGGTGGACATCGAGGTAAACGGATGCGGGGTTAAATGTTTAATTGACAGTGGAAGCACGGAGAGTTTTATCCACCCTGAACTAGCACAACAACTCTCTCTAACGGTGGTCCCTGCCCGGGGCACCATCTCTATGGCTGATAAAACCCAGACATCGACCATTATGGGTTACTGCGCGGTACAATTGTCCGTTAACGGAACTGTATACGATAATTTTAAATTACTAATCATGAAGAGTCTATGTGCGAGCGTGATCTTGGGCCTGGATTTCCAGTGCCACCACCAAAGCATCACACTCAATTACGGTGGGTCCCAGCCGCCCCTCACAGTGTGCGGTCTGGCTACCCTGAAAGTAAAGCCGTCTTCGCTATTCGCGAACCTTACTCCCAACTGCCGGCCAATAGCGACCAAAAGCAGGAGGTACAGCTGGGAGGACAGGCGGTTTATCGCGACCGAGGTGGACAGGCTGCTGAGGGAGCGCGTTATTGAACGCAGCAACAGCCCGTGGCGCACCCAAGTGGTGGTGGTGAGGGGTAGCGAGAAGAAATGGATGGTGATCGACTATAGCCAAACGATCAACATGTACACCCAACTAGACGCCTACCCGCTACCCCGCATATCCGAGATGGTGAACCAAATTGCCCAATACCGGGTGTTCTCCACCATCGACCTCAAGTCAGCATACCACCAGCTCCCTATCAGACCAGAGGACCGCCCGTACACCGCCTTCGAGGCGAACGGACGCCTCTACCAATTCCTCAGAGTCCCCTTTGGGGTGACGAATGGGGTCTCGGTCTTCCAGAGGGAGATGGACCGCATGGTCGATGACCACCACTTGCAGGCAACCTTCCCCTACCTCGACAACGTCACCATCTGCGGTCACAACCAGGAGGATCACGACTCGAACCTCGAGAGGTTCCTGAAAACCGCACAAAAACTCAACCTCACTTACAACGAGGACAAGTGCATTTTCAACACCACGCGCCTCTGCATACTAGGCAGCGTGGTGGAGAATGGGGAAATCGGACCAGACCCCGGCCGATTGCGTCCCCTACGGGAGCTGCCCCTGCCCAACACTCCCAAAGTCCTGAAAAAGTGCCTGGGGTTATTTTCTTATTATGCCCAATGGGTCCCCAACTACTCCGACAAAGCCCACCCCATCTTGAAAGCATCCTCTTTTCCGCTCTCTGCTGAGGCCCACGCCGCCTTCAAAAGCATTAAGCGGGATATTGAACGGGCCACGCTACAGGCAGTGGACGAGAACACTCCCTTTCAAGTGGAAAGTGATGCGTCTGACTTTGCCTTGGCGGCCACCCTCAACCAGGCGGGGTGGCCCGTAGCTTTCTTCTTGAGGACCCTCCAAGGGCCCGAGATCAGACACTCCTCCGTGGAAAAGGAGGCCCAAGCCATCGTGGAGGCAGTGCGCCACTGGCGCCACTACCTAGCCGGCAAACGCTTCACCCTACTTACCGACCAGCGGTCGGTAGCGTTTATGTTTAATAATAAACAGAAGGGGAAGATTAAAAATGATAAGATTCTCAGGTGGCGGATCGAGCTCTCCACCTTCGAGTATGACATCATTTACCGGCCAGGGGCCCTTAACGAATCCCCCGACGCCCTCTCACGAGGGATGTGTGCCAGCGCCACCGGGGATCGGCTACAGACCCTCCACAACGACCTCTGCCACCCAGGGGTCACACGGCTGTTCCACTTCATAAAGTCCCGCAACTTACCCTACTCGATTGAGGAAGTTCGGTCTCTGACCAGGAACTGCCGCACTTGCGCTGAGTGCAAGCCTCGGTTCTACCGCCCAGATAGAGCCCACTTAATCAAAGCTACACGGCCCTTTGAGCGGCTCAGCTTAGATTTCAAGGGTCCCCTCCCGTCAGTCGACCGCAATGTTTACTTCCTGAACATTGTGGACGAATACTCCCGTTTCCCATTCGCCTTCCCCTGCCCAGACATGACCAGCGCCACGGTCATTAAATGCCTCAACAGCCTGTTCTGCCTGTTCGGTATGCCGAGCTACATCCATACGGATAGGGGGGCGTCCTTCATGAGTGAAGTGCTACGCCAGTACATGCTGTCCAGGGGGATCGCCAAGAGCCGTACCACCAGCTACAACCCCCAGGGTAACGGCCAGGTGGAGCGAGAGAACGGGACAGTATGGAAAGCAGTCACTCTAGCTCTAAGGACCAAGGGCCTCCCTAACTCCCGCTGGCAGGAAGTCCTCCCAGATGTGCTCCATTCAATACGGTCACTATTGTGTACTGCCACTAATGCCACGCCTCATGAACGAATGTTTGTCTTTCCCCGGAAATCCACCTCAGGCATATCCATGCCGTCATGGCTCTCCACCCCAGGTCCGGTATTTGTACGAAGGCATGTGAGGGGCCACAAGACGGACACTCTCGTGGAGTCAGTGCACCTACTCCACGCCAAACCCAATACGCGTATGTCCGGCACGCCGACGGAAGGGAGGACACCGTGTCCATAAAAGACGTCGCCCCAGCCGGTAACGACAACAACCACGACAACAACAGCAACAACGATCACAGCAACTCTTACCCACCCACTATCCTTTCATTACCCCCGGAAGAACATTGACCAACGGTGCCCCCACCAACTACCCCTTCAACAACCCTGGCGGTGCCCCCGGCAGAGACCCAGGAGGCCACCGGGGACACCCAGCCGACACCCGCGGCACCACAACAGCTACGTCAGTCACAGAGGACTATCAAACCCCCGAACAGACTAAATCTGTAGAAGGGGTGAATGTGATGAAATATGCCATTCATCAGGCACTCTGTATTCTCTGTGTTTGATTGTGCCTGTGACTGTGACAAGCAGGGGAGTTTAGTTTCAGTTTCATTTCCTTACCTGTATTGTATTGTGTGTAGGGCTCCGCCCATACCTGGCCCCTACGTAAGCAGGCCCCAGCATGTCTCACAGGCAGTACAGCAGATCTCTGGATGAGAGACACTTCTCCACTGTGTATTACTTTCTGAGTTAATAAAAGCCTTGCTTTGCTCCGTTAACGTTGAGTCTCGGATTCATTGAGGCACATCAGCAGGCCTCTCCCCCTCCCTATCGCAGGCCTCTCTCCCTCCCTATCGCAGGCCTCTCTCCCTCCCTATCGCAGGCCTCTCCCCCTCCCTATCGCAGGCCTCTCCCCCTCCCGATCGCAGGCCTCTCCCCTTCCCTATCGCAGGCCTCTCCCCCTCCCTATCGCAGGCCTCTCTCCCTCCCTATCGCAGGCCCCTCTCCCTCCCGATCGCAGGCCTCTCTCCCTCCCTATCGCAGGCCTCTTTCCCTCCCGATCGCAGGCCTCTCCCCCTCCCTATCGCAGGCCTCTCCCCCTCCCGATCGCAGGCCTCTCTCCCTCCCTATCGCAGGCCTCTCTCCCTCCCGATCGCAGGCCTCTCTCCCTCCCGATCGCAGGCCCCTCTCCCTCCCTATCGCAGGCCCCTCTCCCTCCCGATCGCAGGCCTCTCTCCCTCCCTATCGCAGGCCCCTCTCCCTCCCTATCGCAGGCCCCTCTCCCTCCCTATCGCAGGCCCCTCTCCCTCCCGATCGCAGGCCTCTCTCCCTCCCTATCGCAGGCCCCTCTCCCTCCCTATCGCAGGCCTCTCCCCCTCCCGATCGCAGGCCTCGCCCCCTCCCGATCGCAGGCCTCCCCCCCTCCCGATCGCAGGCCTCTCTCCCTCCCGATCGCAGGCCTCTCCCCCTCCGTATCGCAGGCCTCTCTCCCTCCCGATCGCAGGCCTCTCTCCCTCCCGATCACAGGCCCCTCCCCCTCCGTATCGCAGGCCTCTCTCCCTCCCGATCGCAGGCCTGTCCCCCTCCCTATCGCAGGCTTCTCCCCCTCCCGATCGCAGGCCTCTCTCCCTCCCGATCGCAGGCCTCTCTCCCTCCGTATCGCAGGACTCTCTCCCTCCCGATCGCAGGCCTCTCCCCCTCCCGATCGCAGGCCTCTCCCCCTCCCTATCACAGGCCTCTCTCCCTGCCGATCGCAGGCCTCTCCCCTTCCCTATCGCAGGCCTCTCCCCCTCCCGATCGCAGGCCTCTCTCCCTCCCGATCGCAGGCCTCTCTCCCTCCCGATCGCAGGCCTCTCCCCCTCCCTATCGCAGGCCTCTCTCCCTCCCGATCGCAGGCCTCTCCCCCTCCCTATCGCAGGCCTCTCTCCCTCCCTATCGCAGGCCTCTCTCCCTCCCTATCGCAGGCCTCTCTCCCTCCCTATCGCAGGCCTCTCTCCCTGCCGATCGCAGGCCTCTCTCCCTCCCTATCGCAGGCCTCTCCCCCTCCCGATCGCAGGCCTCTCCCCCTCCCGATCGCAGGCCTCTCCCCCTCCGTATCGCAGGCCTCTCTCCCTCCCGATCGCAGGCCTCTCCCCCTCCGTATCGCAGACCTCTCCCCCTCCCGATCGCAGGCCTCTCCCCCTCCCGATTGCAGGCCTCTCTCCCTCCGTATCGCAGGCCTCTCCCCCTCCCTATCACAGGCCTCTCTCCCTCCGTATCGCAGGCCTCTCTCCCTCCCTGTCGCAGGCCTCTCTCCCTCCCGATCGCAGGCCTCTCCCTCCCGATCGCAGGCCTCTCCCCCTCCGTATCGCAGGCCTCTCTCCCTCCCTATCGCAGGCCTCTCGCCCTCCCAATCGCAGGCCTCTCTCCCTCCCGATCGCAGGCCTCTCTCCCTCCCGATCGCAGGCCTCTCCCCCTCCGTATCGCAGGCTTCTCCCTCCCTATCGTAGGCCTCTCCCCCTTCCGATCACTTGCCTCTCCCCCATCCCGATTTCTGACCTCCCTCCAGCCCTGATTTCCAGGGACTGTCCTTAAAGGTTACCAGCTGCGGCCTCCTGTCACTAGTGTTCCCTTCCACCCGCCAGCTTTGCTGTCTGTTTGGCCAGCTGCCTGGTGGGATGGGGAGCTACAAAGTGTTAATGAGATCCTGCCATTCAGATCGGCAGGATCTCCATGTCCCCAGCATTGCTGGGTACTTCAGCTGTTTTCGGCCTCAACCGCACCCTACCCACCTCCTAGTAAATATCGGCGCCATAATTTTCCCTGATAGGATCTTCAGTACAAAAACTGCCTTATGGGTGCCCTCAGCATTAAGGCAATGATGTACCAGAGATGTTTCATGTCACCTTGTATCCCATTCATTTGAAGCTGACTTGCATTGCACTGCCTACTACCCAGGATCACTTAAAATCTTTGCAACAGTAACTAAATATGATTAATGCTTAGAAGCAGGTTTTAATATCAACAGTACTAAGGCTGTTGCTGATAGTGGTTATCAGTGGAACATCACTAGAACCACACTGCGCATCAGAGCATGCAAACATCATTTTCACACATATACATTCCACTGGGCCGAAATTCTGAGGGAAGCCTTTTGGGGCAGACCTGGTACAAAACCCGTCCCATAGCTCCCCTCATCCCAGGGTAAGGTACATTTGCATATTGAAGTTGGGTGCCTGTGCCATTTTCAAAGCATCTGGGGCCTCCGGTGGGATGGAGGAGGAATTATGCTGCAGTATGTTGCTGCAGTATAAAAGGGCCCTTTAGGCTGAGGTAGCACAGTAAAAACATTTCTCGAACTGATTTTTTCCCATTGAGTAATTACATTGTCAAAACCAGCCATTTAAATTTTAACCACTCCCACCCCTACCCCAACATTCCTTAGCTGTCAGGGATGCACAGGCATTGCCAGGCTAAAAATGCAGGAAAATACAGAATATGACATATTTCCCTAATTTTCATGACATTATAATGCTCCAACCCATATGTGGTCAGGTTTAATATGGACCTGCCCTCACCATAGGTCGAATTTCTGACAGCCGAAAACTCGGCATTATTAGGTCCAGCCCCAAATTCTGCCCCCACCCATCCAGAAATCCCTCCAGTTACAGCCCCAGGGCTGGGGAACTTCGGGGCTGGTAGTCCTTTTGCAGTTCTGGTGGCACTGAATTGGTGGGGTAGAAAGATTACACATCCGTAGACAGTTAAAGGGCCCCATTCCCTCCTCAGTTGTGAAATGATCATGGTACAAAACAACGTACAATTTTTGGACACCACTTTCCCACACTGGTTTGGGAAAAGATTATCATGCAACTTTCTTTGGTGTTATCTGTTTTGATGGGAAGAAAGTCTCATACTTGCTTCGCTCTATGGCCTAGAAATTCAGTTGAGGCGCCAAAGTGGCGCCAAGTTCGCCTGGGCGCTGATTTTTGCGCAGCGTTCGGAGTAATACCAATCGCCAGAAATTCAGTTTCAGCGCCCCTAGAGGGAGACGGGGCGAGGCTCGAGGCACTCCGCGTCCCTCTTAGGGCGTTGAAACTGAATATCGCAGCGCAACGTGCCACAGCACCACACGCTGCGGCACGGCACGCTGCAGTACTGCAAGCCTTCCTCCCATTGTTAAGGGGGAGGGGCCTGCAACAGCACGATCCCCGATCGCGAGTGCCGGCAAAAGAGCCCGGCACCGAGGAGAAGTGCCGGGCTCTCGGGAAACAGCCGGCAATGCCGCGGCAGGGGGATCAGGAGGCCAGGGACGGAGGTGCTGGCAGGCGGCCGCCGAAAAAAGCGGCCGCCCCGCACCTCCACCTTAACTTGCGCCACTGCCGGCACAGCAAGGCCCCGTGAACCGGGCATGGGTAGCGAACGGCGCTACAGCACCATTCGCTACCAAATATCGTGATCGGGGCGCTAATGGGGCGCTGCGCACACCGATGACGTCATCGGTGGCGGCGCAGCGCAACAGGCTAATGCCACCATTAGCGCCCCTGCTGAATATCGCGGGAGGCACGGCCAGTGGCGCTACAGCCACTGACTGCCCTCTTTAGGCGCTAACAGGTGGCGCTACATACCTAATTTCTCCCCCATACTATATCTCTAGTTACTTTGTAATTCACAAATTAAAATCACCTCCTATCACTATGTGCAGTAAGACAGTAGTAATTAATTAGGCACTGGAATATCCATATCTGTAATGCTAGCTTGCTTCTCTTGGATGGGTTAAATAATAGCTCATAAATGATTATATTGACTGGCTCGTTTCTCTAGAATAATACCTGATAATCGCCAATTATTGATGTCACATTTGAAATAACTATTGTTTCAACAATTCCCTAAAATTTCCTTAAACTTATCCAAAAGTCATAGTTTGGAAAATATTTTTAACATTTATTTTTTTCCATTGAGATACCAGTTGCAGACAGATAGTCAACATGGAGCCAGGGAAGGAAATCCAAGAATAACTAGTGGCAATAAAACCACAAGCTCCTATGTTATAATGTTCAAATCAGGAATGTTCCTAGAATTCTGAGAGCATAGTTTTGGAAAGGCCATATTCCTTACACTGAACAGGGTGGTTCATTTATGAGCTTCAAAAGCTGTGTGCTGTAATCCTCTCAAGGACGTAGCTCTTTGCCTGACAATGATGTTCCTATTTCGACCTCTGTACAGGGCAGCACCATCAAAGGCATTGTATTTTGTTTTTGATGGTACATTCTACACCACATTCATCCAGCTTTAAAAAGAGAGATTAACCCTGCAATTAACCTCGTACAGTATACCTTTGTAACAAAATTTCTTCTGATTGTCATCTATGTCTAATCTGTCCAGTACGTTATGACTATCGAACATCTGAGTCTGTTGTATTGGGTGACTGTTGGTTAATTGTCTTCTTTCTTATTGATTCAGTATTTAATTCTCTGTGTTCTTCTCCTTTCTAATTGGTTATTTCTACTTTTGTTTTTTGCAAATCATATTACTTAAAACCTTCTCTCCCATTTTAATCACATGACACCAAAAAAAATTCGACACAGTAATATCACAGGGAAACAAAATTCTTTGGGATACAACCTGTATGATAGTTCCTTACCCACTGCATCACATACCCCTAAAAATAACATTTATTATATAAACGTAAAAAAATGACTAATTTACCCATAACTTCCAATAAACTTATCTGTTAGAGAGTCATGCATTTATATAGCGCCTTTCACGACCACCGGACGTCTCAAAGCCTTTTGAAGTACTTTTGGAGTGTAGTCACTGTTGTAATGTGGGAAACGTGGCAGCCAATTTGCACACAGCATGGTCCCACAAACAGCAATGTGATAATGACCTGATAATCAGGTTTTTTTGTTATGTTGGTTGAGGGAGATATGTTGGCCAGGACACCGGGGATAACTCCACTGCTCTTCTTCGAAATAGTGCATTGGGATCTTTTACGTCCACCTGAGAGGGCAAACAGGACCTCTGTTTAACGTCTCATCCAAAAGATGGCACCTCCAACAGTGCAGCACTCCCTCAGCCCTGCACTGGAGTGTCAGCCTAGCTTTTATGTGCTCAAGTCCCTGGAGTGGGACTTGAACCCACAACCTTCTGACTCAGAAGCAAGTGTGTTACCAACTGAGCCACAGCTGACACTGGCACAATGCCCTTCACTGGGCCTCTGACTTCCCTTGCCCCCCAATACTTCTTGGTCCTCACATGGTCAGGCATATCTTCACATTCAGAGGCCTCCCAACATGCTCCAATGCACAATCCTCAATGACACTACAATTCCCAGAAGTCACTGAGCAGCTGGGATTCCTTTGCATGCTCAAAGGGCCAGCTGATGCCTTCCATATGTGTAACTACCCATGTGACTTCAGACAAGGCCAGAATTCCCATAAGCCACTGCACAGATGGAGATCCACTGCATGCACAAACTGGCCAGCTGAATTCTCAACTTTATTTAATTATTTTTCAACCCCATGGTTAAGGAAAGCAAATAGAAAACAGATGAGGATAGAAACCAGCCCAAAAGAAGTACAATGTACAGCTAGTTAAAAAAAAAAAATTGTATTTATATATCATTGGTCACATCCTCAAGATGTCCAAAGTGTACACCTAAGAATGTTAGGCTTAAAACCAAGGGCTGGATTTTCATTCAGGTGCGGGTTGGTGTTGTGTAATCCGCATTTCGTGTTATCCACACGAATCTAAATGGATGTGGGAGATTGATGCAATTTTAACTTAATTGTCCAATTGATTTCCAACGTGTGGGAACCCTTGACAAATGAGTTTCTCCTGACTGAAAGTTGCCTCCGATGACGTCATCATTGCTGCTGCATTTAAGGTCTACAGCAAGCCTTGCTTCTTCTGCAGACTGCCAAGCTTTTTGACTGTGGAGTGAGAGGGACCTGGAGGCACCATGAGCAGCGGGAGACACAGATCAACTCCTCATTTTGACGAGGTGGCCTTGCAGGCTTTAGTAGATGGGGCTGCAGCCAACAGGGAGCTGCTCTTCCCTTCTACAGGGAGGAAGAGGCCTCCCAAGCAGACCAAGGCAGCGTGGATGCAGGTGGTTGAGGAGGTCAACTCCTTGGGAGTCACCCGCAGAACTTGGATTCAGTGCCGCAAGAGATTTCATGACCTTCGCCGCACTGGAAAGTGAGTATGATTTTCCCATCACCCTCAATCTGATCCCCATTGCCTTTCCTCACCAGCACTCAGCTTCAGCAATCTCTTCCTCCACATCCCACTTGACACTGACATCCATGCACCCTTACCCATTCCCTTTCTCTCTATGGTTACATTCACATAACTATTCGACTATGCAGCCCTCACACTCCCTGTCAATCTGATGTTTTGCAAACAACTGACAACACACAGGGAGGGCCCTTGGTCTTGCCACCTCACTCCATCTTTGTCTCCTTCTAAGTATCGATGCTATGGAATCTCTACACTCACTCCTTCATTCTCACTTTGTTGCAGCATTGCGCAGATGTCACTCACTACCTCTCGCGAAAGTCGGAGCCGCCTTTGGCACTGCTGCTCAGACATGTTGAGGTAGCTGACCCTGTGTCTGTAGACCCTGTTTGGGGATATCTCCTGCGCAGATGGGCTTCCAAGCGCTGGCCCCTTCTGGCCTGTGCAGCTTCAGGTGGGTGAGCAGCAGCCTGGCACTCCTGTCGCTGCTGCTGCTGTTGCTGCTGCTGTTGTTCCTGGTTCTGCTGGTGCCGCAGCTGGTGCTCGAGCTCATCTAATGCCCAGAAGGGAAGGAAATAAATGGCTCCCATGCTTCTGGTATATGCCTCAGTTGAGGAAGTGCTCAGTGAGGGTGGCGAGAGGGGTTTCCCAGGAGGTCACACTGGAGATGGTTGTCAGGCTCCAAACTTCCACAGCTATGTTTATGCCTTCTAAAAGTTCCCCCAGACCTGAGACTACAAAGTCCTGCTGCCTGCAAATGATGGCTGATCAAATCTCCTCTTTAATGGTTGACCTGCAGCTGATAATCAGCAATCCAATTGTGCTCCCACCAGGTTTCACCATCGTGTTTCCCACCAGGCGTGTTTCACGTGGGAAAAGGGTTAAATTCACAAGGGCCTTTCAAAATAGGATTATAGGGGCTATTTAGTGCTTGTTAAGGGCCTTAACGACCTATCCCGCCTGTTGGAGGCGGGACGGAGTCGGGACCATTAGACACGACTGAGTTAAAGTTGCTCGGAGTCGAGAACCAGGCGGGGGGGGTTGTCCCGAACGGCAGTTTTCGCAATTTTAACCCCCCCACACGCCTCCAATCACGCCTCCACGGTCCAATGAAAATCCTGGCCCAAGTCTCACCATTTTACAGCATGCATTCTCATTGCCTCAAAAATCGGCACTGCCACAACACCCTGATGTACTGCTATTTCATTTTTCAGTAGTTCTGTAAAATCAAACTGTGTTTAGGTCCACATGGAGGATTATACAGCTGTAAAGTATCAATCAAATGAAGATTGGAAGCGTGTGAACATTCTTCGGGGAAGAGTTGAACACACAGATAATGAGGGAATTGAAAATAATATTCCATCATAATTTCCAGCAATACCAGAAAATCTGTTGTTTATTATTTTAACTTTTGAGTTTATATTAGCATTGCGGAGAAAACATACATTTTCCATCATTATCAACACCAATTAAGGGATAAGGTGAACATACTACTACATTACCACATATTATCCAAGGGTGGACTTAGGCCTTATAAAACCTGATTTTCTTTTGGGGGCATGAAGGCAAAAGTAGAAATACCTTAAACATTACTTCCAAATTGAACTTGAACAGGCTGCCACCAATCACCACAGGTGTTCAATAGTTTTTTCCTGAAGATAATCATTAAATTAATCTGTACTCACAGCAATATTGGGAAAAGGCTCACTTATACTTTGTAGCAGGGAGTCTAATAAACACTGGCTTTAGTGCAGCGCTATGATTTAGCTGCAACTTTTTTTACAAACCAAACGATGTGGTTAACAAGAATACATTGTTTTCATTTAAAATTTGACATCTGTTATTGGGACAAAGACTTCAACAGTACATGAAACACTGTAATGTGAAGCAAGGTATGTTGGCTCTTATACAATGTGGAGAAAAGTTATAAACAACAGTAAATGACAAAAGTTCTCTTAGCTGACCAAACAGCAATGAGGCAGCTGTAATAATATTTCAAAGGTGCTTAAGTAATGTTTCTTGTCTGATAAGTACACATGCAGATTTTTACTTGGAAAGCTCCATTATGTTAAATGCCATTACAAACAACAAATACTTTTTACTTTTAAGTTTGTATATTTGATTCCCACTTCTCCAATACACATGTGCATGTGCACGCGTGCACACACACACACAAATCCATTTTATGAGTCCCTTACTCCTACTACAATGAACTCTTCACCAAAAGATCAGAAAAATGAACTATTTATTCCATTGGGTTTCAACCCTGAAGGTGGTCCACAAATCATATGCTGCAGTAGGAGGTATGTGATAGCCAAAGGATCTAAGTTCCTCTCAGATGCAATTCTATGCCGAATGTATTGGCAATTTAATCATTCTTCTTGAGTATTCTGTACACATCTGAATATGAATCTGTTACTGGTGGTAACTTCATTGTCATCTGCTACAGAGCAAACATGTAGCTAGCAGTTTGAAGTTTCCACCTTTCACCCTTCCCCACCACCACCTGGCCTACCATGCCTCCAGCTCGATGCTTGCAGACACCACCACTGCTGACATCGCAGTATTTGCTGCTTCCTATCCTTTGATCAATATAAATAAAATGGTGAAGAACAAGCGGCAATCCAAAGCTCTCCCTTTGGGAATAATACAGAAATAAATTTACGTGCAGTTGCATACATCCGGCACCCCTTCCTATAATCATATTACACAGGAGTAGCAATATGATGGTCTCTGTGATTCCCCATACAATGAACTTCCGATCTCAGTCATAAAGTCAGCCAGGAACATCAAGTAGAGATTTGGCATTTCACCTCAGTAACCTTAGGCTGGGAGCAGGATTCCTTCTCTTCTTCATAGTTAGCTTTGATGAAGACAGACTTAAGGAGACAAAGGATTAAAAAATATAATGCAAGTTACAAATAGGACAAAATGCATATTGCAAGCCATCTGGAGAAGGCAAGAAGTGGAGGCCAGGTGCTTCCCCATAGGATAGACAAGAATAAATAAATAAAAAAAACTGAGATTGAGCCAAGAAGGACTCCAGTTTCAAGCAGGTCCATCCACACAAGACCACAGCAAACCCACCCTAGTTTAACCCAATACACTCCATCTCCCAATTCATGTGCAAGTATTTGTACACAAGGGATGAATTTTTCCTCAAGATACTTTCCAAATTTGCATATTTTGACTGGCCCAATTATTTGGAATGGGAGAGAAGTAGGAAGGGATTCATGTACTGATGAGACATTGGCCTGTTGCTCTGTGTACATATACAGTTTACATTCTAGGTTGTACTTTCTAACATTGTTCACTGCAGACACACAAGACACTGAAATAAATCATTTTTGAAATGTGTAGCTTCTTAAAGCAACTTGACACAGGTCATATTGGCTCCTCCTCCTCTCCAACCAAATATGGAGCCAATTTTCTGCAATAAGTCACATCTACAAGTTTAAGAACTGGTGCTAATTTTGCCAATGTAGTCGGGGTAACTTTGACTTTGGATGATAGTGTAAATCGGGCAATATCGCATCAGCCATCCATTATGCATCTCTCCTGATTTTTATTTCCATTGAATTCACAGGCAGCCCTCCTGTTGGCTATTCTTCATGTGTGAGCCTAGGCAGTGAGTGTCATTAGATTGATCGACCACAGGAGTACTACAGCTAAGTCCAATCCTATCCACTTTCCATTGCAAAGTGACTTGGGGTCAGTACATTGTGATCAGGATTGAGAACCCTGGAAACTTTTCCCCTCCATAGCCAATGTAGTGCTTCAACATCTCTGCAGCTGATATCAGAGTTTAACGCCAGGTAGGTGGGTAGCGGGTTGGAAACTCACCTGTTGTGGCAGAAATCAGGCCCAGTCTATTTTAACTCCTGTCCAGAACGAAAAGTGCACTGACTGACCTGCGTTAAAATTGTAGCCGGCAGCTTCTGCCTCCATTTTGCTGCCAGGTTTCCCAAGCCCTGGGAAACGCAGCCAGCAGCAGTTAAATTTAAATCAGGCTCCCAATTGCCTGACTTTTTTTTCTTTATTTGTTCCTGGAATGTGGGTGTCACTGGCAAGGCCAGCATTTATTATCCATCTCTAATTGCCCTTGAGAAGGTGGTGGCGAGCTACCTTCTTCACCTTCTTAAACTGCTGCAGTCCATGCACTCCTATAGTGCTGTAAAGGAGGGATTTCCAGGATTTTGACCCAACGACGATGTAGGAATGGTGATATATTTTCCAAGTCAGGATGGTGTGTAACTTGGAGGGGAACTTGCAGGTGATGGTGTTCCCATGCGCCTGCTGCCCTTGGTTTTTTAGGTGGAAGAGTTCGTGGGTTTGGGAGGTGCTGTTGAAGAAGCCTTGGCGAGCTGCTGCAGTGCATCCTGTAGATGGTACACACTGCAGCCACGGTGCACCGGTGGTGGAGGGGGTGAATGTTGAAGGTGGTGGATGGAGTGCCAATCAAGCAGGCTGCTTTGTCCTGGATGGTGTCGAGCTTCTTGAGTGCTGTTGGAACTGTACTCATCCAGGCAAATGGAGAGTATTCCATCATACTCCTGACTTGAGCCTTGTAGATGGTGGAAAGACTTTGGGGAGTCAAGAGGTGAGGCACTCGCCACAGAATATCCAACTTCTGATCTGCTCTAGTGGTCCCGTTAAATTTCTGGTCAATGGTGACCCCCAGGATGTTGATGGTGGAAGATTTGGTGATGATAATGCCATTGAATGTCAAGGGGCAGTGGTTAGACTCTCACTTGTTAGAGATAGTCATTGCCTGGCACTTGTGTGGTGTGAATGTTAGTTGTCACAAGCCTGAATGTCATCCAGGTCTTGCTGCATGCAGGCATGGACCACTTCTTTATATGAGGAGTTGCGAATGGAACTGAACATTGTGCAATCATCAGCGAACATCCCCACTTTTGAACTTAAGATGGAGGGAAGGTCATTGATGAAGCAGCTGAAGATGGTTGGCCCTAGGACACTGCCCTGAGGAACTGCTGGAGTGATAGAAACATAGAAGATAGGAACAGGAGTAGGCCATTCGGCCCCTCGAGCCTGCTCCGGCATTCAATGAGATCATGACTGATCATCCAAACTCAGTACCCTGTCCCTGCCTTCTCCCCATATCCCTTGATCCCATTAGCCTTAAGAAATATATCTAACTCCTTTTTGAATATATTTAATGAATTGGCCTCTACTGCCTTCTGTGGTAGAGAATTCCACGGGTTCACCACTCTCTGGATGAAGAAATTCCTCCTCATCTCTGTCCTAAATGGCTTACCCCTTATCCTTAGACTATGACCCCTGGTTCTGGACTCCCCCGCCATCGGGAACATCCTTCCTGCATCTAGTCTGTCTAGTCCTGTTAGAATTTTATAAGTTTCAATGAGATCCCCTCTCATTCTTCTAAACTCCAGCGAGTATAAGCCCAATCAACCCAATCTCTCCTCATATGTCATTCCTGCCATCCCATGTGTAATGTATACAACATTGAAGGGACTACTTTGTTTTGCGGATGTACATCCTTAGTTGCGAGCGTATATAACAGACACGTATCGATTTGTATAGTCAGTGCTGAAGTTCCAGTTAACCAGTAAAGATCACTTGAAGTTACTCTCAGTCTCTGCTACTTTATTATTTTATGTAGTTGTGTATAGCGGTACAAACACAACAAATTGGCAAAGTGAAAAGTGCACAGGACTTGCATGATGCTAGCTAACTAGTAAAGAAAGAAAAACGGGTTTGAAAAAAAAAATGGCGATGATTGGCATGATTGCAGCATTTGATAGCAGCATTGAAGACTGGGCAACTTACATTGAAAGAGTGGAGTTGTACTGTGAGGCTAACGGAGTGGAGGTAGAAAAGAAAGCCACTGTTTTGCTGAGTGTTATGGGTGCAAAGACATACGGGCTGCTACGTAATTTATTAACCCCTGAAAAGCCAGCAAACAAAACATTCAAACAAATAGTGGACACACTCCAAGACCATTTAAGCCCCAAACCACTGCTCATAGCCAAAAGATTTAAAATCCATAAACGGAACCAGAGCAAAAATGAAAGCATTTCTGAATATTTGGCAAAGTTGCGCAAATTATCAGAACATTGTCAATTTGGAGCGGGCTTATCAGACACATTGAGGGACAGATTTGTGTGTGGCATGCAAAGTGAAAGCACACAAAAGAAGCTCCTGTCTGAAAAAGACCTCACATTGGAGAAGGCTCTGAGTATCGCCATATCAATGGAAGCAGCAGCAAGTGGCGCTTTAGCAATTCAACAAAAATCCCTGGAATATTCAACTAATAAAATGTCACTGAAACAAGAAAAGAAGTGCTATCGCTGTGGCAAAATGTCACATGACCACAATGACTGTTGGTTTAAAGATAAAGACTGCAGACAATGTGGCAGACGAGGGCACATTGAAAGGGTCTGCAAAGCAAATAAGCAGAAAACTGATACAATACAGAGTAACAAAAAGGTACATCAAGTGACTGAAAACAAGAAACCTTTCAAAGATAGATACAAGAAGGTACACCACGTGACTGAAGACAGTTCAGATAAAGAAAAAAGTGACACAGACTCAGAGGAAGAGGATCTGGCTTGTCTAAAACTACACAGTGTGAAAGAGACAGGGGATCACAGAATAATATGGGTTACTCCAGAAGTGGCAGGAGTTAGGCTGAAAATGGAGTTGGACACAGGCTCAGCTTTAACAGTGATCTCTGTACATGACTACAAACGACTGTTTTCACACATACCGCTAAGGCCAACTAAAGTACTGTTCAAGACATACACAGGACAAAGAGTGAGCCCCAAAGGTAAAATAAAAGTGACAGTGATATACAAAGAAAAAAAAAATACCGCAATTGAACCTCTATGTAGTGGAAAATGGAGGACCACCATTGCTGGGACGTGAATGGCTCAGGAAAATACAGTTGGATTGGCACACCATCCAAGCACTGTTTGTGTCAGCAAAGGAGGACAGCAACGCCACTCCTGTGAGACTGTCACAAATACTCTCTGTCTCTCAGGAAGTGTTCAAGAAGGGAATAGGAACACTTAAGGGCATGAAAGCAAAAATTAAGATTGAGGAGAACGGAAATCCAAAGTTCCACAAGGCCAGACCAGTGCCTTATGCAATTCGCCCTTCAGTAGAAGCAGAGCTGGAGAACTTGGAGCAGTTAGGGGTCCTGTCCAAGGTGGATTGGAGTGAATGGGCCACACCTATAGTTCCAGTGATGAAGAAAACCTCCAGCACAAAACCAGGAAAGCCAAGAAAAGTGTGCATCTGTGGAGACTTTAAAGTGACTGTTAACCCAGTCCTCCACACAGTACAGTACCCATTGTCTCGCATTGAGGACATCTTTGCTTCCCTGTCAAGAGGGGAACGCTTCACAAAGATTGACTTGGACCAGGCCTATCTCCAAATGGAAATTGATGATGCATCAAAGAAGTACCTGACAATAAATATGCACAAAGGCCTTTACCAGTACAATTGGCTGGTATTCAGAATAGCATCAGCTCCTGCAATCTGGCAAAGGGCAATGGACCAAGTCCTGCAGGGGATCACAGGTACTCAGTGTTATCTTGATGACATCATCATTACTGGCAAGAATGACAACGACCACCTTTCCAACCTCGAACAGGTGCTCATCAGGTTACGGGAGTATGGGCTCCGAGCGAACCGAGACAAGTGTGAGTTTTTCAAAAAGGAAATCTCATATTGTGGACATGTGATTGACAAGGACGGTTTACACAAGTCTCCAGACAAGATTGAAGCTGTGATTAATGCACCAACACCTGAAAATGTGTCTCAGTTGAGATCATATCTTGGACTGGTGAACTACTATCACAAGTTCTTGCCCAAACTATCCACAGTGTTACATCCACTAAATGCACTGCTACAGACAGGGTCACAATGGAAGTGGCGTGACAGCTGTGAACAAGCTTTTCAAGAGAGTAAAAGACTCATTACTTCAGAAGAGGGGCTAGCTCACTTTGACCCATCCTTACCTATTCGACTGGCATGTGATTCTTCACCCCATGGCATTGGTGCCGTGTTGTCACATAAGTTCCCAGATGGCTCAGAAAGACCAATAGCCTTTGCCTCAAGATCATTGACTACAGCTGAACGCAATTATGCACAGATTGACCGAGAAGCCCTCAGCCTTGTGTGGGGAGTCAAGAAATTCAACCACTACTTGTATGGTAAACAGTTTACACTGTTAACTGACCACCAGCCTCTCGTTTCAATCTTCAACCCAAGGAAGGGCGTTCCAGTGATGACGGCACAACGGCTGCAACGATGGTCACTCTTCCTAGGGGCTCACCTGTATGACATTGAATACAAGGGGACCAAGCAACATGGCAACGCTGATGGTTTGTCACGTTTACCACTGCCGACCTCAGAGAGAACTACAACAGTTGACTCAGCCGAGGTATTTCACACAACAATAGTTGAGCAGCTACCAGTGACAAACTCGCTCATTGAAAGAGAAACACGCAATGACCCTACATTGTCAAAAGTTTATGACATCACTGTGAAGGGATGGCCAGCGCATGGTGACTCATTGTTTCCAGCATTCTCAGCTAGGAGGGAGCAGTTATCAGTGTGTCGGGGAACACTGATGTGCGGCTCACGAGTTGTGATTCCTCCCAAGCTTCGTAACCGAGTGCTAGATGAACTGCATGAAGGCCACTTAGGTACAGTAAAGATGAAAAGCCTTGCCCGTGGTTACGTGTGGTGGCCGGGAATTGACAAACAGATCAAGGACCTGACAAAGAGCTGCTCAGGATGTCAAAAGATCCAGAACGCACCACCACAAGCCCCTCTCCATCTATGGGAATGGCCCTCATCACCATGGCAACGTGTGCACATCGACTTTGCTGGACCGTTCATGGACTCTATGTTCTTGATTGCAGTCGATGCACATTCCAAATGGCCCGAGGTCATTAAAATGAAATTAACCACATCTGAAAAGACCATTTCAGTTCTGAGGACCATGTTCGCTAGAAATGGCCTACAAGAACAAATCTGCACAGACAATGGACGACAATTTGTCTCTGACGAATTCCAAGGTTTCATGAGGTAAAATGGAATCAAGCACTACACATCTGCCCCGTACCATCCAGCTACAAATGGCTTGGCAGAAAGATTCGTACAGACTTTCAAGAAGGCCATCAAAGCAATGTACAGCAAGAATCTACCACTGCAACAAAAGATAGACAATTTCCTCTTTGCTTATCGGAACGCAGTACACGCAGCCTCTAATCAGACTCCAGCGATGATGTTTCTGAACAGGAACCTGAGATCTCACATGGACCTTCTTAAACCGAATGTACGTCGTGATGTAGAGAACAAACAGTTCAAACATTTGAATGCTAAGCCAACAAGAAGCTTCAGTGTGGGACAGTCAGTTCTTGCTCGTGATTTCTGGATGGAAAAGTGGCAACCAGGGACAATATCCACAAGAGAGGGACTACTGATGTATACAGTGGATGTGGGAGAGAACGTTTTGAGATGTCATGTGGACCAAATTCTGGATGTTCAGGTGGAAAACACTCCTATACCTCGCCCAGACTCACTTGACATGGAAACAGACACTCCTGATTCATCAGCATCAGCACCAGCCTCATCTACAGCTGAGAGCTCTACCTGTGCTGATAGCTCATCTGATGCACCTGTACCTGTACAGTCTCATTCCCCAAAGCAAAAGAGTCTGGAGAGACGTTACCCAGAGAGGCAGAGGAGGCCTCCCCAGAGACTTGACTTGTGAAAGGGCTGTTGACAAAATAAATGTTATGTTGGAATTTGAATTTTGTTACTTTTAAGAAAACAAAAAGGTTACTGTAAAGACAGGCTCTGTATGTTAATTATAGAAATTTTGCGTTAATATACTATTAAAGTAAAGGGGGAGGAAGTGTAATGTATACAACATTGAAGGGACTACTTTGTTTTGCGGATATACATCCTTAGTTGCGAGCGTATATAACAGACCCGTATCGATTTGTATAGTCAGTGCCGAAGTTCCAGTTAACCAGTAAAGATCACTTGAAGTTACTCTCAGTCTCTGCTACTTTATTATTTTCTGCAGTTGTGTATAGCGGTACAAACACAACACCATGTATCAGTCTGGTGAATCTTCGCTGCGCTCCCTCCATGGCAAGAACATCCTTCCTCAGATAAGGCGACCAAAACTGCACACAATACTCAAGGTGTGGTCTCACCAAGGCGCTGTACAACTACAGCAAGACATCCTTGTTCCTGTACTCGAACCCTCTCGCTACGAAGGCCAACATACCATTTGCCTTCTTAACCACCTGCTGCACCTGCATGCGTACCTTCAGTGACTGGTGCACAAGGACACCCAGGTCTCATTGCACTTCCCCATCTCCCAATCTATTGCCGTTCAGATAATAATCTGCCTTCCTGTTTTTGCCACCAAAGTGGATAACCATGCATTTATCCACATTATACTGCATCTGCCATGCATCTGCCCAATCACCCAACCTGTCCAAATCATACTGGAGTTTCTCAGCATCCTCCTCACAGCACACAAGCCCACCCAAATTTTGTCATCTGCAAACTTGGAGATATTACATCTAGTTCCCTCGTCTAGATTATTAATACATATTGTGAATAGCTGGGGTCCTAGGACCGATCCCTGCGGTACCCCCACTAGTCACTGCCTGCCAATCGGAAAAAGACCCGTTTATTCCAACTCTTTGCTTCCTGTCTGCCAACCAGTTCTCTATCCAAGTCAGTACCTTGCCCCCAATCCCATGTGCCTTAACTTTACACGCTAATCTCTTATGCAGGACCTTATCGAAAGCCTTCTGAAAGTCCAAATACACCACATCCACTGGTTCTCCCTTATCTATTCTACCAGTTACATCCTCAAAAAATGCCAGTAGATTAGTCAAGCACGATTTACCTTTTGTAAATCCATGTTGACTTTGTCCGATCCTGTCACTGTTTTCTAAGTGCTCTGCTATTACATCTTTTATAATGGACTCTAGCATTTTCCCCACTACCGATGTCAGGCTTACCAATCTATAATTCCCCGTTTTCTCTCTACCACCTTTTTTGAATAGTGGGGTAACATTTGCTACCCTCCAATCCATGGGAACTGTTCCATAATCTATAGAATTTTGGAAGATGACCAGCAATGCATCTAATATTTCTAGGGCCACTTCCTTAAGTACCCTAGGATGTAGATTATCAGGCCCTAGGGATTTATTGGCCTTCAATCCCGTCAATTTCCCTAACACCATTTCCCTACAAATACTGGTGTCCTGGGGCTGAGATAATTGACCTCCAACAACCACAAGCATCTTCCTTTGTGCTAGGTATGACTCCAGCCAGTGGAGAGTTTTCCCCTGATTCCCATTGACATCAATTTTACTAGGGTTTTTTGATGCCACACTCAGTCAAATGTTGCCTTGATATCAAGGGCAGTCACTCTCACCTCACCTCTGGAATTCAGCTCTTTTGTCCATGTTTGGACCAAGGCTGCAATGAGGTCTGGAGCCGAGCGGTCCTGGCGGAATATATTAAGAGCTCCGCCTCTCCAAGATGGGACACTCACACATCTCGCTACATGCTGCCGTAAATATGGCAATGGGTGCATACATAGCAGGTTGGGGACAAGTTCATCCTTTTTTAGGTTTTAACATTGCCTCCCGCCCCTCATAGGGGGGTTAATATCAAGGCCATGATTGTTCTGTAAGTCAAATAATTGTGATTGTTATTTTCTATTTTCTCCCCTCTCACCTCATTCAGAATTGTCCTGTGCCACACATCATACCCCCATCTGGATTACTGGAGGATTACCTATGCCTAGGTCTCTTCTGCAGCAGCTCTGGAACTAGCTGTTTGAAGCAGTGTAAGATGCCTGGTTGATATTTCCTCTGATTTTCCCTCATTCCCTGCTGGGGTACCATCCAGCACTTGTTCCTCACAGCTGACACTGGGAGCATGGCCAAGAATCTGCCTTGGCATGTCAGGGAGCCAAAATGCCAAGTTACTATTCTGCCTGAAATACATTTCATTTTGTTCTGACGCACTAACAATTTCTTCTTCAGAGAAGTAAAAAAAAATTGCATTTCACTACCTTCCAGAATAACAGTGTAACCTCTATTCATATTTTGCATCACACAAGAGGATTAGAATAAATGGCTTTAGTCACAACATATAAAGATGATTCTTTAGGCTCAATTATAAATAGAAGTCCAGAACAAATTTACTGAATGATCAAAGGCCAGACCCCCCCCCCCCCCACTATCACCTTATCACTACCTCTGTCCTAGCAACATACGCGGCAGAGTGACATCAAAAGATTAGGCGATGGATGCAACTGAGGCTTTCAAATCAATAATTCATCACAAATGATAGTATTCTCTGCTCCCTGGCAGTTTGTAATGCTTTTCCGCAGGTAACATCCATATTTAGCTCTTGTCAGGCACGCCTGCTGCATTTACAATCAACGGTAGGCTCTCGGCACTGCAGCAGCACACGGGAGAATCTGCAGATAATCTTTCAGTGTTGTTTCATTTATGTTTCAATCTGCCAGCTTTCTTACACGGTTCCTTGGAATAAAGCCCGTTGAGACTTGGTAGATGAGACGATCCTATTCTGACAACAGGCCCATTTCCACTGATTCTGGCTTCCCAGAAATTCAGGTTTGTCCCAAATTTATATGACATGTGTTGGAGTTCCAATGGTAGTTTGAGCACTTGAGTCCCACATTGGAACTGCTTCTTGTCGGTTGTGCCCAATGGCGAGAGCAGCACTGCAGGATCACTCCAAATGACAACACAAAGCAAATGCACTGCACAGGCAAAGGAAGGGCCATTAAAACAGTCAGAAAGCTTTGTAAAAAATATATTTCCTTTATGTTTATATAAACCATACAGCTAATGAAAAATATGTGGTATAAGTTTAATATATGGCATCAAGTTGGCATATCAGAGGAACATAAACCACTTGTAGTGAGGACCACAAAGCTCTGTTGGTTTTGGCTGAGTTAATGGGTTATGTAGTCAAAATAAACATCACAGTGTAAATTTATTTACCTCTAGTCTTGAGCTGACGTTAAGAATTCTGGGCAACTTCTTCAAAACCAGTTTTGAAATATCTCTCAAGCAAATGGATTGCAACAACTTTCTTTTACCTGGATGAGACAAAACAGGGTAAATATTCTTGCCCTGCTCCCCACCCCTGGCTCTGTTCATAAACAGCATGTCCAAAGTGTGCTGCTTCTGTCCAGTGCCAGGGCAGATGGTGGGAGGACCCAAGGGGACTTCTGGAACAGGCCAATTCCTTGGCAAAGCCTAGTGCCAGTGGAAGGAGCAGGAAACCAAGGCACAGCTGCAGATTTCTCAAGCCTGTAGTTTTTGTATCAGGTTCCCCTGATCAGAATCTTCTGACTGCTGATGAAGATCAGAAGGTCCTGATTACACTGATATATTCTGTGGGGTAGCAAAACTCTGGATAGGGACTTATCTTGCATCTTCAGCTTGCCTCCAGGTCAGACATACGCTTCTCTAGGCACTCCTGTGCTCGGGTAAGAATTTCATCGAGAATCAGGTGGCAGGCCTGGAATGCCATCTGCCTCCTCATTTGCATGGCTCCAACCGATCCGCACTTACACCAGGTATAGGCCCAGTGCAATCACCCCACAATATCCCTGGAAATCCTGGGGCAACATAAAAGGGGGTAATGCAAGATGGGTTTCCATTCCTTTTTCCTGAATTTTGTCCCAAGGAAACAGACACACATGGGAAAGGGTCAGGACAATTGGGCCCAACATTTTCAGGGTTGGTGGTCAAGAACTATTGGTGGAGTTCAGGAAAGCAGAATTACTGTAAATGCTTAAAACAATATTTGCGGTAACATAGCAGAGGCTAGATTTTCCAATGGATTTCCACTTATTTTTGTGTGGGGTCTGAATGGGCTGGAGTGGGCAATGTGGCAGGGAACTGCCCCACCAACTTCCTGATCTCCACTAGCATTTCTGAGATTTCCTGCCAGAAGTGGGAGCAGAGGATGAAGATGCTAATCAATATTTGGGCAAGTGGGCATATGCAAATGATAGTGGGTATATGTCATTTCACCATCAGTAATGACAATGCAATGCTGAGCAATCCTGGCTTCTTACGCTAAGGCATTGGAGGAGGGCTTTAAATATTAAAGGTTCGCCAGCCCACAGAGTGATCGACTGCACCAAGCAAGTTCTGCTATTCAAAAATATAAATATAAAAAATAAAAAAAATTCTCCTTCCTGCCTCAACAGGCTCCAGCGATGTTATGCTGCAGTAGGTGTCGCAGCAATTTTCCTCCCCTGAACCTGAGGTGGGTGACCCAGCGGCAATGTTCCCCCTAAGGTGCGCGGTCGTGCATCAATCGGGTGGTCCCACGCAGGCCGCTCACCAGCTGCTGCCGCTGGAAGATACCGTGCATGCACGGCCGCTAAATTTAATGGGACTGCGCACTTAGATCGCAAATTAGAGGGAACATTGCCTAGCGGCATTGCAAACATTGTGGGGAGCCTGCCACAAAAATTTAAATGACACTGACCCTGGAATGTCTGCTGAAACCAGGGAGCAGGGGAATGGGTGGGTGAAAATCTAGGCCCAGGTGTTTGTAAATATTAGTTTTGTTCTTGAGTACTGGAGGGAAGTGATTGGGCTTTTTGCAATTGTAGTGTATGTGCCTTTAAGTCAGAACTACTTTTTACAGCTCCTGTATACTGTAGTACCGGCAGTGACCACACCGGTATATAAGCTTTGCGCATGCCTCTGTACCCCAGTCTAGAGATTACCCTCCTCCAGTAAAGACCTGTTATTTGTCAATGTACAGCATCCGTGTGATTATTTATCCACTGAACCACGGATCTAACAGTGGCGACGAGTGTCGATTCGAATCTACCTGCAACATAAAAAAAAAGTCAAGGCCAGGAACACGGGCGTCAACCACGAGCAACCGCCCAGCAGTTAGGCAGAGATCCAACTTCACTGGGGAGGCTGTGGAGAACTGGGCTTGGTTCCCCAGCCACAATGAGCAGTAAGAGACCGACTACAGGTCCGGAGCAGACCCTTCCCGAGCAGCGGCGGCTGGAGCCGACTGACGGCAGAGAGAGAGCCGAGCAGCGTCGACGGGGTAAGACAGAGGGTGAAGAGCGCAGGGCGCAGCCGGGGGTTGAACACCGAGCGGCGTCGAGGAAAAATACTGCAAACCGGAGAGAGAGAGGGTAAGAAACAGCCGGTTCTAGACTGAGTGGCATCGAAAAATATCAAAAGAAGAACGCGCAGAGCACAGCCAGGGATCACGGGCTGATCAGGGTCCGCGGGGCGAAGCAAGGGTAGACGCCATTGAGCCGCGGAGAAGCAGGAAGAGCGCGGGAGACGCCATTGAGCTGCGGAGAAGCAGGGAGAGTGCGGGAGACGCCATTTTGAGAAGCCGCAGCGGAGAAGAAGGGCGAGCGCGGGAAGGAAGGAAAGCGCGGGAGATGCCATTTTGTGCCAGCGGAGAAGAAGGGGAAGCGCGGGAGGCGCCATTGGTGATAGTTAACGCACAACCAAGGATGCCGAAGAGTGGCAGTATCTCTACGTTCGACAATGAAGTCAAAGATTGGGTGACATATGTGGAACGTATTGAGGTGTACTTCAGGGTGAATGAAGTGCCAGATGCTAATAAAGCACTGGTTCTGTTAAATTCCATGGGTGCAAAAACTTATGGGTTACTGCGAAATCTAATAACCCCAGAGAAGCCGGTAAACAAGAATTTTGAAAGCATAGTAGAAATCCTACAGGACCACTTAAACCCCACACCGCTGCTGATAGCAGACCGATTTAAGCTCCATAAAAGGAACCAACACAAAGACGAAAGCAATGCTGGGTACCTAACGGAACTGCGCAAGCTATCGAAATACTGCCAGTTTGGAGCGGGACTAGCAGACATGTTAAGGGACAAGTTTGTGTGTGGGCTACAAAGTGAAGGAACCCAGAAACGGCTTCTGTCAGAAAAGGACCTTACACTGGACAAAGCTTTCAGTATGGCAGTATCACACGAAGCAGCCGCAAGGGGCGCTGCAGAGATACAACGGAAACCGCAAGAATATGGCACCAACGAAATGACCTATGGAACAGGGAAGTGCTATCGCTGCGGCAGAACAACACATGACCAGAAAGATTGTTGGTTCAAGGACCAAGTGTGCAGACAGTGTGGGAAAGCAGGACACATAGCAAGAGTCTGCAGGTCTGGGAAGAAAACCAACAGTAAGAAATCTCCACAGGAGAAGTACAAAAAGGTACACCAGGTGATGGACAGTGGTTCAGACGAACAGAAAAGTGACACAGACTCCGGAAGCAAGGAGCTGGGTTGTCTGAAACTACATAATGTAACTGAAATGGAGAATCACCAGACTATCTGGGTTACACTCAAGATAGACGGAGTCCAAGTGGAAATGGAATTGGACACAGGGTCAGCTCTAAGTCATAAATCAAAGAGACTACAAGCGGCTATTTTCACACATACCCTTGAAAGCTACAGAGATTGTCTTGAAGACGTATACAGGGCAAAAAGTCTACCCCAAAGGAAAAATAAGGGTGAAAGTGACATATAAAGGCCAGGAAATACCTAAAATGGATATATATGTATTGCCAAATGGAGGACCACCACTGCTAGGACATGAATGGATCCGGAAGATACAATTAGATTGGCATTCCATACAGGCACTGAAGGTTGAGGCCAAAAAGGATGACGACGTCACACCTGGACGACTGTCAAAAATGCTAACTGACGCAAAAGAAGTGTTCCAGGAGGGACTAGGAACACTAAAAGGAATAACAGCAACAATTAAAATAGAGGAAAATGCAAGCCCAAAGTTTCTGAAGGCCAGACCAGTGCCTTATGCGATCAGACCAGCTGTTGAAGCAGAGCTGGAAGGGTTGTAACATTCAGGAGTACTGTCCAAAGTGGGCTGGAGCGAGTGGGCTACACCCATTGTTCCTGTAATGAAGAGGTCATTGAGTAATACGCCTGGGGAACCAAAGAAGGTTCGCATCTGTGGGGATTTTAAGGTGACAGTGAACCCAGTCCTTCACACGGTGCAATATCCGCTTCCACGAATTGAGGATATTTTCACCTCGCTATCTGGTGGTAAACGCTTCACCAAAATTGATCTAGCCCAGGCGTACTTGCAAATGGAGGTAGAAGAAGCTTTGAAACATTACCTTACGATCAACACTTATAAAGGTCTCTATCAATACAACCGGCTGATGTTTGGAGTAGCCTCGGCTCCGTCTATCTGGCAAAGGGCGATGGATCAGGTCCTGCAAGGGATTCCAGGGGCCCAGTGTTATTTGGACGACATCTTGGTCACGGGCGAAAATGACGGTGATCACCTCGCTAACTTGGAGAAGGTGCTCACCAGATTAAAGGAGTATGGGCTACGAGCTAACCGCCACAAGTGCGAGTTTTTCCAAAAACAGATCTCGTATTGCGGCCACATCATCGATGAAGAGGGGTTACATAAGTCCCCTGACAAGATTGAGGCAGCAGTCAAGGCTCCAGCACCGCAAAATGTGTCACAACTGAGGTCGTTCCTCAGGCTGGTAAACTATTACCACAAGTTCTTACCAAATTTGTCTACGGTATTACACCCGCTGAACACCCTACTGCAAACAGGGGTACCATGGAAGTGGGATGACGAACGTAGACGAGCTTTCCAGAAGTGTAAAGAATTGATCACATCAAAAGAGGTGTTGGCCCATTTTAACCCAGCACTACCAATTCGTTTCATAATCATAATAAGCATAATCATAATCAACTTTATTGTCATTGTTAGTGCACAAGTGCAGTACAACGAAATGTAGGCTTATGGCTCCCGAGAGTGTACATTTAGATTAAGACATTTAAACATTCAACATTCATTTGGCTTGTAATACATTAACATAAACATAACCATAATAAAGTGCATTGGCAGATGTGCAGGCTTTAGAGTTTATTTGTGGAGTTCAGTAGGATGACAGCCCTGGGAAAGAAGCTGTTCCTAAATCTGGTCGTTCGGGTGCGAATGCATCTGTAACATCTCCCAGATGGCAGGAGGGTGAACAGACTGTGGCTGGGGTGGGTAGGGTCTTTGATGATGGTCCGTGACCTCCGTAAACAGCGTTTCTGGTATATGTGCTCTATGGTCGGTAGCCGGGTGCCAGTAATGCGTTGGGCAGTTTTGACTACCCGCTGCAGGGCTTTCCGGTCATAGTAGCTACAGCTGCCATACCATACTGTGATACAGTTCGTCAGGATGCTCTCTATTGTGCAGCGGTAAAAGTTAGAGAGGATCAGGGGTGACAGGTTACATCCCTTCAGCCTCCTTAGGAAATATAGGCGCTGCTGGGCCTTCTTCACCAGAGAGGAGGTATTGAGGGACCAGGAGAGTTCTTCCGTGATGTGGACTCTGAGGAACTTAAAGCTGTCCACCCTTTCCACCCTACGGCATTGGAGCGGTGCTGTCGCACAAATTCCCAGACGGGTTGGAGAGGCCAGTAGCCTTAGCGTCTCGGTCACTAACCTCAGCCGAGCGCAACTACGCCCAGATTGACAGGAAGGCCCTCAGCCTTGTATGGGGAGTAAAAAAATTCAACCACTATCTGCATGGGCAGATGATCACCTTGCTGACTGACCACCAACCACTAGTCTCCATCTTTAATCCTAAGAAGGGCGTGCCAGTAATGACTGCACAGTGGTTACAAAGATGGTCCCTGTTTCTAGGGGCGAATCAATATGAAATAGAATATAAAGGCATGAAACAGCATGGGAACGCTGATGGGCCATCGCGCCTGCCACTGCCTACTGTGGAGGAAGCACCAGCAGTGGACCCTATCGAGATATTTTATTCGTCGATAATTGAACGATTGCCAGTAACAAACGCGGATATAGAGAAGGAGACCCGCAATGATCCGACGCTGTCATGGGTATATGAATTGACGGTGAGGGGATGGCCAACACATGGCGACTCACTGTTGCCAGCATTCTCATCCAGAAGAGAACAGCTGTCAGTATGCCAGGGGACAGTGATGTGTCGATCCAGAGTGGTGATTCCACCCAAGTTAAGGGAGAGAGTGCTAAATGAGCTACATGAAGGTCATCTGGGGGGAGTGAAAATGAAAAGCCGTGCTAGGGCTTATGTGTGGTGGCCGGGAATCGATCAACAAATCGAAGACCTAACTAAGAGCTGCTTAGGATGCCAGAAGGTCCAAAATGCACCACCACATGCCCCTCTACACCCATGGGAGTGGCCCTCCTCTCCATGGCAACGGGTGCACATTGATTTCGCTGGTCCATTCATGGACTCAATGTTCTTAATAGCAGTGGATGCTCATTCAAAGTAGCCTGAGGTGATAAAGATGTCTTCAACCACTACAGAGAAAATGATTGCAGTCCTACGGACCATATTTGCCAGAAACGGTTTGCCAGAGCAGATCTGCTCTGATAATGGACCACAGTTTGTGTCTGACGAGTTCCAAAAATTCATGAAAAGGAATGGGGTAAGGCATTACACATCTGCCCTGTATCATCCAGCCACCAATGGATTGGCTGAGAGGTTCGTACAAACCTTTAAGAAGGCGATAAAGGCCATGTGCGACGAGGAAATTCCACTACAGCATAAGATGGACAATTTCTTATTAGCCTACCGAAACGCGACACATGCAGTTACCAACCAGACCCTGGCCATGATGTTCTTTAACCGAAGGTTGAGGTCTCGTCTGGACTTGCTCAGACCAAATGTGCGAAGAAATGTTGAGGACAAACAATTCCAGCACATCAATAAGAAGCCGACAAGGAGCTTCAATGTAGGGCAACCAGTCTTGGCCCGTGACTATCGAACAGAGAAGTGGCAACCCGGAACGATATGTACAAGGCAGGGGCCATTAATGTACACAATGGATGTCGGGGAGAACATTGTGAGGCGCCACGCCGATCAGATCTTAGCGTCACAGGAACACGTCAACCCCATGTCTCAAGTACCTGGGGATGAACCCGACATACCGGTAGCATCTACTTCAGACCCAGTAGCAGTGGAACCCGATGAACTACCCGATGAAAAGGGGTCAGAATCGCCTCTGCACCAAGAACAAGAACCTCTGGAAAGGCGTTATCCCGAAAGGGTCAGGAAGCCGCCCCAAAGACTGAATCTATAAATGGACTTTTGTTATTTACTGTACATGTAAAAATGTAATTGTTATTTGAATATTAAGGGGGTATTATTAATCTAAAAGGGGAGGAATTGTAGTGTATGTGCCTTTAAGTCAGAACTACTTTTTACAGCTCCTGTATACTGTAGTACCGGCAGTGACCACACCGGTATATAAGCTTTGCGCATGCCTCTGTACCCCAGTCTAGAGATTACCCTCCTCCAGTAAAGACCTGTTATTTGTTAATGTACAGCATCCATGTGATTATTTATCCACTGAACCACAGATCTAACAGCAATGCTTCTGCATAGGATGATGAAAGCACAGAGGGGCAAGTGAAAAAGTCAGTAGGCAGATAACACTGCATTTTCTAAACCAATAATAGTGTCAAAAATAGTTGCAGCTGAAAATTTAATAACAAACTAGCAATTCCCTGCCTGCTTGCTCCAACGTACGAGCATACGAAAATGTCAGGACAAGAAAAGACCAGCTGGTCCATTGAGCCTGCCCCACACAGTCATGATCCATTTGAGATCATGATCCCCAGTGTCTTCCCCCACCCACCAGCAGCAACACAGGCAAAAAGAAAACAAAGAAACAAAAAAGCTTAGGCCAAATCAAGAGGAAAAAAATGATGGAAACTCCTCTCTGACTCTCAAGGGAGGGCAAATACAAAGCAGTCTAAGATAGATTTGGAGTGCATGTGCATAAATGCACATAGCATAGTAAATAAGATTGGTGAGTTACAGGCACAAGTCACCAAATTGGACTATGATATAGTGGCATTAACAGAGACCTGGCTTAAAGAAGGGGAGGAAAGGGAATCAGGAAAGATAGGGAAGGTAAAAATGGAGGGGGGCAGTATTAAGCAAAGCAGCTTTTATAGCACTGGATTGGGATGCTGTAGATGATGGGTCAAAGACAGAATCTATTTGGTTACATTTAAGGAACAAAGAGGAGCTATCATGCTATTGGGTGTATAATATAGGCCACCTAATAGTGGGAAGGAGATAAAGGAGCAAATTTGCAGGCAAATTACAGAAAGATGCAAGAACTATAGAGTACTGATAATGGGGAACTTCAATTACATAGAATTACATAGAATATACAGCACAGAAACAGGCCATTCAGCCCAACCAGTCTATGCCGGTGTTTATGCTCAAGCCTCCTCCCATCCTTCCTCATCTAACTCTATCAGCATAACTCTCTATTCCACTCTTCCTCATATGCTTATCTAGCTTCCCCTTAAATGCATCTATACTATTCGCCTCAACCATTACCTGTGGTAGCGAGTTCCACATTCTCACCACTCTCTGGGTAAAGAAGTTTCTTCTGAATTCCCTATCTGATTTTTTTGGTGACTATCTTATATTGAAGGCCTCTAGTTTTCTTCCTCCCCACAAGTGGAAACATTACGGGCTGGATTTTGCCGGCACTCAGAGGGCAGGTTTGGAGGCGGGTCAAAGGGTAAAATCGTTTTAATTGACGGCGGGTTGTGATCCCGCCGTCAACCCGCCTCCAAACAATTTTCCCAAGTGTCGGGTCCCCAATTTGCGAATGGACCCAACACCTAGCGGCGAGAAGAAGATTAAAGGCAATTATCTGCCTGTTAATGGGTTCTTGACAGTTGTTGACAGCCTATTTTTGAATTTTGCCGCTTCTGCCTCGGGGTTCCCGACGTCCGGACACCACGCCAGGTAAGTGTGGCGTGCTGTGAGTCTACTGTAATGTTTCTGCATTGATGACAGCTGCAGAAGTGGTGTGAAGAATCCAATGTTGCACTGGTGAGTCTCAGAGGAAAGAAAATGTTGGGAACTGCATTTTAAATACATTTACAGATTTCATTAGCTTACAAGTTTTTAAATTCATGTCCAGTTCCACCTCATTGGGAGAACTTCTTTCACCAGTGACAGATCACTTCTGTCACCTCACCTGCAGCTGGCATCTATTCCAGCCTATGGAGGGAGTAATTGGAGAGCCTGGGTACAAGAGATCACCTTTGTGCAGTGATTGTCAGTGTTTGCAGCACCTAAATGCTGTCAAAAACTGAGAAATCAATTGTCAAAAAAAATTGTGTGTTGTCCCTCTAAGGAAATCGGCAGATGATGCGTCATCAAATGACGTCATCCAACCTGCTTCCTCTTAATTGGCCGGCAAGCCCGCAGGGCGGGCTTAACAAGGTCAATCAAGACAAAATCACGTCTGTGGGCTGGAAGCAGTTGGGGGCGGGACTGGAAGCCGGAAATCACCTGACCTGCACCCAACCCACTTCCATTGGTAAAATTGCGGTCTGTCTCCCTGTTGATTCTATCAAAACCTTTTATAACTTTAAAGACCTCTATTAGGTCACCCCTCAGCCTTTTCTTTTCAAGAGAAAAGAGACCCAGCATCTTCATCCTTTCCTGAGAGGTATAACCTCGCCGTTCTGGTATCATCCTTGTAAATTTTCTCTGCACCCTCTCCAGTTCCTCTATATCCTTTTTATAATATGGCAACCAGAACTGTACGTAGTGTGGTCTAACCAAGGTTTGATACAAGTTTAACATAACTTCTGTACTTTTCAATTCTATCCCTCTAGGAATAAACCCTCGTGCTTGGTTTACTTTTGTTATGGCCTATTGACCTGCGTCACAACTTTTAGTGATTGGTGTATTTGCACTTTCAGATCCCTTTGCTCCTCTACCCCATTTATTTTCCAAGTAATATGTGATCTCTTTTTTTAAATTATACTAATATAGACTGGGATAGTAACTGCGTAAAAAACAAAGTGGGGGAGAAATTCCTGAAATGTGTACAAGAGAACTTTCTTGATCAGTGTGTTTCCAGCCCAACATGGAAGGAAGCAGCGCTGGATCTAGTTCTGGAAAATGAAGTGGGGCGAGTGGAGCATGTTCCAGTGGGGTGCATTTGGGGAACAATGATCATAATATAATTAGGTTTAGAATAGTTATAGAAAGGAAAAGGAACAATCAAGTGTAAAAATACTTAACTGGAGGAGGGATCATTTCAATTAGTTGAATTGGAATCAAAAATTGGAAGACAAAGCAGTAATTGAATAATGGGAGACCTTCAAAAAGGAGATGGTTCGGTACCGAGTAGAAACATTCCCACAAGGGGGAAAGGAGGAAAGGAAGGGCATCCAAAGCTAGAACTCCCTGGATGATTAATGATATAGAGATTAAAATGAAAAAAGGAGGTTTATGACAAATGTAAGATTCATAATACAGTAGAGAACCACGCTGAATATCGAAAGTACAGAGGAGAGATAAAAAAGGGAATAAGTATGAGAATAGATTAATGGCTAACATAAAAGGAAACCAAAAGTCTTTTATAAACATATAAATAATTGAAGTATAATCAAAGGAAGAGTGGGGATGATTAGGCACCAAAAAAGAGATCTTCTTGTGGAGGCAGAGGGCAATCCTGAGGTACTAAATGAGCACTTTGCAACTGTCTCCACTAGAGAAGAGGATGCAGTAAAGGAGGAGGTATTGGATAGGATAAAAATAGATAAAGAGGAGGTGCTTAAAAGATTGGCAGAAATCAAAGTAGAAAAGTCATTCGGTTTGGATGGGATGCATCCTAGGTTGCTGAGGGAAGTAAGGGTGGAAATTGCAGAGGCTCTAGCCACAATCTTCCAATCCTTTTTAAATATGGGGGTGATGCCAGTGGACTGGAAGGTCACGAATGTTACACCCTTGTTTAGAAAGGGGAGAGAGATTAACCCAGCAATTACAGGCCAGTCAGTTTAATGTCAGTGTTGGAAAAACATTTAGGGACAATAATCCTGGGCAAAATTAATTGGCACTCATGGTATGGTCTAATAAATGAAAGTCAGCATGGATATGTTAAAGGCAAATCATGTTTGACTAACTTGATTGAGTTCTTTGATGAAGTAATGGAGAAGTTTGATGAGGGTAGTGCGGCTGATGTTGTGTATATGGACTTTCAAATGGCATTTGATAGTAGACTTGTAAGCAAAACTAAAGCTTGTAGGATTAAAGGGGCAGTGGCAGCATGGATACAAAATTGTCTAAGGGACAGAAGCAGTGTGTAGTGTTGTACAGTTGTTTTTCAGACTGGATGAAGGTATACAGTGGTGTTCCCCAGGGGTTGGCATTAGGACCACTGCTCTTCTTGATATATATTAATGGTCTGGACTTGGGTATACTGGGCATAATTTCTAAGTTTGCAGTTGACACGAAACTTGGAAATGTAGTGAACAATGAGGAGGATAGTAACAGACTTCAGAAGGACATAGACAAACTGATGAAATAAGTAGATACATGGCAGCTGAAATTTAACACAGAGAAGAGTGAAGTGATACATTTTGCTAGGAAGAATGAGGAGAGGCAATATAAACGAAATGGTACAATTTTAATGGGAGTGTAGGAACAGAGACCTGGGGGTGTATGCAAGCAAGACTTTGAAGGTGGCAGGACAAGTTGAGAAGGCTGTTAAAAAGCATATGGGATCCTGGGCTTTATTAATAGAGGAATAGAGTACAAAAGCAAGGAAGTTATGCTAAACCTTTATAAAACACTGGTTAGGTCTCAGCTGGAGTATTGTGTCCAATTCTTGGCACCACACTTTAGGAAGGATGTCGAGGTCTGAGAAAGGGTGCAAAAGTGATTTACTAGAATGGTATCAAGGATGAGGAACTTTGGCTATGTGGAGAGACTGGAGAAGCTGGGGTTGTTCTCCTTAGAGTAGAGAAGGTTAAGAGGAGATTTGATAGATTTGTTCAAATCATGAACGGTTTTGATAGAGTAAGCAAGGAGAAACTGTTTCCAGTGGCAGAAGGGTCAGTTATCAGAGGACACAGGCTTAAGGTGATTGGTAAAAGAACCAGAGGCGACATGAGGAAACATATTTTTAAACAGCGTGTTGTTGTAATCTGGAATGAACAAATGAATCTGGGGTGGTGGAAACAGATTCAATTGCAACTTTGAAAAGGGAATTGGATATATACTTGAAGGGGAAAAATTTGCAAGGCTATGGGGAAAGTGCAAGGGAATGGGACTAATTGGACAGCTCTCGCAAAGAGCCAGCACAGACATGATGGGCCAAATGGCCTCCTTCTGTGCCATAACATTCTATGATTCTATGATAATCAAAATGAGTTCCATGAGACCAAAGCGGCCATGAATCACGTCGCCCAAAACACCACCCATCTTTTGTATATGCTTTGACTCAGCACCCAGTTATCATTCTGCCTCTATGAAGCAGCTGGGGATGTGATTCTTCGGTAAATGCAATTTGTTTTTATGGTATAAAAATACTTTCAAAAGGGAGTTGGATATATACTTAAAAAGGAAAAAGTTTGCAGCACCAAGAGCAGGGGAGTGGGAACAACAACATAAGAAATAGGAGCAGGAGTAGGCCATACGGAGCCTCTAGCCTGCTCCATCATTCACTAAGATCATGGCTGAACTTCTACATCAGCTCCACTTTCCCGCCCTATCCCCATATCCCTTGACTCCCTTAGTGCCCAAAAAATCTATCGATCTCAGTCCTGAATATACTCATTGACTGAGCATCCACAGCCCTCTGGGGTAGAGAATTCATAAGATTCAGAACCCTCTGAGTTAAGGAATTTCTCCTCATCTCAGTCCTAAATGGCCAACCCCTTATCCTGAGACTATGACCCCGAGTTCTAGACTCTCCAGCCGGGAAAACAGCCTCTCAGCACCTACCCTGTCAAGCCCTCAAAGAATTTTACACATTTCAATGAGATCACCTCTCATTCTTCTAAATTCCAGAGAATATAGGCCCATTCTACTCAATCTCTGCTCACAGGACAGCCCTCTCATCCCAGGAATCAATCTAGTCAACCTTTGTTGCACCCCCTCTAAGGCAACGATATTCTTCCTTAGGTAAGGCAACCAAAACTGTACACAGTACTCTCACCAAAGTCCTATATAATTGCGGCAAGACTTCCTTACTGTTGTACTTCAACCCCCTTGCAATAAAGGCGAACATACCATTTGCAACTAATTGTGACTAATTGTTTCACTCTTTCAGAGAGCTGGCACAGGCACAATGGGCCAAATGACCTCCTTCTGTGCTGTATGATTCTATGACTTCTAAATAATACAGATAAGGTAAAAGCTTTTTCTTTTTTTCAGTTTAAAGACAACTCAATCATTCTGAAGCTGCTAGTCACTATTATTATATTTTATATTCATTTAATGGTCTATAAAGGAGAAAAATAACTAGCTAATTATTTGTTCTTCCAAGGAGGAAGCCCGTATACATAAATATAATCTGCTGTATTATGAAAATAGCTTTCTTAGATAATTAGCTCTTTTTGAAACATTCAACACTCAAATGTCATTAAGATTCTCACTGTGAGAAAACATTCCTGATTATTTATCCAATTTTCCTTCCTTATAATTAAAACCTAATTTAAAACCTTGCAAAGAAAAAAGGAAAATAAAGGAAATAATCTTACGAAACCCAGTATCTTAATTATATAAAAACATATTACATGTCACTAGTCAGTACTGCTACCACTTTATTCATTTTTCTCATTAAAATTCAAATTAAAATGTAAATGAAGTAAAGCTCTCTATTGTAACAGCCTTTCTCAATAACTATCTATGTTTCTATATATAACCCAGGCTAAGGTCACTTTTATAACCCTAGGGGAATATTAAACACAAAAACTGCAATCGCTATTTGTTCTATCTTGCTGTTGGGTTACAGGCTTTTATCAGTACATGTACAAGCTAATAATGTTAGCCAGTGCTGGAACAATGGCTGCAGGCAAGTGGCCTTTTGCTGTACTCCTTCTACTGCTACTGAAACTCATGGTGTGGTAGCAGACAACATTAAGATAAATTTACTCTTCCTTCAGAATGTTAACTTTAATACAACTGTTTCATCTCCTGTGGCATTACTCACAAAAAATAAAAATTCTGTCTCCCATCCATTTTCTCTTTGTTCACTCCAATTTGTCCACAACACCTTTTCTCGCTCTCCTTCCATCTCTTACTCCTGTGTTGCTCCCACTGTATCTATATACCCTCTTTGCAAATGCTGCTGTGCACCCCAGATTTACACACCTGGCAATAAGTAATAGGCAATTCTCAGGTAATTAATAAGTAACTTCATGACAGATCTCAGACTGGGGCTGCATTGCACCCTCAAAATTACCATTAAGGGGAAACAGTTGCCTTCTGGCTTCAAAGCAAACTGCAAATTAGAAAAAAATCCCCAGTAGTGGATATGCAAAATATAGGGTCAGATTTTCAGTGTGCCGTGAGGCAGGCTTTTAGGCATGCGGGGGGCAAAAATCCCGAATTCGGGGGTCCCGACACCATCCCACCCAAAACCCGCCTCCACGTAAGTTTCAAGGGAGGTGGGTACCTGCCCCGCACTGGGACCCGCCGACCCGAGGCAGGAAGGGATTAGTGCCAATTAACTGCCTGTTAACAGGTAGTTAACAGGCAGTTTTTAGCCTAATCCCTATTTTGAGGGGTGTCGTGTGGGATTCCCGACGGCTCCAAACCACGCCAGGTAGAGCAGGCGGGCCGTCGGGTTGAAGGACTTGGAAGGGTCGAGATGTCGGTGTAAAGGTGAGTGATGGGCGCATGAGTGCAAAGGTAAGTGTGTTTGGTGTGTCTAAAGTGTGTAAAGAAGTTTAAATTACCTGTACTTACCTTAACAGCCTTTCTTCCTCTAGGCGTCGGGAGTCCATCACTCAGCCGGCACTGAAAGCTGAATGGCTGCGATCTGTCAAAAGTGACAGCCTTCAGCTTTCAGTGTTGGTGACAGTTCTAACTGAGTCTGCGTAGAAGGACTCAGGTTAGAAGTCAGACTGTCAGTGTTTGACAGCTTCAAACAGCTGTGAAACACTGAGGGCTGTATTTTCATTCGGCAGTCGGGAAGGAGGCGGGACTACAACTTTCGGGTTGTAGTCCCACCTCCATCGACATCCGGCCAATTGATGCGATTTTCCCTTGATGGACCTTGTTGAGCCTGCCCAGCGGGCTCAGCAGGCCAATTAAGGGCCACCCGGTAACAGGTGGCGTCACAGACTGAAATTTCATCTGTCAAGAGTTTTTGACAGATGAAATATCAGTGTTTCACACCTGTTTGAAGCTGTCAAACACTGACAGTCTGACTTCTAACCTGAGCCCTTCTACGCAGACTCAGTTAGAACTGTCACCGGCACTGAAAGCTGAAGGTTGTCACTTTTGACAGATCGCAGCCGTTCAGCTTTCAGTGCCGGCTGAGTGATGGACTCCCGACGCCTAGAGGAAGAAAGGCTGTTAAGGTAAGTACAGGTGTTGTGTATGTACCTTTAAGAGAATAACTGGTCTCAGACTGCAGTACTGGCAGTGACCACCCCTGTATAAAAGGCGCTAGAGAGCCTCTGTTGTTTAGATTCGTTTATGCCTTTCACCAGTAAAGACTTGTTTGTTTCTCTCCTGCTAGTCCGTGTCTCAATCATTCACGGACTTAACACTGGTGACGAGTTAGAAACGAACTTACCTGCAACTCAGCAGCAGCTCCGATGACGTTGTTGAAGGTCGGAGCCAGAAGAAAGAAAAAAAAAAAAATAGGTCATTGAAACTCGAGAAACGGGCGTCGACCGTCAATCATCGAGTTCAAAACTTGCAGGAGAGACTGTCCAGAGCCAGGCTGGGTTCCTCGGTCCGTGGTTTCCCAGCTAATCGGGTTGGTGGCAGGTAGTGCTCTGATCCTTCCTGGGCTGCGGCGGGCTGAAGCTCGATCGGGTGGCCTTTCAACGGGGCCGGGCAGCGAGTCGGGAAGCAAGGAGAGAGAGCGAGGGTGGAGCACAGAGGGCGCGGCCGGTGTTTCAAAGCTGGGCAGCGTTCGGACCTCAGAAGAGGGAGGGAAGTGTCCCAGAGGGTCCGCTCCACGACGGGAAGATAATAAAAGAAAACGAATTAATATTTAACGCGCAGGAAACCGTGGAAAGCAGCGCTAACAACAGCGGGGAAGAAGACAAAGCGCGGGAGGCGCCATTTTGTTAAATCGGGGAAGAAGGCAAAGCGCGGGAGACGCCATTTTAGATTTGCAAGATGCCGAAGACTGGCTGTATCACTGCTTTTGATAATACATTAGAGGACTGGACCACGTATGTGGAAAGAGTCGAGGTATATTTCGAGGCAAATGAAATAGCGGAGGGGAAAAAGGCATCAATATTGCTAAACGTAATGGGCGCTAGAATGTACGGCCTATTGCGGGATCTGATTACTCCAGCCAAACCGAAGGCGAAGAGTTTTAATGAAATTGTTGCTGTTCTACAGGAGCACTTAAACCCTGCACCGCTGTTAATAGCAGAAAGATTTAAATTCCACAGGAGAACTCAGCACAAAGATGAGAGCAATGCTGAGTATCTTACGGAACTACGCAAGCTATCAAAGCACTGCCAGTTCGGAGCAGGACTGGCAGATACCCTACGGGACAAATTTGTCTGTGGACTCCTGAGTGAAGGAACACAGAAGAAGTTACTCGCAGAAAAAGAGCTGACGCTAGATAAGGCTTTCAGCGTGGCAGTATCATATGAAGCAGCAGCCAGGGGAGCTGCAGAAATTCAAAAAAACCACAGGAATACGGCACCCACGAAATGACACGGGGATTTGCAAAATGTTATCGCTGCGGCAGAACTAACCATGACCAGAAGGACTGCTGGTCCAAAGACAAAATATGCAGACAATGCGGGAAGATTGGACACATTGCACGAGTTTGTAGGTCTGGGAAGAAGACCAGCGACAACAAAAAGGCTACTAAGGAACCGTACAAGAAAGTACAAAAGATGACGGACAGTAGTTCCGAAGACCAGATGAGCGATAGTGAATCCGAGAACAGGAGATTAAGCTGTCTCAAACTTCACAATGTAATCACAAAAGAGGATCACCGAACCATTTGGGTCACCCTCACGATAGCAGGGTCCCAAGTTAAAATGGAATTGGATACAGGATCAGTGCTAACCGTCATGAATCGACGAGACTATGAGCGGCTATTTTCACACATACCCTTGAGAGAGACATCCATCGTCTTGACGACGTATACGGGGCAAAAAGTATACCCCAGAGGAAAAATAAGGGTGCCTATCGAATACAATGGCAAGAAAATACGGAAATTGTATATCTACATACTGCCAAATGGTGGACCACCGTTATTGGGACAGGAATGGATCAGGAAGATAAACTTAGATTGGCACTCCATTCATGCAATGACGGTGGACAGTAAAAAAGATGAAGACGTCACTCCTGGACGATTGTCAACAATCTTAGCTAACGCCAAAGAGGTATTTCAACAAGAACTGGGCACGCTTAAAGGCGTAACCGCCTCGTTAAAAATAGAAGAGAATGCAGTTCCCAAGTTTTTCAAAGCGAGAACGGTACCATATGCAATTCGTCCAGCTGTCGAGGCAGAGCTGGAGAATCTGGAGAAGGCGGGCGTGTTGTCTAAGGTCGACTGGAGCGAGTGGGCGACACCCATCGTTCCTGTCATGAAGAAAACGTTAAGCAATAAGTCCGGAGAGCCAAGGAAGATTCGCATCTGTGGGGATTTCAAGGTGACGGTGAACCCTGTCCTTCACAAAGTACAATATCCTCTTCCAAGGATAGAAGACATCTTCGCCTCACTGTCTGGAGGGAAGCGTTTTACAAAAATTGACCTAGCACAAGCATATTTGCAGATGGAGGTTGAAAAGTCCTCTAGGAAGTATCTCACGATAAACACTCACAAAGGTCTTTACCAGTATCATCGACTGGTATTCGGAGTAGCATCGGCTCCGGCGATATGGCAAAGAGCGATGGAACAAGTCCTGCAAGGGATTCCGGGGACTCAGTGTTACTTGGATGACATCCTTGTAACAGATGAAGATGACAGTGAACACCTTAACAACCTAGAACAGGTGCTCACTAGACTACGGGAACATGGGCTGCGAGCCAACCGCCCCAAGTGCGAATTTTTTAAGAAACAGATATCGTATTGTGGCCACGTGATTGATGAAGAGGGGTTACATAAGTCCCCTGACAAAATTGAAGCGGTTGTTAAGGCCCCAGCGCCTGAAAATGTGTCGCAACTGAGGTCATTCCTCGGGTTGGTGAATTACTATCATAAGTTTTTGCCGAATTTGTCGACGATTCTGCATCCACTGAACGCCCTGCTATGAATGGGGGTAGCATGGAAATGGAGCGATGATTGTAAATGTGCTTTTCAGAAGAGTAAGGACTTAATCACTTCGAAGGAAGTATTGGCTCACTACAACCCAGCACTGCCAATCAGGCTGGCGTGTGATGCGTCTCCCTACGGCATTGGGGCGGTACTGTCACATAAATTCCTTGATGGTTTGGAGAGGCCGATAGCTTTTCCGTCACGCTCGTTAACTTCTGCCGAGCGTAACTACGCCCAGATTGACAGAGAGGCCCTCAGCCTAGTGTGGGGGGTGAAGAAGTTCAATCACTATCTGCACGGTCAAAAATTTACTCTACTAACCGATCATCAACCTCTTGTCTCCATTTTCAACCCTCAGAAGGGCGTACCGATAATGACAGCACAATGGCTGCAGAGATGGTCCCTTTTCCAAGGGGCACACCAATATGACATCGAGTACAGGGGAACTAAACAGCATGGAAATGCTGATGGATTGTCACGTCTACCGTTGCCGACGGTGGAAGAAGAAGACCTTGCAGTGAATCCAATGGAGTTATTCCACTCGACCATAGTCGAATGTCTCCCTGTGACGAATGCAAACATAGAAAAGGAAACACGGAATGACCCGACACTATCACGGGTCTATGATTTAACGGTGAAGGGATGGCCAGCACATGGCGAACCACTGCTGCCAGCATTTTCGCTGAGAAGAGAACAGCTGTCAGTGTGCAGAGGAACCTTGATGTGTGGATCCAGAGTAGTAATTCCACCTAAGTTGACGGATAGAGTGCTCAATGAGCTTCATGAGGGTCATCTGGGTGGGGTAAAAATGAAGAGCTTAGCCAGAGCGTTTGTGTGGTGTCCGGGAATCGATAGAGAAATCGAAGAGATGACCAAGAGCTGTGCAGGATGCCAGAAGGTCCAAAACGCCCCACCACAAGCTCCTCTGCATCCATGGGAGTGGCCCTCATCTCCATGGCAAAGGGTGCACATTGATTTTGCTGGTCCCTTCATGGACTCGATGTTTTTAATTGCGGTGGATGCACATTCAAAGTGGCCAGAGGTAATAAAAATGTCCTCAACCACCACGGAAAAAACTATCGCAGTTTTACAAACCATATTCGCCAGGAATGGGCTGCCTGAACAGATTTGCTCTGACAATGGACCACAGTTTTTTCTGAAGAGTTCCGGAGGTTCTTAAAGAACAATGGTGTTAAGCATTACACATCTGCCCCATATCATCCAGCCACTAATGGATTGGCCGAGAGGTTTGTCCAAACATTCAAGAAGGCTATCAAGGCAATGTGCAATGAAGATATACCCCTACAACACAAGGTGGACAACTTCTTGTTTGCCTACCGGAATGCGACACATGCGGTTACCAACCAAACTCCAGCCATGATGTTCTTCAATCGAAGACTACGATGCCGCTTGGATTTGGTTAAGCCAAACGTCTGAAGAGATGTGGAGAACAGGCAGTTTCAGAATATGAATGAAAGGCCGACCAGGAGTTTTAAGATAGGTCAACCAGTTTTGGCCCGGGACTACCGCACTGAGAAATGGCAGCCAGGAACGATTTGTACACGACAAGGACCTCTCATGTATACCGTGGACGTTGGAGAGAGTATTGTAAGATGCCATGCTGACCAGATTCTAGAGTCACTGGAAAACGTCAACTCCACACCACGATCTGATACACCTGGTAATGAAATCAATGTTCCAATTGCAGCTACCGCAGAACCGGTAATATTGGAAGCAGATGAACCAAACAACGACATTGATTCCGACTCAACATTGCCAGAAGAACCTGATACTCCAAAGAGGCGTTATCCAGACAGAATTAGGAAGCCTCCTCAAAGACTGAACTTATAATTGCTTAAACTTAACCAATGTATCCAGCAACAGTAATTGTGATTGTAATTCATTATCATTAGTTGTTAAATGAATGTTATGTACTGTTTATCTAAAAGGGGAGGAATTGTTGTGTATGTACCTTTAAGAGAATAACTGGTCTCAGACTGCAGTACCGGCAGTGACCACCCCTGTACAAAAGGCACTAGAGAGCCTCTGTTGTTTAGATTCATTTATGCCTTTCACCAGTAAAGACTTGTTTGTTTCTCTCCTGCTAGTCCGTGTCTCAATCATTCATGGACTTAACAACAGGTAATTTAAACTTCTTTACACACTTTAGACACACCAAACCTTTGCACTCATGCACCCATCACTCACCTTTACACCGACATCCCGACGGCCCGCCTACTCTAACCTGGCGTGGTTTGGAGCCATCGGGAATCCCACACGACACCCCTCAGAATAGGGATTGGCTAAAAACTGCCTGTTAACTACCTGTTAACAGGCAGTTTAATTGGCACTAATCCCTTCCCGCCTCGGGTCGGCGGGTCCCAGTGCGGGGCGGAAACTGCCTCCCTTGAAACTTACGTGGAGGCGGGTTTTGGGCGGGATGGTGTCGTGACCCCTGAATTCGGGATTTTTGCCCCCCACACCCCTAAAAGCCCACCTCACGGCACACTGAACATCTGGCCCTGATATTTTATCTGTCAAAAATTCTTGACAGGTGAAATTTCAGTCTGTGACGTCACCTGTTGCCGGGTGGCCCTTAATTGGCCTGCTGAGCCCGCTGGGCGGGCTCAACAAGGTCAATCAAGGGAAAATTGCGTCGATTGGCCGAACGTCGATGTAGGTGGAACTAAAACCCGAAAGTTGTAGTCCCGCCTCCTTCCCAACTGCCGAATGAAAATCCAGCCCATAGAGTCGATGCAAAAGCAGCTGATATTATGTTAATAAACTCCTTCAACAACAAAATCTGGACAAATATTTGGAATAAGGACTGGAATAAATAGAACAGGGTTAACTATAAGAAAGCATAAGTAGAGATGATCAAATAGTCTATGGAACACTACGGTTCCTGTATTTGTGAGGCCATGGAAACATCAGCCATAGAAAGCAGCTGGGCAAGTTTGAATACTGGGGGGTTTAAGTGTAGATTGATATTGTGGAGGTGCTTCAGGAGTTGATGACTCAGGCTAGATTGTACAGGCTATGGAAAGAGCAGGTTTGATAGGCTGAGAGGGGTTTTCTTGCTGCAAGATTTCTTATATTCCAGCTTTAAGTACATAAAAGTTTTACAGAATATTCTGCACAAGACCGACACATAGCAACAATTTGCATTCATGTAGCACCTTTAATTTAGAAAAACACCGCAAGATGCTTCATAGAGACATAATAAATCTAATGGACACCAATCCAAAGAAGGAGATATAAGGAGTGGCCTGGTCAAAGAGGTGGGTTTTCAGAAGCGATTAAAGGAGGAAAGGGAGGTGGAGAGCGGAGGTGTTTCGGCAGGTGTGCGGGGGGGAGGGCACACAGGCTGGAATGGCTAACGATCTAAAGGGTACAAATATACTTTCCTACTGCTCCCTCATGGGTGGGCTCCACATCCACACAGCAATCAATCTCTCTTGGATTGATTGCCTTTTGATTATGGTAATTGTGGGTCCCACATACGGCCCTGTACAGCAAGTACACTTCATACTTTTTGCTGGCCATAAAGGAGGCATAACTGGTGGGATTTGCGGGGAAACCCGGGATATCGCCAGTCATGGCCCAAAAGTAATATTGGGATGAGGAGCGCGCGTGTAGAAATGCCTAACCAACTCCTCCACCCCCACCCACTCTCAAACCCCCCACATCAGAATTTTTCTGCTGAGCTAAAAAAAAGTCAGAAACCCAGAAAAAATTAGTTCAACCCCAATGTCATGCCCCTCCACTCCCATATGCCAGATTTTCACCCCCAGAAACAGTAGAATTTCTCAGCATGTAACTTTAAAGATATGCATGAAAGAAATGCAGATCTCACAGTACTTTATCAATTAATGAACAAAAAGAGAGATAAAGGTTGACATACCACCCAAAGAAGTGAACAATTCCTACTTTACCCTCATCCAAAAATATAGCTACAGTCCTTAATTTAGCATTTGGTAATAGCATTTCAAGAGGCAGCTATTTCTATTGAAACCACAATAAAAGGAAACCACAGTGACAAGTACTAAGATATCAGAAGTTAAACTGAAAGAGCCTGGACCTAATATTAAACCATGAGTTTCTTATTAGTTAGTCTAATTGCAGTACAACGTGACTCAAATACATTTATAGTCACAGAAAAAAAACTAAGCAGTCTCATTAAGTTACACTAAAGTTAGAATTAGGCTGTAACTCATCATAAGGTTTAGGTCAAGAGTGAAACGCGAGTCATTTACAAACATCACCAGAACATGCTTTATGGGTTAGCTGCATGTTCCTAGATTTTGTTTTCATTCAGTGTTATATAAAACTGATCAGAATTCGTAGTTGTGGGTAATCTGGCTGAAGATACACCTTAACAGCAAATCAGATCTGACGGTAGGAAGTGAGAGTTTTTGACAGCCTGAATGCCATGGTACTGCAGTGAGTTGGAAATCATCTGTAGTTATTCCTTTAGTGGATAGTAAACATTTACAATATACTCTGACTATTATTTTAAGCAATTAATTACTATTAATCACTTAATGAACTTCAGTGATTATGTCAAAATAATTCATCCTTCAGCATTGATCTCATTATGCATCAATGAAACAGCAACTAGCATACACTGAATAAAAGATCCCCATTAAATCTGAACAATTTATGGTAAAAATAAAATGAATATACATGTAGCTTGGTGTGATTATAATCTCTTTGAGGGGTTTAGATGACAATTGTAAAGAGGTTGAGCTTTACTTTTGTGGTTTTCTGTACTCCTCTTTGAGATTACTGGATGCAATCACTCCCAGCTATCAATTATTCTTTATTTACTTCATGGTTTTACATCAAGTTACTCACTTATTTGTATTTATCATATTACTATAAATGAATTTAAAAGTAACATTGGCCCCAAAAGTCCCTTTTGGCAATCTTTATATTAACTGAAGCAGAATCCATATATAGTGGATTGAACATGATCTGTGGAAGCAGTGGGATTGATGGACTGAAATGCTTTTTCTTACTCAGGCTTTCCTCTATTTTTAAACATAAATTTTACACAAAAATGAATAGAACTTATAAAAGGTGGTATTATCTTCAGGTGAGGTGTGTGGTGAATGTAATAGGTTTAATAATGCTGAGCATTATGAACCTGGTAATTGAAAGGTTTAATTACATAGAGCTGGAGTTCTTCATTGTGAAAGTAACTCATAATTCCAAGCTTGGATGAAGACTTGGTTATCTTAGGTTAGCTATAATAATACATACTGAGAGGTGATGGGCTAAAACTGAAGGTTTTGGGCGTGATTTTGCTGGCGCTCAGTGGACCCGATTGGTGGTGGGTCAGCTGTGAAATTTAAAATGATTGACAGTAGGTTGGGGGGCCGCTGTCAAAATGCACACACCTGCATTTCCTGATGTTGGATCTGCCAGCGCTGAGCAGGCCCAACAGGCAGTGGCAGAGGACCCAATTCAAATAATTAGTGGCTTGTTTACAGCCACTTAACAATGCTTTTTTCCCAGCTTTTTAACTTTCACAGGTCTCCCATGGGTTTCCTGCTGTGCCTAGACCTCGTCAGTGAAGCTGAGGTGGGAGGTCAGTGGCCATTGAATCATCTGATGAGTTGACAGCTTCAAATGTCAACTTAAAGCTCCCAGGTGATTCAGTTATCTTCCCTTAAGCACTAGCATTTCTAAACTGCATTTCCACAACAGATTCAGGATACTGCAAGTCTTTACACAAGTCTCCATGCAGTCGGACCTCATTACGTCTCCCACGATTGACAGATCACTTCTGTCATCTCTACTTCACCTGCCATCTATTCCATCAGAATGGGTGCACTTTATACTTTCTCAGCTTGGTCCTCAGAATCGGACCACGATCAGCCCCAACACCAGCAGCACCAACAATAACACCAAACTTCTCCGCAATCACCTGATGCTGCACAAGACATAGGGCATCAGCACCCGACCACATTGCTGCCTGGGATGCCAGGGATGGCCTCACCATGGCCACATTTACTTCACTTGACACTGCAATACTGTGGCAACAAGAGCCGGTCAGAGGCTAGGTATTCTGCAGTGAGTGTCTCACCTCCTGACTCCCCAAAGCCTTTCCACCAGCTACAAGGCACAAGTGAGGAGTGTAATGGAATACTCTCCGCTTGCCTGGATGAGTGCAGCTCCAACAACACTCAACAACAAAGCTCGACACCATCCAGGACAAAGCAGCCCACTTGATTGGCACCCCATCCACCACCTTAAACATTCACTCCCTCCATCACCGGCGTACCATGGCTGCAGTGTGTACCATCTACAAGATGCACTGTAGCAACTTGCCAAGGCTCCTTCGATAGCACCTCCCAAACCCGCGACCTCTTCCACCTAGAAGGACAAGGGCAGCAGGCGCATGGGAACACCACCACCTCCAGGTTCCCCGCCAAGTCACACAACTTCCTGACTTAGAAGTATATCACCGATCCTTCATCATCGCTGGGTCAACATCCTGGAACTCCCTACCAAACAGCATTGTGGGAGTACCTTTACCACACGGACTACAGCGGTTCAAGAAGGTGGCTCACCACCATCTTTTCAAGGGCAATTAGGGATGGGCAATAAATGCTGGACTTGCCAGCAATGCCCACATCCCATGAAATGAATTTAAAAAACCTGGCTGTCACGTGATGAGCCAGGTTGGCACCACCCCATACCAACACCATAAAGCATCCCTATAATGACCAAGCCATAACTTTCACACTCATCAGCATTGCGGGCAGTACCGTTATTTCTCCCCATTCACTGCAACTCACTAAGCCACTTCCAAAGGTGCAAACAGATCTGTCCAAGAACGCAAAGTGTTGAAAATAAAGATTTCAATGTTTGACAGCATATCAACAGAAACTTCACATGAACATTGGCTAAAATACCCAAGTGCCTATCCTTGTGTGTTGTTAGTTGGTATGATTGCACTAGGATGAGGGTGAGTGTGAGGGGTGGCTAGTGAGATGGGGATGTGATAATGTAAATAGAGAGGGATGGGTGGAGGTGCAAGGTAAGTTGGTGTGAGTAAGGATGTGCAGAAGTAGGGTAGGGAAGGCAGAGTGATGGGGATGTGAGGAGAGGCACAGCTGGAAGAGGTTGAATGTGGCTTTGCAGCAACGTTTCATGATCTACTGAGATTATTGAAAGATTTGCGCCACTGCAGCCTCGTCCTCCTAACAACATTTCTGCTTGTGCCCTCCTGCGCAACGTGCAACCAGGCTGGATTGATCTCCTGGGGAGTCTCTTCTGCCCATGGGAAGGGAAGAGGACCTCCCTGCGTGCTGTGACTCCCTCCATAAGCAAATGGAGGGAGTCATGGGAGAGCCTGGGTGCAACCCTTCACCTCTGTGCAGTGATTGTCAGTGTTTGCAGCACTTCAATGCTGTAGAACACTGACAGCCCAAATGTCAAAGTAAATTTGTGCATGGTCTCTTTAAGGAAACCGGCTGATGACACGTCATCAAATGACGTCACCAGCCCGCTTCCTTCAATTGGCCGGGAAACACGCTGGGTGGGCTTAACGAGCCCAATCCGGGGAACGTCATGTCGGAGGCCGGGATGGAGCCAGCAGCGGGGCCGCAACCCATCAACGACGTCGCCCGCAATGGTAGGGAAAATCACAGCCTTTGATTCAATTGGCTGGCCAGCCACTGAATTCTGATGTAAAAAATGAAAAAGGTAAAAGGAGGTGAGAAGGGCTGGATCCATCAAGTTTCCTCCAGGCCCAACGAGCAAAGCTGTAAACACCCACCATCCCCACACATCCACGATCTCCCTCCTGCCACCCACCATCACTGACCTCCCCCATCAACAACCTCCCCATCATTAACACCCCGTGACCTCTCCGACATCCCCCGTGATCACCAACCCCTGATCTCTGACCCCCCTTCGATCTCTCCCCAAACCCCTACGATCTCCGACTTGTCCTCTGACTCCCCCATCTCTGCACCCCGATCTCTGACCCGCACGATCTTCCACTGCCCTGCGATCAACCCCTACCCTCCCAACCCCGCTGTACCCACCCCACCCAGCCCAACGATCTCTACCCGCAACAACCACTAAACCTATATGCTTCTGGCTGCGGCATTTTCTGGAATGTTTCCCGCCTGACAGGCAGCCGAGTCTGTCAATCAGAACATAAGAACATAAGAAGTAGGAGCAGGAGTAGGCCATACGGCCCCTCGGGCCTTCTCCTCCATTCAATAGGATCATGGCTGATCCGAACCTAGACTCACTTCCACTTCCCTGCCCGCTCCCCGTAACCCCTAATTCCCTTATCAGGCTGGCTTCCAGGCCGGGAATCTGTTAAAGAAAACCACACACACCCCATGGAGTTAAAACTTCAAAATTCCTCTTTAAAAAAAACACAGCAAAGTACCTGTTTTTGTTCATAATTAATGATTTACTAACAAAATCAGAGGGTCAATTTTAATCCTACCGCCTCGAGAAAACCGGGCAGGTAGACAGTTAAAAATGAGCAAGTTACTTACCTGCTCAAATCCTGACCATTTCTGACCTTTCGCAATGTTAATTTGCAAAATTGGAGGCAGTTGAGGCACATGCCTAAAGCAGACAGCAACCAACTAAAATTATGCAAATTTGGGTCCTATTACATCAATAGGGTCCCAATGCAAATTTATTGGGGGCCAGAGGCGGAAGCTGGTCTGCTTCTCCAGTAATTCTCCAGGCCCCACAAAGAAAGTCATGCTCTTCCCTGACCGGACTTCCCCCTCTCCCCCTCACCTTTCCTCCCCCGGGACCCTCCAAAAACTTCCTCCCTCCCAATTACCTGGAAGCCAGCAGCCACTCTGCACCCTCTTCACACCCATTCGAGATGGGAACTGGACTAGTGGCATTTAAATGAGGCTCGGCAGTTAAAATCAGCATGACGTCCTATTGCCGGAGATGTTTCCCGCCGGAAACCTGCTCCAAACAACCCACCCCCACATTCTGAAGAAACAACTATTTTAACATTGTACACTCCTAGGATTTCATGATAAGGTTTCTAATTGTGGAGAAAAACAGGCATTCCCTTTATACGAAAGAGGAATTGCAGTCCCTATATTTATATCCGACCCATTGGCACTGAATACAAGACAAAGTTGTCCATTCTGCTCGTTATTATTCTCATTGATCCCGAAACCCTTATTAGAAAAGATCAGGCAGGATCATGAGCACTGTAATGAGGATGCAGAAGCTTAACTGGTCTTGTACATCCTTGATGTATTATTGTTATTAACAAGAAATCCAATCTGAAACATTTTAAATAGAATGGAGGAATATTCCAAACGTTCAAGTTAGAAAATCAATCATCAAAAAGTACATTCAATGAACAGTTTATGTGCAGTGGAGGCACTGGACAATTCTCCATTTCAGTGCTGAACGGGGAAAGATTAAATATTTAGGTATATAGGTTCCAAGCAGAGGGGCTCCAATTATTAAATTGAATATTGATCTGCTTGTACAAAATCTAAATTACTTCTTGAGTAGTAAAATCTTAATGTTACAGTGAGCTTAGGTAGGCACAGATAAAATACTGAGATCCCCAGATATTATATATTGTAGAGAATAGATCTCACACAAATATTTTTAATATTTGATGGCAGATCTCCAGTGGCATTGTTCACAGTGAGTCCGAGGACATGACAATGTATGATATTGTGTCGCACACAATTAAATTAAGCAGCCACATAAAGGAACAAAATGTTTTTCAACCTTTCCTAGGGCTGTATGGGGGCAAGAAGTGACTGGCAAGAGAAAGTAAAACAAATGTGGAGGCAGAAAAAGGTGTCTGCGGGTACGTAAAGCAGCAGCTCAGCACCAATCCTCTGTTTGATGGCTGGCTAAGTGGGGGTGCAGCTGGGTGTGAAAAGGTTTGTCCAGTTTGCCTCTGGAGGGCACCCTTCCCAGAATTCAAGCAGTGCACCATGTCTGGCAGGAGGTGGTGGCCAGCGTTTATCCTGTGAACATTAGCCTTTTTGATCCGGGAACAGATGTAGACAATTTTAAGATGGGTGCCAAGGTATAACTGTCTATCAATAGCATTTATCAGGTACATAGCTCAAATATGCATGGCACAACGTGTTGTCTATCAATCTGTTGCACATGCCAAGCCCTCACACAACCTTGTAGCTCTTTTATTGCTGGCCATGTATATCTATACTCCATTCAAACTACAAATTGCAATTGACAGCTTTTCCACATTCACACCTTCAAAGGATATAACATAACACAATCTAGCAGCATAAGGCATGGCCACTTACTGACACTGTTCCCTGTAATTATTTTTGACCATGCACAGCCCCTTTAAAGTCTTTCGCGGGTCATTCTAAATAATGCACGTTTTTTACATTGACAAGCCGGCAAGCCTGCTGAGCAGGTTCCCTGGAGCGCTGCGTGGCCATGCAGCCTAAAGGGAACATTGCCGCCTACTTCCACCTCAGTAACATCAACCACCTCCATCGCTAACTAAACTCATCTGTTGCTGAAACCTTCATGCATGCCGTTGTTGCCTTCAGAATTGATTATTCCAATGCTTTCCGAACTGACTTCCCATCCTTCTCCCTCCATAAACATAAGCTCCTCCAAATATTCTGCTGCTCATTTCCTATCTCTCACCAAGCCCTGCTCACCCATTACCAGTCCTCACTGACGTACACTGGCTCCCGGTCCCCCTTGTTTCAAATTTAAAATTCTCGTGTGCTTAAATCCATTCATGGCCGCACCCCTTATCTCTGTAACCTCTTCCAGCCCTACAACCCTCCCCCAGAAAGCTCTGTTCTTCAAACTCTGGCATCTTGTGCAGTTGGAAGGAGTGAGAAGGAAGTGTTGCAATGGAAGGTAGACGGTCAAAGGCTGTGCCCTGCTTCATGAACGCCTTCCTGGGGAGCTACTGTTCCCTGGCAATGGGAGGAAGAAGCCAGCTGAGGATACGAAGAAGGCGTATTTTGGAGGTAGAACAAGAGGTCAGCAGCAGGAGTGTGGTGCCACGCTCCTGGATATAATGCAAGAAGCGGTTCAATTACCTAAGCAGGACAGGAAAGGTGAGAGCAATGGTACATTCACCTACACGCTGATGTGCGTATCACCCCAACCCCCTCACTATGCCTTCTCAAGCCTACTCCAGCACATCACTCCTCACACCAGCTTACCTTGCAGGCCCACTCATCCCTCTCTGTCTGTGCACTTCCTCACATCCCCATCTATCCATCCACAACTGACACTCACCCTCATCCTTATGCAATGTCATGCCTCTCCCTCAAAGTCACCCTCAACAAATACTCTCCATCCATCGGGTGAACACATGCTATTACTCTCATTCATAGGTCTCTTCTTTCCCTCCTTGCAGGAGAAACGAGCACAGAATCACCAGGGAGAGGCAGAGAACCGGAGGTGGCCCTCCAACTAACAGTTGCAGAGTAAGAGGCGCTGGAGATCAGCAGAATCTCGGCGAGCCTGGCCGTTGGAGATGGGGGTGTCCCAGCTACCTGGTGACAGAATTAAATATCAGACAAGCCACTTGGCATACAGCACTCAGTCATGTTGACTTGATGTCAATAGCAAGTGAAATATGAGCATGTTCATAATGATATGTTCAAACATTCTTACCTTGACAGTACTCATTCATATCTTTTATCGCCCACAGGGCCCTCACGCCTCCAGCAGGAAGTGATCGAGGTCACTGTTGCCACCAACTCCTCAGAGGAGCTCACTACCTCCGAGGATGCACCATCACAGGACTTATACAAACCATGCAACAGCTCAGATACACACATTGTCAGCTGTGGTTCAGTTGGTAGCACCCTTGCCTCTGAGTCAGAAGGTTGTGGGTTCACTCCAGAGACTTGAGCACTAAAATCTAGGCTGACACTCCAGTGCAGTACTGAGAGAGTGCTACACTATCAGAGGTGGTGTCTTTCAGATGAGATATTAAACTGAGGCCCTGTCTGCTCTCTCGGTGGATGTAAAAGATCCCATAGTACTATTTCAAAGAAGAGCAGGAAAGTTATCCCCCGGTGTCCTGGCCAATATTTATCCCTCAATCAACATCACTAACATAACAGATTATCTGGTTATTATCACATTGCTGTTTGTGGGAGCTTGCTGTGCGCAAATTAGCTGCTGTGTTTCCTACATTACAACAGTGACTACACTTCAAAAGTACTTCATTGGCTGTAAAGCGCCTTGGGACATCCTGAGTGCAGATGGTACAGTCAAGGGCTTGCACACTCTGGATGCCACCTTAAATAGGATGAACAATACCCTAGCCTTGGCCTTTCAGCATCCCACTGATCTGCAGAAAAGTGTTCTCCAGCACAGTGGTAGCAGGGAAGTGTGGCTGGGCCATGAGAGGGATAATGGCAAAAGGGAAATGGAAATGGGGACTCCACTCAAAGTGCTTTCACTTCTCACCCATTGCCCCACCACTCAGTTAGTATGTGATATGCTGCCTCATGTCCCTATGGCCGAGTCTGCCCCTGCACAGGTGCAGATGCAGCAGTCTTTGGCTGAGCCCTCACAGGCTCCAAAACCCAGAGGATATCAGCCAAGAGCAACTCAACAGTCAGAGCAGGAATCTGAGCAGCCTGCCTCTACCTCTGCTGAAGCCACAGGGGTTGCACCACATAGAAGCAATAGGAAAAGGAAGAGTAAAGATTTGTAGTTACACAAGGATATGCACATGGGTGTGTTACACATTTTGTACTGTTAAGTGTCGTTTCTTCATTTGGCACACATAAATATTATTGTTTTGCACCACTTTCCCGTGTTGCCCACTCTTGGTTGATGGCTGGCAAGTGGCCTTTTCAGTTGTTGGATTATGTTGTGCAGAGCGCAGCGCACCACTAGCATTCTGGAGACCCTGGCTGGTGCGTACTAAGGGCACCTCCGGATCTGTCTAGGTACCTGAAGCGCATCTTCATCATGCCGATGGTTTGTTTGATGGTGATATGGCATTCATTGAAATGCTCTTGGGCCTCATTCCTTGGGTTTCTGAGAGATGTCATCAGTCACGTTTTAAGTGGGTATCCCTTGTCTCTGAGCAGCCAGCCGGTAACTCTGCTTCCAGGAGCAAAGACGTTTGGGATGGTGGACTGCCGCAGGATGAAAGGATCATGGCAGCTGCCTGGGAACCTTACACACACATACATAAAAATCTTTTTGTGGTTGCACAGCAGCTGCACATTGATGAAGTGGAAGCCCTTGCGGTTGATGAACACTCTTGGGTGATCTATGGGTGCCTTAATTGCCACGTGTGCAGTCGATGATGCCCTGCAGCTGTAGGAAGCCAGCCAGAGCTGCAAACCCAAGTGCCCACTCATCCTGACTGGCATCATCCCAGGCAAAGTTGACTTAATTGGCAGACCTGGCAAATAAGCCATCAGTAATCTGTCTTATGCATTTGTGAGCCGCTGACTGGGAAATCCTGCAACTGTATCTCCAGCAGAGCCCTGGAAAAATCTAGAGGCAAAAAAGTTGAGGACAGTGGTGACTTTGACAGCCATTGGTAAAGCGTGGCCACCAGGTCCAGCTGGCAGCAGGTCTTGTTCCAGCAGGCTACAAATGTCTGCCACCACCTGACAGGACACCCTGAGTCTCCTGAAATACTGGTGTCCCGACATGTCGAGGAAGGTTATCCTCTCCCTGTAGACCCTCTGTGCCGTACATGGCCTCCTGTGAGCTGCACCTCTCTGCTGCTCCCCTTTCTCCTGTGGAGCTACAGGTCTGTGACCGGCAGTCCGCTGTTGCCGCTATTGCTGGTGCTGTTGCTGCTGCTGTTGCTGGTCATCTTAGTCCTCATCTGACGTCCAATCTAAAACAGCATAAGTGGCACCCATGCTGACCTGATAGATCAGAGCTCCAAAGTGCAAATCAGACCTCCAAACCTCCAAATTGTAAGTGACACCTCCAAAGTGCTGAAGAAACCTCCAAAGTGTGTAAAGTAACCTCTCAGCACAAGTATGGTGAACAAGCAAGTAAGAAAGTAGCTGTGTGTACTGTGTACTTATTGGCATATTTCCCTGAGATTGCTTCCGCCCCCTCAATTGCTGCTGTGTACTTGCCTTACTTTCACTGGCAAATGCCACGAAACCCGTGGACCCAAAGTTAGACTTAAAAATCCATGTCAATATCGCTCTAATTGAACGATTAACATATCTTAAGGGCAACCAGCCTCTTCCAAGGGGATTCCTCGCAAGTAGTCTAATACACTGCAGTGAAATGCGGAAGTCGCCGGGTTGTAGCCAGCTTCCCGACAAGCTGTCAATTTCTCTGGTTTTACCCTCCACCCATTCCCGAACCCACGTGCTCCTGCACATTAAAATCCAGCCCTCTGTAGCTTGCACTTAGATGCTCCCTAACCTCCTATGAAAGCTTGTATTGGAAGTTTCTTTTTCAATGTGCCCTCTATTTTTTCATCTGTTCCTGTCCTGCTGAAGTCTTCTAAATGATTGACTTACAGTCGGTTTCCCACAGACTTAGCAGTAAATAGTTGGTTACATTATTATGATAAAATAAAAACAGTACCAGAAAACTATGTACAGTAAAGCACATAAGTTAAGACTTTTTTTGTTACAAATGGCAAAAACCGGAACATGATATTTTACAATTATATTTGGAAAAAGAGGGTAGTCAGGAGCAATGTTGGCCCCTTAAAAACTGAAAGCGGTGATATTGTCAATGGTAATCAGGAAATGGCGAACATGTTGAATAATTACTTTGCATCAGTATTTACAGTAGAGGAAGAGGATAGCATGCTGGAAATCCCCAGGAAACTAATATTGAATCAGGGACAGGGACTCAATAAAATTAACGTAAGTAAAATAACAGTAATGAAGAAAATAATGGCACATTGCAGATGCTCTAACTATAATCTTCCAAACTTCTCTTGATTCAGGAACCGTTCCTTTAGATTGGAAAATTGTGCATGTCACTCCATATTTAAGAATGGTGAGAGAGGGAAACCAAGGAATTATAGACCAGTTAGCCCAACATCTGTTGTCGGGAAATTACTAGAGTCTATAATTAAGGATAGGGTGGCTGAATACCTTGAAAATTCTCAGTTGATCAGAGAGTGCCAGCATGGATTTGTGAAAGGTAGGTCATGCCTGACAAAACTGATTGAATTTTTTGAGGAGGTGAATAAAGTAGTGGACAAGGGAATATCTATGGATGTTATTTACATGGACTTCCAGAAGGCATTTGATAAAGTCCCACATAAGAGACTGTTAACTAAAGTAGAAGCCCATGGAATTGAAGGCAAATTATTGACCTGGTTAGGAAATTGGCTGAGTGGCAGGAGTCGGACAGTAGGGATAATGGGTAAGTACTCTAATTGGCAGGAGGTGACTCGTGGTGTCCCACAGGGATCTGTGTTGGGGCCTCAACTATTCACAGTATTTATTAACAACTTAGATGATAGCATAGAAAGCCATATAGCCAAATTTGCCGATGACACAAAGATAGGCGGCATTGTAGGCAGTGTAGATGAAAGCATAAAATTATAAAGGGATATCGATAGATTAAGTGAATGGGCAGAACTGTGGCAAATGGATTTCAATGTAGGCAAATGTGAGGTAATCCACTTTGGACCTAAAAAGGATAGAACAGGGAACTTTCAAAATGGTGAAAAGCTAAAAACAGTGGAGGTCCAAAGAGACTTGGGAGTCCAGGTACACAGATCATTAAAATGTCATGAACAGATACAGAAAATAATTTAAAAGGCTAATGGGATGCTGTCCTTTATATCTAGAGGATTAGAATACAAGGGGGTTGAAGTTATTCTTCAGCTATACAAAACCCTGATTAGATCACACCTGAAGTATTGTGAGCAGTTCTGGGCACCACACCTTAGGAAGGATATATTGGCCTTGGAGGGAGTGCAGTGTAGGTTTACTAGAATGATACCTGGATTCAAGGGTTAAATTACGAGGAGAGATTACACAAATTAGGGTTGTATTCCCTAGAGTTTAGAAGGTTAAGGGGTGATCTGATCGAAGTTTTCAAGATATTAAGGGAAACAGATAGGGTTGGGGAGTCTAGGACTAGGGGGCACAGTATAAAAATTAGAGCCAGACCTTTCAGGAGTGAAATTAGGAAACACTTCTACACACAAAGGGTGGTAGAAGTTTGGAACTCTCTTCCGCAAATGGCAATTGATGCTAGATCAATTGTTAATTTAAAATCTGCATTTGATAGATTTTTGTTAACCAAAGGTATTAAGGGATATGGCCGTAGGCGGGTATATGGAGTTAGGTTGCAGATCAACCACGATCTCATTGAATGGCGGAACAGGCTCGAGGGGCTCAATGGCCTACTCCTGTTCCTATGTTCTTTCCAATGTCCTAATATAAAAACGCAAGGGCTAATTTTCTGACTTTGAACTCCCAGCAGAGTGTTTCAATCACCAGAAGCACATATCAGAAATTTGAGAAGGTCACATGATTTTCTGACCTTTTAAATTGATGGTCAGAAGATTGTATGCCAAGTGCACCCAAATTTCTGATTTACGTTTCCAGAGGCAAGGGATCCTACAGCAGTGCGCAGTTAGAAAATTGCCGCTGTACTGTAATAGTGACAAAAAATTTAAAAGGCTAAAATACACTGACCTTTAAAAAAAAACTATGAGAGAACATTTAAGGAAGAGCATTCTACTGGCTGCAAAATAGTGCACTGGGCACATCAGGTGAGTCATAGGCCTGAGGCCTATTCACCTATCTCACAATCCCCACTGGGCTGATTCACAACAAAACAATCAGTAAAGCAGATTGGAAAAACTACCCTCTTTTTAGGAAGTAATCATAGAGATAATGCATATAAAGTCTATATATGCCATGAATCAAGTAAAAATAGAATATGCTAGAAATGCACAATAGGTTCATCAGCATTTGAAAAAAAAAGTGGGTTTAACATTCAGCTGTACAACATTCAACAGAAGCTCTCACTGGAACATTAACCTCTCTTTCCCTTCTCAGATGCTGGACCTGCCATGTATTTCTAGCATTTTCTATTCTTATTTCAAACTCGTAGCACTTTTTTCTTTTTACCGGTGAATAAAATAACCTGTTTTAGTGGCTGTATCTGGGTACCTGTAATCATTTAGAATCATAGCTAAAGTTAGCTTAATTAGACCTATGTATAATAGGTTTATTTAAATTTACCATTAATAGCACAGGGTTATTGATGCATAACTGAGCAGTACAGCCAATGCCAGTTGCTGCTCACTGCTTAATTTATTGATGAAAATGACCTCTCACAGGTTTAACATTTTTAAGAATTTGGGTTTCTTTTTTTGCCCGAAGTGTCATGCTCTTGTATTGGCAACTTGCTTTTCATGTTTGATTAACATCAGTTGTCAGAGGTAGTTGGAAATTTATGTTGCGCCCAATTACAGAAGGTTAACAGGCTTCCTTCGTCTTGCAAATAGAACATATTGTGATGTAGTATTTGCATTCTGATTGGGTAGTATGCAGTTTGTTATTTGCATACGAGGCAAGGAATTCCTTTTCCATCTTGTGATATACGAGTTACACTTACAGAATATAAGTAATACAAGAAGGGGGAAAAAATTCTTCAGGTTTAATTCTTAGGGGGCGATTTTCCCAGCCCCGAGGAGGCGGGTTTGGAGGAGGGACAGTTTGCAAAATGGCAAAAACTGAGGGCGGGTTCTGAACCCGCCTCCAACCTGTCTCCGTGCAATTTTGCCGGAGGTGGGTTTGATGGGTGCGATTCGGTCCCTCCTCCATCAGTCGAGAGAGGTAGTTAAGACCCTTAAATATTAGTTAAGGGCCTCTAAAATCCTATTTTGACAGGCCTTCATTATTTTACCACATTTTCAGCATGTTGCACGACCCTCCTAAACCACGCCAGCTAATCCTGGTGGGTTGACAAGTGGGTGACCTCCTCATAGCTGCAGCTCCACCAATAAAATGGAGTTTTCATCAGGGAGCAGTTGCAGGTGGCAGAACTTTTGTTCCAAAGGTCTTTCAGCACTTTTAGCAGGCCTACCAACGTCGGAGGTGCTGCAGCTTCTATCTCTCAACTGTGGGACCTCCTTGGAAGACCCTCTCCCCGCTTGGACTGAGCACTTCACCAACAGAGGTATCTGCCAGCAGCATGGGAACCATTTATTTCCTTTCACCATGGACCTCAGATTTGGATGAGGAGCAGCCACAGCAGCAGCAGAACCAGGCAGCTCAGCAGCAACAGCAGCAGGAGCCCCAACCTCCTGCTCACTCACCTGATGCTGCACAGGGCAGAAGGTGCCAGTGCATGGAAGCACATCGTGCAAGGAAGCACATCGTGCAAGGAATGCACTCATCCTGGTCAGATTTGCATAGATTGCCCATTGTGGCACATGTGCTTGGCTTCTTCTTAACACATAATAGACAATGGACATGACTCTCTGGCCTCCTTTCACTCTGATCACCAAGCTGATCACGCAAGTGTCGCGGAGCCTGCAATGTGGAGCTGCCTAAGCCGAAATAACAGATGCCATCACGTCAACAGTTTGCCATCACCTAATTTTAATACATTCCCACAGGGATGGCATTTCATCAATAAACAGAAACAATCACCCAATCTGCACACAGATCTGAAGGTTATATCCCTTGCCAGCTGGACTCACACAGCCTTGGTTTCTTTGGGAGACCTCGTCCTCCCAGATGAGGGGAAGAGCACCTCCCTGCTGGCTCTCGCCCCCTCAACCAGCATACCCAGCACCTCATCCAAGAACCTCGGGGAGGCCCTTGCCTTGGAGCTGGCCATTCTTCAAGGAGATAACAGCTTGGAGGTGGTGCAGCATCGACCAAAAACCAGTGGAATGAGCCAAGGCAGCAAGCGGCCCTTAAATGAAACTGGATAAGTGACGTCAGCAGAAGCGAGTTTCAGTCCCAAAAGACTAATTGGCCCAGGGGAACCCACACCTTTGAAATCAACTGGCCAATTAGGGGAAAATCACAAATTTTTCCCACCTCTCAGTGGAGGCGGGTTTGGCACCCATCCAAACCGAAACCCGCCTCCAACCCACCTCCATTGGGAAAATCGTACCCTCAGAAGTCACAATGAAACAGGACCCAGGTCTCTCATTACCTACAATAATGAATATAAATCATGAGCTCTATACAGAACCATGTGATAGTAATATCATGCATACTACAGTACTGTGCGCAGATCACACTTAAATTCAGGTTTCCCTTCCACTTCTAATCTCTCTCACTCCTGTAGCCCAGTTAGTTCATTCAGGTATCCTGTTTTACCCACAAGTACAGCTCGTGACCAGAGCCTTTAAATACTACCAAAGGTTAAACTCAAGCTGCAAGTTGAAATTGTGCCAGCTGGAATGTTTCTGCAATATAGTGGTGATGGTACCAGCTTTGTAGCAATAGCAGCTTGTCAAAGTACTCAAAGGCCACTTTCTGCCTCAGAAGTGTGGGCTTTCTTGTTTTAGTGAAGCTGAAAAGAACTTACAACCAATGTCCATTTATATTGCACTGCTGCCTTTGGATTTATTGCTACAGTATAAATGAGGCAGTGTATGTGCCCCAGAAACACCAAGGTCTGCCTTAGGAAGTGGTTTACTTTCTGCCTCAGGGGGCAAAATTGCACCAATGGACCAGAAGAGCACTTCTGCTCCTCCAGCCACACAAGGAAAGAAAAATAAAGTAAAATAACTTACCTTTTTGAGCCTCTTCTGGCCTTGATCCGTTTCCCTGCTGTTCTCACCTGGCAGGAAATTCACTGCGGCTTCCTGTTCAGGTCAGCGAGTTAAAATTGCATCGGGACCCAACATGCATATGCAATAAAGGATCCCGTTGGCTTTGGGCAGATGTTTTTGCTGCCTGCTCAATTGAGCAGGTTAAAATCAGGAATGCTCAGCACCCAGCATCTCCTGGGTGGTTAAGTAATCTGGGCGATTTTAACTGGCTACCTATATGGTGGGTAGGGTGAAAATCATCTTCATATTGTTGTAGCTCAACCTCCAATTCATTCTCCAGTCTAGTGAGGCTCTGTTCTGTGAGTGCAGCCTCCCTGAATTTGGCCTAGAATATTTTATGCCAGTTCTTTTTTCATTACTTCATACCCTAAACTCATAACACAGAAAATATATCAAATACAAATACTTGCAAATATTGAGGGTGGTCATGCTGAAACCTTTACAAGATCAGATGAAAGTCCAAGAACATTTTTGCAACATATAGAGCCTGAAATTCCTGGGGTCCCTACTGTCCAAGAAGAAGGCTGTGGTTCCTGTTCTAAATTGTGGGAACAGGATGGGCTGCCAATGGTAGCTGTCCAATGCACCATTGTAAAGCAGACTGGGCCACAGTCTGGGATCAATTTTCTTTGTCTGATATCGTTTTGTGTCTTTGCTCGGGCCTGAGGACCGGTCATGCCAACTCTCAGCTGGCAAAAATCCTGCTGCAGCCTTATAAAAGTATAATGGACAGAAATTCTGGGGTAGTTCAGGAGCTCCCCCAGACACATTCCCTTGATGTAGTGGTATGGGCAGAGGAATCTCCTTCACCTCCCTACCGGAAAATGGCTGCAGGCAAGAAAGGAGGCAGAATCATGACAGAACCGGGTTCACCGGAAATACTCCCCACTAGTAGGCAATTTGCCCAATTGCCACCTTTGGCCTAGACCAGAATTTAGGGCCCATCGGTACAGAATATATCTGATGATACATAGCAGAAAAAAACATTATTAAAGGGCATTATTGCTTCTACAAAGCAGAGAAGTTAAATGAAAACGCAATCCACTTGGCCCATCAAACCAGTTCATTCCACAGACCATGTACGTTCTACACTGCCTATGGACACATATTTTACTTCCTAAGGGAAAGCTTTGAAAGCTTTTTCTATGGTCATCACATAAACTCCATAACGTCCAGCTAAATTTGCACCTCCACTGTTTATTCCTCGGTTGTTACCTTCCAAAGATTTCCAGGTGGCCAACATTAGCAAAACCATTATGCTCCATGGAATATTTGGCTACTTTTGGAACATAGGAACATAGGATCAGTAGGCCATTCTGCCCCTCGAGTCTGTTCCGCCATTCAATTAGATCATGGCTGATCTGTATCTTAACTCCATATACCCACCTTGGTTTCTTAACCTTTAATACCCTTGCCTAACAAAAATCTATCAATCACAGTTTTGACATTTTAAACCTCAACAGCTTTTTGTGGAGAGAGTTTCAGATTTCAACTATCCCTTTGTGTGAAGAAGTGCTTCCTGACATCACCCCTGAACAGCCTACCTTTAATTTTAAGGTTATGTCCCCTTGTTCTTGGCTCCTCCACCAGAGGAAATAGCTTCTATCTATCTACCTTGTTAAATCTTTTAAATATCTTAAATACCTCAATTAGATCACCCCTTAATCTTCTATACTCAAGGGAATACAAGCCTAGTCTTTGCAAACTGTCCTCATAATTTAACACTTTTAGCACTGGTACTATTCTGTCTAGCTGTATAACCTCCAATTCCACATATTTCATAAAAGTACTTCTTCCTCTATTGATAAATCGATAATACAATAGTGGCATTGCAGCACTTACAAATCTCACCATTATGGTGCATTTCTCTTCCAGGCAACAAGTGATGACAATCCCCCTTTAAGCCATCTGCTACTAGATATGCCATCGAATCAGTAATGATTACAGGATTATTTGGATTCTTTTTGGTCAGTGAAATAAATTCAATCAGATTTAGAGTTTTGTTAAAATCTGTCCCATAATCCTGTTGCATTCCAAGAATAGATATCTAAAATAAACTCCTATTCTTTTGTGGTACTTTTTCTTCCCTATATGAACTATGGGAAATGGTGGCAGAGTGCCTTTATGTTGGTGGTCCTACCAATGTTGCTAAACTGAAACTTTTAAGGTGCTTATTTTGTAATAGAACTTTGACAGAGGTACTTCACAGAATCATAGAATCATTGAATGGTTACAGCACAGAAGGAGGCCATTCAGTCCATTGAACCCGTGCCAGCTCTCTGCAAGCTCACTTCAGCTTGTCCCACTCCCCTGCCCTTTCCCCGTAGCCCTGCAATTTTTTTCCCTTTAGGTACTTATCCAATTCCCTTTTGAAAACCACAATTGAGTCTACCTCCACCACCCTTTCAGGCAGTGCATTCCAGATCCTAACCACTCGCTGCGTAAAAAAGTTTTTCCTCATGTCGCCTTTGGTTCTTCTGCCAATCACCTTAAATCTGTGTCCTCTGGTTCTCGATCCTTCCACCAATGGGATTTGTTTCTCTCTATCTACTCTGTGTAGACCCCTCTATCAAATCTCCTCTCAACCCTCTCTGCTCTAAGGAGAACAACCCCAGCTTTTCTAGTCTATCCACATAACTGAAGTCCCTCATCCCTGGAAACATTCTCATAAATCTTTTCTGCACCCTCTCTCTGCCTTCTCAGCATTCCTAAAGTGCGATGCCCAGAATTGGACACAATATTCCAGTTGTGGCCGAACCAGTGTTTTATAAAGGTTCATTAGAACTTCCTTGCTTTTGTACTCTATGGGCTGGATTTTGATACTAGAGGAGTGTAGGAGGCGGGACTAAAACTTTTGGGGTTGTAGTCCCGCCTCCATCGAGTTGTGGCCAACCCATGCGATTTTCCCTTGATTGACCTTGTTGAGCCCGCCCAGCGGGCTCAGCAGGCCAATTAAGGGCCACCTGGCAACAGGTGACATCACAGATTGACATTTCATCTATCAAGAGCTTTTGACAGATGAAATATCAGCATTTGACAGCTCTTTAAAGCTGTCAAACACTGACAATCTGTACACTAAGTTAATTCCTTCCTCTCAGGCTGATTTAGAGATCTCTCTAGAACAGAAAGCTGAATGCTGCAACTTTTGACAGCTCGTGGTCATTCTGCTTTCTGTGCCGGTGAGATGAGGGACTCCTGAGACCTGAAGGAAGGAAGGCTGTAAAGGTAAGTAAAGGTAAGTAAAACATATTTAAACACTTTACAGACACCAAACACACTTACCTCGGCACTTATGCACCCATCACTCACCTGAATACCGGACATCTCGAACCCTGCAAGCCCTTCAACCCGACGGTCTGCCTCACTAACTTGGCGTGGTTTGGGCACTAATCCCCTTCCCACCTCGAGGAGGCGGCTCCCAGCACAGGTCAGGTATCCGCCTCCTTTGAAACTGGCATGGAGGCGGGTTGGGGACGGGATGGGTTCGTGCCCCCCGGTTTTGCTATTTTAACCCCCCACACGCCTCCAATCCCGCCTCAACGGCCCAATGAAAATCGAGCCCTATGCCTCTATTTATGAAGCCCAGTATCCCGTATGCTTTTTTAACCGCTTTCTCAACCTGCCCTGCCAACTTCAATGATTTGTACACATATAACCCTCGGTCTCTCTGTTCATGCACCCCCTTTAGGATTGCACATTACAGCTGATTGGAATGACTCTGATCCCTTTTCAATGACCAAACTCCAATGAAAATCTCTAGCAGAAAAATTAGAGAAGCGTGCCATAAGGGCACAGCAGTTATCATGGGTGACTTTAATCTACATATAGATTGGGCTAACCAAATTGGTAACAAAACTGTGGAGGAGGAATTCCTGGAGTGTATACGGGATGGTTTCCTGGACCAATATGTCGAGGAACCAACTAGAGATCAGGCCATCTTGGACTGGGTATTATGTAATGAGAAAGGATTAATTAGCGATCTTGTTGTGCAAGGCCCCTTGGGCCGGAGCGATCGTAATATGATAGAATTCTTCATTAAGATGGAGAGTGAAGTAGTTGACTCAGAGACTGGGGTCCTGAATTTAAATAAAGGGAATTACGATGGTATGAGGCGTGAGTTGGGTAGGATTGATTGGGGAATGTCACACAGAGGGTTGACGGTGGATAGGCAATGGCAAACATTCAAAAATCGCATGGATGAACTACAGAATTTGTTCATCCCAGTTTGGCATAAAAATAAAACAAAAAAGTTGACTCAACCGTGGCTAACAAGGGAAATTAGGGATAGCATAAGATCCAAGGAGAGGACATATAAATTGGCCAGAAAAAGCAGTAAACCTGAGGATTGGGAGCAGTTTAGGATTCAACAAAGGAGGACAAAGGGATTAATTAAGAGGGGGAAAATAGAGTATGAGAGTAAGCTTTCAGGGAACATAAAAACTGACTGTAAAAGCTTTTATAGATATGTAAAGAGAAAAAGATTGGTGAAGTCAAGCGTAGGTCCCTTGCAGTCAGTATCAGGGGAATTTATAATGGGGAACAAAGAAATGGCAGACCAATTAAATACATACTTTGGTTCTGTCTTCACAAAGGAGGACACAAATAACCTCCCAGAGATGTCGGGGAACATAGGGTCTAATGAAAGGGAGGAACTGATAGAAATCAGTATTTGTAGGGAATGGTGTTAGGGAAATTGATGGGATTGAAAGCCGACAAATCCCCAGGGCCAGATAATCTACATCCTAGGGTGCTTAAGGAAGTGGCCCTAGAAATAGTTGATGCATTGCTGGTCATCTTCCAAAATTCGATAGACTCTGGAAAAGTACCCATGGATTGGCGGGTAGCTAATGTTACCCCACTATTCAAAAAAGTTGGTAGAGAGAAAATGGGGAATTACAGACCGGTAAGCCTGACATCGATAGTGGGGAAAATGCTAGAGTCCATTATAAAAGATGTAATAGCAGAGCACTTGGAAAACAGTAACTGGATTGGACAAAGTCAACATGGATTTACAAAAGGTAAATCATGCTTGACTAATCTACTGGAATTTTTTGAGGATGTAACTGGTAAAATAGATAAGGGAGAACCAGTGGATGTGGTGTATTTGGACTTTCAAAAGGCTTTCGATAAGGTCCCGCATAAGAGATTAGCGTGTAAAGTTAAGGCACATGGGATTGGGGGCAATGTATTGACTTGGATAGAGAACTGGTTGGCAGACAGAAAGCAAAGAGTTGGAATAAATGGCTCTTTTTCCGAGTGGCAGGCAGTGACTAGTGGGGTACCGCAAGGATCGATCCTTGGACCCCAGCTATTCACAATATATATTAATGATCTGGACGAGGGAACTAGATGTAATATCTCCAAGTTTGCAGATGACACAAAGCTGGGTGGGTGTGTGTGCTGTGAGGAGGATGCCAAGAAACTCCAGGATGATTTGGACAGGTTGGGTGATTGGGCAGAAGCATGGCAGATGCAATATAACGTGGATAAATGCGAGGTTATCCACTTTGGTGTCAAAAACAGGAAGGCAGATTATTATCTGAATGGCAATAGATTGGGAGAAGTGGAAGTGCAACGAGACCTGAGCGTCCTTGTGCACCAGTCGCTGAAGGTAAGCATGCAGGTGCAGCAGGCGTTTAAGAAGGCAAATGGTATGTTGGCCTTCGTAGCGAGAGGGTTTGAGTACAGGAACAAGGATGTCTTGCTGCAGTTGTACAGGGCCTTGGTGAGACCACATCTTGAGTATTGTGTGCAGTTTTGGTCGCTTTATCTGAGGAAGGATATTCTTGCCATGGAAGGAGTGCAGCGAAGATTCACCAGGCTGATACCTGGGATGGCAGGAATGACGTATGAGGAGAGATTGGATCGATTGGGCTTATACTCGCTGGAGTTTAGAAGAATGAGAGGGGATCTCATTGAAACTTATAAAATTCTAACAGGACTAGACAGACTAGATGCAGGAAGGATGTTCCCGATGGTCGGGGAGTCCAGAGCCAGGGGTCATAGTCTAAGGATAAGGGGTAAGCCATTTAGGACAGAGATGAGGAGGAATTTCTTCACCCAGAGAGTGGTGAACCTGTGGAATTCTCTACCACAGAAGGCAGTAGAGGCCAATTCATTAAATATACTCAAGAAGGAGTTAGATATATTTCTTAAGGCTAAAGGGATCAAGGGATATGGAGAGAAGGCAGGAACAGGGTACTGAATTTAAATGATCAGCCATGATCTCATTGAATGGTGGAACAGGCTCAAGGGGCCGAATGGCCTACTCCTGCTCCTATCTTCTATGTTTCTATGTAAAACACAACAACAGCACCTTGTATTTATATAGCCTGTTTAACATTGTAAAACGTCCCAAGGCACTGCACAGGAGTATTGTAAGACAAAAAAATTTGACATCGAGCCACATAATGATAAATTAGGGCAGGTGACCAAAAGCTTGGTCAAAGAGGTAGGTTTTAAGGATTGTCTTAAAGGAGGAAAGAGAGGTAGCGAGGCGGAGAGGTTTAGGTCAGGAAGTCCAGAGCTTAGGGCCTAGGCAACAGAAGGCACGACCACTAATGGTACACAGGTAACTATAAACATTTATGTTGTACAATAGCATTGAATGTTTCCAGTACCAGGCATCATGCCACAATTCATGTTTAATAGTAGGACAATTACAGTAAAATTCTGCTCAATTAATTCTAATTTCACAAATTATAAAGACTTCAAAATTCCTCGGGTCATGATCCGGCACTTATACCAGAGTCACGCCCGACAGTGACTCCATTACTGACCCTGCTGAAGTTTGTGGGATTAGTTGGTGGTCATCACTTTTTTTTATTAGTTTATGGGATGTGGGTATCGCTAGCAAGGCCAGCATTTATTGCCCATCCCTAATTGCCTTTGAGAAGGTGGTGGTGAGCCGCCTTCTTGAATCGCTGCAGTCCGTGTGGTGAAGGTACTCCCACAGTGCTGTTAGGTAGGGGGTTCCAGGATTTTGACCCAGTGATGATGAAGGATCAGCGATATACTTTTAAGTCAGAATGGTGTGTGACTTTGAGGGGAACTTGGAGGTAGTGGTGTTCCCATGCGTCTGCTGCCCTTGTCCTTCTCGGTGGAAGAGTTTGCGGGTTTGGGAGGTGCACAAGTGCCACTTTGGGAAAATCTTTGGCAGCTGCCTGCCCATGCCTGTAGAAACTCGGATACTCACCCACTCTTGGGGAGGGGTGGCGTTGTCTCGGCCCAGCAACGTTCCCCTCAGCACCTGAGCAAGGGAGCCAATCCACCGCAATTTTTTTTACTTCATTCAGCAGTTCCATTTGCGGGAGCTCTCACCTTTGGAAGTCTTTGCCCCTGACCCCATCTCCTGCCTGTCATTCACCTTGTAACGGGCGAAAACTCCGTCCACCCCTCATAAGATACTGAGCAAACTCCCAGCACAACTGGATCACCGTTTATTTCCTGTGAATTTCTGCCAGTCTTCCACTGAAGCTATGGTGAGAGACAAACATAACACCCACAGAATTTCAAGGCCAAAATATATTTTCGTAGTATAAATTAGCACTTATATAGTACCTTTCATATCATAAGGAAGTTCCAAACACTTCACAGCCAATGAATTACTTTTAAAATGCAGTCACTGCTGCTATGTGGGCAAACATGGCTGCCAATTTGCACACAGCAAGATCACACAAACAACAAATGAAATTATTAACTAGTTAATCTATTTTGGAAGAATTGGTTGAGGGATAAATGTGGTCATAGAATCATAGATTGGTTACAGCACAAATGGAGGCCATTCGGCCCATCAAGCCCAGGCCAGCTCTCTGCAAGAGTACTTCAGCTAGTCCCACTCCACCGCTCTTTCCCCATATTCCCTTTTGAAAGCCATGATTGAATCTGCCTCCACCACCCTTTCAGGCAGTGCATTCCAGATCTTAACCACTCATTGCGTAAAAACGTTTTTCCTCATGTCGTCTTTGGTTCTTCTGCCAATCACCTTAAATGAGTCCTCTAGTTCTCGACCCTTCCGCCGATGGGAACAGTTTCTCTCTATCTAGACACCTCATGATTTTGAACACCTCTATCAAATCTCCTCTCAACCTTTTCTGCTCTAAGGAGAACAACTCCAGCTTCTCTAGTCTATCCATGTAACTGAAGTCCCTCATCCCTGGAATTGTTCTTGTAAATCTTTTCTGCACCCTCTCTAAGTAAGACCCTCACATCCTTCCTAAAGTGTGGTGCTCAGAATTGGACACAATACTCCAGTTGAGGTCGGATCAGTGTTTTATAAAGGTTCATCATAACATCCTTGCTTTTGTACTCTTTGGCTGGAATTTTGCCGGCGCTCAGAGTGTGGGTTTGGAGGCGGGACCGCTGTTAAAATCGTAGGAAACTCGCTGTCAACCCGCCTTCATTCAATCTTCCCACGTGTCAGGTCCCCAATTTGTGCATGGACCCGACACCTAGCGGCGCAAAGAGGATTACAACCACTTAACTGCCTGTTAACAGGTACTTGATAGTTGTTAAAAGGCTCTTTTTCAATTTTGCCGCTTCTGCCTCGGGTTTCCCGACATCCAGACACCACGCCAGGTAAGTGTGGCGTGTTGTGAGACTGCTGTAATGTTTCTGCATTGATGAAAGTTGCAGAAGTGGTGTGAAGGATCCAATGGTGCACTGGTGAGTTTCAGAGGTAAGAAAATGTTGGGAAAATCATTTTTAATGCATTTACACTTTTCTGTAGGTAACACGTTTTGAATTGGATGTCTAGACCCACCTCATTGGGAGAACCTCTCTCACCAGTGACAGATCACTTCTGTAACCTCACCTGTAGCTATATCTGTTCTAGCCTAAGGAGGGAGTCACTGGAGAGCCTGGGTGCAAGAGCCTACCGTGATTTGTACAGTCATTGTCAGTGTTTGCAGCACCTCAATGCTGTCAAAAACTGAGAAATGAGCTGTCAAAAAAAAATTGTGTGTGGTCCCTTAAAGAAAACCAGCAGATGACACGTCATCAAACGACATCATCTGACTGGCTTCATCTTAATTGGCTGGCAAGCCCGCAGGGTGGGCTTAACAAGATCAATCGACGTAAAATCATGTCCGTGGGCCGGATGCAGCTGGGGGTGGGACTGGAACCCAGAAACCAGCTGACCCGCTCCCAAGCCGCATCCAATGACAAAATCATGGCCTATGCCTCTATTTATGAAGCCCAGGATCCTGTATGCTTTATTAACTACTTTCTCAACCTGCCCTGCCACCTTCAATGATTTGTGCACATATACCCCCAGGTCTCTCTGATCCTGCACCCCCTTTAGAATTGTACCCTTTAGTTTATATTGCCTCTCCTTGTTCTTCCGACCAAAATGTATCACTTTGCACTTTTCTGCTTTAAATTTCATCTGCCACATGTCCACCCATTCCACCAGCCTGTCTGTGTCCTCTTGAAGTTTATCACTAACCTCCTCACTGTTCACTATACTTCCAAGTTTTGTGTCATCTGCAAATTTTGAAATTGTGCCCTGTACACCCAAGTTCAAGTCATTATTATATACATCAAGAAAAGCAGTGGTCCTAGTAACGACCCCTGGGGAACACCACTCTATACCTTCCTTCAGTCCGAAAAACAACCGTTCACCGCCACTCTCTGTTTCCTGTCACTTAGCCAATTTTGCATCCATGCTGCCACTGTCCCTTTTATTCTGTGGGCTTCAAAATTGCTGGCAAGCCTATTATGTGGCACTTTATCAAATGCCTTTTAGAAGTCCATGTACAACTCATCAATCATATTGCCCTCATTAACTCTCTCTGCTACCTCATCAAAAAACTCAAGTTAGTTAAACACAATTTGCCTTTAACAAATCTGTGCTGGCTTTCCTTAATTATTCAATACTTGTCCAAGTGACTGTTAATTTTGACCCGGATTATCGTTTCTAAAAGCTTCCCCACTACCGAGGTTAAATTGACTGGCCTGTAGTTGCTGGGTTTATCCTTACATCCTTTTTTGAACAAGGGTGTAACATTTGTAATTCTCCAGTCCTTTGGCACCACCCCCATACCTAAGGAGCATTGGAAGACTTTGGCCAGTATCTCCGCAATTTCCATCTTAACTTCCCTCAGCATCTTAAGATGCATCCCATCCGGTCCTGGTGACTTATCTACTTTAAGTACAGCCAGTCTTTCTAGAACCTCCTCGTTATCAATTTTTATCCCATTCAGTATCTCCACTACCTCCTCTTTCATTATGACTTTGGCAGCATCTTCTTCCTTGGAGAAGACATATGCAAAGTACTCATTTAGTACCTCAGCCATGCCCTCTGCCTCCATGCGTAGGTCTTCTTTTGGTCCCTAATCAGCCCACCCCTCCTCTTACTACTCATTTACTATTTATATGCCTACAGAAGACTTCTGGATTCCCTTTTATGTTAGCTGCCAATCTATTCTCATACTCTCTCCTTGCCTCTCTTATTTCCTTTTTTACTTCCACTCTAAACTTTCTATGTTCAGCCTGGTTCTCACTTGCATTCTCAGCCTGTTATCTGTCATACGCCCCCTTTTTCTGCTTCATCTACTCTCTATCTCTTTTGTCATCCAGAGAGCTCTGACTTTGTTTGCCCTACATTTCCCTCTCGTGGGAATGTACCTCAACTGTACCCAACCCATCTCCTCTTTAAAGGCAGTCCATTGTTCGATTACAGTTTTGCCTGCCAGTCTTTGTTCGAATTTACCCGGGCACATCCATTCTCAAAGCACTGAAATTGGCCATCCTACAAGTAAGTATTTTTACTCTAGATTGTTCCCTATCCTTTTCCATAGCTAATCTAAACCTTATGATACTCACTGTTCCCTAAATGTTCCCCTACTGATACTTGCTCCACTTCGCCCACCTTATTCCCCAGAACCTGATCCAGCAATGCCTCGTTCCTTGTTGGGCTGGAAACGTACTGAACAAGAAAGTTCTGCAGAACACACTTCAGAAATTCTTCCCCCTCTCTGCCCTTTACAGTATTACTATCCTAGTCTATATTAGGATAATTGAAGTCCCCCATTATCACTACTCTATTGTTCTTGCACCTCTCTGTAATTTCCCTGCAAATTTGCTCCTCTATATCTTTCCCATTAGTTGGTGGCCTATAGAATACACCTAGTAGTGTAATGGCACCTCTATTGTTTCTTAACTCTAGCCAAATAGATTCTGTCCTTGACCCTCCAGGACATCCTCTCGCTCCAGCACTGTAATATTCTCCTTAGTCAATACTGCCACCCCACCTCCTTTCTTTCCTTCCTTATCTTTCCTAAACACCTTGGCCTAGAAATTCAGTATAGCCAGTTTTGGGGCGGTAAAGTCGGGCGGGCGCTAAAGTTTGCGCCCGGCGCAAAGTCGAGGGCACTTCGCCGATATTCAGTAGCTTCGCCCTAAGAGGTTGCTTGAGCGCTAAAACTGGCGATGCATGCCTATCTTTAGGTGCTAAGCTGGCGGTGCTGAGGGATAGCGCCGAGGCCGGGCGCAGCGCAGGTGCGGTCATTTCTTGATTGACAGCAGACACCGTGGCGCCGGCCAGCTCTTAAAGGGGGAAGGGTCGACTTGGTCTGCTGCAACGGCCTGCACACTGCAGCCTTCCAGCTAGGCCTGAACACTGCTCGTGATCAGAAGGAGCCATGGCAACGGTACAGAAGGCCCATGAGCGTGCCCTGCGCTTCTCAGCCCATGACTTGAAGGTGATGGTGACGGCCTTGGAGAAGAGACAGCACATCTTGTTCCCGGACACTGGCAGGAAGCCTCCCACCAGCGTCTATAGGAAAGCCTGGAGGGAGGTCGCCCGCTGGGTGTTGGCCACCGGCGATGCCCCCAGGGACAATGTCCAATGCCGGAAGAAGTTTAATGACCTGACCAGGATTGTCAGGGTGAGTACCCTTTCCAGTCTCCTCCTCATCCTTGCATGTACACCTGACATGATGGGCAAAGGGACTTGAAAGCCCGAATGGCCAGCCCTCAGCCAGAAGCTATGGGACAGTCATGAACATCAATTGCACATTCTGCACTTTACACCATGGGAGGCAGTGCACACCACATCAGGGCTACACACTGGCCAAGCTATTCCACCATGGGAGGCAGCGCACACCACATCAGGGCTACACACTGGCCAAGCTATTCCACCATGGGAGGCAGTGCACACCACATCAGGGCTACACACCATACTTACAGGCCATCCTTTCTCTTGCAGGCAAAACTTGCCAACAACCGAAGGCACCAGGAGGAGACTGGGGGAGGCCGCCCCCAGATCCAGGAGCTCACTCCCCTGGAGGAGCGCGTGAGTCGCCTCATGGGAGCCCGGGTGATTGGGCCCGTCGCCTGTGGAGATGCCGACCCTCTTCTGGGCCACAATGGTATGGACATCACCTTTTGGACCTCTCTCGTCACACTTGCGCATCCGATTTACCTCCTTTGCCACTGTCCGACCAATGCGCTGAATGCCACCAGTCATGCCTCCCTCGCTGACGCCCTCTCCTCATTCTAAAGCTACTCTTGTGCCTTCCTGCTTTCAGCTGGTGACGAGGAGCTCCCTGAAGCTGCCAGTGACAGCCCCTCCGAGGAGGAGGAGGGGGAGGAGGAGGAGGAACAGGAAGGCGGACCATCAGGGCAGCACTCAGGTCCGGCTGCAGATGCCGAAGTAGTGGACACGTCTTCCCTGGAGGAGAGCCTGGAGGAAGTGTCGGAGGGGAGTGGAGCTGCTGGGACCTGTGGCGTCCAGCAACCCAGGAGGGCTGCGGTTGGTCCGCGGCCTTCCCCCCAGAGGGGGGAGGGATCGGAGGGGAGTGCAGTTGCTGGGCCCAGTCGCCGCCGGCAACGTGGCAAGGGTCGGGCAGCTTTGCCCCCTGCTCCCCAGCGGGTGAGTCCGGACTCCAGTCCGGCCACATTCAACTCAGAGGAGGCGCGCCACCTCGATCAAATGGCCCAGGATTCGGATCGCCGGCACACCGAGCTGATGGGGGTAGTGGCACGGATGCCTGAGGCGATCGAGTCCCTGGCTAGTAGTGTGCGCGAGTTCGGGGCCTCACATGCCGCGAGTGGCCGGCTGATCAGTGATGCCGTCCAGACAGTGGCTGCTCTGTTGCGGTCGCAGACCAGGGCAACAGGGGCACTCACTGCTGCCATACGCGCTGCGTCAGCCAGGCATCGCCTGGACACCCGCCGCGCTGCAGCAGCACAGCGGGCTGCCCTTCGGCAGATTGGTGCGCATGCTGCAGTGCGGGCCCGGGCGAGTGCCAGAGTGCCACATCACCAGCCAGCGCCTACCATCCGCCAGATTGCACACATTCCTCCAGCCGTCACCGCCACTCCCCCAGTGGCGCCTCAACGGCAAGCGGCTGCGAATGATGTTGGCCAGGCACAGCTGCGCCAATCACCAGCCGGCCCCTCGAGGGCCAAACCCCGTCTAGGCTGCCCCCCAAGGGCATCTGCCGGAAGGACATCTGACCCTCAGGAGCCTTCCCCCAGCCTCGCAGCAGCCACTGGGCAGAGCTTGCGGAGGAGCAGCAGGCCGGGCAGGGGCCCCAAAAGGCTCGACAAGGTCTCGCCCTCGCGGCCCAATAAGTAGACGGTGTGGCCAAGTGTTATTTTATATGGCGATGCCTATGTTTCTTTTGGGGATGGTTGTTTTGTTTCTGGGGATGTTTTTTGGGTTAAGGCCGAGGATGAAGGCCATTTTTGTCCAAATGTTCAGTTATTCCTCCCCAGGTTGTGGGAGTGAGTCATTTGATGTACTGTTTTTTGGGGCCGTTGAATGTTTCTGGGTTTCATGTGGGAAGGGGTTTCATTGGTCTAAAATAAAGATTTATCTTTATTCAGAGAGTGTCCATGTTTGTTGCTGTAAGTGTTTGTTGCCTTCGCCGGCTGAGGGCTTGCGGAGCGGCTGCGTTCATGTTCCTTCATGGCCACAAGGCATTCCCTGACAGGGGGCTTAGAAGTGATGTTCAATAAGCCGCCGACGGACGGCCCTTGGACCTTCTCGCTCCCTCCTGGGATGGTACTCCTCCTCCTCCTGCTCCTCCTCCTCATGCTCCTCCTGCTCCTCCTCCTGAGGTGGTGGTCCAACGTGAGGTGGCAGTGCCTGAGTCCTGCGGAGAGCCAGGTTGTGCAGCATGCAGCAAACAACGACGAATTGGGACACTCGGTCCGGGGAATACTGCAGAGATCCGCCGGAACGATCCAGGCAGCGGAACCGCTGCTTGAGGACGCCAATTGTTTGCTCGATTATGTTCCTGCTCGCTTGATGACTCTCGTTGTATGCCTCTTCAGCAGGGGTCCTGGGCGCGCGGAGCGGGGTCATGAGCCAGGTACACAAAGGATAGCCTTTGTCCCCGAGAAGCCATCCTCTTGGGGGAGGCTGTGCCTCGAACATGTCACGCACAGTTGTCTGCCGCAGGATAAAGGCATCGTGGCTGCTGCCTGGAAAGCGGGCATTGACAGCTAGGATGCGCTGCTTGTGGTCACACACCAGCTGCACATTGAGGGAATGGTAGCCCTTCCGGTTGCGGTAATCCTCGGCATGCTCCACAGGTGCCCGCAAAGCCACATGCGTACAGTCAATGGCGCCCTGCACCAAGGAGAAGGCCGCGAATCTTGCAAATCCCAGTGCACGCTGATGCTGCCTCTCCAGGGCCATGGGGAAGGAGATGAATTGGCGTCTCCTTCTGAAAAGGGCATCGGTCACCTGGCGGATGCAGCAATGCACGGCGAACTGGGATATGTTAGCAATGTCCTCAGCAGCGGATTGGAAGGAGCCGGTGGCATAGAAGTTCAAGGCCACCGTCACCTTCGCGTCCACCGACAGAGGCGTCCTGCTCCTGAGCTTTGGACGCAGATCTCTGCCAAGCAGATGGCAGATCTCTCCAACCACCTCCTTTCGGAATCTCAGCCTTTTTACACATCGTGCGCCACTCATGTTGAGGTAGGAGCGCTGCTGGCGGTATGCCCTGACTGGGTAAGGCCTATGTTGCCGACGCCTGTTGCCCCCTCTGCGCCTAGCCAGGGCTGCCCCTCTCACACCGCGTCTGCGAGCCCTACGGACATGACGCTGAAACTCAGCATTGGCACCCCATGCAGCCCCCATAATATGCTGCCAAACAGTCAAATATCCAAGAGGCCACTTGCAACGCTCTGGCCTGAAGCCAAAAATATCTGAGCTAGTGTTGGCCCAAACCAGAAAGCTGTCTTCCTTGGTCTCTCTCCAGAAATCCATTGCACAAGAGTGTTTGCTGCAAAATGGCTGCCCTTTATAGTGCAGGGTAAGTGCCCTTTAATTTACGCTCCCCGGGGCCCGCGTCGGCTCTGTTGCATTCCACTAAACAAGCGTTCGGGCCGCCGGCCGCACAATGGGGCGGTCCCACTGAAGTTCTGGATCGGGGCGCGCAAAGGGCGTTGCACGAGGATATGATGTCATTTTCTGCGCGCGCAGGTGAGCGCGCGCTAAACTTTGCGCTGGCGCTAAGTGTCTACTTAATTTGGGGCGAGGCGCAGATCGCGCTGCGCCCGGACGCTACACGCATAGCGCCTGAAATTCACTTCTCTTAAGGCGCTAACGGCTGGCGCAACCAACTGAATTTCTAGGCCCTTATATCCAGGAATATTTAGTACCCAATCCTGCCCTTTTTTGAGCCAGGTCTCCGTAATCGCCACAACGTCATATTCCCATGTGGCTAATTGCACCTGCAGCTCACCAATCCTACTCACCACACTTCATGCATTTACACACATGCACTGTAAACCTAACTTATACCTTCTTGTATTCTCTCTTAGTCTGACCCCACCTAATACCGTACTATTACTTACTCTAGTGCTATCTGTCTCTCCCAATCCTTTGTCCACCTTGTTTCTCCTTTCTAATGCTACATCCTGGTGCCCAAACCCCTGCCAAATTAGTTTAAACCTTCCCCAACTAGCAACCGTCATGGCACCTTGAGAGATCTCCTACTCTTCTTTGAATAGTGTAATGGTACCTTTTACATCTACCTGAACAGACAGGTGGGGCTTCAGTTTCATATCTCAATCAAAAGTCGGCATCTCCAATAATGTAGCACTTCTTCAATACTGCATTGAAGTATCAGCCTAGATTATGTGAGCTCAAGTGCTGGAGTGGGGCTTGAGTCCATGGATAAGTGAGTAACTCTTATTTATTACCTACTACATAAAACTATATAAGAACATATTTACAACATTTTCTAAATTGAATAAAACATATAGTTAAAAACCTAAAATGATCCCAAGATGTACAAGCAAATAGTTAAGTACAAGTTAACTGATGATTACTTTATTAGGAGAATGTTCTAAGCTCTGTGCTTCATACGTAATCAGAACTATAAATTTCTATGGGCTATTTTAAACACTAACCACAGCTAAAGCAGGAAATAGGTTCTTATTTTAAACCCCAGACATGTTAACGCAGCAACATAGCCCTCCAAAAGAGGAAGACTGTCAACTTACATAAAACAATTCCTTTCATAGGAGCTTCAAATTACTGGCAGGGCACATTGCACTGCACAGTGTCATCAAGTTTTCCATATTCATACTGAGCTCTGCACATGTAATGTATGACTGTATTCATTCTGTTCATGTTTACATTTGCAGAAAAGTACTTTAAGTGAGTTCTATCAAGCAAACCTGGTGATTTTAACCATTGCAACTGAAATACACACTAGCCACAGACCAAGCAGTTACATATCAAACTGACTCAGAAAGTACTGAAAGCTATGACTTTTCCAGTTAAATGGGTTACTTTTACATTAAATCTGCTCAAACAGTTTGGTAGAATGTTTAAAATGTGAGTCATGCAGGCTATAAATAACTGATAATTGTGTTTCTTCTACTCTTTTTAATGCCTTTGGTAATCATCAATAAGGTTACTGGGTTGAGGGTCAGAGTAAAATGGTCTCTTCCATTTAATGTCCCCAGCCAGTGCAAAGTATTTCTACCAGGCATCCTTAGTGGTGAATTTGTCTGGTAACCAATACTCCCATAGACCAGGTATAATCAAAATTGGGATAAATGCATGGAGTGGGATTAAGTAACAATGAAGCAGGAATACATTTAATCATGGACAGGGTATGTCAAATTCCATTCATATTACATGGGATAAAGGGATTTTTACCAGAGTTTTGGCGATCAAATTCTGCAAACCCATCGATTTTCCTGTGAAAAATGTAAATAAGTGGCCTTGATCAGAAGCTTTGGTGTTCCAGGACTAGGGAGGGAAGAAGTCAGTTAGGGTTTTTACTTTTGATTGCTATCCAGTGACTCTTGCTGGAATGTGTACATGTGTGAATGTTGAGTGAGAAAAGGATTGGTTTCATTGGGATTACACCCCAAAGTTAATATTGTCTGCCAACATTCACTGTTTGAGGTTCACACTTGAACAACAGCCACTTGGGCAAGCTATAACTCAGCAGAGAATGGATTAAAAATAAACGCCAATGGAACTGTTTGCTGGCATAAGTCACCCACTTCATGAGGAGATAGGAAAGAATTGGGTGGGAAAAAATCTTGCTGTCAAGCCCCTAGCTTATTTCATGGAACAGCCCGGAACAGTCTACACATCAAAGCCACCACTACAGCCATCAGGAAGCAGTCTGTATTATGTACACTGGTAACACGACCAAGTCACATACCAAGTTTTACCCCAATGGCTTTCACTACAATCACTTTGGGGGAAAAATTCGGTAGCTTTGCGCCTCCTGTTAGCGCCCGATAGGGTGCTAATGGGTCGCAAAGCAACCAGCGCCCGGGCGTGGCGATGTTTGCGCCGCTCGTGAAATTGACCAGACATTTTGCGGCAGCGCAAAACACTACCGCCACGATCTCCTGTGCCCGCAGATCGTGACGTCAGTCGAGCATGCAACGCCCTGGTAGCACCCCAGATCGGATATTGAGTGGTGCCCCCTGCCTTACCGCCTGCTGTTAGCAATGACAGGTTGAGGGGAGCGTTTTGCAGTTGGGAGTGCTATTTAAAGGCAACCGCTTCCTGCCTTTTTTTGTCGGCAACATTTTTGCACCACGCATTCTAAGAGAGAGAGAGAGAGACTTCTGGAGAGATTCAACGCTGTGTGAAGGAGTTTTGGGTACTGAGCAGCACTTTGCAGGTTCATTTTGATTTGATCTTCCTTGCATTGATTTAGAAGAGACTGTGGGGGCTGCACTCTGTGCTCTTTCCCTGGGCTTCTCCATTGTTCTTTCCAGCAGATTTGATGTACGGGTCTCTCCAGGCCGAGATTCAAGGCTGCAATGAGCAGGATGTGGATGGAGAGCAAGATCGATCCTCCCCTTTAAGAACTGGCCGGCGCCAGTGTCTGTGTTCCATTGCTGACTGACATCACATGAGCTTCACCAGCGCTCTGAGGTAATGCCTCACTCCTCAGTGTTAGTGCCTGAAGAGAGGTGTGTAGTGCCTGATTTAGCGCTCCAATCACCTCCAGGGGCGATAGAAGCCAAGTTTGCAGTAGGAGGCGATAATTAACGGCAGGCGCTAAACTTTGCGCCCAGCCAATACTTGCGCCCCAAACGGGGCGATGCCGAATTTCTCCCCCTTTGTCTTTAATAATTTCTGGAAAAAAAATTAGCAGCATCTATGTGCCAAGTGAAGTGAAACCATCACTTCACACACTGACAATTTTATCATGTGCATTCAAAATGGAAAAGTGGCTTCAGTATGGTAACAATGCACTTACACCTTGTGACCAAAATGTATTATTCGTCTATATTCAATTTTTAACTTACTAGAATCAGAATGCAAGACGTTAAAGCGGGATTGCACAGGGTACTCCTCAAAGGAAAACACATAGTTCAGCTTCAGGCAAGCTGACTGTGGTGCTCCTCATAAGTGAAAATGAATAAGATTGAGGAAAATATTGAGTTCCAGGTGTCAAACTAGGTGGAGCTATCGCATTCAATGATAAGCATCTTAAGCCACTAGCTGAGTTTGCCTTCATTCAATATTGATGAACAGTTATTTCATAGAATCAAAGAATCCTACAGCACAGAAGGGGGCCATTCAGCCCATCATGCCTGTGTCGGCTTTTTGAAAGAGCTATCCAATTAGTCCCACACCCCTGTTCTTTTCCTAGTCCTGCAATGTTTTCCCCTTCAATTATTTATCCAATTCCCTTTTTAAAGTTAATATTGAATCTGCTTCCACCACCCTTTCAGGCAGTGCATTCCAGATCATAACAACACGCTGCATAAAAAAAATTCTCCTCATCTCCCCTCTGGTTCTTTTGCCAATTACCGTAAATCTGTGTCCGTTGGTTACCAACCCTCCCGCAAGGGGAAGTAGTTTCTCCTTATTAACTCCATCAAAAACCCTCACCATTTTGAACACCTCTATTAAATCTCCCCTTAATCTTCTCTGCTCTAATTTGTTTTAATTAAATCATGAGAGGTGTACTATCTGTTGCCTTTTGTGTCAGGACATCTCTGGGGGTGGTGGGGGGGTGCGGTTCACAAGCCACTTGGTCACTGATCAAAGAAGTCTAGAGTAGTGACTTTGATTAGCAGCAGTTTCTGAGATCAGTGCACAGGCCCATTGATTGTCAGACACCTTGGAGCGCTGAAACTTCCTCTTACAGGGTTACATTGGCAGACCACAGTCAGTGTTCATTCTGCAACCAGTGGGTGAACCTCACAACCAAGAATTGCACAATTATTTGGTTTTAAATTCCCAACCTGCCACCCCGAGGCGGGAAGGGGATTAGTGCCAATTAATTGCCTGTTACCAGGTAGTTAACAGGCAGTTTTTAGCCTAATCCCTATTTTTAATGTTGAAGTGTGGGATTCCCGACGGCTCCAAACCACGCCAAGTTAGAGGAGGCTGACCGCCGGGATGAAGGGCTTGGGGGGGTCGAGATGTCCGGTCTTCAGGTGAGTGATGGGTGCATGAGTACAAAGGTAAGTGTGTTTGGTGTGTGTAAAGTGTTTAAAGAAGTTTTACATACCTTTACTTACCTTTACAGCCTTCCTTCCTTCAGGTCTCGAGAGTCCCTCATCTCACCGGCACAGAAAGCAGAATGGCTGCGAGCTGTCAAAAATTGCAGCATTCAGCTTTCTGTTCCAGGGAGATCTCTAAATCATCCTGAGAGGAAGGAATTAACCTGGAGTACAGATTGTCAGTGTTTGACAGCTTCAAACAGCTGTGAAACGCTGATATTTCATCTGTCAAAAGGTCTTGACGCCACCTGTTGCCAGGTGGCTCTTAATTGGCCTGCTAAGCCCGCTGGGCGGGCTCAACAAGGTCATGTATTGATTTCTTACAGGTCAATCAAGTCAAAATCACGTGGGTTGGCTAGAACTAAATGGAGACGGGACTACAACCCCGAAAGTTGTAGTTCCGCCTCCTACCCGACTCCTCAATGAAAACCAAGCCCAAGGAGTGCAGAGAAATGTATATTTCATTTTGTTATGCTGGTTACTATCCATTCACCTGCCTTATGTAAATTAAACCACTTGTTGGTCGAAAGCCTAGTCTCAGTTTGCTAAGAGTGTATATCCAGTTTGTTTTCACTTAGAGAGGAGAATCCATGTGGCGGCACATGGTGCATTCTGGTATACAATGTAAAGAGAAAGGGTTCTCTGCTATAATTCCTGGGTCATGCTATCATTTGTCCAGATATTGGGCTAAAGAAGGTACTCTGCAGATCATAGGGGACATGAGGTCTGCTAACATTAGCAACCGGTGACACTGAACCCAACAAAATATTTAGGATAACAATCCAAAAAATAGGACACTCCCTTAAGACTCTATGAAATTTTTGAGTTTAAGATTTTCTGCCAAAATTCACCCTCACAGCTGTTTTATGTTACTGTAGTTACAACAGCTTAAAATAAACAAAAGAGATAAAAGACAAAACCAAAAAAAGTGCTGCATAGCTATAATTGCTTTCCCTCAAGCTACACCGATCCTCGAAGCCTCACTTTAACCAGGTCTGGGATCGAGCATTTCTGTGAAAATTCGTCCGTTTTTAGAAGTGAAAGTAGAAAAATAATACCTCCATTCGTACTGACAAACACCAAAAGGTTAAATGCATTTTTTTCTAAACAGCTGCTGTTGGTACTTTTTTTCAAAAAAGGAGTGCCTTCTTTGCTCAAATTCAAAATAATAATTTTGTTCCATTCAGTGTGTAAAATTGTCAAATGCCTCCTTATTGGAGCAGCTGATGATAAAATCCATATAATAACACTGCTATCAGTCCTTGTCACCCAGAGAGCATAAAGACAACACTTAATGTAATTTCTAGTGACGCAGAACATGACACTGATGGTTGTATGCCACAGTCATGGTTACCTCAGGCATCTTCAACTAACAACAAACAGCTGCATGTTATACACTGACGTAAACTGCTAGATTAAATGTTCCCCAGAAACAATTTATCTTTTCAAAAATTTGTGAGGGCAACCATTTCTTCAAAAAAAAACTGAAAACTGAAGAAAAATATTCCATGGCAAAATATAAATGAAGACAAGGAAATGCTACCCGGTGAGAATTACAGGGATATAGATTATATTATGCAAATCTAAGAGACTGAATAAAACTCCAAGGTTTCTTTGCAAGTGGCATCCATGTAAAGTACTTGGCCCAATATATGTCCCACAACACTTGGTTTTACACAAGACCCACTTTATTTTTTTTTATTCGTTTATGGGATGTGTGCATCGCTGGCAAGACCAGCATTTATTGCCCATCCCTAATTACCCTTGAGAAGGTGGTGGTGAGCCGCCTTTATGAACTTACCTCCAGTTCAAGGGCTGCTCTGTAGTTTCTTGTTTTTGATCAACACATTCAATGTGGACGTGCTCTAATGGTGCAGGGTACAAGGACCTGGTAAAGCACCTTCCCTGTCTTACACTGCATTTTGTAATGCTCTTCTTTATATATGCCAGCTGAAAGCTGTTGTTTTACTTTTGATATTGTGCCTATTTAGTTTGATGTTATCTGTTGTGTTTGTACCACTATACACAACTACATAAAATAATAAAGCAGCAGAGACTGAGAGTAACTTCAAGTGATCTTTACTGGGTAACTGGAACTTCGGCACTGACTATACAAATCGATACGCGTCTGTTATATACGCTCGCAACTAAGGATGTACATCCGCAAAACAAAGTAGTCCCTTAAATGTTGTATACATTACACTTCCTCCCCCCTCAGTTTAATAGTATATTAACACAAAATTTCTATAATTAACATACAGAGCCTGTCTTTACAGTAACCTTTTGGTTTTCTTAAAAGTAACAAAATTCAAATTCCAACATAACATTTTATTTTGTCAACAGACCTTTTACAAGTCAAGTCTCTGGGGAGGCCTCCTCTGCCTCTCTGGGTAACATCTCTCTAGACTCTTTTGCTTTGGGGAATGAGACTGTACAGGTACAGTTGCATCAGGTGAGCTATCAGCACAGGTAGAGCTCTCAGCTGTGGATGAGGCTGGTGCTGATGCTGATGAATCAGGAGTTTCTGTTTCCATGTCAGGTGAGTCTGGGCGAGGTATAGGGGTATTTTCCACCTGAACATCCAGAATTTGGTCCACATGACATCTCAAAACGTTCTCTCCCACATCCACAGTATACATCAGTGGTCCCTCTCTTGTGGATATTGTCCCTGGTTGCCACTTTTCCATCCGGAAATCACGAGCAAGAACTGACTGTCCCACACTGAAGCTTCTTGTTGGCTCAGCATTCAAATGTTTGAACTGTTTGTTCTCTACATCACGACGTACATTCGGTTTAAGAAGTTCCATGCGAGATCTCAGGTTCCTGTTCAGAAACATCATCGCTGGTGTCTGATTCGTGGCTGCGTGTACTGCATTCCGATAAGCAAAGAGGAAATTGTCTATCTTGTGTTGCAGTGGTAGATTCTTGCTGTACATTGCTTTGATGGCCTTCTTGAAAGTCTGTACGAATCTTTCTGCCATGCCATTTGTAGCTGGATGGTACGGGGCAGATGTGTAGTGCTTGATTCCATTTTTCCTCATGAAACCTTGGAATTCATCAGAGACAAATTGTCGTCCATTGTCTGTGCAGATTTGTTCTGGTAGGCCATTTCTAGCGAACATGGTCCTCAGAACTGAAATGATCTTTTCAGATGTGGTTAATTTCATTTTAATGACCTCGGGCCATTTGGAATGTGCATCGACTGCAATCAAGAACATGGAGTCCATGAACAGTCCAGCAAAGTCGATGTGCACACGTTGCCATGGTGATGAGGGCCATTCCCATGGATGGAGAGGGGCTTGTGGTGGTGCGTTCTGGACCTTTTGACATCCTGAGCAGCTCTTTGTCAGGTCCTCGATTAGTTTGTCAATTCCCGGCCACCACACGTAACCACAGGAAAAGCTTTTCATCTTTACCGTACCTAAATGGCCTTCATGCAGTTCATCTAGCACTCGGTTATGAAGCTTGGGAGCAATCACAACTCGTGAGCCGCACATCAGTGTTCCTCGACACACTGATAACTGCTCCCTCCTAGCTGAGAATGCTGGAAACAATGAGTCACCATGCGCTGGCCATCCCTTCACAGTGATGTCATAAACTTTTGACAATGTAGGGTCATTGCGTGTTTCTCTTTCAATGAGCGAGTTTGTCACTGGTAGCTGCTCAACTATTGTTGTGTGAAATACCTCGGCTGAGTCAACTGTTGTAGTTCTCTCTGAGGTCGGCAGTGGTAAACGTGACAAACCATCGGCGTTGCCATGTTGCTTGGTCCCCTTGTATTCAATGTCATACAGGTGAGCCCCTAGGAAGAGTGACCATCGTTGCAGCCGTTGTGCCGTCATCACTGGAACGCCCTTCCTTGGGTTGAAGATTGAAACGAGAGGCTGGTGGTCAGTTAACAGTGTAAACTGTTTACCATACAAGTAGTGGTTGAATTTCGTGACTCCCCACACAAGGCTGAGGGCTTCTCGGTCAATCTGTGCATAATTGCATTCAGCTGTAGTCAATGATCTTGAGGCAAAGGCTATTGGTCTTTCTGAGCCATCTGGGAACTTATGTGACAACACGGCACCAATGCCATGGGGTGAAGCATCACATGGCAGTCGAATAGGTAAGGATGGGTCAAAGTGAGCTAGCACCTCTTCTGAAGTAATGAGTCTTTTACTCTCTTGAAAAGCTTGTTCACAACTGTCACTCCACTTCCATTGTGACCCTGTCTGTAGCAGTGCATTTAGTGGATGTAACACTGTGGATAGGTTGGGCAAGAACTTGTGATAGGAGTTCACCAGTCCAAGATATGATCTCAACTGAGACAAATTTTCAGGTGTTGGTGCTTCAATCTTGTCTGGAGACTTGTGTAAACCGTCCTTGTCAATCACATGTCCACATTATGAGATTTCCTTTTTGAAAAACTCACACTTGTCTCAGTTCGCTCGGAGCCCATACTCCCAGAACCTGATGAGCACCTGTTCGAGATTGGAAAGGTGGTCGTTGTCATTCTTGCCAGTAATGATGATGTCATCAAGATAACACTGAGTACCTGGGATCCCCTGCAGGACTTGGTCCATTGCCCTTTGCCAGATTGCAGGAGCTGATGCTATTCCGAATACCAGCCGATTGTACTGGTAAAGGCCTTTGTGCATATTTATTGTCAGGTAATTCTTTGATGCATCATCAATTTCCATTTGGAGATAGGCCTGGGCCAAGTCAATCTTTGTGAAGCATTCCCCTCTTGACAGGGAAGCAAAGATGTTTTCAATGCGTGGAGGACTGGGTTAACAGTCACTTTAAAGTCTCCACGGATGCGCACTTTTCTTGGCTTTCCTGGTTTTGTGCTGGAGGTTTTCTTCATCACTGAAACTATAGGTGTGGCCCATTCACTCCAATCCGCCTTGGACAGGACCCCTAACTGCTCCAAGTTCTCCAACTCTGCTTCTACTGAAGAGTGAATTGCATAAGGCACTGGTCTGGCCTTGTGGAACTTTGGATTTGCGTTCTCCTCAATCTTAATTTTTGCTTTCATGCCCTTAAGTGTTCCTATTCCTTTCTTGAACACTTCCTGAGAGACAGAGAATATTTGTGACAGTCTCTCAGGAGTGGCGTTGCTGTCCTCCTTTGCTGACACAAACAGTGCTTGGATGGTGTGCCAATCCAAGTGTATTTTCCTGAGCCATTCGCGTCCCAGCAATGGTGGTCCTCCATTTTCCACTACATAGAGGTTCAATTGCGGTATTTTTTTTTCTTTGTATGTCACTGTCACTTTTATTTTACCTTTGGGGCACACTCTTTGTCCTGTGTATATCATTAACAGTACTTTAGTTGGCCTTAGCGGTATGTGTGAAAACAGTCGTTTGTAGTCATGTACAGAGATCACTGTTAAAGCTGAGCCTGTGTCCAACTCCATTTTCAGCCTAACTCCTGCCACTTCTGGAGTAACCCATATTATTCTGTGATCCCCTGTCTCTTTCACACTGTGTAGTTTTAGACAAGCCAGATCCTCTTCCTCTGAGTCTGTGTCACTTTTTTCTTTATCTGAACTGTCTCCAGTCACGTGGTGTACCTTCTTACATCTATCTTTGAAAGGTTTCTTGTTTTCAGTCACTTGATGTACCTTTTTGTTACTCTGTATTGTATCAGTTTTCAGCTTCTTATTTGCTTTGCAGACTCTTTCAATTTGCCCTCGTCTGCCACATTGTCTGCAGTCTTTGTCTTTAAACCAACAGTCATTGTGGTCATGTGACATTTTGCCACAGCGATAGCACTTCTTTTCTTGTTTCAGTGACATTTTATTAGTTGAATATTCTAGGTATTTTTGTTGAATTTCTAAAGCGCCACGTGCTGCTGCTTCCATTGATATTGCAATACTTAGAGCCTTCTCCAATGTGAGGTCTTTTTCAGACAGGAGCTTCTTTTGTGTGCTTTCACTTTGCATGCCACACACAAATCTGTCCCTCAATGCGTCTGATAAGCCCACTCCAAATTGGCAATGCTCTGATAATTTGCGCAACTTTGCCAAATATTCAGAAATGCTTTCATTTTTGCTCTGGTTCCGTTTATGGAATTTAAATCTTTCGGCTATGAGCAGTGGTTTGGGGTTTAAATGGTCTTGGAGTGTGTCCACTATTTGTTTGAATGTTTTGTTTGCTGGCTTTTCAGGGGTTAATAAACTACGTAGCAGCCCGTATGTCTTTGCGCCCATAACACTCAGCAAAACAGTGGATTTCTTTTCTACCTCCACTCCGTTAGCCTCACAGTACAACTCCACTCTTTCAATGTAAGTTGCCCAGTCTTCAATGCTGCTATCAAATGCTGCAATCGTGCCAATCATCGCCATTTTTTTTTCCAAACCCGTTTTTCTTTCTTTACTAGTTAGCTAGCGTCATGCAAGTCCTGTGCACTTTTCACTTGACTTACGTGTCCCCTGCCTAGCTTAGCAAGCATGCTCCATTTTCTCTACCTTCTCGCTCCTTTCTTCCAAATTTCGGTGTCCTCCGGATGCGATGCCAGAATAGGAAGACATAGGTTCATAATTCTCGTCGCCAATTTGTTGTGTTTGTACCGCTATACATAACTACATAAAATAATAAAGCAGCAGAGACTGAGAGTAACTTCAAGTGATCTTTACTGGGTAACTGGAACTTCGGCGCTGACTATACAAATCGATACGCGTCTGTTATATACACTCACAACTAAGGATGTATATCCGCAAAACAAAGTAGTCCCTTAAATGTTGTATACATTACATTATCCTTGCTGACATATAGCACAACACAGCAGGGAGTGATTTAAACAGAAAATAATAACTCCTGATTAGTGTACATCTAAATACATAAAGTGACTCATGAGTTCTTTGATAAGCTCTTGGTCTGAAGGTCATTTTAAAATGGTGCATCTTGTTCAAAAGCTACTGTTACAAGACACAGCAGTGAATAAGTACTTCACATGAAGCATTTAGCCCTGCACTGCTGTTTCTCTTCAATACCCTTTAGGAAATGTTATCATGGACTAAGCACCTGGAATAAGAACCTGGAATAAGACAACATTTTCCACAGGCACAAAATCCAACTAAAAAGAGAATGAAGCCTAGATTTGCTCCACATACCACTTGGGCTGGTGAGGGCATGAAATGGGGTACAGATCCATTATCCCAGATCCCCATGCACTTTACTGCCCGTTATTTCCGGAGGATAATGTCAACCATCCCAATTTCTGCCATTTCTGCCTCATTTGCACTCAGAGGTAATCGTGCCTGTATAAAACAGGCACGCAGGGTTGCTAGGCTTTGGGGAAAAGGCGGAATTGAATTTAAAGAGCCAAGCAGATATTTGAAAGCTTTGCATAATCTTTTTTCCCCACTAATTTTAGCTTTTTTTAAGTTATTATTTTGTTCCTATCAACTACATAAGTCTGCCTTCTCCCATTTGCTGTGGTGTTGCTATTACCACTCCCCGGCTACCCACCACCCCCAGTCGACAGGGCATAATGGGTTTCCCATGGAGTATCATCTGTACCTTTGCTTCATGGAAGAAGAGGAGGAGCAACTGGCGGTGGATGGGGGGTGGCGGGTGGGGAGGGGTGGCAGTGGGGGTGCTGGCAGGGGGTGGGGGTGGAAGGTGGGCAGCAGGCTGCTGGGGCTGTACCTGACATGACACTCTCCTACCAGTGTGCCCACATCACAGGATAGAGGCAAAGACACTCCTGCCTGCATTTAATGAGGAGTAGGAGCAGCAGCCATTAGATGATGCAGAGAGCAACCCCATCCTGGTTGTAAGGCACATTCATGCCACTGTGATACAGCAGACTATTTCTTGACTACCTTGTCTGCCCACTGCATGAATAGTCCTCTGTTTAATGGTGGACCAGCACCTGAGTGCAAAAGGCAAGGCTGAAGCGTTTGCAACCATCTTCAGCCATAAGTGCCAAGTGGATGATCCATATTGGCCTCCTCCTGAGGTCCCCACCATCACAGAAGCCAGTCTTCAGCCAATTCGAATCACTCCACGTGATATCAAGAAACGGCTGAGAGCACTGGATACAGCAAAGGCTATGGGCCCCAACAAATCCCGGCTGTTGTGCTAAAGACTTGTGCTCCAGAACTAGCCGCGCCTCTAGCCAAGCTGTTCCAGTACAGCTACAACACTGGCATCTATCCGACAATGTGGAAAACTGCCCAGGAATGTCCTGTCCACAAAAAGCAGGATAAATCCAATCTGGCCAATTAGCGCCCCATCAGTCTACTCTCAATCATCAGCAAAGTGATGGAAGGTGTCATCGACAGTGCTATCAAGTGGCACTTACTCACTAATAACCTGCTCACTGAAGCCCAGATTGGGTTCCGCCAGGACCACTCAGCTCCTGAACTCATTACAGCTTTGGTCCAAACATGGACGAAGGAGTTGAATTCCAAAGGTGAGGTGAGAGTTGTAGTGATCAATAACATGTCATTCTGTGGTGGACACTAGGTGGAGCAGTAGAGCTGTATATAGCTGTATGTATAAGACTACACTACCCAGCTATATATTATATTAAGACTACATTACCCATGAGGCTAGGCTACCCACAAGGCAGCAGTCAAGATGGAAGCCTCTACAAGATGCTGTACAAGTCCACATGTGCTCAATAAAAGTAACTAGCAAAAGCTAGCTGTGTTCATAATAAGAATGTCTATTTATTAATGAACATAACATGGAACCAGGGTGGTGAAGATCTGCTGAAAATTGTGAAAAGCGACATGGAAAATTTGAAGCCACCAGAGTGTTTGAATCTCAGAAAAAATCGACTACAACTGGCAGACTTTTAAACAGCAATTTGAACTCTACATTGCAGCCATCGGATTCGGTACAAAGCCAGACGCAAGGAAGATAGCGTTGCTGCTTACAGTTGCAGGCCCACAGGCGATAGAGGTATTTAATACATTTGTATTTAATCCAGTGGAGAACAGAGAAAAATTAGAAGATGTGCTAAAAAAATTTGATGCACATTGCTCTCCCAAAAAGAATGAGACCTATGAAAGATACATCTTCTGTTCTCGGACACAGCAGCAAAATGAGACTTTTGATAGCTTTATAACTGATCTGAAACTGAAAGCAGACATGTAATTTCGCTGAGCTCAAAGCATCCATGATTCGTGACCAGATTGTGTTTGGTATTCATGATAAAAAAGTCAGAGAACGTCTGTTAAGAGAAACCAAACTAAATTTGGAAAATGCGGAGAAAATATGCCAAGCCAGCGAGCTAGCTCGAAATCACGCGAAGACTTTCAATGAAATCAATAATGATGCGAATGTAATGAGTGATAATGCTGCTGTTGGTGCTGTGTCCTACAAGGGGAAGAAACGTGGGCAGAACAGAAATGAAAAGCAATCGGAGGATGAAATTTTTAATTGTAAACGCTGTGGTTACAAACACCAGTTAAGACAATGCCCAGCATTTGGAAAAATGTGCACAAAGTGTAATGGAAAGAATCACTTTGCCAAACAATGCTTTTCGAAAGTAAAAACAACGAAAGGGCAACAAGTTAATGTGATTGAGGACACTGATTTAAGTGAGACATTTTTTGTAGGAATGGTGTCATGTGACGATATCAAAAAAGATACAGAAAATGTGCAGCCCTCAGAAATAGACAATGCTGAACATAAAGTTAATGCAGTAAAAGAGGACAAATGGATGATCCCACTGCAGATAAATGGAGCATTAGTTACATTGAAACTGGACACTGGGGCAAAAGCAAACTTAATCAGTATGAGTGACATAAAAAATATGAAAGAAAAGCCCAAAATACAGAAAAAGTCAGTACTACTGAAGGACTATAATGGACAGAAAATAGATAGCTTAGGTGTATGCAGACTTAAAGTGACAGTCAAAGACAAAGTGCATCATCTCATGTTTTCTGTTGTGGCTGAAAGGCTTGATTCACTACTGGGTGACAAAGCTTGTGAGGACTTAGAACTGGTCAAAAGAGTTTACCGTATAAACTGTGCCATAAGCAGACCAGATGACTCAGGTGATGAAGCAGAGAGCCCATCAAGGATGAAAAGGCCAAAAGGTATCCATGTCTTCAAAAAGCCTAGTTTCTCCAAGAAGAAAGAAAAAGACTTTAAGGTCAAAGAGAAGCCAAAGGAAGAAAAGCACAAAGAGGAAAAACACAAGGAGAAAAAGTCCAAAGATATAACCGCAGCAGATGTTGTTAAGCAGTGGAAAGAGAAAAAGAAAAAGAAGAAGCCTGCACCAGAGCAGGAAGCAGTTCCGGTGGATACTCCTTCTTCCCTCAGGCCAGTCTTTGGTGTTCCATTAGCCGAGGCTGCTGAGAGGACTATGCTGTATGATGGGATCCAGCTGCCAGCAGTTTTTCGAGAGTGCATTGACTACATTGAGAGTTATGGCATGAAGAGTGAAGGAAACACTGAAACCCTCTCCAAGCAAAGATCGCAAGGAGACCTCGATCTATACAAGAGCAGATTGATGACAATGCCGCAACTGTATCTTGTTATTCACCGCCAGAACAATCTCATGAAGACACATCAGGCTTACCCATGTTGAGAAGATCCACACGTGAGGTAAAAGAGCCTGATAGACTTAATCTTTGAGTACAATGTAAAGCTTTGAAAATGTGTTGATTGTTTTGAAAATGTTTATGTGTATAGAGCACTAACAAAAGTGTTACTGATATTTTCTTTATTGTTTTCTTGAAAGTTGATTGATATTGATTTTGTTAAACCTCAAAGAAAGGAGGATGTAGTGATCAATAACATGTCATTCTATGGTGGACACTAGGTGGCGCAGTAGAGCTGTATATAGCTGTATGTATAAGACTACACTACCCAGCTATATATTATATTAAGATTACATTACCCATGAGGCTAGGCTACCCACAAGGCAGCAGTCAAGATGGAAGCCTTTCCAAGATGCTGTACAAGTCCACATGTGCTCAATAAAAGTAACTAGCAAAAGCTAGCTGTGTTCATAATAAGAATGTCTATTTATTAATGAACATAACAAGAGTGACTGCTCTTGACCTCACGGCAGCATTTGGCCGAGTGTGGCATCAAGGAGCCCTAGTAAAACTGAAGTCAATGGGAATCGGGGGGAAAACGTTCCACTGACTGGAGTCATACCTAGCACAAAGGAAGATGGTTGTGGTTGTGGAAGGTCAATCATCACAGCCACAGGACATCGCTGCAGGAGTTCCTCATGGCAGTGTCTTAGGCTCAACCATCTTCAGCTGCTTCATCAATGACCTTCCCTCCAACATAAGGTCAGAAATGGAGATGTTCGCTGACGACTGCACAGTGTTCTGTGCAATTCACAACTCCTCAGATAATGAAGCAGTCCATGCCCACATGCAGCAAGGCCTGTACAACGTTCAGGCTTGGGCTGATAAGTGGTAGGTAACACTCGCATGACACAAGTGCCAGGCAATGACCATCTCCAACAAGCGAGAGTCTAACCACTGCCCCTTGACATTCAACGGCATTACCATCGCCGAATCCCCCACCATCAACATCCTGAGGGTCACCATTGACCAGAAAATTAACTGGGCCAGTCACATAAATACTGTGGCAACAAGAGCAGGCCAGAGGCTAGGTATTCTGCAGCGAGTGTCTCACCTCCTGACTCCCCAAAGTCTTTCCACCATTTACAAAGCACAAGTAAGGAGTGTGATGGAATACTCTCCACTTGCCTGGATGAGTGCAGCTCCAACAACTCTCAAGAAGCTTAACACCATCCAGGTCAAAGCAGCCTGCTTGATTGGTACCCCATCCACCACCTTAAACATTCACTCCCTCCACCACTGGCGTACCGTGGCTGCAGTGTGTACCATCTACAAGATGCAATGCAGCAATTCGCCAAAGCTTCTTCGGCAGCACTTCCCAAACCCGTGAGCTCTTCCACCTAGAAGGACAAGGGCAGCAGGCGCATGGGAACACCACCACCTCCAAGTTCCCCTCCAAGTCACACAACATCCTGACTTGGAAGTATATCGCCGATCCTTCATCGTCGCTGGGTCAAAATCCTGGAACTCCCTCCCTAACAGCACTGTGGGAGTACCTTCACCACACGGACTGCAGCAGTTCAAGAAAGCGGCTCACCACCACCTTCTCAAGGGCAATTAGGGATGGGCAATAAATGCTGGCCTTGCCAGCGATGCCCACATCCCATGACAGAATAAAAAATATTTCAGTTTCAATAGGAGTGACATAAAGATTTCATGATATGGTTCTCTGACATTTAATGTAGGATTAAATGGGAGTAGAAGAAGAAGAAGAACAATCGATAATGTACCCTGAGTTGGCATATGTCCTCCTATTTCAACAACTCCCCACCACCAATGGCCTCCCTATCCAGGATCTGAAGGCTTCTTCCTCAAAGTGGGGTGAAAGGTTGTAGATTTGTCAGCTTGCCACCTGTTGCCAAACTTTATTGGCTGTTATTGGATGTATTCTCCTTGAAGAAAGAACTGCAAAAGAGAGAATTATCTTCCATTCCGATAGCATGCAGTAAAACCCAACCTGCATACTACAATGTGTATGATGACAGGTGCATGCGGTAAACAATCATGTACATATGATGTATTTGTGGGGTTATTGCAAGTAATGATGAGTGAAGGATCATTTCCAAATGGAAGCCGAGGGTCTAAAGGGCACTGTGCTACTTCCTGGGCAGTAATAGTAAGTTATGAGGCACTTTAACACAGTGAGGGAAGAGGCCAATGTGAGTGTCAAATAGGCTTAATGCAGGATATTCTTAGAAGGTGAGGCTGACTCCTTTTATCTCGCCAGGATCCGTAAAGTAATAAGACTTTTTGCAGCTTTGGGTGGCCATGTGTCAAATGCTGCAATTGGCATTGAATGCCCTGCCCATTTTTCTCCACTTATCTGCTGCAGCTCTCCCTTGGTCCCTCCTTTTCTCCCTTCCAAAGAGAGCTTACCTCCTCAACCATTGATCAGTCCCCAGGTAGCTCACCGGTAAAGCGGACTTAAACTGTGAGTCACTGCTGACAACACAGGTAGGTCCTGGAGGTGGGGGGCAGGGCGGGAGGGGGGAAGCAAATGGAAGAGAGGGGGGAAGCAATCGAGAGGGGGAGACGCGATCAGGAGAGGAGGGGAGGCTCCGGTGCTGGCTGCATTCAGGGCAGCTCAATTTCAGGAAGGGATTCTGAAACAGGCGTTCGGCCCTCTATTTACATTTGCAGCGGGCCTAATGCCTGGTTCAGGAGTTGGCCCTGGATGCCTATATGTCAGCCTTTGCCAATGGTGGTTGACACATTTCCAGCGTGGAATATACCCGTGGTTGCCACCTGCCATATTGGATGTGTAGGAGAGCGCGGTGTCAATTAATTTCTAGGCCTTTGTTTCATGCTTTTGTCTCTGCTGCTCTTTATAGGATTTATGTGACAGATCCAGAGAGACTGCCTCACTCCTTGTGGGGAAGTCCCAGGCTTAGTTCAGGAGCCGCCTCACGCTAGTACTGAGACAGATTGGGAAATCGCTGTGTGGGGAACATCAATGATACAGTTTTAGGGAAATTAGGTAAAATAATGACAAAAACATGAAAAAATGGAATTGTATAAACTTATGAAACTTGCTATAGGATCCTTTAGATGCAGTAAATCCACTGTTGACAGTTGTGCAGCTGTAACAAATGTATTTTTTGACGTGAAGACAGGGTGAAACGAGGTAAAACTCGTGTTCAAGTATATAGATGTTCAAGACACTATCAGCAGGCTGATAACAAAAATGTTTTCAAAATCACCTTCCTACCATTTCATAGAACAGGTCACAAGCGTCGACAGACTGGTTTGGTTCGGATCTGCTGTACTTTTATTTTAAAATACTTCAACACAGAAAGACTGTACTGATCAAACTGTTCTTTCAGATGGTACCTGACATATGTTGGAATCAACCTGGAAGCTGATGCATGTGTCCTATCTCACGGACTTTGGAAACAATGTACAAAACATGAGCTGGTGCTCCCCCAGTGGACCACAGGGTAAATGCATCACATGGTGTGGTACTGATCCATGAAGAACAGGTCCATGGAGACTAGAATTGGCTTCAGTGTCCTCAGGTGAGAGAAAAGGAAACATCAGCCAGGATATCCACACCTGAACACTGTCCTGTGACCCACTGCTGGAAAGTGTATGGGTGTCAAGCCAGAACAGTCAGGCTTGGTTGTGATGGCTCATTGTCAAATAGTCTAGTAACACTTACTATCTCACACAAGACTGGCCACTTGGGTGAGTTAATGGGCAACTACCAAGTCCCATCGAATTGTAACCCAATAAAAGTGCCATTAGAAGAGATGGGGAAATTAAAAAGATATCAATGCATGAGCATGCTGCCTACCTTATGTTCTTATTTCGTATTATCCTGCCATGTCACCTTAGATGTCAGATACAATGAAGGAAGAATGTGGAACAGGGAGGTACAGCTTATTCCTGACACCAAGTAGGGTATGAAGCATTTACTCACAAGATCAATAAGCTCAATGCTGCCCATTGTGTGTATGGTTACCCACATGCACACGAAAGCTACTGTTGCATTTCTAAAAAAGCTGATTTAAATTGTGTGAAAACACTTAACATTGAAGGAGTTAAGATCCTTTAATTATGCCAGTTCTAATTAGTAATTATAGCACTGGCAATGTTAAACACTCCAAAGGGCTGTGCAGAGCAACTCCAATAAGATTAAATTTACCAGAAAGAAAAATAAATGTGTGACACTTATTATACAGAGTACGATGGGGGAGTTGAGTGTAACTTGGGATAAAGAGGGAGAAAGCACCATCGAGGAACGAGTATTTGCATTAACTCTGACTATGTTAGGATTTGTGTCAAAAGTTCAGAAGGTCCAAATTGGGTTCAAAGTTCAAATTAATAGGGCTGAATAACATACGGTTGTCCCCAGCAGCCCACCAAGAGGCAAGCACATATCCACCAGCAGACAACAGGGGAATCAGACATTAATTTATGACTAGACTGCAAGAGAATCAGGCTCATATCCACCACGGAGTCACCAGGGTATATATCCTGATGGACTGACACACACATTCAACATAATCAATCAGGGAATGTAACCCATGCCTAGCACTCAACTACCAGATGCACATTACTGTTAGACCATTAAAGCAGTGGCCATATATCTACTAGCAAAACAACAGGGAGTAACCACTAGACAACCAAGAAACTTGATACTAATAATCATTAGAAAACCAGTGAGTTGATTCTAATTGCATTAGAACACCAGGGAACTGAACACACACCCAGCACAAGGTTGTGAAGGAATTGGAGAAATACTCACCACAATAACACCCAGGAATCAGAAACATACTGCCACGAAACCAACAGGGAACTGAACCCCTACTAACATTAGACTACCAGAGAATTGAACACATAATGACATTAGATCACCAGGGAATCAATGGTGTATCACTAAAATCAGCCAATAGAGAACATAAACTGAGAAACAGTTACTCTGTTCAGAAAAAATATAGAATTAATATAATTTTAAATGAGCCACGTGTCTGTTGCTAGGTTACAGGTTGTAACACTAGATCAATCTACTGTATGCCATTTGCATACATGTGAGATTATGGCTGTGAACTAAATAAATTACAGTCTGAGTCACTTGTGTCCAAAAAGAGCTAATTGGTATGAAAAGGGGATTTTTCTTTTAAAGCAGGAGGAAGTGACACGTATTGTAATGATTAATCTACTTTTGTCAATTGTCAGTGCAGTGACTAATTATCATGCTTGTCATTTCTAGAACATAGTACAAAAATACAACGAAATACCTACAAGGTTTTGAGACCAAGCCTCCTGGGATAAAAGATTGCGATGCTTTTGACTCAAGGACTGAATGTGTGGCCTTTTAAAAAAAATGCAGACCACTTGAAGTTACCACAAAGATGACGAACTGTGCAACTAAAATATAATCATTCTAGTATTTACTGAGTCTCGGGGTATTTTAAGAAGCAGCTCAGATGTACCGATAATGCCTAGCAGTCTAACCTCACCATGTAAATGCCATAAGCTGGATATAGCAAACCCACAAATAGCTGAACTGAGAATAGAAAGCTTTCTGCCCTGAAATAAATATTGTACTGTGCACATCTTACAGCCTACAGAATGAGTGTAGTTAGCAAAGAGAAAAATGTACCATACGCAGTTTATAGACTGGAAATAAAATCATGCACATAGCATTGTTAAGAGACAGGTGGTGGTAAGTAACCTCTGGGCCTCTCATTGTATATCGTAAGCTGAACAGTAAAAGACGACAACTGGTTCAAGCATATAATTAAATTATGCATTACTGGACACGGGATATTGAATTATATACAATGAACAAATACTTTACATGTTTCTCACCTAATTTATTACTTATACTTCAGAACATTTGCCTTTTCAAGTTGCAGTAACAATAGCGCCGATTTTAATTTGAGACAACCAGTGAGTGTGGAGTCAACAGGGCAGGCGGGAAGCTATTTTAACCCGCAGGTCTCATTTAAATACCCCAAGCTTGACTCCTGCCCGAGCCCGGCCTGTCAATAATATGATGCTGGCAAATGGGAGTCGGGCTAACATGGCAGGAGGCCGCAGCCAGGAACCAACAGGAACAGTCCCTAGCAGTCAGGTAAGTGGGTTGGGGGGTGTGGGGGCTGGAGGGGCGGGGGGGTTAGGCGATCATGGTGGGGGGAGGGAAAGAAGCTCAAGGAAAGGGAGGCCCTAGATTTCCTTGTGTGGCCCATAGGGGCACTCCTGGTCGACAAGGAAACCTTTGAAGAATAAAATGTACTCACTTTTTCAGCTGTTTTAAGTCCTGCTCCATGGCGCACGGTGTTCCTGGCCAGGCCGGCACCATGCGCCAAACACAGTGATGCCATCAGGGTCTGCAATATGTCATCAGGCACCGACTTTTAAATGTCAACTGTGGTGTATGTGCCTTTAAGAGCCCCAGGTGTGCTGTAATGCCGGTAATTGCCACTCGGGCTATATAAGCCTGTATATTGTGTATATTCGTTAGAACCCCCCCAGACTTTGCTTAGTAAATACCTATGAACCAACTCCTGTCTTCAGTGTCTTTATCAACACACGAACACTACAGTGGCGACGAAGTGGAAACGGACTTACCTGCAATTCGGCAGCACCTCAAGGACATCGATTCCTCGGGCGTCCAGAAGACTCAAGGAAGTGAGAGAAGCTGTGGTTTCACCAGCTGGCCAAGCTGGTGGCAGGTACTGCGCTAATCCTTCCTGGGCGTCAGGCTGGGGCTCCAGCGGCGTGCTCTACAGCTGAGACAGGCAGCGAAATCGGAGACAAGCAATAACGGACTGGGAGGGAGCACTCAGGAGACGGCCGGCGCGGCAAGCAGGTCAGCGTTCAGACCTCCGGCGGGAACGAGTCTCCAACAGTAAATTTTAAAAAAAAGAGAACGGAAACCGCAGTAAACAGCGTTGTTATCGGCAGCAGTGGCGGGAAAGCGCGGGAAGCGCCATATCTTTGCTACAGAAAAGAAAAAAAGCGCAGGAAGCGCCATATCTTTTCTGAAATGCCTAAGTCTGGCAATATTGATGCTTTTGATAACAAAATAGAGGATTGGACCACATATGTGGAAAGAGTAGAGGTATATTGCACTGCAAATGGAATAGAAGATGAAAAAAAAGCTTCAGTACTTCTGAACTTAATGGGCGCAAAGACATACGGGCTGTTACGAAATTTAATCACTCCAGCCAAACCAAAGGACAAGAATTTTAAAGAAATTGTTGATACCCTGCAGGAGCACTTAAGCTGATAGCGGAACGATTCAAGTTCTTCAAGAGAAATCAACACAAGAATGAAAGTAACGCTGATTACCTAACCGAATTAAGAAAGCTATCAAAGTACTGCCAATTCGGGGCAGGACTATCAGATTATCTTCGAGACAAATTCATTTGCGGTCTCTTAAGTGAAGGAACACAAAAAAGACTGCTTTCTGAAAAAGATTTAACATTGGACAAAGCTTTCAGTATGGCTGTATCATACGAAGCAGCAGCAAAAGGAGCTGCAGAGATACAACAAGAGACACAGGACTTCGGCACCCATGAAATGACACAGGGTTTCGAAAGATGTTATCGCTGCGGCAGATCCATCCATAACCAGAGGGACTGTTGGTTCAAGGACAAAGCATGCAGGCAATGCGGGAAGATTGGACACATTGCATGGGTATGCCGATCTGGACAAAATAAATCCACTGACAGGAAAAAAAAATCAATAAAGAAAAGTACAGGAAGGTACAAATGATGACGGACAGTAGCTCCGAAGACCAGAAGAGCGATAGCGACTTCGAAAACAAGAGACTAAGCTGTCTCAAATTACATAATGTACTTGCCAAAGATGATTACCAAACCATTTGGGTTACCCTCACAATAGCAGGGTTCCCAGTTAAAATGGAGCTAGATACAGGATCAGCTCTAACCGTAATAAATTGACGGGATTATGAGAGGCTATTTTCGCATATACCTCTAAAAGACACATCGATCATCTTAAAAACATATACGGGGCAGAAAGTATACCCCAAAGGAAAAATAAGGGTGCCTGTTGTATACAACGGCAAAGAAATACAAAAGTTGTATTTATACATTCTACAAGATGGTGGTCCACCGTTGTTGGGACGTGAATGGATCAGGAAGATACGTTTAGACTGGCACTCCATTCAGGCACTGACGGTGACCAGTAAGGAAAAAAACAATGATGACATCATACCTGAACGATTAAAAGACATCTTGGCCAACGCCAAAGAAGTGTTTCAAGAGAAACTAGGAACCTTGAAAGGCATCACCGCCTCAATAAAAGTGGAAGATGCAGCAATTCCCAAATGTTTTAGGGCAAGACCGGTGCCATACGCAATACGTCCAGCAGTTGAGGCAGTGCTGGAGAATTTGGAAAAAGCAGGTGTATTATCCAAAATAGATTGGAGCGAAAGGGCAACACCCATCGTTCCAGTCATGAAAAAAGCATTGAATAAAGATAAATCTGAAGAACAGAGAAAAATTCGCATCTGTGGTGACTTCAAGGTGACTGTAAACCCGGTCCTTCACACAGTACAGTATCCTCTTCCGAGGATAAAAGATATTTTCGCCTCACTATCCGGAGGGAAACGTTTCACCAAAATTGACTTGGCACAGGCATATCTACAGATGGAGGTTGAGGAGGCCTCTAAAAAGTATCTCACGATAAACACACACAAAGGCCTGTACCAGTACAATCGACTGGTTTTTGGAGTAGCATCAGCTCCAACTATCTGGCAAAGAGCGATGGAGCAAGTCCTGCAAGGGATTCCGGGGATTCAATGCTACATAGACGACATCCTTGTAACAGGAGAAAACGACAACGAGCACCTTGCCAATTTGGAGCAGGTGCTCACTAGGCTGAAAGAACGGGGCCTACGAGCGAATCACCCCAAGTGCGAATTTTTCCAAAATCAGATATCATATTGTGGCCACATAATTAATAATGAAGGGTTGCATAAGTCACCTGATAAAATTGAAGCGGTTATAAAAGCCCCAGCACCTGAAAATGTTTCACAATTAAGGTCGTTCCTGGGATTAATAAATTACTATCATAAATTTTTACCGAACTTGTCAACTCTTCTACACCCTCTTAATGATCTTCTACAAACAGGAGTGATTTGGAAATGGAACGAAGACTGTAAACGTGCCTTCCATAAATGCAAAGACTTAATCACATCCGAAGAAGTTTTGGCTCATTACAACCCATCACTGCCAATCAGACTGGCGTGCGATGCATCCCCTTACGGCATAGGAGCAGTATTATCCCATAAATTCCCTGATGGCTCAGAATGGCCGATAGCTTTTGCGTCACGCTCATTAAACTCAGCTGAGCGTAACTATGCCCAAATCGACAGGGAAGCACTCAGCCTGGTATGGGGAGTGAAGAAATTCAACCATTACCTACACGGACAAAAATTTACCTTGTTGACTGACCATCAACCCCTCATCTCCATATTCAACCCTAAAAAAGGTCAGCGCATTATGACAGCGCAAAGGCTACAGAGGTGGTCCCTTTTTCTAGGGGCACGCCAATACAACATAGAATACAAAGGGTCAAAACAGCATGGGAATGCTGACGGTTTATCGCGCCTACCGTTGCCAACGGTAGAAGAGGCATCTACAGTAGACCCAGTAGAGATGTTCCACTCTACCATAGTGGAATGTCTACCAGTGACAAATTCTGCCATTGAAAGGGAGACGAGAAATGACCCAACACTCTCACAGGTCTACGATTTAACAGTGAAGGGATGGCCAGCACATGGCGAACCACTGTTGCCAGCATTCTCGCAAAGAAGAGAACAGCTGTCAGTGTGCCGAGGAACCTTGATGTGTGGATCCAGAGTGGTGATTCCACCCAAACTCCAGGATAAAGTGCTAAAGGAGCTTCACGAGGGGCATCTGGGTGGAGTGAAAATGAAGAACCTAGCTAGGGTGTTTGTATGGTGGCCAGGTATCGATGGAGACATCGAAGAAATGACCAAGAGCTGCCTAGGATGCCAGAAGGTCCAAAACACTCCACCACAAGCCCCTCTACATCCATGGGAGTGGCCCTCATCTCCCTGGCAAAGGGTGCACATCGATTTTGCTGGTCCATTTATGGACTCAATGTTCTTAATCGCGGTTGATGCACACTCCAAGTTGCCGGAGGTAATAAAGATGTCCTCCACCACCACGGAAAAAACCATCACAGTATTAAGGACCATATTTGCCAGGAATGGGCTGCCGGAACAGATATGTTCTGATAATGGACCGCAATTTATTATGGTCATATTTATGCTAATATATATGTACAAATGTATGTTGAAATGTTTAAGTGTCCTAATCCAAATTGTACACTCTCGGGAGCCGCAAGCCTACATTTCGTTGTACTGCACTTGTGCACTAACAATGACAATAAAAGTTGATTTGATTTGATTTGATTTGATTTGTGTCCGAAGAATTCAGAAAGTTCTTAAAAAACCAATGGGGTAAAGCACTACACGTCCGCCCCATACCATCCCGCCACCAATGGATTGGCTGAAAGGTTTGTCCAGACCTTCAAGAAGGCCATAAAAGCCATGGGTAATGAAGACATAAAACTTCAGCGCAAGGTGGATAACTTCTTATTCGCATACAGGAATGCAACACATATGGTTACCAACCAAACTTCCGCCATGATGTTCTTCAATAGAAACCTAAGATGCCGGCTGGATTTGGTCAAGCCCAACATCAGAAGGGACGTGGAGAACCGGCAGTTTCAAGGCATGAATGAAAGGCCAACTAGAACCTTCCAGATAGGTCAACAAGTTTTGGCCCGGGACTACCGTACCGAGAAATGGCAGCCTGGAACTATCTGCACACGACTAGGACCACTGATGTATACCGTGGACATCGGAGAAAGCATAATAAGGCGCCATGCTGACCAAATCATAAAGTCATCCGAAAAGGGACAACCTACACCACAACTCTATACATCTAACGATGAAGTAGAGATACCCATATCTACCTCCGATCCGGTGATACTGGAACCCGATGAACCCGACACTGGCATTCAAGCCGAATCAGCCTTGCCAGAAGAACCTACTACACCACCAGAAACTACTACACCCCCGAGGCGTTATCCGGACCGAGTCAGGAAGCCTCCTGAGAGACTAACTTATAATTAATTAACTACAGCAATGTATATTATTTTGCTTATAACATGTAATTAATAATTACTTAAAATATGATGTACTGGTTAGCTAAAAGGGGAGGAATTGTGGTGTATGTGCCTTTAAGAGCCCCAGGTGTGCTGTAATGCCGGTAATTGCCACTCGGGCTATATAAGCCTGTATATTGTGTATATCCGTTAGAACCCCCCCCCAGACTTTGCTTAGTAAATACCTATGAACCAACTCCTGTCTTCAGTGTCTTTATCAACACACGGACACTGCATCAACGAGGCTCTCACCTGCCTGGGAGAAGCGCCTTGCATGCTGCCTGACACGTGGCTGCTAAAATGGATCCCGTGAACCCCAATCTATATGAATTTCTGACCATACTGATGAAAATTATACTGAAACATCTTATGATATATTTGAATGACAAATGAAAAGCAAGTTAATTTTAATATCGCACATTTATTTACACATTACACATTTATTTTGAGAAAGTACTGCTCCTTATGAATTTCTAGCTGAAACCCTTTGTTACCTTGTTTTCGCCACAATTTTCCATAACATAATCCTACTGGATATTTGCCAAGAGTGTAACAAGCAGGATAGGAGCACGTGAAAATTTCATGAGCAATGTGACTGCAGTGGTGGAATCCTGTAGGATTATATAACTTTACTGGCACATTATCAAAGGGGTTTTCACTTAAAAGTCAATGTCAGCATCTCTCGGATTTCTACAATTTTTATTATCTGTCTTGATTGCAATAAATTCGCTGAGGACTACACCAGTATAAAATACTGTCATAGAAGTCAAACCAAGATTCATTTAATTGATGGGTAACAACTGAAATCATAAAGTTGTCATAAAAACATTTGCTATTAATATTCATAAAAATCTGCTCTTTCTGATATTAACAAGTAGAAATAGTTTGCACCTCACAAACTGAAACTTAAATTGCATTCCCAAAAGTTTAACTAGTCAGTGTAGCTGTACTATATAAGAAAAATATGCCCTATGATACAATCAATATCTCCATTAATGAGGCTAACTGCATAAATCATAAGTAATATGACATAGGCAATCCCATCACACTACTAACTAAAGTTTATTCCATTCATAGCTCTTCTTACAGCTTCAACTGAAAATGGTCTTCTATTTTTTCCCATTTGGCCTCCACTCTTCTCCTAAAGGGGACAATATCTTGCTGGGTACAATCTCACAAGCACTGACAACCCTCTGATATCTCACCTCAGGTGGTCAAAGATAATTAATTGAAACTCCATTGTGATATAATCTTTGTGAAATCATACTTGTGGAAAAAGCAGTTTCAATTCCTGTGCTAACAACTCTGTACAAGTGTTATAGATATACAGATTTACATATAAATTGGTGAATCCAGAGAGTAGGTAAAGTAGAAATATCAGGGGTAATTTTTTGACTTTGTGCTGCTGGTAGGGAGCTTTGCTGGAAATTCAGGCATGAGCTCCAAACAATTTTCCAACCAAATGATTAGAAACTCATGGACAACACACGGCTGAGTTTCCAATGTGCACTAACAGTAATTTAGTCCCCATTTTAATGTCATATATTGTGTCCATAATTTTATATTTCCATTATGAATTAATTTGTCCACATTTTTACAGAAACTCTATGTAAATTTGTCATGCTGTAATTACACTCCCTCTTTTCTCTCGCATTGCTCTTTCTTTCTGTCAACACCCCTTTTTCTCCTTCTCATCCCTTCTGTCTCTCTCTCTTAATTCCCCTCTCTCACTCAATTTGCTGGTGTCTCTCTCTGAACCCACCTCTCTCTCTCTCTCTCTCTCTCTCTCTCAGCCTCCCTTCTCTTTCTTTCAACCCCCTTCTTTCTTAACCCCTTTCTCACTTTCTCTTAACCACATCTCTCTCTCTCAACTCCTTCTCTATCTCTCAGCCACTATCTCACTAATCCCCTCTCTCCCACTCAACCCCCCGTTCCTCTCCCTCTCAAACTTAACACCTCTCAGCTTCCCTCTCTCAATCCTCTCTCTGTCTCTCAAGTTTCTTTCTCCCTCACTCACTCAATTTCCTCTCTTAACTGATTCACTCTCTCAACCCCTTCATCCTCTCTCAACACCCTCTCTCTCTCTCTATCTCATCTCTCAACTCTTTCTTTCTCTCTCCTCTCCTATCCCTTCTACCCTCTTTCCCTTCCTGATTCCTTAATGAGCCTTTGCTTGCTTTCAAAATTAGTATTTAAAAAAATCAAATTAGAATGTGGAAAGAAACTCTGTTTTCCTTTCTCTCTATTTGCATTTTTCTGTTTCTCTCTCTCTGTCCCATAGGTTTTATAAATTAAATCCTCTCTCTCACATGTGTAAGTCATTAGCATTGATCCTATCTAACTGTCAACAAAACCCAAGCGAGTTAATTCATTGGCTTCAAAATTCAACTGGTATTTTTTTTAAATTAGCATTAGCACAAACAGGCACTCTTCTCTTGCACCTTGTCTCTCTTACCTCACTCTCTCCCCGTACCAGCTTAATACATTTTTTGAAGTTCAGGGCTACAACAGATGTATAATTAGCACACTGTCAATTTTTCTCATTCTATCAGAGACATATTATTACACAGCCTATTTAAAGAAAACACTCAATATAAATTTCACCTCAATTAAGCTTGAAAATTGTTCTCCTGTTTTTGAAAATTATTTTAAGAAAAGCAACTGAGCAGAAAGTTGCAGAAGCTAAAGAAAAATATTGCACCAGTACAGCTGACTAAATAGTACTGAAGCATCCTGGAACATAAGAACATAAGAATTAGGATCAGGAGTATGCCGTACAACCCCTCGAGCCTGCTCCACCATTCAATAAGATCATGGCTGATCATTGACCACATCTCCACTTTCCTGCCCGATCCCCATATCCCTTGATTCCCCTAGAGTCCAAAAATCTATCGATCTCAACCTTGAATATGCTCAATGCCTGTGCATCCACAGCCCTCTAATTTGGAGAATTCCAAAGATTCACATCCCTCTGAGTGAAGAAATTTCTCCTCATTTCAGTCCTAAATGGCCGACCCCTTATCCTGAGACTCTGCCCCATAATTCTAGACTCTCCAGCCCTGGAAACAACCTCTCAGCATCTACCCTGTTAAGACCTCTTAGAATCTTATTTTTCAATGCGATTACCTCTCATTCTTCTAAACTCCAGAGAGTATAGGTCTATTCTACTCAATTTCTCCTCATAGGATAACCCTCTCAGGTATACAACACATTAAATTCAAATTCAGCTCAAAAAGTCACAAGTCTGAACAAAAATATCAAGTGCAAGCCAATGCTTTTGGAAGAGATAGGTGCTCGAGGGTGGGGGGATGGGGGTGGGGGGATGCGGGGACACAACATCAAGGCAGGCAGCGGCCCACAGCATTTTTGTGGAGCCAAGTTTAAAAAAAAATTCTGGCTGTTTCCTGATTGGAACTCCAGTACACATGGACGGAGCGTTTGCTCCACAAGCTCTGCGCATGTGTATCTTACAATTGCAACGCCATTGGGACCCCAATTTGCAAGGGAAATAGGCCTACCGCTTGTTTCAGGCAGGCACTGAATCACACAGTGGTAGGCCTCTGTGACAGTCACAGTGGGTCAATCGTTAGGGTTAACGGGGAGGTAAGCCTACCGACCCCATTTTTAGGCCCTTACTTCCTATTATTGCCAATTTTCCCATGCAAGTCTCATCCCTATTGTATGTGACACAGTGTGACACCTTTAACATTGAAATACCTACCACAGTGCTACCAATAGTAACAGCAAGTGGAAATACTTATAATGAGCTTTTAATGAAACATGCACCCCACATGCTGAATTGAATGTGTAATAGATATTTTTTAAATCTATTTTTGTAATAGCACAAAGTCCATCCATTTTAAACCCACTCTCGCTGGGTGATGGAGTACCTGAAAAGACACCCAATGCTAGGCTTGAGCTAACATCAGCCAGGAATGCCTCTCTAGGTGCTTTGATATTCCATTATTTTTGTTGTTATGTGCAGAGAGGGACCTCAGTGTGCTGCTGTCGCAGTTTGTACTCACGCTTTGTCGGAGACCTGCTCAGGGCTGGCCCTGGAAGCACATCCTTATTTGGATATCCTCACGAATTGCACGGGCATGTGGAGAAGGGATTCCAAGAGACAGTCAATACTATCGGAGGACGCTCTACCTGAAGCAGTGGGGGCCCTGCTGACATTTCTACCTGAGACAACCACAGCTGACATACCTGAGGGCTGTACAAACTCACTTGGGGGCTGCCTTGATGAAAGTACAAAGTACAGTACGCACAGGACTGGTTCCTCACATTTACTCTACTGAAACCAATGTCCTTTACAGATAAATTTATCGATCCATATTTTCATGGATCTGCCTTAATATTCTTTCTCTGTAAAACCAACTGTATACTCGGAGTGCACCTGACTGCAGGAGAGCTGCACATCTACAGTCATCTGCAGTCCTGTACATGCACCATGTCTCTGGTTCTCCCTTTCCCACTAGTACCTGGCCTGTAGGTATCTCCCTTAAGCAGCATGATTGAAATGAACAATTTGAATGGGAGGGGGGATAATGACAGGGAATTGAAGCTGCCCCACCCCCCTCAGTACCATGACATTGTACATTGTATGCTTTAACATATTGTGCCACAAACTGTCCTTTATAATCACCACATGCAACATATATAAAACAAATTCAAGTAACACATTAAAATACTATGCAGCAATAATCTCCTATTAATATTGCATTGGTCATACCTTTAATAATAAATCAGAATTTCCCTGTGGTCCGATTATCAGGTTTCCACTGAATGTTTAGTGCAAGGTCCAAACATCTCAAATTTAACAGTAAATAGAGAATAGAGAAAGCGCCATCGTACGCACAGTACCTCTGTGAAAGCAAAACTGCTTACCTGAGGTGAGCATACTATGCATTCGGTGCTGAGCCAACAGCTGGAGCGGCTGCTCTCGCCCAGAAACCCCATCTGAGGAGAAACATGATTCAGTCTCATAAATAGTCTGCAGCATCTTTCCTTTGAGTCCTCACTTCAGCCACATAAAAGATTCATCAGAACACCGACAGAGTCATTTCCTCTTTAATTCCTCCTCCTGAAACAATTGGATGACTTGCACATTACTACATCGTAAACTGCTCTCTCTCTTTCACTTTTAAACTGCAGGTTGAGTGCTCTCCCTCACTCTTATACTCCAGGCAAGCCAAACAGGCGCACCGTTATAAAAAGCAGCCCAAACTCTTCTCTTCAAAGGATACTTAATTTTTTTCTATCTTTTTAAAATCTGTTTGGTTTGTCTCGTGGAAGAGCCGAAAGCAGATGGTAAGGTACAGTAACCAGAGCTGAGGGAAGCCTTTTTTTCTTCCTTGCAGGCACTAGAGGGTTTTCAAGTGTTGTGTCAAACCACAGCCCTCACAAGTGTGTTCTGTCCCTGTTTACTCCCCTCCAAGTTGGTAAAAGCAAGTGATTAAGCGTTTACATATGAATCAACAACAACACAGCCCACAGGCGACAAAAATAGAACAATGGCTGGTGTTAACCAAAAATAGGTCATCCATGGCAGGGGATTGAGCTGTATTAATGCATTTGAAAAATACCACTGCAAGTGCAAACAGTGTACAGCTGTCCAATCCCTCAGCTGGAAACGCTGTTCTCCAGTCCAACTGCAATGTCTCAAAATGTATTAACTTCTATTTTTGTTCATGTACTCAGAATAGATGCTACATCACCAGATCCTGTTTACATTTGGCAAAAATCATTCAAATTTGTTCAAGTTAATTGCTGATCCAAATTTGAAGCTACTGTGTGAGTGGCACTGATCATTCATAATTCATGTCCCATATTAAAAATGCTCCATGTCTGGACTTGGTGACATTTTAAACAGGCTCCAGAATTACAAATGGAATTCAGCTCATGTAAACACGTGGTCAGAACAAGTGTCAGGTTTATTGTACAGCAGCTTTATGCACTGGGTTTAGTGTGTGCACTCAGTGGGTGAAGTATTAGCTGATAAGCAACTTTCTACCACAGTTCAGCAACTTCTGTTTAGTATATTACACAATTGCTTCTAATAGTAGGATGCTGGGGCTCCAGGTAGAATGGAATTTATCTAATTTACATTGCAGGGTGATTTCATAGCATCACAACAATCCATAATGCACGTGGATAATCAAACCTGCAGTTGGTTAAAAGTTGTTAATTATGACTTTAATTTCTAAAGAAGAAATAGCTTGTATTTGTATAACTCCTCTCATGATCTCAAGACACCAAAGTACTTCACAGCAAATTAAGTACCTCTGAAATGTAGTCACTGTTGTAATATAGGGAAATACTGCAGTCAAATTGTGCACAGCAAGGTCCCACAAACAGCAATGAGTAAAATGATAATCTGTTTAAGATGGGTTGGTAAAGGGATTCATGTTGGTTAGGACATGTCCCCTCTCCTTCGTAGAACAGTGCTTTGGGATCTTTTACATCCAGCTGAGAGGGCAGATAGGGTCTTAGTTTAATGCTTCAGTACTAAAGTGCCAGCTAGATTACATGCTCTCATCTGTGGAGTGAGGCTTGAGCCCACAACTGTCTGACTCAGAGGCTAGAGTGCTATCATTGAGCCATGGCTGACACTTTACAGGCAGAGAGGGACATGATAATCCAAGCAGTGATTTGCTAATACTACTGTACTGTAGTTCTGGTATGCCATTACTTTAATTTAAAATTCTTAGGTTTAATTTGTTACAGTATTTTCAGTAAGTGGCTGAATAGAGCCTTTGCACTCAATTGCTGATATTTTTGTCTGTTTGGGTTAGAAAGGGTTAACGAGGAAATGACTCTTGCTTTGCCTTGTGCTGCAGGTGTTTCACTTCCTTCCAAAGATAGTAAAGCTGATTCAGCAAATAGCATCCTCGCATCCCTTACACTTCGACAGGATGAAGCCTGAACCAAAGTAAGGTGAAATTCATTGAAAATCAACATAAGGTAGAATATCCACAGATAAACAGATCTGGTTCTTCAGCAAGAATGGCAGGGGAAACACCTCCGCTTTACATTCCTACAAGGGACTTTATAAAACCATATTGCTCCACAAGCATCTTGTTCCTTTTGAAACAGCCGAGATAAAGCAGCTCACTTGCTCATATACATTGTGGACTACATTTCATATCAAACTACAATATGTGCAATATCTTGATGCAGGATGGATTGTGCATCATTATTTGATGTGTACAATCTTCTCTATAATTTTGTGCTGTGATAAATTTACACATATGTGAATGCATAATAGGTTTATTGTTTAATATCCCATTTATATTACTTCCTTTGGAAACAATGTTGCAATGCAAACGAGGTGGTGTACATAGTCCAGAGGGAGAGAGCACCACTTCACAAGGTGGCTTTATTACCTGCTGTTGAGTCAAAAGCACAGTGACAGCAAACCGACGTGACTGCTCCTGAGAATATTCACCATTGGCTCTCAACGTGAGCGTACAGGCTAGCCAGCAATGGGATATTAACATTCCCAGCTTGTATAGACATCCCCCGCACCCCAATGTCAGGGAAGGGCTGTGGCCAGAGGTGTAAAATCACAATGTAACTTAAGAGAACCTGCACAAACAAATCACAGACATGCACAGTTAGTGCTACCTGTCTCTGTAGTGTAAACAGGGCAAATTCAGAACATAGGCAACTGCATTATATTATACGGTCATGGGAACTAAAGTCTGAAACACAATTTGTTCCTTGTAGTAGATTGGAGTTAAATTCTGTACTTGAGTCAATCACTCGCTTCATAAACTCATTTATGGAGCATTATATTGCCAAATAATGAAGCCAAGTTCAGTACTTTCCCAACCGTAGCACTAAGCAAGTATTGAATGGAATTAAAATTGTATTATGACAGTACATTGTCCTTTCATTAAGCTGTTCTTTTACACTATTCATCTCTGCTTGGAAAAAACAGCCTAAGAACTGTGTAATGGTTATATTAATCTCAATACACAAGATAAAATAAATATATTCAAAAATAAATCAAGAAACAGATACATTAAACTAAGGGATTAATACATTTCCTGGCCAATTTCTGCATTCAGCCCAGGAGTACTAAGGGTAATTGTACTGCCTCTGCCACCACACTGGCTGAGATCAAACAACTCAGCATATTGGGGATTGGGCCTGGGACATTCCTGTCTCGAGATACTGCTCCTTTAAAGGCAGTATTGCTCTTTGAGAGCTACAACTACTTTTACATCAGGTTTGTTACAAGGAATTGAGCAGCAAAAACTTAGGTAGGAAGACACCCCTGCAAAGATAATAACCAAGAAATTATAAAGGTACTCTCTGATCAGCCTTATCAGAAAGAAGAGTAAAGAAATGACAGGAGAGCTTCACATTGCCTGCATATCTACAATGTTCAAATGTATTTGCATTTAAAGTTTTTAAAGGGTTGTGAAAGGAATTTGCATACAATGTTTATTCTAAGCTTATTAAAGCTGAATTATTCCGTTTGAGTCCAGGTCTTTTCAACAGCATATTCAATAGTAGCTGTTGCATTAATCCAGCAAAAAATTACAATTTGATTCTGTTTCTTTGCAATTTTAATACCTACTTATCAAAACATTATTTACAAGTAATGGATTTTAAAGACATTGGGCTCGATTTTCATCGGGCCGTTGAGGCGGGATTGGAGGCGTGTGGGGGGTTAAAATTGCAAAAACTGGCGGGCGGGCCCAACCCCGCCTCCATCTTGCCTCCAAACAATTTTCATTAAATCGTGTCTAATGGTTCAGTCTCTGACCCGCCTCTAAGAGGCGGGATAGGCCGTTAAGGCCCTTAACAAGGACTAAATTGCCTCGCTAATGCAATTTTGAAAGGCCTTTGCGACTTTAACACTTTTCCCACGTGAAGCACGCCGGTGAAACCTGGCGGGAGCGCAATTGGATTGCTGACCATCAGCTGCAGGTCAACCATTAAATAGGAGATTTGATCAGCCATCATTTGCAGGTGGCAGGACTTTGTTGTATCAGATCTGGGGGAACTTTTACAAGGCATAACCACAGCTGTGGAAGTTTGGAGCCTGACACCCATCTCCAGTGGGACCTCCTGGGAAACCACCCTCGCCACCTTCACTGAGCGCTTCCTCAACTGAGGCATATACCAGAAGCATGGGAGCCATTTATTTCCTTCCCTTCTGGACATTAGATGAGGACGGAGACCAGCCGTGGCACCAGCAGAACCATGAACAACAGCAGCAGCACCAACAGCAGCAGTACCAACAGGAGCGCAAAGCTGCTGCTCAACCACCTGAAGCTGCACAGGCCAGAAGGGGCCAGCGCATGGAAGCCCGTCAGCGCAGGAGATACCCCCCAAACAGGGTCTACAGACACAGGGTCAGCTACCTCAACTTGTCTGAGCAGCAGTGCCAAAGGCGGCTCTGACTTTCGCGAGAGGAAGTGGGTGACATCTGCGCAATGCTGCAACAAGACCTGCAGCCCAGAGGACCAGGTGGACAACCCTTACCAGTGGCCATCAAAGTCACCACAGCACTCAACTTTTTTGCCTCAGGCTCATTCCAGGGATCAGCAGCAGACATCAGCGGCATTTCCCAGGTGGCCGGACACAGTTTCCTGACGCAGGTAACCGATGCCCTCTTTGCCATCGCGCACAATCACATCCATTTCACCAAGGATCAAGCAAGTGTCACGGCGCGTGCAGTTGGATTAGCTAATCTGGCAGGCTTTCCAAGGGTGCAGGGCATCATTGACTGCACACATGTGGCCCTTAAGGCACCCCATTGCAATCCATGTATTTTTGTCAACCGCAAGGGCTTCCACTCCCTTAATGTTCAGCTGGTGTGTGACCACAAGAAGGAAATTTTGCATGTTTGTGCCAAGTACCCTGACAGTTGCCATGACTCCTTCATAGTACGCCAGTCTAGTGTGCCTCCACTATTCAGTCCGCCAGACCAACTTAACAGACGGCTACTTGGAGACAAGGGCTATCCCCTGAAGACGTGGCTAATGATGCTGTTGCGGAGCCCACCCAATGAAGCTGAGGAGAGCTACAACTCCAGCCACATGTCCACCGAAGCCATAATCGAGCAAACCATCGGTTTGCTGAAGATGCGCTTCAGATGCCTGGATAGATCAGGTGGAGCCCTGCAGTACTCAGCAGCCAGGGTCTCCAGAATCATCGTGGTTTGCTGTGCACTTCACAACATGGCAGTGTCATGGCTTGCAGATTCCAGAGGACCAAGTGGATCCTCACATATCCTCCTCAGATGAGGAGGAGGAGGAGGAGAGCAAAAACGAACATCTTGCAGAGGCTCATCAATCAACGGCAGCAGTACGCGAGAACATTGCTGCCTGGGATGCAAGGAATGCACTCATCTTGGCCAGATTTGCAGAGCCTAGCCAAACAAGCACTTTTCCCTCGCAGCTTCTTACCTGAACATCGACAATGGCCAAGAACCATCAGATTCCGAGCAATTTGACCACCATACTGACAATTGCAAGTAATCCTAAGCCCTCAATGTGGAAGTCCCATTCACGAAATGACACATATCACAACTACAACAGTAGCCATCAGATTTTTTATTTACAGTAATCATCTGATGGCTTTTTAACATAAAACATCAAATTTCACCCAAGTGACTACCCTTGTGACTATTTGTGCAGTATCTTTCTCTTACACGTGCTCCTACGTGGTGGTTCCCCTGTGGCTTTAGAAGATGTGGAGGCCCCTTGCTCACTTTCCTGCTGCTCCTGTCTCGACACCTTTGGCGGGCGTCCTCTGGGGTTGCGAACCTCTGAGGGCTTGTTAACAGTCTGCTGCTCCTGCGGCTGTGCAGGGGTTGAGACGCCGATCTCAGATTGGTGTAGACTCTGGTGGGCCTCTGACCGAGGGCTCTGCAGTGGCATGGAAGTGTGAGCACTTGGAGAGGAGCTCCCACTTCCTTGATGTTTGCCACCAACTTCCCTCTCATGGGTCAGGTCCCCCTCAGCGCTTGCAAGTGGCTTGAGAGCACCTTGCTGCACAACAGGGGGGCCAAGGGGACCCGTATCTGCGCTGACAGCCCTACTCAGAAGGACTTCCATGAAGGTCTGGTTTCTCTGTTCAATAGATGACCATCGCTCCTCCAGAGATGTCATTCTATTCAGAACACTCACCATGTTTTCTGCACACTGGTGACTTATCACCTCCATGGAGGTTGCCATCCTTTCCATAGTGATGCTTTCATGCACCAATGACTCCACAAAGGCTCTGCTCATGTTCGTAATGGACTCCTCCATTCATAGAAACATAGAAGATAGGAGCAGGAGTAGGCCATTCGGCCCCTCGAGCCTGCTTCGCCATTCAATGCGATCATGGCTGATCATCCAAATTCCTGTCCCTGCTTTCTCCCCATATCCCTTGATCCCCTTAGCCTTAAGAAATATATCTAACTCCTTCTTGAACATATTTAATGAATTGGCCTCCACTGTCTTCTGTGGTAGAGAATTCTACAGGTTCACCACTCTCTGGGTGAAGAAATTCTTCCTCATCTCAGTCCTAAATGGCTTACTCCTTATCCTTAGACTGTGACCCCTGGCTCTGGACTCCCCCGCCATCGGGAACAGCCTTCCTGCATCTAGTCTGTCTAGTCCTGTTAGAATTTTATAAGTTTCAATGAGATCCCCTCTCATTCTTCTAAACTCTAGCGAATATAAGCCTAATCGACCCAATCTCTCTTCATACGTCATTCCTGCCATCCCAGGTATCAGTCTGGTGATTCTTCGCTGCACTCCCTCCATGGCAAGAACATCCTTCCTCAGATAAGGTGACCAAAACTGCACACAATACTCAAGGTGTGGTCTCACCAAGGCCCTGTACAACTGCAGCAAGACATCCTTGCTCCTGTACTTGAATCCTCTCGCTATGAAGGCCAGCATAGCATTTGCCTTCTTAACCACCTGCTGCATCTGCATGCTTACCTTCAGCAACTGGTGCACAAGGACACCCAGGTCTCATTGCCCTTCCCCTTTTCTCAATCTATTGCCATTCAGATAATAATCTGTCTTCCTGTTTTTGCCACCAAAGTGGATAACCTTGCATTTATCCACATTATACTGCATCTGCCATGCATCTGCCCAATTGCCCAACCTGTCCAAATCATACTGGAGTTTCTCTGCATCCTCCTCACAGCACACACGCCCAGCCAGCTTTGTGTCATCTGCAAACTTGGAGATATTACATCTAGTTCCTTTGTCTAGATCATTAATATATATTGTGAATAGCTGGGGTCCTAGCACCGATCCCTGCGGTACCCCACTAGTCACTGCCTTCCACTCGGAAAAAAGACCCATTTATTCCAACTCTTTGCTTCCTGTCTGCCAACCAGTTTTCTATCCAAGTCAGTACCTTACCCCCAATCCCATGTGCTTTAACTTTGCACGCTAGTCTCTTATGCGGGACCTTATCGAAAGCCTTCTGAAAGTCCAAATACACCACATCCACTGGTTCTCCCTTATCTATTCTACCAGTTACATCCTCAAAAAATTCCAGTTGATTATTCAAGCATGATTTACCTTTTGTAAATCCATGTTGACTTTGTCCGATCCTGTCACTGTTTTCCAAGTGCTCTGCTATTACATCTTTTATAATGGACTCTAGCATTTTCCCCACTACCGATGTCAGGCTTACCAGTCTATAATTCCCCATTTTCTCTCGACCACGTTTTTTGAATAGTGGGGTTACATTAGCTACCCTCCAATCCATGGGAACTGTTCCATAATCTATAGAATTTTGGAAGATGACCAGCAATGCATCTACTATTTCTAGGGGCACTTCCTTAAGTACCCTAGGATGTAGATTATCAGGCCCTGGGGATTTATTGGCCTTCAATCCCATCAATTTCCCTAACACTATTTCCCTACAAATACTGATTTCATTCAGTTTCTCCCTCTCATTAGACCCTATATTCCCTGACATCTCTGGGAGTTTATTTGTGTCCTCCTTTGTGAAGACAGAACCAAAGTATATATTTAATTGGTCTACCATGTCTTTGTTCCCATTATAAATTCCCCTGATTCTGACTGCAAGGGACCTATGCTTGACTTCACCAATCTTTTTCTCTTCACATATCTATAGAAGCTTTTACAGTCAGTTTTTATGTTCCCTGCAAGCTTACACTCATACTCTATTTTCCCCCTCTTAATTAATCCCTTTGTCCTCCTTTGCTGAATACTAAACTGCTCCCAATCCTCAGGTTTGCTGCTTTTTCTGGCCAATTTATATGTCCTCTCCTTGGATCTTATGCTATCCCTAATTTCCCTTGTTAGCCACGGTTGAGTCACCTTTTTTGTTTTATTTTTATGCCAAACAGGGATGAACAAATTCTATAGTTCATCCATGCGATCTTTAAATGTTTGCTATTGCCTTTTCACTGTCAACCCTTTAAGTAACATTCCCCAATCCATCCTAGCCAACTCACGCCTCATACCATCGTAGTTTCCTTTATTTAAATTCAGTACCCAAGTCTCTGAATCAACTACTTCACTCTCCATTTTAATGAAGAATTCTATCATATTATGATCGCTTCTCCCCAGGGGGCCTCACACAACAAGATTGCTCATTAATCCTTTCTCATTACATAATACCCAGTCTAAGATGGCCTGATCTCTAGTTGGTTCCTCAACATATTGGTCCAGGCAACCATCCTGTATACACTCTAGGAATTCCTCTTCCACAGTATTGTTACTGATTTGGTTAGACCAATCTATATGCAGATTAAATTCACCCATGATAACTGCTGTGCCCTTATTGCACACATCTCTAATTTCCCGTTTAATGCCATCCCCAACCTCAGCATTATTGTTTGGGGGTCTGAATACAACTCCCACTAAGGTTTTCTGCCCCATGGTATTTCTCAGCTCTACACATACAGCTAATATCCTTCCTTACTATTGTGTTAATCTCCTCTTTAACCAGCAATGCTACCACACCGCCTTTTCCTTTTTGCCTGTCCTTCCTGAATATTGAATACCCCTGGATGTTGAATTCCCAGCCTTGGTCACCCTGGAGCCATGTCTCCATAATCCCAATTATATCATATGCGTTTACATCTATTTGCGCAGCTAATTCATCCACCTTATTACGACTGCTCCTCGCATTAAGCCACAAAGCCTTCAGGCTTGTTTTTTTAACACTCTTAGACCTTTTAGAATTATTGTTTACTGTGGCCATGTTGGATTTACACCCTTGGTTTCGCTGACTTCCATGTTTGCTTTTCTCCTTCCTGTCTTTTGCTTCTATCCTTGCTTCCCTTTCCTGAGAGCGGAGAGGCAGCGGACCTGCGAGGGAGCACCAGAGGCGGCGGAGGTACTAAAGGAGCAGCCCGAGGCAGCGAGGCCCAGAGCCCCGAGAGCGGAGAGGCAGCGGACCTGCGAGGGAGCACCAGAGGTGGCAGAGGTACTAAAGGAGCAGCCCGAGGCAGCGAGGCCCAGAGCCCCAAGAGCGGAGAGGCAGCAGACCTGCGAGGGAGCACCAGAGGCGGCGGAGGTACTAAAGGAGCAGCCCGAGGCAGTGAGGCCCAGAGCCCCGAGAGCGGAAAGGCAGCGGACCTGCGAGGGAGCACCAGAGGCGGCGGAGGTACTAAAGGAGCAGCCCGAGGCAGCGAGGCCCAGAGCCCCGAGAGCGGAGAGGCAGCAGACCTGCAAGGGAGCACCAGAGGTGGCTTCCCAATCCAGGTTCTGGGAGAGGGAAGCAAAAAGAAATCGAAGTGTGACGTCACCAAGAAGCAGGTAAGTGATTGGTTGGTGAGTATTTTCTTTCTAAATTTTTCTAAACTTAAATTTTGTGGTTTCTAAGGTCTCTGTTGTGTAGCGGGGACTACTATTAAGCAAGGGCCCTTGAGTATATCATTTAATTGAAGTGAAATTGGTGGGATTCATTTAATTTTAATTAATTAATTAAAGGGTAAGTCATGGCAGGACAGCCCAGCCCCGTAGTATGCTCCTCCTGCTCTATGTGGGAAATCAGGGACACTTCCAGCGTCCCTGACGACCATGTGTTCGGGAAGTGTGTCCAGCTGCAGCTACTGACAGACCGCATTGCGGCACTGGAGCTGCGGATGGATTCATTTTGGAGCATTTGCGATGCTGAGGACGTCGTGAATATCACATTTAGCGAGTTGGTCACACCGCAGGTAAAGGGTGTACAGGCAGGAAGGGAATGGGTGACCAGGAGGCAGAGTAAGAGGCGCAGGCAGGTAGTGCAGGAATCCCCTGTGGCCATCCCCCTCTCAAACAGATACAGCACTTTGAATACTGTTGGGGGGGATGACTCATCAGGGGAAGGCAGCAGCAGCCAACTTCCTGGTACCGTGGGTGGCTCTGCTGCACAGGACGGGAGGAAAAAGAGTGGAAGAGCTATAGTGATAGGGGACTCAATTGTAAGGGGAATAGATAGGCGTTTTTGCGGCCGCAATCGAGACTCCAGGATGGTGTGTTGCCTCCCTATTGCAAGGGTCAAGGACATCTCGGAGCGGCTGCAGAACATTTTGGAGGGGGAGGGCGAACAGCCAGTTGTCATGGTACACATAGGCACCAACGATATTGCTTAACAAACGGGATGAGGTCCTAAAAGCAGAATATAGGGAGTTAGGAGGTAAATTAAAAAATAGGACCTCAAAGGTAGCAACCTCAGGATTGCTACCAGTGCCACATGCTCGTCAGAGTAGAAATAGGAGGATATTTCAAATGAATACGTGGCGAGAGGAATGGTGCAAGGAGGAGGGATTCAAATTCCTTGGACATTGGAACCGGTTCTGGGAGAGGTGGGACCAGTACAAACGGGACGGTTTGCACCTGGGCAGGGCCGGGACCAATGTCCTAGGGGGAGTGTTTGCTAGTGCTGTGGGGGAGGGTTTAAACTAAATTGGCAGGGGGTTGGAAACCTGAGCAGGGTACCAGAGGAAAGGGAAACAAGGAAAAAAGCAAAAGACAGGAAGGAGAAAAACAAAATTAGAAGGCAAAGAACTCAACGGTTTAAATCAAACATGGTCACAGTAAATAATAATTCATATAGGTCTGAGAGCGTTAAAAAAACAAGCCTGATGGCTTTGTGTCTTAATGCAAGGAGCATTCGAAACAAGGTGGATGAATTAGCTGCGCAAATAGAGGTAAACGAATATGATTTGATTGGGATTACAGAAACATGGCTCTAGGGTGGCCAAGGCTGGGAACTCAACATCCAGGGGTATTCAATATTTAGGAAGGATAGGCAAAAAAGAAAGGGAGGTGGGGTAGCATTGCTGGTTAAAGAGGGGATTAACACAATTGAAAGGAAGGATATTAACTCTGATGATGTGGAATCTGTATGGGTAGAACTGAGAAATATCAAGGGACAGAAAATGGTAGCGGGAGTGGTATATAGACCTCCAAACAGTAATACGGAGGTTGGGGATGGCATTAAAAGGGAAATTAGAGAAGCATGCAGTAAGGGCACAGCAGTCATCATGGGTGACTTTAATTTACATATAGATTGGGCTAACCAAATTAGTAAAAATACTGTGGAGGAGGAATTCCTAGAATGTTTACGGGATAGTTTTCTGGAACAATATGTCGAGGAACCAACCAGAGATCGGGCCATCTTAGACTGGGTATTATGTGATGAGAGAGGATTAATTAGCAATCTTGTTGTACGAGGGCCCTTGGGTCAGAGCGATCATAATATGATAGAATTCTACATTAGGATGGAGAGTGAGGTAGTTGACTCAGAGACTAGGGTCCTGAATTTAAATAAAGGAAACTACGATGGTATGAGGCGCGAATTGGGTAGGATTGATTGGGGAATGTCACTCAAAGGGTTGACGGTGGATAGGCAATGGCAAACATTCAAAGACCGCATGGATGAACTACAGAAGTTGTTCATCCCAGTTTGGGATAAGAATAAAACAAAAAGGGTGACTCAACCGTGGCTAACAAGGGAAATTTGGGATAGCATAAGATCCAAGGAGAGAGCATATAAATTGCCCAGAAAAAGCGGTGAACCTGAGGATTGGGAGCAGTTCAGGATTCAACAAAGGAGGACAAAGGGATTACTTAAGAAGGGGAAAATAGAATATGAAAGTAAGCTTGCAGGGAATATAAAAACTGACTGTAAGAGCTTTTATAGATATGTGAAGAGAAAAAGATTAGTGAAATCAAGTGTAGGTCCCTAGCAGTCAGAAGCAGGGGAAGTTATAATGGGGAACAAAGAAATGGCGGACCAATTAAATATATATTTTGGTTCTGTCTTCACAAAGGAGGACACAAATAACCTCCCAGAGATGTTGGAGAACATAGGGTCTGATGAGAGGGAGGAACTGAAAGAAATCAGTATTTGTAGGGAAATGGTGTTAGGGAAATTGACGGAATTGAAGGCCGATAAATCCCCAGGGCCTGATAATCTACATCCTAGGGTACTTAAGGAGGTGGCCCTAGAAATAGTAGATGCATTGCTGATCATCTTCCAAAATTCGCTGGAATCTGGAACTGTACCCATGGATTTGAGGGTAGCTAATGTTACCCCACTATTCAAAAAGGGTGGTAGAGAGAAAGCGGGGAATTACAGACCAGTAAGCCTGACATCCGTAGTGGGGAAAATGCTAGAGTCCATTATAAAGGATGTAATAGCTGAGCACTTGGAAAACAGTGACAGGATCGGACAAAGTCAACATGGATTTACAAAAGGTAAATCGTGCTTGACTAATCTACTGGAATTTTTTGAGGATGTAACTGGGAAAATAGATAAGGGAGAACCAGTATATGTGGTGTATTTGGACTTTCAAAAGGCTTTCGATAAGGTCCCGCATAAGAGATTAGCGTGTAAAGTTAAGGCACATGGGATTGGGGGCAAGGTATTGACTTGGATAGAGAACTGGTTGGCAGACAGAAAGCAGAGAGTAGGAATTAACGGGTCTTTTTGCGAGTGGCATGCAGTGACTAGTGGGGTACCGCAGGGATCGGTCCTTGGACCCCAGCTATTCACAATATACATTAATGATCTGGACGAGGGAACTAGATGTAATATCTCCAAGTTTGCAGACGACACAAAGCTGGGTGGGCGTGCGTGCTGCGAGGAGGATACTGAGAAACTTCAGGATGATTTGGACAGGTTGGGTGATTGGGCAGAAGCGTGGCAGATGCAATATAATGTGGATAAATGCGAGGTTATCCACTTTGGTGTCAAAAACAGAAAGGCAGACTATTATCTGAATGGCAATAGATTGGGAGAAGGGGAAGTGCAACGAGACCTGGGTGTCCTTGTGTACCAGTCGCTGAAGGTAAGCATGCAGGTGCAGCAGGCGGTGAAGAAGGCAAATGGTATGTTGGCCTTCATAGTGAAAGGGTTTGAGTACAGGAGTAAGGATGTCCTGCTGCAGTTGTACAGGGCCTTGGTGAGACCACACCTTGAGTACTGTGTGCAGTTTTGGTCGCCTTATCTGAGGAAGGATGTTCTTGCCATGGAAGGAGTTCAGCGAAGATTCACAAGGCTGATCCCTGGGATGGCAGGAATGACGTATGAGGAGAGATTGGGTCGATTGGGCTTATACTCGCTGGAGTTTAGAAGAATGAGAGGGGATCTCATCGAAACTTATAAAATTCTGACAGGTCTGGACAAACTAGATGCAGGTAGAATGTTCCCGATGGTCGGAGAGTCCAGAACCAGGGGTCATAGTCTAAGGATAAGGGGTAAGCCATTTAGGACAGAGATGAGGAAGAATTTCTTCACCCAGAGAGTGGTGAACCTGTGGAATTCTCTACCACAGAAGGCGGTTGAGGCCAAGTCTTTAAATATATTCAAGAAGGAGTTAGATATATTTCTTAGAGCTAAAGTTATCAAGGGATATGGGGAGAAGGTAGGTACGGGGTACTGAGTTTGGATGATCAGCCATGATCTTATCGAATGGCGGAGCAGGCTTGAGGGGCCGAATGGCCTACTCCTGCTCCTATCTTCTATGTTTCTATGTCTCCCTGCACAGGTTCCCAACCCCCTGCCATTTTAGTTTAAACCCTCCCCAACAGCACTAGCAAACACTCCCCCTAGGTCATCGGTCCCAGTCCTGCCCAGGTGCAAACCGTCCAGTTTGTACTGGTCCCACCTCCCCCAGAACCGGTTCCAATGTCCCAAGAATTTGAATCCCTCCCCCTTGCACCATTCTTTTAGCCACATATTCATCTGAAATATCCTTCTATTTCTACTCTGACTAGCACGTGGCACTGGTAGCAATCCTGAGATTACTACCTTTGAGGTTCTATTTTTTAATTTACCTCCTAACTCCCTATATTCAGCTTTTAGGACCTCATCCCATTTTGTACCTATATCGTTGGTACCTATATGCACCACGATAACTGGCTGTTCACCCTCCCCCTCCAGAATGCCCTGCAGTCGCTCCACACTCGCAGCGACCCTGGAGGCAAAACCTGCCAGAGACTCCTGCATCTGTTCCTGGAGTTCCAGCACCATTGACCTTGTGGATGGACCCGGAGGCAGAGGGCCTACATGCAGCTGAGCCGAGCTGGCAGAGTCCTGCACCCTCCGACTAGGACTCTCCACTGCTGTTCCTGTCTCTACAATCTGCTGATGCTCACTTGTGAGCTGTGATACACCAGGTGACAACACTACTCTCTCTCGCGATGGTCCCGCCGAGGTGTGAGTGTCGGCGCTGGTGCTGGGTGCGCTGAATTCTGCTGATGTTGCGCCCTCAGAGGTTGCAGCTTCCTCTGAGGAGTCTGGATGCTCAGGCTCTTCCTCCTGGCTAGTGGGGACGGGTGCTTGCGATGGTCCTGTGGGGGAGTAAAGGAAAGAGTCAGAGATGTGATGCCAAGGTTACATGCACATTGCATATTGCAGATGATCATTAGTCCATCTGTTAGAGCTTCAGAATCATTATCAGCGACTCATGCAATGTCATTGAGAGAGATGGAAATCTATTCTGTCACCAGCTTGCTGTGATGCACCCGTCTGTCCGTCCCCCACTTGCACATCGTCCTCCACTCCCACAATCTCCAGGACCGCATCCTCCCAGGGGGTGAGCTGGGCTACTGAGGGTGGCTCTCCTCCTGTCCTCGCTCTTTCTCTCTTATTGTGAGCTCTCTTTTCCTGCAATGAGGGAGACAAGTGGAGGTTGAGTGAGAATGAAGGAGTGAGTGTAGAGAATCCATAGCATAGATGCTTAGAAGGAGACAAAGATGGAGTGAGGCGGCAAGACCAAGGGCCCTCCCTGTGTGTTGCCAGTTGTTTTCATTGCATCACAGTGATAGGGAGTGTGAGGGCTACATAGTCGAATAGTTAGGTGAATGTGACCATAGAGAGAGAGGGAATGGGTAAGGGTGCACGGATATCAGTGTCAAGTGGGATGTGGAGGAAGAGATTGCTAAAGCTAAGCGCTGGTGAGGAAAGGCAATGGGGGTCAGATTGAGGGTGATGGAAAATTCATATTCACGTTTCCAGTACGCAGAAGGTCATGAAATCTCTTCCTGCACTGAATCCAGGTTCTGTGGGTTACTGACAATGAGTTGACCTCCTCTGCCACCTGGGTCCACACAGCCTTGGTCCGCTGGGGAGGCTTCTTCCTCCCTGATGAAGGGAAGAGCACCTCTTTATTTGTTCTTGCTCCCTCTATGAAAGCCTGCAGGGCAACGTCATCAAACCTGGGAGCAGACCTAAGTCTCTGGCTGGCCATTCTTCCTCCAGGACCCTCTCACTGCAAAGGCCAAAAGGTTGGCAGTCTGCAGAAGAAGCAAGGCTTGTTGCAGACCTTAAATGCAGTAGCAATGATGACGTCATCGAAGGCGACTTTCAGACTGGAGAAACTCATTGGCCATGGGTTCCCACACGTTGGAACTCAATTGGCCAATTAAGTTAAAATCGCATCATTCTCCCACATCGATTTAGATTCGGGTTGCTAACAAGAAATGCAGATTACACGACCCCAGCCCACCCCTGAGTCAAAATCCAGCCCATTGTCTTAAAAAGCCATTATTAAAGGTTATTTGTTAGCAAAATCATGAAAGGTTAAAAATTGCAATTTTCACAATTTAAGCTAGGTACAGCCACAAGTTAGATAATTCTGCTGCTTTTTAAAAAAAATTCCAAAGTTAGTTTTTTAAGGTGTTTTATTTGTCCTCACAGAGATCAGTACCTTTTATAGTTTCTGTACTGATGTCACTGAATTTGTACTTTGCACATGGATTCCTGTCAATCACAGGACCCGAAACCCATAGGTGAACAGTGATGATCAATGACATCAATAAACAAATTACACCAATCTCTGCTGTGGATAAACCTAAGAGCTGGAATTTCGTGTGGGTGGTAGTTAACCACTCAATTTCACTTGGCATTGGTAACCTACCATTTTCCCAACAGGGCCCCCACAGTTGCTCACCACTTGAAAGTAACAGCAGATTGCCATGGTAAACCCGACATATTTGATCTTCAACATCTTAGAAACAGAAGTGAAAATGCAAAATAAAGCAAGTCTTTAATGCATACAGAGTATATTGTTTGCTTCTAATAATCTGTGAAATACATTACCGCAGTATGAGTCACATGCTGGAATGAGTTTGAGGTTGAGCTAACATCATAAATACAAGAGGGGTAATTTTAAGAATTTGTGATCTCGGAATGGAACTTCGCCTACCAGGAATGCATATTGGGAATTCGGGAAAAATTACCTCCAGATTTTCCGCCCATTAAAATAATGTGTAATTCTGCATAACATACACAAACTTAATACTATTTACTTTTGTTTAAGGGTTTCTTTTTTCATTGTTTATGTTCACAGTGGCAACATGGTTTAAAGGGAATTACACTGCACCATGTGATTTGAAAAGAAGTGCTATCAATACTTGCAAAATATGTAAATGCAGAATGCTACATAGATTGAAGTGTGTTACATATAGAATTATGCAAAGTTCGGAATATGCTGCATATAGGAGACCATTAGTTCGGAGTGTGTCACATATGAGATAACACACATAGCTTAGATAGCATTATACTATAAGGCGTGTTCAGTAAATAAATTAGTTTTCAGATAGCTTTCATTCAGTTGGATATCAGGCTTCCACAAATCTATTATAACTCATTCACAGTGGTGTGACTCATATTACAGTGATGTATTTCACAGATTATTAGAGGCAAACAATATGCCTTGTCTGTATTATTATCATCTATAAAGAAAGATTTGGTGCTTTCATGCATTTCATTTTAAGGTTCCCCTGCTCTCAAATGCTACTGTCAGTTCAACCTTCTCACTTTCCCCAGCAGAGAAAGCAGCCAGGGGACCTGAGTTCTTTATTAATGTTACTCTATAACTGGCCACTCGGATATACAAAAACAGCAGTAGAGTAACTATCCCATTATATTAATATCATACTTGCCAACTTAAAAAGCTCAGAAAAGCTGACCAACAGCTTCAAGAAAGCTGGCACTGTTCCAAAAAACTGACAACACACAAAACATCCAACTGAAAAACAACCCTAAATAAAGCCCTATGATCAATGCCACTGCTTAAGGTGACTGAATATGTTGAATTTCTTTTTATTACATTGTTTTTCATAGGATCTTCATTAGTTCTACATAGGACCTTCATTAGTATTTTGGGATCATATTTCAGGATTTACTTGTACCAGCCTCAAAATCCGCAATCCCTGCATTCCAGAAATCACTGGCCTGGATATTAACATGGAGGGTTACATCGGCGGGGGGTGGGGGTGGGTACCGCCAGAGTTGTTTTGGATGGGAAACTGGGGTGGGGGGGGTGGTGAGGTCCAATCCTTGGGGAGGGGGTCCGATCCCCAACCCTGGAAGGTCCGATAAAGGCAGTCTTTGTAAGGGGAGTCTGTTGGGTGGTGGGGGTGCGGGTGGCAGGAGCTTGTGGGGCCAGGGTGAAGTACTCCTCCTTCTCCTGACCCACAAGCAGTGCTGTAAAGGCACTTACCTTCTCCCTGAAGCTGTCCTCGCCTCCCTTCAGCTGCCAGGTTTCCTGAGCCCTGGGAAACCCGGCCACCCAATGTGAAACCTGTAGAATAAATCAGAGGCTGCCAGCATCATTAAAGTATTTAAATTGCCAATCCACCTCCTGGGAGTGGGTTGGATACCCGTCCCTTGTCCCACTGCCGTTAAACCTAGTAGTGGACGGGTTGGAGGCAGGTTGGGGTCGGGTTTCAGATTTTTAAAATTTTAACATCTGACCCGACACCAACCAATCCGTTTTTGGATGTTAACATTTTGCAACTGTCTTTGCCGCATAGATTTGCATGTGCTCAGGGCTGTGATGCATGCTTGGTACACTCCTGTGCAGTCCTGTGCTTGCCATTTTGTTTTCTTCGTTCCTGGGATGTGGGTGTCGCTGGCAAGGCCAGCATTTATTGCCCATCCCTAATTGCCCTTGAGAAGGTGGTGGTGAGCCGCCTTCATGAACTGCTACTGTCCGTGTGGTTAAGGAATTCCCATGGTGCTGTTAGGGAAGGAGTTCCAGGATATTGATCCAGCGACGATGAAGGAACGGTGATATATTTCCAAGTCAGGATGGTGTGTGACTTGGAGGGGAACTTGGAGGTGGTGGTGTTCCCATGCACCTGCTGCCCTTGTCCTTCTAGATGGTAGATGTTGTGGGTTTGGGAGGTGCTGTCGAAGAAGCCTTGGCAAGTTACTGCAGTGCATCTTGTAGATGGTACACATTACAGCCATGGTGCACTGGTGGTGGAGGGAGTGAATGTTTATGGTGTTGGATGGGGTACCAATCAAGCGGGCTGCTTTGTCCTGGATGGTGTCGAGCTTCTTGAGTGTTGTTGGAGCTGCACTCATCCAGGCAAGTGGCGAGTATTCCATCATACTCCTGACTTTTGCCTTGTAGATGGTGGAAAGCTTTGGGGAGTCAGGAGGTGAGACACTTGCTGCAGAATACCTAGCCTCTGACCTGCTCTTGTGGCCACAGTATTTATGTGGCTGGTCCAGTTAAGTTTCTGTTCAATGGTGACCCCCAGGATGTTGATGTTGGGGGATTTGATTATGGTAATGCTGTTGAATATCAAGGGGCGGTGGTTAGACCTTCTCTTGTTGGAGATAGTCATTGCTTGGCACTTGTGTGGCGCGAATGTTACCTACCACTTATCAGCCCATGCCTGAATGTCGTCCAGGTCTTGCTGCATGTGGGCATGGACTGCTTCATTACCTGAGGAGTTGCGAATGGAACTGAACACTGTGCAATCATCAGCGAACATCCCCACTTCTGACCTTATGATGGAGGGAAGGTCATTGATGAAGCAGCTGAAGATGGTTGGGCCTAGGACACTGCCCTGAGGAACTCCTGCAGTGATGTCTTGGGGCTGAGATGATTGGCCTCCAACAACCACAACCATCTTCCTTTGTGCTAGGTATGACTCCAGCCAGTGGAAAGTTTTCCCCCTGATTCCCACTGACTTCAATTTTACTAGGGCTCCTTGATACCACACTCAATCAAATGCTGCCTTGATGTCAAGGGCAGTCACTCTCACCTCACCTCTGGAATTCAGCTCTGTCATCCATGTTTGGACCAAGGCTGTAATGAGGTCTGGAGCTAAGTGGTCCTGGCGGAACCCAAACTGAGCATCGGTGAGCAAGTTATTGGTGAGTAAGTGCCGCTTGATTGCACTGTCGACAACAGCTTCCATCACTTTGCTAATGATTGAGAGTAGGCTGATGGGGTGGTAAATGGCTGGATTGGGTTTGTCCTACTTTTTGTGGACAGGACATACCTGGGCAGTTTTCCACATTGTCGGGTAGATGCCAGTGTCATAGCTGTACTGGAACAGCTTGGCTTGAGGCATGGCTAGTTCTGGAGCACAAGTCTTCAGCATGACAGCTGAGATATTGTAGGGGCCCATAGCCTTTGCTGTAACCAGTTTCTTGATATCACGTAAAGTGAATCGAATTGGCTGAAGACTGGCTTCTGTGATGGCGGGGACTTCAGGAGGAGGCCAAGCTGGATCATCCACTCAGCACTTCTGGCTGAGGATGGTTGCAAACGCTTCAGTCTTGTCTTTTGCACTCAAATGCTGGGCTCCACCATCATTGAGGATGGGGATGTTCATCTACTTTAACACATCAATTTTAGGATCAATCCTATTTCATATATTTTTCCAATGTTGTTTTAATATGAGCAAATACAAATTTCCTATTCATTCTAATCCTTTTTGGATGCTGGACTTTTTCTTCTCCCATTTTTTACAGTTCCACAGGTTCTCATCTCCCTGAGTCTTGCCCAAGTGGACATTCTTCACATGTGACAGAAAGTGTGAGCACACTAATCAACCATTGGAGAGAGGGGAACATCACAGTTAAACCCAATCCTTTTCTCAAATCCAGCCTACATGCATACACAAATACACAGCTCATCAGTGGTCATCAGATAGTGATCAGCTGCAAGAGAAGGGAGTTGAGGCCAATTATAACATCACTGCCACTACCTTAACTGAGATCAGGTAACTCAGCACAGACTGGTGATTAAACCTGGGAGCCTTCTTGGTCTGTACAGCTCAATTTCACTGAACCATTGGGAACATGTAACATCCAATGTTCCCTGTCATTTCTTTTGGCCCTGCACAGCCCCTTTAAGGGCCATGGAAAATGCACAGTTTTTACATTGAAAAGCCGGCAAGCTGGCTACATGGGTTCCCTGGAGTGCTGTGCGGCCGGTACACGAAACATTGGTAACAACAACAACTTGCATTTATATAATGCCTTAATTGCTATAAAACGTCCCAAGGCAATTCACAGAAGTTTAATCAAACAAAAATTGGCACTGAGCAAAGAAGGAGCTATTAGTGTAAAGGAAATAGCCATATTCCAAGAGATACACCATCCTATGAACAGATTTCTGATATTATTAATACATGACATATTGGGTTTAAAAGTCTGGAAAGCCTCAACGACACAAGCTATAAACAGAAATACAGGCTTCTAAGATAAAGTGAAGTGTAAACAAGTTGTAAACACCACACAAGCTTTTGAAATGGGAATTGATTGTTAATACTAAAACAATGGCCCTATTGAAAAAGCAAAGGCTTGCTTCCGAAAAGTCTGCAGTTTGGAACCAACACAATAGCAATGCCCAAGTAAAGTGTTAAAAACTAACACTTCAAACAGAAACATAGAACATTAAAAAACCATGTGCCTTTGTAAAAGTAACATCAAATGAAACAGGAAACACGATTAAAATACAACCAATTGAAGTAGCTAAGAAATGCATGGAACACCCTAGATGAAGTGTTTTTAATTTACATGTTGTAAATATGATACCTACAGAAGACTTTGTAGATATGACTTCAATAGATACACCAAGCAATTACATTGTGTTTGTATTGAAAATTGAATAGTTAGTAGACATGACATCTGCTTTCAAACAGCAGAGGTGATTTAGAAATTGAATGAAAGACCTTCAATAAGAATGGCATCAAAGAGATAAATCTGTTATAACCATTTTATGATAAGTTTTTGAAACACCTATACAGTAGACAGGATTCTGAGAGTTGGCAGCTGAAATGACAGTAAGAATAGAAAAGAATTCAACAAAGAATGACTAGAGATAATTAGCTTATGTCAGCAGTGTCTTAAAGGAGGAGAGAGAGTTGGAGAAGATTTGGGTGGGATTTCCAGAGCTTAAGGCCTAGACAGCTGAAGGAACTGCCACTAATGGTGGGGCGAAGGAAGTAGTGGATGAAACAGGGGCCAGAGTTGGAGGAACGCAGAGTTCTTGAGGGTTGTAGGGCTGGAGGATGTTACAGAGATAGGGAGGCACATACTTCACAAAGCAAAGCACTCAAATGTCAAAAGGTATAAAGGAAACCTGGTACTAAAGGAGTTAAAGCTGCTCAATGACAACTCAGTGTAGATTTATAAAAAAGATACCTGTCTGAAAGCCATTAAAGGTTTATTGAAAGGTGCAGAACTTATATACCCAATTGCTGAAGATTTGTTGAACTGAGTTACATATAAAATCATTAAAGATTTATTAAAAGGTACTTGCATACAGTCATGAGGTTTATTAAATAGATTTGAAATATGAAGGCTTGACAATTGAATTTGAGATCAATAATGTATAAGCTATTATTTTATCAATTGTATAAGCTATTATTTTATCAATTATATTTCCAACAGCAGGATGAGTCATGGCACAGCTTCACACTGCTTGTTACAATTTATAGAAATAAAATGATTTACTCCAAATAAATAAGCACACCTACTAATAGTTTGAGTACATAAGATGTAAACAATAAAACAATCTCCTATTAAGCCCAAGCTTCAGTTAGCAAATCAATTAGTTTTGCCTTAGCCTGAGACTTAATTAATTTAATCAGGGATGAGCGATACTTTGTGTATTCTCACATTAATAGATTTTACCTTTTCTTATTAGCTGAAGCAGGTTACAGAACAGTTGGTACCATTTAGACTTCCTGTACTAAGTGAAGGTTGCCAGCTTTTAATTAGCATTTAAATGGCCTGGTCTGTGTGGACAAGATACAGAACAAACTTAGTGCCACGCCATTATCCTTAACTTGCGTCATTGGGCTCCTTTGTCTTCTTTAGGCCTATTAATGCATTTAAGCACATACGTCAATGAATTATCTGACAGTTTGACTGTTTGACTTTTACAGCCAGTGATCCAGTGTTTTCATCACAACAACTGCAAAACAGCAACATGGCTGCAAAAGAGAGAGAGAGATAGAAAAAAGCCTCTAGCAATTGCTTAATATAAAAGGACAGCTAAAATTAAATTAGACAATATACAAAACAGCTTTGGGATCAAAAGGTTCTCCCAAAACCATTGGAGCTTTTATACAATAGGGCAGAATATTCAGTAATGAATGTTCTATAACACACCAATCAGCCCAGTTATTGAATACAGTAAGTGTGTAGGAGAGATCTGGAGAGTCCTCAACCTCCACCTCATACAGACAATATCACTTGCTACCGTTTTTGAGATTCCACTGATAATGTTTCACAACACAGAATACAGATTAACCTTGAATGGTTGAAACTTACACCATTTATATATATTGTTTATTCATTCACGGGATGTGGGCATCACTGGCAATCCCAGCATTTATTGCCCTATGCAGCCGAGTGGCTTGCTGGACCATTTCAGAGGGCTGTGGGTCTGGGAATTCAAAAGTCTTCTATAGGCATATAAATACTAAATGGGTAGTAAGACGAGGGGTGCAGCCAATTAGGGAGCAAAAAGGAGACCTACACATGGAGGCAGAGGGCGTAGCTGAGGTACTAAATGAGTACTTTGCATATGTCTTCACCAAGGAAGAAGATGCTGCCAAAGTCATAGTGAAAGAGGAGGTAGTGGAGATACTGGATGGAATAAAAATTGATAAAGAGGAGGTTCTAGAAAGGCTGGCTGTACTTAAAGTAGATGGGATGCATCCTATAATGCTGAGGGAAGTTAAGGTGGAAATTGTGGAGGTACTGGCCATAATCTTCCAATCCTCTTTAGATATGGGGGTGGTGCCAGAGGACTAGAGAACTGCAAATGTTACACCCTTGTTCAAAAAAGGGTGTAAGGTTAAACCCAGCAACTACAGGCCAGTCAATTTAACCTTGGTAGTGGGGAAGCTTTTAGAAACGATAATCAGGGACAAAATTAACAGTCACTTGGAGAAGTGTGGATCAATTAAGGAAAGCCAGTATGAATTTGTTAAAGGCAAATCATGTTTAACTAAATTGATTGAGTTTTTTGATGAGGTAACAGAGAGGGTTCATGAGGGCAATACGGTTGACGTGGTGTACATGGACTTCCAAAAGGCATTTGATAAAGTGCCACATAATAGGCTTGCCAGCAAAGTTGAAGCCCATAGAATAAAAGGAACAGTGGCAGCATGGATACGGAATTGGCTAAGTGACAGGAAACAGAGAGTAGTGGTGAACGGTTGTTTTTGGGACTGGAGGAAGGTACACAGTGGTGTTCCCCAGGGGTCGGTACAAGGACCACTGCTTTTCTTGATCTATATTAATGACTTGTACTTGGATGTACAGGGCACAATTTCAAAATTTGCAGATGACACAAAACTTGGAGGTATAGCGAACAGTGAGGAGGATAGTGATAGACTTCAAGAAGACATAGACAGGCTGGTGAACGGGCAGAAACGTGGCAGATGAAATTTAATGCAGTAAAGTGCAAAGTGCTACATTTTGGTAGGAAGAACAAGGAGAGGCAATATAAACTAAAGGGTACAATTCTAAAGGGGGTGCATGAACAGAGAGACCTGGGGGTATATGTTGACGGTGGCAGGGCAGGTTGAGAAAGTGGTTAAAAAAGCATACGGGATTCTGGGCTTCTTAAATAGAGGCATAGGGCTTGATTTTCCAAGCCTCGAGGAGGCGGGTTTAGAGGCGGGTGTGGTGGGAAATTTGCAGAATCGGGGGGCAGGAACCCATCCCGCCCCCAACCCACCTCTGAGCCAATGTTCCAGGAGGCGGGTACCTGACCTGAGAGCTGCCTCCCCAAGGCGGGAGGAGGATTAGTGCCAATTAACTGCCTGTTAACAGGTAGTTAACAGGCAATTTTTTGCCTAATCCCTATTTTTAGCCCTGAAGTGTGGGCTCTCTGACGGCTCTGAACCACGCCAAGTTAGCGAGGCAGACCGTCGGTCTGCAGGGGTTGGAGAGGTCGAGATGTCCGTTGTGCAGGTGAGTGATGGGTGCATGTGTGCAGAGGTAAGTGTGTGAGATAAGTGTAAGCATTTTAATAAGTTTTACTTACCTTTACTTTCTCCTGCAGGCTTCCTTCCTTCAGTTCTCGGGAGTCCCTCAGCTCACCAGCACAGAAAGCAGAATGGCCACTGAACTATCTAAAGCTGCAGCCTCTGCTTTCTGGTCTGGAGAGCTCTCTAACTGAGTCTGAGTAGAAGGACTCAAGTTAGAAGACAGATTGTCCGTGTTTGACTGCTTCACAGAGCTGTCAAACGCTGATTTTTCATCTGTCAAAAGCTCTTGACAGATGAAATGTCAATCGCTGATATCACCAGTAACCAGGTGCCTCTTAATTGGCCTGCTGAGCCCACTGGGTGGGCTTAACAAGGTCAATCAAGGGAAAATAGCGTGGGTTGGACACAAGTCGATGGAGGCGGGACTATAGCCCAAAAAGTGGGAGTCCCGCCTCCAAAAGCTCCCCATTGACAAAATCGAGCCCATAGAGTACAAAAACAAGGAAATTATGATGAAACTTTTATAAAACACTGGTTCGGCCCCAACTGGAGTATTGTGTCCAATTCTGGGCACCACACTTTATGAAGGATGTGAAGGCCTTAGAGAGGGTGCAGAAAAGATTTATGAGAATGAGTCCAGTGATGAGGGGCTTCAGTTACATGGATAGACTATAGAAGCTGGGGTTGTTCTCCTTAGAGCAGAGAAGGTTGGGAGGAGATTTGATAGAGGTGTTCAAGATCATAATGGGTCTGGATGGAGTAGATAGAGAGAAACTGTTCCCATTGGCAGAATGGTCGCGAACCAGAGGACACAGATTTAAGGTGATTGGCAAAAGAACCAAAGGCGACATGAGGAAAAACTTTTTTACGCAGCGAGTGGTTAGGATCTGGAATGCACTGCCTGAAAGGGTAGTGGAGGCAGATTCAATCATGGCTTTCAAAAGGGAATTGGATAAGTACTTGAAGGAAAAAAAATTGCAGGGCTACGGGGAAGGGGCGGGGGAATGGGACTAGGTGAAGTGCTCTTGCAGAGAGCCGGCATGGGCTCGACTGGCTGAATGGCCTCTTCTGTGCTGTAATCATGCTATGATTCTATGGAGTCACATATAGGCCAGATTGTGTAAACAGGGCAGATTTCCTTCCCTAAATGACATTAGTGAACCAGATCATTTTTTACAGTTTTCTGATATTCAACTTCAAATCATAATCTTCTGATCAAGATGTAAAAGTGCTACCAACTTGGTCAAACTGAGTTGAAATCACAACCCTGCTGATAGAAGGAGTGCTGCCATCTTTTCTGAGCATAAACAGGTTAAGCATTCAGTTCAGCCATATATGTCAGCAGGTACTTCTATTGCGGTGCCAGCCAACTATTTAAATGACCCTGTCCCCATGATTTGGGATGGGACCCTTATCCTTGGCTGCAGGCAGACAGGAAAATCCTGTTCTACTGCACTTCCAGTGACACAACAAGGACCCAGAATTTCAGGGCTCTGGTGTTTTTCCCTCCTCTCCTGATAACTGAGGTACTGTTCATTGGTGCCATCCATCCTCTGGTACCTCGACTAAATGGCTATTCTGCATGTGTGAGATGAGGCCCTGATGTGATTCAACCACAGGGGGCTTCACACGTACACTTTCCAGCAGGAGTTACTAGACAGTATTCAGGACAGGCTCAGGCTGATTTGTCTTTTACTCCCTTCCTTTCTCAACTATATTGAAGCTAGTGTAGCACCCCTACAGGTCAGCTGACTCAGCACAGAGCAGAGAGCAAACCTGGGTTATTTCTGGTCAAGGAGTGACCATTTTTTTGTATTTGTGGGCCGTGGAGCCTCGATGGTCACATTTAAATGTTAAATCGATGCTCCCATTAAATTGGAGATATCTCAAATTGTGGAAGCAAACAGATCTTGGTGTCCTGGTTTAGGACTTATTTGCCAATGTGGCACCAACGGTGCTAAGAACAGCCATTCCCAAACTTACAGATCCACAAAATTCAAATTGGATGAGCCAGGGAGTTAAACTAACAAGCTTGTTTGTCATGGGTTATATTGCCAGGGCTCTTGGGGCATAGCTTAGACCTCCCTGATTTAGGCTGTATGGATCACTTTGACTTACACTTACCAACTGAGCCATTGGGAGAATTGTGCACATTTTCTTTCTTCCTTCCACAGATCAAGTGTAATACATAGAAACATAGAAGATAGGAGCAGGAGTAGGCCATTCGGCCCTTCGAGCCTGCTCCGCCATTCAACGAGATCATGGCTGATCATCCAAACCCTAGCACCCGGTCCCTACACCGACAGCCATCCCACCCAAGCCCTATCCCCGTAACCCCATAACCCCACGTATTTAATCCCCCCTAACACTAAGGGCCAATTTTTATCATGGCCAATCAACCTAACATGCCATTCTGCCACAACCATTTAATCTCCTGAGCAAATGTTCTGCATAAATAGTCCTTAATCCCCAATGGTAAAACACTTGAGACTACTGTTGTCATTTATTTGATGGTATGAGAGCTTACTCTTTATGTTTCATTAAAATTGGTAAATATATTCTCATTGGCTGCTGTGAGTTAATAATAAACAAAAAGACTTGCATGTGTATAGTGCTTTTCATGACCTCAGCGCTTTACAGCCAATGAATTACTTTTGAAGTATAGTCACTGTTGTAGTGCAGGAAATGCGCCATCCAATTTGTGCTCAGCAAGCTCCCACAAACAGCAATGAGTTAAATGACCAGGTAATCTGTTTTAGCAATGTTGGTTGAGGGATAAATATTGACCAGGACACCGGGAGAACTCCCCTGCTCTTATTCAAAAAGTGCAATAAGATCATTACATCTGCTTGAAAGGGCAAACAGAGCCTCATTTTAACATCTTATCCAAAGGATGGCACCTCCAACAGTGCAGCACTCCTTCAGTATTGCACTAAAGTGTCAGCCTGGATTATGTGTTCAAATCTCTGGCATGGGACTTGAACCCACAACCTTCTTGACTCCGAGGTGAGACAGCTACCATTAAACCATAGCTGACAACAAGGCTTTTGAATAAGCCTCCAACCACATAGCTACATGTTGTTCTTTTTTTCTCATTACGCTGAGGAATATTACCACCCAGGAAGGAAAGACGTCCCTATTTTAGACATAAAGAAATTCTTCTTTGTCTTCACCATCTGGGTGGTAATCAGACCGAGCGGATCGCCCACCCGGTATTGAACCTGTTCGATTTTCATTCCATTCGATCCACTCTGCCAGGTTCCTGTCCAGGTGGTGGAAATGAAAATTTATCTCCAAATAGTCAGCATTAAGCACCCCTGGTCAGGTAAAGCATAGTCAGCTGTACAGTTGTGTTCTCCTCACTCTGCCCCTGCCACCTTATCTGAACCATAAGCTTTGTAGGGAAATTTCTGCTGTACCAGCATTAATTTTTTCCCATTTCACACACCAGCTATCCTTATGGCCTCTTTTGAGTGAGACTGACAATTTAGTCCTAATTAGTGGTGAATTACTGGCAGCTCTGTGACATGGACTAGCACCCACTATAAGGTAGGTTTACACTGCCCAAATTAATTTAACTTTGTTTCCTTGCAGCTGTAAGATTGAGGAGACTTTCATCCCGTTAATTTGAGCTGGATACAAATTGAGGTCCTGGGGGTGAAAAACACTGCGACAATCATACTGCTAAAATGGATGATGCGTTTATTCTACAGAACTGTTTTAAGAAGCTTGTACACACACAATCACAATTCACAACTGGCAGCTGTACCTTAAGACATCACTGATATGTATGGAAAGCCAGAAAGGATGGCAGCCTGTGCCACTGCAGGCAGCGTTTATATTTGCCACTAGGATATTGCTGCCTCTGGATGGCCCCACTGAAAATCACCTCTTCAGGTAGGTGTCGGTGGCTCTGGGTGTATGAGTGCTGTGAGGTTAATGCTGGATTAGTCACTGTGCATCAGCACTGATGGGTTTTTGATGTGTATAGGCCAGCTCAAATTGTCATTGATCAGAACTGAGTACTAAAGGGACTGTTGATGGCCGCTCCACAAAATTTTAGAGTCCCCATCCTGGCTCCCCAAAAATACTGAAGTGTTGCTGGCCCATGCTCTCCCCTCTCCAAGATTGCCCCCCAGGCCCGATCTGTGAACATAGTCAGTTACATTTCATCGACCTCCAACAGTTGTTATAACTTGATACAATCTAAACTGTTTCATATCCTGCTAAGGTCTCTGCAACTCCACTATCAAAGAAGATAGACTGAGCATAATCTTTACAAAATTAAGGTTGTAATGTATTATCACATGGTTTGTCACGTGGTTCAATATGAGCATGCTCAGTTCACTCTGGTCTAATAAACAAGCACATGGACTAGCAACTCATGGTGTCTCTGTCCTTCATTTGTTCTACCCAAATATAATGGTCCAGAAATTCGGGTCTCCATGGGTGAGTACGCATGGGGTACTCACCCGTAAGCCCAATGGAAGTGCTGGTTTCCTGCATGCACTGCGCATGCGCGGGAAACCGGCACTTCTGTTCCCTTAAAGGAAGGGGTTAAGAGGTTGAACGCATGCGCAGGAGAGCCTGCATGTGCGCATCGAACTTAGGTTTTTTTTGCAGGTTTTCCCGGGAGGGTAAGTCTCCAGAAGTTACACATTTAAAAATCAGGTGTAAGGCCTGCTTTTTACAAGGTAAGTGGTGAATCAATTAAAATTAAAACATTTTTTCCACAGGTTTATTATTTTTAAACACTTTAAAGCAAGGTACGTTTATTTTCAGCCCCATTAGAAAATAAAATTATTTTTTTCAAAAATTTAAATTATTGTTTAAAATAGTTATTTCGTGTAATTTATAGTTTATTTAAAAAATGTGATTTAAAAAAAAATCTATTTGAAGATTTAGTGATGTTTTGAGGCCATAGTATTTATAAGTTTTGACAGCTCTTCCTGTCAATCTTATGAATGGAGCATTCCCTGCTCCGATTGGCTCCCCATGGCCCACGTGATCCCAGGGGACGCATTGAACTAACTGCACCCCTGGGATACGCAAGCACTGCGCGCCAGCAGCTGGAGCAGGCCCAGGATCGGAATCTCACGGGGGCCCACAGCACAATGGCCGGCGCGCAAGGTAAGTGCAGGTCGGAGGCTTACACCCGCGGGAAGCCCCCGACCCGAATTTCTGGGCCATTATGTTTTGGCGACAAGGGTGGGATCCCAAAGCCATTTTTAGAGATCATGGAAGGACACAGTGTTTTAACCTTCGAGTGGACAAGTTTAAGGTGACTTTGTGACACCAAAACTGAATTTTTGCGATGTTTTACTATTAATGCTCATGCAGAATCATCTGTGCTTCGTCTTCGCATGTACGTATACACAGCAACAGCAGCGTTCAATCTCACAGGTACATAGGTAGTGTGCTGAGTCACTGTTCGACGGGATTGGGATAATCATGGCCACGCCTACGGGATTCATCAGAAGCCTTGGCATGTATAACCCAAGCTCGCGAACCATTCAGTTCTTACATTGAGGGGATGGAGATTTTTTTAGGACCAATAACATTATTGAGACCAAAGATGCAGATGAGGATGTTCAAGCTCAAAATAAAGTAATTTGTGAACAGAAGAAAGCAATTTTTCTAACGGAGATCAGGCCAAATGTCTATGGAACGTTGACAAACCTACTCGCACCAGGGAAAGTGAAGGATGCATCGTTTGAACATATTGTCGGGAAAATCGAGGACCATTTCAACCCAAAGCCATTAGAAATAGCAGAGAACTATAAGTCTGGTACCAGAAACCAAAAACAAAATGAAACCATCAGTGAGTACATTGTAGCTCTTAAGAACCTGTCTTTGCATTGTAACGTCATCACATTTTTGGATTGTGCATTGCGAGATAAGTTTGTGTGCGGACTGGTGGATGAGCGCAGACAGTCCAAGTTACTGAGCACTCTGAACCTAACGTTTGATATAGCATGCAAAATTGCCCTAACTATGGGGGTGGTGTCTAAGAATGCTAGGGAGCTCTGTCCAACTCAAGTGGCTAGTGCAGCTATGGTCTACAGTCACAAAGCCACCGCCAAACCTAAAGCTGTAAGACCGAGTCAAAAGCATGTCGGTGAGAGCAGTTCAGTGAATTATCGCTGCAATGGAAATCACTCATCACAGTCCTGCCAATACAAAAACGCGCAGTGTTTTCACTGCCAGAAGCATTCTAGTGGCAATGCAAAGCAGCGACAACAAAAGGGAGGAGTTCACAATATTGAAATGAACTAGGCATCTACAGTATCTATGTCACTAGCAGCAACGCTAGCAGTCATGAGAAAGACTTCCGTACAAAGCCTTTGATTAATGAGCAAAATATTGATATGTGTATCGACACGGCGGTGGACTGCTCTATCATGAGTAAGGACACATATGAGAGTAAGTTTAATCAAGTACCACTTACAAAGAGTACCGTAGAGTTAAAATCCTACTCTAGGGAAATCCTTGAGACATGTGGGCAAATGGAATGTACAGTTCAGCACAATGGCCAGTCAGTAAAGCTGCCTATTATTGTAGTGAGCTACAACAACAAGCCAACTCTCATGGGCAAAGACTGGTTGAGAAAGTTAAAACTAGACTGGAAAAACATCTTCAGTGTAGAAGCTTCAAAGAAGCGACTCGACACAATGCTAAACAAGTACAAAAGCATGTTCACAGACAATTATGAGGGCATCACTGGGTATGACGCACATATCCATATCAAACCCAATGCGAAGCCTGTCTATTGTAAGGCAAGGCGGTCTCCTATGCATTAAAAAGTCAGATGGAGGAAGAGCTAGTGAAGCACAGAGTGAACGGAGTGCTAGTAAAAACTGACAAAAGTGAAAGGGCTACCCCGATTGTGGCAGTGCCCAAAGCAGACAAAACTGTACACTTGTGCAGTGACTACAAAGTTACTATCAACCAAACGGTTGACGATGAGCAGTACCCGTTACCTACATCACAAGATTTGTATGCAGCACTCTCTGGGTCAAAGGTTTTCTCCAAGTTTGACCTGTCACACACTTACGCTCAGCTGAATGTTGACAAAGAGAGTCAACAGTATCTCACCATCAACACACACAAGGGGCTGTACTCATACACCAAGCTGCCATATGGTGTAAAGTCCTCCCCCAAAATCTTCCAGGCTATGATGGATAAGATTTTGCAAGGAGTTCCAAATTGCTTATGCAATCAAGACAATGTGCTAATCGCAACAAGCAGCGAGGAAGAAAATCTAGAAGTGTTAGATATAGTGCTTCAAAGGTTGAATGCCCACAATGTCAAATTGAAAAGGAGTAATTGTGCTTTTGTGCAGCCCAAGGTTGTATATCTTGGTTTGAAAGTTGATGCAAATGGCTTGCAATCAGTGAAGGAAAATGTTGATGCTGTCATCAATGCTCCAAAGCCACAGAACGTATCTGAGTTAAGATCTTTCCTTGGAATGGTCCAGTACTACGCACATTTCTTACCTGAGTTAGCGACCATGTTAGCTCCATTGCATGAGCTCCTCAAGAAGAATGTCTAGTGGAAGTGGACGAAAGCACAACAGGAAGCTTACGACGCTTGTAAGAGAAGTCTCTCTAGTGATGCTCTACTTGTGCACTATGACACAAAGCGTGAGCTTAAGTTAGCATGTGATGCTTCCAGCTACAGTGTGGGAGCTGTCAGAAGCCACGTAATGGATAATGGCCAAGAGAAACCAATCACGTTTGCATCGTCAACCTTCACAAAGAGCAAAAGAAACTACACACAAATTGAAAAGGAAGCACTCGCCATAGTGTTTGGAATCCTGATTGGCAGATATTTTACCCTGATAACCGATCACAAACCACTCCTAGCAATATTGGGGCCCAAATCTGCCATCCATGCAATAGCCACATCAAGAATGCATCATTGGGCAGTGTTGTTATCACAATATGACTGCACGATTGAATATCGCGCTTCAAAGCAAAACGCAAAATGCAATCGCAGATGTCTTGTCCAGGTTGCCACATGAGGACTCATGTGTTGGGAGTGAAGGTGCGATTTTCACGCTAAGTGCAGTTGACAAAAACTTTCACGTGAATGCAACTGAGATTGCAGATGAGATTCAAAAGGATTCAGTACAGAAAGGAGTGTATGAAAGCACCTTGAATGGATGGACTGATCAGTATATGGACACAGAATTGAAATTCCATAACCGCCGTACTTAATTGTCTTATGAGCAAGGTTGTATGAAGTGGGGAAACAGAGTGGTGGTATCTACTTCTTTGAGAGATAGAATTCTGGCCGAACTTCATATTGAACATCCAGGGACCGTCAGTATGAAATCAATTGCAAGAAGCTTTGTTTACTGGCCTGGACTGGACAGTGATCTTGAATCACTTGTCAGCAAATGCAGCGTTTGCCAACATTGCAGAAACAAACCACCCAAAACTCCACCACAACCCTGGTCATGACCAAGTAGACCTTTTCAGAGAGTACATGTAGACTTCTGTGAGAAAGCAAATTATTATTTCCTGGTACTTGTAGGTAGTCACTCAAAGTGGATTGAAGTGAAATACATGGGTTCAAATACTACAACTGAATGTGCCATAGATGAGTTGAGGTCTATCGTTGCATGTCATGGCTTACCTGAAGAACTTGTTTCTGACAATTGTTAAGTCTGTGTGTTCTAGTTATTGTTAATAAGAATCACTGCACACAGACCACAAGAATAAATTCAACAGGTCTTTACTAGTCGAAGGTCAGGCTGAACTGCCCAATAAATCATTACACAGCACTTATATACCGGTGTGGTCACCACCGGTATTACAGTATACAGCAGCCAAGATAAAGTAGTGCATCTCTTAAAATAGTTCTCTTAAAGGTGGAACGGTTACATGCACCACAATCCTCCCTTTTTAGCTTAACAGTATATATTCCCCATTTAACATAACATAATAACATATATACACAACTTCATGTAAAAACAGTTCACAGATTCAGTCTCTGAGGAGGCCTCCTGATCCGAGACGGATAACGCCTTTCAGGGGTCTCTGGTTCTCGTTGCTGGGGTGACTCATCTAGTTGATCCCCTATGGATAGGACATCATCATCAGGTATATTCACTTCTGAGGTAGATGCTTCAGGTTCACTAACTTCCTCCACGGTTGTCTCTGTCGTAACCATGGGCTCGACCCTTGTTCTCGATTCCACCAGTTGGTCAGCATGACGTCGCATTACGTTTTCACCAACATCTACCGTGTACATCAGGGGTCCTTGTCTGGCCCGAATTGTTCCAGATTGCCATTTCTCGTTTTTATACTCCCTGGCTAACACCGGTTGTCCTATTTCAAAACTCCGAGTGGGCTTGTTATTGATATGCTGGAACTGTTTGTTTTCGACTTCCCTCCGCACATTAGGTTTTAACAAGTCCAACCTGGACCGCAACCTCCTGTTATAGAACATCATGGCAGGACTTTGGTTTGTTGTTGCATGGGTGGCGTTTCGATATGCCAGTAGGAAATTGTCCACCTTGTGTTGCAGTGGAATCTGATCTTCGCTCATGGCCTTTATTGCCTTTTTGAACGTCTGTACAAACCTCTCGGCCAGCCCATTCGTAGCTGGATGATATGGGGCAGAGGTATAATGTTTCACCCCATTCTTCTTCAGGAATTTCTGGAATTCCTCTGACACGAACTGTGGTCCGTTGTCTGAACATATTTGCTCTGGCAATCCATTTCTTGCAAATATCGTTCTTAGCACCGCGATCGTCTTCTCCGAGGTAGTGGTAGTCATTTTAATCACTTCTGGCCATTTAGAATGTGCGTCCACCGCAATTAAAAACATGGAGTCCATGAATGGACCAGCAAAGTCAATATGTACACGTTGCCATGGGGTTGAAGGCCATTCCCATGGATGCAGCGGTGCAATTGGAGGTGCATTTTGGACTTTTTGGCACCCTGAGCAGCTTTTCGTCAGATCCTCTATCTGTTGGTCGATACCCGGCCACCACACATAAGCCCTAGCAAGGCTTTTCATCTTGACTCCCTCCAGATGACCTTCATGTAGTTCTTTTAGAACTCTCTCTCTTAACTTAGGAGGGATAATCACCCTTGTTCCATACATCAATGTTCCCTGACAGATGGACAGCTGTTCTCGTCTTGCTGAGAATGCCGGTAACAGTGGATCACCATGGGCTGGCCATCCCTTTACTGTCAATTCGTAGACCCGGGACAGTGTCGGGTCATTCCTAGTCTCCCTTTCAATATTTGCATTGGTGACAGGTAAACATTCGATGATGGTCGAGTGAAATAACTCCACCGGGTCAACCGTCGGTGCCTCCTCCTCAGTAGGTAGTGGCAGGTGCGACAGCCCATCAGCATTACCATGCTGCTTTGTACCTTTGAATTCTATCTGATATTCATGTGCCCCTAGGAAAAGGGACCATCTCTGGAGCCTCTGTGCTGTCATCACCGAAACACCCTTCTTAGGGTTAAAAATGGATACCAACGGCTGGTGGTCTGTCAGCAGTGTAAACTTCTGGCCCTGCAGGTAATGATTAAACTTCTTTACTCCCCACACAAGGCTGAGAGCCTCCCTATCTATCTGAGCATAGTTGCGCTCAGCGGAGGTCAATGATCTGGATGCAAATGCGACTGGCCTTTCCAAGCCATTTGGCAACTTGTGTGAGAGTACTGCTCCAATACCATAAGGAGAAGCATCACAAGCTAAACGAATAGGTAGCGTTGGGTTGAAGTGAGCCAACACTTCCTCTGAGGTGATCAATGCCTTGCTTTTGCGAAAGGCCTTCTTACAGTCCTCGCTCCACTTCCATGGTACTTCTTTCTGCAAAAGAGCGTTCAGCAGGTGCAGCACCGTGGATAGATTTGGCAGAAACTTATGGTAATAGTTAATCAACCCTAGGAATGATCTCAACTGGGGTACATTTTCCGGAGCGGGAGCCTTCACAACAGCTTCGATCTTGTCAGGTGACTTGTGCAGCCCCTCCTGGTCAATGACATGACCACAGTACGAGATCCGTTTCTGAAAGAACTCACATTTCTGGCGATTAACTCAAAGTCCATATTCCTTCAATCTGGTGAGCACCAGTTTCAAATTTGCAAGGTGTTCCTCATTGTCATCTCCTGTAATCAGGATATCGTCCAAGTAACATTGAGTGCTTGGAATTCCCTGTAATACCTGCTCCATGGCCCTCTGCCAAATTGCTGGAGCCGAAGCCACTCCAAAAACCAGTCTATTATATCGATACAAGCCTCTGTGCGTGTTGATTGTGAGATACTGGCGCGACTCTTCCTCAACTTCCATCTGTAAGTACGCTTGCGCCAGGTCTATCTTGGTGAAGTGTTTCCCGCCAGACAATGAAGCAAAGATATCCTCAATCCGCGGAAGCGGATATTGCACCGTGTGAAGCACCGGATTAACCGTGATCTTGAAGTCTCCACAGATGCGGACCTTCCCCGGTTCCCCTGGCTTGTTACTCGGTGAACGCTTCATGACGGGAACAATGGGCGTGGCCCACTCACTCCAGTCCACCTTAGATAGTACTCCTGAACGTTCTAGCCCTTCCAGCTCAGCTTCCACAGCAGGTCGTATCGCATAAGGTACCGGTCTGGCTTTGAAAAATTTTGGGTTTGCATGTTCTGCAATCTTGATTTTTGCCGTAATTCCTCTCAGTGTTCCCAGTCCCTGTTGGAACACCTCTTTAGCCTCATCCAATATTCTGGACAATCGTTCAGGTTTGACATCTTTTTTTCCGGAATCTACCGTTATTGCTTTTAGGGAGTGCCAGTCCATATTTATTTTCCTGATCCACTCCCGTCCCAGAAGTGGTGGACCTCCCTCAGGTAGTACATATATGTCCATTCCTTGGTGTTCTTTGCCCTTGTGTACCACCTTGACTTTTATCTTTCCGATGGGGTATACTCTTTGCCCCGTGTATGTCTGCAATACTATCTCCGTATCCCGTAGGGGAATATGTGTGAATAACCTTTTGTAATCTTGCTTATTCATGACTGTCAACGCCGATCCGGTGTCCAATTCCATCTTCACTTGGACTCCTGCTATCTGAAGTGTGACCCAGATAGTTTGTAGGTCAGCTTCCTTACTCACATTGTGAATTCTCAGACTACCCAGTTCCTTGCTGTTGGAGTCTGAATCCGAATTCTGTTCATCCGAACTCTTCTCAGCCACCTTATGTACCTTTCTGCACTTTTCCTGCGGTGACTTTTTGTTGCTGGTCTTCTTTCCTGACCGGCATACTTTAGCTATGTGACCAAGCTTGCCACGTTTTCTACATTCCTGATTTTTAAACCAGCATTGGTTCTGATCGTGTGTTGTCTTTCCACAACGATAACATTTCGCTGTATCCAAAGCCATTTGATCTACGCTGAGTACCGCTGCCTTCAGCTGCATTTCCGCAGTGCCTCTCGCTGCGGCTTCGTGTGATGCTGCAATAGTGACAGCCTTATCAAGTGTAAGATCATTCTCTTCAAGCAGCCGCTTTTGTGTTCCTTCTTTCGACAATCCACACACGAATTTGTCTCTCAGTGCCTCTGTCAGTCTTTCCCCAAACTGACAGTATTTCGCTAGCTTACGCAGTTCAATTAAATACTTCGCGTTGCTTTCCTCTTTCAGTTGCGTACTCGCATAACATTTAAATCGTTCCGCTAAAATCAGCGGTGTGGGGTTCAAATGATTTCTCAGGACAGCAACAATATTAGTGAAAGCCTGATCCGCCAGTTTAGCTGGTGATAGAAGATGCTTCAATAGCCCGTATGTCTTCGCACCCATTGAGTTTAGTAAGGTTAGTGCTTTATCTTCATCTGATATTTTATTTGCCTTACAATAAATCTCTATGCGTTCTTCATACGTGGCCCAATCTTCAACATCGGCATCGAAATCATTGATGTTACCACGCTTAGGCATCCTCGCAATCTTCTTGAGAAACAAAAAGAAATTTTTCATTTTTTTTTCTTTCAAAATGGCGGTTTCCCGCGCTTGTCTTCTTCCCCCGCCTACGAAAATGGTGGCTTCCCGCGTTTGCCTTTCTCCCCCGCTGGCTGTAATGGCGATTGCCGTATTGCTACGTTCGCCCTCCCCAGCGGTTCTCAAATCGTGCCTCACAGCCCCTCTTGCAGTCCGGTCCTTTCCCCCGGCTGCGGCTGAGTTCTCCGCGGTTTAAAAAAAAATTTTTTTTTCTTCCGCGCCTCGCGGCCTCGGTAGCTGCCCGGCCTTTTTCCCCGGTCGCGGTTGAGCTCTCTCTCGATGCTGTTGCGTCTCCCAGCCCGCTTGCAGCCCGGTCTTTTACACCGGCTGCGTTTGCATTCACCGCGGCTCCCGTGCCTTACGCTGCCCCAGTCTCAGCGCCTCTGGCCCCGACTTCTGTCCGGCTCTTTTCCCCGGCCGTGGTCGAGTTCTCCGCCCTTATATCCTCTGTTTTCCCCTCCCCTACTTCACAGCCAACGTGGCCGACTTGCTGCTCGTCGCTGATCGGCTTACCCACCACCGTGGTAGAAGGGATGATCACTGCCTGTTGCTGATGGAAGGCTTCGTGTCAGGATTCTTCCTTGCTCTTCAGACCCGAGTCTTTTCTCAGCAGGATGATGAGGGCGGATGCCTCTTCTCGACGCCCGTTAAACTGCCTTGGATATATCTCTGCCACAGGGTAAGATCGTCATTGTCGCCACTGTTAAGTCTGTGTGTTCTAGTTATTGTTAATAAGAATCACTGCACACAGACCACAAGAATAAATTCAACAGGTCTTTACTAGTCGAAGGTCAGGCTGAACTGCCCAATAAATCATTACACAGCACTTATATACCGCTGTGGTCACCACCGGTATTACAGTATACAGCAGCCAAGATAAAGTAGTGCATCTCTTAAAATAGTTCTCTTAAAGGTGGAACGGTTACATACACCACAACAATGGCCCTCAGTTCCATTCTGCTCTATTCCAAGGGTTCATGAAATGGAATGGTATCAAATATACTCTCGTTCCACCATATCATCCAGCTTCAAACGGAGCAGCTGATAGGTCAGTCGTTGCAGGGTTGTTCGGGACTCAGCATGAAGCAACGTTTGGCAAATTTCTTGCTGAAGTACAGAACTACTCCGCACACCACAACTCAATATACTCCAGCAGAACTCTTGATGAAGAGAAGATTGAAAACACTATTGAGTCTTGTTCAACCGAATTTGGCCTCAAGAATTGAACAGGAACAGTTGAGTCAGAAATATTATTATGACACCAATCAGAAAGAACGCAGTTTCAAACAAAATGAGTGTGTTTGTGTTCTCAATCCTCCTGGCAAGTCGAGTTCACACAAGTGGGGTGTAGGAACCATAGTAGAGGTTGGTAGAACCAAGAGATATTTGGTTGAAATTGGTGAGAAAATCTGAAGTGTTCATGCAGATCAAATGATCTCTGGTGGAAATAAACCAAGACATGATCGTGAACCACTTGATCATGAACCCATAGAGTCATAGAGTTATACAGCACAGAAAAAGGCCCTTCGGTCCATTTTGTCTGCGCCGGCCATCAAGCCCTATCTATTCTAATCCCATTTTCCAGCACTTGGTCCGTAGCCTTGTATGCTATGGCATTTCAAGTGCTCATCTAAATGCTTCTTGAATGTTGTGAGGGTTCCTGCCTCTACCACCATTTCAGGCAGTGAGCTCCAGATTCCAACCACCCTCTGGATGAAAAAGTTTTTCCTCAAATCCTCTCTAAATCTCCTGCCCCTTACCTTGAAACTATGCCCCTGGTTATTGACCCCTCCTTTCCTTTCCATCTACCCTATCTATGCCCCTCATAATTTTATACACCTCAATCATGTCCCCCCTCAGCCTTCTCTGCTCTAAGGAAAACAACCCCAGCCTGTCCAGTCTCTCTTCATAGCTGAAACGCTTCAGCCTAGGTAACATCCTGGTGAATCTCCCCTGCACCCTCTCTAATACAATCACATCCTTCCTATAGTGTGGCGACCAGAACTGCCCACAGTATTCCAGCTGTGGCCTAACTAGCGTTTTGTACAGCTCCATCATAACCTCCCTGTTCTTATATTCTATGCCTCGGCTAATGAAGGCAAGTATCCCATATGCCTTCTTAATCATCTTATCTACCTGTCCTGCTGCCTTCAGGGATCTATGTACAGGCACACCAAGGTCCCTCTGATCCTCTGTCCTTCCTAGGGTCCTACCATTCATTATGTATTCCCTTGCTTTGTTAGTCCTCCCAAAATGCATCACCTCACACTTTTCAGGGTTAAATTCCATTTGCCACTGTTCTGCCCATCTGACCAACCCGTCTATATTGTCCTGTAGCCTGAGGCCTCCCTCCTCGCTATTTACCATTCCACCAATTTTCGTGTCATCTGTAAACTTACTGATCATACCTCCTACATTCATATCTAAATCATTAATGTACACTACAAACAGCAAGGGACCCAGCACCGATCCCTGCGGTACACCACTGGACACAGGCTTCCAGTCACAAAAACAACCTTCGACCATCACCCTCTGCCTCCTGCCACTAAGCCACAAACTCATACATGAGTTTGACTCAGTTCAAACTTCAGTAACTGAAGTATTAGGTTCAAACAAATCTGAGATAGAAGTAGGATCATCTTTGAGTTCGGAACCAAAACAAAACAGCCCGAAAATTGGTTCAACACCAAAACCTTCTGTAAGGAGATCAGGAATGCTCCGCAAACCTGTTATTAAACTGGATTTGTAGTTCATTTAAAAGAAAAAAAAACAAGAGTTTTTGTTATGTGGTACAGGAAACTTTGTGTTATCCGGAGGCTAAATGTCCGGCAAGCTCGAGACACCGGCAAAAATCAAAAGCTGTTTTGTTAGGTTTTTTTTCTTCTTGTGGCTTTTTTTTCAACAGTCAGGCTCTGCAAAGTCTCTGTAGCTTAGCAATAGCTTCAGAGAGACGCTTCCAAGGTATGGGCCGACTGTTTAGAAGCTGTTGCTAAGCAACAGTGTTTGTTGTCAGATACGGAGATGAAATCTCCGTATGCTTCAACATTAACGCTGGTGTGTCCGGCAGTTTTGAGGGAACGGCAACAGCTCAGTCCCGTCGGTGCCGGATAGCACAAAGTTTCCTGTACATGTAATGCTGGGAAAGGTGGGATCATAGTTTTGTTGTCTCTTCTTCTTAGGCAGTCCCTCGGAACCGAGGATGGCTTGCTTCCACACTAAAAATGAGTTCTCAGGTGACTGATGAGTCCAATGCGGGTCCTACAGTCTCTGTCACATGTGGGGCAGATGGAGGTTGAAGGGGCAGGTGGGTGGGGTGCTTGGGTTGATGCGCGCTCCTTGCACTGCTTGCGCTTGGCTTCCGCTTGCTCCCGGCGAAGAGACTCGAGGTGTTCGGCGCCTTCCCGGATGCTTCTCCTCCACTTTGTGTGGTCATGGGCCAGGGATTCCCGGGTGTCGGTGGGGATATTGCATTTTTTCAAGGAGGCTTTGAGGGCGTCCTTGAAGTGTTTCCTCTGCACACCTGGGGTTCTCTTGCCCTGTCGGAGTTCCGAGCAGAGTGCTTGTTTTGGGAGTATCGTATCGGGCATGCGGACGATGTGGCCTGTCCATCGGAGCTGATAGAGCATGGTCAAAGCTTCGATGCTGGGTTATTGAGAGGGGAATACATACACTTTTTTTAAGGGGGAAAGCAGAGTAATGCATTATCAAATGGTTTGTCACATGGTTTAGTGTGAGCATGCTCAGTTCGCTCTAGCCTAATAAACAAGCACATAGACTATCAACTCATGATGTCTCTGTCCTTCATTTGTTCTACCCACATATATTACAAAGGCTCTTAATGCTAGTATGTGGAGTTTGCACATTCTCCCCGTGTTTGCGTGGGTTTCCTCCGGGTGCTCCGGTTTCCTCCCACAGTCCAAAGATGTGCGGGTTAGGTTGATTGGCTATGATAAATTGACCCTTATTGTTAGGGGGATTAAAATATGTGGGGTTACGGAGATAGGGTGGGATATGTGTTGGTGTAGGGGTTACGGGGATCGGGTGGGATATGTGTCGGTGCAGGCTCAATGGGCCGAAATGGACTCTATCTGCACTGTGGGGTTTCTGTGATTCTGTGATAATTATTCTGTTTAGTGGCTTTAATTTACCTCTGGACTGCTTATACTTAGAATATTATTGTGAAAAAGGCACCTTGTTAGCTCTTTGATATGTCCCTGATCGATCGTGTGCTAAATCTGACCAGTACATAATGTAATACTATGACAACATTTCCTCATTCATATCAGCTTTCCCTGGACCTAATATGAATGCTCTCAGTATTGCAATTACTTCATGTCAAAAACCAATTGGACATTTCTTGGCCTCATTTATGTAAAATGTTGGACCATATCTCAAATTTTATTGAGCTAACAAAGCCTGTCATTGTCTGTCATTTCCTGTCCTGTTCCATCAGTGCCATTAAGCATCATATTGTATAGAAGACAAACACAGTGTCCCTTTTGCTTCCCCTACATTAAACAAAGCTAGGATTGTACAAGTAGCATTATCATAATACCTAACCCTTTTATATTGAAATACAATTGTTCATGATGATTATAATGTTTGCTAGTACTAAATTTGCTGTACTCTTTTGAATTTGTCTGTGCTTTTTAACATTACTAATTTGTTTTATCCACCCCATCTGAAGCCGTGTATTGATAGTTCAAATGCACACATTTCGTTACAAAAAATTCAATTTTCAAACAAAATATTACAAAATACCTTTTTCCTTCACATTCATTTCAAAGTAAAAGCATTCAATTGAACACAGACAATTTTTAGAATAAATATCACCACATTACTCATCTTGTAAAATACCCAGCATTATCATAACAACTTGCATTTTTAAAATTCCTTTAACATAATAAAATGTCCCAATGTGCTTCACAAAGGAGATAATATTGTGAGCAGTAGAAGAATTAAAGCCCAGTGAAGGCAGTAGCAAGGTGAAGGGATTTAGGGATGGAATTCCAGAGGGGTGGAATCTAAACAGCTGAAAGCTTTGCTGGTAAATGACAAGATCCAGGAAAGGAGGAATTCACAGAAGAGCAAAGTTGACGGACCATAGAGCCCAGGCTGGGACAAATTGCTGGAAGAGATTGCAGCGATAGGGTGGAGCAAGGCCATAAAGAGATGTGTAAACAAGTACAAGGATTCTGAATTTGGTGTATTGGGGAGCAGAGAGCCATTGGAGGTTGGTGAGGACAGGGAACTTAATGAGAGACAGGATGCAGAGAGCAGAGTATTCAGTGGCTTGGGGGTTGAGAAGGGAGGATAGAAGGGAACTTGGGAGACCAATGAGGAGGACATTGGAAAAGTCAAATCTTAAGGTAACAGATCTGTGGATAAACTTGGGAGGAGGACGTTAAAAGATCCCACAGCACTATTCAAAGAAAAGCAGGGTTAGTTCTCCCGATGCCCTGGCCAATATTTATCTGTCTACCAATGTCCCGAGGTTGTGAAAGGTGCTATATAAATGCAAGTCTTTCCTTTCCTATCTGCAACCAATCCACCTTTAGGTCATGTTGGCTTGTAACATCAGAGGCTTATTAAGGTTCAATGCTCTATCTGCAAGAGTAGATCTAGTGGCATTGTCCTAATGCAGCCAGCAAACAGTCTCTGCCTTTTAAATCGGACACTAATCGTATAAGATTTTAATATTAGAGAAATAGTGGCTACCTGCTGTTCCAGCGAAAGCTCCACAACACCAAGTAATCCATTTAGCAGCTGTCATAAACACTGAAGAGATCGCAAAGTCTCTGTTTGAAGAATGGACTCAGTCGAGAATATTTTGTGGACTTTATGGGATTTCTCTGAGGGCATTTTCCCTGTGGTGGGATCGCCCTGTGCAGGTGCGTGGGGGACTAGTTTGTTAAAACTCCAGAGAACACATGGCAGTTGGCTGTGACAAAAGAACTGTCAGTCATCCAGAATGTATGGGTTCACCTGACAGTCCTGAGAAAAGGAAGGGGGCCATTGACGAAGGGGCTGAGGACCCTGAGGCACCTGTTGAACTTGAACCTATTAGAAAGCCACTCTAATATGTAAAAGCACTTCTCACCACCATCTCAGAAGAGAAGCAGAACAGTGAACCCACTAGCCTCAGCCAGCCAAAGAGGAGCCAGTTTTTCCCAACACAAAGACCGAAGATATGTCCCAGACTTAGGGCCATTAGTCCAATCACGGAATACTCATGGGTCCGATGATAACCCATCACTGATTAAGCACCGGAGTGCTTAGAAACAAAGGGATTTTAAAGATTGGCGGGAAAGATAGGGGTAGCCAGACTCCTATAAAGATAGATCCTTTTCCACCATTCTTTCTTTCTCTCTCTCTCGCTCTCGCTCCACCAAGATCGACCTAACAAGAAGTACCAGAGGAAGAAGCCACTGAGCGGAGCGATCGAGACCGACTGTGTGTGGTGGTAAGCAGTCTCGAGTGTCCCAAGCCGGTAACCTGATATCCCAGGTGAGCTGGGTGAGCTGTAAGGGCTCAGAGTTTTTCTCAGAAGTGAAGTTTTTGGGCTATTCCGGGGTGGGAGCTTCATTTGGTTCAGCCAGGCGAAGGGGCTTATGTGACTGGGTAATTCGTTGGTAGGGGTGGAGTTAGAGTCCACCATAGCATCAAGGGAATTACTGCATGTTATAGTCCCCAGTTGTGTACTGTATGTATGTTGTTTGTAACCTGGATTTTATTCTCCACAGAGACAGTGATTTCATTTAGTCGTGCATGTTTTAGCCAGTGTATGTTAGACCAAATAAATATAAGTCTGATTTTTCACCGAAGCATTCCTGTCCGTGACTTATTCCATTTACACTCTGAATAATAATTCCCGGGTATAGAACTTTCGTAAGGTGCGGGCGATTCGAACCGTCCGTCTAGCAATTGGGCTACGGTCAAAACTGCTTACAACACTCTGTAATTTGCAACAGCAGCATTATAAGCATTACTGTACATTTACACAAATAAAATAATTCATACATAAAAACAAATAAACTAATTCATAAAAATTACAGTAATTTACTGTCAAATTTACATTACCTCCAGCAACCTTGGGTTATTCAATCAGTTGCTGCTCATTGGTTAATTTAGTGAACATTTCCTTAGCAAATATCATGGCAAATTGTCCAGTTTCAGCTACCCAGATTTCAGGTTACTTGGCATTCACTTTATCAGACAAAAATAAGCAAATTCCTTAAAAAATGTTTTATGCTTCAAGAACTCACATCATAGGCCTGAATAGGATTTGCGCCATCCCTTCTGATGTGAACCATATTATAGCTCATACATCATCTGTTGGAGCCACAGAATCTGTTTGGTGGTCTTCCACAATGTCCCCCTGTCATACAACTAAAGCCCTTATATTGTTAGACCTCGCTCCCGGCATGGAATTTTGCTCACCCAGAGTACAAAGTATTACAAAGTATTTACAGCACAGAAACAGGCCATTTGGCCCAACTGGTCTGTGCCGGTGTTTATGCTCCACACGAGCCTCCTCCCACTCCACTTCATCCAACCCTATCAGCATATACTTTTATTTCTTGACCACTAGTTCTGGTCTTGCCCGCAAGTGGTAACATCTTCTCTATGCCTATCCTATCAAACCCTTTCATAATCTTGAAGACCTCCACCAGGACACCCTGCCACCATACCCCCTTACAAGTTAGCACCAATGGGAAAGGAGGGGAGAACAATGGATGGCAATGAATCACTTAGAACAGGTAATCTCAAACCAGAAGAGTCAGATGTTGACTATAGTATGAAAACGGTTGATGGAAAACCCCACCTAAAACGTAAGTTTGTAAAAATTAAAACAAGCTCTGGTGGCCCATTGCTAAATTTGAGTTGCTGAGGTTTCCTTTACTTTCTGTCTCCTGACCAAAGTCCCGCTGAGGGCACAAATAGCAGACAGTGAAATATCGCAGAGCATACGTCATGTATTCCTCATGTGTGGGCGTGTGCACGTGTGTGTGTTTGTATGTAGATGCAAAGTGCCATCTAGAAATTCACTGAATACCAACTGGTATGTGTAGTCATGTACAAAAGGTTGACACTAGTACATTTAACTTAAATAAATTTAACGCGGTGAGTAGCAGTTCACTGCCTCCACCTAAGCTCAACTCACATTCAAATAGTTCACTTTATTCCTTATGTAATTCTTGCTATTTTAGGAACTCTCCCACATAGAGTCTCTATCACTTTCCTTTCTTCTGAGACAATTACAGGATTGTGAGAATCTCAAGTGATGTTTAAGACTAACTCTGGTCACAACATACTCTCCATTAGTTCACCTTGGAGCCAGTATAGATTATTGAACTGACTTTGTACCTCAAGTCGCAGCATTAAAGGCATAATTTCACTATTCCATCGCTCTCTCTCTCTCTGCCCTCTCCCTGTTTCTGGTTTTGTCTCAATGCCAGTTTTTCTTTTGTTGCATCTTTCTCCTTTATTTATTTCACTGTGCCTCTGGCTGGAATTTAAATTTGGAGGCGGGTAGGGAACGGGGTGGGCTGGAAAGCGGTCGGGAATCCCAGGAAAATGGGTTTCCCGCTGGTCCTGCCAAATTTAATGGCCTGATTAGCATTTCAGAGCACTGATTCCCACGCACAGCCGGCCAGATGGAAAGGCTGGCTGGCTGTCGGGCAGGTAGACCTGTGGGGAATCAGGGGCTGGAGGGTGATCGGAGGTCAGAGGGGGGAGGTCAGAGAGGGATCGGGGGCTGAAGGGGGGTAAAACAGAGGCATCGGGGGGGCAGACCGGAGGCTTCAGAGGGAGATCGGAAGGGTGGTGTGGGTGGGTGTCTGATCGCGGGGGGTTGGCGAGGCAGAGGTGCTGGATCCAGCAAGTAAGTGGAAAGGCATTTACCTCGTGGATCCAGCAGTCCTCATCTCCCGTTAGCTGGCAGGTTCCCCGAAGCCCAGGAAACCCGACCATTCTGAGTTAAATTTAAAATGGCACAGAGCCTCTTTATAATACTTAATAAAGTGTCAAACCACTTCTTGGGAGCGGGTTGGCTGCTCGCCCCCCAGCCTCCCATTCCACCTCCATTAAAACCGGAAGTGGGCAGGTTGGGGTTGGGATTCAGATTTTTAACTCTTTAACATCCCACCCGATCCTAACCCACCCTTTTTTGGGGGTTAAAATACCCCCTCTGTCTCTGGTCCCATATACACCAGGGAATCAATATTGTTTAAATTATTGATGAGAGTGTGTTACAGTGAATTACGCAGAATTATGCCATATGAAAGTCTCTCTGGAGTAGTTTATGCTGAATGTATTATGCATTCCCCAAGTGCTCATAAGTGAACATCACAACAAGGAGATACACAGCTACTAAATGTATCAGAGTATGTTGAAGAATCATTTCAATTCATATTTAATCTCGTCCCAATATCCAATATAACCTTTTCAAACTGACCACGCCTGGGTCATACAAAACCAGCAAAGCACCCTTGAGGGTTCTGTGCAGATGCTAACCCAAAATGAAATGAAACTTCGTAATGTGGATCCCAGTATTTTGTGCACATGCAAACTGGCTGTGACTGGCCAATGACCATGTGCAAAATACTGATATTTTGATATCACTACAGGGAATCATCATGCATGTCCACATGATGATATCATGGTCATCATGATGTTACTACAGGGAGCATGGTATTGGTCTGAGCAATCGGGAAGATCCAGTAAAAATCAGGTTTTCCTGGTTGTCAGTCTTTTCAAAATTTCCAGGCACTTTAATTTCATTTGGTAGATTTTCCCCCTCACTGCCAAGGTGATAAAGACAAAAATCTACCTCAAACCCACCAAAGGCTGCATAAGACCTGCACATTAGGAGCCAGAGGTAAAAGCAGTATAAGTCTTCTTCCTTGGGTCCACCAGTGCTTCTGCATTCGGCTGGAGATCCACACATCAGGTCTCAATCTTCCATCATCCTGGTTTAGGGTCGTGAAATCAGAGCTGATTTCAATGGAATGAAAATCAGACCAGTCCTACAACTGGCGGGCGATCCACTCTGCCAGATTACCACCCAGGCAGCGAAGACGGAAAGTTGTTCCAATGCTACTAATTCCTGCCATGTCTCTAGCTCTCTCACTGGAGAGAATGGAAATGGTGTGGAGGAGTCATTAACCTAGTGCCCACGATGGGAGGGAAAGTATAATCGCTTTTTCTATGTTAAAAATGAGAGCTACTTTTTCACTGCTTGTTCAATTCTCTTTGAAGTTGGGAAAGGCAGAAGCTTACACATTGCACAACAACAACTTGCATTTATATAGCACATTTCACATCGTAAAATGTCCCAATGCACTTCACAAGAGTGTTATCAGTCAAAATTTGACACCGAGCCACATAAAGAGAGAGGTAGGTCTTAAGGAGCATCTGAAAGGAGGAGAAAGGTGGAGAGGTTTAGGGAGGGAATTCCAGAGCTTAGGCCCTAGGCAGATGAAGGCATGGCCACCAGTGGTGGAGTGATTAAAATTGTTGATGCACAAGAGCCAGAATTGGAGGATCGCAGAGATCTTGGAGGGTTGTGGGGCTGGAGGAGGTTACAGGGATAGGGAGGGGCGAGGCCATGGAAGGATTTGAAGCCAAGGATGATCATTTTAAATCAGAGGTGTTGCTGGACCAGGAGCCAATGTAGGTCAATGAGCACGGGGGTGATGGGTGAACAGGACTTGGTGCGGGTTAGGACACGGGCGGCAGAGTTTTGGATGAGCTGAAGTTTACAGAGGGTGGAAGATGAGAGTTTGGCCAGGTGAGCATTGGAATAGGTAAGTCTTGAGATACTCAAATGCTCCACTGCCTCTCTCTATCTGTGCAGTTGTTAATGATTGCAAATACATAATGAGGCAGGTAGCTCTTTTAAATCATTAAATGGGTCTCTGGGGTTTGCCTTTTGTCTTTAAAGCTTATCATTTTTTGCCAGGTTTTCAAATCAGCTGCTTTTATGCTACGTTCTTCCCAGTGTGAGACCAACTGTTCTGGTGATTTCCATTAGGAAACTGTCTAAAGCATTGCTTCATATAGTTACTGGGAGATGTGTCTCAGTCACTCTAACAATAACTGAAGACCAATGAATCAGAGTCATTCATGGCAATGGAAAAGCAAATTCAGATTAAACTATAGACAAACCAATCCCTGTCCCCTATGAAATGGACACAGCTTGCTGCTTTTAGTCATGTATATGCTTCTGGCAATATACAATGCCTTATGACCGAAACTTTCAGACCTCGGATTTGGCTAAAGTTGAAAGGCCTGCTTTTCACTGTCTTTATTGATCTATCTTTCTGTACACGTTCTTGCAAATAGAAGGTGGTAAGCATTCCTGCCATAGGGAAATAAAATATGAAATAATTGCAAGAAATAGTCTAACTTCAGTCATAGCTTGCATACATAGGGCTGGATGTTCCGGTCCCTATGGGTGGGTACGCGCTGTGTACCCACCCGTAGGGATATTGGAAATGCCGGTTTCAGGCATGCACTGCGCATGCGCTGGAAACCGACATTTCCAACCTGTCAAGAAAGCTCTTGACAGGTCCTCCGGCTGCCCTGGAGAAGAGCCTCTGTGGGCGGAGAGTTCTGCTTTTTGGAGACCCTTGTATATGAGTGTTCAAACACATGTATAATGCTCTGTACTTCATTGGCTGTAAAGCGCTTTGGGACATCCTGAGGTCGTTAAAGGCACTTTGTAAATGTAAGTCTTTCTTTTTCTTTCTTTGTTCACCAACCTATGGTTACTTGTGGAATTTCTTAATGATTGAAAAAAAGTCGCTGGCAGGATATGAGCTCTTTTCAATCTGCTACCTAAGAATCTTTTTTAAACTTAGTTTACAAAAACCATTATGCATTGGTTGCATTTATCATGATCAGCATGGATTACCTCATCCAAGCCATGCCCCAAGTGTCACCAAACAGCAACTCAACAAGTGTCAGCTTGGCTCATTAGCAACACTCTTGCCTCTCTTTTGAATGAGATGTTTAACCGAGCCTTATCACTCTGAAAAAGAGCAGTGGTGCTTTGTTCGTGTCCAAGCCAAAACTCGTTAACTGTCCATTTAACTCATTTGCTGATTTTGGAACCTTCCTTTAGCTGCCATGTTTTCCAAATAACAACGCTGACCATACTTCAGAAGTAATTCGTTGGCTGTGAAGCACTTTGAATGTCCTGAGGATGTTTAATGTATAGCAGTACAAATAAAGGCAAAAATATAGGATAAAACAGTATATGGTTAATGTAAAAGCAAAATACTGCGGATGCTGGAAATCTGAAATAAAAACAGAAAATGCTGGAAATACTCAGCAGGTCAGGCAGCATCTATGGAGAGAGAAACAGAGTTAACATTTCAGGTCGATGACCCTTTGTCAAACTGGAAAAAGCTGGAGATGTAACAGATTTTAAGCAAGTGTTGGGGCAGGGAAAGGGGGGAGGGTGGAAAGAATAAAAGAGGTCTGTGATAGGATGGAAGGCAGGAGACTTTAAGAGACATTAAGAGAGATTAAGAGATGGTGCAAGGCAAAAGGAGATGGTAATGGGACAAGTTAAGAAACAAAAGATGGCTCTAGATGAAGTGTAAATGGCACTGGCAGAATGAAAGACAGTTGCCATGTGAGAGAGAGAGAAAAAAAAATAATTGAAAAAAAAGTATAGGGGCCGAGGTTATAGTCTGAAATTGTTGAACTCTATGTCGAGTCCAGAAGGCTGTAAAGTGCCTAATGGAAAGATAAGGTGCTGTTCCTCGAGCTTACGTTGAGCTTCATTGGAACAGTGTAAGAGGCCGAGGACGGAGAGGTCTGAGTGGGAGTGGAGCAGAGAATTAAAGTGACAGGCGACCGGAAGCTCTTCAGCATTTTCTGTTTTTATATGGTTAATGTAGTTCAGTTAGTGCAACATAGCATTACTGAAATAAAAAAGAAAGGATGGTAAAAAAAACAGTTTAAGCTTTAGGCATGAGGTGAAACATTTGGTTCAAAAAATATATTTTAACCCTAAATAACTGGCGGTTAGGATCAGATCAGCCATGATCTTATTGAATGGTGGCGCAGGCTCGAGGGGCCGATTGGCCTACTCCTGCTCCTATTTCTTATGTTCTTATGTTATGTAACAGATTATTCTTTTGAAAAAAATTGTTGCAAACTTGGTGAAACTCTAAACAATTGTACATTCATGTCTTTAAAATGAGCAGATTGCAGCAGGGAGCTTGCTTGGCTGATATAACAGCCTGCCAACAGGAGAACAACCCAGTAGAGGGTGCTGTCCAATACAGAAACCAACATTCAACGTGTTGGTGAGCTATTATAGCCAGTCAGAGGTGCGGAACATATATCTGTGTCATGTGAGGAGAGAGCAGAGCTGTCAGAGGTAACTGCAGCTTCTTTGCTGTCTTAACCACTTTGTATTCAACGGTTAGATTTCCCTGGCTGTCTCTCTGGTTTAATTGCGCGGAGATGCAAAGACCTCTGCAGCTTTGAGTATTGTTTTCTTTATTTTTCCACTTCATTTCATTTTTCCGTGGTGGTCCAGTGGTTATAAATCTGTGGTACTAGTTCTCTCAGGAAGTATATGAGGCTGTCCATTCACAATCTGCTGTATCACTAGACTGTTGGCAATGGATCCGTTGTGTCCCTGAAGGTCGAGAAGATTTATTTATCCATAGATTTTGAAATTCCTGACTACAGATGTCATCATGGCACTCACTCCTCAGACCTCGGATAATTAAATTTTTTAGGTTGGGAGAGTGTCCAAATGTATTTGAATGCTCATCCTCATTGGTGAAATCAGGCAATAATTGCTATGGAAGGCTGTGAAAATAAGATCTGTACTTGGATTACATTTATTCTTTAAGTTAAACTTGCTTTTGATCAGACTTGCTGCTGTGTGAAGATACTTGTTCATTGCACTAACGACAATAACAATTAGATTATCCTTTCTTGGTATAACAGATCCATACAGTAGTACTATTGGGATAAATGCTTCGATTCAGACTTTAGCACAAATTAAATAAAATGCACAATGCAACATGCGGTGTCCAATTCTTCTTATTCAATATCATTTGAAGGTATCAGATTGTTCCTTTGTTGCTTTTTTTTGCCCTATCTGCCTCTTCCTCTAATTATCAACTTTTATTTAAGATTTTATTAGAAAAATGCACTTCTTAGCAAAAATAAAATTGATCCCAAAGGTCTAATACAGCACTAGAAACTCATATAATGCAACAATCATAGCATAATGTCAAAATAGACAGCTGAATCGAAGGAGTCAAGTGGAATACAGAAAAGGCCACAGGAGACTAATTGCTCCATCATCAACGGACATGTAATTTTGTTCATTAGCATTATGTTACAAATTTACATACCTGAATGTAACAATGAAAATTCCTGCTTTCCAGATTCAACATAATTCTCAAGATTATGTAAGATCTGAAGGCACCCTATTAAAGATCTGGGATAGGTGTCTTAGCAATCCAAAAACCCTGACTGAATTGTAAGGGGAATGTCTGGATTAAAACACAAGATAGAGTTGGGTAACATGTTAAGTAGGATGTCGAAAAGCAACAGATTTTTCTCTTACTGAAGTATGGTTTCACTGGTGCTGGCAGTCCATCAGGACCTCACTCTGGTGGTCTTAATGTGTGAGGCTATATGTTCAGTCAGAGGGCTAATTTATCATGGGACAGATCAGAACTGAACCCAATCCTGTCTTCACCTGATATCTACACATGTGTACTTTCCAACATGGGTCACTGGGTGACTATCGAGAATGGGAACTCTAGATGATTCTTTCCCCTCCCTAGCCCAGAGATACTGAAACTAATCATAGCTTCCTCTTCCTTTCCTCCCACCTGCAACTGCACCTCCACCCCAGTTGAGATCAATGAATTCACCACAGACCAGGGATTGAAAAATAATCTTCCTTATGTTTATGGCTCAGTACATTAACCCATTGAGCCATCAGTGGAGCCTTTTAAGAATATTCATAATAGGGATAGTAATGTCTTAAAATTTAGAATGTGGACTGGATATGGAGTAAACAGTAGAAGAGATAATCTGCTACACTAATGACATCTAGATACATAAGAAAGAATAGTAAGCTTTAAAGTTTATTCCACAATGATATACAAAGCTCTGTAAAAGGATAATATTCGGTAAGCCTAAGAGCAACACATAAAAAGAAGAAAAGAATGGCACAACTCATGAGATTACATCAGCAATGAAGTGACATCTCATATTGCTGAAGCAATTCCAATAAAAACAAAGTAGCATGCAAGAGCGCATTCATCTCCACTGAGAGAAAGATCAGAGTTGTTCAGGCCTGGAGAATTCATTGGAGTTACTTGGCGCTTCGCCCATTTTACACGCGTAAAACAGATGCCTAAGCATCCATAAGAACATAGGAAAAGGAATAAGCCATTCAGCCCCTCGAACCTGTTCTGTCATTCAATTAGATCATGGCTGACCTGTATCTTAACTCCATTTACCCGCCTTAATTCCACATCCCTTTATACTCTTACCTGACAAAAATCTATCAATTTCAGTTTTGTAATTTTCAATTGATCTAGCCCCAATAGCTTCTTGGGGGAGAGAGTTCCAGATTTCCACTAGCCTTTATGTGTAGAAGTTCTCTTGACTTCATCCTGGAACAGACCAGCTCTAATTTTAAGGTTATGCCCCCTTGTTCTGGACTCCCCCCACCAGAAGAAATGGTTTCTTCCTATCTACCCTATGCAAAGGGGCAGTTATCTCCACTGAGAGAAAAGATCAGAGTTATTAGTGCCTGGAGAATTCACTCGAGTTATTTGGCACAGCGCCCATTCCTTTAATCATCTTAAACACCTCAATTAGATCACCCCTTAATCTTCTATACTCAAGGAATACAAGCCTAATCTACGCAACCTTTCCTTATAATTTAACCCTTTTAGCCCCAGTATCAGTCTAGTGATTCTGCGTTACACCCCCTTCAAGGCCAATATCACAGAATCACAGAAACCCCACAGTGCAGATAGAGGCCATTTCGGCCCATCGAGCCTGCACTGACACATATCCCACCCGATCCCCATAACCCCTACACCAACACATATCCCACCCTATCCCCGTAACCCCACATATTTAATCCCCCTAACACTAAGGGTCAATTTATCATAGCCAATCAACCTAACCCGCACATCTTTGGACTGTGGGAGGAAACCGGAGCACCAGGAGGAAACCCACGCAAACACGGGGAGAATGTGCAAACTCCACACAGACAGTCGCCCGAGGCCGGATTTGAACCCAGGTCCCTGGCGCTGTGAGGCAACAGTGCTAACCACTGTGCCACCGTGCTGCCCTTCCTGAGGTATATATCCTCCCTGAGGTGCTGTCCTCAGAAATGAATCCAGTACTGCAGATGCAGTCTAACCAGAGCTTTATACAACTGTAGCAGAGCTTCCACCCCTTTTTATTTCAGCCCTCTTGTGATAAAGGCCAACAGAACCCGCCGGATTTTCCTACTATTAATTTCAGGCAGGTTCTGCTACCGGAGTACAATTTTCCCTGCCAGATTTTCCTGTCTGCGTTTCGCCCAGACAATGCTTAATGCCCAGACAGTAAAGATGAAAATCTAATCCCTCATCTCAAACAGAGCAAGTTTCAATATGTGAACCTAAATGGACCATCTCTTCTATTGTGGGCTCCAAAGAAATACATCAGATCTTGGCTCCAAATACATTAGATGTCAAATGACACCAGGTATAGGTGATGTGTACAGTGTATTTTGATGATCATCATAAGGGTCTGTGTCTGTTAAAGTACTGAAGAGTTATTTTCATACTGTACTATTATATTATTACTGATTAATTTTGACACCAAATTGATGTCCATAATATTAGCAAGTAAATTCTTAATGCATTCTTTTTCTTGATATTTTGACATACCATTTTAACATAAGTAACTTAATTTCAGTGTTAAAATAGTACACAAAAAGAATCTCATACAAACATGCCAAACATTCAGCCAATATCAATAGAAATTACGAAGCTTAAAAGGTATTGTGATACAGCAAGAAACATGAGTGAAGAAACAATTGTTATTTTGCTAATAATAACTTACTGCAATGTACATGATGCACCATTATAGTGTTTGCTCCAGGATATATTCTCTCAATTGTAGTAGTATACACATCGGAGAATATTTATATACATGCAACGAGTCTATTTCAAAATGCTAGAAAAGCACCAAATAGTCAAAAAAGATGTTTGGGGAAATATGACCCCAGACCCCTCTCTCATAACTCTCATACTTGATGTACAATATACCCATTTCTAAAACTGCCACTCCACCACTATTTAATTGATGTAGTTCACATACAGTTCAGTACATTGGAGGCAGAAATTCCGGTCCCTATGGGTGGGTACACGCTGTGTACTCACCCGTAGGACCAACGGAAATGCCGGTTTTAGGCATGCACTGTGCATGCGCTGGAAACCGGCATTTCCGATCTGTCAAGAAAGCTCTTGACAGATCCTCCGGCTGTGCTGGAGCAGGGCCTCTGCGGGTGGAGAGTTCCGCTTTTTGGAGACCCTCCGCCCACAGAAAACACTTACAATTCTTGCACCTGGTAAAAGCAGGCGCAAGGCCTGCTTTTACCAGGATAAGAGTTGAACAAAGTAAAAAAAAAAATTTCCACTGATTTATCATTTAAAAATACTTTAAAGAAAGGTAAGTTTATTTTTAGCCCCGTTAAAAACTTTAATTTTTTTTTCAAGAAGTAAAATTTTTGTTTAAAATAGTTAATTTATGTAATTTATAGTCATTTTAAAAATATGATTTTTTAAAAATTTATTTGAAGTTTTACTATGTTTTGGGGGTACTCTTCATTCATATATTTGACAGGTCTTCCTGTCAAATCTATTTATGGAGATTCCCTTCTCTGATTGGCTCCCCATGGCCCATGTGATCCCAGGGACACTGCGAACTGGCAGTTTGGGGAGGCCCAGCAACGGAACTCTGTGCCTCCCGGGAACCCTCCGGTCCAAGCGCAGATTTTTCCAGATCACAGCCCTCTGCCCGCACGACGCCTGCGAACGTAATTTCTGGGCCATTATGCAAATCCCTTCTTGCTGGAATTCAACTGCATGCCAACTTCATGTACATTGGCAGGAAGATGCATGTCTGGGATGCTAAGCATTGGTGGAATGAAGCACTCACTAACAGTTGAATATGCATTTGCTATATATCCATGTATTCAGGGTTTGAGTCCTACCTTGATTGGGTTGCCGGGAGGCAAAATAGCTGCTGATGATGTCGCTGTTATACTAATTTACCAATGCAAGTGAGACACATTAAACAATATCATTTCACTTGCACCAGTCAGGTTATACTGGCCACTTCCCCTAAAACATGGAGCATCACAGCACATGGGCAAATGTATTAGTGTTCTGTTATTCAATGCACATATAAATGTATGCACTTAAACCAGCAGAACATCAATGCCAGAACACCCTGGTCTTGGTGACAGCTGGAGCCACTTTTGATTTTGCCCTGGGATTTTCATGCTATTTATACACTACTAAAAGTGTAAAATATAACATGAAAATCCTACAATAACAAGGGTTAAAATGACACAGTGACTACCCCGCTTCCTCTTCAGTACGTAACTTTAAAATCCTAGCCCCGAAAAAGTTAGCGCCCCCGCGGCCGATTTCCCCAGGTAGCGCCCCGAGAGGGAGGAGGGGCGCTACTGGTAGCGCCCCGTGTCTCTCTTGAGGCTCTGTGAGACAATATCGCGGCACTACGTGCCGCAGTGCCACACGCTGAAGCACATCGAGCTGCAGTACTGCAGGCCTTCCTCCCCTTCTTAAAGGGGAAGGGCCTGGCGCAGCGCATTCCAGCGCCCAGCTGGGCCACCAGGGATTGGGAGTGCCGGCAAACGAGCCTGGCACTCGAGGAGTGCCGGGCTCATGGAGAGCAGCTGGCACTCCGCGGGGGGGCTTCACAGGGGCCGGGGACAGCAACGGGGGCAAGTGCTGGCAGGCGGCCAGCAACAAAAATGGCCACCCGCCACCTCCCCTTTAACTAGCGCCTCCTCAGCCGCAGGTAGGCCCCCCTGACCCCAGTGGACGTAGCGTCAGGCGGTAAGTCAGGGGGCGCCACCCAATATTACAGCCGGGGCGCAAGCGGGGTGCTGTGCACGGCAATTATGTCATCGCCGGCGTTGCAGCGCCATGCCGCGCTAATGGTTAGCACCGCCGCTAACCTCTCACTGAATTTCGTGGGAGGCGTTAGCGGTGCCACGCCCAGGCGCTAGTTGATTTGCACCCCATTAGCGCCCTAAAAGGCGCAAATCAACCGAATTTAGCCTCCTAGCACTACTATTTTTGTATGACGGGAAAAGTTTATAATGGGATGTTTAGTTTGGCTATCCATTCGATGGCCTCCTGAGATGCCGAGTGAAGAAATGAGGTCCACAACAGATCTTAGTGAACAGGCTGATGTGATGTTTTCCACAGTCTGAGACTCATGGCCACAGTCACACTTCGGGTCGTCCATCATCTTCCACTTGTGGAGCAGGTGGCCTCATTGTCCATTCCCTGTGTGGATTGGGTTGAGTGCCGTCCACTGTCTTCGAGGGATGTCAAAGCCAGGGACCTCTGCTATTGGGTCAGTGATGAGGAGTTGGTTCTTTATGTTGCATGCGCCCCACAATTACTTCCATGTGAATAGTGGGTTGATACCAACTGCATGAATATTGGCTGCAGTTTCCCAGAATGGCTGGTGCGATTTTAAACACTTTCATGGTGGGTTTTCCCAAGTCTTTGTGAATGGGAAGGTCGATGTTGCTCCTGATTTTTCCCATCTCATGGAGCATGGTGGCATCGCGGCGAATGGCAGGCAGGGCAATGTGGGACAGCACCGGGAGCCATTTCATTGGAGTGGACATGAGCATCCCTGACACCATCCTCATGACAGTGTTTAGCTGCATGTCCACGATCTTTGTGTGGCGGCTGCAGGACCATGAGGCAGAGCAGTATTGTGCAGCAGAGCAGACTAGGGCCACTGTTGTGGGGCAAAGTGTTCTGTCTGTGCTCCTCCATGACGTTCTAGTGAGTTTCCGGATCAGGTTCTCCCTGGTTTTTACTTTTTGGCCAGTGTTGGTGAGATGAGGCCGATTGATGAGACTCCTGTCCAGGGCGACGCCCGGGTATTTTGGGTGGGGTTCATGGGTAAGTCGCCTTCTGCAGAAGAAAATGTTGAGTTCTTTCCCGACGGTATTGTTATTCAGATGGCACGCTGACACAGCTGTCTTCTTTGGATTGGGCGGAGGTGCCAGGTCCTGAAGTAGCATTCCAGTAGGTCCAGGTCACTTGTGAGCATCCTACTTGCTTCCTCTCGCATTGATGCCTGCATCAGCAGTGCTATGTCATCGGCATAGGTGAACTTCCGGGATTTGGTGCAGGGCATGTCTGCCATATAGATGTTGTAAAAGTGGCAGACCGTTGTTGAGCATCCGTGTTCAGCTGGTCTCGTCACCAAGATAACCGCAGAACTTATGGCTGCTCATTAGGGTGTTGAAAAGCCTGAGAGTCTTGCGGCATTGAATGATTATTTAAAGCTTTAGTAGCAGGACTTTGCGCCAAACAGTGTCGTATGCCGATGACAAGTCTATGAAGGCAGCTTCAGTTTTCAGCTGCTTCTGGAACCCTGCCTTAATGTTGATGCAAAGAAAAGTGCAGTTGGATCGTGTAAAGGGATAGCACGGGCACTGGAATGTTGTGCTGCTATTGGAGAGTTACTGTACTGTATTGTAGTAATACTTGTCCAACACCTTTCCCTCTTTAATTTTATCAATGTTGGATTGTAAATAACATCCAACCTGTAAAATCTATGGCATCCCACAAACACCTTGAATTTCCTTCCAGTGGATTCTTGCGTGATCTCATGATTTTCACAGAATCCTTTGCATTTCAAATATTAATATTGGGAATTCATCCAAATAACACAGGAGAACCAGAAAAATTTACTGCATTTTTACAAGATTCACTGGCTTTTACTCAGAGGTTGTAGAATTTTACAATTATTTCACTTACTGGACCCTGATGGGGTGAAAGTATATACTGTTCATCAGGCTTAAGAGTTTGGGTGTGAAGTGTCTGCAAGCTCTTCCTTCTAGGAACACCAAGGCCCTGATATTTATGAGGAGACGGGGAGGGAAGTGTGTTTGTGGGGGAAACCCGGAAATGCAGGGAACGCGATGCTCCTGCCAAAATTGACGACAGGACCTCATTATCATTTTATTACTCTGTTTCCCGCCTGGCAGCCGGCCAGATTGAGAAGCTGGCTGGCTGCCGGCAGGAAGGCCAGTGGTAGAAGGCCGCAGCTGGGGACCATTGGGGACAGTCTCCGGCAACCAGGAAACATCGTGGGTTGGTAAGGGGGGGGGGGGGCGGGGGGGGGAGTCGGACCGGTAATTGAGAGGGAGGGTTGACCAGAAAATATCGTGGATTGGTGGTGGTGGGTGTCGAACCAGCAATCGGGAGGGTGGGGGTACCAGGAGAGATCGCAGGTTTGGGGGAGGGGGGAGTCGACCAATCACAGAAGATCTGCTTGAGGAGCCAGGGGAAGCACTCCTGATCCTTGTGGCCCATAAGGAGTGCTACAAAAAGCAATTCTCTGCTGGATCCGGCTTCTCCCACCTCCCTTTAGCTGCCAGGTTTCCCGAGCCCTGGGAAACCCAGCCAGCCAGCGTTAAATTCAAATGGCTGCCAAAATCTCAGGAATGGAGCCTCATTGACATATTATAATGATGGACCCGTCGCTCTAGAGCGGGTTACTTGGACAGCCCCAAATGCACTGCGGTTAAAGCGGAAACAGGTACATTCACGGCAAGTTGGGTTGGGTTTCACAAATTTGCCACACCCCCCCGACCCCAACCCCCCACCAACCCTGACCCCTTCCCGCCCATTGTGGGGGTTTAAAATTACTCCCATATTTCTGACAAGAAAAATGAGCTGAGAAAATAATTTTTTTCATAATACTTATTGCGCACCTATCAAATCCATTGAGACTTTTGAATAGGAAGAATGGCCTGAACAGCTGCTGAATCTATTATGTACAGGTATATAGTTTTAACATTACAATTTTGTGTTTGCATTTTATTTTCTCACTTAGTTGAGTTGAAGTCTATGTTGCAAAGCTGTTTTGTGTTTAAACAACAGCACCTGTCTTCTTATGACAATATCTGTCATTCCTGATTGGTCGGCAATGACATAATGATTTATAATACTGTATGCATCTGTCTGAAAACTCTTCATTTCACAAATGTAAATGAGTTTGTGCTCTCTAATCAGACTTTATCTTTAGTTGTTACCGACAAGTGACATTTCTAGGAACAGAACTGCTATGGGCCTCAAATTACAGTCATCATGTTACCTATGCACAGGAAAAGTTTCCCATGCATGCAACTGATCCTTCCATTTCAAACTCGCACAGCATGCTTGTTTTGACAGTGAAAAAACAGCATTATGTAACCATAAAGCAACATCAGGCATAAACAGTATTGTAAGTAGTCTGGTGTAATTGATGAACGCCCTACTGAAAAGATTTATTTTTCATGACTTTTAATGAAGACAGAAGATAGCTTTCTAGCTGGATGTCTTCTAAATATAAAACCACTATCACAGGAACCAATGGAGATATTTGCCCTTTAGTTTTCCAATAGCTGTGACTAGAACACAGACTGTAAGACTCGGAACAGTGACACATTATAATTAAGACAATAAACTTGAGGATTCATAGGGCTCAATTTTAACTCACCTGCCAGGCGGGCTTTGAGGCGTGTAGGGGGTTAAAATCACAAAACCTGGGGGTCGGGACCCCCCCCAGACACCTAGCCATTTTAACCTAGGTGTGTCTGATGGTCCCGAATCAGTTCCGCCTGCAACAGGCGGGACTGGTCTTTAGGGCCCTTAAACAGCACTCATTGGCCTTTATAATCCCATTTTAACAGGCCCTTGCCTGTTTAACCCTTTTCCCACGTAAAACACGCCTGGTGGGGATCACGCTTGTGAAACCTGGCGTGAGCACTATTGGCTTGCTGACTATCAGATGCAGGTCAACGATTAAAGAGGAAATTTGATCAGTCTTCATTTGCAGGTGGCAGGACTTTGTTGTCTCAGGCCTGGGGCAACTTTTACCAGGCTTAACCACACCTGTGGAAGGTTGGAGCCTCACACACTTCTCCAGTGTGACCTCCTGCGAAACCCCTTTCGCCAGCCTCACTCAGCGCTTCCTCAACTGAGGCATCTACCAGAAGCATGGGAGGCCTTTTTTTCCTTCCCTTCTTGGCATTAGAGGACCTCCAGTCCCCTTCGCGAAATGACACACGCCACAACTGCAGAAGTTGCCATCAAAATTTTTATGCAAAACAAACAACTGATGGGATTTTTACAGAATACACAACATTTCACCCAAGTGACTACCCTTGTGACCATTTGTGCTTTATTTTCCTCTTACGCGTGATCCTACGTAGTGGTTCCACTGTGGCTTCAGCAGATGTGGAGGCCCCTTGCTCACTTTCCTGCTGCTCCTGTCTCGACACCTTTGGGGGGCGTCCTCTGGGGTGGCGAGCCTGTGAGGGCTCGTCAGCAGTCTGCTGCTCCTGCGGCTATGTAGGAGTTGAGACGTCTATCTCAGTTGGGTGTGGACTCCAGCGGGGCTCTGACCAAGGGCTCTGCAGTGGCATGGAAGTGTGAGCACTTGGAGAGGAGCCCCCACTTCCTTGAGGTCTGACACCAACCTCCCTCTCATGGGTCAGGTCCCCCTCAGTGCCTGCAAGTGGCTTGAGAGCACCTTGCTGCACATCAAGGGGGCCATGGGGACCCGTATCTGCAATGGCAGTCCTACTCAGAAGGACCTCCATGAAGGTCTGGTTTCTCTGTTCATTAGTTGCCCATCGCTCCTCAAGAGATGTCATTCTATTCTGAACACTCACCATGTTTTCCATACCCTGGCGACTAACCTCCTCCATGGCCGTAGCCCTCCTCTCCTCTACCGTAGCCAGCCTTACCACGGAGGCAGCAATCATTTCCATGTAGGTAGCCATCCTTTCCATGTTGATGCATTCATGCGCCAATGACTCCACAAAGGCTCTGCTCATGTTCGCTATGGACTCCTCCATTCCTCCACACTTGCAGCGACCCTGGAGACAAAACCTGCCAGAGACTCCTGCATCTGTGCATGGAGTTCCAACACCTCTGATCTTATGGATGGACCCAGAGGCAGAGGGTCGACATGCAGCTGAGCTGAGCTGGCAGAGCCCTGTGCCCTCCGACAAGGACTCTCCACTGCTGTCCCTGTCTCCACAATCTGCTGATGCTCACTTGTGAGCTGTGATACACCAGGTGACAACTCTACTCTATGTCCCGAAGGTCCCACCGAGGTGTAAGTGTCTGCACTGGTGCTGGGTGCGCTTATTTCTACTGACGCTGTGCCCTCAGAGGTTGCAGATTCCTCTGAGGAGTCTGGCATCTCAGGCTCTTCCTCCTGCACACTGGTGACAAGGGCTCTCGATGGCCCTGTGGGGGAGTCAAGGAAAAAGTTAGAGATGTGATGCCAAAGTTACATGCACATTGCATTTTGCAGATGATCATAAGTCCATATGATGCAGCTTCAGAATCATTATCAGCGACTCATGCAATGCCAATGAGAGAGATGGAAAACTATTCTGTCACCAGCTTGCGGGGATGCACCTGTCTCTCCTTCCCCAACTTCTGCATCTCTGTCAGCCCCGACAATCTCCAGGACGCCTTCCTCCCAGGGGCTGAGCTGGGCTAATGAGGGTGGCCCTCCTCCTGTCCTGGCTCGCTCTCTCCTGTTGTGAGCTCTCTTTTCCTGCAATGAGGGAGACAAGTGGAGGTTGACTGAGAATGAAGGAGTGAGTGCAGAGATTGCATAGCATAGATACTTAGAAGGAGACAAAGATGGAGTGAGGTTGCAAGATCAAGAGCCCTCCCTGTGTGTTGTCAGTTGGGTTCAAAGCATCAGAGTGAGAGGGAGTGTGAGGGCTGCATGGTGGAATAGTTATGTGAATGTGAGCATACAGAGAGAGGGAATGGCTAAGGCTGCATGGATGTGAGTGTCTAGTGGGATGTGAAGGAAGAGATTGCTAAAGCTGAGTGCTGGTGAGGAAAGGCAATGGGGATCAGATTGAGGGTGATGGAAACTTCATACAGTACTTACTTTCCAGTGCGATGAAGGTCATGGAATCTTTTCCTGCACTGCATTCAGGTGCGCCGTGTGAGCCCCAAGGAGTTGACTTCACCAGCCACCTGTAGCCACACAGCCTTGGTCTGACTGGGAGGCCTCTTCCTCCCTGAAGAAGGGAACAGGACCTCCCTGTGGGCCCCAGCACCATTCAGCAATGCCTGGAGTGAAGCCTCATCAAATTTGGGGGCAGCTCTTGCCCTCCCGCTGGCCATTGCTCCTGCAGGCTCCTGTGCCATCTCAATGGTGAAGTTTGGAAGCCTGCAGAAGAAGCAAGGCTTGCTGTGGACCTTAAAAGCAGCAGCAATGATGACGTCATATTCTGCAACTTTCTGACTAGAAATACTCAATTGCCAAGGCTTCCCACACGTTGGAAATCAATTGGCCAATTGAGTGAAAATTGCATCAATCTCACACACCCATTTAGAATCATGTGGGAAACACCAAATTCGGGGAACCCGACAATTCCCCGCACCTGAGTTAAAATCGACCCCATAGTGTTAGTGCTAAGTGTGGCTATTAGTATATTGGGAACTAAAAAACCAATAGACACGAGTTTAAGTGAACATAAAAGACAGGAGAAGAGAAATTAGAAGGATAAATCTAATCTATCTGAACATGCTGTCATTTGGGATTGTGCCAAGCTAATCACTGCTGTGCAGAGCTATCAACATAGCCATACACTGAAATAAAACTCAGAAGAGGGAGGAGATGGTAATGGTAAGGAGTTGGATGATATTCAGAGTACATAAACTGAGAGATAGAAAACAATGGCTCAGTTTTTGTGGTTGTAATGATGGCGAAACTGTTAGTATTCACCTTAATTACCCTGTGAAACTGACAGCAACTTCTGGCGTCCGCACATGCGCAGTTAAATGCGGAAATCCAAAAGTTGCTGTCAGTGATTCCCTGCTCTGCCACAGGGCACGCTGTTGAAGGCCCCGCTGATGGCAATCTTTTTCAAATCACTGAACTGACGAGAACTTTAGCTTTTGCGCTCTAATATCGCTGTTAAAACCCTCCAAAAAAGTTACGCCTTGTTCAATGAGGTGTAACTGGGTCTTTAACAGCATACTAAGTCATAAGTACTGCTTAATAACCTCTCTGGCCCTGAAAAACTAATTTTATATTTGTGGAATGTCAAATCTTTCCATTATGATAAAAATTCCATTTTTTTTTAATATAATAAAAGTTATTATATTGTTTTAAAGTTTGTTTATTATATTTCAGCTTCTACCTTAATCCCATGTGTGTGCCCCAATTTTTATTTTGCCCTCTGTAAAATTTATTATAAGTGAAGGTTTACTGTCTGTGAGAATTCTTCAATGTGATTGGTTGATTAGCCTGCTTGATAATATTACTGTTGTTGGACGTGATAGATCCCCTATAGGTGACGCCAGAATCAAATTAATGTCAGGAAAGGTGAAACCCACACCAGAGATTGCTAGATTTTTGTGGGCAGCTTTCTTCAAGGTCATCGACGAGCACAGTTACTTTGCTGCTGACTGCAAAATCCGAGTTTTTTGGCACTTCTCAAATTGAAACTTTTATTCTAGAAGTGCCCCTGTATGAGGGAAGGTTTTCTCTGTGCTCTATGTGTAAAGAAATTGAAAACCATTTAAAAAGAATGGAAGCGAATATCTGTAGGCTCAACATCGTGACAGAAGTGCTGGGATGCACTTACCTGTGACCTCCGGTGCTGACCCCACCAGACTATGAAGGATCAGGTGGAGGTCACATCATTTTAATAATAACAACAACAACAACAATTTGCATTTATTTAGCACCTTTGATGTAGCAAAGTGTCCCAAGGTGCTTCACAGGAGCGTTACCAAACAAAATGTGACACCGAGCCACATCAGGAGAAATTAGGGCAGGTGAGAGGTAAGCTTTAAGGAGCATCTTAAAGGAGGAAAGAGAGGTAAAGAAGTGGAGAGGTTTAGGGAAGGAATTCCAGAGCTCAGGCCGTAGGCGGAGCGATTAAAATAGGGGATGCGCAAGAGGCCAGAATTAGAGGAGCGCAGATATCTCAGAGGGTTGTGGGGCTGGAGATGGTTACAGAGATAGTGCGAGGCCATGAAAACTAGGATGAGAATTTTAAAATTAAGACATTCCTCAACTGGGAGCCAATAGGGGTGATGGGTGAACGGTGAACGGGACTTGGTGAGTTAGGACACGGGCAGCCAAGTTTTGGATGAGTTTAAGATTATGTAGGGTGGAAGATATGAGGCTGGCCAGGAGTGCATTGGAATAGTCAAGTCTAGAGGTAACAAAAGCATGGTTGGGGGTTTCAACAGCAGATGAGCTGAGACAGGGGTGGAGTCAGGTGATGTTACGGAAGTGGAAATAGGTGGTCATAGTGATGGCGCGGATATGTGATTAGAAGCTCATCTCAGGATCAAATATTACACTAAGGTTGTGAACAGTCTGGTTCAGCCTCAGACAGTTGCCAGGGAGAGGGATGGAGTCGATGGCCAGGGAACAGAGTTTGTGGCAGGGAGAGAAGACAATGGGCTTGGTCTTCCCAATATTTATTTGGAGGAAATTTCTGCTCATCCAGTACTGGATGTCAGACAAGGAATGTGACAAATTAGAGACAGTGGAGGGGTCGAGCACGTTCAAGGACTTTGGAGAGGAAAGGAAGGTTGGAGATGGGGTGGTAATTTGCAAGGACAAAGGGAGTCAAAGGTAGTTTTTTTGAGAGGGGTGATGACAGCAAATTTGAAGGTGAGGGGGACAATACCTGAGGAGAGCGAACCATAACAGCTAACATGGTGGCCAGAAAGGGAAGTTGTGTGAGAATAGGGTTGAGGAAGCAGGAGGTGGGTCTCGTGGACAAGGTGAGCTTGGAGAGGGCATGAGGGGAGATAGGAGAGAAACTAGAGAAAAATGTGAGTTCAGGGCTCGGGTGGGGGGAAACCTTAGGGAAAGTTTGGCCTGGTGGGCTGGGGGAGGGAGGGAAGCAGCAGGCACAGCTGAACATATGGCCTCAATCTTAGTGACAAAGAAATCCATGAGCTCCTCGCACTTGTTGTTGGAGGTGAGGGGGAGGAGGCAGGGGGTGGCCGTGAATATGGGTAAAGTAGTTTATATGGAGTAATAGGAATAGTGGACACTCGCTGGTTGGCATGAGCTATAAAATGTAGCAGAGGCTACCCACTCTGGGGGGGTTGCTGGTGCCCAGAAAGCTGCCGCCTTTGTCCATACAACCTCCTTTATGAAGGGAGCTGAAAAATCATGGCAATTTCAAAAATCTTCAGGGCCCAAGGCAAATCCCAGGCCTGGAACCCCAGATGGGCCCGACATACACCTTACAACAGCCTAGTGCGCCTGCTTTCACTTGATGTACCTGACTGCTACACTTCCCCCAGATCGGGGCCAACTAAGCTCCTGACCTGGAAATCCTCTCCCCCTGTCCATTAACCTTCTCTGATATGGGTGACCTTGTTTAGAGCAGGTGGAAGCTATGCCTCAAACAAGGCCCTATGGAAACTGGCGGTGAAGTCCGGAATTCAACACATCCGGGTTCTGTTGAATCTTTAATTGAGGGAAGAGCCCCTGCTCTGCGGCAGCACCACGCATGGCCATATGTAGCGCGGCTGAGCACATCGCCCCAGATCGGGACAATCCCCGCCTCTTGTGCTCCATTCCCTCTTGGAGCAAAAAGAGGGAATTTAACAAATGTTTGAAAAGGTTAGTGCCTGCACTAACTTTCCAAACATTTTTCACTTAGCGCCCCAAAAGGCCCTCATGGGGAATTTCTCTCTCTTAGTCTCCTTAGATACTCTTATTTAATCTTTGGACCAATCAAATCATTACAGTCAGTCACATGGCTGTAATTCACAACTGAGCTAGCTGTTAGATTTAATTATTTTAAACTGTTTGTGTTACTTTAAATATTCCTTGCTTTCTATATAATGGAGCATTTGGACATACATTAGTTTCCAATGAAAGTATCCTCATTTACTCATGTGTACAACCTTTCCAACTCATACACATACTCTCATTGCTCTTCACTCCTTCCCACTTAAATGAAAGATCAAAACTGTAATTACAGCCAGCTCCATTCAAGTGTGTGCCTGTTAAATATATTGCTTTTTAAAAGCTGAAATGTCTATTCATTTACATGGAAATCTATTTCTGTCGAGAATATAATAATCATGGTAATTTTCTGTTAAGTGTATAGTTTTGCAGTTCACATTCCCCACTCTTTCTATTGTAAATGCTAATCTGTTAATTGTCCGTCTGTTTGTGTAAACATCATATTCTAAAGTCTAGCAGCAACCCAAAACTAGTTAATTATTGTAAATATAAAATAGCAAGTTTACAAATAAATTAGTGTGCAATATACTTTCTATATCTATTTCTTTGAAGTTCACTCCTGATAAGTGTATAACAAATTGTAGAGACTGAATTCCACACTTGACAGCAGTGCACTGCTTTTCAATTATGCTTTCATTCCTTTAATATAAGAGTGGCCATTTCTGCCTATACAAACGTTACTGATTCATATAATTACTGCAAAATAATATCATCAGTTCAAGCTAATTGTTCCCTCGATTCCTTTTACCTAAACGGGAAAACCAAAACAACCATGTTGAAACTCAAGCTGATTTCTGCAGATTTGGCCTTCACCTCTACTTTCACTACCTTTCAGCTGGGGGTGTGGGGGTGGTGGGGGGCGGTGGGGTGGTGGGGAGCGCGGGGAAACCTGAATGGAACTGTAGACTTATTCATTATGTACAGGACAATGCTGTTCTGAGGAGGAAGAGCTAGAATCAGTCAATGAATTTCAAAGACAGACAGACTTCTCCCTCTCCCTCCCCCCATACATATAGGTATTCACACGCACACACACACAGATATGTGACCCCCCCACCACCTCCCCCCCACCTCACAACACACACACACACACACACACACACACACACACACAATTCGAGGTCTCCAGTGATAACATTTTTTTATAATGGTAAGATGACAAATTGAAGTCAACAGGAAAGAAAATTGGGTGGGTGTATAACGGGCGACCAATCTGCTACTGCCAGTTTCCCGCCCCTGCCCAAGTTGAAAATTACCCGATATGTTCAGTTTTACATTGAACTCAGACCATTATAGTATGAGAGAACTAAAGCTAATGAAGAATATTCCCCTTGTCACAAGCTACAAAAGCTTCATTAATAAATTGAAATTATTTTGTGATACTGCATCCTCTAGCCAGTGTACACAGTGGGTGGCATCTGAAAAGGATTTCCTGTACAAAGCTCATGTACTACAGCAATGCAATCCCTAAATAAAGGCTGTTCTTTCAAATGAAAATTCAACACCTTTTCACTGCCACCTACTGTTTTATTTCATCTTAACATTTCCATACCCATGACATGAATCGAGAAATAAATTAATCTAAATATCTTCTTAATGTCCTAAAATGACAGTGTTGCTTGTAACAATAGGATTATTAGGATCACTTGGTAAATCAATATTATTTGTTATTTTAATGCTGCCAGAACTGACACTGTATTAATTTATTGCTTTTTTTAAAAAAGAACATAAGAACATAAGAAATAGGAGCAGGAGTAGGCCATTTGGCCCCTCGAGCCTGCTCCGCCATTCAATAAGATCATGGCTGATCTGATATTGGCCTCAACTCCACTCCCTGCCCGCTCCCCATAACCCTTGACTCCCTTATCGTTCAAAAATCTGTGTCTCTCCACCTTAAATATATTCAATGACTCCGCCTCCACAGCTCTCTGGAGTAGAGAATTCCATAGATTCACGACCCTCTGAGAGAAGAAATTCCTCCACATCTCTGTTTTAAATGAGCGACCCCTTATTCTGAAACTATGCCCCTAGTTTTAGATTCCCCCATGAGGGAAAACATCCTCTCAGCATTTACCTTGTCCAGCCCCCTCAAGCATCTTATATGTTTCAATAAGATCACCTATCATTCTTCTAAACTCCACTGAGTATAGGCCCAACCTGCACAACCTTTCTTCATAAGACAACCCCCTCATCTCAGGAATCAACCTAGTGAACCTTCTCTGAACTGCCTCCAATGCAAGTATATCCCTCCTTAAATAAGGAGAACAAAACTGTACGCAGTACTCCAGGTGTGGTCTCACCAATACCCTGTACAGTTGTAGCAGGACGTACCTATTTTTATGCTCCATCCCCCTTGCAATAAAGGCCAACATTCCATTTGCCTTCCTAATTACTTGCTGTACCTGCATGCTAACTTTTTGTGTTTCATGTACAAGGACCCCTTTCCTTCAAAAATTATTTGGCGATTCTTTTTTCCTACAAACAAATTGCAAAAGCACGCAAATAGTGTGACATAGATCATTGATCACTAGTGTCTGATGCTGTTATGATAAAAATGATGCCCACAAGATCACAAGGCAGCTATGAATGAGGGAGGCCATTCAGCCTATTTAGCTATCTGTCCAGAAAAGCTCAGACCTCCCATTGCAATGTCCAGCTTTTTCTTAAATAATTCCAGGGTTTTTGCTTCCACTTTCCAACACAGAAGTCCATTCCATATGTTAATCACTGTTTGTGTGAGGAAGAATTTCCTGGCAGCAGTTGAAAATTTGACTTTTACTAATTAAAACTGCTTCTCTTTGTCGTACACAGTTTAACTTGAAGTGATGTTCCAGATTTATCTTTTGTATAATTCTTACTATGTTGATACCTCTATTAAGCTAATTTGTACTTGCCTTCTTTTCAAACTAAAAAACTCCAGTTTCTCTAACCTTTCTTTATTACTTAGTTCTCTTATGCCAGGAGGTTCATTTTCTATCCCCTCTTAACCCCCATTCCAAATTTTGGAAAAAAGCCTGCCTTATCTTTAGGACTTCATAGTCTGGATTCTCGCTTCACATTAGGGCCAACTAGTGTCCTTCTAGAGGCTGGTATATCTTGTATCTCTTGGCGTACTGCCCTCCAGTCTTATGCCAGGACCCCTCGGCTCCAGGAACTCCCAAAATAGGGCATTCCTGCCCTGGTCCCACATCCATGAACAAAGGTTCCGTCCTTTACAAGGCCAACCGGGATCTTCTAGAGTTGGCTGGGACCCGCTATATCTGGGTCCTGTTTCCGGGATGTTCTGTCAGACTCCCCCTAATACTACAGTGGGAGTCCAGCGGAACCTCAAATGAAATTAGGGGCCAATCCTCTCTGTTGTCCTTTAAGACGCTCCTGAAAACCTACCTCTTTGGCTAAGCTTTTGATCACCTGTCCTAATATCTCCTTATGTGGCTTGATGTCAAACTTTGTCTGATAACTATCCTGTGCAGCGTCTTGCGGCATTGTACTACATTAATGGTGCTATATAAATGCAAGTTGTTGTTGCCATTGTCTCCAGTCTGGGGTTTGCAGTCCATTATACTTTTATTGGTGATTAATGTGACTTTGTAAATTTCCATGAGGATGTTAATTGCTGTAATATGTGCGCTGCCAGCTGAGCTACAGTTACTGCAGATATGAAATGTGCTTCCACCATCAACAGATAAACAATCTGAAAACAACTTTCAAAGTTACAGAACATAACTGGGTGCTACAACTCCCCCCGTAAACAGGGTGATGGTCCACATCACTGTAGTAAAATCACAAATACAGAAATGTGTAATTTTTGAAAGTAATTAAAATTTGCCATCATTTCAACCCCATTCCCTATTTTATTTCCCAACCCTGGTAGTTTCACTGATTGACTTCATTTAACCATTCTCTTAATTCATTCACGCCAAGGAACATTTATCTCAAAAAAGTGTTTGCATCTAGTCTTGAAGAATTGGATCTTCACATAAGACAACAGTCAACACCCAGAAAGTAGCTGTCAGGAAAAAACTTTCAAAAGGCTGCATTATATGTAACTTCTTTGGGGACGCTAAATAAGCACAATTGTAACTGCAATTCTCTAAAACTATCAGCTCAACTTCAAATGTTTCCACCTTAAGCTCAAGTTCAACTAAGAGCAAAAGAAAGTCATTTTCTACCAGCTTCACGTTCTGTCCTCCAACTGATCTGATTAGCTCTAAAAGTATTAATCCCACCCACCAACAGATGTGATTGGTCCAAACAACCTTCTAGTTGATCTGATTGGTTGATACTTGTGACCGCCAATCTCAATGAATAAAGCTGACACTTGTGTTGAAATTTTCTCGTGAAATTCTAAAAGGTTGAAATGCGTACTGGCAGCTTCAAGCATTGACTGTTGGCATGTATGCAGAGCACTGTACCGCTTGAACATGACTTCATCTGACATGTATTCTATCCTTCCTGAATCCTCTCCCCGTGCCCAGAAAAACAAAAAAAATGGTTTGCCAAGCACTATTTCAGGAAAACGGTGACTCTTTATACAAACAGAATTATTTTTGTTGCAGCAGACAGACTGGGTACTAACAGCATCAAACATTAGATGCACATTCCTGCCTTTGTTCAGAGGCCAGCTTCCCACAGAGCACATTTTTAGTTATAAAAGTGACAGTAAAACCATGAAAAGCGTTACAGAAAGGAGCTGATACTTCAGTTCAGCAGGTGATCACAAATTATATTACATTCAAACATTTTGAAAGGAACTGTTCAGAACTTACTTTAAAAAAAATGACTGCTAGGGATTGAGTTTTGGTGATTCTATTTTCATGGCCTACGACTTGTTTTTCTAATGCTAAATACTTTTATTTTAATCGTTTGATCTAAAGTCGTCGAAGGAAGTTTGCATAGGAAGTCCCTACATCTGGGAATTTCTCACAGTCTGAACCAAAATAGGTTGATTTTTGACAGGTGGTGGGGGTGGGGGGGGGGGGGGGTGGTCAACAGGTAATTTATACATACACATATAATCAATTAATTACAAACACTAACCCCTTTAAACTCACCCTCAATAAAATCTCCTCCCTGCCCAATTCAAATGCTTTATTGGCATGAAAGTTTACAGAGAACCATATTGCCAAAGCTTACATAGCAAAAAGGTACAGTTTTCCAACATTCTGTAGGTGTCAATCGATTTGACATTTGTTGGGTACATACAATATTACTTTTAACAATATTAATTTTAAACAGTCTTACTTTTAAACAGTCCTCAGGTTGTGACATGTTGTTACATATTTGGCCCCAAGGTATGGTCTGTCTCCTTCTCCCAGGACTAATCTCAATTTTGACAGATCATCCAATTCCTTGAAATCTGGGGTTGTTTGGCTTAGCTTGTTGAATAATATGTTTCTTGATGTGTTGAATTTTTCGCATTTTAGGAGGAAATGCATTTCTGTTTCAACCTCGCCGGCCAGACATTGATCGCATATTCTATTCTCTCTAGGCTGCCAGGATTTCTTGTATCTGCCTTTTTCAATTTCCAGTTGGTGGTCGCTTAGTCTGTACCTGGTGAGGGTCTGTCTCTGTTTTGTGTCTCTGATGGTCGTGAGGTAGTCTGCCAGTTTATAATCTCTTTTTAGGGCCCGGTAACATTCTAATCTGCTTTGGCTTTCGGTTATTTTGTTCCAATGTTCCAGGTAGGTTTCTTTGCATTGTTTAATGATTTGGTTCACTCGGATTGGTGTTTGGACGGCTGTGTTGGTCTGGGGCTGGTCAGGGTCCGGCTGAGTACTTAGTTTCAGTAACAGCTGACTCAGGGGACTCTTTTCTGGGTTTAGCTCTTGGGTCTGAAAGGCTTTGAAATGAAGGGTGTCTGGGGAGCTAGATTTGAGGTGATTTAGGAAGTTTAGTGCTCGTTTTTGGATGTTTATTATCAGTGGGTATCTGCCTAGTTCGGCTCTGCATGCATTTGTTGGCGTTTTTCTTTGGGTGCGAAGGATGCTTCGGCAGAATTCTGCATGTAGGGCTTCTATTGTGTGTTTTTCCCATTTAGTGTAGCTTTGGTGATTTAGCGGGCCCCATACTTCACTACCGTACAGTGCAATGGGCAGGATTATGCTGTCAAATATTTTGAGCCAGATTTTGATTGGGATTTGGATGTTGTAGAATTTTCTTTTTATTGCATATAGGGCTCTTCGGGCTTTTTCTTTTAGTGCATTCACTGCTATGCTGAAGCTCCCTGATGCTGTAATAGTTAGACCAAGGTAGGTGTAGCTCATAGTGTGTCCTATAGCGGTATCCCTTCGTCCTAAAACACACACCACTGTTCCTGTTTCTTAACTTTGAAACATGATCATCTCAAATGTGATTGAGACAGGCCGAACTCATTTCATTTGGGACCCTGGGTGCTCATCAGAGAGGAGACTATCATCCCATTTGTCTGAGACTCAAAATCAGGTCTTGTCACAGAGGTGAAAGGAATACTTCTAAATAGCCCAGATCTCCAGCAACTCAGTTTTTCAATGTCTAGACAGGAAATATTTAAAGGAATACATTGGTAAATAGAATGGTAAAACATATAAAGGTGGGCAGAACTGTGTGAATTTGGGTTTCTAATGATTAATATCTTTTTTTAGCTTTTGAGGTAAATTTTGTCCAAAAAGAAGTAACATTAAAATCGGTCTAATTCACGTCACTTTTATTGTAATTTCCTGCTTATTGATGTCCCTTTCCTAATGTCTCTGCTCTTTTCTATCCATTACTTACTTTCATATCCAATGTGCTCATTCCTATCAATATTTTTCACTACTGTTGTTTTCATTGTGGCAAATACCAATCATAACGTAAGATACTGCAGCCTCGAAAGATAACTTACTAGAACGTTAATTCTACCATGACAGCTTGGATTTTCCACAGTGTGCTGCCAGGTCCCCTCTTGTCCAGGGAAGTAGGAACTTCCATGACCCACACCAGAACTGCTGCCAGGGGCTGGGGAGGGGTGGAGTTCTGGCCTCCAAACATGATGAATATAGAACCCGCCACAGTTTCCAAGTTTAGCCTCTTTGGGATAATGCAGGGACTTCTGAGTAGGAGCTCATCCATTTAGGGGCTGGTACAGACTTTAAATGCTTGCAGGCATTATCAGAAAACTTTTGCTACTGACCACTTTATATATCTGCTTCTGACAATATCTAAAATGTCTGAAAAGGACTCAGAGCTGCCAGTGTGCAGATGCAGATGCGCTACTACAGGAGTTTAGAAACAAGAGGGAGGCTGACTTTCAAACTCAGAAACTAGTCAATGGGAAATCCATGATCCAATGCACTGCCTCTTAGTGTAGGAAAAAAATTAAGGTCAGGCAAGGTAAGAGGAATCAGCCTCTAATCTTAAAAGACAATGTAGTAAGCAAGTTTCCAATTTACAATAAGCTCCGTTTACATTGTATTAAATACTTCAATTACTTACTATCAATGTCCAGGAGGCACTATGGAGGCCTTTACACTCTCAGACGTCACCTAGAAGTGTTCCTTCACTCCACAAGAAGCCTCTTCACTCCACAAGAAGCCTCATGTGGAATGTACTTGCTTAGTGCATGGACCTGTCCTGACAGCCACTATGGGCTAAATGTTGACATAAGCGTGTTAATCCATAGCAACTGAGAGTAGTTTGGCCCTTTCAGTTTTCTTTGTCTAGGACTAGGTAGGCCATAACAACAGGTAAAGATTACCTACAGGTGGGGGTTCCTTAACCTCAGACCACTAAATCCTTATGAAGAACAAACCATCTTAGGGAGAGGCATGATCTAGAGTGTTGGTGATTGGACATTAGGAGGGCATGTGCCAGCTGAGGGTTCATTATGACATTCTGCTTCTCATCCTATTGTACCCTTCATTAATTATTATTTCCTTGATAGTGACTAGTGAACACGGCTCCTCAGGAAACCATTCCAACCTCTCTTCCTTCTTCCTTTCTCTAGATGTGTTGTAGCATAAGAAACATGCAAGCCCATTAATAAATGGCAATGCCAGTACTTTACAGAACACACCATCAATCACCCTCACTTTATCCTTCCCAAGAACCCGTCCAGAGACAACCAACCCAAGGGACATAGACAGTGAGGAAAGGAAGAGAAGAAGAGTGTACTGGGCCACACACAGAACACAAGTGAGTAGGTGCCACACAAATAGGAAGATGTTGCTGGCTCGAGGATCATTGGGCATTGCCTCTCGGCTTAAGAGCTTGGGGATCTGTAGCTTACGGGTCCTATATTTAAAAGAATAATGTTTGCAGAGCATCAAGCATATTTGCAGATGTAAGGGCCTGCATCAGAAAGTGTGCTGCAGCTTGGGTTTAGTCCACTGGCAGCATGCACAGTACTGAGGTCCACCATTTGCCATGTGGCCACTCCAAAAACATTTAGCAGAGGCGCACAGAAGAGAAACATACAAACATACAAACATAGAAGATAGAAGCAAGAGTAGGCCATTCGGCCCCTCAAGCCTGCTCTGCCATTCTATGAGATCATGGCTGATCATCCAAATTCAGTACCCTGTTCCTGCCTTCTCTCCATATCCCTTGATCCCCCTAGCCTTAAGAAATATATCCAACTCCTTCTTGAATATATTTAATGAATTGGCCTCTACTGCCTTCTTTGGCAGAGAATTCCACAGGTTCACCACTCTCTGGGTGAAGAAATTCCTCCTCATCTCTGTCCTAAATGGCTTACCCCTTATCCTTAGACTGTGACCCCTGGTTCTGGACTCCCCGACCATCGGGAACATCCTTCCAGCATCTAGTCCATCTAGTCCTGTTAGAATTTTATAAGTTTCGATGAGATCCCTTCTCATTCTTTTGAGCTCCAGCGAGTACAAGCCCAATCGACCCAGTCTCTCCTCATACGTCATTCCTGCCATCCCAGGTATCAGCCTGGTGAATCTTCGCTGCACTCCTTCCATGGCAAGAACACCCTTCCTCAGATAAGGCGACCAAAACTGCACACAATACTCAAGGTGTGGTCTCACCAAGGCCCTGTACAACTGCAGCAAGACACCCTTGTTCCTGTACTCAAACCCTCTCGCTACGAAGGCCAACATACCATTTGCCTTCTTAACCGCCTGCTGCACCTGCATGCTTACTTTCAGCGACTGGTGCACAAGGATGCCCAGGTCTCGTTGCACTTCCCCTTCTCCCAATCTAGATAATAATCTGCCTTCCTGTTTTTGACACCAAAGTGGATAACCTCGCATTTATCCACGTTATATTGCATCTGCCATGCTTCTGCCCAATCACCCAACCTGTCCAAATTGTACTGGAGTTTCACGACATCCTCCTCACAGCATACACGCCCACCCAGCTTTGTGCCGTCTGCAAACTTGGAGATATTACATCTAGTTCCCTCATCCAGATCATTAATATATATTGTGAATAGCTGGGGTCCTAGGACCGATCCCTGCGGTACCCCACTAGTCACTGCCTGCCACTCGGAAAAAGAGCCGTTTATTCCAACTCTTTGCTTTCTGTCTGCCAACCAGTTCTCTATCCAAGTCAATACCTTTCCCCCAATCCCATGTGCCTTAATTTTACACGCTAATCTCTTATGCGGGACCTTATCGAAAACCTTTTGAAAATCCAAATACACCACATCCACTGGTTCTCCCTTATCTATTTTATCAGTTACATCCTCAAAAAATTCCAGTAGATTAGTCAAGCACGATTTACCTTTTGTAAAGCCATGTTGACTTTGTCCGATCCGGTCACTTTTTTCCAAGTGCTCTGCTATTACATCCTTTATAATGGACTCTAGCATTTTCCCCACTACCGATGACAGGCCTACCGGTCTGTAATTCCCCTGAAATCCTAAGGCAGTCTTTACATCCTAAATAGAGGCTCAGTCTGTTGCCATAGAGGCCCTGGATGCTAGATTGGGAAGAGCTGTTTCTTCCCATTTGGGTGTAACTGAAGATTTTTTAGCCCACTTAAAAGAGAACTAGCGGGCGCAACCTCCTCAGATTGGCCAGTATTCTCCAACAGTCCAGACCTCCACAGTATAATGGGTTCCCAAGATCCACCATTAGTCATCCAGGCTCCAACAAATTGCATGTTAATACAGGGACCTTCCGCTGCCCCTGTAAACTTTAGCGGGATCAGTACTGGAGGTCCCAGGCAGCTACATCCTGACACTTAAGCTGGAATGACAGCCCCACGAGTTTAGGTCTCTATCTCTTATACCCTTAAACTGCTTTCTGTGCTAAATATTTAACAAGTCCCTTCTTGAGTTTGCCAACACAGTCCACCTCCACTGCCTCCTCAGGTAATCTGGTTCTTATATTCACTACCCTCAGTTTAAAATAGTTACCCTGTTTTTTATCTTTGCTATCTGTGATCATCCTTGAAAAATGCACCTGAATTGAGAAGATAAAATTATCTTAATGGGAGACAGCATAGATGAGACTCTGGTCCTTCATCTCTGGGCTTTGAATTCAAATCCACTGCGAACTGATGGGAATGTTATTGCCCAATGAAGAACAGCAACTTAGTTATAAATCACCTTTCATGTAATAAAGTGGAAGCGAGGGACACTGAGGGGGCGATTTTCCCATTGGAGGCGGGTTGGAGGCGGGTTTTGGTTTGGGTGGGTTCCAAACCCGCCTCCACTGTCAGGTGGGAAAAATTTGTGATTTTTCATAATTGGCCAGTTACTTTCAGAGGTGTGGGTTCCCCTGGGCCAATTAGTCTTTTGGATCTGAAACTCGCCTCTGCTGACGTCACTTATCCAGCTTCATTTAAAGGCTGCTTGCTGCCTTGGCTCATTCCACTGGTTTTTGGTCAATGCTGCACCACCTCCAAACTTTTATCTCCTTGAAGAATGGCCAGCTCCAAGGCAAGGGCCTCCCCGAGGTTCTCGGATGAGGCGCTTGGAATGCTGGTTGAGGGAGCGAGAGCTAGCAGGGAGGTGCTCTTCCCCTCATCTGGGAGGAAGAGGCCTCCCAAAGAAACCAAGGCTGTGTGGGTCCAGCTGGCAAGGGATATAACCTTCAGATCTGTGTGCAGATTGGGTGATTGTTTCTGTTTATTGATGAAATGCCATCCCTGTGTGAATGTTTTAAAATTAGGTGATGGCAAACTGTTGGTGTGATGGCATCTCTTATATCAGCTTAGGCAGCTCCACATTGCCGGCTCCGCGACACTTGCGTGGTCAGGTTGTGGTCAGAGTGAAAGGAGACCAGAGAGTCATGTCCATTGTCTATCATGTGTTAAGAAGGAGCCAAGCACATGTGCCACAATGGGCATCCTATGCAAATCTGGCCAGGATGAGTGCATCCCTTGCATCACAGACAGCCATGTGCTCGTGTGCTGCCGCTGCTGCTGGTTGATACGCCGCCGCTCAGTCCTCCTCCTCCTCCCCCTCCTCATCTGAGGAGGCTATGAACTGAGCCACTTGCTCATCAGTAAGCTGCAAGCCACGATGCTGTGCCATGTTGTGCAGTGCACAGCAGACCATGACCATTCTGGAGACCCTGGCTGCTGAATATCGCAGGGCTCCACCTGATCTGTCAAGGCTTCGGAATCGCATCTTCAGCAAGCCAATGGTTTGCTCGATGATGGACCTGGTCGAAATGTGGCTGGCGTTGTAGCGCTCCTCAGCCTCGTTAGCTGGCCTGATCGGCATCATTAGCCACTTCTTCAGGGGGTAGCCCTCGTCACCAAGGAGCCATCCATTAAGTTGGTTTGGCGGAGTGAAGAGCGGAGGAACCCTAGAGTTTCACAGGATGAACAATTCATGGTAACTACCACAGAACTTGGTGCAAACATGCAAAATCTCCTTCTTGTGGTTACACACCAGCTGTACGTTGAGGGAGTGGAAGCCCTTGCGATTGACAAAGATAACTGGGTTGTGATGGTGTGCCATAAGGGCCACATGTGTGCAGTCTATAACGCCCTGCACCATTGGCAAGCCTGCCATATTTGCAAAGCCAACTGAACGCACGGTTATACTTGCTTGATCCCTTGAGATGTGGATAAAATTGTGTGCCTTTGTGAAAAGGGCATCAGTAACCTGCATGATGCAACTGTGGGCGGCCGACTGGGAGATGCCGCTGATGTCTACTGATGATCCCTGGAAGGAGCCTGAGGCAAAAATGTTGAGTGCGGTGGTGACTTTGACAGCCACTGGTAAGGGGTGTCCACCCGCTCCTCTGGGCTCCAGGTGTTGGTGTAGCAGTGCGCAGATGTCTCCGACAACCTCTCGCGAAAGTCTCAGCCTCCTGTGGCACTGCTGCTCACTCAAGTTGAGGTAGCGCATCCTCTGTCTGTAAACCCTGAGAGGGGGCTATCTCCTGCGGCGACGTGCTTCCATGCACTGGCGCCTTCTGCCCTGTGCAGCATCAGGTGGGTGAGCAGGAGGTTGGTGCTCCTGCTGCTGTTGCTGCTGAGCTGCCTGGTTCTGCTGCTGCCGTGGCTGCTCCTCATCCGAATCTGAGCTCCATGGTGAAAGGAAATAAATGGTTCCCCTGCTGCTGGCAGATACTGCCGTTGGGGAAGCGCTCAGTCCAAGCAGGGAGAGGGTCTTCCAAGGAGGTCCCACAGTTGAGAGATAGAAGCTGCAGCACCTCTGACTTCTGTAAGTCTGTTAAAAGTGCTGAAAAACCTGTGGAACCAAAGTTCTGCCACCTGCAACTGCTCCCTGATGAAAGCTCCATTTTAATGGTGGAGCTGCAGCTGTGAGGAGGTCACCCACTTGTCAACCTGCCAGGATTAGCTGGCGTGGTTTAAGAGGGTCGTGCAACATGCACAAAATGTGGCAAAATAACAAAGGCCTGTCAAAATAGGATTATAGAGGCCCATAATGACTATTTAAGGGTCTTAACTACCTCTCCCGACTGATGGAGGCGGGACCGAATCGCACCCATGAAACCTGCCTCTGGCAAAATTGCGCGAAGGCAGGTTGGAGGCGGGTTCCGAACCCGCCCTCACTTTTTGTGATTTTGCCAACTGTCCCACCTCCAAACCCGCCTCATCAGGGCTGGGAAAATCGCCCCCCTCTGAGTGTGAAGAGAAAAATTAGAGGATTTAACCACATGCATGACCAAAGAGGTAAATTGGGATGAGAACCCTTGAAGCAAACGAGAAAGGTCATAAGGAGAAGAGATTTAAGAAGAAAATTGCAATTCACAGGTGGCTAAAGGCTCTGCCAATAATGGTGGCACAGGGGAAAGGGAAACACGCAGTCGAGTCGAGTTAGAAGAGCATAGAGTGGAAAGTAGGATACAGGTTACAGAGGTAGGGAGGAGCAAGGCCAAGAAAAGATTTGAAAATGTTGAATCACTCTCTTCCTCTCACCCCCAAAAAAATGACAGATTTTATTGTCAAGTAAAACACCTTGGTTGGCATTATAATCCTGTCAAAAAAATCCTGATTTGATAAGGAGCCATATAACAAAACTCAGAGGGAAGACTTCCACTGTTTGATATTTGTACTGAAATCATAAATGTTTGTTTGAAGGTGGGGTGAAAATTAGCTGGGTTCGATAAAGGGCAGGTAATCTGCTCCAACAGATTATTACCCAGATGGTGAAGGTGAAAATTGCCCCCAAGGTATAACTGCTAATTGCTGTTGCTGGAAAAGTATCTCTGTAAAATGATTGTAATTTGCAAGCTTCTCCCCAGAGTTAGAAGAAACCAGCAGGAAATGATTGGCTTTCTTTTGCTTTAGTCTCTTTAAAATAATAATTGCTGATTTAGTGGCGATCTGTTGCTGTTTTATGTATATAAAATTTGAACCAATCAGATTCTGTTGTGACACAGAAATTTGCATATGTGACAAAGTGTGATGCACGATGTGTGGTGGAAGTGCACAAGACATGACTAATATTATGGAGGATCAAACCACATTTGTAGAACTTGATGAAATGAAAGATTGAATTATTTGCTGCCTGTCATCATGCATTAAGCAACATATTGATGTTTTTGTGAAACAATGATTCATTTCAATGAGATTTACAAAATAGGGTTCTATATTCGACAAACAAACAGTAGTTAGTGACGCTTTAAAATAATAAATTGGTGCAAGGTACACCAGTAATGTATATGGGATCAGCAAATATGTATCATTTTTTAATTAGCTGTTACCCGTTGCTCAGTGGTAGCACTCTCGACTCTGAGTCAGAAGTTGTGGGCTCAAGTACCACTCCAGAGACCAAAATAATTTAGGCTGACACTTCAGTGCAATACTGAGGAATGCTACACTGTTGGAGGTGCTGTCTTTCAGATGAGACGTTAAACTGAGGCCTTGTCTGTCCTCTCAGAGGATGTAAAAAACCCCATGGTTCTAATTTGAGGAAGAGCAGGGGAGTTCTCCCCAGTGTCCTGGCCAATATTTATCCCTCAAACAAGATTACTAAAACAGATTATCTGGTCATTTTCACATTGATGTCTGTGGGAGCTTGAAGTCAAAGGTGAATGTTTAAATCTTGTTTGAGGCAACTTTCTGGTTCATTAATGGTTAATTCATCTTTCAATTCAATGCTAAGGAAAATATTCCCTTCTTCCCAGCTCCCACCTCTGCTCAGTGAGATCATATAGAACAACAATTCGAAGCAGTAAGATTGATTTGGGGCTGTGTGAGGGGGTGGTCATCAAATTTTGTGTATGCCCAACTCATAATGTTACTGACTCCTTATAAAACACACACGCTGAACATAAGGCAGTGACACAAAAACACCACAAGGATATTTGTCATTTACTTCTGAGATATTTTGTCGTTTATCTTTTGAAAATTATTCCCATGGGCAAGAAGGAGACATTCATTAATGTTGTTTGAAATCTAATAAAGATTTTCAAATGACTAAAGTGGGTCAGTCTTTACAGAGACATGTATACACACGTGTGCATACACAAACACTTCCCCACATTCCTGTGTGTCAAAGGAAGCTAGCATCTAATGAGAGGAAGTTACTTATGATGTTTGTTTAAAGTGTCATGAAGCAAGCGACTGGCAATTGCCCCCAGATGTACTGACAGGTGGACAATACTAAACCTGAGGGAGGTGTTACAAGAAATCTGTCATTGTGCATAAAGATCTTGCAAGATAACTAGTTCCATCAGTGAACACCTGCAAATGCAATTACATTATAGGTGCATGATGTTCTGAGACACATTTTAAATACTGTAAGAAAATATTATATAGAAAACATGCATGCGCAAAGGTTTCAAGTAAGACAGATGAGTATCGTCATGAAGATTACTCTAAAGATATATCCAACTTGACAACACAGTCCCATTAAAACAATTACAAAACTAATAATGTTAGCCATTGTCCCAAGGAGGGTTTCCAAGACTTTAGCTCAAACTCCATCCCTGATCTACTGGCTTTAGGAACTCTCCTGTCCTCAAGTTAATTTAGTTGTAACTAAAACAAAAAAACCTACACATTTCTGGAATGTTTTGATAGAGGAATTTTATTCAGTAGAGACTTGCAACTTCTCATGTTCTCTCTACTGTTAAACCTCTACAATGGGAACAAAAGCCGCTAAAATGGTAATCTAGGCTAATTTCAGTATCTCCAAAAGCTGACTCCTCTACAGTAGTTACCATACAACCAAGATAGTAATTATGCACACAGTTATGATAAAGACACTATTTATGGATTTTGAAGTATAACAACTTAAAAGCAACATGTTTATACTGCTGCAACTCTAGAAGCACAAATCTTAAATGCCTGTATACCCCCAAGTTCCTATTTCCTTTTAATTCAGCTCAGAAGGTCAGAGTTCTCCCCACTTGTTCAATCAGAACACTTTGCTGCTACAGTCATTACAATTATCTCACATCCCCATTTATTCCCCAGTGTTCTTTTTAACTATGTTTCCTTGGTAATCGTGCCTGCTATGAGGCCCCTTCCTTCCGTCTTTCAAACATTCCAATAAAGTCCAGTAAATTGTGTCATTTTGGTAATTTAGGCTAATTTTGTATGCTTACCAAATTTATTTTTTTCTTACGAAAATGAATAAGAAACATGATAAAGCATTCTATTCTAGTCCATTTATGTTAATTCAATTGGGCAATTTTCAACACATGACCAGTTAAGCTGCAATTCACTGTCTTTCCAAAAGTTCAACAAGATGGTCAATTAGGTATTTTCAAATGTTGAATGATTTATCACTCTGAAATTTCCCTATGTCAAAATAGAGCCTGACAGGTTCAATATAACTAGTATAGAACAGCAAAGTGTGTGTTAACCATGAAAAGTAATTGCAGGGGTATCCAGGAGAAGGAAACTATTTATCCAAATACCACTCATCTGAACCAGCTGGACTTCCCATCATGCCCACTAGGCATAACTACTTCATCACATTATAGATCAGTTTACATACTGAGCACAGTTTAATATAGTATAATAACTGGAATTATTACATAATCAGTTATCCAAAGTATTCACTTATCTGAACTGGGCTCTTTGCATCTATTCTATCAATTTTGACAATTAGCTGGCCTCAACAAGATTGGGAAGACTTGCATTTTTTGTTGATGGTAAATAATTAAATAGATAGGGGGGGAAATTGCGTTGCGTCCCCTTTGGGGTGCTAACTTCACCGGGGTGCTAATTTTAGCGCCCCCGCGCCTGAAATTCACCATTGGCGCCCCAAGAGGGAGGCAGGGCGCTATTGGAAGTGCTCCGCCTCCCTCTTGGGGCGCTATGGGTACTGTAGGCCTTCCTCCCCTTATTAAAGGGGAGGAGCCGAGCGCAGTGCGACCCGGGGCCCAGCTGGGCCACCAGGGATCGGAGTGCTGGCAAAAGAGCCTGCCACTCAATAGAAGTGCCGGGCTCACGGAGCGCAGCCGGCACTCTGCGGGGGGGCTGCTCAGGAGGCCGGGGATGGCAGTGGGGGCAGGTGCTGGCAGGTGGCCAGCAACAAAAATGGCTGCCCGGCACCTTCCCTTTAATTAGCGCCACCCCCGCCGTAGGTAGGCCCCCCTGACCCTGTCAGACATAAAGATCAGCGGTAAGTCAGGGGGCGCTACCGAAGATTGTGGCTGGGGCGCGAGCGGGGCGCTGCACATGGCGGTGACGTCATCGCCGGTGGCGCAGCACCACAGGGCGCTAACGGTTACCGCTGCCGCTAACCTCCCGCTGAATTTCATGGGAGGCGTTGGCGGCGCCGTGCCCGGGCGCTAGTTGCTTTGCGCCCCGTTAGCGCCCTCTTAGGCGCAAAGCAACTGAATTTTTAGGCCCTAATGTAGTTTTAAAGGCACTGGTGGGTAGATCTTGACATTGTACAATAGTGTAAAATGGGTGATAGTGAGTTGGCAGCCATTTTACATCTTTCTCGATTTTAAATTTCCATTGACTTCAATAGCCACCCCTTCCCTGCCCATCATATACAAATGCCAAAAGGGAGGGGGACTGAGGTTCCTGGCCCATTTCCTTCCTGATCACTCTTCTTACCACCGGTTTCAGGGACCACCGAGTGAAGCCTGCTGATGGTCCTGGGGACAGGGGCAGGAAGTCTCAAAAGTCCCTCGATGGAGGGAGAGGGCCTAATAGTGAATTCCTCTGTCTCCATTTTTGCATAATCGCATACATACGAATAGACAAAAATGACGGGCAGGAAAAGAGAATCCGGTTCATCAAGTCATGGGCCCCAATTTTCCCCCAGCCGTCGGGCGGGTTTTCAGGCGGGCGGGGGCTGAAAATCACAGAAATAGGGGGTCGCGACCCCCCCCTGCCCGATTCCCCGCCCCGCCCGACTTTCGCCCCCGTGTTTCAGCGCGACCCGAATCAGTCCCGCACGCAGCAGGCGGGAATGGTGGGCGGGAGCCTAATGATCAATAATTGGCATGTTTAATCCTATTTTCAGGGTCCCTTGCAATTTTCAGCCTTTCCCCACGTAAAACACGCCTGGTGGGAACACCGCTGATGAAACCTGGCGTGAACAAAGTTGGTTTGCTTGCGTTCAGCTGCAGGTCAATCAGGACTGAAGAGATTTAATCAGACAGCATTTGTAGGCTGCAGGACCTTGTTGCTGAAGACGTGGGGCAACTTGTTGAAGGCTTAGGCACAGCTGTGGAAGGTTGGAGCCTCACACACTTCTCCAGTATGAGCTCCTGGGAAGCCCCTCTCACCACCCTAACTCAGCGCCTCCTCAACGGAGGCATCTGCCAGAAGCATGGGAGGCTTTTTGTTCCTTCCCTTCCTGGCATTAGAGGATCTTCAACAGCAAAGGAGGCTGGAGCAACTCCAGCAACAGCAGCACCAGCAACAACAGCAGCACCAGCAGGAGAGACAGGCTGCGGCTCAGCCACCTGAGGCAGCACAGGCCAGAAGGGGCCAGCGCATGGAAGGCCGTTGGCGCAGGAGATACCCCCCAAACAGGGTCTACAGACACAGGGTGAGCTACCTCAACATGACTGAGCAGCAGTGCCAGAGGCGGCTCTGACTTTCGCGAGAGGTAGTGACTGACATCTGCGCAATGCTGCAGCAAGACCTGGAGCCCAGAGCACCAGGTCCATACTACTTACCAGTGGCCATCAAAGTCACCACTGCACTCAACTTTTATGCCTCAGGCTCCTTCCAGGGATCAGCAGCAGACATCAGCGGCATCTCCCAGGCGGCCGCACACACTTGCATCAAACAGGTCACCGATGCCCTCTTTGCCCTCGCGCACAATCACATCCATTTCACCAGGGATCGCGCAAGTGTGAGGGCGCGAGTGTTTGGATTAGCTTAGCTGTCGGACTTTCCAAGGGTGCAGGGCGTCATTGACTGCACACATGTGGCCCTTAGGGCACCCCAACGCAATCCATGAGATTTTGTCAACCGCAAAGGCTTCCACTCCCTTAACGTTCAGCTGGTGTGTGACCACAAGAAGGTGATTTTGCATGTTTGTGCCAAGTACCCTGGCAGCTGCCATGACTCGTTCATACTGCGCCAGTCTACTGTGCCTCTGCTATTCAGGCCGCCAAACGAGCTTCAAGGATGGCTAATTGGAGACAAGGGATATCCCCTGCGCTCTTGGCTAATGACGCTGTTGAGGAGACCAGCCAGCGAAGCTGAGGAGCGCTACAACTCCAGCCACATTACCACCAGATGCATTATCGAGCAAACCATCGGATTGCTGAAGATGCGCTTCAGATGCCTCGATAGATCAGGTGGAGCCCTACAGTACTCATCAGCCAGGGTCTCCAAAATCGTCGTGGTATGCTGTGTGCTTCACAACATGGCACAGCGTCGTGGCTTGCCGATTTCGCAGGACCAAGAGGCTCCTCACAGAGCCGCCTCAGATGAGGATGATGCTGAGGATGATGCTGAGGAGGAGGAGGACGGAAATGAGCATCCTGCAGAGGCCCGCCAACCAGCGGCACCAGTGCGCGAGAACATTGCTGGGTGGAATGCAAGGAACGCACTCATCCTGGGCAGATTTGCGTAGCCTGGTACATCAAACACTGGAGCCTCACTGTTTCTTAACTGACCGTGGACAGTGGCCCATGCCTACACATTCCTACCTATTTGACCAGCTTGCTGACATCTGCAAGTTGTCCTAAGGCCTCTATGTGATATCCCCATTCGCCAAATGACAGACGCCATAACTGCAGCAGTTGCCACCAGATTTTTTATGTACAGGAAACTGATGGCATTAAAACTATTTACAAGACTTTTTACCCAAGTGACTACCCCTGTGATTAGTGGTGCTTTATTTTTCTCTTACGCGTGCTCCTACGTAGTGGTACCTCTGTGGCTTCAGCAGATGTGGAGGCCCCTTGCTCACTTTCCTGCTGCGCCTGCCTTGACACCTTTGGCGGGCGTCCTCTGGGGTGGCGAGCCTGTGAGGGCTCACCAGCAGTCTGCTGCTCCTGCGGCTGTGCAGGGATTGAGACTCCTATCTCACTGGGGTGTGGACTCCGGCGGGGCTCTGACCGAGGGCTCTGAAGTGGCATGGAAGTGTGAGCGCGTGAAGAGGAGCCCCCACTTCCTTGAGGTGTGCCAACAACCTCCCTCTCATGGGTCAGCTCCCCCTCAGCACCTGCAAGTGGCTGGAGAGCACCTTGCTGCACATCAGGGGGGCCATCGGGATCCGTCTCAGCACTGGAAGTCCTGCTCAGAGGGACTTCCATGAAGGTTTGGTTTCCGTGCTCAATAGATGCCCATCGCTCCTCAAGAGATGCCATCCTATTCAGAGCACTCACCATGTTTTCGATACCCTGGCGACTAAGCTCATCCATGGCTGCAGCCCTCCTCTCCTCGGCTGCAGCCCTCCTCTCCTTGGCCACAGCCCTCCTCTCCTTGGCTGCAGCCCTCCTCTCCTTGGCAGTAGCCAGCCTTACCACGGAGGTAGCCAACCTTTCCGTGGTGATGCTTTCATGCGCCAATGACTCCAATAAGGCTCTGCTCATGCTCGCCATGGACTCCTCCATTCGCTCCACACTCACAGCGACCCTGGAGACAAAACCTGCCAGAGACTCCTGCATCTGTGCATGGAGATCCATCACCTCCTCTCTTGCGGATGGACCCAGAGGCATAGGGTCGACATGCAGCTGAGCTGAGCTGGCAGAGGCCTGCGCCCTCCGACGAGGACTCTCCACTGCTGCCCCTGTCTCCACACTCTGCTGATGCTCACTTGTGAGCTGTGATACACCAGGTGACAACACTACTCTATGTCTCGAAGGTCCCACCGAGGTGTGAGTGTCTGCGCTGGTGCTGGGTGCGCTTACTTCTGCTGACGCTGCGCCCTCAGAGGCTGGAGCTTCCTCTGAGGAGTCTGGCTGCAAAGCCTCTTCCTCCTCGGCAGTGGCAATGGGGGCTCCGGATGGTCCTGTGGGGGAAGTAAAAGAAAGAGTTAGAGATGTGATGCCAAGGCTACTTGCACATTGGATTTGGCAGATGCTCATAAGTCCAAATGATGTGGCTTCAGAATCATATCAGCAACTCATGCTATGTCAATGAGAGAGATGGGGTACTATTCTGTCACCAGCTTGCGGGCTTGCTCCTGTCTTTCCTGCCCCAGCATCCACAGGCACGTCAGCCCCAGCAATCTCCATCACAGCTTCCTCCCAGGGGCACAGGTGGGCAATTGAAGGTGGTCCTCCTCCAGTCCTCGCATGCTCTCTCCTGTTGTGAGCTCTCTTTTCCTGCAATGAGGGAGACAAGTGGAGGTTGAGTGAGAATGAAGGAGTGAGTGTAGAGATTGCATAACATAGATACTTAGAAGGAGACAAAGATGGTGTGAGGCTGCAAACCAAGGGCCCTCCCTGTGTGTTGTCAGTTGTGTTCCAAGCATCAGAGTGAGAGGCAGTGTGAGGGCTGCATGGTGGAATAGTTATGTGAATGTGAGCATAGAGAGATAGGGAATGGGTAAGTGTGCATGGATGTGACTGTGAAGTGGGATGTGGAGGAAGAGATTGCTGAAGCCGAGTGCTGTTGGGGAAAGGCAATGGGAATCAGGTTGAGGGAGATGGAAACTTCGTACTTGCTTTTCCTGTGCGGTGAAGGTCATGGAAGCGCTTCCTGCACTGCATCCAGGTCTGACGGGTGACTCCCAGAGAGTTGACCTCTGCAGCCACCTCCATCCAGGCAGTCCTGGTCTCTTTGGGAGGCCTCTTCCTTCCTGACCTAGGGAAGAGGACCTCCCTGTGGGCCCTAACCCCATTCACCAATGTCTGTAATGAGGCCTCGTCAAATTTGGCGGCAGCTCGGCCTCTGCCGCTGGCAGCAGCTGGTGCAGGCTCCTCTGCCATTCTGCAAGACTAGTTGAGAAGCCTGCAGAGGTTGAGAAGCTTGCTGGAGACTTTAAAAGCACCACGAATGATGACATCATAATGTGGGGCTTTCTGACTGGAATTGGACACTTAGCAAGGGTGCCCACACGCTGGAAATTAATTGGCCGATTGAGCGAAAATTGCGTGCAGCTGGCTGATCCATTTAGATTCGGGTCGGAACCCAACATTCGGGGAACCCGACAATTCCCCGCACCTTCGGGAAAATCGGGGCCATGATGTCTGAAGCATCGTGATTAGATACTTCCCTGCCTACCAGTAGCCTAAAATCAGATAAAAAGCCAATGCCAATTAGAGTGATAAAAACTAGTTTAGGAGAGCTCAATGACCATTTTTATATTGCCTGGTATTTCAACTACCTTTTCTAAAATGTCCCAGCCAGGAACGAGTCCAGCTCTCTTTTGAAGGTTTGCAAACAGTCAGAACAACAACTACAACTTGCATTTATATAGCACCTTTAACGTAGTTAAACATCTCAAGGCACTGCATATAAGGAGATATTGAGACAGGTGACCAAAAGCTTGGTCAAAGAGGTAGGTTTTAAGGAGTGTCACAAAAGGAGGAGAGAGAGTTAGAGAGGTGGAGAGGTTTAGGGAGGGAATTCCAGAGCTTAGGGCCTTGGCAGCTGAAGGCACGACCACCAATGGTGGAGCAACGAAAATCACTGCACGAGCCGGCAACTTGTTTCAAAGGTCTACTATCCTCTGGGATACTATCCTCTGCCTAACATCTAACCGAGCCCTACCCTTGTGTAACCTATGTGCATGACCCCTGGTCTTCCTCAATCTTTTAAATTGAAATAATGGGGGGAATTTTAACCCCAAAAAACAGGTGGGCTGGGGTTGGGTGGGAGGTTTAAGAGTTAAAATTCTGAATCCCAACCCCAACCCACCCACTTCTGGTTTTAATGGAGGCAGGATAGGGGTTGGGCAACCAACCCACTTGCAGGAGGTGGGTTGGAACTTTAAATATTATAATAAGGCTGCTTGCCTCATAGTGATCCACAATTTTAAATTTCACTGTGGGCAGCCGGGTTTCCCTGGCCTCGGGGGAACTTGCCACTAAAGGGAGGCGAGGACTGCTGGATCCAGGAGGTAAGTGCCTTTCCACTTACCTGCTGGATCCAGTGTTACTGTCTCACCAAACCCCGCGATTGGACACCCCCGACACTTCCGATCTTCCTCCGAGCACCCTCCAAGGCCTCCAACCCTCCACCCGCCCCCAAGAGGTCTCCAATCTCCATTCCCCCCCCCCAGCCTTTGATCCTCGACCCCCCAGCCCTCAACTCCCCCTCCGGCCTTCTGATCCCCAGCCTCCGATACCTGCTCCGGCCTTCTGACCTCTCCCCTCTGGCCCCCAATCATCCCTACTGCTTTCCGACCTCCCCCCTCTGGCCCCCAATCATCCCTACCGCGTTCCGACCTCTCCCCTCTGGCCCCCAATCATCCCTACTGCTTTCCGACCTCTCCCCTCTGGCCACCAATCATCCCTGCCGCTTTCCGACCTCTCCCCTCTGGCCCCCGATCTCCCTCCAGTCACTAATGCCCCCCTCCCAATCCCTCCCTCCTCTCTGCAGCCTGGTGCCACAGGCCTACCCGCCCGACAACCAACCAGCCTCTTCATCTGGCTGGCTGTGGGCAGGAAGCAGTGATTCTAAATGCAAATCAGGCCCTGCCTGTGGGAAACCCGTTCTTCTGGGATTCCCGACCGCATTGCAGCACCCCGCCTCACCCCCCACCCCGCTCCCTCCCCACCTCCAAATTAAAATTCCGCCCAGAGTATCAATAGGAACACTTATGACTGTTTAATCACAATTGAATAAAAAGTTACCCCGCAGCAGGTATTGACTGGAAGCTAAGCAAAACCTTGGGTCGAGACCTAAAGTTATGATGAATCTAGGCCAGGGATATGCAAACATCTGTAAAGCTGCAACAATGCTGATATGCCCTCATGCTGCAGGTCCATCAATCTCTTCAATAGAAATATTGAGAGATCATTAAACAAAAGTAACTATTGACTCAAATAAAACCATGCCTGGAGATGCAAGGTGTCAGCTTAAGTATAATGATAGCTGCAAAACATTAAGTTATATGTGTGATTACCGTATTAAATTTAATTTAATCTTTCAACCTTGCTGAAGACTTGTGACAAGAGCCCGATTCATGAAAGCATAATGATTCCATAAATGTAGCTTTCAACACATTTTCCTCCAAATTTTTAATTTGCAGCGTTTTTTTTGCAGATGCATGCAATCAATAAAATTGACTGTAGATTTTTTTTGTGGAATATCACAATTTGGAAGTTACAATTTTATGCTCAGTTCAAAGTGAATCTGTAACTCAGAAAAATATGATGACTACAGCTACAAAGGATGCAAATTTCCATTAGCTGTTCACAAACAATATAAACACCATAAAACATTTAAACTGATGTCATTGCTTAGTTGGCAAATATTTGACATGCATGGTTTCCTTCACACAATATGGATTTACCGCTGTTAAAATGAGCAGTAAACCTCTTACCATCCACTTAACAGCCACTTTCATACCAATGATCATTTAGCTTCGATTCCAGCAGACTGGTGTCTGTGAGCCAGCTCTTTGATTTTACAACCATAAAAGTACTAGTTAATTAACCTCGAATATGAATTATCAGCTCCCGTGTAAATGAGGCTTGAATTGGTGGACACTTTTTTATTGTATTTTTGTACCAATTTTAATGCCTTTCCAAGTAAATATATTTTAATACAAATCCACGATGGTGGTTGAACTTTATCATTCTTTTCAGTGATGCCATTTTTCACTATTCCACTTTTCGGGCTGGATTTTAATTCAGGGGCGGGCTGGGGTCATGTAATCCGCATTTCATGTTATCCACCCGAATCTAAATCAATGTGGGAGATTGATGCGATTCTAACTTAATTGGCCAATTGAGTTCCAACGTGTGGGAACCCATGGCAAATGAGGTTTTCCAGTCTGAAAGTTGCCTCCGATGATGTCATCATTGCTGCTGCATTTAAGGTCTGCAACAAGCCTTGCTTCTTCTGCAGACTGAAAACCTTTTGGCCTTTCATGCTACAAGGACCTGGAGGCAGAATGACCAGCGAGAGACCTAGGTCTGCTCCCAGGTTTGATGACGTTGCCCTGCAGGCTTTAGTTGAGGGAGCAAGAGCTCATAAAGAGGTGCCCTTCCCTTCTTCAGGGAGGAAGAAGCCTCCCCAGCAGAGCAAGGCTGTGTGGATCCAGGTGGCAGAGGAGGTCAACTCATTATCAGTAACCCGCAGAACCTGGATTCAGTGCAAGAAGAGATTTCATGACTGGAAAAGTGAGTATGAATTTCCGATCATCCTCAATCTGATCCCCATTGCCTTTCCTCACCAGCACTCAGCTTTAGCAATCTCTTCCTCCACATCCCACTTGACACTGAATTTAAATAAAGGAAACTACGGTGGTATGAGGCACAAGTTGGGTAGGATTGATTGGGGAATGTTACTCAAAGGGTTGACGGTGGATAGGCAATGGCAAACATTTAAAGATCGTATGGATGAACTACAGAATTTGTTCATCCCTGTTTGGCATAAAAATAAAACAAAAAAGGTGAATCAACCGTGGCTAGCCAGGAGGAACAGCCTGAGCAGCCAGACTCCTCAGAGGAAGCTGCAACCTCTGAGGGCACAGCATCAGCAGAATTCAGCGCACCCAGCACCAATGCAGCCACTCACACCTCAGTGGGACCTTCGGGACATAGAGTAGTGTTGTCACCTGGTGTATCACAGCTCACAAGTGAGCATCAGCAGATTGTGGAGACAGGGAAAGCAGTGGAGAGTCCTAGTCGGAGGGCGCAGGACTCTGCCAGCTCGGCTCAGCTGCATGTTGACCCTCTGCCTCTGGGTCCATCCATAAGGTCTGCGGTGCTGGAACTCCAGGAACAGATGCAGGAGTCTCTGGCATGTTTTGTCTCCAGGGTCGCTGCGAGTGTGGAGTGAATGCAGGAGTCCATAGCGAACATGAGCAGAGCCTTTGTGGAGTAATTAGCGCATGAAAGCATCACCATGGAAAGGATGGCAACCTCCATGGAGGTGATAAGTTGCCAGAGTGCAGAAAACATGGTGAGCGTTCAGAATAGAATGACATCTCTGGAGGAGCGATGGGCATCTATTGAACAGAGAAATCAAATCTTCATGGAAGTCCTTCTGAGTAGGACTGCCAGTGCAGGTACGGGTCCCCATGGCCCCCCTGATGTGCAGCAAGGTGCTCTCAAGCCACTTGCAAGCGCTGAGGAGGACCTGGCCCATAAGAGGGAAGTTGGTGGCAGACATCAAGGAAGTGGGGGCTCCTCTCCAAGTGCTCACACTTTCATGCCACTGCAGAGCCCTCGGTCAGAGCCCCGCCAGAGTCCACACCAAGCTGAGATCGGCGTCTCAACCCCTGCACAGCCGTAGGAGCAGCAGACTGTTGCCGAGCCCTCACTGGTTTGCAACCCAGAGGACGCCCGCCAAAGGTGTCGAGACAGGAGCAGCAGGAAAGTGAGCAAGGGGCCTCCACATCTGCTGAAGCCACAGGGGAAGCACCACGTAGGAGCACGCGTAAGAGAAAGATACTGCACAAATAGTGACAAGGGTAGTCACTTGGGTGAAATTTGATGTTTTCTGTGAAAAAGCCATCAGATGAATAATGTAAATAAAAAATCTGATGGCTACTGCTGTAGTTGTGGCGTGTGTCATTTCACGAAAGGGACTTTCACATTGAGGGCTTAGGATTACCTGCAATTGTCAGTATGGTGGTCAAATTTCTCGGAATCCGCTGGTCCTTGGCCATTGTCGATGCTCAGGTAAGAAGCTGCGAGAGAAAAGTGCTTGATTGGCTAGGCTAAGCAAATCTGGCCAAGATGAGTGCGTTCCTTGCATCCCGGGTAGCAATGTTTTCATGTACTGCTGCCGCTGGTTGATGGGCCTCTGCAAGATGTTCGTTTTTGCTCTCCTCCTCCTCCTCCTCCTCCTCCTCCACCTCCGAGGAGGATATGTGATGAGCCAATTGGTCCTCAGGAATCTGCAAGCCACGATGCTGTGCCATGTTGTGAAGTGCACAGCAAACCACAATGATTCTGGAGACCCTGGCTGCTGAGTACTGCAGGGCTCCACCTGATCTATCCAGGCATCTGAAGCGCATCTTCAGCAAACCGATGGTTTGCTCGATTATGGCTCTGGTGGTCATGTGGCTGGAGTTGTAGCTCTCCTCAGCTTCGTTTGATGGGCTCCTCAATGGCATCATTAGCCACGTCTTCAGGGGATAGCTCTTGTCTCCAAGTAACCATCCGTTAAGTTGGTCTGGCGGACTGAATAGCGGAGGCACACTAGACTGGCACAGTATGAAGGCGTCATGGCAACTGCCAGGGTACTTGGCACAAACATGCAAAATTTCCTTCTTGTGGTCACACACCAGCTGAACGTTAAGGGAGTGGAAGCCCTTGCGGTTGACAAAAATACCTGGATTGCGATGGGGTGCCTTAAGGGCCACATGTGTGCAGTCAACGATGCCCTGCACCCTTGGAAAGCCTGCCAGATTAGCTAATCCAACCGCACGTGCCATGACATTTGCTTGATCCTTGGTGAAATGGATGTGATTGTGCGCGATGGCAAAGAGGGCATCGGTTACCTGCATGATGCAAGTGTGTGCGGCCGCCTGGGAGATGCCGCTGATTTCTGCTGCTGATCCCTGGAATGAGCCTGAGGCAAAAAATTTGAGTGCGGTGGTGACTTTGACGGCCACTGGTAAGGGTTGTCCACCTGGTCCTCTGGGCTGCAGGTCTTGTTGCAGCATTGCGCAGATGTCACCTACTATCTCTCGCGAAAGTCGGAGCCGCCTTTGGTACTGCTGCTCAGACATGTTGAGGTACCTGACCCTGTGTCTGTAGACCCTGTATGGGGGGTATCTCCTGCGCCGACGGGCTTCCATGCGCTGGCCCCTTCTGGCCTGTGCAGCTTCAGGTGGGTGAGCAGCAGCTTGGCGCTCCTGTTGTTGCTGCTGCTGTTGGTGCTGCTGCTGTTGGTGCTGCTGTTGTTCCTGGTTCTGCTGGTGCTGCGGCTAGTCTTCATCCTCATCTAATGTCCAGAAGGGAAGGAAATAAATGGTTCCCATGCTTCTGGTATGTGCCTCAGTTGAGGAAGCACTCAGTGAAGGTGGCGAGAGGGGTTTCCCAGGAGGTCACACTGGAGATGGATGTCAGGCTCCAAACTTCCACAGCTGTGGTTATGCCTTCTAAAAGTTCCCCCAGACCTGAGACTACAAAGTCTTGCCACCTGCAGACGATGGCTGATCAAATCTCCTTTTTAATGGTTGAGCTGCAGCTGATGGTCAGCAATCCAATTGTGCTCCCGCCAGGTTTCACCGTCGTGTTTCTGAACAGGCATGTTTCATGTGCGAAAAGGGTTAAAATCGCAAAGGCCGTTCAAAATGGCATTATAGAGGCAATTTAATGCTTGTTAAGGGCCTTAATGGCCTATCCCGCCTCTTGGAGGCGGGGCGGAGATGGGACCATTAGACACGAATTAATGAAAATTGCTTGGAGGCAGGATGGAGGCGGGATTGGGCCCGCCCGCCAGCTTTTGCAATTTTAACACCCCCACATGCCTCCAATCCCGCCTCCACAGCCCAATGAAAATCCTGCCCTTCAAGTCTCCACTTCCGTGCTACATTGTTTCAACCACAAGCTGGAGCTGCTGGATTTTCCATGGTCGACACTAAAATAATTTTATAACAGCTATTAGGAGCAGATGATTCTCCCAGACCCTTCTTTCTTCCCGTCCTAGATCAGGAATTTCCCGACCAGGCACCCTATCCAGTAGTGCATTCAAAGACTCCGTCAACCCTAACTATGGGTAACAGCTAAATATTAAAGTCAGACGTTTAAGCCCAACTCTATTGATACTACTACCAGCTAGGCTGCCCACCCGAATCCCACTTGGACACTGAATTCACTTAGCTGATTGGCACGGTGTGATACAAGTGCACACTACTTCTGGGAGTGAAATTCCCTCCGTTCTCACAATGCACAAAGCTCCTTAGAAGGGAGAGGCATAGATTTGTTCAAGGGATTAGACACAACTGTTTTATGAACTTAGATTGAAATAGAAGCAGCTGTTCAAAACATACCACCCCACCATGACAGCTTGTAATGAATACAGAGTGGGTGGTACACGTTTGTAAGGTCACATAGTCACTCTGATATACAACACAGATAAAGGCACAGCTGCGTAGGGCAGAAGTATGATCACACCCTGAGAATGTGATTGGCCATTGTGCTCATGCAGACAACAATGTGACAGGTGGCATGTAATAGACTGTTCAAAGCTCGGTCTGGCATTTGTGTGATAGTATGGGATAATAGGCAAGTGTATCCTGCACACTGCTCATAAGGCAGGTGCTCAAGGCCCTTTATCTGGGGTGGGGGTGAACAGGATCATGTAACAACATCCCCAACAGCATGTGTCCAAAGCTCTGCAGCTGGAGGTGATGGGAAGTAGTGAGATGCTGAAGGCTTGACTCCAGTGACTCCACAGGGATCCTTCAAAGAATAGAAGGTATGACCAGCAAGCTGCAAATATCAAAGCCAGATTTAATCAAAAGCAAGTTTAACTTGAAGTTTTTGTTTAAAATTAGACACCACATTGTTTTCAGAAGTAATTTCTCTTGCAACTTATTAAGGAAACTAGCAGATCTACTTTGGCATTTCTGATGGTGAGTCAGAAGATATGCAGCTTTATAATGATGGGGTGTCAAACCATGCAACACACAATGTATTATTATATAATACAATTGATCTCATATGCCATTGCTTCCAGTGAAAAATAAAAACAAAATTGTATCTCTCTTCAACTGTTTCTCTTATTTCCTACTCTCTAATTGTTCTTGTGTTTTTACATTTGTCTCCTATTCTCTTTTCTCCCTCTTTCTGTATGTCTCTCAGACACTTTTTCTACATTAGTGACTACATTTCAAATGTAAAGTGCTTTGGGACATACTGAGGTTGTGAAAGTTGCTATGTAATTGTAAGACATTTTATTTTATTTTCTCAATGTGGTGTCTAGCTGTTTATTTGTGTCTGAATCTTTTTTTCATTGCTTGCTTAGGTCTCTCCTTCACTTTATGTCCTCTCTCTGTATCGCACTCAATCGGCATGGCTCTCAAACATGTTTCTTTATCTATGTACTTGGTTTATTTCTCTTATCTTTTCTAAAGCCCAGGACAACACAACAAGATAAGCAATAATAACAACAGGAAACGCTGGAAAAACTCAGCAGGCCAGGCAGCATCGGTGGAGAGAGAAACAGAGTTAACGTTTCAGGTCTATGACCTTTCATCAGAACTGGAAAAAAAGCAGGAAATGGAAAGCAGGTTTGGGGGCTGGGAAAAGGGGGAGGGGATGAAAGAACAAAAGGGAAGGTCAGTGATAGGATAGAAAGCAGGAGAGATTAACAGACATTGAGAGACATTAAGAGATATTCAAGGCAAGGGGAGGTGGAAATGGGACAGGGAAAAAGGATGGCTCTAGATGGGGTGTGAATTGTACTGGTAGAATGAAGGACAGCTGAAGGAGGGAAGAAAAAACAAAAAGTGTGGATAAAAAAAAGAAGAAAATATATATATGTGATAGGGGCCGAGGTTATGATCTGAAATAAGCAACCTGCTGGGTTGGAGGCCCGAGACCGGAGAGGCAGCGGACCTGCGAGGGATCACCAGAGGTGGCGGAGCTACTTAAAGAGCAGCCCGAGGCAGCGAGGCCCAGAGCCCCGAGACCGGAGAGGCAGCGGACCTGCGAGGGATCACCAGAGGCGGCGGAGCTACTTAAAGAGCAGCCCGAGGCAACGAGGCCCAGAGCCCCGAGACCGGAGAGGCAGCGGACCTGCGAAGGATCACCAGAGGCGGCGGAGCTACTTAAAGAGCAGCCCGAGGCAGCGAGGCCCAGAGCCCCGAGACCGGAGAGGCAGCGGCCCTGCGAGGGATCACCAGAGGCATACGAATCCAGGTTCCGGGAGAGAGGTAAAAAGTAATCCAAGTGTGACGTCAGCAGGAAGCAGGTAAGTGATTGGTTGGTGAGTATTTCTCTCTTTTTTAAACTTTAACTCTGTTTTATAGTTTCTAAGGTCTCTCTGGTGTAGCGGGGACTGTTGGTAAACTATTTAACTGTAGTGTAATTAGTGGGATTGATTGATTTAATTTAAACTCAATTAATTAAAGGGTAAGTCATGGCAGGACAGCCCGGCCCTGTGATCTGCTCCTCCTGTGCAGGAAGTGCACCCAGCTGCAGCTACTGACAGACCGCATTGCGGCACTGGAGCTGCGAGTGGATGCATACTGGAGCATTCACGATGCTCAGGACATCGTGAATAGCACGTTTAGGGAGTTGGACACACCACAGGTAGAGGTTGGACAGGAAGAAAGGGAACAGGTGACCAACAGGCAGAGTACTAGGCGTAAGCAGGTAGTGCAGGGGTCCCCTGTGGCCATCCCCCTCTGCAACAGATATACCACTTTGAGTACTGTTGGGGGGGATGGCTTATCAGGGGAAGGCAGCAGCAGCCAACTTCCTGGCACCAGGGGTGGCTCTGCTGCACAGAATGAGAGGAAAAAGAGTGGTAGAGCTATAGTAATAGGGGATTCAATTGTAAGGGGAATAGATAGGCGTTTCTGCGGCCGCAAACAAGACTCCAGGATGGTGTGTTGCCTCCCTGGTGCAAGGGTCAAGGATGTCTGCGAGCGGCTGCAGAACATCTTGGAAAGGGAGGGTGAACAGCCAGTTGTCGTGGTGCATATAGGCACCAACGATATAGGTAAAAAGCGGGATGAGGTCCTAAAAGCGGAATATAGGGAGTTAGGAGGTAAATTAAAAAACAGGACCTCAAAGGTAGTAATCTCAGGATTGCTACCAGTGCCACGTGCTAGTCAGAGTAGAAATAGAAGGATACTTCAGATGAATACGTGGCTAGAGGAATGGTGCCAGGGGGAGGGATTCAAGTTCCTGGGACATTGGAACCGGTTCTGGGGGAGGTGGGACCAGTTCAAACTGGACGGTCTGCATCTGGGCAGGGCTGGAACCGATGTCCTAGGGGGAGTGTTTGCTAGTGCTGTGGGGGAGGGTTTAAACTAAAATGGAAGAGGGTTGGGAACCTGAGCAGGGAGACAGAGGAAAGGGAAACAAGGATAAAAGCAAAAGATAGGAAGGAGAAAAACAAAAGTGGCAGTCAGAGAAATCAATGGCTTAAATCAAACATGGCCACAGTAAATAATAATTCTAATAGGTCTAAGAGCATTAAAAAAACAAGCCTGAAGGCTTTGTGTCTTAATGCGAGGAGCATTTGTAATAAGGTGGATGAATTGGCTGCGCAAATAGAGGTAAACGAAAATGATTTGTTTGTGATTACAGAAACGTGGCTCAAGGATGGCCAAGACTGGGAACTCAACATCCAGGGGTATTCGATATTCAGGAAAGATAGGCAAAAAGGAAAGGGAGGAGGGGTAGCATTACTGGTTAAAGAAGGGATTAACACAATTGTAATGAAGGATATTAGCTCTGATGATGTGGAATCTGTATGGGTAGAATTGAGAAATACTAAGGGGAAAAAAACATTAGTGGGAGTGGTATATAGACCTCCAAACAGTAAGGCGGAGGTTGGGGATGGCATTAAAAGGGAAATTAAAGAAGCGTGCAATAAGGGCACAGCAGTCATCATGGGTGACTTTAATCTACATATAGATTGGGCTAACCAAATTAATAACAATACTGTGGAGGAGGAATTCCTGGAGTGTTTACGGGATGGTTTCCTGGACCAATATGTCGAGGAACCAACCAGAGATCAGGCCATCTTAGACTGGGTATTATGTAACGAGAAAGGATTAATTAGCAATCTTGCTGTACGAGGCCCCTTGGGTCGGAGCGATCATAATATGATCAAATTCTTCATTAAGATGGAGAATGAAGTAGTTGACTCAGAAACTAGGGTCCTCAATTTAAATAAAGGAAACTACGAGGGTCTCAGGAGCGAGTTGGGTAGGATTGATTGGGGAATGGCACTCAAAGGGTTGACAGTGGATAGGCAATGGCAAACATTCAAAGACCGAATGGATGAACTACAGAAGTTGTTCATCCCAGTTTGGCATAAAAATAAAACAAAAAAGGTGACTCAACCGTGGCTAACAAGGGAAATTAGTGATAGCATAAGATCCAAGGAGAGGACATACAAATTGGCCAGAAAAAGCAATAATCCTGAGGATTGGGAGCAGTTTAGGATTCAACAAAGGAGGACAAAGGGATTAATTAAGAAAGGGAAAATAGAATATGAGAGTAAGCTTTCAGGGAACATAAAAACTGACTGTAAAAGCTTTTATAGATATGTAAAGAGAAAAAGATTGGTGAAGTCAAGCATAGGTCCCTTGCAGTCAGAATCGGGGGAATTTATAATGGGGAGCAAAGAAATGGCAGACCAACTAAATACATATATTGGTTCTGTCTTCACAAAGGAGGACACAAATAACCTCCCAGAAATACCGCGGAACATAGGGTCTGATGAAAGGGTGGAACTGAAAGAAATCAGTATTTGTAGGGAAATGGTGTTAGGAAAATTGATGGGACAGAAGGCCGATAAATCCCCAGGGCCTGATAATCTACATCCCAGGGTACTTAAGGAAGTGGCCCTAGAAATAGTAGATGCATTGCTGGTCATCTTCCAGAACTCAATAGACTCTGGAACAGTACCCATGGATTGGAGGGTAGCTAATGTTACCCCACTATTCAAAAAAGGTGGCAGGGAAAAAGCGGGGAATTATAGACCGGTAAGCCTGACATCGGGAGTGGGGAAAATGCTAGAGTCCATTATAAAAGATGTAATAGCAGAGCACTTGGAAAGCAGTGACAGGATCGGACAAAGTCAACATGGATTTACAAAAGGTAAATCATGCTTGACTAATCTACTGGAATTTTTTGAGGATGTAACTGGTAAAATAGATAAGGGAGAACCAGTGGATGTGGTGTATTTGGACTTTCAGAAGGCTTTCGATAAGATCCCGCATAAGAGGTTAGCGTGCAAAATTAAGGCACATGGGATTGGGGGCAAGGTATTGACTTGGATAGAGAACTGGTTGGCGGACAGAAAGCAAAGAGTTGGAATAAACGTGTCCGCAAGGATCGGTCCTAGGACCCCAGCTGTTCACAATATATATTAATGATCTGGACGAGGGAATTGGATGTAATATCTCCAAATTTGCAGACGACACAAAGCTGGGTGGGAGGGTATGCTGTGAGGAGGATGTCGTGAAACTCCAATACAATTTGGACAGGTTGGGTGATTGGGCAGAAACATGGCAAATGCACTATAATGTGGATAAATGTGAGGTTATCCACTTTGGTGGCAAAAACAGGAAGGCAGATTATTATTTGAATGGCAATAGATTGGGAGAAGGGGAAGTGCAAAGAGACCTGGGTGTTCTTGTGCACCAGTCGCTGATGGTAAGCATGCAGGTGCAGCAGGCGGTTAAGAAGGCAAATGGTATGTTGGCCTTCGTAGCAAGAGGATTCGAGTACAAAACAAGGATGTCTTGCTGCAGTTGTACAGGGCCTTGGTGAGACCGCACCTTGAGTATTGTGTGCAGTTTTGGTCACCTTACCTGAGGAAGGACGTTCTTGCCATGGAGGGAGTGCAGCGAAGATTCACCAGGCTGATACCTGGGATGGCAGGAATGACGTACGAGGAGAGATTGTGTCAATTGGGCTTATACTCACTGGAGTTTAGAAGATTGAGAGGGGATCTTATCGAAACCTATAAAATTCTGTCAGGTCTGGACAGACTAGATGCAGAAAGGATGTTTCTGATGGCCGGGGAGTCCAGAACCAGGGGTCATAGTCTAAGGATAAGGGGTAAGCCATTTAGGACTGAAATGAGGAGGAATTTCTTCACCCAGAGAGTGGTGAACCTGTGGAATTCTCTGCCACAGAGGGCGGTGGAGGCCAGTTCATTAAATATATTCAAGAAAGAGTTGGATATATTTCTTGAGGCTAAAGGGATCAAGGGATATGGGGAGAAGGCAGGGACAGGGTACTGAATTTGGATGATCAGCCATGATCTCATTGATTGGCGGAGCAGGCTCGAAGGGCCGAATGGCCTACTCCTGCTCCTATCTTCTATGTTTCTATGTTTCTATGTATTGAGATCAGGCATGGAAAAGGAGTCAAGGAGGTGTCGGAATGCACATAAGTGAGAGAGAAGGATCGGACTGGAAATCAGAGGGAGAGAGTTAGGGAGCAGGGGCCGGGAGGAAACAAGAGATGGTGGGGCCCTGGTGTTAGCTAATAGGGAGAAGTAGATCGGGGGCCGGGGCATGGGAGAGTGTTAGGGAATTAAGATGAGATTTGGGAAACTTAGTGAATCTGAACCCTGTGAATACAGGGGCGAGGGAGATGAGGAGGAGGAAGAGGCTAAGGTGTTGGTCAGTCAGTACTCTGCGTTCAAGGGGGGTGGGGGAGGTTGGAATAATTTGGAGTGTGTAGGGTCTAGTGCTTGGAAACACTAGGCAGCGGCTGGAACAACTGAAAGGATCTGCAGCATTTAGAGTGTCTGGGGTTTGTGAGAACTAGTGTCTCTAGGGTTTCATAACACTGGGAGGATCTATGTTGTTGTAACACTAAGTGGTTCTGGGGTTTGGAAGCACTAAGTAGGGTTCTGGAGGTTTACACCACTGTGGGGGTCTGGCATTTGGCAGTACTGTGGGAGTCTGGCATTTGGCATTACTGTGGGGGTTTGGCATTTGACAGTACTGTGGGGGTCTGGTATTTGGCAGTACTGTGGGGGTCTGGTGTATGGTATCACCAGCAAGGATCTGGAATTTGGAAGCATGGTTTCAGAACTGAAGATGAATCTGGGGGTTGCAGCACTGGAAAGGGATCTGATGTTTGGCAGCACTGAAGGGGCGGGGGAGGGGATGGGGTTGGGGTGGAATCTAACATTTAGGAGAAGGGTGCTGAAAGTGAGAAATTGAACTCGGGCAGTGAGGTCATACATGTACATATCTATGGCAAATATTGGGAGGGAAGGCTCAGCTGAATAATGCAAGCTCTAGGAAAGAAGCAACCTTCAAGTCTCAGACTTCTGAGAGAGGGTAAAACTCTGGGATAAGCCTTATTGGATGCTTTTCCAACAGTACTGAGGCAATTTTATGAATAAATTTAAATATATTTTGCAAATTAGGTGTTTTTTGTGTTTGTCACATTATTAATTATATTTTTTTAACTGTACATTGCTGGCTGGCTGAGGAACTAAAATGGCTGACTGCCCACTCTTTCAGTCACTAGCAACTAGTTACGTTGAAATGTTTATGATGCCTGTTCTAAAACTATAGAGTAGAAGTTGATATACTTTGTGCCTATTTTTCAGGCGTAGAACAGGCACAAAGTATGTAACAGTGGGATAACCTGTGACCAATCTGCGCAGGTGTTGGTCCCACTGCTAAATTTATGGGGCCCATTTTTTTAGGAGTCCCAAGGCGTTAGGCCCCTTGAATCTGTGAATGCAGCACGTGCCGGGCCTGCTGCCTTCAGGATAACCAGGTGCACATTAGGCCTAAACAACAGATCTTAAAGGAATCTCTGGAGGCTTCCACTAAAAATATAAGTTTCTTAAAACTGTTAATTGAATGTGGAGCCAGGGAGAGCAGGAGTGCTCCTGCCAGCTCCACAGCAGTCCCGAGCACTGTTGCTGGCACCCGCTCGGGCCCCTCCCCATTTATTCCATCCCTCTCCCAATCATTCCCCCCTCCCAGGACCTATCTGAGGGCTGCTGCCGTCATTGCAGCACTCCAAAATTTACATCCTCTTTGCAGGTGAGCTGCCTGCGGACACACAGCTCGCGGTTCTCATTTAACTGAGGCCCAAGGCCCAATTTCAATCTGACCTCCGGCCTACATGTTCCAGCACAGGGATCATTCTCTGCGCCCAGTTCAACCACTACAAATTGAAATCTCTCGGGGTGCTATTTTAGCACAGTAGCTTACATGTTTATGTTAAATTCCTGTCTGTGCTAGTTTAACAAAATTATTAATTTTTTTATGTGATAAATGGATCAGTGGCTTTGTTAAAAAAGATATAGTAACATAAAGAGGGCCATTTGAACATTGGACGATAGTGTATAAAAAAAGCAATATCAGATCGGCTGCTCGTTATAGACCGATTTTTGTTTAAGTTAAAATTACCTCCAAATGCACTATCACTTGCAGAATTTCAACCCAAAAAGGAGAAGCTGGCAGACAATAGGTAAAATATCTTGCCAAAAAGGATAAACTAAGTTAGTAGTGGGAAATGTGATCAGCAATGTGGTGATGCCACTGCCTGCCTCTCTCACCATCGCATCCCCCTATTGATAGAGAGGAATGTTGTGCAAGATACATTACCCTTACAACGCTATCCCTTTAAAGCCAATAAAATGATGAAAGGGTTTTGTAAAATATAACAGAATGAGGATATTTTTACTAATTCTAGCAAATTTAGCACGAATGCTTTTCACACGTTATGTTATTACTATAAATGGAATAATGTGTCTATTTTACAATTCAGAATGTCCAATTATTTGCAATGCCTGTAGCAGCTGCCTTTATGCAATGACACATTCTTTCAGCAATCACCATTATATTGCTGTAGATTTAGAAACTCAGGTGTCTTATTCCTCAAGGCACCCCACAGTCCTGTCGCATCCATCGTTTGAAATCCAAGCTCAGTACATGTTCCAAATCCATTAACTTTCCTCCTCAAACAAGCACATTATGCTTTACTTATTACAATATTTTTTCTTATATAATTGATCCTGACACCAAGCTGTGTCCAAAATGAACCACAAAGCAATTCCACTCATATAGAAACTAAGCAGAGAAAGGGGTATTTGCATTCTCCAACAGCTCCTCCTACAGGAATTCACCAGTGACTTACAGTACTGAACTATCCCATTCAGTCAGTAATCTGAGTATAAAATGTACATTCTGACATTGTGTACAATTTCTTTGCAATTTTTATATTATTTGAATGATATTCATTTAAAATTCTCCAAGAACATAAGAAAAACTGGTTGTATATTGCAAGCCAATTTAGGGGTTTAGTTTAGCACAACAAAACCTATGTGCAATAATATGCATACTTTAGAGAAGCAAAGCATGGATTTTTCTTTATGTGGGGGAAGGGGAGAGTGTAAAATTAGAGCACGCCTAACAAAAACAAATCCTCCGTTCCAACTTTCGAAAGGCATGTAGACCCGAGGATTTCTGACTTTGCACAAAGGAACTTCAGAAACTCCTTTTGTCCTTTTTATAACCCACATTAGAAAGTCTGACAAACTGCTGCCTGCAGAAATGTCCAGATTTAGATTTCCTGCAGCAGCAAAAGAAGCTCATTACTATTTATGAGCATTGCCGTTAATTAGGTTAATTGTGATATATCTGCTGCATGTTTTTCAAAGGCCCTAGAATAGCCTGTGTTCAGGACACCTGTGCTCCCAATGGAAGTGCAACCTTCACTTTGAGGTGCTCTGCATCAAAATAATGTTTTCTTCAGCCAAGAAAGAAAAAAAGAAAGGCTTGCATTTCCATTGTGCCTTTCCTGACCTCAGGATGTCCCAAAGTGCTTTACAGTCAATGAAGAACTTTTGAAGTGTAGTCACTGTTGTAATGTAAGAAATGCATAGTCAATTTGCGCACAGCAAGCTCTCACAAACATCACTGTGATAATGACCAGGTAATCTGTTTTAGTGATGTTGGTTGAGGGATAAATATTGGCAAGGACACCGGGGAGAATTCTCCTGGTATTCTTCAAAATGTCCACCTGTGAGAGCAGGCGGGTCCTCAGTTAAACATTTCATCCGAAAGACGGCACCTCCGACAGCACAGCAATCCCTAAGTACTGCACGAGAGTATCAGCCTAGATTTTGGGTTCAAGTCTCAGGAGTGGGATTCTAACCCACAACCTTCTGACTCGGAGGTGAGAGCGCTACCACTGAGCCATGGCAAATACAAATGGAAAGGCTTGGCAAACGTACATTTCCATAAACATTTTAATGTATGTCTTTTCTCTTTATTGGAGGTAGGGAAGGATAATTGGGATGTATTTCAAGGAGTTAGTTGTAATGATGTATTTCGAGGAGTTAGTTGTATTGATGTAATTCGAGGAGTTAGTTGTATGGATGTATTTCGAGGAGTTAGTTGTACTGATGTATTCGAGCAGTAGTTGTATTGATCTAATTAGAGGAGTTAGTTGTATTGATGTAATTCGAGGAGTTAGTTGTATTGATGTAATTCGAGGAGTTAGTTGTATTGATGTATTTCGAGAAGTTAGTTGTATTGATGTAATTCGAGGAGTTAGTTGTATTGATGTATTCGAGGAGTTAGTTGTATTGATGTATTCGAGGAGTTAGTTGTACTGATGTATTTCGAGGAGTTAGTTGTATTGATGTATTTCAAGGAGTTAGTTGTATTGATGTATTCGAGGAGTTAGTTGTATTGATGTAATTCGAGGAGTTAGTTGTATTGATGTATTTCGAGGAGTTAGTTGTATTGATGTATTCGAGGAGTTAGTTGCATTGATGTAATTCGAGGAGTTAGTTGTATTGATGTATTTCGAGGAGTTAGTTGTATTGATGTATTTCGAGGAGTTAGTTGTATTGATCTATTTCGAAGAGTTAGTTGTATTGATGCATTCGAGGAGTTAGTTGTATTGATGTATTCGAGGAGTTAGTTGTATTGATGTATTTCGAGGAGTTAGTTGTATTGATGTATTTGAGGAGTTAGTTGTATTGATGTATTCGAGGAGTTAGTTGTATTGATGTATTCGAGGAGTTAGCCGTACTGATGTATTTCGAGGAGTTACTTGTATTGATGTATTTCGAGGAGTTAGTTGTACTGATGTATTTCGAGGAGTTAGTTGTATTGATGTAATTCGAGCAGTTAGTTGTACTGATGTATTTCGAGGAGTTAGTTGTACTGATGTATTTCGAGGAGTTAGTTGTATTGATGTATTTCAAGGAGGTAGTTGTATTGAGGTATTTCGAGGAGTTAGTTGTATTGATGTATTCGAGGAGTTAGTTGTATTGATGTATTCGAGGAGTTAGTTGTATTGATGTATTCGAGGAGTTAGCTGTATTGATGTATTTCGAGGAGTTAGTTGTATTGATGTATTCGAGGAGTTAGTTGTATTGATGTATTTCGAGGAGTTAGTTTTATTGATGTAATTCGAGGAGTTAGCCGTGCTGATGTATTTCGAGGAGTTAGTTGTATTGATGTATTCGAGGAGTTAGTTGTATTGATGTATTTCGAGGAGTTAGTTGTATTGATGTATTCGAGGAGTTAGTTGTATTGATGTATTTCGAGGAGTTAGTTGTATTGATGTATTTCGAGGAGTTAGTTGTATTGATGTATTTCGAGGAGTTAGTTGTATTGATGTATTCGAGGAGTTAGTTGTATTGATGTATTCGAGGAGTTAGTTGTATTGATGTATTCGAGGAGTTAGCCGTGCTGATGTATTTCGAGGAGTTAGTTGTATTGATGTATTCGAGGAGTTAGTTGTATTGATGTATTTCGAGGAGTTAGTTGTATTGATGTAATTCGAGGAGTTAGTTGTATTGATGTATTTCGAGGAGTTAGTTGTATTGATGTATTCGAGGAGTTAGTTGTATTGATGTATTTCGAGGAGTTAGTTGTATTGATGTATTCGAGGAGTTAGTTGTATTGATGTAAATCGAGGAGTTAGTTGTATTGATGTATTTCGAGGAGTTAGCTGTATTGATCTAATTCGAGGAGTTAGTTGTATTGATGTATTTCGAGGAGTTACTTGTATTGATGTAATTCGAGGAGTTAGTTGTATTGATGTAATTCGAGGAGTTAGTTGTATTGATGTATTTCGAGGAGTTAGTTGTACTGATGTATTCGAGGAGTAGTTGTATTGATGTAATTCGAGGAGTTAGTTGTACTGATGTATTTCGAGGAGTTAGTTGTATTGATGTAATTCGAGGAGTTAGTTGTATTGATGTATTCGAGGAGTCAGTTGTATTGATGTATTTCGAGGAGTTAGTTGTATTGATGTATTCGAGGAGTTAGTTGTATTGATGTATTTCGAGGAGTTAGTTGTATTGATGTATTTCGAGGAGTTAGTTGTATTGATGTATTTCGAGGGGTTAGTTGTATTGATGTATTCGAGGAGTTAGTTGTATTGATGTATTCGAGGAGTTAGTTGTATTGATGTATTTCGAGGAGTTAGTTGTATTGATGTATTCGAGGAGTTAGTTGTATTGATGTATTCGCGGAGTTAGTTGTATTGATGTATTTCGAGGAGTTAGTTTTATTGATGTAATTCGAGGAGTTAGCCGTGCTGATGTATTTCGAGGAGTTAGTTGTATTGATGTATTCGAGGAGTTAGTTGTATTGATGTATTTCGAGGAGTTAGTTGTATTGATGTATTTCGAGGAGTTAGTTGTATTGATGTATTTCGAGGAGTTAGTTGTATTGATGTATTTCGAGGAGTTAGTTGTATTGATGTATTTCGAGGAGTTAGTTGTATTGATGTATTCGAGGAGTTAGTTGTAGTGATGTATTTCGAGGAGTTAGTTGTATTGATGTATTTCGAGGAGTTAGTTGTATTGATGTATTTCGAGGAGTTAGTTGTATTGATGTATTCGAGGAGTTAGTTGTATTGATGTATTTCGAGGAGTTAGTTGTATTGATGTAATTCGAGGAGTTAGTTGTATTGATGTATTTCGAGGAGTTAGTTGTATTGATATATTCGAGGAGTTAGTTGTATTGATGTATTTCGAGGAGTTAGCTGTATTGATCTAATTCGAGGAGTTAGTTGTATTGATGTATTTCGAGAAGTTACTTGTATTGATGAAATTCAAGGAGTTAGTTGTACTGATGTATTTCGAGGCGTTAGTTGTACTGATGTATTTCGAGGCGTTAGTTGTACTGATGTATTTCGAGGAGTTAGTTGTATTGATGTAAATTGAGGAGTTAGTTGTATTGATGTATTTCGAGGAGTTAGCTGTATTGATCTAATTCGAGGAGTTAGTTGTATTGATGTATTTCGAGGAGTTACTTGTATTGATGTAATTCGAGGAGTTAGTTGTATTGATGTAATTCGAGGAGTTAGTTGTATTGATGTATTTCGAGGAGTTAGTTGTACTGATGTATTCGAGGAGTAGTTGTATTGATGTAATTCGAGGAGTTAGTTGTACTGATATATTTCGAGGAGTTAGTTGTATTGATGTAATTCGAGGAGTTAGTTGTATTGATGTATTCGAGGAGTTAGTTGTATTGATGTATTTCGAGGAGTTAGTTGTATTGATGTACTTCGAGGAGCTAGTTGTATTGATGTAATTCGAGGAGTTATTTGTATTGATGTATTTCGAGGAGTTAGTTGTACTGATGTATTTCGAGGAGTTAGTTGTATTGATGTAATTCGAGGCGTTAGTTGTATTGATGTATTTCGAGGATTTAGTTGTATTGATGTATTCGAGGAGTTAGTTGTATTGATGTAAATCGAGGAGTTAGTTGTATTGATGTATTTCGAGGAGTTAGCTGTATTGATCTAATTCGAGGAGTTAGTTGTATTGATGTATTTCGAGGAGTTACTTGTATTGATGTAATTCGAGGAGTTAGTTGCATTGATGTAATTCGAGGAGTTAGTTGTATTGATGTATTTCGAGGAGTTAGTTGTACTGATGTATTCGAGGAGTAGTTGTATTGATGTAATTCGAGGAGTTAGTTGTACTGATGTATTTCGAGGAGTTAGTTGTATTGATGTAATTCGAGGCGTTAGTTGTATTGATGTATTCGAGGAGTTAGTTGTATTGATGTATTTCAAGGAGTAAGTTGTATTGATGTAATTCGAGGAGTTAGCCGTGCTGATGTATTTCGAGGAGTTGTATTGATGTATTTCGAGGAGTTAGTTGTACTGATGTAATTCGAGGAGTTAGTTGTATTGATGTATTTCAAGGAGTTAGTTGTATTGATGTAAAGCGAGGAGTTAGTTTTATTGATGTATTTCGAGGAGTTAATTGTACTGATGTTTTTCAAGGAGTTAGTTGTATTGATGTATTTCGAGGAGTTAGTTGTACTGATGTATTTCGAGGAGTTAGTTGTATTGATGTATTTCGAGGAGTTAGTTGTATTGATGTATTCAAGGAGTTAGTTGTATTGATGTATTTCGAGGAGTTAGTTGTATTGGTGTATTTCGAGGAGTTAGTTGTATTGATGTATTTCGAGGAGTTAGTTGTATTGATGTATTTCGAGGAGTTAGTTGTATTGATGTATTCGAGGAGTTAGCCGTACTGATGTATTTCGAGGAGTTACTTGTATTGATGTATCCGAGGAGTTAGTTGTACTGATGTATTTCGAGGAGTTAGTTGTATTGATGTATTCGAGGAGTTAGCCGTACTGATGTATTTCGAGGAGTTAGTTGTACTGATGTAATTCGAGGAGTTAGTTGTACTGATGTATTTCGAGGAGTTAGTTGTATTGATGTATTTCGAGGAGTTAGTTATACTGATGTATTTCGAGGAGTTAGTTGTATTGATGTATTTCGAGGAGTTAGTTTTACTGATGTATTTCGAGGAGTTAGTTGTATTGATGTAATTCGAGGAGTTCGTTGTATTGATGTAATTCGAGGAGTTCGTTGTATTGATGTATTTCGAGGAGTTAGTTGTATTGATGTATTTCGAGGAGTTACTTGTATTGATGTATTTCAAGGAGTTAGTTGTATTGATGTAATTCAAGGAGTTAGCCGTGCTGATGTATTTCGAGGAGTTAGTTGTATTGATGTATTTCGAAGAGTTAGTTGTATTGATGTAATTCGAGGAGTTAGTTGTACTGATGTATTTCGAGGAGTTAGTTGTATTGATGTAATTCGAGGAGTTAGTTGTATTGATGTATTTCGAGGAGTTCGTTGTGTTGATGTATTCAAGGAGTTAGTTGTATTGATGTATTTCGAGGAATTAGTTGTATTGATGTATTTCGAGGAGTTAGTTTTATTGATGTATTTCGAGGAATTAGTTGTATTGATGTATTTCGAGGAATTAGTTGTATTGATGTATTTCGAGGAATTAGTTGTATTGATGTATTTCGAGGAGTTAGTTGTACTGATGTATTTCGAGGAGTTAGTTGTATTGATGTAATTCGAGGAGTTAGTTGTATTGATGTATTTCGAGGAATTAGTTGTATTGATGTATTTCGAGGAGTTAGTTGTATTGATGTATTCGAGGAGTTAGTTGTATTGATGTATTTCGAGGAGTTAGTTCTATTGATGTATTTCGAGGAGTTAGTTGTATTGATGTATTCGAGGAGTTAGCCGTACTGATGTATTTCGAGGAGTTACTTGTATTGATGTATCCGAGGAGGTAGTTGTACTGATGTATTTCGAGGAGTTAGTTGTATTGATGTATTCGAGGAGTTAGCCGTACTGATGTATTTCGAGGAGTTAGTTGTACTGATGTAATTCGAGGAGTTAGTTGTACTGATGTATTTCGAGGAGTTAGTTGTATTGATGTATTTCGAGGAGTTAGTTGTACTGATGTATTTCGAGGAGTTAGTTGTATTGATGTATTTCGAGGAGTTAGTTTTACTGATGTATTTCGAGGAGTTAGTTGTATTGATGTAATTCGAGGAGTTCGTTGTATTGATGTAATTCGAGGAGTTCGTTGTATTGATGTATTTCGAGGAGTTAGTTGTATTGATGTATTTCGAGGAGTTACTTGTATTGATGTATTTCAAGGAGTTAGTTGTATTGATGTAATTCAAGGAGTTAGCCGTGCTGATGTATTTCGAGGAGTTAGTTGTATTGATGTATTTCGAGGAGTTAGTTGTATTGATGTATTTCGAGGAGTTAGATGTACTGATGTATTTCGAGGAGTTAGTTGTATTGATGTAATTCGAGGAGTTAGTTGTATTGATGTATTTCGAGGAGTTCGTTGTGTTGATGTATTCAAGGAGTTAGTTGTATTGATGTATTTCGAGGAATTAGTTGTATTGATGTATTTCGAGGAGTTAGTTTTATTGATGTATTTCGAGGAGTTAGTTGTATTGATGTATTTCGAGGAATTAGTTGTATTGATGTATTTCGAGGAATTAGTTGTATTGATGTATTTCGAGGAGTTAGTTGTACTGATGTATTTCGAGGAGTTAGTTGTATTGATGTAATTCGAGGAGTTAGTTGTATTGATGTATTTCGAGGAATTAGTTGTATTGATGTATTTCGAGGAGTTAGTTGTATTGATGTATTTCGAGGAGTTAGTTGTATTGATGTATTTCGAGGAGTTAGTTGTATTGATGTATTTCGAGGAGTTAGTTGTATTGATGTAATTCGAGGAGTTAGCCGTGCTGATGTATTTCGAGGAGTTAGTTGTATTGATGTATTCGAGGAGTTAGTTGTACTGATGTATTTCGAGGAGTTAGTTGTAGTGATGTATTCGAGGTGTTAGTTGTATTGATGTATTTGAGGAGTTAGTTGTATTGATGTATTTCGAGGAGTTAGTTGTATTGATGTATTCGAGGAGTTAGTTGTATTGATGTATTTCGAGGAGTTAGTTGTATTGATGTAATTCGAGGAGTTAGTTGTATTGATGTAATTCGAGGAGTTAGCCGTACTGATGTATTTCGAGGAGTTAGTTGTATTGATGTATTTCGAGGAGTTAGTTGTATTGATGTATTTCGAGGAGTTAGTTGTATTGATGTATTCGAGGAGTTAGTTGTACTTATGTATTTCGAGGAGTTAGTTGTATTGATGTATTTGAGGAGTTAGCCGTACTGATGTATTTCGATGAGTTCGTTGTATTGATGTATTCGAGGTGTTAGTTGTATTGATGTATTTCGAGGAGTTACCAAAGCAAAATACTGTTGATGTGTGGAAATGAAAAAAAACAGAAAATGCTGGAAATGCTCAGCAGGTCAGGCAGCATCTGTGGAGAGAGAAACCGAGTTAACGTTTCAGGTCGATGACCCTTCGTCAGAACTGGAAAAGGTTAGAGATGTAACAGGTTTTAAGCAAGTACAGAGTCGGGGAAAGGTGGCGGGAGGAACACCTCACAAATCCGCGACCAGCACCAACACTCAAAGGGCTCGACACCATCCAAAACAAAGCCGTCCGCTTGATTGGCAGCACATCCACCACCTTAAACATTCACTCGCTCCACCACCAGCGTACCACGGCTGCTGTGTGTACCATCTACAAGTTGCACTGCAGCAACTCGGCAAGGCTTCTTTAGCAGCACCTTCCAAACCCACAATCTCTACCACCTAGAAGGACAAGGGCAGGAGGCGCATGGGAACACCACCACCATCCAAGTTCTCCTCCAAGTCACACACCATCTTGATTTGGAAATATATCGCCATTCCTTCATCGTCGCTCGGTCAAAATCCTGGAACTCCCTCCTCAGAGCGGCAGCGGCGGGAACTCGAGCGGTGGTGAGCATAAAAGGTGAGCCCGAGCGCGGGTAGGCCTCAGGGCGGCAGCGGCGGGAACTCGAGCGGTGGTGAGTATAAAAGGTGAGCCCGAGCGCGGGTATGCCTCACCAATCTCTAATCTCAGAGGGAGAGAAGTAAAAAGTAATCGAGGTGTGACGTCACCACAAAGCAGGTAAGTGGTTGGTTGGGAGTATTTCTCTCTTTTTTAAAAACTTTAACTCTGTGGTTTATAGTTTTTAAGGTCTCTGTGGTGTAGCGGGACAGTTTGTAAACCAGGGCCCTTAAATATATAATTTAATAATAATAATAATAAATGTAATTAATTACATAGAATGGCAGAGCAGGTGATGTGTTACTGCTGCAATATGTGGGAGCTGGTGGACACCATTGATGTTCACAGTGATTACCTTTGCAGTAAGTGTTGGCTGCTCGAGGAACTCCAGCTCCGTGTTGATGAGCTGGAGTCCGAGCTTCAAACACTGTGACATATCAGGGAGGGGGAGAGTTACCTGGACTCTGTGTTCCAGGAAGTAGTCACACCAATTAGATTAACTAATTCAGATGTAGTCCGTGGTCAGGGACAGGAGGGTGTGACTATGAGTGAGGCAGGTATGGGAATCCAGGAGGTAGTGTTGGAGGAGCAGCAGCCCTTGCGCTTGTCCAACAGGTTTGAGGCTCTTACTCCCTGTGGGGACGGGAACGGGGACTGCAGGGAGAATGAGCAACCTGGCCACAGCACCGTGGAATGGGGGGCCATTCAAGTGGGGGGAGTAAAAAGAAATGTTGTAGTGGTAGGGGATAGTATCATTAGGGGGATATATAGGGTTCTTTGCAGCCGAGAGCGAGAGTCCCGAAGGCTGTGTTGCCTGCCCGGTGCCAGGGTTAAGGACATCTCCTCTGGGCTGGAGAGAAACTTGGAGTGGGAGGGGGAGGATCCAGTTGTTGTGGTCCATGTTGGTACCAACGACATAGATTGGACAAGGAAAGAGGTTCTGCTGAGGGAGTATGAGCAGCTAGGGGCCAAATTAAAAAACAGAACCACTAGGGTAATAATACCTGAGCCATGAGCAAATTTGGCTAGAGTAAATAAAATCAGAGTGTTAAATGCGTGGCTCAAAGACTGGTGTGGGAGAAATGGGTTTTGCTTCTTGGGACACTGGCACCAGTACTGAGACAGGAGAGAGCTGTTCCATTGGGATGGGCTTCACTTGGCCAGTGCTGGGACTAGAATCCTGGCGAATCGAATAACTAGGGCTGTAGAGAGGGCTTTAAACTAATTAGTGGGGGGGAGGTTTCAAGAGAGCAAAAAATAAAAATGTCAGCGGAGAAGGCAATAGAGCAAGGTAGCAGTGGGGGAATTAAAAACCAGAGCATGTCAAGAAGGGACAGAATGTATAAAGATAAAGGTAAAGTAGTAAAGGAGGTAAAAGCAGGTATAAATTGTCACAAAACAAATTTAAAAGTTCTTTATCTGAATGCACGCAGCATTCATAACAAAATAGACGAGTTGACGGTACAAATAACTACACATGGCTATGATCTGGTGGCCATTACAGAAACATGGCTGCAAGGTGACCATGACTGGGAACTAAACATCCAGGGGTATTTGACAATTAGGAAAGACAGACAGAAAGGAAAGGGAGGTGGGGTGGCTGTGTTAATAAAGGATGGAATCACTGCAATAGTGAGAAATGATATTGGGTCAAAGGATCAGGATAGTGAAACAGTTTGGGTGGAGATAAGGAATAATAAGGGGAAAAAGTCACTAGTTGACGTAGTCTATAGGCCTCCTAACAGTTGCAACTCTGTTGGTCGGAGTATAAATCAGGAAATAGTTGGGGTTTGTAATAAGGGAACAGCTATAATCATGGGGGATTTTAACTTTCATATTGACTGGACAAATCAAATTGGGCAGGGCAGCCTTGAGGAAGGGTTCATAGAGTGCATTAGGGACGGGTTCCTTGAGCAGTATGTTAGTGAACCGAGCAGTATGTTACTGAACCAAACAGGGGGCAGGGAATCTTAGATCTGGTCCTGTGTAATGAGACAGGATTAATAAAAAATGCCCTAGTAAAGGATCCCCTTGGAATGAGTGATCATAACATGGTTGAATTCCAAATTCAGTTGGAGGGTGAGAGAGTTGGATCTCAAACCAGCGTACTAAGCTTAAATAAAGGAGACTATGAAGGTATGAGAGCAGAGTTGACTAAAGTGGACTGGGAAAATAGATTAAGGTGTAAGACGGTACATGAGCAGTGGTGTACATTCAAAGAGATATTTCACAAATTTCAAGAAAAATATATTCCACTGAGGAAAAAGGGGCGTAAAAGAAAAGACAGCCATCCGTGGCTAAATAAAGTAATAAAGAATAGTATCCAACTGAAAACAAGGGCATATAAAGTAGCCAAATCTAGTGGGAGGATAGAAGATTGGGAAGCATTTAAAAGCCAGCAAAGAATAACTAAAAGATTAATTAAGAAAGGGAAGATAGATTATGAAAGTAAACTAGCAAAAAATATAAAAATAGATAGCAAGAGTTTCTACAGTTATATAAAAAGGAAAAGGGTGGCTAAAGTGAATATTGGTCCAGCACGGTGGCATAGTGGTTAGCACTGTTGCCTCACAGCGCCAGGGACCCGGGTTCAAATCCGGCCTCGGGTGACTGTCTGTGTGGAGTTTGCACATTCTCCCCGTGTTTGCGTGGGTTTCCTCCGGGTGCTCCGGTTTCCTCCCACAGTCCAAAGATGTGCGGGTTAGGTTGATTGGCTATGATAAATTGAGCCTTAGTGTTAGGGGGATTAAATACGTGGGGTTACGGGGATAGGGTGGGATATGTGTTGGTGTAGGGGTTACGGGGATCGGGTGGGATATGTGTTGGTGCAGGCTCGATGGGCCGAAATGGCCTCTATCTGCACTGTGGGGTTTCTGTGATTCTTAGAGGACGAGACCGGGAAATTAGTGGTGGGGAACATGGAGATGGCAAAAACGCTGAACAAATATTTTGTATCAGTCTTTACAGTAGAGGACACTAAAAATATCCCAACACTGGACAAAGAGGGGGCTATAGGGGGGGAGGAGTTAAACACGATTAAAATCACTAAGGAGGTGGTACTCGGTAAGATAATGGGACTAAAGGCGGATAAATCCCCTGGACCTGATGGCTTACATCCTAGAGTCTTGAGAGAAGTAGCAGTAGGGATTGTGGATGCATTAGTGGTAATTTTCCAAAACTCCCTGGATTCAGGAAAGGTCCCAGTAGATTGGAAAACTGCTAATGTAATGCCCTTATTTAAAAAGGGAAGTAGACAAAAGGCTGGAAACTATAGACTAGTTAGCCTAACATCTGTGGTTGGTAAAATGTTGGAGTCCATTATTAAGGAAGCAGTAACAGGACATTTGGATAAGCATAATTTAATCGGACAGAGTCAGCATGGTTTTATGAAGGGGAAGTCATGTTTGACAAATTTGCTCGAATTCTTTGAGGATGTAACAAACAGGGTGGATAAAGGGGAACCAGTGGATGTGGTGTACTTGGACTTCCAAAAGGCATTTGACAAGGTGCCACTCAAAAGATTACTGCACAAGATAAAAAATCACGGGATTGGGGGTAATCTACTGGCATGGGTGGAAGATTGGCTATCTAACAGAAAACAGAGAGTTGGGATAAATGGTTCATTCTCGGGCTGGCAATCAGTAACTAGTGGTGTTCCACAGGGGTCAGTGCTGGGACCCCAACTCTTTACAATCTATATTAACGATTTGGAGGAAGGGACCGAGTACAACGTATCCAAGTTTGCTGATGATACAAAGATGGGAGGGAAAGCAGTGAGTGAGGAGGACATAAAAAACCTGCAAAAGGACATAGACAGACTAAGTGAGTGGGCAGAAATTTGGCAGATGGAATATAATGTTGGAAAGTGTGAGGTTATGCACTTTGGCAGAAAAAATCAAAGAGCAAGTTATTATCTAAATGGAAAGAAACTGCAAAGTGCTACAGTACAAAGGGATCTGGGGGTCCTGGTGCATGAAACACAGAAGGTTAGTATGCAGGTACAGCAGGTGATCAGGAAGGCCAATGGAATCTTGGCTTTTATTGCAAGGGGGTTGGAGTATAAAAGCAGGGAAGTCTTGCTGCAGTTATACAGGGTATTGGTGAGGCCACACCTAGAATACTGCATACAGTTTTGGTTTCCATATTTAAGAAAGGATATACTTGCTCTCGAGGCAGATCAGAGGAGGTTCACTCGGTTGATTCCGGAGATGAGGGGGTTGACTTATGAGGAAAGGTTGAGTAAGTTGGGCCTCTACTCATTGGAATTCAGAAGAATGAGAGGCGATCTTATCGAAACATATAAGATTGTGAGGGGGCTTGATCGGGTGGATGCGGTGAGGATGTTTCCACTGATGGGTGAGACGAGAACTAGGGGGCATAATCTTAGAAAGGCTGCCCTTTCAAAACTGAGATGAGGAGAAACTTCTTCACTCAGAGGGTAGTAAATCTATGGAATTTGCTACCTCAGAGAGCTGTGGAAGCTGCAACATTAAATAAATTTAAAACGGAGATAGACAGTTTCCTAGCTGATAAGGGAATTAGGGGTTACGGGGAGCGGGCAGGGAAGTGGACGTGAGTCTAGGTTCGGATCAGCCATGATCCTATTGAATGGCGGAGCAGGCCCGAGGGGCCGTATGGCCTACTCCTGCTCCTACTTCTTATGTTCTTATGTTCTAACAGCACTGTGGGTGTACCTTCACCACACGGACTGCAGCAGTTCAAGAAGGCGGCTCACCACTGCCTTCTCAGGGGCCATTAGGGATGGGCAATAAATGCTGGTGTTGCCAGCGATGCCCACATCCCATGAATGAATTTTAAAAAGTTAGTTGTAATAATGTATTCGAGGAGTTAGTTGTATTGATTTATTCGAGGAGTTAGTTGTATTGATTTATTCGAGGAGTTAGTTGTATTGATTTATTCGAGGAGTTAGTTGTATTGATTTATTCGAGGAGTTAGTTGTATTGATTTATTCGAGGAGTTAGTTGTATTGATTTATTCGAGGAGTTACTTGTATTGATTTATTCGAGGAATTGTTGTACTGATGGAGTGCTTGTGGAGACGCAGTCCCATCTTCACATTATGGACACCCTCCATCTTGTTGTGTGGCACTAACGCCGTGCCAAATGAGAGAGATTCAGATCAGATCTAGCAGCTCACAACTGGGCTTTCAAGAGGCGCTGTGGGTCATCAGCAACAGCAGAATTGTATTCCACCACAGTCTATAAACTCATGGCCCGGCATATCCCTCACTCTACCATTACCATCAAGCCAGGGGACCAACCCTGGTTCAATGAGGCATACCTAAAAATAAGGTGCCAACCTGGTGAATCTACAACACAGGCTACAATACATGCTAAACAATGGAAGCAGCATGTTATAGACAGAGCTAAGCGATCCCACAATCAACGGATCAGATCAAAGCTCTGCAGTCCTGCCACATCCAGTTGTGAATGGTGGTGAACCATTAAACAAATAACGGGAGGAGGAGGCCCCATGAATATCCCCATCCTCAATGATGGTGGAAGCCAGCATGTGAGTGCAAAAGACAAGGCTGAAACGTTTGCAACCATGTTCGGCCAGAAGTGCCGAGTGGATGATCCATATCGGCTTCCTCCTGAGGTCTCTACAAATGTTCCCTTTAAGCTGCGCTTTGTTCTGCGAGGCCTGTTTCTTTTAATGCACGGTCCCTTTAAATTTCTGCGCATGCGCGGTATTTACAATGTAAAAGCTGATGAGCGGCCTGCGCGGAACCTTTCAAATTACTGCGCCGCCGCATGCACGTGCACCTTAGCAGGAATATTGGTCCCCACCATCACAGAAGCCAGTTTTCAGCCAATTTGATTAATTCCACGTGATATCAAGAAACGGCTGAGCGCATTGGATACAGCATTGGATATGGGCCTCGACTACATCCCAGCTGTAGTACTGAAGATCTGTGCTCCAGAACTAGCTGTGCCTCTAGCCAAGCTGATCCAGTACAGCTACAACACTGGCATCTATCCGACAATGTAGAAAATTGCCCAGGTATGTACTGTCCACAAAAAGCAGGACAAATCCAATCCGGCCAATTACCGCCACATCAGTCTACTCTCAATCATCAGCAAAGTGATGGAAGGTGTCATCGACAGTGCTATCAAGCGGCACTTACTCACCAACAACCTGCTCACCAATGCTCAGTTTGGGTTCCTCCAGGACCACCTGTCTCCAGACCACCAGAGGTGAGGTGAGAGTGACAGCCCTTGACATTAAGGCAGAATTTGACCGAGTGTGGTATCAAGGAGCCCTAGTAAAACTGAAGTCAATGGGAATTGGGGGGAAAACACTCCACTGGCTGGAGTCATACCTAGCGCAAAACAAGATGGTGGTGGTTGTTGGAGGTCAATCATCTGAGCCCCAGCGCAATCGCTACAGGAGTTCCTCAGGGCAGTGTCCTAAGCCCAACCATCTTCAGCTGCTTCATCAATGACCTTCCCCCCAACATAAGGTCAGAAATAGGGATTTCTATTCCTATCACCACCTCGTCTCGTTTTGAATACCTCTTAATGTCTCTTCTCTTTTGTTCTCTCCCAGCCCGGCCTCTTAATCTATTTCATTCCCTGTGCCTCTTTAGTCTTGATAAAGGGTTTTGACCCGAAATGTTGACTCTAATTTCTCTCCACGGATGTTGCCTGGCCTGCTGAGTTTTTCCAGCATTTTCTGTTGTTATTTCAGAAATAGGGATGTTCGCTGATGACTGCACAATGTTAAGTTCCATTTGCAACTCCTCAGATAATGAAGCAGTCCATGCTCGCATGCAGCAACACCTGGATAACATTCAGGCTTGGGCTGATAAGTGGCAAGTAACATTTTGGAACACAAGTGCCAGGCAATGACTATCTCCAAAAAGAGAGTCTAACCACCTCTCCTTGACATTCAACAGCAAAATGGAATACTCTCCACTTGCCTGGATGATTCAGCTCCAACAACACTTAAGAAGCTCGACACCATCCAGGACAAACCAGCCCACTTGTTTGCCACTCCATCCACCACCTTAAACATCCACTCCCTCTACCACCAGTGTACCGTGGCTGCAGTGTGTACCATCTACAAGATGAACTGCAGCAACTTGCCAAGGCTTCCTCGACAGCACCTCCCAAACCCGTGACCTCTTCCACCTAGAAGGTCAAGGGCAGCAGGCGCATGGAAATACCACCACCTCCAAGTTCCCTTCCCCGGAAAGCAGCAGGAAATTCTTTCAGGAGCTCTGCTGGCTCCCCGCTGTCCTTTGCCACTTCTGTGAACTTCTGGCATCCAGTGCTGCTACAACAGTGGAGGAGGGGAATTCAATATTTATAGAGACACCACAGCCTATGCAATTGATCAGAGGGTAATCAATTGCACAGGTCAAGGCTTTTTTTTGAAAAACCTATGATATCCGAGTGGTAAGGTCAGAAACTGAGAGAAGCGAGATATTAGGAACAAACCCAACTGTTTATTTACACGGTGTAGCAGAGAGAAATAGCTCTTACCAGCTGGAGGCAAGATACACAATTCTTACTGCATGAGCCAAGATGGAGGATGAACCTCTGAGTCATACCCATAATGCAATGCCACATTACCGTATAAACTGGTGTACCAGGACATTGAATACATGACCCATTACCTTAAATACTGGTGAATGTGAACCCTTAATATTTGGCTCCATCTGGTGGATAACTTAAACATTACATCCCAGATTACTATAAAACCTTTAATAGATTTTGGGCCAGCTACACAGGCTGCCAACTACACTACACTGCAGGGGGTGACCAAGGCCTAAAGTATACAGTATAGTCTGACCCCAGAAAACTGACTGTCATCAGGGATAAGCCACCAGGGACAGCAAAATGCACAATTCTGCCAAGGTGGAAAATCCTGCCCGTGAAATCTTATTTTCAGCCTTCACAGCTTTCCAAAATAAAACAACAAAACACTACAATCTTGATTGTTCTGATGAAAGGTCATCGACCTAAAATGTTAACTCTGTTTCTCTCTCCCCAGATGCTGCTTGAGTGTTTCTAGCATTTTCTGTTTTTACTGCAATCTGCTCTATTTGGGTGTACACCTACCAAGTGTATTGTGTTTTAAATACTACAATTTTCTAAATATTCCTCTAATCAATTATACAGAGATATTTTCTGTTACGTGGATAATAAGAGTACATTACAATGCTTGGGCTGTGCCAATATAATTCAATGAACCATATACATAGAGATTAAGACAAGCATGAAGGTTCAACTTAAAAGGGGTAATTATCCAACCTCACTCTTTTGCAGTCAAAATTGACTCCCTTATTTTCATGTGTGTGACAACTATTGAATGCACTGCTTCCCATTTTTACCAACAACATTATGGAGAAGGAGGCCAAGAGCTGGAGAGAGGAAACTAGTAGACCAGCACTCGCGTGTCAGGAACAGACAGAAGAGCAGGATCAGCCAGGAGCAGTTGATTGTCCTGCTGCAGAATAAGCTACAGTACAATCCATTGAATGACTCGTGTCTTTCAACCTCAAAAGTCCTAAATTTCTCATCTTTTATGAGTATATACTCTTCATTTTATTGTACTTTCTGTTAAGTATTTACTTTTTGCATTTCATGCTTCCCTGATTTCGCTATATTAATTGTTCATTTATGCAGAGTCTAGCCAGTATAACAATCCTAAAACTACCCCTATATTGTAAACACTTGCAAAATTTCAAAATAGGTATTATTTAAAGTTCAGTAAAATGTACATTATTTTTCAAGTGTACACTCCTAGAACAGGCAAATATAAATTGATGAAGATCCGTACAGCACCTGACAGGAATATATAGTATAAAAAGTGTAATTTTCCTGAACGACATACAAAAGTATTATTTGCCGCTAGGAGAGAGAAAGTATGCAATTTTTAAGTGAAACACAGGGCTGGATATTAGCTCGGAGGCAGGGACAGAGCGGAGGGTTGTTTTGAGGTCGGAAAACCCAGAAGTATGGGTTTCCCGAACATCCTGCAGATTTTACCTGCAGGGCACCTTGACATTTTTTTGCTGTAGGTTTCTCACCCACAGCCAGCCTGATTGACAGGCTGGTTGCCTATCGGGTGGGAGAACCTGCAGCACAAGGTCGCAGCTGAGCTGGGCTGAGAACAGGTAGGTCTACTGGGGTGGACGGGGGGGGGCGGCGGTGGGGAGATCATGGGAGAGATCGTGGGGGAAGCAGACAGATTGCGGGGGTGGGGGTTTACTGGGTAGCTTGTTGGACCTGGAGGAAACACTCCTGCTCCTCCTGACCCATAAGCAGTGCTGTAAAGGCATTTATCTGATGGATTCAGCCCTTCTCATCTCCTTTCGCCTGTTGGGTTTCCCCGAGTCCTGGGAAACCCGGTCGACTGTGGCTAAAAATAGAATCACTGTTAAAATGAAGGCATGTAGCCTCATTAAAATATTTGAAACACCAACACTCCTCCAGCGAGCGGATTGATTGCAACTCCTCATTCAGCATCCGTTAAAACCGAAAGTGGGCGGGTTCAGGTCAGGTTAGGTTCTTGTTCCAGATTTTTAGCTTTTCAGCCTCCCACTCAAACCAAACCCACCCATTTTTGGGAGTTAAAATTCCCCCCATACTCTCCAAGTCACACTGGAAGACTGCACAGTGAAACAGTAGACATAATGGGCTGAATTTTCCGTGGTGGTAGCGGGTGGGAAAGTTGTTTTTTTGGACAGCAGGTTGGGAACTCGCTGTCATCTCGCTCCCATGTGCCTTTCCCACAGGCGTGTCTGTCATCGTGGAGCCGACCTGACCTGTAGCAGCAGGGGACCCAATTGAGAACATTATGAGGTATTTTACAGTCACTTAAGAGCCTTTTTCCCCCTACTTTTTAAATTTCCCTGCATGGCCACGGGATTCACACAGCTCAGGAACCACATCTGTCAACCTAAGACGTAAGTTCCGTGGCCATTGCTCCAGCTGATTACTTGAAAGCATAGAAAACAAACCAAAATAAAAACTTGTTGATTACATCAGATAACAGATTGATGGAGATTTTATTCTACTTGAAAAGCTACTGGTACATGTTAATGCAGAAATTCCTGAAGGGATGTGAGTGCTGAAGGCTCCAATCCTACCCTGGATGGTGAGGGAAATACATTTTTCACTGGCCATTCTCGACTGTTGCCTTCCAACTCAACAGTAATGTCAGTGAATTGATCTGCACTATAAAAAGTGCCATATACCATTTAAGTAAATTTTTGTGTTGTTTCTGGTCAGGTTTTTCCCACAGTATACTGTGATTGTCCAGTTACACATTAAATCAAGTCATCAACCGTAACAATTTCATTTTCATCACTCATTCCACTTGTTCAATTTGCTTCCAGTCCCTGAATGTGACTGATGTAATTTTTCAGTCTGAGACTTTAGGGTGAATTTCTGAGGAGGTTCTCTTACTTGTCCATTGTTAACTTCAATGGAAGAACTGCAGAAATCCCAGAAACACATTGTAAGCACCACTTACACTATTTGTCAGGGTTTCTGCAGCTCTTCCTATTCTGCCCTTGCAGCGCGTTCCTATGCAGAGCTAGACAGGTAGCTAACAACTTGATATCTTCCCATAAAAATCACAAGGCTTGACTTTTCTTGTAAAACTTTACTGAACGATTCTTATTGTGAAACTGAAATACAATACAGAAATGGAAGCACACATTAGTATACAAGCACATAACTGATATGCATACACAAATTTAGGTACGCCTGAGCAACACAGTACATTTGTCATGTAACTTACCAAACACGTGGAAACACAGCTTACTGTGAATATACATTTAGCAAACTGGTGAGTTTCAGAGGTAACCAAATGCTGGGAAAATCATTTTTAATGCATTTACACTTTTCTGTAGGTAACAAGTTTTGAATTGGCTGTCTAGTGCCACCTCATTGGGAGAACCTCTCTCACCAGTGACAGATCACTTCTCTAACCTCACCTGCAGCTACCATCTGTTCTAGCCTAAGGAGGGAGTCACTGGAGAGCCTGGGTGCAAGAGCTCACCTTTGTACAATGATTGTCAGTGTTTGCAGCACCTCAATGCTGTCAAACATTGAGAAATGAGCTGTCAAAGAAAAATTGTGCATTGTCCCTTTAAGAAAACCAGCAGATGACGCATCATCAAATGACGTCATCTGACCGGCTTCCTCTTAATTGTCCGGCAAGCCCGCAGAGCGGGCTTAACAAGGCCAATCGACGTAAAATCACGTCCGTGGGCCGGATGCAGTTGGGGGCGGGACTGGAAGCCGGAAACCAGCTGACCCGCTCCCAAGCCACATTTATTTGCAAAATCGCGCCCTATGATTCTATTACTCCCTAAAAATGAGGTGCCAACCTGGTGAAGCTGCAACACAGAATCACATGCATGCTAAACTGTAGAAGCAGCATGCTATATCCTTCAGGACTCGGCCAGCTTGGTCAGTAGTGGTGCTACCTAGCCACTCTTGGTGATGGACATTGAAGTCCCCCGCCCAGAGTACATTCTGTGCCCTTGCTCCTCTCAGTGCTTTTTCCAAGTGGTGTTCAACATGGAGGAGGACTGATTCATCAGCTGAGGGAGGGTGTAGGTGGTAATCGGCAGGAGGTTTCCTTGCCCATGCTTGGCCTGAAGCAATGTTGAGGACTCCCAGGGCCACTCCTTCCCGACTGTATACCAATGTGCCACCACCCCGGTGGGTCTTTCCTGCCGGTGGGACAGTTTAGGACTTTGGCTGAAAGGTATGATTCTGTGAGTATGACTATGCCAGGCTGTTGCTTGATTAGTCTGTGGGACAGCTCTCCCAATTTTGGCACAAGTCCCCAGATGTTGTTGAGGAGAACTTTGCAGGGTCGACTGGGCTGGGTGTGCCGTTGCCGTGTCCTTAGCCAGTGCCGAGGTCGAAGCCGGGTGGTCCGTCTGGTTTCATTCTTATTATTGTGTTTCGTAACAGTTTGTTACAACTGAGTGGCTTGCTAGGCCATTTCAGAGGGCAGTTAAGAGTCAACCACATTGCTGTGGGTCTGGAGTCACATATAGGCCAGACCAGGTAAGGACGGCAGTTTTGCATAACCAGATGGGTTTTTATGACCATCCGATAGTTTCATGATTACCATTACTGATACTAGCTTTTTATTCCAGATTTATTTAATTAACTGAATTTAAATTCCCCAGCTGCCGTGGTGGGATTTGAACTCACGTCTCTGGATCATTAGTCCAGCCCTCTAGATTACTAGCCCAGTGACATTGCCACTATGTTACCGTTCCCCTTGGGTGATCCATATCAGCCTGCTCCTGAGATCCCCACCATCACAGAAGCTAGTCTTCAGCCAATTCGATTCACTCCACGTGATATCAAGAAACGCTGAGCACACTGGATACAGCAAAGGCTATGGGCCCTGACAACATCCTAGCTGTCGTGCTGAAGACTTGTGCTCCAGAACTAGCCACGCCTCTAGCCAAGCTGTTCCAGTACAGCTACAACACTGGCATCTATCCGACAATGTGGAAAACTGCCCAGGTATGTCCTGTCCACAAAAAGCAGGACAAATCTAATCCAGCCAATTACTGCCCCAACAGTCTACTCTCAATCATCAGCAAAGTGATGGAAGATGTCATCAACAGTGCTATCAAGCGGCACTTACTCACCAATAACCTGCTCACTGATGCCCAGTTTGGGTTCCGCCAAGACCACTCGGCTCCAGACCTCATTACAGCCTTGGTCCAAACATGGACAAAGGAGCTGAATTCCAGAGGTGAGGTGAAAGTGACTGCCCTTGACATCAAGGCAGCATTTGACCGAATATGGCACTCAATGGGAATCGGGGGGAAAACTCTCCACTGGCTGGAGTCATACCTAGCACAAAGGAAGATGGTTGTGGTGGTTGAAGGTCAATCATCACAGCCCCAGGACATCACTGCAGGAGTTCATCAGGGCAATGACCTAGGCCCAACTATCTTCAGCTGTTTCATCAATGACCTTCCCTCCAACATAAGGTCAGAAATGGGGATGTTTGCTGTTGACTGCACAGTGTTTAGCGCCATTCACAACTCCTCAGATAATGAAGCAGTCCATGCCCGCATGCAACAAGATCTGGACAACGTTCAGGCTTGGGCTGATAAGTGGCAGGTAACATTCACGCCACAGAAGTGCCAGGCAATGACTATAGAAACATAGAAACATAGAAGATAGGAGCAGGAGTAGGCCATTCGGCCCCTCGAGCCTGTTCCGCCATTTAATGAGATCATGGCTAATCATCCAAATTCAGTGGTCCCTGCTTTCTCCCTATATCCCTTGATCCCTTTAGCCTTAAGAAATATATCCAACTCTTCTTGGATATATTTAATGAATTGGCCTCAACTGCCTTGTGTGGAAGAGAAGTCCACAGGTTCACCACTCTCTGGGTGAAGAAATTCCTCCTCATCTCAGTCCTAAATGGCTTACCCCTTATCCTTAGACTGTGACCCCTGGTTCTGGACTCCCCCGCCATTGGGAACATCCTTCCTGCATCTAGTCTGTCTGGTCCTGTTAGAACTTTATATATTTCAATGAGATCCCCTCTCATTCTTCTAAACTCTAGCGAATATAAGCATAATCGACCCAATGTCTCCTCATACGTCATTCCTGCCATCCCAGGTATCAGTCTGGTGAATCTTCGCTGCACTCTCTCCATGGCAAGAACGTCCTTCCTCAGATAAGGTGACCAAAACTGCACACAATACTCAAGGTGTGGTCTCACCAAGGCCCTGTACAACTGCAGCAAGACATCCTTGCTCCTGTACTTGAATCCTCTCGCTATGAAGGACAACATACCATTTGCCTTCTTAACCGCCTGCTACACCTGCATGCTTACATTCAGCGACTGGTGCACAAGGTCACCCAGGTCTTGTTGCACTTCCCCTTTTCCCAATCTATTGCCGTTCAGATAATAATCTGTCTTCCTGTTTTTGCCACTGAAGTGGATAACCTCGCATTTACCCACATTCTACTGCATCTGCCATGCATCTGCCCAATCACCCAACCTGTCCAAATCATGCTGGAGTTTCTCTGCATCCTCCTCACAGCGCACATGCCCACCCAGCTTTGTGTCATCTGCAAACTTGGAGATATTACATCTAGTTCCCTCATCTAGATCATTAATATATATTGTGAATAGCTGGGGTCCTAGCACCGATCCCTGCGGTACCCCACTAGTCCCTGCCTGCCACTCGGAAAAAGACCCATTTTTTCCAACTCTTTGCTTCCTGTCTGCCAACCAGTTCTCTATCCAAGACAGTACCTTACCCCCAATCCCGTGTGCTTTAACTTTGCACGCTAATCTCTTATGCGGGACCTTATCGAAAGCCTTCTGAATGTCCAAATATACCACATCCATTGGTTCTCCCTTATCTATTCTACCAGTTACATCCTCAAAAAATTCCAGTAGATTAGTCAAGCATGATTTATCTTTTGGAAATCCATGTTGACTTTGTCCGATCCTGTCACTGTTTTCCAAGTGCTCTGCTATTACATCTTTTATAATGGACTCTAGCATTTTCCCCACTACCGATGTCAGGCTTACCGGTCTATAATTCCCCGCTTTTTCTCTGCCACCTTTTTTGAATAGTGGGGTAACATTAGCTACCCTCCAATCCATGGGTACTGTTCCAGAGTCTATTGAGTTCTGGAAGATGACCAGCAATGCATCTACTATTTCTAGGGCCACTTCCTTAAGTACCCTGGGATGTAGATTATCAGGCCCTGGGGATTTATCGGCCTTCAGTCCCATCAATTTTCCTAACACCATTTCCCTACAAATACTGATTTCTTTCAGTTCCACCCTTTCATCAGACCCTATGTTCCGCGGTATTTCTGGGAGGTTATTTGTGTCCTCCTTTGTGAAGACAGATCCAATATATGTATTTAGTTGGTCTGCCATTTCTTTGCTCCCCATTATAAATTCCCCTGATTCTGACTGCAAGGGACCTACGCTTGACTTCACCAATCTTTTTCTCTTCACATAGCTATAGAAGCTTTTACAGTCAGTTTTTATGTTCCCTGCAAGCTTATTCTCATAATCTATTTCCCCCCTCTTAATTAATCCCTTTGTCTTGATTTGCTGAATCCTAAACTGCTCCCAATCTTCAGGTTTGCTGCTTTTTCTGGCCAAATTATACGTCCACTCCTTGGATCTTATGCTATCCCTAATTTCCCTTGTTAGCCACGGTTGAGTCACCTTTTTTGTTTTATTTTTGTTTTAGTTTTATTTTTATGCCAAACAGGGATGAACAAATCGCCAACAAGTGAGAGTCTAACCACCGCCCCTTGACATTCAACGGCATTACCATCACCGAATCCTCCACCATCAACATCCTGGGGGTCACCATTGACCAGAAACTTAACTGGACCATCCACATAAATACTGTGGCTACAAGAGCAGGCCAGAGGCTGGGTATTCTATGGCGAGTGTCTCACCTCCTGACTCCCCAAAGCCTTTCCACCATCTACAAGGCACATGTCAGGAGTGTGATGGAATACTCTTCACTTGCCCGGATGAGTGCAACTCCATAACACTCAGGAAGCTTAACACCATCCAGGACAAAGCAGCCCGCTTGATTGGCAACCCATCCATCCACCACCTTAAATATTCAGTCCCTCCACTACCGGCGTACCGTGGCTGCAGTGTGTACCATCTACAAGATGCACTGCAGCAACTCACCAAGACTGCTACAATAGCACCTCCCAAACCCACGACCTCTACCACTCAGAAGGACAAGGGCTGCAGGTGCATGGGAACACAACCACCTCCAATTGCCCCTCCAAGTCACACACCTTCCTGACGTGGAAATATATCGCCGTTCCTTCATCGTTGCTGGGTCAAAATCCTGGAACTCCCTACCTAACAGCACTGTGGGAGTACCATCACCACATGGACTGCAGCTGTTCAAGAAGGCAGCTCACCACCACCTTCGCAAGGGCAATTAGGGATGGGTAATAAATGCACAAGTGTCTTCTCTAACTCTACCCCAAGGAGTTTTCCATTTCCTAATCTAGAATTTACACTCTTTTCCTGTAGGAACACAACTAATCTATCGAATCCAGAAAACCTAGTCCAGTTTGGCAAAAGCCAAGGCTGTGGGAGAGAAAGTCAACCCACGGACGTCCGTTTCTCTGGCGTAAAATTGGTGTTAGATCATTTCATTTCACATCGCAGTACAAACTACACCAGAATTGCTCCAGATGCCACCTGGCTCGGGTGACATTTAGTCGTCCAGGACGCCTGTCTGCAACAGGCATAGGCTTCTTAAATATGCAAATTGGGGTGCTACGCCAGTTGTAGGACACCAAATGAGAAATTCAGGTACAAATGGGCGGGGGTAGAATCCCAGCCCCCCGTGCCAGGCCTAGCCATCCAATGAGTCAGGCTGTCAGGTAATCACCAACATTGCACTGGAGTACTCTGGTCTTGCTTGGTTCAAGTATTGGATTATCCAGTCTGCCACAGAGGGTTGACATGTCTTCAATCTTCCATTGCTAGGGAGTCACCTTGGAACTAACTTGGCCTAAAAGACACAATGCTTCCCCTCATGAGAATACTGAAATCTGTACACCTCACTAATAAATAAATGAACACCTGAAGAAGGAGCAGCGCTCCGAAAGCTTGTGATTTCAAATAAAGCTGTTGGACTATAACCTGGTGTTGTGTGACTTCTTACATTTGTCCACCCCAGTCCAACTCCGGCATCTCCACACCATGGCTACTATCGACACCACAAACTGCCGGCTCAAAGTGGAGAGGATCTCCAAGAAGATCGCGCATATCGACACTTCACCTGAAGAAGGAGCAGCGCTCCGAAAGCTTGTGATTTCAAATAAAGCTGTTGGACTATAACCTGGTGTTGTGTGACTTCTTACATGGGTCAAATGAGGAGAGGGAAAAATACTTGCATCATTCAAGGCTCCTCCAGGGAATTTAATAACACAGTGCTGTAAAATTAGCATTTTAATCAATGAACTGATTGTGTCAGTGGAACATTGCCCTGTGAAGCACCAAGCCACATAGATCAGAAGGTCCAAGATTTGATCACTGGTCTATGCTGAATTAAGTGATCTCAACTGGGGCAGCAGTTGAAGTGCCCTAATTAGTCTTAACTACCCTGGGCTAGAGAGGGAAAATTGTCTAGAGTTCTCATTCTTGATCAAAATCAAACAGGATTCCCACTCCTGATCACTATGCAGTAAGTCTTGCTGCAAAGTGTGTGCGCCTGTATATTGCGTGAGGAAAGGATTGCAATCCGCTGTCATGCTCTCAACAGTTGAATAAAGCGGCAACTTCCAGTGTTGATGTTCAGGTGAGAAGAATGGCCCTTGGGTGAGCTACTGGGGAAGGGGCTGATCCCTGAACTTCACAAAAAGCTTTCAAGAGTGAAGGGAAGAAAATTGGAAAAAATATGAAAATACCGTGCAAATTGCAGTCTACATAAAATCCATTTTTTCTCTTCTGGCCTTGTAATGAAAGTAGCACAAGTGAAATTGTTCCTGTTACACTAAACTAATTATCTCTGGGTCAGTGCATCCCTACCCTGCAACACACTCTCTCTGCAACACACTCTCCCTGCAACACTCTCTCTGCAACACGCTCACCCTTCTTCTTTCGTATGGTAGTAGCAAGGCAAATCAAATGTCAATATCTATGTCAGATATCCAGGCCAAAGCTTCGGTGTAACAGCATGGATATCTTGTAGGCTGCCTGTGAATTTCATCTGAGGGCATTGCTCAATGATGTGCTCCAGGGTCTGATTAGGAGCTCCACAGTCGCATGTTGGGGATGCTTTAATCTTCTATAGAGAAGGAGGCAGCATCTACCATGACCGGTTCTGAGGTGGTTGATGGTTGTCCACTGTTTGCGAGGAAGGTTTGATCCTTCAGGTTATACTGTGGGGTCCTCTATAAGGATCCATTCCGTATGTCACAATTCGTCCAAGCATTTCGCCACTGGTCATCAAGGCTGAGGGAAGATCGCTGAAAGGCTTCGGCGATGGTCCAAAATGGTCTTCTAGATTTGAGATAGGTTGGTGGTAGGTTGTTCAAGTCATCCTGCAACACTCACTCCTTGCAATACTCTATCTCTGCAACACTCTCCCTGCAACACTCTTTCCCTGAAACACTCTGTCCCTGCAACAATCTTTCCCTGCAACACTCTCCGTGCAACACTCTTTCCCTGAAACACTCTGTCCCTGCAACAATCTTTCCCTGCAACACTCTCCCTGCAACATGCTCCCTGCAACACCCGGTCCCTGCAACACTCTCTCTGCAACAATCTCTCCCTGCAACACTCTCCCTGCAACATGCTCCCTGCAACACCCGGTCCCTGCAACACTCTCTCTGCAACAATCTCTCCCTGCAACACTCTCCTTGCAACATTCTCTCTCTGCAACATTCTCCCTGCTACACTCTCCCTGCTACACTCTCTCCCTGCAATACTCTCCCTGCAACACTCTCTCCCTGCAACACTCCCTCCCTAAAACACTCTCCCGGCAACACTCTTCGTGCAACACTCTTCCTGCAATACTCTTTCCCTGCAACACTCTTTCCCTGCAATACTCTTCCTGCAACACTCTCTCCCTGCAACACTCTTGCTACACTCATTCCCTGCAACACACTCCCTGCTACACTCATTCCCTGCAACACACTCCCTGCAACACTCTCCCTGCAACACTCTTTCCCTGCAACACTCTCGCTGAAGCACTCTCACCCTGCTACACTCTTTCCCTGCTGCACTATCTCCCTGCAACACCCTTTCCCTGCAACCCTCTCCCTGCAATAATCTTTCCCTGCAACACCCTCCCAGCAACACTCTACCTGCAACACTTTCTCCCAGCATTACTCTTTCCCTGCAACACTCTCTCCCTGCACTACTCTCCCTGCAGCACTCGCTCCCTGCACTACTCTCCCTGCAACACTCTCCCTGCAGCACTTTTTCTGCAACACTTTCTGCAACACTCTTTCCCTGCAACACACTCCCTGCAACACTCTCTCCCTGCAACACTCTCCCTGCAACTCTCTCCCTGCATCACTCTCTCCCTGCAATACTCTCCCTTCAACACACTCCCTGCAACATTCTTTCCCTGCAACACTCTACCTGCAATACTGTTTCCCTGCAACACTCTCCCTGCAACCCTCTTTCCCTGCAACACTCTCCCTGCAACACTCTCCCTGCAAAACTCACCCTGCATTACTCTTTCCCTGCATCACTCTCCCTACAACACTCTTTCCCTGCAACATACTTTCCCTGCAACACTCTCCCTGTGACACTCTTTCCCTGCAACACTCTCCTTGCAACACTCTTTGCCTGCAACACTCTCCCTGCAGCAGTCTTTCCCTGCAACACTCTCCCTGCAACACCCTTTTCCTGCAACACTGTCGCTGCAACACACTCCCTGTAACACTGTCTCCCTGCAACACTCTCCCTGCAGCACTTTAACTGCAACACTCTCCCTGCAACCCTCTTTCCCTGCAACACTCTCCCTGCAACACTCTTTCCCTGCAACACATTCCCTGCAACACTCTCTCCCTGCAACACTATCTCCCTGCATCACTCGTTCCCTGCAACACTCTCCCTGCAGCAGTCTTTCCCTGCAACACTCTCCCTGCAACACCCTTTTCCTGCAACACTGTCGCTGCAACACACTCCCTGTAACACTGTCTCCCTGCAACACTCTCCTTGCAACACTCTTTGCCTGCAACACTCTCCCTGCAGCAGTCTTTCCCTGCAACACTCTCCCTGCAACACCCTTTTCCTGCAACACTGTCGCTGCAACACACTCCCTGTAACACTGTCTCCCTGCAACACTCTCCCTGCAGCACTTTAACTGCAACACTCTCCCTGCAACCCTCTTTCCCTGCAACACTCTCCCTGCAACACTCTTTCCCTGCAACACATTCCCTGCAACACTCTCTCCCTGCAACACTATCTCCCTGCATCACTCGTTCCCTGCAACACTCTCCCTGCAGCAGTCTTTCCCTGCAACACTCTCCCTGCAACACCCTTTTCCTGCAACACTGTCGCTGCAACACACTCCCTGTAACACTGTCTCCCTGCAACACTCTCCCTGCAGCACTTTAACTGCAACACTCTCCCTGCAACCCTCTTTCCCTGCAACACTCTCCCTGCAACACTCTTTCCCTGCAACACATTCCCTGCAACACTCTTTCCCTGCAACACTCTTTCCCTGCAATACTCTTCCTGCAACACTCTCTCCCTGCAACACTCTTGCTACACTCATTCCCTGCAACACACTCCCTGCTACACTCATTCCCTGCAACACACTCCCTGCAACACTCTCCCTGCAATAATCTTTCCCTGCAACACCCTCCCAGCAACACTCTACCTGCAACACTTTCTCCCAGCGTTACTCTTTCCCTGCAACACTCTCTCCCTGCACTACTCTCCCTGCAGCACTCGCTCCCTGCACTACTCTCCCTGCAGCACTCGCTCCCTGCACTACTCTCCCTGCAACACTCTCCCTGCAGCACTTTTTCTGCAACACTTTCTGCAACACTCTTTCCCTGCAACTCTCTCCCTGCATCACTCTCTCCCTGCAATACTCTCCCTTCAACACACTCCCTGCAACATTCTTTCCCTGCAACACTCTACCTGCAATACTGTTTCCCTGCAACACTCTCCCTGCAACCCTCTTTCCCTGCAACACTCTCCCTGCAACACTCTCCCTGCAAAACTCACCCTGCATTACTCTTTCCCTGCATCACTCTCCCTACAACACTCTTTCCCTGCAACATACTTTCCCTGCAACACTCTCCCTGTGACACTCTTTCCCTGCAACACTCTCCTTGCAACACTCTTTGCCTGCAACACTCTCCCTGCAGCAGTCTTTCCCTGCAACACTCTCCCTGCAACACCCTTTTCCTGCAACACTGTCGCTGCAACACACTCCCTGTAACACTGTCTCCCTGCAACACTCTCCCTGCAGCACTTTAACTGCAACACTCTCCCTGCAACCCTCTTTCCCTGCAACACTCTCCCTGCAACACTCTTTCCCTGCAACACATTCCCTGCAACACTCTCTCCCTGCAACACTATCTCCCTGCATCACTCGTTCCCTGCAACACTCTCCCTGCAACACTCTCTCCCTGCACTACTCTCCCTGCAACACTCTCCCGACAACACTCTTTCCTTTCAACACACTCCCTGCAACACTCTTTCCCTGCAACACTCTTTCCCTGCAAACCTGTCCCTGCAACACACTTCTTGCACCACACTTTCCCTGCAACACTCTCCCTGCAACACTCTTTCCATGCAACACTCTTTCCCTGCAACACTCTCCCTACAACACTCTTTTCCTGCAACTCACTTTCCCTGCAACACTCTCCCTGCAACACTCTCCCTGTGACACTCTTTCCCTGCAACACTCTCCCTGCAACACTCTTTGCCTGCAACACTCTCCCTGCAGCAGTCTTCCCTGCAACACTCTCCCTGCAACACCCTTTTGCTGCAACACTGTCGCGGCAACACACTCCCTGTAACATTCCCTCCCTGCAACACTCTTTCTATGCAACACTCTCCCTGCAACCCTCTTTCCCTGCAACACTCTCCGTGCAACACTCTTTCCCTGCAACACACTCCCTGCAACACTCTCGCTGCAACACTCTCTCCCTGCAACACTCTTTCCCTGCAACACACTTTCCCTGCAACACACTCCCTGGAACACTCACCGTGCTACACTCTTTCCCTGCAACTCTCATTCCCTGCAACGCACTCACTGCAGCACTCTCTCCTTGCAACTCTCTCCCTGCAACACTCTTTCCTTGCGACACTCTCCCTGCAACAGTCTTTCCCTGCAACACTCTCCCTGCAATACTCTTTCCCTGCAGCACTCTCCCTGCAACACACTTTCCCTGCAACACTCTCCCTGCAACACTCTCTCCCTGCAACACTCTCCCTGCAACAGTCTTTCCCTGCAACACTCTCCCTGCAACACCCTTGCTGCAACACACTCCCTGCAACACTCTCCCTGCAGCACTTTCTCTGCAACACTCTCCCTGCAACCCTCTTTCCCTGCAACACTCTACATGCAACACTCTTTCCCTGCAACACACCCCCTGCAACATGCTCGCTGCATCACCCTCCCTACAACACTCTCTCCCTGCAACACACTCCCTGCAACACTCTCGCTGCAACACTCTCTCCCTGCAACACTCTTTCCCTGCAACACACTTTCCCTGCAACACACTCCCTGGAACACTCACCGTGCTACACTCTTTCCCTGCAACTCTCATTCCCTGCAACGCACTCACTGCAGCACTCTCTCCCTGCAACTCTCTCCCTGCAACACTCTTTCCTTGCGACACTCTCCCTGCAACACTCTTTCCCTGCAACACTCTCCCTGCAATACCCTTTCCCTGCAACACACTTTCCCTGCAACACTCTCCCTGCAACACTCACTCCCTGCAACACTCTTCCTGCAACACTCTCTCCCTGCAACACACTTTCCCTGCAATACTCTCTCCCTGCAACACTCTCCCTGCAACACTCATTCCCTGCAACACTCTTTCCCTGCAACTCTTCCTGCAACACTCTTTCCCGCAACACTCTTTCCCTGCAACACTCTTCCTGCTACACTCTTTCCCTGCCACACTCTCCCTGCAAAACGTTCTCCCTGCAATCCCCTCCCTCCAACTCTTTATGCAACACACTCTCCCTGCAATACTCTCCCTGAAACAGTCTTCCTGCAAAACTCTTTCCCCGCAACACTCTCGCTGCAACACTCTTTCCCTGCAACACTCTTTCCCTGCAACACTTCCTGCAACACTCTTTCCCTGCAACACTCTTTCCCTGCAACACTCTTCCTGCTACACTCTTTCCCTGCAACACTCTTCGTGCAACACTCTCCCTGCAACACTCTGCCTGCCACACACTCTCCCTGCAATACTCTCCCTGCAACACTCTTTGCCTGCAACACTCTCCCTGCAGCAGTCTTTCCCTGCAACACCGTTTTGCTGCAAAACCCTCGCTGCAACACACTCCCTGTAACACTCTCTCCCTGCAACACTCTTTGCCTGCAACACTCTCCGTGCAACACTCTTTCCCTGCAAAACTCTTTCCCTGCAAACTCTCCCTGCAACACTCTTTCCCTGCAACACTCTCCCTGCAACACTCTTTGCCTGCAACACTCTCACTGCAGCACTCTTTCCATGCAACACTCTCCCTGCAGCACTATTTCCATGCAACACTCTCGCTGCAACACATTCCCTGTAACACTCTCTCCCTGCAACACTCTTTCTCTGCAACACTCTCCCTGCAACACTCTTGCCCTACAACAGACGCCCTGCAACACACTCGCTTCAACACACACCCTGCAGCACTCTCTCTGTGCAACACTCTTTCCCTGCAACACTCTTTCCCTGCAACACTCTTTCCCTGCAACACACTCCCTGCATCACGCTCGCTGCAACACACTCCCTGCAACTCTCCCTGTAACACTCTTTCCCTGCAACACACACCCTGCAACACACTCCCTGCAACACTCTCGCTGCAACACTCTCTCCCTGCAACACTCTCTCCCTGCAACACTCTTTCCCTGCAACACATGCCCTGCAACACACTCACTTCAACACACTCCCTGCAACACTCTCTCCCAGCAACACGCTCCCTGCAACACTCTTGCCCTGCAACACTCTCCCTGCAAAACTCACCATGCTATACTCTTTCCCTGCAACACTCTCCCTGCAAAACTCTTTCCCTGCAACACTCTCCCTGCAACACTCTTTCCCTGCAACACTCTCCCTGCAACACTCTTTGCCTGCAACACTCTCCCTGCAGCACTCTTTCCATGCAACACTCTCCGTGCAACACTCTTTCCCTGCAACTCTCATTCCCTGCAACGCACTCACTGCAGCACTCTCTCCCTGCAACTGTCTCCCTGCAACACTCTCCCTACAATACTCTTTCCCTGCAACACACTTTCCCTGCAACACTCACTCCCTGCAACACTCTCCCTGCAACACTCTTTCCCTGCAACACACTTTCCCTGCAACACTCACTCCCTGCAAAACTCACTCCCTGCAACACTCTCTCCCTGCAACACTCTTTCCCTGCAACACTCTCCCTGCAACACACTTTCCCTGCAATACTCTTTCCCTGCAACTCTTCCTGCTACACTCTTTCCCTGCCACACTCTCCCTGCAAAACGTTCTCCCTGCAATCCTCTCCCTCCAACTCTTTATGCAACACACTCTCCCTGCAATACTCTCCCTGAAACAGTCTTCCTGCAAAACTCTTTCCCCGCAACACTCTCGCTGCAACACTCTTTCCCTGCAACACTCTTTCCCTGCAACACTTCCTGCAACACTCTTTCCCTGCAACACTCTTTCCCTGCAACACTCTTCCTGCTACACTCTTTCCCTGCAACACTCTTTGTGCAACACTCTCCCTGCAACACTCTGCCTGCCACACACTCTCCCTGCAATACTCTCCCTGCAACACTCTTTGCCTGCAACACTCTCCCTGCAGCAGTCTTTCCCTGCAACACTCTCCCTGCAACACCGTTTTGCTGCAACATTCTCACTGCAGCACACTCCCTGTAACACTCTCTCCCTGCAACACTCTTTGCCTGCAACACTCTCCCTGCAACACTCTTTCCCTGCAACACACTACCTGCAAAACCCTCGCTGCAACACACTCCCTGTAACACTCTCTCCCTGCAACACTCTTTCCCTGCAACACTCTCCGTGCAACACTCTTTCCCTGCAAAACTCTTTCCCTGCAACACTCTCCCTGCAACACTCTTTCCCTGCAACACTCTCCCTGCAACACTCTTTGCCTGCAACACTCTCCCTGCAGCACTCTTTCCATGCAACACTCTCCGTGCAACACTCTTTCCATGCAACACTCTCGCTGCAACACACTCCCTGTAACACTCTTTCTCTGCAACACTCTCCCTGCAACACTCTTGCCCTACAACAGACGCCCTGCAACACACTCGCTTCAACACACACCCTGCAGCACTCTCTCCATGCAACACTCTTTCCCTGCAACACTCTTTCCGTGCAACACACTTTCCCTGCAACACACTCCCTGCATCACGTTCGCTGCAACACACTCCCTGCAACACTCTCCCTGTAACACTCTTTCCCTGCAACACACACCCTGCAACACACTCCCTGCAACACTCTCGCTGCAACACTCTCTCCCTGCAACACTCTCTCCCTGCAACACACGCCCTGCAACACACTCACTTCAACACTCTCCCAGCAACACGCTCCCTGCAACACTCTCGCCCTGCAACACTCTCCCTGCAAAACTCACCATGCTATACTCTTTCCCTGCAACACTCTCCCTGCAAAACTCTTTCCCTGCAACACTCTCCCTGCAACACTCTTTCCCTGCAACACTCTCCCTGCAACACTCTTTGCCTGCAACACTCTCCCTGCAGCACTCTTTCCATGCAACACTCTCCGTGCAACACTCTTCCGCTGTAACACTCTCGCTGCAACACACTCCCTGTAACACTCTCTCCCTGCAACACTCTTTCTCTGCAACACTCTCCCTGCAACACTCTTTCCCTACAACAGACGCCCTGCAACACACTCGCGTCAACACACACCCTGCAACACTCTCTCCGTGCAACACTCTTTCCCTGCAACACTCTCCCTGTAACACTCTTTCCCTGCAGCACACGCCCTGCAACACACTCCCTGCAACACTCTCCCTGCAACACTCTCTCCCTGCAACACACTCACTTCAACACACTCCCTGCAACACTCTTTCCCTACAACACACGCCCTGCAACACACTCGCTTCAACAGACTCCCTGCAACACTCTCTCCGTGCAAAACTCTATCCTTGCAACACTCTACCTGTAACACTCTTTCCCTGCAACACACTCCCTGCCTCACGCTCGCTGCAACACTCTCCCTGCATCACTCTTTCCCTGCAACACTCTCGCTGCAACGCTCTCCCTGCAACACTCTCTCCCTGCAACACACTCCCTGCAACACTCTCCTTGCAGCACTCACCCTGCTACACTCTTTCCCTGCAACACTCTTTCCCTGCAACACTCTTTCCATGCAACACTCTCCCTGCAACACTCTTTCCCTGCAATAAACTTTCCCTGCAACTCTCTCTCCCTGGAACACTCTCCCATATCATTTTCCCTGCAACACACTCTCCCTGCATCACTCTGTCCCTGCAACACTCTCTCCCTGCACTACTCTCCCTGCAACACTCTTCTACAACACTCTTTCTCTTCAACACACTCCTTGCAACACTCTTTCCCTGCAACACACTCCTTGCAACACTCACCCTGCCATATTCTTTCCCTGCAGCACTCTTTCCCAGCAACTCGCTCTCTGCAACACTCTTTCCCTGCAACACTCGCTCCCTGCAACACTCTCCATGCAACTCACTCCCTGCAACACTCTTTCCCTGCAACACTCTCCCTTCAACACTCTCCTTGCAACTCTCTTTCCCTGCAACACTCTGTCCCTGCAACACCCTTTCCCTGCAACACATTCCCTGCAACACTCTCTCCCTGCAACACTCTCCCTGCAACACTCTTTCCGTGCAACCCTCTGCCCGCAACACTCTTCCCTGCAACCCTCTCGCTGCAACACTCTCTCCCTGCATCACTCTTTCCCTGCAACACTCTCCCTGTAACACTCACTCCCTGCAATACTCTTTCCCTGCAACACACTCCCTGCAACACTCTCTCCCTGAGCACTCTTCCTGCAAAACTCTCTCCCTGCAATACTCTCCCTGAAACACTCTTCCTGCAACACTCTTTCCCTGCAACACTCTTCCTGCAGCACTCTTTCCCTGCAATACACTTTCCCTGCAACAAACTTCCTGCTACACTCTTTCCCTGCAACACTCTCCCTGCAACACTCTTTCCCTGCAAACCTCTCCCTGCAACTCTACCTGCAACACATTCTCCCTGCAATACTCTCCCTGAAGCACTCTTCCTACAAAACTCTTTCCCTGCAACACTCTTTCCCTGCAACACTCTTCCTGCAGCACTCTTTCCCTGCAACACTCTTCCTGCAACACTCTTTCCCTGCAACACTCTTTCCCTGCAACACTCTTCCTGCTACACTCTTTCCCTGCAATACTCTCGCTGCAGCACTCTTTGCCTGCAACACTCTCCCTGCAGCAGTCTTTCCCTGCAACAGTTTCCCTGCAACCTTTTGCTGCAACATTCTCGCTGCAGCAGACTCCCTGTAACACACTCTCCCTGCAACACTCTTTCCCTGCAACACACTCCCTGAAAATCCCTCGCTGCAACACACTCCCTGTAAAACTCTCTCCCTGCAACACTCTTTCTCTGCAACACTTTCCCTGCAACACTCTTTCCCTACAACACACGCCCTGCAACACACTCGCTTCAACCCACTCCCTGCAGCACTCTCTCCCTGCAACACTCTTTCCCTGCAACACACTCCCTGCATCACGCTCGCTGCAACACACTCCCTGTAACACTCTCCGATCAACACACTTTCCCTGCAACACACGCCCTGCAACACACTCCCTGCAACACTCTCTCCCTGCAACACTCACCCTGCTACACTCTTTCCCTGCAACACTCTCTCCCTGCAACACTCTCCCTGCAACACTCTTTCCCTGCAACACTCTCCCTGCAACACTCTTTCCCTGCAATAAACTATCGCTGCAACACTCTCCCTGCAACTCTCTCCCTGCAACACTCTCTCCCTGCAACACACTCCCTGTAACACTTTCCCTGCAACATTCTCTCCCTGCAGCACTCTCCCTGCAACACTCTTTCCCTGCAACACTCTCCCTGCAACACTCTTTCCCTGCAATAATCTATCGCTGCAACACTCTCCCTGCAACACTCTCTCCCTGCAACACTCTCTCCCTGCAACACACTCCCTGTAACACTTTCCCTGCAACACTCTCTCCCTGCACTACTCCCCCTGCAGCACTCTCCCTACAACACTCTTTCTCTTCAACACACTCCCTGCAACACTCTTTCCCTGCAACACACTCCCGGCAACACTGTCCCTGCAACACCCTGTCCCTGCAACACTCTCCCTGCAAAAAATCTCTCCCTGCAACACTCACCTTGCTACACTCACCCTGCTACACACTTACCCTGCAACACTCTTTCGCTGCAACTCTTCATGCAACACTCTTTCCCGCAACACTCTTTCCCTGCAACACACTTCCTGCTACACTCGTTCCCTGCAACACTCTTCCTGCTACACTCATTCCCTGCAAAACTCTCCCTGTAACTCTCTTTCCCTGCAACACACTTTCCCTGCAACACTTCCTGCAACACTCTTTCCCTGCAATACTCTTCCTGCTACACTCTTTCCCTGCAATACTCTCGCTGCAACACTCTTTGCCTGCAACACTCACCCTGCAGCATTCTTTCCCTGCAACACTCTCCCTGCAACACTCTTTCGCTGCAACACTCTCACTGCAACACACTCCCTGTAAAACTCTCTCCCTGCAACACTCTTTCTCTGCAACACTTTCCCTGCAACACTCTTTCCCTACAACACACACCCTGCAACACACTCGCTTCAACACACTCCCTGCAACACTGTCTCCCTGCAACACTCTTTCCCTGCATCACACGCCCTGCAACACTCTCCCTTCAACGCTCTTTCCCTGCAACACACGCCCTGCAACACACTCCCTGCAACACTCTCACTGCAACACTCTCTCCCTGCAACACTCTTTCCCTGCAACACATTCCCTGCAACACTCTTTCCCTGCAACACTCTCCCTGCAACACTCTCTCCCTGCAACACTCTCCCTGTAACACTTTCCCTGCAACACGCTCTCCCTGCACTACTCTCCCTGCAACACTCTTTCTCTTCAACACACTCCCTGCAAAACTCTTTCCCTGCAACACACTCCTTGCAATACTCACCCTGCCATATTCTTTCCCTGCAGCACTCTCGCTGCAGCACCCTTTCCCAGCAACTCGCTCTCTGCAACACTCTTTCCCTGCAACACTCGCTAACTGCAACAATCTCCGTGCAACTCACTCCCTGCAACACTCTTTCCCTGCAACACTCTCCCTTCAACACTGTCCTTGCAACTCCCTTTCCCTGCAACACTCTGTCCCTGCAACACTCTTTCCCTGCAAGACTCTCCATGTAACACCCTCCCTGCAACACTCCCTGCAACAGCTGATCCCTGCAACACTCTCCCTGCAACACCCTCCCTGCAACACTCTCTCCCTGCAACACTCTCCATGTGACATTCTTTCCCTGCAACACTCTCCATGCAACACTCTTTGCCTGCAAAACTCTCCCTGCAGCAGTCTTTCCCTGCAACACTCTCCCTGCAACACACTTTTGCTGCAACACTGTCGTTGTAACACACACCCTGTAACACTCTCTCCCTGCAACACTCTTTCTCTGCAACACTCTCCCTGCAACACTCTTTCCCTGCAACCCACTCCCTGCAACACCCTCGCTGCAACACACTCCCTGCAACACTCTCTCCCTGCAACACTCTCCCTGCAACACTCTTTCCCTGCAACACTCTCCCTGCAATACTCTTTCCCTGCAACACACTCCCTGCAAAACTCTCTCCCTGCAATACTCTCCCTGAAACACTCTTCCTGCAACACTCTTTCCCTGCAACACTCTTCCTGCAGCACTCTTTCCCTGCAATACACTTTCCCTGCAACAAACTTCCTGCTACACTCTTTCCCTGCAACACTCTCCCTGCAACACTCTTTCCCTGCAAACCTCTCCCTGCAACTCTACCTGCAACACATTCTCCCTGCAATACTCTCCCTGAAGCACTCTTCCTACAAAACTCTTTCCCTGCAACACTCTTTCCCTGCAACACTCTTCCTGCAGCACTCTTTCCCTGCAACACTCTTCCTGCAACACTCTTTCCCTGCAACACTCTTTCCCTGCAACACTCTTCCTGCTACACTCTTTCCCTGCAATACTCTCGCTGCAGCACTCTTTGCCTGCAACACTCTCCCTGCAGCAGTCTTTCCCTGCAACAGTTTCCCTGCAACCTTTTGCTGCAACATTCTCGCTGCAGCAGACTCCCTGTAACACACTCTCCCTGCAACACTCTTTCCCTGCAACACACTCCCTGAAAATCCCTCGCTGCAACACACTCCCTGTAAAACTCTCTCCCTGCAACACTCTTTCTCTGCAACACTTTCCCTGCAACACTCTTTCCCTACAACACACGCCCTGCAACACACTCGCTTCAACCCACTCCCTGCAGCACTCTCTCCCTGCAACACTCTTTCCCTGCAACACACTCCCTGCATCACGCTCGCTGCAACACACTCCCTGTAACACTCTCCGTGCAACACACTTTCCCTGCAACACACGCCCTGCAACACTCTCTCCCTGCAACACTCACCCTGCTACACTCTTTCCCTGCAACACTCTCTCCCTGCAACACTCTCCCTGCAACACTCTTTCCCTGCAACACTCTCCCTGCAACACTCTTTCCCTGCAATAAACTATCGCTGCAACACTCTCCCTGCAACACTCTCTCCCTGCAACACTCTCTCCCTGCAACACACTCCCTGTAACACTTTCCCTGCGACATTCTCTCCCTGAAACACTCTCCCTGCAACACTCTTTCCCTGCAACACTCTCCCTGCAACACTCTTTCCCTGCAATAATCTATCGCTGCAACACTCTCCCTGCAACACTCTCTCCCTGCAACACTCTCTCCCTGCAACACACTCCCTGTAACACTTTCCCTGCAACACTCTCTCCCTGCACTACTCCCCCTGCAGCACTCTCCCTACAACACTCTTTCTCTTCAACACACTCCCTGCAACACTCTTTCCCTGCAACACACTCCCTGCAACACTGTCCCTGCAACACCCTGTCCCTGCAACACTCTCCCTGCAACACACTTTTGCTGCAACACTGTCGTTGTAACACACACCCTGTAACACTCTCTCCCTGCAACACTCTTTCTCTGCAACACTCTCCCTGCAACACTCTTTCCCTGCAACCCACTCCCTGCAACACCCTCGCTGCAACACACTCCCTGCAACACTCTCTCCCTGCAACACTCTCCCTGCAACACTCTTTCCCTGCAACACTCTTTCCCTGCAACACTCTCCCTGCAATACTCTTTCCCTGCAACACACTCCCTGCAAAACTCTCTCCCTGCAATACTCTCCCTGAAACACTCTTCCTGCAACACTCTTTCCCTGCAACACTCTTCCTGCAGCACTCTTTCCCTGCAATACACTTTCCCTGCAACAAACTTCCTGCTACACTCTTTCCCTGCAACACTCTCCCTGCAACACTCTTTCCCTGCAAACCTCTCCCTGCAACTCTACCTGCAACACATTCTCCCTGCAATACTCTCCCTGAAGCACTCTTCCTACAAAACTCTTTCCCTGCAACACTCTTTCCCTGCAACACTCTTCCTGCAGCACTCTTTCCCTGCAACACTCTTCCTGCAACACTCTTTCCCTGCAACACTCTTTCCCTGCAACACCCTTCCTGCTACACTCTTTCCCTGCAATACTCTCGCTGCAGCACTCTTTGCCTGCAACACTCTCCCTGCAGCAGTCTTTCCCTGCAACAGTTTCCCTGCAACCTTTTGCTGCAACATTCTCGCTGCAGCAGACTCCCTGTAACACACTCTCCCTGCAACACTCTTTCCCTGCAACACACTCCCTGAAAATCCCTCGCTGCAACACACTCCCTGTAAAACTCTCTCCCTGCAACACTCTTTCTCTGCAACACTTTCCCTGCAACACTCTTTCCCTACAACACATGCCCTGCAACACACTCGCTTCAACCCACTCCCTGCAGCACTCTCTCCCTGCAACACTCTTTCCCTGCAACACACTCCCTGCATCACGCTCGCTGCAACACACTCCCTGTAACACTCTCCGTGCAACACACTTTCCCTGCAACACACGCCCTGCAACACACTCCCTGCAACACTCTCTCCCTGCAACACTCACCCTGCTACACTCTTTCCCTGCAACACTCTCTCCCTGCAACACTCTCCCTGCAACACTCTTTCCCTGCAACACTCTCCCTGCAACACTCTTTCCCTGCAACACTCTCCCTGCAACACTCTTTCCCTGCAATAAACTATCGCTGCAACACTCTCCCTGCAACACTCTCTCCCTGCAACACTCTCTCCCTGCAACACACTCCCTGTAACACTTTCCCTGCAACATTCTCTCCCTGCAACACTCTCCCTGCAACACTCTTTCCCTGCAACACTCTCCCTGCAACACTCTTTCCCTGCAATAATCTATCGCTGCAACACTCTCCCTGCAACACTCTCTCCCTGCAACACTCTCTCCCTGCAACACACTCCCTGTAACACTTTCCCTGCAACACTCTCTCCCTGCACTACTCTCCCTGCAGCACTCTCCCTACAACACTCTTTCTCTTCAACACACTCCCTGCAACACTCTTTCCCTGCAACACACTCCCTGCAACACTGTCCCTGCAACACCCTGTCCCTGCAACACTCTCCCTGCAAAAAATCTCTCCCTGCAACACTCTCCCTGCAACACTTACCTTGCTACACTCACCCTGCTACACACTTACCCTGCAACACTCTTTCCCTGCAACTCTTCATGCAACACTCTTTCCCGCAACACTCTTTCCCTGCAACACACTTCCTGCTGCACTCGTTCCCTGCAACACTCTTCCTGCTACACTCATTCCCTGCAAAACTCTCCCTGTAACTCTCTTTCCCTGCAACACACTTTCCCTGCAACACTTCCTGCAACACTCTTTCCCTGCAACACTCTTCCTGCAGCACTCTTTCCCTGCAACACTCTTCCTGCAACACTCTTTCCCTGCAACACTCTTTCCCTGCAACACTCTTCCTGCTACACTCTTTCCCTGCAATACTCTCACTGCAGCACTCTTTGCCTGCAACACTCTTCCTGCAGCAGTCTTTCCCTGCAACAGTTTCCCTGCAACCTTTTGCTGCAACATTCTCGCTGCAGCAGACTCCCTGTAACACACTCTCCCTGCAACACTCTTTCCCTGCAACACACTCCCTGAAAATCCCTCGCTGCAACACACTCCCTGTAAAACTCTCTCCCTGCAACACTCTTTCTCTGCAACACTTTCCCTGCAACACTCTTTCCCTACAACACACGCCCTGCAACACACTCGCTTCAACCCACTCCCTGCAGCACTCTCTCCCTGCAACACTCTTTCCCTGCAACACACTCCCTGCATCACGCTCGCTGCAACACACTCCCTGTAACACTCTCCGTGCAACACACTTTCCCTGCAACACACGCCCTGCAACACACTCCCTGCAACACTCTCTCCCTGCAACACTCACCCTGCTACACTCTTTCCCTGCAACACTCTCTCCCTGCAACACTCTCCCTGCAACACTCTTTCCCTGCAACACTCTCCCTGCAACACTCTTTCCCTGCAATAAACTATCGCTGCAACACTCTCCCTGCAACTCTCTCCCTGCAACACTCTCTCCCTGCAACACACTCCCTGTAACACTTTCCCTGCAACATTCTCTCCCTGCAACACTCTCCCTGCAACACTCTTTCCCTGCAACACTCTCCCTGCAACACTCTTTCCCTGCAATAATCTATCGCTGCAACACTCTCCCTGCAACACTCTCTCCCTGCAACACTCTCTCCCTGCAACACACTCCCTGTAACACTTTCCCTGCAACACTCTCTCCCTGCACTACTCCCCCTGCAGCACTCTCCCTACAACACTCTTTCTCTTCAACACACTCCCTGCAACACTCTTTCCCTGCAACACACTCCCTGCAACACTGTCCCTGCAACACCCTGTCCCTGCAACACTCTCCCTGCAAAAAATCTCTCCCTGCAACACTCTCCCTGCAACACTCACCTTGCTACACTCACCCTGCTACACACTTACCCTGCAACACTCTTTCGCTGCAACTCTTCATGCAACACTCTTTCCCGCAACACTCTTTCCCTGCAACACACTTCCTGCTACACTCGTTCCCTGCAACACTCTTCCTGCTACACTCATTCCCTGCAAAACTCTCCCTGTAACTCTCTTTCCCTGCAACACACTTTCCCTGCAACACTTCCTGCAACACTCTTTCCCTGCAATACTCTTCCTGCTAGACTCTTTCCCTGCAATACTCTCGCTGCAACACTCTTTGCCTGCAACACTCACCCTGCAGCATTCTTTCCCTGCAACACTCTCCCTGCAACACTCTTTCGCTGCAACACTCTCACTGCAACACACTCCCTGTAAAACTCTCTCCCTGCAACACTCTTTCTCTGCAACACTTTCCCTGCAACACTCTTTCCCTACAACACACACCCTGCAACACACTCGCTTCAACACACTCCCTGCAACACTGTCTCCCTGCAACACTCTTTCCCTGCATCACACGCCCTGCAACACTCTCCCTGCAACGCTCTTTCCCTGCAACACACGCCCTGCAACACACTCCCTGCAACACTCTCGCTGCAACACTCTCTCCCTGCAACACTCTTTCCCTGCAACACATTCCCTGCAACACTCTTTCCCTGCAACACTCTCCCTGCAACACTCTCTCCCTGCAACACTCTCCCTGTAACACTTTCCCTGCAACACGCTCTCCCTGCACTACTCTCCCTGCAACACTCTTTCTCTTCAACACACTCCCTGCAAAACTCTTTCCCTGCAACACACTCCTTGCAATACTCACCCTGCCATATTCTTTCCCTGCAGCACTCTCGCTGCAGCACCCTTTCCCAGCAACTCGCTCTCTGCAACACTCTTTCCCTGCAACACTCGCTAACTGCAACAATCTCCGTGCAACTCACTCCCTGCAACACTCTTTCCCTGCAACACTCTCCCTTCAACACTGTCCTTGCAACTCCCTTTCCCTGCAACACTCTGTCCCTGCAACACTCTTTCCCTGCAAGACTCTCCATGTAACACCCTCCCTGCAACACTCCCTGCAACAGCTGATCCCTGCAACACTCTCCCTGCAACACCCTCCCTGCAACACTCTCTCCCTGCAACACTCTCCATGTGACATTCTTTCCCTGCAACACTCTCCATGCAACACTCTTTGCCTGCAAAACTCTCCCTGCAGCAGTCTTTCCCTGCAACACTCTCCCTGCAACACACTTTTGCTGCAACACTGTCGTTGTAACACACACCCTGTAACACTCTCTCCCTGCAACACTCTTTCTCTGCAACACTCTCCCTGCAACACTCTTTCCCTGCAACCCACTCCCTGCAACACCCTCGCTGCAACACACTCCCTGCAACACTCTCTCCCTGCAACACTCTCCCTGCAACACTCTTTCCCTGCAACACTCTCCCTGCAATACTCTTTCCCTGCAACACACTCCCTGCAAAACTCTCTCCCTGCAATACTCTCCCTGAAACACTCTTCCTGCAACACTCTTTCCCTGCAACACTCTTCCTGCAGCACTCTTTCCCTGCAATACACTTTCCCTGCAACAAACTTCCTGCTACACTCTTTCCCTGCAACACTCTCCCTGCAACACTCTTTCCCTGCAAACCTCTCCCTGCAACTCTACCTGCAACACATTCTCCCTGCAATACTCTCCCTGAAGCACTCTTCCTACAAAACTCTTTCCCTGCAACACTCTTTCCCTGCAACACTCTTCCTGCAGCACTCTTTCCCTGCAACACTCTTCCTGCAACACTCTTTCCCTGCAACACTCTTTCCCTGCAACACTCTTCCTGCTACACTCTTTCCCTGCAATACTCTCGCTGCAGCACTCTTTGCCTGCAACACTCTCCCTGCAGCAGTCTTTCCCTGCAACAGTTTCCCTGCAACCTTTTGCTGCAACATTCTCGCTGCAGCAGACTCCCTGTAACACACTCTCCCTGCAACACTCTTTCCCTGCAACACACTCCCTGAAAATCCCTCGCTGCAACACACTCCCTGTAAAACTCTCTCCCTGCAACACTCTTTCTCTGCAACACTTTCCCTGCAACACTCTTTCCCTACAACACACGCCCTGCAACACACTCGCTTCAACCCACTCCCTGCAGCACTCTCTCCCTGCAACACTCTTTCCCTGCAACACACTCCCTGCATCACGCTCGCTGCAACACACTCCCTGTAACACTCTCCGTGCAACACACTTTCCCTGCAACACACGCCCTGCAACACTCTCTCCCTGCAACACTCACCCTGCTACACTCTTTCCCTGCAACACTCTCTCCCTGCAACACTCTCCCTGCAACACTCTTTCCCTGCAACACTCTCCCTGCAACACTCTTTCCCTGCAATAAACTATCGCTGCAACACTCTCCCTGCAACACTCTCTCCCTGCAACACTCTCTCCCTGCAACACACTCCCTGTAACACTTTCCCTGCGACATTCTCTCCCTGAAACACTCTCCCTGCAACACTCTCTCCCTGCAACACTCTCCCTGCAACACTCTTTCCCTGCAACACTCTCCCTGCAACACTCTTTCCCTGCAATAAACTATCGCTGCAACACTCTCCCTGCAACACTCTCTCCCTGCAACACTCTCTCCCTGCAACACACTCCCTGTAACACTTTCCCTGCGACATTCTCTCCCTGAAACACTCTCCCTGCAACACTCTTTCCCTGCAACACTCTCCCTGCAACACTCTTTCCCTGCAATAATCTATCGCTGCAACACTCTCCCTGCAACACTCTCTCCCTGCAACACTCTCTCCCTGCAACACACTCCCTGTAACACTTTCCCTGCAACACTCTCTCCCTGCACTACTCCCCCTGCAGCACTCTCCCTACAACACTCTTTCTCTTCAACACACTCCCTGCAACACTCTTTCCCTGCAACACACTCCCTGCAACACTGTCCCTGCAACACCCTGTCCCTGCAACACTCTCCCTGCAAAAAATCTCTCCCTGCAACACTCTCCCTGCAACACTCACCTTGCTACACTCACCCTGCTACACACTTACCCTGCAACACTCTTTCCCTGCAACTCTTCATGCAACACTCTTTCCCGCAACACTCTTTCCCTGCAACACACTTCCTGCTACACTCGTTCCCTGCAACACTCTTCCTGCTACATTCATTCCCTGCAAAACTCTCCCTGTAACTCTCTTTCCCTGCAACACACTTTCCCTGCAACACTTCCTGCAACACTCTTTCCCTGCAATACTCTTCCTGCTACACTCTTTCCCTGCAATACTCTCGCTGCAACACTCTTTGCCTGCAACACTCACCCTGCAGCATTCTTTCCCTGCAACACTCTCCCTGCAACACTCTTTCGCTGCAACACTCTCACTGCAACACACTCCCTGTAAAACTCTCTCCCTGCAACACTCTTTCTCTGCAACACTTTCCCTGCAACACTCTTTCCCTACAACACACACCCTGCAACACACTCGCTTCAACACACTCCCTGCAACACTGTCTCCCTGCAACACTCTTTCCCTGCATCACACACCCTGCAACACTCTCCCTGCAACGCTCTTTCCCTGCAACACACGCCCTGCAACACACTCCCTGCAACACTCTCACTGCAACACTCTCTCCCTGCAACACTCTTTCCCTGCAACACATTCCCTGCAACACTCTTTCCCTGCAACACTCTCCCTGCAACACTCTCTCCCTGCAACACTCTCCCTGTAACACTTTCCCTGCAACACGCTCTCCCTGCACTACTCTCCCTGCAACACGCTTTCTCTTCAACACACTCCCTGCAAAACTCTTTCCCTGCAGCACACTCCTTGCAATACTCACCCTGCCATATTCTTTCCCTGCAGCACTCTCGCTGCAGCACCCTTTCCCAGCAACTCGCTCTCTGCAACACTCTTTCCCTGCAACACTCGCTAACTGCAACAATCTCCGTGCAACTCACTCCCTGCAACACTCTTTCCCTGCAACACTCTCCCTTCAACACTGTCCTTGCAACTCCCTTTCCCTGCAACACTCTGTCCCTGCAACACTCTTTCCCTGCAAGACTCTCCATGTAACACCCTCCCTGCAACACTCCCTGCAACAGCTGATCCCTGCAACACTCTCCCTGCAACACCCTCCCTGCAACACTCTCTCCCTGCAACACTCTTCATGTGACATTCTTTCCCTGCAACACTCTCCATGCAACACTCTTTGCCTGCAAAACTCTCCCTGCAGCAGTCTTTCCCTGCAACACTCTCCCTGCAACACACTTTTGCTGCAACACTGTCGTTGTAACACACACCCTGTAACACTCTGTCCCTGCAACACTCTTTCTCTGCAACACTCTCCCTGCAACACTCTTTCCCTGCAACCCACTCCCTGCAACACCCTCGCTGCAACACACTCCCTGCAACACTCTCTCCCTGCAACACTCTCCCTGCAACACTCTCCCTGCAATACTCTTTCCCTGCAACACACTCCCTGCAAAACTCTCTCCCTGCAATACTCTCCCTGAAACACTCTTCCTGCAACACTCTTTCCCTGCAACACTCTTCCTGCAGCACTCTTTCCCTGCAATACACTTTCCCTGCAACAAACTTCCTGCTACACTCTTTCCCTGCAACACTCTCCCTGCAACACTCTTTCCCTGCAAACCTCTCCCTGCAACTCTACCTGCAACACATTCTCCCTGCAATACTCTCCCTGAAGCACTCTTCCTACAAAACTCTTTCCCTGCAACACTCTTTCCCTGCAACACTCTTCCTGCAGCACTCTTTCCCTGCAACACTCTTCCTGCAACACTCTTTCCCTGCAACACTCTTTCCCTGCAACACCCTTCCTGCTACACTCTTTCCCTGCAATACTCTCGCTGCAGCACTCTTTCCCTGCAACACTCTCCCTGCAGCAGTCTTTCCCTGCAACAGTTTCCCTGCAACCTTTTGCTGCAACATTCTCGCTGCAGCAGACTCCCTGTAACACACTCTCCCTGCAACACTCTTTCCCTGCAACACACTCCCTGAAAATCCCTCGCTGCAACACACTCCCTGTAAAACTCTCTCCCTGCAACACTCTTTCTCTGCAACACTTTCCCTGCAACACTCTTTCCCCACAACACACGCCCTGCAACACACTCGCTTCAACCCACTCCCTGCAGCACTCTCTCCCTGCAACACTCTTTCCCTGCAACACACTCCCTGCATCACGCTCGCTGCAACACACTCCCTGTAACACTCTCCGTGCAACACACTTTCCCTGCAACACACGCCCTGCAACACACTCCCTGCAACACTCCCTCCCTGCAACACTCACCCTGCTACACTCTTTCCCTGCAACACTCTCTCCCTGCAACACTCTCCCTGCAACACTCTTTCCCTGCAACACTCTCCCTGCAACACTCTTTCCCTGCAATAAACTATCGCTGCAACACTCTCCCTGCAACACTCTCTCCCTGCAACACTCTCTCCCTGCAACACACTCCCTGTAACACTTTCCCTGCAACATTCTCTCCCTGCAACACTCTCCCTGCAACACTCTTTCCCTGCAACACTCTCCCTGCAACACTCTTTCCCTGCAATAATCTATCGCTGCAACACTCTCCCTGCAACACTCTCTCCCTGCAACACTCTCTCCCTGCAACACACTCCCTGTAACACTTTCCCTGCAACACTCTCTCCCTGCACTACTCTCCCTGCAGCACTCTCCCTACAACACTCTTTCTCTTCAACACACTCCCTGCAACACTCTTTCCCTGCAACACACTCCCTGCAACACTGTCCCTGCAACACCCTGTCCCTGCAACACTCTCCCTGCAAAAAATCTCTCCCTGCAACACTCTCCCTGCAACACTTACCTTGCTACACTCACCCTGCTATACACTTACCCTGCAACACTCTTTCCCTGCAACTCTTCATGCAACACTCTTTCCCGCAACACTCTTTCCCTGCAACACACTTCCTGCTGCACTCGTTCCCTGCAACACTCTTCCTGCTACACTCATTCCCTGCAAAACTCTCCCTGTAACTCTCTTTCCCTGCAACACACTTTCCCTGCAACACTTCCTGCAACACTCTTTCCCTGCAATACTCTTCCTGCTACACTCTTTCCCTGCAATACTCTCGCTGCAACACTCTTTGCCTGCAACACTCACCCTGCAGCATTCTTTCCCTGCAACACTCTCCCTGCAACACTCTTTCGCTGCAACACTCTCACTGCAACACACTCCCTGTAAAACTCTCTCCCTGCAACACTCTTTCTCTGCAACACTTTCCCTGCAACACTCTTTCCCTACAACACACACCCTGCAACACACTCGCTTCAACACACTCCCTGCAACACTGTCTCCCTGCAACACTCTTTCCCTGCATCACACGCCCTGCAACGCTCTTTCCCTGCAACACACGCCCTGCAACACACGCCCTGCAACACACTCCCTGCAACACTCTCGCTGCAACACTCTCTCCCTGCAACACATTCCCTGCAACACTCTTTCCCTGCAACACTCTCCCTGCAACACTCTCTCCCTGCAACACTCTCCCTGTAACACTTTCCCTGCAACACGCTCTCCCTGCACTACTCTCCCTGCAACACTCTTTCTCTTCAACACACTCCCTGCAAAACTCTTTCCCTGCAACACACTCCTTGCAATACTCACCCTGCCATATTCTTTCCCTGCAGCACTCTCGCTGCAGCACCCTTTCCCAGCAACTCGCTCTCTGCAACACTCTTTCCCTGCAACACTCGCTAACTGCAACAAACTCCGTGCAACTCACTCCCTGCAACACTCTTTCCCTGCAACACTCTCCCTTCAACACTGTCCTTGCAACTCCCTTTCCCTGCAACACTCTGTCCCTGCAAGACTCTTTCCCTGCAAGACTCTCCATGTAACACCCTCCCTGCAACACTCCCTGCAACAGCTGATCCCTGCAACACTCTCCCTGCAACACTGTCCCTGCAACACCCTGTCCCTGCAACACTCTCCATGCAAAAATCTCTCCCTGCAATACGCTCCTTGCAACATTCTTACCCTGCAACACACTCCCTGCAACACTCTCCCTGCAACACTCACCCTGCTATACTCTTTCCCTGCAACACTCTCCCGACTACACTCTGTCCCTGCAACACTCTTTCCCTGCAACACTCTTTCCCTGCAACACTCTCCCTGCAACACACTTTCCCTGCAGCACTCTCCCTGCAGCACTCTCCCTGCAACACTCTCCCTGCAACACTCTTTCCCTGCAACACCCTTTACCTGCAACACTCTCCCTGCAACACTCTTTCCCTGCAACACACTCCCAGCAACACTCTCTCCCTGCAACACTCTCTCCCTGCAACACACTCCCTGTAACACTTTCTCCCTGCACTACTCTCCCTGCAGCACTCTCCCTACAACACTCTTTCTCTTCAACACACTCCCTGCAACACTCTTTCCCTGCAACACACTCCCTGCAACACTGTCCCTGCAACACCCTGTCCCTGCAACACTCTCCCTGCAAATAATCTCTCCCTGCAACACTCTCCCTGCAACACTCACCTTGCTACACTCACCCTGCTACACACTTACCATGCAACACTCTTTCCCGCAACACTCTTTCCCTGCAACACTCTTCCTGCTACACTCATTCCCTGCAAAACTCTTCCTGCTACACTCTTTCCCTGCAATACTCTCGCTGCAACACTCTTTGCATGCAACACTCACCCTGCAGCATTCTTTCCCTGCAACACTCTCCCTGCAACACTCTTTCGCTGCAACACTCTCGCTGCAACACACTCCCTGTAAAACTCTCTCCCTGCAACACTCTTTCTCTGCAACACTTTCCCTGCAACACTCTTTCCCTACAACACACACCCTGCAACACACTCGCTTCAACACACTCCCTGCAACACTGTCTCCCTGCAACACTCTTTCCCTGCATCACACGCCCTGCAACACTCTCCCTGCAACACTCTTTCCCTGCAACACACACCCTGCAACACACTCCCTGCAACACTCTCGCTGCAACACTCTCTCCCTGCAACACTCTTTCCCTGCAACACATTCCCTGCAACACTCTTTCCCTGCAACACTCTCCCTGCAACACTCTCTCCCTGCAACACTCTCTCCCTGCAACCCTCTCCCTGCAGCACTCTTTCCCTGCAACACACTCCCAGCAACACTCTCCCTGCAACACCCTCTCCCTGTAACACTCTCCCTGCAACACTCTCTCCCTGCATCACTCTTACCCTGCAACACTCTCCCCCTGCAATACTCTCCCTGCAACACCCTTTCCCTTCAGCACACTCCCTGCAACACTCTTTCCCTGCAACACACTCCCTGCAACACACTCCCTGCAGCACTCTTTCTCAGCAACTCGCTCTCTGCAACACTCTTTCCCTGCAACACTCTTTCCCTGCAACACTCTCCATGTAAAACTCTCCCTGCAACAGCTGATCCCTACAACACTCCCTCTGCAACATTCCCTGCAACAGCCGGTCCCTGCAACACTCTCCCTGCAACACTGTCCCTGAAACACCCGGTCCCTGCAACACTCTCCCTGCAACAATCTTTCCCTGCAACACTCCTGCAATACTCTCCGTGCAACATTCTTACCCTGCAACACTCTCCCTGCAACACTCACCCTGCTACACTCTTTCCCTGCAACACTCTTTCCCTGCAACACACTCCCTGCAACACTCACCCTGCTATACTCTTTCCCTGCAACACTCTTTCCCAGCAAAACTCCTTCACTGCAACCCTCTCCCTGCAACACTCTTTCCCTGCAACACGCTCCCTGCAACACTCTCTCCCTGCAAAACTCTCTCCCTGCACTACTCTCCCTGCAACACTCTCCCTACAACACTCTTTCCCTGCAACACTCTCCCTTCAACACTCTCCTTGCAACACTCTTTCCCTGCAACACTCTTTCCCTGCAACACTCTCCATGTAAAACTCTCCCTGCAACACTCCCTGCAACAGCTGATCCCTACAACACTCTCCCTGCAACACTGTCCCTGCAACACCCGGTCCCTGCAACACTCACCCTGCAACAATTTCTCCCTGCAACACTCTCCCTGCAACACTCACCCTGCAACATTCTTTGCCCGCAACACTCTCCCTGCAGCAGTCTTTTGCTGCAACACTCTCGCTGCAACACACTCCCTGTAACACTCTCTCCCTGCAACACTCTTTCTCTGCAACACTCTCCCTGCAAAACTCTTTCCCTGCAACACACTCCCTGCAACACACTCCCTGCAGCACTCTTTCTCTGCAACACTCTCCCTGCAATACTCTTTCCCTTGAACACTCTTTCCCTGCAACACACTCCCTGCAACACTCTCCCTGCAACACTCTCCCTGCAACACTCTTTCCCTGCAACACTCTCCCTGCAACAATCTTTCCCTGAAACAGTCTTCTTGCTACACTCTACCCTGCAACACCTGCCCTGCAACCCTCTTTCCCTGCAACACTCTCTCCCTGCAACAGTCTCTCCCTGCAACACTCTCCCTGTAACACTCTCCCTGCAGCACTCTCTCCCTACATCACTCTTTCCCTGCAACACTCTCCCTGCAACACTCGCTCCCTGCAATACTCTCCCTGCAACACCCTTTCCCTTCAACACACTCCCTGCAACACTCTTTCCCTGCAACACTCTCCCTGCAACACCCTTTCCCTTCAACACACTCCCTGCAACACTCTTTCCCTGCAACACACTCCCTGCAAAACATTTGCTGCAACACACTCCCTGCAACATTCTCCCTGCAGCACTCTTTCTCTGCAACACACTCCCTGCAACCCTCTCTCCCTGCAACACACTCCCTGCAGCACTCTTTCTCTGCAACACTCTCCCTGCAACCCTCTTTCCCTGCAACACACTCCCTGCAACACTCTTTCCCTGCAACACTCTCCCTGCAACAATCTTTCCCTGCAACACTCCTGCAATACACTCCTTGCAACATTCTTACCCTGCAACACTCTCCCTGCAACACTCACCCTGCTACACTCTTTCCCTGCAACACTCTTTCCCTGCAACACTCTCCCTGCAACACTCACCCTGCTATACTCTTTCCCTGCAACACTCTTTCCCAGCAAAACTCCTTCACTGCAACCCTCTCCCTGCAACACTCTTTCCCTGCAACACTCTCACTGCAACACTCTCTCCCTGCAAAACTCTCTACCTGCACTACTCTCCCTGCAACACTCTCCCTACAACACTCTTTCCCTGCAACACTCTCCCTTCAACACTCCTTGTAACACTCTTTCCCTGCAACACTCTTTCCCTGCAACACTCTCCATGTAAAACTCTCCCTGCAACACTCCCTGCAACAGCTGATCCCTTCAACACTCTCCCTGCAACACTGTCCCTGCAACACCCGGTCCCTGCAACACTCACCCTGCAACAATTTCTCCCTACAACACTCTCCCTGCAACACTCACCCTGCAACAATCTTTGCCTGCAACACTCTCCCTGCAGCAGTCTTTTGCTGCAACACTCTCGCTGCAACACACTCCCTGTAACACTCTCTCCCTGCAACACTCTTTCTCTGCAACACTCTCCCTGCAAAACTCTTTCCCTGCAACACACTCCCTGCAGCACTCTTTCTCTGCAAAACTCTCTCCCTGCACTACTCTCCCTGCAACACTCTCCCTACAACACTCTTTCCCTGCAACACTCTCCCTTCAACACTCTCCTTGCAACACTCTTTCCCTGCAACACTCTTTCCCTGCAACACTCTCCATGTAAAACTCTCCCTGCAACACTCCCTGCAACAGCTGATCCCTACAACACTCTCCCTGCAACACTGTCCCTGCAACACCCGGTCCCTGCAACACTCACCCTGCAACAATTTCTCCCTGCAACACTCTCCCTGCAACACTCACCCTGCAACATTCTTTGCCCGCAACACTCTCCCTGCAGCAGTCTTTTGCTGCAACACTCTCGCTGCAACACACTCCCTGTAACACTCTCTCCCTGCAACACTCTTTCTCTGCAACACTCTCCCTGCAAAACTCTTTCCCTGCAACACACTCCCTGCAACACACTCCCTGCAGCACTCTTTCTCTGCAACACTCTCCCTGCAATACTCTTTCCCTTGAACACTCTTTCCCTGCAACACACTCCCTGCAACACTCTCCCTGCAACACTCTCCCTGCAACACTCTTTCCCTGCAACACTCTCCCTGCAACAATCTTTCCCTGAAACAGTCTTCTTGCTACACTCTACCCTGCAACACCTGCCCTGCAACCCTCTTTCCCTGCAACACTCTCTCCCTGCAACAGTCTCTCCCTGCAACACTCTCCCTGTAACACTCTCCCTGCAGCACTCTCTCCCTACATCACTCTTTCCCTGCAACACTCTCCCTGCAACACTCGCTCCCTGCAATACTCTCCCTGCAACACCCTTTCCCTTCAACACACTCCCTGCAACACTCTTTCCCTGCAACACTCTCCCTGCAACACCCTTTCCCTTCAACACACTCCCTGCAACACTCTTTCCCTGCAACACACTCCCTGCAAAACATTTGCTGCAACACACTCCCTGCAACATTCTCCCTGCAGCACTCTTTCTCTGCAACACTCTCCCTGCAACCCTCTCTCCCTGCAACACACTCCCTGCAGCACTCTTTCTCTGCAACACTCTCCCTGCAACCCTCTTTCCCTGCAACACACTCCCTGCAACACTCTTTCCCTGCAACACTCTCCCTGCAACAATCTTTCCCTGCAACACTCCTGCAATACACTCCTTGCAACATTCTTACCCTGCAACACTCTCCCTGCAACACTCACCCTGCTACACTCTTTCCCTGCAACACTCTTTCCCTGCAACACTCTCCCTGCAACACTCACCCTGCTATACTCTTTCCCTGCAACACTCTTTCCCAGCAAAACTCCTTCACTGCAACCCTCTCCCTGCAACACTCTTTCCCTGCAACACTCTCACTGCAACACTCTCTCCCTGCAAAACTCTCTACCTGCACTACTCTCCCTGCAACACTCTCCCTACAACACTCTTTCCCTGCAACACTCTCCCTTCAACACTCCTTGTAACACTCTTTCCCTGCAACACTCTTTCCCTGCAACACTCTCCATGTAAAACTCTCCCTGCAACACTCCCTGCAACAGCTGATCCCTACAACACTCTCCCTGCAACACTGTCCCTGCAACACCCGGTCCCTGCAACACTCACCCTGCAACAATTTCTCCCTACAACACTCTCCCTGCAACACTCACCCTGCAACAATCTTTGCCTGCAACACTCTCCCTGCAGCAGTCTTTTGCTGCAACACTCTCGCTGCAACACACTCCCTGTAACACTCTCTCCCTGCAACACTCTTTCTCTGCAACACTCTCCCTGCAAAACTCTTTCCCTGCAACACACTCCCTGCAGCACTCTTTCTCTGCAAAACTCTCTCCCTGCACTACTCTCCCTGCAACACTCTCCCTACAACACTCTTTCCCTGCAACACTCTCCCTTCAACACTCTCCTTGCAACACTCTTTCCCTGCAACACTCTTTCCCTGCAACACTCTCCATGTAAAACTCTCCCTGCAACACTCCCTGCAACAGCTGATCCCTACAACACTCTCCCTGCAACACTGTCCCTGCAACACCCGGTCCCTGCAACACTCACCCTGCAACAATTTCTCCCTGCAACACTCTCCCTGCAACACTCACCCTGCAACATTCTTTGCCCGCAACACTCTCCCTGCAGCAGTCTTTTGCTGCAACACTCTCGCTGCAACACACTCCCTGTAACACTCTCTCCCTGCAACACTCTTTCTCTGCAACACTCTCCCTGCAAAACTCTTTCCCTGCAACACACTCCCTGCAACACACTCCCTGCAGCACTCTTTCTCTGCAACACTCTCCCTGCAATACTCTTTCCCTTGAACACTCTTTCCCTGCAACACACTCCCTGCAACACTCTCCCTGCAACACTCTCCCTGCAACACTCTTTCCCTGCAACACTCTCCCTGCAACAATCTTTCCCTGAAACAGTCTTCTTGCTACACTCTACCCTGCAACACCTGCCCTGCAACCCTCTTTCCCTGCAACACTCTCTCCCTGCAACAGTCTCTCCCTGCAACACTCTCCCTGTAACACTCTCCCTGCAGCACTCTCTCCCTACATCACTCTTTCCCTGCAACACTCTCCCTGCAACACTCGCTCCCTGCAATACTCTCCCTGCAACACCCTTTCCCTTCAACACACTCCCTGCAACACTCTTTCCCTGCAACACTCTCCCTGCAACACCCTTTCCCTTCAACACACTCCCTGCAACACTCTTTCCCTGCAACACACTCCCTGCAAAACATTTGCTGCAACACACTCCCTGCAACATTCTCCCTGCAGCACTCTTTCTCTGCAACACTCTCCCTGCAACCCTCTCTCCCTGCAACACACTCCCTGCAGCACTCTTTCTCTGCAACACTCTCCCTGCAACCCTCTTTCCCTGCAACACACTCCCTGCAACACTCTTTCCCTGCAACACTCTCCCTGCAACAATCTTTCCCTGCAACACTCCTGCAATACACTCCTTGCAACATTCTTACCCTGCAACACTCTCCCTGCAACACTCACCCTGCTACACTCTTTCCCTGCAACACTCTTTCCCTGCAACACTCTCCCTGCAACACTCACCCTGCTATACTCTTTCCCTGCAACACTCTTTCCCAGCAAAACTCCTTCACTGCAACCCTCTCCCTGCAACACTCTTTCCCTGCAACACTCTCACTGCAACACTCTCTCCCTGCAAAACTCTCTACCTGCACTACTCTCCCTGCAACACTCTCCCTACAACACTCTTTCCCTGCAACACTCTCCCTTCAACACTCCTTGTAACACTCTTTCCCTGCAACACTCTTTCCCTGCAACACTCTCCATGTAAAACTCTCCCTGCAACACTCCCTGCAACAGCTGATCCCTACAACACTCTCCCTGCAACACTGTCCCTGCAACACCCGGTCCCTGCAACACTCACCCTGCAACAATTTCTCCCTACAACACTCTCCCTGCAACACTCACCCTGCAACAATCTTTGCCTGCAACACTCTCCCTGCAGCAGTCTTTTGCTGCAACACTCTCGCTGCAACACACTCCCTGTAACACTCTCTCCCTGCAACACTCTTTCTCTGCAACACTCTCCCTGCAAAACTCTTTCCCTGCAACACACTCCCTGCAGCACTCTTTCTCTGCAACACTCTCCCTGCAATACTCTTTCCCTTGAACACTCTTTCCCTGCAACACACTCCCTGCAACACTCTCCCTGCAACACTCTTTCCCTGCAACACTCTCTCCCTGCAAAACTCTTTCCCTTGAACACTCTTTCCCTGCAACACACTCCCTGCAACACTCTCCCTGCAACACTCTTTCCCTGCAACACGCTCCCTGCAACTATCTTTCCCTGCAACACTCTCCTTGCTACACTCTACCCTGCAACACTTGCCCTGCAACACTCTTTCCCTGCAACACTCTCCCTGCAACAGTCTCTCCCTGCAACATTCTCCCTGTAACACCCTCCCTGCTACACTCTCTCCCTGCATCACCCTTTACCTGCAACATGCTCCCTGCAACACTCTCTCCCTGCAATACTCTCCCTGCAACACCCTTTCCCTTCAACACACTCCCTGCAACACTCTTTCCCTGCAACACACTCCCTGCAAAACATTTGCTGCAACACACTCCCTGCAACATTCTCCCTGCAGCACTCTTTCTCTGCAACACTCTCCCTGCAACCCTCTTTCCCTGCAACACACTCCCTGCAGCACTCTTTCTCTGCAACACTCTCCCTGCAACCCTCTTTCCCTGCAACACACTCCCTGCAACACTCTTTCCCTGCAACACTCTCCCTGCAACAATCTTTCCCTGAAACAGTCTTCTTCCTACACTCTACCCTGCAACACTTGCCCTGCAACCCTCTTTCCCTGCAACACTCTCTCCCTGCAACAGTCTCTCCCTGCAACACTCTCCCTGTAACACTCTCCCTGCAGCACTCTCTCCCTACATCACTCTTTCCCTGCAACACTCTCCCTGCAACACTCGCTCCCTGCAATACTCTCCCTGCAACACCCTTTCCCTTCAACACACTCCCTGCAACACTCTTTCCCTGCAACACACTCCCTGCAAAACATTTGCTGCAACACACTCCCTGCAACATTCTCCCTGCAGCACTCTTTCTCTGCAACACTCTCCCTGCAACCCTCTCTCCCTGCAACACACTCCCTGCAGCACTCTTTCTCTGCAACACTCTCCCTGCAACCCTCTTTCCCTGCAACACACTCCCTGCAACACTCTTTCCCTGCAACACTCTCCCTGCAACAATCTTTCCCTGCAACACTCCTGCAATACACTCCTTGCAACATTCTTACCCTGCAACACTCTCCCTGCAACACTCACCCTGCTACACTCTTTCCCTGCAACACTCTTTCCCTGCAACACACTCCCTGCAACACTCTCCCTGCAACACTCACCCTGCTATACTCTTTCCCTGCAACACTCTTTCCCAGCAAAACTCCTTCACTGCAACCCCCTCCCTGCAACACTCTTTCCCTGCAACACTCTTTCCCTGCAACACTCTCCCTGCAACACTCTCTCCCTGCAAAACTCTCTACCTGCACTACTCTCCCTGCAACACTCTCCCTACAACACTCTTTCCCTGCAACACTCTCCCTTCAACACTCCTTGTAACACTCTTTCCCTGCAACACTCTTTCCCTGCAACACTCTCCATGTAAAACTCTCCCTGCAACACTCCCTGCAACAGCTGATCCCTACAACACTCTCCCTGCAACACTGTCCCTGCAACACCCGGTCCCTGCAACACTCACCCTGCAACAATTTCTCCCTGCAACACTCTCCCTGCAACACTCACCCTGCAACACTCTTTGCCTGCAACACTCTCCCTGCAGCAGTCTTTTGCTGCAACACTCTCGCTGCAACACACTCCCTGTAACACTCTCTCCCTGCAACACTCTTTCTCTGCAACACTCTCCCTGCAAAAGTCTTTCCCTGCAACACACTCCCTGCAACACACTCCCTGCAGCACTCTTTCTCTGCAACACTCTCCCTGCAATACTCTTTCCCTGCAACACACTCCCTGCAACACTCTCCCTGCAACACTCTTTCCCTGCAACACTCTCTCCCTGCAAAACTCTTTCCCTTGAACACTCTTTCCCTGCAACACACTCCCTGCAACACTCTCCCTGCAACACTCTTTCCCTGCAACACGCTCCCTGCAACTATCTTTCCCTGCAACACTCTCCTTGCTACACTCTACCCTGCAACACTTGCCCTGCAACACTCTTTCCCTGCAACACTCTCCCTGCAACAGTCTCTCCCTGCAACATTCTCCCTGTAACACCCTCCCTGCTACACTCTCTCCCTGCATCACCCTTTACCTGCAACATGCTCCCTGCAACACTCTCTCCCTGCAATACTCTCCCTGCAACACCCTTTCCCTTCAACACACTCCCTGCAACACTCTTTCCCTGCAACACACTCCCTGCAAAACATTTGCTGCAACACACTCCCTGCAACATTCTCCCTGCAGCACTCTTTCTCTGCAACACTCTCCCTGCAACCCTCTTTCCCTGCAACACACTCCCTGCAGCACTCTTTCTCTGCAACACTCTCCCTGCAACCCTCTTTCCCTGCAACACACTCCCTGCAACACTCTTTCCCTGCAACACTCTCCCTGCAACAATCTTTCCCTGAAACAGTCTTCTTGCTACACTCTACCCTGCAACACTTGCCCTGCAACCCTCTTTCCCTGCAACACTCTCTCCCTGCAACAGTCTCTCCCTGCAACACTCTCCCTGTAACACTCTCCCTGCAGCACTCTCTCCCTACATCACTCTTTCCCTGCAACACTCTCTCTGCAACACTCGCTCCCTGCAATACTCTCCCTGCAACACCCTTTCCCTTCAACACACTCCCTGCAGCACTCTTTCCCTGCAACACACTCCCCTGCAACACACTCCCTGCAACACTCTTTCCCTGCAACTCACTCTCTGCAACACTCACCCTGTGTGATGAAATATTCCATTAATCACTCATCAGTATTTCTCTGCCTGTGACTGTGGTTGGTTTCAGTTTCATTTGCATTGTATTGTACTGTGTGTAGGGCTCCGCCCATACCTGGCTCCTATGTAAGCTGGCCCAGCCTGAAGCACATCCAGTACGGCAGACCTCTGGATGGAAGATACATTCTCCTCTGTGTGTTACCTTCTAAGTCAATAAAAGCCTTGTTTTGTTTCGCTAACATCGAGTCTCGGATTTATTGAGGCACATCACCCTGCTACAATCTTTCCCTGCAACTCTCTTTCCCTGCAACACTCTTTCCCTGCAGCACTCACCCTGCTATACTCTTTTCCTGCAACACTCTCCCTACAATACTATTTTCCTGTAACACTCTCCCTGCAACAATCTTTCCCTGCAACACTCTTTCCCAGCAAAACTCCTTCACTGCAACCCTCTCCCTGCAACACTCTTTCCCAGCAAAACTCCTTCACTGCAACCCTCTCCCTGCAACACTCTTACCCTGCAACACTCTCCCTGCAACACTCTCTCCCTGCAACACTCTCCCTGCATCACTCTTTCCCTGCAACACTCTCTCCCTGCACTACTCTCCCTGCAACACTCTCCCTACAACACTCTTTCCCTGCAACACACTCCTTGCAACACTCACCCTGCCATATTCTTTCCCTGCAGCACTCTCCCTGCAGCACTCTTTCCCAGCAACTCGCTCTCTGCAACTCTCTTTCCCTGCAACATTCGTTCCCTGCATCACTGTCCGTGCAACTCACTCCCTGCAACACTCTTTCCCTTCAACACTCTCCTTGCAACACTCTCCTTGCAACGCTTTCCCTGCAACACGCTTTCCCTGCAACACTCTGTCCCTGCAACACTCTTTCCCTGCAAGACTCTCCATGTAAAACTCTCCCTGCAACACTCCCTGCAACAGCTGATCCCTACAACACTCTCCCTGCAACACTGTCCCTGCAACACCCAGTCCCTGCAACACTCTCCCTGCAACAATTTCTCCCTGCAACACTCTCCCTGCAACACTCACCCTGCTACACTCTTTCCCTGCAACATTCTGTCCCTGCCACACACTCTCCCTGCAATACTCACCCTGCAACATTCTTTGCCTGCAACACTCTCCCTGCAACACCCTCGCTGCAACACCCTCCCTGCAAAACACTTTCCCTGCAACACTCTCCCTGCAACACTCTCTCCCTGCAACACACTCCCTGCAACACGCTCACTGCAACACACTCCCTGCAATACACTCCCTGCAGCACTCTTTCTCTGCAACACTCTCCCTGCAATACTCTCCTTGCAACATTCTTACCCTGCAACAACTCCCTGCAACACTCTCCCTGCAACACTCACCCTGCTATATTCTTTCCCTGCAAAACTCTCTCTACAACACTCTTTCCCTGCAACACTCTCCCCCTGCAAAACTCTTTCCCTTCAACACTCTTTCCCTGCAACACACTCCCTGCAACATTCTCCCTGCAACATTCTTTCCCTGCAACATTCTTCTTGCTACACTCTACCCTGCAACACTTGCCCTGCAACTCTCCCTGCAACACTCTTTCCCAGCAACATTCTCCCTGCAACACTCTCTCCCTGCAACAGTCTCTCCCTGCAACACTCTCCCTGTAACACCCTCCCTGCTACACTCTCTCCCTGCATCACTCTTTCCCTTCAACACACTCCCTGCAACACTCTCCCTGCAACACTCTCCCTGCAACACTCTCCCTGCAACACTCTCCCTGCAACACTCTCCCTGCAACACTCTTTCCCTGCAACAGTCTTCTTGCTACACTCTACCCTGCAACACGTGCCCTGCAACCCTCTTTCCCTGCAATACTCTCTCCCTGCAACAGTCTCTCCCTGCAACAGTCTCTCCCTGCAACACTCTCTCCCTGCATCACTCTTTCCCTGCAATACTCTCCCTGCAACACCCTTTCCCTTCAACACACTCCCTGCAACACTCTTTCCCTGCAACTCACTCTCTGCAACACTCTTTCCCTGCATCACTCGCTTCCTGCAACACTCTCCGTGCAACTCTATCCCTGCTACACTGTTTCCCTGCAACACTCTCCCTGCAACACTCCCTGCAACAGCCAGTCCCTGCAACACTCTCCCTGCAACTGTCCCAGCAACACACGGTCCCTGCAATACTCTCCCTGCAACACTCTTTCCCTGCAACACTCTCCCTGCAACACCCTCTCCCTGCAATACGCTCCCTGAAACACTCTTCCTGCAACATTCTTTCCCTGCAACACTCTCCCTGCAACACTCTTCCTACAACACTCTCCCTGCAACACTGCAACACTCTTTCCCTGCAGCACTCTCCCTGCAACTCTTTCCCTGCAACTCTTCTTGCTACACTCTACCCTGCAACACTTGCCCTGCAACACTCTTTCCCTGCAACACTCTTTCCCTGCAACACTCTCCCTGCAACACTCTTTCCCTGCAACACTCTCACAGCAACACTCTCCCTGCAACACTCTCTCCCTGCAACACTCTCCCTGTAACACTCTCTCCCTGCAACACTCTCCCTGCTACACTCTCTCCCTGCAATACGCGCCCTGCAACACCCTTTCCCTTCAACACACTCCCTGCAACAATCTTTCCCTGCAACACACTCTCCTGCAACGCACTCCCTGCAACACACTCCCTGCAACATTCTCCCTGCAGCACACTTTCTCTGCAACACTCTCCCTGCAACACTCGCTCCCTGCAATGCTCTCCGTGCAAATCTCTCCCTGCTACACTCTGTCCCTGCAACACTCTCCCTGCTACACTCTGTCCCTGCAACACTCTCCTTGCAACACTCTTTCCCTGCAATACTCTCCATGTAACACTCTCCCTGCAACACTCCCTGCAACAGCTGGTCCCTGCAACACTCTCCCTGCAACTGTCCCTACAACACCCGGTCCCTGCAACACTCTCCCTGCAACAATCTCTCCCTGCAACACTCTCTCTGCAATACTCTCCTTGCAACATTCTTACCCTGCAACACTCTCCCTGCAACACTCACCCTGCTACACACTTTCCCTGCAACACTCTTTCCCTGCAACACTCTCCCTGCTATACTCTTTCCCTGCAACACTCTTTCCCTGCAACACTCTTTAGCTGCAACACGCTCCCTGCAACACCCTTTCCCTGCAACTTTCCCTGCAACACTCTTTGCCTGCAACACTCTCCCTCCAACACCCTTTCCCTGCAACACTCTCCCTGCAACACTCTTTCCCTTCAACACACTCCCTGCAAAACTCTTTCCCTGCAACACACTCCCTGCAAAACACTTGCTGCAACACACTCCCTGCAACATTCTCCCTGCAGCACTCTTTCTCTGCAACAATCTCCCTGCAACCCTCTTTCCCTGCAAAACTCTCCCTGCAACACTCTTTTCCTGCAACACACTCCCTGCAACACTCTCTCCCTGCAACACACTCCCTGCAACACTCTCGCTGCAACACTCTCTCCCTGCAACACACTTTCCTTGCAACAGTCACCCTGCAACACTCTCTCCCTGCAACATGCTCCCTGCAACACTCTCTCCCTGCAACACTCTCCCTGCAAAACTCACCATACTATACTCTTTCCCTGCAACACTCTCCCTGCAATACTCACCCTGCTACACTCATTCCCTGCAACACTCTTTCCCTGCAACACACTCCCTGCAACTTTCTCTCCCTGCAACACTCTTTCCTTGCAACACTCTCCCTGCAACACTCTTTCCCTGCAATACTCTCCCTGCAACTCTCTTTCCCTGCAACACTCTTCCTGCAACATTCTCCCTGCAGTGCAACACTCTCCCTGCAACACTCTATCCATGCAACTCACTATCTGCAACACTCTTTCCCTGCAACACTCGCTCCCTGCAACACTCTCCGTGCAACACTCTCCCTGCTACACTCTGTCCCTGCAACACTCTCCCTGCAACACTCTCCCTGCAACAATTTCTCCCTGCAACACTCTCCCTGCAACACTCTCCCTGCAACACTCACCCTGCTACACTCTTTCCCTGCAACATTCTGTCCCTGCCACACACTCTCCCTGCAATACTCACCCTGCAACATTCTTTGCCTGCAACACTCTCCCTGCAACACCCTCGCTGCAACACCCTCGCTGCAACACCCTCCCTGCAAAACACTTTCCCTGCAACACTCTCCCTGCAACACTCTCTCCCTGCAACACACTCCCTGCAACACGCTCACTGCAACACACTCCCTGCAACACGCTCACTGCAACACTCTCCCTGCAATACACTCCCTGCAGCACTCTTTCTCTGCAACACTCTCCCTACAATACTCTCCTTGCAACATTCTTACCCTGCAACAACTCCCTGCAACACTCTCCCTGCAACACTCACCCTGCTATATTCTTTCCCTGCAAAACTCTCTCTACAACACTCTTTCCCTGCAACACTCTCTCCCTGCAAAACTCTTTCCCTTCAACACTCTACCCTGCAACACTTGCCCTGCAACTCTCCCTGCAACACTCTTTCCCAGCAACATTCTCCCTGCAACACTCTCTCCCTGCAACAGTCTCTCCCTGCAACACTCTCCCTGTAACACCCTCCCTGCTACACTCTCTCCCTGCATCACTCTTTCCCTTCAACACACTCCCTGCAACACTCTTTCACTGCAACACACTCCCTGCAAAATATTTGCTGCAACACACTCCCTGCAACATTCTCCCTGCAGCACTCTTTCTCTGCAACACTCTCCCTGCAACCCTCTTTCCCTGCAACACACTCCCTGCAAAACTCTCCCTGCAACACGCTTTCCCTTCAGCACTCTCCCTGCAACACTCTCCCTGCAACACTCTTTCCCTGCAACAGTCTTCTTGCTACACTCTACCCTGCAACACGTGCCCTGCAACCCTCTTTCCCTGCAATACTCTCTCCCTGCAACAGTCTCTCCCTGCAACACTCTCTCCCTGCATCACTCTTTCCCTGCAACACTCTCCCTGCAACACTCTCTCCCTGCAATACTCTCCCTGCAACACCCTTTCCCTTCAACACACTCCCTGCAACACTCTTTCCCTGCAACTCACTCTCTGCAACACTCTTTCCCTGCATCACTCGCTTCCTGCAACACTCTCCGTGCAACTCTATCCCTGCTACACTGTTTCCCTGCAACACTCTCCCTGCAACACTCCCTGCAACAGCCAGTCCCTGCAACACTCTCCCTGCAACTGTCCCAGCAACACACGGTCCCTGCAATACTCTCCCTGCAACACTCTTTCCCTGCAACACTCTCCCTGCAACACCCTCTCCCTGCAATACGCTCCCTGAAACACTCTTCCTGCAACATTCTTTCCCTGCAACACTCTCCCTGCAACACTGTCTCCCTGCAATCCACTCCCTGCAACACTCTTCCTACAACACTCTCCCTGCAACACTGCAACACTCTTTCCCTGCAGCACTCACCCTGCAACTCTTTCCCTGCAACTCTTCTTGCTACACTCTACCCTGCAACACTTGCCCTGCAACACTCTTTCCCTGCAACACTCTTTCCCTGCAACACTCTCCCTGCAACACTCTTTCCCTGCAACACTCTCACAGCAACACTCTCCCTGCAACACTCTCTCCCTGCAACACTCTCCCTGTAACACTCTCTCCCTGCAACACTCTCCCTGCTACACTCTCTCCCTGCAATACGCGCCCTGCAACACCCTTTCCCTTCAACCCTCTCCCTGCAACACTCTTTCCCTGCAACATTCTCCCTGCAACACTCTCCCTGCAACACTCTCTCCCTGCAACACTCTCCCTGTAACACTCTCTCCCTGCAACACTCTCCCTGCTACACTCTCTCCCTGCAATACGCGCCCTGCAACACCCTTTCCCTTCAACACACTCCCTGCAACAATCTTTCCCTGCAACACACTCTCCTGCAACGCACTCCCTGCAACACACTCCCTGCAACATTCTCCCTGCAGCACACTTTCTCTGCAACACTCTCCCTGCAACACTCGCTCCCTGCAATGCTCTCCGTGCAAATCTCTCCCTGCTACACTCTGTCCCTGCAACACTCTCCTTGCAACACTCTTTCCCTGCAATACTCTCCATGTAACACTCTCCCTGCAACACTCCCTGCAACAGCTGGTCCCTGCAGCACTCTCCCTGCAACTGTCCCTACAACACCCGGTCCCTGCAACACTGTTTCCCTGCAACAATCTCTCTGCAATACTCTCCTTGCAACATTCTTACCCTGCAACACTCTCCCTGCAACACTCTCCCTGCAACACTCTTTCCCTGCAACTTTCCCTGCAACACTCTTTGCCTGCAACACTCTCCCTCCAACACCCTTTCCCTGCAACACTCTCCCTGCAACACTCTTTCCCTTCAACACACTCCCTGCAAAACTCTTTCCCTGCAACACACTCCCTGCAAAACACTTGCTGCAACACACTCCCTGCAACATTCTCCCTGCAGCACTCTTTCTCTGCAACAATCTCCCTGCAACCCTCTTTCCCTGCAAAACTCTCCCTGCAACACTTTTTTCCTGCAACACACTCCCTGCAACACTCTCTCCCTGCAACACACTCCCTGCAACACTCTCGCTGCAACACTCTCTCCCTGCAACACACTTTCCTTGCAACAGTCACCCTGCAACACTCTCTCCCTGCAACATGCTCCCTGCAACACTCTCTCCCTGCAACACTCTCCCTGCAAAACTCACCATACTATACTCTTTCCCTGCAACACTCTCCCTGCAATACTCACCCTGCTACACTCATTCCCTGCAACACTCTTTCCCTGCAACACACTCCCTGCAACTTTCTCTCCCTGCAACACTCTTTCCTTGCAACACTCTCCCTGCAACACTCTTTCCCTGCAACACTCTCCCTGCAACTCTCTTTCCCTGCAACACTCTTCCTGCAACATTCTCCCTGCAGTGCAACACTCTCCCTGCAAAACTCTATCCATGCAACTCACTATCTGCAACACTCTTTCCCTGCAACACTCGCTCCCTGCAACACTCGCTCCCTGCAACACTCTCCCTGCTACACTCTGTCCCTGCAACACTCTCCCTGCAACACTCTCCTTGCAACACGCTTTCTCTGCAACACTCTCCATGTAACACTCTCCCTGCAACACTCCCTGCAACAGCTGGTCCCTGCAACACTCTCCCTGCAACAATTTCTCCCTGCAACACTCTCTCTGCAATACTCTCCTTGCAACATTCTTACCCTGCAACACTCTCCCTGCAACACTCTCCCTGCAACACTCTCTCCCTGCAATACTCTCCCTGCAACACCCTTTCCCTTCAACACACTCCCTGCAACACTCTTTCCCTGCAACTCACTCTCTGCAACACTCTTTCCCTGCATCACTCACTTCCTGCAACACTCTCCGTGCAACTCTATCCCTGCTACACTCTTTCCCTGCCACACTCTCCCTGCAACACTCCCTGCAACAGCCAGTCCCTGCAACACTCTCCCTGCAACTGTCCCAGCAACACACGGTCCCTGCAATACTCTCCCTGCAACACTCTTTCCCTGCAACACTCTCCCTGCAACACCCTCTCCCTGCAATACGCTCCCTGAAACACTCTTCCTGCAACATTCTTTCCCTGCAACACTCTCCCTGCAACACTGTCTCCCTGCAATCCACTCCCTGCAACACTCTTCCTACAACACTCTCCCTGCAACACTGCAACACTCTTTCCCTGCAGCACTCACCCTGCAACTCTTTCCCTGCAACTCTTCTTGCTACACTCTACCCTGCAACACTTGCCCTGCAACACTCTTTCCCTGCAACACTCTTTCCCTGCAACACTCTCCCTGCAACACTCTTTCCCTGCAACACTCTCACAGCAACACTCTCCCTGCAACACTCTCTCCCTGCAACACTCTCCCTGTAACACTCTCTCCCTGCAACACTCTCCCTGCTACACTCTCTCCCTGCAATACGCGCCCTGCAACACCCTTTCCCTTCAACACACTCCCTGCAACAATCTTTCCCTGCAACACACTCTCCTGCAACGCACTCCCTGCAACACACTCCCTGCAACATTCTCCCTGCAGCACACTTTCTCTGCAACACTCTCCCTGCAACACTCGCTCCCTGCAATGCTCTCCGTGCAAATCTCTCCCTGCTACACTCTGTCCCTGCAACACTCTCCTTGCAACACTCTTTCCCTGCAATACTCTCCATGTAACACTCTCCCTGCAACACTCCCTGCAACAGCTGGTCCCTGCAACACTCTCCCTGCAACTGTCCCTACAACACCCGGTCCCTGCAACACTCTCCCTGCAACAATCTCTCCCTGCAACACTCTCTCTGCAATACTCTCCTTGCAACATTCTTACCCTGCAACACTCTCCCTGCAACACTCACCCTGCTACACACTTTCCCTGCAACACTCTTTCCCTGCAACACTCTCCCTGCAACACTCACCCTGCTATACTCTTTCCCTGCAACACTCTTTCGCTGCAACACTCTTTCCCTGCAACTTTCCCTGCAACACTCTTTGCCTGCAACACTCTCCCTCCAACACCCTTTCCCTGCAACACTCTCCCTGCAACACTCTTTCCCTGCAACACACTCCCTGCAAAACACTTGCTGCAACACACTCCCTGCAACATTCTCCCTGCAGCACTCTTTCTCTGCAACAATCTCCCTGCAACCCTCTTTCCCTGCAAAACTCTCCCTGCAACACTCTTTTCCTGCAACACACTCCCTGCAACACTCTCTCCCTGCAACACACTCCCTGCAACACTCTCGCTGCAACACTCTCTCCCTGCAACACACTTTCCTTGCAACAGTCACCCTGCAACACTCTCTCCCTGCAACATGCTCCCTGCAACACTCTCTCCCTGCAACACTCTCCCTGCAAAACTCACCATACTATACTCTTTCCCTGCAACACTCTCCCTGCAATACTCACCCTGCTACACTCATTCCCTGCAACACTCTTTCCCTGCAACACACTCCCTGCAACTTTCTCTCCCTGCAACACTCTTTCCTTGCAACACTCTCCCTGCAACACTCTTTCCCTGCAACACTCTCCCTGCAACTCTCTTTCCCTGCAACACTCTTCCTGCAACATTCTCCCTGCAGTGCAACACTCTCCCTGCAAAACTCTATCCATGCAACTCACTATCTGCAACACTCTTTCCCTGCAACACTCGCTCCCTGCAACACTCGCTCCCTGCAACACTCTCCCTGCTACACTCTGTCCCTGCAACACTCTCCCTGCAACACTCTCCTTGCAACACGCTTTCTCTGCAACACTCTCCATGTAACACTCTCCCTGCAACACTCCCTGCAACAGCTGGTCCCTGCAACACTCTCCCTGCAACAATCTCTCCCTGCAACACTCTCTCTGCAATACTCTCCTTGCAACATTCTTACCCTGCAACACTCTCCCTGCAACACTCACCCTGCAACACTCTTTCCCTGCAACATTCACCCTGCTAATATCTTTCCCTGCAACTCTTTCCCTGCAACACTCTTTCCCTGCAACACTCTTTGCCTGCAACACGCTCCCTACAACACTCTTTCCCTGCAACACTTTCCCTGCAACACTCTTTGCCTGCAACACTCTCCCTCCAACACTCTTTCCCTGCAACACACTCTCCCTGCAACACTCTCCCTTTGATACTCTTTCCCTGCAACACTCTCTCTACAACACTCTTTCCCTGCAACACACTCCCTGCAAAACACTTGCTGCAACACACTCCCTGTAACATTCTCCCTGCAGCACTCTTTCTCTGCAACACTCTTCCTGCAACCCTCTTTCCCTGTAACACTCCCCCTGCAACACTCTTTCCCTGCAACACGCTCCCTGCAACACACTCCCTGTAACACTCTCTCCCTGCAACACTCTCTCCTTGCAACACTCACCCTCCAATACTCTCTCCCTGCAACACTCTCCCAGCAAAACTCACCGTACTATACTCTTTCCCTGCAACACTCTCCGTGCAATACTCACCCTGCTACACTCTTTCCCTGCAACACACTCCCTGCAACTTTCTCTCCCTGCAACACTCTCCCTGCAACACTCTCCCTGCAATACTCTTTCCCTGCAACACTCTCCCTGCAACTCTCTTTCCCTGCAACACTCTCCCTGCAACACTCGCTCCCTGCAACACTCTACCTGCAACACTGTCTCCCTGCAATACTCTCCCTGAAACACTCTTCCTGCAACATTCTTTCCCTGCAACACTCTTCCTGCAACATTCTTTCCCTGCAATACTCTTTCCCTACAACACTCTTCCTGCAACACTCTTTGCCTGCAACACACTCCCTGCAACACTCTCGCTGCAACACTCTCTCCCTGCAACACTCTCTCTCTGCAACACACTTTCCTTGCAACACACTCCCTGCAACACACTCCCTGCAACACTCTTTCCCTGCAACACACTCACTGCAACACATTCCCTGCAACACTCTTTCTCTGCAACACTCTCCCTGCAATACTCTCCTTGCAACATTCTTACCCTGCAACACACTCCCTGCAACACTCTGCCTACAACTCTTTCCCTGCAACACTCTTTCTCTGCAGCACTCTTTCACTGCAACGCTCTCCCTGCAACACTCTCCCTGCAACACTCTTTCCCTGCAACTCTCTTTCCCTGCAACACTCTTTCCCTGCAACAATCTTTCCCTGCAACACACTCCCTGCAACACTCTTTCCCTGCAACACTCTCCCAGCAACACTCTCCCTGCACCACTCTCTCCCTGCAATACTCGCTCTGCAACACCCTTTCCCTTCAACACACTCCCTGCAACACTCTTTCCCTGCAACGCACTCCCTGCAACACCCTCGCTGCAACACGCTCCCTGCAACACTCTTTCCCTGCAACTCGCTCCCTGCAACACTCTTTCCCTGCAATACTCGCTCCCTGCAACACTCTCCCTGCCACACACTATCCCTGCCATACTCTCCCTGCAACACTCTTTGTCTGCAACACTCTCCCTGCAGCAGTCTTTTGCTGCAACACTCTAACTGCAACACACTCCCTGTAATACTCTCTCCCTGTAACATTCTTTCTCTGCAACACTCTCCCTGCAACACTCTTCCTGCAACACTCTTTGCCTGCAACACACTCCCTGCAACACTCTCGCTGCAACACTCTCTCCCTGCCACACTCTCTCCCTGCAACACACTTTCCTTGCAACACACTCCCTGCAACACTCTCCTTGCAATACTCACCCTGCTACACTCTTTCCCTGCAACACACTCCCTGCAACTTTCTCTCCCTGCAACACTGCCCCGCAACACTATTTCCTTGCAACACTCTCCCTGCAACACTCTTTCCCTGCAACACTCTCCCTGCAATACTCTTTCCCTGCAACACTCTCGCTGCAACTCTCTTTCCCTGCAACACTCTCCCTGCAACACTCTCTCCCTGCAACACTCTCCCTGTAACACTCTCTCCCTGCAACACTCTCCCTGCTACACTCTCTCCCTGCAATACGCGCCCTGCAACACCCTTTCCCTTCAACACACTCCCTGCAACAATCTTTCCCTGCAACACACTCTCCTGCAACGCACTCCCTGCAACACACTCCCTGCAACATTCTCCCTGCAGCACACTTTCTCTGCAACACTCTCCCTGCAACACTCGCTCCCTGCAATGCTCTCCGTGCAAATCTCTCCCTGCTACACTCTGTCCCTGCAACACTCTCCTTGCAACACTCTTTCCCTGCAATACTCTCCATGTAACACTCTCCCTGCAACACTCCCTGCAACAGCTGGTCCCTGCAACACTCTCCCTGCAACTGTCCCTACAACACCCGGTCCCTGCAACACTCTCCCTGCAATACTCTCCTTGCAACATTCTTACCCTGCAACAACTCCCTGCAACACTCACCCTGCTATATTCTTTCCCTGCAAAACTCTCTCTACAACACTCTTTCCCTGCAACACTCTCTCCCTGCAAAACTCTTTCCCTTCAACACTCTTTCCCTGCAACACACTCCCTGCAACATTCTCCCTGCAACATTCTTCTTGCTACACTCTACCCTGCAACACTTGCCCTGCAACTCTCCCTGCAACACTCTTTCCCAGCAACATTCTCCCTGCAACACTCTCTCCCTGCAACAGTCTCTCCCTGCAACACTCTCCCTGTAACACCCTCCCTGCTACACTCTCTCCCTGCATCACTCTTTCCCTTCAACACACTCCCTGCAACACTCTTTCACTGCAACACACTCCCTGCAAAGTATTTGCTGCAACACACTCCCTGCAACATTCTCCCTGCAGCACTCTTTCTCTGCAACACACTCCCTGCAACACTCTTTCCCTTCAGCACTCTCCCTGCAACACTCTCCCTGCAACACTCTTTCCCTTCAGCACTCTCCCTGCAACACTCTCCCTGCAACACTCTTTCCCTGCAACAGTCTTCTTGCTACACTCTACCCTGCAACACGTGCCCTGCAACCCTCTTTCCCTGCAATACTCTCTCCCTGCAACACTCTCTCCCTGCATCACTCTTTCCCTGCAACACTCTCCCTGCAACACTCTCTCCCTGCAATACTCTCCCTGCAACACCCTTTCCCTTCAACACACTCCCTGCAACACTCTTTCCCTGCAACTCACTCTCTGCAACACTCTTTCCCTGCATCACTCGCTTCCTGCAACACTCTCCGTGCAACTCTATCCCTGCTACACTGTTTCCCTGCAACACTCTCCCTGCAACACTCCCTGCAACAGCCAGTCCCTGCAACACTCTCCCTGCAACTGTCCCAGCAACACACGGTCCCTGCAATACTCTCCCTGCAACACTCTTTCCCTGCAACACTCTCCCTGCAACACCCTCTCCCTGCAATACGCTCCCTGAAACACTCTTCCTGCAACATTCTTTCCCTGCAACACTCTCCCTGCAACACTGTCTCCCTGCAATCCACTCCCTGCAACACTCTTCCTACAACACTCTCCCTGCAACACTGCAACACTCTTTCCCTGCAGCACTCACCCTGCAACTCTTTCCCTGCAACTCTTCTTGCTACACTCTACCCTGCAACACTTGCCCTGCAACACTCTTTCCCTGCAACCCTCTCCCTGCAACACTCTTTCCCTGCAACACTCTCACAGCAACACTCTCCCTGCAACACTCTCTCCCTGCAACACTCTCCCTGTAACACTCTCTCCCTGCAACACTCTCCCTGCTACACTCTCTCCCTGCAATACGCGCCCTGCAACACCCTTTCCCTTCAACACACTCCCTGCAACAATCTTTCCCTGCAACACACTCTCCTGCAACGCACTCCCTGCAACACACTCCCTGCAACATTCTCCCTGCAGCACACTTTCTCTGCAACACTCTCCCTGCAACACTCGCTCCCTGCAATGCTCTCCGTGCAAATCTCTCCCTGCTACACTCTGTCCCTGCAACACTCTCCTTGCAACACTCTTTCCCTGCAATACTCTCCATGTAACACTCTCCCTGCAACACTCCCTGCAACAGCTGGTCCCTGCAACACTCTCCCTGCAACTGTCCCTACAACACCCGGTCCCTGCAACACTCTCCCTGCAACAATCTCTCCCTGCAACACTCTCTCTGCAATACTCTCCTTGCAACATTCTTACCCTGCAACACTCTCCCTGCAACACTCACCCTGCTACACACTTTCCCTGCAACACTCTTTCCCTGCAACACTCTCCCTGCAACACTCACCCTGCTATACTCTTTCCCTGCAACACTCTTTCCCTGCAACACTCTTTCCCTGCAACTTTCCCTGCAACACTCTTTGCCTGCAACACTCTCCCTCCAACACCCTTTCCCTGCAACACTCTCCCTGCAACACTCTTTCCCTTCAACACACTCCCTGCAAAACTCTTTCCCTGCAACACACTCCCTGCAAAACACTTGCTGCAACACACTCCCTGCAACATTCTCCCTGCAGCACTCTTTCTCTGCAACAATCTCCCTGCAACCCTCTTTCCCTGCAAAACTCTCCCTGCAACACTCTTTTCCTGCAACACACTCCCTGCAACACTCTCTCCCTGCAACACACTCCCTGCAACACTCTCGCTGCAACACTCTCTCCCTGCAACACACTTTCCTTGCAACAGTCACCCTGCAACACTCTCTCCCTGCAACATGCTCCCTGCAACACTCTCTCCCTGCAACACTCTCCCTGCAAAACTCACCATACTATACTCTTTCCCTGCAACACTCTCCCTGCAATACTCACCCTGCTACACTCATTCCCTGCAACACTCTTTCCCTGCAACACACTCCCTGCAACTTTCTCTCCCTGCAACACTCTTTCCTTGCAACACTCTCCCTGCAACACTCTTTCCCTGCAACACTCTCCCTGCAACTCTCTTTCCCTGCAACACTCTTCCTGCAACATTCTCCCTGCAGTGCAACACTCTCCCTGCAAAACTCTATCCATGCAACTCACTATCTGCAACACTCTTTCCCTGCAACACTCGCTCCCTGCAACACTCGCTCCCTGCAACACTCTCCCTGCTACACTCTGTCCCTGCAACACTCTCCCTGCAACACTCTCCTTGCAACACGCTTTCTCTGCAACACTCTCCATGTAACACTCTCCCTGCAACACTCCCTGCAACAGCTGGTCCCTGCAACACTCTCCCTGCAACAATCTCTCTCTGCAACACTCTCTCTGCAATACTCTCCTTGCAACATTCTTACCCTGCAACACTCTCCCTGCAACACTCACCCTGCAACACTCTTTCCCTGCAACATTCACCCTGCTAATATCTTTCCCTGCAACTCTTTCCCTGCAACACTCTTTCCCTGCAACACTCTTTGCCTGCAACACGCTCCCTACAACACTCTTTCCCTGCAACACTTTCCCTGCAACACTCTTTGCCTGCAACACTCTCCCTCCAACACTCTTTCCCTGCAACACACTCTCCCTGCAACACTCTCCCTTTGATACTCTTTCCCTGCAACACTCTCTCTACAACACTCTTTCCCTGCAACACACTCCCTGCAAAACACTTGCTGCAACACACTCCCTGTAACATTCTCCCTGCAGCACTCTTTCTCTGCAACACTCTTCCTGCAACCCTCTTTCCCTGTAACACTCCCCCTGCAACACTCTTTCCCTGCAACACGCTCCCTGCAACACACTCCCTGTAACACTCTCTCCCTGCAACACTCTCTCCTTGCAACACTCACCCTCCAATACTCTCTCCCTGCAACACTCTCCCAGCAAAACTCACCGTACTATACTCTTTCCCTGCAACACTCTCCGTGCAATACTCACCCTGCTACACTCTTTCCCTGCAACACACTCCCTGCAACTTTCTCTCCCTGCAACACTGCCCCTGCAACACTCTTTCCCTGCAACACTCTCCCTGCAACACTCTTTCCCTGCAACACTCTCCCTGCAATACTCTTTCCCTGCAACACTCTCCCTGCAACTCTCTTTCCCTGCAACACTCTCCCTGCAACACTCGCTCCCTGCAACACTCTACCTGCAACACTGTCTCCCTGCAATACTCTCCCTGAAACACTCTTCCTGCAACATTCTTTCCCTGCAACACTCTTCCTGCAACATTCTTTCCCTGCAATACTCTTTCCCTACAACACTCTTCCTGCAACACTCTTTGCCTGCAACACACTCCCTGCAACACTCTCGCTGCAACACTCTCTCCCTGCAACACTCTCTCTCTGCAACACACTTTCCTTGCAACACACTCCCTGCAACACACTCCCTGCAACACTCTTTCCCTGCAACACACTCACTGCAACACATTCCCTGCAACACTCTTTCTCTGCAACACTCTCCCTGCAATACTCTCCTTGCAACATTCTTACCCTGCAACACACTCCCTGCAACACTCTGCCTACAACTCTTTCCCTGCAACACTCTTTCTCTGCAGCACTCTTTCACTGCAACGCTCTCCCTGCAACACTCTCCCTGCAACACTCTTTCCCTGCAACTCTCTTTCCCTGCAACACTCTTTCCCTGCAACAATCTTTCCCTGCAACACACTCCCTGCAACACTCTTTCCCTGCAACACTCTCCCAGCAACACTCTCCCTGCACCACTCTCTCCCTGCAATACTCGCTCTGCAACACCCTTTCCCTTCAACACACTCCCTGCAACACTCTTTCCCTGCAACGCACTCCCTGCAACACCCTCGCTGCAACACACTCCCTGCAACATTCTCCCTGCAGCACACTTTCTCTGCAACACGCTCCCTGCAACACTCTTTCCCTGCAACTCGCTCCCTGCAACACTCTCCCTGCCACACACTCTCCCTGCCATACTCTCCCTGCAACACTCTTTGTCTGCAACACTCTCCCTGCAGCAGTCTTTTGCTGCAACACTCTAACTGCAACACACTCCCTGTAATACTCTCTCCCTGTAACATTCTTTCTCTGCAACACTCTCCCTGCAACACTCTTCCTGCAACACTCTTTGCCTGCAACACACTCCCTGCAACACTCTCGCTGCAACACTCTCTCCCTGCCACACTCTCTCCCTGCAACACACTTTCCTTGCAACACACTCCCTGCAACACTCTCCTTGCAATACTCACCCTGCTACACTCTTTCCCTGCAACACTCTTTCCCTGCAACACTCTCCCTGCAATACTCTTTCCCTGCAACACTCTCGCTGCAACTCTCTTTCCCTGCAACACTCTCCCTGCAACACTCTCTCCCTGCAACACTCTTCCTACAACACTCTCTCCCTGCAATACTCTCCCTGAAACACTCTTCCTGCAACATTCTTTCCCTGCAACACTCTTCCTGCAACACTCTTTCCCTACAACACTCTTCCTGCTACACTCTTGCCCTGCAACACTCTCCCTGCAACACTTTCCCTGCAACACTCTTTCCCTGCAACACTCTTTCCCTGCAACGCTCTTTCCCTGCAATGCTCTTTCCCTGCAATCCTCTTCCTATTACACTCTTTCCCTGCAACACTCTCCCTGCAACACTCTCTCCCTGCAATCCTCTCCCTGCAACATTCTTCCTGCAACACTCTCCCTGTCACACACTCTCCCTGCAATACTCTCCCTGCAACACTCTTTGCCTGCCACACTCTCACTGCAGCTGTGTTTTGCTGCAACACTCTCGCTGCAACACACTCCCTGTAACACGTTCTCCCTGCAACACTCTTTCTCTGCAACACTTTCCCTGCAACACACTCCCTGCAACACTCTCCCTGCAACACTCTTTCCCTGCAACACACTCACTGCAACATATTCCCTGCAACAGTCTTTCTCTGCAACACTCTTTCACTGCAACGCTCTCGCTGCAACACTCTCCCTGCAACACTCTTTCCCTGCAAATCTCTTTCCCTGCAACACTCTTTCCCTGCAACACACTCCCTGCAACACTCTTTCCCTGCAACACTCTCCCAGCAACACTCTCCCTGCAACACTCTCTCCCTGCAATACTTGCTCTGCAACACCCTTTCCCTTCAACACACTCCCTGCAACACTCTTTCCCTGCAACACACTCCCTGCAACACCCTCGCTGCAACACACTCCCTGCAACATTCTCCCTGCAGCACACTTTCTCTGCAACACGCTCCCTGCAACACTCTTTCCCTGCAATACTTGCTCCCTGCAACACTCTCCCTGCCACACACTCTCCCTGCCATACTCTCCCTGCCACACTCTTTGCCTGCAACACTCTCCCTGCAGCAGTCTTTTGCTGCAATACTCTCACTGCAACACACTCCTTGTAACACTCTCTCCCTGTAACATTCTTTCTCTGCAACACTCTCCCTGCAACACTCTTTCCCTGCAACACACTCCCTGCAACACTCTCCCTGCAAAACTCTTTCCCTGCAACAGTCTTTCCCTGCAACACACTCCCTGCAACACACTCCCTGTAACACTCTCTCCCTGCAACACTCTTTCTCTGCAACACTCTCCCTGCAACACTCTTTTCTTGCAACACTCTCCCTGCAACACTCTTTCCCTGCAACACTCTCTCTCCCTGCAAAACTCTTTCCCTGCAACACTCTCCCTGCAACACTGTCTCCCTGCAATACTCTCCCTGAAACACTCTTCCTGCAACATTCTTTCCCTGCAACACTCTTCCTGCAACGCTCTCTCCCTGCAATCCTCTCCCTGCAACACTCTTTCCCTGCAACACACTCCCTGCAACTTTCTCTCCCTGCAACACTCTCCCTGCAATACTCTTTCCCTGCAACACTCTCGCTGCAACTCTCTTTCCCTGCAACACTCTCCCTGCAACACTCTCTCCCTGCAATACTCTCCCTGCAACACTCTTCCTGCAACACTCTTTCCCTGCAATACTCTCCCTGCAAACTCTTTCCTGCAATACTATTCCTGGTACACTCTTTCCCTGCAACACTCTCTCCCTGCAATACTCTCCCTGCAACACTCTTCCTGAAACACTCTCCCTGCAACACACTCTCCCTGCAACACTCCCTGCAGCACACTCTTCTTGCAACAGTCTCCCTCCAACACACTCTCCCTGCATAACTCTTTCCCTGCAGCACACTCTCCGTGCAACACTCTTTCCCTGCAACACTCACCCTGCTACACTCTTTCCCTGCAACACTCTCTCTACCTGCAGCACTCTCCCTGCAGCACTCTTTCCCTGCAACACTCTCCCTGCAAAACCCTTTTGCTGCAACACTCTTGCTGCAACACACTCCCTGTAACACTCTCTCCGTGCAACACTCTTTCTCTGCAACACTCTCCCTGCAACACTCTTTCCCTGCAACACTCTCCCTGCAACACTCTTTCCCTGCAACACTCTCCCTGCAACACTCTCTCCCTGCAACACTCTCTCCCTGCAATACTCTTCCTGCAACACTCTTTCCTGCAATACTCTTTCCCTGCAACACTATTCCTGCTACACTCTTTCCCTGCAACACTCTCCCTGCAACACTCTCGCCCTGCAATACTCTCCCTGCAACACTCTTCCTGCAACACTCTCCCTGCAACACACTCTCCCTGCAGCACACTCTCCCTGCTACACTTTTTCCCTGCAACACTCTCTCTCCCTGCAACACTCTTTCCCTGCGACACTCTCTCTCCCTGCATCTCTCTCCCTGCAACACTCTCCCTGCAACAATCTTTCCCTCTCTCCCTGCATCTCTCTCCCTGCAACACTCTCCCTGCAACAATCTTTCCCTGCAACACTCTCCCTGCATCTCTCTCCCTGCAGCACACCCAGCCTGCAACACACTCCCTGCAACACACCAATGTATTCAACAGAATGGATTTCTTTTCTTACATAATCATAATTTCATTATCCCTTTGAGGTGGAAAGTTGTTTGAAATACTGCTATAATCCTTGCAGATTTTGCACTGAATTCTATAGATTTACTACATATGTCCTACTGTGTTATGAACTTTTACAAGTCTTATTAACCTATCAGTTCCTTTCATCATCAAATGTTCTATGTTGACATTTCTGTGGTGTAGTTAATAAGAGTGTTTTTAATTAAATGTGTTATGTACAAAGACCAACTTAAATATAACAGTATTAGCAAGTTAACTTTTTTCAGTCCAGTATACAAGGGCATGATTGTAACTTTATTTTTTTTAAACAACAACTTGCATTTATATAATGGCTTTAATGTAGAAGAACATCCCAAAGTGCTTCATAGAAGCGTAATGAAAAATAATATATTTTACATAGCAGAAGAGCACACACTTTACTTTTAATTATAGAGCTATCTGGTCAGACAAATCTCAGGATTGAATAAGAACTTGTTACCTAACTTATTTTGTTATTAATTTCACCAATTAATATATTTTGTGGCCCTTTTGAACGAGAAGGGGTGGAGTGTTTAAACAATCAAAGTTCCTGGAATGACATGATTAATGATTTTCTTGAAGAGATTGGTAATGGGACTGATGTTCAATTAGCAGCAAATAAAAGAGAGTTTAACAATCAGGAGCAAGTGGTGGAAAAAAGTCAACAAGTTCTGTTATTCTCAGCACTGAGTTGTAAGAAACCTGCTTTTTTATGGTTTTAACAAAATACTTTTTGTATCCATAGTCATCTTTGTCATCCAAACTAGTTAACAAAAAGGGGCAGATCCAGACTGGAGGCAGAATAGACCACTGTTACATGTACAGGGAACCTAAAAGTACAAGGAGACAAATAACTTATAAAATAATGGAGGAAAATAATCTCTTCTTTAAAATGGGATGAGGTTAAATTTTATATCAATTTATAGAATAAAGTTCAGCTTGCTGTATTTGCCTTGCTACATATTCAAACTGTAACCCATACTGCTCCTGTGCTAATAACCCGCAGCAAGGTTTGTTCAGCAAATTACATGCCAAGCTGGAAGGAGAATGTCCCATCACCCTTAGCTCATAAGTCACTGCAATCACTTTTCCTCATGGCAGGCGTGACTGCAGATCAAAGCTTTGAACAAAGGCTGAAGGTGACAAAAAACACAAGTCCTGGAGCCATTACAACAAATGAGATGGTTAAGAGAGGAATTCAAAATGACACCGTGAGCAGTTAGAATTCTGTTTCTGTAATCGAGTGCAGTCCCTCAAGAGATAAGCATGAAAACAAAAATCTCACAGCACCTCTAAAGGATGGCTGCTGAAAAACGTAAGCTAAGCCTTTCACTTCCATACCATTTGCATTCGGAGACATTTTCCTTGTACCTAACATCCAGTGCTTTCAAATTTTTCCAAAATGAATTTGTTTATTTAAAGATTGATACACAACTTGTTTACATCACGAAGTTTGCAAAGGACTGCCCACACAAGGTGTTTCACTGCAAAGTGAAATTGGTGTTATACCACATGTAGTAATGATGGGCAGAGAAATTCGTCGGCACCTGATTTCAGGTGTGAAGGTGGTAAAGCGCTTGCTTTGCATGCTGGAACTGGGGAGAGCTGAGGCCGGGCCAAAATTGGTCATCGAGCGCCATCTAAATAATCTCAGCATCTAAATAAATGCAGTTCTAACAGTTTAACAATGGAACGGCTCTAATCTCTCGTAGCTTATTGTGGGGAAGGACTGGATCTGATCTGGATCATTCTAAAGTAGGGTTAGAATCTGATGCTTGGCAGCCTCGTACCAAAATGTGTGTCTGGATTCTGTTACAGAAAATGTTTTATGCTTCTTGTTTAGTTCTAGTGGTTTACTCAATTCCTAGTATAATGGTGGAATATATATTCAACCTCTTGATGGAATGAGTGATAGGTCCATGCTTTCTGGTCATCTGCTCTATTTCAGGTGGGCTTGGCAGTTCTAAGTTCACAGAGGTCGGTCTCAATTTTTAAAATACCTGAATTTTAGAACTCATTTTAGAATCCTCCCAAAACACAAAAACTCATCCATATACCTGATTGCATTGTAGTGAGGATGCTTCACTTCATCAAAGCCAGAATTGGTTGCTAACAGGACAAGGGACAACATTTTCCAATCTTCCCTAGATGCGGGGGAAGTGCCTGAGGATTGGAAAGTGGCAAATGTGACACCATTGTTCAAGAAAGGGTGTAAGGACAATCCTAGTAACTACAGGCCGGTCAGTTTAGCATCAGTGGTGGGTAACATTTTAGAAACAATAATCAAGGAAAAAATTAACGGGCACTTGGAGAGGTTAATTAAGGAGAGCCAACATGGATTTGTAAAAGGCAGATCAAGTGTGACTAATCTACAGGAAACTTTGGTTTATCCGGAGATTGTATGTCCGGAAACCTCGATCTAACGGCAGAAATCAGCAGCTGCTTTGGTTAGGTTTTTTTTCTTCTCCTAGCATTTTTTTAACAGTCAGGCTCTGGAAAGCGCCTCTGTAGCTTAGCAACAGCTTCAGAGATGCTTCCAAGGTACGGGCTGAGTGTTTACAAGCTGTTGCTAAGCAACAGTGTTTGTTGTCAGATACGGAGATGAAAACCTCCGTATCCTTCAACATTAGCGCTGGTCTATCCGGAAGTTTTGATAGATCGGCAGCAGCTCAGTCCCGCTGGTGCCGGATATCGCGAAGTTTCCTGTAATTGAATTTTTTGAAGAAGTAACAGGGAGGATCGATGAAGGGAATGCAATAGATGTTGTCTACATGGATTTTCGGAAGGCGTTTGACAAAGTACAACATAGAAGGCTGGTTAACAAAATTGAGGCTCATGGAATAGGTGGGTCAGTGGCAGCTTGGATAAGGAATTGGCTTAAGGACAGAAAACAGCGAGTTGTGGTAAATGGCTGTTTTTCAGACTGGAGGATGGTAGACAGTGGTGTTCCCCAAGGGTCAGTGCTGGGGCCACTGCTTTTCTTGATATATATAAATGACCTGGATATTGGAATACCAAAAAAAAATTCTAAACTTGCCGATGACACCAAACTTTGGGGTGTGACAAACAGTGATGATGATACCAATCGACTGCAACAGGACATAGAAAGGCTAGCAGAATGGGCAGACAAGTGGCAGATGGAATTTAATACAGAGAAGTGTGAGGTGATGCATTTTGGAAGAAGGAACAGGGAGAGGCAATATACACTTAATGGCACAGTTTTAAAGAGTGTGCAGGGACAGAGGGACCTGGGAGTTAATGTGCATAGGTCCCTGAAGGTGGCAGGACATATTGAGAGAGTGGTTAGCAAAGCATATGGGATCTTCGGTTTCATAAATAGAGGTATTGAGTACAAAAGTAGAGAAGTTATGCTGAACCTTTATAAATCACAGATCACAGATACCCCACAGTGCAGATAGAGGCCATTTCGGCCCATCGAGCCTGCACCGACACATATCCCACCTGATCCCCGTAACCCCTACATCAACACATATCCCACCCTATCTCCGTAACCCCACGTATTTAGTCCCCCTAACACTAAGGGTCAATTTATCATAGCCAATCAACCTAACCCGCACATCTTTGGACTGTGGGAGGAAACCGGAGCACCCGGAGAAAACCCACGCAAACACGGGGAGAATGTGCAAACTCCACACAGTCACCCGAGGCCGGATTCGAACCCGGGTCCCTGGCGCTGTGAGGCAACAGTGCTAACCACTATGCCACCGTGCTGGTTAAGCCATAAATGGAGTACTGTGGCCAGTTCTGGTCACCACACTTTAGGAAGGATGTGAAGGCCCTTGAGAGGGTGCAGAAGAGATTTACCAGAATGGTTCTGGGGATGGGGAATCTTAGCTACAAGGACAGGTTGGAGAAGCTGGATTTGTTTTCATTAGAGCAAAGGAGTTTGAGAGGTGATTTGACAGAGGTGTACAAGATTATGACGGGTTTGGATAGGCTAGAGGGGGAAAGGCTGTTCCCACTAATTGATGGTACAAGGGCGAGGGGACACAAATTTAAGGTTTTGGGCAAGAGATACGGGGGGGGGGGGTTGTGAGGGAAAACTTTTTTACACAGCGAGTGGTGAGGACCTGGAACTCGCTGCCGACGGAAGTGGTGGAAGCGGAAACACTCAGGGCTGGATTTTGATACTGGAGGCATGTAGGAGGTGGGACTACAACTTTCGGGGTTGTAGTCCCGCCTCCATCGAGTTGTGGCCAACCCACGCGATTTTCACTTGATTGACCTTGTTGAGCCCGCCCAGCGGGCTCAGCAGGCCAATTAAGGGCCACCCGGCAACGGGTGACGCCACAGATTGATATTTCATCTGTCAAGAGCTTTTGACAAATGAAATATCAGCGTTTGACAGCTCTTTGAAGCTGTCAAACACTGACAATCTATACTCCAAGTTAATTCCTTCCTCTCAGGCTGATTTAGAGATCTCTCCAGAACAGAAAGCTGAATGCTGCAACTTTTGACAGCTCACGGCCATTCTGCTTTCTGTGCCGGTAAGATGAGGAACTCCCGAGACCTGAAGGAAGGCTGTAAAGTTAAGTAAAACTTATTTAAACACTTTACACACACCAAACACACTTACCTCTGCACTCATGCACCCATCACTCACCTGAACAACGGACATCTCGAACCCTCCAAGCCCTTCAGCCCGTCGGTCCGCCTCGCTAACTTGCCGTGGTTTGGAGCCGTCGGGAATGCCACACTTCAGGAATAAAAATAGGGATTAGGCTAAAAACTGCCTGTTCTGTTACCAGGCAGTTAATTGGCACTAATCCCCTTCCCGCCTCGGGGAGGCGGCTCCCAGCACAGGTTGGCTATCTGCCTCCTTTGCAACTGGCATGGAGGCGGGTTGGGGGCAGGATGGGTTCGTGCCCCCTGATTTCGAGATTTTAACCCCCACACGCCTCCAATCCCACCTCCATGGCCCAATGAAAATCCTGCCCTCAATGTTTTCAAAGGGAGACTAGATAGGCACTTGAGGGGAATAAACTAGCAGGGCTATGGGGATAGAGTGGGGAAATGGGGCTGACTCAATTGCTCTGCAGAGAGCCGGCGTGCACTTGATGGGCCGAATGGCCTCCTTCTGTGCCAAAAAGACTCTATGGGCTGGATTTTGTGAATGGAGGCGAGTTGGAGGCGGGAGTGCTGCTTGTCATGTCAATGTCCCACCTCCATCCTCGCCTGACCAATCAGAGGGATTTTCCCCTGATTGAGCTTGTTAAGCCCGCCCTGCGGGCTCAGCAGGCCGATTAGGGAGGAAGTCACTGACAGAACACGTCAACGTCAGACGTGCTATCTGTCAAGACTTCTTGAAAGAAGAAATTACAGCGTTTGACAGCTCTGTGAAGCTGTCAAACACTGACATTCTCTTTAGTTTGATGATTCTTTGAGGTGAGGACTCATCAAAATGTGAAACTTTGTAAATTTCAGATGTCTGATGGATCGGAGTGTCCATCAGCCATTACCTGAAATTGACAAGCAGGCTGTCGGCTCTCCCGATCCTCCGCGGCTAAAGGCTATGGAAGGAAAACAAGGTAAGTGAACACTTTTTTAAACTTATCACTCACCTTGCATATTTACCACTCCACCCTTGCACCCATCACTCACCTCTACACCTTACTTCCAGGTGCCTCCGACCACCGCAGACCTCCTCCACTTCTCCTCCAACCCGGCGGGGTTCTCCGAAGTCGGGAAGCTTTCAGCTGTGAAGGTAGAATGGCACTAATCCTTTTTTCTGCCTGTTAACTACCTGTTAACAGACAGTTAAAAGGATTAAATGCCTTTCCCGCCTCCAGGAGATGGGACCCGAAGCTGCACAACTTCCCGCCTCCTGGCAAAAGGGCACGGAGGCGGGATGGCCATCCGCCCCCAATTTCTCCGAGTTTACCGGCTGTCCCGTCTCCATGCCCGCCTCCTCGGGCCTTGGAAAATTGAGCCCAAAGACTCTATGACTTGGATTTAAGCTAGAAGTAGGAATTTCCACAGAAATTCAGTATGGTGAAATAAAATTGGAACTGTATGTATGTTGTGTTCAGTTCACCTTTGATCACAAACCAATGATATTATCCACTCTGCTTGGTCATTTGGTCAGAATTAATATAACCTAGATTCATTCAGATTCAGAATTTATCATATATAGAAAATTAAAATTAAAAGAACTTCAGTATTGTAGGACTTTGCCATTTAAATTATCTCCTTTCATGAAAACTTCCCAAAAAATAAGGTGCAGAATAATTGTTAAAATAACTGATTAGACAAGGGCCTTGAAATTCAGTGTAGTTTTCCTGATTTATTGCTGTAACTTTGGTGTATGTAACTCTGGAGAAATGATGTAAACAGCCATTTTTAGCCATTTCTGCCATTTCTCCGGGGGTTCTGCTGATCTTCTGCTGAAGTTATAGCAGTAGATCAGTATAAATCCTACGGAAATTCCAGGCAAAGACTTTTTTTTAAATGACAAGACAACCATACTGTACTTCTAGATAACTGATTATGACTGCCATGTCAAAGTGTAACCAAACACAACTTTGCGGCCTGCAGTCTCTGCTCAATTGCGCTGTTTTTTTTGCACAATTCCCCCGATATCGGCGGAACGAGTGCAAAAAAAGGCGGAATTTTATGCGCAAATTGCGGTCAGTGCCACTCGAGTTTCTGCAATATTTGCGCTAGTTTAAAAACATCGCACTAGAAGCAGGCCCCGCCCACAAAACTGGCCACTCCCCCAGGGTGAATTAATCACCATTGGAAGTTTCCGTTAATTGCATTCATTTGCTGGCCTTCGAGGAGGCTGGATCCATTGGGTGCAAGGACACCAATAGGTACATTTAAATTTACTAAGGAACTGACTACTGTACCCCAATCTAACTAGAAAATAATTTTGTATAATTTTTAAAAGTCATTTTCAGTCATTTAAAATCGGGTCACTCATAGGTGGTGGATTGACACTGCAATTTAAAAAAATTTGTTTCTAGGATGTGGGCATTGCTGGCAAGGCCAGCATTTATTGCCCATCCCTAATTACCCATAAGATGGTGGTGGTGAGCCGTCTTCTTGAACCGCTTCCTCCTTGTGGTGAAGGTACTCCCACAGTGCTGTTAGAGAGGAAGTTCCAGGATTTTGACCCAGCAACGATGAAGGAACGGCGATATATTTGCAAGTCAGGATGGTTTGTGACTTGGAGGGGAACTTGGAGGTGATGGTGTTCCCATGCACCGGCTGCCCTTGTCCTTCTAGGTGGTACAGGTCGCAGGTTTGGGAGGTGCTGTCGAAGAAGCCTTGGCGAGTTGCTGCAGTGCATCTTGTAGCTGGTACACACTGCAGCCATGGTGCGCCGGTGGTGGAGGGAGTGAATGTCAATGGGGTGCCAATCAAGTGGGCTGCTTTGTCCTGGATGGTGTCGAACTTTTGAGTGTTGCTGGAGCTGCACTCATCCAGGCAAGTGGAGAGTATTCCATCAACAATAACAATAACAACAACAACAACTTGTATTTATATAGCCCCTTTAACATAGTAAAGCGTCCCAAAGCACTTCACAGGAGTATTAAAAGCCAAAAAAATTTGACACCAAGCCACATAAGGAGAAATTAGGGCACGTGACCAAAAGCTCGATCAAAGAGGTAGGTTTTAAGGAGAGTCTTAAAGGAGGAAAGAGTGGTAGTGAGACGGAGAGGTTTAGGCAGGGATTCCAGAGCTTAGGACCGAGGCAACAGAAGGCACAGCCACCAATGGTTGAGCGATTATAATCAGGGATGCTTAAGAGGGCAGAATTAGAAGAGTACAGATACCTCGGGGGAGGGGGGTTGTGGGGCTGAAGAAGATTACAGAGATAGGGAGGGACGAGGCCATGGAGGGATCTGAAAACAAGGATGAGAATTTTGAAATCGAGGCATTGCTTAACCGGGAGCCAATGTAGGTCAGCGAGCACAGGGGTGATGGGGGAACGTGTCTTGGTGCGAGTTAAGACACGGACAGACGACTTTTGGATGACTTCAAGTTTACGTAGGGTAGACTGTGGGAGGCCAGCCAGGAGTGCGTTGGAATAGTCAAGTCTAGAGGCAACAAAGACATGGATGAGGGTTTCAGCAGCGGATGAGCTGAGGCAAGGGCGGAGATGGGCGATGTTATGGAGGTGAAAGTAGACGGTCTTCGTTATGCTGCGGATATGTGGTCGGAAGCTCATTTCAGGATCAAATATGACACCAAGGTTGCGAACAGTGTGGTTCAGCCTCAGACAGATGTTAGGGAGAGGGACGGAGTCAGTGGCTAGGGAACGGAATTTGTGGCGGAGACCGAAAACAATGGCTTCAGTCTTCCCAATATTTAATTGGAGAAAATTTCTGCTCATCCAGAACTGGATATCAGACAAGCAGTCTGACAATTTAGAGACCATGGAGGGGTCGAGAGAAGAGGTAGTGAGGTAGAGCTGGGTGTCGTCTGTGTACATGTGGAAACTGATGCTGTGTTTTCGGATGATGTCGCCAAGGGGCAACATGCAGATGAGAAATATGAGGGGGCCAAGGATAGATCCTTGGTGGACACCAGAGGTAACGATGCGAGAGCGGGAAGAGAAGCCATTGCAGGTGATTCTCTGGCTATGATTAGATAGATAAGAATGGAACCAGGCGAGTGCAATCCCACTCAGCTAGGTCACAGTGGAGAGGCGTTGGAGAAGGATGGAGTGGTCAAACATGTCAAAGGCTGCAGACAAGTCAAGAAGGACGAGGAGGGATAGTTTACCTTTGTCACAGTCACAACGGATGCAATTTGTGACTTTGATGAGAGCTGTTTTGGTACTGTGGCAAGGGCGGAAATCTGATTGGAGGGATTCAAACATGGAATTGCGGGAAAAATGGGCACGGATTTTGAAGGTGACAGCATGTTCAAGGACTTTGGAGAGGAAAGGGAGGTTGGAGATGGGGCAGTAGTTTGCAAGGATGGAGGGGTCAAGGGTTGGTTTTTTGAGAGGGGTGATGACAGCAGATTTGAGGGAGAGGGGTACAGTACATGAGGAGAGAGAACCATTAACAATGTCATCTAACATGGGAGCCAGAAAAGGAAGTTGGGTGGTCAGCAGTTTGGTGGGTATAGGGTCGAGGGAGCAGGAAGTGGGTCTCATGGACAAGATGAGCGCGGAGAGGTCATGAGGGGAGATCAGAGAGAAACTGGAGAAAGATGTGAGTTCAAGGCTAGGGCAGAGAGGAACCTTAGAGGAAGTTTGGCCCGGTGGGCTAGGGGAAGGAAGGGAAGTGGCAGAGGTAGCTGAACGGATGGTCTCAATCTTAGAGACAAAGACGTCCATAAGCTCCTCGTTGTCAGAGGTGAGGGTGGAGAAGACAGGGGAGAGAAATTTAAGAAGATGGTTAGCAGTGGAGAATAGGAGCCGGGGTTTATCTTTGCATTCCAGAATGATTCACACTCCTGACTTGTGCTTTGTAGATGGTTGAAAGGCTTTTGTGAGTCAGAAGGTGAGATACTCACCACAGAATACCCAGCATCTGACCTGCTCTTGTATGTCATATGCTTGTGGCCATGGAAACCTATCCGTCCTTTTCCTCCTCGACCTCTCTGAAACATTTGATATGGTGGACCACAGCATCCTTGTCCAATGCATCTTGTCTGATAGCCAGCTCAGTGTCACTGCCATCACTTGGTTCCACTCGTACCTATTCAATTATAGCCAGGGCTTCTCTTCCCACCACTGCCTCCTCCTCTTCCTCATCTACATGCTGCCCCTGGGTGACATCTTTCAAAGACATTGAGTAAGCTTCCACATGTACGCTGACGACACCCATCTGTACCTCTCCACCACCAGTCTCAGCCCTTCCACTGCTGTCAGTTTGCTTGTCCAATATCCAGTCTTGGATGTGCCTCAATTGCCTCCACTTAAACATTGGGAAGATCAAAGCTATCACCTTCAGCCCTGGTCACATAGAAACATAGAAGATAGGAGCAGGAGTAGGTCATTCGGCCCCTTGAGCCCGCTCCGCCATTTAATGAGATCATGGCTGATCATCCAAATTCAGTACCTTGTCCCTGCTTTCTCCCCATATCCCTTGATCCCTTTAGCCTCAAGAAATATATCCAACTCCTTCTTGAATATATTTAATGAATTGGCCTCAACTGCCCTATGTGGCAGAGAATTCCACAGGTTCACCACTCTCTGGGTGAAGAAGTTCCTCCTCATCTCAGTCCTAAATGGCTTACCCCTTATCCTTAGACTGTGACCCCTGGTTCTGGACTCCCCCATCATCGGGAACATCCTTCCTGCATCTAGCCTGTCTAGTCCTGTTAGAATTTTATAAGTTTTAATGAGATCCCCTCTCATTCTTCTAAACTCTAGCTAATATAAGCCCAATCGACCCAATCGCTCCTTGTACGTCATTCCTGCCATCCCAGGTATCAGTCTGGTGAATCTTCGCTGCACTCTCTCCATGGCAAGAACGTCCTTCCTCAGATAAGGCGACCAAAACTGCATACACTACTCAAGATGTGGTCTCACCAAGGCCCTGTACAACTGCAGCAAGACATCCTTGCTCCTGTACTCAAATCCTCGCGCTATGAAGGCCAACATACCACTTGCCTTCTTAACCGCCTGCTGCACCTGCATGCTTACCTTCAGCGACTGGTGCACAAGGACACCCAGGTCTCGTTGCACTTCCACTTTTCCCAATCTATTGCCGTTCAGATAATAATCTGTCTTCCTGTTTTTGCCACCGAAGTGGATAACCTCGCATTTATCCACATTATACTGCATTTGCCATGCATCTGCCCAATCACCCAACCTGTCCAAATCACATACTCATTACCTTTGCCATCAATCCCATTACCCCTCCCAGAACAGGTTGAACCAGAACATTTGAACCAGAAATGAATTAAAATTGAGTGGAGTTATTTTCATGCTACAACAATTTTTTTTGACTCTGTTCTAGAAATGAAGGTGAGCTATGCATATATTCTTGATAAAAAATGTATTTTATTTAGCCCCACAGTTTATGCTCTAGAATTATAGAAAGAAAGACTTGCAGTTATATAGCACCTTTCACAATCTCAGGACATCCCAAAGCTCTTTACAGCCAATGAATTACTTTTGAAGTGTAGTCATTGTTGCAATGTAGGTAGCGTGGCAGCCAATTTGCGCACAGCAAGGTCCCACAAACAATATTATAATGACCAAATAATCTGCTTCAGTGATGTTGTTTGGCGGATAAATATTGGCCAGGACAGCAGGGAGAACTCAAAAATAACAACAGAAAATGCTGGAGAAACTCAGCAGGCCAGGCAACATCCGTGGAGAGAAAATAGAGTCAACGTTTCAGGTCAAACCCTTTGTCAAGACTGAAGGCCAGGCTGGGAGAGAACAAAAGAGAAGCGAAGAGACATTAAGAGGTATTCAAAACGAGACAAGATGGTGATAGGACTAGTGGAGACAAAAGACGGCTCTAGATTAGGTGTGAAATGCGCTGGCAGAATGAGAGACAGCTGCCATGTGGGAGAGAAAAAAAAGGGGGGGAAAGGGCAAAAACAAAGGTGTGGATAAAAAATAAGTAAAAATGTAATAGGGGCCGAGGTTATGATCTGAATTTGTTGAACTCGATATTGAGTCCGGAAGGCTGTAAAGTGCCTAATCGGAAGATGAGGTGCTGTTCCTCGAGCTTACGCTGAGCTTCCATGGAACAATGCAAGCGCCCGAGTACGGTGAGGTCTGAGTGGGAGTGAATTAAAATGACAGGCGACCGGAAGCTCGGGGTCATCCTTACGGACTGAATGGAGGTGTTCTGCAAAGCGTACACCCAATCTGCATTTGGTCGCCCCAATGTAGAGGAGACCACATCGTGAGCAGCAAATACAGTATACTAGATTGCAGGAAGTACAAGTAAATCGCTATTTCATCTGGAAGGGGTGTTTGGGGCCCTGGACAGTGGGAAGGGGGGAGGTATAAGGGCAGGTGTTGCATCTCCTGCGCTTGCACGGGAAGGTGCCGGGCAAAGGGGAAGGGGTGCTGGGGGTGATAGAGGAGTGGACTAGGGTGTCTCGGAGGGAGCGGTCCCTACGGAATGCTGAAAGGGGAGGGGAGGGGAAGATGCGTTTGGTGGTGGGATCACTTTGGAGGTGGCGGAAATGGCGGAGGATGATCCGTTGAATGTGGAGGCTGGTGGGGTGAAAGGTGAGGGCAAGGGGAACCCTATCGTGGTTCCGGGAGGGAGGGGCAGGGGTGAGGGCAGAAGTGCGGGAGATAGAACGGACACGGTCAAGGGCCGTGTCAACCACGGTAGAGGGGAATCCTCGGTTGAGGAAAAAGGAAGACATGTCGGAAGCACTTGTGTGGAAGGTGGCATCGTCGGAGCAGATGCGGCAGAGATGGAGAAACTGGGAGAATGGAATAGAGTCCTTACAGGAGGCAGGGTGGGAGGAAGTGTAGTCCAGGTAGCTGTGGGAGTCAGTGGGCTTGTAGTGAATGTTGGTCAATAACCTATCCCCAGAGATGGAGACGGAGAAGTCGAGGAAGGGAAGGGAAGAGTCGGAGATGGACCATGTGAAGGTGAGGGAAGGGTGGAAATTGGAGGCAAAGTGAATGAAATTGTCTAGTTCAGGGTGAGAGCAGGAAATGGCACTGATACAGTCATCAATGTACCGGAAAAAGAGGTGAGGGAGAGGACCCGAGTAAGACTGGAACAAAGAGTGTTCCACATATCCCATGAAAAGGCAGGCATAGCTAGGACCCATGCGGGTACCCATAGCAATACCTTTGATTTGGAGGAAATGAGTGGAGTTAAAGGAGAAGTTGTTCAATGTGAGAACAAGTTCAGCCAGGCGGAGGAGGGTAGTGGTGGATGGGGACTGGTTGGGCCTCTGTTCAAGGAAGAAGCAGAGTGCCCTCAGGCCATCCTGGTGGGGGATGGAGGTGTAGAGGGATTGTACGTCCATGGTGAAAAGGAGGCGGTTGGGGCCAGGAAACTGGAGAACTCACCTGCTCTTCTTTGTAAAAGTGCCGTGGGATCTTTTACATCCACCTGAGAGGGTAGACGAGGCCTCGGTTTAACATCTCATCCGAAAGACAGCACCTCCGACAGTGCAGTACTCCCTCAGCACTGCACTGTAGTGTCAGCCTAGATTCTGTGCTCAAATCTCTGGAGTGGGATGTGAACCCACAACCTTCTGACTCAATGGCAAGAGTGCTACCACTGTGCAACAGCTGACACTGATCTAATTTAGTGTGTGCATCTAACTGGAAACCTGTCACCATATAGCATTGTTTGCACTATCACAATTTCTACATCAGTTTCAAATGATTCCGGATTTTGATGAATTGAGCAGCACTGAAAGGATTGGATTTACTTAATAACATAAGCCTATTAATAATGCTGCTGTGTAAAACTCATTGCACCTCAACAACTAGTGATTTCTAAAAATTAACTTCACCTAGATGGATTTGTTTATAGCCAAATCATTTGTTATTGTTTTCATTTATAGCAAGATCAGTCCCAACATAAACTGGTATTTTAGGAACTCAGAACAGGAGATTTTGCATTGGAATCTTGATGTCACACTGCTGCTCATGCTCTCATATTTTGTGATACAAAATGGCAGGTCTTAAGTGAGCTTTTACATATGAAACATTGCTACCAATCAAAAAGGCTACACTGGTATTGTAATTTCCCTGCTGTAGGAACGGAGGTTCCTATCAAAAAGACTGAGTTCGACTCAGGCAATTAAAATAATGAACTTTAATGAAACGAAACAAGTTTAAACTGGAAACTGCTAGAACACATCAATTACAGGTCTACTCTCCTTGAGGGCTCCACGAGGACTGATCCTCTGGTCAGAAGACTGACGTCATGACGTCATCACATTCTTCCCGCCATTGGGGCATCACGTGACTAACGGCATGATGTCATCACGTTGAAACCGCGCTGTAAAAGTAACTAGACATTGTACAGTCAAACAGTGTAATTAAAGGTACAGGCACAGACAGTAACTACATTGCTGTTAAAGGAATTATGTACAACTGCTCGGAGTCCTTTGGTGGCTCCGCCACACTGCAATGTTATTTTTTCACACTGAGGCATCACAATTGCCTTACTTTCTTTAAGATTTGTTAAAATGTCAGTTCTGTGGGCTATATCCAGTGAACCTGTGCACAGAACTTGAAAGGAGGACACTGTACACTTAAACAGTGAGATTTTGCAGTCACATCATGAGATCAGTGTGTTTGAAGACCTGTGGCTCCTCAGGGATTTTCCATTGGAGCTACAGTTACTCTCACGCTATTGCCCCCCTGTGGAGATAGGAATGTGATCCAGCTCACAAGCATGGAACCAGCTCAGCATTGATTTAACACACTCATCCACACAGTAGCTAAATTGTTCTTTCAACTCTAATTATTCTTAATCTGCATCCCACGTTTGACAGCAGGGCATAAAGTGTTAAAGTCCAAACCTTCCCTAGAGCCTGATTGACAATTACACACCAAGTTGACTTTTCTCACTAGCTCTTAAGAAAATTACAACACACAGGTTATTTGAACTTTCTGCATGTTGTTTGGCATCAGTCAGAGTGATAAATCATTGACCTCAAAGGAGTAAAGAGTAAGGAATTTAAACTTCACTTAAGGAGATGGTAGCTGGATTACTAACAAAGAATCCATTTATTTGAACTCCACATCAACAACAATCTATTTCAGCTGGTAAAGGAGTAGTTTCAACATTGGTCAGCAAAGCCAATATCCAACTGTTAGTTCATTAATTTGATTCTTTCAGAGGTTTGGCACTCAATTAAATAAGCTTCATAAAATGGGTGTGGTTCAGATATTATGAAATATTTGTTCTATTTTTGAACTTGTGCTTATATGACACAGCTTGGATGTAAAGCAAGAATTAAAACTGCAAACTATATTTGCAGCTTTAAAAACACATTTTCTGAGTCTTCTGCCTATCAAACTACAAAACCCTTTTTAATTCTGGTACCAGTAGTTTTGTTATCAGTACATGTCACCAACAACAACTTGCATATATATGGCACTTTGAGTATAGAAGACATGTCAAGGTGCTTTACAGAGCGATGAGAAGAACAGATGATCAGTCATGGGAGAGAGGTTCGGACAGGTGACTGAAGACTGAGTAAAAAAGATAGGTTTTGCGATGGTTCTTAAAGGAAGACAGAGAGGTAGAGAAGGAGAGCAACTTAGGGAGGGAATTTCAGAGAGTAGGATCAACACAACTGAAAGTTCTGCCAACACTGGAGATGAAGGCAGGGGGAATGCCCACAGGGCCCAACGTGTGTGGAAGGGGATGTATGGCTAGAGGAAGTTGCAGAGTAGAGAATTGAAAGGCCGTGAGGGCAATAATTTGAAATTCGATTCATTGTAGATCAAGGAGGTTGTGGGTGATGGATAAACTGAACTTAGTGCAGGACAAAATATAGGGCAGCTGTGTTTTGGACATGCTGGAATCCATGGATAGTGAATGATGGAAGGCAAACCAGGACAACAGCATCGGTGAGCAAAAGTCTTAATTAGGGTTTCAGCAGCATGGGGCTGAGGTAGGGGCAGCAACACGCAATGCTGCAGCGGTGGAAGTGAGCCAACATGGTGATGGAATGGACATGAGATATGAAACTCAGCTCATAGTCAAATACGACAGCGAAGTTGCATATGGTTTTGTTCAGCCTAAGTGAGTGGCTGGGGAGGAGTATAGCATCATTGGGAAGCAAGTGAAGTTTATGGAGGATGCTGAAAATGATGGTTTTGGTTTTTCTAATGTTTAGCTGAAGGAAGTTATGACTCATCCAAGACATGGGGCCATATATTCCGATCCCTACAGGTGGGTACGCGCTGTGTACACACCCATAGGGACATCGGAAATGCCGGTTTCAGGCATGCCAAGCGCATGTGCTGAAAACTGGCATTTCCGATCTGTCAAGAATGCTCTTAACAGATCGGATGCCTGCCCTAGAGAAGGGCCTCTGCGGGCGGATAGTTCCACTTTCTGGAGAACCTCCGCCTGCACAAAACCCTTAGAAATCTTATGCCTGCAGGCATAAGGTCTGCTTTTAACTGCATAAGATTTGAAAAAAGTAAAATAAAACATTTTTTTCACTCATTTGTCATTTAAAAATACTTCAAAAAAACATACGTTTATTTTTAGCCCCGTAAAAAACTTTAATTACTTTTTTTTAAATTAAATTTTTGTTTAAAATATTTAATTTTTTGTCATTTCAACTCATTTTAAAAATGTGATTTAAAAAAAAAAATTATTTAATGTTTTACAGTGTTTTGGGGGTGATCTCCATTCATATATTTGACAGGTTTATCTGTCAAGTGTAAGAAGGGAGATTCCCTTCTTTGATTGGCTCCCAATGGCCCACGTGATCCCAGGGACGATAGCAAAATACTGCCGATGGTGGAAATCCAAAATAACAACAGAAAATGCTGGAAAAACTCAGCAGGCCAGGCAACATCCGTGGAGAGAGAAACAGAGTTAACGTTTCAGGTCGAAGACCCTTCGTCAGAACTGAGAAAAAAGCAGGAAATGAAACGGATGAAAAAGCAAGTTTGGGGCTGGGAAATGGGGGAGGGGATGAAAGAACAAAAAGGAAGGTCTGTGAGAAGTGAAGAGACATTAAGAGATATTCAAGGTGAGACAAGATGGTAATAGGACAGGTTAAGAAACAAAGGATGGCTCTAGATGAAGTGTGAAATGCGCTGGCAGAATGAACGACAGCTGCCATGTGGGAGAGAAAAAAAGGAAAAGGCACAAACCAAAAGTGTGGATAAAAAATAAATTAAAAATATGATAGGGGCCGAAGTTATGATCTGAAATTGTTGAACTTGATATTGCGTCCAGAAGGCTGTAAAGTGCCTAATTGGAAGATGAGGTGCTGTTCCTCGAGCTTACGCTGGGTTTCCGTGGAACAATGCAAGAGGCCGAGGACGGTGAGGTCGGAGTGGGAATGGAGCAGTGAATTGAAATGACAGGCGACCGGAAGCTTGGGGTCACCCTTACGGACTGAACGGAGGTGTTCCGCAAAGCGGTCACCCAATCTGCATTTGGACTTCCCAATGTAGAGGAGACCGCATCGTGAGCAGCGAATGCAGTATACTAGATTGCAAGAAGTACAAGTAAATCGCTGTTTCACCTGGAAGGGGTGTTTGGAGGGGTGTTTGGGGCCCTGGACAGTGGGAAGTGGGGAGGTATAAGGGCAGGTGTTGCATCTCCTGTGCTTGCACGGGAAGGTGCCGTGCGAAGGGGAAGGGGTACTGGGGGTGATAGAGGAGTGGACTAGGGTGTCTCGGAGGAAGTGGTCCCTACGGAATGCTGAAAGGAGAGGGGAGGGGAAGATGCGTTTGGTGGTGGGATCACGTCGGAGGTGGCGGAAATGGCGGAGGATGATCCGTTGAATGTGGAGGCTGGTGGGGTGAAAGGTGAGGACAAGGGGAACCCTATCGTGGTTCCGGGAGGGAGGGGCAGGGGTGAGGGCAGAAGTGCAGGAGATAGAACGGACACGGTCGAACCACATGCATCTCTGGGATACATGGGCCCTGAAAATTTCAAGTTGGAGAGGCCCAGGAGCGGAAGTGTCTGGACCTCGGGAGCCCTCAGATAAGTCCATAGATTTTTCCAGATCGGAGGCCTCCGCACGCAGGAAGCCTCCGATTGGAAATTACGGCCCATTATGTCAGACAGGTAATCATATAACATGGAAATCAATTGAGGTAAGAAAAGTGATGGGGAGGATGTCATCAGCATATAAGTGGAAACTCTTCTTTCTTTCTTTCGTAAGGTAGTAGCAAAGCAAATCAAATGTCAATATCTAAGTCAGATATCCAGGCCAAAGCTTCCGGTGTAACAGCGTGGATATCTTGTAGGCTGCCTGCGAATTTCCTCTGAGGGCAGTGCTCAATGATTTGCTACAGGTTCTGATCAGGAGCTCCACAGTCGCATGATGGGGATGCTTTAATCTTCCATCTATGGAGAAACTGACCCCATGTCTGCGGATGATGTCTCCAAGGGGCACCATGTAGATAAAGAAGAGCAGGAGACCAAGCATTGACCCTTGGGGGGCTCCAGTGGTGATGATGTTGCGAAGGGAGGCAAGGCCATTAATGGAGATGTGCTGGCTTCAGCTAGACAAACTGGACTAAAACCAAACAAAGGCAGTCCAATGGAGCTTGACAACAGTCAGTAAGGAGTTTGCTGTGAGCAATCAATTGTCAATATCAGCATGGAGTCTGTTGCTAAGGTTAGTCAACTAAACTAGAACTGAAGAAAATTGGGATTCCAATGTGAGATGAATTTGAAGATGTGGTAATCATGAATAAGCTATTTGAACTCTTCAGATTACTGGTGTCCTTTTAAGAAAATGGTACAAAGTGTAGAAGAACACTGCTTTTTTTTTCTCACTAAAGTACTGCACTATTTCTTTATAACCCGTGCAAAATTTGTACATTAGCATGGCTCACAGGCGGCTGGTGTGCTGATTAAAAGGAGTAACTGTGACACAGATGGGGGTAGATTTTAATTAAGGTGTCAACCTTAGCTCAGCGATAGCACTCTTGCTTCTGAGTCAGAAGGTTGTGGGTTCATTCCAGAGACTTGAGCACATAATCCAACTGGCACTACTGTGCAGTACTGAGGGAATGCTGCATTGTTGGAACTAATGTCTTTTGGATGAGATGTCAAACCAAGGTCTCGTCTTCCCTCTCAGTGAACGTAAAAGTCTATTTGAAAAAGAGCAGGGTGTTCTCCCGGTGTCCTGGAGAACATTTATCCCTCAACCAATATTTTTGACAGTCTAATGGATATCTATCCTGATTTCCCTAATAACCTAATGGCTATTTATCCTGATTCCCGTAGTAGACTACTGGGGGTTTGTCCATCTGATTTTCTTTTGGAACTATTTGTTCAGGATCGACAGTTCCATGTCTATGGCATCCGAATTTCTTGGTGGTCTAGGGGTCTGATCAAGTTCCCTAGCAGACCAGTAATTTCCATGCGTTTGAGTTCCCTGGTGGCAATGGAATACTTACTGGCACTGTAATGGGTCAACAATATACATTTCATGGTGTAATCCAAATCTTTGCATTTAGCCAAATGCTGCAATCTTCCAGTATAAAGATAACAATACAAAATCAGTTTGGAACATGAGTGCCAGCTTCCTGGGATTCCTAGGACATTTACTGTAGCATCTTTCAAACTGACAAGTAACCTAAGCTGATATTGATTGCTAACTCACCAGCCTTCAGCTTCCCTATGGCAACATATCGACTTCAGGGGTTGGCATCACTGATTTGCAGCAATAACAATTGGCATGTACCCAATCCTCCCAGAATGTGAATTTAACATATGGCTCAATCTTGTGGTCTTGAGGCTTCGGCAAACATATCTATGAAGACAGCTGCCTGGTATGACTCTAATTGTAATGATATAAAAAGAGAAATAAGCCAATACAGGGCCTGGTGAGCAGTGTAATGCCAGACTTGCATATCAGTTTACACAAGCTCCAGGTTCCAGCTATGTAAAAGTGAATCTTCCATTGACTTCTCACATTGATGGAAGAAAGGGATATCTACATACCTGGCTCACACATCCACAAACAGAGCAAGGTCATCCCTTGGCCTTGCTTATACTTAATCCTACAAGATTGGATGGCACCAGAAACTCTATAGTGTATGCATGTGATTGATCATTTGCAGAAATTGGAATCTGATCCAAAAATTCCAGCAATGGGGGCAGAGGCGCAATTCCCAATCCCTGTTAATAATAGTATCCATTAAAATAAATCAAAGATTAAATAAAAATACAACAAAAAATGTTATGACAAAAATAAACAGTGAATTTTCCACTGCTGTGCTCCTGGCACATGCCAGCAGCACATGTTAGGAAATTGCACCGCCCCCGCCCTCACGTCCCCAGCCCATCACTTTCTGGGGGGATGTGATTTTGCACTATGCACTCCCAGTGTAAGCTAGGAAGCAGAATACGTGTAATAAGAAGACCTTTTTGTTGCTAAGGAGTAAAATAGGATTTATATGAGAGAAACAGTGTAAAGTGGGGTGTAAACCTTCTATTAAAATTTTACACACATTGGGGTAAATTTCATCTTCAATAGCAGGACGGCAATCTGGTGGAGTGGATCATCCACCCAATGTAGAACCCACCCCATTTTCATTCCATTGATGACATTTTACCCCATTAAGCTTCTGATGTACCCTAAGCAGGGGAGGAAATTTAACGTAAAAGTCAATTCACTCAATTATCACATAACACTCACAGGCTCGGTCAGGAACACAAGTGGAGCCCTGGGAACTGGTCACCTACTTGTCATCCAAACACAGGAGAAACTGAATGGAGAAAATTACTTTGAAAAAATTGTGAGAATTTGTCATTTATAGCACTCATGTACAATACCGCTGCATGAATTGGCTGCCATATTTCCTACAGTGATTACACTTCAACAGTACTTCATTGGCTGTAAAGCACTTTGGTATGCCCTGAGGTCATGAAAGGCGTTATTTAAAAGCAAGTTACATTTCACTATAGACGAGCTATAATAAAACCTCCATATGATTCCCAGTATTAACACTGAGGGATTTATTTCATCTGTGTGTCAAGTTCAATTTTTTTTTTACTGAACTATCTTCTAAACTAATGAAAGTTTAGGAAAACATGTTTTTTTTAACAACACACAAGAAAATATACTCTTACATCTTTTCATAAAGCACTTTTACCAGTAGAGGGAGCAAATAACCCACAACCAACATAATGCCCAACAAACACTATTGACAAGAAACAAATAGGAACCAAAACCTGCTAAGACATTTTTGTTGTATGCAACAACTAAAATCAAAAGAGAAGTCTAGTGGAAATTGTAAATGGCAGAGGTTTGATAATGGGATGTCTTTATTGCATTGATTTGCATGTGTTTAGTAGTGGTATCATTTGTTTTTTTCTCATTATTTTTACTTATTTGTTGTAGTTGGAAGAACAGGGAAGTTCTCCTGTTGTCTTTTATGTCCACCTGAAAGAGCAGTCAGGGCCTCAATTTAACATCTCATCTGAAAGACAGCACCTCCAACAACGCAGCACTCCCTCAGTATTGCAATTCAGTGTCAGCTGGGATTATGCACTTACGTGTCTGTACGGGGCTTGAATCCAGATGGCATCACAACAAAAAGATTAAGGACAAATGTCTCATGACTATGACTTTGCTATTGGTGAGAGCACAAAAAGACCTGAGAAACTGATCCGTGAGTAATCCAATGAGTAATAGAGAGAATTTCCATAAACCAATGCCCAATTCAGATACCCCGGTTAGCAAGTGATGGTTAATTCTGCATTTATTTGTTTACTTCCTTGAGTTGAAAAGTTAACATAAAGTGAAAGTTTTACAATGTACTGCACTAAAATAAATTCTAAATCTACATTGGTCAGGCCATAATCAAGTTATTTTTGTATTTAATGAAATTAATTACCCTTCCATCTTTTATCCACTTAAGGGATCTGTAGTCCAATAAAAGATATTCTCAATTTTTTAGAATCGTAGAAATTTCAGCACAGCGGGAGGCCAGTCGATTGTGCCTATGCCTGTGCCAGGTTTACCTCCACAGCACAGATATTCACTCTAATCCCATTTTGTTCTCAGTGGTAGAGGTCACGATGCTGGCAGGTGCTATCGAAGTAAGCTGGGTGAGTTTTTGCAGTGCATCTTGTAGACTGTACATAGTGCAGATGATGGAAGGAGTGGGAATTGAGTCCAGTGACAAGGGTGCCAATTAAGCAAATTGTGTTATCCTGCATTTTTGTCCAGTTTGAAAAATTTGTCTCATTTAAAATTATTTCGTTTCACAAGTGGGGTGTTGTTTAGTTGGGGCTGGCTGATGATATTTTTGCTTACAGACTCCATTATTCTGTTAGCACTTCAAATGAAAATCCAATTGAGTGCCATTTTGAGAGGCGATAATAGTTGCTGCTCAATGTGCAAGTATGGATTTTTACCACCCTATTCTTAAAAATTACCCTTAATTTATCCTTATAGCTACAAATTTTCTCAGAATCAAATAGAAAGGTTTGACTAATTCAATCAGCTTCAAAACTGATTTTCTATTAAAATAGCAAACAAGGATATCAAGAACACACTTAACACTTAATAAAAAAGACAGATATTTTTTAAAGTCTGTTTGCAAAACCATTATATTTATTTTCTCAAAATTTGGTTTACCCATAACCACTTAGTCCAACCCACAGAGGCCACATAAAGAATCTAGAATGTGTGCCTTGCACTTAATTTCCAAAAATATGGGCCGTAATTTTCCTTACCGAGTCAGGTCGGGTGCGTGCGGGCCGTGTGGCGGGTTGGAACTGTGTTGTTCTGATGATCCCGCTCCTCAGAATGACTTTCAGTTAATGGCCCCTATTAAGACAGGCATGCGCATTTCCCGGCCCTATTAAATGGTACGGGTCTGATAACACAAATGGCTCAGCAAGCCAGGGAAGGGGCATCCAGGGTCTCACACGCTGCACTTCAGCTTTGTGCAGGGGATCAATACTGCAAGAGAGTTCCTCTACCCACAGGGGCCAGGAGGCCCTTCAGAAAGAACGATGTGGGACCACATCACCGAGGCCATCACTGCCAGCAGTGTCGCCCCCACAACCTGACTCCAGTGCCCAAAGAAAGCTTCATGGCCTCAGACCAGTGGTGAAGGTCAGTGAATGCATCTTCAAAAGCCGTCTCCTACTAACTACACCACTAGCCTCGCCCACTTCTCAATGCACGACTCCTCCCCAATCACTCACCTACCAACATTCCGTACCAAACACAAGGCACATCTCCCATTCCTAGCTTCACCTCACCCCCTTGGAGGAGATGGTGCAGGCCATTCTGGCAGGGGCATGGCTGAGCCCTCGGCCAGCGGCGGAGCTGAACGGATACAAGATGCTGGTATCCTCATATGTTATCCTCCTTCTCTTGCTTTCCCGCCCTCCCCTCACCATAACTCTATCCTTGTGCCTTCCTCATTTCACACACCCAAGAAATGCAGCCTGCCCATCCAGTGGTTGATCAAGAAGAGGGAGAGGGGAGTGAAGAAGAAGAAGAAACACCGTCACTCGATATCAGACTCCCAGCCACCAGCTCCTCAAGATCATCCTGCAAGGCCACCTGCAGTGTCCCCCACTGAAAGTCAGCAGCCTTCCACCAGCCATGCTGCAGCCACTGGGGTAGCACTGCATGGCATCAATAGGATAGGCAAAGGCACACACAAGACTGTCACTAAGGGAATGCATAAGGGTGATGAGTTGATTTCTTGATGTCATATTGGATGGATAGATGTATAAAGTTGCATTGTAAAGTTTGCTTTGTGGTGGCTTTTATTTTAGCATTGTGGCCAAGAGGACACTGTGATGGTCAGTAACAGAGGGAAGGTAATGTGTGGGACTAATGCTGAAAGGGAAATTGGAGTTGTGGTTACTGGTACCACAGGCGGATGATTCCATCTCGGATATCCCTGCTAGAAAGGGGCTGTTTGGGTTGCATCCGTCCTTCTGTTTCTTCCTCTTTTGCTTCCTCCTCTGCTGCGTCTTCCTCTTCTGCATTTTCCTCTTCTCTCTGTGAGTGGATGCTAGAAATCTGAAATAAAAGCAGAAAATACTGGAAATACTCAGCAGGTCAGGCAGCATCTCGACCTGAGACGTGAACTCTGTTTCTCTCTCCACCATTGCTGCCTGACCTGCTGAGTATTTCCAGCATTTTCTGTCTTCTCAGAGGCCTTCCTTTACCCGAGGCCTTGCAAGCATCCAGCAGCACTCCCTGCACACTTTAAAAACTTTTAACATGTTTTGCACCAAGCCACTACTTCAATAAAATAAAAAAAATGAAGTCCAAAAGTTTAAATGGAAACTTACCTGAAAGATGTGTATGTCCCTTTAAGAAGTGCTGACAGTGCCTCTCAGTCTGCTGCACGCTCGCCGACTGCCATCACGTTCTCCACATTTGCATCTCCAGGGCCAGCGTTGCGATCGACAGCGCTGAAGCCCTCATCAAAATGGCGGCCACCGAGTCCCACGCCTGAGAAAGGTGTTAGAGTGGTGGTCGCCATTTTTCACCAGGATTGCGGCGCTAACTCATGACGGTAAGGTCTAATTTCTGGGTCTATAATTCCTGGTTGCAGACATCTTAACTTTCCAGCATCCATTACAAAACATCTGGCCAAAAAAAGTCACAACCTTGCGAGTCACTCCATGAACTAAAAAGCCAAGGAAATTAACCAACTCCAAGGATATTTTCTTGCACTGAATAACAGAAGGATGTACTGGATGCCAGAAATTGTACAATCAGATGTAAAATAATTTTATTACAAACCACCTTATAAACCACGTGGTCATGGATTAAATGGTTGTCTTTGCATTTGATGTAGGCCATTAGATTGACTGTGGTGACCTTTATCTCCATGTGTGTACAGTTGATGATGCCCAAGACCATGGGGAGACCAGCATGCCATAGAGTTGTTGCTTCTCTTGCAAATGTTGATCCATCCCACTATGGAAATGGATAAGTCTACGACCTTTCTGGAACAGGGCATTCATCACACCTTGAATGGTAGGAGACAATGCACAAGGAATCCTATTCGAGAAACTGAAATGGCTCAGCGGTAAAAAAATATTCTCTGAAAAAAGTTTCTCTTCCTCAATTCAAAATCTCTTACATTGAATCTTGTATTTATGGACCCTCATTTTAGACCTCTCAACTACTGGAAACAATCTGCGTCTAGCTATCCTGCCCCATTCTTTCATAATTTTAAATACTTCTGTCATTTTGGCTCGTAATTTTGTTTAACCAAATGATATCCCCTCACACTCACTAAAAGACACACTATAAGGAGGTCAGGACCCAGGAGTGAGGACAGGACCCAGGGACGAGGACAGGGCTCAGGAGCGAGGACGAGGCCCAGGAGCGAGGACGAGGCCCAGGAGCGAGGACGGGGCCCAGGAGCGAGGACGGGGCCCAGGAGCAAGGACGGGGCCCAGGAGCAAGGACGGGGCCCAGGAGCAAGGACGGGGCCCAGGAGTGAGGGCGGGACCCAGGAGCGAGGTCGAGGCCCAGGAGCAAGGTCAGGACCCATGAGCGAGGACAGGGCCCAGGGGTGAGGACAGGGCCCAGGAGTGAGGACGAGGCCCAGGAGTGAGGACGAGGCCCAGGAGCGAGGTCGGGACCCAGGAGTGAGGATGAGGCCCAGGGGCGAAGACAAGGCCCAGGAGCAAGGATGAGCCCAGCAACAAGGTTGAGGCCCAGGAGTGGTGCAGCGGGGTCGGGTGGATCACACTGCAGCCTATGAAACCCAGGCAGAAAGGACCTGCGGGAAGGAGGGAGGAGGACAGTAGGAGTATGTTTGTGTGTGTGTGCTAGGCCGGTGTAGCAGAGCCTGGTCTCCAATCGTCTTGGATAACTTTGCCCGTGTGGTAGCTGGTGTGCAACGGCCACCCCACGATAAAAGAATTCATGCACAGGCATCTTCCACCCTTTAAAATGATGTTCGGGATCTGGAACGTCAGGACCCTCATGGACAACCCCAACAGCGACAGACCAGAACGCTGTATTGGTATCATTGCCCAGGAGCTCAAACGTTTCGACATAGACATCGCCGCCCTAAGAGAGACCCGGTGGGAAGGGGGTGGCCAGATCGAGGAGCAAGGCGGTGCTGGAAAGGTAAACCTGAAGAAGAACATCACCTCCATGGGGTAGGCTTCGCCATAAAAAATGAGCTAGTTGAACATCTGAGAGACTTCCCTTGTGGAATGAACGAATGCCTCATGACTTTACGGCTCACCCTAGCCCGGAACCAGTGCGCTACGGTCATCAGTGTGTACGTCCCAACACTAGAAGCCACAGACGAGGCGAAAGAGGAATTCTACTCCAGCCTCGAACAATCCCTGTTCCGAGTCCCAACGGGCGACAAGCTGATCCTCCTTGGCAACTTTATCACCAGAGTTGTAAAGGACACAGACCTCTGGGGAGGTGTGATCGGCAGAGAGGGGGTAGGGAAAGCCAACTCCAATGGTACCCTCCTCCTCATGAAATGCTTAGAACATGGCCTTGTCATAACCAACACCTTATTCCATCAGAAAGACAAGTACAAGGCTTCATGGAAACACCCTCGCTCCAAGCACTGTCATCTGCTGGACTACGCCATCATCCGAGCGAGGGACCGCAAGGACGTCCGCATCACCAGCGCCATGACAGGAGCTGATGACTGCTGGACAGACCACCGCCTAATTGGCCCTATCATCTCCATCAACATAGCCCCAAAACAGAAGCAATGTCGCAGGAAAATCAACGCTGGAGCACTCAAAGACCCTGCTAAGAAAGCCCTATTCAACCTGTGCCTCACAACCAATCTGATGACTCCCAGTGATGCAGAGACACAGAGGGCTGAAAATTCAGTAGGGTTGGCGCCCATTTTGCGGCGCTAGAGGGCCTAGCGCCGCAATGATAGCCATTTCTGAAATTCACTTCGGCGCTGCCATCGGCGTTAGCCGGTTGCGCTGCGCCGGCACCGATGACGTCATCGGTGTGCGCAGCGTCCCGGTTGCCGTGGCAACGCGCTTGAACGCCGAAATTCAGTTGCGGCCGCCTCGCCCGTGGCAGCCGCAACTAAGACTCTGGCAACCGAGTCTTACACAAGTTAGCGCCGGCGCATTAAGGTTGCGCGGCGGCCGGCCGCTTTCCCGCCGGCCGCCTGCCCGCACCTCCCTCCCCGGACTCCTCCACCCCCCCCCCGCGGAACAGATGCGTCTGGCCTGCAAGCCCGGCACTTGTCCGAGGTGCTGGGTTCATTTTTGAAAAAATCAAACAGCCAGCGATCGGGTGAAGGCAGCGCCTCCTTAACGGGAGGAGGAGGCCTGCACTTCCCCAGCCTGCCGCACCGCATCGGGTGCCACAGCGCCGGATTAGCGCCGCAATGCGGCACTCAGCGCCCATTGGGAGGCACTCACGCCCGCCAGTAGCGCCGGCAGCCGTCTGGGCGCGGCGCTACTGAATTTTTGGCGCGCGCAAGGGAATTAGCGCCGGCGCTAAATTTCCGGCGCTAAAGCCCTGGCGCGGCGTCAACTCAATTTCTAGGCCAGAGTGTCCACAGCGCCTGGTCTGCACTCAAGGCCTCCATAATCAGCACCTGTGAAGAGACGCTCGGTCACTCGACCAGGAAACACCAAGACTGGTTCGACAAGAATGACCAGGAGATCCAGGAGCTAATAAGCCGCAAGGGCAAGGCATTCCTGATCTGGAAACAGCAACAGAACTCGAGAGCAAGAAAGCAGCTCTACAGACGCCTGAAGGCAGAGGTCCAACAAAAAACTCGCGACCTAAAGAACAGATGGTGGGTGGAGAAAGCACAGGAGATCCAGCAGCTAGCCAACAACCACAACATGCGTGGATTCTTTAGCGCAGTCAAGACCACCTACGGCCCAAGCACCCAAGGCCCTACCCCACTGTAGACCAAGAACAGAGAGGTACTCATCAAGGACAGAGAGGCAGTCAGTGCCCGCTGGAAGGAACACTTCGAAGATCTCCTTAACCGAGACACTGTCTTCAACGCGAGTGTCTTCAACTCCATCCCGCAGCATGCAACCCGCCACCACCTGAGCACAACCCCAGCCCGGCATGAGGTTGAAAAGGCCATCCGACAACTGAAGAACAACAAGGCCTCAGGAGCAGATGGAATCCCCGCCAAGGCGCTAAAACATGGTGGAGAAGCACTATTGGTGTGAATACATGAACTAATTTCTCTTATTTGGAAGGAGGAGAGCATGCCAGGGGATCACAGAGATGCCGTAATTGTGACCATCTTCAAGAAAGGTGACAAGTCCGATTGCAGTAGTTACAGAGGAGTCTCCCTGCTGTCTGCCACAGGGAAAGTCATTGCAAGAATCCTCCTCAATCGCCTTCTCCCAGTGGCTGAAGAGCTCCTCCCAGAGTTGCAATGCGGATTCCGCCCACTAAGGGGCACAATAGACATGATCTTCACCGTGCATCAACTGAATGCAGGGAACAGCACCAACAGCTGTACATGGCTTTTTTTGACCTCACAAAGGCCTTCGACACCGTCAACCATGAGGGATTATGGAGTGTCCTCCTCAAATTCGGCTGCCCTCAAAAGTTTGTCACCATCCTCCGCCTGCTTCACGACGACAGGCAAGCCGTGATCTTGACCAATGGATTCAGCACAGACAAAATTCACGTACAGACCGGGGTCAAACAAGGCTATGTCATCGCACCAACGCTCTTCTCAATTTTCCTGGCTGCAATGCTCCATCTCACCCTCAGTAAGCTAATCTACAGAACAAACGGAAGACTGTTCAACCTCCATCAACTCCAGTCCAGATCCAAGGTCGTTCTATCCTCTGTCGTTGAATTACAGTATGCAGACGACGCTTGCGTCTGTGCACACGCTGAGGTCGAACTCCAAACCATTGTCAACACCTTCACTGAAGCATATGGGAGCATGGGCCTTACACTAAACATCCGTAAGACAAAAGTCCTCTACCAACCTGCCCCCGCCACACAGTACTGCTCCCCGATTATCAAAATCCATGACGAGGCCTTGGACAACGTGGACCACTTTCCATACCTCGAGAGCTTACTGTCAACAAGGGCAGATGTCGATGACGAAGTCCAACACCACCTTCAGTGTTCCAGTGCAGCCTTCAGTCACCTGAGGAAGAGAGTGTTTGAAGACCAGGACCTCAAACCCAGCACCAAGCTCATGGTCTACAGAGCAGTAGTGATACCCACCCTCCTGTATGCTTCAGAGACATGCACCATGTACAGCAGGCACCTCAAAGCACTGGAAAGGTACCACCAATGCTGCCTCCACAAGATCCTGCAAATCCATTGGCAGGATAGACGCACCAACGTCAGTGTTCTCGCTCAGGCCAACTGAAGGGATAATTACAAGTCCTAGCCCTTTTCGGGCTACCCCAGATCAGACGTATTCCACAGACATTCACCTTCAACTAAAATTAGAGATAGCTGAATTCTATAAGATGCTTAAATGGGTCTAAAGGTTCAGGCTATCTCTCCCTAAAGGAAAGGAACAACTGAAGATGTTACCATCCTCCGGATAGCACTTTTAATAAGTTTAACTAGACTGTAACCTTCCAGATGTTATGAGGGTCCGAAATACCCCCCAAAATTCCTCAGCTCCTTACAAAAGAGTATACAGAAATTGAGTTTGCGAGGTTGATACAGAAATACTCTGAGACAATTCTAAAAATATATATTTATTTAAGAGCCGACATTCAGTTAACTGTTGTTGAGTCAGTCGCAACATTAACAATTCAAAAACAATTAGCTTACACAATCTTATTCTCAGAGATCCTTATTCTCAAATCTTAACTTTGTTACATTTCCACTCTTCTACTTATTCTTAATCCAGAATATCCACCAAAATCAAATACCTTGATTACCCGAGACTCAGAGTTGTAGGCTGACAGAGTGGTTCTGAAGCCGAGAATCACTTGCCTGTTTCCAACAACTTCTGACTTTCTGTTTGAAAAAGTCTATTTTTATATCCTTTTTGCAGTAGTAAATCCTTTGAAGTTTTCTGCTGATGTAAGCTAATTATCTCTAAGTCATTCTTTCTGTTGATTTCTTTCTATTCTTACTGTCAATTTAGCTGTTGCATGCATAATTATGTCTCTACCTTTAGGTGTTCCAAAAACTTATCAAAAATGGCTACAACAGATTTATCTCTTTGATGTTATTCTTATCGAAGAGCTTTCATTCAATTCTTAATATTGGCTTAACTGGTTATAACCACAGACGTTGTGACTCTGTGGTGTTCCAAGTTGAATACAAAAACAATGTAGTTGCTTGGTGCATCTATTGAAGTCATATCTTCAACGTGTTCTGTAGTTATCATATTTACAATATGTAAATTAAAACCACTTTAACCAGGGTGTTTCATGCATTTCTAGCTATCTCAATTGGTTGCATATTTAATCTTATGTTTCCTGTCTTCCAAGTTTAACATAAAAACAATTTGACCATCAGGTGTTTCTTTTACTTGATGTCATCTTTTCAAAGGCACATGGTTTTTTTAATATTCTGTGTTTCTGTTTCACGTGTTAGTTTTTAACACTTTACTTGGGTCATTCCATTGTGTTTCTCCCAAACTCCAGACCTCCTGGAAGCGCCAAACTGCTATTTCAATAGGGCCATTGTTTTAGCATTAACAATCAATTCCCATTTCAAAGCTTGTGTGGTTTTTACAGCTTGTGTTATCAAACCCACCCATCTCAGAAGCCTGTTTTCTGTTTGCAGCCTGTGTCTCCGAGGCTTTAGATTTTTAAACCCAGTGTATCATGTATTAATAATATCAGAAATCTGTTCATATTATGGTGTATCTCTTGGAATATGACTTATTCCATCACACAACTTCCCCAGCATCAAAGCTTTGACCATGCTTGATCAGCTCCAATGGATGGGCCACATCGTCCACATGCCTGATACGCGACTCCCAAAACAAGCGCTCTACTCGGAGCTCCGACACAGGTGAGCAGAGGAAATGCTTTAAGGACACCCTCAAAGCTTCCTTGGAAAAAGTGCAACATCCCCACCGACACCTGGGAATCCCTGGCCCAAGATTGCACAAAGTGGAGGAGAAGCATTTGGGATGGCACCGAACACCTTGAGTCTCTTTGCCGGAAGCAAGCGGAAGCCAAGCGCAAACAACGGAAGGAGCGCACGTCAACCCAAGCACCCCACCCACCCGCCCCTTCAACCATCGTCTGCCCCACCTGTGACAGAGACTGTAGGTCCCGCATTGGACTCATCAGTCACCTGAGAAGTCATCGTTAGTGTGGAAGCAAGTCATCCTCGGTTCCAAAGGGCTGCCGAAGAAAAAAAAGAGAAGATCCCTTCACATTTACTGTCACTGAATTCTAGCTGCCACTTTTTATTCCATTCCCCTATCTTATTAATTTCCCTTTCCAGTTTCCTTTGGTCTTCTAACGAATTAAAGAGGTTACTTTCTCTACACCCCGACCCCCAGAATAGTGTGGGTATGGGTTAATCTGCCATGTGGTATCTAGTCAAAGGCTTCCTTAAAGTCCATGTTAACTACCTCCACTGCATTTCCCCATCGATGATGTTTGTTATATCCTAAACGAATTCTTTGAGTTGGCAATAATAATAGTCCCTTTTGAAATCCATGTTGGTTACTTCTAATTATTTTCTCTTTATCTAGATATAAGTGTTTATTTCATCCTTAATTAGAGACTTTAAAATGTTCCTTATCACAGACATTAAATCACCTAGATTAGCTCTGTCTCCTTTTTTTTAAATGGGTACTAGATGGGTCATTCTTCAATCCTCTGGCCCACACCCACATTCAGTAGAGCCCTGAAATATTAACCCGGAATTTGCGGTGGGTAATAACAGTGAACGAATAGCGTTTGCTGTCATAACCCCTTTGAAACCAATCGCAACTTCAAGATTTAGTGCGTGCGAATCCTAAAGCAGAAATCCTGAAGTTGCGGTCAGTCATTCACTGCTGCGACATTGGCCGTGTGCCTCTTCCATTTCCTTCCCACAATTTGGAGGTCTGGAATACACCCCATCTAATGTAACCAACCCTTTTTTCTCCCATTAGTCACCTGAAGCAATGATGACCGCCATTACTGGTACAAACTCCAGGGTTACTGTGACTTAGCTGAGCTTGGCAATGACATCATCTTGTCAGTACAAGCTCTGCTGTAGTCATTGGCAACAGGTCCACAGGCCCCTTTAATTGGACCTTCTCTCTACCTAATAGGCTTAATTAGTGGCTTCACAACAGGTTCACCAACACTTTTATGGAAGGTAACAATCGTTTCCAACAGATGGATGTGTTGAATTATACAGCATTATTATTTTTGGTATTTCTGATATGGCCCCAATCTGGTTTCCGTCGTTGCCCCAGTACCAAAATGGCTCTTAACAAAGTCACAAATGACATCCTTTCTGACTGTGACAAAGGTAAACTATCCCTCCTCGTCCTTCTCAACTTGTCTGCAGCCTTTGACACGGTTGGCCACACCATCCTCCTCCAATGCCTCTCCACCGTCGTCCAGCTGGGTGGGACTGCACTTGCCTGGTTCCATTCTTATCTATCTAATCATAGCCAGAGAATTACCTGCAATTGCTTCTCCTCCCGCTCCTGCACTGTTACCTCTGGTGTCCCCCAAGAATCTATCCTTGGCCTCCTCCTATTTCTCATCTACATGTTGTTCCTCGTCAACATCATCCGAAAACAAAGTGTCAGTTTTCACATGTACATTGATGACACCCAGCTCTACCTCACCACCACTGTCTCTGAACTTTCAGACTGCTTGTCCGACATCCAGTACTGAATTAGCAGAAATGTTCTCTAACTAAATATTAGGAAGACCGAAGCCATTGTCTTCGGTCCCCACCACAAACTCCAGTCCCTAGCCATTGACTCCATCCCTCTCCCTAGCATCTGTCTGAGGCTGAAACAGACTGTTTCAACCTGGGTGTCATATTTGATTCTGAAATGTGCTTCTGACCACATATCCGCGCCATCACTAAGACTGCATATTTCCACCTCCGTAACATGGTCCATCTCCACCCCTGCCTCATCTGCTGCTGAAACCCTCATCCATGCCTTTGTTAACTCTAGACTTGACTATTCCCACGCACTCCTGACTGGCCTCCCACGTTCTACCCTTCGTAACATTGAGGTCATCCAAAACTCTGCTGCCCATGTCCCAACTCACCCCAAGTCCCATTCATCCATCACCTCTGTGCTTGCTGACCTACATTGGCTCCCGGTTAAGCAAAGCATTCATTTTTAAAATTCTCATCCTTGTTTTCAAATCCCTCCATGGCCTCGTCACTCCCTATCCCTGTAATGTCCTCCAGCCCCACAACCCCCTGAGATATCTGCGCTCCTCTAAGTGGTTGAAGGTCAATCATCACAGCCCCGGGACATAAGAACATAAGAAATAGGAGCAGGAGTAGGCCAATCGGCCCCTCGAGCCTGCTCCACCATTCAATAAGATCATGGCTGATCTGATCCTAACTGCCAATCCACTATCACAGAACCATCTCCTGAATCTAACAGAATTAGACACACGAAATAGGAGCAGGATCAGGCTACACGGCCCCTGGGCCCGCTCCGCTGCCCACAGGGCCATGACCGATCCGAACCTAGACTCATGTCCAAATTCCTGCCCGCTCCCCGTAACCCTTAATTCCCTTTATTTCTAGGAAACTGTCTATTTCTGTTTTAAATTTATGTAATGATGTAGCTTCTACAGCTTTTTGGGGCAGCATATTCCATGGACCTACCACCCTCTGAGTGAAGTAGTTCCTCCTCATCTCAGTTTTGAAAGAGCAGCCCCTTATTCTAAGACTATGCCCCCTAGTTCTAGTTTCACCTATCATCGGGGACATCTTCCCCGCATCCACCCGATCCAACCCCTTCACAATCTTATATGTTTCAATAAGATCGCCTCTCATTCTTCTGAACTCCAATGAGTAGAGTACCAATCTACTCAACCTCTCCTCATATGTCCATCCCCTCATCCCTGGGATTAACCGAGTGAACCTTCTTTGCACTGACTCAAGAGCAAGTATGTCCTTTCTTAAGTATGGACACCAAAACTGTACGCAGTATTCCAGGTGCGGTCTCACCAATACCTTGTACAACTGAAGCAATACCTCCCTATTTTTATATTCTGTCCCCCTAGCAATGAAAGCCAACATTCCATTGGCCTTCTTAATCACTTGCCGCACCTGCATACTAACCTTTTGAGTTTTGTGCACCAGGACCCCCAGATCCCTTTGTACTTCAGTACTTTCCAGTTTCTTGCCATTAAGATAATAACTTGCTCTACGATTTTTCCTGCCAAAGTACATAACCTCACACTTTCCAGTATTGTATTCCATCTGCCAAATCTCTGCCCACTTACTTAGCCTGTCTATGTCCCCTTGAAGGTTTTTTATGTCCTCCTCACTCACTACTTTCCCCCCCATCTTAGTATCATCTGCAAACTTTGATATGTTACACTCGGTCCCCTCCTCCAAATCGTTAATATAGATTGTAAAGAGTTGGGGACCCAGCACTGACCCCTGCGGAACACCACTAGTTACTGATTGCCAGTCTGAGAATGAACCATTTATCCCAACTCTCTGCCTTCTGTTAGATAGCCAATCCTCTATCCATGCCAGAATATTACCCCCAATCCCGTGATTTTTTATCTTAAGCAATAATCTTTTGTGTGGCACCTTGTCAAATGCCTTTTGGAAGTCTAAATACACTACGTCCACTGGTTCCCCTTTATCCACCCTATACGTTACTTCCTCAAAGAACTCCAGCAAATTTGTCAAACATGACTTCCCCTTCATAAAACCATGCTGACTTTGTCCTATTAAATTATAATTATCCAAATGTCCTGTTACTGTCTCCTTAATAATGGACTCCAAAATTTTACCTACCACAGATGTTAGGCTAACCGGTCTATAGTTTCCAGCCTTCTGTCTACTGCCCTTTTTAAATAAGGGTGTTACATTAGCAGTTTTCCAGTCTGCCGGGACCATTGCCGAGTCCAGGGAGTTTTGGAAAATTATTACCAATGCATCCACAATCCCTACCGCCACTTCCCTCAAGACCCTAGGATGTAAGCCATCAGGTCCAGGTGATTTATCCGCCTTGAGTCCCATTATTTTACCGAGTACCACTTCCTTAGTGATTTTGATCATGTTTAGCTCCTCCCTCCCGTTAGCCCCCTGTTTGTCCAGTGTTGGGATATTCTTAGTGTCTTCTACTGTAAAGACTGATATAAAATATTCATTCAGTGTTTTTGCCATCTCCATATTTCCCACCATTAATTTCCCGGTCTCATCCTCTAAGGGACCAACATTAACTTTAGCCACCCTTTTTCTTTTTATATAACTATAAAAACTCTTACTATCTGTTTTTATATTTTTTGCTAATTTACTTTCATAATCTATCTTTCCTTTCTTAATCAATCTTTTTGTTATTTTTTGCTGTCTTTTATAGTTTTCCCAATCCTCTATCCTCCCACTAGATTTGGCTACCTTATATGCCCTTGTTTTTAGTCAAATACTATCCTTAATTTCTTTACTTAGCCACGGATGGCTGTCTTTTCTTTTACACCCTTTTCTTCTCAGTGGAATATATATTTTTTGGAAGTTGTAAAATAACTCCTTAAATGTACACCACTGATCATGTATCGTCTTACCCTTTAATCTATTTTCCCAATCCACTCTACTCAATTCCGCTCTCATACCTTCATAGTCTCCTTTATTCAAGCTTAGCACGCTTGTTTGAGATCCAACCTTCTCACCCTCTAATTGAATATGGAATTCAACCATGTTATGGTCACTCATTCCAAGGGGATCCTTTACTAGGACATTTTTAATTAATCCTGTCTCGTTACACAGGACCAGATGTAAGGTTGCTTGCCCCCTGGTCGGTTCAGTTACATACTGCTCAAGAAACCCATCCCTAATACACTCAATGAACTCATCCTCAAGGCAGCCCTGCCCAATTTGATTTGTCCAATTAATATGATAGTTAAAATCCCCCATAATTATAGATGTTCCCTTATTACAAGCCTCAACTATTTCCTGATTGATACTCCGTCGAACAGAGTTGCCACGGTTCGGAGGCCTATAGACTACGCCCACTAGTGTTTTTTTCCCCTTATTATTCCTTACCTCCACCCAAACTGTTTCATTGTCCTGATCTTTTGACCCAATATCATTTCTCTGTATTACAGTGATTCCTTCCTTTATTAACATAGCCACCCCACCTCCCCTTCCTTCCTGCCTGTCCTTCCTGATCATTAAATAACCTGGTATGTTTAATTCCCAGGCATTGTCACCCTGCAGCCATGTTTCTGTAATGGCCACAAGATCATACCCATATGTAGTTATTTGTGCCATTAACTCATCTATTTTGTTATGAATGCTACATGCATTCAGATAGAGAACTTTCAAAGATGTTTTGTGACACTTAGTTCCTGCTTTTGCCCTTTTTATTACTTTACCTTTTACTCCATACCTTCTGCCCCTTCCTGACATGCTCTGGTTTTTAATTTCCCCACTGTTACCTAAGTCTATGACCTTCTCTGTTGTCATTTGTATTATTTGCTCTCTCAGAACCTCCCCCCCACTAGTTAGTTTAAAGCCCTCTCTACAGCCCTAGTTATATGATCCGCCAGGATTCTAGTCCCAGCACTGGCCAAGTGAAGCCCATCCCAACGGAACAGCTCCCTCCTGCCCCAGTACTGGTGCCAGTGTCCCAGGAAGCAAAACCCATTTCTCCCACACCAGCCTTTGAGCCACGCATTTAACTCTCTAATTTTATTTGTCCTAGCCAACTTCGCTTGTGGCTCAGGTAATAATCCAGAGATTATTACCCTTGTGGTTCTGCTTTTTAATTTGGCCCCTAGCTGCTCAAACTCCCTCAGCAGAACCTCCTTCCTTGTCCTATCTATGTCGTTGGTACCAACATGGATCACGACAACTGGATCCTCCCCCTCCCACTCCAAGTTTCTCTCCAGTCCAGAGGAGATGTCCTTAACCCTGGCACCGGGCAGGCAACACAGCCTTCGGGACTCTCGCTCTCGGCTGCAGAGAACTCTATCTATCCCCGTAACGATACTATCCCCTACCACTACAACATTTCTTTTAACTCCCCCCACTTGAATGGCCCCCCGCTCCACGGCGCTGTGGCCAGGTTGCTCATCCTCCCCGCAGTCCCTGTTCCCATCCTCACAGGGAGTAAGAGCCTCGAACCTGTTGGACAAGTGCAAGGGCTGCGGCTCCTCCAACACTACCTCCTGGATCCCCGTAACTGCCTCACTTCTAGTCACACCATCCTGACCCTGGCCACAGACTACATCTGAATTAATTAATCTAATTGGTGTGACTACCTCCTGATACACAGAGTCCAGGTAACTCTCCCCCTCCCTGATGTGTCTCAATGTTTGAAGCTCGGACTCCAGCTCTTCAACACGGAGCTGGAGTTCCTCGAGCAGCCAACACTTACTGCAAATGTGATCACCGTGAGCATCAATGGTGTCCACCAGCTCCCACATATTGCAGCAGCAACACATCGCCTGATCTCCCATTCTATGTAATTAATTATATTTATTAATATTATTCTTAAATACCCTCTGCCTCGATTCTAGATGGTGAATATCACACCTTAGAAACTATAAACCAAAGAGATTTAAGCTTAAAAAGGGAGAAATACTTACCAACCAATCACTTACCCGCTTTCTGGTGACGTCACACTTGGATTACTTTTTACCTCTCTCCCTCTCTCCTTCCCTCCGAGTTCCCAGACTGGAGACTGGTGAACCTTACCTGGTCTCTGGGCCTTTTATAGCCCCGCTCTGCTGCTCGAGTTTCCCGCCGACGCTGTGAGGCCTTACCTGGTCTCTGGGCCTTTTATAGCCCCGCTCTGCCGCTTGAGTTTCCCGCCGACGCTGTGAGGCCTTACCTGGTCTCTAGGGCCTTTTATAGCCCCGCTCTGCCACTCAGGATTCCCGCCGACGCTGTGAGACCTTACCTGGTCTCTGGGACTTTTATAGCCCCGCTCTGCCGCTCAGGATTCCCGCTGACGCTGTGAGGCCTTACCTGGTCTCTGGGACTTTTATAGCCCCGCTGCTGCCGCTCAGGATTCCCGCCGATGCTGCAGGAGTTCCTCAGGGCAATGTCCTAGACCCAACCATCTTCAGCTGCTTCATCAATGACCTTCCCTCCAACATAAGGTCAGAAATGGGGATGTTCACTGATGACTGCACAGTGTTCAGCACCATTCACAACTCCTCAGATAATGAAGCAGTCCATGCCCACATGCAGCAAGACCTGGGCAACGTTCAGGCTTGGGCCGATAAGTGGCAGGTAACAATTGCACCACAGAAGTGCCAGACAATGACTACCTCCAACAAGCGAGAGTCTAGCCACCTCTCCTTGACATTCAATGGCATTACCATCGCCGAATCCCCCACCATCAACATCCTGGGGTCACCACTGACCAGAAACTTAACTGGACCAGCCACATAAATACTGTGGCAATAAGAGCAGGTTAGTGGCTGGGTATTCTATGGCGAGTGTCTCACCTCCTGACTCCCCAAAACCTTTCCACCATCTACAAGGCACAAGTAAGGAGCGTGATGGAATACTCTTCACTTGCCTGGATGAGTGCAGCTCCAACAACACTCAAGAAGCTCGACACCATCCAGGGCAAAGCAGCCTGCTTGACTGGCACCCCATCCGCCACCTTAAACATTCACTCCCTCTACCATCGGCACACTCTGGCTGCAGTGTGTACCATCTACAAGATGCACTGCAGCAACTTGCCAAGGCTTCTTCAGTAGCACCTCCCAAACCCGTGACCTCTTCCACCTAGAAGGACAAGGGCAGCACGCGCCTGGGAACAGCACCACCTCCAAGTTCCCCTCCAAGTCACACCATCCTGACTTAGAAATATATCGCCGATCCTTCATCGTCGCTGGGTCAAAATCCTGGAACTCCCTCCCTAACAGCACTGTGGGAGTACCATCACCACACGGACTGCAGCGGTTCAAGAAGGCGGCTCACCACCACCTTCTCAAGGGCAATTAGGGATGGGCATAATGCCCATATTCCATAAAGTGAATAAAAAAAGCTAAAAACTTAACCACAGTGTCAGTGTCACTGGTATCATCTAACATTTTCCAAAGCTCCCTTGATCTTTTTTTGACAACTTATACCAATTACTTTTCTTGTAAAAAGTTTGGTAAACTATTGCTCATATCCACATTTTTTACCCTACTAATTATTGACTTTTGGCATATTTATGTTGCTTGAAAAAGTGATTCTGCAATATTAACTGAGGGACTAGCAGCTGTAGAATATGCTTACATTGTGGAACACGGCAAATAAAGAAAACTGCATGTATATAGCTTTTAAATTACAATATGCACCCTTGATTTAGGCCACTGTAATTTCTGTAATGGCTGGTGAAGACCTGCACAGGCCAGCATGCAAAAATCCACTTCACGGACCATTGTGGGTAAACTGAGCCACTCAACTTGCTATAAAACATGGCTGACTGCATCTCCGACGTCAATGCCCAACTTACTTTAGTAGTAGCACTCCCATCAAGCAGTGAAAGCTATTTCTTGTGGAGGGAGTGGTGTCAGACGATCAGGAGGCAGCAACAAGCCTTGTATATTTTCCACATTGCTACAGAAAGTGCTGGGATGTAAATGCACCATAAATATCCAATCAAAGATTCTGGTCTTTGCAGATCCTAACAAGCTAGCTACATCTCTCTCAAAGTATTCATTTCTTTTTGCATTTTTTCCTCAGGAGCTGTTGTGAACAACATCTTGCTACCTCCTCAGTAGCATCTGACTACTTTGGACTGCTCATTACTGTTGCTCAAGGTTAGACAGCTGATTGGCTGATTGTCCTTTTGAAGTTTAACCTTGTCTGATGATGTCAGTAACCTTGATATTATTAAAATGTGTTGTTTGCCGAGAAGGAGCTTCAGTTGCCTATTTTAAATAAACCAATAGCGGTTCTCCTTTGATCCCTTCAGGTGATTACTATCATTTTTTCACCAGAAGAATTCAGTTTAACAAATATACACTTCACTGGATAGACTGTATGTATGATTTAACCCTTTGGCCTCAGCATCATGATCACTGCAATTAAAAGCAATGGCCTAGAAATTCAGTCGCGTTTGCGCCCACTTATGGGCTATAGAGTGGTTTGCGCCGGAAGTTGTTTCGCGCCCGAAATTCAGTTGGTCCGTAACATCGACGTTAGCCGGTAGCGCTGCGCCGGCACCAATGATGTCATCGGTGTGCGCAGTGCCCCGGTTCCAATGTAATTCCGGTCCGACCGCCAAATTCAGTTGCGGCCGCCTCTCCCGTGGCGGCCGCAAACAGCGTTTGCAAAACGGTGCCTTGCAGCTCTGAGAGGCCGGCGCATAAAGGTGGAGGGGCGGCCGGCCGCTTTCCCGGCGGCCGCCTGGCCGCACCTCCCTCCCCGGACTCCTGCACCACCCCCCCGCGGCATTGGTGTGTCACTCCCGCGAGCCCGGCACTTCTCCGTGGTGCCAGGCTCATTTGCCGGGGGAATCCAGCGGCGATCTCACGGCTGCAGGCAGCTCCTCCTTAAGAGAAAGAGGAGGCCTGCAGTACCCCAGCCTGCCGCACCGCATCGGGTGCCGCAGCGGCAGCTGGACGCCTGAAACTGACATTCTTCGCCCCAAACGAGGCGGCCAAACCCTCCAATAGCGCCCGCCTCCGTGTTGGGGCGGCGCAACTGAATTTCAGGCGGGCGCTACGGGAATCCGGCCGAGCGCTAAATTTCGGGCGCTAAAGACCTGGCGGGGCTATACCTAATTTCTAGGCCAATGTCTTTTGACAAAAAAACACAACCAAGAGAGAGCAAAGTGGTTGTCTCACAAAAAGATTCTTAAGTCACTTTTAATAGTGGAGAGAAAACAGTGCATGTTTGCTTGGTGCTTGATAACCAGCAGTGTCTGCACCGAGTGATCCAGGACTGCATTTACAGTTTTCTGAAGCAAGTGACACTAGGATTTTAAAAGATCATTATTGCTAGTTAACCTCCTGTCAAATTTCACATATACATAGATACATAGAAGGTAGGAGCAGGAGTAGGCCATTCGGCCCTTCGAGCCTGCTCCGCCATTCAATGAGATCATGGCTGATCATCCAAATTCAGTACCCGGTCCCTGCCTTCTCCCCATGTCCCTTGATCCCTTTAGCCTTAAGAAATATATCCAACTCTTTCTTGAATATACTTAATGAACTGGCCTCCACCGCCCTCTGTGGCAGAGAATTCCACAGGTTCACCACTCTCTGGGTGAAGAAATTCCTCCTCATTTCAGTCCTAAATGGCTTACCCCTTATCCTTAGACTATGACCCCTGGTTCTGGACTCCCCGGCCATCAGAAACATCCTTCCTGCATCTAGTCTGTCCAGGCGTGACAGAATTTTATAGGTTTCGATGAGATCCCCTCTCAATCTTCTAAACTCCAGTGAGTATAAGCCCAATCAACCCAATCTCTCCTCATACGTCATTCCTGCCATCCCAGGTATCAGCCTGGTGAATCTTCGCTGCACTCCTTCCATGGCAAGAACGTCCTTCCTCAGGTATACAAAAATTATCGACAATTTTAAAATATTGAACAGAATTAAAAAAAAAAATACTACAGATAAAAAGAAAAATCTTCAAATTCTGGAAACTGAAAAATTAACAGAAAATGCTAGATGCATCTGAATAAAAAAAGATTGTTTCCAGTTTCAGCTTGTGACAAAGGGGCTACATCCAAAACCTCATTTCCTTTCTGATGAGAATTTCTAGCATTTTCTGTTTTTATTAAAAGCATATTCTATGTTATCCCCTAAATTTGTGAACGTTATTTCATCTCCTTATCAATTTATTTGGCTTGCAATCCCCAGGTTACTTTTATACTCAAGGTAATTATCCTTCTATGATTCCTTCCTAGTCAGGAATTCCACGAGATCTGATGGCTGTGCGGGTTAGGGAGTGTGGAGGGAAGTGCAAATTTACTGGGAGAGTAACTAGCCTGTGAGGGAGGGCTCAAAATAATATGGCAGGGGAAGGAGATGAACAAGACAAGGAAGCAAAGAGAAAATCAAAAGGAATGAGGAACGTAAGAAAGATACTGTAAAACAGAAAAATGATAAAGAACAGATCAAAAGGAGAAGAGATTAAAAATAGTAATATTACCAAACAGAGACATATTTGAATTGTATATACTTAGATGCACAAAATACTTTGAATAAAATTGTGAACTAGAGGTACAAACGTGGTATGATAGAAGAACAAGTGACTTTGGCTAGGGCAGGACTGGGAGCTGAACATTCTTGATTACAAAAATCCTCCGGAGGGATAGATTAGGAAAGACCTGTAAGCAAAATTAAAACTCAAGGGATTAAAGGGACAGTGGCAGTGTGGATACAAAATTGGCTAATGGACAGAAAGCAAAGATTAGTGGCAAATGGTTTTTCAGACTGGAGCGAAGTGTACAGTAGTGTTCCACAGGTGTCTGTATTAGGACCACTGCTCTTTTTGATATGTATTAATGACCTGGACTTGGGTCTCCAGGGGATAATTTCAAAGTTTGCAGATGTCACAAAACTCAGAAATGTAGTAAACAATGAGGTTACTAGTAACGGACTTCAGGAGGATATAGATAGACTGGTGAAATGGGCAGACACATGGCAGATGCAATTTAATGCAGAAGTGTGAAGTGATACATTTTGATAGGAAGAATGAAGAGAGGCAATATAAACTAAATGGTATTATTTTAAAGGGGGTGCAGGAACAGAGATACCTGGGGTGTATGTACACAATGAAGGTGGCAGGACAAGTTAAGAATGCTGTTAAAAAAGCTTATGGGTTATTTGGCTTTAGTAATAAAGGAATAGAGTACAAACACAAGGAAGTTATGCTAAACCTTTATAAAACACTGGTTAGGCCTCAGCTGGAGTATTGTGTTCAATTCTGGGCACCACACTTTAGGAAGGATGTCAAGGCCTCAGAAAGGGTGCAGAAGAGATTTACTAGAATGGTATGAGGAATGAGGGACTTCAGTTATGTGGAGAGACTAGAGAAGCTCGGGTTGTTCTCCTTAGAGCAGAGAAGGTTAAGAGAAGATTTGATAGAGGTGTTCAAAATCATGAAGGGTTTGGATAGAATAAATATGGCAAAACTGTTTACAGTGGTAGAAGCGTTGGTAACCAGGAGACACAGATTGAAGATGATAAGCAAAAGAACTAGAGGCGACATGAGGATATTTTCTTTTATGCAGCTAATTGTGATCTGGACTGTACTGCTTGAAAGGGTGGTGGAAGCAGATTCAACAGTAACTTTCAAAAGGTAATTGGATAAATACTTGAAGGGAAAAAAAAGCAGGGCTATGGGGAAAGAGTAGGGGAGTGGGACTAATTGCATAGCTCTTTCAAAGAGCCGGCACAGGGGTGATGGGCCGAATGGCCTCCTTCTATGCTGTATCATTCTGTGAAAGAAAGAGAGGAGGAATAATCATATTAATATGAAATTCCATTTTACAGCAGTAGAATATTTTTTAAATTTGTTCTCGGGATGTGGGCATTGCTGGCAAGGTCAGCTTTTATTGCCCATCCCTAATTGCCCTTGAGAATATGTGGTGGTGAGCTGCCTTCTTGTACTGCTGCAGTCTGTGTGGTGAAGGTACTCCCACAGTGCTGTTAGGGAGGGAGTCCCAGGATTTTGACCCAGCGACGATGAAGGATCGGCGATATATTTCCAAGTCAGGATGGTGTGTGACTTGAAGGGGAACTTGGAGATGATGGTGTTTGAATGTGCCTGCTGCCCTTGTCTTTTAGGTGGTAAAGGTCGCGGGTTTAGGAGGGGCTGTCGAAGAAGCCTTGATGAGTTGCTGCAGTGCATTTTGTAGATGGTACACACTGCAGCCACGGTGCACCGGTGGTGGAGGGAGTGAATGTTTAAGGTGGTAGATGGGGTGCCAATCAAGTGGGCTGCTTTGTCCTGGGTGGTGTCGAGCTTCTTGAGTGTTGTTGGAGCTGCACCCATCCAGGCAAATGGAGAGTATTCCATCACACTCCTTACTTGTGCCTTGTAGATGGTGGAAAGGCTTTGGGAAGTCAGGAGGTGAGACACTCGCCGCAGAATACACAGCGTCTGACCTGCTCTTGTAGCCACAGTCTTTATGTGGCTGGTCCAGTTAGGTTTCTGATTAATGGTGACCCCCTGGATGTTGATGGTGGGGGATTCAACAATGGTAATGGCATTGAATGTCAAGGGGCGATGGTTAGACTTTCTCTTGTTGGAGATGGACATTGCCTGGCATTGTATGATGCGAATGTTACCTGCCACTTATCAGCCCAAGCCTGAATGTCGTCCAGGTCTTGCTGTAAGTGGGCACGGACTGCTTCATTATCTGAGGAGTTGCAAATGGAACAGAACACGGTGCAATCATGTAAGGGGATGGTGAAAAATCTGAATCTGTTTGGCCTGAATTAAGGATTAAGAGAGCTGCTGCTGTATAGAGAGTTTATTATAGAATGTTGAACAGTGGAAAGGAAATAGAGGAAGAGATATGTAGACAAATGAAAGAAAAATACAGAAACAACTGGGCCATAACAATGGGTGACTCTAAATATCCAAAGACAGACTAGGCTAAGACTAATAGAAGTGGGACAGGAGTGGAGGGGTCTCTCCAAAGTGTCCAGGAGTGCTTTCTAGATCAGTATGATTTTAGTCCAGCAAGGAAAGAGGCAGTGCTGGATCCAGTTGTAGGAAATGGGGCAAGTAGGGAATGTGAGAGTTGAACATCTTGCAACCGTAACATACTTAGATTTAATATAAAAGTTGAAAAAGAGAATGGTTAAAAATAAATGTACTTGACTGGGAGAAAAAACATTTCAACAAGATAAAATGGGAATGCGCTCAAATAAATTAGAAAGAAAAATTGGCAGCTAAGGCAGTAGGAATGGGAAACTTTCAAACAGGAAATGATTAAGGCATGAGCTGGACATAGTGGAGTCGAATTTGACTCACTCCGCCCGGTGTAAATGGGGTGGTAACAGCCTGAAAATGGTGTCAGGTCACTTAATGCCCCATTTACCTGATGCTCAGGCCACCTCCACCTTATGTAGGATCGTGTTTCAGGCAGGAGGCCACTTATAATGTGCAAATTGGAGTCCTATGATGTACATAGACCCCGAATGTAATTTAGATGTAGAAAGGGACGGAACGTACGGCCTGCATACTCTACCTATTTGTACCAGGCGTGGAGCAGCCTAACCAGGCCGCTGGAGGTCACTCAGAAAATAGCCCAGGAATTTTTGTTTTTAGTGGAGCGAGGAGGAGCAAGAACTTCAGCCCACTCCTGGCCCTTGTTAGTCTTCCCCACCACCCCCACCTAGCCCAGCCCACCTGGCCCCAACTGTTAGCCAGCTCAACATGGGAGCTGGCCAATTTCCTACCCTCACAACCAGCGATCTGCAGTGGGACACTCACTTGGCACCCGCAAGTTGCTGGTGGCATGTAAATGAGGCCAGACCTCATGGTGGTAATAATGGGCCGGTGGTGGGACAGGTCCGCCCGCTGCCCATGCGTTGTGCACGTGAACATACAGAGTACCAGTTGTAATCAAAGCTCAGTTATTCCACTCAGCTTCATTTTTGTTCCAGTATATATAGAAAATAATTAATTTGCATGCAATTCTTATTCTTTCATAATTTCAGAATTATCTTACTTTCTGTACAACTACTGACTGTAAGAAATTGAATCATTGCATTTTGGCCTGTGGCCCAAGGTCAGTGCCTCCTCTTCCTGCAGTCTGCTGTTTTTTTCTCCAATCAGCCTGACTCTAGTGTCAGCTTTCACTCACACTACCTATCCCCTGACCCATGAGGGGATCCACCAGCCTAACTTGGCAATGACCCCTACTGAGTTCAAATGAAGAGAGCTGTTGCAGCAACGATAAGTGTGAACGATCACTAATGTTAAATTATCTTTCATTGTCCGTGGCATATTGGTTCAGACATCCTGTCTGAAATCTAATCTACATCTCCCAGCCCTGATATCCTGTCAATTTAATCCCTTGTTAGCTAACTTTAGCTCAATAATAGCATTTTTAGCAAACATTGCGCTAAGGTCGTCTCCCCCAACCCACCTCCCCCCACCACCCCCCCCCCCCCCCGTGGACGCAGTCAGAAAAATCAACACATGACAAACACAAAGGAAAATCTAGTGGACTATGGGAAATACAGAATAGAAGCAAAAAAGATTATAAGAATTATTAAAGATCATGTGGCATGATTCAAAGAGAAGGGAGTTCTCCCAATGCGTTGGATAATATTCTCCCCTCAGCCAACACCACCAAAAGCTGATTAATTGGTCATTCATTCATTTGCTTTTTGCGGGACTTTGCTGTGTGCAAATCGGCTATCACATCTGCCTACGTAACAACCATGACTACACTTCAAAAGTAACTCATTAGCACTGAAATCTGGAGACATTCTGAGGATGTGAAAGGCTCTGCGTAAATTCAGATTCTCTCTTTTTTTGTCATGGGTATATAGTGGAGTGGGTGGGGAATCAACATTGCCAACTGAAAGGACCTTGAAAAAAAAGGAGGAATTTGATTAGAAGACGACTTGCATTTATATAGCGCCTTTCACGACCACCAGACGTCCCAAAGCGTTTTACAGCCAATGATGTACTTTTCGAATTTTAGTCAGTTTTGTAATGTGGGAAACGTGGCAGCCACTTTGCGCACAGCAAGCTCCCACAAACAGTAATGTGATAATGACCAGATTATCTGTTTTGAGAAGTTGATTGAGGGATAAATATTGGTCAGGACACCGGGGATAACTCCCCTGCTCTTCTTCGAAATAGTGCCATGCGATCTTTTACATCCATCTGAGAGGGCAGACGGGGCCTCGGTTTAACATCTCATCCGAAAGACGGCACCTCCGACAGGGCAGCACTTCCTCAGTACTGCACTGTGAGTGTCAGACTAGATTTATGTGCTCAAGTCTCTGGAGTGGGACTTGAACCCACAACCTTCTGACTCCGAGGTGAGAGTGCTACCAACTTAAAATTAAAAGTTAATTCTCTGTTGTTCATTGATTAATTGTTGGCAATTACATTTCTTTTCCCAACAGGTTTTGGTTTCGATTGTTTTTTAGTTAGTGGGCCAATTTGAGCCAATCAGCATACTTCAAGGTCTACAGTCACATATTAGATATTTTCCCACACCTTATGAACATATATGATGCACACTACTTTTAATGACATAGATAATGTGCAAAAATTAAGATGATCTCAATGGTTTCTGGGCAGCAGTTTACTTAAGGCATAAGACATTGTCACTTTACAATTAAAATTCACAGCTGAGAATAACCCTTTGGTAGATTGTTCACATTAGGCAGTGACTGCCGGAAGATTCACGCCATCTTTCCAAAGAACTTCACAACCTCAAAAAACTCTAGCCTTGAGCTTTTGTGTCGACTCAGAATTCATTTAAACCAATGCTTCCACCCTTCCACCTTTCCACATCCAGCTGTGCAATCTTGCAAGAAACCCTACACATCGCACAGGCAGGATATGAATTTGTGTGGACGTTTACATAAGGGATAAACTCTCTCTGTCCTTTATTTTGTTAACTGTTATTTTGCCCTGCCAACTTCCAATGCAATTAGCAAAACAAACCTCTCATAATCCCCTTGCTACTTAGCAAAATAACTTCAAACTATCCAGAATGACTGTCACCAAACATTATGAAATCTACCCTCCACATACTGACAAGAGGCTCCAGTGCCCATTTATAATTAGACCTGAATGCTTGCTGTGTCACTGATTTTACAACTTAATTTGTTATTGTCACGATATGATGTCGTCAGTCGGTCACTATTTACTATATTAAATGTATATTATATACAATGACACTTTGCATGTAATCTGCATTGAACACATAGTAAAAGTCATTTGAAAATTAATATTGAAAGATATGAGGCCAATATCCATGCACTGAATGTCCCTAAAGATTTAATTCTTCAACTTGGTAAGCTTTAACAATTGCATCTCACAAGCTAATGGCCATAATACTTCTTGGTGATGGGGATAGAGATGGAAGTTCTGTAGGAATGATTCTGCAATCTGGCACTCCCACTGGGGACTGGCACTCACAAGGAGCATTTCTCAGGAACTGCAGGCACATGGGTCATGATTTTCAATCCATTAATTTTAATAGACAGAAAGTTGTAAGCTGTGCTCCAGCAATTTCCCAAGAAGTGCCATGGGAGCGCCAGATCTTACCGTTTTGTTTTGTTACAATTTTTTTCATTTATCTGCATTCTGAACCTTTTATGTACATAGCAAGCAACATGATACAACAAACAGGTTAGTACAAGAACTATAATAATAATGCTTACTTTATATAATGACTAATCATGTCAAAATTAAGAAAACTCCATTCTTCTTCAAATACTGTCATAAGATTTTTAATCTGAAGCATCTTAATAGCAGACTGGGCCTCAATTTCATGTCTCAAGTGTGGATCTCTGACAATGCAGCATTCCCTCAGTACTCCGCAGATGTGTCATCCCAGATTATGGCACAGGAGTCAGATATACTGACAGATAAGTATAATACTTCATTTTGTCCCAAGTTAATCTTGTTTTCTGAGAAATATTGCTATTTTCCACAGGATCAATTTAGCCATCAGTAGCTGTAAAGTGTGTGACTGAGCAATGTACTGTAAGGCAGAGATTGTTTATTCTCAAACTCAAAGTTGAGTGCAAAGGTTCTGTAATTTTTTTGAATTGGCTCAGTAGGAGTAGTGCCTTGTAGGGAGTGGAGTGGATGGGTGGGGTGGGGGTGCAGGGTGGGGAGGGGGTGTGGTGGGTAGTGGCTGTATGGAAGTAGATCCCTTAATGTTTAGTATTACCTGTAATATAATGTAAAAAGTGAACTTGATCCTTTTGTTTCTTTTAATTTAATGGAGGTGGTAGTAAGTGATCTTTGTGATGGAGAGTAAATGGGATTGGCTGGAGTCACACCTAGCACAAAGGAAGATGGTTGTGGTGGTTATAGGTTAATCATCACAGCCCCAGGACATCGCTGCATGTGTTCCTCAGGGCAGTGTCCTAGGCCCAACCATCTTCAGCTGCTTCATCAATGACCATCCCTCCAGCATAAGGTCAGAAATGGGGATGTTCGCTGATGACTGCAGTGTTCAGTGCCATTCACAACTCCTCAGATAATGAAGCAGTCCATGCCCACAGGCAGCAAGACCTGGATGACTTTCAGGCTTGGGCTGATAAGTGGCAGGTAACATTCGCACCACACAAGTGCCAGGCAATTACCATCTCCAACAAGCGAAAGTCAAACAACCTCCCCTTGACATTCAATGGCATTACCATCGCCAAATCCCCCACCATCAACATCCTGGGGGTCACCATTGATCAGAAACTTAACTGGACCAGCCACATAAATAATGTGGCAACAAAAGCAGGCCAGAGGCTAGGTATTCTGTGGGGAGTGTCTCACCTCCTGACTCCCCAAAGCCTTTCCGCCATCTACAAAGCACAAGTAAGGAGTGTGATGGAATACTCTCCATTTGCCTGGATGAGTGCAGCTGCAACAACACTCAAGAAGCTCGATACCATCTAGGACAAAGCAGCCCACTTGATTGGCACCCCATCGACCACCTTAATCATTCACTCCTTCCACCACCGGCGTACCGTGGCTGCAGTGTGTACCAGCTACAAGATGCACTGCAGCAACTCACCAAGGCTTCTTCGGCAGCACCTCCCAAACCCACAACCTCTTCCACCTAGAAGGACAAGGGCAGCAGGCGTATGGGAACACCGCCACCTCCAAGTTCCCCTCCAAGTCACACACCATCCTGACTTAGAAATATATCGCCGATCCTTCATCGTCGCTGGTTCAAAATCCTGGAACTCCCTCCCTAACAGCACTGTGGGAGTACCTTCGCCACACGGACTGCATCGGTTGAAGAACACGGCTCAGCACCACCTTCTCAAGGGCAATTAGGGATGGGCAATAAATGCTGACCTTGCCAGCGATGCCCACATCCCATGAACAAATAAAAAAAAAGCTCAACTTGGAATCGCATAGGACACTGAGATTGTAAACTGTCTGGTTCAGACGGAGACAATTGCCAGGAGGGTATGGGAATCGGTAGCGAGGGTGCAGAATTTATGGCAGGAACCGAAGATAAAGCCAGATTTTGTGGTCAGTGGCGAAAAAACGCGTCCGCCGTTCATTACACTTACATTTTCCCACAGACTTTCTATGGGCTTTTGGACTGGAAGTCGCTGTAATTAGAAAGCCATTTTGTTGCAGTGCCCTCTACAGGGGATCTGGGACCTGTGTGAACAGGCCAAGCAACTGTGTATCTCCTTAACCAATCAGATTATAGAATCCTTACTGAGGCGTACAGAGCCTGAACCAGGAAGTGTAAGTTTGAAAAGTTAATTCAATGAGAATTCATGTACAGAACGCAAAATAAAGACAGGAAAAGAAAGATGGGATTAAGAGAGAGAGCTAGATAAGAGATTGAGAGAAAATATTTTTAAAAATTTATTTTAAAATCTTCAACAATAATTAAAATCTGAAGAAATGAGACGTCACACTTGTAAAAGTTAATTTTCAGTGACAGGTGAGTTGTTTGGCAATAATTAAGACTTAGCACGCTGTTAAAAATTTACTTACACTGGAATAGGCAAGCCCTAACTTTTTCTGGTGAGTTTAGTGGGTATCTATCACCGCAATTTCACACCCTTCCATGTGTTTCAATGCCAAGTTTCTGGCTGAGATACCATTATAGCGAAGCTTGTAGAGGAGCAGGGCAACTCGGACAGCAACTTCCTGATATCCACGTTTAACTGCGCCTGTGCGGACTCCGGAAATTGCTGTCTGATTTACACTTTAATAACAATGAGTGCTGATACCTCGCTGTTAATTTTACTGCAAAATCCAGGCCTATAGCATCACTGTTCCCAATGCTTAACTTGGAAAAATTGCAGCTCTTGTAAGATTGGATATTAGACAAGCAGTCTGACAACACAGATAATAGAGGGGTCCAGAGAGAGGGTGGAGAGCTAAAGCTGGGTGTTATCAGTGTACATGTGGAAGCTGATCCTACGTCTACAGATGGTGTCGCCAAGGGGTACCATGTATGAGGAAGAGAAGGGGAGCAATGATTCTTGGTGGTCTCCAGAGGTAACAGTGTGCAAGTAGGAAGTAAAGCCATTGCTGGAAATATTTTGGCTACAAACTTATAGGTAAGATTGCAACCAAGCGAGCATAATCCCACTGAGCTGGACCATGGAGGGAAAGCATTGGTGGAGGATGATGGGGTGTCAAAGGCTACAGTGGTTGAGGAGGACAAGGAGGGATAATGCACCATGGTCACAGTCACGGTGGATGTTATTAGTGACTTTGGTTAGGGCTGCTTTAGTGCTCTGGCAGAAGTGGAAACCTGATTCAGTAATAAGACTCCATGAGTAAAAATAACAGGTTACAAAAAGTATAGGAAAGTCTATTTGGTGGTTTCCGATAAAAACAGAACCTGTGGGCTAGATCGGTTCGATTAGACTGTGGGATGGACATTGTGTTAATCTATACCAAGGAAAAGCACTGCAGTAGTCTGGACTCTACAACAGTAACAGCAGAGCTCTGGTTTGCTGTTCCAAATCCTCCATACATTAAGCGGCATAATAAACGATACATTCTTATTCCATCAAGCATTCACATACAGCCACAGGAAGCACTTGCTATCTTTAACAAAAGTTCTACAAATAGACACAAACCTCTCGCTTTTGTGCTTTTGTGAACTTAGTTTGTGGTTTTGGCGTTCTTGCTATCTGCAGAGAACAGACTCTTTGCGCTATTTGTATAGCAGCCAGTTTGAGACCACAGAAGATCGTTGCTCAATAGCACTTCACCATCATCCACGCATATATCATTTTAATGTTAACGCCAATCTTTCACTTTTTTATGGCTGGCAAAGGTGAAACCCTAGACATCGGATATTTGTGGCAGCAATATTCCGAATTTAGCTGCAAAGTTACTGTGACCATCAAGCAGCATTCAACAGTAAAACATGAAAGAATGCTACGTTTGCAACTCTTACCAATTTTCAGAGCCTTAAAAGAATGAGACATCTTAAAGCGTTGTACCTACAATATTCTAAATTATAATACAAGACACTCCTGATATCCGGCTTTCCACTATTATGTGTACTGTGGTGACGGAGCCTGCTGTCTATTCCACGGATGAAGTCACATTTGCTCTGGGTGCGCTGAGAGTAGAGGCCGATCCTGGACACAAACACGGCCGCACAAATTGCATTGAGAGCTAGATGAGTCGGAGAGAGTGGCTTTGGCGCATAACTAAAAAGGAATAAATAGCTAAACGGTATGCTTTAGGGGAAAACGTTGATTTTTAGCAGATTAGAACTGATTATGGAACTTAAAGAATTGGGGTAACTTTACAAATTCATGTTTCCTGTACAGAGCCTTGCCAGACAGCAGCATTTATCCAGAATGCCTATCCTCACCCCTCCATGATTTCCCATTCATTCATTTTAATGGATGGAAAATGTGGGGAGCACGCCCGAATTCTCAATTTGCGCCCCTGATGGGTGAGGCTACATGTGGAGCACGATTTCATAAATGATTCCATATATTTCCGCTGGCTAGATGCCTGTACATTTCATTTTGGGACCACTCCTGTGGTTCTTAGCAGTGACAGCAGGATTCTGCTGTTTGCATGCCATTACTGAATGGGCCTGACCTCGTCAGAGTTCCCACAATGTGCCTCAAATTGAGGGTTCTCTTCTCTGGTTGACAGAACTATGCAAGATACAGCAGACGCACCTCAACTGAATTAGAGCAGTACCCTCCCTACCTGTCCAAACATGGAAGTCTCTGTTGGAGCACAGCAATCTGCCTGCTCTTTCAAAAAATGGTGGCACAGTGGACTATCACAAAACAAGGCACTGAGGCTTCGGCCACGGTATTATCTATTGACCTGTATTGGTCTGACACTCTCTGCACATTAATGGAATAAAAGCCTTTTGTATATCAAAATAAGGCATGGAGTTGTTGCTCGGGGATCTGATGCCCACATGTGTCCCATCAATGAGGAAAACCTACCACCTGGTAAATGTGCTCCAACCTGACCTGCTGATGTTTCCTTTCGATGGATAGTGTTTCCCCTGGAAAACACAGCTTCTCTCACTTGGAGTGGAGACCTGATTGATGCGGCAAATGTCAATAATGGTAGCTCGGAAGGGTAGGGATGCATAAAAATATAATGCTGTGGTTACCTTCACAGCAACATGCAGGGTCATCCCTGTGGCTGATCTTGGCAGAGGTTGGTGTCAAGTCAATGGCGTAACTCTGTGACAGTCTCATTCGTTTAACATAGAAAGCAGAGGCAGTCTCTTCAGACATCCCAAGTACATACACCTAGGTCTAAAGACTCAGGACCGGAATTTGCGGTGGGCAATAACGGCAAACTAACAGCGTTTGCCGTTATTACCCCTTTGAAACTGACCGCAACTTCATAATTTAGCATGTGCGCATCTAAATGCGGAAATCCTGAAGTTGCGATCAGTCATTCACTGCTCTGACACTGGCTGTGCTGTGCACCCCACCCCCAAAGCGGGCAATCAGTGAAACTGACAAAAACTTGAACTTTTCCACTGTAATATCACTGTTAAATACTCCATTAAAAGTTAGACATTGTTGGATTAGGTATAACTGGGGTTTTAACAGCATATTGACTGCTAAACAAACATTATGGCCCTGAAAAACTAATTTTAATTTTGTGGAGTGTCAAATTTCTCCATTATGATAAAAATTTAAGAAACTTTTAAAACATTATTTAAAAAAAAAGGTTTGTTCATGATATTTAAGGTTCTACCTTATCTCCATGTGAGAGCCCCAATATTTGTTTTGCTCTCTGTAACATTTTTTAAAAGTCAGGATAAAAGCAGGTTCTCATTTCTTGGCTCCCTGTCTGTGCAAATTCAGCAATGGGATTGGCTGCTTAGACAGCTTCTTGACGTCACAGCAGACGGCACTAGGGGATTCCCATTACATGGCACTAAATTCACTTACCCGTCAAAAAAGGTAAATTTGTCGCCACAGAGATGTGGGCAGCTTTCTTTGTGGCTCAGTTCTTTGTCTCAAGACAAAGTGAGCCCAGATGTCAGAAGTGCAATCGCACCTGCCTTTGTTCCCTCTGCAGGAAGTCCTCTTGCTTCCGCAAATCCATCAGTTATTGGGATGCCCAGTGGAATTCCTGTGCTGAACACTGTGGGAGCTGCTAATGAAGCAGTTGCTGTCAGCAACAGTGATGTGGGAAAAGAAGCATTTCAATGCAAAACTGCAGCAACAGACAGAAGCAGTAAGTAATGCACTAAAGATAATGCAGATACAGCCACATGAAAGGCAAAAAAATGAGAACTTTATATGACAATCTAAACTGTCAATCACACATTACTGAATCAAACTTCTAAAGGCCAGAGAAGAAAACTAATTTTAAATGGATGAGCAGTGCTGAAAGGGTGCACAGGTGACTAATAGCTGATTGTAATGTGGGACCAATTTGTATATGATTGTTTAAAATGAGGATCATGTTTAAAATGAGGATCATGCACACTTTTTGCGAGGCCTCCATTGCTTCTGCTCAATTCTGTCCCTCGTGAATCAGATACTTAGGCCACATTCCAGGAATGCAAGGGTGGGCTCTGTAAATACATCATTACTGAATCAGCCTTTAAATTTCATGTTAATCTAAGAGGGATATTTGATTGCTCACATTCGTGTGATGAATGTATCACCTATGTGCTGGAAACACAATCACAGCTTTGAAAGTCACAAGGATAAAATGTTGGCACTGCTACAGTCAAGCTGAAGCTGATGTAAACCTGAGTCATTATCCTTATAGGTACCACATTAGCACAGTTAATGGTGGGCGAGAAAGGGATTGGGTGGGGTGAAACTAAACACTTCAGGAGTTTCACTGTGCGGACAATTAGAGAATTTCCCCACCTACTTTCACATAAGTGGTTACTCAGAGGCCATTTTCCTGAAATCAGCAGGAACCCCTGGGTTTCAGGAAGCTGAAACAGTTGTGTACATGCCACAGGCTCACTCATTATTTTAAAAAAAATCTTCCACTGTAAAACTTCATAAAATTCCTGTATTTAAGAGGAAATCATGTTACAATACACAAATGCTGTAACAGCAAGATTCATGGGTAGATTTGTGTATTTTCAATCTTCTGGCGTAAATGTCCACCTTTAGGACTTCCAGCATGGAGGTTTGTGCACCAGAAGCACATAAGAGAGTAAATGCAATGCTCCTGCACTTGATGGGAGCGCAGGTCAGAGAATCAGTGTTGCATACACCATGGGAACACGTGCCTGAATTTCCAACATGCTCTCTTAGCACGCAAAGCTGTGCGCCAGGAATGCTAATGACACACAGCGGGAATTTCCTTGGGGTTTCTTCCTTTCCGCCACCGTAACTTTGGCGGAAGTTCAGCGGAAACCCCATTATGCGCGTAAGCGGGCCTTTTGCTAAACGTTCACCAAAGTTAGAGCGACGGAGCGACAGAAACCCCGAGGAAATTCCTGGCCAAAATTTGTCCTTTTTTTTGCCTATCAAGGTGAGGGTGTTAGCGCCAGGGAGTGAAATGTTTCTATTCTCAACTCCAGAAGGGGTCGTTGCCGTGGGCATGCATCTGCTTCTAACTTCGGGGGAAGAGCTGCGGACATCCTGGAAAAACATTGTCAATGTTATTCACAATGTTATTTCAGGATTTCACAGTTTTTCCACCAAACGTATGGCAGACCAGCAGGAACGCCTCTGCGGAGTTTCATCTCCCCCCACCGCCCCCCCCTCTCAGTGTCAGTATTAAATACTACCCATGTCAACTATAAAATAACCAGAAACCACTCGAGCTCCTTTTTTTCTCTCCCAATCTCAATGTAGCACTATCTGCTGACCAAATGCAACAACAACACAACTTGTATTTATACAGCGCCTTTAACGTAGTAAAACGTCCCAAGGCACTTCACAAGAGTATAAGACCAAACATTTTTTTTTCTCCATTTTCTGCATTACTGCGTCTTATAACCTGCTTGAGTAAGATTGCTAATTCAGGGCCAATTTGTGCTAAATTTTAGGCAGTTTGGCATTACAAGTCTGCACCCATGATTAACTCAGTTCAAACTGCTCAGACTCATTTCTCTTCGTTGTCAGATTAGGCTAAGTGGTAGCATTCTTGCCTCTGAGTTGGAAGATAGTGGCTTCAAGCCTCACTCCACAGACTTGAGCACATAATCTAGGCTGACACTTCAGTGCAGTACTGAGTGGTATGCACTGTCAGAAGTGGTCTCTTTCCAATGAGAAGTTAAATAGGGACCCATCTGCCCCCTCAGTTGGCATAAAAGCTCCCACAGCAGTTTTTGAAGAAAAGCAGGAGAATTCTCCTGGATGATATATAATCCCTCAACCAACACAACCAAAAACAGATTATCTGATAATTTTTCTCATTGCTGTTTATGGGATCTTGCTGTGCACAAATTGGGTGCTGTGTTTCCCTATGTTACATTAGAAAATACTTCAATGACTGTGAAGTGTTTTGGATGTCCTAAGGTCACTCCTAGCCATCATTTGCTTGTAAGGGGTGGATGGAAGTTCTGCCTTTACGAGGGATTAAGGAAACTCCCAGTGCAGCCGTTTCTCTGGGGGTTTCCTTGATCTGCCAGAGTTATAGCTCATGTCTTAGATGCAAAAGAATGGCACATTAATCCACAGTACCTTGCAGGTCCCTAAAGTTGTTTGTAGTTAAGAGGAATCTATATATATATAAAGCGGTCGATCTGTCTGTCTGTCCTTCTGTCTGTCTGTCTGTCCTTGGGTGTGCGTCTGTCCGGCTATGCGCTCGAAACTTATATCACGTACCTACGCGCGCATTACCTCCGAAGAAAGCTTACGCTTCCGGGACGCTGGTAAGCGTAGTTACTTTTCGGTCGGACAAAAATTGTTCGCGCCTTATGCAAAAAACCTTCAAAATTAAATTCATTATCTGCTAGCATTGATTGACTGACGTCAAGGTTCGACCAATCCTGTGCCGTCACGATTGACCAATCCTACAGTACGGTCCCCTGATGGTTGGCCAATCGGTGTGTGTGTGTGTGGGCGGGACTAATCGTTTTCATCTCGGGGATCTAGCAGCCATTGTTTCAGTGCCATGCCTTCAGCTTCCAGCTCAAACTACTTTGAAAGTTAGTATCTCTTTTAAAAATAACATAAGATTTACCAAAAACGTTTTATAAGTACTTTCACTTTCATCTTTCAAGGTATTAAAAGGTAGAAATCTTGCCCGGCAGCAGGTTCACAAAGGGACACAGACAGGGCCCGAAAGCCTGGGACTCGATTTAAAATGTTGCCCGGCACCAGATTCACAAAGGGACACAGACAGGGCCCCAAAGCCTGGCACTCGATTTAAACCGCCTGCCCCAAAACAGCCCTGGCAAAGCCGGGCTCCCCCAGCTAGTAGACTATATTTGTGATACATTGAAGTTGACTTTTCTCAGTCTTGGCACTGGGAATAAATATGAGACATCAGGATTATTGCTGATCAGTTTTGGATATCAGAGCAAGTATAATTAAGAAGTTTATTTTCAGTTAAACTTGTGTTTTAAGTGTATATTTTAGTTGTATAATGTTAATATCTCTTCTCTTCTCTCTTAGGCAGTCCCTCGGAACCGAGGATGACTTGCTTCCACATTAAAAATTAGTTCGCAGGTGACTGATGAGTCCAATGCGGGACCTACAGTCTCTGTCACAGGTGGGGCAGATGGTGGTTGAAGGGGCGGGTGGGGTGCTTGTGTTGACGTGCGCTCCTTGCGCTGCCTGCGCTTGGCTTTCGCTTGCTCCCGGCGAAGAGACTCGAGGTGTTCGGCGCCTTCCCGGATGCTTCTCCTCCACTTTGTGCGGTCTTGGGTCAGGGATTCCCAGGTATCGGGGGGGATGTTACACTTTTTCAAGGAGGCATTGCGGGTGTCCTTGAAGCATTTCCTCTGCCCACCTGGGGCTCTCTTGCCGTGCCGGAGCTCCGAGTAGAGCGCTTGTTTTGGGAGTCTTGTATCGGGCATGCGGACAATGTGACCCGTCCATCGGAGCTGATTGAGCGTGGTCAGAGCTTCGATGCTGGCCTGAGCAAGAACACTGACATTGGTGCGCCTATCCTGCCAATGGATTTGCAGGATCTTGCGAAGGCAGCGTTGGTGGTACCTCTCCAGTGCTTTGAGGTGCCTGCTGTACATGGTCCATGCTGTACATGCTGTATGCCTCAGAGACATGTTAATATCACAGTAATCCAGACCCACAGCAAGGTGGTTGACTTTTAACTGCCCTCTGAAATGAACTCAGTTGTAACAAACCGCTATGAAACACAATAACAAGAATGAAACCGGACGGACCACCCGGCATGGACTCTGCACCGGCTACGGACACGGCAACGGTATACCTAGCCCAGTCAACCCTGCAAAGTCCTCCTCACCAACATCTGGGGACTTGTGCCAAAACTGGGAGAGCTGTCCCACAGACTAGTCAAGCAGCAGCCTGACATAGTCATACTCATAGAATCATACCTTTCAGCTAATGTCCCAAACTCCTCCATCACCATCCCTGGGTATGTCCTGTCCCACCGGCAGGACAGACCCACCAGGGGTGGCTCCACAGTGGTATACAGTCAGGAAGGAGTGGCCCTGGGAGTCCTCAACATTGACTCCGGACCCCATGAAGTCTCATGGCTTCAGGTTAAGCATGGGCAAGGAAACCTCCTGCTTATTACCACCTACCGCTCTCCCTCAGCTGATGAATACCACTTGGAAGAAGCACTGAGAGTAGCAAGGGCACAGAATGTACTCTGGGTGGGGGACTTCAATGTCCATCACCAAGAGTAGCTGGGTAGCACCACTACTGACCAAGCTGGCCGAGTCCTGAAAGACATAACGGCCAGTCTGGGCCTGTGACAGTTGGTGGGAGAAACAACACGAGGAAAAAACCTACTTGACCTTGTCCTCACCAGTCTACCTGTCACAGATGCATCTGTCCATGACAGCATTGGCAGCAGTGACCACCACACAGTCACTGTGGAGACGAAGTCCCGTCTTCACACGGAGGAGACCCTTCATCGTGTTGTGTGGCACTACCGCCGTGCTAAATGGCTTAGATTCAGAACAGATCTAGCAGCTCAAAGCTGGGCATCCATGAGGAGCTGTGGGCCATCACCAGCAGCAGAATTGTATTCCACCACAATCTGTAACCTGATGGCCACGCATATCCCTCACTCTACCATTACCATCAAGCCAGGGGACCAAACCTGGTTCAATAAGGAATGTAGAAGAGCATGCTAGGAGCAGCACCAGGCATACCTAACAATGAGGTGCCAACCTGGGGAAGCTGCAACACAGGACTACATGCATAGTAAAAAGTGGAAGCAGCATGCTATAGACAGGGCTAAGCGATCCCACAATCAACAGATCAGATCAAAGCTCTGCAGTCCTGCCACATCCAGTCATGAATGGTGGTGGACCATTAAACAACTAACAGAAGGAGGAGGCTCCATGAATATCCCCATCCTCAATGATGGTGGAGGCCAGCACATGAGTGCAAAAGAGAAGGCTGAAGCGTTTGCAACCATCTTCAGCCAGAAGTGCCGAGTGGATGATCCATATTGGCCTACTCCTGAGGTCCCCACCATACGATCATACGAAAATATGAATTAGGAGCAGGAATAGGCCACTCGGCCCCTCGAGCCTGCTCTGCCATTCAATAAGATCATGGCTGATCTGATTACGCCATAATCCCGCCTACCCCCGCTAACTTTTCATCCCCTTGCTTATCAAGAATCTATCTACCACTGCCTTAAAAATATTCAAAGACTCTGCTTCCACTGAGGAAGAGAGTTCCAAAGACTCACGACTCTCTATGAGAAAAAATTTCTCCTCATCTCTGTCTTAAATGGGCGACCCCTTATTTTTAAACAGTGAGCCCTAGTTCTAGATTCTCCCACAAGAGGAAACATCCTCTCCACATCCACCCTGTCCAGACCCCTCAGGGTCTTATATGTTTTAATCAAGTCACCTATTACTCTTCTAAATTCTAGCAGGTACAAGCCTAGCCTGTCCAACCTTTCCTCATAAGACAACCTGCCCATTCCAGGTTTTAGTCCAGTAAACCTTCTCTGAATTGCTTCCAACGCATTTACACCCTTGCTTAAATAAGGAGACCAATACTGTACACAGTACTCCAGATGTGGTCTCACCAATGCCTTGTATAACTGAAGCATAACCTCCCTACTTTTGTATTCAATTCCCCTCACAATAAACGATAACATTCTATTAGCTTTCCTAATTACTTGCTGTACCTGCATACTAACCTTTTGCGATTCATGCACTAAGACACCCAGATCCCTCTGCATCTCAGAGCTCTGCAATTTTCACCATTTAGATAATATGCTTCTTTTTTATTCTTCCTGCCAAAATGGACAATTTCACATTTTCCCACATTATACTCCATTTGCCAGGTTTTTGCCCACTCACTTAACCTATCTATATCCCTTTGTAGCCTTCTTATGTCCTCTTCATAATTTACTTTCCTACCTATCTTTGTGTCATCAGTAAATTTAGCAATCATACCCTCGGTCCCTTCATCCAAGTCATTTATATCAATTGTAAAATGTTGAGGCCCCAAAACTGATCCCTGTGGCACACCACTCATTACATTTTGCCAACCAGAAAATGACCCATTTATGCCTACTCTCTGTTTCCTGTTAGCTAGCCAATCTTCTATCCATGCCAATATGTTACCCCCTACAGTTTTATTTTCCACAATAACCTTTGATGTGGCACCTTATCAAATGTCTTCTGGAAATCTTAAGGAAATCACCATCACAGAAGCCAGTCTCAGCCAATTCAATTCACTCCACGTGATATCAAGAAATGGCTGAGCGCACTGGATAGAGCAAAGGCTATGGGCCCCGACAACATCCGGCTATCATGCTGAAGACCTGTGATCCAGAACTAGCCACGCCTCTAGCCAAGCTGTTCCAATACAGCTACAACAGTGGCATCTATCCGACAATGTGGAAAATTGTCCAGGTATGTCCACAAAAGCAGGACAAATCCAATCCGGCCAATTACCGTCCCATCAGTCTACTCTCAATCATCAAAGTGATGGAAGGTGTCATCAACAGTGCTATCAAGTGGCACTTACTCACTAATAACCTGCTCACTGATGCCCAGTTTGGGTTCTGCCAAGACCACTCGGCTCCCGACCTCATTACAGGCTTGGTCCAAACATGGACCAAGCAGCTGAATTCCAGACGTGAGGTGAGAGTGACTGCCCTAGACATCAAGGCAGCATTTGACCGGGTGTGACATCAAGGAGCCCTAGTAAAACTGAAGTCAATGGGAATCGGGGGGAAAACTCTCCACTGGCTGGAGTCATACTTAGCACAAAGGAAGATGGTTGTGGTGGTTGAAGGTCAATCATCACAGCCCCAGGACATCACTGCATGTGTTCCTCAGGGCAGTGTCCTAGGCCCAACCATCTTCAGCTGCTTCATCAATGACCTTCCCTCCACCATAAGGTCAGAAATGGGGATGTTTGCTGATGACTGCACAGTGTTCAATGCCATTCACAACTCCTCAGATAATGAAGCAGTCTATGCCCACATGCAACAAGGACTGGACGACGTTCAGGCTTGAGCTGATAAGTGACAGGTAACATTTGCACCACAGAAGTGCGAGGCAATGACTATCTCCAACAAGCAAGAGTCTAACCATCTCCCCTTGACATTCAACGACATTACCATTGCCGAATCCCCCACCATCAACATCCTGGGGGTCACCATTGATCAGAAACTTAACTCGACCAGCCACATAAATACTGTGGCAACAAGAGCAGGTCAGAGGCTATGTATTCTTCGACGAGTGTCTCACCTCCTGACTCCCCAAAGCCTTTCCACCATCTACAAGGCACAAGTAAGGAGTGTGATGGAATACTCTCCACTTGCCTGGATGAGTGCAGCTCCAATAACACTCAAGAAGTTCGACACCATCCAGGACAGAGCAGCCCACTGGATTGGCACCTCATCCACTCCCTTAAATATTCATTCCCTCCACCACCGGTGTACCGTGGCTGTAATGTGTACCATCTACAAGATGCACTGCAGCAACTCGCCAAGGCTTCTTCGGCAGCACCTCCCAAACCCACAATCTCTTCCACCTAGAAGGACAAAGGCAGCAGGCATATGGGAACACCACCACCTCCAAGTTCCCCTCCAAGTCACACACCATCCTAACTTAGAAATATATCGCCGATCCTTCATCGTCGCTGGGTCAAAATCCTGGAACTCCCTCCCTAACAGCACTGTGGGAGCTCCTTCACCACACGGACTGCAGTGCTTCAAGAAGATGGCTCATCACCACCTTCTCAAGGGCAATTAGGGATGGGCAATAAATGCTGGCCTTGCCAGCAACGCCCACATCCCATAAACGAATAAAAAAAAAATAAAGCTTTTCTTGATACCTTGTTACTGTAATGCTAGTTTTATTCTTGGTGTCACAGTGCACATACTGAAACACACAAAACCCATCAACTCAGGCAGATAGAAATCTCCTTGAAGCTATCGATAGCTCAAAAGTTAATTCTATTTCTTTTGACAGAAAGAAACTTGGAAAATGGCAGTCTGCAACATCAGTAAGCAGCTGACAGATTTAACACAATTTAACAGGCTGGGAAGTTTCAATTACTAATTAAATGAAGCCAACACATGAGTAAACTATTTTGGGTTGCCCCCCATTCTCTGGAAATAAACCGAGAAAGACAGCTTTGTCTAACAAGTGGGATGGGACTGGCTGTCAGAATTAGAACATCTGTTGAATGACCAAAGCAAAACTGGCCAATGTGATGAACATTAAATATAAAATGAGATTCAGCCTACCAGGCCTGCTGTTGTCAACAGGCCATGCACAATTTGCACAGTCATGACATCTCCCTAATTGATCTAATATTCTGCGGAAGGTATATCACCACAGGTAAACGTCATCTGAATTGAAGCTGTAAAATTTCTCACTGATTCTCAAAGATGGAAGCTTCAGGATATCAATCTTGCATAACATTCTATGCTATTTAACTCTTGACCAGATACATTTTACAGATGGCATGTCCAAGAATTCAAGAAGCCTGGAACTGCAGCCTTTTTCCACCTTTCACAGTAGTCAACAATTCACTGTATATGTTTCATGTTTCCTGTGCCAATGTATTTTAACTTACATTGTCACACATCAAATGTGAAATCCATCTATTTAACTTGTACAGATCCACTTGAATGGTTTATAAATCTCCCACCGAGCCAAGATTTTCTGACATCAGCAGATTTTATATTATATGTAATATTTTATATTATAGTTGCCATTCTCCTACAATGATGTATACAGTGGGGGAGGGTGGTAGACATTGAACCTTGGTGCACCCATTTTATGGGCGGAAAACAGGTGCAATGAAGCCCAATTTCAGCCAGCAACATCCTGCGGCCCAAGGACACCTGTACGACATCCAACCCAAAATTGGGTCAGGCGATTTTTCAGGCATCCCTACCGGCTGCCTAAAATAGGCATTAAATTCCTTGAGTACGTAAATGAGAGGTCTAACGCTTGTTTTAGGACCCCCTCAGGAAATTAGTATCCCGAAGATCGGAGTAGATGTCAAGCCAGCTCAACTCAGCCTCAACTGGCATGGATGTGGCCTAGAAACTGGCCGCCACCAAAAAGGAGAGTGGAGTAATTTTTTTAAAAATTCTGGAGCCAGTGCTCCTCCTGGCTCCACAACACACCCGACGGCCACTGCTGGCTGGATCGGCCCCTTCAGTAATCAGTTGTGCTCTGATGCCCCTTGCAGCTGTCACTGATGACTCCACTGAGTGGTCTCCTCAATGTACTTCTGACTGCAAAGCAGCTAGGGTCACTTCCCCAGCAATTTCCAAGTCTAAACCTTTTTGTGGTGAAGTTGTGCAGGGAACAGTAGGCTTGTACTATGCATGACGTCATCTGCAAATCTGGACACCACTCCCTCCAGCCCTATATCCAAATTGTTGGTGAACATAAATGGTCCTAGAACAGAACTCTGTGGGACATTGAGAAACTGCCCTTAATTCCTACTCTTTGTTTCTTCCTTTCTAATACATTTTAAAACTAGTTTGTTACCCTCCCCCTTTTTTAACAAAGGCTGCCATACTATTTGCTTTCCTAATTGTTTGCTGTACCTGCATGTTAACTCTCTGTGATTTGTGTACAAGGACTCCCAGGTCCCTCTGAATACCAACATTTCCCAAATCTCTCACCATTTAAAAAATATTCTGCTTTTCTAGTTTTCCTGCCAAAGTGGATAACTTCACACTTCTCCACATTGTATTCCATCTACCATGTTCTTGCCCACTCACTTAACTTTTCTATATCCCTTTGTAGCCTCTTTGTGTCCTCCTCATAACTTACTTTCCCACCGAGCTTTGTATCGTCAGCAAACTTGGAATTGGAGGTGTATTGTGTTTTACACTGAAGCTCTAATACTTTGTTTCAGCACAGCACCATCTGTAAGAGTGTATGTTATGGTTGGATTGCTTACAATCAAATTCCAGTTCCTGATTTCCTTTGGAGCATTGAGAAGAAGGTCCTGAGTGGAGGTAAACTGTAAAGAGGGAGGCAGGCATAAATATGAGGAAGAATAAATTCAGTAGCTAGTCCTATGCAGGCCTTTGCAGCCAGTCAGAGTATCATTCGCAGACTACATCAGCTGTCTTTTGTCTTTGTGAGGGAATGGCGCAAATGTTGGCAAAATCTTACAAAAGGATGAGTTAAAGTAATTACAATAAGTTAATAAAAAAACACACAAGTGTCAAAAGTTTTGCAGAACCAACAGCTGTGACGCACAAAATGATTGATGAATATGTCCAGCAGCTTAACACGCAACACCTGGACTGGTTGGTATTCTGGCAATCAGAAGTTCAACACAGGTTGTAGTTCTCCATAATAGTTGTGAGACTTTTTTGCAATGTTAACTGATAAAATCTGAGCAAAGTATCCCAGTCCATGATATATTTGTCACCTTTCCACTGCAGTCACTGTTGTTTATGATTATGAATGCAATAATGTTAGTGTGCAAGGTTATTGAGACATTTCTAATAAATCAACAGAAATGGTGGTGCAAAATGTAAGGTTATTTATAGATGATAATGCATGCTGCAGCTAGAATGGTTCTGTGATGAAATTGTCAGAGATAGAATTCAAGGCCTTGGTGTATACAAAGCTTTGTGGAACCTTATGTTCCAAGATTGAATGGAAATCAGTTGCAATATGTGCATGAATAATAATGGCAGATTTTTAAAACATTGGTTCTTTTCCAATCTGTCCCCATTTTCTCTGTTTTCTAATTTTCCAAACAACATACCCTGGATAGGCAGGTGAATAACCAAAGGTATCTCCAGGGGACTCTGTTAAAGATGCTGTTGGCCAGATTGTAAAATGAGTGCATTTCTATCCAGGGTGGCAGGTTTACTGATTTCCTATCTCTCATAAACTGGGCATCTCACCTCTGCTCCATATTGAACCCAACAATCTGACCAAGGTTATTAACTCATTATTAGCAAAAGCAAATGATGGTGGCCACCTGAATATGAGACATTAAAAAGGTGGGATGGGCCAACAAAAACACTCCTGTCTCTTCACCTCTGAGAAATATCATGGCTGCTTATCAGAAGTGAACACTTGTGATTGTGGTGCATGGAGAAAAAAAAGACTTGCATTTATATAGCGGCTTTCACAACCTCAAGATGTCCCAAAGCACTTTACAGCCAATTAAGTACTTCTGAAGTGCAGTCACTGTTGTAATGTAGGAAACGCAGCAGCCAATTTGTGCACAGCAAGCACCCACAAACAGTAATGTGATGATGAGCAGATAATTTGTTGAAGGATAAATATTGGCCAGGACACCGGGGATAACTCCCCTGGTCTTCTTTGAAATAGTGTCATGGGGTCTTTTACATCCAATGAAGTGACACTGGATAGAGAGTTTGCTCCAAACACTTGCAACCTGCATAAAGCTCAATCTATCTTCCAAATGCAGTAAGCAACAGCTTCTGAGCTTGGAAAGTGAACAGCTGTGAGGTGGGAGCTTTTATAGCACATTTCAAGCTGTCAACTAATCAGCTGATTTAATGGCCATTCATCTCCCACCTCAGCTTAACAGATGTGATCCCTGAGCAGCGAGGACCCTGTGGGCAAGCACGTAAAATCAAAAGGTGAACGCAAATGTATTCTTAATGATCTCTAAACAAGGTCATAATTACCTGAATTGGGTCTCGCACTGCTGCGTGTTGGGTCTGCTCAGTGCTGATAGACCCAACATCAGGGAAAGGCACGTGGTGGCGCGTTCACAGTGGGGTCCCGACCCACTGGGGAAGAAAAACACTTTCCCACCCAACCCACCACCAATCGTGCCCACTGACCACCCTGGAAAGTCTCGGCCTATATCTCATCCAAAGGTACCTCCAACAATGCAGCACTCCCTCCGTACTGCCCTGGAGTGTCAGCCTAGTTTCTTGTGCTCACGTCTCTGGAGTGGGAAATGATCCAACATTTGGTATCCAGTAGAAATGTCTCCCCCTAATAAGTATGCACAATTCATTTCAATTGGCACTGCAAGCACTTTTGAAATTTATTTTAGTGTTTACCAGCACTGCCAACTATTCATATAAGCAGAAGACTTAATTTTGCTGAGGATTTCCCTGTCTGGTGGCAGCATGGTGAAGCGGCTCTTCAACTGACCTACCACTGACTCCTGTGAGGTTTCTGAGGTATGTTAAATTTTCTCGGTGGGTTCTCAGTGTATTCCCACCTGCACTTGGGAGCTCATTACTTGGGGAGTGGGGGAAATGGCTGTTGCTGCAGGAGTCAGATGCCTATAGCAGCTTAAAGGGATGGGCAGGCTCGAAGAAGAAAAATGTTTGCAATTAATTGTACAAAATCTAGCGATGCCCTTCCTTCCATCCATTGCTGATCCCGCTTTGACCCTTTAAACATATGCTAGTTTTGGTTAACTGTTCTGTTCCGGTGTTCTTAGTGTTCATTGTTTCTGCAGTGACAGCAATGACAAGAAATCTGGTCTACGATGTTGCTTCTTATGGCCTCCAGTAAATGTGCCTGCCTGTATATGGAAGGGTGTGTTTGGCACACAGCAGAAATGACACCAGGAAACCAGAATGAGCACGAAAATGGGTGGGATTCTGGTATGAGAGGCCCCTGCTCAATTCTCCACCCCCACCAAACCCAATACTGCCACTGACCTGGCAGAACGGCAGAGGGAAATCCTACCAAACAGGTGCCACAGTGCAGCAGCTTGATGATTCTTATCCATGATTCCCAATACAGCGGTTCCTAATCCCATCTCACCACAGAGTATATGGTGGAATAGATTAGATACACCACTTATAGCAGCTGTTGAATGAAATTGGTGAAAGTCTTCGGCCCATTTTGCTCTGGAAATGTGCGTAGCACACGCAGGTTTAGGGGAACAAAAATCAGACAGAAGTAGTAAATAAACTACAAAAATAAGTCAACTGTTGCATCTGAGCTCTGTGCTTGTGTTGTTAAAGTTTCATTGAATAATTGACTTCACGTCAAAACTCATTGATTGGAAACATGTCAATCATCACAGAGGATCAATTTTAAATTGACATATAAAAGCTTCAGTCTGTTGTCTGCACAATTAACTCCGTCTCTTTGCAGCTTCTTACAGTTTGAGGATTTAAGAGTTTAACAATCATTCCAGAAAATGCCACATGTATCAAATTTAGAGCCAATTCGAACAGTCATCTTCGTGGTTATCAGAAAAGTACCTGGGGATAATTAAAAAGTGTACAATCTAAATTAAGCATTGTGAGACTTCAAAAGTTGACCTCACCACTAGTGTATTTAAATCTATGATTTGCAATATGTTTGTGTGGATACAAAGCACCAAGGTAAAACACACTGAATATACCTGTACCATACACTGGAAAGGTTAATAACATTTGGGCCCAATGATACTCTGATGTATGGTGACAGTTAATTTGGGCTGATGCACAATAAATAAGTGGTGAGAAATGCTGTCGTGAGGCTGTGGAGAATGGTGGTGATGGGCAAAGTGTGCATAGATGTGTACTGGATATTACAGACACTGACCTAAACATACCGGCCTAGAAATTCAGTGCCCTTAGCGCCGATTTTGCGGCGCTAGAGGGCCTAGCGCTGCAATTGGCGCCGGCGCCTAAATTGCCTGGGGCCCTTCCGCCGCGGTAGACCGGTAGCGCTGCGCCGGCACCGATGACGTCATCGGTGTGCGCAGCGTCCCGGTTGCCGTGGTGACGGGCCCCAGCGCCGAAATTGACTTGCGGCCGCCTCGCCCGTGGCAGCCGCAAGCAACGTTCTGGCAGAGGTGCCTTGCACAAGTTTGCGCCGGCGCATTAAAGGCCCCGCGGCGGCCGGCCGCTTTCCCGCCGCCCGCCTGGCCGCAGCTCCCTCCCCGGACTTCCCCCCCCCCCCCCCCGGAACAGAAGCAAGCCCGGCACTTGTCCGAGGTGCCGGGCTCATTTTTAATAAGATTATCGCGGGCCGCGGCCGGGTGCAGGCAGCTCCTCCTTAAGGGAAGGAGGAGGCCTGCACTTCCCGAACCTGCCGCACCGCAGCGGGCGCCGCAGCGCCGGAATTCAGCGCATAGCGCCAGTTTTCAGGCGCTAACAGCTTTCAGCAGCGCCGGCAGCCGTTTGGTTTGGGCGCAGAACTATTGAATTTTTGGCCCGCCCAGCGCGACTTAGCTCCGGCACTAACTTCCGGCGCTAAAGCCGTCGCTGCGCCAAAACTCAATTTCTAGGCCACCATCTATTAAAGCCTGCCTTAAAATTATTGCTGAGTTCGTGTTTATTCCATGGACTTCTTGTCTGGCTGCTGGTTGGGGTCCTCTTCTATTACTGACTGGCTGGTTCTCTTCTTCACCCTGCTCCATACCAATGCTCCTTTGCAGGATGAAGCTGTTTAGGGTGCAGCAGTCTATAGCAATCCTGATATCTTGGCCCAACTTCCCCAATCATTTAATGAATTAGAATCTTTGCTTTGACATCCAGATGGTCCTGCTCCAATAAGACCCTGGCAGCAACGCATGGCTCATTGGGCTGCATTTTGCCAGTGTGGGCGGGCTGGGGCGTGTCAGGTGGAAATCGTGTCAGGACCCCGACTTCTAAGTGAAGTGTTGAAAAAGTGGAATTTTCCCCTAATTTGGCAATTGATTTCCTGCGTGTGGGAACCTCTGGCCCAATGAGTCTTTTCATACAGAAAGTTGCCTCCGATGACGTCATCAATGCTGCTGGATTTAAGGCCTGCAAGCAGCCTTGCTTCTTCTGGAGAATGCAAAAGCTCTGCAAATTGTATGAAGGAGTTCATTTCCCGACAATGTCCACGATCAAGCAAAAGTGTGCACCTCAGTTTGATGAGCCCTCCCTCCAAGCTCTGGTGCACGGAGCCAGATGTAATAAGGAGGTGCTGTTCCCTTCCTCAGGGAGAAAAAAGCCACCCCAGCAGAAAAAAAGCTGTGTGGCTGCAAGTGGCCCAGGAGGTCAGCTCCATTTCAATGAGCCACAGAACCTGGCTGCAATGCAGGAAGAGGTTTCATGACATTCTCCGCACAGGAAAAGTGAGTATGACTTTCCCATCACCCTCAATCTGATCCCCATTGCCTCTCCTCACCAGCACTCTGCTTTGCCAACCTTTTCCTCCACATCCCACTTGACACTTACATCCCTCCACCCTTACCCATTCCCTCTCTCTCTATAGTCACATTCACTTAACCATTTGACCATGCAGCCCTCACACTCCCTATCACTGTGACGCAATGACAATGACTTACAACACACAGGGAGGGCCCTTTGTCTCCTTCTAAGCATCTATGCTATGGATTCTCTACACTCACTCCTTCATTCTCACTCAAACTCCACTTGTGTCCCTCATTGCAGGGAAAGAGAGCCCACAATAAGAGGGAAAGAGCCATGACAGGGCCACCCTCAGTAGCCCAGCTCACCCCCTGGGAGGAGGCGGCCCTGGAAATCGCTGGGATCGAGGATAATTCGTAAGTGGGGGACAGATAGACGGGCGCATCACAGCAATCTGGTGACAGAATAGTTTAGCATCTCTCTCATTGACATTGCATGAGTCACTGATAATGAATCTGATGCTTGTAACAGATTGACTTATGATCATCTGCACTATTCAATGTGTATGTAACCTTGACCTCACATCTCTAACTCTTTCCTTTACTCCCCCACAGGACCATCGAAAGCCCCCATCCCCACTGTCCAGGAGGAAGAGCCTGAGCTTCCAGACCCCTCAGAGGAAGCTGCAACATCTGAGGGCGCAACGTCAGCAGAATTCATCGCACCCAGCACCAGCACAGACACTCACACCTCGCTGGGACCTTCACTAGATAGAGTAGTGTTGTCACCTGGTGTATCACAGCTCACAAGTGAGCATCAGCAGATTGTGGAGACAGGATCAGCAGTAGAGAGTCCTTGTTGGAGGGCGTAGGACTCTGCCAGCTCGACTCAGCTGCATGTCGACCCTGTGCCTCCGGGTCCATCCAGAAGGAGAGCGGTGCTGGAACTCCAGGAACAGGCGCAGGAGTCTCTGGCAGGTTTTGTCTCCAGGGTTGCTGCGAGTGTGGAGCGAATGGAGGAGTCCATCGTGAACATGAGCAGAGTGTTTGTGGAGGCATTGACGCATGAACGCATCACCACGGAATGGATGACAACCTCCGTGGAAAGGATGGCTAACTCCGTGGTAAGGCTGGCTACTGTAGAGGAGAGGATGGCTACGGCCATGGAGCTTAGTCGCCAAGGTATGGAAAACATGGTAATTGTTCAGACCAGAATGACATCTCTTGAGGAGTGATGGTCAGCTATTGAGCATACAAACCAGGCCTTCATGGGAGTCCTCTGGAGTAGGACTTCCAGTGCAGAAACAGGTCCTCATGGCCCCCCTGAAGTGCAGCAAGGTGCTGCCAAGCCACTTGCTAGCTCTGAAGTGGGGCTGACTCATGAGAGGGATGTTGGCGGCAGAGAACAAGGAAGTGGGGGTTCCTCTCCAAGTGCTCACATGACCATGCCACTGCAGAGCCCTCGGTCAGAGCCCCACCAGAATCCTCACCCAACAGAGATGGGTGTCACAGCCCCTGCACAGCCACAGGAGCAGCAGACTGTTGCCGAGCCCGCACATGTTCGCAACCCCAGAGGACAGCCACCAAAGGCGTCGAGACAGGAGCAGCAAGAAAGTCAGCAAGGGGCCTCCACATCTGCTGAAGCCTAAGGGGAAGCACCACGTAGGAGCACACATAAGAGGAAGATAAAGCACAAGTAGTCACAAGGGTAGTCACTTGGGTGCTGTGATGTAATGTATTTGGACCAGCCATCATTGTCATTGTATTATAAACAGATTTGATGGCAGGCTGTTGAAGTTGTGGCCTGTGTCATTTTGCAAATGGGACTTTCACATTGAGGGCTTAGGGCACCTTGCAATTGTCAGTATGTTGGTCAGAGTGATAGGAATCTGCAGGTTCTTTTCCATTGTGGATGCTCTGGTAAAAAGATGCGAGACAAAAATGTTTGATTGTGCAGGCTTACCAAATCTGGCCAAGATGAGTGCGTCCCTTGCATCTCGGGCACCAATGTTGTCGCACGCTGGCGCCTTCTGGCCTGTGCAGCTTCAGGTGGGTGACTAGCAGCTTGGCGCTCCTGTTGATGCTCCTGCTGTTGGTGCTGCTGTTGATCATGGTTCTGCTGCTGCCGCGGCTGGTCTTCGTCTGAATCTGATGTCCAGGAGGAAAGGAATTAAATGGTCACCATGCTTCTGGTATGTGCCTCAGTTGAGGAAGCGCTCAGTCCAGGTGGGGAGAGGGGTTTCCCAGCAGGTCACACTGGAGATGGGTGTCAGGCTCCAAACTTCCACAACAATGAGTATGCCTGCTAAAAGCTTGCCCAGACCTGACACATCAAAGTTCTGCCACCTGCAAATGACCATCAGTGAAATCTCCTTTGTAACGGTGAAGCTGCAGCTGTTAGTAAGCAATCCAATTGTGTGGCTGCCAGGATTAACTGGTGTGTTCCAGAGGAGTTGTGGAGGATGGGGGAAATGTCTAAAAATCGGAAAGGCCTCTCAAAATGGGATAATAGAGGCAATTAAGGGGCTGGTAAAGGCCTTAAGGGCCTTAAGGGCCTATCCAGCCTCTTGGAGGCTGGATGGAAAGGGTTCAGAAAACACGCATTTGGGGAAATTGCTCGGAGGCAGGATGGAGGCGGGATTGGGCCCGCCCACCATTTTTGACGATTTTACCACCTCGCACGCATCCAAACCCGCCTCCTCATCCTTGGCAAAATCGAGCCCATTGTGTCCTTCTTCAGGTTTTATTCTGTAGATGTCTCAAAGGGTCATGAGTTCTAGTGGATAGCCTTGGTTCCCCCAACCCTCCATCCATCCAGTCTTCCTAACCCTTGAAAACATCACTGATTGCCATAACGTAACTAAATCATGACAACGGCTAAAATTATGGGCACTGATGTGTATGATTTGTACCGATGGCCACATATCAGTGTACGTTCATGGACACAAATGCTATTATGTTTTTTAAGGGGTGGAGTTGGGGGCAGAAGCCATATGGTTACATGCATGCCATCTATAATGGACTGCACTTTGGGGAATCCATCCTATGAGCACATTCCTTGGCGGGTATTACCAGAGTACTTTTTTATTGACTTTCTGATCAATAAAATGGCTCCTTTCTGGGCCTTACTGAGCAACCTTCAGCTACCAATTCATCTAAAGATACTGAAAACAGGTATTGCACATGTAGCTCGTCATTTAAATGTGCTTTTTTAAAATAAATAGCATTCAAAAAATCTTTGCATTGATTTGCTTTATTTGTAAAGTTAGTTTCCTCATTTTTATGTTAAATGCAGAACTGCAGTAGAATGGTTTCCAGCACTGTTTTTTTATGGCACCAGTGTATTAAGATGCATTTCACCTTAGTATAATTAAAAGGCTATGAACAGCAGTAATAAACTGCATGAACTTGCCAAGTAAGTGACAACACTGCTGGTTCACTAAACATATGGTTATTTATTACTAACTCATAAAATTTATTAACATTTTTTGCAATCTTTGCACTATAATTAGCTTTAGTCCATACTGACATGCTTGACTACTGCACTTTACTTACTGTAGTCAGCCACACCTAGTGTGCCTTCCATTAAAATATGCATCTTTCAGATGAGACGTTAAACCGAGGCCCCATCTGCTCTCTCAGGTGGACGTAAAAGATTCCATGGCACTATTTCAAAGAAGCGCAGGGGAGTTCTCCCTAGTGTCCTGGTCAATATTTATCCCTCAACCAACACAACAAAAACAGATTATCTGGTCATTATCACATTGCTGTTAGTGGGACCTTGCTGTACGCAAATTGGCTGCCGCGTTTCCCACATTCCAACAGTGACTATACTTCAAAAAAGTACAGGAAACTTTGTGATATCTGGCACCGACGGGACCGAGCTGTTGCCGATCTATCAAAACTGCCAGACATACAAAGTTAATGTTGAAGCATACGGAGGTTTTCACCTCCGTATCTGACAACAAACACTGTTGCTTAGCAACAGCTTCTAAACAGTCAGCTGCAGCTGCAAGCATCTCTAGCTGAAGCTGTTGCTATAGCTACAGACCTTGCAGTGCATGACTGGGAAAAAAAACAACGAGAACTAAAAAAACGGCTCCTGATTTTTGCCGTTAGATCGAGTATTCCGGACATATAACCTCCAAATAAACCAAAGTTTCCTGTACTTCATTGGCTGTAAAGTGCTTTGAGACGTCTGGTGGTCATGAAAGGCGCTATATAAATGCAAGTCTTTCTTTAATTGTAGCACCATGAAAATGGCTAATATTTTAGAAAATATATTAAGGCCTCTACAGGAATAACTCGATCCCAGTTCTTGTTCTTGCTTGTGTAATGTACTAAATAAAATATGGAATAACATACAATTAGGACAACAAATGTGACTCTTGCCCACCCTTAGTGGTCAAAAGCAATTATGAGTTTCTATTAAAAATAAATGGAAATTTCTCAAACTTCTCATTGGGGTCAAAGCAAATGAGAATTAATATCAGTAATAATTAAACACCACCCTTGCTGCTGAATCGAAGATTGCAGTCAGTCTCAAACTCTCCATTACCAGTGACACCATGAAATTGGTTGAAACTCTATCATGTGTCACAGTATCCCCTGAGGGTATTCTCAACTGGGTATGACCAAAAACCTTTAAACAAACACAGAATTAATTCATCCAATTCAAACAATCTGACTGAATGAGAAGTACAAGCTCAGTAGATAGACCACAGACATCTGCCCCAATCCTACTTTACTGCAATCTGAGAAAAGGGTAAAGAATCAACATTTGGACTTGTGGAAGGGGTAAATTTTGATGTCATACTAGTCAATCTCCCATGGCATTGCACACGTTTAGTCAAAACCATGTCGAGTGCTTAGGTGAAGTGAGGGCAGGTGTGGGGAGAGTTGGTTACAGGGCAGAGTATAATTGAACATGACCAAGGAAGGACTGTGACTTTGGAGGCTTGGAGAGGTCAGAGAGAAAATGTCCTTGTGCGGAAGGACATTTTCTCTCTGCTATCCTTATTTAATCTGGTGTATAGGTGACTCCAGCGTGGTTGACACTTAACTGTCCTCTGAAGTGGCCTAGCTGTGTCAAAAACCGATATAAAGTATTCTAGAAGAAGTCTCACCACCAACTTCTCAAGCAATGGGATGGGCAATAAATGCCAGCCTTGCCAGCAATGTCCACATCCTGAGAATGAATTTTTAAAAATAATCTGGAAGCCACTGTGAGCAGACTGGGTGTACTAGAATCTTTTTGAGGATATGTAATCAGAAATCAGAGGAAAATGTTATGGGAAGCCTTGGGCAGTGATGGAAAGAAGAGTTCTTCTGCATCCTCTATTGTTCGTCTTACTTTTCCCTTCATACTCACTTGTGCTGTCATTTCTTTTGGACGCGCCCTTGCACAGTGACAGGGGTGGGACTATCCTGGCATTTGGAACATCAGTGAAGAAAATAGAACACTTTCGCTGATGCTGAGAAGGCAAGGAGAGTCTGATCATCATGTCATTCCCTTCATGGCTGACAAAAGAAAACCTGAGAGGGAGCAGTAAAACTTCATGATGAAAGGCATAATCAGTCATGGAGAAGAATGGTGCTGGCAGATAGAGGCAGGTAGGAAGCGGATAGAAAGGAGGGTTGAGGCTTACCTGCCAGGAGAGGTTGGAGATAGAGCGCATGAAGATTTCAAAGGGATGAAAGGAGAGGGGATATACTGGAATCATGCAGTGGGTGAAAACATAGAACGGGCTATAAAGGTGGGGTGAGGATATTAGAGACCTGGAATGGGCACTAGAGGCTATCACAAACACATAGAGGAGGTGGGGTGTTCTTGGAGGGAGGATGGTAGCAATGAAATCAGATACTAAAACATGAAAACTGTCAACAATTCTTCAAGACTAACAGATGACTTTTCATACGTCTAAAACATTGAACTGTTGAGAAAAAAGTGATGCACTTTCCTCCTCTCTGTTCTCTGTGTTTGAGCGAGACTGTGAGAGAGCAATAATGACAGGAAAAAAACTGGCGGGGAGAAACATGTCGAAGATATTGCCGACTGATTGTGGACAACTGTTCCTTTCTAGCTCAAACATGGAACTGTTGCTAAGAACCTTGCAGTAAGCTGGTGAAGAAAATAACACTTATTACATCTAGCATTTTTGAGTTTGAAGGGATAAGCTGAGTCCTAATTGAACTCAGACTAAGCATTTTCTTTAATGCTAGGAATGAAAGCAACTCAAAAATATGAACAGAACAAAAATAGAATAGGAGAAAAAATATGAATGAAACATTGCAATCAACAAAAATGCATAGTAAAGATATGGGGAGTATATCTAATGTTATTTATTAGACCTTGTTAGACCAGCTTCTGATTAGTTGAATCACAGTTATATGTAATAATTACCTTTGAGAAAGTGTGGAATGTCAACTTTTAACACGATTTGTCCTCTTTTTCTACCACTTTAAAAAACTGATTCTGCACTTAAAGAAATTGGTGTCACATATTGGTTAACTAAAATAATGCAGAAAAATGCAACACTTTTGCATACCTGTAGTTATAAAACAGCAAAATAAAAACTTTAACTGATCAATACTGATTGTAAAAGCTCAAAGTGTTACCATAGAAGCTTCTTAATGAGATGGTCTTCATAGTACATAAAACATTCTCTTGATATGATTGGTCTCATTAAACAAACACAATTGCAACTATATCTGCTCTGATCTTGACTAGCAATAAGTATCCTCTAAGTGTCCAAAATTATTAATGTCAACCCAACCCTGACAGTAGATTTACATCTGGTGATAAAATTATATAACTGTCTCATTAAGCTCCATGGGATTGGTTCTACTGTATGGTAACAGCAGGAGATGGTAGAAAATGCATTCATCAAGTACTTTCCAGCACCTGTTCTTAGTGCATTACAGTACTTGCTTAATTACAGGTAAGCTAAACTCGAGCTTTTGATTTTGTTTAATTTGCATAAATCTGCCTAACCAATGTTGAATGCATTGCAAAACTGCCTAATAATTGTGAACATAAATTAACTATTCCAGTCTAGATTATTTATGTAAACTATGAGCTTCAAGACTAACAGATGGCTTTTCACACCTCTAAAACATTGAATACATAAGGAATAAATCTTTAACTGAATGCCATCATGTCATCAACTGGTAAAACTGAAAGCAACAAGTACTGACTCACCACCTACTGTAAAACAAACAAAAATGACATCTATTCTTTATTGCTTTAATTCAGACTGTCAACAGGTTGAGCAAAACTCCAGTCTCTCTGGGCTAGTCAATTTTTAACATTTTCAGTTCATAGAGTGTGACACTGAAACAATCACGCTAATAATGTCATTGGAATGCCGACCCACCTTTGTTAATGTGTCACATTCAGATTGCCACCATCATTTGCTTTTGCTCTTGGAATAGCAGTGGCTTATTACTGTGATATTAATTCTGTACAACAAAAATAATAATTATAAAGATTTGCATTAGTGACTGTAACTAGCAGCTTTATACCTCAAACCTAGATTTAGGAGTTCCATATTAAGTATAGTTCCCATTTATCTGAAATTTCTATTTACCACATGGCATTTATACGAGATTGCCAAATGTTGTGAGTGTGAGATCAGGATAGTTTGAAACTAAATGTACTGTTTTAGGTAAGGTTCTAGTGTGTTAGTCCTCAGTGTGAAGAGGTTTGTAGTTAATCCATTTGTATTTATGCAAGCTATCTCTCTCATACCACAGGATCACACTTTGGCATCAGACCTTGGTGCACATCTTTTTAAATGCAATACTAACAAATACACCCAATTGGCTTAAATTTCATATTCATAAAACTGCAACAAATCAGAACTGAATAAGGAATGTACAAATCAAAAGTGAGCAAAGCTGCTAGGAACAATAGCAATGGGACGCAACTAAATAACAGAATGATCTCATTTTTAAAAATGTTACCAATCCTGAATTGACAAGTCGCAGGAAACAATCAATCAAATCACGCAAAAGATTTGGGGAAGTTGCTTTGAACTACTATGAATAAAATAGATCACGACTTATTCAGAACCTTTTATAAAAATGGTAAATAAACTCCTGAGGGCACTTCTGTCCCCTTTAATGGTGGCCCATCCTCCTTCTGGCTGTTGTCTCACCGTAGCATCGCTAAATTCTACTGCCTGGCAACAGCAGGCACCCTTCTGTGTGGCAGGGATCCCACTGGTAGCTCATCTTGCATCTTTAATACGGCCTGATCCAGGTTCACAATTAGGTCGGGGCGATAGGTAGAAGTTCTCTTACTATTTAGAATATAATTCCGTTCATTGTTATTTTTCCCAACTGTGCTACTTCACATTTAAAAAAAATTAAACTGCATCTGCCTACTCGGGCAACTCTTTTTCTCACCAGAACACCAAAAAGATTGTAAATACAAGACAAAAAAAAAACCGTAACTATAAGCAGAGTACGAGGTTAGTTGTAAACAAAATCAACCGGAAAAAAACTTCGGCTCCTGCCCGGAGTAGGGTCCAGGAAACAAGTAGGTGGGGAGGGACAACTTCTTTATAGGAAAAGTAGCTATACCCTCGGCTTTAAACAAAGTTAAAACGTTGATATTGAGTACCTCAGTAAAGGAAGGAAAAATGACTTTAAATAAACCAATCGGGGTGACATCTGGTTACCTCAGTGTCACTAACAGAAGGCAACTGCACAAGTGGCATGCACAAGAGCCAAACAGAAATGCTAGAAGCATGCAAAAGAGAAAGAAAATAGTGGGGAAGAGATAGGCCGCGATTTTGCTGGGTGGGCATGTGTGCTGTGAACGACACAAAGCTGGGTGGGCGTGTGTGCTGTGAGGAGGATGCCGAGAAACTCCAGTATGATTTGGACAGGTTGGGTGATTGGCCAGAAACATGGCAGATGCAGTATAATGTGGATAAATGCGAGGTTATCCACTTTGGTGGCAAAAACAGGAAGGCAGATTATTATCTGAACACCAATAGATTGGGAGAAGGGGAAGTGCAACGAGACCTGGGTGTCCTTGTGCACCGGTCACTGAAGGTAAGCATGCAGCTGCAGCAGGCGGTTAAGAAGGCAAATGGTATGTTGGCCTTCGTAGCGAGAAGGTTCGAGTACAAGAACAAGGATGTCTTGCTGCAGTTGTACAGGGCCTTGGTGAGACCACACCTTGAGTATTGTGTGCAGTTTTGGTCGCCTTATCTGAGGAAGGATGTTCTTGCCATGGAGGGAGTGCAGCGAAGATTCGCCAGACTGTTACCTGGGATGGCAGGAATGACGTATGAGGAGAGATTGGGTCGATTGGGCTTGTACTCGCTGGAGTTTAGAAGAATGAGAGGGGATCTCATTGAAATTTATAAAATTCTAACAGGACTGGACAGACTGGATGCAGGAAGGATGTTCCCGATGGCCGGGGAGTCCAGAACCAGGGGTCACAGTCTAAGGATAAGGGGTAAGCCATTTAGGACAGAGATGAGGAGGAATTTATTCACCCAGAGAGTGGTGAACCTGTGGAATTCTCTACCACAGAAGGCAGTGGAGGCCAATTCATGAAATATATTCAAGAAGGAGTTGGATATATTTCTTAAGGCTAAAGGGATCAAGGGATATGGGGAGAAGGTAGGGACAGGGTACTGAATTTGGATGATCAGCCATGATCTCATTGAACGGTGGAGCAGGCTCGAGGGGCCGAATGGCCTACTCCTGCTCCTATCTTCTATGTTTCTATGCCTTGGCGGGTCTGTGGCGGGCAACGTCGGTGGCGGGTCCTGACCCCGCTGCTGGCTCCATCCCGCTGTCTGAAATGAGTTTACCTCGATTGGGATTGTTAAGCCCGCCCAGTGCATTTGCCAGCCAATTGGAGGAAGCGGGTCTGGTGATGTCATTTGATGACACGTTATCAGCTGGTTTCCTTAAAGGGACCATGGCCAACTTTATTTTGACATTTGTGCTGTCAGTGTTCTGCAGCATTGAGGTGTTGCAAACACTGACAATGGCTGCACAGAGGTGCAGGGTTCCAACCAGGCTCTCCCACAGCACACAGGGAGGTCCTCTTCCCTTCCCATGGGCAGAAGAGACCTCCCCAGGAGATCAAAATGGCCTGCTTGCACATTGCACAGGAGGGCACGAGCAGGGATGTGGTCAGGAGGACCAGGCTGCAGTGGTGCAAACCTTTCAATGATCTCAGTAGATCACAAAATGTTAGTACAAAGCCACACTCAACCTCATCCTGCTGTGCCTCTCATCATATCCCCATCACTCTGCCTTCCCTACCCTACTCCTGCACATCCTTACTCACTCAAACATACCTTGCACCTCCCCTGATCCCCCTCTATCTACATTATCACTTCCCCATCTCACTAGCCACCCGTCACACTCACCCTCATCCTAGTGCAATCATACCAACTAACAACACACAAGGGTAGGCACTTGGGTGTTTTATGCAATGTTCATGTAAAGTTTCTGTTAATGTGATGTCAAACATTGAAACCTTTATTTTCAACACTTGGACAGATTTGTGTGCACCTCTGGAAGTGGCTTAGTGAGTTGCAGTGAATGGTGAGACATAACAGTACCACCCGCAATGGTGATGATTATGAAAGGAATGGCTTGGGCATTGTAGGGATGCTTTATGGTGTTGTTGTGGTGTGGTGCCAACCTGGCGCATCATGTGGCAGCCAGGGTGTACAGTGTCAAGTGAAGTAAATCTGGCCATGGTGAGCCATCCCTGGCCTCCCAGGCAGCAATGTGGTCGGGTGCTGATGCCCTCTGTCCTGTGCAGCATTATGTGATTGTGGAGAAGGCAGGTGGTTTTGTTGTTGGTGCTGCTGGTGTGCCTGGTGCTGCTGGTGTTGGGGCTGATCGTGGTGGGATTCTGAGGACCAAGGTGAGAGAGTATAAAGGGCACCCATGCTGATGGAATAGATGGCAGGTGAAGTAGAGATGACAGAAGTGATCTGTCAATGGTGAGAGAGGTAATGAGGTCAGACTGGATGGAGACTTGTGTAAAGACTTGCAGCATCGTGAATCTGTTGTGGAAATGCAGTAAGGAAGAGTTTGTGGCTGAGGGAAGATATCTCTGTAAGGTGGCAGCTTTTACAGTACATTTGAAGCTGTCAACTCAACAGCTGATCCAATGGCCACTGAACCCCTGCCTCAGCTTCACTGACGTGGTCCATGACCAGCTGTCAAATGCAGAAGGTGAGCTGAAATTCATTTTTAAGTGGCTCTAAACAAGCCACTAATTACCTGAATTGTGTCCCTCACTGTGAACCCGCCACTGTGTGATAGGTCTGCTCAGCGCAGACAGACCCGTATCACCTCAAGTTTACATAGGGTAGAATGTGGGAGGCAGCCAGGAGTGCATTGGAATAGTCAAGTCTAAAGGTAACAAAGGCATGGATGAGGGAGCGGAATTAGTGCAATCTGGGTGGGGGTGGTAGGCGGAGGAACCAGTTTCTGCCCTTCCTAGCTTCACTGAGAATTCTGACTGGGAAGCACTTCTTCCACAGGCATCCTTGCCATACAAGTGTTGTAGGTAGACCCCACAAATGACAATTAAACTCAGAGAGGTCAATTACCATTTGGAAAATGCACAATAACAAAGGAGGAAGGATCAAGTAACAATTTTCCCTTTCAACACTTGGACCAGTCTAGACAATGCAACAAGGAGCCACTCTGGAAATCTGCTGTCTCCACTATTATTCAAATGACCCCATTCCCAGGATTTGTGATAGGGTCAGAGCCAAGGCAGTGATGCAGACGGAGGTCCTGCTGCACCATAATTTTTGTGGCAGAGCAGGACTTCTGTCATTTCTAAGTTATAATTTTTTATTGTCTGTGAGCAGTGTCACAGGAAATCAAAGATTCTATAATACATTGTGTGTGCTCATGGTCTTTATAAAATAGCATATCCTCTGACTCACCAACACCAACACCACAGAGCAGCTAGTTTAAAAAAATAAGATAAATAATCTGTTCCGGTTCATTTTTCCAATCTATGACTAAACTAATAATTTAGGGTCTAGTTCTAAGAAAGAGGTTGTGGGATATTTTTTTTTTGATCACAGTTCCTTTTCTGTAATGGAAAAATGAGTTTAAGTTAGAGCCTGACAATGTCTGTAAAAGGGTATTCTAATCCTCTGTGAGGGCATTGATACAATATTGGCCACGTTAGTCTTGTGTACCAGATCACAGGCATAATCCATATTCCACTTTTATCAGGCCAATTCTCCTCTCATCTCCTGGTTTATGCTCAGGATGTTATTTGCATATACCCTCCTTCCTCTTTAGCACAGGCAGCGTGAAAACTAACACGTGGGGGTGGGGAGGGCAAGTAGATAAAGAAAAAAAAGAAAGAAAGCTTTGTATTTCTATAGTGCCTTTAAAAACAAAATGTAGGACAGAATGGGTCAGACTCTTCATGAGCCTAGAATGGCAAGTTCCTCCTATCAGAAGAACAAAAATCAATTGTATATACAATACAGGCCAAGAAAGACAGATCTTAACTGTGCAGAGGGATAGGATAGCAGTGAACAAAGCAAGCCAGAAACAAACTCTGGCCCTATCGTGAGGAGCATCTAGGAAACAATTAGGTGGGGAGAGGGCGACTTGTATATCGGAAAAGTAGCTACAGAAAAAATGAATATGCAACCATCCTTTTACACTGGACAGAACATAGCCACTGAGGGTTATGTACGTGGCCCTTCATTTCAGTTTCGCTTTACCTTTCTCATATTTATTTTCTGAGGGCTGTATCTAGAGGGAAAAGACAAATCTTTGGTGCCCATGGAGGAGAAAAAATGGTCTCTAAGTATTATTATTTTCAAATTATATAATGTGCATCAGGCAATGATTCCTCCCCCCCCCCGTCTCACACGGTAGTTCACAGCTACAAAAGGAGGTTTTATGATCATATTTAAAGGTCACATCAATTAATAGAATGTATCCAGCCACGTCTCTTATGGTAATTTTGTTTTTCTATTTTAAGATACTGCTTAATTTGACGGAAGGTCATTTTCTCACCTTTTAAATCTTTTCCATTGATCTCTGCCATTTTTCTGCTCTCATTTCCTGACTTCACTTCTATACCAGTGGCCCATAGCAAAGCATATTAATGCATACCACTTTATATCATCATATAAAGAAAAGCTTACCTTTAAACATATCACATACCTCGTGTCTTTCATCAAATGGCTGCAGGTCAGGATAACCCTACCTCAGCAAAACAAAGCACAAGAGAGCCTACCTGACCTTCATCGATATTGGAGTGATTAGTTGCACTAATTAAATGATTCTCAGAAAAGTACTGCACCCAAAATGACCACAGAGATGCTTTCCTCATTCTTCATTCTCATAGAATAAAACTTCAACTGATCAGCACTAGAGAACAGTAGGTTCTCAGTCCCTTCTCCCTCCCATTGCCCTGAAGAAACTATAAGCATCATTGGTATAGGAATCCTCAAGAAAGAATTTAATACCTCAGGCTTTTTGTAGTATTATATTCTGTTTGCCATCACAGGGTACAATATTATTCCTAGTAAGGAGAGGTGTTAAAACAACAAAGAATGAACAGCCATAATAGTCTTAAGTAAGAGTTAATCTCATATTTGTATCTATTGCAGTTAAGCAATGAGGTAAGAGGCAGTATCAAGTGAAAAAAAAAGGTGTACATAAATGCAAGGAAAAGCGGAAATCCAGCGTATCGGGAGAGTAATGAAAAGTAACCAAAGGATATGAAGAAAGTAATAAGAGGTGCAAAAGGGGAATATGAAAAAAACACTTGCACGAGATATCAATGCTTGCAGTAAAAGTTTTTTTAAATAAATATATTAAGAGAAACAGAGTGGTAAGGGGAAATGTGGGCCCATTAAAGATAGATGCAGAAAATACTATAATGAACAATAAGGAAATGGCAGATTTATTAAATGAATATTACACAGTATTACATAGTATTTACAGTGTAGAAACAGATCATTCAGCCCAAGAGATCCATGCCAGTGTTTATACTCCACACAAGCCTCTTCCCACCTTTCTTCATCTAACCCCATCAACATATCCCTCTTGTGTTTATCTAGCATCCCCTTAAATGCAACTATGCTAGTCGCCTCAACTATTCATTGTGGTAGCAAGTTCCACATTCTAATCGCTCTCTAGATAAAGACGTTTCTCCTGAATTCCCTATTGGGTTTATTAGTGACTATCTTATATTTATGGCCCCATGTTCTGTTCTCACCCGCAAGTGGAAAAATCGTCTCTACGTCTACCCTATCAAACCCTTTCATATTCTTAAAGACCTCTATCAGGTCTTCTCTTTTCTGGAGAAAAATGCCCCAGCCTGTTCAATCTTTCCTCTCAGTTCTGGTATCATTCATTCTAGTAAATCTTTTTTGCACCTTCCCTAATGCTTCTATATCCTTTTTATAATATGGAGATCAGAACTGTTCACAATACTTTAAGTGTGGTCTAACCAAGGTTCTATATAAATTTAACATAACTTGTCTGCTTTTCAATTCTATGACTCTAGAAATAAACCCCACTGCTTTTTTTTGCTTTTTTTATTGCCTTAGTAACCTGTGTTGCTATGTTTAGTGATGTGTGTATCTATACCCCCATATCCATTGCTCCTCTACCTCATTCAGTCTCTTAGGGCTGGATTTTGCCATTGGGGTTGGGCTGGGGTGTGTCAGGTGGTTTTTGTGTCAGGACCCCCGACTCTGATGTGAAGTGGGAAAAAAGTGCGATTTTCCCCTAATTGGGCACTTGATTTCCAACGTGTGGGAACCCCTGGCCCAATTAGTCTTTCCATCCTGAAAGTCGCCTCCGATGATGTCATCAGTGCTGCTGGATTTAAGGCCTGCAAGCAGCCTTGCTTCTTCTGGAGACTGGAAATGCTTTGGACATTGTATGAAGGACTACATTTACCGACCATGCCCACCAGCAAGCAAAAGTGTGCACCTCGCTTTGAAGAGCCCTCTCTCCAAGCTCTGGTGCAGGGAGCAAGATCTAACAAGGAGGTGCTCTTCCTTTCTTCAGGGAGAAAAAAGCCACCACAACAGACTAAAGCTGTGTGGCTGCAAGTGGCCCAGGAGGTCAATGCCATCTCTTTGTGCCGCAGAACCTGGCTGCAGTGCAGGAAGAGGTTTCATAACCTTCTCCGCACAGGAAAAGTGAGTATGACTCTCTCATCACCCTCAATCTCATCACCATCGCCTCTCCTCACCAGCACTCTGCTTTGCCAGTCTCTTCCTTCATATCCCACTTGACACTGACATCCCTGCACCCTTACTCATTCCCTCTCTATGGTCACATTCACTTAACTATTTGACCATGCAGCCCTCACACTCCCTATCACTGTGACACAATGACAATGACTTACAACACACAGGGAGGGCCCTTTGTCTCCTTCTAAGCATCTATGCTATGGATTCTCTACACTCACTCCACTCACTCCTTCATTCTTACTCAAACTCCACTTGTGTCCCTCATTGCAGGGAAAGAGAGCCCACAATAAGAGGGAAAGAATGAGGACAGGAGGAGGGCCACCCTCAGTAGCCCAGCTCACCACCTCGGAGGAGGCGGCATTGGAAATTGCCAGGATCGAGGATGATTCCCAAGTGGGGGACGGACAGGCGGGCGCATCACAGCAAGCTGGTGACAGAATAGTTTGGCATCTCTCTCATTGACATTGCATGGGTGACTGATAATGATTCTGATGCTCTAACAGATTGACTTATGATCATCTGCACAATTCAATGTGCATGTAACCTTGACCTCACATCTCTAACTCTTTCCTTTACTCTCCCACAGGACCATCGACAGCCCCCGTCCCCACTGTCCAGGAGGAAGATCCTGAGCTTCCAGGCTCCTCAGAGGAAGCTGCAACCTCTGAGGGCGCTCCGTCAGCAGAATTAAGTGCACCCAGCACCAGCGCAGACACTCACAATAGAGTAGAGTTGTCACCTGGTGTATCACAGCTCACAAGTGAGCATCAGCAGATGGTGGAGACAGGGACAGCAGTGGAGAGTCCTCGTCGCAGTGGAGAGGACGCTCCCAGTTTGGCTCCGCTGCATGTTGACCCTGTGCCTCCGGGTCCATCCAGAAGGAGAGCAGTGCTGGAACTCCAGGAACAGGTGCAGGAGTCTCTGGCAGGTTTTGTCTCCAGGGTCACTGCGAGTGTGAAGCGAATGGAGGAGTCCATCGCTAACATGACCAGAGCCTTTGTGGAGGCATTGGCGCATGAACGCATCACCACGGAAAGGATGACAACCTCCTTGGAAAGGATGGCTACCTCCATGGTAAGGCTGGCTACCATAGAGGAGAGAATGGCTATGGTAGAGGAGAGGATGGCTACGTCCATGGAGGAGCTTAGTCGTCAGGGTATGGAAAACATGGTAATTGTTCAGAATAGACTGATTCTCTTGAGGAGCGATGGTCAGCTATTGAGCAAACAAACCAGACCTTCATGCAAGTCCTCTGGAGTAGGACTTCCAGTGCAGAAACAGGTCCTCATGGCCCACCTGCAGTGTTACAAGGTGCTGTCCAGCCACTTGCTAGCTCTGAAGTGGGGCTGACCCATGAGAGGGATGTTGGTGGCATACAACAAAGAAGTGGGGGCTCCTCTCCAAGCGCTCACACGACCATGCCACTGCAGATCCCTCAGTCAGAGCCCCACCAGAGTCCCCACCCAACTGAAATCGGCATCTCAACCCCTGCACAGCCGCAGGAGCAGCAGACTGTTGCCGAGCCCTCACAGGTTCGCAACCCCAGAGGACAGCCGCCAAAGGAGCAGCAAGGAAGTGAGCAAGGGGCCTCCACATCTGCTGAAGCCACAAGGGAAGTACCATGTAGGAGCACGCATAAGAGGAAGATAATGCACAAGTAGTCACAAGGGTAGTTACTTGGGTGTAATGTTGTCTTTAATTTTGAAAAGCCATCAGTTGCTTATTGTCATAAAAAATTCTGATGGCAAACTGTTGCAGTTGTGGTGTGTGTCATTTCGCTAATGGGACTTCCACATTGAGGGCTTATGACGACTTGCAATTGTCAGTATGGTGGTCAGAGTGATAGGAATCAGTAGGTTCTTGGCCATTGTCGATGGTCTGATAAGAAGGTGCAAGACAAAAGTGTTTGATTGTGCAGGCTAAGCAAATCTGGCCAAGATGAGTGCTTGCCTTGCATCCCGGGCAGCAATGTGGTCGTGCGCTGGCGCCTTCTGGCATGTGCAGCTTCAGGTGGGTGAGCAGCAGCTTGGCACTCCCGTTGTTGCTGCTGCTGTTGGTGGTGCTGTCGTTCATGGTTCTGCTGCTGCCACGGCTGGTCTTTGTCCGAATCTGATGTCCAGGAGGAAAGGAACTAAATGGTTCCCATGCTTCTGGTATATGCCTCAGTTGAGGAAGCTCAGTCAAGGTGGCAAGAGGGGTTTCCCAGGAGGTCACACTGGAGATGGGTGTCAGGCTCCAAACTTCCACAACAATGGGTATGCCTGCTAAAAGTTCCCCCAGACCTGAGACAACAAAGTTCTGCCACCTGCAAATGATGATTGCTGAAAACTCCTTTTTAATGGTGGAGCTGCAGCTGTTAGTAAGCAATCCACTTGTGAAGCCTCCAGGATTCACTGGCGTGTTCCAGAGGAGACGTGCAGGACGAGGGAAAAGTGGTAAAATCAGAAAGGCCTCTCAAAATGGGATGATAGAGGCACTTAACTTGTTCTTAAGGGTCTTAAGGGCCTATCCTGCCTCTTGGAGGCGGGATGGAAACAGGGTCAGAAAACATGCATTTGGGAAAATTGCTCGGAGGCGGGATGGAGGCGGGATCGGGCCCGCCCACCATTTTTTTGCGATTTTACCACCTCACACGCCTCCAATCCCGCCTCCTTGGGCCTGGCAAAATCGAGCCCTTATTATTCAAGCAGTATGTGGCCTCCTTAATCTTCCTACCAAAATGTACTACCTCACACTTATTTATATTGAAGTTCATTTGCCAATTACACGCCCATTCTGCAAGTTTATTAATGCCTTCCTGTATTTTGTTACAGTCCTCCTCTGTATTAACTAATACCCCCAATTTGGTGATGTCCGTAAATTTTGAAATTGTATTTTGGATTCCCCGAGTCCAAATTGTTTATGTAAATAGTGAACAGCAGTGGTCCTAGAACCAATCCTTGTGGAACACCACATCCCACCTTTTGCCAGTCTGAGTAACTAATTTTAACCCCTAGGGGTAGATTTTCCCGAAGCTGTCGGGAAGAAGGCGGGACTACAGCTTTCGGGTTTTTGACCCGCCTATATCGACGTCCGGCCAATCTGCGCCATTTTCCCTTGATTGACCTTGTTGAGCCCGCCCAGCGGGCTCAGCAGGCCAATTAAGGGCCACCCGGCAACAGGTGACATCACAGACTGCAATTTCATGTGTCAAGAGTTCTTGACAGCTGAAATATCAGTGTTTCACAGCTGTTTGAAGCTGTGAAACACTGACAGTCTGAGTTCTAACATGAGTCCTTCTGCACAGACTCAGTTAGAACTCTCAGCAGCACTCAAAGCTGAAGGCTGTCACTTTTCACAGATCGCAGCCGTTCAGCTTTAAGTGCCAGCTGAGTGATGGGCTCCCGAAGCCTACAGGAAGAAAGGCTGTTAAGATAAGTACAGGTAAGTAAAAGTTCTTTACACACTTTAGACACACTAAACACACTTACCTTTGCACTCATGCACCCATCACTCACCTGAACACCGACATCGTGACCCCTCCAACTCCTTCAACCCGAAGGCCCGCCTGCTCTAACCTGGCATGGTTTGGAGCCGTCGCGAATCCCACACGACACCCCTCAAAATAGGGATTAGGCTAAAAACTGCCTGTTAACTACCTGTTAACAGGCAGTTACTTGGCACTAATCCCTTCCCGCCTGGTTTCGGCGGGTCCCAGTGCGGGGCGAGTACCCGCCACCCCTGAAAGTTGCGTGGGGTGGGGTTTTGGGCGGGATGGTGTCGGGACCCCAGAAATCGGGATTTCCCCCCCCCCCAACACACACCTGAAACCCCGCCTGACGGCTCCAGGAAAATCTAGCCCCTACTCTCTGTTTCTTGTTTTGTAGCCAGCTTGCTATCCATTCTGCTACTTGTCCCCTGACCCCACATGTTCTCATATTAGTCATGAGTCCACTTTGCGGTACCTTATTGAAGGTCTTTTGAAAATCTAAATATATTGGCCTAGAAATTCAGTGCCCTTAGCGCCGATTTTGCGGCGCTAGAGGGCCTAGCGCTGCAATTGGCGCCGGCGCCTAAATTGCCTGGGGCCCTTCCGCCGCGGTAGACCGGTAGCGCTGCGCCGGCACCGATGACGTCATCGGTGTGCGCAGCATCCCGGTTGCCATGGTAACCCGCCCGAACTGGGAAATTGACTTGCGGCCGCCTCGCCCGTGGCAGCCGCAAGCAACGTTCTGGCAGAGGTGCCTTGCACAAGTTTGCGCCGGCGCATTAAAGGCCCCGCGGCGGCCGGCCGCTTTCCCGCTGCCCGCCTGGCCGCAGCTCCCTCCCCGGACTTCCCCCCCCCCGGAACAGAAGCAAGCCCGGCACTTGTCCGAGGTGCCGGGCTCATTTTTAATAAGATTATCGCGGGCCGCGGCCGGGTGCAGGCAGGTCCTCCTTAAGGGAAGGAGGAGGCCTGCACTTCCCGAACCTGCCGCACCGCAGCGGGCGCCGCAGCGCCGGAATAGCGCCGAAATTCAGCGCATAGCGCCAGTTTTCAGGCGCTAACAGGTTTCAGCAGCGCCGGCAGCCGTTTGGGCGCAGAAGTAGTGAATTTTTGGCCCGACCAGCGCGACTTAGCTCCGGCACTAACTTCCGGCGCTAAAGCCGTTGCTGCGCCAAAACCCAATTTCTAGGCCATTATGTCTACCACATTATCCTTATCGACCCTTTCAGCTACTTCTTCAAAGAATTCAATAAGCTTGGTCAAGCATGATCTTCCCTTTTGAAATCCATGCTGACTACTCTTTATTATATTTTCAGTTTCTAGGTGTTTTTCCATTACATCTTTGAATAAGGATTCCATTATTTTTCCTATCACCAACATTAAGCTAGTTGGTCTATAGTTCCCTGGACTTGTTCTATCTCCCTTTTTAAAGATAGGATACTATACTTTTATTTCACAGTAGAGGAAGAGGACAAAATAAGACAAGGGGAGGAACTTATTGGATAAGTTATTTTAAATAGTAATGAAGAAAATAATGGGACTCAAGATAAACCAATCTTGAGAATCTGATGCTTTCCACCCCAGGATATTAAAATAAATAGGTGAAGAAATTGAAAATAAGTTAATCATAATTTTCCAAAGCTCTCTAAATTCTGCAATTGTGCCGTTGGACAGGAACATTGCAATGTCACTCCATTAGTTAAGAAGAGAGGGAGGGAGAAACCAAGAAACTGCAGACTTGTCAGTTTAACATCAGTTGTGAGAAAGTTACGGGAATCTATCATCAGGGTGACTGAGCATTTGGACAAACATTAGCTGATCAAAGAGAGGCAACATGGATATGAAAAAAGGTAGATCATGTCTGACTAATCTAGTTAAATATTTTGAGGATATCACTAACATGGTGTCTATATGGACTTCCAGAAGTCATTTAACAAGAGATTATTAGCAAAAATGAAAGCACAAGGAATTGGAGGTAAACTTGTGACATTGGCTGAGAAGTAGGAGACAGACTATTCCCCAAAGATTTTATGGGGTCCTCAGCTTTTCACCATATATATCAATCACTTGGATGAAGGAATAGAGTTATATACTCAAGTTTGCAGATGACACAAAGTTAGGTAGCACAGTAAGTAGCTGGGAGCAGGAAGTTACAAAGATAGATTAATTGAATAAGCAAAACTGTGGCAGATGGAATGCAATGATGGGAAGTTATCCTGTTTGGAGCCAAGGAAGACAAATAGGAAAATTTTCTTCATGGTAGAAGATTGGGATCTGTGGAGGATCAAAGGGATTTGAATGTCCATGTTTACAAATCACTAAAAGCAGGTGTACAGGTACAAAAAGTAATCAAAAAGGCTAATGGAATGGTGGCCTTTATCTCTAGAGGGTTGGAATACAAAGGGGTGAACACATTATATTTTAGATGTACAGAGCCTTGGGCAGACCCCATCTGGAGTACTGCATTCAGTTTTGGGCAACAATCCTCAGGAAAGACATATTGGTCTTGGAGTGGGTACAGCATGGACTCACCAGAATGATACCAGGGCTTAAAGGGTTAAATTATGAGGACAGGTTGCATAAACTTGGCTTGATTTTCTTGAGTTTAGAAGGCTGAGTGATGATCTAATTAAGAATTCAAATGTTAAAGGAATTCGATAGGGTTGATACAGAGAAACTATTTCTAGAAATAGTTTCTGGAATAGTGGATAGAATCTTAAAATTAGAGCTAGACAATTCAGGAGTGAAATCAGGAAATATTTTCATTCGAAGGGTAGTGGAAATTTGTAACTCTGCCCCGCAAAAGGCTTTGGGTGTTGGGTCAATTGAAATTTTCAAGATGAAGATCAATAGATTTTTGTTAGGTAAGAGCATCAAGGGATATAGCTCAAAGGCAGGTAAATTGAGTTGGGGTACAGATCAGCCATAATCTGATTGAAGGGCTGAATGGTCTACTCCTGTTCTTATGTTCGATTAAAAGTGATATCAGTTTTAGGACAGTTAATGGGAGAAGACAGCCTACCAGGGGGAAAACTAACACAAAATATGTCCATCTATTCACCTGAAGCATTAAGAGCTATTTATTGCCACTTGCATTTATGGACCTGATGGCACAGACAGTCCATCCTCTCAGTTAAAGACAGGATTCGTGGCAGTGGATAGTTTTCAAACAAAATTTCTCCTGTCCTATTTGCAAATTCAAATTGTTTCAAATTGCTCCTGCCTATGTGATGGGGAGAAAATGACATTCTAGGTCTTATGAATTCACTTGCCAACACACTTTTTATGGGCATTTGCATTGGAACTTGTGGTGATTAGAAAGCCATTTCAGCACAGCGCCCTCTACAGGGGATCTGGGATCTGTATGAACAGGGAAAGCAACTGTATGTGCTCAACCAATCAGATTGAAGAATTCTTATTGCACGAAGCAGAGTCCAAGCCAGGAAGTGTAAGTTAGAATATTTCATTTAATGCCAAATCATGTACAGAAAGCGAAATAAAGAGAGTGAAAAAAGATGGGATTAAGAGAGAACGAGATAAAAGAACAGAAAGTAAAAAAAAGTTACATTTTTTAAAAACTCCAATAATTAAAATCTGAAGGAATGAGACTCTACACTTGTAAAAGTTAATTTTAAGTGCTAGAGAGGTTGTTTGGCAGTAATTAATACTTACCACACTGTTAAAATCGACTTACACTAGAATGGACAAGCCCTAACTTTTTCTGGCGAGTTCAGTGGATATCCAATGGGCAACTACAGCAACTTCACGCATTCCATGTGTTTCAATGGTGAGTCTGTCTCTGTGCGAGATACCAGTATAGCGAAGCATCTGGAGGAGCAGGGTAACTCGGATTGCAGCTTCCTGATTTCCACGTTTAACTGCGCATGTGCGGTCGCCAGAAGTTGCTGTCTGATTTACTCTTTAATAGCGGTGAACGCTGATAGCCTCACTGTTCTTTCTACTGCAAAATCTGGGCCAATAAGATATTTATAAAACAAAATGCTGCAAAATAATGTTTTATAATCAGAAACAGTTGTATTGGAGAAGAGTATCTTTAAGATAAAGAAAGGCTGAGTCCAGCATTAGGACACGGGGAAACCTTTCAGAAAGAAAGTGAAGCTTTGACTGTAGCTTTGTAGTTTATAGAATCGAACTAAAATGCACAAGCCTTTATTCCAAAAATGTATCTGCTTTAGTCAGTATAATATTACATACTTATATATGGGTAAAAATGTACAAAATGGACTACAGAATATATAAGGCATGTGACTATTACTTTCTATAGAAAATGAAAACCAATATAATTAACTGTTATCAAACCATTAATAACTACTAATTGTCAAGGTGTACCATAGATACCTTTGGTTCAACCCGTATTCAGCTAAGATATTCAGTCAATTCTGATAAAACAGATAAAGGGCTGGATTTTCATTCAGGAGTCGGGTTGGAGGCGGGACTACAACTTTTGGGGTTGTAGTCCCGCCTCCATCGAGATGCGGCCAATCCACGCGATTTTAACTTGATTGACCTTGTTGAGCCCGCCCAGCGGGCTCAGCAGGCCAATTAAGTGCCACCCGGCAACAGGTGACGTCACAGACTGAAATTTCATCTGTCAAGATGTTTTGACAGATGAAATATCAGTGTTTCACAGTTGTTTGAAGCTGCCAAACACTGACAGTCTTACTTCTAACATGAGTCCTTCTCCACAGACTCAGTTAGAAATCTCTCCTGCACAGAAAGCTGCAGGCTGTCACTTTTGACAGTTCGCAGCCATTCTGCTTTCTGTGCCAGTGAGATGAGGGACTCCCTGAACCTAAAGAAAGGAAGGCTGAAAAGGTAAGAAAAGGTCATTTACACTTCTTTAATCAGTTTAGACACACCAAACACCCTTACCTTTGCACTCATGCACACATCACTCACCTGAACACTGACATCTCGACCCCTCCAAGCCCTTCAACCCGACGGCTCGACTCCTCCAACTTGGTGTGGTTTGGAGCCGTCGGGAATCCCACAGTTCAAGTTTAAAAATAGGGATTAGGCTAAAAACTGCCTGTTAACTACCTGTTAACAGGCAGTTAATTGGCACTAATCCCTTCCCGCCTCAGGGAGGCAGGTCCCAGTGCGGGGCGGGTACCCACCTCCTTTGAAACTGGCATGGAGGCGGGTTGGGGGCGGGATGGGGTCGGGACCCCCGATTTCGGGAATTTAACCCCCCGCACACCTCAATCCCGACTCCACGGCACACTGACAATCGAGTCCAAAGTGTCACACTATCCATGCCGTGTCATTTTGCTTACAATGCACAAGAACCTATTTGCATAAATAAAGAATACTTTCACATACGCAACACAATTCATAGCCTATCACCAAGGTGTTTTATAGCAGAATAAAGAACTTTATATTAGACTAAAAGAGACATAACTACGCCATATGGATGCAATTTTCAAAGCCACATATACCTCACCTTCAACCATGCTACCTGTAAATGAGTTCTTTGAAAATATGAATATTTGTCAACTTTAAGCTTAGTAAAGTAGCAAAATAATAGGAACTGTTATTTTTTGAAGCTCTGTAAATCTGTGCTGCCAAATTTGGACACTGCACAATAAATAACTAGATGCAATCTTCAAATGCAGTAATAGCATAGATGATCTCCAGTAAATTAAATCACGTTCCAGTAATTTAAAGCTGTAGAGCAGGTATTAGACAGTATTTGAACTATCTGAGATAATATTGTTGGTCGCAATATGTATATATTCCCACTAAAATCTTAAATTCATGGCAGCTGCAGTAAAGAGGAAGTTTCTATGCGTCTCACTACCCTTTTTAGCAACAGGCCTAGGATTGAATAAAATATTTGATTTTGAGGCTGAATACATTTGAAATAGCACCTTGAAGATAACTATGTTGTTAGCATACTATAAAGATCCCTGGCAATAGGCCCTAGAAAACCAATACTAGATGATTGTGATTGGTTTATAGCTACAAAGACAAATTGGCTATTGTCTCTTATGTCATATTGATTACTAACCCAAAAAATTAAATTAGACCTCTATGTATTAGTGTATGACTAGTAACCTAATAAAATGTACATAGTATGTGCTCCCTACTGCTTCTATAACATATGCACAGGTGATACTTCACAATGTACTAATCTGATTTCAATCGTGATTCAGTTAGGCCTTGAAGCTAAGGCCGATGAACCAACAAGGTATTTGGAAACCATATCCATTCTTATAAACTTGTATCCTTTTTACATATGACTCGTGCCAGAGGAGGAATTGGTGAGAAATAATAAGCCTTGTGTGTAAAATGTTGTAAACATGTCCTGATTCCCACTGATCTCACTGTTCTTCACTTACCATTAATTATGCACTTACCATGTCCCCAGTGTTGATGCCAAGGCAGTGTAGGTACAAATGGATCAAAGCCTCTGCTTAGGCTGGTGAACCTTCTTGCATGTGCAAACTGCTTCTTGATAGGTACTTCTGCATTGTAGTCGGTTCTTTTTCTCTCTAGAATAACTTTAATGCAAAATAAGAAAACCACTGAACACAAGAACAGGAAAGCTCTACATGCTACTTCAACAGTTGCACTTCTCTACCTGCAAATCTGCAGCTAAATATAGCTCAAAGTGTTCTTCATACAACAGCTAATGTTTCTTTCTAATTGAATATGATAGAAGCTAATTACTGTGTTTGCATTAATAGACTCAAAATAGATTCAGAAACATTGGGGATGAAATTGGTCTTGGGCGATAGTGCAATGGAATGGACAAAATAATTGGGCAGGGTATAAAAAGGGCTGTCGATTCACTACCACCCATTTTGTGCTACCACCCCAAGGCCAATTTAATTTCCATTGGCAAGGTATGAATGTGGGTCGTCATGTCACGTATGACATTACGGATGTAAAATACTTTTTTTCTAATTCTACTTTATAAAATAGAGGTTTAGAAATTGCTGACAAATATTTTTTTTTAATCTCGGCCATAAAAATATTATAAAATTCACTGAATACATAATAAGGTAAATTAAAAAAATTTCCTGTGTAAATGGCATACCACACAACAGGCTAATCACAACCCTGGGGGTTAAGCCATGTGATTCAGGGTTATTTAAAGACCTCGGTACCAGAACCCTTTCAAAAATAAAGCTGCTGCACAGAATTATAACTAATGTCACCATCCTTTCCTTAAAGCATCCTTTACAACAGTGACTACACTGTACAGGTGAGTCATTGGCTGTAAAGCACTTTGGGACATCCTGAGGTCATGAAAGGCTCTATATAAATACAACTTCTTTCTTTTATTTGAGGAGATAAAATTGAAGTCAATGGAAAAGAAAATCGGGCAGAGCGTGAACAAGAAGCCGATGTGCTAGCGCCTGTTTTTTGCTTCACCCCCATTAAGTACTTGAATGAGGTCGGCCACCTCTTCCGAGCGAAAGGGTTGAGTTGACATCAGTCATGTTCACAGGGTGCTTCTGCAGGAATTCTCTTCCCTCTGTGTACATTAACTCCGCTCTGTTGCATTTTCTGACTCAGTTACTCCTCCAAGCAATTTCAAGCTCTACGCCAACAAAAGATATTTAACACTAAAGGATGGACAACTATCAGCAGAAAATAACATGGGGTTCATCTTAAATCACCTGGCGGAAACTGTGTGGGTGGTCAGTTGACACTGAGCAGGTTACTTACCCAATCATAACTCACCCCTTTCCCGCCGCCAACTGTAATCTTAACCTGTAGGGATCTGCGGGCGACTAAGGCCGGAATTTTCAGAGGTAAGAACGGGTGGGTTGGAGGTGTGAGGGGGAAGTGAAAGTTGGAAAAATGGGAACCCTGACCCCATTATGCCTCCAACTTTCACCTTGCACTCAGGCGGGACGGGGTGGGGGGGGGGGGCGGGCGGGCTGCCAACCCACTCCCAAGAGGAGGGTTGGCAATTTACACATGGTAATGAGGCCTAAAGCCTCTACTTTAACCTGCTGTGCAGGTTTTACTGCAGGCGGCCGGGGATCCCAGAGCTCAGGATTCCCGGTGGCTGCAACGAGGTGGCCTCAACCTCGGGGAGCAATCCTTTGGGCCGGGAAAAGCAGGAGTGCTTCCTCCCAGCCCTGCAAGCTCCCCCACCACCAGCCAGCGGGGGGTGGGGCGGGGGGGCGGCAAAATCCAGCCCTAAATTGCAGGCCTGTAGTTCTCACTAAAGCTCAATAGGAATGGTTTATTGTGGTTCTCACTACAGTGCAGTAGGAGTGTGGGCCCATGGCCATAATTCCTCAAAAGGTGAGTTAGTGACCTTGCCCACAACATCAGATGCCAAAGAAATGAAAGGCACTTCCGCTCAGGGAAGAAGAGAGGAGCAGAGGCCAAGTCATTCAGGGCAGTTGCACACCTTCGCGGTGTTTGGCATTGTGCAGGACCCAAGGAGGGGAATGAAAACTAACAAGGGGATAAAAGAGCCTCTGAGGAAAAGAAAAATCCCACAGCAGTGAAAAAACAACTGGTTTCCCAGTTTCATTCTCGGAGGTGCCTTTGATCTCAATCACTCGGTAGGATACTGTGGTGTTGTAGGCCGGAGGTTTCCCAGTCCCGAGCGTGCGGGTTTGGGAGCGGGTCAGCAGCAACAAACACGGAAATTGCCAGCATGACGGGAACCTGTCGTCATCCCGCCGACTTCCGCATTTAACTTGGGCGCATTTCCCAGCGCGGCACGGACCCGCTCGGAAGAGGCGGCTGACCTCATTCAAGTACTTAAATGCTTCTTGAGAAACCCTTAAGAGGGTTTTGAACAGCAGCTTTTGGCTTTAACTTCAGGTGCACGGGATTCACGCACCTCGTGAACCTTGCTTGTGATGGTAAGTGAGAAAGAAAGACTTGCATTTATATAGCGCCTTTCACGACCACCGGACGTCTCAAAGCGCTTTACAGCCAATGAAATACTTTTGGAGTGTAGTCACTGTTGTAATGTGAGAAACGTGGCAACCAATTTGCGCACAGCAAGCTCCCACAAACAGCAATGTGATAATGACCAGATAAACTGTTTCTGTTATGTTGATTGAGGGATAAATATTGGCCAGGACACCGGGGATAACTCCCCTACTCTTCGAAATAGTACCATGGGATCTTTTACGTCCACCTGAGAGAGCAGGCAGGACCTCAGTTCAACGTCTCATCCGGGAGGTGGAAGCTCAGTGGCCATTGTGTGAGTGCATTAATTGGGAGCTGGGAAAAACACATAAATATTCCCACATTACACCTGATTACTTGGCTAATGGAAAGGTTCTTGCTGACTCAGTTTTGTGCAGAGATTCAGTTGTCAGCAGTTAGAACGTAATTTCTGCAACCTCGAACCCACTCTCACCACATTGCTAGTCACTATCACAGCGTTGAGGGATTGGGCCTCTGATCTCCACTTTACCGGGTATCTATTAGATCACTATGCGTGCTCTTATGCTCTCACACCTTGGACCTCAGAATCAGACCAAGGTGAGCCCCACCACCAACAACATCAGCCACAACACCAGCAGCAGCAGCAATCACAACAGCAGCCTTCTCCTCAATGACCTGATGCTCCACAGGAGAGGGGGTCAGCACAAGGCTGCACCGCGCTGGAGGCGATACCCACAACACAAGGCATACAGGCAGAGGATGAGCTTCCTGGACATGACTGAGCAGCAGTGCTTCAGGAGGCTCAGACTATCGGGCCAGGTTGTTGCAGACATTTGCAGCTTGCTGGAGGAAGACCTGCTGCCTAGAGGACCTGGTGGACATGCCTTAGTAGTGGCTGTCAAAGTCACCAACACCCTCAATCTCTTCACCTCAGGCTCCTTCCAGGGACCTGCAGCAGACATTTGCAACATCTCGCAGTCGGCCACCCACAGATGCATCACCCAGGTGACCGATGCCATGTTTCACAAGTCAGCCAATTATATCAACTTTGTCACTGATGAAGCCAGTGTTACTGAGCGGGTGGTCGGCTTTGCGGCTCTGGCTGTCTTCCCACAAGGGCTTCCAGTCCCTCAATGTGCAGCTCGTCTGCAACCATAAAAAGATCATCATGCAACTGTGCGCCAGATCCCTGGCAGTGGTCATGACTCTTTCAAGCTGCGCCAGTCCACCCTCCCTCAGTTATTTGCATCTCCAAACAGACTTACCGGTTGGCTGCTTGGAGACAAGGGGTATCCACTGAAGACATGACTCATGACATCCTTGAGGAGACCAAGTAATGAGGTCAAGGAGCCTTAGAATGAGAGTTACATGTCCACCAGATGTGTCATAGAGCAAGAAATAGGCATGCTGAAAATGCGCTTCAGATGCCTTGACAGATCTGGAGGAGCCCTTCAGTACGCACCAGCCAGGGTCTTTAGAATCATTGTTGTTTGCTGCACCCTACTCAATATAGCACAGCAGCGAGGATTGGAGCTGCAGGAGGAGCAAGACGCAGAGCGCACAGCCTCTTCAGAGGAGGAGGAGGAACAGGTGGAAGACGAGGAGGAGGAGGAGGAACCTGACATGGAGATAGCACCAGCAGTGGTGCGCATTGCTGCCCGGGAGGCCCGGGATGGCCTCATAATGGCCAGATTTACTTAACTTGCTCCAGTGCACCCATATAGCTGCCACATGCTGTACTACATTCCCCCCCACCCCACCCAACAACACCATAAAGCAACCCTACAATGAACAAGCCATTCCTCTCACCCAAACCCCTATTGCTCGAGGTTAAGTAATGTCACACCATTCACGCCAAGTAACAAGGCCACTTCCCAGGAAGCAGGCAAAAATGGACAACACCGGAAAGTGGCACAAAGAAATAAATTTATCTGTGCCATAAATATAACTGGAACTAACATTTGTTCATACACCCATGTGCATACCCTTGTGCATCTAGGGTTGTATCTTTTTTCTTTTCTGAGTGCTTCTACAAGGTGCACCCCCTGTGGCTTCAGCAGAGGTAGAGGCAGGCTGCTCACTTCCCTGCTTTGACTGCTGTGACACTTTTGGTGGACGTCCTCTGGGTTTTGGAGCCTGTAAGGACCTCGCCAAAGACTGCTCCTCCTGCAACTGTGCAGGGGCAGACTCAGCCATTGGGATCCAACAAAGCATGTGGGGCTCTGACTGAGGGGGGAGGCAACAGGGGAGAAGTGGGACCGCTTTGAGAAGAGCCCCCACCTCTATGTGCCCTCTTACCATCATCCCTCTCATGGGCCACCCACACCTCCCTGCTAGGAAGAGGTGGAGACCACCTTGCTGCACAGCAGTGGGGCAATGAACGCCCAAGTCTATGTTTATATCCCTCCTAGGGACGAGGTCTATGATCCTCTGCCATCTGTTGTCCACAGCAAGCATTGCTGCTCCATGCAGGTGGCCATCCTTTCCATGGAACAGCACATCGTCATCATCGCCTGTGAGATCGTAATGCTTATGTTGGAGATTGACTCCTCCATTCTCTGCACATTTGCAGACATTGCGGCTGCAAAAGCTGCCAGAGCCTCTTGCAATTGTTGCTGCCCCTCCAAGATCACCCTCTTTCTCGATGGCCCCCAAGGCTCAGTGTCTGTATGCAGCTCAGCAGAGCTTGGAGCGTCCTGCGCCCTCCATCGAGGAGCCTCCACTGCTGTCCCTGTCAACACCATCTGCTCTTGCTCACTTGTGATGTGAGAGACACCAGGTGACAACACTACTCTATCTCACACAGGGCTTCCTCCTCTGCTGGAGTCAACTGAGTGAAGACTGGAGGGCCGCCTCCGGTTCTTTGCCTCTCCCTATTGTTCTGGGATCTCTTCTCCAGCAAGGAGGTAAAGAAGAGACGTTTGAGTGAGACTGATAGAAAGAGCGTATGGAATGGATGGGATACATCTGTAGAGAATGACTATGAGGGAGTGGCATGACATTGCCAAATGGCCTCCTTCTATGGCGTTACTTGCTGTGATTGCATTAGGATGAGGGTGAGGGTCAGTGATGGTTGGTCAGATGGGGATGTGAGTATGTACATAGACAGAGAGGGATGGGTAGACCTGCATAATAGGTTGGTGTAAGGAATGATGTGTAGGAGTAGGCTTAGGAAGGCAGAGTGATGGGATTGTGGTGACAGGCACATCAGGATGAGTGTGGCATTGTACTCACCTTTCCTGACTGGCACTGGCTCCACCTCCTCCTGACCTCAACCATGCTGCTGACCTCCTCTGCAATCTCCAACCATGCCCTTTTGGTGTCTTTGGGTGGTCTTTTGCATCTATCGCCAAGGAAGAGGACCTCCCGTGCTCTTACTGCCTGCACCAGAACATCGAGGGAGGCATCGTTGAATCTTGGTGTGGCCCTCTGCCTTTGTGTCTCCATGACCTACACTTTTATCAGTTTTAGGACACTACTCAGACCTCTAGATACCAACTTATTCACTCCTACATCAACCTTCAAATGAGATGTGTGCATGGCTGCTTTGGGGAAGGAGGGCTGAGGGGAGATGCAGAGAGAAAATAGGCAGGAAGGTAATCCCTATCCATTTTAGTACACCTCCCAGTGGCTAGCTTAGAGCAGCATTTAGAGAGTGCTGAGAGCAGATAACCCATGAGGTCAGCTTCCTGATACTATAAAATTTAGAGCATTTTCTCTTGTTCCAGTACTACAAAGATAGTTATTCTGTTTATGTTAAAGTTTAATGTAGTTCATTTATTTGAAATCAAATGCTAACATCAGTAGGGAGAGGGTGAGTCTGTGGGGACTTGTGATTGCGTGGCCCTGTATCACTTCTGAGTCACTAATTACCTCACCAAGCATTTTACAGGTCTTTGGGTGGGCACAACTGTGCTTTCATGACATACTCCAAATGATATCCAAAAGTTTCCATCAGCCATTGAAGTTAATATAGAGTAACATTGGGCAGGGTGTAAAGTGGGCATCCGGCCTGATTCCATTTCATTCCCGCCAGGTGAGTTAGGTTAAAATCGGGGCTTAATAAAAATCCCTGTAACACTGCTTAAATGTGTTTGCATTAGAAATTGTTTCATTCAGCTTTCTAATTGTTACAAAGCTTTCTTCATATGCAAAAAAAAACTGATTTAAATGTTTTTAATCCTAGAAATTGCTATTTGTATTGTGAGGCGATCCAGTGGATATAGTATATTCTGATTTTCAGAAGGCATTCGATAAGGTGGCGCACAAGAGGTTGTTACACAAGATTAGGGCTCATGGGATTGGGGGCTAATATATTAGCATGGATTGAGGATTGGTTAACGGAAAGAAAACAGAGTGTAGGAATAAACGGGTCATTTTTGGGATGGCAGGGTGTAACAAGTGGCGTGCCGCAAGGGTGATGCTTGGGCCTCAGCTATTCACAATCTATATCAATGCCATAGATGAGGGGACCAAGTGTAATGTATTCAAGTTTGATGACAATACAAACTAGGTGGGAAAGTAAGCCGTGAGGAGGACGCAAAGAGGCTGCAAATGGATATGGACCAGTTTAGTGATTGGGCAAGAAGGTGGTAGATTGAGTATAATGTAGGGAAGTGTGAACTTTGGTAAGAAGAATGGAAAAGCAGAATATTTTTTGAAAGGTGAGAGACTAGTAAATGTTGGTTTGCAGAGGGATTTGGGTGGCCTTGTACATGAATCATAGAAAGTTGACATGCAGGTACAGTAAGCAATTAGGAAGGCAAATGGTATGTTTGCCTTTATTACAAGGGGGTTGGAGTATAAGAGTAAGGAAGTCCTACTACAATTGTACAGGGCCTTGGTGAGACCACATCTGGAGTACTGTGTACAGTTTTGGTCTCCTTACCTAAGGAAGGATATACAGGAAACTCTCTTTTTACCGGCACTTAAATAACCGGAAATCTCTCTTAACCGGCAAAATTCAGGAGTAGGTTTAGGTCAGTTTTACTTCATGTTAGTGGCTGTGTAACCGGGGTTCCTGGATCTGTGGCCATGTAACCGGGGTTCCTGCACCTGTTGCCATGCAACAGGGATGTCTGGATCTGTGGCCGTGTACGGGGCTCTCGTACCTTAGTAAGTATACCTCTCTGTAATCCGGACTTTTTGATCAACCGGCACCACGCCGGTCCTGTCGGTGCCGGAAAAAAGAGTTTCCTGCACTTGACTTGGAGGGGGTGCAACAAAGGTTCACTAGACTGATTCCCGGCATGAGAGGGCTGACCTATGAGGAGAGATTGAGTAGATTGGGCTTATATTCTCTGGAGTTTAGAAGAATGAGAGGAGATCTCATTGAAGCATATAACAGTCTTAGAGGGCTTGACAGGGTAGATGCTGAGAGGTTATTTTCCTTGGCTGGGGAGTCTAGAACTACGGGCCACAGTCTCAGGATAAGGGGTTGGCCATTTAGGACTGAGATGAGGAGAAATTTCTTCACTCAGAGGATGGTGAATCTTTGGAATTCTCTATTCCAGAGGACTGCGGATGCTCAGTTGATGAGTATACTCAAGACTGAGATCGCTAGATTTTTGGGCACGAAGGGAATCAAGGGATATGGGGATAGGGCAGGCAAGTGGATTTGATGAAGAAGTTCAGCCATGATCTTACTGAATGATGGAGCAGGCTAGAGGGCCCGTATGGCCTACTCCTGCTTCTATTTCTTATGTTTTTATGTATTAGCATAGACACTTAGCACATTCCTCTCTCTGACACTCCTCTAACTACTACTTTAACAAAAGTATTAACTCATTTATTATAAATAGGCTAATGCCTCAAATAGCAGGCAGAGGGTTGTCATATGAATACATTAAGCATTCATATAATATTACTGCAAACAATAACTCCTAGGCTTTAGTGTCAACTGCATCTCCACAGTACTTAATGTATGAATACTACTCAAACATAGTGTTAAAATTCAAGCAATCAGAATGAACATGAAAATGCTCGATAACCTAATTCTGTCCTGTTGGTCTACTGAGCAGTGGTATGACTCCAATTGAATAATATCTCCAAGCCGTCTATTTTTAACTCAGGCAGTGAGCATGATATTCACACTACACCATGTCAGAGCATCCCCTGTTAGCTTTGCACCACTCTATTTCATTAGGTTGCTGTATAAAATATAAACAAATTAACGTGAAAAATCCAATATCTTGGACACACTGTATAAATATAGCCTTCCATGGGATTGAGGAAATTGCTTAGTCATTATCCTGGTCTTCAGAAACCACTCATGACATTGTTGCTTACTGGTTATGACAACAAGTTTGGGCTGCCCTAAATTGACATTAACGAGCCAACATATCTAAGCGATGTACAGTATTATTTTTCAACATATATGCAGGCATTGAATTGCAATCCCAACATTCTGTCACTATGGTTTGTAAATATAGTGCTTCTATACATATATAATGTGGGGTGAAATTTGGTATGCGTTGTGCCCACTTGTAGAGCATAAAATGGGTGGAAAACATACCAATATAGCAGCCCAACCTGCGCAGGCATTGATTCCATTTGTAGAGCCCATTTTGAAACAGGCATAATGCCTCTTGAATATGTTAATTAGGAGCTTAACGGCTGTTGAGAACCACTTGGCAAAATGAGTTCCCGATGAGCAGGGCGCACATTGGGCTCATGATTCTTCAGCAGCCCCCACGCCCACAAACTAAAAGTAAGTATGGATCATTTTTTTTTCTCAAAAAAGCCCTTCCTATGGAGCCAGGCATAGCAAGGTTGCTCTGCTGATGCCATAGGTGTTGCAATCGCACCCCTACCCCACTGCAGCTCGCTCCAACCCCCCTCCTGACACTTACCTGAGAGATGCTTCCAGCGAGGCAGGCCATCCTAAATTGGATTCTCCCGTTGCGCAAGCTGTCTTTGAAGGCTCCACCAGCTTGCCTCGAGCATGCTAATGAAGTTATGTTTTAGTGATTTCCCTGTTCATGAACCTTTCGCTCCTGTGTCATAGCGTGCTGGCCATATAACAATCATCACTTAACAGAAAAACTGACAGACAGCAGCCATCATAGATCCCAACCAAGCTCAGCAAGTCACACAACCCACCAGGCTCGGCTAACTCTAGGCTACCTCTCAGAGTCCAATACCTCCACAAGCCTATAATTCTTCTTCTAATAAGCCTGATCTGGTGGATTAAGGAAAAGGGGATGAAAAGATATAGGAACAGGGCGGGTAAATGTGATTAGAAGTACTTGCTTACATGGAGGGTAAACACAAACATGGACTAGTTGGGCCGAATGGTGGGTTTCCGTGTTGTAACTTCTATGTATTTCTATTTACAACCAAGGCTTTGGTCTATATGTGCCTTCTACTTACATCAGAATGTAATCAGCGCAATATTAAAATTTTAAGTAGGCAAAATCAGAGCCATGGATTTATTCATGTAACTGCAATGAGTAAGTAAAACAAAATGCATTCATTTATGTATTTCATTATTTTTTATTATTTTTATCTGCAAGCAGGAGATCCACTAATATTATAAATAATAGCACAGCTGGCTGTGAGTTTAAGGCAGTAATGCAATTTCAGGGCTCTAATAAACCAGTCAAACTTTGCTCTCACAGTTTGTAACATCACTAGCATCACTTAGTTGAATTATTGCCTTGTAACTCCTATCAATTATCCTGTACCTACACAATACTTGGTAATGGCAAGAAATTATTGGAATTTCATTACATTTTCACGCTGGTGCTGTAACATTGCCATTTGCCTATCTCACCACTTTCCATCATTTCTAGCATGGCCCAGAAATTCGGGTTGGGGGCTTCCCGCGGGTGTAAGCCCCCGACCTGCACTTACCTTGCGCGCCGGCCATTGAGCTGTGGGCCCGCATGAAATTCCAATCCAGGGCCTAGTCCAGCTGCCAGCGCGCAGTGCTTGCGTATCCCAGGGGCGCAGTTAGTTCGATGCGGCCCCTGGGATCACGTGGGCCACGGGGTGCCAATCGGAGCAGGGAATGCTCCATTCATAAGATTGACAGGAAGAGCTGTCAAAAGTTATAAATACTACGGCCCCAAAACATCACTAAATCTTCAAATAAATTAAAAAAAAACATCACATTTTTAAATAAACTATAAATTATATGAAATAACTATTTTAAACAATAATTTAAATTTTTGAAAAAAATAATGTTATTTTCTAACGGGGCTAAAAATAAACTTACCTTGCTTTAAAGTATTTAAAAATAATAAACCTGTGGAAAAAATGTTTTAATTTTAATTAATTCACCACTTACTTTGTAAAAAGCAGGCCTTACGCCTGCTTTTTATATGTCTAACTTCTGCAGACTTACCCTCCCGGGAAAACCTGTAAAAAAAATGTAAGTTCGATGTGCTCGCGCAGCCTCCCCCATGCACGCGTTCGACCTCTGAACCCCTTTGTTCAGGGGAACGGAAGTGCCGGTTTCCCGCGCATGCGCAGTGCATGCAGGAAACCAGCACTTCCATTGGGCTTACGGGTGAGTAGCCCATGCGTACTCACCCGTGGAGACCCGAATTTCTGGGCCATCATATATCTTGTACATTTGTGACAAATACTAGTGATGAAAAGGGGCAAGTGGGGAGTGATAAGAGATGGGAAAACAATGGTGGCTGTGGAGTTCATTTAATTAAGGCTCAGAGGAATCTTAAAGAAAACGTTTTAGTGATTTCCCTGTTCATAAACAGCCTTCCAATATAAGCAGAGAATAACTTTTATTTGAAGAGTGAGAAACAATGTAGAACAGTGGGAGAATTAAGCAAATCTGCTTGGCCTACCCAATCATGCAGATACATTCTGATACATTTAAATACCCTGCTAAAGGTGAAGCTGTGTGCAAGTTCTTTACTTATTGATTTGATTTATCAGTGGAATGAATCATTTTAGAACATCAGTAACAATTTTGCACCAGAACAAAATGAAATCCAAAATGATTATCTTTTTTGGGGTCATCCCAATACTACGGCTGGGAATTTATTTTTGAAATACTCCCAGTCTGCCATCATAACTTTGCCAGAGGTACGACAGGATTCCGGTGAAGATACGGTGGCGGAGAAGGAGCAGCTCTGAGGTAATTCCCAACCAATGAATGAGGATTGTTCTTAAACCTTTGACCTTCTCCTTTTTTCATAAAAAGGCATGGAGGGAATACAGTGGATAGAATATGGACATAGTTACACCTATTTTCTGGACAGAAAATGGAGCAAAAATGTCTAATTTCACCTGTGCCTCAAGCCACATTGGTATTGGACGATTTTCAGATGTCCTGGGTGATGTGCCTCAATAATTCCGAGACTCGAAGTTAGCAGAACAAAAACAAGGCTTTTATTAACTTAGAAAGTAACACGTAAGAGAGAGAGATGTCTTCCTTCTGGAGACTGAGGCCAGACTGAAGCTAGCTTACAAACGGGGCCAGGTATGGGCGGAGCCCTACACACAGCACATTCCAGCACATTCCAGCATACAATACAGCACATTCCAGTACACAATACAATGAGGTCTGGGGGAAGGGAAATGACACTGAAACCGATCTCAGTCACAGGCAGTGGTGAATGGAATATTTCATCACATTCACCCCTTCTATAGATTTAGTCTGTTCGGGGGTTTGATAGTCCTCTGCGACCGACGTGGCTGTTGCGGTGCCGCGGGTGTCGGCTGGGTGTCCCCGGTAGCCTCCTGGGTCTCTGCCGGGGGTGCCGCCAGGGTTGTTGGAGGGGTAGTTGGTGGGGGTGCCATTGGTCGGTGTTCTTCCGGGGGTGATGAAAGAATAGTGGGTGGGTAAGAGTTGCTGTGATCGTCGTTGCCGCTATTGCCGTGGTTGTTGTCGATGCCGGCTGGGGCGACGTCTTTTATGGACACGGTGTCCTCCCTTCCGTCGGCGTGCCGGACATATGCGTATTGGGGGTTGGCGTGGAGTAGGTGCACTGGCTCCACGAGAGGGTCCGTCTTGTGGCCCCTCACATGCCTTCGCACGAGTACTGGACCTGGGGTGGAGAGCCATGACGGCATGGATACGCCTGAGGTGGATTTCCGGGGAAAGACAAACATTCGTTCATGAGGCGTGGTATTAGTGGCCGTACACAATAGCGACCGTATCGAATGGAGCACATCCGAGAGGACTTCCTGCCAGTGGGAGATAGGGAGGCCCTTGGTCCTTAGAGCTAGAGTGACTGCTTTCCATACTGTCCCGTTCTCTCGCTCCACTTGGCCGTTACCCCGGGGGTTGTAGCTGGTGGTACGGCTCGTGGCGATCCCCTTGCACAGCATGTACTGGCGTAGCTCTTCAGTCATGAAGGACGCCCCCCTATCCATATGGATGTAGCTCGGCATACCGAACAGGCAGAACAGGCTGTTGAGGCATTTAATGACCGTGGCGCTGGTCATGTCTGGGCAGGGGAAGGCGAATGGGAACCGGGAGTATTCGTCCACAATGTTCAGGAAGTAAACATTGCGGTCGACGGACGGGAGGGGGCCCTTGAAATCTAAGCTGAGCCGCTCAAAGGGCCGTGTAGCTTTGATTAAGTGGGCTCTATCTGGGCGGTAGAACCGAGGCTTGCACTCAGCGCAAGTGCGGCAGTTCCTGGTCAGGGACCGAACTTCCTCAATCGAGTAGGGTAAGTTACGGGACTTTATGAAGTGGAACAGCCGCGTGACCCCTGGGTGGCAGAGGTCGTTGTGGAGGGTCTGTAGCCGATCCCCGGTGGCGCTGGCACACATCCCTCGTGAGAGGGCGTCAGGGGATTCGTTAAGGGCCCCTGGCTGGTAAATGATGTCGTACTCGAAGGTGGAGAGCTCGATCCGCCACCTAAGAATCTTATCATTTTTAATCTTCCCCCTCTGTTTATTATTGAACATAAACGCTACCGACCGCTGGTCGGTAAGTAGGGTGAAGCGTTTGCCGGCTAGGTAGTGGCGCCAGTGGCGCACTGCCTCCACGATGGCTTGGGCCACCTTTTCCACGGAGGAGTGTCTGATCTCGGGGCCCTTGGAGGGTCCTCGAGAAGAAAGCTACGGGCCGCCCCGCCTGGTTGAGGGTGGCCGCCAAGGCGAAGTCAGACGCATCACTTTCCACTTGAAATGGAGTGTTCTCGTCCACTGCCTGTAGCGTGGCCTGCTCAATATCCTGCTTAATGCTTTTGAAGGCGGCGTGGGCCTCAGCAGAGAGCGGGAAAGAGGATGCTTTCAAGAGGGGGCGGGCTTTGTCGGAGTAGTTGGGGACCCATTGGGAATAATAAGAAAATAACCCCAGGCACCTTTTCAGGGCTTTGGGAGTGTTGGGCAGGGGCAGCTCCCGTAGGGGGCGCAATCGGTCGGGGTCTTGTCCGATTTCCCCATTCTCCACCACGCTGCCTAGTATGCAGAGGCGCGTGGTGTTGTAAACGCCCTTGTCCTCGTTGTAGGTGAGGTTGAGTTTTTGTGCGGTTTTCAGGAACCTCTCGAGGTTCGAGTCGTGATCCTGCTGGTTGTGACCGCAGATGGTGACGTTGTCGAGGTAGGGGAATGTTGCCTGCAAGTGGTGGTCATCGACCATGCGGTCCATCTCCCTCTGGAAGACCGAGACCCCATTCGTCACCCCAAAGGGGACTCTGAGGAATTGGTAGAGGCGTCCCTTCGCCTCGAAGGTGGTGTACGGGCCGTCCTCTGGTCTGATAGGGAGCTGGTGGTACGCTGACTTGAGGTCGATGGTGGAGAACACCCGGTATTGGGCGATTTGGTTCACCATTTCTGATATGCGGGGTAGCGGGTAGGCGTCTAGTAGGGTGTACCTGTTGATCGTTTGACTATAGTCGATCACCAACCGTTTCTGCTCGCTACCCCTTACCACTACCACTTGGGCGCACCACGGGCTGTTGCTGCGTTCAATAATGCGCTCTTTCAGGAGCCTGTCTATCTCGGTCGCGATAAACCGCCTGTCCTCCCAGCTGTACCTCCTGCTTTTGGTCGCTATTGGCCGGCAGTTAGGGGTAAGGTTCGCGAATAGCGAAGGCGGCTTTACCTTCAGGGTAGCCAGACCGCACACTGTGAGGGGCGGCTGGGACCCACCGTACTTGAGCGTGATGCTTTGGTGGTTGCACTGGAAATCCAGGCCCAAGATCACGCTCGCACATAGGTTCTTCATGATTAATACTTTAAAATTATCATATACAGTTCCGTTAACGCACAATTGTACCGTGCAGTAACCCAGAATGGTCGATGTCTGGGTTTTGTCAGCCATAGAGATGGTACCCTGAGTAGGGACCACCTTTAGGGAGAGTTGTTGTGCCAGTTCTGGGTGGATAAAGCTCTCCGTGCTTCCACTGTCAATTAAGCATTTAACCCGTTTACCTCGATGTCCACCATTGATCTGGATAGCGGGTGCGGCCTGGTCTGGTCCACTGTGACCGATGCCACTGTAGGGCCCTGATCGATACAAGATGGCGTCCACGCTGTCTGCTCACAAGATGGCGGACCCCACGAGGTCGGGCAAGATGGCGTCCAAGATGGCCGCTCCCACGGCGCACACGCGGCGGTGGCGGGTTTTCCGGCGGTTGGTTTTCCGGCGGGGTTCCCTCTGCACACCTTCCCGAAGTGCCCCTTCTTACCGCACTTAAAGCAGGTGGTGCCTTTCGCTGGGCACAGGTTTCTGGTGTGCTTTGGCTGCCCGCAGAAGTAGCAGTTGGGTCCCTGACGCGTCGCGGCTGTCGTAGGGCTTCTGGGGGGAGAGCGGGGCCCAGCCGGTGTCGGGCTGTCGGGCGGGGAAGATGCCTTCCAAGATGGCGGCGGCCTCGGTGCACACGTGGCGGCGTGGACGGCGCGGGCTGAAGAGTAGGCGTCCGAGTTTCTCTGGGCCACATCCAGGGATCGCGCGGTGTCCGCAGCCTGTTTCAGGTCCAACCCCGTTTTTTCCAGCAGTCTTTGTCGGATGTAAGTGGAGCTGAGGCCTGTGATGAAGGCATCGTGAACAAGCTCGTCAGTGTACACTGCGGCTTTTACATCTCGGCACTTGCAGTCTTTGCCAAGCATTTTCAGGGTGCTTAGGAACTTCTCCACCAATTCCCCAGGTCGCTGTGCGCGGGTAGCGAGCAGGTGCCTAGCATACACCTCATTCGTAGGCTGCTGGTAATGCGCCTTTAAGATGTCGCAGGCGGCCAGGTACATCTCGGCGTCTTGGATGAGGGGGTAAACCCGGTGGCTTACCCAATTCCGCAGAATTCCGAGTCTCATCCTCGCAGCGTCCGTAGCGTCTTTGACGGCTGCGGAATTGTCCAGGAAGAATTCCATACACTCAAACCAGTGTCCGAAGCGTGCTGATGCGTCCGGAGCATGTTGATCCAAATCCAAACGTTCGGGTTTCAGGAGTTGATCCATAGTGTTGAAAAATAAGTTAATAAAATTGATGTGCCTCAATAATTCCGAGACTCGAAGTTAGCAGAACAAAAACAAGGCTTTTATTAACTTAGAAAGTAACACGTAAGAGAGAGAGATGTCTTCCTTCTGGAGACTGAGGCCAGACTGAAGCTAGCTTACAAACGGGGCCAGGTATGGGCGGAGCCCTACACACAGCACATTCCAGCACATTCCAGTATACAATACAGCACATTCCAGTACACAATACAATGAGGTCTGGGGGAAGGGAAATGACACTGAAACCGATCTCAGTCACAGGCAGTGGTGAATGGAATATTTCATCACACTGGGCTGCCTCCTAAAACAGGCATTCGGCTCCTTGCACATGCTAATGAGGGACCTAATGTCTGGTTTAGATTCCTTGCAATCAGTTGGGTTGCCCAGTTGCCGGATCTGCTCTGCTGAGGATTTCAGGGCAGGATGCGGCCTAGGAACCGGCAGCTACTGTAAAGGTAAATTTTAATTTAAAAAAAATTCATCTGTAGCCAGCAGGAGCAGGAGTGCTCCTCCCCGCGGTTCCACAGCACTCTTGATGGCCAGTGGCAGCTGCAATCGGCCCCCCACCTTCCTGGCACTTACATGAAGGCCGCTGCCGGCAAGGCCCGCGGCCTGAAGTTTATATGCTGAAATGGATAAACTGCTCATGGAAGCACGACAGGTGCCAGCAGCTTACCTAATTTATTGAGGTAAGACCGGAGGCCCAATTTTGGGCAGGCCTCGGGCCTCCCTGCTTAAGCAGCACTGATTCTGGGCCCCAAAACTTTTTTTTTTAGTACAGTATAGGTAAGGAAAAAGATAAAACTAAACACCAGGTCGACCATTCTGACAGCTACCAAAGCAAGTGATACCAAACTCATGGAAGCTCCCAATAGAAAGGCTAAGCATGTGCGGATTTAAAATTGAAACTCCTAACTTCCAAATGGCCTGATGTTCGGTGCTGTCACAGAAATCGCTGATGAGTAAAATGTCATTCTTTGGTTAGGCAGGGAGCATTTTTATACAGATTTCCACAGTGGCAGCATTTGCAAATCAATAAGAAGAGATACTTTACCGATTCTGATGCAAAGTCTGAATCTAATTTTGTGTTATAGCAATGGTATTTAGAAAGGACTTTATTATATAAGATGAAAAATCCACTGATTCAAAGTGGTGTGTCTTAACCGAGAGGTGGACGTGTGTGGTAAACCACTTTTATCGTTCACTATCGTTACACTATGGTTATCACTGTTTATATCGTTACACTATGGTTATCACTGTTTACACTGTTGTATCACTACACAAGGTCACCTCTTGTCACGCTGTTATACCTGGGCTGACCACAGCTGACTCCGCCCATGGCTCCGCCTGCTTGCCCAGGTATAAAGGTGGTCGACTGGCTGGTATTCCTCCTTGTTGGATCCGATCACCCACGAGGGTGGGCTTTGTTATTTAGCCAATAAAAACCTATAGTTACTATCTTAACTCGTCGCTTTTCATGAACTGAATTGATAGGTATATCAATTTTATTGGCTAAATTTTGAAATGTCTACAACGGAGCAGCCAAACGACCAGTCAGACGTACAGCCTCAGCCAAACGGCCATCTACAACAGCCCCAGCAGCCGGCCTGGCTACGAGCCCTCCGGCCGCCGTACCTGGATCTAAACCCACAGGCTGCGAATTCAGCCCTCGACTTCGAACACTGGCTGAGGTGCTTTGAAGCCTACCTGGGAGAATCCGGCGTGCCTCCGGCGTCCAAGCTAAGAGTTCTGACCGCTCAGGTGAGCCCTAAAGTATTTGCACTCATCCGGGACATTGCCACATACGAGGACGCCCTCAACCTGCTAAAAGAACAGTATCGGAGCCCTGTAAACTCAATGTACGCCAGGCATCTCCTAAGATCCCGCTCGCAACAGCCAGGAGAGTCGGTTGATGATTTCTTACGGGCGCTGCAAATACTCGGCAGGGACTGTGACTTTAAAGCCGTAACAGCTGCAGAACATACAGATGGAAGCATCCAAGATGCCTTCGTGAAAGGCCTTCGGTCAGACTACTCACGGCAAAGACTGCAGGAATCAAAGGACCTCGACCTGAAAACAGCTGCTACCCTCGCTCGCTCCTTGGAAGTGGCCCATCAGGACCTCGAGGCGTACTCCAGGTACTGTGCTGCGCGACCCTGGGACTCGGGCCCGACCCCGGCCGCAATACCCCTCGCACCGCCGCCTCTGGGACCTACCACAGCGTCGGTGTACCGGAACCGATCGGGACCGCCACCCCCGGTACCGGCTGCGACATCGGAGCCCCGCGATCGGGCCGCCGGCTGCTTCTTCTGTGGCAAGGCGAAACACCCGAGGGCGCGCTGCCCTGCAAGAAACGCGACCTGCTCCAACTGCCACAAGAAAGGCCACTTCGCGAAGGCCTGCAGGGGGAAAGCCATAGATGCCAGCAGTGCCTCATGCGAGTTGTGGGGGCGGCCATCTTTCATCAAGGCCACAGATGCCAGTATCCCCTCGTGTGAGTCGTGGGGGTGGCCATCTTTGATCAAGGCCACTGACGCCGGCAGTGCCTCATGTGAGTTGTGGGGGCGGCCATCTTCTCCGCCATCTTATTCAACGTCGTGGGCGCCGCCATTTTGTTCACCACACTCGACCGCCACCTTGTCTCCAGACCCAACCACCACCTCACCCGCAGACTACAGCAGCTCGCTCAGCCATACACTAGCCTCCGTCACAATTGACCAAGCTCGCCCGCATCACCTGTCCAAGTCCATGATGGACATCAAAGTAAACGGCCATGCCACGACCTGCCTGTTCGACAGCGGAAGCACGGAGAGTTTCATCCATCCAGACACGGTGAGCCACTACTCCCTCACTGTCCGGCCAACGCGCAACCGGATCTCGATGGCGTCGAGGTCCCATTCTACAGACATCAGCGGCTACTGTGTTGTGACCCTGTCGGTTAGGGGCACGGAGTATAAAAATTTTAAACTTCTCGTCCTGCCCCAGCTCTGCGCTGCCGTCCTACTAGGGCTGGATTTCCAATGCCACCTCCAAAGTGTCACTTTGGCATACGGTGGACCCCTCCCCCCACTCACAGTCTACAACCAGCAGCTTTCAAACCGCCCACCGCGTACCACCTGCGGCCTATCCACCCTCAAGGTCCCGCCCCCCTCCCTGTTCGCTAACCTCACCCGCGACTGTAAACCCGTCGCTACCAAGAGCAGGCGGTACAGCGCCGGGGACAGAGCTTTTATTAGCTCTGAGGTGCAGCGTCTCCTGAAGGAGGGCATCATCGAGGGGAGCACCAGCCCCTGGCGTGCCCAGGTCGTAGTCGTTAAGACCGGCAATAAAAACCGCCTGGTCATCGACTACAGCCAAACCATAAACCGGTACACCCAGCTGGACGCATACCCCCTTCCCCGCATAGCTGATATGGTCAATCAGATTGCACAGTACCGGGTATTCGCTACCATTGACCTTAAGTCGGCCTATCACCAACTCCCTATCCGCCCTGAGGACCGCCAGTATACCGCCTTCGAGGCGAATGGCCGCCTCTACCACTTCCTTAGGGTTCCCTTCGGCGTCACCAACGGGGTTTCGGTCTTCCAAAGGGAGTTGGACCGGATGGTTGACCAGAACGGGCTGCAAGCCACGTTCCCTTATCTAGATAACATCACCATCTGCGGCCGCGACCGGCAGGACCATGATGTTAATCTGGAGAGATTCCTCCGTACGGCCGAACGGCTGAACCTCACCTACAATAAGGAGAAATGTGTGTTTAACACCTCGCATCTTGCCATCCTCGGCTGCGTAGTAGAGAACGGAGTCATCAGCCCCGACCCTGAAAGAATGCGCCCCCTCATGGAGCTTCCCCTCCCCCACTGTCCAAAGGCGCTGAAGAGAACCCTGGGGCTCTTCGCCTACTATGCCCAATGGGTGCCCAATTATGCGGACAAAGCCAGACCCCTCATGAAGTCCACCTCCTTCCCCCTGACGGCAGAAGCATGCGCAGCCTTCTCCCTCATAAAGGGAGACATTGCTAAGGCCACAATGCACGCGGTGGATGAGTCTATCCCTTTCCAAGTGGAGAGCGATGCATCCGACTTCGCCCTAGCTGCAACCCTTAACCAGGCGGGGAGACCTGTGGCCTTCTTCTCAAGGACCCTCCAGGGCCCTGAGATCCGACACTCTTCGGTCGAGAAGGAGGCCCAGGCGATCGTGGAGGCAGTACGACGCTGGAGGCATTACCTGGCAGGCAAACGATTTACCCTCCTCACCGACCAGCGTTCGGTCGCTTTTATGTTTAATAACAAGCTGAGGGGCAAAATCAAGAACGACAAGATCTTGAGGTGGAGAATCGAGCTCTCCACCTATGATTATGATATCTTGTACCGGCCTGGTAAACTGAACGAACCCCCAGATGCTCTATCACGAAGTACATGCACCAACGCGCAAATTGATAGACTGCAGACCCTCCACAACGACCTCTGCCACCCCGGGGTCACCAGACTTTACCACTTCATTAAGGCCCGCAACCTGCCCTACTCCATCGAGGAGGTCAGGACCATGACCAGGAACTGCCAAACCTGTGCCGAATGCAAACCGCATTTCTTTAGGCCGGACAGAGCAAGCCTGATCAAGGCCACCCGCCCCTTCGAGCGCTTGAGCATCGATTTTAAGGGGCCCCTCCCGTCCTCTGACCGTAATGTGCACTTCCTCAACATTATTGATGAGTACTCCCGTTTCCCCTTTGCCTTCCCCTGCCCAGACATGACCAGTACCACGGTCATCAAATGCCTGAACGACCTCTTCGCCTTGTTCGGGTTCCCGAACTATATACATAGCGACCGGGGCTCATCCTTCATGAGCGAGGAACTTCGCCAGTTCCTACTAGCGAGAGGTATTGCTGCAAGCAGGACCACCAGCTACAACCCCCAAGGGAACGGCCAGGTGGAAAGAGAGAACGCGACTGTCTGGAAGGCCGTTCTCTTAGCCTTAAAGTCTAAGGGCCTCCCAACCTCTCGCTGGCAGGAAGTCCTCCCGGCAGCGCTGCATTCCATCCGGTCACTGCTTTGCACTGCCATTAACGCCACCCCCCATGAACGAATGTTTGTTTTCCCCAGGAAGTCGACTACGGGAACCTCGCTACCAACATGGCTGACTTCTCCGGGGCCCGTCTTGCTGCGAAAGCACGTGAGGGCCCATAAAAAGGACCCCCTGGTCGAGAGGGTGGACCTCCTGCACGCCAACCCCCAGTACGCCTATGTGGCATACCCAGACGGGCGGGAGGACACAGTCTCCTTACGAGACCTCGCACCCTCGGGCACCCCTGAGACACCACCGTTACCCCCCACCACCCCCCCAAATCCAGCCCAGGTAGATGGCATGCCGGAAGCCCACGAGCCTTCGCCGACCACGCAGACACCAGCATTAACATCGGATACTGCAACACTGCCGCCGCTGCTGCGCCGATCAGAAAGGCTTACCAGGCCTCCGGACAGACTGACATACCCGAACTGGTAGTATACTTCACCCCGCCGGACTCAAATTTAAACAAGGGGTGAATGTGGTAAACCACTTTTATCATTCACTATCGTTACACTATGGTTATCACTGTTTATATCGTTACACTATGGTTATCACTGTTTACACTGTTGTATCACTACACAAGGTCACCTCTTGTCACGCTGTTATACCTGGGCTGACCACAGCTGACTCCGCCCATGGCTCCGCCTGCTTGCCCAGGTATAAAGGTGGTCGACTGGCTGGTATTCCTCCTTGTTGGATCCGATCACCCACGAGGGTGGGCTCTGTTATTTAGCCAATAAAAACCTATAGTTACTATCTTAACTCGTCGCTTTTCATGAACTGAATTGATAGGTATATCAACGTGTAGCTCACCAGACATTTTCAGAGTGGTGTGTCTGAACCGAGAGGTGGACGTGTAGCTCACCAGACATTTTCAGAGTGGTGTGTCTGAACCGAGAGGTGGACGTGTAGCTCACCAGACATTTTCAGAGTGGTGTGTCTGAACCGAGTGGTGGACATGTAGCTCACCAGACATTTTCAGAGTGGTGTGTCTGAACCGAGAAGTGGACGTGTAGCTCACCAAACATTTTCAGAGTGGTGTGTCTGAACCGAGAGGTGGACGTGTAGCTCACCAGACATTTTCAGAGTGGTGTGTCTGAACCGAGAGGTGGACGTGTAGCTCACCAGACATTTTCAGAATACACTATTTTTTGCAGCAGTTTGAAAGATGAAAATGATGAAATTTGCAATGATAACCATCAAGTCCAATTGTCCTTTCCTGTGAGATATTTTTGCTTGATACAAATTTCTGCTTTACGATCAAGCTTGATAAAACAAGATCCACTTCAGGCCAATTTTGGCTCATGAATAGATTTCTTACCGTTCATTTTAATGGCATTGATATGTCCAATCAGATTTTTTTCAGTTCTATTTCTTAGACTGTGACAGCAGGGAAGGTAGGATTATCCAAGAGAGAAGCCTGGCTGCTAACTGTCTAATAGTGCTGTAGCTATCAGTTAGTCTGCTACATTTATATTCCTCCACATGAAGGCATGCAATTTAGAATCAATTTATCCATATTTATACATTGCTCACGAAAGTATTTTTATTCCTCACATCAGCATAACCGAATCTGGTGCACGCATCGAAAAAAAGACTGAAACTGGGCTCATCCAGCTGAACTGGTGACAAATTATCGCAGGCAATGCCATTGCTTTTCTTTAGTTTGCAACCAGGGACTAGAGAGTAAATGAATTTACGAATAACGGAGATCGACACAAGAGAACAATCAAACAGGTCTTTACTCAACGGAGATGCCACGAGGACTGCCTGGGCAGTCACGTGGTTTGCGATGTGACGTCATCGCGTTTGCCCGCGTTTTCCCGCGCTCTTAAAGGGGCCACGCCCCGTACATGCAAATTCTATATACAAAACACAGTAATGCCTAACACAATGGTACAGGTTTAGGCTGGTGTTAGAACATCGTTAAAGAGAATTATATACAGTCAGCCAGAGTCATTCAGTGGTTCTGCCACATGCGCCCCCCCAGAATTCGCTTTAACGGACAAAGTCAAACGGTGAGGGGGTCTGACAAGCCTGTCAGAACGACTCCTGTACTCTCGAGGCGGAGGCTGCTGGGCGGCTGGCGGTCCGGCGGGTGGTCGCACTTGGTCTGCCATAACGATAACAGGTGGCCGACCCCGTCTCGGCGGTTGTGCTGTCTTGACGGGGCGGTCGAGGTCTAAATGTGCTGGCTTTAAGTGGTCGACCGAAATGTGGTCTGGTTTACCACCGACATCGACCGTGAAGGTTTTGTCCCCTGCTTCCAACACACGGAAGGGACCGGTATATGGGGCCTTGAGCAGATCCCTATGTGCGTCATGGCGAATAAAAATGTATTCAGCCTTGTGAAGCTCCGTGGGAATGTATGACCTCTGCGGCCCGTGGTGCGAAGTGGGCACCGGTGCGAAACATCTGGCTGCCTCTTGGTGACTAGCAAGCTGGGCAGACGTGGACCATGGCTCCGTCAATGTTGGTAGGAAGTCCCTTGGGATTCGCAGCGGCTGACCATACACAAGCTCCACTGATGAAGAGTGAAGGTCTTCTTTGGGGGCCGTGCGAAGGCCCAACAGGACCCACGGTAGCTTGTCTGCCCATCCAGCGTCCTGGAGGCTAGCTCTCAGGGTGGCTTTCATTGACCAGTGGAAGCATTCGCAGAGGCCAGTCGCCTGTGGGTGGTAGGCTGTAGTGCGGTGTAATTTGAAACCGAGTCCTTGGGCCACTGCATTCCAGAGTTCGGAGGAAAACTGCAGTCCCCTGTCTGACAAAATATCTGCGGGCACTCCAAAACGGGCGATCCAGGAGGAAATGAACGCCCTGGCCACGTCAGCCGAAGTAGTGGATGACAGGGGGACCGCCTCTGGTCATCTGGTGCTGCGGTCAACCATGGTCAGGATGTGTGAAAAACCATGGGAGTGTGGGAGTGGTCCTACCAGGTCCACGTTGACGTGGTCAAAACGTCGCTCCGGAACTGTGAAGGCGGCCAGCGGAGCTTTGATGTGGCGCTGTACCTTGGCCTTTTGGCAGATCACGCAGGTGTTGGCCCAGTTGCAGACATCTTTATGCATGCCATGCCATACAAATTTCGCTGACATCAGTTTCTGAGAGGCCTTCATTCCAGGGTGTGACAACCCATGTATGGCGTCGAACACTTTGCGGCGCCAGACGACCGGCACGACAGGGCGAGGATCCTGTATGGAGATGTCACACAACAGCATGGTACCTGCCGAATGGAACTTGACGTCGGCCAATTGGAGGCCAGTGATGGCCGTTCGGTAAGCTTGGACTTCGGGGTCTGAGGCTTGTTCCGCTGCCATGAGGGCATAGTCAATGCCCAAATGAACCGTATTGACGATCGCGCGGGAGAGGCAGTCTGCCACCAGGTTGTCCTTACCAGGCACATGCCGTATATCCGTGGTGAATTCAGATATGTAGGTCAGTTGACGCTGCTGTCAGGCTGAACACGGTTCGGCGGTCTTGGACATTGCAAAGTGTAATGTATATACCTTTAAGGGGGGGAACTACTTTTTACAGCTCATGTATACTGTAGTACCGGCAGTGACCACACCTGTATATTGCACTGAGTAGTAATCTGTACAGTTCAGTTCCAGAGTGAGCCACGTTGAGTAAACACCTGTTGTACCGTTCTCCTGCAGTCTTGTGTCTTACTACTGATGGACACAACATTGGCGACGAGGCAAATTCGATCCTACCTGCAACTCTGCATCACCTCCCAGGGATTCATTCCTGGAGACCAGTAGATTGGACGTCAAGGCCAGAGACACGGGCGTCGACCACGGGCAACTGCCCAGTCATCCAGCAGAGACTCGAGAATTGCGGGGGAAGCTGTTGAGAGCCAGGCTTGGCTTTCCAGTCACGGTGGTCCAGCGAAACGGGCTGGCAACAGGTAGTGCGCAGACCCTTCCCGGACAGCGGCGGGCTAGAGCCAGACCGAGCGGCACAGCAAAGGGCTGAGCAGCGTCGAAGGGAGAGAGAGAGAGAGAGGGCAGAGCGCACATGGCACAGCCGGTGTTCAGGGGCCGAGCAGCGTCGAGGAGAGGGAGAGAGACGCGCAGAAACCCGCGAGGCGCCGCCATTGCCATGAGGACCGCCGAGAGCGGTGTTGGCAGCAGCGCAGGAGAAGCATGCGAAACCTACAGGGCGTCGCCATTGCCACGAGGACCGCCGAGAGCGGCGTTGGCAGCAGCTGGGGAGGAAGGAAAGTGCGGGAAACGCCATTTTAAGCCATTTTAAACCACACCCAAAATGCCGAAGAGTGGCAGTATCACCGCATTTGACAATGAAGTCAAAGATTGGGCTACATATGTCGAACGAATAGAGGTATACTGCAAGGCAAATGAGGTGTCAGATGACAAGAAAGTGCCGGTATTGTTAAATTTAATGGGTGCAAAGACATATGGCTTATTATGAAATCTAGTAACCCCAGCGAAGCCAGTGGAAAAGAGTTTTGGAGACATAGTGACGATACTACAGGAACATTTAAAGCCCACACCGCTGCTGATAGCAGAAAGATTCAAGTTTCAAAAACGGAACCAGCATAAGGATGAAAGCAATATTGAATATTTAACAGAACTGCGCAAACTATCGAAACACTGCCAGTTTGGAACGGGACTGGCAGATACCTTAAGGGACAAGTTTGTGTGTGGGCTTCAAAGTGAAGGAACACAGAAATGGCTTTTATCTGAAAAGGACCTTACGCTGGACAAGGCTTTCAGCATTGCGGTATCATATGAAGCAGCAGCACGGGGCGCTGCAGAGATACAACAGAGACCGCAAGAATATGGCATAAACGAAATGTCATACAGAGCAGAGAAGTGCTATCGCTGCGGCAGAACAACACATGACCACAAAGATTGCTGGTTCAAAGACAAAGGCCTAGAAATTCAGTTAAGGCCCGCCAGCAGGCTAACACCCAAAAGTTAGCGCTGCGCGCGGAGCCAGTTGCGCCGCCAGAAATTCACTTTTAGCGCCCCAAGTCGGAACCGGGCGCTGTTCCAGGGTGTGCCCGCCTCCGCTTGGGGCGCTGAAAGTGAATTTCAGCGCTCCAGCTGCCGCTGCGCCACCCGATGCGGTGCGGCAGGCTGGGGTACTGCAGGCCTCCTCCTTCTCTTAAGGAGGAGCTGCCTGCTGCCGTGAGATCGCCGCTGGATTCTGCCGGCAAATGAGCCCGGCACCACGGAGAAGTGCCGGGCTCGCGGGAATCAGCCACCAATGCCGCGGGGGGTGTGGTGTAGGAGGCCGGGGAGGGTGGTGCGGGCAGGCGGCCGCCGAAAAAGCGGCCGACCGCACCTCCACCTTAAAGCGCCCCAGTAGTGCAGCAGTACGGCCCCGTTTTTCAAACGCTGTTTGCGGCCGCTGCAGAAGAGGCGGCCGCAACTAAATATGGGGTTTGGGCCGGAAGCGGGCGGTACCGGGGCACTGCGCACACCGATGACGTCATCGGTGTCGGCGCAGCGCTACCGGCTACCGCCGCCATTACCACAGCGCTGAATATCAGCGCACCCTCTTACACTTGCGCAGAAACCCTCTTTGGGTGAAAAGTGGGCGCAAAGCCTACTGAATTTCTAGGCCAAAGTGTGCAGACAGTGCGGAAAAGTAGGACACATAGCATGAGTCTGCAGGTCGGGAAAGAAAACCAGCAATAAGAAATCTCCAAAAGAAAAGTACAAGAAGGTACATAAGGTGACGGAGAATAGTTCAGACGAACAAAAGAGTGATACCGACTCCGAAAGCAGGGAGCTGAGTTGTCTGAAACTACATAATGTGATCAAAACGGAGGATCACCGAACCATTTGGGTCACTCTCAAGATAGCAGGAGTCCAGGTAAAAATGGAAATGGACACAGGATCAGCCCTAACAGTCATAAACTGACAGGACTACGAGCGGCTATTCTCACACATACCCTTGAGAGACACAAAATTATTTTGAAGACGTACACGGGGCAAAAAGTCTACCCAAAAGGAAAAATAAGGGTGACCGTTATATATAACGGTAAGGAAACACCAAAACTAGACCTGTATGTATTGCAAGATGGAGGACCACCACTACTGGGACGTGAATGGATCCGGAAAATACAGCTGGATTGGCATTCCACACAAGCACTGACTGTGGCTGCCAAAAAGGATGATGACGTCACACCTGGGCGACTTTCAGAGATCCTAACCGACGCGCAAGAAGTGTTCCAGCAAGGACTCGGAACACTAAAAGGCATGACAGCAACAATTAAAATCGAAGAAAACGCAAGCCCAAAATTTTTTAAGGCCAGACCGGTACCTTATGCGATCCGCCCAGCCGTCGAAGCAGAGCTGGAGAGTTTGGAACATTCAGGAGTACTGTCCAAGGTAGACTGGAGCGAGTGGGCTACACCCATCGTCCCTGTGATGAAAAAGTCGTTGAGCAGCACGCCTGGGGAACCAAGGAAGGTTCGCATCTGTGGGGACTTTAAGGTAACAGTGAACCCAGTCCTTCACACCGTGCAATATCCACTTCCGCGGATTGAAGATATTTTCGCCTCGCTATCTGGAGGGAAATGCTTCACTAAGATTGATCTGGCCCAGGCGTATCTGCAAATGGAGGTAGAAGAAGCATCAAAAAAATACCTCACAATCAACACCCATAAAGGTCTCTACCAATACAACCGGCTGGTATTCGGGGTAGCATCAGCTCCGGCTATTTGGCAGAGGGCAATGGAACAAGTCCTGCAAGGGATCCCAGGGACCCAGTGTTATTTGGACGACATCCTGGTCACGGGCGAAAATGACAGTGATCACCTCGCCAACCTGGAGCAGGTGCTCACTAGATTGAAGGAATATGGGCTCCGAGCTAACCGCCCCAAATGCGAGTTTTTTTAAAAAACAGATCTCGTATTGTGGCCACGTTATCGATAAAGAGGGGTTACATAAGTCCCCAGAAAAGATTGAGGCAGTAGTCAAGGCTCCAGCACCGGAAAACGTGTCACAACTGAGGTCGTTCCTCGGGCTGGTAAACTACTACCATAAGTTCTTGCCAAATTTGTCTACAATACTACATCCACTGAACACCTTATTGCAAACTGGAGTGCCATGGAAGTGGAGTGACGAATGTAAACGAGCTTTCCAGAAGAGCAAAACACTAATCACATCGAAAGAGGTATTGGCCCATTTCAACCCAGCACTACCAATTTGGTTGGCGTGTGATGCGTCACCCTACGGCAGTGGAGCGGTGCTTTCGCACAAATTCTCGGACGGCTCAGAGAGGCCAATAGCCTTTCTGTCACGATCACTAACCTCAGCCGAGCGTAACTACGTCCAGATTGACAGGGAGGCCCTCAGCCTAGTGTGGGGAGTGAAAAAGTTCAATCACTATCTGCACGGGCAGAAATTCACCTTGCTGACTGACCACCAGCCTCTTTCTCCATTTTTAATCCAAAGAAGGGCGGTCCGGTGATGACTGCGCAACGACTACAAAGATGGTCACTCTTTCTAGGGGCGCACCACAATGAGATTGAATATAAGGGCACGAAACAGCATGGAAATGCTGATGGGCTATCACGCCTGCCACTGCCTACTGCGGAGGAAGCACCAGCAGTGGATCCTGTCGAAATATTTCATTTGACTATAGTTGTATACCTACCGGTAACTAACGCTCGTATAGAAAAGGAGACCCGAAATGACCCGACACTGTCTCGGGTACATGATTTGATGGTGAAGGGATGGCCAGCACATGGCGACTCACTGTTGCCAGCATTCTCGACAAGAAGAGAACAGCTGTCAGTGTGCCGGTGGACCTTGATGTGTGGATCCCGAGTGGTAATTTCACCCAAGTTAAGGGATAGAGTGCTCAATGAGCTTCATGAGGGCCATCTGGGAGGGGTAAAAATGAAAAGCCTTGCCAGGGCTTATGTGTGGTGGCCGGGAATCGATAAACAAATCGAGGACCTGACCAAGAGCTGCTCAGGATGCCAGAAAGTCCAAAATGCACCACCACATGCCCCTCTACACCCATGGGAGTGGCCCTCATCTCCATGGCAACAGGTGCATATTGATTTTGCTGGTCCATTCATGGACTCAATGTTTTTAATAGCCGTGGATGCGCACTCGAAATGGCCTGAGGTCATCAAAATGTCCTCCAGCACCACGGAGAAAACTATTGCAGTCCTACGGACCATTTTTGCCAGGAACGGCTTGCCAGAACAGATTTGCTCCGATAACGGACCATAGTTTGTGTCCGAAGAGTTATGGAGGTTTATGAAAAAGAATGGGGTAAGGCATCACACATCCGCCCTGTATCATCCAGCCACAAATGGATTGGCTGAGAGGTTCATACAAACCTTTAAGAAGGCAATAAAGGCTATGTACAATGACAACGTTCCGCTGCAGCATAAGGCGGACAATTTCCTGTTCGCCTACCGGAATGCGGCACATGCAGTCACCAACCAGGCCCCGGCCATGATGTTCTTTAACCGAAGGTTAAGATCTCGCCTGGATTTGCTCAGACCAAACGTACGAAGAGATGTTGAGAGTAAGCAATTCCAGCACATCCATGAGAAGCCAACAAGGAGCTTCAATGTAGGGCAACCAGTCTTGGCCCGCGACTATCGAACAGAAAAATGGCAGCCAGGAACGATATGCACACGGCAGGGCCCACTGATGTACACAGTGGATGTTGGGGAGAACATCGTGAGACGCCATGCTGACCAGATCCTAGAGTCACAGGAACAAGTCAACCCCATGCCTCGCCCATATGTGCCTGCTGAGGAACCCGACGTATAGGTCGCATCTACCCCAGAAACAGTAGCATCGGAAGCTGATGACCCAACCGACGACAGGGTGCCAGAATCGCCTCCGCACCAAGAGCGAGGCACTCGGGAAAGGCGCTATCCAGAAAGGATCAGGAAGCCTCCCCAAAGACTGAATATATAAATGGACTATTTTCAGCTAACGTTGTATGTTAAAAGTGTTAATTGTAATTAGTTTGATATTTAATTGTTAAATGAGTGTTATGGTACTGTTAATCTTAAAGGGGAGGAATTGTAATGTATATACCTTTAACGGGGGTCTTATCTTCGTTAATAAATAGACATTCTTATTATGAACACAGCTAGCTTTTGCTAGACACTTTTATTGAGCACATGTGGACTAGGTACAGTATCTGTAGAGGCTTCCATCTTGACTGCTGCCTTCTGGGTAGCCTAGTGCCTCATGGGTAATGTAGTCTTAATATACATACAACTGGGTAGTGTAGTCTTATACATACAGCTATATACAGCTCTACACAGCTCTGCGGCTCCACTTGGAGAAACTAGGCTTTTTGAAGACATGGATACCCTTTGGCCTTTTCATCCTTGATGGGCTCTCTGCTTCATCACCTGAGTCATCTGGTCTGCTTATGGCACAGTTCTAAGTCTTCACAAGCTTTGTCACCTAGTATCGAATCAAGTCTTTCAGCCACAACAGAAAACATGAGATGATGCACTTTGTCTTTGACTGTCACTTTAAGTCTGCATACACCTAAGCTATCTATTTTCTGTCCATTATAGCTCTTCAGTAGTACTGACTTTTCCTGTATTTTGGGCTTTTCTTTCATATTTTTAATGTCACTCATACTGATTAAGTTTGCTTTTGCCCCAGTGTCCAGTTTCAATGTAACTAATGCTCCATTTATCTGCAGTGGGATCATGCATTTGTCCACTTTTACTGCATTGACTTTATGTTCAGCATTGTCCATTTCTGAGGGCTGCACATTTTCTGTATCTTTTTTGATATCGTCACATGACACCATTCCTACAAAAAATGTCTCACTTAAATCAGTGTCCTCAATCACATTAACTTGTTGCCCTTTCGTTGTTTTTACTTTCGAAAAGCATTGTTTGGCAAAGTGATTCTTTCCATTACACTTTGTGCACATTTTTCCAAACACTGGGCATTGTCTTAACTGGTGTTTGTAACCACAGCGTTTACAATTAAAAATTCCATCTTCCGATTGCTTTTCATTTCTGTTCTGCCCACGTTTCTTCCCCTTATACAACACAGCACCGACAGCAGCATTATCACTCATTACAATCACATCATTATTGATTTCACTGAAAGTCTTCGCGTGCTTTCGAGCTAGCTCGCTGGCTTGGCATATTTTCACCGCATTTTCCAAATTTAGTTCGGTTTCTCTCAACAGACGTTCCCTGACTTTTTTATCATGAATACCAAACACAATCTGGTCACGAATCATGGATGATTTCAGCTCAGAAAAATTACATGTCTGTGCTTTCAGTTTCAGATCAGTTATAAAGCTATCAAAAGTCTCATTTTGTTGCTGTGTCCGAGAATGGAAGATGTATCTTTCATATGTCTCATTCTTTTTGGGAGAGCAATGTGCATCAATTGTTTTTTAGCACATCTTCTAATTTTTCTCTGTTCTCTGCTGGATTAAATACAAATGTATTAAATACCTCTATTGCCTGTGGGCCTGCAACCGTAAGCAGCAACGCTATCTTCCTTGCGTCTGGCTTCGTACCGAATCCGATGGCTGCAATGTAGAGTTCGAATTGTTGTTTAAGAGTCTGCCAATTGTAGTCGATGTTTCCTGTGAGTTTCAAACGCTCTGGTGGCTTCAAATTCTCCATGTCACTTTTCACAATTTTCAGCAGATCTTCACCATCCTGGTACCATCTTATGTTCATTAATAAATAGACATTCTTATTATGAACACAGCTAGATTTTGCTAGTCACTTTTATTGAGCACATGTGGACTAGGTACAGTATCTGTAGAAGCTTCCATCTTGACTGCTGCCTTCTGGGTAGCCTAGTGCCTCATGAGTAATGTAGTCTTAATATACATACAGCTGGGTAGTGTAGTCTTATACATACAGCTATATACAGCTCTACACAGCTCTACGGCTCCACCTAGTGTCCACTATAGAATGACATGTTATTGATCATTACAGGGGGAACTACTTTTTACAGCTCATGTATACTGTAGTACCAGCAGGGACGACACCTGTATATAGCACTGAGTAGTAATCTGTACAGTTAAGTTCCAGAATGAGCCACGTTGAGTAAACACCTGTTGTACCATTCTCCTGCAGTCTTGTGTCTTACCACTGACGGACACAACACAAAGATCAGCGGCTTATGGTCCACAAAGGCAGTGAAAGGACGTCCTTCCAGTAGGAACTGAAAATGGTGGATGGCCAGAAAAAGGGTGAGCAACTCCCGGTCGAACGTGCTGTATGCTCTCTCGTTCTGCCATAGTTGACGGCTGAAGAATGCCAATGGCTGCCACATCCCGTTCACCCACTGCTGTTGCACAGCACCGACTGCGTAGTCCGACGCGTTGGTGGTGAGGGCGATGGTGGCTCCTGGCAGTGGGTGCACCAGCATAGTCATGTTGGCTAAGGCGCTTTTGGTGTTGGCAAACGCTCGGGCCATGTCATCCGTCCAGTCTACTGGGTTCTTGCCAGTCTTGCCCTTGAGGGCCTCATACAGGGGTTGCATGTAGTGCCGCCTGAGGCACGAAATGGTGGTAAAAGTTTACCATGCCTAGGAATTCCTACAGGGCCTTTATGTTCTGCGGATGTGGAAAGGATGTCACCGCCTCTACCTTCGAAGGTAAAGGAACCGCTCCCTCTGAGGTGATGCGATGCCCCAGGAAGTCAATTTGGTGCAGGCCAAACTGACACTTGGCCGGGTTGATAATCAGGCCATGTTGGCTGAGGCATCGAAAAAGGGTGCGGAGGTGACAGCTATGTTCTTCCTTATTAGGACTGGCAATTAGAATATTGTCCAGGTAGACAAAGAGGAACTTGAGGTCCCGCAGCACGGAGTCCATCAGGCATTGAAAAGCCTGGGCGGCGTTCTTTAACCCAAACGGCATCCGTAAAAACTCGAAGAGGCCGAATGGGGTGATGGCTGCGGTCTTCTGGACATCTTGTGGATGAACTGGGACCTGGTGGTAGCCCCGGACGAGGTCGACTTTTAAGAACACGGTGTTCCCCGCCAAATGGGCAGAGAAATCCTGGATATGGGGGATCGGGTACCGATCAGGAGTGGTGGCGTCATTTAGTCATCGATAGTCGCCGCATGGCCGCCATCCGCCGCCAGGCTTCGGGACGATATGGAGGGGTGAAGACCAGGGACTATTCGACCGGCGAATAATCCCTAACCGTTCCATGGTTGCGAACTCCGCCTTTGTGACCGCCAGCTTGCCAGGTTCCAGACGCCTGACCCGCGCATAGACCGGGGGGCCGTTGGTGGTGATGTGGTGTTCCACACCATGTTTCGTGGCTGTGGAGGAGAACGTGGGTCTTGTCAGGTCGGGAAATTCGCTGAGCAGGCGAGCGAACTCATCAGGAGTCGGGAACGCACAGCAGACGGTGCGTGACGTAGTGTTACTGCGGTAACACGGAAGAGAGTTAAAAGTTGCTGCGTTGATCAGCCGCCGGTTGCTAACGTCGACCAGGAGGCTGTTGGCGCACAGGAAATCCACGCCGAGGAGGGGCTGGGAAACCTTGGCCGTAACAAACTCCCAGTGAAAACGTTGCCCCCCGAGGCACAACTCCACTCGCCGTCTGCCGAAGGTCCGAATTGTTCCACCATTGGCCGCTTCAAGGGCGGGGCCGTGATTCCCCGTCTGCACATCGAGGGTGGACGTGGGTAAAATGCTGCACTGCGCTCCGGTGTCGCACAGAAAACGACAACGGGAGAGAGTATCAGTGATGAACAGCAATTTTCCCGCGTTGCCGATCGCCATCGAAGCCGCGGGGTGCCCATTAGACCCGTTCCTCAGTGGTCGCAGTGTCAGTTGTTGGTTTTTTGGGGGAAAACTGCAGGGAGGGCGGCAACGCTTCGCCTTCGCGCTGAACTGCACGTGGTAGAAACACAGCCCAGCAGGCTGACGAGCTGGGGCGGTGTCTGCGGGGGATGGGTGCCTCATGGCGGCGCAGTACTGCCGAGTTACAGCGAAAATTTTGTCAGTCTCCGCAGCGAGTGCTGCGCAGTCTTCAGTTTCAGATCTGGCCAGGACAGCTTGTACCTGTTCAGGCAGTTGGCTGAGGAAAATCTCGCGGAATAGGAAACATTCCCGTTCTGAGCCCAGGAGTGTGATCAACTCTGAAGGCTTGGAGTCCCCGAGCCCGGGCATAACGAGTAATCGACGGGCGCGCTCCGATTTTGTGAGCCCGAAAACCTGCAGTAACCGCGCTTTAAGGGTTTCATACTTGCGCTCCGTTGGGGGGTTTTCGAGGAGGCTGACGATCCGAGAGGCAGTAGAGCCGTCGAGTGCGGAGACCACGTAAAGATACTTGGTCTGATCCGCATCGATGTTCCTCAGGGCGAACTGGGCCTCGACCTGAATAAACCACGAGGGCGCTTGCTGCTACCAGAACTGCGGTAGCTTTAGCGAAACGGCGTTTGCTTCCATGCTGTGCTCTTCTTTTGTGAAAACGTTCACAAAAACGGGGTCACCAATGTAGGAATTAACGAATTCCTACAAATAACGGAGATCGACACAAGAGAACAATCAAACAGGTCTTTACTCAACGGAGATGCCACGAGGACTGCCTGGGCAGTCACGTGGTTTGCGACGTGATGTCATCGCCTTTGCACGAGTTTTCCTGCGCTCTTAAAGGGGCCACGCCCCGTATATGCAAACTCTATATACAAAACACAGTAATGCCTAACACAATGGTACAGGTTTAGGCTGGTGTTAGAACATCGTTAAAGAGAATTATATACAGTTAGCCAAAGTCATTCAGTGGTTCTGCCACAATGTAATACTTCTTCAAATGGAGCCATTGAAGTTTAAAGCATAAGAGGTCATTTGGCCCATCGTGTCTGTGCTGGCTCTTTGCGACAGCAATTCAAAACTAATTTCATTGCCCTACAATCTCTCCATACTGTGTTTTTTCCTCTGCTTCAAATATTTGTCCAGTTTGCCCTTAAAAGATGCAATGATCTCTGCTGCAACCTTTCCCTGTGGAGAAGCAATCCATGCTCCAACAAACCTCTGCATAGAGGGAAAGTACTTTGTTTATTCTATGCAAAGCAACAGTTAGGGCAAAAATAGCAGACAGATATGGATCCCTTGATTTCCATGCTGCATATGTTCAGTAGCCCCTAAAGTTTCCTAACTCCCTGTAAATCATTATTATCATTAGAATTTTCTGTTCCTTTCATGTTATATTTAAAAATACATTTCCATTTAATTCTGCTGAAATTCTTTCATAATTTTTTTCTTCTCAGCGTCAATCTGAGTGCAACAAAAATAAAAGGGAGTTCTCCAGTGGTGCCATAACTTTGAGCCACGCAGTGGCAACCAATGGTTGAATGTTGGCCGGAATATGCGAATGACTTATTGGGTGAATTTCCTTAGAGCTTCTCCTGCTCTGCTGCCTTCCCTTTGGTGGAAGTGCGACAGACATCCCAAGGAAATTCACCCCATTTTTCTGCCCTGAAATTTGCCTGTGATCAATAGCGAGGTGGACAGTAGAGCCACTGAGAATGAAATAGGCCTTTGCCACAACTTCAATGTTTTAAAATGCTAGGAGTTGGCACATAGGCTAACCCCCAAAAACGGGCGTGGGGATCATGGTGCATGATTAACCTGCGCCCATTCATTGTCATGCAGGCAGCAGGTTACATTCATGCTGCCTGCTGTATTAAATGATTGCTGCATACAGCCAGCACTACCCACACTGTTCATTGGCTGCACGCATCAGCAGAGGCACAATAAGATTGCCTAGCACTACTTAAAGGCAGCTAGTACCTCTTAAAGGGGAGGTGCATTGTGAATGGAATAAATGGTGGGAGTTCTTTGTGAGCTGAATCTATGCTGTCAAAGATCGAAGAATAGCTGAACATGGTAGAGAGCATACACCAAGGTTTTCTGATAATGTGCTGTGGGCCTTGGTGAAAGGTGGAATGGAGGGGAGACATATTGTATACACGGGGGCAGGAAGCCCTCCAGACACATGCTCAGGAGGCAGTGGGAAGAAATAGCGGTGGATGTCAATGCCAGGAGTGTTACTCCTTGAACATGGATGTGTGCAGGAAAAAGAGTTGTCAAGGTGAGTGACTTCATCTTCAAGTGGCATATCCTACCAACTGCACCAATAGTGTCATCCACTGCTCAATTCACTACAGCCCCATCACTCACGTACCAACAATCTCTATCAATCAGGACTCATACCTAACATTTACCTCACCCTCACACACTTACCACTGTTGCAAGCCTTGCACCTACAACTCACAGCTCACACACACTGGGAGCTCTTTAACCATGACAGCCACATCACCCAAACATATTGAAGGACACTCATTGATACACTTCCCTCTTTCTTGCAGGAGAAGGTGGCAAATAACAGGAAGCAGCAGGAACGAACTGGAGGAGGACAAGCGCACCTGCATGGATGAGAGAGTGCTGGCAATCATGGGAAGGTGGCCATGGCCACTAGCGGCGATAAAGCCATTGATGATGAGGGTATCTGGATACCTAATCCTTCTCTCATCCCACTTCTCCCTCATTCCTCAATCTCTTCTGAGTGAGAAGCTGCAGATGGTGAAAGCATGTACTTCTTACTTTATCCACTCCCCTCACCACAACCCAACCCTTGTCCCTTTTACATTTCAGATACCCAAGAATTGGAACCTGTCCAGTCAGTGGCAGAAGTGAAAGAAGACAGTGAAGGTGAAGAGACACTGTCACTCGATCTTACACTTGCTGCCATCAGCTCAGATACTGATATTGTGCGTATTTTAGAGGGTAGGAGGGATTTGCACATGGTGACACACTGGGCACAAGTGTGCAGGAGCCAATGCAGGGGAAAAAGATAGCGCATGTGCCAGCTTGCCAAAGGGTGAGGTTGCACACTAGTTCTGCTGCAGAGGACTCAGATGAGCACATTGATGGGCCAGGCTACACAAGAGGGCAAATGGGTGTACACACCCAAATACTTGTTGCACTGGAAAGCCTACCAGAGCGTTCAATGTCACGGAACATGGAGGAGTCCAGCAACAACTTGGCACAGGGCTTTGTGTGGAACTTGGAGCCCATCCTTTCCAACATGGAATGGGTGGTCACCTCCATCAGCACACCAGTGGAACCCACCAAGATGCAGCATTTGATGGCCAATGTCACAGCTTCCATTGCAGCACCAACCGCTTCCACCAAAAGTCTGAGTGCTGCAGTGGAAGCTCAGACTGTTGCCATCATGGCTCTGGGTACCACTGTTCAGAGGGGCTTCCAGGGCATCACAGCACTCCAGCAATCTGTTCTCCAACAGATTACTAGGATTGCTGAGGTGCTGCCCTGAGAGAGTAGTGCTTCCACCAAGTACGAAGCTGCTGTCCTCTCTTAGGATGACAGCATTCGTGCTCGCACCCCTTCCACTCCGCCAGTGCCCTTGCTGTTGTCTGTCAGCTAGCCAGCCCAGACTGCTGCAGCCCAGACCGAGTTGGTGCAGTCTGAAGCTGGGCCTTCTAGACCCAGAACTGCTCGAGGTCACCCTTGAAGGCCATCTGCAGTCTCCTCAATTGAAGTTCAGCAGTTTTCCACCATCCATGCTGCAGCCACTGGGGAAGCATCTTGTAAGGGCACTAGGAGAGGCACTAAGGGACTGTACATGGGTGATCAGTTTAGTTTTTGTGTGTCTGCAGCCATGGAAGGCACATGCCCAGCGTTGCTATTATAATGAGGTGGGAGGGGGCATTCTGCCTCCTCTTCCTGCATATCCAACCACTGGACACCCCAGTGTAAGGCTTCCTGAAGAACTTTGGCCACAGGGCATGGCCTCTGGATCCTGTGGACTGGAGGGCTGCAGCAGTATGAGGGGCAGGTTAAAGAATAAACAGACAAGTTAGGATTTGTTTTTTTTAGAAAGATCCCCTCTAGGATGATTTGAGCACTTGGGGCTTTCTGGTTACTGGTTTCCAGCAGTAGCCAGAAGGACACGTAGAGCAACTTTCTGATGCATGCAAAAATAGGGCAGTAATAGTAGGGGATTTCAACTTCCCTAATATTAACTGGGATCAAATTAGTGTGAAAGGTATAGAGGGAGCACAATTCTTAAAATGCATTCAGGAGAACTTTTTTAGCCAGTACATAGCAAGCCCAACAAGAGAGGGGGCGGTTTTAGGGAATGAAGCTGGGCAGGTGGAAAGGGTATCAGTGGGAGAGTATATTGGTGGTAGTGATCATAATTCAGTTAGATTTAGGGTAGTTATGGAAAAGGACAAGGATAGACCAGAAATAAAAGTTCTCAATTGGGGAAAACTTTACTAAGCAGAGAGGTGATTTAGCCAAAGTGGACTGGAGACAGAAACTTGAAGGTAAATCAGTGTCAGAGCAGTGGGAGGCATTCAAGGAGGAGATAGTGAGGGTTCAGACAAAGGGTGGGACTAACAAATCTAGAGCTCCCTGGGTGTCAAGGGGCATACAGGGTAGGATAAAGCAAAAAAGGGAAGCTTATGACAGATACCTGGGATGGCAGGAATGACGCATGAGGAGAGGTTGGGTCACTGGAGTTTAGAAGAATGAGAGGGGATCTCATTGAAACTTATAAAATTGTAACAGGACTAGACAGACTGGATGCAGGAAGGATGTTCCCAATGGCCAGGGAGTCCAGAACCAGAGGTCGCTGTCTAAGGATAAGGGGTAAGCTATTTAGGACAGAGATGAGGAGGAATTTCTTCACCCAGAGAGTGGTGAACCTGTGGAATTCTCTACCACACAAGGCAGTGGAGGCCAATTCATTAAATATATTCAAGAAGGAGTTGGATATATTTCTTAAGGCTAAAGGGATCAAGGGATATGGGGAGAAGGCAGGGACAGGGTACTGAATTTGGATGATCAGCCATGATCTCATTGAATGGCGGAGCAGCCTCGAGGGGCCGAATGGCCTACTCCTGCTCCTATCTTCTATGTTTCTAGATACCAAGGACTCAATACTGCAGAAAGCTGAGAGGAGTATAGAAAGTGCAGGGGTGAAATTAAAAAGGAAATTAGGAAAGCAAAGAGAGGGCATGAAAAAATATTGACAAGTAAAATCAAGGAAAACGCAAAGATGTTTTATAAATACATTAAGAGCAAGAGGATAATTAAAGTAAGAGCAGGGCCTATTAGGGACCATAAAGGTAACCTGTGTGTGGAAGCAGAAGACATGGATATGGTTCTTAATGAATACTTTGTGTCTGTTTTCACAAAAGAGAGGGACGATGCAGACATTACAATCAAGGAGGAGGAGTGTGAAATATTAGATGAAATAAACATAGTGAAAGAGGAAGTATTATGGAGTTTAGCATCTTTGAAAGTGGATAAACCCCCAGGCCCGGATGAAATGTATCCCAGACTGTTAAGAGAAGTAAGAGGGGAAATAGCAGAGGCTCTGACCATTATTTTCCAATCCTCTCTGGCTACAGGTGGGGTGCCAGAGGACTGGAGGACTGCTAATGTAGTACCATTGTTTAAAAAGGGAGAAAGGGATACACCGAGTAATTACAGGCCAGTCAGCCTAACCTCGGTAGTGGGAAAATTATTGGAAAAAATTCAGAGGGACAGGATAAATCTTCATTTAGAAAGACATGGATTAATCAGGGACAGTCAGCATGGATTTGTCAAGCGAAGGTCGTGTCTGAATAACTTGATTGCATTTTTTGAGGAGGTAACAAGGGGGGTCGATGAGGGTAGTGCATTTGATATAGTCTATATGGACTTTAGCAAGGCTTTTGCTAAGGTCCCGCATGGCAGACTGATCACGAAAGTAAAATCCCATGGGATACAAGACAAAGTGGAAAGTTGGATCCAAAATTAGCTCAGAGGCAGGAAACAAAGGGTAATTGTCGAAGGGTGATTTTGTGACTGGAAGGCTGTTTCCAGTGGGGTTCCACAGGGCTCAGCACTGGGTCCTTTGCTTTTTGTGGTATATATCAATGATTTGGACTTGAATGTAGGAAGTATGATTAAGAAGTTTGCAGATGATACAAAAATTGGCTGCGTGGTTGATAATGAAGAAGAAAGCTGCAGACTGCAGGAAGATATCAATGGACTGGTCAGGTGGGCAGAACAGTAGCATATGGAATTCAATCTGGAGAAATGTGAGGTAATGCATTTAGGGAGGGCTAACAAGGCAAGGAAATACACTATAAATGGTAGGACACTGAGAAGTGCAGGGGATCAGAGGGACATTGGCGTGCATGTCCACAGATCCCTGAAGGTAGCAGGACAGGTAGATAAGGTGGTTTAGAAGGCATACGGGATACTTGCCTTTATTAGTCGAGGCATAGAATACAAGAGCAGGGGGGTTATGCTTGAACTGTATAAAACTCTAGTTAGGCTGCAGCTAGAAAACTGCGTGCAGTTCTGGTCACCATGTTACAGGAAGGGTGTGATTGCACTAGAGAGGGTGCAAAGGAGATTTACAAGAATGTTGCCTGGGCTGATATATACCACACAAAGCAATTTTAGCTATGAGGTAATTGTTCAAAATGTTTTCACCCAGAGGGTGGTGGGAGTCTGGAACTCACTGCCTGAAAGGGTGGTAGAGGCAGAAACCCTCACCACATTTAAAAAGTACTTGGATATGCACTTGAAGTTCCGTTACCTACAAGGCTACGGACCAAGTGCTGGAAAGTGGGATTAGGGTAGATAGCTCTTTGCTAGCCATCACGGACAAGATGGGCCAAATGGCCTCCTTCTGTGCTATAAATTTCTATGATTCTATGAGTCAACAGTCAGAAGCACAGCTACAGGCCTCTCAGACCTGTAGCTGTGCGAGAAGCCTGCAGCTGTGCTTGCATTTCCTCCCTGATTTTTAGTCATACAGTTGAGCCAGGAGGCGGGCCTTTGCCTGGGGCTCCCCTGGACCATGGAATTGGCCCAGGAGAGGATAGACATGAGCAGCTGCTTCCCCTCAGGTGCAGTGCATCTGCCAATGGGTGCCCATGAAGGGAAGTCTATCCTATCATCAATAAAGGTGGTAGCAGAATAATGCATAGAGGGAAATGATTTTAATGCAGACAATAGAGTCATAGAATGCGGAGCACAATGGGAGCGGCCTGAGGAGATTTAAACAGAGGTGGCGGTGACAAAATCTGCAGAGCGCAGAGCACCACAGAAGCGGCCTGAGGAGATTTAAACGGCGGCGGCAGAATCAGCACAGCACGTAAAGCAAACACCAAGGGAATTTGAGAAAGTGACGTCACTGTAAATGCGGAGGAGGTGAGGTAAGTTACAGGTAACTATCAAATTAATTTAAACTAAGTAATTAATTAAAAACTAAAAATATATAAAAATATAAAGTAAATTGATTCAATACATAAACTTTAATTAACTAAATAATAAAAAGGTTATATAGGGATGGCAGTGCAGGTGGTGTGTCGCAACTGCAGCATGTGGGAGGTTGTGGAGAGCATTGCGATTCCGGACAGCCACGTCTGCAGTAAGTGTTTGCATCTCGAGGAACTTCAGCTCAGAGTTGTTGAGCTGGAGTCTGAGGTGCAGACATGGCGGGACACCAGGGAGGGCGAGAGTTACTTGGACACTTTGATCCAGGAGGCAGTCACACCCCTTAGGTTAGGTAGTGGTACAGGTCTGGTTAGTGGTCAGGGACAGGAGGGTGTGACTGTGACTGAGGCAGGTAAGGGGGCCCCAGGTGCAGTGCTGGAGGAGCCTCGGTTACCCTTATCCAACAAGTACGAGGTTCTTGCTGCCCATGTGGCTGAGGATAAAGTCTGCAGGGTGGATGAGCAAACTGACCACGGCACCATGGTACAGGAGGCCATTCAAGTGGGGGGAAGTAAAAAGGAATGTAGCAGTGGTAGGTGACAGTACAGTAAAGGGGATAGATACTGTTCTCTACAACAGCGAATGGGGGTTCCGAAGGCTGTGTTGCCTGCCCGGTGCCAGGGTTAATGATATCTCCTCACAGCTAGAGAAGAATTTGGAGTGGAAGGGGAGGATCCAGTTGTCACAGTCCAGGTAGGAACCGATGACATAGGAATGAAGTTCTACTGAGAGAGTTTGAGCAGCTCAGGTCCAAATTAAAATGCAGAACCTCAAACGTAATAATCTCTGGATTGTTACCTGAGCCACGCGCAAATTGGTATAGGGACAAGCAGATCAGAGTGTTAAATACGTGGCTCAAAGAGTGGTGTGGGAGGAAGGGATTTCCATTCATGGGGCACTAGCACCAGTACTGGGGAAAGAGGTAGCTGTTCCGAATCAAATAACTAAGGCTGTAGATAGGGCTTTAAACTAAAAAGGTTGGGGCGGGGTCAGGCGAGGGGAAATTTAGAAATCTAAAGAGAAAAGTCAAGGCAATGGAGTGGTGCAGCGATTTGGGTAAAGATAAGCAGAGTGTGAAAGGGAGGGACAGAGAGTTTAACGGTAATAGTGAATCAGCGAATAGGGTGGAAGCAGGGAATAATGGTAAAAAGTTAAAATGAAAGGCTCTTTATCTGAATGGACGAAGAATTTGTAACAAGATGGATGAATTAATGGCACAAATAGAGATAAATGGCTTTGATCTAATGGTCATTACAGAAACGTGGTTGCAAGGTGACCAAGGGTGGGAACTAAATATTCCAGGTTATTTGACATTTTGAAAAGACAGGCAAAATGGAAAAAGAACGGGTGTATCCCTGATAATAAAGGATGACATGAGGACAGTAGTGAGAAAGGATCTTGGCTCGGAAGATCAGGAAGTAGAATCAGTATGGATGGAGATAAGAAATAACAAGGGGCAGAAAACACTGGTGGTGTAGTTTATACTACCCCTAACAGTAGCTATACCGCTGGACAGAGTATTAATTAAGAACTGATAGGAGCTTCTAACAAACATAGAAACATAGAAGATAGGAGCAGGAGTAGGCCATTTGGCCCCGCGAGCCTGTTCCACCATTTAATGAGATCATGGCTGATCATCCAAATTCAGTACCCTGTCCCTGCTTTCTCCCCATGACCCTTGATCCCTTTAGCCTTAAGAAATATATCTAACTCCTTCTTGAATATATTTAATGAATTGGCCTCAACGGCCTTCTGTGGTAGAGAATTCCACAGGTTCACCACTCTCTGGGTGAAGAAATTCCTCCTCATCTCAGTCCTAAATGGCTTACCCCTTATCCTTAGACAGTGACCACTGGTACTGGACTCCCCTGCCATCGGGAACATCCTTCCTGCATCTAGTCTGTCTAGTCCTGTTAGAATTTTATAAGTTTCAATGAGATCCCCTCTCATTCTTCTAAACTCTAGGAAATACAAGCCCAATCGACCCAATCTCTCTTCATACATCATTCCTGCCATCCCAGGTATCAGTCTGGTGAATCTTCGCTGCACTCCCTCCATGGCAAGAACATCCTTCCTCAGATAAGGCGACCAAAACTGCACACAATACTCAAGGTGTGGTCTCACCAAGGCCCTGTACAACTGCAGCAAGACATCCTTGCTCCTGTACTCGAATCCTCTCGCTATGAAGGCCAACATACCATTTGCCTTCTTAACCGCCTGCTACACACCTGCAAAGGTAATGTAATAATCGTGGAAGACTTTAATCTTCATATAGACTGGGCAAATCAAATTGGCAAAGTTAGCCTGGAGGACGAGTTCATGGAATGCATTTGAGACAGTTTCCTAGACCAATATGTCATGGAACCAACCAGGAAACAAGTTATTTTAGATCTTATATTGTGTAACAAGACAGGGTTAATTAGTAATCTCATAGTAAAGGATCCTTGGGGAAGAGTGATCATAATATGATAGAATTTCACATTGAGTTTGAGAGTGACATACTTAAATTCGAAACTAGAGTCTTAAATTAAATAAAGCCAATTACATAGGTATGAGGGGCGAGTTGGCTAAGGTAGATTGGGAAATTAGATTAAAATGTATGACAGTAGTTAAGTAGTGGGAAACATTTAAAGAAATATTCCAAAATTTTGAACGAATATACATTCCATTGAGACAAAAACTCCATTGGAAAAGTGATCCATCCATGGCTAACTAAAAAAGTTAAAGATAGTATTAGATTAAAAGAAGAGGCCTATAGTGTTGAGAAGAATAGTAGTAAGCCTAAGAATTAGGAGAGCTTTAGAAACCAGCAAAGGATGACCAAAAAACTGATAAAAAGTGAGAAAATAGAATATGACAGTAAACTAGCAAGAAATGTTAAAACAGATTGTAACAGCTTCCACAAGTATGTAAAAAGTAGGAGAGTAGCAAATGAAAGCATTGGTTCCTTAGAGGCTGAGACAGGAGAAATTATAATGGGGAATAATGAAATGGTCGAGACTTTAAACAAATATTTTGTATCTGTCTTTACAGTATGAGACACAGTAAGAGACACAAAAGACATACAAAAAATGGTGGGTAACCAAGGGGCTAATGAGATTGAGGAACTTAAAGTAATTAAGATCAGTAGAGAAAAATGACAAATCACCTGGACATGGTGGCTTACATCCAATGGTTCTAAAAGAGGTGGCTACAGAGATAGTGGAGACATTGTTTGTGATCTTCCAATATAACCTAGATTCTAGAATAGTCCCAGCGGTTCAGAAGGTGGCAAATGTAACACTGCTATTCAAAAAAGGAGGGAGAGGGAAAACAAGGAACTACAGGCCAGTTAACCTGACATCGGTCATTGGGAAAATGCTGGAATCCATTATTAAGGAAGTGGTAACAGGGCACTTAGAAAATCATAATATGATTAGACAGAGTCAACATGGTTTTATGAAAGAGAAATCATGTTTAACAAATTTATTCGAGTTTTTTGAGGATGTAACTAGCAGGGTAGATAAAGGGGAACCAGTGGATGTAGTATATTTGGATTTTCAAAAGGCATTCAATAAAGTGCCACATAAAAGGTTGTTATGCAAGATAAAGGCTCATGGGATTGGAGGTCATGTAATTAGCATGGATAGAGGATTGGTTAATGGACAGAAAGCAGAGAGTAGGGATAAATGGATAATTTTCAGGTTGGCAGGCTGTAACTAGTGGGGTTCCTCAAGGATCAGTGCTTGGGCCTCAGCTATTTACAATCTATATTAATCACTTGGATGAAGGGACCAACTGCAATGTATCCAAATCTGCTGACGATACAAAACTAGGTGGGGAAGTTAAGCTGTGAGGAGGACAAAAAGAGCCTGCAAAGGGATATAGACAAGTTAAGTGAGTGGGCAATAAGGTGGCAGATGGAGTATAATGCGGGGAAATGTGTAGTGATTCACCTTGGGAGGAAGAACAGAAAAATAGAATACTTTTATAAATGGTGAGAAACTATTAAATCTTGGTGTTCAGGCAGATTTAGATATCCTCATACAGGAAACACAGAAAGTTAGCGTGCAGGTACAACATGTTGGTCTTTATTGCAAGGGGGTTGCAGTACAAGAGTAAGGAAGTCCTGCTACAATTGTACAGGGCTTTGCTGAGACCACACCTGGAGGACTGTGCACAGTTTTGGTCTCCTTATCTGAGGAAGGATATACTTGCCTTAGAGGTAGTGCAATGAAGGTTCACTAGATTGGTTCCTGGGATGAGAAGGTTGTCCTATGAGGAGAGATTGAGTAGATTGGGCTTATATTCACTGGAGTTTAGAAGAATGAGAGGTAATCTCATTGAAACATATAAGATTCTGAGGGAGATTGATGTTGAGAGATTGTTTCCCCTGGCTGGAGAGTCTAGAACTAGGGGGCATAGTCTCAGGATAAGGGGTCAGCCGTTTAAGACTGAGATGAGGAGGAATTTCTTCACTCAGAGGGTTGTGAATCTTTGGAAGTCTCTACCTAAAAAGAGCTGTTGATGTTGAATCGTTGAGTATATTCAATGCTGAGAGCAATAGATTTCTGGACTCTCGCGGAATCAAGGGATATGGAGATCTGGCAGGAAAGTGGAGTTGAGATAAACGATCAGCCATGATCTTATTGGCCCGGATTTTCTGGGGCCTATGACCGTGTACGCGTCTGCAAGTGCCACGCACGTCCCGAGTTTCCGCATGCACTCCGCATGCACGAAAACCTGGAACTTGCGATCTGTCAAGTTTCAGCTTGACAAATCATCTGCATGTGCAGGAAATGGACATTCGCTGGTGGAGAGTTGGGACTGCTGCCCAGCGAATGCCCACGAAACTCTTACGCCTGGTAAATACAGGAGTAGGGCCTTCTTTTACCAGTGTAAAGGTGAAAATAAGTGTTAAAATAATTTCTTTTAAATCATTTAAACATTAAAACCCTTTAAAATTAGTTTAGGTTATCTTTGGCCCCTTTAAAAGTGTTGAAAAAAAAATTTAAATTAAATTTTTGTTTTAAACGTTTAATTATTCAAACGTGTGGTGATTTATTTTTATTTAGGTTGTTTGTGAAAGTATGTTTTTTTTGCCATTCCTATTGTGCTTATGGGGATGCCGTATCTAAATGGAATCCCCATAAGCATAATGGGACTACCCCTTTTTGATTGGCTGGGCCAACCCACATGATCCCAGGGACGCTTGTGAAACGCGTATGCCCCTGGGATATGTGGGCCTTTACGCAGGCATACACCTGCAGGCCCAGGACTGCAAGGGTCCAAAGATACAGAGGCACCAGGTAAATGCGTACTTTCCTTGTAGATCGGAGGCATTCGCACGCGGGAAGCTTCCGACCACAATTTCAGGTCCATTGAATGGCGGAGCAGGCTCAAGGGGCCGTGTAGTCTATGTCTACTCCTAATTATTATGTTCTTATGTTCATAAGCTACATCATCAAAGCAAGCTGGCAGCGAAGATTGTGCCAATAGATGATCACAAAACAGATATGGATCAGGAAGGCCATTCGGTTCTCCTTGGCTCATCCATCCTGAAACAACCTATTATCCCCAACACAGCATCCAACTGCCTCTAAATAATTCCAGGTTATCGCCTCTAATGATCAATCAGTACTCCACTCCACAAGCAAATCACTATATAAAAAGAAGAATTTTCTAAAATCAGTCCTAATTTTGCTTTTTACTAGTTTGAACCTGTGCCCGTTGTACTACTGAAATGGTTTAGCTTGCAACGATGACGATATCCTAAATTAGGTTGTTGTCAGTCTCATGAAAAGCAGTGATCAATTAAAGATATGAAGATATTGCAGAAAAGGTTCAGTTACCTCATAGATCCTAAAGGGTAAACACGAAAAGGTTGGCACTATTCTCATTGATAAATACCCTCAACCTTCAGGAGGTTATCAAAACACAAGCATATCACTGATGATTCCCATAATTTCACAATAAAAAGCAAGAATATTGTAGTTTTCTCACTCATTTGAGAGGTTGCCAGAGTGTCTCTGTAAGAATTATTCTGTAATTTTAATTCTTAAATGCTGCATTTTGAATTTACACTAAATTATTTATCAAAAGAAAAATGTTTGAGGTTGTGTGCTATGCGAAAAAGTACTCTAATAGTTAAAATAATAATCCAGTACTGTTCTGTAAACTAAATTTCAGTGGAATTAAAAGTGCTAGTTCACAGAACAGAGAGATGAACATACCACACTCCATATGAGTCTTTCACACAATTAGAATTACTGTCACATCACACCTATGCCTCCCACTGACACATAACACAGTCTGCATTAACTCCCTCATCAGTGCAGTCACTTTATTGTAAAACTTTATGGGGATTATCTTATTTAATATCTCTTTTAAAATAAGGACAAAGGAATTTCAAAATAATGGCCCTGATTTTACAGGGCCTATGACCGCGTACGTAAGTCTTGGTTTCCATCTGCGCTGCACATGTGCGAAATCCTGGAACTTGCGATCTGTCAACTTTCAGCTTGTCAGACCAGCCGCAACCACAGGAAATGGACATTCGCTGGTGCAGAGTTGGGCTATTTGCCCAATTACTGCCCAGCGAATGCCCACAAAACTCTTACGCCTGGTAAAAGCAGACATAAGGCCTTCTTTTACCAGCATAAGGGTGAAAATAAATATTTAAGTAAATTAAAAAAAATCATTTAAACATTAAAAACCTTTAAAATTAGTTTAGGTTATTTTTGACCCCTTTAAAAATGTTTACATTTATTTTTCAACAAATTAAATTTTTGTTTTAAATGTTTAATTAAATTGTATTTTTATCAATTTTGAACATGTGATGATTTATTTTTATTTAGGTTGTGTGAAGGTGTATTTTTTAGCGGATTCCTATTATGCTTATGGGGATTCTGTATGTAAATGGAATCCCCATAAGCATAATGGGAATCCCCCTTTATGATTGGTTGGGCCGGCCCACGTGATCCCAGGGATGCTTGTGAACCGCATGCGCCTCTAGGATACGTGGGCCTTTACGCAGGCGTATGCCTGCAGGCTCAGGACTGCAAGAGTCCGAAGATACGGAGGCACCAGGTAGGTGCGTACTTTTCTTGTAGATCAGAGGCATTCGCCCGAGGAAACCCTCCAACCGCAATTTCAGTCCAATATGTTATTGTTTGTATGTTAAAATTAGTTAACACCTCGATGAAAATAACAGACAAAGAAATGTCATATAAACCCATTAACTATATTATATATACATTATATACATATATATATTCAAAATGCTGAGCACTATGAGGTTCATTTCACGTGATCCATTAATTACAGTGGGCCTTAACTAATGTTACGTGACAATCCCATGACCGCACCAACTAATCTTTTACCAAAGTTATTGGCTGTGAATTCCGAATCGCCAACATCCACATGAGAACAACCCCTACTGACATTAACAAGCAGTTTCCTAGATGCAAAAACAAGCGGTTAAAAAAAAAGTACAAATAAAAGCCCTTCATCGAGCCACTAGAGATGGCTCAATTCCCGCAGGGCTGAAGCTTAGATCCTGAACCACTTCGAGCATGGTGCTGCTTTTTGAAGTTGAGACACTGGTAAGCTTTGTAAGAAAGTCAACCAAAAAAATAAGCAGGTTTTCCCCTCCAACCCCAATGAGAAGAAACTTTGCTCTAACTACACCCACAATGTGGGAAGGAGACCTCACTGCAGCCCCTTGCTGAGATGAGGTTTTATGTGGCCAAGGGAAAGGCAAGTCCACCCCTCAGCCCCACCCCACCCCCGCCATCTATTGAGTAAGTTTCTCAGTTTATGATTCCCTATCCCATTCCCCTCCTCTCATCTTCATCTGTCCCCTTCCTCTTCCCCGCCCCCTCTTCCCTCTCTGTCCCACTTCCCCATCTCCTTCTCCCATCCACCTACTCTTTCCCTCTCCCACTTTCCCTTCTTTCCCTCCACTCTCTTCGCCCTCCCTTCCCCATCCCCTCCCAGTACTTCCCTTCTCCTCCTTGACCTGCACCCTGCACTTAATCGTCCCTGTGCAATGTCACGGGAAATCAATTTGTTTCTAAATGACATAAAAGAGCATGATTTTACCCATTAAGTATAAAGTTCTTATTGATCTAAAAACAATTGTTTATTTATTTATTTGATTTATCCTCCACATTTTTCCACCTTTATTCTCTTTGCAGTCTTCTCATTGCCATTTCTGCTTCGTGACTACTATTGTGTAAGGTTGAAATCTGAGTTAAATACTGAACCTAAAATAGCCTTGAATGGGTAGGATTGAATTAATGCAATGACTACACAATTTTAGCCCAATTCAATTACATTGGGTTTGAGACTTTTTTGTGTAGAGAGTGAGAGATGCTACTGGTGGAAAATAGAACACTTTTTCATTTAGATTTCCATTGAGCACTCAAAGGTCGGACATGTGGGATAGTCAGGTACAGGTCAAAACAAACTCAACTAAGACTTGATGGAAGGAAAGACTTGCATTTATATAACAAGATGCATCAGACCCAACTTTAGGACAGAATCCGTATTGTATCAGTGTGACATTTTGCCACTTCGCACACCATCCATTCATATGCTTTCTCTGAGCGAGATTGCCAAGTTGTACTGTGGGGAAACATTACATACAAACATATGAATTAGAAGCAGGAGTAGGCCACTCGGCCCTTTGAGCCTGCTCCGCCATTCAATAAGATCATGGCTGATCTGATTACTCCACATTCCCGCCTACCCCCGATAACTTTTCATTCCCTTGCTTACCAAGAATCTATCTACCTCTGCCTTAAAAATATTCAAAGAATCTGCTTCCACTGCCCTCTGAGGAAGAGAGTGCCAAAGACTCATGACCCTCTGTGAGAAAAAATTTCTCCTCATCTCTGTCTTAAATGGGCGACCCCTTATTTTTAAACAGTGACCCCTAGTTCTAGATTCTCCCACAAGAGGAAACATCCTCTCCACATCCACCCTGTCCAGACCCCTCAGGATCTTATGTGTTTCAATAAAGTCACTCTTCTAAATTACTCTTCTAAACTCCAGCGGATACAAGCCGAGCCTGTCCAACCTTTCCTCATAAGACAACCTGCCCATTCCAGGTATTAGTCTAGTAAACCTTCTCTGAACTGCTTCCAACGCATTTACATCCTTCCTTAAATAAGGAGACCAATACTGTACACAGTACTCCAGATGTGGTCTCACCACTGCCCTATATAACTGAAGCATAACCTCCCTACTTTTGTAATCAATTCCCCTCGCAATAAGCAATAACATTCCATTAGCTTTCCTAATTACTTGCTGTACTTGCATACTAACCTTTTGCAATTCATTCACTAGGACACCCAGATCCCTCTGCATCCCAGAGCTCTGCAATCTCTCACCATTTAGATAATATGCTTCTTTTTTATTCTTCCTGCCAAAATGGACAACTTCACATTTTCCCACATTATACTCCATTTGCCAGATCTTTGCTTACTCACTTAACCTATCCATATCCCTTTGTAGCCTCCTTATGTCCTCTTCACAATTTACTTTCCTACCTATCTTTGTGTCATCAGCAAATTTAGCAACCATACCTTCGGTCCCTTCATCCAAGTCATTTATATAAATTGTAAAAAGTTGAGGCCCCAGCACTGAACCCTGTGGCAAACCACTCGTTACATCTTGCCAACCAGAAAATGACCCATTTATGCCTACTCTCTGTTTCCTGTTAGCTAGCCAATCTTCTATCCATGTCAATATGTTACCCCCTACACCACGAGCTTTTATTTTCTGCAATAACCTTTGATGTGGCACCTTATCAAATGCCTTCTGGAAATCTAAGTACCATACATTTACTGGTTCCCCTTTATCCACAGCACATGTTACTTCCTCAAAGAACCCCATAAATTGGTTAAACATAATAGCAAAATACTGCGGATGCTGGAAATCTGAAGTAACAACAGAAAATGCTGGAAATACTCAGCAGGCCAGGCAGCATCCATGGAGAGAGAAACAGAGTTAACGTTTCAGGTCTGCGACCCTTCATCAGAACTGGAAAAAGCTGGAGATGTAACAGATATTAAGCAGGTGCAGAGACGGGGGGGGGGGCGGTTTAGGAGGGGAGGAAGGAATAGAAAGAACACCCTGTACTTTTGTAAGAGGCAGGAAAGATAAAATGTTGCAAATGGGAATGGCAAAAATCATACTGCATGAAAAATGGGGGCAGGGATAATTATCTGAAATTGTTGAACTCAATGTTGAGTCCGGCAGGCTGCAAAGTGCCCAATCGAAAGATGAGGTGCTGTTCCTCGAGCTTACGTTGAGCTTCATTGGAACAATGCAATAGCCCGAGGACAGAGAGATCATAGTGGGAGTGAAGCGGTGAATTAAAGTGACAGGCGACCGGAAGCTCAGGGTCACCCTTACGGACTGAACAGAGGTGTTCTGCAAAGCGGTCGCCCAATATGTGTTTGGTCTCCCCAATGTAGAGGAGACCACATCGTGAGCAGCGAATACAGTATATTAAATTGCAAGAAGTACAAGTAAATCGCTGTTTCACCTGGAAGGGGTGTTTGGGGCCCTGGACAGTGGGCAGGAAGGAGGTAAAAGGGCATGTGTTGCATCTCCTGCGCTTGCACGGGAAGGTGCCAGGTGAAGGAGCAGGGCTGTTGGGGGTGATTGAGGAGTGGACCAGGGTGTTGCGGAGGGAGCGGTCCCTTCGGAATGCTGAAAGAGGAGGTGAGGGGAAGATGTGTTGGTGGTGGGATCACGTTGGAGGTGGCGGAAATGGCAGAGGATGATCCGTTGAATGTGGAGGCTGGTGGGGTGAAAGGTGAGGACAAGGGGAACCCTATCGTGGTTCTGGGAGGGAGGGGAAGGGGTGAGAGCAGAAGTGCGGGAAATAGAACGAACACGGTCAAGGGCCGTGTCAACCACGGTAGAGGGGAATCCTCGGTTGAGGAAAAAGGAAGACATGTCGGAAGCACTAGTATGGAAGGTGGCATCATCAGAACAGACGCGGCGGAGACGGAGAAACTGGGAGAATGGAATAGAGTCCTTACAGGAAGCGGGATGGGAGGAAGTGTAGCCCAGGTAGCTGTGGGAGTCGGTGGGCTTGTAGTGGATGGTTGTTGAAAGCCGATCACCAGAAATGGAGACAGAGAAGTCAAGGAAGGGAAGGGAAGAGTCGGAGATGGACCATGTGAAGGTGAGGGAAGGGTGGAAATTGGAAGTAAAGTGAATGAACTTATCTAGTTCAGGGCGAGAGCAGGAAACTGCACCAATACAGTCATCGATGTACCGGAAAAAGAGGTGAGGGAGGGGACCTGAGTAGGACTGGAACAAAGAGTGTTCCACATATCCCATGAAAAGGCAGGCATAGCTAGGGCCCATGCGGGTTCCCATAGCAACACCTTTAATTTGGAGGAAGTGAGTGGAGTCAAAGGAGAAGTTGTTCAATGTGAGAACAAGTTCAGCCAGGCGGAGGAGGGTGGTGGTGGATGGGGACTGGTTGGGCCTCTGTTCAAGGAAGAAACGGAGCACCCGAAGGCCGTCCTGGTGGGGGATGGAGGTGTAGAGGGATTGGACATCCATAGTGAAAAGGAGACGGTTGGGGCCAGGAAACTGGAAACTGTTAAAGTGACGGAGGGCGTCGGAAGAGTCGCGAATGTACAAAGCCATGTTGACTCTGCCTGATTACTTTGAACTTTTCTAAGTGTCCTGCTGTAACATCTTTAATAATAGCTTCTAATATCTTCCCTATGACAGATGTGAAGCTAACTGGGCTGTAATATCCTGCTTTCTGTCTCCCCTTTTTGAATAAAGAAGTTACATTCGCTATTTTCCAATCTAATGGAACCTTCCCTGAATCTAGGGAATTTTGGAAAATTAAAACCAACACATCAACTATCTCACTAGCCACTTCTTTTAAGACCCTAGGATGAAGTCCATCAGGACCCGGGGACTTGTCAGCCCGCAGCTCCAACAATTTGCTCAGTACCATTTCCCTGGTGATTGTAATTTTCTTGAGTTCCTCCCTCCCTTCCATTTCCTGATTTACAGCTATTTCTGGGGTGTTACTTGTATCCTCTATAGTGAAGACCGATGCAAAATACCTGTTCAATTCAACTGCCATCTCTTTATTTTCCATTATTACATTCACGTAGACCTCTTGAGACCTCCAAGTTTTACATAGCATCCATTAATTTGGGACGAAAGGAAACTATTGTACTATTTCAAACCTGGGTACCAGAGTGTGGTATCTAACTGTGTCACCCAGTATCCCAGGGCTGTTCCTCTTTTTAAGAAAGGGCTGATTTTGTGAGAACCTGCCAGTGGTACAGGACCTTGCAGATAACAAGTGTCGGCTGAAAAACCTTGCACCATGCAACCAATTTGCAGGATGCTCAATTTTATAATGGATGATTTGGAGGCAAAAAGAGGTTATGCTATCATTTAAATATTTAAATTAGTTTCATAAGATCCATACCAATTTTACATCTTCAGGCCAGGCTTCACCCATAATATTAGCTTTATATACTTATAAAGTGGGTGCACGGAAGTCCTAGGATCTTGCCTGCTGAAGTAAGCTTTTTAAAGGGAGAAGGTTGGTTTTACAAGAAGTACGTTTTAATTACTTTAAAAAAATGTTTTTATGTACCCTTTGCTGCATTTTGCTTAATTTTTGAGGCATTTTTACACCTCCAATACTCTTCCATTTTATTCTTGGTTGCTGCTGGCTTTTGACTTGCATTTTGCAAAGAGGTTGTTGTTATTGTATCTTCACACAATTCTCTTGGAGAATAGTGTGAAGTAGTGGAAAAATTGTCAGGTCAATTAACAGTCTGACAGGCTGTGACATGAACATTCCTTCCATGGCCGTACCATCTTCATACCAGCTGATGGGGTGGTTAGTCCTATACAGCAGGAGGGTTTTATGGCCTCCCACAACCTGTATGATAAGTGGGGGGGGGGGGGGCGGGGGCATCTACACCCACCAGAAGTTAAACCAGAATTCAGAGCTGGAGCTCCATTCACCGTGACTGTCTTCAGGGTTCAAATTCTGATTCAGAGTTGAGAATAGTATCACTGATTCAAAGGCTCGCTCCTTGTAAAGAGGTGAGGATGAATATTTCTTTAGAGATTCTGAATACACTGTATAATTAATATGAGGAAGAGAAGCTGATGAGGTGCCAGAAAATGCAATTGCTCCCTAGTCATTTTGGATATATCTGTCAGTACCCAGCGATCTCAGTGTTTAAAAAAGTTCCACATGTACCTGTAAATGTCAGAGGAGACCATTCTTCACTCTCTCAACTTCACAAGACAGGCTGCCACAAGAGTTGCTGCATTTGCTGCACAATGACCTGAAGATAACATCTAATCATTCTAGGGACCACATCATTCTAAACCACCTCAAGAGCCATCTGTCAAACATCAGGCAGGCTGCAGTATGCATGTATCAAGAAAATGCAACCACTATCTTTGTGGAAGGAGGCATCAGATAGTCAAGATGCACACACAGCTTTCAAAGGTGGCAGGATTCCCTCGAGTGCAGAGTCACATACGATATCCACAAAGACATTAGAGCTCTTCATATCAACCTCATGGCCTTCATCAACAGAAAGGGTTTACAATGTGAGGGAATCCAAAACTAGGGGCCATAAATAAAAGATAGTCACTAATAAATCCAACAAAGAATTCAGAAGAAACTTATTTACCCAGAGAGTGGTTAGAATGTGGAACTTACTACCACATGAAGTAGTTGAGGCAAATAGCATAGATGCCTTTAAGGGGAAGCTAGATCAATACATGAGGGAGAAAGGAATAGAAGGATATGCAGATAGCGTTAGATAAAGTAGGGTGGGAGGAGACTCGTGTGGAGCATAAACACTGGCACAGACCAGTTGTTTCTGTGCTGTAAATTCTATGTAATCCTATGAATTAATGCTCCGGTGGTATCTGACTACTGTAATATCATTATGTACATCTATGAAACCATGTTGCCTCATGTATGATCTACTACAGTATCTTTAAACTTTACGTGTAGAATATAGGAGCAGAAAATTAGCTGAGGAGTTTTTACACCGGCTCCCTGCGGACCACTGCTACTCCCAGTGCTTTCCGAAAGAAGGGATGATGAATGTTAAATGATGTCTGTAATGATACCAGCAAATAGTGATGCTTTTTGCCTGTTTGATTATTTATGCCTTACCAGCATATTTGCCTGATTGATTATTTATGCCTGACCAGCAGAGGGCATGTGAGAGACAAGCAGTTTAGTTTTAGTTTCGTTTTAGATGGATCTCTAACATGGTGTCTCCTGTAATGCTGTTAACTGAGTTGAACATACTTTAGATAAAAAGTCATTCTCTTTCATGAATGTGTCGTCATTGAACCCACATACAAATCAATACATGGTGTCAGAAGTGATTGAAAGAGATGAAGAGGAAAAATCTGAAGTTAAATCAGCTCTTCACATATTAGCAAGCCAAAAGAGAACATCGTTACTTACCATTGGAGAATAGCTAACGAAGTGAAAAATGGAAGGTTCAGTTGACAGGTAATGTGGCTGAAAATTGGAGGAGGTTTAAACAACATTTGGAGTTGTATTTAGCGGCAATCGGAGCTGACGAGAAAAGTGATAAAATGAAAGCGTCAGTGTTCTTACATGTCATGGGTGATGAAGCACTGGATGTGTACAATAACTTCACATTCGCTGCTGATGGAGACAAAATGAAGCTGGATAAAATAATGGAATAGTTTGAGGCCTACTGTATACCTAAACATAATGTGACGTTTGAGAGGCACAGATTTTTCACATGTGTACAGAAAACGGGAGAGACTATTGATCACTATGTGACTGAACTGAGAAACAGAAGCAAATCGTGTGAATTTGGGGGACTGACAGACTCGCTGATAAAAGACAGACTGGTGTGTGGTATTCCAGATAATGGTCTAAGGGAAAGACTGCTAAGAGAGCAAAATCTAGACCTGGGAAAAGCCATAGCACTGTGTAGGGCTACAGAGACTGTGAAGTCACAGGCAAAGGAGCTGTTCAGTGACAGTAGCCGCAACGTGGATGCAGTGAGAATGAACGGACACAAACCGTTTAACAAAAAGAGCGCCAATGTGAAAAAAGAGGTGTGGCCAGCGAACAAAAATGAAAGGGGCAATCGAAAGTCATGTAGTCGATGCGGTACATAGCATACACCAAAAAAGTGTCCAGCATATGGTAAAACATGCAATAGTTGCAACAAAAACAACCATTATACCCGTTGCTGTAAGAACCAAGCGCAACAAAGCAAGGTCCATGCAGTAGATGAAAGCGAGATAGAGGAGTTCTATGTAGATGTTGTGTCTGAAAACAAAAAAGAAAGAAGAGACTGGATGTTGACACTAAAAGTGAATGACATACACATTCCATTTAAATTGGATACTGGAGCACAAGTTAATGTGATATCAGAGACTGATTTTAAGAAAATTAGACCCAGACCAAAGATACATGGAATAAAAGTGAAAGTGACAGGATACTCAGGTACTAATATACCAGTGAAAGGAAAATGCATTGTCAAAGTGACACACAAGGACAGAGAGCACACGTTAGCATTAATCGTGGTGCCAAAGGATGTGCAAGCCATACTAGGTTTAATAGCCTGTGAGAGACTGAACCTGGTAAAGAGAGTCCTCATTGTGGAAAGCGAAGGAGAGACAGTCTATGATGAACTCATGAAAGAGTACAACGACCTATTTCAGGGTCGAGGCTGCCTTCCAGGAGAACACACGATCAGAGTAGATTAAAGTATGCCAATGGTCATACATCCATGCAGAAAAGTTCCGTTTGCTCTTCAAAAGCAACTGAAGGCAGAGTTGGACAGGATGGAAAGCCTGAACATGATTCAGAAGATAGATGAGCCAACTGAGTGGGTGAGTTTCCTCGTCGTTGTGGACAAAAAGAATGGAAAGCTCAGAATTTGCCTGGATCCAAGAGATCTAAACAGAGCAATAAAGAGAGAGCACTTCAAGCTTCCTACACGTGAGGAAATCATGTCACAGTTTGCAAATGCAAAGTATTTCAACAAGTTAGATGCATCATCAGGACTTTGGCAGATGAAACTGGACGAAGAAAGTTCAAGGCTGTGCACGTTCAACAGTCCATTTGGCAGATACAGATTCCTAAGGTTACCATTTGGCATTGCCTCAGCTCCTGAAGTGTATCACAAAACTATCCATATGATCTATGAGCATCTGGAGGGAGTTGATACCTCAATGGATGACATCATAGTATGGGGAAACACGAGAACTGAGCATGACGAGAGACTGAAAAAAGTGCTAGAAGCAACAAGGAAAACAAACCTGAAGCTGAATAGAGAGAAATGCCAGCTCGGGGTGACAGAACTGACATTCGTGGGAGATATCCTTAGCAGTGAGGGCATCAGACCAGATCCCAGAAAGGTGTCCGCCATTGAGAATATGCCAAAGCCACAATGCAAAAAGGACGTGCAGAGCTTTAATGGAATGATCAACTACATGGGTAAATTCATATCCAACCTCTCAGAAAAGATGGCGCCACTGAGACGACTAACTGAAAAAAACATAGAATGGGAATGGAATCATGAGCATGAGAAGTCATGGAGCGATCTAAAGAAACTGCTCACAGAGGAACCAGTTCTGAGGTTTTATGACCCAGCGAGACCCATCAAGATATCATCAGATGCATCACAGAGTGGGCTCGGTGCCGTTCTTCTGCAAAAATATGACTACTGGCAACCTATTGCATATGCATCGCGCTCAATGACAGACGCGGAGACGTGATATGCTCAAATAGAAAAGGAGCTGCTCAGCATCACATACGCCTGTGAAAGATTTCACCAGTTTGTGGCAGGACACGCAATCAGTGTAGAGACTGACCATAAGCCCTTGATTGCATTGTTCCAAAAGCCACTAAATGGGTGTCCGCTTAGAATACAAAGAATGATGATCAGGCTGCAACGCTATACATTGAATGTTGCATACACACCGGGTAAGCTGATGTATACAGCAGACACGTTGTCCAGAGCTGTTGACCCAAGTGAGCCCGCAAACACCAAAATGGATGAAAAAGTGAATGCCTACGTGGACATGATCACAAGTGCACTGCCCATAGCAGATGCAAAAATGGAGCTCCTAAAGACTGAGACAAACAAAGATGAAACAATTAGACAACTGAGGAAAAGCATCTTGGATGGATGGCCCAACATGAAGCAAGACTGCTCACCTGACATGGCAGAGTACTGGAACTGCAGGGCGGAACTCAGTGGTCGAAGACATCATCTACAAAGGAAGTAAAATAGTTATCCCAAAGAGTCTGAGAAAAGAGATGCTAAAAAGGATCCATGGAGGACATCTGGGAATCGAAAAGTGTAAGAAAAGAGCACGAGAGGTGATGTACTGGCCACGAATCAACCAAGATGTGACAAATGAGGTGACAAACTGCACAATATGCCTGAAATATCGAGCAAGCAATCCGGTAGAACCACTAAAGCCACACCCAGCGCCAGACAGACCTTACCAGAAGGTAGGCGCTGACCTATTCGTATGTCAAGGGAAGGACTATCTTGTAGTCACAGACTATTACTCCCTGTATCCAGAGGTTTGTAGACTGTACACCACCACTGCAGATGCTGTGATAACATGTATGAAAGCCATATTCTCCAGACATGGCGTGGCAAGCGAGGTCTTCACAGACAACGGACCCCAGTTTTACAATGCAAGTTTCCGACACTTTGCCAAAGAGTGGGACTTTGTCCACACAACGTCAAGTCCTCACTTTCCACAGTCCAATGGACTAGTGGAAAAATCGGTCCAGACAGTGAAAAGACTGATGTACAAGGCAAAAGACATTGGAACTGACTTCTACCAAAGCATGCTTGTATACCGCACAATGCCGCTCGAGTGTGGTATATCACCAGCCCAACTCCTTATGGGATGTCGGCTAAGGTCAAACCTACTCATCCCGGAGAACCTCCTGAAAACAAAAGAGGGGGAGAAAGTGAGGAAGTTCAAAGAACAACAGAAAGAAAAGCAAAAGTACTACTATGACAGAGGAACACAAAACCTACCTGAACTCCACACTGGTGACCAAGTAAGGTTCAAAGACAAAACAAACATATGGACTCAGAAGGGAACTGTCCTGAGTGAAGTTCAACCAAGATCATACACCATTCAGACAGATGAGGGTGCTGTTCTGAGAAGAAATCGTCGGGATCTTGTCATGGGACCAGCCACAGCAGGTCAAAAGACTGATACTGTTGAACAACCTGATCACACAGCTGAGAAATCATCATCTGAGGCAACAACTCAGATTCAAGGACAATGAATCAGAAAATCCTCAAGACGTGTGAAGCCTCCTGAGAGACTCATTGAGCAAGTTTAAGGACTCTTGTTATAGAAGGAAGTAATGTTATCTTATTCTTTCTTCAAGTTCTAGGTATTTACATATTTCAGGTGAACACACAAAACAAGGTTAAAAAACCTTGATCATGATAATGATAATGTAAGTTCATTAAGTGTTACAGTTAAAATGCAGAGTAATACAAAGAAAACATGTTGTTAGATAAAAGTAAAATACTTTTGTTTTAAGAAAGGGAGATGTAATGATATCAGCAAATAGTGATGTGTTTGCCTGTTTGATTATTTATGCCTTACCAGCATATTTGCCTGATTGATTATTTATGCCTGACCAGCAGAGGGCATGTGAGAGACAAGCAGTTTAGTTTTAGTTTCGTTTTAGATGGATCTCTAACATGGTGTCTCCTGTAATGCTGTTAACTGAGTTGAACATACTTTAGATAAAAAGTCATTCTCTTTCATGAATGTGTCGTCATTGAACCCACATACAAATCAATACAATGTCCACCCAAATATGAAACTGCCTTCCCATTACAAAGTTATCCTTTTATTTGCAAAATTTATAACAGTAACATAATGAAACACACCCTTAAAATAATAAGGAAAAGCTGAAATTGCCTGCAGTATGCAGAAGCTTCAGTGATTTCCAGAAAATATTGTCACTAGATTATATATTACCTGATCCTCTCTCTCCACAGATGCTGCCTGACCTGCTGAGTATTTCCAGCATTTTCTGTTTTTATTTAATGCAGAATTACAATTGTTCTTAAGTGTTGCATACAACTGTAGGCTTCAGAAGAGCAAAGTCAGAGTAGTTTGTGAACAGCATTTTATTTTTGTACTTTACAGTCTACTGTGGCTATGAAGTCCACCATTAAACACAAACACCTGTAATGACAAACATCCATAGATGACAACAATTATACCATGCGACAGCACGACAGAAATGATCCCCTTTAGGCAGAAGTACTAAGGGGGAGAAATTTGGTATTGCCCTGTTTGGGGTGCAATTATCGGTCGGGTGCAAGGTTTAGCGCATGGCGCTAATTATCGCCTCCGACTGCAAACTTGGCTTTTATCACCCCTGGAGGTGATTGGAGCACTAAATCAGGCGCTGCACACTTGTCTTAAGGCGCAAAGGTCGAGGAGCGAGGCACTAATTCAGAGCGCGGGCGCAGCGCAGGTGATGTCAGTTAGCAATGGAACACAGACACACTGGCGCCGGACAGTTCTTAAAGGGGAGGGTCGATCTTGCTCTCCAGCCACACCCTGCTCATTGGAGCCTTGAATCTCAGCCTGGAGAGACCTGTGACTACATTTTCTAGCCAAGGACTATAGAGAGGGTGAGAGAACGAACTCAGCACTTCAGCGAGCGGGCCTTGGAGGCTCTGTTTGGCGCGGTGGAGCGCAGGAGATCTATACCCTGAGAGTGGCAGGAGGCCTTTGCCACGCGACTACAGAAGAATGTGAAGGGAGGTGGTGCAGCACCTCTCCTCCAGGAGCATGGTGCCCAGGACCCATACTCAATGTCGCAAAAAGTTCAACGACCTCACTCGGGTCGTCAGGGTGAGTGGCTGTTTTTCAATACCTCTCCATCCCTCCATTTCAACCTCACTCTATGGCCAGAGGGTCTTAAAACCCTAATACCCAACACTCATCCAACACCTATGACCCTCTTATGAAACACACACGCACAATCCGCACCTTGTACACAGTAAGGGCTATTCAACTATGGGAGGCACATCAGGCAAGACCATGGCTGCATACATTAAGGGCTATTCAATTATGGGAGGCACACCAGGCAAGACCATGGCTGTATATTTACTCAGACGCCATCCAATTTCTTGCAGGCCAAGCTATCTCATAACAGGAGACAGCAGCAATGGATGGGTGGAGGGCGGCCTCAGCTGCAACCCCTCAGTGATCTTGAGGCTCACGTCCACAGGATTGTGGCAAGCCAGGTGATCGGTCCCATCGCCCCTGGAGAGGTTGACCCCGTTCGGGACAACAATGGTAAGGTCATCAGCTTTCTCTCCTCTTTCATTCCACTTGTCCCTCACAACACCATTTGACACTTTCAATCCAACGTACTAACTCACTCCACTCCTTCCTCCCTTACTACCCCCATGTCCTCACGCTAAAGCCACTCTTGTACCTCCCTGCTTTCAGAGGGTGATTCACCATCTGAGGAGACGAACCCTCAAGCTGCCAGTGGGAGCAAAGCCGCAGGCGAGGTGGAAGAGGAAGCTGGAGCATCAGCCTCTCCCGAGGAAGCCCATGCCCACACTGGGACCACGTCTTCCCTGGAGGGGAGCAGGGGGGAAGGGTCTGATGAGGGTGAAACTCCGGGACCCAGCGGGCTGCAGCAACGCGATGTGGCTAGGGAAGCTCGGGGGCCTTCTCCCCGGAGGGAGAGTAGGCCAGCGAATCCTGCTGCGCTGGACGCAGAGGAGGAGCGGCTCATCGCTGAAATTAACACCCAGGCGGCGGACATGCGCACTCAGCTCATGGGTGCAGTGGGGAGGGTGCCCAAATGCATTGATGCATTGGCAAGGAGTGTGGAGAACTACGCTGCAGCACAGGTGGATGCCACGCAAATGCTTAGTGCTGCAATTCAGTCACTGGCTGCCATGATCTAATCTCAGTCTGCTCTCATGCAGACTCAGATTGAGGCCGCTGCTGCCATTATCGCTGGTTCGGACACATTTTCCCGGGGCTCTCACCGCGCTGCAGCAGGCCAGCAATCTGTGCTCCAGCAGATTGCTCCGGATGCTGAGGTGCTGCCCCGTGGGAGTGCCAGTGTGTCGGTCGAGCAGGGAGGTGCTGTCCTCTCTCAAGATGACAGCATTCCTGCTCCCACCACTGTCACTTCCGCATTGCACTTGCCACCGCATGTAGCCCAGACTGCTGCTGCCCATGCAGAGTTGGTGCAGTCTGCAGCTGGGCCCTCCAGGCCCAGAGCTGGTCGAGGCCATCCTTCAAGGTCATCTGTAGTCTCAGGTTCTGACAATCAGCAGCCTTCCACCAGCCTTGCTGCAGCCACTGGGGTCCCATTACGGAGGAGCAGTAGGATGGGAAGGGGGAATTGCGCAAGGGAAGGAGATCATCTTCGAAGGGCAAAAAGTAGGAGGTGTGTTGAAATGTTGGGAATTGTTTTATTAAAGGCCGAGGTTCGTGTTCAAACTTTTGTTTAGTGTTTTGGCCATTATCTCCAGGTTGTGAGAACCAGTTATGTTAATTAATGATTCTTTTGTGTTTGTTTCTATTAGTTTGTCATGAAGAAATGACACACACAGAGTTTGTAAAATAAAAAAGTTTTTGTATTCCAAATGTACAGGTTTGGCCTTTGGAATCATTGCTGTCTTGGCCGGCATTGGGGTTGCGGGTTGCTTTCATTCATGTTGTTCTCCATGCCAGAAGCCATTTCCTCAGTCGGGGCCTAGAAGCGGCTTGTTATCAGTCGTTGACAGATGGCCCTTGCAGTTTCAACATTGTGGACCTCCCTCCCGCCTTGGTGCTGCTGCTGATCATCCTCCTCCTCTTCCTCCTCCTCTTCCTCTTCCTCCGGTGGTGCTCCAAGGCCTGGTGGCATTGGCTGGGTCCTGAGGATTGCCAGTGTTGTGTTTTGAGTTTTGCTTCAATTAAGTTTGTCCCACTTCCCGGCTGTTACCTGAAGGGGGTGCTGGGGGGCTCGGTTTTACTTTGTCTTTCACTTTCAGTTTGGGGTTCTGCCATGCAGACAATGTGCTGTAATGTCCACCCATTTACTCAGTAAATAGTAAAAGGTACATTCCGTCTCCTCCATTCATTACTGTTCGGTCAAGATGCAAGTCCGTGGATCTTAAAGGGACAGTGCACATTTAAACTATGATGGCCTTGGGACGTATTGAAGAGTGCTCTGGGGATAAGGACAGTTCATGGGAGGAATACGCAGAAAGACTGGGGCGTTTCTTTGAGGCCAATAATATTGACAAAGAAGAGAAGAAGCGCTCAGTGTTGCTAAGTGTATGCGGAGCTGCTACTTACTCCGTCCTGCGTTCATTGGTGGCTCCTTGTAAACCTAGTGAAGTGGATTATGCTGATTTGATTGAGAAGCTGCAGAAACATTTTAACCCAAAACCCTCAGAGATTGTGCAGCATTTCCATTTTCACAATTGTAAACAACAGTCTGGACAATCTATTTCAAGTTACATTGCTGAGTTGAGGAAACGCTCATTACATTGTAATTTTGGTGACCAGTTAGACAATATGCTCCGTGATCGGATTGTGTGTGGAGTGCTGGACTCGGCATTGCAGAGACAGCTGTTAGTGGAGAAGGCCCTGACATTCCGGCTGGCCGAGGAGAAGGCTTTAGCAGCAGAGGCTGCATCGATGAACACACATATGCTCCGTACAGAGGCAGCACCATCTCAGGCCGCCGAGGAGGTGCACAAGACCACACATGCAGCTGCTGCTGCGAGAGACACGGAGGCAACTAAAGAGACAGGAAGAAAATGTTTCCACTGTGGGGCTCTCCATGGTTCCACTACATGCAAATTTGTGTCAGCGGTATGTCATTTCTGTAAAAGAGGACACATAGCTCGTGTCTGCATGAAGAAAGCTCAGGCTGCTGCAGCAGAGCCAACACAAGCATCGCAGACACACACCCTGACACTGGAGGACAACAATGATTACACAGTGTATACCACGGAAGCTGAGCAGCTACCCCACAGACGGTGGGGAGACACGACAAATGTGATCATGAATGGGGCACCACTCTGCATGGAGGTGGATTCAGGTTCAGCGTGTTCGTTGATAAGTGAAGAGACTTACAATAGGCTGTGGCCAAGTGAACCCCCGGCGATGGCTCAGGTCAGTGGCGTGCTACGGCAGTGGTCTCAAGCTCAACTCCAGGTGCTGGGTATGATTCATGTGGAAGTTAAGTATCAGGCAGTCAAGGACACACTTCCACTTTATGTGGTGGTGGGGCAGGGCACAAGCCTGCTGGGCAGAGATTGGTTTGAGCCCCTCGGTATTGAAGTGACAGGAGTACACACGGTACAGCGACAGCCCATAATGCCTATGTTGGAGAACTATGAAGAGGTTTTTGGTGAGTTCGGGGCCTGTCGGGGACCGCCAGTCTCAATCGAAGTGGACCCAGGGGTAGCGCCTAAGTTCTTCAAGGTGCGACCAGTTCCTTTTGCGTTGCGCAAGAAGGTGGATGAGGCCCTGGATAAGCTAGTGAACCAAGGGGTTCTCTTGCCAGTGCAGAACTCCCGTTGGGCCACCCCTATCGTGCCCATTGCAAAGAAGGATGGGGGCCTGCGAATCTGTGGAGATTACAGATGTACGGTTAATACTGATGTGTTACCAGATGTGTGTCCCTTACCAACAGTTACAGAGCTGTTTTCAACACTGGCTGGAGGCACTCTGTTCACCAAGCTGGATCTCAAGCAAGCATACCAGCAACTGGTCCTGGATGAAGAGTCAGTCGAGCTGTTGACAATCAACACCCACAGAGGACTTTTCTGAGCCACAAGGCTGCAGTTTGGGGTGTCTACGGCTGTGGCAATCTTTCAGAGGTTCATGGACACCCTGTTTGCTGGTGTTCCGGGAGTTCAGCCTTACTTGGATGACATACTGATTACAGGCAAGACACAGGAAGCCCATGATGAGTGGCTGCAGGAAGTACTACGCCGGCTGGCTGAGGAAGGACTACGCCTTCAGAAGGAGAAATGTGTGTTCGCTGCCAATGGGGTGGAGTTCTTGGGATTCCGAGTGGACAAAGACGGTGTGCATCCGACTACGGAGAAGGTGGAGGCTATCAGGAGCGCTCCCACCCGCAAGAACAAGACCGAACTGCAGGCATTCCTCGGACTGTTAAACTTCTACAGTTGTTTTCTCAAGGGCAAAGCCACAATCTTAGAGCCACTGCACAGGCTGTTAGACCAAGCAACAGTGTGGAACTGGACCTCAGCTCATGAAACAGCCTACAGACAGGCAAAGGAACTGCTACAAGCAGATAAGGTTCTGGCACACTATGATGAAAACAAGCCATTGGTGTTGGTGTGTGATGCCTCACCATACAGGCTGGGAGCTCTGTTGGGTCACATAGAGCCAGATGGCTGGGAAGCACCTATCAGTTTTGCCTCAAGAACACCCTCAACAACAGAACGTAATTACGCCCAGATTGACAAGGAGGACCTAGCCATCATATTTGGGGTAAAGAAGTTCAGTCAGTACCTGTTAGGGAGACAGTTCGTCATCTACACAGACCACAAGCCACTCTTGGGGCTCCTGCATCACTCCAAGCCCATGCCCCAGATCATATCACCGCGTATGCTTCGGTGGAGTCTGATGTTGGGGGCCTACAGTTATGAACTTTGCTACAGGCCTGGGAAGATGCTGGCTAATGCTGATGCTTTGAGTCGCTTGCCTTTGAATCGGCCGATGGCTGAGACGCCACCACCCCTGGAGGTGCTGCTACTGGAGGAGGTTCCGGAGGCCCCACTCCATGCCCAGCGGATTGGCAGTCTCACACAGAAAGATCCAGTCTTATCACGGGTGATACGCTGGCTGCTGCATGACTGGCCCTCCGAGGTCCAGGAGGAGCATTTCAAGCCCTTCGTTCAGAGGCGCCATGAAATGTCTGCACACAAGAACTGCGTGCTCTGGGGAAGACGTGTGGTGGTTCCTGCCGCCGCAAGAGAGGAGGTGCTGAAAATGCTGCATGACTCACACCCTGGGATTGTGCACATGAAGGCGTTGGCGAGAAGCTACGTCTGGTGGCCGGGGTTGGACCGAGACGTGGAGGAGGTGGTAAAGAGCTGTGAGACATGTCAGCTGACTCGCCATAGCCCATCCAAGGCTCCCCTTCACCCCTGGGAGTGGACCACTCGTAAATGGTCAGGACTCCACATTGACTTTGCAGGGCCATTTCAGGGGAAGGTCTTTTTGATAGTGGTGGATTCTCATTCAAAATGGCTGGAGGTGGCTATCATGAGCTCCATGACATCCAGTGCAGTGATCAACGTGTTGCGTTTGCTGTTTGCCACACATGGGGTCCCCGACGTGCTGGTTTCGGACAATGGAGCAGCCTTCACGTCAGCGGAGTTCAAGGCTTTTGCAGGCAGAAATTGGATCCGCCACGTGACCACAGCACCCTATCGCCCCTCCTCTAATGGGCAGGCAGAGAGGATGGTGCAAACCACAAAAGAGGCACCGGTGAGGATATCGGTGGGGGACTGGCAAACCAGATTGGCCAGGTTCCTGTTATCACAGCATACCACACCAAACTCAGCAACAGGGAAGAGTCCTGCCGAGATGCTGATGGGTCGCCGGCTGGCGACTGCACTGGAACGGCTACACCCAGACTACAGGGATGAGATGCACACAAAGCAAGAAGAGCTGGCTAAGAAGCACCAGGGCACCGCCAGGCAGTTCGAGCCGTCAGAGACTGTGTTTGCCCGTTGCTATGCAGGAGGAGACAAATGGATGCCTGCCGTGGTGGAGCAGGCCACAGGTCCCCTGTCGTACAGTGTCCGTACACCTGATGGCCAGCTACACAGACGCCACGTAGACCAGCTACGGGGTCGTACTCCAGTGAGAGTAACAGAGACGTCACAGGCTAGGCCATTGTCTCCGCCACCTCTGCCAGGCAGTGATGGCCTGCTTCCTGCAACAACGACGGAAGCCACATCGACAGAAGGTGTCACGGAGTCATCAGCCACAGAGGAAGGTTTTCCTGCGGCTAGCAGTGGCACCCCGACTATGCCTGTCCAGCGGCGCTCAAGTCAGGTTAGATTCTGTCCCAGACGCCTGGAGGACTAAGGGGTTTTATCTGGGGGAAAGAAGTGTTGTGTTTTGAGTTTTGCTTCAGTTAAGTTTGTCCCAGTTCCCGGGTGTTACCTGAAGGGGGTGCTGGGGGGCTCGGTTTTACTTTGTCTTTCACTTTCAGTTTGGGGTTCTGCCATGCAGACAATGTGCTGTAATGTCCACCCATTTACTCAGTAAATAGTAAAAGGTACATTCCGTCTCCTCTATTCATTACTGTTCGGTCAAGATGCAATAGCCAGGTTATGAAGAATGCAGCACACAACTATGAAAAGGGTGACTCACTCAGGCGAGCACTGCAGGGCTCCTTGTGAGTGGTCCAGACAGCGGAACCATTGCTTGAGCACGCCAATCGTCTGCTCAATGATGTTCCTGGTGGTGAGATGACTCTCATTGTACCGCAGCTCAGCAGGGGTGTTGGGGTTACGGAGCGGTGTCATCAGCCAGGTGCAGAGTGGGTAACCCTTGTCCCGAAGGAGCCATCCACTTGGCTGATGCGGTACCTGGAAAAGGTCTGGCACACCAGTCTGGCACAGGATGAAAGCATCGTGGCTGCTGCCAGGATAGTGGGCATTGACAGCGAGTATCAGCTGTCTGTGGTCACAGACCAACTGGACGTTTAAGGAGTGGAACCTCTTGCGGTTGCTGAAATCCTTTGCATTCTCAAGCGGTGCACGCAATGCCACATGCGTGCAGTCAATGGTGCTCTGCACCATGAGGAAGCCCGCTATCCTCGCAAAGCCCAATGCGCATTGCTGCTGTTTGGCCCAGGTCATCGGGAAAGAGATGTACTGGCATCTACTTTTATAGAGGGCATTTGTGACCTGATGGATACAGCAATGGACCACAAACTGGGAGATATTGGCGATGTCCCCAGTAGCTGCTTGAAAGGAGGCGGTGGCATAAAAATTCAGAGCCACTGTGACCTTCATTGCCACCGATAGAGACATCCTGGTCCTCAGTAGAGGCTGCAGATCTGGCTGCAGCAGGTGGCAGAGCTCAGTGACCACCTCCTTGCTGAAGTGCAGCCTGCACAAACACTGCTCCTCAAACAAATGAATGTAGGAGAATTGTTCCCGGAATACCCTGGGAGGGTAACGTCTCCTGTACAGAGGCCTGTTGGCCCTCCTCCATCTGGCCATGATTGCCACTCTCTCTCTGCGTCTCTGATGCCTCTGATTCTGCAGGCACAGGATGACGCCCCGAATCAGTGCAGCCCCCATAATCTCTTGGCAATCGAAGTAATGAAGGTCAAATCCAAAAGTACCTGCAAAGTGATGCTCAGTAGCCAAAACTACTTCACACAGCGTTGACTCTATGCAGAAGTCTCTCTCTCTCTCTCAGAATCTCTCTCTCTGTCAGAATGAGTGGTGCAAAAATGTCTACCACATAAAAAGGCAGGAAGAGGGCGAAACATTCCAGTCTCCCTGTCGTTGCTTGTGCCAGGCAGAATGGAGGGGTGCGCCACTCAATCTCCGGCCTGGGGCGCCACCAGGGCGTTGCACGCTCGACTGACATCACGATCTGTGGGCGCAGGAGATCGGGGCGGTAAACTTTTGCACCGCTGCAAAAACTCTAGTCAATTTCGCGAGCGGCAAACATCACCACGCCCGAGCGCTAGTTGCTTTGCACCCCATTAGCGCCCTATTAGGGCACTAACGGGAGGCGCAAACCAACCGAATTGTTTCCCCTAATAGTTTTATAAATAGATAATCCAACCTAAATCAAAAATCCAAATAGGGACAGAACGTCAATGGTAAACCTAAAATAACCCATTTTGGATCATTACAGATGTGGAATTTGGTTCAGCTCTCACCGTAGAACTGACAAATAGCTGGTAAGTATTATAATCTTTTGTGCAAAAAACCACTGCGCAATCACAAAATAGATATGAAAGTGTTTTGTAATAAGTATCCCAGTATCTTTTTATATAAACAAGGAAGCGGCGTACAAGAAAATGAAAATGAAAACTTTGCTAATATAATAATAATTATTGTTATTATTAATAACGATCTGTACTTAGAAATGGATGAAATTTGTTTTCAGTTTGCATTATGATGAATAGTAGTTTAAGTCAGTTGTGCTACAAGCAGGCAGGGAGGCTTAAGTTTCACCTACTCTTTCTTTTTTCTAATTTTCTTTCCCTCGCCCTTGAAGATGCTGGCTCTTACTAAGATGTGGCATAACAAATGCCACTAGCCCACCAAGTTGCCATTCTTCATGTGTGAGTGCAGTGAGTGTAGACAGTAAAGAAGTAATTTTAGGAAACCATGCTCCTGGCATGGAGGCCCACCCGCTGGGATTACATATTGGGAATTCAGGCCAATGCGCCCCATGATTTCTGTTCATTTTGAATTGTGGAGAGCGTGCAGTCAAATTACCAACATTTGCTTCTGCAGGGCAATTCTCACTGCCAGGAGCACGATTTCACAATATTACCCATCAAATATCTGTAGACTATTCGATCATAAAGGTAATTACAGTAGGCCAGACCCTGTTCTCACCCACTGACTAGTAATCAGGATTGGGAACCTCACATAAACCCCCACCCCACCTCCAGCCCAGGGATGCAACATATCTACTGCTCCAGCTGAGATCAGCTATCTCAATGAAACCAGAGATCAAATTTGAGGCATTCTAATCTACATGTCACAGTATTACACCAGGCTGTACCTTTCCTTACTAAAACATGAAGCGAGTTTTCAGCAGTATTTAAATAATCACGTAGTTCTGAACTTAAGAGGAGAACTGAGAAATCAGACCTTCACTTGGTAATATTGGCAACCAGCTCAAAGAACCTAGCATGATTGATTTGGAGAGGCAGGTGATATCCTTGTAAGGACATCTGTGGTCTCAAACAAACCAGCCTACCTCCTTGGAGCCCCACTGTTTATTGCCCAGATTCATGAGAGTCTGTCCCAATTTTTGAAGCAAAGCCGCACTCCTGGAATGTCACCCACTCTGATTTGCACAGGAATGTAACCACTTACGCCTTCAATAAGAAGTGGGTGTAAACTATGACTCCTTCAACTTTAGAGAATCTTACATCCAGAGTCATGCTGCCACTCGTTGCTCAGCGGGAAGGAGATAAAATTGCTAGCTCTAGCGAACAACGCATCTGTGATTTGTTAAATGCATCTGTGTACAGCTGATTGTGAAATGTTACTTATGTCCTCAGTGATTGCCTGAAATGACCTTGTAGCATAATAGTTAAGGGTGGTTGTGACCTTAACAGCTACTGGGATCATGATGTCTATGGAGCAGGTGGACTGCTGATTTGCTTGCAGCATATGGCATAACTCATAATGAGGTATAGGATATAATTTTTGCCTAGAACCACACATGAATGGGCAGGCACTTCCTGTGACCACTGGCAAAGATGGCGGAAAATTGGACGGATGCATAATTGGGCAGATAGCCCACGTAACAGAACTCCACCTAATTTTATGATTATATTCCCCCAATTTACAACCTTTAATCATGCAGAAACAATTGGAAAACCGAGGCTTATATACCACTAGAACCAGCAGAAATCTTGAATTAACAAAGTGCTTTCCAAACTGTGGCAGTGAGAGGTGGGGTGAAGCCAGGCACTGGGGAAACAACCAGTCGAGACATGTTACATTGACTTGTTAGCTCCTCTGAGGTGAGATTCTACCTCTTATTGCCAGCTTGGACAGGCCAGAGTAACAATCAGTTCTGAGATGCTAACCTGTGACCATCTGCCTGTGAGTTCCACTAACACTTGTAGGCTACCAAGTCACCGTTGCACTTCCTTTTTATTAGACTGTTGGCATGTACTCAAGTAATGATCAACGGGTTTCCTTTATCATGGGCTTAAATTTATGTTTATTTAATATAAAACTTAATTTTATTCTCTTGACTTCATGTACCAATACCAGGCTAGTAACAGCTCAGCAGCTGTGGGAAGAGAGGAACCACTGAGTATAACCTAATGAAAAATTGCTATGCTCTCCCAGTGGATTTTTCTATGCTACCATTTTGACCCTGAAAATTAAACTGGAGAACTGGTTTAAAAGGCTCAAAAACAGCACACAGCTCATTTCTGACCAACCACATTATGGGCAAAAGTATGCATCTTTATTTTATTGGCTGCCAATGAAAATGGTGAGATAGTGCCACAGCTATATTTTATCTATGTGATCTTACGTGCCCTGCCTGACTGAAATTCATGCAATGTTAAACAAGTGATAGAATACCAGCAGCAGTGCCCCAGGTTCCACTCGTTGCACAGCAGCAATATGCTAAAATGCTGAAATTGCATGCTCGTGATAATGGGGAAACCCAATCAGTAATTTTTGCTGACACTGTTAATTTGTAAAGTGCTACACTCATTACAGTGTTAAAATGCTTGACAACAGTTATAGAATCTTTAGATTTCAGTCATTAACTGAGGCAAGCACAGTGAATGAATTGTGCATATAACTGTTTCTTGCAAGCTACATGTAAATGTTTTGTGATACACATACTGTACAATCTTTGTACTGCTCTCCTTGAGAACTTTAAACAAATTTTAATTTTCCTCAGTGTGGTAACATTTCAAAGGGTATACAGATTGGAACTGTTTATCTTTTCATATACACACTGCATTAACAATTTTAATTTGCAACTAGTCCCATTTTTCTAACTTCTACTTTATTTTTCTTATCCCTATAATCAAAACAATAGTTTGCAGATAACATGCACTTACACTTACAAATGAACAATGTGATTAGAATCATGAACTCACCAGTCCTACTCTTCATCTTCATGGGAGAGGCTCATCTAACCTGCAGTCACTTGCTCATAGTAATAAGACTTCGCAGGACCTACGTTACTGCTTTTTTTAAAACCAACAATCAGAGGAAGTGGTTTGTCGACGCCAATAGCTATACTTACTAGATCTGACACTCCCACTCACTGAAGGGAGCACCTGTGCTAACAGAACTCAGCACTGGAGTAGATTTCTGTATATCTACGCTCATCTATTTACTACTATAAATGTACAGAAAAGTAAACCATTCAAATAAGAAAATATAAACTGATCCACAAAACTATCACTCTGAAAATATTTTCTTTTGATGGTTTTACTTTTAATAAAGTCGTCGTACCTTTCTACTTCGGTTGGGTTTTTACTTTGCAGTTCCTCATCTGGTTTTGTGAGGAGCGGCATCTTTTTTTCCCAAGCAACCTCCTCCTCATTTCACCACTTGAATCTGAATTTCTTCAGTAATTCTTAGCTTTCAAGGTAAGATGTGCCCTTCGTCCCCTCAATAGCCACAGTAAAATAAGACCATGGGGGAGAAATTCAGTTGATTGCGCCACCCGTTAGCGCCATAAGAGGGCGATAAGTGGGGCGCGAACCAGCTAGCGTCTGGGCGCGGCGATACCTGCGCCTCTCACGAAATTGAGCGGACATTTAGCGGCGGAGCTAAACCGCAACGCCTGCTCAGCTGCGCACACAGATCCTGACGTCATTTCAGAGTGCAACGCACTTGGGGTGCCCCGGACCGGAAATTCAGTGGCGTCCCCCTTCTTTCCGCCTGTCGCTCCCAACGACAGGTTGACTGGAACAGTTCCCAGTCGCTGTGGGGCTGCGGGGGGCGCTATTTAAAAGGGGCTCTTCCTGGCTTCCTTGTGGTAGTCATTTTTGGACCGCTCCTTCTGAGAGAGAGAGAGAGAGCGATTTGCAGAGAGACAAAGGGAGAGAGATTTCTGCATTGAGTCAGCGCTCGCTGAGGTACTTTTGGCTTCTGACCAGAACTTTGTAGTTGCTTTGCTTTTTCACTGGCATAACTTTGAGTGGCCACATACTATGGGGGCTGCAATGGATGGGAACGTCGGGCTTCTCCATTACATTGAGAGGGCACAGAGACGCCGAGAGAGAGTGGCAATCATGGCCAGATGGAGGAGGGCCAACAGACGTTGGCAGACGAGACCTTACGCTCCCAGGGTTTTCCGCCAACAGTTCTCATACATCAATATGTCTGAGGAGCAGTGTTTTCGGAGGCTGCGATTCAGCAAGGAGGTGGTCATTGAGCTCTGCCACCTGCTTCAGCCAGATCTGCAGCCTCAACTGAGGAGCAGGACGTCTCTGTCAGTGGCAATGAAGGTAACAGTGGCTCTCAACTTCTATGCCACCGGCTGTAATGATATCAGCAAATAGTGATGGTATTTGCCTGTTTGATTATTTATGCCTTACCAGCATATTTGCCTGATTGATTATTTATGCCTGACCAGCAGAGAGCATGTGAGAGACAAGCAGTTTAGTTTTAGTTTTGTTTTAGATGGATCTCTAAGATGGTGTCTCCTGTAATGCTGTTAACTGAGTTGAACAAACTTTAGATTAAAAGACATTCTCTTTCATGAATGTGTCATCATTGAACTCACATACAAATCAATACATGGTGTCAGAAGTGATTGAAAGAGATGAAGAGGAAAAATCTGAAGTTAAATCAGCTCTCCACATATTAGCAAGCCAAAATAGAACATCGTTACTTACCATTGGAGAATAGCTAACGAAGTGAAAAATGGAAGGTTTACACCCACCGGCGAAGCTTCAGTTGACAGGTAATGTGGCTGAAAATTGGAGGAGATTCAAACAACGTTTGGAGTTGTATTTAGCGGCAATCGGAGCTGACGAGAAAAGTGATAAAATGAAAGCGTCAGTGTTCTTACATGTCGTGGGTGATGAAGCGCTGGAGGTGTATAATAACTTCACATTCGCTGCTGAGGGAGACAATATGAAGTTGGATAAAATAATGGAACAGTTTGAGGCCTACTGCATACCTAAACGTAATGTGACATTTGAGAGGCACAGATTTTTCACATGTGTACAGAAAACGGGAGAGACTATTGATCAGTATGTGACTGAACTGAGAAACTGAAGCAAAGCATGTGAATTTGGGGGACTGACAGACTCGCTGATAAAAGACAGACTGGTGTGTGGTATTCCAGATAATGGTCTAAGGGAAAGACTGCTAAGAGAGCAAAATCTAGACCTGGGAAAAGCCATAGCACTGTGTAGGGCTACAGAGACTGTGAAGTCGCAGGCAAAGGAGCTGTTCAGTGACAATAGCTGCAACGTGGATGCAGTGAGAAAGAACGGACACAAACCGTTTAACAATAAGAGCGCCAATGTGAAAAAAGAGGCGTGGCCAGCGAACAAAAATGAAAGGGGCAATCGAAAGTCATGTAGTCGATGCGGTACACAGCATCCACCAAAAAAGTGTCCAGCATATGGTAAAACATGCAATAGTTGCAACAAAAACAACCATTATGCCTGTTGCTGTAAGAACCAAGCACAACGAAGCAAGGTCCATGCAGTAGATGAAAGCGAGATAGAGGAGTTCTATGTGGATGTCGTGTCTGAAAACAAAAAAGAAAAAAGAGACTGGATGTTGACACTAAAAGTGAATGACATACACATTCCTTTTAAATTGGATACTGGAGCACAAGTTAATGTGATATCAGAGACTGATTTTAAGAGAATTGGACCCAGACCAAAAAGATACATGGAATAAAAGTGAAAGTGACAGGATACTCAGGTACTGATATACCAGTGAAAGGAAGATGCATTGTCAAAGTGACACACAAGGACAGAGAGCACACGCTAGCATTAATTGTGGTGCCAAAGGATGTGCAGGCCATACTAGGTTTAATAGCCTGTGAGAGACTGAACCTGGTAAAGAGAGTCCTCGTTGTGGAAAGCAAAGGAGAGACAGTCTATGATGAACTCATGAAAGAGTACAACGACCTATTTCAGGGTCTAGGCTGCCTTCCAGGAGAACACACGATCAGAGTAGATAAAAGTATGCCAACGGTCATACATCCATGCAGAAAAGTTCCGTTTGCTCTTCAAAAACAACTGAAGGCAGAGTTGGACAGGATGGAAAGCCTGAACGTGATTCAGAAGAGAGATGAGCCAACTGAGTGGGTGAGTTCCCTTGTCGTTGTGGACAAAAATAATGGAAAGCTCAGAATTTGCCTGGATCCAAGAGATCTAAACAGAGCAATAAAGAGAGAGCACTTCAAGCTTCCTACACGTGAGGAAATCATGTCACAGTTTGCAAATGCAAAGTATTTCAGCAAGTTAGATGCATCATCAGGATTTTGGCAGATGAAACTGGACGAGGCAAGTTCAAGACTGTGCACGTTCAACAGTCCATTTGGCAGATACAGATTCCTAAGGTTACCATTTGGCATTGCCTCAGCTCCTGAAGTATATCACAAAACTATCCATATGATCTATGAGCACCTGGAGGGAGTTGATACATCAATGGATGACATCATAGTATGGGGAACCACGAGAACTGAGCATGACGAGAAACTGAAAAAAGTGCTGGAAGCAACAAGGAAAACATACCTGAAGCTGAATAGAGAGAAATGCCAGCTCGGGGTGACAGAACTGACATTCGTGGGAGATATCCTTAGCAGTGAGGGCATCAGACCAGATCCCAGAAAGGTGTCCGCCATTGAGAATATGCCAAAGCCACAATGCAAAAAGGACGTGCAGAGGTTTAATGGAATGATCAACTACATGGGTAAATTCATATCCAACCTCTCAGAAAAGATGGCGCTACTGAGACGACTAACTGAAAAGAACATAGAATGGGAATGGAATCATGAGCATGAGAAGTCATGGAGCGATCTAAAGAAACTGCTCACAGAGGAACCAGTTCTGAGGTTTTATGACCCAGCGAGACCCATCAAGATATCATCAGATGCATCACAGAGTGGGCTCGGTGCCGTTCTTCTGCAAAAATATGACTACTGGCAACCTATTGCATATGCATCGCGCTCAATGACAGACGCGGAGACGCGATATGCTCAAATAGAAAAGGAGCTGCTCAGCATCACATACGCCTGTGAAAGATTTCACAAGTTTGTGTCAGGACAAGCAATCAGTGTAAAGACTGACCATAAGCCCTTGATTGCATTGTTCCAAAAGCCACTAAATAGCTGTCTGCTTAGAATACAAAGAATGATGATCAGGCTGCAACGCTATACACTGAATGTTGCGTACACACCGGGTAAGCTGATGTATACAGCAGACACGTTGTCCAGAGCTGTTGACCCAAGTGAGCCCGCAAACACCAAAATGGATGAAAAAGTGAACGCCTACGTGGACATGATCACAAGTGCACTGCCCATAGCAGATGCAAAAATGGAGCTCCTAAAGACTGAGACAAACAAAGATGAAACACTGAGATGACTGAGGGAAAGCATCTTGGATGGATGGCCCAACATGAAGTAAGACTGCTCACCTGACATGGCAGAGTACTGGAACTGCAGGGCGGAACTATCAGTGGTCGAAGACATCATCTACAAAGGAAGTAAAATAGTTATCCCAAAGAGTCTGAGAAAAGAGATGCTAAAAAGGATCCATGGAGGACATCTGGGAATCGAAAAGTGTAAGAAAAGAGCACGAGAGGTGATGTACTGGCCACGAATCAACCAAGATGTGACAAATGAGGTGTCAAACTGTACAATATGCCTGAAATATCGAGCAAGCAATCCGGTGGAGCCACTAAAGCCACACCCAGCACCAGACAGACCATACCAGAAGGTAGGCGCTGACCTATTCGTATGTCAAGGGAAGGACTATCTTGTAGTCACAGACTATTACCCCCTGTATCCAGAGGTTTGTAGACTGAACACCACCACTGCAGATGCTGTGATAACATGTATGAAAGCCATATTCTCCAAACATGGCGTGGCAAGCGAGGTCTTCACAGACAACGGACCCCAGTTTTACAATGCAAGTTTCCGACACTTTGCCAAAGAGTGGGACTTTGTCCACACAACGTCAAGTCCGCACTTTCCACAGTCCAATGGACTAGTGGAAAAATCGGTCCAGACAGTGAAAAGACTGATGTACAAGGCAAAAGACAGTGGAGCTGACTTCTACCAGAGCATGCATGTATACCGCACAACGCCGCTCGAGTGTGGTATGTCACCAGCCCAACTCCTTATGGGACGTCTGCTAAGGTCAAACCTAACCATCCCGGAGAACCTCCTGAAAACAAAAGAGGGGGAGAAAGTGAGGAAGTTCAAAGAACAACAGAAAGAAAAGCAAAAGTACTACTATGACAGAGGAACACAAAACCTACCTGAACTCCACACTGCTGACCAAGTAAGGTTCAAAGACAAAACAAACATATGGATTCAGAAGGGAACTGTCCTGAGTGAAGTACAACCAAGATCATACACCATTCAGACAGATGAGGGTGCTGTTCTGAGAAGAAATCGTCGGGATCTTCTCATGGGACCAGCCACAGCAGGTCAAAAGACTGATACTGTTGAACAACCTGATCACACAGCAGGTCAAAAGGCTGATACTGTTGAACAACCTGATCACACAGCTGAGAACTCATCATCTGAGGCAACAACTCAGATTCAAGGACAATCAATCAGAAAATCCTCAAGACACGTGAAGCCTCCTGAGAGACTCATTGAGCAAGTATAAGGACTCTTGTTATAGAAGGAAGTAATGTTATCTTATTCTCTCTTCAAGTTCTAGTGTATTTACATATTTCATGTGAACACACAAAACAAGGTTAAAAAACCTTGATCATGATAATGATAATGTAAGTTCATTAAGTGTTACAGTTAAAATGCAGAGTAATACAAAGAAAACATGTTGTTAGATAAAAGTAAAATACTTTTGTTTTAAGAAAGGGAGATGTAATGTTATCAGCAAATAGTGATGGTATTTGCCTGTTTGATTATTTATGCCTTACCAGCATATTTGCCTGATTGATTATTTATGCCTGACCAGCAGAGGGCATGTGAGAGACAAGCAGTTTAGTTTTAGTTTCATTTTAGATGGATCTCTAAGATGGTGTCTCCTGTAATGCTGTTAACTGAGTTGAACAAACTTTAGATTAAAAGACATTCTCTTTCATGAATGTGTTGTCATTGAACCCACATACAAATCAATACACCGGCTCCTTTCAATCCGCTACTGGGGACATTGCCAATATCTCCCAGTTTGCGGTGCATTGCTGCATCCGTCAAGTCACGAATGCCCTCTTTAAAAGGAGATGACAGTACATCTCCTTCCCCATGACCCCGGACAAGCAGCAAGAGTGCGCAATGGGCTTTGCAAGAATAGCGGGCTTCCCCATGGTGCAGGCCGCCATTGACTGCACGCATGTGGCTTTGCGGGCACCGCAAGAGAATGCCGAGGATTACCACAACCAGAAGGGGTTCCATTCGTTGAACGTGCAGTTGGTGTCTGACCACAGGCAGCTGATACTCGCTGTCAATGCCTGCTTTCCAGGCAGCAACCACGACACCTTCATCCTGTGCCAGACTTCTGTGGCAGACCTTTTCGAGGCCCCGGCTCATCCAGGAGGCTGGCTTCTCAGGGACAAGGGCTATCCTCTGTGCACCTGGCTGATGACCCCGCTCCGTTCGCCCAGCACCCCTGCTGAAGAACGATACAATGAGAGCCATCAAGCTACCAGGAACATCGTTGAGCACACAATCGGCGTGCTCAAGCAACGGTTCCACTGTCTGGACCATTCCGGAGGAGCCCTTCAGTACTCACCTGAGCGAGTCTCCCACTTGGTTGTTGTGTGCTGCATGCTGCATAACCTGGCAATCCTCAGGACTCAGCCAATGCCACCAGACATTGGAGCACCAGCAGAGGAGGAGGAGCAGCAGCACCAAGATGGGAGGGAGGCACAAAGTACAAGGGCCGTCCGTCAGCGGCTTATAGCAAGTCGCTTCTAGGCCCCCTCTGAGGGAATGGCTTCTGCCATTCAAAGAACATGAATGGAACCATGCCACAACCCCTAAGCCGGTCAAGGCAACAATTAGTTCAAAGAGCAAACATCCACATTCTGAATAAAGACACTTCTTTATTTAACAAACAGTGTGCCCTTCCCGCATGACAAAGTAATAGAGAGAAACCCCCCAAAAAACAGTCAGTCACATAACCTGCTCTCACAACCTGGAGACAATGACCAAAACAGTAACAAAAATATGACCATGATCCTCGGCCTTCAATAAAACAATTAACAACATTTTGCCACACCTCCTACTTTTTGCCCTTCGAGGGTGATCTGCTTCGCTTGCGAGATTGGCCCCTTCCCACCCTGCAGCTCCTCCGCAATGGAACCCCAGTGGCTGCAGCAAGGCTGGGGGAAGGCTGCTGAGTGTCAGAAACTGAGACTGCAGATGCCCTTGAGGGACAGCCTGGACCAGCTCTGGGCCTGGAGCGCCCGGCTGCTGACTGCTCCAACTCTGCATGGGCGGCATCAGTCTGTCCTACAGGTGGTGGCAGCTGCAGTGGAGAAGTGACAGTGTTGGCAGCAGGAATGCTGTCATCCTGAGAGAGGACAGCAACTCCCTGTTCGGCCGACACACTGGCACTCCCACAGGGCAGCACTGCAGCATGCGGAGCAATCTGCTGAAGCACAGATTGCTGGCCTGCTGTGGCGCGGTGAGGGCCCCGGGGAATCCTGCCCGATCCAGCGAGGGTGGCAGCAGTCAGTGCTCGTGTGGCCTCAGTCTGCGTCTGCATGAGACCAGCCACTGACTGCATTGCAGTACTAAGCAATTGTGTGGCAGCCGCCTGTGCTGCGCCGACGTCCTGGACAATCCTTGCCTGTGCTGCGCCGACGTCCTGGACAATCCTTGCCTGTGCTGCGCCAAAGTCCTGGAGACTCCTTGCCTATGCTGCGCCAAAGTCCTGGACACTCCTTGCCAGTGACTCAATGGAATCTGGCATCCTTGCCACTGCAGCCATGAGCTCAGTGTGCCTGTGCTCCGCCTGTGCGCTCATTTCAGCGAGGAGCCACACCTCTTCTGCACTCACTGTAGCAGGACTCGAGGCCAGACTCTCCCTCCGGGGAGAAGGCCCCCGAGCTTCCCTACCCCCTTCGCGTTGCTGCAGCCCGCTGGGCCCCGGAACTTCACCCTCCTCAGACCATTCCCCCCTGCTTCACTCCAGGGAAGACGTGTCCCCATTATGGCCATGGGCTGCCTTGGCTGAGGGTGGCACTGATGATCCGGCTTCCTCCTCATCGTCGCCTTCCGAATCACTCACAGTGGCAGCTTGAGGGCCCGCCTCCTCACCTGGTGAATCAGCATCTGAAAGCAGGGAGGTACAAGAGTGGCTTTGGCGTGAGGAAAGGGTGGCAGCAAGGGAGGCATGAGTGCTGCAATGTACTGAATTGGCTCGAAAGTGGCAAAGGATGCTGGTGTGAGGAACAAGTGGAAGGAGAGAGGTCAAAAAGGTGATGACCTTACCATTGCTGTCCATAACAGGGTCGGCATCTCCAGTGGCGACGGGGCCAATCATCCGGCCTGCCATAATCCATTGGACTCGCTGCTCCAGATCGGTCAGGGCTTGAAGGTGAGGCCAGCCTTCCCCGGTCCATTGCTGCTGCCTCCTATTATGTGCCAGCTTGCCCTGCAAGAGAAAGGACGGGCTCTGAGTACAGTGTGCAGCCCTGATCTTGGCTGCAATGCCTCCCATGGTCGAATAGCCCTTACAATGTGAAGCCCTGATCTTGGCTGCAATGCCTCCCATGGTCGAATAGCCCTTATAGTGTGCAGCCCTGATCTTGGCTGCAATGCCTCCCATGGTCGAATAGCCCTCACAGTGTGCAGCCCTGATCTTGGCTGCACTGCCTCCCATGGTCGAATAGCCCTTGCAGTGTGAAGCCCTGATCTTGGCTGCACTGCCTCCCATGGTCGAATAGCCCTTACAGTGTGCAAAGTGCTGAATGTGCATGTGAGTTTCCTGAAAGGTCCATAGGTGTTGGATGAGGTCTGGGCATTGGGGCTTTCAGGCCCCTTTGGCCATAAAGTGAGGTCGACATGCAGGAATGAAGAGGATTCTGAAAAGGGCACTCACCCTGATGACCTGAGTGAGGTCGTTGAACTTCTTCCTGCATTGCACAGGGGTCCTAGGCACCATGCTGCTGGAGGTCACTCTGTGAGCCCCCTCCCTCCAAGCTTTTCGATAGTTGCTGGGCAGCGGCCTCCTGCCACTGTCTGGGTACAGGAGAGATCGCCTGTGCTCGACCGCGCCAACCAGAACCTCCAAGGCCCCCTTGCTGAACCGATGCGTTCGCTCCCTGGCCCTCTCCATGGTCCTTGGCTTAAGTATGTGGCAACAGTTCTGTCGAGGCAGAGATTCAGGGCTCCGATGCGAAGGGTGTGGCTGCAATTCAAGATCGACCCTCCCCTTTAAGCGCTGACCGGTGCCAGCGTGTCTGTGTGCAATCGCTAACTGGCCGCACCTGCGCTGCGCCTGCCCTCGGAGGTAGTGCCTCGCTCCTCCGGCTTAGCGCCTTAAGACAGTCATGCAACGCCTGTTTTAGCGCTCCAAGCCTGGGGCGAAGGAGGCCAATTTAGCAGTAGGTGGCAATAATTTGCGCCGGGCGCAGAATTTCGCGCCCGGCCGATACTTACGCCCCAAACGGGGCGATACCAAATTTCTCCCCCCATATGTCCAAGTACATCATACCCTGCAGTGACACCATATTGTGTAGGATGTAATAGGCAATGACATTTTCTGATTCCCTCTTCAGGTTGGCCTTGTGATCTTGAAACTATGAAATCCAAACCTCTAGATCTAACATTAAAGAAGCTAAAAACATGCGCTTTTATTGCTTTTAATGTGTACTCCATTATACTTTTCTTTTGGGTAGGCTTGAAGATTTGGTTTAGACATATGGCTTTTGCCATCTGCCAAAGACAGAATAGCATTAAAAGCAAACAGTGATGTTTGTAAATTGATGTGTTCTCCAGCAGTTATCCATCACTTCATTTTCTTCTCATAAATCTTCTGTTTACTTTAAGATATGGCACGAGCAAACACGTCATGGGTGTTCCCAGGATACTTTGTGCATAGATCTGTGATGATACTCCTGGCATCAGATACAGATCAATAAAATAGAAGCCTTTTCCTGTTACAGTAGATGTATATATTTTTAGCTGATGACCGATGTATATGAGATGGATACAGTGGACAACCGGCCATTAGGCAAGACAACAGCAGCAAATAATGGCCCGGATTTTCAGGGGCCTATGACTGCGTACGTGCCGTAAGTACGCGAAAACGCGGAACTTGCGATCTGTCAAGTTTCAGCTTGACAGATCATCCGCATTCCTGGGAAATGGACATTCATTGGCGGAGAGCTGGGCTATTGGCCCAACTACTGCCCAGCGAATGCCCGTGAAACTCTTACGCCTGGTAAAAGCAGGCATCGGGCCTTCTTTTACCAGTGTAAGAGTTTAAATAAATATTAAAATATTTTTTAAACGTGAAAAAAACTTTAAAATTAGTTATAGGTTATTTTTTGCCTCTTTAAAATGTTTAAATTTAGTTTCCAAAAAATTAAATTTTTGTTTTACTTGTTTAATTTAATTGTATTTTAATTAATTTTGAAAATGTAATGATTTATTTTTATTTAACTGTTGTGTAATTGTGTTTTTTAGGGGATTCCTTTTCATGCTTATGGGGATTCTGTACGTAAATGGAATCCACATAAGCATAATGGGGCTTCCCTTTTTGATTGGTTGAGCCAGCCCACATGACCCCAGGGATGCTTGCGAGCCGCATGCGCCCCAGGGATATGTGGGCCTTTACAAATGCGTACGTGTAGAGGCCCAGGAGTGCGAGTCTACAAACCTCCAGGACCATCAGGTAGGTTCATATTTTTCTTGCGGTTCGGAGGCATTCGCCCGTGGGAAGCCTCCGGCCGCAAATTCAGGCCCATTATCTCCTGTTCCTGTAGATAGATTGAGAGGTCAATATTGCAAAGTGTCCTCAGCAAAGCAGGTGTGATTTGACAAATTGCTTTGAACATTGTTGACTGACTGATGTTTGCAATTTCCCCATTGGAGGTTTGAAAGATGCTGGTAACATTCAAGGTGAGTACTGGAGTCACCTTCACTGGCATGAGCAGAAACATTGGTGTCACTCTGATACTCAAAATCCACTTTTAATTCAGGTGTGCACACCATTTGCTTATTAAATCAAAGTCTCTGAAAACAGTCCATGTCAGTTCAATCAATAAAACTAATGAGATCTGTAAATCCTGAGGGTTATCTCTTTTTCTGCCTTGTAAGCATTCTTGTATCACTAATAACCTTCCGCCATTGTGAAATCAAAAAAACAATAGGAGACCAGCAGCCATCTTGTACTCTGTCTGTTCCACTGCATAGTGGAGTACAAACCAACTTCAATTTTTTAAAATAAACAAATCATAAATTTGCTCCAAAATAGCTCAATTACAAAGGTGCAAAGCGTGTTGATACACCAAATAAAAACACACACAGCATAAAATTCCTTGTAATATGGGAGGTGGATAATAGTGTCCTGGTGTTCTTTGTGTACTGCTTGCATCTATGGTGTTTCGCTCTGACCTTGAATCAGTTCATAGACATAAATATTCAGTACTACTGGCATTCTGTGAAAGATGCGCTGGGAGTGTCATGGATCAAGGGACAGATTATCCAATGCCAGCAACTCTTAAGGAGCCAGTGGTCACCTTTCAAGTTGTCCCACAACTAAGGGAGAAAATGGCTGAAGACAGACAAAGGGTGAGACCTGCCATGTTCAATGACACTAACAAGGATGGCTCTCTTTGGAGGTAAGGGTTTCCAATAAAAAAGCAGCATTGTATTGAGCTGAAAGAGTGAGTGAATGCTGTCTTACCTGTGGCCAGAACATCGGAGCAGATGAGAAAGAAATTTGCTGGTCTTTGCAAGGTTACCAAATGTAATTAAGTTTAAATGTGCTAACAAGTGGCTTCATTTTATAGTGTTGGCATACAGTGCATCTTAGAAATATAGGAACAAGAGTAGCCATTCAGCCCCTCGACCCTGTTCCGCCATTCAATTAGATCATGGCTGAAATGTATCTTAACTCCAACGACCTGCCTTGGTTACATAACTCTTAATACCTTTGCATAACAAAAATCTATCAATCTCAGTTTTAAAATTTTCAATTGACCTAGCTTCAAAAAGTTTTTGGCGAGGGAGTTCCAGATTACCACTAGCCTTATCTGAACTGCACTTCATGCTAATCTATATACATACACAATTACACTGAGTTACATTTGCTAACTATGCCTATCCCAGCAAAACTCTTTCTCATCTATAAAAAAAATGCAGAAATAAGGGAAAGAAGAAAAAGTGTTCTGGTGACTGAGAACATTAAACTTGATAAAAGGGTGATCCAGATTTTATGTGGAGCGGTGACAGAGGCATTGGGCTCAAATTTCCCTGGGCCGCGGAGGCAGGAATGGAGGCGTGTGGGGTGTTAAAATTCCAGCCCCAACCCGCCTCCATGCCCGTTTCCCAGGAGGCGGGGACCCGACCTGTGCTGGGAGCTGCCTCCCCGAGGCGGGAAGGGGATTAATGCCAATTAACTGCCAGTTAACAGGTAGTTAACAGGCAGTTTTTGGCCTAATCCCTATTTTTATCCCTGAAGTGTGGGCTTCCCGACGGCTCCAAACCACGCCAAGTTAGTGAGGCGGACCGTCGGGCTGAAGGGCTTGGAGGGTTCGAAATGTCCGGTGTTCGGGTGAGTGATGGGTGCATGAGTGCAGAGGTAAGTGTGTTTGGTGTGTGTAAAGTGTTTAAATAAGTTTTACTTACCTTTACTTACTAATGCAGGCTTCCTTCCTTCAGGTCTCGGGAGTCCCTCATCTCACCGGCACAGAAAGCAGAATGGCCGTGAGCTATCAAAAGTTGCAGCCTCTGCTTTCTGTTCTGGAGAGATTTCTAACTGAGTCTGTGGAGAAGGACTCAAGTTAGAAGTCAGATTGTCAGTGTTTGACAGCCTCACAGAGCTGTCAAACGCTGATATTTCATCTATCAAAAGCTCTTCACAGATGAAATGTCAATCTGTGATGTCACCTGTTGCCGGGTGGCCCTTAATTGGCCTGCTGAGCCCGCTGGGTGGGCTCAACAAAGTCAATCAAGGGAAAATCGAGTGGGTTGGCCACAACTCGATGGAGGCGGGACTACATCCACAAAAGTGGGAGTCCCGCCTCCTACTCGCCTCCATTGATAAAATCCAGCCCATTGAGTGCAATCTCTACCAGTTTACAAACAGCCACACAGTAGAAGAGGTTTAATGACCTCACAAGATTAGGCAAGGTAAGTGAAGGCCCTGTTTCCCATGCACACCCTATAGGAACGATAGAGGCACAAAACATCTCATTCCCTCACATACTCTCTCGGCATCATTACCTGAGTGGCAGGAAAGCTGACCTATTTACAAGGAACTTCTGGAAACAATAATGCACCATGTTAACTCCAAACCCTTGTGAACTCGCATTGCCTGCTACAAGGGGTTGTGTTAGTTTTGAAGGAGAGGTATTTAAAGGGAGCCTGTACCTGCAAGCATTATCATTAGATAGATGCAGACAACTGGGTGAAAAGAAATGTAATTGCTTCTCAGACTCCTTCATCACAGTGTTCTCTCCTTACAAAGGAAAAACTTTCACACATCCAGAGACAAAGAAATGCAAAGGAGAAGGTAAATTAGGCACTTTCTCGGGATGTAGGCGAATCTAGCAAGGCCTGCATTTACTGCCCATTCATAGTTGCCATAACTGAGTGGCTTGCTAGGCCACTTCAGACTCAACCACATTCATAGAATCATAAAAATACAGCATAGAAGGAGTCCATTCAGCCCATTGTGCCTGTGGCTGTGCCGGCTCTTTGAAAGAGCTGTCCAATTGAGACCCACCCCCCAGTTTTTTCCCCTGCAAATTACTGATCTTCAAGTACGTGTTCAATTGGCTTTTGAAAGTTCCTATGGAATCTGATCCCACCATCCTTTCAGGGGTAGTGCATTCCAGAACTTTAAAACTATGGGGGAGAAATTCACTATTGCCCCGTTTGGGGAACTAATTTTTAAAAGTTTGAAAAGTTAGCGCTAGGCGCTAACAATTTCAAACTTTTGAAAAGTTTGCCATTTGCGCTTCAAGAAGGAAGTGGGACTAAATCAAGCGGCTCCACTTCCTTCTTGGAGCGCAATCGGCAGCAGGCGGTGTGGAGACTTCAGCAGCGCTGCACACTGGGCCATGCAATGCTGCCGCGTTCAAAGGCTCCTTCCCTCCCTTAAAGGGAAGGGCCATCGCTGCAGGCTCTGCAATAGAAAAATGACCTACCTGGACCACCAAGGCAGCCGTGATCCAGCACAATCAGCCCGGCACTCGAGCTGATCAATCACGGGCAGGAATCCGCGAAAAAACTTTCTCCCTACTTGCTCTATCAAAACCCCTCATAATTTTGAACACCTCTATTAGGTCTCCCCATAACCGTCTCTGCTCTAAAGAGAACAATCCTAGCTTCTCCAAACTCTCCACATAACTGAAGCCCCTCATCCCGAGCATCATCCTAGTAAGCCTCCTCTGTATCCTCTCTAAGGCCTTGACATTCTTCCTAAAGTGTGGTGCCCAGAATTGTACACAATGTTCCAGTGAGGCCTAACCAGAGATTTGTAAAGATTTTTGTATTCAATGCCCTTATTTACAAAGCCAAGTATCCCATACACTTTCCTAATTGCTTTATCAACTTGCTCTGCCAAACTTCAAAGATTTGTGAATATGGACTCCCAGGACCCTCTGCTCTTGCATAGTACCATTTAGATTGCACTGCCTCTCCGTGTTGTTTCTCCCAAAGTGCATCACTTCACATTTATCTGTATTAAATTGTATCTGCCATGTGTCTTCCCATTTCATCAGTCTGTCTATGTCCTCTTGAAGTCTGTTACTATCCTGCTCACTATTTACTATGTTGCCATGTTTTATATCATCCGCAAACTTCGAAATTGTACTCCCTATACCCAAGTCAATCATCACAGCCCCATGACATCGCTGCAGGAGTTCCTCAGGGCAGTGACCTAGGCCCAACCATCTTCAGCTGCTTCATCAATGACCTTCCCTCCAACATAAGGTCTGAAATGGGGATGTTCGGTGATGACTGCACAGTGTTCAGTGCCATTCGCAACTCCTCAGATAATGAAGCAGTCCATGCCCGCATGCAGCAAGACCTTGATGACGTTCAGGCTTGGGCTGATAAGTGGCAGGTAACATTCACGCCACAGAAGTGCCAGGCAATGATTATCTCCAACAAGCGAGAGTCTAACCACCTCCCCTTGACATTCAACGGCATTACCATTGCCGAATCCCCCACCATCAACATCCTGGGGGTCACCATTGACCAGAAACTTAACTGGACCAGCCACATAAATACTGTGGCAACAAGAGCAGGTCAGAGGCTAGGTATTCTGCGGCAAGTGTCTCACCTCATGACTCCCCAAAGCCTTTCCACCATCTACAAGGTACAAGTAAGGAGTGTGATGGAATACTCTCCACTTGCCTGGATGAGTGCAGCTCCAACAACACTCAAGAAGCTCGACACCAGCCAGGACAAAGCAGCCCGCTTGATTGGCACCCCATCTACCACCCTAAACATTCACTCCCTCCAGCACCGGCGTACCGTGGCTGCAGTGTGTACCATCTACAAGATGCACTGCAGCAACTCGCCAAGGCTTCTTTGGCAGCACTTCCCAAACCCGCGACCTCTTTCACCTAGACGGATAAGGGCAGCAGGCGCATGGGAACACCACCACCTCCAAGTTCCCCTCCAAGTCACACACCATCCTGACTTAGAAGTATATCGCCGATCCTTCATCGTCGCTGGGTCAAAATCCTGGAACTCCCTACCTAACAGCACTATGGGAGTACCTTCACCACATGGACTGCAGTGGTTCAAGAAGGCGGCCCACCACCACCTTCTCAAGGGCAATTAGGGATGGGTAATAAATGCTGGCCTTGCCAGCGTGCCCACATCCCATAAACAAATAAAAAAAGTCCAGGTCATTTATATATAACACGAAAAGCAATGGTCCTAATACTGATCCCTGGGGGACTCTACTGCAAACTTCTCTCCAGTCAGAAAAGCATCTGTTCACCACTATCCCTTAGCTAATTACATACCCAAGTTACCACTGTTCCTTTAATCCTACGTGCTTCTATTTTCCAAATAAGTCTGTTATGTGGTACTTTATCAAATGCCTTTTGAAAGTCCATATATACAACATCTACTGCATTATCTTCATCAACACTCTCTGTTATTTCATCAAAGAACTCAATCAGTTTAGTCAGACACAATTTGCCTTTAACAAATCCATGCTGGTTGTCCCTTATTAACCCATTCTTCGCCAAGTGAGAATTCATTTTGTCCTTGAACCCTACCGTTGATGTTATACTGATTGGCCTGTATCACAGAATCACAGAATCACAGAAACCTCACAGTGCAGATAGAGGCCATTTCGGCCCATCGAGCCTGCACCGACACATATCCCACCCCCGATCCCCGTAACCCCTACACCAACACATATCCCACCCTATCCCCGTAACCCCACGTATTTAATCCCCCTAACACTAAGGGTCAATTTTATCATAGCCAATCAACCTAACCCGCACATCTTTGGACTGTGGGAGGAAACCGGAGCACCCGGAGGAAACCCACGCAAACACGGGGAGAATGTGCAAACTCCACACAGACAGTCACCCGAGGCCGGATTCGAACCCGGGTCCCTGGAGCTGTGAGGCAACAGTGCTAACCACTATGCCACCGTGCTGTAGTTGCCAGGTTTATCCCTCTCCCCTTTTTTAAACAGGGGTGTAACAAGTGCAACCCTCCAGTTCTCTGGCACCACTCCCATATCCAAGGAACATTGAAAGATTGCGGTCAGAGCTTCTGCTATCTCCACCTTAGCTTCCCTCAGCAATCTAGGATGCATCCCATCTGGACCAGGTGACTTGATACCAACCGATTTAACATCTCCTTTCTATCTATTTTATCTCATCCAATATCTCTACACCCCCCTCCTCTACTGCAACATTAACTTCATCCTCTTCTTTTGTGAAGACAGATGCAAAGTACTCGTTCAGTACCTCAGTCATACCCTCTGGCTTCACAAGAAAATTTCCTTTTTTGGCCCTAATCGGCCCTACCATCCCTTTAACTGTCCTTTTACTTTTTATATGTTTATGAAAGATTCTTGCATTCCCTTTTGTTACCCGCTATTTTTTTCTCATACTCTCTCTTTGACCTTCTTATATCTTTTTTCAATTTCCCCCTGCACTCTCTATTCTACCTTATTTGTAACATTCGTTGCATGAACACACATGCATTCCAACCATGTTAGTCTGCTTTACTTTTTTCCTCATATAATTTCTTTCTTTCTACACCTCTTTGTTCTGTTGCTGTATGTCCTTCCTTTTCTGTGCACCTTGTCTCTCCTTTCTGCTGCTACATCCTGGAGCCCCTCCCCCTGCCAAATTAGTTTAAGTCCTCCCCACAGCATTGGACCCAGCCCTGTTCAGAGGAAACCTGTCCAGCTTGTTCAGGTTCCTCCTGATTCAGAATTGGTTCCAAGGCCCTAGGAATCTGAAGCCCTCGCTCCTGCACCACTTTGCCAGCCACGCATTCACCTGCACTATCTTTCTGCTTCTGTACTCACTAGCATGTGGCACTGGGAGTAATCCAGAGATTACCACCTTTGAGGTCCTGTTCTTTAATCTTTTTCCTAGCTCTTGAAACTCTGCCTGTAGGATCTCAACCCTTTTCCAATCTATGTCATTGGTTCTAACATGAACCACGACTTCTGGCTGTTCCCCTTCCCCTCGCAGAATGTCCTTCACCTGTTCGGTGATATCCTTTACCCTGGTGCCAGGGAGGCAACACACCATTCTGAACTCACATCTGTAGTTGCAGAAAAGCCTGCCTATCCCCCGCTGGCGAATGCCTCTGAACCGCAAGTAAACTCCGCACCTACCTGATGGTCCCGGAGGTTCGGATCTTCCGCTCCTGGGCCTCTATGTGTACGCCTGCGTAAAGACCCACGTATCCCGGGCACACGCGGTTCGCAAGCGCCCCTGGGATCACGTGGGTCGGCCCAACTGATCAAAAAGGGTGATCCCCATTATGCTTATGGGGATTCCATTTACGTACGGAATCCCCATAAGCATGAATAGGAATCTCCCAAAAAAAACAATTACACACCAATTAAATAAAAATAAATCATTACATGTTCAAAATTAATTAAAATACAATTTAATTAAACACTTAAAACAAAAATGTTATTTTTAGAAAAATAAATTTAAACATCTTAAAGGGACTAAAAATAACCTAAACTAATTTTAAAGTTTTTTTATATTTAAATAATTAAAAAATAAAATGTATTATTTATTTAAACTCTTACACTGGTAAAAGAAGGCCCCAGGCCTGCTTTTACCAGGCATAAGAGTTTCACGGGCATTGGGAAAATAGTCCAACTCTCCGCCAGCGAAGTCCATTTCCTGGGGATGCGGTGGATCTGTCAAGCTGAAACTTGACAGATCACAAGTTCTGGTTTCCATGCATGCACATCGCAAGCAGAAACCCGGAACTTGCAGGGTACTTACGGCCACGTATGCACCGGGTAAGCAGTCATAGGCCCCAGAAAATCCGGTCTAACATGTTTACAGAGCTTCCAAGACTTAACTGGAACTATTTGGTTTGTTCTAACACCAACCAGTAGCACCTTTGAGCATGTGCCCAGCACTAGTGAGCTACGAGTGGTAATAGATGTCATTGTCTTACACGGATGTGACAGTGAGCCTACTTCCTTAAGGCCCCCTCTAATGCCAGCACATGAGGAAGCTTCAGGCCTGGGCCTTGCACCCTTTGACATAACAAGAGAAAGGTTACTGGAGGTGGCACCCTCAGAGACAGCAGTTTCACGAAGATGAGAATCACCTCGATCCTTGAAGGGTTTAGCAGAAATGTCCCAGCCACCCACCTCTCAACCCCCTGTCACTCAGGGATCAAGCACCTTGTAGAAGTAAGAGGTTAGAAGCAGGCTTTAGTAAGAATTTAGTCACAAGAGGTAGATACAATGGTAAAAAGCAATTATAGTTAGCAATGAAATTATTGTTATCATTTCAAAAATATTGCCATGAAAAGTAAAAGTTGTTTGACTTCATAAACTTCAGAGTTTATTTTTCTGAATATTTGCAACTGAGTGGACTGAATAGACAAAATGTGAGAAGTTGAGATTCCTATTACTGAGGTAAGGTACAGAAGCATTTGGGAAAGCAGGTCTTATTGAGTCAGGTAGGTGTGTGTGTGGGGGGAGGTGAAGTTCAGCCATGAGGGAAGGATTTTTATTTCCCTGTACAATCTTTTTTATTGAAAATTGATGGGCAGAGAATTCTAAATAAGACATTCTTGCCAAAAAATTCCCTACCTTATCGCTGACCATTAATGCCGGGATTTTTGAAAATATGCCGCCTCGCTTCCGCCCACTTCGGCACGAGACACAGTGGCCGCCATTTGGAGAGGTCGATAGCAGTTTCTCCAATGCAAATGTGCAGATCGTGACGTCAATCGGCGTGCAACACCTGATTTCTGCACAACTGCAATTTTGGACGTCACTGCATGCCATAACACCCTCTCCTAACCACGCATGGAAGAACGTGCATGCAGCAGTACTGCAGAGACGCGGTCAGTGCTTCTTAAAGGGACACACACAACTTTCAGGTAAGTTTCGATTTCTGCTTTTGGAGTTTTTTAAAATATTTAATTGAAGTAGTGGCTTGTTGCAAAACATTAAAAAAGTTGTTAAGAGTTTTGCTGGATGCTTGCAAGGCTTTGGATGTTAAAGGAAGGCCTTTGAGAAGAACACTTGCTCACAGTCCTGGGACGAACATGGAGATGAAGCAGAGGCAGCAAAGGGGATAGGTTGCTCACAGAGGGAAGAGGAAGAAGCAGAAGAGGAAGAAGCAGAAGAGAAGGAAGTAGAAGGAAGAATGAAAACCAGACAGCCCTTTCTGGCTGGAATATCTGGGATCAAATCATCTGCCTGCGGTACAAGTGACCACAAACCTAATTCCCCTTTCAGCATTAGTCCCACACCTTACCTTCCCTCTGTTACTGACCATCACAGCGTCCTCTTGGCTACAATGCTGAAATAAAAGCCACCACAAAGCAAACTTCCCAATCTAACTTTATCCATATATGCATCCAATATTACATAAAAAAATCAACTAATCACCCTTGTGCATTCCCTTAGTGACTGTCTTGCCTCTGCCTATCCTAGTAATGTCATGCAGTGCTACCCCAGTGGCTGCAGCATGGCTGGTGGAAGGCTGCTGACTTTCAGTGGGAGAGACTGCAGATGGCCTTGAGGACGACCTTGAGGAGCTGGTGGCTGGGAGTGTGAAATCGAGTGATGGTGTTTCTTCTTCTTCTTCTTCTTTTCTTTTTCTTCACTCTCCTCTCCCACTTCTTGGTCAACCCTTGGCTGGGCAGGCTGGATTTCTTGGGTGTCTGAAATAATGAAGTCACAAGGGTAGGGTTGTTGTGAGGGGACGGCGGGAAAGCAAGAGGTGCATGCTTACACCATGCACAGCTTGTACTTCAGAAGAGATTATGGGATAAGGGTAAAGTGAGATGTGAGAAGAAGGACAGGTATGAGGATACCAGCATCTAGCATTCTTTCAGCCCCGCCACTGGCCAAGGGCTCAGCCATGCCCCAGCCGAGAATGGCCTGCACCGTCTCCTCCAAGGGGGTGAGTTGAAGCTAGGAATGTGAGGTGCGCCTCATGTTTGGTAGAGATTGTTGGTAGGTGAGTGATTTGGGTGGTGGGGGGGGAGGTTGTGCATTGAGCAGTGTGTGAGGCTAGTGGTGCAGTTGGTAGGAGACGGCTTTTGAAGATGCATTCACTGACCTTGATCACTCATCTGACGTCATGAGACTTCTTTGGGCACTGGAGCCTGGTCTTGGGGGTGACCGCCTCGGCGACCTGGTCCCACATCCTTCTTTCTGGAGGGCCTCCTGGCCCCCTGTGGTTAGAGGACCCCTCTTCCACTTTTGATCCCCTGCAGAAAGCTGGAGTGCAGCGTGCGAGAACCTGGGTGCACTTTCCCTGGCCTGTTGAGCCATTTGTGTTAGTGCTGAAGTACTTTTACCATTTTTTATGTGCAGAAGAGAGTTCAGCTTTAAGAGCTGAAGACTGCCTCATTTGGAATGATTTTTTATGGTTTTTTTTCAGAAGTCTGTTGAGTTTTAAGGGCTAGACACTGCCTATTTTTGAATGATTTTTTTTTCTGAAGGCAGTTGATCTTTAAGGTCTCAAGACTGCTTTCTAAAATGATAGCCTTGCTTTAAGAAAAGGCAGCCTCACTCCAGGGACGTTACATTGGGCCGCCTGCTAAGCGCAGAGCCTGAAGCAGTGCATTCGTCACTAAACTGTGCACTGAAATCATTCAAATCAGCAGGCAGCACCAAAATCACATGCTGTCTACAATTCTTTTTACGGATGCGAGCAAATCTCGCTCCATGGTGGCACTGCCCGTTTTTGGGCCTTATTGAATTTCTAGGTCTCTGGGCTGGATTTTGCTAATGGGGAGCTTTTGGAGGCAGGACTCCCACTTGTCGGGTTTCAGTCCCGCCTCCGTCAACTTCTGGCCAACCCATGCTATTTTCCCTTGATTGACCTTGTTAAGCCCGCCCAGGGCATCAAAATCGATGTCCAGGCAAAGTTGGAGATGGGACCCGGTGTGGGATGGCTACCCGCCTCCTGGCAAGATGGCACGGAGGTGGGTTGGGGGCAGGTGCCAAATTCTGCCATTTTCCCAGCAGTCCTGCCTCCAAACCCACCTCCCTAGGGCTGGCAAAATTATGTCTGTAAACCCAGTGGAATGGGTATCAATGTGTGGAAAACAAATGTCTACTATGATGCCTCACTCTAAGTTCTTCCAATCTGGCTTATTCAATTTTCTCATCCTCCTCCTCTTCATAATACAAGAGGGCACTTTCCATTGGGAATTTTTTTTTACAGTCCAAAACATCACTTTCTCCAGTAATCACTATAAATGACAGGCGACATCTTCAGAGAAGCACCAGAGCATCAAAATCGATGTCCAGGCAAAGTTTCATAAATTGAGATATATCAGCAAAGGTGGCCTCCCCAGTGATGTATCTCCCTCAGGGGTATATCTGTGCTGCTTATACAACATATAGTGGGGGGTTTTCCCGATGTTAGAGACCTTGGCCATGCCCGCCCACCCCATTTATATGTAGTGGGCCATGCTCAAGGTGGGTGGTAATCGCCACTAGCAGATTTTACGGAGAAGAATTCTTGTGAACATGGGGGCGGGATTGTGTGGTAAGCCATATCGCCCCTTTTTTTATGCTCCAAAACCGTTAGTTTTTGGGTAGTTTCAGGAAGGGAAATCCAATCCCTTATTTACTAACTCATTCACTCCCTGATACGTAGACAAACATAGCAGCTGTTCAGTGTTACCCCATGCAATGTCTCACCATGTAAAGCAATGTTTCAAGGGGTGCCTTGCTGCCAGCATTCTATATGTTCTTGTTCTGCTCTTTTAGGTGCCCAAGAGGCAGAGGTGGCAATGTACAACTTCACAGTGTCTACGTCACCTACTCCTACAGAAATATGTATTCTGGGGGAGGGCTGAGTTACTGAGTTGCAGCTGGGAATAATTGGTGAAGCACTGAGCACAACTGAGGAGGAGTGGGGCAGGTGGAACTGCAGGACACATAACCTTCTGACTCGATGGCCAGTTTGAACTGCTGAACCCAGGGATTCAGACCTCATGGTGGAACTGTGTATAAACACACTTTACTAGCTCACCATCAGTCAATTCATGCAGTCATTTGAGAGTGCACCAAGCAGCCTGTACAGTTTGAGTGAGCCTATGGAAGTGCCCATACTTGTACCTGTGTAGAACTGCTGACCAAACCAAGTTGCAGATTACCATGGACGGTGAGGTCACTGCAGGGCCCTCTTTAAGGCCTTGAGCTCAGAAATAGTGACCATTATTAATGCTCTGACGAGCACGCTACAGATTTTGAGCTCCAATTCACAGCAGTCAGTCTTGTCTGCATTCACCATGTTGGGGTATCAGATTGAGACAGATAATACAGAGGGTTTCAGCAACCTTATTGTTGTCCAGCTGTCTGTTCTCACATAGATCGAAGCAGCGAGGAATGGCAGGATCAGACACAGATGATGGAGATGTCTCTCAGGGCAAAGCTACATTCATAACTTCCAATTACTTTACTGATGAAATTTAATGTAGAAAAGTGTGAAGTGATACATTTCGGTAGAAAAAATGAGGAGAGGCAATATAAACTAAATGGTACAATCCTAAAGAGGGTGCATGAGCAGAGAAACCTGGGGATATATGTGCACAAACCGTTGAAGGTGGCAGGGCAGGTTGAGAAAGCAGTTAAAAAGGCTTACGGGATCCTGGGGTTCATAAATAGAGGTATAGAGTACAAATGTGTGGAAATTATGATGAACCTGTATAAAACACTGGTTCGGTCCCAACTAGAGTACTGTGTCCAATTCTGGGCACCACACTTTAGGAAGGATGTGAAGGCCTTAGAGAGGGTGCAGAAAAGATTTATGAGAATGATTCCACAAATGAGGAACTTCATTTACTTTGATAGACTGGAGAAGCTGGGGTTGTTCTCCTTGGAGCAGAGAGGATTGAGAGGAGATTTGATAGAGGTGTTCAAAATCATGAGGAGTCTGAACAGAGTAGATAGAGACAAACTGTTCCCATTGGCAGAAGGGTCGAGAACCAGAGGACACAGATTTAAGGTGATTGGCAAAAGAATCAAAGGCGACATAGGAAAAATCTTTTTTATGCAAGGAGTGGTTATGATCTGGAATGCACTGCCTGAAAGGGTGGTGGAGGCAGACTCAATCTTATCTTTCAAAAGTGAGTTGGATAACTATCTGAAGGGAAAAAAATTGGAGGGCTACGGGGAAGGGGCAGGGGAGTGGGACTAGCTGAAAGTCGGCACGGGCTTGATGGGCTGAATGGCCTTCTTCCGTGCTGTAACCATTCTATGATTCTATGAAATGACTAGTGATGTATCAATGTATCATATAGCATACAGTCCGAAGCAGCCACTCCATCAATCCCCATGGCACCTGTAGTTGCAGGACCATATATTCACCCAGCACAAGGAGGTACTAGACCATCTCCATCCCTGCAGACACTAAGACATAGCAACTATCTATCTAATATTTTCCTCCCAGTGGAGGGAAACATTTAGAAGTAGCACACAGTTAGAAATACACACATCATACACTATCACTAAGGGGAAGCACCAGAGCATCACACACTGTAAGGATTAATAAAAGTTGAAATGACTGATAGTGAAATGTATCCTCACAATTCTTTTAGCATGTGACAGATTCATGGCGTTGGGGAGACATTTTTTTGCATTCATGACCCACTGGAGTTGGGGCTTGATATGGCAAGGGTATTGGCCACACATGGCAATGACTGTTGTGCATTAGATGTACAAGACAATTAATGGTTTCATCAATTAGAACCTGCCTGATTACTCTTGCTGACTGAGCTGTTAGTTGCACAGATACGTCTTCTGTCTCATAATCAGGTTTGCCTTCTTCGTCTGGTTGCTGTTGTCTTTCTTTTCCTACATGTTCCATGGCTATACTGCTTTTGTTGGGCAAATTGGTGCAGAACATAACATGCAATAATAATCTTTGACACCTTTGCCATTGTGTATTGTTGCACTCCCCTTGATCTGTCCTAGCATCTGAATCGCTGCTTGAAGATGCCGACAATTGCTTGACTAAAATCTTGGCATAACAATGTGCTCCATTGTATCTCTCCTCAGGTCTTGTTCTTGGGTTTTATAGTGATGTCATCAGTCACAGCTACAGTATATACCCTTGGCTGAGGAGTAATCTAGTTGAATAATTTTGAGGAGATCACTAGCATGGTGGATAGGGGAGTGTTTATGGATGTTGTCTATATGGACTTCCAGATGGCATTTGATAAGGTTTATCAGAGATTATTAGAAAAAATTGGAGCGCACGAAATTGGAGGTAACCTTATGACATGGGTTGGGAGGTTGGAAACAGAGTAGGGATAAAGGGTTGGTTCTCTGGTGGGATGTGACAAATGGCATTCCCCAGGGATCTGTATTGGGCCTCAGCTTTGCACCATATATATTAATGATATTAATGAATTGGATGAAGGAATAGAGAGATCTATATCCAAGTTTGCAAAAGGCACTAAGTTTGGAAGCATGTGGATGGGAGCAGGAAGTTGCAAAGGGACATAGACAGACTAAGTCAGTGGGTAAAATGATGGCAGATGGAGTTCAATCTGGGCAAGTGTGCAGTTATCTACTTTGGATCTGAGAAAGACAAATCAGAATATTTTCTTAATGATGAGCGACAAAGAGCTTTAGAGGAACAAAGGGTATTCCTGTACACAAATCACTAAAAGCTAGTGCACAGGTACAAAAAATAATCCAAAAGGCTAATGGAATGCTGGCCTTTATCTCAAGGGGGATGGATTTCAAAAACGAGGGAGTTATGCTTCAGTTGTACAGAGCCTTGGTCAGACCCCATCTGGAGTACTGCGATCAGTTTTGGGCACTGAACCTCAAGAAAGATATATTGGTCTTGGAGTAGGTACAGTGTAGAGTCACCAGAATTAAACCAAGGCTTAAAGGGTTAAATTATGAGGACAGGTTGCGTAAATTTGGCTTGTATTTCCTTGAGTTTAGAAGGTTGAGGGGTAATTGAGATTTTTAAAATGATAAGAGGATTCCATAGGGTGGATACAGGGAAACTATTTTCTCTGGTAGGGAATCCAGAATAAGAGAGCATAATCTTAAAATTAGAGCTATGTCATTTAGGAGTGAATTCAGGAACCATTTTTTCACACAAAGTGTAGTGGATACATGAGACTCGCTGCCCCAGAAGGCTGTGGATGCTTGATCAACTGAAATTTTCAAGACTGGGATCAATAAAGTTTTGTTAGGTAACGGTATCAAAGGTTATGGAACAAAGGATGGTAAATGGAGTTAGGATACAGATCAGTCATGATCTAATTGATTGGCGGAACAGGCTCAAGGGGCCAAATGACCTACTCCTGTTCCTATGTTTTTAAGCCTGCTGCATAAAAGCTCAATGCAGCTGTAACCTCCAGAGCCACTGTCCAAGCCATCCCCATCCCTGTCCAGCATCTTTGGATTTCAGTGTCTGGAATTTGCATGGGCTTCTCCTGATCTCATGTCATAATTTTGGCAGACTATCAGCAGAACTCCTTATATTGTGTAAATGGCTAAAACTGTCCATTTATGCTATTTCTCCGGGGGATTCCGCCAATCTTCCATTGAAGTTACTGTGGTAGATCAGGAAATTCCCCATGGAATTTCAGGGCCCAGCTCTTTAAAATCCCCAATCTTAGAAGATTGGAAAAGGCTTTCAAAATCCATCAATCAGAGCAAAGCTTTTTCCAGTCTCTTGGCCTGGGAAACTTTGAAGAGTTGAAACTTCCACGTTTTTAGGCTTTGAATGAGGGGAAGAATGAAGTGGAAGAAGGATTGTGCATGTTAGGGTCTCACTTTTTGTGCATATCGGGGTCATCTGTCGAGTTAATATTTTTTGCATGTATGGGAGGGTCTCACTTTTCTTTGCATATGAAGGCCTCATTTTTTGTGTATGGAGGGTCTTTTGTGCATGGAGCCTCTATAATTCCTTCAAAAAATACAAATATGTTGTCCCACATTCTCTTCCTCGATCCTACAGTCTCATCTGTTGAAATCAAAATTTAATATACAGTCTCCTATTCCAACTCATTCTTTCCCAGAACCTCAAACTCCAGAACTTTGTGCCTCCCTCAGTCTTACTTCTACAATCTTCAGGCTTTTAAAATCCAAAATGGCCATCACTAATCACTACTTCCTGATTTAACTTTTCTTGCACTCTTTTCAACCTGTCCTGCATTGTGGTTCTTGGCCCTTCACCTTGGTTTTTCAATTACAAGCAAAACCTTGAATCACCTGTTTTTAATTGGAAAACAATCTCACACACCATTATGATTTGGCTTTTACAACGCAGCTTTGTTTTCAATAATATCCACATGACAACTAGGTGGAAATATCTTCCCTTTTTTGTCCTGCCCAAAAGAGGTAGTTCCATCCCAGGGTGTACTTAGTTCGTCATTTGAAGGTATAGACTTAGTAACTGCACTGGATTCACATTTGTCATTAGATCAAAGGAGAGTTATCAGTGCCAGAACATGCCCAACCTGCTCTTATACCCCTTCTTGACGACCTCTTGTGGGATAGATGGTCAACACTTGCTGCCCCATGCTGGTACAGCAGAGTGCAGCATTTTTTTTTCTTTTTTAGCCTATATCAGATTTATCCACATTTGCTCACTGCATAATATGAAGTTCTAGAATTTAATTTTAGAGCAATCTTCCTGAAACAAAGCAGTTGTGGATGGTCAAAGAGCTGGTCCTAATCAGTGATGCAATCAAAACCGTTTCCCATTTTAGAAATTACACTTTGATCAATATTGCGTTATTCTTCACTAAGATGCAACTGTGATTTGCTCTTTCTGCTGTGCTTGTAACATCTAAACAACTCTTACAGGAGAAAACGGGCCACCCTGTATAAAGACGTTAATAAAATGATAAAACATCTGTATTGTAAATGCTGAGGCTGCTCATACTGAAGTCAGCAGCAGCAAATTTACCAAATTCAACAAAACAAATGCATACCATGGCTAAAATCCCATAGGATCATCACTTGTACATTATTCCCCTGGCTTTTAGTATTCAGTTTCAGCATATCAGTGACTCCCCATATTATTCTGAGGACAACTAGTGAGTCATGCCTTTGAAACAGTCAGCAAAATTTCTGCAAAAATCACACCTGTGGAAAGTTTGTCAAACATAGTGAACAAAGGCCTAAAGGCTGCAATACAATCAAAGAAAACAGAAACACTTATAGAAAGAATAGTTAAATACAGTCCAGTAAACACAACTTCAGGCATATTTACAACACTACTGTTTTCTGGTCTTAACTCCATGAAAGTAGAACAAAGACAATTTCGAGAAACTATACATGGCCTTTAGAAACAAACCACAAGTAGAATTGAAGAAAAATTCCCTGTCTCTGTTCCTCTGTTACTTACCCCTGGCAGAATTCATTGTTTAAGAGAGAACTGTTTCCCCCCTCCCCCATTTATTTATACATTTCAACCGATACAAAAAAGTGAGTGCACTATCAAAATTACATCAAACTAAAATAACAAACAATAAAATAGCGACAGATTCCAAAATAGAAATAGAGCAAAATTGAGAACTAGAGTCCACAAAGACAGACTGGACCACATCGCTTGCCATTCAAGCTCATCCAGTCAGATGTAATAGGCGGCTCACAATTGAACAAAGAATATCCAAGATGCAGTCTGGAGATTGTTAGGAACTAGGGCGGTAGATAGGGCATTAAACTAATGAAGGTGGGGTGGGGGGGGGAGGGGGTGGGAGGATTCAGGAAAGGGTAAATTCAAAAGCAGTAAGAGAAATGTCAAGGCTGTAGAGCAGAGTAGTGATCAGGGTAAATATAAGCAGAGTGGGAGAGTGGGTCAGGAAGAGACAGAGAGATTAATATAGGTAATAGGGCACCAGTGACTAAAGTGACACCAGGGAAAAATAAAAAAAAGTTAAAGCTAAAGGTACTATATCTGAATGCATGAAGCATTCGCAACAAAATAGATGAACTAATAGCACAGATAGGAATAAATGGGTTTGATTTAATAGCCATTACAGAGACATGGTTGCAGGGTGACCAAGGTTGGGAACAGAATATTCCAGGATATTTGACTTTTGGAAGAGACAGGCAGAATCGAAAAGGAGCTGGGGGGTGGGGGGTGTGTGGGGGGAGGGCGGGGGGTAGCCCTGATACTAAAGGAGGGGATAAAGACAGTATAGAGAAAGGATCTTGACTTGGAAAAACAAAATGTAGAATCAGTTTGGGTGGAGCTAAGAAACAAGGGGGAGTAAACAAGGGGAGTGGTTTATAGGCCCCCTAACAGTCGGCGTCGTGCCGTGCAGTGTATAAATCAGGAAATTAGAGATATATATAATGGGGTAATACAGTAATCATGGGGGACCTTAACTTTCATATAGACTGGGTAAACCAAATTTGCAGTAATAGTGCAGAGGAAGAGTTCATGGAATGCATTCAAGATAGTTTTCTAGATCAGTATGTTGAGGAACCTACTGGGGAATTGGCTATTTTAGATCTAGTATTGTGCAATGAGACAGGGTAAATTAATAACCTTGTAGTAAAGTAGCCTCTACGAATATACATTCCCTTAAGGAATAAAAACATCACGGGAAAAATGGTCCACCCGTGGCTAACAAGAGAAATTAAAGATAGTATTAGATTAAAGGAAGAGGCCTATAATGTTGCCAAAAAGAGTAGTAAGCCTGAGGAGTGGTAGGATTTTAAAATTCAGCAAAGGAGGACCAAGAAATTGATAAAGAAACGGAAAATAGAATATGAAAGTAAACTTGAGAGAGAGACATAAAAACAGACTGTAAAAGCTTCTTTAGGTATGTAGAAAGGAAAAGATTAGTGAAAGTAAATGTGGGTTCCTTACAGGCTGAGACAGGAGAAATTATAATAGGGAATAGGGAAATGGCAGAGAAATTAAACAAACACGGAAGAAGACGCAAAAACATTCTGGAAATAGTGGACAACCAAGTGTCTAACGAGAATGAGGAACTGAAGGAAATTAGTATTAGTAAGGAAATAGTTTTGGAGAAATTAATGGGACTGAAAGCCGATAAATCCCTTGGACCTGATGGCCTAAATCCTAGGGTTTTAAAAGAGGTGGCTATAGAGATAGTGGATGCATTGGTTGTCATCTTCAAAAATTCCATAGATTCTGTAACGGTTCCTGCAGATTGGAAGGTAGCAAATGTAACCCCACTATTTAAGAAAGGAGGGAGCGAGAAAATGGGGAACTATAGACCAGTTAGCCTGATATCAGTAGTAGGGAAAATGCTAGAATCTATTATTAAGGACATAGTAACAGGGCACTTAGAAAGTAATAATAAGATTGGGCAGAGTCAACATAAATTTATGAAAGGGAAATTGTATTTGACAAATCTGTTAAAGGTTTTTGAGGTTGTTACTAGCAGGATAGATGAGTGGGAACCAATGGATGTAGTGTATTTGGATTTTCAGAAGGCATTCGATAAGGTGCCACAGAAGAGGTTATTAAACAAAATTAGGTCTCACGGGATTGGGAGTTATATATTAGCATGGATTAAGAATTGGTTAGTTGACAGAAAAGAGAGAGTAGGAATAAACAAGTCATTTTCGGGTTGGCAGGCTGTAACTAGTGGAGTACTACAAGGATCAGTGCTTGGGCCTCAGCTATTTACAATCTATATCAATGATTTGGATGAGGGGACCAAATGTAATATATCCAAGTTTGCTGAAGATACAAAGCTAGGTGGGAATGTATATTGTGAGGAGGATGCAAAGAGGCTTCAAGGGGATATAGACATGTTAAGCGAGTGGGCAAGAACATGGCAAATGAAATATAATGTGGAGAAATGTGAAGTTATCCACTTTGGTAGGAAAAATAGAAAAGCAGAGTATTTTTTAAATGGTGAGAGATTGGGAAATGTTGGTGTTTAGAGGAACCTGGGTGTCCTTGTACACAAATTGCTGAAAGTTAATATGCAAGTACAGCAGGCAATTAGGAAAGCAAAAGGTATGTTGGCCTTTATTACAAAAGGATTTGAGTATAAGAGTAAAGACATCTTACTGCAGTTATATAGGGCTTTGGTGAGACCACACTTGGAGTATTGTGTACAGTTTTGGTCTCCTTACCTAAGGAAGGATATACTTGCCATAGAGGGAGTGCAATGAAGGTTTACCAGACAGATTCCTGGGATGGGGAGATTGTCCTATGAGGACAGATTGAGTAGACTAGGCCTATATTCTCTAGAGTTTAGAAGAATAAGAGGTGATCTCATTGAAACATACAAAATTCTTACAAGGCTTGACAGGGTAGATGCAGGGAGGATATTTCCCCTGGCTGGGGAGTCTAGAACCAGGGGTCACAGTCTCAGAATAAGGGGTCGGCCATTTAGAACTGAGATGAGGAGAAATTTCTTCACTCAGAGGGTGGTGAATCTTTAAAATTCTCTACCCCAGAGGGCTGTGGAGGCTCAGTCATTGAGTATATTCAAGGCAGAGATCGATAGATTTTTGGATATTAAGGGAATCAAGTGATATGGGGATAGTGCAGGAAAGTGGAATTGAGGTAGATCAGCCATAATCTTATTGAATGGCGTAGCAGGCTTGAAGGGTCGAATGGCCTACTCCTGCTCCTATTTCTTATGTGCCTATGTACAAGCAACAAGGATGTATAAGGCAACCAAGGTCAGACAAAACACTTCCAAGAAATGAGTGGATGATGAAAGTCTTAAAAAATAAAAATAATCAATTCCTCTAATGGTGTAGCAAGGTTTTTTCTTATTCACTCACAGGACATGGGCTTTGTTGGAAAGGACAGCATTTAATGCCCTTCCATAATTGCCCTTGAGAAGGTGGTGGTGAGCCACCTTCTTGGACCACTGCAGTCTGTGTGGTGAAGGTACTCCCATAGTCCTGTTCGGGAGGGAGTTCCAGGATTTTGACCCAGCGATGATGAAGGAACGGCAATATATGTTCAAGTCAGGATGGTGTGTGACTTGGACAACTACAACCATCTTACTTTGTGTTAGGTATGACTCCAGCCAGTGGAGGGTTTTCCCCCTGATTACCATTGACTTCAACTTTACTAGGGCTCCTTGATGCCACACACAGTCAAATGCTACCTTGATGTCAACGGCAGTCACTCTCACCTCACTTCTGGAATTCAACTCTTTTGTCCATGTTTGGACCAAGGCTGTAATGAGGTCTAGAGCCGAGTGGTCCTGGCGGAACCCAAACTGAGCATTAGCGAGCTGGTTATTGGTGAATAAGTGCTGCTTGATAGCACTGTCGATGACACCTTCCATCACTTTGCTGATGATTGAGAGTAGACTGATGGGGCGGTAATTGGCCGGATTGGATTTGTCCTGTTTTTTGTGGACAGGACATAACTGGGCAATTTTCCACTTTGTCGGGTGGATGCCAATGTTGTAGTTGTACTGGAACAGCTTGGCTAGAGCTGCGGCTATTTGTGGAGCACAAGTCTTCAGCACTACTAAGCTACATAATCCACAAAACCCAAGTAAGATTCCCAATCTGTGCTGAGTTATCTAAGGTTAGACAAGATAGCAATTTAGCCAGGAGCAGAGGTAGTTAAATCCAAGTACAGGCCGCTGTGGACATAAGAACATAAGAAACAGGAGCAGGAGTAGGCTAATCGGCCCCTCGAGCCTGCTCCACCATTCAATAAGATCATGGCTGATCCAATCTTGGCCTCAACACCACTTTCCCGCTCTCTCCCCATACCCCCTCCCCTGTAGTTCAAATGTCTGTCAATCTCCGCCTTGAATATATTCAATGACTCCGCCTCTAGAGCTCTCTGGGGTAGAGAAATCCAAAGATTCACGACCCTCTGAGAGAAGAAATTCCTCCTCATCTCCATCTTAAATGGGCAACCCCTTATTCGGAAACTATACCCCCAATTCTAGATACCCCCACTAGGGGAAACATCCTCTCAGCATCAACCCTGTCATCCCCCTCAGAATCTTATATGTTTCAATAAGATCACCTCTCATTCTTCTAAACTCCAATGAGTATAGGCCCAACCTGCTCAACCTTTCGTCATACGTCAACCCCTTCATCCCAGGAATCAACCTAGTGAACCTTCTCTGCACTGCCTCCAATGTAAGTATATCCTTCCTTAAATATGGAGACCACAACTGTACGCAGTACTCCAGGTGCAGTCTCACCAGCGCCCTGTAAAGTTGCATCAAAACTTCCCTACTTTTATACTCCATCCCCCTTGCAATAAAGGCCAACATTCCATTAGCCTTCCTAGTTACTTGCTGTACCTGCTTGCTAACTTTTGTGTTTCATGTACTAGGACCCCCAGATCCCTTTGTACCACAGCATTTTGTAGTCTCACTCCATTTAAATAATAATTTGCTTTTTCATTCTTCCTTCCAAAGTGGATAACCTCACATTTTCCCACATTATACTCCATCTGCCAAGTTATTGCCCACTCACTTAGCCTATCTATATCCCTTTGCAGACTCTTTGTGTCCTCCTCACAACCTGCTAACCTCCTCTTCTTCTTACCTATCTTTGTATCATCAGCAAATTTGGCTACAGTACACTCGGCCCCTTCATCCAAGTCATGAATATAGATTGTAAAGAGTTGATTACAAGTTAATGCTGCATGCAGCATGATTCGAACTGGGCCATAACAATGGATGACTCTAATTATCCAAAGTTAGATGGTGAGCAATGCAACTGGCAAAGGGGAGGAGTTGCTACAATGTCTTCTGGACTGCTTTCTAGATCAGCACAACTTTAGCATAAGGAAAGAGGCAGTGCTGAATCGTGTTCTAGGAAATGAAGTGGGACAAGTAACAAGTAACTCATGTGAGGGTAGGGGAACATCTACAAAACTGAAAAGGAGCGAGAACAGTGAAAGATAAAAGTAACAAAACAAACAATTTACTGCAGGTGCTGGAAATCTGAAATTAAAACTGAAAATACTGGAAACTCTCAACAGGTCAAGCAGCATCTGCAGCAAGAGAGAGATAGGTTTAATGTTTCAGGGTTCTGACGAAAGGTTTACCCTACCTTCCTCGCTCCACAGATACTGCCTGACCTGCTGAGTGTTTCAAGGATAAAATACTTATCTAGGAATACTACTATTTTCAATGAGATAAAAATGGGACTGGGCCAGAAAAATGGGAAAGAAAAATTAGGCAATAAGAGGGCACACAAAGAATGAGGAATGTTGAAAATGATGATTAGGATCCAGACTAGATTATTCCCACAAGAAGTAATGGTGATGCAACAAAAGATGGAGCTTCTTGGATGAGTAGAGCAATTCATATGAGACTTAAGAAGCATATGTCTAATTTAGGACTAATAATATTTTAAAAATCAAGCCAAATATAGAAAATATACAGAAGGGAAGCAAAAAAGATTAGAAAGGCTGCAAGGAACATGCTTAGAATGCAGCAGAAGTGCTTCTATTCCACCAATGAGTTTCTTTTAAAGTATGGTAATTATTGTTATGTCAGTAAACATGGCAGCCAATCTGTGCACAGCAATATTCCATAAAACAGCAAATGACACCAATGACCAAGTAAACTGTATTTGTTGGTGGTGTTGGTTAAGAGAGCAGTGCGGGCAGAACCATTAAAATAAAAATGCTTTTCTTTGACCTGTGTATGGGATCATTTAGACCCACCTAAATAGTTCACAGTCCCGTCAAAAATCCAACACCCTCTTCTGCACTAAAGTGTCATCTTAGATTATGGGTTTAATTCCTGGAGCTGGTCACCTTCTAACCCAGAGGCAGGAGTGCCAACAACTGAGCTAAGGTGACCAGAAAAATGAATATCAACCCCTCACTCATCAAAGCAATCTGAGTCACTCTGAAATAGTTTCCCTGCTGTGACTGTATATATTTATATTTTTACTACACATGTAGGCCTGGTAGTTGACATTAAAACATATGCTAGCAGTGCATAGATGTGTCTCAATTAGTTCCAAATGTATGTTTACTTTTTATCTAAGACACAATGGACACTGCTGAGCAATGGTATCCATAGATCAAAGAGGACAGCAACAAAGCTGTGATGTAACATATTCAGCAAACTAAAGAAGTGAGACAGAGGGGAAAATATTATTCCATAAAACAGTTACAAAGGATTAAGGTATATTCTGGGAGCTGGTTCTTAACATCCTGCATCTCTCGCACTCAGTCAGATGAGAAAAATGTTTATGTGTTTTAAAAATAAATTCTTATGTTTGTGGCTAGCTGAGGTGTATTAATCTCTAGAAAAACAAAATGGTAGTCAACAGCCTACCTTACGATAGCTGAATAAGTTCGATAGAAATGTGTTACTGTACTTCTGTGACATTTCTGTAAAATGTTGCTGTAATGTTTGTTACAATATTCAAAAGGCAAAATAGGGACCCTGATCTGTTCTGGATTTTGGACCACAATTCCCAACCTTTTCTTTGTTTTTCCAGATTCCTCCCCTCCTGTCTTAACGGCCATTTTCATTGTAACGCCAGAAAATGGGCATCAGACTGTTGGAGTGTGAAGGCATCACAGCAAAGCTAATCTTCTCGTCACTCAATGTCCATGCACAAACAATTTCCAATAGGGATCACTGGGTAACAATCAAGTAAAGGAAACCTGGCTGATTTTTCCTTCCCCTTCCCAGGCATAATAACAACTATTGAGATTCCCCACCACAACTGAGATGCTAACTCAGCACAGGCCAGAAATCTAGCTTGGGCCCTTCCTCTTCAATATAACTTAACACCACATCAAATGGTATATTTACTTATTCAGCCATCAGGTTAACCCATTTCTAGCATTTTAAAATAGTGTACATATTAGAACTTTAACCCTGGATATAATTAGTCAGGAAGTAAGCACATCACAGGTGTGGGGTGTCCAGATTAAAGAGTTAGCACAATGGTAGTAGAGGGGAGGAGGGAAGTCACACTCAATTTGGTCAATACTGTGGTTGTAGCACTGCTGAGATTGCTGTTCTTCAGGTGCTCCTTGAGCCTGCATCCTGCATGATGCACCTTGTGTCATAAGTGGGATCAGCTGAAGATTATAATTAGCCAGCAGAGTTGGCTTGTGTGAGAAGCTCAAGGAAGTAAGGGTAGTCAAGTGGTGGGACTGAGAAGAACAGTATCACCAATGTTGGAGATAGAGCTGGGTAGTCTCAATCATCGGTAAATGCCTTTAACGTAATAAAATGTCCCATGGCACTATATAAATGCAAATCACTTCTTTCAATCTCAAACCCTGCCGTGTTTTCACTATACCCTCTGACCTTCCCCTCTCTAACCCCGGAAGATCAGCCCACAGCAAAGGCCTAAGCTTCATTCCCTTAGACCCTCACCTCAATGAATTTTGAGCTTGGCACGATGCTGAGCTCTTTTTCTGTTGCCTTTGACTCCATGCCCACTTCTTTGGCCAGGATTCTTCACCCCCCACCCGCCCAGCAGACCCTTTCTCTCATCTTCAGTATTCTCATTCTATCTTGACCCCTCCCTCTGACCTCTTACCCTCTCCAGATTCTTTCATTGGGAACTGCCAACGTGACATCGGCCATCTTGAAACAGTTTGTGGGGACCAGTCAGCAGAAGGAAGTGCATCCATCCACACAAACGAGAACATGTCTATATTCCAAAAATGGGGGAAGTAGTCAAATAAAGTCAATAAAGAATTTTCTCATTTGCTCATCAGCTTTCACAGGAGCCAATGGTGGTGGCTTAATTTAGTGATGACTTATTAGTCGAATAGCATGGCTCACAATTTGCCATGTATGTTTTACAGGCTTTAAGTATGCCTGGCCACCAACATAAGAGGGTCAATTTGCAGATTGTTATTCTGGCACTACAATATGATTGACTTATGCCCTTGTGAGCTTCTTTTACAATCTGTTCCAGTTTGTAGCTCGGGGGTACTTCTCGGTTTCCTTTGGACAACTTATCTAGTACAATACCCGTAGGGGTTTCTGAGTAAAAGTACCTTGGTGGATATTCTGGTAGATTCTCTGTTATTGGGTCTAATAGCTGAATCAGTTCCACATCCTGATTAGCTGCCCGTTATTGATTACACTAACATTGGTAGGCCCCTCTCAAGGGGGTGTCATGCAGACCGAACGTTTCACTTGTTCGTCTGCAAGGCTGTTTCCTTCAGAGTGTACTGTTCCAGTGGTATGCCCGTTTATATGAATCACCTGACTATTCTTTGTCTCCATTCTCGACTGGAGATTATCTTCCAACAGTGTGGGTTTAATAAAGTCTGCTTTCTTTAAAACATACCGTAATGCTGTGGCTTCAGCATATTGCGCTGTCTTATGGCCAAGGGGTTTAAACAGTAAGGCCTAGAAATTCAGTATCGCCACGTTTGGGGCGCTACAGCCGGGCGTTCGCTAAATTTAATGCCGGGCGCAACTTAGCACCACCTTCGCCGAAATTGAGTTGCATCGCCCCGAGAGGTTGCTGCTGCACTAAAGCAGGCGGTGCACAACTATCATAAGGCGCTAAGCCGGCGAGCCGAGGCGCTACCAGCGAGGGCGGACGCAGTGCAGGTGCGGCGAGTTATAGATTGCAGGCAGACACGCTGGCGCCGGTCAGCTATTAAAGGGGGAGGGTCGATTTATTTTGCTGCCACGCCCTGCACACTGCAGCCCTGAATCTAGGCCTAGACAGACCTGCTTCAACAACTCAAAGCCCACTAATATGGAGAAGGCCAGGGAGCGAGCGCAGCGCTTTAGTGAGGGTGCCCTGAAGGTTCTGGTTGGCACAGTGGAGCGCCGGCGACCTACCCTATTCCCTGGCAGTGGCAGGAGGCCGCTGCCCAGCGAATATAGAAAAGCTTGGAGGGAGGTGGCAAACAGAGTGGCCTCCAGCAGCATGTTCCCCAGGACACCCACGCAATGCAGAAAGAAGTTCATCGACCTCACTTGGGTTGTCAGGGTGAGTACCCTTTCCAGTACCCTCTTCATCCCTGCATGTGCACCTCATTTTATGGCCAAAGGGCCATGAAAGCCCCAATACCCAGCCCTCATCCAACACCTATGGGACTCTCATGAAAATCACATGCACATTCACCACTTTACACACTGTCAGGGCTATTCCACCATGGGCGGCAGTGCAGGCAAGATCAGGGCTTGACACTGTCAGGGCTATTTCCCCATGGGAGGCAGTGCAGGCAAGATCAGGGCTTGACACTGTCAGGGCTATTCCACCATGGGAGGCAGTGCAGGCAAGATCAGGGCTTGACACTGTTAGGGCTATTCTACCATGGGAGGCAGTGCAGGCAAGATCAGGGCTTGACACTGTACTCCGAGCCCGTCCTTTCTCTTGCAGGGCAAGCTGGCCCACAATCGCAGGCAGCAGCTATGGACCGGGGGAGGCCGTCCTAAACTTAAAGACCTCAGCGACCTGGAGCAGCGAGTGGAGCGGATTATGGGAGGCCGGCTGATTGGCCCCGTCACCACTGGAGATGCCGACCCTGTTCTGGACAGCAATGGTAAGGTCATCACCTTTTTGACCTCTCTCTTTTCACCTGTGCCTCACACCAGCATCCTTTGCCACTCTCGAACCAATGCAGTGCATTGCAGCACTCATGCCTCCCTCGCTGCCGCCCTGTCCTCACGCTAAAGCAACTCTTGTGCCTCTCTGCTTTCAGATGCTGAATCGTCAGGTGAGGAGGCGGGCCCTCAAGCTGGCACTGTGAGTGAATCGGAAGGCGAGGAGGAGGAAGAGGAAGCCGGAACATCAGTGCCACCCTCAGCCGAGGCAGCCCATGGCCATGATGGGGACACGTCTTCCCTGGAGGGGAGCAGGGGGGAAGGGTCTGATGACGGTGAAGCTCCGGGGCCCAGCGGGCTGCAGCAACGCGGGAGGGATAGGGAAGCTCTGCGGCCTTCTCCCCGGAGGGTGAGTTCGGCCTCCAGTCCTGCTACAGTGAGCGCAGAGGAGGTGCGGCTCCTTGGTGAAATGGGCGCCCAGGCTGAGTGCAGGCACACTGAGCTCATGGCTGCAGTGGCAAGGATGCCTGACTGCATAGAGTCACTGGCAAGGAGTGTGCAGGAATTCGGGGCAGCACAGGCCAGGAGTCTGCAGGAATTCAGGGCAGCACAGGCCAGGAGTCTGCAGGACTTCGGGGCAGCACAGGCCAGGACTCTGCAGGAGGTCACTGCATCACAGGTCAGGAGTCAGCAGGAGGTCACTGCATCACAGGCCAGGAGTCAGCAGGACGTCGCTGCATCATAGGCCAGGAGTCAGCAGGACGTTGCTGCATCACATGCGGCTTCCAGCCAAGTGCTTAGTCGTGCCATGCATTCACTGGCTGGTCTGATGCAGACATAGATCAGGGCCACACGGGCACTAACTGCTGCCACCCTCGCTGGATCGGCCAGGAATCGCCGGGGCCCTCGCCGCGCCGCAGCAGCCCAGCAGTCTGTGCTTCAGCAGATTGCTGCGCATGCTTCAGTGCTGGCTCGTGCGAGTGCCAGTGTCTCGGCCGACCAGGGAGTGCCTGTGCTCTGTCAGGTTGGCAGCATTCCTGTCACTCCTCCACTGCAGCTGCCACCACCCGTAGGACAGACTGCTGCCGCCCAAGCAGAGTTGGAGCAGTCAGCAGCTGGGCCCTCCAGGCCCAGAGCTGGTCCAGGCCGTCCCCCAAGGGCATCTGCCGACTCACTGACCCTCAGCAGCCTTCCCCCAGTCTTTCTGCAGCCACTGGGGTCCCATTGAGGAGGAGCTGCAGGGCGGGAAGGGACCAATCGCGCAAGCGAGGCGGATCACCCTCGCAGACCAAAAAGTAGGAGGTGTGGCAAAATGTTGAGTTTTTTATGAAGGCCGAGAATGTTGTGTTACTTTTTTATGAAGGCCAAAGATGTTGTGTTAGTTTTTTATGACGGCCGAGAATGTTGTGTTACTTTTTTACGAAGGCCGAGGATGTTGTGTTAATTTTTTATGAAGGCCGAGAATGTTGTGTTTGTTTTTTATGAAGGCCGAGGACCATGGTCATTTTTGTTTCACTGTTTTGTTCATTTTCTCCAGGTTGTGAGAGCCAGTTATGTGTCTGACTGTTTTTTGGGGGGTTTCTCTGTATTTGTTTGTCATGTGGGAAGGGCGCAGAGTTTGTTAAATAAAGAATTGTCTTTATTCAGATTGTCCATGTTTGCACTTTGAACTATTTGTTGCCTTGACCGCCTCAGGGTTTGCGGAGCGGCTCCATTCATGTTCTTTCAATGGCACAAGCCATTCCCTGAGAGGGGGCCTAGAACCAACTTGCAATAAGCTGCTGACGGACGGCCGTTGCACTTTGTGCCTCCCTCTCATCTTGGTGCTCCTCCTCCTCCTCCTCTTCTGGTGGTCCTCCAATGTCTACTGGCAGTGGCTGAGTCCTGAGGATAGCCAGGTTGTGCAGCATGCAGCACACTACAACGAAATGGGAGACTTGCCAGCCAGGTGCACAAAGGATAGCCCTTGTCCCCGAGAAGCCAGCCTCCTGGGTGAGCTGGAGCTTCGAAAATGTCTGCCACAGAAGTCTGGCGCAGGATGAAGGCGTCATGGCTGCTGCCTGGAAAGCGGGCATTCACAGCTAGTATGAGCTGCCTGTGGTCACAAACCAACTGCACGTTCAGCGAGTGGTAGCCCTTCCCGTTGCGGTAATCCTCAGCCTTCTCTAGAGGCACCCGCAAAGCCACATGCGTGCAGTCAATGGCACCCTGAACCATGGGGAAGCCCGCTATTCTTGCAAATCCCATTGCATGCTCTTGCTGCTTGTCCGGGGTCATGGGGAAGGAAATGTACTGACGTCTCCTTCTGAAGAGGGCATTCGTGACCTGGCAGATGCAGCAATGCACCGCGAACTGGGAGATATTGGCAATGTCCCCAGTAGCGGATTGGAAGGAGCCGGTGGCATAGAAGTTGAGAGCCACTATCACCTTCACCGACAGAGACGTCCTGCTCCTCAGCTGAGGCTGCAGATCTCTCTGAAGCAGGTGGCAGATCTCCGTGACCACCTCCCTTCTGAATCGAAGCCTCCGAATGCACTGCTCCTCAGACATGTTGAGGTAGAAGTGCTGTCGGTATACCCTGGGAGGGTAAGGCCTCCTGTGCTGACACCTGTTGGCCCTTCTCCTTCTGGCCATGATTGGCACTCTCTCTCAGCGTCTCTGAGCCCTTTCAATGCAATGCAGAAACCCAACGTTTCCACCCATTGCAGCCCCCATTATATGTGGCCACTCAAGGCTATGGCACTGAGAAGTAAATCCAACTGCAAAGTTCTGGGCTGATGAGTCAAAGCAGAAAGCTCTCTCCCTTTGTCTCTCTCCAAATCTCTCTCTCTCACACAGGAGTGGAACAAAATGGCTGCCACAAAGAGTGCAGGAAGAGTCCCCTTTAAATAGCGCCCCCCCAACCCCCACAGTGACTGGGAACCGTTCCACACAACCAGTCGCTGGGAGCGCCAGGCACAAAGAAGGGGGGCGCCACTGAAGTTCCGGTTTGGGGCGCACCAAGGGCGTTGCACCATGAAATTACGTCAGGATCTGCGCGCGCAGCTGAGCGGGCGCTGCGGTTTTGCGCCGCCGCTAGTTCTTGACTCAAGTGCGCGAGAGGCGCAGATCGTGCCGCGCCCGGGCGCTAGCCGCTTCGCGCCCCATTTCTCACCCTCTTAAGGTGCTAGCGGCTGGCGCTAACAACTGAATTTCTAGGCCTAATTCTTTTGGATATAAAGAATAGGAATCTTGAAAAGTCCCTACTACTATCCCCATCCTAGCTGAGGATTGTTGGGGTGTCACTTTTTTAATCGTCATTGACGGTCCATCACAGTAAATAACTTGATGGTATTCTGTAAGCGGTCTCATAAGTATTTATCTGATTCTCTCTTCTGTATTAGCACCCTCCATGATGGAGAGATATTCTATTTTTCCACATTAATTTGAATGGCTTGTAGATAAGGATAGTATTTATTAATTAGTTACTCGAGGAGGTCTTTGCCTCCCACTTCTTGACAAGTTTAATCAAGCTGTGTTCGTTCATGGGCAAGGTTGCCAAGGTATAGGGGAATTCAAAAGGTCCTGGCTGGGTGCCAGGCCTTTAATGCTGGGATTGATCATCTTCAAGATGCTGAGGTTCATTTACTGCTTTATCTTTAATTATTTTAACTGATTTTTGTTCCTCGCTCTTGGGGATTTCATGTTTTCCAGATCCCTGATGGGGTTTATCGGACCGTTTACTTTCTTGACGATCCTCCTGTTGAGGTGGACGTTGGTTCTGCCGGGAATCTTTTTGATCCCAATTTCAGTTTTCTCAGTACCCTCCCATGGCTCTCTGATAGTTTTGGCCAGTGTAAAAGCTGTCCCCATAGGGAGTCCACTGTCCTTCACTTTCCTTTTGAGGTCTAGCCCCTCGTCTATCCCATCTTTCTGGGGAGAAATCTGTCTCATATTGTCGGCGGGTTGCGGGTGTAAACCTTTTGGAATACCCTCTTGGGGGTCCCGAGCCATGAGTTTGTTTCTGGGCAGGGTGGACTTGAGAATTGGGTCTATACAGTCCTTCTTTCTGAGTACCAAAGGTACCTTCTTCATTTTTTAAATCTCTATTTTCTGATCTCATTATAGGTTTAGTTTGGGGTAGACCTAAGAGGTCATGATTTAATTGGATAATGCAATTGACATTATCCCATCTTTGTTGGTTATCTCGATAATCATTTAGAGCACCCTCACAGGCAAGTTTGAGGGCTGTATTTTGGTATTGATTGGCCAGGCAACCATGGAAATGTCCCAATTATCCTGTGTAAGTACTTTGCCTGATCTGTAGGCAGCTACCAGCCCTTTAGTTGTGGCTGTATTAGTGAGTATTTCCTTGATTGAACACATTACATGCCCGCCCTGAGTTGCCATGAGAACATAAGCGTATATTTAAACCCAGTTGTTGCACTGGTTTAATGGGGGAATTAAGTCTGAACTTAGTATCATTTGCAGTAGTTGCCTCAGGTGTTGGGCATTCCAATTTTGGCAACAGGTTTCCAATTTATCAAGGTTAGTTAGAATCCAGCAGGTTTTTTCCTGGCTGGTGTTTCCTGGTTTACCACACATTGTGTAGATAGAGCTCAGGTTTACTTGACCTAGGAGCGCAATTTGTGGTTGCTGGGGTTGGTTTACTGGACCATTAATCATTGCGCCGCCAGCATTTAGATAAGAGTGAGCTTGTGCCTGTCGGCTTTGATTATAATGGCTTCTAAGCTGTCTATAGTTTTCTTGAAGATTGCTGTCATTTATTTCATCATGAGTTTGCCACTTTAACCGGAATCCATGGCCCCCAGGAGCATAGGCTGCTCCAGGTCCTGCTATTCGGCCATGGTTGCCACCACCTTGTTGGGCACCATTCATTAGGCCTCCCAATTGTGCAGGTGTGCACCTTATCATTAAGGAATTTATTGGATTTGGAGTATTTGTTTGATTATCCCACAGGATATTCTGTATCCCCTGGTTCTGGTGATCAAAGTGAATCGTGCCATGAGTTCTAACGGCTCCTTCAGCATCAAAGCCTTCTATTTCAAAAATTATCACTTGGTTTTGTGGAGGTACAGGGATAGGATTATTTCCCCTAATAAAGCAATCGTTTAAATTTTCTAATAAAAAAACGTGGCCAATTCCGACAGGATTTGCCATTTCTTCAAGACCTAACCTCGGTTAGGGTTTAATATTTCGTCTCTACCTAACCTCAGTTAGGATTTAATATTTCATCAGGACCTAACCTTGGTTAGGATTTAATATTTCGTCAGGACCTAACCTCGGTTAGGATTTAATATGAACTTTATAAGAAGCTTCCACACCTCAATGGTATTTTGAGGAAGTTCGGATTTAAGCTCTACAAGGCCTGATCAGGGTCTTGTCATCTCTAGAGACTTAAATCTGGATCTTAGAACCACTGACAGTAAACACTCCTTCTATACTTAACAATCTACAACATGGATATAGATATTAATATAAGTATAGGTTCTGTATCAACTCATTAACACACTCGTTGGGTGCCAGCTCAAGGGATAATTACAATCCTAGCCCTTTTGGGCTATCCCAGATCAGGCGTATTCCCCAGACATTCACCCTCAACTTAAGTTAGAGATAGCCGAATTCCATAAGACGCTTAAATGGGTCTAAAGTTTCAGGCAATCTCTCCTTAAAGGAAAGGAATGACTAAAGATGTTACCATCCTCCAGATAGTACCTTTAATAAGTTGAACTAAACTGTAACCTTCCGGATATTATGAGGGTCCGGAATACCCCCCAGAATTCTGCAACTCCTTATGGAAGAGTGTACAGAAATGTGGGTTTGCGAGTCTATACAGAATTACTCTTTGAGACAATTCTAAAAATATATAGTTTTATTTAAGAGCCGACATTCAGTTAACATCTGTTGAATCAGTCGCAACATTAACAATTCAAAATACAATTAGCTTACATTTCTTATTTCTCAGAGATCCTTATTCTCAAATCTTTACTTTGTTACATTTCTTATTTCTTACTTATTTCTAAATCCAGAACATCCACAAAAATCAATCACTTTGACTTCCCGAGACTCATAGTTAAAGACTTACAGAGATGCCTCTGAAGGGTTAAGAAATGCTTTGCCCGTTCAGCGAGTTCTGACTTTTCTGTTAAAAAGGTCTTATTTTTATACCCTTTTGGCAGTGGTCTCTTCTTTGATGTTCTCTGCTGATGTCAGCTAATTGTCTTTATTGATACCTCTTTTGAATGCTTTCTATTCTTATTATCAATTCTACTATTGCATGCATAATTATTTCTCTACCTTTAGGTGTTCCAAAAACCATCATAAAAACAATGACAGCTATGGTTTCTGTTTGATGTCATTCCTACAAAATGCTTTCATTCAATTCTTAATATTAGCTTTATTGGTTTTTTGCAGACATTGTGACTTCGTTCTGCTCCAAGTTTAATACAAACACAATGCAATTGCTTGGTGTCTCTACTGAAGTCATATTTTCAAAGCCTTCTTGTTGGTATTATATTTACAATATGTAAATCAAAATCATTTTAACTGTGTGTTTACTTGTTTTCTAGCTATCTCAATTGGTTGCATATTTATTCTTATGGTTCCTATTTCCCAAGTTAAAACTATTTGACCAGCAGGTTTCTTTACTTGATGTCATGTTTTCAAAGGCACATGCCTCTTTTAATGTTTGTATTTCTGTTTTACGTGTTAGCTCTTCACACTTTAAACTGGGTCTTCTCATTGTGTTCATTGCAAACCGTAGACCTTTCGGAAGCACCAATGGTTTGCTTCAATCTTCCATTGTTTTAGTATATTTAACTAATTCCCATTTCAAAACTTGTTTACAACTTTGTTATCAACTGGTCTTTATTTCAGAAGCCTGTTCTCTGTTCACAGCCTTGTCTGCTGAGACTTGTGTCTTTTAAACCCAGTATGTCTTTTATTAATAATATCAATATTCTGTTCATAGTATCGTGTATTTTTCTGAATCATGGCTATTCCTTCACACCTCAAACAGAGGCCCAACCAGTCCCCATCCACCACCACCCTCCTCTGCCTGGCTGAACTTGTTCTCACATTGAACAATTTCTCCTTTGACTCCACTCACTTCCTCCAAATCAAAGGTGTTGCTATAGGAATCCGCATGGGTCCATGCTATGCCTGATTTTTTGTGGGATATGTGGAACATTCTTTGTTCCAGTCCTACTCAGATCTCCTCCATCACCTCTTTTTCCGGTGCATTGATGAGTGCATCAGTGCAGTTTCTTGCTCTCGCCCTGAACTGGAAAATGTCATCAACTTTGCTTCCAATATCCACCCTTCCTTTGCCTTCACATAGTTCATCTCCGACTCTTCCCTTCCCTTCCTCGATTTCTCTGTTTCCATTTCTGGGGATAGGCTATCGACCAACATCCACTAAAAGCCCACTGACTCCCAAAGCTACCTTGAATATACTTCCTCTCACACAACTTCCTGTTAGGACTAGATTCCTTTCTCCCAGCTTCTTTGTCTCCGTCGCATCGCGTTCTGATGATGCCACCTTCCATATCAGTGCTTCCGATGTGTCTTCCTTTTTCCTCAATCAAGGATTCCCCTCCACTGTGGTTGACAGGACCCTTGACTGTGTCTGTTCTATTTCCCGCACTTCTGCTCTCACCCCTTCCCCTCCCTCCCAGAACCATGATCGGGTTTCCCTTGTCCTCACGTTCCGCCCCACCAGCCGTTGCATTCAATGGATCATCCTCCGCCATTTCCACCACCTCCAGCGTGATACCACCACCAAGCACATCTTCCCCTCCCCTCCACTTTCAGCATTCCGAAGGGAGCGCTCTCTTCGCGACACCCTGGTCCACTCTTCAATCATCCCCAACACCCCCTTCCTGTGCAAGCACAGGAGATGCAACACCTGCCCTTTTAGCTCCTCCCTTCCCACAGTCCAGGGCCCCAAACACTCCTTCCAGGTGAAACAGCGATTTACTTGTACTTCTTATAATTTAGCATACCGTATTCGTTGCTCACGATGCGGTCTCCTGTACATCGGGGAGACCAAACACAGATTGGGTGACCGCTTTGGGGAACACCTATGTTCAGTCCGTAAATTATATTCCAATTCCAATTATATAGAGCCCTGGTGAGACCACACCTGGAGTATTGTGTACAGCTTTTGTCTCCTTACCTAAGGATATACTTGCCATAGAGGGAGTGCAACGAAGGTTCACCAGACTGATTCCTGGGGTGGGGGGATTGTCCTATGAGGAGAGATTGAGTAGACTAGGCCTATATTCTCTAGAGTTTAGAAGAATGAGAGGTGATCTCATTGAAACATACAAAATTCTTACAGGGCTTGACAGGGTAAACACAGGGAGGATGTTTCCACTGGCTGGGGAGTCTAGAACCAGGGGTCACAGTCTCAGAATAAGGGGTCGGCCATTTAGGACTGAGATGAGGTGAAATTTCTTCACTCAGAGGGTAGTGAATCTTTGGAATTCTCTACCCCAGAGGGCTGTGGAGGCTCAGTCGTTGAGTATATTCAAGACACAGATCGATAGATTTTTGGATATTAAAAGTTTCAAGGGATATGGGGATAGTGCAGGAAAGTGGAGTTGAGATAGAAGAACAGCCATGATCTTATTCAATGGCAGAGCAGGCTCGAGTGGCTGAGTGGCCTACTCCTGCTCCTACTTCTTATGTTCCTATGTTCTTAAACGTGACCCTGAGCTTCAGGTCGCTTGCCACTTTAATTCTTCACTTCACTCCCACTCTGCCCTCTCTGTTGTCGGCCTCCTACACTGTTCCAATAAAGGTCAACCTAAGCTCGAGGAAAAGCACCTCATCTTTCAATTAGTCACTTTACAGCCTTCCGGACTCAACATTCAGTGCAACAATTTCAGATCATAACCTCTGCCCCCATTTTTTCAGACAGCAACTGTTGATGATTCTGCTTTTCCCATTTACACCTCTTCTAGACCCATCTTTTGTTTCTTTACTTGTCCCATTACCATCCACTTTCGCCTCGCACCATCATCCCTTTGGTCATGTAATCTTTTCTGCCTTCCACCCTATCACAGACCTTCCCTTTTGTTCTTTCCTCCCCTTCCCCTGCCTATGTACTTGCTTAAAACCTGTTACATCTGTAACATTCTCCAGTTCTGACAAAAAGTCATCAACCTGAAATGTTAACGCTGTTTCTCTCTCCATAGATGCTGCCTGACCTGCTGAGTGTTTTCAGCATTTTCTATTTTTATTTTATATAAATGCAAATTGTTGTTGTATAAATAGGTATATTTAAATAAGTCAGATAGACATTATGGAAAATGTGATGCAAATGTGTTACAGAAAGTAAGTGTGATGCTTACAGGAGATTTGAATGATATGCAAAACTTTTAATATATTATGTGGATAGAAACATTTGCTACTGTGTAGTGTGTATCCTGATATGTAAGTGACCCGGATGAGACCTTCACACCAGTTAGACAAGTTTAAGATAGAAGGGTAAATTTTGTGAGTCTGCTCTGGCACAGAGTCTCACTCAAGAGGAGTGAAGATCAAAGAAGCAGGTGTGGAAAAAGAATGGCTTGGAAAAGTTCAGGAGCTTCAATAATCGGACAGGTTGACTTCTATATCCGATTCTACAATCTGCACTCCGATTGAGTGAGATTCCGTACTGGGAACATGGTCTCACAAAATCTATGCTGTGGTCTTTATACACCTCACACAAAGGAGGCAAAATTGGGTCGCACCCCCTTTGGGGCACTAACTTCGACAGGGCACTACTTTTAGCTGAAAATGTTAGCGCCCCCCGTGCCCGAAATTCACTGGTAGCTCCCCAAGGCTACCACTCTTAGGGCGCTAACGGGAGGTGCAAATCAACCAAATTTTTCCCCCAAAGATTTTGTTTTAAAAAGGAACAAATAACAGTTCTATATTGAACTCTCATCTATTGAGTCTAACAGGAATTTCTGAACTCAATCCATCTTCAACCACAGCAGCACATTAAGAAAAAAACTACATCCCACTGCATGACCACATTTACTCTCAAATTTCCAGTGTAATAAAAAATGGAACTGAGAAATGTGTAATTCAGTGCCCTCCCGACACCACCCACCGAAACAGCCTGGGGTTAAATACTCTGGGTGTTCCACAGGTCTCCCGCTGTAACTCCGACAAGAGACCAGCAAAACCTTTGTAGAATTTCAGGCCACCTTGGTTTTTACACACATTACATATCCCACGTTACTTTGTTATGTATTAGATTCTAGCAGACAGCAAACCAAGAGGAAAATACAATTTATATTTCCAATCTGTTACATTAATATACATAGATATATTTTCAGAAGTTTCCCCAAGCACAGTCCCTTGAATTGCTGTGTGCACTCATTACCATATAAAACAGCTTCTTGTTTTTAGGGACCATATGTTCTTCTTTAAAATAACTTACTATGTTTAGCTCACTGCTTGCCTACAAATTTCCATAAAATTGCTGAGATTACTTGAGATGAAACTGATACAAAGTTACATTAGTTTCCATATGAATCAATCCAACTAAATGCAAGGGATATTTCTGCAAACGGCCAGTTTGAAACTATTGTTAAAGATGTTCAGTTGTCCTTTTACTTGTAAGTCTTAAAAGAATTTAAGTAATTGTTATTTGGGAAGTTTAGCGACTTTGTGATATGCAAGGTATCCCGAAAATTGTATCTCTGACTTGTGTTCCATTCAACAAAAATGGAACCCACTAACAGTTTAAACTGGTAAAACTAAATTACTTGCAATTAGAAAAAAAGAAAGACTTGCATTTCTATAGCACCTTTCATGACCACCGGACGTCTCAAAGCGCTTTACAGCCAATGAAGTACTTTTTTTTTGAAGTGGAGTCACTATTGTAATGTGGGAAACACGGCAGCCAATCTGCGCGCAGCAAGGTCCCACAAACAGCAGTGTGATAATGACCAGATAATCTGGATTTTTTGTTATGTTGGTTGAGGGATAAATATTGGCCAGGACACTGGGGAGAACTCCTCTGCTCTTCTTCGAAATAGTGTCATGGGATCTTTTACAGCCACCTGAGAGAGCAGACGGGTCCTCGGTTTAACATCTCATCCGAAAGACGGCACCTCCGACAGTGCAGCACTCCCTCAGTACTGCACTGGAGTGTCAGCCTAAATGTTTCTGCTCAAGTCCCTGGAGTGGGACTATGAACCCACAACCTTCTGACTCAGAGGCAAGGGTGCTACCAACTGAGCCACAGCTGACACTGATTAGGATCACTTTGCATACAGGAATTTACTCTAATGCACATGGATACAGGTTATTCAAGGCAGCACAACGCTGCCATTTTATTTACTGAGTTTCATAGTGCCACCTTCTAAAGTGTCTCACGAAAGACCCAGATACAACAATAAGTCCTTGCACACTCCTTACTGACAATCATTAAAAAAAAATCCTGTTGTATTATGTATTCTCCTTCCACTCCAAAGTGTGGTGGTGTTCATTAGACACAGAAGAGAGGCAGCCTTAACTGAATGGAAAGAAGGGTCTTACCGTGATTGACATGGACTGCAGCCAATTGGGTGGAAGCAAAGCATGAACAGAGAAAAGAATGATCAACAAAGTCCAACTCAATTGAAGCTGCAGCTAAATAATATAAATTGAACCCCAGGCTCCAGTAGGCACCTGCATAAAAACATTTTCTAGTAATTTGCAAAGTTTAAGGGCAACGGTGAGAAAGAGTAAACATCTTACTGTGAATTGTTTAATTTTTTATGGGTTTTATGTTATAAATGCTACTCATTTAAGTGTATTTTCAAGTCGCTAAGAAATTAACATGTCAGCTCAAACAAAATTCACAAATCTTTTAAACAAGTTGAATGGTTAGATTTTACTACTTTTCCGTTCAGCATTGGTAGCATTGAAATGAATTTGAGTGATTTGATTGCTCAATCTTCTGTTGCTTACATGTTCCTCATTGGTATCCACCCATTGGATCATATTGTTTTTGATTAGTTCACATATTTGTTCTTTCGGCCATTCACTATCTTTTGCCCTGCAAACGTGTGACCCCTGGGGTATGAAACCCTGAGGCGTGACAACCTTTTGGGGCTTGGTGCCCCTGAGGCCCCAGTTCGAAGCATGATGTCTTTGAAAGGTGCAATGTGGCAGGCACATGCTAGATGCAAGACTTTTAACTATTAGAGATATGATGGAGACTGAAATCAATCAGCCAAATCCGTGCCCATCATTCCCAGAACGCCATGTTTGAACCACTCCAATCAGGTTTCTGCCCCTGCCACAGTACCGAAATGGCTCTTATCAAAGTCATAAATAACATCCTATGTGACTGTGACAAAGGTCAGCTATCCCTCCTCAACCTTCTCGACCTCTCTGCAGCCTTTGACATGGTTGACCACTCCATCCTTCTCCAACACCTCTCCACCGTCGTCCAGCTGGTTGGGACTGCACTCACCTGGTTCCATTCTTACCTGCAATGGCTTCTCCTCCTGCTCCCACATCATTACCTCTGGTGTCCCCCAAGGATCTATCCTTGGCCCTCTCCTATTTCTCATTTACATGCTGCCCCTTGGTGACATCATCAGAAAACACAATGGCAATTTCCACATGTACACTGACGACACCCAGCTCTACCTCGCCATTACTTCTCTCGACCCTTCCACTGTCTCTAAATTGTCAGACTGCTTGTCCAACATCCAGTACTGGTTGAGCAGAAATTTCCTCCAACTAAATATTAGGAAGACTGAAGCCATTGGCTTCGGTCCCTGCCACAAACTCCGTTCCCTAGCCACCAGTTCCATCCCTCTCTCTAGCATTTGTCTGAGGCTGAACCAGACTGTTTGCAACCTTGGTGTCATATTGACCCTGAAATGAGTTTCCACATAACCGCACCATAACTAAGACAGCATATTTCCACCTCCATAACACCGTCCGACTCTGCCCCTGCCTCAGCTCATGAGCTGCTGAAACCCTCCTCCATGCCTTTGTTAACTCTAGACTTGAATATTCCAATGCACTCATTTTCTACCCTATGTAAACTTGAGGGCATCCAAAATTCTGCTGCCCATGTCCTAACTCGCACCAAGTCCTGTTCACCCATCACCCCTGTGCTCGCTGACCTACATTGGCTGTCTGTCCGGCAATGCCTCAAATTTGAAATTCTCATCCTTGTTTTCAAATCCCTCCATGGCCTCGCCCCATCCTATCTCTGTAATCTGCTCCAGCCCCACAACCCCCTGAGATATCTGTGCTCCTCTAATTCTGGCCTCTTGAACATCCCTGATTTTAATCGCTCAACCATCGGTGGCCGTGCCTTCAGCTGCCTAGGCCCTAAGCTCTGGAATTCCCTCCCTAAACCTCTCTGCCTCTCTACCTTTCTTTTCTCCTTTAAGACGCGCCTTAAAATCTACCTCTTTGACCAAGTCATCTGCCCAAATTTCTCCTTATATAGCTCAGTGTCAAATTTTGTTTTATATTGCTCCTGTGAAGCACCTTGGGATGTTTTACTATGTTAAAGATGCTGTCTAAATACAAGTTGTTGCTGTTGTATAAATATACTGCACAGTCACATAATACAATTCTGAGCAATAGTTGAAAGGGGCCTAAAAGCAAAGTAAACACCATCCACCAGTCTCGGGAAGCCAATGGTTTGTTGTAGAAGTCGGATACTTCTCTATTCTGTGGTTACAGTTTGCATATGTAGAACTCATTTCGGTCTCTGAATTGAGTTATCTTGGTAAACGTAAATAGCATAAACTCTGTCAGGGCGAGGCTGGTTCTGGACCCAAGTGCAGACAGACGAGACGAGAAGCAGGTATGCAGTCTTAAATAAAAGTAATTTACTAGAATCACACAGGTAAACAGTTACAAACATAGGAGCTCAAGACAAGCTACCACTAGGCAAACAGCTTGTCAAGACTGAGCACAGAGGGAAGAAACCACAGAACTTAAATACAAGCAAAAACAGGTGAAATCAATAAACCTGATAAAAGGCAGTTAAGTAATAAACACAGGAGAAACTAGTAACAATTAGCAAAGGGAAAAAAACAAGTGAAGGTGCCATTTAGGGGTTACTGAGGGAACTAACCGGCACCCTCACAAAACTCCATGAGTAACAGCTTCCGACTGGGATCTTAACTCAGCATTGTGTAATGTGCACACATGGCGGAGCCACTAAGAGACTCAGGGCAATTAGTAATCATCCCATTAACTACCGTGTAGTGCCGCTATGGACTGCACCTTTAAACTGTATGTACTTTCTTGCATTTCCGCGTGATGACGTCATGACGCCGATCACGTGACCACCAGTTGGTGCGGAGAACGTGGTGACGTCATGACGTCAGCTTCCAGTACTTTGCAGCAGTCTTTGAGGTGCTGGGAGGCTGCACAGACCTGTGTACATCTTCTCCTGTAGTGTTACCAGTTAAGTTGTTTGTTTAATAAACTTTGTTATTTTGTTTCACTGAGTCGAACTTCATTACTCAGATAGGAACCTCTGTTCCTACATTGGTGACCCCGATCTCGTCGGACAACTTTCGTTGAGATATTTATAATGAATACGAACGCCGTCGCCCTTAAATTGCCGCAGTTCTGGGAACAGCAACCAGCAGCATGGTTTTTCCAGGCAGAAGCCCAGTTCACACTCTGGGAGATTACAGTGGATTCGACCCGTTATTATTACGTGGTCTCCGCTCTCGACAGCGCCACGGCCTCGCGGGTCGTTAGCCTCCTTGGCAATCCACCGGCAGAGGTCAAGTATGACGCTCTAAAATCTTGTTTGCTACAGGTGTTTGGTTTAAATAAGTCGGAGTGTGCACGCAGGCTTATTGCTATGCCCGGCCTTGGGGACTCAAAACCATCGGAATTGATGAGCCAGATGCTCACGCTTTTGGGTTCGGAGCCTCAATGTTTTTTGTTTCGAGAACTCTTCCTCTGCCAGCTACCTAAACCAGTTCAGGCAGCCTTGGCCAGTTCTGCGATTACGGACTGTGTCGAGCTCGCTGCAGAGGCAGACAAGATTTTTATGGTCACACAGCAGAGTTGTGCAGCCACGAGGTGCCTTTCCCCTATGCGAGCGAAGTCCAGCCCTCCTTCAGCAGGCTGGTGTATGTACCACGCCCGTTTTGGCGCCAAGGCTCGATGCTGCCGTCCTCCCTGCAGTTTCGCTGAAAAAAAATCTCCAGCCAGCCCGCGAGCTGCGATGAGTACGACAGGGTCTGAAAACACACCCAGTTCACCATGGCAGTCGATTCAGCGGGAAAACACCTCTACATTACGGATTCCATGACAGGGCGACGATTCCTGTGTGACACTGGTTCTCAGTGCAGTATTTTGCCAGTTTCAAAGCTGGATCTGCAATCCGGTGGTCACAGGCCTTCCCTCGAGGCAGCCAATGGTGCGGCCATTCGCACGTTCGGTAAACGGACAGTTAATTTAACTCTCGGAGGTCAGCGTTTTGTGTGGGAGTTTATAACAGCTAAAGTATCACAGGCCATCCTGGGGGCTGATTTTTTCTGTCGACTCATTAATGCGTCCACTTTCCACGCGGTGCCTTGCCACCGCAGCACCGCTGTCTCCTGGTCGGTCGCCTGTGCGGTTCCATTGCAGGAAGGGTTTATGCGCCTACTCGGCGAGTTCCCGGAGCTCACCAGGCCTACATTTTCGGCAGCAGTCGCGAGACACGGTGTGGCGCATCACATCACCACGACGGGATCGCCTGTTTACGCTCGGGCATGAAGATTGGAACCCGGAAAGTTTGCAGCTGCAAAGGCGGAGTTTCAGAACATGGAGCGCCTTGGGATTGTCCGACACTCCGATAGTCCTTGGTCCTCCCCACTACACATTGTACCGAAACCAGGTGGTGGATGGAGGTCTTGCGGGGATTACAGACGCCTTAACGAAGCCACTATGCCGGATAGGTATCCAATACCGCATATACAAGATTTTTCAGCCCATCTGGCTGGCAACTCAGTATTTTCCAAAGTAGATCTCGTCCGTGGATATCACCAAGTTCCTGTGCACCCTCAAGGCGTCCCCAAAACGGCGGTCATCACACCATTTGGCCTTTTTGAGTTCCTCCGAATGCCGTTCGGATTGAAAAATGCAGCTCAGGCCTTTCAGCAACTCATGGACTCTGTGTTACGGGACCTTCCCTTCATTTTCGTTTACTTGGATGACATTCTCATCGCTAGTAAGGATACGAAGGAGCATATGGCCCATTTGCGTACACTCTTTGCCCGTCTCAGCCAACATGGCCTCATCATAAACCTAGCCAAATGCCAGTTTGGGTTAACCAGCATTGACTTTCTGGGGCATAGGATTACCTCAGAAGGCGCCGTTCCACTGGCCACCAAGGTAGAGGCAGTTACGGCATTCCCGCGGCCTCACACACTTAAATCTCTTCAGGAGTTCCTGGGGATGGTAAATTTTTATCATCGTTTTGTCCCCAAGGCAGCCCAGTTGATGCAGCCGCTGTACAAAGCACTCAAAGGGAAGTCGGGCAAAGATGTTATCATTTGGACACCGCAGATGGACCAGGCGTTCCTTGACGCCAAGGCGGCGTTGGCAGATGCAACTATGCTTGCACACACACTCCCGGGCGCGACCATCGCCCTTACTACCGATGCCTCCAATTACGCCATTGGGGCGGTTCAAGAACAATGGGTCGACAGGACTTGGCAGCCGTTGGCTTTTTTTAGCCGCCAACTGCGCAAGAACGAGCGAAAATATAGCACTTTTGACAGGGAGTTGCTGGCCCTGTTTTTGGCCATCCGGCATTTCCGTTTTCTCCTAGAAGGGCGCCCATTCACTGCATTCGTGGACCATAAGCCGCTCACTTTCACAATGGCCAAAACGGCGGAGCCGTGGTCAGCTCGGCAACAACGCCACCTTACATTTATATCCGAATTTACGACGGATTTACGACATGTGTCCGGCAAAGATAATCTCGTGGCTGATTGCCTTTCACATGCCCCAGTCCAGGCAGTTCACCTGGGAATTGATTTCGTCGGGTTGGCGGAAGAACAACTGGCAGATCCTGAAGTTCAGGCGTATCGGACTACCCCTTCTAGTTTGCAGGTAGCCGATGTTATGTTCCAATCAGCAGGAACCACGCTCTTGTGCGACACATCCATGGGAGTGCCACGGCCCATTGTGCCAGTCGAATGGCGTAATAAGATTTTTCAGGCTATACACGGCTTATCACACCCGGGGATGCGAGCTTCACAACGGCTCATGTCCCGCAGATCTGTTTGGAAGGGAATGCATTCGGACGTTTGGGACTGGACAAACAATTGCGTGGACTGTCAAAAATCAAAGGTCCATCGTCATGTTAAGGCTCCAGTGGCCATCTTCCCGGTGCCAGAACGCCGTTTTGATCACGTTCATGTGGACTTAGTGGGTCCCCTCCCCGCTTCGCGGGGTTTCATGCATCTCTTGACAATAGTGGACCGCACTACCAGGTGGCCAGGGGTGATTCCCTTGGTTGCTACCACTGCAGCGAACGTATCCAGGGCGTTTATTTCATCGTGGGTGGCCCGGTTTGGGGTGCCACCTGACATCTTCTCTGACCGAGGTCCACAATTCACATCAGAGTTGTGGAACGCAGTTGTACAGGGCTTGGGTACCAAGCTGCACCGTACCACCGCTTACCATCTGCAAGCAAACGGTCTATGCGAGAGGTTTCATCGGTCTCTCAAGGCGTCCCTCCGTGCCAGCTTGCGTGGTCCCAACTGGGTGGACAGACTTCCCTAGGCGATGCTAGGCCTCCGCACAGCCCCCAAGGATGACCTCCAGGCTTCATCGGCTGAGTTAGTCTACGGTCAAGCACTTCGAGTACCAGGGGACTTCCTCCCTCCACATACAGAACCGTGGTCGCCTGCTCAGCATCACGAGATGGCAAAGAATTTCCTGCCTATTCCAACCTTGCATCACAGCCTACAGAGGCCTCATGTTCCGGCAGAACTTATGAGTTCCGATTACGTTTTTATTCAGCAGGACGCTCATAGAGATACACTCAGACCACCTTATGCTGGACAGTTTCGTGTCATCTCATCGGGAGAAAAAATTTTCACGGTCGAAGTGGGAGGCAAGTCCAATACCATCTCTATCGACCAACTTAAACCAGCCCATCTAGATCGAAGTGAACCAGTTGTTGCCGCCCAGCCACCTCGCCATGGACGACCATCGTTGACTGCCAGACCAGTTATGCAACAGCCCACCATTGAACTGCCTGCTTCTGCCTCATCCTGGCCCACACCTTCTGCTACGGTTTCCTCCACCCCGGATGCGCCGCTTCAGACACAGTCAAGCACCAGCTCGTCTCCCAACGTTCCACTGCCTGAAGTTTGTCGTCATTCAGGCAGGATCATCAAACCTCCTGTTCGTTTGACACTGTCTGTTAAAGAGAATTCTGGGGGGGCGCCTGTGGCGGAGCCACTAAGGGACTCAGGGCAATTAGTAATCATCCCTTTAACTACCGTGTAGTGCAGCTATGGACTGCACCTTTAAACTGTATGTACTTTCTTGCATTTCCGCGTGATGACGTCAAGACGCCAATCATGTGACCACCAGTTGGCGCGGAGAACGTGATGACGTCATGACATCAGCTGCCAGTACTTTGCAGCAGTCTTTGAAGTGCTGGGAGGCTGCACAGACCTGTGTACATCTTCTCCTGTAGTGTTACCAGTTAAGTTGTTTGTTTAATAAACTTTGTTATTTTGTTTCACTGAGTCGAACTTCATTATTCGGATAGGAACCTCCGTTCCTACACACACATTTATAATATAAAAATGCCACAATAATTCACAATTACTGTTTCCTTAAGATGCTGTCTTTTGAAGACCATCTGTGGAGGTATTTTCTATGGGAACAAGTTCAACTGTTGAATTTTTCATCCCTGTTTGTTTTCTTAAAATCAGCTTAAGCTTTGACCTTACTTGCTTCTGTAGTCATCTCTTCTTTAAGACATCTTTGATAATTTATTATAAATCTTACATGATTTCAAACTTGAATATTGGGATAAAGAAAGTAACTTCATGCATTCTGGAGTAAAACTCTTTCATTAAATTAGTATTCAACAGCTGAAATGGAAGTGATTTATGAGGTTGGCTTAAAAAAACTCCTTTGTTTAAAAGAAACAATCATTTGAATTTTTGCTGCATTATTTCATTAGTGACTCCCATGTTCCACGGAGCAAGATGATCTTCAATCACAATGGGAAGCAGTCACATTTAAACCTCAATAATTAAGACTTAGAAAAATGAATGTAAATAAATTAGTTCAATATATGCTCTGTGGCCACAAAATAGAGAAGTGGAAACCTCCAACATCCTCTGCTTTGGCCTTCAGGGACTTTGTATGGCTTTGGCTTTCTGGATTTTAAGGTCATCCTCAATTATTATTGAAACATTCATGTAAAGTGCCTCAATATACAATGCTATTTTAGCCATTTGAAATGTTCCTGTTTGAATTTATCCTTTAAACTCGCTAAATTCTCCATCATTATCATCACTATCACCTTCTTCTGTTTTTCCTTAGAGTAGGTAGAAATGATTGCCGAGTTTTCTTCTGGGCTCCAATGCGATGTATCTTTGGCCAGAAAGCCTTTCCACCCATAATATTCCTGTGTCTTAATCCCAGCCTATTCCCCTGAGTCCAGCTCATTAAAATAATATCAGTGCGACTCCTGTCTCATTGTGGCTTCAACAGGGCCGGCTGAAGGGGAGGGGGTGGGATATTATTTTTAATTTTAAAATTTACAGGGCTGGGCTGTTGAAGCAATTGTCCGCAATAGATTCCACTCTGTTAGAGGCATTGAAGATTTAAACAACCTCCCTGAACACCATAGCAATGAGAAATATGAAGAAAGAATTTACATTTATATAGCATCTTTCACATCCCCAGGATGTCCCAAACTGCTTTACAGCCAATGAATTACTTATTAAATATTGTCACTATTGCTTTGTATGCAGCCAAATTGTGCAAACAAGGTCCAACAAGCAGGATATTGAACCACCGTCATTATCATTTCTGGTAGAAAATCCTAGAAGTGACATCGAGTGTGGTGGGGGGAGGGGGCTGACGGAATGGCCCTCTTGCTCAATTTTCCCCCTCTGCCTGCTGGATTTACATCATATACTCCAGAAGAAAATCTGCCCTGACAATTTTAATTTGGACCACATGCCTTATTTGGTACTGCTTTATTATTTTTTTAATCTGATAGTAAATAATTACTTGCAACAAAATTTTGAATTTTGTTCAATAAGAAACATAAAAATTGCCAAAGAGATACAAATAAGGAGCTGGACATGGAAAACATCCACACGATAGTACAAAGACAACAGTTTATTATTCAATGAAATTGTACAGTGTGCCATAGTAACATCAAGGGGCTGACATTCCTATTAAAAAAATCAATTTTTTGTTACAACTAACAGACTGCTAACAACATTGCAGGAATGAAATGTACAATTCCTAAAATTACAATTCTGTTAGTGACAATGAAAAACAGTAACCAATCAAAACCCAACTACAATAGGGCAAGCAGAAGTAGTAAAGCATGAACATCACTGTAAAGTAGGTGCGCATGACAAAATGTCATTGTTCTGGTTAGAAAAGATACATAAATAAAAGAACTGCACTTATAATACAGAAAATGTTAGCGTAAATATAGCAAATGATGTATTAAAAGTGAAATTAACAAGTTTTTGTAAATTACATTATGCATGTCATAGCATGTACTGCAGGAAGCAGTTTCCATAAGCCAAATCATCTTGTCTCAATCCCTCCTGCTCTTGTGTTTGAAGCCAAGTCATACAATCAACAGATGCAGAGCAAAACAGGTGGTAGGCCCGAAGACAAGAAATGGCAAACACTTTGGGTTAGAAATTCATTACAGCCCAGGAATGGGCGGTGTCATTAGAAAAGTTGGAGAATTAGCGTTAGCTGCTAATACTTTAGACTGCACGCAAAATTCATGCTCACTGCTCAAAAAATGATTGGAGTCCTAATTCAAGTCTTAAAGCCCAAGCTCATTGGCGTTACACTCATGGACCAATATCAGGTGCAGTCTAGTCACAAGTCATGACTGCCAGAGGCTTTTTTCAGTACTTAAAGGGGAGGTTCATTGATGCTGCAGTTCCTCATTCTCAGCATTGCTGGCTGTGCCTCATAAAGCAGAAGCAGTGCAAGGAGAAGGAGCCGGAGGACTGAAGCAGCTGTACTCATGGCAGATCTCATGGAGAGAGCCCGCAGATTCTGCAACCATGCATTGGAGGTGTTGGTACTCGCAGTGGAAAGGCGGAGGGCAGTGCTCTACCCGGCAAGTGGCAGGAGGCCCTCGCCCCAAGTCTTCCAAACCATGTGAAGGGAGGTAGCACAGCATGTCTTGGGCAGTACTGTGGTCCCCAGAACCCAAACACAGTGCAGGAAGAAATTTAACGACCTCACTTGGGTGGTCAGGGTGAGTGAATACTTCAACAAATGCTACATACCACCATCTGTACCACAGTCTTCACACACTGCCTAAAGCTCCACACCACCAGCAGTCACCCACCAGCAATCTCCACCTACCAACACTCGCACCTACATCTCACACCTTGCACACAATGACAACTATTCAACTATGGCAGGCACATCACCCAAACACATTGCTCCACACTCATTCACACACTTTCCTTTCTCTTGCAGGCCAAGGTGGCTCACAACAGCAGGGAGCAGAAGCGCACAGACAGAGGACAAGCCGACACCCAACCACTGTCTGCGATGGAGGAGAGTGCTGCAGATTATAGGGCACCAGGTGGTGGGCACCATGGCCACCAGCAACGTTGACCCCCTTGGGGACAACAACGGTATGTTCATCCCTACTCCTTCTCACATCCCACTTCCCCCTCACCCCACAAGCATTTCACACTTTCCAGCTAATTATGCTGTATGCATGCATTTCTCCCTTAGTGCCCCCCTCCCCTCACCTTAACCCAACACTTGTGCCTCTATGCTTTCAGATAATGAGCAAGCACCTGAGCAGCCTGTCGCTGAGGGCACGGTAAAGAGCGAGGCGGGAGAAGAGGAAGAGGAAGAACATACCGCGTCACTGCATGTCTCACCCGTGGGCTCCAGCTCAGATACTGGCACTATGCATTCTTTAGAGGCTAGTATAGTAGCAGGATCTGCACAGGGAGACGCAGCAGGGAACGAGCAGGCTGCAGCATGGCCAGGAGGAGCTGAGCCCCCTCCTCTACTCCCTCTTCACCCAAGACTGTGTGGCTGTTCATGGTTCCAAAACCATCATCAAGTTTGCGGATGATACCACGGTAGTAGGCCAGATCACCAACAACGATGAGTCAGCCTACAGGGAGGAGGTCCAGCATCTCGTGAAGTGGTGCGCCGATAACAACCTGGCCCTTAACATCAAGAAAACCAAAGAAATCATTGTGGACTTCAGGAAGTCTAAAGGCAGAAGTCACACCCCCATCCACATCAATGGGGCTGTGGTGGAAAGGGTGGACAGCTTTAAGTTCCTCGGAGTCCACATCACAGAAGACCTCTCCTGGTCCCTCAATACCTCCTCTCTGGTGAAGAAGGCCCAGCAGTGCCTATATTTCCTAAGGAGGCTGAAGGGATATAACCTGTCACCCCTGATCCTCTCTAACTTTTACCGCTGCACAATAGAGAGCATCCTGATGAACTGTATCACAGTATGGTATGGCAGCTGTAGCTACTATGACCGGAAAGCCCTGCAGCGGGTAGTCAAAACTGCCCAACGCATTACCGGCACCCGGCTACCGACCATAGAGCACATATACCAGAAACGCTGTTTACGGAGGTCACGGTCCATCATCAAAGACCCTACCCACCCCAGCCACAGTCTGTTCACCCTCCTGCCATCTGGGAGACGCTACAGATGCATTCGCACCCGTATGACCAGATTTAGGAATAGCTTCTTTCCCAGGGCTGTCATCCTACTGAACTCCACAAATAAACTCTAAAGCCTGCACATCTGCCAATGCACTTTATTATGGTTATGCTTATGTTAATGTATTACAAGCCAAATGTATGTTGAATGTTTAAATGTCTTAATCTAAATGTACACTCTCGGGAGCCGCAAGCCTACATTTCGTTGTACTGCACTTGTGCACTAACAATGACAATAAAAGTTGATTTGATTTGATTTGATTTGATTTTTGAAAGGATAGCTCGGCGGCCAACTCCCCAAAGGGCGAGTTTACGCATGAGTTCTGCTTCATAGGACTCAGATGAGGGCCTCGATGGAGAAGTCTTTAGAAGAAGGGTGATGGGTGTTATGAATCTTATGATCCATGAAGAAAGACTCATGAAATAACACTGGACGGCCAGCTGGTGGCGCCGTCCAAGGAGTATAAATACTCGGGCATGGGCCCAGCTTTCCCAGGACATTTTGTAAACAGGAACTAGTGAAAGATAACTAGACCTCCATGTTTTGAAACAAGTTGATTAAAGCCTTGCTTTATACTCGAGCCAAGTGCGTAGTGAGTATTATTACGTCAATTTAATCAACTTGATATCGACTCCGCGCTCTGAGTGATTTTGGGAACAGCCAGCTACGACTTCAACAGCAGAAGGGAACTCCAGTGTAGTAATCAATCCATCATGGACAAACTACTCAGACCCGCCCGTCTTGACCTGGACCCGAATTCACCTACAACTGCTAAGGTATGGAAACACTGGTATCGTACCTTCAGCAACTTCCTCAGGGTGTGTGGTGAGAATGTTCCTGATAAATTAGAGATACTTGCCAATTATGTATCTCCTCATGTGTTTGACTATATCAAAGACTGTGTAGACTATGACTCCGCTATCCTAATATTACAGCGACTATATGTTAAGGCCCCAAACAAAATTTTTGCTCAGCATCTATTGGCTACAACTCGACAACAACCCGGGGAATCACTTGACGAATTCCTACAAAAGCTTCGCAGGCTCAGCAAGGATTGAAACCTTAAAGCTGTCACAGCTGAACAGTACCAGAAGGAGCTAATTCGTGATTCCTTTATGAATGGAATTATGTCTCCCTTCATATGCCAGCATCTGTTGGAGAATAAAACCCTCGAGTTATAGGCTGCCTATGACCAGGCGTGTTCCCTGGACTTAGCAAAGAGGAATGCAGATACCTATCCTTTACCTCATGCATGGGCTGCTGCCATCACATTTAATGACTCCTTTGATAGGTCTCAGGTGGAAGCCCTCACTGATGATGACTCTAACCTAGCAGATGACAGCCCTATCCTAGAAGCCTTCACTGATGACAACCCTGCCCTAGTGGCATCTTGGCAATCTGGAAGGAAGTGTTTCTTCTGTGGAGGTGCGTTCCCATTATAGGAAATTTTGTCCTGCTCGTAACGCAACCTGCAATCATTGCAGCAAGAAAGGTCACTTTTCTAAGGTATGCCAGTCAAGAGCCTCTGTTAGTAAGAAAGGCTCCTTTTCTAAGGTATACCGGATGAGAGCTCCTGTTAGTTTTGCAGCTACTATCTATAAAACTGCTCCTCCCCCAAGAACCACTACTAAGGTTACAGCTGTCAAGGGTAAAACTGCCCCTCCTCCCATCACAGCTGTTTTTCCCCAAAGTCTGTCCCATGCAGCCACGAAGGTTTCGGTAAATGGACACATTTTGAGTGCACTAATCGACTCATGCAGCTCTGACAGCTTCGTTAGTGAGCGGGCTGTCAGTAAGTTAAAACTGCGTATTTACCCCTCGGACAGGGAAATTGCAATGGCTCTGATGACACTGACCACCAACTCTCCCGGCTTTTGTCTTGTCGACCTTATTCTCAATGGCTGCACTTATTTCTCCACTCAGCTTGGGGTGCTCAAAAATATGCAGTGATGTGCTCCTGGGACAGGATTTCCAGAAACAACACAAAAGACTCACTTTTGAGTTTGGAGGGTCAAAGCCGGAGCTTACTATTTCCAAAGAACCGTTTTGTGCGCTTTCAGCGGCTTCGCTCGACGAGCCCTCCTTGTTTGCCAATCATTCCCCCCGATGCAAGCCCATAGTCACTAAATCACGAAGTTTCAGCCAAGATAATTGATCCTTTATCGAGGCAGAAATCTCTCGCCTTCTAGCTGATGGTATCATTAAGCCATGTTCATCTCCGTGGCGGGCTCAAGTCGTCATTGTTAAAAATCCTCTGAAGCAACACAGGAAACATCTTTGCATCGATTACTCGCAAACTATTAACCAGTATATCGACCTCGATGCCTACCCTCAACCATGCATCGATGACATGGTCAATAACCTTGCCAACTACAAGGTATTTTCAACTTTTGATTTAAAGAGCGCATACCATCAAGTACCGTTAAAGGACTCTGGCAAAAAGTATACGGCCTTTGAGGCCAATGGTCGGCTTTACTAGTTTTGTCACCTTCCATTTGGGGTCACCAATGGGGTGGCCGTCTTTCAATGGGCAATGGATAGCCTAGTCAAACAGGAGAATTTAACGGACACTTTTCCATATCAAGATAATATCACCATTTCTGGTCATGACCAAAAGGAGCATGATGTCAACCTCCAGAAATGTTTTGACATTCTCCGTCGTCGCAACTTAAATGAGTCCAAATATCTGAAATCAGTACCATCAGTCAACATCCTTGACTACTGGGTGGGCAACGGTGTCATCAAACTGGACCTGGAGCAACTTCATCCACTTCAGGAGCTCCCTCCACCTACGAATCTCGGCTCTCTTTGTCGGGCACTTGGCATGTTCGCCTATTATGCGATGTGGATACCTCACTTCTCCGACAAGATCCAGCCCCTGCTTCACGCAAAGTCATTTCCATTGGAGGCAACGGCTATTTCAGCTTTCAACCTCCTCAAGCGACAACTGGAAAAAGCCACGCTTCGTTCCATTGATGAAAATCTTCCTTTCGTGGTTGAGTGTGATGCATCAGAGGTGGCAATCTCGGCTACCTTGAATCAAGGTGGTCGACCTGTGGCATTTCTGTCCAGAACTTTGCAGGGTAGCAAGCTCCATTATCTTCCTGTCGAGAAGGAGGCTACGGCTATCATCGAAGCAGTACGTAAATTGAGTCATTTTCTCGCTCGTCGCCATTTCACGCTTATAACTGATCAGCGCTCCGTGGCCTTTATGCTGGATACCCAGAAACGCACTAAGATCAAGAATAACAAAATACAACTCTGGAGGATGGAATTGGCCGCCTTTGGATACACCATACATTATCGACCCGGCAAAGAGAATGTGGCCCTGGATACCCTCACGCGGGAATTCTGCTCTTCTAAGTCAATTTCGACTCTTGCGGATCTTCACACTGACTTATGCCATCCTGGCGTTACCTGCATGTTGCACTTTGTGCGATCTAAAAATCTCCCATTTTCTACGGAAGATGTGAAAAGAACATGCTCCTCCTGTAAAATTTGTGCGGAATTAAAACTGCAATTCTTCCGTCCATCGGATGGCTCGCTCATACGCGCTATGCAGCCTATGCAGCGATGCAGCATTGACTTTAAAGGGTCATTGCCTTCCTCAACACGAAACACCTACTTACTTACTATGGTGGACGATTATTCAAGCTTTCCCTTTGCTTTCCCCTGTCCCAATATGCTTACTTCCACAGTGAGCAAATGTCTCGATCAAGTCTTTTCCCTTTGCGGTACGGCCAATTTCATCCACTCTGATCGGGGTCCCTCCTTCATGTCAAGCGAACTCAAAAGTTATCTTTCCCAACGGGGAATCGCCACAAGTAAAACAACACTGTATCATCCCATCGGTAACGGGCAGGTTGAGAGATACAACGCTATCATTTGGAATGTTGTTCATCTTGCACTGAGGTCACGCAACCTACCAGACCAGGAGTGGGAAACTGTGCTCCCTGACGTGTTGCATTCCATCAGGTCTCTTCTTTCTACATCCACCAATGTCACGCCTCACGAGCGATTCTTCATGTTCCAGTGTCGCTCCACTCATGGGAAATCCCTACCGTCATGGTTGGCAGCTCCCGGCCCCGTGCTGCTCCGAAGATTCATCCAATCTTCCAAAAACGATCCCCTCGTCGACGAGGTGGAACTAACGGACGTTAACCCCACTTACGTGCACATGCGGTACCCTGATGGCCGGGAGTCCACCGTTTCACTCAGAGATCTGGCTCCCTGTCCAACCGGTCCCATGGACCCAAATGATAGAGGGTCCCACGGTAATGATGCCGACACTCTGCGCTCCTTTGAAGATGACGCCCTACCTGGGACATCAAGAGATCTGCCGGGTACTCCACCAGATCAACTCAGGGAGCCGCGCGCTCCCCATGGGATGGCCACCCAAAGCCAGGACACCAGTCAATCCTCGGCTACCAAACAAAATGAAGCCAGCTCTGCGCCTGTGGGGACCCGCACCCAGAGTCACGATCTCCCCAGTCTCCCTCAGGTCGATCAAGGCGACACGGGCCCTGCTGACCTACCAGTTTGGATCAAGCGACCCAGGGACCCAGACACGGTCCGGGGAGATGTGCCTTCCAGCCACAAGTGAAGAGCTAAAAGACTGCGGCTATTCGTGGTCCGGCTAATCCGTTAAAAGGAAGTCATCGGACTTCCAAATCTTTAGGGAGGAAGAATGTTACGAATCTTATGATCCATGAAGAAAGACTCATGAAATAACACTGGACGGCCAGCTGGTGGCACCGTCCAAGGAGTATAAATACTTGGGCGTGGGCCCAGCTTGCCCAGGACATTTTGTAAACAGGAACTAGCGAAAGATAACTAGACCTCCATGTTTTGAAACAAGTTGATTAAAGCCTTGCTTTATACTCGAACCAAGTGCATAGTGAGTTTTATTACGTCAATGGGCAGGCACACGGAGATGAAAGGTGCAATGGCAAGGGTGCCCGAGAGCCTCTCGGCAATGGTAAGGAACGTGGAGGAGTCCACCTCCAACATTGCACATGGCTCTGCACACACCATGGAGCCCATCATTTCCAGGTTGCAAAGGATGGTAGACTCCCAGAGAGACTGTGGTGACCCAGATCTGGCAGCTTCCATTGCAGCACAGGCAGAAGCGACGCAATGTCTTAGTGCTGTAATGCAGTCTATGCTTGGTGGCATCCAATCTCAGACTGCTCTCATGCATTCTCAGCTTAATGCCACGCAAGCTCTGACTGCTGCCACCCTGGCTGGGTCTACCACCATCCACCAGGGCTTTCATGTTGTCGCAGCAGGCCAGCAATCTGTGCTCCAACAGATTGCTAGGGATGCTGAGCTGCTTCCCCGGGGGAGTAGCAGTGGCTCCGTGGAGCAGGAACCTGCTGTCCTCTCTCAGGATGACAGCATTCCTGCTCCCACCACTGCAACTTTGCCAGTGCCCTTGTTGCTGCCTGTCATCCAGCCAGCCCAGATTGCTGCCATTCATGCTGAGGTGGTGCAGTCTACAGCCATGTCTTCCAGGCCCAGAGTTGGTCGAGGTCATCCTGCAAGGCCATCTGAAGTCTCCCGCATGGACACTCAGCAGTCTTCCACCAGCCCTGCTGCAGCCACTGGGCCAAAACTTCAGAGGACCACTAGAGTAGGCAAAGGCACAGTAACGACAGGCACTAAGAGATTGCACAACAGTGAATAGTTAATAGTTATGTTGTAAATATGTGCTCACTAATTTTTGATAAATTTATTAATTCAGCTTGGATTCTTTTGTGGTGTGTCTCATTTCAGCTTTGCACTGTGATATGGCTTGCATCAGGGGTGGAATGATGGGGATGTGGTGCGCAACAGGGATAGAGTCATAGAGTCATAACGGCACAGAAGGAGGCCATTCGACCAATCGAGTCCATGCCAGCACTCTGTAGAGCAATCAGGTCAGTCCCATTCTCCCGCTCTATCCCTGTAGCCCTGCAAGTTTATTTCCCTCAAGTGCCTATCCAGTCTCCCCTTGAAAACATTGAGTGTCTCCGCTTCCACCACTTCTGTCGGCAGCGAGTTCCAGGTTATCACCACTCGCTGCGTAAAAAAGTTTTTCCTCACATTCCCCCTGTATCTTTTGCCCAAAACCTTAAATCTGTGTCCCCTAGTCCTTGTACCATCAACTAGTGGGAACAGCCGTTCCCTGTCTAGCCTATCCAAACCCGTCATAATCTTGTACACCTCTATCAAATCACCTCTCAACCTCCTTTGCTCCAATGAAAACAAATCCAGCTTCTCCAACCTGTCCTTGTAGCTAAGAGCCCCCATCCCCGGAACCATTCTGGTAAATCTCCTCTGCACCCTCAAGGGCCTTCACATCCTTCCTAAAGTGTGGTGACCAGAACTGGATGCAATACTCCAGTTGTGGCCTAACCAGCGATTTATAAAGGTCAGCAAAACTTCTCTACTTTTGGACTCAATACCTCTATTTATGAAGCCCAAGATCCCATTTGCTAACCACTCTCTCAATATGTCCTGCCACCTTCAGGGACCTATGCACATTAACTCCCAGATCCCTCTGTCCCTTGGTATGTCGATTGGTATCATCTTCACTGTTTGCCACACCCCCAAGTTTGGTGTCATCGGCAAATATCGAAATTCTACTCTGTATTCCAATATCCAGGTCATTTATATATATTTTAAAAAGCAGTGGCCCCAGCACTGACCCTTGGGGAACACCACTATCTACCATCCTCCAGCCTGAAAAACAGCCATTTACCACAACTTGCTGTTTTCTATCCTTAAGCCAATTCCTTATCCAAGCTGCCACTTGTAATGATCAGTAACATGTCATTCAAGAATGGTACACTAGGTGGAGCTGTATGTTTAGGTGTGGGCTACCCACAAGGCAGTAGTCAAGATGGGTGCCTGTACACTAGTCCACATGGCTGAATAAATGACTAGCACAAGCTAGCTATTCGTAATGAAAATGTCTATTTATTTATGAACATAACATGGTACCAGGATTGGTAATATCTGCTGAAAATTGTGAAATGCAACATGGAGAATTTGAAGCCACTGGAGGGTTTGAAACTCATGGGGAATGTCAACTGCAATTGGCGGACTTTCAAACAACAATTCGAACTCTACATTGCTGCCATCGGGTTCGGTACGATGCCAGACGCAAGGAAAATAGCGTTGCTGCTCACAGTTGCAGGCCCGCAGGCGATAGAGGTATTTAATACATTTGTATTTGATCAAGAGGAGGACAGAGAAAAGATGGACGATGTAATAAAGAAGTTTGATACACATTGTTCTCCAAAAAAGAACGAGACCTATGAGAGGTACGTTTCTGTTCACGGACACAGCAGCAAAATGAGACTTTTGATAGCTTTGTGACCAATCTGAAACTGAAAGCACAGACATGCAATTTCTCTGAACTGAAATCATCCATGATTCATGGCCAGATTGTGTTTGGTATTCATGATAAAAAGGTCAGAGAATGTTTGTTGAGAGAAACCGAACTGGAGGATGCTGTGAAAATATGCCATGCCAGTGAGCTAGCTCAACAGCACGCAAAGACTTTCAGTGAAATTAATAATAATGCGACTGTAGTGAAGGACAGTGCTGCTGTCGGTGCTGTGTCCTACGAGGGGAAGAAACGTGGGCAGAACAGAAATGCAAAGCAATCAGAGGATGGAACTTTTAATTGTAAATGCTGCGGTTACCAGCACCAGTCAAGACAATGCCCTGCATTTGAAAAAATGTGCACAAAATGTAATGGAAAGAATCACTTTGCCAAACAATGCTTTTCAAAAGTAAAAACAAAAAAGGGCAGCAAGTCAATGTGATTTAGGACACTGATTTAAGTGAGACATTTTTTGTAGGAATGGTGTCATGTGAAAATATCGAAAAGGATACAGAAAATGTGCAGCCCTCAGGAATGGACAATGCTGAACATAAAGTTAATGCAGTAAAAGAGGACAAATGGATGATGCCACTGCAGGTAAATGGAGCATTATTTACATTGAAACCAGACACTGGGGCAAAAACAAACTTAATCAGTATGAGTGACATTAAAAATATGAAAGAAAAGCCCAAAATACAGAAAAAGTCAGTACTACTGAAGAACTATAATGGACAGAAAATAGATAGCTTAGGTGTATGCAGACTTAAAGTGACAGTCAAAGACAAAGTGCATCATCTCATGTTTTCTGTTGTGGCTGAAGGACTTGATTCACTATTAGGTGACAAAGCTTGTGAGGACTTAGAACTGGTCAAGGGAGTCTACCGTATAAACTGTGCCATAAGCAGACCAGATGACTCGGTGGATTCTGTAGTGAGTAATTTCCAGGATGTGTTCAAAGGATTTGGAGTTCTACCATTCACTTACAAGATCCAGCTAAAGGAGGATGCTCAGCCAGTGGTACATGCTCCACAGAGAGTTCCAGCACCCCTGCGTGACCGGATCAAGAAAGAACTGGACAGAATGACCACACTAGGAATCATCAGGAAAGTCGAAGAGCCAACAGACTGGGTTAACTCCATGGTATGTGTAAAGAAAAAGAACAATGATCTAAGAGTATGCATGGATCCAAAGGACTTAAATGCAAACATAAAACGTGAACACTACCAGATTCCCAAGCGAGAAGAAATCACCAGTGAAATGTCAGGTGCCAGATATTTCACAAAGCTCGATGCCTCACAAGGATTTTGGCAACTAAAACTGGATGAAGAGAGCACCAAATACTGTACCTTCAACACACGATTTGGCAGGTATTGTTTCCTCAGAATGCCTTTCGGGATAATATCTGCATCTGAAATCTTTCATAGAGTGATGGAACACATAATTGAAGGTCTGGAAGGGATTCGGGCCTATGTTGATGACATCATCATCTGGGGCTCCACACTGAAAGAACACAATGAGAGACCGACTAAAGTGCTACAGAGCATACGCCGGAATGGACTGAAGCTCAACAAAGCTAAGTGTCAGTTTGGCGTCCAGGAAGTCACTTTCCTAGGAGCTAATCTAACTGGTAAAGGAATAGAGCCAGATATGGAAAAAGTAAACGCCATACTCAACATGCCCCGACCCACTGACAAAAAAGGAGTGCTACGCATCATGGGGATGATAAACTTCATTGGAAAGTTCATTCCTAACTTGTCAGCCAAGACAGCCTGTCTGCGAGACCTGCTACATAAAACAAATGAGTTCACATGGACAGAAAGACATGAACAAGAGTGGATGGACCTCAAAACAGTGCTGACAACCACACCTGTACTCACCTTCTTTGACCCAACAAAGAGAATCAAAGTGTCAACGGATGCATCAAAAGATGGCCTAGGCGCGGTCTTGCTACAAGCAGAGGGTGAAGATTGGAAGCCTGTTGCCTATGCCTCCAGGTCTATGACTGATTCTGAGTGTCGATACGCCCAGATTGAAAAGGAATGTCTAGGCTTCGTAGTTGGACTAGAAAAGTTCCATGGCTACATGTATGGACTTCCCACCTTCACAGTTGAGACAGACCACTGCCCACTGGTTGCCATCATTAAAAAAAATCTGAATGAGATGTCTCCAAGGATTCAACGACTCATGATGAAGCTGTAAAGATATTACTTTGAACTGATCTACACACCAGGCAAATACATAGTGTTAGCAGATGCACTAACCCGAGCACCCACAATGAGTCATGTGAGCTCTACTGAGGAAGACGTGGATGTTCATGTGAGTATGGTCACTGCTGCGCTGCCCGTGTCAGACACAAAATCAAAGCAAATAGCAGAAGAAACAGTAAAAGATACAGTGTTACAAACAGTAATAGAGAACATTCATCATGGTTGGCCAAAAGGTTCCTGTCCAAAGTACTATCACATCAGGTCAGAGTTGAGTGTCGCAAGTGGACTATTACTAAAACAGAACAGAATAGTCATTCCACAGGCTCTACATTGAGACATGCTCAAAAGGATTCATGAGGGACACCTCGGAATTGAAAAATGCAAAAGGAGAGCAAGAGACACTGTTTATTGGCCTGGCATAAATATGGACATTGAGAACATGATAGGCGAATGTGAGACATGTCAGAAACACCAAAACAAAGAAGCAAAGGAACCAATGATAGTAGCTGACTTACCAACAGCACCATGGCAAAAGGTTGGTATGGACCTCTTTCATTTGAATGGTAAAGACTATCTAATAGTGATTGACTATTATTCTAACTATCCTGAGATGGCGCTGCTCTCAAGCACATCAGCAAGCAGTGTCATAATGCATGTTAAATCCATCTTCGCCAGACATGGAATTCCCAGGATTGCCATTAGCGACAATGGTCCGTGCTTCAACTGTAAGGAGTGGCAACAGTTTGCAGCACATTATGACTTTCAACACATCACATCCAGTCCTCTGTATGCTCAGTCAAATGGTAAGGCAGAGAAAGGTGTTCAAGTTCTCAAACAGCTACTGAAGAAAGCAACAGAAAGCAAGCCTGATCCTTATCTCGCCCTGCTGAGCTACCGAGCCTCCCCTTTAGACTGTGGTTCTTCACCTGCTGAACTCCTAATGGGTCGCAAGTTATGCACCACGCTACCCTGCTGTGCAAAAGAAAAGCAGAGTAAGGAACTGAGACAGAGACTTCAACTGTTAAAGCTGAAACAGAAATCACACTATGACAAGTCATCCAAAACTCTGAAACCATTGACAAGGGATGATGTTGTCAGGATTGAGGATCCAGATGCATGGAACAGGAAAGCTACAGTTCTTGAGGAAGTAGGACCAAGGTCATACACTGTTAGAACTGAGGAAGGACAGATTCTCAGGAGGAACCACCGTTCCCTCCTCAAAACACAAGAGACTATCGAAGAGCAAATCGATGACAATGCCGCAACTGAATCTTGTGACTCACCACCAGAACAATCTAACACAAACACACATACAGGCTCTCATGCAAACACATCAGACTTACCTGTGCTGAGAAGATCCACACGTGAAGTAAAAAAGCCTGATAGATTTAATCTTTGAGTACAAAGAAAACTATAATAAAAGAATGAAAAGCTTAGAGTTCATAAAGTAAAGCTTTGAAAATGCGTTGACTGTTATGAAGATGTTTATGTCGTTATGATTGATTGATATTGATTGATATTAATTTTGTTTAACCTCTAAGGAAGGGGGATGTAATGATCAGTAACATGTCATTCCAGAATGGTACACTAGGTGGAGCTGTATGTTTAGGTGTGGGCTACCCACAAGGCAGTAGTCAAGATGGATGTCTGTACACTAGTCCACATGGCTGAATAAATGACTAGCACAAGCTAGCTGTTCGTAATGAAAACGTCTATTTATTTATGAACATAACACCACTGATCCACTTATTGCATGAGCCTCAATTTTGTTAACCAGCCTTCTATGTGGTACTTTGTCAAACACCTTCCTAAAATCCATGTAAACAACATCCATTACATTCCCTTCATCAATCCTCCCTGTTACTTCGTCAAAAAATTCAATTAGATTAGTCAAACACAATTTGCCTTTTTACAAATCTGTGTTGGCTCTCCTTAATTAGCTTAAACCTCTCCAGGTGCTTGTTATTATTTTCCTTGATTATTGTTTCTAAAACTTTACCCACCACTGATGTTAAACTGACTGGCCTGTAGTTATTAGGATTGTCCTTACACCCTTTCTTGAACAATGGTTTCACATTTGCCACTTTCCAATCCTTAGGCACCTCCCACTCATCTTGGGAAGATTAGAAAATTATGGCAAGCCATTCTGCTATCTCCTCCCCCAATTTCTTTAGCAACCTGGGATGCAAGCCATCTGGACCAGGTGACTTATCCACTCTAAGCATACCCAACCTTTCTAGTATATCCTGTATATCAATTTTCACCCCTTCCATTGCATCTACCTTTTCCACTTCTACCGATATTTTGTCAGCATTCACCTCCTTAGTAAACACCTGTTAGTAAACAAAGTACTCATTGAGTATTCTAGCCTTGCCCTGAGCCTCTAAACATACATCACCTTCTTTGTCCCTAATAGGCCCCACCCCGCCTCTTACAACCCGCTTACTGTTTACAAGCCGGTAGAAGATTTTTGGGTTCCCTTTTCTGTTAACCACCATTCTACTCTCATATTCTCTCTTTGTCAATCTTATTTTCATCTTCACATCCACTCTCAACTTATTGTATTTGGTCTGGTTCTCCCTTAAAGAATTCACCTGACATGCATCATACACCCTCTTGTTTTGTTTCATCATCTTCTCTATCTTCCTCATCATCCAAGGAGTCCTTGCTTTGGTTCCCTTACCCTTCCCTCTTATTGGAATGTACCTAGCCTGTACTTGCAATGTTTCCTCCTTAAAGATCGCCTATTGTTCCGTTACAGTTTTTCCTGTCAGTCTTTGGTTCCATTTTACCCTGGCTAGATCCTTTCACATCCCATTGAAGTTAGCCTTATTCCAGTTTAGAAGTTCCACTCTAGATTGTTCCTTGCTCCTCTCCATTGCTAATCTAAATCTTATGATATGATGATCACTTGTACCCAAGTGTTCTCCCACAGACACTTGGTCGACCTGGCCCACCTCATTCCCCAGCACCAGATCCAGCAATGCCTCCTTCCTAGTTAGGCCAAGAACATACTGGTCAAGGAAATTCTCCTGAACACATTTCAGAAATTCCTCCCCCTCCTTTCCCTTTACCCGAGCATTATCCCAATCGATATTTGGGTAATTAAAGCCCTCCAATATCACCACACTATAGTGTTATGTTCATTAATAACTAGACATTCTTATTATGAACAGCTAGCTTCTAGCTAGTCATTTATTCAGTACACGTTCTCTAGGTACAGCATCTGTAGAGATTCAGCATGTGTACTTCTGTGTGCAGGCAGCCATCTTGACTACTGCCTTATGGGTAACCTAGTGCATTGTGGGTAGTGTAGTCTTAAACATATACAACTAAATATACAGCTCTATACAGCTCTACGGCTCCATCTAGTGTACCACTCTAGAATGACATGTTATTGATCATTACATATAGCTCTTGCATATCTCTGCGATTTCCATGCAGATTTGTCCTCTACCTCCCTCTCACTGTTTGGAGGCCTATAGAATACCCCCAATAGCGTGATCATACCCTTTTTGCTCCTCAAATTTAATCAAATGGATTCTGTCCTTGTCCCCTCAAGAACATCCTCCATTTCCAACACTGCAATGTCTTCCTTAATCAGCACTGCCACCCCACCACCCTATTTTCCTTCCCTATTTTTTCTGAACACCTTGTGATGCACTATCAATTGCTACAAAAGACTGGAGATTGAGTAAGTAATAAACAGGCTTTTATTACCAAAGAACAGAGCATGCCTCTTGGGGTTGCCTGGTATCCAAAAGGGCCGGAGGCTTCTGAGCAGCGACCTTTATACCCAGCCATGAGGGTGGAGCCAGGGGCGGAGTCAGCTGAGGCATGCACAGACAAGTACAACAATACTAACAACAGTGGTTTACCACATTCACCCCTTGTTTAGAATTGAGTCCGGCGGGGTGAAGTGCACTAAAAATTCGTGTACTGAAGTCTATCAGGAGGCCTTGTAAGCCGTCCTGAGCGTCGCAGCAGCGGCGGTGATGGTGCAGCATCCAACGGTGAACCCGGTGTCTCGTTCAGAGGAGGTGTAGCAGGTGGCGGACCCTGGGGCTGCTGCATGCCGTCTACAGGGGTCAGAGCATGGGTAATGGGAGGTAGCGATGGTGGTCTCTCAGAGGCACCCGAAGGTGCGAGGTCTCGTGCGGGGACTGTGTCCTGGGGGTAGGCAGGAGTAGCGGTGGGTGGCGAAGAGGGTGTTTCAGGAGCACCTGCAGGTGCGAGGTCTCGAATGGAGACTGTGTCCTCCCGCCCGTCCGGGTACACCACGTAAGCATACTGCGGGTTGGCGTGGAGGAGGCTCACCCTCTCGACCAGGGGGTCCGCCTTATGGGTCCTCACGTGCTTCCGCAGTAGGACGGGACCTGGAGAAGTCAGCCATGTTGGTAGCGAAATCCCCGACGTGGACTTCCTGGGGAAGGAGAACATTCTCTCGTGAGGAGTGGCATTGGTGGGTGTACAGAGCAGCGACCGAATGGAATGGAGCGCCGCAGGGAGGACCTCCTGCCAGCGGGAGGTCGGAAGGCCCTTAGATTTTAAGTTTAAAAGGACTGCCTTCCAGACTGTCGCATTCTCCCTTTCCACCTGGCCGTTACCCCGGGGGTTGTAGCTGGTGGTCCTGCTTGTAGCAATGCCTCTCGCCAGCAGGTACTGCCGAAGTTCGTCGCTCATAAAAGATGAGCCCCTGTCGCTATGGATATAGCTAGGGAAACCGAACAAGGCGAAGAGGTCATTCAGACATTTAATGACCGTGGTACTGGTCATGTCCGAGCAAGGGATGGCAAACGGGAAACGGGAGTACTCATCAATTATATTGAGGAAGTACACATTGCGGTCAGAGGAGGGGAGGGGCCCTTTAAAATCGATGCTCAGCCGCTCGAAGGGGCGCGTGGCTTTGATCAGGCTCGCTCTGTCTGGCCGATAAAAATGCGGCTTGCACTCGGCACAGATCTGGCAGTTCCTGGTCATGGTCCTGACCTCCTCGATGGAGTAGGGCAGGTTACGGGATTTGATAAAATGGAAGAACCTGGTGACCCCCGGGTGGCAGAGGTCATTGTGGAGGGTCTGTAGCCTATCAACCTGCGCGTTGGCGCACGTACCACGTGATAGGGCATCTGGGGGCTCATTGAGTTTCCCGGGCCGGTACAAGATATCGTAATTGTAGGTGGAGAGTTCGATTCTCCACCTTAAGATCTTGTCATTCTTGATTTTGCCCCGCTGCTTATTATGAAACATAAAAGCCACTGAACGCTGGTCAGTGAGCAGGGTAAATCGTTTTCCGGCCAGGTAATGCCGCCAATGTCGCACGGCTTCCACAATGGCCTGGGCCTCCTTTTCGACAGAGGAGTGTCGAATCTCGGGGCCCTGGAGGGTCCTTGAGAAAAAGGCCACGGGTCTCCCCGCCTGGTTAAGGGTTGCAGCTAGGGCAAAGTCGGATGCGTCGCTCTCCACTTGAAAAGGAAGGGACTCATCCACAGCGTGCATTGTGGCCTTCGCAATGTCTCCTTTTATGAGAGTGAAGGCTGCACAGGCCTCTGCTGTCAGGGGGAAGGAGGCGGACTTGATGAGGGGTCGGGCTTTATCCGCATAGTTGGGCACCCACTGCGCATAGTAAGAGAAAAACCCCAGGCATCTCTTCAGTGCTTTCTGGCAGTGGGGGAGGGGGAGCTCCATAAGGGGGCGCATTCTATCGGGGTCTGGGCCGATGACTCCGTTCTCCACTACGCAGCCAAGAATAGCAAGGCGCGTAGTACGAAACATACATTTGTCTTTGTTGTATGTGAGATTCAGCCGCTGGGCCGTCCGGAGGAATTTCTCTAGATTAACGTCGTGGTCCTGCTGGTCGTGGCCGCAGATGGTGACGTTGTCTAGATATGGGAAAGTGGCCTGGAGCGCGTTCTGGTCAACCATCCGGTCCATCTCCCGTTGGAAGACAGAAACTCCGTTGGTGACGCCGAAGGGAACTCTGAGAAAGTGATAGAGCCGACCGTCAGCTTCAAAAGCTGTGTACTGGCGGTCCTCAGCCCTGATGGGGAGCTGGTGGTATGCCGACTTCAGATCAATCGTCGAGAACACCCGGTATTGTGCTATCTGATTGACCATGTCAGATATGCGGGGGAGTGGATATGCATCCAGCTGGGTGTAGCGGTTGATCGTCTGGCTGTAGTCAATAACTAGGCGCTGTTTGCCGCCAGCCTTCACCACCACCACTTGTGCTCGCCATGGGCTATTGCTGCTCTCGATAATCCCTTCCTTCAGGAGTCTCGCTACCTCGGATTTAATGAAACCCCTATCCCCGGCACTGTAACGCCTACTTTTGGTAGCGATGGGCTTACAGTCGCGGGTGAGGTTAGCGAACAAGGAGGGGGGGGAGACTTTAAGGGTGGAGAGGCTGCAAATGGCGCGCGGCGGGCGATTTAAAAACTGCTGGCTGCAGACTGTGAGAGGGGGGAGGGGTCCACCATACGCTAAAGTGACACTCTTAAGGTGGCACTGAAAATCCAACCCCAGTAGGACGGCAGCGCAGAGATGGGGCAGGACCAGAAGTTTAAAATTTTTGTATTCAGTACCCCGCACTGAAAGAGTCACCATACAGTAGCCACCGACGTCCGCTGACTGGGCTTTGGAAGCCATAGAGATGCGATGACGCGTCGGCAGGACCGGGAGAGAGTAACTGCGCACCGTGTCGGGGTGTATAAAACTCTCCGTGCTCCCGCTGTCAAAAAGGCAGGTAGTGGCGCGGCCGTTTACCGTAATGTCCATCATGGACCTGGACAGTTGATGCGGGAGAGATTGATCCAGCGTCACGGAAGCCAGCGTATGTTCAAGCGTGTCGATGCGGTCGTCCGATGAGGCGGTGGTGGAGTCCGGGTCCCCCGTAACCAAAGTCGGAGGCGTCCAAGATGGCGGACAAAATGGCGGCGCCCACGGTCCCCACGCGGCTGGGGGAGCCCAAGATGGCGGACAAGATGGCTGCGCCCACGGTTCGCACGCAGCGCTGCTGGCGTTAGCGGTCTTCCCTTTGCAGGCGCTAACGTAGTGACCTTTCTTCCCGCAGCCGGAGCAGGTAGCATTCTTCGCGGGGCAGCGTGCTCTAGGGTGTTTAGCTTGGCCACAAAAATAGCATTTTTGTGCCTTGGACATCGCTGCAGCAGTTGGAGGTGGCGGTCCCATGGCCCAAGATTGCGGCGTCCACGGCGCGGGGCGATGAGGGGAGAAAGCGTCCATATTTCTGTGGGCCGCGTCGAGCGAGAGCGCGAGGGACACTGCCTTTGTCAGGTCTATTTCACCCTTCTCCAGCAGCCTCTGCCGGGAGTAGTCGGACCTTAGACCCGCAACGAAAGCGTCTCGTATCAGTCCCTCCGCATGTGCCGCGGCCGATACTTCCTTGCAGTCGCAGCCGCGTCCGAGTACCCGCAGTGCCCGTAGGAAGGCTTCCACCGATTCCCCGGGCTGCTGTCTGCGAGATCTTAAAAGGTGCCTGGCATAGACCGTGTTAACCGGGCGTGCATACTGCCCTTTCAGTAGGTCGATAGCCGCCGCGTAGGTCGTCGCATCTTGGATTAAAGTATAGACTTGGTGGCTCACCTTCGAGGCCAGGATTTTCAGTTTATTTTCATCAAGAGTCACGGTCGAGGCTTCCAGATACGCCTCAAAGCAACGCAGCCATTGTGCGAATTTAGTCGACGAACCCGCTTCTTGGGGGTCTAGGTCCAGGCATGTTGGTCTGAGGGCTCGCAGCAGCGCCTGCTGCTCAGCGTTTTGCGCCATCGGTTGATCAGCATCCGCAGCCAACATTTAACTTTGGTAATAAAATTGATGCACTATCAATTGCTACAAAAGACTGGAGATTGAGTAAGTAATAAACAGGCTTTTATTACCAAAGAACAGAGCATGCCTCTTGGGGTTGCCTGGTATCCAAAAGGGCCGGAGGCTTCTGAGCAGCGACCTTTATACCCAGCCATGAGGGTGGAGCCAGGGGCGGAGTCAGCTGAGGCATGCACAGACAAGTACAACAATACTAACAACAGTGGTTTACCACACCTTGTACCCTTGAATATTAAGTGCCCAGTCCTCACCGTTTTTAAGCCACGTTTCCATTATTGCCACAACATCATATTGCCACATGGCTAATTGTGCTTGTGGCTCACCAACCTTATTCACCACACTTTGTGCGTTTGCGTACATGCATTCTAAATCCATTTTTGAATTTTTCGTAGTCTTTCTTAGTCTGCTCCTATCTAATATGTTACTACTTTCGCCTCTAGTACTACTTTTTTCTCTAGTACTATCCAACACACTCACTCTTTTATGCACCATAATATTCCTCTTTTCTACTCCTATATGCTAGTGCCCATCCCCCTGCCAAGCAAGTTTAAACCCTCCCCAACAGCACTAACAAACCTCCTCATGAGAATATTGCTCCCGGCTCTGTTGAGGTGTAACCCGTCCGGCTTGTACAGGTCCTACCTTCCCCAGAAACTGTCCCAATGCCTCAGGAATCTAAAGCCATCCCTCCTGCACCATCTCTCCAGCCATGCATTCATCTGTTCTATCCTCCTATTCCTGTACTCACTAGCACGTGGCACCGGGAGTAATCCAGAGATTGCCATCTTTGAGGTCCTGTTTTTTAATCTCTTTCCTAGCTCCCTATTGTCTGCCTGCAGGATCTCATCCCTCTTTCTACCTATGTCGTTGGCACCAATATGGATAACGACCTCTGGCTGTTTACCCGCCCCCTCAGAGTGTCCTGCAGCCGCTCAGTGACATCCTTGACCCTGGCACCGGGGAGGCAACATACCATCCTGGAGTCACGCTTGTGTCCACAGAAACATCTATCTGTTCCCCTAACTAATGAATCCCCTATCACTATTGCTCTTCCACTCTTCTCCACCCCCCCCCCCCACCCCTGTGCAGCTGAGCCACCCGTGGTGCCGTGGCCTTGACTCTGGCTGCTCTCCGCAGAGGAGCCATCACCCACACCAGTTTCCAGAACTGTGAACCGGTTAGTGAGCGAGATGCACTCTGGAGATTCCTGTCCTACCTGCCTGGTCCTCCTTTTCTGTCTGGTGGTCACCCATTCCCTCTCTGCCTGCACATTCTGAGGCTGCAGGGTGACCACTTCTAGAAACATGCTTTCCAAGTATTTCTCAGCCTCGCAGATGGACTGTAGTGACTCCAGCTGCCGCTCAAGCTCCGAAACCCAGAGCTCGAGTTGCTGCAGTTGGCAACAGTTGGTTGTCCAGGTCGCATGAAGCATCCAGGATTTCACATTGCGCAAATCACAGGCCTGAGCTGCCCTGCCATGCCTCTATTTACCAGACTATGGAGGTGATTTAACAGAAATAAACTTAAAACTTAACAAGAAACACTCAACAGCTACTGACCAATCAGCACTTCCCTCTATTAGATAGGCTATGAACTACTTAGCAGAAATATACTCAAAACAGAACAACAAAAACCTCACCCTATACTCATCCGATACGCACCTCTTGTGCCAGTGACACCTTTAAATTCTGACATCACTCCTTCGTTGTGTCACTTGCCGACTGACTCACACGCAGGTAGTCCGCTCACTCAGACTTCCAGTCCTCTGCTCCACACTGTCTATATCCCTGGTCTCCGACTCCGTTCCTCCCGCAGGTCCGCTCACTCAGACTCCCAGGCCTCTGCCCCGTGCTGTCTATATCCCTGGTCTCCGACACCGTTCCTCCCGCAGGTCCGCTCACTCAGACTCCCAGGCCTCTGCTCCACATTGCCTTTATCCCCGGTCTCCGACTCCGTTTCTCCCGGAAGGCTGATTGAGTGGCTGCCTCCTCCATCGCTCCTGTTCCTCCTCTTCCTTGTCCTCCTCCTTGTCCTCCTCATCTTCCTCTTCCTCCTTGTCCTCCTCCTCTCCCTCTTCCTCCTCCTGAGGTGGTCCTGCAATCCCTGATGGCAATGGCTGGGCCCTCATGATGGCCAAGTTGTGGCGAATGCAGCAGACCACCACAAAATGGGATATCCACTCAGCTGAGTACTGGAGGGTTCCTCCCGAGCGGTCAAGGCAGCGGGACCGTTGCTTGAGCAGGCTGATGGTCTACTCAATGATATTCCTGGTGGCAGCATGGCTGGGCAGGAGTGTTGGGGTTGCAGAGGGGAGTCATGAGCCAGGTGGAAAGCGGATACCCCTTGTCTCCGTGCAGCCAGCCACGAGCTTGAAGTGGTGGCTGGAAGAGTGCTGGCACACTGGATTGGCACAGGATGAAGGCATTGTGGCTGCTGCCAGGATAGTGGGCATTGACATTGAGGATTCACTGTCTGTGGTTGCACACCAACTGCACATTAAGTGAGTGATAGCCTTTGCAGTTACAAAAGATCTCAGGATCATTATGCAGTGCCCGCAAAGCCACACGGATGCAGTCAATGGCACCCTGCACCATGGGGAATCCTGCTATCCTGGCAAAGCTACACGCACGCTCATCCTGCTTCTTTCTGGTGATGGGAAAGGAAATGTAGTCCCTTCTCCTACGGTAGAGCTCTGTGACCTCCTGGATGCAGCGATGGACGGCAAACTGCGAGATGTTAACTATGTCTCCTGTTGCAGACATAAAGGATCTGCCGGTGAAGAAATTGGCAACGGTGACCTTGACTGCCACTGAGAGCGCCGTGGTCACCCTGATCTGAGGCTGGAGGTCTGGTTGCAGGAAGTGGCAGAGTTCTGTGTCCACCTCCTTGGTGAAGCGAAGCCTTCTAATACACTGTTCCTCGCTTAATTGGAGGTCGGAGAAGTGCTCTCGGAATACCCTCGGAGGATAAGGCCTCCTGTTGAGAGCCTCGATGGCCCTCCTCCTCCCTCTGGCCACATGTTCCAGTCTTTCTTGCTGCCTCTGCTCCCTCCACCATAGATCCTGGAGGGTGAGGTCGACTGCCAGTACAGCCCCCATTAATGTAACCAAGTGTAGCAGTTTGATTTTTTAAAGAATAAATGTAGCTACCTTTTAGTTGCTACAATACTCCTGTTACAAAATAACCTTGAAATTACTGAATGAAACTGTTGGACTAGGTGAAACTGACAAGAAACCACTGAAACTCCACTAACCTGACAGCTGCAAGTCTTTACTGATGATCCCTTTAAATAACATCCCTGGAGCCGGCTTCTTGGTGCTTCGCGCCAGCTGTCCCTGTTGCTGTTTACTCTAGGCGCTAAGGTAGGTGGTGACAATCAATTTCACAGATTAGACAGTCAGTGAGCATTGCACACTCACTGAAGTCACGATCCACCTGGCGTTGAGGCTTCTGGCGATAACTGTTACCAGTGGTGCTACGGCGGGGGGGGGGGATTTGGCATGCGGCGCTGGATTTGCTTGCCCCAGCGATACTGCTCTAGCGCCCCATTAGTGCCATCTGCTGGCTCTAATGGGAGGCACTAAGGGGATGAATTTTTCCCCCAAAATGAGCAAGCGACATATTTGGGAGGGAGAGGTTGGAAGGCTTGGGGTCTGCGGAGGTTGTGGGGGTGGAGGGGGTGGGGGCAGGACAGAAAATATTCAGATTTTCTAGGATGTACATGATTTGTTACAAGTATGTGTCCTCGTGCATAACCAAGAACATAATAAGTAAGCTTATTTACTCATAATCTACCATCTGATCTCCACCCAAATTCAAAGAGCACCACTCATCAGAACACCAACCATCACAACCCCTAATTGAAGCAGCCACCGATACCCACAGTTCAGGATAAGTTAATCATTAAGTTTAGGAGGAATCACAAGGTGAGAAATCGATTATTGATGAGTAAGGGGTAGCAGTTGTGCCGGTTGACAAGCTGGTACAAGGTGGAGGTCCAGCATGGTGAGCACCAACCTTGAGCTGAATGGGAATACAAACCTCAGAGGGTCTGCTTTGAAAGATAAGATGATATAGCAGGAGGGCTTATGGAGGAGTCATCTGCATCCTTGCACACAATAGTGGAAGGTGGCCCGGGTAGTGTGAAGTGTTTAACATCCCCACGTGAGACGTCACAGAGCAACAGTGCCATTGAGCACATGTTAACACCTCTGATATCTGCAGTGAAGGCCTCAAATACACAGGCTGTCAGCACTGTTGGAGCATCTCTCATGAATGATTCCATTGCTGTTATGGAGGCTTTTGGGTCAAAATTCCAAAGATGCAGTGCTGACCACTTCAGCTCAGTGGGAGAACAGTTACAAGCAGGCATGAGGGAGGGATTTTGAGACCTTACAAATGTTCAGTGTTCTATGTTCAGGCAAATCAGTGGGTACGGTGAGGAGATTCCTTTCAGCAGTGGGATATATAGAGTAGCGCAGAAGTAACCAATTGGCACATGTGAGTGGCAGTTCTGTGTCATTACATTGACCTGCGCAAGTAGGTACAGGCTCTGAAACCAATGACTCCAGAAAAAAAGTGACTCTGGTAAAGACATTATTACATTAGGATTAGTTGCTGTTGGAGGTGGCAGGACTTCTGAATACTCTACAGATCACCAGTATGCAATCATTCACCAGTGCTAATTGAGGGAGCACCGTGTAGTAGTGCACAGGCATTGCCAGCACAGTGAAGTTCAAGACACACAGAAGCGATTGCACAAGCAAAATCATTAAACATGCACACAGCAATACTATTGAAAAAAAATAATTAATTTTACTCTATTTGCTGCATCTTACAGTCTTTGATTCTTTCATTTTGCAAAGAAGAAAGCATCAGTTGTCCAAAAGGCAAAGGCCGAAATTTTCTGCGGTCCGTGCGGGTCGGGAACCAGCCATCATCCTGCCCCCGTGTGCCTTTCCCTCGGGCATGTTTGCCGGTGCGGCAGCGACCCAACCAGCAGAGGAGGGTGACCTAATTCAAATTATTACCTCTTTGTTGTCAGACCCTTAAGTGCCTTTTTCAACCTACCTTTCAAATTTCCCTGGCTGCCCACGGGATTCACACAGCTCAGGAACCACGTCTATCACCCTGAGGCAGGAGTTGAGTGGCCATTGCTCCACCTGATTAGATGACAGCATGAAATGTACTATAAAAGCTCCCACCTCACACCTGGCCACTTTCCTCAGGCAGAAGCTGTTGCTGGCTGCATTCCCAGCACAGATTTAGCTTTCTACAGGTTGCAAGTGTTTGCAGCAAACTCGCCATCCAGTCTCACCTCACTGGTACAACCTATCACTCCATTGACAGATTGCTTCTCTCATCTCTATTTGATCTGCCATCTATTTTATCAGCATGGGTGCCGTTTATACTGTCTAACCTTGGTTCTCAGAATTGGACCACGATTAGCCCAACACCAGCAGCACCAGGCACACCAACAGCACCAACAACAACACCAACCTTTTCCTCAACCACCTGATGCTGCACAGGACAGAGGGCATCAGCACAGGGTTGCACCGCACCAGTGGCGATACCCCCAACACAGGGTATACAGGCAGAGGATGAGCTTCCTCAGCATGACTGAGCACCAGTGCCAAAGCAGGCTCAGGCTATCGCGCCAGGTCATCGCAGACAATTGCACATTGCTGGAGCGAGATCTGCAGCCCAGAGGAGCGGGTGGACATGCCTTACCAGTGGCTGTCAAAGCCACCAGCACCCTCAACTTCTTTGCCTCAGGCTCCTTCCAGGGATTTGCAGTAGACATTTGCGGCATCTCGCAGTCGGCCACCCACAGATGCATCACACAGGTCATCGATGCCCTGTTTGACAAGTCAGCCAATTATATCAACTTTGCCACTGATGAAACCAGTGTTACTGAGCGGGCGCTGGCCTTTGCCGCTCTGGCTGGCTCCCCACGGGTGCAGGGCATCATCGACTGCACACATGTGACCATCAGGGCACCGCACCATAACCCAGGAGTATTTGTCCACCGCAAGGATTTCCACTCCCTCAATGTGCAGCTGGTCTGCAACCATAGGAAGATCATTATGCATGTGTGTGTTTAATTCCCTGGCAGCTGCCATGACTCTCTGGTCCTTCGCTAGTCCAGCCTCCCTCAGCTCTTCGCTCCTCCAAACACTTTCCAGTTGGCTGCTTGGAGACAAGGGCTATCTACTGAAGACGTGGCTCATGACACCCTTGAGGAGAACAAGTACTGAGGCCCAGGAGAAGTACGATGAAAGCCACATTTCCACCAGATGTGTCATAGAACAAACAATAGGCATGCTCAAAATGCGCTTCGGATGCCGTGACAGATCTGGAGGAGCCCTTCAGTATGCACCAGCCAGGGTCTCCAGAATCATCGTGGTCTACTGCGCCCTGCACAATATAGCACAGCAGCGAGGATTAGCACTGCATGAGGAGCAAGGCACTGAGCGCACAGCCTCTGAGGAGGAGGAGCAGGAGGAGGAGGAGCATCAGCTGAAAGACGAGGAGGAGCAGGAGCTGGAGGAACCTGCGGTCCAGAACCCACCAGCACCTGAGCACATTGCTGCCCAGGAGGCCAGGGATAGGCTCATCATGGCCAGATTTACTTAACTTCATGTATTACACACATATGGCTGCCACATGCTGCGCCAGGTTGGCACCACCCAACATCAACACCATAAAGCATCCCTACAATGACCAAGCCCTTCATTTTACACTGACCATCATTGCTGGATGTACCGTTATGTCTCACCATTCACGCCAACTTGCTAAGCCACTTCCAAAGGTGCACACGAATTTCTCCAAGACCGGTGAAAATAAAGATTTTTATGGTTGACATTACATTAACGGAAACTTGACATTAACATTGAATAAAACATCCAAGTGGCTACCCTTGTGAATCTACTTGTGTGTCATCTTTCTCTTACGCGTGCTTCTACAAGGCGCTTCCCCTGTGGTTTCAGCAGAGGTAGAGGCAGCCTGCTCACTTCCCTGCTGTGACTGCTTAGATACTCTTGGCGGACATCATCTGGGTTTTGGAGCCTGTGATGAAGCCAGAGTCTGCTCCTCCTGTGACTGTGCAGGGCAGACTTGGCCATCGCTTTCCAAGGAGGCATCTGGGGCTCTGACGGAGGGGGTGGCAATGGGGGAGAAGTGTGAGCGCTTTGAGAGGAGCCCCCACTTCCATGTCCCCTTTCACTGGCATCCCTCTCATGGGCCACCCACACTTCCCTGCTAGCAAGGAGCTGGAGAGCACCTTGCTGCACATCAATGGGGCCATGAGGACCCACGTCTACGCTGACCTCCCTCCTAGAGAGGACGTCTTTGAGCCTCTGCCAGCTATTCTCCATAGATAGCTATCTATTCCCCATAGAGAACATGTGCTCCTGTGAGTGGCGCATTATCTGCTCCATGAAGGTGGCCATCCTATCCATGGAAGAGCCGACAGTCGCCATCGCCTGCGACATGGTGGTGCTCATGTTGGAGATGCACTCCTCCATTCTCTGAGCATTTTCAGACATCGCGCTCACAAAACCTGTCAGAGCCTCCTGCGCTTCTTCCTGCACCTCCAGGATTGCCCTCTTTCTGGATGACCTCCGAGACTTAGCATCTGCATGCAGCTGAGCAGAGCTGGGAGCATCCTGTGCCCTCCGGCGAGGAGTCTGCACTGCTGTCCCTGTCTCCACCATCTGCTCTTGCTCACTTGTGACTTGTGACATACCCGGTGACAACACTGCTCCATCTCACGTGGGACCCACCGAGATGTGCATATCTGCGCTGGTGCTGTGTGCGCTTATGTCTGGTGATGGTGCACCCTAAGAGGCTGGAGGCTCCTCTCAGAAATCACCTCCCTCTTCCTCCTGGACAGTGGGGTTGGGTGGGGGACTCTTGATGGACCTGTGGGAGAGTAAAGAGATGACATCAGTCCCCATATGAGTGACTGGTGTATGTCATGTAGCTGTATGATATGTAATTCTGTCACCAGTTTGCTGAGATGTCCCCCTCTCTCCGTCTCCCACCTCCAGCTGCTCAGCCATTCCCAATACTTCTAACATTGCCTCCTCTGCTGTTGTGAGGATGGCAAATGATGGAGGCCCACCTCCAGTTTTCTTCCTCTCCCTCTTATTGTACACTCTCTTCTCCTGCATGGAGGGAAAGAGGAGAAAATTACATGAGAGTGATGGAATGAGTGCAAGGAAGGGATGGGTTACATCTTTAGAGGAAGACTATGATGGATTGGGGTGGTAATGCCAAGTGGCCTCCTTGTGTGTTGTTAGTTGGTATGATTGTGTTAGGATGAGGGTGTGTGTGAGGGGTGGCTAGTAAGATGGGGATGTGATTGTTACGTCCGTGTATAATGAGACACAGACTGCGGAGAACGGTACAACAGGTGTTTATTCAACGTGGCTCAAACTGCAACTGATCCGTACAGATTACTACTCCGTGTTATATACAGGTGTGGTCACTGCTGGTACTGCAGTATACATGAGCTGTAAAAGATAGTTCCCCCCTTAAAGGTATGTACATTACAATTCCTCCCCTTTTAGATTAACAGTACCATAACACTCATTTAACAATTAAATATCAAACTTGTGATGAAATATATGCCTTCATCAGCCCATGTGTTTTACCTGCTTGTATTTTACCTGCTTGTATTTTACCTGCTTGTATTGTGTGAACCGCCCCCTTTTGTTCCTATTGTGTGTATTGGCTACGCCCCTGTCTTTTGCCATATAAAGGTCTCAGGAGCTGTATGAGTCATTTACTACCAGACGAACCCGATGTGGGAAGACCTACAATGCTGCTATGTTCTTAGTGATTAAAAGCCTTCAGTTGAATCCTTGTCTTTGAGTCATTGATGGCATATCAATTTTAATCACTAAAACACCAAGATGGGTCGACTCCTGAAACCAGAGCGCTTGGATCTGGACCCCCATGCCTCAGACGCAGCCACACAGTTCGGACACTGGTTCCAATGCTTCGAATTTTTCATTGCAAACTCATCCACCGCCATAGCCGCAGCCGAAACCGCTACCGGAGACATGAAACTGGAAATCCTGCGAAACTGGGTGAGCCATCGGGTCTCCCCTCTCATCCAAGATGCCACCAGCTATGAAGAGGCCTGCACCATTCTGAAGGCCCACTACGCGCGGCCAATAAACGTGGTGTACGCCAGGCATCTTCTGACTACTCGCACGCAGTGGCATGATGAGTCACTAGAGGACTTTATACTAAGCCTAAAAGTACTGGGCAGAGACTGTAACTGTAAGGCCGTGTCTGCCATCGTGTACACGGAGGAGCTGATTCGAGACTCCCTTATTGTGGGCCTCAGTTCAAATTATATTCGGCAGAAACTGTTTGAAAAGGAGGGACTGGACTTAAAACAGGCTATAGATATAGCGCGATCGCTGGATATGGCCCAGAAGAACTCTGAATCCTGTTCCCCAGGCCACGCGGCCCACTCCGCCTCGTGCGCACCGTGGGGGCCGCCATCTTGGAAGCCATCTTCACCTCCCAGGTCTCAGGCCAGCCCAGCACCATCGGAGCCCCAGCCTCCACCCAGGAGCCCCACTACTGCCGCGATGCATCGGGGCCCGAAATGCTACTTCTGCGGCCAGGACAAACACTCCAGGCATCTGTGCCCAGCGAAGGGCACCACCTGTTTTAAATGCGGGAAGAAAGGACATTTCAGCAAAGTCTGCAGAGGGAACCCCGCCTCCAACTCCACCACCGCCGCGTGCGCGCCGTGGGAGCGGCCATCTTGGAAGCCATCTTGTCCACCCTCATGGAGTCCACCATCTTGCCCCGACTACACGGACCTCCAGGACCCACTGGTGGCCTCGATCACAGTGGATCAATCCAGGCCGCATCCGTTGCCTAAATCGATGATGGACATAGAGGTAAACGGGAGCAAGGTTAAATGCTTGATTGACTGCGGGAGCACCGAAAGCTTTATTCATCCTAGCCTGGTAAAACGACTTTCACTAATGATAGTCCCCACACAGGGCAAAATCGCCATGGCCGATAAGACTCATACCTCAAAAATTACAGGTTTCTGCGCGGTTATGTTGTCGGTAAAAGGCAATGATTACAGAGATTTTAAACTATTGATAATGCCAGATCTCTGTGTGAGCGTGATCTTGGGTCTGGACTTCCAGTGCCACCACCAAAGTATCACGCTTACCTACGGTGGGTCCCAGCCGCCCCTCACAGTGTGCGGTCTGGCTACCCTGAAGGTCAAGCCGCCCTCTCTGTTCGCCAACCTCGCACCCAACTGTCGACCCATAGCGACCAAGAGTAGGCGGTACAGCTGGGAGGATAGACGGTTCATTGCGTCGGAAGTAGAAAGACTCAAGCGGGAGGGTATCATCGAATGCAGTACCAGCCCGTGGCGCGCCCAGGTAGTAGTAGTTAAGGGTAGCGAAAAGAAGCGGATGGTGATAGATTATAGCCAGACGGTTAATTTATACACCCAGCTAGACGCCTACCCTCTGCCCCGCATAGCGGATATGGTTAACCAAATTGCACAATACCGGGTGTTTTCCACCATCAACCTAAAATCGGCATACCACCAGCTCCCCATTAGGCCGGAGGACCGTCCATACACCGCCTTCGAGGCGAACGGACGTCTCTACCACTTCCTCAGAGTCCCCTTTGGGGTAACGAACGGGGTCTCGGTCTTCCAGCAGGAGATGGACCGCATGGTCGATGAGAACCAGTTAACAGCCACCTACCCATACCTAGACAACGTCACTGTGATGAAATATTTCCATTCATCACTGCCTGTGACTGAGATCGGTTTCAGTGTCATTTCCCTTCCCCCAGACCTCATTGTATTGTGTACTGGAATGTGCTGTATTGTATACTGGAATGTGCTGGAATGTGCTGTGTGTAGGGCTCCGCCCATACCTGGCCCCGTTTGTAAGCTAGCTTCAGTCTAGCCCCAATCTCCAGAAGGACGACATCTCTCTCGCTTACGTGTTTCATTCTAAGTTAATAAAAGCCTTGTTTTGTTCTGCTACCTTCGAGTCTCGGAATTATTGAGGCACATCAATTTTATTAACTTATTTTTTCAGCACTATGGATCAACTCCTGAAACCTGAAAGTTTGGATTTGGATCAACAAGCTCCGGACACATCAGCACGCTTCAGACACTGGTTTGAGTGTATGGAATTCTTCCTGGACAATTCCGCAGCCGTCAAAGACGCTACGGACGCTGCAAGGATGAGACTCGGAATTCTGCGGAATTGGGTAATCCACCGGGTTTACCCCCTCATCCAAGACGCCGAGACGTACCTGGCCGCCTGCGACATCTTAAAGGTGCATTACCAGCAGCCTATGAATGAGGTGTATGCTAGGCACCTGCTCGCCACCCGCGCACAGCGACCTGGGGAATCGGTGGAGGAGTTCCTAAGCACCCTGAAAATGCTTGGCAAAGACTGCAAGTGCCGAGATGTAAAAGCCGCGGTGTACACTGACGAGCTTGTTCGCGATGCCTTCATCACAGGCCTCAGCTCCACTTACATGCGGCAAAGACTGCTGGAAAAAACGGGGTTGGACCTGAAACAGGCTGCGGACACCGCGCGATCCCTGGATGTGGCCCAGAGAAACTCGGACGCCTACTCTTCAGCCCGCGCCGTCCACGCCGCCACGTGTGCACCGAGGGCGCCGCCATCTTGGAAGGCATCTTCCCCACCCGACAGCCCGACACCGGCTGGGACCCGCTCTCCCCCCAGAAGCCCTACGACAGCCGCGACGCGTCAGGGACCCAACTGCTACTTCTGTGGGCAGCCAAAGCACACCAGAAACCTGTGCCCGGCGAAAGGCACCACCTGCTTTAAGTGCGGTAAGAAGGGGCACTTCGGGAAGGTGTGCAGAGGGAACCCCGCCGGAAAACCCGCCACCACTGCGTGTGCGCCGTGGGAGCGGCCATCTTGGACGCCATCTTGCCCGACCTCGTGGGGTCCGCCATCTTGTGAGCAGACAGCGTGGACGCCATCTTGTCTCGATCAGGGCCCTACAGTGGCATCGGTCACAGTGGACCAGACCAGGCCGCACCCGCTATCCAGATCAATGGTGGACATCGAGGTAAACGGGTGCCGGATTAAATGCTTAATTGACAGTGGAAGCACGGAGAGCTTTATCCACCCAGAACTGGCACAACAACTCTCCCTAAAGGTGGTCCCTACTCAGGGTACCATCTCTATGGCTGACAAAACCCAGACATCGACCATTCTGGGTTACTGCACGGTACAATTGTGCGTTAACGGAACTGTATATGATAATTTTAAAGTATTAATCATGAAGAACCTATGTGCGAGCGTGATCTTGGGCCTGGATTTCCAGTGCAACCACCAAAGCATCACGCTCAAGTACGGTGGGTCCCAGCCGCCCCTCACAGTGTGCGGTCTGGCTACCCTGAAGGTAAAGCCGCCTTCGCTATTCGCGAACCTTACCCCTAACTGCCGGCCAAAAGCGACCAAAAGCAGGAGGTACAGCTGGGAGGACAGGCGGTTTATCGCGACCGAGGTAGACAGGCTCCTGAAAGAGCGCATTATTGAACGCAGCAACAGCCCGTGGCGCGCCCAAGTGGTAGTGGTAAGGGGTAGCGAGAAGAAACGGATGGTGATCGACTATAGTCAAACGATCAACAGGTACACCCTACTAGACGCCTACCCACTACCCCGCATATCAGAAATGGTGAACCAAATCGCCCAATACCGGGTGTTCTCCACCATCGACCTCAAGTCAGCGTACCACCAGCTCCCTATCAGACCAGAGGACCGCCCGTACACCGCCTTCGAGGCGAACGGACGCCTCTACCAATTCCTCAGAGTCCCCTTTGGGGTGACGAATGGGGTCTCGGTCTTCCAGAGGGAGATGGACCGCATGGTCGATGACCACCACTTGCAGGCAACCTTCCCCTACCTCGACAACGTCACCATCTGCGGTCACAACCAGCAGGATCACGACTCGAACCTCGAGAGGTTCCTGGAAACCGCACAAAAACTCAACCTCACCTACAACGAGGACAAGTGCGTTTACAACACCACGCGCCTCTGCATACTAGGCAGCGTGGTGGAGAATGGGGAAATCGGACCAGACCCCGACTGATTGCGCCCCCTACGGGAGCTGCCCCTGCCCAACACTCCCAAAGCCCTGAAAAGATGCCTGGGGTTATTTTCTTATTATTCCCAATGGGTCCCCAACTACTCCGACAAAGCCCGCCCCCTCTTGAAAGCATCCTCTTTCCCGCTCTCTGCTGAGGCCCACGCCGCCTTCAAAAGCATTAAGCAGGATATTGAGCGGGCCATGCTACAGGCAGTGGACGAGAACACTCCATTTCAAGTGGAAAGTGATGCGTCTGACTTCGCCTTGGCGGCCACCCTCAACCAGGCGGGGCGGCCCGTAGCTTTCTTCTCGAGGACCCTCCAAGGGCCCGAGATCAGACACTCCTCCGTGGAAAAGGAGGCCCAAGCCATCGTGGAGGCAGTGCGCCACTGGCGCCACTACCTAGCCGGCAAACGCTTCACCCTACTTACCGACCAGCGGTCGGTAGCGTTTATGTTCAATAATAAACAGAGGGGGAAGATTAAAAATGATAAGATTCTTAGGTGGCAGATCGAGCTCTCCACCTTCGAGTACGACATCATTTACCGGCCAGGGGCCCTTAACGAATCCCCTGACGCCCTCTCACGAGGGATGTGTGCCAGCGCCACCGGGGATCGGCTACAGACCCTCCACAACGACCTCTGCCACCCAGGGGTCACGCGGCTGTTCCACTTCATAAAGTCCCGTAACTTACCCTACTCGATTGAGGAAGTTCGGTCCCTGACCAGGAACTGCCGCACTTGCGCTGAGTGCAAGCCTCGGTTCTACCGTCCAGATAGAGCCCACTTAATCAAAGCTACACGGCCCTTTGAGCGGCTCAGCTTAGATTTCAAGGGCCCCCTCCCGTCCGTCGACCGCAATGTTTACTTCCTGAACATTGTGGACGAATACTCCCGGTTCCCATTCACCTTCCCCTGCCCAGACATGACCAGCGCCACGGTCATTAAATGCCTCAACAGCCTGTTCTGCCTGTTCGGTATGCCGAGCTACATCCATATGGATAGGGGGGCGTCCTTCATGAGTGAAGAGCTACGCCAGTACATGCTGTCCAGGGGGATCGCCACGAGCCGTACCACCAGCTACAACCCCCAGGGTAACGGCCAAGTGGAGCGAGAGAACGGGACAGTATGGAAAGCAGTCACTCTAGCTCTAAGGACCAAGGGCCTCCCTATCTCCCGCTGGCAGGAAGTCCTCTCGGATGTGCTCCATTCGATACGGTCGCTGTTGTGTACGGCCACTAATACCACGCCTCATGAACGAATGTTTGTCTTTCCCCGGAAATCCACCTCAGGCATATCCATGCCGTCATGGCTCTCCACCCCAGGTCCGGTACTCGTGCGAAGGCATGTGAGGGGCCACAAGACGGACCCTCTCGTGGAGCCAGTACACCTACTCCACGCCAACCCCCAATACGCATATGTCCGGCACGCCGACGGAAGGGAGGACACCGTGTCCATAAAAGACGTCGCCCCAGCCGGCATCGACAACAACCACGGCAATAGCGGCAACGACGATCACAGCAACTCTTACCCACCCACTACTCTTTCATCACCCCCGGAAGAACACCGACCAACGGCACCCCCACCAACTACCCCTTCAACAACCCTGGCGGCACCCCCGGCAGAGACCCAGGAGGCTACCGGGGACACCCAGCTGACACCCACGGCACCGCAACAGCCACGTCGGTCGCAGAGGACTATCAAACCCCCGAACAGACTAAATCTATAGAAGGGGTGAATGTGATGAAATATTTCCATTCATCACTGCCTGTGACTGAGATCGGTTTCAGTGTCATTTCCCTTCCCCCAGACCTCACTGTATTGTGTACTGGAATGTGCTGTATTGTATACTGGAATGTGCTGGAATGTGCTGTGTGTAGGGCTCCGCCCATACCTGGCCCCGTTTGTAAGCTAGCTTCAGTCTAGCCCCAATCTCCAGAAGGACGACATCTCTCTCGCTTACGTGTTTCATTCTAAGTTAATAAAAGCCTTGTTTTGTTCTGCTACCTTCGAGTCTCGGAGTTATTGAGGCACATCAGTCACCATCTGCGGCCACGACCAGCAAGACCACGACTCGAACCTCGCGAGATTTCTGAAAACCGCCCTCAGACTCAATCTCACCTACAACGAGGATAAGTGTGTCTTTAGCACCACGCGCCTCTGTATCCTGGGCTGCGTGGTGGAAAACGGGGAAATCGGTCCGGACCCTGACCGATTGCGCCCCCTACGGGAGCTACCCCTACCAAACACTCCCAAGGCCCTGAAAAGGTGCCTGGGGTTCTTCTCCTATTACGCCCAATGGGTCCCCAATTATTCCGACAAGGCCCGTCCCCTCCTGAAATCAACGTCCTTCCCGCTCACGGCCGAGGCCCACGCCGCCTTCAACAGCATTAAACATGACATTGAGAAGGCCGCGCTGCGGGCAGTGGATGAAAACATCCCTTTCCAGGTCGAAAGCGATGCGTCCGACTTCGCTTTAGCAGCCACCCTCAACCAGGATGGGCGGCCCGTAGCCTTTTTCTCAAGAACCCTCCAAGGGCCCGAGATCAGGCACTCCTCGGTAGAGAAGGAGGCCCAGGCCATAGTGGAGGCAGTGCGGCACTGGAGGCACTACCTAGCCGGCAAACGCTTCACCCTGCTTACCGACCAGCGGTCGGTAGCCTTCATGTTTAACAACAAACAAAGGGGGAAGATCAAGAACGACAAAATTCTCAGGTGGCGGATCGAACTCTCCACGTTTGAGTACGACATAATATATAGGCCGGGGGCCCACAACGAATCCCCCAACGCCCTATCAGGAGGGATGTGTGCCAGCATCCAGGGGGACAGGCTACAGGGCCTCCACAATGGCCTCTGCCACCCGGGGGTCACCCGGCTATTCCACTTTATAAAATCCCGTAACCTGCCCTATTCCATCGAGGAGGTCCGGTCTATGACCAGGGACTGCCGCACCTGTGCGGAATGCAAGCCCCGTTTTTTCAGGCCCGACCGAGCCCACCTGATCAAAGCTACATGGCCATTCGAGCGCCTGAGCTTAGATTTCAAAGGACCACTCCCCTCCACCGACCGCAATGTGTACTTTCTCAACATTGTGGACGAGTACTCCCGCTTCCCATTCGCCTACCCCTGCCCAGATATGACCAGTGCCACGGTCATCAAGTGCCTCGGCAACCTGTTTTGCACGTTCGGCATGCCTAACTACATCCACACTGACAGGGGGGTGTCGTTCATGAGCGATGAACTGCGCCAATACCTGCTGTCGAAGGGGATAGCCACGAGTCGGACCACTAGTTATAACCCCCGGGGTAATGGGCAAGTGGAGAGGGAGAACGCGACAGTGTGGAAGGCGGTCACCTTAGCACTAAGGTCTAAAGGCCTCCCCACCTCCCACTGGCAGGAGGTCCGCCCTGACGTACTCCACTCGATAAGGTCGCTACTGTGTACTGCTACTAACGCCACTCCTCACGAGAAGACGTTTGGTTTTCCCCGCAAATCAACCTCAGGAGTATCCCTACCCTCGTGGCTCTCCACCCCAGGGACAGTCCTGTTATGGAAGCATGTGAGGGGCCACAAAACGGATCCCCTCGTGGAGGCAGTACACCTACACCACGCAAACCCACAGTACGCGTACGTCAAGCACGCCGATGGGCGTGAAGACACCGTGTCCATAAAGGACCTCGCCTCGGCAGGAAGCGACGACGACGACCCATCACCACCACCACCAGAAGAACCTTCACCATCCCCAGAGGTATCCTCACCACCCCCAGAAGTACCTGCAACACCCCCAGCACATGGGTATGCCCAGGAGGGCACCACGGACTCCCGGTCGGAACCCGAGGTACTGTTGCGACGTTCAGGAAGGACTATCACACCCCCGGACAGACTAAATCTGTAGAAGGGGTGAATGTGATGAAATATATGCCTTCATCAGCCCATGCGTTTTACCTGCTTATATTTTACCTGCTTGTATTTTACCTGCTTGTATTGTGTGAACCGCCCCCTTTTGTTCCTATTGTGTGTATTGGCTACGCCCCTGTCTTTTGCCATATAAAGGTCTCAGGAGCTGTATGAGTCATTTACTACCAGACGAACCCGATGTGGGAAGACCTACAATGCTGCTATGTTCTTAGTGATTAAAAGCCTTCAGTTGAATCCTTCTCTTTGAGTCATTGATGGCATATCAAAACTAATTACAATTAACACTTTTAACATGCAACATTAGCTGAAAATAGTCTATTTATATATTCAGTCTTTGGGGAGGCTTCCTGATCCTTTCTGGATAGCGCCTTTCCCGAGTGTCTTGCTCTTGGTGTGGAGGCGATTCTGGCCCCCTGTCGTCGGTTGGTTCATCAGCTTCCAATGCTACGGTTTCTGGGGTAGATGCGACCTGTACGTCGGGTTCATCACCAGGTACGTATGGGCGAGGCATGGGGTTGACTTGTTCCTGTGACTCTAAGATCTGGTCAGCATGGCATCTCACGATGCTCTCCCCAACGTCCACTGTGTACATTAGTGGCCCCTGCCGTGTGCATATCGTTCCTGGCTGCCATTTTTCTGTTCGGTAGTCGTGGGCCAAGACTGGTTGCCCTACATTGAAGTTCCTTGTTGGCTTCTCATGGATGTGCTGGAATTGCTTACTCTCAACATCTCTTCGTATGTTTGGTCTGAGCAAATCCAGGCAAGATCTTAACCTTCGGTTGAAGAACATCATGGCTGGGGGCTGGTTGGTGACTGCATGTGTCGCATTCCGGTAGGCGAACAGGAAATTGTCCACCTTGTGCTGCAGCGGAATGTTGTCATTGTACATAGCCTTTATTGCCTTCTTAAATGTTTGTACGAACCTCTCAGCCAATCCATTTGTGGCTGGATGATACGGGGCGGATGTGTAATGCCTTACCCCATTCTTTTTCAAGAACCTCCGGAACTCTTTGGACACAAACTGTGGTCCGTTGTTGGAGCAAATCTGTTCTGGCAAGCCATTCCTGGCAAAAATGGTCCGTAGGACTGCAATAGTTTTCTCCGTGGTGGTGGAGGACATTTTGATGACCTCAGGCCATTTCGAGTGCGCATCCACGGCTATTAAAAACATTGAGTCCATGAATGGACCAGCAAAATAATATGCACCCGTTGCCATGGAGATGAGGGCCACTCCCATGGGTGTAGAGGGGCCTGTGGTGGTGCATTTTGGACTTTCTGGCATCCTGAGCAGCTCTTGGTCAGGTCCTCGATTTGTTTATCGATTCCCGGCCACCACACATAAGCCCTGGCTAGGCTTTTCATTTTTACCCCTCCCAGATGACCCTCATGAAGCTCATTGAGCACTCTATCCCTTAACTTGGGTGGAATTACCACTCGGGATCCACACATCAAGGTCCACCGGCACACTGACAGCTGTTCTCTCCTTGTCGAGAATGCTGGCAACAGTGAGTCGCCATGTGCTGGCCATCCCTTCACCGTCAAATCATATACCCGAGACAGTGTCGGGTCATTTCGGGTTTCCTTTTCGATACAAGCGTTAGTTACCGGTAGGTAGTCAACTATAGTCGAATGGAATATTTCGACAGGATCCACTGCTGGTGCTTCCTCCGCAGTAGGCAGTGGCAGGCGTGATAGCCCATCAGCATTTCCATGCTGTTTCGTGCCCTTATATTCAATCTCATAGTGGTGCGCCCCTAGAAAAATTGACCATCTTTGTAGTCGTTGCGCAGTCATCACCGGAACGCCCTTCTTCGGATTAAAAATGGAGACAAGAGGCTGGTGGTCAGTCAGCAAGGTGAATTTCTGCCCGTGCAGATAGTGATTGAACTTTTTCACTCCCCGCACTAGGCTGAGGGTCTCCCTGTCAATCTGGGCGTAGTTACGCTCAGCTGAGTTTAGTGATCGTGACGCGAAGGCTGTTGGCCTCTCTGAGCCGTCAGAGAATTTGTGCGACAGCACCGCTCCAATGCCGTAGGGTGACGCATCACATGACAACCGAATTGGTAATGCTGGGTTGTAATGGGCCAATACCTCTTTCGATGTGATTAGTGTATTGCTCTTCTGGAAAGCTCGTCTACATTCGTCACTCCACTTCCATGGCACCCCAGTTTGCAGTTGGGTGTTCAGTGGATGTAGTATTGTAGACAAATTTGGCAAGAACTTATGGTAGTAGTTCACCAGCCCGATGAACGACCTCAGTTGTGACACATTTTCCGGTGCTGGAGCCTTGACTACTGCCTCAATCTTCTCTGGGGACTTATGTAACCCCTCTTTATCGATAACGTGGCCACAATACGAGATCTGTTTTAAAAAACTCGCATTTGGGGCGGTTAGCTTGGAGCTCATATTCCTGCAATCTAGTGAACACCTGCTCCAGGTTGGCAAGGTGATCATTGTCATTTTCGCCCGTGACCAGGATGTCGTCCAAATAACACTGGGTCCCTGGGAACCCTTGCAGGACTTGTTCCATTGCCCTCTGCCAAATAGCCAGAGCTGATGCTACCCCGAATACCAGCCCGTTGTATTGGTAGAGACCTTTATGGGTGTTGATTGTGAGGTATTTCTTTTGATGCTTCTTCTACCTCCATTTGCAGATACGCCTGGGCCAGATCAATCTTAGTGAAGCGTTTCCCTCCAGATAGCGAGGCGAAAATATCTTCAATCCGCGGAAGTGGATATTGTACGGTGTGAAGGACCGGGTTCACTGTTACCTTAAAGTCCCCACAGATGCGAACCTTTCTTGGTTCCCCAGGCGTGCTGCTTGTAGTGTATGTGCTTTAAGTCAGAACTACTTTTTACAGCTCCTGTATACTGTAGTACCGGCAGTAACCACACCGGTATATAAGTTGTGCGCATGCCTCTGTACCCCAGTCTAGAGATGACCCTCCTCCAGTAAAGACCTGTTGTTTGTTTATGTACAGCATCCGTGTAATTATTTATCCACTGAACCACGGATCTAACAGTGGCGATGAGTTGATGCGAATCTACCTGCAACATAAAAAAATGAAAAAAAGTCGAGTCCAGGAACACGGGCGTCGACCGCGAGCGACCGCCCAGCAGTCAGGCAGAGATCCAACTTCGCTGGGGAGACTGTGGAGAGCCGGGCTTGGTTCCCCAGCCACAATGAGCAGTAAGAGACCGACGACAGGTCCAGAGCAGACCCTTCCCGAGCAGCGGCGGCTGGAGCCGACCGACGGCAGAGAGAGAGAGCCGGGCAGCATTGACGGGGTAAGAAAGAGGGTGAAGAGAGCAGGGCGCAGCCGGGGATTGATCACCGAGTGGAGTCGAAAAAAAAAAAAAAAAAATACTGCAAACCGGAGAGAGAGAGGGTAAGAAACAGTCGGGTTATAGACTGAGCAGCATCGACAAATATCAAGAGAAGAACACGCAGAGCACAGCCAGGGATCACGGGCTGATCAGGGTCCACGGGGCGAAGCAAGGGGAGATGCCATTGAGCCGCGGAGGAGCAGGGAGAGCGCGGGAGGCGCCATTGAGCCGCGGAGAAGCAGGGAGAGCGTGGGAGGCGACATTGAGCCATGGAGAAGAAGGAAGAGCGCAGGAGACACCATTTTGTGAAGCCGCAGCGGAGAAGACTGGCGAGCGCGGGAAGGAAGGAAAGCGCGGGAGACGCCATTTTGTGCCAGCAGAGAAGAAGGGGAAGCGCGGGAGGCGCCATTGGTGATAGTTAATGCACAACCAAGGATGCCGAAGAGTGGCAGTATCTCTACGTTCGACAATGAAGTCGAAGATTGGGCGACATATGTGGAACGTATTGAGGTGTACTGCAGGGCGAATGAAGTGCCAGATGCTAGGAAAGCACTGGTTTTGTTAAATTCCATGGGTGCAAAAACTTATGGGTTACTGCGAAACCTAATAACCCCAGAGAAGCCTGTGAACAAGAATTTCGAAAGCATAGTAGAAATCCTACAGGACCACTTAAACCCCACACCGCTGCTGATAGCAGAACGATTTAAGTTCCATAAAAGGAACCAACACAAAGACGAAAGCAATGCTGAGTACCTAACGGAACTGCGCAAGCTATCTAAACACTGCCAGCTTGGAGCGGGACTAGCAGATACGTTAAGGGACAAGTTTGTGTGTGGGCTGCAAAGTGAAGGAACCCAGAAACGGCTTCTATCAGAAAAGGATCTTACGCTGGACAAGGCTTTCAGTATGGCAGTATCACACAAAGCAGCCGCAAGGGGCGCTGCAGAGATACAACGGAGACCGCAAGAATATGGCACCAATGAAATGTCCTATGGAACAGGGAAGTGCTATCGCTGTGGCAGAACAACACATGACCAGAAGGATTGTTGGTTCAAGGACCAAGTGTGCAGACAGTGTGGAAAAGCAGGGCACATATCAAGAGTCTGCAGGTCTGGGAAGAAAACCAACAGTAAGAAATCTCCACAGGAGAAGTACAAAAAGGTACACCAGGTGATGGACAGTAGTTCAGACGAACAGAAAAGTGAAACAGACTCCGGAAGCAAGGAGCTGGGTTGTCTGAAACTACATAAGGTAACCAAAATGGAGGATCACCAGACTATCTGGGTTACACTCAAGATAGACGGAGTCCAAGTGAAAATGGAATTGGACACAGGATCAGCCCTAACAGTCATAAACCAAAGGGACTACAAGCGGCTATTTTCACATGTACCCTTGAAAGCTACGGAGATTGTCTTGAAGACGTACACGGGGCAAAAAGTCTACCCCAAAGGAAAAATAAGGGTGAAAGTGATATATAAAGGCCAGGAAATACCTAAAATGGATATATATGCATTGCCAGATGGAGGACCACCACTGCTAGGATGTGAATGGATCCGGAAGATACAATTAGATTGGCATTCCATGCATAGACTGAAGATTGAGGCCAAAAAGGATGACGACGTCACACCTGGACGACTGTCAAAAATGCTAACTGACACAAAAGAAGTGTTCCAGGAGGGACTCTGAACACTAAAAGGCATAACAGCAACGATTAAAATAGAGGAAAATGCAAGCCCAAAGTTTCTTAAGGCCAGACCAGTGCCTTATGCGATCAGACCAGCTGTCGAAGCAGAACTGGAAGGGTTGGAACGTTCAGGAGTACTGTCCAAAGTGGACTGGAGTGAGTGGGCTACACCCATCGTTCCTGTAATGAAGAGGTCGTTGAGTAATACGCCTGGGGAACCAAAGAAGGTCCGCATCTGTGGGGATTTTAAGGTGACGGTGAACCCAATCCTTCACACGGTACAATATCCGCTTCCACGAATTGAGGATATTTTCACCTCACTATCTGGAGGTAAACACTTCACCAAAATTGATCTAGCCCAGGCGTACTTGCAAATGGAGGGAGAAGAAGCCTTGAAACAATACCTTACGATTAACACTCATAAAGGTCTCTATCAATACAAGCAGCTGGTGTTTGGGGTTGCATCAGCTCCGGCTATTTGGCAAAGGGCGATGGATCAAGTCCTGCAAAGGATTCCAGGGACCCAGTGTTATTTGGACGACACCCTGGTCACGGACGAAAATGACAGTGATCACCTCGCCAACTTGGAGAAGGTGCTCACCAGATTAAAGGAATATGGGCTACGAGCTAATCGCCACAAGTACGAGTTTTTCCAGAAGCAGATCTCGTATTGTGGCCATGTCATCGATGAAGAGGGGTTACATAAGTCCCCTGAAAAGATTGAGGCAGTAGTCAAGGCTCCAGCACCGGAAAATGTGTCACAACTGAGCTCGTTCCTCGGGCTGGTAAACTACTACCATAAGTTCTTACCAAATTTGTCCACGGTATTACACCCACTGAACATCCTACTGCGAACAGGGGTACCATGGAAGTGGAATGACAAACGTAGACGAGCTTTCTAGAAGTGTAAAGAATTGATCACATCAAAAGAGGTGTTGGCCCATTTCAACCCAGCACTACCAATTCGTTTGGCATGTGATGCATCATCCTATGGTATTGGAGTGGTGCTGTCGCACAAATTCCCAGACGGGTTGGAGAGGTCAGTAGCCTTTGCGTCTCGGTCACTAACCTCAGCCGAGCGCAACTACGCCCAGATTGACAGGGAGGCCCTCAGCCTAGTATGGGGAGTAAAAAGATTCAACCACTATCTGCATGGGCAGAAGTTCACCTTGCTGACTGACCACCAACCACTTGTCTCCATCTTTAATCCTAAGAAGGGCGTTCCAGTGATGACGGCACAACGGTTACAAAGATGGTCCCTGTTTCTAGGGGTGAATCAATATGAAATAGAATATAAAGGCACGAAACAGCATGGAAACGCTGATGGGCTATCGCGCCTGCCACTGCCTACTGTGGAGGAAGCACCAGCAGTGGACCCTATCGAGATATTTTATTCGTCAATAATTGAACGATTGCCAGTAACGAACGCGGATATAGAGAAGGAGACCCGCAATGATACGACGCTTTCTCGGGTATATGATTTGACGGTGAGGGGATGGCCAACACATGGCAACTCACTGTTGCCAGCATTCTCATCCAGAAGAGAACAGCTGTCAGTGTGCCAGGGGACAGTGATGTGTGGATCCAGAGTGGTGATTCCACCCAAGTTAAGGGAGAGAGTGCTAAATGAGCTACATGAAGGTCATCTGGGGGGAGTGAAAATGAAAAGCCTTGCTAGGGCTTATGTGTGGTGGCCAGGAATCGATCAACAAATCGAAGACCTAACCAAGAGCTGCTCAGGATGCCAGAAGGTCCAAAATGCACCACCACATGCCCCTCTACACCCATGGGAGTGGCCCTCCTCTCCATGGCAACGGGTGCATATTGATTTTGCTGGTCCATTCATGGACTCCATGTTCTTAATAGCAGTGGATGCTCATTCGAAGTGGCCTGAGGTGATAAAAATGTCCTCAACCACTACAGAGAATACGATTGCAGTCCTATGGGCCATATTTGCCAGAAACGGCTTGCCAGAGCAGATCTGCTCTGATAATGGACCACAGTTTGTGTCCGAAGAGTTTCAAAAATTTATGAGAAGGAATGGGGTAAGGCATTACACATCCGCCCCATATCATCCAGCCACAAATGGATTGGCTGAGAGGTTCGTACAAACCTTTAAGAAGGCGATAAAGGCCATGTGTGACGATGAAATTCCACTACAGCATAAGGTGGACAATTTCTTATTAGCCTACCGAAACGCGACACATGCAGTTACCAACCAGACCCCGGCCATGATGTTCTTTAACCGAAGGTTGAGATCTCGTCTGGACTTGCTCAGACCAAATGTGCGAAGAAATGTTGAGGACAAACAATTCTAGCACATCAATGAGAAGCCGACAAGGAGCTTCAATGTAGGACAACCAGTCTTGGCCCGTGACTACCGAACAGAGAAATGGCAACCCGGAACGATATGCACACGGCAGGGGCCATTAATGTACACAGTGGATGTCGGGGAGAACATTGTGAGACGCCACGTTGATCAGATCTTAGCGTCACAGGAACGAGTCAACCCCATGTCTTGCGTACCTGGGGATGAACCCGACATACCGGTAGCATCTACCTCCGAACCAGTAGCAGTGGAACCCGATGAACTACCCGATGAAAAGGGGTCAGAATCGCCTCTGCACCAAGAACAAGAACCTCCGGAAAGGCGCTATCCCGAAAGGGTCAGGAAGCTGCCCCAAAGACTGAATCTATAAATGGACTTTTGTTATTAAATGTACATGCAAAAATGTAATTGTTATTTGAATATTAAGGGGGTATTATTAATCTAAATAGGGAGGAATTGTAGTGTATGTGCTTTAAGTCAGAACTACTTTTTACAGCTCCTGTATGCTGTAGTACCGGCAGTAACCACACCGGTATATAAGCTGTGCGCATGCCTCTGTACCCCAGTCTAGAGATGACCCTCCTCCAGTAAAGACCTGTTGTTTGTTTATGTACAGCATCCGTGTAATTATTTATCCACTGAACCACGGATCTAACACTGCTCAACGACTTTTTTATCACAGGGACGACGGGTGTAGCCCACTCGCTCCAGTCTACCTTGGACAGTACACCTGAACGTTCCAGACTCTCCAGCTCTGCTTCGACGGCTGGGCGGATCGCATAAGGTACCGGTCTGGCCTTAAAAAATTTTGGGCTTGCGTTTTCTTCAATTTTAATCGTTGCTGTCATGCCTTTTAGTGTTCCGTGTCCTTGCTGGAACACTCCTTTCGCGTCAGTTAGGATCTTTGACAGTCGCCCGGGTGTGACGTCGTCATCCTTTTTGTCAGCCACAGTCAGTGCCTGTATGGAATGCCAATCCAATTGTATTTTCCGGATCCATTCACGTCCCAGTAATGGTGGTCCTCCATCTTGCAATACATACAGGTCTAGTTTTGGTGTTTCCTTACCGTTATATATGTAGCCAAGTGGGGAAAATGCAGTGAATATTTAAGTCCACTAGGTGGCGCGGTTCATTTTCCCCTTTAGTAATTTGAACAAGGAGAAAAGGATTATGGGTAGGACCATGTGATGCCAAAGGAACCTCCCCTTTCTTCACAGCCTCCATTTTCTACATCCAGCGTGAGAGATTGCTCTGAGGAGAGCTGGGGTGAATATGACTTTTGAAATGAACTTATTCTGTGTGAAGTACAACTAAAACAGTATTTAGTGCAGCCCAGACATAGTTTTAAAGTGATATTGTTTCCCAAATCACTCGATACCACAGGGATGCTTGCAGATTGTCCCACCATGTGCTGGTGTTAACACTTGCTAAAATTGTTGTTGAGTCCTTGGGGGCTACGTTGCGAACGAGTTTAATATTCTGTGTTTTCTTGTAAGATGTAACAAGGGATAACGGGACATAAGAATGTACTGTACTATTGGTTTTGTTTTGTATAATGATTGTTAGCTAACTAACTAACTGCACCTGTGGTTTGCCTCATGTTCTGTTCTACAGCAAGCCACTGCCGTATTTTATCGACTGTGTTTTCTTGTATTTGCCGTATTTCCGTCTTTTCCATATTTTATACAAATTAAATGCGGTTTTATGTATTTACAACTACATCCTAAGCCTAGAACCCAAGTTATCAATTCAGAATAAAAAACCCCAAAAAAAGAAAGTTTGTGTCCTGTGCTGCTCCATTTCACCAGGCTACACATTTTGGTACCAGGAGTGGGGTCTGTTAGCTTGGAGTTTCTCCGGCTCGGTAAAGAAAAAATACACAAAATACGGCAGTGGGGGAAGAGCGGTGTGGTGCCAAGTGGACCTGGAGACGGACGGAGAGTGCTGCCTGGGGTTGCTAAGGAGGACCAGACCAGACAGACGAGATCCAGAGGGCGCCAGGACCAATCTGGGAGAGGACCCATCAAGGCACCAAGGAGAGACACCATTGGAGAAGAATCGTCGCAGCTGCCATCCCATTCAGTGGCTTTCAGGGACTTGTGAACTGAGTCAAAATGTTAGAGTCTCCTGATGAGGAGGTTGGAGCTCACACTTCGGATGGTGAGGACAATACCTCTAGTGTGGGTGAGGGCAACCAGATAGATGAACTCAAGTCACAGATTTCAGAGTTGAAAAAAAACCATGAGCAAGCAATGGCAATTATTGCCACTCTAGGTAATGGGGCAACCAAGTCATATGTGTATGTACCTAGAGAGCGTCAGATCCAACCATTCAGTGGTGAGGTATCTAAAGATAGTCGTTCAGTTGATGAGTTCATTGAAGAGGTTGAAAGTGTACTACGAGCTAGAGATCAGACTCCTGCAGAGCAGGTAGATTTCATTCGATCTTTGTTGAGAGGGGCAGCCCTACAGGAAATTAGGTTACGGTTGGGTGGAGAGTCTAAGCAGCCCAGTGACCTGTTCAGTTACCTAAGGGAGGCTTTCACCGAAAAACACAGTGAGTCTCAGCTGTTAGAAACTTTCTATGGATGCAAGCAAGAAGAGGGTGAAGATTTCCTAGAATACTCACATGCACTCTCTCAGATTATTAGAGCTGTGGTAAAGCAATCACCAGATGCTGTGCCGAACACAAAACGGGTTGTCAGAAACAGATTTGTTGATGGTGTTAGAGATCCCTCACTCCGGAGAGAGTTGCGCAAGTTTGTACGAGGCAACCCCCAGTCTACCCTGCTTGATGTACGTGAGGAAGCTATCTTATGGTCCTTAGAAGACCAGCCCTGTAGCACTAAAGTTGCAAAGAGCAAGAATGTAGTGTGTGACAGTACGGGGAGGGATCTTCAGTGTTCTGCCATTGGGGTACCAGGCAGCCAGGCTGTCACTTTACAGGATGTTCTTAAAGTGGTGGCGGAGCAGGGTAAAGCTATCGGGGAACTAACAGAGGCAGTACGTGTAAAGTCTGTGGGTTGTTTAGTTAATTAATACACAGACTACCAGAGTAACTTAAAACAGGACTTTACTATTCGAAGGTCAGGGCGAATCTGCCCAATAAATCCTGACACAGCACTTATATACCGGTGTGGTCACCGTCGGTATTACAGTATACAGAAGCCAACAAAGTAGTGCAACACCTAAAGTAGTTCTCTTAAAGGTGGACGGTTACACACAATAGTTCTCTTAAAGGTAGACGGGTACATACACTACAATCCTCCCTTTTTAGCTTACAACATACTGATTCCCCATTAAACATACATTATAACATATATACAACTTTATGCAAGACAGTTCACAGATTCAGTCTCTCTGGAGGTTTCCGGACTCTGTCCGGATAACGCCTCGGTGGTGTCGTAACTCCCGGCGGGGTAGTAGGTGCTTCTGGCAAGGTCGATTCGGCTTGAAGGACAGTGTCAGGTTCATCTGATTCCAGTATTACCAGATCGGAGGTAGGTGTTCTGGGTATCTCTGTCTCAACATTAACCGTGTAAGGTGGTGGAGTAGGTTGGCCATTTGTGACTGACCCTATGATCTGGTCAACATGGCGCCTTATTATACTGTCCCCAATGTCCACCATATACATCAACAGCCCTAGCCTTTTTCCAATAGTTCCAGGCTGCCATTTCTCGGTACGGTAGTCCCGGGCCAAAACTTGTTCACCTATCTGAAAAGATCTAGTTGGCCTTTCATTCATGCCTTGGAATTGTCGGTTCTCTACGTCCCTTCTGACGTTTGGCTTAAGCAAATCCAGCCGGCATCTTAGTCGTCTATTAAAAAACATCATGGCGGGAGTTTGATTTGTGACCGCATGTGTTGCATTCCTGTACGCCAACAAGAAGCTATCCACCTTATGTTGTAAGTTAATGGCTTCATTACCCATGGCCTTTATGGCCTTCTTGAAGGTCTGGACAAACCTTTCAGCCAATCCATTGGAGGCGGGATGGTATGGGGCTGACGTGTAGTGCTTAACCCCATTGCTCTTTAAGAATTTCTTGAATTCTTCGGACACAAATTGCGGTCCATTATCAGAACAGATCTGTTCCGGCAGCCCATTCCTAGCAAACATGGTCCTTAACACTGTGATGGTTTTTTCCGTGGTGGTGGTGGACATCTTTATTACCTCCGGCCACTTGGAGTGTGCATCCACCGCTATTAGAAACATTGAGTCCATAAATGGACCAGCAAAGTCAATATGTACCCTTTGCCAAGGAGATGAGGGCCACTCCCATGGATGCAGAGGAGCCTGTGGTGGTGCGTTTTGGACCTTCTGGCATCCTAGACAGCTCTTAGTGATTTCTTCGATGTCCCCATCAATGCCTGGCCACCACACAAACGCTCTTGCTAGGTTCTTCATTTTCACTCCACCCAGATGTCCCTCGTGCAGCTCCTTTAACACCTTCTGTTGAAGTTTGGGTGGAATCACCACTCTAGATCCACACATCAGGGTTCCTCGACACACTGACAGCTGTTCTTTTCTCTGCGAAAATGCTGGCAGCGTTGGTTCGCCCTGTGCTGGCCATCCCTCCACCGTTAAATCATAGACTCGTGAGAGAGTCGGGTCATTTCTTGTTTCGTTTTCGATCATCGAATTTGTTACTGGTAGACATTCCACTATGGATGAGTGGAACATCTCTACCGGGTCCACTGTAGTCGCTTCTTCTACTATCGGCAATGGCAAGCGCGATAACCCATCAGCATTTCCATGCTGTTTGGACCTTTTGTATTCGATGTCATATTGGTGTGCCCCAAGTAACACGGACCACCTCTGTAACCTTTGCGCTGTCATGGTGGAAACGGCCTTGTTAGAGTTGAATATGGACACCAACGGCTGGTGGTCCGTCAGTAATGTGAACTTCTTGCCCTGCAGGTAATGATTGAATTTCTTTACGCCCCACACAAGGCTGAGGGCCTCCCTATCTATTTGAGCATAATTTCGCTCCGCGGAGGTCAATGATCGGGACGCGAATGCCACTGGCCTTTCCGAGCCATTTGGTAACTTGTGTGAAAGTACTGCTCCAATTCCATAGGGGGAAGCATCACAAGCTAGACGAAGAGGTAACGTTGGGTTGAAATGAGCCAACACTTCTTCAGAGGTAATCAACGCCTTGCTTCTGCGAAAGGCCTTTTTACATTCCTCACTCCACTTCCATGGTACTTCTTTCCGCAACAGAGCATTCAGCGGATGCAGCACCGTGGATAGATTCGGCAGAAACTTGTGATAATAATTAATCAACCCCAAGAATGATCTTAACTGTGATACGTTTTCCGGAGCGGGGGCCTTCACGACAGCTTCTATCTTGTCAGGTGACTTGTGCAGCCCCTCTCGGTCAATGACATGACCGCAGTACGAGATCCGTTTTTGGAAGAACTCACATTTCTTGCGATTAACTCGAAGGCCATATTCCTTCAACCTAGTGAGCACCAGTTTCAAATTTGTGAGGTGTTCTTCCTCGTCTTCTCCCGTAATCAGGATATCGTCTAAGTAACACTGCGTGCTTGGAATTCCTTGTAATACCTGCTCCATGGCCCTCTGCCAAATTGCTGGAGCCGAAGCTACCCCAAAAACCAGTCTATTATAACGATACAAGCCTCTGTGTGTGTTGATGGTGAGGTACTGACGCGACTCTTCCTCGACTTCCATTTGTAAGTATGCCTGTGCCAGGTCTATCTTGGTGAAGTGTTTCCCTCCAGCCAACGAAGCAAAGATATCTTCAATCCGCGGAAGCGGGTATTGTACCGTGTGAAGCACCGGATTCACTGTGATCTTGAAGTCTCCGCAGATGCGGACCTTCCCCGGTCCCCCTGGCTTGTTACTTGGTGAAGACTTCATGACGGGAACAATGGGCGTGGCCCACTCACTCCAGTCCACTTTTGACAGTACCCCTGATCGTTCAAGTTCTTCCAGTTCTGCCTCCACAGCAGGTCGTATCGCGTAAGGTACCGATCTGGCTTTGAAAAATTTTGGGCTTGCATGTTCTGCAATCTTAACCTTTGCTTTAATTCCTCGCAGTGTTCCCAGTCCTTGCTGGAATACCTCTTTAGCTTTGTCCAATATTCTGGACAACCGTTCAGGTTTGACATCTTCCTTTCCGGAATCTACCGTCATGGTGTTCAGTGAATGCCAATCTATCTTTATTTTCCTGATCCACTCCCGTCCCAGAAGTGGTGGACCTCCCTCAGGCAACACATACAGGTCCATCCTTTGGTGATCTTTGTCCTTGTATCTCACCTTGACTTCTATCTTTCCGATGGGGTATACTTTGTGCCCCGTGTATGTCTTCAATACTAGTTCCGTATCCCGTAGGGGAATATGCTTGAATAACTTTTTATAATCATGCTTATTCATGACCGTCAACGCCGATCCGGTGTCCACTTCCATTTTCACTTGGACTTTTGCAATCTGTAGTGTGATCCAGATAGCTTGTCGGTCAGCTTCATTACTCACATTGTGAATTCTCAGACTATCCAGTTCCTTGCAGTTGGAGTGTGAGTCCGAATTCTGTTCTTCCGGACTCTTCCTAGTCACCTCATGTACCTTTCTGTACCTCTTTTGTGGTGACTCATTATTGTTGGTCTTCTTTCCTGACCGGCATACCTTAGCTATGTGACCGAGCTTGCCACATTTCCTACATTCCTGGTTTTTAAACCAGCATTGGTTCTGGTCGTGTGTTGTCTTCCCACAACGATAGCATTTCGTTGTACCCGAAGTAATTTGCTGCACACTGAGCGCCGCTGCCTTTAGCTGCATTTCCGCCGTTCCTTTTGCTGCGGCTTCGTTCGGTGCAGCAATAAGGACAGCCTTATCAAGTGTAAGATCGTTCTCTTCGAGCAGTCGTTTTTGTGTTTCTTCCTTCGACATTCCGCACACGAAGTTGTCTCTGAGTGCCTCTGCCAGATTTTCCCTAAACTGACAGTGTTTCGCTAGCCTACGCAGTTCAATCAGGTACTCTGTGTTGCTTTCCTCTTTCCGTTGCGTTCTCGCGTAAAATTTGGATCGTTCCACTAACATCAGTGGTGCGGGGTTAAAATGATCCTTCAGGACAGCAACAATATCATCGAAAGTCTGATCCGCCGGTTTAGCTGGTGCTAGTAGATGCTTCAAGAGCCCGTATGTCTTCGCGCCCATCGAGTTTAGCAAGGTTATAGCTTTGTCATCTTCTTCTATTTTATTGGCCTCACCATAGATCTCAATGCGTTCCACATACGTGGCCCAGTCTTCTACCTCGGAATTAAAATCGTTGATGTTACCACACTTAGGCATCTTCCTCTCTTCCTGATAACACCACGGATTATTTCTTTAAATTTTCTTTTTTTTTTCTCTTCAAGATGGCGGTTCCCGCGAAAATGGCGGTTTCCCGCGCTTATCTTCTCTCCCCCGCCCACTTCAATGGCGGTTCCCCGCTTCTGTCTTCTTCTCCGCCTAATGGCGGCTTCCCGCGTTTCTTCCCCTGGCGGGAGGGGTACACTTTCCCCACGGGCGACGGCCGCTGGCTTTCAGGTTCACAGCCTGCGCGTCGGCTTCAGTGCTTTCCCTTTTCTCGGCAGGACAACCGGCGCTGGGTACACCCCGTTGACGGCGAACAGTTTCAGCCGCTGGGCTGGCTCTCGCTCAGTTCCCCTTGCTCGGGCTCTGTCTCTCTCCCGCTCGCTCGGCTCTACCGGCGCTGGGTACACCCCGTTGACGGCGAACAGTTTCAGCCGCTGGACTGGCTCTCGCTCAGTCTCCCTTGGTCGGCTCTGCCTCTCCCGCTTGCTCGGCTCCCAATCGCGCCTCCCAGCCCTCTCGCAGTCCGGTGCTTCCCTCCCCGGCTGCGGCTGAGTTTTTATATCTTCCCGCGCCTACGCTCCCGGTCACAGCGCTTCGTGGCTTCGGTCGCTGCCCGGCCTTTTTCGCCGGTCGCGGTCTAGCTATCTCACGACGCCATTGCGTCCCCAGCCTGTCTGTACCGTGGCTTCCTTGCTCCACGCTGCCCCAGTCTCAGCGCCTCTGGGCCCGACTTCTGTCCGGCTCCTTTCCCCCTCGACCATGGTCGAGTGCACCGCCCTTATCCCCTGGTTATTCTTTTTACTTTTCCCTTACTCACAGTCACCGTGGCCGGCTTGCTTCTCGTGCTGATCGGCTCACTCCTCACCGTGGCAGAAGGGACCGTCAGTGCCTGTTGCTGATGGAAGTCTTTGTCTCTGAATTCTTCCTCCTTTCCAGCTCTGCAGACTCGAGTTTTCTCCCAGCAGAATGACGAGGGCGGTTGCCTCTTCTCGACGCTCGTTAACTGCTTCGGAAGTATTGTTGCCGCAGGGTACGATCGGACTCGTCGCCACTGTAAAGTCTGTGGGTTGTTTAGTTAATTAATACACAGACTACCAGAGTAACTTAAAACAGGACTTTACTATTCGAAGGTCAGGGCGAATCTGCCCAATAAATCCTGACACAGCACTTATATACCGGTGTGGTCACCGTCGGTATTACAGTATACAGAAGCCAACAAAGTAGTGCAACACCTAAAGTAGTTCTCTTAAAGGTGGACGGTTACATACAATAGTTCTCTTAAAGGTAGACGGGTACATACACTACAGTACGGGGTCTTGCTCTACAGAAGGAAAACACTGGTAATGACAAGGTTGGGAAACCTAGAGCCAAGCCAAAGTTCACTGATGAAGGTCAGCCTATTTGCTTTAAGTGTAACGGGGCGGGACACATTGCCAAACAGTGTCCTCAGAAGCACAAGGTAGCAAACACATCCACCGATACCGGCTGGGGTGCAGGAAAACTAGCTCCCTCGATTGCCATGAGCTGGGCAATGCGAGGAAAACCTGCAGGCTCTCAGAACAGTACTTGTATTCGTGACAGATTTCTTGACCGTGCATTAGGTAAATGTCCAGTAGTAGATCTCAAGATTGGGGGGGTTACTGCTAACTGTTTACTGGATACCGGGAGCCAAGTCAGCACTATTACTGAAGGTTTTTCCAGAGAGCACCTACTTGGGAGGGATGAGGATATGTGTCTACAACCGGGTGGCTTAAGATCACTGCCACCAACGGGTTGGACATTCCCTACTTGGGCTACCTTGAGTTAGACATTGAAACTATGGGCATAACCTTACCCGAGTGTGGTTTCCTGGTAGTCAAAGAGCATCAGCAGTCACAGCCTGCAGCACCAGGTCTTATTGGTATGAACATCATCAGCCGATGCAGACAACTAGTTCATGCTGAGTTTGACACTACTCTAGGGGGAAAGTTGGATTCAGATTGGAGGGAAGCATTTCAGTAAGTACAACAGTGTAACATCACTCCAAAGTCATCTTCTGTCCATGTAGCTGGTAGGGGTGCTGTACATGTGCCTGTGTCTTCCATAGCTACAGTCTATGTAAAGGGACTTAAAACTCAGTCAGGTGACAGCACTAAAATGCTGTTGGAGCCAGGTAACACACCATTGCCCGGTGGCCTGGTAGTTGTCCCCACTCTAGTTGAATCAAAAGGACATTTAATTCCAGTGCAGGTGATAAATTTCTCTGAGGAGGATGTGTGGTTAAGCCTCAGGACCAGGCTTGGTATTCCGACTCAGGCAGAGTGTGTAGACAAGGACTCCTGTGAGATGCGATTTCAACGCATCTCCGCTGACACAGAGGAAGTAACTGTTGGCAGAAAAGAAGGACAGATGACAGACCAAGACATTCAGTTGCTTTTGGACAAACTACACATAGGTGGCACACAGGGCCAACAAGCAGAGTTAGGTGCACTTTTAGCCAGGTATTCGGAAGTATTTGCTTTTAAGGATGAGGACCTAGGCTACACTGATAAAGTTGAGCATGAGATTAACTTGGTAGATGATGCACCAGTTACAGAGCCATACCGTCGTATCCCACCTACACTGTACAAAGAGGTGAGGGACCACATCACTAAGCTTCTAAGAAAGCGTGTCATCCAGGAGAGCAATAGTTCATACGCTTCACCCATAGTGGTAGTTCGTAAGACTGATGGAGACATACGACTATGTGTTGACTTTAGGAAACTAAACTCAAAAACCAGACGTGACGCATTTCCTTTGCCCCGCATTGACGAGAGTTTTGATGCCCTTCATGGTGCAAAGTTCTTCTCGACCATTGATCTTGCAAGTGGGTACCACCAGGTTGCTGTTCGTGAAAGTGACAGGCCTAAGACTGCTTTTACAACTCCTTTTGGCCTTTTTGAGTACCTCAGAATGCCTTTTGGTGTCTGTAATGGACCTGCAACTTTTCAACGACTTATGCAATCGACTATGAGCGACTTAGTGTTCCACATCCTATTGGTGTATTTAGATGACATCCTTGTGTTCTCTCAGACCTTCCCGGACCATTTAGAGAGGCTTGAGACAGCTCTAAGACGACTGAAAGAGACAGGCTTGAAAGTAAAGCTTGAAAAGTGTCACTTCCTGCAGCAGGAAGTCAGGTTCCTTGGGCATCAAATTTCAGGGGAGGGTATAGGGACAGATCCAGAGAAAATTGCCGCCGTAAAGAAGTGGCAGGTCCCCAGTACAGTCAAAGATCTGAGGTCATTTCTTGGCTTCTGTAGTTATTACAGGAGGTTCATTGAGGATTTTTCTAAACGAGCTGGCCCTCTCCATGACGTAGTCAATGCATGCCTTAGGGAAGACAGCCCAGCAAAAGCAAAACGGTTGTTTGAAGGTTCATGGACAGCTGAGTGCCAAGCTGCTTTCGAACAGTTGAAAGAAAAGCTGATCAGTGCTCCAGTGTTAGGTTACGCAGATTTCACTCAGCCTTTCATTGTAGAGACGGATGCCAGTAACCTAAGATTAGGTGCCATCCTCCACCAGCAGCAGGGAGATAGGAAGAGAGTGATAGCATATGCCAGTAGGAGGCTCCGTAATGCTGAAAGAAATGACAGAAACTACAGCAGTATGAAACTAGAGCTCCTCGCCCTCAAATGGGCTGTTTCAGAGAAATTTCGAGGTTACCTTCTAGGTTCCAAGTTCACTGTCATAACAGATAACAACCCCCTGTGTCACCTTTCTACAGCTAAGTTAGGTGCTGTTGAGCAAAGATAGGTGGCTCAGTTAGCTGTTTTTGACTTTGACATCAAGTACCGCCCAGGCCGCTGTAATGCAGCAGCAGATGCCCTCTCTAGGCAGCCGTTAGCAGGGGAGCCCGAGTCAGACAGTGGGGATGCAGACTATGATGGTTGTGTGGCCATATGTAATGTCATTCACAAGGGAACAGGTCTAGGACTAGACTTAGTGACAGCAGGAGTCAAGTGCTGTAAAGTCAGACAGATCCGTGTTTCGGACGCAGAAGAAAGTACTGAGCGTAGTGAGTCGCAGGGTAACACACCAACACTTCCCGGTTACTCTAAAGAGGAACTACGTAAGTTTCAGGACACAGACCCCACCCTCAGCATGTTTAGGAAGTTTTGGGGTGAGCAGCGAAAGCCAACTTACAAGGAGAGGTCGCAGTTATCCAAGCTAGTATTATCCACGTTAAAGCAGTGGCACCGTATTTGTGAGCAAGATGGCTTGTTGTACCGTGTAATCGAGGATGTCCATGTTGGTGAATGTCACCAGCTACTACTGCCCTCTTGTTTGAAAGAAGTCGTGCTTGAAGGTGTGCATGATCGTATGGGCCATCAGGGAATAGAGCGCACACAGAACCTTTTGAGACAGAGATGTTTTTGGGTTGGGATGTATGAGGATGTGGAACAGTGGGTCAAGAAATGCGAGAGATGTGTTTTGACAAAAATGCCCCACCCCAAGATACATGCCCCGATGAAATCATTTCTAGCCTCCCGGCCCCTTGAAGTAGTTGCTGTAGATTTCACCATGCTGGAACCGGCCTCTGATGGTCGTGAGAATGTGTTAGTGGTGACAGATGTTTTCACTAAATTCACACAAGCCTTCCCTACTCGGGACCAAAAGGCTGATACCATGGCAAAAGTCCTTCTCAAAGAGTGGTTCATGAAGTATGGGGTCCCAGAAAGATTGCATTCAGACAGAGGTCGAAATTTTGAGAGTGAAATCATTGCTGAGCTGTGTAAGCTTTATGGTGTAAAGAAAACCCGCACTACCCCACACCACCCAGAAGGAAATGCTCAATGTGAGAGATTCAACAGATCTTTACATGATCTTTTGCGTACACTGCCTCCAGAAAAGAAACGCCGCTGGCCTGAGCACTTATCTGAGTTGGTGTATGCCTACAATGTAACACCCCATGCTACGACTGGCTACTCACCGTACTATCTGCTTTTCGGGGTTCATCCACACCTTCCTGTAGATGCTTTATTAGGTCAGGAGCAAGTGTTAGACAAGAAACATGAGTGGTTGGTTGTCCACCAAGAGCGTTTGAAGGAGGCACATGCAAGGGCAAGAGAGTACACTGAAAAGAAATCAGCTCAAAGAATTGAACTTAACAAAGACAAAGTGTACTGTCCAACCATTGAGGTGGGTCAGCTGGTATACTTACGACACAGGCCTTTGGGTAGGAACAAAATTCAGGATGCTTGGGGTCCTACTGTGTACAGAGTGGTGGAGGTACAGGGCACTACACATGCAGTTGAGCCTTTAGAGGGCGGTCCTTTAAAAAGGGTCCATAGAGTTAATCTTAGGCCATGTGTTACCCCTGTCCCTGAGCCTAGGCGGATGAGAACCAAGTCCCCTGTCACCGTACCCCCTGTCACTCTTTTGACAGAATCGTTGCCAGAGCCCTCTGATACTGAGTTTGTTGTGGTAGAGGAAGTCACCTATCCAGAGTTAACTCAGGAGGAAAAAGTAAACAATGATCCTGTTGGTAACGCCCAAGAGGTACAGGAATCAGAGGCTGTTTCTGAGCCAGAGCATTCAGATCCTTCTGAGTGTGGGACTGAGGTTCCCATTCCGGCTCCTCGCAGAACTAAAAGAGCCAATGCTGGGGTAAACCCTAACCCGTACCATTTGCCTCAGTCAGCCTGTAATGCAGTCTCACTCAGTCCTGAGGTGTTCTCTCATGTTTTATCTAGTCTGGGTGCTGCATTTTTTCGAGAAACTGTAAAAGAAGTGAAAAACTGGTGCTAAGTCACCGAGGACGTTGACTTTAAAGCAGGGGAGAATGTAGCCAAGTGGGGAAAATGCAGTGAATATTTAAGTCCACTAGATGGTGCGGTTCATTTTCCCCTTTAGTAATTTGAACAAGGAGAAAAGGATTATGGGTAGGACCATGTGATGCCAAAGGAACCTCCCCTTTCTTCACAGCCTCCATTTTCTACATCCAGCGTGAGAGATTGCTCTGAGGAGAGCTGGGGTGAATATGACCTTTGAAATGAACTTATTCTGTGTAAAGTACAACTAAAACAGTATTTAGTGCAGCCCAGACATAGTTTTAAAGTGATATTGTTTCCCAAATCACTCGATACCACAGGGATGCTTGCAGATTGTCCCACCATGTGCTGGTGTTAACACTTGCTAAAATTGTTGTTGAGTCCTTGGGGGCTACGTTGCGAACGAGTTTAATATTCTGTGTTTTCTTGTAAGATGTAACAAGGGATAACGGGACATAAGAATGTATTGTACTATTGGTTTTGTTTTGTATAATGATTGTTAGCTAACTAACTAACTGCACCTGTGGTTTGCCTCATGTTCTGTTCTACAGCAAGCCACTGCCGTATTTTATCGACTGTGTTTTCTTGTATTTGCCGTATTTCCGTCTTTTCCATATTTTATACAAATTAAATGCGGTTTTATGTATTTACAACTACATCCTAAGCCTAGAACCCAAGTTATCAATTCAGAATAAAAAACCCCAAAAAAAGAAAGTTTGTGTCCTGTGCTGCTCCATTTCGCCAGGCTACATATATAACAGTCACCCTTATTTTTCCTTTGGGGTAGACTTTTTGCCCCGTGTACGTCTTCAAAATAATTTTTGTTTCTCTCAAGGGTATGTGTGAGAATAGCTGCTCGTAGTCCCGTCGGTTTATGACTGTTAGGGCTGATCCTGTGTCCAATTCCATCTTTACCTGGACTCCTGCTATCTTGAGAGTGACCCAAATGGTTCGGTGATCCTCCGTTGTGATCACATTATGTAGTTTCAGACAACTCAGTTCCCTGCTTTCGGAGTCGTTATCACTCTTTTGTTCGTCTGAACTATTCTCTGTCATCTTATGTACCTTCTTGTACTTTCCTTTGGTAGGTTTCTTATTGCTGGTTTTCTTTCCCGACCTGCAGACTCGTGCTATGTGTCCTACTTTTCCACACTGTCTGCACACTTTGTCTTTGAACCAGCAATCATTCTGGTCGTGTGTTGTTCTGCCGCAGCGGTAGCACTTCTCTGTTCCATATGACATTTTGTTTGTGCCATATTCTTGCGGTCTCTGTTGTATCTCTGCAGCGCCCCGTGCTGCTGCTTCATATGATACCGCAATGCTGAAAGCCTTTTCCAGCATAAGGTCCTTTTCAGATAAAAGCCGTTTCTGGGTTCCTTCACTTTGAAGCCCACACACAAACTTGTCCCTTAAGGTATCTGCCAGTCCCGCTCCAAACTGGCAGTGTTTCGATAGTTTGCGCAGTTCTGTTAAACAATCAGCATTGCTTTCATCCTTATGCTGGTTCCGTTTGTGAAACTTGAATCTTTCTGCTATCAGCAGCGGTGTGGGGTTTAAGTGTTCCTTTAGTATCGTTACTATGTCTTCAAAACTCTTTTCCATTGGCTTCGTTGGGGTTACTAGATTTCGTAATAAACCATACATCTTTGCACCCATTAAATTTAATAATACCGACGCTTTCTTGTCATCTGACACCTCATTTGCCTTGCAGTACTCCTCTATTCGTTTGACATATGTAGTCCAATCTTCGACTTCATTGTCAAATGCGGCGATACTGCCACTCTTCGGCATTTTGGGTGTGGTTTAAAATGGCGTCTCCCAATGGCTTAAAATGGTGTCTCCCGCGCTTTCCTTCCTCCCCCGCTGCTGCCGACGCCGCTCCCGGCGGTTCTCGTGGCAATGGCGGTGCCTTGCGGGTTTCTGCGTGTCTCTCTCTCCCTCTCTCTGACGCTGCTCGGCCCCTGAACACCGGCTGTGCCCTGTGCGCGCTGCCCTCTCTCTCTCTCCCCCGTCGACGCTGCTCGGCCCTTTGCTGTGCCACTCGGTCGGGCTCTAGCCCGCCGCTGTCCGGGAAGGGTCTGCTCACTACCTGTTGCCAGCCCGTTTCGCTGGTCCACCTCGACTGGAAAGCCAAGCCTGGCTCTCGACAGCCTCCCCCGCAATTCTCGAGTCTCTGCTGGATGACTGGGCGGTTGCCCGTGGTCGACGCCCGAGTCTCTGGCCTTGACCTCCAATCCACTGATCTCCAGGAACGAATCCCCGGGAGGTGATGCAGAGTTGCAGGTAGGTTCGAACCTGCCTCGTCGCCAATGTTACGTCCGTGTATAATGAGACACAGACTGCGGAGAACGGTACAACAGGTGTTTACTCAACGTAGCTCAAACTGCAACTGATCTGTACAGATTACTACTCAGTGTTATATACAGGTGTGGTCACTGCCGGTACTGCAGTATACATGAGCTGTAAAACATCGTTCCCTCCCTTAAAGGTATATACATTACAGTGATAATGTAGATAGAGAGAGAGGAATGGGTGGAAGTGCAAGGTATGTTGGTGTGAGTAAGGATGTGCAGGAGTAGGGTTCGGAAGGCAGTGTGTTGGGGAGGTGATGAGAGGCACAGCAGGATGAAGTTGAGTGTGGCTTTGTACTCACCTTTCCTGATCTAATGAGATCATTAAATGTTTCTGGCGCTGCACCCATACCCTCCTGGCCACATCCCTGCTGTTCACCTCCTCTGCAGTTTGGAGCCAGACTCTTTTTGTCACCTGGGGAGGTCTCTTCTGCCCATTCAAAAGGAAGAGGACCTCCCTGCGTGCTCTGACTCCCTCCACAAGCATATGTAGGGAGTCAGCGGAGAACCTGGGTGCAGCCATCTGCCTCTGTGTAGTCATGTCTCCAAGTGTTTGGAGCAATGAAAACCTCCAGTGCAGTGACTGCACACTCCTAGATGAACCTTCAAATGCAATGTGGTCATGGTTCCTTTAAATATTCTGGCTGAAAACATGTCATGGATGACGTCATCAGACCCGCACCATTTAATAGGGCTGGGTAATGCGCTGGGCAGGCTTAATAGGCCCCGCTAGTGCAAAGTCAATTTCTGCAGCGGGATGGAAGCAAGAACGGGATCGTGACCCGCCACACTGACCGCCCGCTCCCGACCCGCCCAGGTAAAGAAAATTCTGGTCAAAGTCTCTGTGCTATTAAAGTGGAAGGCAGTGATGATGTTTACTGTTGGTGCTGGTGCACAGCAGATGGCTGACTGTCCCTGCAGGTATTCATGGATGAGATGTCGCATCTACATTCCTAGCCACCCTTCTCCTCTTTGGCTATGACATATCCGACAATGGTAACTACACTCACGCGCTCTCACAAAAGATCTTTCTGTACTATACACTTCTTCCACTGAAAATTTCCCCTTTCTGAAGCTTAAAAATGTCAGGTCTTACCTAGATTAAAATACTTTTTTATTCAACTGTGCAGCTGAAGAATGCTGCAGAAGTGCATCATTAATCATCTTAATAAACAAAGATTCAAATTAAATGATGGTCAGGCAGGGTGTATAACGGGTGGCCAATCCACTACCGCCTGTTTTATGCCCTGCCGACATTGAAAGTTCCGCACAGTATTTGAAATCGATCTATTACCAGCAAGTTGCAGCTGAGTTGATCTCTTCACTAATAAAATTGATCTCAATACAGTACCTTTATCCAGTAAATGAGGTAGTATATGAGAAAAACCAAGGCCTAAAACTTCGGTTGCTTTGCGCCTCCCGTTAGCGCCTAAGGGGCGCTAACGAGGCGCAAAGCAACTAGCGCCTGGGTGTGGCGCCTGGGTGTGGCATCGCAATCGCCTCCCACGAAATTCAGCGGAAGGTTAGCGGCACCGGCCGCGATCTTCGGTAGCGCCCCCTGACTTACCGCCAGATGCCAGGGCGGCGCAAATTAAAGGGGAGGTGCCGGGCGGTCATTTTTGTTGCTGGCCGCCTGCCAGCACCTGTCCCCTCTGCCATCCCCGGCCTCCTCTGCAGCCCCCCCGCGGAGTGCTTTCTGCGCTCCGTGAGCCCGACATTTCTCTTGAGTGCCGAGCTCTTTTGCTGGCACTCCAATCCCTGGTGGCCCAGCTGGGCCCCGGGTCGCGCTGCGCTAGGCCCCTCCCCTTTAAGAAGGGGAGGAAGGCCTGCAGTACCGTTACGTGCCACAGAGCGTGGCGCTGCGGCACGTAGCACCGCGATATTCACTCGCAGTGCCCCAAGAGGGAGGCGGGGCGCTTCCAGTCGCACCCCACTTCCCTCCTGGCGTGCTACCGGTGAATTTCAGCCACGGGGGTGCTAATTTTTTCGGGCCCGGCGAAGTTTGACCCCCCAAAGGAGGTGCGACTCAATTTCTCCCCCCAAGCACCAAAAGAAAACTAAAATAGTTCAAGTTTTAAAGAAAAGTTAACCAAAATTCTTCTTTGTTGGCAGGAGGTAAATTTATTTTGGGCAATAGTGCAAAATGGGCCAATGCAAAAGAAAATCAGGAGAGATGTATAATGGGCAGCTGATCCAATGTCGGCTGTTTTACACTGTAGCGCCAAGTCAAAATTACACTGGTGGTCATTTAGGTTCCCTACAACTGCCTCCTGCCACCTCACTTCCTCCATTTACCTGCTAGGCAGGACACACTAGGCTTTTGGTCTCCCCCCTGGCTTCACCATCAATATTACTTTGGGATTCAGCCAGGGTGAACAGGCTGATCTCTTTTCTCTTGAAAAGAGAAAGCTGAGGGGTGACCTAATAGAGGTCTTTAAAATTATGGAAGGTTTTGATAGAGTGGCTATAAAGAGTGTTTCCACTTGTGGGGAAGAGCAAAACTAGAGGTCATCAATATAAGATAGTCACCAAGAAATCCAATAGGGAATTCAGAAGAAACTTCCTTACCCAAAGAGTGGTGAGAATGTGGAACTTGCTACCACAGGGAGTGGCTGAAGCGAAAAGTACAGATGCATTTAAGGGGCGGCCAGACAAGCATATGAGGGAATAACAACAGAAAATGCTGGAAAAACTCAGCAGGCCAGGCAACATCCGTGGAGAGAAATTAGAGTCAACGTTTCGGGTCAAAACCCTTTAAAAAGGGAATAGAGAGTTATATTGACAGATTTAGATGAGGAAAGACTCGAGTGGAGTGGAGCATGGACTGGTTGGGTCCTGGTATATCCTATGTAATCCTATACGAGTGATGCTTTTTGGGAGGACATTGTTGTTTTCTCCTCCCCTAAGGTGGAATATTCTGCTGTCCTGCATTACTCCATCTAGTGGTCTCACTGGAAACTGGCAAATCTCACAAAACAAGGCAAGTTTGATTATCAACTGAGGTGGGATTTGAACTGTTGATGCTTTGAGTTGAGAAATTAAATGTCTGTTGCTAGAGCTAATGAGGCAGCTTGATCATAACTGATGCTGAAATTGCTAATCCTAGTGGTTTACATGTTGCACATTCAGTGACATCTGAATTCAGTTCATTAAATTTGTCCAATTTGTCACATGCAGTACTGTCATTGCTTTGTTGAGGTCTGCTTTTCACACAGATCCAGCTGTTGCCTAGAATTTAGTTATGTTTGTATTCCACGAACATAATAATTAATGAACATAACAATCTAAAAAGGCATTTGTATACAGAATGACTAACTTTTACAAAGATTAATGCCCTGATTTTAACCTAACGCGCCCAGCGTGTTTGGGTCAGACTCTCGTTTTACAACCCATTCAATTTTACTGTCCACTTCAGGTTAGTTAAAATCAGGGCTGAAGAATTTCCCACACCTAAGGGTTGATTTTAACCCCTCTTTCACCTGGAAGACAATGATGCAGGCAGGGGAAGTGAGATGGCGGGGGAATTTGCGTAGAGTTCCTGACGTGTTTCCCCTCCCCCCTCCCCAACAAAATGTACTTACCTGACTGCAGGTCCAGAAGAGCGGGGGACTAATTTAAAAGCAATGTCATGCCCTGATGATGTAATTGAGAGCACATGCCATTTTAACCACAGGCCCGGCTATGGCCCGCGCAGTCTCCAGCTCGCCAGCGAGAACTGGTGGCAGCAAGGATCCCGGTCCAGGTAAATTGTTTTAAAGTTCCATGTGGGCCAGGAGGAGCGGGAGTGCTCCTTCTGGCCCCACAAAGATAACTTGGGCCTCCCATGCCCGGGGCTCCTCCCCGCCCTTGATCATGGACATGCCTAGCCCCTCAATCCATACTCACCTTGCCGGGGACCATTTCCCCAGACAATTTGTCTCCCACCTACCGGCGGTGACATCGTTCCCACTGCAATAGGCAGGAGTCAGATTTGGGTGTGCAAATGAGGCCCAGGAATTAAAATCTCCTGGGTCTCCTGGTCCAAAAAGGCCGACAGTTCGCCATCCGTAACAGTCCCCGCACCTTCAATTCCCGCCCAGAGTTTAAACCAGCACTCGAGAGGCAAACCGGAAATCCAATTTCACCCAAATTTTCAGAGGTATGTGTTAGATCCGTGATTCTGAGAGTATGACGTTTTTCAATAACCACACGGATGCTGTAACTTAACAATCAACAGGTATTTACTGGAGTAGGGTAGTCTCAAGACTGGGGTACAGAGGCATGCTCAAGGCTTATATACAGGTGTGGTCACTGCCGGTACTACAGTATACAGGAGCTGTAAAATTAGTTCTCTCTTAAAGGTACATACACTACAGTATGACTGAAGCAAATTTGATATAAACCTTTACCAGTTCAGATTCTTTTATTTTGCCTTAAATATTCAAAGTTCCCCATTAAGCATAATTCACATGTGTGGGGGGCTTTGCTGTCAAGGAAATACACTTTTTTGAAATCTTGTAAAAATTACTAAATGGATGAAAAAACACAAATGGCCCAGAAATTCGGGTCGGGGGCTTCCCGCGGGTGTAAGCCCCCGACCTACACTTACCTAGCGCGCCGGCAGTTGACCTCTTGGCCTACGTGGAATTCCTCTCCGAGGCCTGTCCCAGAGGCCGGCGCACTATGCTGGCGTGTCCCAGGGGCGTAGTTAGTGCGATGCGTCCCCTGGGATCACGTGAGCAACAGGCAGCCAATCGGAGCAGGGAATGCTCCATTCATAAGTCTTGACAGATAGACCTGTCACAACCTATAAATGCTGAGGCTGTAAAACTGTACTTTACCTTCAAATAAATTTTTAAAAAACATCGCACTTTGTAAATAAACTATAAATGACATTAAATAACTATTTTAAACAAAAATTTTAAATTTTTGAAAGAAGTAATTTTATAAAAAAACGGGGCTAAAAATAAACTTACCTTGCTTTAAAGTATTTAAAAGTAAAAAACCTGTGGAAAAAATGTTTTATTTTAAATAATTGACTGCTTACCTTTGAAAATGAAGTCCTTACGGCTGCTTTTTACATTTCTAAAATGTACAGACTTACCCGCACGTTAAAACCTGAAAAAAAAAGGAAGTTCAACGCGCACGCGCAGACTCCCGCGCGCACGTGTTCGACCTCTGAACCCCTTGGTTCAGGGGATCGGAAGTGCCGGTTTCCCGCGCATGCGTAGTGCATGCAAGATTCCGGCACTTCCATCGGGTCCACGCGTGAGTACTCCGTCCGTATTCATGCGTTGGGACCCGAATTTCTGGGCCAATAAGAGAAGAATTCACAAAAGAAACCCAGAATTCCAGCGAGTTCATATGATACTTCATGCATTCACATCTTACACATGTACATCAAATGTACTGGCAAGGATGCAGGTGCTTGAATACTAGTGGGCCTGAGTGGCTTTGAATAGGTTGTTGATTACTGCTGTGCAGGGGGCAGTGGAGTATGTAGAGGGTAGGCATTTTGGGCTGGGTCACACATCCTCCATGTTGGACTTTTTGGGTATAATGCAGCTCGTAAGATGTTGCTCTTTCACTATTCTCAGTGCACTGGTTTGCCCATCTATAATGGTCTACATTGAAGTATTATTAGGGGTGATTGCACTGAATAGCTCACTAGGAAGTGGGCTACTGTGCCTGATATGCTATTGCATTTTTTGTGGATTGAAGTGTTAGACTCATTGGACAGGATTTTCATTCAGGAGTCGGGTTGGAGGCGGGACTACAACTTTCGGGGTTGTAGTCCCGCCTCCATCGAGATGCGGCCAACCCACGCGATTTTAACTTGATTGACCTTGTTGAGCCCGCCCAGCGGGCTCAGCAGGCCAATTAAGGGCCACCTGGCAACAGGTGACGTCACAGACTGAAATTTCATCTGTCAAGAGGTTTTGACAGATGAAATATCAGCGTTTCACAGCTGTTTGAAGCTGTCAAACACTGACAGTCTTACTTCTAACATGAGTCCTTCTCCACAGACTCAGTTAGAAATCTCTCCTGCACAGAAAGCTGAAGGCTGTCGCTTTTGACAGTTCGCAGCCATTCTGCTTTCTCTGTCGGTGAGATGAGGGACTCCCGGGGCCTAAAGGAAGGAAAGAAGGCTGAAAAGGTAAGAAAAAGTCATTTAAACTTCTTTAATCACTTTACACACACCAAACACACTTACCTTTGCACTCATGCACACATCACTCAGCTGAACACCGACATCTCGACCCCTCCAAGCCCTTCAACCCGACGGCCCACCTCCTCTAACTTGCCGTTGTTTGGAGCCATCGGGAATTCCACACATCAACCTTAAAAATAGGGATTAGATAAAAACTGCCTGTTAACTACCTGTTAACAGGCAGTTAATTGGCACTAATCCCTTCCTGTCTCGGGGAGGTGGGTCCCAGTGCGGGGCGGGTACCCGCCTCCTTTGAAACTGGCATGGAGGCGGGTTTGGGTGCAGGATGGGGTCGGGACCCCTGATTTCAGGGTTTTAACCCCCGCATGCCTCCAATCCAGACTCCATGGCCCAATGAAAATCCTGCCCATTCAATCTGGCTTACACCTCAAAGACCCAAGCTTTGATTTCCAATAGAGCCTGACGCTTCCACCAATGAACTAAACACATGGGGAGATGAATGTCTGTGGGGGATCCTCTGTTTTCTTCTGGTCTAAGGACATATCTCCCATAATATAACCAACAAGCAGATACATTTCAGCCTGAGAAATGAATGCACTTAATCTGTCTGTTTAGAGTTTTCTTGGCCATACATGCTCTACATTTGGCTTTAATAGAGAAAAAGGAAAACTATAACTGAAGTCTGCCCAATACTGAAAACAAAAATGTCATTTCACATTTTCAGGAACAGTTTCAAACTATAACAGGTAGCAAATTACAAATCAGAAAATTGTAGCTCTGGATTGCAAAGAAAAAAGTTGCCTTGTTCTGTTATTGGGCCATTAAGTCAAAAATAGGGGTGGAGCATTATTATTCACATGACAATACTTACAGTTGTATCTTAAGGCTTTCTATTCAGTAGAAAAAGTAAATGATTAAAATAATAAAGAGAAAGCAGGCATAACAGTTTCAGAGTTGCTTGTACATAAATGCAAGTACACATAAAATCTCTTATATATGAATTTTTGGTTACACTTGCTAAATCAATACAAGCGCAAGATCACAATATGCAATACAGACAACAAGGATTTTATTGTCGTGGCCCCTATGCCAAGCTATTGTTTGAATTGTAATTGGTCAGAAAAAAAACTCTCCAGGTCATAGTGGGATGCGAGATCTGCATACTGGAGTGACCGGTGAACAGAATCCAAGAATATTTTGGGTTCTGTTCACCTAACTTGATTAAATTCTTTGATGAGGTAACAGAGAAGGTTGATCAGGGTAGTGCAGTAGATATATGTATAGACTTTCGGAAGGCATTCGACTCAGTGACAGCAAGCAAAGGGTGGTGGTGGATGGATGTTTTTCAGACTGGGAGATAGTTTGCAGTGGTTTTCCAAAAGGGTCAGTTTTGGGTCCATTACTCTTTTCAATTTTTATAAACAACCTAGACTCAGGTGTAGGGAGCAACAATATAAAGTTTGCACATGATACAAAACTTGACAAAGTAGTAGCTAGTGATGAGGATAGTTTTAGACTTCAGGATGACATAGACAGGGTGGTGAAATGGGCAGAAGCACGGCAGATGGAGTGCAATGCGGAGAACTGTGAAATGATGCCCTTTGGGAGGACTAATATGGAAAGACAGTATACTGTAAATGGCATGATTTTGAAAAGTGTAGATGAGCAGAGAGACCTTGCTGTCCATATACACAAATCCTTAAAGGTGGCAGGGCAAGTTGGGAAGGTGATTAAAAAAGCATATGGGTTACTTGGGTTTATAAATAGAGGAATAGAATATAAAAACAAAGAGATCATGCTAGAACTATATAAATCACTGGGTAGGCCTCAGCTGGAGTATTGTGGACAATTCAGTCATCACACTTCAGGGAAGATGTAAAGGCCTTAGAAAGGGTACGGAGAAGGTTTACCAGGTGTTACCAGGGATGAGGGACTTCAGTTGTGAAGAGAGGTTGGAAAAGTTAGGACTGTTCTCCTTGGAACAGAGAAGGTTAAGAGGTGACCTAAGGTTTTTAAGATGATGAGAGGTTTTGATAGACGAGATAGAGAAAAACTATTCCCTCTGGTGAGTGGGTCAATAACCAGAGGTCATAGATTCAAAATCACTGGCAGAAGATCTAGAGGGGAGATGAGGAGAATTCTTTTCACTTAGAGAGTTGTCGGGACCTGGAACGCTGTACATAAAAAGGTGGTGGAAGCTGATTCCATAAATAATTTTAAAAGGGAGTTGGACAGGTACATGAGGATGAGGAACTTACAGGGTTACGGACAAAAAGCGGGGATGTGGGACTAAGCACGACTGCTCTTTCAAAGAGCCAGCACAGGCACGGCGGGCCGAATGGCCTCCTTCTGTGCTGTAAGTTTTTATGATTCTATATCTGGTGCTGACCTAAAATTTGTAACAAGGCAACATACAAAAAAGGGAACAAAAAGACCAGCTGGTCCATCAAGGTGACATCTCAGGATATCAAGGACCTTCAAAAAGCAGGTTAAAAAGACACCATTCTCCTTCAAGACACATATTCTACACAATTATCTCTCAGTGCAATTTCAAGGCCTTAATTTCACAGTTTAGCACCAAGGTCTAGCTGGGCGCTTCAGTGCATTTTAATGCACTACTGTCTCCTGTAGGATGTGCCATATAGATTTAAGTTGTAAGTGAAATTTCTATTTCCTGGGCTATTCCATCAGTATATTGTCCTTCAGTAGAAGGGGACTTTAAGTGTATCGCCTCCCCTGAATTAGCTCAGACCCCTACTTCATTCTCCTTCATCTAGAGTCACCCAACAGTCAGATAATGGCCCAGAAATTCGGGTCTACACGGGTGAGTACGCACGGGGTACTCACCCGTAGGCCCGATGGAAGTGCCGGTTTCCTGCATGCGCGGGAAACCGGCACTTCTGTTCCTCTGAACGAAGGGGTTCAGAGGTCGAACGTGTACACGGGGGAGGCTGCGCGTCCTCATCGAACTTCGTTTTTTTTTACAGGTTTTCCCAGGAGGGTAAGCCTGCAGAATTTAGAAATATAAAAAGCAGGCGTAAGGCCTGCTTTTTACAAGGTAAGTGGTGAATTAATTAAAATTAAAACATTTTTTCCACAGGTTTATTATTTTTAAATACTTTAAAGCAAGGTAAGTTTCTTTTTAGCCCCGTTAGAAAATAAAATTATTTTTTTCAAAAATTTAAATTATTGTTTAAAATAGTTATTTCATGTAATTTATAGCTTATTTAAAAAATTTGATTAAAAAAAAAATTTATTTGAAGATTTAGTGCTATTTTGGGGCCGTAGTATTTATAAGTCTTGACAGCACTTCCTGTCAGACTTATGAATGGAGCATTCCCTGCTCCGATTGGCTGCCCATGGCCCACATGATCCCAGGGGACGCATCGAACTAACTGCGCCCCTGGGATACGCAAGCACTGCGCGCCAGCAACTGGACCAGGCCCCGGATCGGAATTCCATGCGGGCCCACAGCTCAACGGCCGGCGCGCAAGGTAAATGCAGATCGGGGGCTTGCACCCGTGGGAAGCCCCCGACCTGAATTTCTGGGCCAATGTGTTTGAGGAGCCAGCCTCATCAAGGACTGGAGAGCACCCAACTCTAATGGATACTTTCTCCCTCAAACCTTCTTAGATGGTTCAGGAAGCAAGCTCCCACTTCCTAAGCTTTACACACAGTCTGTTCCTATCCATTTCACAAATGATTATAAAGTGCATGTTCATAAACTATGTTTTAATCATGAAGTATGTATAAACAGTCATAATAAAAAAATATTTAAGTGTGAAACATCTGAGGTATATATCATGTAATTGTTTGAATGAACATATGAAAGGAACCTAAAAGCCTTGGCCCAGTCACCCACAGCAATCTACAATCAGTGAAGTTGTTACAGAGCAAAACGATATGAAAAATAAGGAGCACATAGGGACCTAGAGGTGGATCCATAACCACATCAATAAAATCAATGGTAAATTTGGACAGGGGTGCTAAAGTTGAATTACTCCACAACTTGTATGCATATGAATAATAAATATAATGACAGGTAGAAAAAAATCCAAAAAAGCAACTTGGTTTGTGTTGAATGCACATTTTGGAATCATAAATCTCCATCACATATTGTTCAAGAATTGATTTATTGTGTCTGCTTTGAGTACATATGAAAAAGCGAGAATTTTTATAGTGACTCATTAACTGGGTGAATAGATAAAGGAACTGACTGGGAGGAAGTGTGTATGTGTTAAAAGTATCAGCAACTCAGCTGTGACTTTCAGTAGGGGGAAAATATTTAGAATGATTGAAACTGGCTCTGGGAAACATCCCTGAGCCATTTTTTTCACTGCTATTCTATGTGAAAGTTTAGAAGAAATTTACAGTAAATTAAGTACAAAAATCATGATGTTGAATTGGGTGTACTTGTCCATTCGCATCAGTTGAAATGTGATTGTTATATTCTTATTTAAAAACATAAGGGGAGATGTTCTGGTCCTACTGCTGGAAAGGTTATGCTTGCTGAAATTGGCCAGAGCCAAAGCTGCTGGATTTCTGGTGCCAATCCGAATGATCAATTTATGGTCTCCTGGAGGGAACTTGCCGAAGTGGAGGGAGTGGGGCTAAACTGCACGCATCATCAGCCCTTCAAGGGCTGCAATCTAAAATTAAAGGGAGGGGGCTCTTGAAAGGTAAGTGGCTACATGTGGGCCAAAAGTAGTTTTAAGCTTTGCAAAGGCAGCAAATGACTTTAAACATTTTTTTAGTATTTCAAAAGGCTGTATGAGGTAAACAAAGTGGCTTCAAAAATACAAATGATGGTAAAACAAAGGTGGAAGCGGGAAATGGAGTTGTAGGTAAGTGATAAAGTGGCAAAGCACTCAACACCATCACCACCCCCCATCCCCGCTCTGTTTATGGCTGGTGAAGTGTTACTGCATGAGGTAGGTGCAATGAGGGTTTCTCTGTTTAGCACCAGATGAATCTCCCCAGAGGACAGCAGCACAGCATGCCTGGAAAGAGGTGACAGCCAGGGTCAACACTGTGCTCACTACCTGCACAACCTGCAGTTGTTTGAAGAAAATGGCACACCTTAAGAAAGTAGTCATGGTAAGAGCAGACAAAAGGACCACTTATGCATGCTACAAAGTGTTGCCCATCAACTTGTAGATATCCTGTGGATCATTGCCATTGCTTATTGCTCATACCCATTTCAGCAGGGCAGACATTCAACCTGCAGTACATGACTGAAAACCATGGCATACTCACACTTTCAAAATTATAATATATGATTAATTGGAGATTTTCCTGGGTGTGCTCCCAGATCCACTGCACAGCCTAGCCGCAGCAAGTATTGGAAAATTAGGCAGGTTAGAGTGCATGCCTTTAAAGGAACCCGGCCAATTTTCCTCCCATTAATTCAAGATGGGTCAGTTTTGATTAATTGGGAAGAATATTTATTCTTAATCTTTTATGCTAGTTTGGGCATCAAAGCAAAGTGAAAGAAATAACCAAACTGGTTCCCCATGTACTTGAACTAGATTTTTCACTGTGCAACTATACAAGTCCTATAAGTGCTTAAGACGGTCTCATGAAATTCATGTAAAATGTTTCATCATGTTCAAAACTTAGAACAGTTGTTAAAATGTTGAAACTTTTATTGTTTTGGTAAAAATGGGATTGTTATGTTTGTTATGTGTATCTGCTGATTCATACTTGCATCTGTATAGCTTTACTTCTTATAATAAACTCATTAGCATTTAATACCTGGAGCTAATGGTTTACCAGCATAGTGTTTTCCACTGATTTGAAGAGATTTGGAGAACATAGTACATAGATGGCACGATATCTCAACGGTAGAAACGCATGCTATCTCATTTAGTTCAAGCATAAAATCAAGTTTAATTTAATAGGAAGCTGACTTTTTTGCATTGTGCATGAGTAAAAAGTATTAGAAAGAAGCCATAACATCTCTCACTAATATTTGCAAACACCAGTATAGTTACCTACCTTCAGAAGGATGTAGTTATTTAGCTTGAAGAGGTAGCAGCAAGTGAAGCACAGTGCACAGGTGGTCGTGCCTGAAGAGGAGTGGGAACCTGCTGGCTGGATGGCTGCATGGCTGCAGTAAATGACCCCCTTTACTTTGAGAATCGCAGCAGTGGTGACATTGGGCAGTCCTGTCATTCTCCTGTTGTGCGTCAATAGGAAAATAAATGCAAGTGCTGGCCATGCATCATCACGAGCTTGATATAATTATTGGCAGCGTATTGGCTGATAATGCAAATTATCCATACCTACTCTTGTAGAAGGTGGAGGCAGAAAGGGAGCACTGGCAAACTTGTCTGCCACTGACAGTGAATTTCCTGTGGCAGTGGTTGGCTGCTGGTGTCCTTACAGAACATGGCAGAGTTCTGCACCTAGCTCCTTGCCAAAATAATTCACCTTGCTCCTTGTCAGGGCCATGTGTCACATCCTGCCGATATGGTTGATGGCATAATTGTGGGTGTAAATGGTCTGACTCTATTGTCAGCAAATCATCCTGACATGGGTTCTTTTATCTTGTACCTCTTCAACCATGGAATACTGCTTTAGCTTTCTTTAAAATCAGCTCTCATTATCAATTTAGCTTCTTGCCACAGCGCCCTGTAGCTTACAATTAGATTCCTTGTAGTTCCATGAGCTCCCATGAAAGTTTATAATGCAAGAGCTCCTTTGTCATAACCCCTCTTTTAATGATCTTGCTGTTCGGCTGAAATCTTGCAAAAAATTCAATTACATTTGACTTTCAGTAAATTTGCAGGCAATATTCAGCAATTTTGGTTCAACTTAAATATTCCCTGGCAAAAAATAAATGTTAAGAAATATAGGGCTAGATTTTCAGTTGCTTGCGCCAGCAGTTAGCGCCTTAAGAGAAGTGATTTTGCGCCCGTGCGCAGCGCAGTTTGCGCCCCGCCCCAAATTAAGTTGCCCGTTAGCGCCGGCGCAAAGTTTAGCGGCCGCCTGGATGCGCGCGCACAAAATGACGTCACATCTCCTCCTCCTCCTCCTCCTCCTCCTCCTCCTCCTCTTCGAACACATGCACCCTTCCCCTTTAAGAGCTCACTGGCACCAGAGTGTCTGCCGTGCGCTGCGCCCGAGCTCGGCATTCGCTCCACCAACCTCTTAGGACGAAGCCACTGAATTTCCAGCAACGGGGCGCTACTTTGGGGCGGGCGCTAAGGTTAGCGCCCCAAAACTGTCTATACTGAAAATCTAGCCCATATAGTTTAAACTCACAGGCCTAGAAATTCACTATCGCCGCGCTAGGTCTTTATCGCACGCCCGGATTCCCATAGCACCCGCCTGAAATTCAGTTGCAGCGCCCCAAGACAGAGGCGGGCGCTATTGCAGGGTTTGGCCACCTCCACTTGCAGCGCTGAAAGTCAATTTCAGGCGTCCAGCTGCCGCAGCGCCACCCGATGCGGTGCGGCAGGCTGGGGTACTGCAGGCCTCCTCCTTCTCTTGAGGAGCTGCCTGCAGCCGTGAGATCGCCGCTGGATTCCCCCGGCAAATGAGCCCAGCACCACGGAGAAGTGCCAGGCTCACGGGGGTCAGAGACCAATGCCGCGGGGGGGGTGGTGTGGGAGTCCGGGGAGGAAGGAGCGACCAAGCAGCCGGCCGCACCTCCACCTTTACGCCCCGGCCTCTCAGAGCTGCAAGGCCCCATTTTACAAACGCTCTTTGCGCCCGCTATGGGAGAGGCGGCGGCAACTGAATTTGGGCGTCGGGCCAGCATCGCGTCAGAACCAGGGCGCTGCGCACACCGATGATGTCATCAGTGCCAGCGCAGCGCTACCGGCTAACGCCACCATTTGCACTACACTGAATTCCAGGCTACCAACAGCACCGGTGCTAAAGACCTCTTTAGGCACTAAGTGGGCACTAACACCACTGAATTTCTAGGCCACAGATTTTAAAAAATGGACAAAATTGAAAAAACAGAACTAGTACTAAAGCTACTAGAAAAACTAAAATTCAAAAGCTATTGCACAAAATCATCTGCCCCTTTTGAGTTTCATCAGACATGGAGCTTCCCTTAGGCCCACTCTAGCTAGTCTAATGGAACACAGCATGAACTTGTCCTAAGTGAACAGGAAATCATGCTGTGCATCATTGAAAGACATTTTATTATATTATATTCAAATTAGGTTCTTGTACATTTCACATGAGAGCAATTTAGGTCAGCCTAGAAACACAGCCAGATGATCGCGTTTAGCACACAATGGATAAAGATCCAGCAAAAGAACTCTGTCCCCAATTTCCTGTCACCCAATCACATATTTCATGACATGTCATTGGCCATGGTGACCAGTAAATCTTATCTATATCTCCAGATGGCTCAGTGGATAAATAAATTGCACGCTCTGGTACTGAGCCATAATGACATTTAATACCCCGTATGGAATCCCCGGTATATACTACGTTATCCAATATCAACTTAGGAGCAGAGATGCAATAATTTACCTCAGTGGCTCTGAGCTTTCGAGGGGAAAAGCATCCAGAGAGTCTACTCCTTCTACCCAGTAACCCACATTGAATTTTGTGTGTGTGTGTGTGGGTGTGTGTATATCAAATAAGAGCAGGATTGGCTTAACAGCAACATGCCACTACACTAGTTGAATAACCTGCTAATACTCAAAGTCTAGGTGATGAATGGTCACTTGGGCAAGATACCAAAGGGATGTTGGTATCTGTGGACCTGTTCATCACCATGAATCACTGCCTTTAGGAGAGGTGAAGAGAAAATAGGGTAACATTTGGGAAGGTGGGTGGAAATCATATAATGTGGGAATTTGGTGGTGTAGCAGGTCCTCCAAACTCTTAGATCGGAGTTCAAATCCATCTAAAACTGTTGAAAACCTCCTCTCTCATGTAATGGACCAATGTAAAATAGATTTCAGCAGTTCAATATTGTTCGTATTGGGTGTAGGACCATAGTAGAAATTATTCTTGATTTTGTCATAAATAAGCACTAGAATGAATCATAGGGCTGGATTTTGCCAATGGGGAGCTTTTGGAGGCAGGCCTCCTACTTGTCAGGTTTCAGTCCCACCTCCATCGACTTATGGCCAACCCATGCTATTTTCCCTTGATTGACCTTGTTAAGCCCGCCCAGTGGGCTCAGCAGGCCAATTAAGGGGAACCCAGTTACAGAGAACGTCAACATATGACGGTTCATCTGTCAAAAATTTTTGACAGATGAATTGTCATCGTTTGACAGCTCTGTGAAGCTGTCAAACACTGACATTCTCTGTTGTTTGATGAGTCACAGAATCACAGAATAGTACAGCACAGAAGGAGGCCATTCGGCCCATCGAGTCTGCGCCAGCTCTTTTGAAGAGCAATCCACAGTTAGTCCCACTTTCCCCATATCCCTGCAATTTTTTCTCAAGTATTTATCCAGTTCTCCTTTGAAGGTTACTACTGAATCTGTAACCACCACCCCATCAGGCAGTACATTTCAAATGCTAACCACTCGTTGTGTAAAAAAGTTTATCCTCATGTCGCCTCTGGTTCTTTTGCCAATCACTTAAATCTGTGCCCTCTGGTTAGCAACCCTTCAGCCACTGGATTATTTCCTCTATTTAAACCTTCATAATTTTAAATATCTCTATCAAATCTCCTCTTGGCCATCTCTGCTCCAAGGAGATCAACCCCTCATCCCTGGAACCATTCTAGTAAATCTCTTCTGTAACTTCTCCAAAGCTTTCACATCCTTCCTAAAGTGTGGTGCCCAGACTTGGACACAATACACTATCTGGGGCCGAACTAATGGCCCAGAATTTGCACTCAGCAGCAAAGTGAAGGCATTCGCCGCTGGATCCGAAGTATGCTTTGCACAAGGATTTCGCAATCTCTGTGTCGAGAACTTCTGGTTTCTGACATTCAATTCAAATCAATTAAGTATAGTGGGGATCCCCCTGTGCTAACTGCTCCTTGTATTCAAGACACATCAAACCTATCTGCTGAGCAGAAATCATATGGCTGCTACATCGGAGAATGCAGCAGCCATCTGTCATCTCTGCCAGTGAGATAGATAGAGTCATAGAGTTATACAGCACAGAAAGAGGCCCTTCGGCCCATCGTGTCTGCACCGGCCATCAAGCCCTGTCTATTCTAATCCCGTTTTCCAGCACTTGGTCCGTAGCCTTGTATGCTATGGCTTTTCAAGTGCTCATCTAAATGCTTCTTGAATGTTGTGAGGGTTCCTGCTTCTACCACCCTTTCAGGCAGTGAGTTCCAGATTCCAACCACCCTCTGGGTGAAAAAGATTTTCCTCAAATCCCCACTAAACCTCCTATCCCTTATCTTGAAACTATGCCAGTTCCCCAACTGTTAAAGCCTGCAGGAAGAAACAAAGGTAAGTAAACATTTTCTGTCACTTTACGCTCACCTCACATACTTACCTCTCCACACTTGCACCCATCATTCACCTCTACAGTGCACGTTTGGACCCCTCCGACCCCCGCAGATCCACTGCTCGCCTCGGTGACCCTGGCGGGGTTTCCCAATGTCGGGAAGCCTGCACTTGCAGGGGTAAAATGGGGATAATCCTCTTAACTGCCTGTTAACTACTTGTTAACAGGCAGTTAAGTGGCTGTAATCCCCTTCCCGCCTCAGGGAGGCGGCTCCCAGCGCGGGTCGGCTACCCACCTCCTGGGAAGATGGCACGGAGGTGGGTTGGGGGCGGGTTCGGGGTGGGATGGGTACCCACCCCCAGATTCTGCCATTTTCCCGGTAGTCCCACCTCCAAACCCGCCTCCTCAGGGTCGGCAAAAATCGTCCCATAGAATCATAGAATGATCCAGCACAGAAGAACAATATTTGGCCCATCGTGCCTGTGCTGGCTCTTTGGTAGAGCTATCCAACTAGTCCCACTCCCTTTTCTTTCCTCATAACCCTGTAATTTTTTCCCTTCAAGTATTTATCTAATTCTCTTTTGAATGTTACTATTGTATCTGCTTCCGCCACCCTTTCAGGCAGTGCATTCCAGATCACAACAACTTGCTGTGTAAAGAAATGTTTCCTCATGTCGCCTCTGGTTCTTTTGCCAATCACCTGAAATCTGTGTCCTCTGGTTACCGACGCTTCTGCCACTGGAAACAGTTTCTCCTTATTTACTCTCTTAAAACCATTCAAGATTTTGAACACCTATCAAATCTCCTCTTAACCTTCTCTGCTCTAAGAACAACCCCAGCTTCTTCACTCTCTCCACATAAATGAAATCCCTCATCCCTGATACCATTCTAGTAAATCTCTTCTGCACCCTCCCTAAGGCCCAGACATCCTTCCTAAAGTGTGGTGCCCAGAATTGAACACAATATTCCAGCTGAGGCCTAACCAGTGTTTTTTTAAAGGTTTAGCATAACTTCCTTGCTTTTGTACTCTATTCCTCTATTAATAAAGCCAAGGATACCATATGCTTTTTAACAGCCTTCTCAATTTGCCAACTACATTGACAATCTTGTTTGGAGAGTTCATAAGCATGACTGATGTGGGAAATGGAGAAATCACACAAGTCAATTTTGAAGGTATAAATAAGGCTCAGTGTTGGGGGTGGAGTAGAGAAGATTTTCTTCTCTTCCATTCTATACCTGATCTGGAGCCCCTGATGCTGACACAGGGTGACAAAAGTAAAAAGGTTCCAAATTTCAGCTCTAACATCGTCTAGTACAAACATGAATGCTGGCAATCTAAAATAAATGGAAAAACACAGCAGGTGAAACATCATCTGAAGATAGCCCTACTTCAGGACTTGAGCACGTAATCTAAGGTGGCACTTCAGTGCAGTACTGAGAAAGTGCTGCATTGTCATAGGTGCTGTCTTTTTGGATCAGGTGTTAAACCAAGGCCCATGTCTGCTTGCCCTCATGGCACGATTCAAAGAAGGGCAATAAATTCTCCTGATACGTTGGCCAGCTTTCCTCCCTGGATCATAGGATTACATATGATATATGGCACAGAAACAGGCCATTCGGCCCAACCAGTCTATGCCAGCGTTTATGCTCCAATTGAGCCACCTCCCGTCTTTCCTCCTCTAACTCTATCAGTATAACCCTCTATTTCCTTCTCCCTCATAGGCTTGTCTAGCCTCCCCTTAAATGCATTTATACTTTTCGCTTCAACCACTCCCTATAGTAGCGAGTTCCACATTCTCACCGCTCTTTTTATAAAGAAATTTCTTCTGAATTCCTATTGATTTCTTGGTAACTATCTTACATTGATGTCCTCTAGTTATGCTCTTCCCCACAAGTGGAAACATTCTCTCTGTATCCACTCTATCAAAACCTTTCATAATTTTAAAGACCTCTATTAGGTCACCCCTCAACCTTCTTTTTTCAAGAGAAAAGAGACCCAGCCTGTTCATTCTTTCTGATATGTATACCCTCGCATTTCTCGTATCATCCTTGTAAATCTTCTCTGTCCCCTCTCCAGTGCCTCTATATCCTTTTAATAATCTTCTTCTTAGGCAGTCCCTCGGAACCGAGGATGACTTGTTTCCACATTAAAAATGAGTTCTCAGGTGACTGATGAGTCCAATGCGGGACCTACAGTCTCTGTCACAGGTGGGGCAGATGGTGGTTGAAGGGGCGGGTGGGTGGGGTGCTTGGGTTGACGTGCGCTCCTTGCGCTGCCTGCGCTTGGCTTCCTCTTCTCTGTGCCCTCTCCAGTGCCTCGATATCCTTTTTATAATAGGGCGGCCAGAACTGTACGCAATACTCTGTGTGGTCTAACCAAGGTTCGATACAGGTTTAGCATAACGTTCCTACTTTTCAATTCTATACCTTTAGAAATAAACCCTAGTGCTTGGTTTACTTTTTTTATGGCCTTGCTAACCTGTGTCACAACTTTTAGTAATTTGTGTATTTGTACTCTGAGATCCCTTTGTTCCTCTACCCCACCAAGACTCGCACCCTCCAAGTAATAAGTGACCTCCCTATTCTTCCTACCAAAATGTATTACCTCAAACTTATCTGTGTTGAACTTTATTTGCCAATTATATGCCCATTCTGCAAGTTTATTAATGTCCTCCTGTAATTTGTTGCAGTCCTCCTCAGTATTGACTATCCCCCCCAATTTGGTGTCATCCGCAAATTTAGAAATTGTGTTTTTGATTCTCAAGTCTAAATCATTAATATAAATTGTGAACAACAGTGGTCCCAGCACTGACCCTTGTGGAACACCACTACCCAGCTTCTGCCACTGTGAATAGCTACCTTTTACCCCAACTCTCTGCTTTCTGTCTTGAAGCCAGCTAGCTATCCATTCTGCTACTTGTCCCCTGACTGCATTCTCTGACCTTGTTCATCAGTCTATTATGGGGTACCTTATTGAAGGCCTTTTGGAAATCTAGATAAATTGTATCTACTGCATTACCATTGTCTACTGTCACTGTTACCTCTTCAAAAATTCAATGAGGTTGGTCAAGCAAGACATTCCCTTTTGAAATCCACGCTGACTATTCATTATTATACTTTTCATTTCCAGATGTTCTTCTATTCTATTTATAATGGGGAATAAAGAAATGGCAGACCAATTAAATACATACTTTGGTTCTGTCTTCACAAAGGAGGACACAAATGACCTCCCAGAGATGTCGGGGAACATAGGGTCTAATGAGAGGGAGGAACTGAAAGAAATCAGTATTTGTAGGGAAATGGTGTTGAGGAAATTGACGGGATTGAAGGCTGATAAATCCCCAGGGCCTGATGGTCTACATCCTAGGGTGCTTAGGGAGGTGGCCCTGGAAATAGTGGATGCATTGCTGGTCATCTTCCGAAATTCGATAGACTCTGGAACAGTTCCCATGGATTGGAGGGTAGCTAATGTTACCCCACTATTCAAAAAAGGTGGTAGAGAGAAAACGGGGAATTATAGACTGGTAAGCCTGACATCGGTAGTGGGGAAAATGCTAGAATCCATTATAAAAGATGTAATAGCAGAGCACTTGGAAAACAGTGACAGGATTGGACAAAGTCAACATGGATTTACAAAAGGTAAATCATGCTTGACTAATCTACTGGAATTTTTTGAGAGTGTAACTGGTAGAATAGATAAGGGAGAACCAGTGGATGTGGTGTATTTGGACTTTCAGAAGGCTTTCGACAAGGTCCCGCATAAGAGATTAGCGTGTAAAGTTAAGGCACATGGGATTGGGGGCAAGGTACTGACTTGGATAAAGAACTGGTTGGCAGAGAGGAGCAAAGAGTTGGAATAAACTGCTCTTTTTCCAAGTGGCAGGCAGTGACTAGTGGGGTACCGCAGGGATCGGTCCTAGGACCCCAGCTATTCACAATATATATAAATGATCTAGACGAGGGAACTAGACGTAATATCTCCAAGTTTGCAGACGACACAAAGCTGGGTGGGCGTGTGTGCTGTGAGGAGGATGCCGAGAAACTCCAGTATGATTTGGACAGGTTGGGTGATTGGGCAGAAGCATGGCAGATGCAGTATAATGTGGATAAATGCAAGGTTATCCACTTTGGTGGCAAAAACAGGAAGGCAGATTATTATCTGAACACCAATAGATTGGGGGAAGGGGAAGTGCAATGAGACCTGGGTGTCCTTGTGCACCAGTCGCTGAAGGTAAGCATGCAGGTGCAGCAGGCGGTTAAAAAGGCAAATGGAATGTTGGCCTTCGTAGCGAGAGGGTTCGAGTACAAGAACAAGGATGTCTTGCTGCAGTTGTACAGGGCCTTGGTGAGACCACACCTTGAGTATTGTGTGCAGTTTTGGTCGCCTTATCTGAGGAAGGCTGTTCTTGCCATGGAGGGAGTGCAGCGAAGATTCACCAGACTGATACCTGGGAAGGCAGGAATGACATATGAGGAGAGATTGGGTCGATTGGGCTTATATTCGCTGGAGTTTAGAAGAATGAGAGGGGATCTCATTGAAACTTATAAAATTCTAACAGGACTAGACAGGCTAGATGCAGGAAGGATGTTCCCGATGGCCAGGGAGTCCAGAACCAGGGGTCACAGTCTAAGGATAAGGGGTAAGCCATTTAGGACAGAGATGAGGAGGAATTTCTTCACCCAGAGAGTGGTGAACCTGTGGAATTCTCTACCACAGAAGGCAGTGGAGGCCAATTCATTAAAAATATTCAAGAAGGAGTTGGATATATTTCTTAAGGCTAAAGGATCAAGGGATATGGGGAGAAGGCAGGGATAGTGTACTGAATTTGAATGATCAGCCATGATCTCATTGAATGGCGGAGCAGGCTCGAGGGGCCGAATGGCCTACTCCTGCTCCTATCTTCTATGTTTCTATGTTTATTCTCTCCTTTAGTAGGGATTCTATTATTTTTCCTTCTCCTATCTGCTCTGGTTCTTTCCCCATTACTAGATAGCAATAGCGAATCCTCCCTTGTTGGGCTTTTTTCATATTGGATTAGAAAGGAGTCATGTACACATTCCCTTATCCCCTTTACCTACCTCTTCTGTCCAATTAATATCAGGATAGTTGAAATCCCAATGGTTATTATTCTATGTTTTTTACTCATTTCCCTAATTTTTCTGCATATTTCTTCCTCCACCTCCCTTCCACTATTAGGTGGTCTATGGACTACACCTATTAGTGTGATTGATCCTTTATTACCTTTTATCTCTATCCATATGGATTCTATTTTTGTCTTGCTGATAGCTGCATCACTTTTTTATACTGCCATTATGTTATCCCTAATAAGTTTAGCTACTCCACCTCCCCTTTATCCCTCTCTATCTTTTCTAAATATGTTATACCCTACAATGTTTAATTCCCAGTTCTGATTTTTCTGTAGCCATGGGCTGGATTTTGCCAATGGGGAGCTTTTGGAGGCGGGACTCCTACTTGTCGGGTTTCAGTCCCGCCTCCATCAACTTCTGGCCAACCCATACTATTTTCCCTTGATTGACCTTGTTAAGCCCACCTAGTGGGCTTAGCAGGCCAATTAAGAGAAAGCAGGTTACAGAGAACGTCAATATATGACGTTTCATCTGTCAAAAATTTTTGACAGATGAATTGTCATTGTTTGACAGCTCTGTGAAGCTGTCAAACACTGACATTCTCTGTAGTTTGATGAGTACTTGAATACAAGAACTCATCAAACCTCTTTCTTTTGCAGAAATTAGATAGTTGTTGCATTGGAGAATGCAACGGCCATCTGTCAGCTCTGCTGCGGAGATGCGAGACTCTCCGCATACCCACCGATTGAAGCCTGCAGGAAGAAACAAAGGTAAGTACACTTTTCCTATCACTTTCCACTTACCTCAGATACTCACCTCTCTGCACTTGCACCCATCACTTACCTTCACAACACACTTTTGGACCCCTCCGACCCCTGCAGACCCACTACTTGCCTCGGTGACCCTGGTGGGTGTTGGAGCCTTCGGGAAGCCCGCACTTGTGTGGGCAAAATGGTGATAATCCTCTTATTTGCCTGTTAAATGCCTGTTAATGGGCAGTTAAGTGGCTGTAATCCCTTCCCACCTCCAAGGAGACAGGACCCGGCGCGGGACGGCTACCCGCCTCCTGGCAAGATGGCACGGAGGCAGGTTGGGGGCGGGTTGGGCACCCGCCCCCAGATTCTGCCATTTTGCCAACTGTCCCGCCTCCAAACCCACCTCCCCAGGGTTGGCAAAATCCAGCCCCATGTCTCAGTAATCCCTACTATGATCAAAAACAGACTATCTGCTCAATCATTTATTTGCTGTTTTTGGGAACTAACTGAGCAAAATTGGCTGATGTCTTTGTCTACAAAATAATAGTCACTTCAGATAAGACACTTTGGAACATCCCGAGGACATGATCTATAGATAAATGCCAGTTCTTTCTTTTCTTTACCTCATCTGAAACACAGCTGTTGAATAAACATAGTAACATTTTAAAAGGAATAGTAGTAGTAAATTGCACATGCTTTCTGCACTACTTCAATAATAAGAACATTTTCTAGACACAGGACACATGAAGATTAACAAGTGGATGGCTCAATGGCAAATAGGAAGGTCATTTTTTTGTTGCAAGTGATAACACTCATCTGAAAAACAGCAGGCTACTTATTTTGAAAAGTTCAATTAGTTCTTGGATTTCTCAATGTGTGATGGGGAATTGGATAAAAATAGTCTCTGGAAACAGATGGTAGTTACATTTGTATTCTGTGCGGTCAAATTACAGTGGGTACAAAACCAATTTTTTTTAAAAAAAGAACACTGAAGTGTGAAATATTTCATTTTCTTCACGTAGCGTAAAGAAGTAGCACTTCTGGAAAGTGAGATGGATGTTGCAGCAGATTTTAAAATGATACTATATCAGTGAGGAACAAAGGGCTACCAGGAGATGCTCTCCGTTCTGAAAAGGTAATTTACAAGCATGCATGAAAATATTGTTTGCAATGTAAGCAATGGAACATCAAGAAATACATTTGAGACTGGGTAATACTACAACAATGAAGCAATCTAGTTTATTGCTATGGAGAGGAAAAAAGTTAATGAAATTAGATATTATTTAAAGAGTAATGTACACATTCTCAGGCTGCGATTTCGCCGACCGAGGCAGGTCCGGGGCGGTCAGGGTCGGTGTCGTGGTCCCAGCCCCAGCCCATTGCCTACCGCAGCCCGCATTCTCCAAGTGATTTTACATTGATTGGGCTTTTTAAGCCCGCCCTGCAAGGTTCCCAGCTGTTATGTATTATGTGTTCTCTTCCCACCTGTGGTGGCGCTGTCACAGGAGATAAATGGTTGGGTGTTCTCGGTTAAGTTTAGCTCTCTTTGTTCGGAACTTGCCAGAACTTCCTTTCCTTCCAGTAAAGCACTTCATGTTTGAATCTCTGGGTTCTGAGTCCTAAATTGTGTCTAGGTAGAAAGGTACCGACACAACAAGTGGTGACGAGGATCGGATGAATCTGTGTTGTGGGAACTTTCTTGTTTTCGACAACAAAACACTCGGAACAGAGATTGCAGCATCACATTAATGTTACGGCAGTGAGTAAACAGAAATTTTAATTTGAAACATGAGATGATTACTATATTAGGAAACATCGGTGATTTTGATGAAAATGTGGAGCAATGGAGCGTATATACGGAACGTTTTGACTATTTTGTATTGGCAAATGAAAAGGTCGTGCCTACCTTTTTGAGTGTAATCGGGCCGAAGACATTCAATTTACTTCGCAGCCTCGTGCAGCCAGATAAGCCAGGAACTAAAACATATAAGCAACTAGTGGAAATTCTTGGAGCACATTTTTCACCAAAACCTCTGGTTATTGCCGAGAGATTTAGATTTCACAAATGGAATCAAGAGGCAGGGGAATCAGTGACGATGTTTATTGCTGCTTTGAAAAGGTTGTCAGAACACTGCGAGTTCAAGGAGGTGCTGAAGGACACCATTAGAGACAGACTCGTGTGTGGTCTGCAAAATGCAGCCACACAGAAGCGCCTTCTTACTGAGGACAACCTTACTCTTGAAAAGGCCATTGAAGTTAGTGTCTCCATGGAGATGGCGGAAAAGGAGGCTCACCAGTTATGTTCAACAGGGAGAGTTCACAAGGTGTCGTCTGAGCCTAAAGGTGCACGGAACGGCACATGTTACCGTTGTGGGAAAACAGGCCATCAGGCTAATGACTGCTGGTGTACGGAGCTGGAATGCCAAAATTGTGGCAAAAAGGGTCACATTGAATGCACCTGTAGAGGTAAAAAAAGAACAGACAGAGCTGGGAAGCATGGAAGCAAAATGTCTGTATTTGGACAAGAGAGGAAAGAGTGTTCATTCAGTGCAGTATGATGGAACAAGCAAAACAAAGGGGAGCGACACCTCTGAAGAGGAAGAGGTGCACATACTGACGGTTGCAGGTGATTCAAATGGCTACTGGGTGTCACCACTGGTGGAGGGACAATCAGTGCGGATGGAGGTGGACACAGGCGCGGCTGTGTCCCTTGTTTCAGACACTGTCTACAATAAAATGCTAAAGCATCTTACCCTTCAGCCAACAAACATTGTGCTAAAGACGTATACCGGTGAACCTGTGGCCATGAGAGGCGTCATTGAGGTGACAGTTAAATTGAACGGACAGACTGCAAAACTGCCACTATATGTGGTAAAGGGAAATTACCCGTTGCTACTGGGACATGCGTGGCTAGAGAAAGTCACGCTGGACTGGCCTGCAGTCCGCATGATGTCAAAAGGGGAGTCAGGTCTGACTGCAGTGTTAAACAAACATGCAGAACTCTTCAATGGGGAACTTGGGAGCATGAAAAAGATCAGCGTGAGACTGGACATTAAACCTGACAGCAAGCCGAAGTTTCACAAAGCCCGACCTGTACCCTATGCAATTAGGCCAAAAGTTGAGGCTAAATTGGAGGCCTTAGTCAAGAATGGAGTCCTGGAGCCTGTGAGTATGAGCAAATGGGCCACACCCATTGTTCCTGTCCTGAAAAAGGATGGATCTGTTTGAATCTGCGGGGATTTTAAAGTGACTATTAACCCGGTGCTGTCTGCGGAACAGTACCCTCTTCCCCTCATTGATGATCATTTTACGGGCCTGGCCGGAGGGCAAAAGTTCAGCAAAATAGACTTATGCCAGGCTTATCTACAAATGCATGTCGATGACAAATCAAAGGAGCTGCTGACAATTGTGACACACAAGGGGCTATACAGGCACTGCCGCCTTCCGTTTGGAATTACGTCGGCCCCTGCTCTATTCCAAAGGGCAATGGATCAGATTTTGAGTGAACTGCCAGGAGTCCAGTGCTACCTGGACGACATCCTTGTCACTGGGACAAATGAGGAGGATCATCTTCTGAACTTGGATGCGACACTACAACGACTGAAAGAGTACAGACTCAGAGTTCGTAAAGACAAATGTGAATTCTTTCAGTCTTCAGTTGAGTACCTGGGGCATGTGATTGACACTACTGGCCTGCATAAGGCGCCGTCAAAGGTCAAGGCGATCGTGGAGGCCCCAGCACCCCAGAATGTGAGCCAGTTACGTTCATTTCTGGGGCTACTTAACTGCAATGGGAAATTTATTCCAGACTTAGCAACATTGCTGAAGCCGTTACATCAGTTGCTATGTCAAGGCAAAACATGGAAATGGACTGAACTGTGCAACGAAGCTTTCGCCCAAGCAAAGAAAGCATTGCTGAAATCAGAGGTCCTGACACACTTTGACCCAAAGCTACCCGTGCAGCTAGCATGTGATGCATCACCATATGGTGCGGGAGCAGTCATATCCCACATCATGCCTTCGGGTGAAGAGAAACCTATCGCCTTCGCATCACGCACCTTGAACAAGGCCAAGAGTAACTATGCGCAGATCGAGCGCGAGGCCTTGGGAATCGTTTTTGGAATTCGAAAATTTCATCAGTACCTGTTTGGGAGAAGGTTCACACTCCTGACGGACCACCGTCCATTGACTTCAAGCTTCGGGCCCCACACCGGAATTCCGTCTCTCGCTGCAAGCAGGATGCAAAGGTGGGCTTTACTGTTATCAGGACACACATACGACATCAAATATCGCAAATCAAACTTGCACGGCAACGCAGATGGTCTCTCGAGGCTACCCTTGCCTGTTACTCCCCCAGAGTCTCATCAGATAGACATCTTCTACTTTAGACAAGTGGAGGGAGCACCTGTCACTGCAGTTCAGGTGCTAAGGTACACCCGCAATGATACAGTCCTGTCTGAGGTAATGGACGCTGTCATTCGAGGGAGAGCTATAGGAGATTCTCCTAGTTTGAAACCTTACGTTTCAAAAAGAAATGAGCTCTCCGTCCAGGCAGGTTGTCTTCTTTGGGGACGCAGTGTCATCATTCCGCCACCTCTGAGGGAACCTATACTGCAACAACTTCATACAGACCACAGTGGGATGGTTCGGATGAAGGAAATGGCAAGAAGCTACTTCTGGTGGCCAGGTCTCGATGGGAATATTGAGGAGAAAGCCCAAACATGTTCCCCATGTCAAAGGGTCCGGAATGTTCCACAGCTGGCAACCCTACACCCCTGGGATTGGCCTGCAGAAGTGTGGCAGCGAGTACATGTGGACTTCGTCGGTCCTTTCGAAGAGAAGATGTTTATGGTGGTTGTGGACGCTCGTAGTAAGTGGCCGAGGTCGCTGTGATGAGGTCTACCACAGCAGAGAAAACAATTGAGAAACTTGGTGAGATGTTCAGCCGCTATGGCTCACCGGAACAACTCGTAAGTGACAACGGTCCACAATTTGTATCACAGGTGTTTGCAACCTTCCTGCATGTGAATGGTGTCCAACACATCAGGTCGGCGCCCTATCATCCCGCTACTAACGGCCAGGCAGAAAGGTTCGTGCAAACTTTGAAGCACGCCTTGAAGGCATCGCAAGGTCAGGGCTCAATCCACCAACATCTGAACAGCTTCCTGTTGTCCTACAGGAACGAGCCGCATTCCACAACCAAAACTTCCCCCGCTTCGCTCATGATGAAGAGGCAGTTGCGGACAAGTTTTGACTTACTCAAACCTCCAAGGGCAGAGCAGGTTGTCCATCATCAACAACAAGCTCAAGTTGAAAAGAAAGAGAAAAGAGCCAAGGAGAGACGGTTTCATCCGGGAGAGCACGTCCTAGCTCGAAACTACAACACTGGACCGAAATGGGTTTCTGCTACGGTGATCGCGCAGACGGGCCCTGTGTCTTACACGGTTGAGACTGCTGAGGACGTCGTCTGGAGAAGACACACAGTTCAACTGTTGCTAGGAGCAGAGACAGCCACAGAGGCTCCAACGGCTGGTTGGCCTGAACTGTTTCCGGATGATACCGCAAACCAGCATCCTTTGCCACAGTGCTCTTCTCCAACACAGGAAGTCAAAGACACTGTTCCACCTGTGCAAACTCCTGACTTTCAACTGACACAGGCACCTTCTCCATCTAGGCCTGTGTCAATGCCTACTGCTGTGGAAGCCAGCGATGACCGCCGGTATCCTGTCAGAGAGCGGCAGCCTCCAAGACGCTTGGATCAGTAGGCTTAGTGACTTACCCACAAGACTGGGGCAGAATAAACCCCAGGGTAAAGTCAGGGGTTGAGGCAGTCTACCTCTACCCTAGGTTCGTTGAGTGCATTGAAAGTAACTTACCTGTTGAGGAATAATGTGGACCTTTCATTTAAGAGGGGAGGAAATGTTATGTATTGTGTGTTCTCCTCCCACCTGTGGTGGCGCTGTCACAGGAGATAAATGGTTGGGTGTTCTCGGTTAAGTTTAGCTCTTTTTGTTCGGAACTTGCCAGAACTTCCTTTCCTTCCAATAAAGAACTTCATGTTTGAATCTCTGGGTTCTGAGTCCTAAATTGTGTCTAGGTAGAAAGGTACCGACACAAAACCAGCCAATTAAAAGGAAGTGGGTCTGATGATGTCATTTGATGACATGTCATCAGCTGGTTTCCTTAAAGGGGCCATGACCAAATTGATTTTGACAGTTCTGCGGTCAGGATTCTACAGTATTGAGGTTCTGTAAACACTGACGAGCACTGCACAAAGATGCAGGGCTGCATCCAGGCTCTCCCATGACTCCCTCCATATTCTTATGCAGGGAGTCACAGCACGCAGGGAGGTTCTCTTCGCTTCCCATGGGTGGAAGAGGCCTCCCCAGGAGATCAGCGCAGCCTGGTTGCACATTACACAGGAGGACACAAGCAGGGATGTGGTCAGGAGGACCAGGCTGCAGTGGCACAAACCTTTCAAGGATCTCAGCAGATCACAAAACATTACTGCAAAGCCACACTCACCTTCATCCTGCTGTACCACTCATCACATCCCCATCACTCGGCCTTCCCTACCCTACTCCTGCATATCCTTATTCACACCAACTTACCTTGCACCTCCACCCATCCCTCTCTATCGATATTATCACATCCCCATCTCACTAGCCACCCCTCACACTCACCCTCATCCTACTGCAAGCACACCAACTAACAACACACAAGGATAGGCATTTGGGTGGTTTAGCCAATGTTCATGTGAAGTTCTGTTAATGTGGTGTCAAACATTGAAACCTTTATTTTCAACACTTTACGTATTTGGACAGATTTGTGTGCACCTTTGGAAGTGGCTTAGTGAGTTGCAGTGAATGGTGATGGGACATGGGATTGGGGGCAAGGTATTGACTTGGATAGAGAACTGGTTGGCGGACAGAAAGCAAAGAGTTGGAATAAACGGGTCGTTTTCCGAGTGGCAGGCAGTGACTAGTGGGGTACCGCAAGGATCGGTCCTAGGACCCCAGCTGTTCACAATATATATTAATGATCTGGACGAGGGAATTGGATGTAATATCTCCAAGTTTGCAGACGACACAAAGCTGGGTGGGAGGGTAAGCTGCGAGGAGGATGTCGGGAAACTCCAGTACGATTTGGACAGGTTGGGTGATTGGGCAGAAACATGGCAAATGCACTATAATGTGGATAAACGTGAGGTTATCCACTTTGGTGGCAAAAACAGGAAGGCAGATTATTATTTGAATGGCAATAGATTGGGAGAAGGGGAAGTATGTTGGCCTTCGTAGCAAGAGGGTTCGAGTGCAGGAACAAGGATGTCTTGCTACAGTTGTACAGGGCCTTGGTGAGACCGCACCTTGAGTATTGTGTGCAGTTTTGGTCACCTTACCTGAGGAAGGACGTTCTCGCCATGGAGGGAGTGCAGCGAAGATTCACCAGGCTGATACCTGGGATGGCAGGAATGACGTATGAGGAGAGATTGTGTCGATTGGGCTTATACTCACTGGAGTTTAGAAGATTGAGAGGGGATCTCATCGAAACCTATAAAATTCTGTCAGGTCTGGACAGACTAGATGCAGGAAGGATGTTTCTGATGGCCGGGGAGTCCAGAACCAGGGGTCATAGTCTAAGGATAAGGGGTAAGCCATTTAGGACTGAAATGAGGAGGAATTTCTTCACAGGTGAACCTGTGGAATTCTCTGCCACAGAGGACGGTGGAGGCCAGTTCATTAAATATATTCAAGAAAGAGTTGGATATATTCCTTGAGGCTAAAGGGATCAAGGGATATGGGGAAAAGGCAGGGACAGGGTACTGAATTTGGATGATCAGCCATGATCACATTGAATGGCGGAGTAGGCTCGAAGGGCCGAATGGCCTACTCCTGCTCCTATCTTCTATGTTTCTATGTGAGACAATCTCTCCGCACCCCCCCCACCCCCGCAATGGTGATGAGTGTGAAAGGAATGGCTTGGGCATTGTAGGGATGCTTTATGGTGTTGGTGTGGGGTGGTGCCTACCTGGCGCATCATGTGGCATCCAGGGTGTACAGCATCAAGTGAAGTAAATCTGGCCATGATGAGGCCATCCCTGGCCTCCCGGGCAGCAATGTGGTTGAGTACTGATGCCCTGTGTCCTGTGTAGCATCAGTTGATTGCGGAGAAGGTTGGTGTTGTTGTTGGCGCTGCTGGTATGCCTGGTGATGCTGGTGTTGGGGCTGATCGTGGTGGGATTCTGAGGACCAAGGTGAGATATTTTAAAGGGCACCGATGTTGATGGAATAGATGGCAGGTGAGGTTGAGATGACAGAAGCGATCTGTCAATGGTGAGAGAGGTTGTTCCAATGAGCTGGCACTGGATAGAGAGTTGGCCCCAAATACTTACAAGCTGCTGAAAGCTCAATATGTCTTCCAAATGCAATAACCAACAGTTTCTGAGCTTTGAAAGTGAACAGCTGTAACATGGGATCTTTTATACAACTTTGGCAGCTGTCAGGTCATAAGATACTTTAATGCAGAATCCACTCATGACATGCTGAGCTGACATGTTCCCTGAACAGCAGGTAACCCGTGGGGAGCATGTAAAATTGAAATGTAGGCATAAAATAACACTTAATTGGATGTTAACAATTCATTTAATGATGCCAATTGCCTCCCCTGCCACTTGGTGTCAGGTCTGCTCAGCGCTGATAGACCAGACACCTGGGAGACTCACTTGGAGTCAGGTTGACAGCAAGTTCCCTACCCGCTGTCAATCTTTTCTATTTTGACAATGAACCTGCCTCCAAACCTGCCCTCTGAGTGCCAGCAAGATTCAACCCGTAGCGACAGTCAATATTTGGTTTTGTACATCAATATTGCATCAGAGACTGCCACCGCCAGGAGCAAGCTGTGCCACATCTTTTTATTTTTATTTTTGTTTTGATATGGAATTGTTTCTATGTGGAAGAGTCTGTGTAAAGCACAGATCTTCTGGCAAACAGCATCAGCATGCTGAACAGCACAACACTGTTGGCCAAATCAGGAAGTAAAGTTGCAATGGAAGACACAGACACAGACACTAGATCAAGATGTTCAAACTGCACTAATGATATAAACAGTGCATAGTTTCAATGTCATCAGAGATGCATTGCAAAGGAGAGATTTATAAATGTTAAACTCACCAGATAGGGACTGTGTCACAGTATGTTAACAAACTGTCCTTTCACCTCAGGGATCTCAGAATCCAGTCCAAACTGATGAGACAAAAGTTCTCTTTGCTGGCTCAAGGAATCGCACCTAGATTTGTCCAAACTACTTCATGCTACTGTCGGCAATAATCCATTTGGGTCAATGCTAGCATTAAAGTAATGTTAATCAGAAATTCTCAATGCCTAGGTTCATTGAATTTGTGCAGTCTCAATTCAGTTCCTAGTGGGTCCAGAATGTCTTAAACAATAATTCAATGCATGTAACCTTTGTCAGAGATGCAAGAATCAACAATATTGGATAGGAACAAATTCATACTACTGCAGTACACAGTGGTCTTGTCAGATTAGAGTAAAAGCATATTGTTGGAGCACAGCAAAGGAAGCTTTAATTTATTCCAAATCCAAGTTCTATCAGACTTGAGACTGTTTGATGCTGACAATAGACGCCCAAATAAGGTATTTAAGTCCTTGTACTAGAGAGATGCAAAAATTTATCCTAAACTTTAAACAAGCAAAAACAAAACTACCAGACAGAGTTTCACAAAAAATATGTTTTTCTATAACAACTCCCTCACATACTGTAAGTTATTAAGCTGTCTTCGCACAGTCTTACAACCCGTAAGAGAGTCTCAAGACTATGCTCTCAAAAAGCAACATACTCTCATAACTAAAGTCATATCATATAAGGCTGTTTTCTCTTCGCTGCAGAATTGGCATTTGCCCAGCACTCATGTCCAAGAAATAATTAACAGTCTGTGGAAAAAAAAATCATTAAATCGACTGATGCCCAGTGGGAAGAGAGGACTGAAAATCTGTGATAGATATAAAAAACAAAATTCCGTGCACTATACAGTTGGAATAAAATTCCTCTACAGACCTGACGCACAGCAGTTTCAATAAAATAAACATGCTGAATGCAGCACTGGTTGGAAGCACTCCACCAACCTTGTGTGTTTTGCTTTAGAATAGTGAGTGCAAATACAGCAGATTAAATGTCAAGTACTACAGAATTCAATTTATATGGAGATAAAGATTCACCACAGCATGTCTTGAAGGTTAAATGCTTTCCTTGATCACATCTTCAAACAAATAACCCTGAACCACAAATAATAATAGTAACATTAGGACATTCTTCAGGAAAGGCCAACTAATCCAAATATATCCTCACTAGAATGCCATAGTTAAGGTATTTGTTTTTGCAGTGGAAAATGACTTTGATCAATGATCCTTTGAAAACATTCGCTGAATCACAAGACACTAATGGTAATAGAGTTTTAATGTCTCAAGTATTGCACCTTTTAATTCATTGGTACTCATGAATTTAGAATAAGATTGATATCAGAAGCCTCTGCTAGCCTCCAAGGGTGGTATGTCACAATATTTAAAAATTCAAATCTATAAATATTCCTCACATTTCTCATCCTCAGTAAATATAAGTTAATGGCTATTTTGAAATTCTCAGTTTTTTCATAGTCTATTCCTGATAACTCAGTCATTTTTGCACTAAAATAATTTGAATTAAGTAATGTAAGTAACACAGCAAAGTGCAAATTTAATGCTAAAAATGAATTAGGCACCTATGAATTAAGAGGAATAGATTGCAATGTAACCTAGTGAGAAATTGTAGGTATATGATGTTATGATCCTTGAGATGTCTGCCTCTTGATTTCCAATTAAAATTAAAATTTAATGATGTTTGCGGTCAGCGGCAAATGAACGGTGCTCACCGTTCATTGCAGTTAGACTTGCCCACAGACTTTCTGTGGGCTTTTACATCGCGATTTGCAGTAATTAGTGTGCAGCACCCTCTATGGGGATCTGAGACCTGTGTGAGCAGGGTAAGCAATGCTTGTCTCCTCAACCAATCTGATTGAAGAATGCTTACTGAGACACTCAGGCCACGGTTTCGCCTACCTCGGCGGATTCGGTACGGCCGGGGTCGGTGGCGGGGTGCGACCGTGCTTCTGGCTCCAGCCCGCTGTGTGAAATGATTTTACGTTGATTGGGCTTGTTAAGCCCATCCAGCGCATTTCCCAGCCAATTGAAGGAAGCGGGTCTGATGACATTGCTTGATGACGGGTCATCAGCTGGTTTCCTTAAAGGGACCATGCGCAAATTGATTTTTACAGTTGTGCTGTCAGTGTTCTACAACATTGAGGTGCTGCAAACACTGACAAGCACTGCACAGAGGTCTCCCATGACTCCCTCCATATGATTATGGAGGGAGTCACAGCATGCAGGGAGGTCCTCTTCCCTTCCAATGGGCGGAAGAGCCCTCCCCAGGAGATCAATGCAACTTGATTGCACATTGCACAGGAGGACACAAGCAGGGATGCCATCAGTAGGACCAGGCTGCGGTGGCGCAAACGTTTCAATGAACTCAGCAGATCACGAAACTGCTGAGATTACTGCAAAGCCACACTCAACCTCATCCTGCTGTGCCACTCATCACATTCCCATCACTCTGCCATCCCTACCCTACTCCTTACTCACACCAACTCACCTTGCACCTCCACCTATCCCTCTCTATCTACATTATCACTTTCCCATCTCACTTGTCACCCCTCACACTGACCCTCATCCTAGTCCAAAAATACCAAGTAACAACACACAAGGGTAGGCAATTAAGTGTTTTGGCCAATGTTCATGTGAAGTTTCTGTTAATGTGGTGTCAAACACTGAAATCTTTATTTTCAACACTTTGTGTTCTTGGACAGATTTGTGGGTACCTTTGGAAGTGGCTTAGTGAGTTGCAGTGAATGGTGAAACATAACGGTACCCCCCCCGCAATGGCGATGTGTGTGAAAGGAATGGCTTGGGCATTGTAGGGAGGCTACAATGTTGGTGTGGGGTGGTGCCAACCTGGCGCATCATGTGGCAGCCAGGGTGTACAGCATCAAGTGAAGTAAATCTGGCCATGGTGAGGCCATCCTGGGCGTCCTGGGCAGCAATGTGGTCAGGTGCTGATGCCCTGTGTCCTGTGCAGCATCAGTTGATTGCGGAGAAGGTTGGTGTTGTTGGTGCTGCTGGTGTGCCTGGTGCTGCTGGTGTTGGCGCTGATTGTGGTGGGATTCTGTGGACCAAGGTGAGATAGTTTCAAGGGCACCGATGCTGCTGGAATAAATGGCAGGTGAAGTTGAGATGACAGAAGCGATCTGTCAATGGTAAGAGAGGTTGTTTCGATGAGGTGATACTGGATAGAGAGTTAGATCCAAACGCTTGCAAGCTGCATAAAGCTCAATCTGTCTTCCAAGTGCAATAAGCAACAGTTTCTAACCTTGGAAAGTGAACACCTATGAAATGGGAGCTTTTATAGACCATTTGCAGCTGTCAAGTTAAGAAATCATCCCATGCTGACACAACACCCGACCTCCTCACCTGATGTGATCCCCGAGCAGTGGGGAAGCCTTGGGCGAACTCTTAAAATCTAAAGGTGAGCATAAAATAGTTTTTAAGTGCCTGTTAACAAGCTCTTAATAATCTAAACTGCCTCCCCCGCCACTTGGTGTCGTGTCTGTTCAGCGATGACAGACCCGGCATCTGGGAGACTAGTGTGAAGGAATGAGACTCCACACTTGTAAAAGTTAATTTTCAGTACCAGAGAGGTTGTTTGGCAGTAATTAAGACTTACCATGCCATTAAAAATTCACTTACACTTGAATGGACCAGCCCTCACTTTTTCTGGTGTAGTTAGTGGATATCGAGGAGGTAAATACCCCATCTTCACACCATTGCATGTGTGTGCATGCCGAGTCTCTCAGCAACATACCAGTGTAGCGAAGCTTATGGAGTAGAAGGGCAACTCGGACAGCAACTTCCTGATTTCCACATTTAACTGTACATGTGCAGACACTGGAAGTTGCTGTCCAATTTGCTCTTTAATAACGGTGTGAAGATGGGATATTTACCAACTGATAGTTTCACCACTATTCTTACCAAAAAATCTGGGCCTGCAATTCAGAAAAAGCAATATTATAAGTGTGGCGCTTGATAAAATATCAAACTATCAAACACTTGCAATTTCTTATAAGTGACATAGCAGACAAGTTGAGTTCCTCCCTCCTCCCCCCGCCCTCCACCACAAAAAAAAATGAATGTTCCTATTCAGTTACATCCATCAGGGAACAGTGAGAAACTGCAAAGCAATTCACCAGTTGAATTACTTTCTAATATCACAAGTTGAATAATTTGAAAAAAGCACTGGCAGTATCTAATATACTTCATACAGTTACCAAAGAGAGATCTCTTGATCTCTTTTCAGATGTTCCTTCAATTCCCTTGTAAGCCCTTCCAAGTATCCAATATGCATAGGAGTATTAGAAGAAGGGATGGGGTCAAAGGAAAGTGAAGGGGAAGAAAGTTCCGGAGGGATTTCCATTTGTCTCTTTTACCTTGTTCATCTTCATTGCTTTCTGTTTCCCTTCTCGTGTTTGATCAGGTATCTGCCAAAACTCGCTTTTACAGCCAAATATCTTTCCTCAGCAACTGTCTCCGTTTCCGATTTATTCCATGTGGATTCCAACTGAAATTGCAGCTTTCGTGTTTCGGATCTTCCCAGGATTACAGATATCTCTGAGAAATTCAGCGTTCCTCAAACCACTGCTCGAATCGCATCCTGAGATCCACGCTCAACGCCATGCACCACCACATGCATGCTCTCGACCTCTCTCTTCAGCAGCACCGACTCACTCTATCTCACAGCTGTCCTGGTCCGCAGTTCCATTTCATCCTTCGCCTCATCCGGTACTTTAAAAGTTTTTTATTATTCTTCCTTTCAGTTGTCAAGGATCGCAAGTTTCAACAGCTCTTGGACACCAACGCCCCTCCGGAACCTTCTTCCCCATCACTTTCCTCTGGCCCCATCCCTTCTTCCAATCTCACCCCCTACCGTGTTTTCACTATCCCCTCTGACTTTCCCTCTCTGACCCTGAACGATCAGTCCTCAGCAAAGGCCTGAGCTTCATTCCCTTACTCCCCCACCTCAATGTATTTTGAGCTCAGCACAATGTTGAGCTATTTTTCCATCGCCTTCGAATCCATGTCCATTTCTTTGGCCAGAAGTCTTGCCCCGCACAATGGACCCTTTCTCTCATCTTCAGAATTCTCGTTCTACCTGCACCCCTCCCTCTGGCCTCTTACCCTCTCTAGATCTTTTCATTGCAAACTGCTGGCGTGACATCGGCTGCCTCAAAAGTCTCGGCTCCCCTCATTCGCTCCAACCTACCTCCCTCTGAAATTGCAGCACTCCTTTTCTCAGATCCAACCCCAACATCATCATTAAACCTGCTGACAAGGATGGTGCTGCTGTTTTTTGGCGAACTGACTTTAACCTTGCGGAGGCTGAACGCTTACTCTCCGACACCTCCTCCTACCTCCCCTGGACCATGACCCCACTACCGAATATCAAGCCATTGTTTTGAAGACTATCACTGATGTCATCTTCTCTGGAGAACTTCGCTCCACGGCCTCCAACCTCATAGTCCCCCAAACCCGCATAGCCCACTTCTACTTCCTTCCCAAGATCCACAAACAGGATTGCCCTGGTAGACCCATCATTTCAGCCTGTTCTTGCCCCATTGAACTGATTTCTTCCTATTTCGCCACTATCTTTTCTCCCCTTGTCCAGTCTCTTCCCACCTACATCCGTGACTTTTCCGGCGCCCTCCACCACTTTAGCAGTTTCCATTTTCCTGGCCCTAACCGTCTCCTTTTCACCATGGAGGCCCAATCACTCTACACCTCCATCCCCCACCAGGACAGCCTTAGGGCGCTTCGCTTCTTCCTTGAACAGAGGCCCAACCAGTCCTCATCCACCACCACCCTCCTCCGCCTGGCTGAACTTGTTCTCACATTGAACAACTTCTCCTTTGACTCCACTCACTTCCTCTAAATAAAAGGTGTTGCTATGGGAACCCGCATGGGTCCTAGCTATAATTGCCTTTTCATGGGATAGGTGGAACATTCTTTGTTTCAGTCCTACTTAGGTCTCCTCCCTCACCTCTATTTCCAGTATATTGATGACTGTATCAGTGCCATTTCCTGCTCGTGCCCCGACCTGGAAAATTTCATCAACTTTACTTCCAATTTCCACGCTTCCCTCTCCTTCACATGGTCCATCTCTGACTCTTCCCTTCCCTTCCTCAATTTCTCTGTTTCCATTTCTGGGGCTAGGCTATCAACCAACATCCACTATAAGACCACTGACTCCCACAGCTACCTTGGCTACACGTTCTCCTACCCCACTTCCTGTAAGCACTCAATTCCATTCTCCCAATTTCTACATCTCCGCCGCATCTGTTCTGATGATGCCACCTTCCACACCAGTGCTTCCGATATGTCTTCCTTTTTCCTCAATTGAGGATTCCCCTCCACCGTGGTTGACAGGGCCCTCGACCATGTCTGTTCCATTTCCCGCAATTCTGCTCTCACCCCTTCCCCTTCCTCCTAGAACCGCAGACTTATTTTTCCCCAGTAAATGAAGCCTCAGAGTTGAAATGCTTCCTCTGGCTCTGGAGATAGCTAGGATGGACATGAACAGCTACTTGATGGTGCGGTGACAGGATGCTATTTTGCACCCAGAGATTTAATTAATTAGGGAACATTAAAAATAAGCAATGGTTTCCCTGCATTAATTCATTAAGACCAGAACTTGGTTACATATCAGGGGCCGGAACTTGCTGTAAAAGTAACGGCATGTTAACAGCGCACGCCGTTATTAATGTGCAAATCAGACAGCAAGTTTAGGGGATTAAGATAATTAAAACAGAAAATGCTGGAATACTCAATGGTCAGGTAACATCTGTGGAGAGAGAAACAGAGTTAACGTTTCAGGTCAATGACCATTCTTTCCAGAAATGCTGCCTGACCTGCTGAGTATTTCCAGCATCTTCTGTTTTTATTTCAGGTTTGCTTTTGTATTAGGGGATTAAGAAATACACCGTGTGTTGCAAATCTCCAGAACTTGCATCTCGCCCTTAGACTCCCTAATATTTTTAGGAACTTGCTGAATTTGCAAATTAATTGCCCTTTAAACGCGCCACAAAAAGTTAAGTCTTATAATTAAGGGCGCGAGTACCACTTTAAGAACATGATAATTGTTAATGCAATGCCAATCAACCTCTCTGGCCCAGAAATTGAACAATTTAAACTGTGGAATCTTATTCAGTCAGGTGGTCAATTGTGCTCAGAGATTTTAAAAATGTCAAATTTAATTTTTTTAAAGAATGTCTTACTTTTCCTTTCTGTCTTTTTTTTCTCTTTCTGTCTTTTTTTTCTCTCTATATCCAAATTTTCTTTCCTTCTCTTAAATTCTCTTTCTGTATCTGATGTGTTTAGAATTCACTCTATTTCCTCCTCAGTTGTTCCTCTGTTTCTTTCTCAATCCTTAAATCTCATTGGTTAAGGAGATGCACTGTAGGTCCCACCATTCACTGAGGTCCCAGATGCCCCATTGCCCATTATCAGCTCGCACTTCCAGCAAGTTACAGCACAAAAAAAAATGTGCTGAAGGGCGCAGAAAAAGTCTAACTAACAGGACACACAGCGAGATGCCCCACTCCAGCAAGATTCCGGCCCAGCATGTTGAGATCAAGCCACCACTCAAAAAAATTAACAGTGAGTCCTGCTGCTATTTTAAATAGACTGTCTGCTGTAGACATCTAGTGAACAAGGAAAAAACAGATAATGGAACTGGTATGTCAGCCAATAAGTGTTTTAATCTAGGATCCTGACAAATGATGAGTTTCCTCTCAAAGATATATATCTTTGAATAGTTGAAGTACAAGACTCATCTGTTATATATTTCTGGAATATTTAATTCCTCATTGAATAAACATGAACGGTTTGTGAAACAAATAGCTTCAGGAGTTAATGATTATGTTGATGCTTGTGGAAATTTCACCATTTATAGTCAACACATCAACATTGGGGAATTCAACCAGATCACCAAGAAGTGGAACAGCTGCATGTCTGAGGCTTATTTCAGGCTCTGGTAACTAATTACAGTTCTGTTTGTTTAAGATGGTATCACGGTTGCTCGTTTGGCACAACATTAAAGAAACTCAAATACCAGTGATATGGAAAACATTCAAAATTGGACAATTTTTGTACAACTTTTCCAGAGGATATTTCAAATAATTGCATTTGGCAAGCTCATCATAAACAATGGTGTTAGTATACTTATGACAAATCAAATTATATACCAAAAATAGGCTTGGATCAAGTACAATATTACTGAAACTAGTTATAACAGAACATTACAATCCTTCCATTGTAGCAAACGCTTCCTCTAGCCTGAGTTGAAGTCTCATTACAGTCAATAGGAGACGTCAGTCCAGAGAACCACAGAACCACAGAAATTTACAGCACAGAAGAAGGTCATTCAGCCTATTATGTCTGTGCTGGCTCTTTGTTATTCCATTTTTGTTGAGTCTGTATGTCCCAGTTATGTTTAGGATCAATCACTGGACACAGACAACAAGAATAACTTTTAACAGGTCTTTACTATTCGAAGGTCAGGGCTGAACTGCCCAGCAAATCCTTGCACAACACTTATATACCGGTGTGGTCACCACCGGTATTACAGTATACAGCAGCCAAGAGAAAGTAGTACATCTCTTAAGGTAGTTCTCTTAAGGTGGAACAGGTTACATACACCACAATTTTCCAACAGCTTTTTGAGTCAAGAAATTTCTCCTCTCCTCTCTCTTCAATTTTACATTGATAACTCTCATCATTCAAATCCCCAACCAAAAGAAATAGTCTTTCCCTTTTCATTTGATCAAACCACTCTGGGCTAGAAATTCATCTGTTGAGTGCCACTCCGTAGCGCCATGAAATGGTGATAAAATGGCAACCACCACTCTTTCGCCAGTTGGTGGCGGGTCTCGTGGCGGCCATCATATTCCTTTCCCCCTTTGCACTGCCGGTAACTGGCACACCCTGGAAAGAAAATGTCGCCGTGGTGACGTTTATCGGTGTGCAATGCCGACTTAACGTCACCAACGCGAACTTCGACCCTAGTGCTGAATTTTATGCTGTCATTTCACATTTACAGCATCTGCTTGCAGAGGGAAGAAGACGCAGAAGAGGAAGATGCCGAAGAGGAGGAATCAGACGGGAGGATGCAGCCCAGACAGACCCTTTATGGCCGAGATATCCAGGATGGAATCATCCACCTGCAGTCCCACTGGCTGGGCAGGCTGCCTCTTCTTGTTGACCCATTGGCGGGGCGACTGCATTTCTTGGGTGGAATTGAGGAAGGCACAAGGGTGGAGTTGTGCTGATGGGAGGGTGGGAAAGCAAGAGGTGCATGCCAGAAGGAGGATAATGTACGAGGATACCCGCATCTTGTATCCTTTCAGCCCCGCCGCTGGCCAAGGGCTCAACCATGCCCCTGCCAAGAATGGCCTGCACTGTCTCCTCCAAGGGGGTGAGGTGAGGCTAGGAATGGGAAATGTGCCTGAGATTGGTGCAGATTGTTAGTAGGTGAGTGAGTAGGTTAGTAGGTTGTGCATTGAGCAGTGTGTGAGACTAGTGGTGCAGTTGATAGGAGATGGCTTTTGAAGATGCATTCACTGACCTTGACCGGGGGTCTGAGGTCACGAAGCTTCTTTGGGCACTGGAGCCAGGTGGTGGGGGGTGACACTGTGGCAGTGACAGCCTTAGCGATGTACTCCCACATCATTCTTTCTGGAGCGCCTCCTGGCTCCTGTGGGTAGAAGGCCGCTCTTGCAGTGTTGACCCCCTACACAAAGCTGGAAGCTTGCTGAGCCACTTGTGTTAGTGCTGAGGCAGTTTTCCCATTTGTTGAGGTTAGGAAGGTAATTCAGCTTTAACAACTGAATATTCACATTTGGAACTTCTTTTAAATATTGATTTTTTTTAAAGGCAGAAAGGCCTGAAAAATGTATTGGTTCACTGCATTTTGTTTTGTATTGGTTCAGTGTGCATGGCCCCTTTAAATCTCAGACCTCTTTATTGCCCACAATTCCTTGTGAGATGCACAGCTTCACTCACAGAGGCTGTGAGAAGCTGCAATGCCGGACCTGAACAGAAACTTCGTCCCAGATCCAACCAACAATGCAACCAGGACAGCGTTGCATGGAAGGTGAGCATTGCGCCACCTATCTCCATGTCCCCCAGACCAATTTCACTCGGTTAGAGTTGCAGCTATTTCCAGCGGTCATTAACTGCAGTTGTTGCTAACACCAGCAACTTTGCTGGCGAACTCAAATTTTCCCCCCGTTATGTTTTAAAAACTCCTATTAAACCCCAAAATTCTATTTCTCTTTTTCATAAGAACATAAGGCGTAGGAGCAGGAGTTGGTTATTTGGCTCCTCGAGCCTGCTCCGCCATTCAATAAGATCATGGCTGATCTGATCTTGGCCTCAACTCCACTTCCCTGCCCGCTCCCTATAACCCTTGATTCCCTTACCATTCAAAAATCTGTCTATCTCCACCTTAAATATATTCAATGACTCAGTCTCCACAGCTCTCTGGGAAAGAGAATTCCAAAGATTCACGACCTGCTGAGAGAAGAAATTCCTCCTCATTTCCATTTTAAATGGGTGCCCCCTTATTCTGAAATTATGCCCCCTAGTTCTAGGTTCTCCCATGAGGGAAAACATCCTCTCTGCATCTACCCTGTCAAGCCCCTTCAGAACCTTATATGTTTCAATAAGATCCCCTCTCATTCTTCTAAACTCCAGTGAGTAAAGGCCCAACCTGCTCAACCTTTCTTCATCAGACAACCCTTTCATCTCTGGAATCAACCTCGTGAATCTTCTCTGAACTGCCTCCAATGTAAGCATATCCTTCCTTAAATAAGGAGACCAAAACTGTACACAGTACTCCAGGTGTGGTCTCACTAACGCCCTGTACAGTTGCAACAGGACTTCCCTACTTTTATACGCCATCGGACCAGGAGAGCACCGAGGCGGCAGATAAAAGGAGGAGCGAGGCGAGGCCCGACCAGATCGGGCCAGGAGAGCACCGAGGCGGCAGATAAAAGGAGGAGCGAGGCGAGGCCCGACCAGATCGGACCAGGAGAGCACCGAGGCGGCAGATAAAAGGAGGAGCGAGGCGAGGCCCGACCAGATCGGACCAGGAGAGCACCGAGGCGGCAGATAAAAGGAGGAGCGAGGCGAGGCCCGACCAGATCGGACCAGGAGAGCACCGAGGCGGCAGTATAAAAGGAGGAGCGAGGCGAGGCCCGACCAGATCGGACCAGGAGAGCACCGAGGCGGCAGATAAAAGGAGGAGCGAGGCGAGGCCCGACCAGATCGGACCAGGAGAGCACCGAGGCGGCAGATAAAAGGAGGAGCGAGGCGAGGCCCGACCAGATCGGACCAGGAGAGCACTGAGGCGGCAGTATAAAAGGAGGAGCGAGGCGAGGCCCGACTAACTCAGCAGCGGGGAGAGGGGTAAAAAGTAATCAGAGTGTGACATCACCAGGGAGCAGGTAAGTGATTGGTTGGTGAGTATTTCTCTTTTTTAAACTTTAACTCTGTAGTTTATAGTGACTAAGGTCTTTTCTGGTGTAGCAGGGACTGTTGGTAAACCATACAAGCACCTTAGAGTTATCTGTAATTGGTGATAGTGAATTAATTTAAATTAATTAAAGGGTAAGTCATGCCAGGAGAGCCCAGCCCCGTGTTATGCTCCTCTTGCTCTATGTGGGAATTCAGGGACACTGCCGGTGTCCCTGATGACCACGTGTGCCAGAAATGCATCCAGCTGCGGCTACTAGCAGACCGCATTGCGGTGCTGGAGCTGCGGATGGATGGGCTTTGGAGCATTCACAATGCTGAGACGGTCGTGGATAACACGTTTAGTGAGTTGGTCACACCACAGGTAAGGGCTGCACAGGCAGAAGGGAAATGGGTGACCATTAGGCAGAGCAGTAGAGGCAGGCAGGTAGTGCAGGGGACCCCTGTGGCCATCCCCCTCTCAAACAGGTATACCGATTTGGATACTGTTGAGGGGGATGACTTACCAGAGGAAGGCAGCAGCAGCCAACTTCCTGGCACCAGGGGTGTTCTGCTGCTCAGGAAGGGAGGAAAAAGAGTGGGAGAGCAATAGTGGTAGGGGATTCTATCATAAGGGGTACAGATAGGCGTTTCTGTGGCCGTAAACGTGACTCCAGGATGGTTTGTTGCCTCCCTGGTGCCAGGGTCAAGGATGTCACTGAACGGCTTCAGGGCATTCTGAAGGGGGAGGGTGAACAGTCAGAGGTCGTGGTTCACATTGGGACCAATGACATGGGTAGGAAGAGGGATGAGGTCCTGCAGCAAGAATTTAGGGAGCTAGGTAGCAGATTAAAGAGCAGGACCTCAAAGGTTGTAATCTCTGGATTACTCCCGGTGCCACGTGCTAGTAATTATAGGAATAGGAAGATAGAGCAGATGAATGCGTGGCTAAAGAGTTGGTGCAGGAGGGAGGGCTTTAGTTTCCTGGATCACTGGGCCTGCTTCTGGGAAAGGTGGGACTTGTACAAGTCGGACGGGTTGCACCTGAACCAGAGTGGGACAAATATCCTTGCGGGGAGGTTTGCTAGCACTGTTCGGGGGGGTTTAAACTAAATTGGCAGGGGGTTGGGAACCTGAGCAGGGAGACAGAGGAAAGGGAAACGGGGATAAAAGCAAAAGATAGGAAGGAGAAAAACAAAAGTGGCAGTCAGAGAAATCAACGGTTTAAATCAAACGTGGCCACAGTAAATAATAATTCTAATAGGTCTAAGTGCGTTAAAAAAACAAGCCTGAAGGCTTTGTGTCTTAATGCGAGGAGCATTTGTAATAAGGTGGATGAATTGGCTGCGCAAATAGAGGTAAACGAATATGATTTGGTTGGGATTACGGAAACGTGGCTCAAGGATGGCCAAGACTGGGAACTCAACATCCAGGGGTATTCGATATTCAGGAAAAATAGGCAAAAAGGAAAGGGAGGTGGGGTAGCATTACTGGTTAAAGAAGGGATTAATACAATTATAATGAAGGATATTAGCTCTGATGATGTGGAATCTGTATGGGTAGAATTGAGAAATACTAAGGGGAAAAAAACATTAGTGGGAGTGGTATATAGACCTCGCAACAGTAAGGCGGAGGTTGGGGATGGCATTAAAAGGGAAATTAAAGAAGCGTGCAATAAGGGCACAGCAGTCATCATGGGTGACTTTAATCTACATATAGATTGGGCCAACCAAATTAGTAACAATACTGTGGAGGAGGAATTCCTAGAGTGTTTACGGGATGGTTTCCTGAACCAATATGTCGAGGAACCAACCAGAGATCAGGCCATCTTAGACTGGGTATTATGTAACGACAAAGGATTAATTAGCAATCTTGTTGTACAAGGCCCCTTGGGTCTGAGCGATCATAATATGATCGAATTCTTCATTAAGATGGAGAATGAAGTAGTTGACTCAGAGACTAGGGTCCTCAATTTAAATAAAGGAAACTACGATGGTCTGAGGAGCGAGTTGGGTAGGATTGATTGGGGAATGGCACTCAAAGGGTTGACGGCGGATAGGCAATGGCAAACATTCAAAGACCGAATGGATGAGCTACAGAATTTGTTCATCCCAGTTTGGCATAAAAATAAAACAAAAAAGGTGACTCAACCGTGGCTAACAAGGGAAATTAGGGATAGCATAAGATCCAAGGAGACGACATATAAATTGGCCAGAAAAAGCAATAATCCTGAGGATTGGGAGCAGTTTAGGATTCAACAAAGGAGGACAAAGGGATTAATTAAGAACGGGAAAATAGAATATGAGAGTAAGCTAGCAGGGAACATAAAAACTGACTGTAAAAGCTTTTATAGATATGTGAAGAGAAAAAGATTGGTGAAGTCAAGCGTAGGTCCCTTACAGTCAGAATCAGGGGAATTTATAATGGGAAACAAAGAAATGGCAGACCAACTAAATTCATACTTTGGTTCTGTCTTCACAAAGGAGGGCACAAATAACCTCCCAGAGATGCCGGGGAATATAGGGCCTGATGAAAGGGTGGAACTGAAAGAAATCAGTATTTGTAGGGAAATGGTGTTAGGAAAATTGATGGGACAAAAGGCCGATAAATCCCCAGGGCCTGATAATCTACATCCCAGGGTACTTAAGGAAGTGGCCCTGGAAATAGTGGATGCATTGCTGGTCATCTTCCAGAACTCGATAGACTCTGGAACAGTACCCATGGATTGGAGGGTAGCTAATGTTACCCCACTATTCAAAAAAGGTGGGGTAAGCCTGACATCGGTAGTGGGGAAAATGCTAGAATCTATTATAAAAGATGTAATAGCAGAGCACTTGGTAAGCAGTGACAGGATCGGACAAAGTCAACATGGATTTACAAAAGGTAAATCATGCTTGACTAATCTACTGGAATTTTTTGAGGATGTAACTGGTAAAATAGATAAGGGAGAACCAGTGGATGTGATGTATTTGGACTTTCAGAAGGCTTTCGATAAGGTCCCACATAAGAGATTAGCATGCAAAATTAAGGCACATGGGATTGGGGGCAAGGTATTGACTTGGATAGAGAACTGGTTGGCGGACAGAAAGCAAAGAGTTGGAATAAACGGGTTGTTTTCCGAGTGGCAGGCAGTGACTAGTGGGGTCCCGCAAGGATCGGTCCTAGGACCCCAGCTGTTCACAATATATATTAATGATCTGGACGAGGGAATTGGATGTTATACCTCCAAATTTGCAGATGACACAAAGCTGGGTGGGAGGGTAAGCTGTGAGGAGGATGTCGTGAAACTCCAATACAATTTGGACAGATTGGGTGATTGGGCAGAAACATGGCAAATGCACTATAATGTGGATAAATGTGAGGTTATCCACTTTGGTGGCAAAAACAGGAAGGCAGATTATTATTTGAATGGCAATAGATTGGGAGAAGGGGAAGTGCAAAGAGACCTGGGTGTTCTTGTGCACCAGTCGCTGAAGGTAAGCATGCAGGTGCAGCAGGCGGTTAATAAGGCAAATGGTATGTTGGCCTTCGTAGCAAGAGGGTTCGAGTACAGGAACAAGGATGTCTTGCTACAGTTGTACAGGGCCTTGGTGAGACCGCACCTTGAGTACTGTGTGCAGTTTTGGTTGCCTTACCTGAGGAAGGACGTTCTTGCCATGGAAGGAGTGCAGCGAAGATTCACCAGGCTGATACCTGGGATGGCAGGAATGACGTATGAGGAGAGATTGTGTCGATTGGGCTTATACTCACTGGAGTTTAGAAGATTGAGAGGGGATCTCATCGAAACCTATAAAATTCTGTCAGGCCTGGACAGACTAGATGCAGGAAGGATGTTTATGATGGCTGGGGAGTCCAGAACCAGGGGTCATAGTCTAAGGATAAGGGGTAAGCCATTTAGGACTGAAATGAGGAGGAATTTCTTCACCCAGAGAGTGGTGAACCTGTGGAATTCTCTGCCACAGAGGGCGGTGGAGGCCAGTTCATTAAATATATTCAAAAAAGAGTTGGATATATTTCTTAAGGCTCAAGGGATCAAGGGATATGGGGAGAAGGCAGGGACAGGGTACTGAATTTGGATGATCAGCCATGATCTCATTGAATGGCGAAGCAGGCTCGAAGGGCCGAATGGCCTACTCCTGCTCCTATCTTCTATGTTTCTATGTTTCTATGTTCACTTTGCAATAAAGGCCATAATGGCTTTATCTACCTGCAATCACAATTTCAAGGCATTGTATATTTGAACTCCCAAGTCTCCCTGTTCATCCACACCTTTCAGTGTCTTACCATTGAGTGTATTCTCTCATTCCTTGTTTTATTCTCCCAAATTGTGTTACTTCACATTTATCCGCATTAAGTTGTTTCTGCCACCTGTCTGCCCATCCTGCTAACCTATCCCACTAACCACTGAGCTAAGACACAGCGCATAGCCACAGATCGCAACATGAACCTAGTGCATCGTAAATAGAGTGGGAAGTCGAGAATTTGGTGAGAGTGCAACTCTCTGGGAAGTAGGTGAGTAGGTCAAACTGAAATTTAGTCTTAACAGTTAGAATTTAACTTAGAAGTTTAAAAATTGCAAGGCAGTTAGCGGTTAAGAAGTTAGCAGTTAGTAGTTAACAGTCAATCAGCTGTAATAAGCTGGAAGTGATTGCCTGAATTGAGGGTAATTACTGTGAGGATGCTGACTGAATCGTTGTAACTTGGGTGTGGCTCAGAAGGTGTATAAAAGTTGAAGGTGACTGCTAAGGCAGAGAGCATAACCACAGACTGCAATGTGAATGGAGTGCATTGTAAAAAAAAAGGTGGAAGGTGGAAGGTGGAAAGTGGGAGAGTGAGAGTGAGAGTGAGAGTGAGAGTGAGAGTGAGATGCAGAGGGGTAAGGAGGTGTTCATTTTGCCTTTAACACTTGTAGTGGTTTGTGTAAGCCTGAGGCAGTAAGTATTTAAAACTAGGATCCTATAACTAATACTTTATTAGATTAGTAATTTTAACTGGTTAAGTTAATTAGTTTAAAAAAAATAAAACAAACCGAGTAAATGAATTATATAAAACAAGATTAGATCGCGATGGCAGTGCAGGAGGTGTGCCATCTCTGCACCATGTGGGAGTTTGTGAAAGCAGCGTGTTCCCAGGCAACCACATCTGCAGTAAGTGTCAGCAACTCGAGGAACTTTGGCTCATAATTGTTGAGCTGGAGACCGAGGTGCAGACATTGTGATGCATCAGGGAGTTGGTGGGAGAGTTACCTGGACATTTTGACCTAGGCAGCAGTCACATCCCTTAGGTTAGGCAGTGGTTTAGATTTGGTTAGTAGTCAGAAACGGGAGAATGCGACTGTGGCCCAGAAATTCCGTTCGCAGCCCTCCCGCGGGCGGAGGGCTGCGATTTGGAAAAATCTCCGCCTGGACCGGACAAATAAAACACAAGATTTGCTGAATGAAAGGAACCAGTTATTTGATTCGTCAGTACACTGGTCCCAGCCCAGTTTAAGTGGAGTCCATTCCAATGAAACAGCTCCCTCTTTCCCCAGTACTGGTGCCAGTGCCCCATGAATTGAAACCCCTGCTTCCCACACCACACTTTTTGACACACATTTAAACCTCTAATCTGTTTGTCCCTATGTTAATTTGCACATGGCTCATGTCGTAATCCAGAGATTATTACTTTTGAGGTTCTGCTTTTTAATTTGTACTCCAGCTCCTAAACTCCCTCAGCAGAACCTCAATCCTAGTTCTACCTATATTGTTGGTTCCTACATGGACCATAATAATTGGATCTTCCCCCTCCTTCAAGTTCTTCTCCAGCTGTGAGGAGATGCCCTTAACCCTGTAGAAGTTCAGCCATGATCTTATTGAATGGTGGAACAGCCTCAATATGCCTCATCGCCTACTCCTGCTCCTTTTTCCTATTTCTTGTGTTCTGTCTGCTTTCCAGAAGTCTCTTTTACAATCCTCCTCACTGTTTGCCAAACCTCTCATGTCATTCGCAAATTTTGAAATTGTGTTCCTTATACCCAAGTCCAAATCCTTTTAGATACAGAGAACAAAACTAGGCCCAGCATCGACCCAGAAGGGAAAGCTACTTCCAACCCTTCTCCATCTAGAACAATACCCTAGCTCTTTGTTTCTTGTCCATTGATCAACTTTCTACCCATGCTGTTAAATTTCCTTTTATACCATTAAGCTGAATTTTTCCAACAAGCCAAATAGTTTCTGAAAATCCATATTTATGCAATTTCTCCAAGTTTTCCATGGTACTTCCACCAAAGTTATGGAGGATGAGCAAGAGAACCCTCGGGGAAATTCACCCCTAATGTATCTATTGGACAGTTCTAGTAACTCGAGGGTTGTTACTCCCTGTGAATTTGTATTACCAGATTTGACTACACACATGTCATAATTCTTAATAACTGAGAAGGAACTATTCAGTTAAGGTGTGTTAGTAGGTAATAAGGTAATAGTATAAGTCACATTACCCAATTATTGTAGTAAAATAAAATAAAATTCTCTGTACATATCATCTGGCATAATAACTCTTCAGTGCACAGGAGCCAGGAATGCACTGACTACTACAACAGGCCAGCAAAAAGAATAATGAAACAATATAGACTCATTCCTACAAACTACTCCAACCCTTCAATGATGCAACACATTTTAGGATTGAGGCGATACTGACAAATATTGCTATCTCATGGTTTTCAACTGCATCTCCAGCCCTCTTTTACTGACTTGTAACACACTCCAATGTATGTATTGTTTATTACAACATGCTCTACATGAGAACAATCATAGATTGTAACACCTAGAAAACCAGGAGCATTTGCATTAGGGGAATGGTAGCATAGTGGTAATGTCACTGGGCTAGTAATCCAGAGGTCTAAATTAATGATCCAGAGATGTGAGTTTAAATCCCAGCATAGCAGTTGGGAATATAAATTCAGTTAATTAAATAAATCTGGAATAATTGCTAGTATCATTAATGGTAACCATGATAACCATGAAACTATTGGATTGTTGTAAAAACCCAACTGGTTAGGGAAGGAAACCTGCTGTCCTTACCTGTGATGCCAGACCGATGGTTGACTCTGAAATGGCCAGTTGTAACAAACTACTAATAAAAAGAATGAAACCGGATGGACTGCCTATCATCGACCTTGGCACACCCAGCCCAGTTGACCCTGCAAAATCCTCCTTGCCAACATTAGGAGCTCTATTTGGCCCTATGAGCCTGGTCTGCCATTCAATGAGATCATGGCTGATCTTCTGCCTCAATTCCATTCACCGGCCCTATTGCCATATTGCTTGATGCCTTTACTAGTCAGAAATCTATCGACTTCTGTTTTGAATATACACAATGACTGAGCCTCCACAGCCTCTGGGGTAGAGAATTCCAAAGATTCACCACCCTCTGTGTGAAGAAATGTCTTCTCATCTCAGTCCTGAATGGCCTACCCTTTATCTTGAGGCTGTGGCCCCTGGTTCTAGACTCCCCAGCCAAGGGAAACATTCTCTCAGCATCCATCCTATCAAGCCCTGTAATAATTTTGTATACTTCAGTGAGATCCCTTCATTCATACGACAGTCCCGCCATCCCAGGAATCAATCTCGTGAACCTTCGTTGCACTCCCTCTATGGCAAGTATATCCTTCCTTTGGTAAGGAGACCAAAATTGTCACAGTACTCCAGGTGTGGTCTCACCAAGGCCCTATATAATTGGAGTAAGACTTCTTTACCCCTGTACTCAAATCCTCTTGTAATGATGGCCAGCATACCATTTGCCTTCCTAATGAGTTGTTGCACCTGCACATTCACTTTCAGTGACTCATGTACAAGGACACCCAGGTCCCTTAGAGCATCTGCATTCCCCAATCTTTCACCATTTAGGAAATACTCTGCCTTTCTGTTTTTTCTACCAAAGTGGATAACTTCACATTTATCCACAATATATTCCATCTGCCATGTTCTCGCCCACTTACTGAGCCTGTCGAGATCCCCTTGAAGCCTCTTCACATCCACTTCGCAACTGACACTGCCACCTAGCTTTGTATCATCAGCAAATTTGGAAATGTTACATTTAATCCCCTCATCAAAATCATTGATATAGATTGTTAATAGCTGGGGCCCAAGCACTGATCCTTGCGGTACCCCACTAGTCACAGGCTGCCATCCTGAAAAAGACCCGTTTATCCCTACTCTTTCTTTTCTGTCTGTTAACCAATTCTCAATCCATGCTAGTAAATTACCCGCAATTCCATGTGCCCTAATTTTGTTCACCAACCTCTTGTGTGGGACCTTCTCGAAGGACTTCTGAAAATCCAGATACACCACATCTTTGTCTACTCCACTTGTTACATCCTCAAAGAACTCCAATAGGTTTGTCAAACAGGATTTCCCTTTCATAAATCCATGTTGACTCTGCCCAATCTTACTATTAGTTTCTAAGTGCCCAGTTATTCCATCCTTTATAATAGATTCCAGCATTTTCCCAACTACTGATGTGAGGCTAACAGTTCCCCGTTTTCTCTCTTCCCTCCTTTCTTAAATAGCGGGGTTACATTTGCTATCCTCCAATCTGCAGGAACCGTTCCAGAATCTATAGAATTTTGGAAGATGACAACCAATGTGTCCACTATTCCAATGGCCATCTCTTTCAAAACCCTAGGATGTAGGTCATCCGGTCCTTGGGATTTATCGACTTTTAGTCCCATTAATTTTGCTAGCACTGTTTTTTTTTACTAATAATAATTTCTTCAAGTTCCTCATTCCCATCACACCCTTGGTTTTCTCGTATTTCTGGGAGGTTTTTTGTGCCTTCCTCCGTGAAGACAGAAACAAAGTACTTATTTAATTTCTCTGCCATTTCCTCATTCCCCATTATAAATTCTCCCATCTCTGACTGTAAAGGACCTACATTTACCTTTGCCAGTCTTTTCCTTTTCACATACCTACAGAGGCTTTTACAATCCATTTTTATATTTTTCGCTTGTTTGTGCTCATATTCCATTTTCCCCTTCTTTATCAATTTCTTGGTCCCCCTTTGCTGATTTCTAAAAAGATCCTAATTCTCAGGCTGACTGCTTTTTCTGGCAACTTTATAAGCTTCCTCCTTTGACTTAATACTAGCTTTAATTTCTTTTGTTAGCCATGGTTGGATCACTTTTCCTTTTGGGTTTTTATGCCCTAGAGGAATATATGTTTGTTGCAAATGATGCATTATTTCCTTGAATGATAGCCATTGTATGTCCATCTTCATACCTTTTAGTGTAGTCTCCCAATCTACCATGGCCAACTTGTCCCCCATACCCTTGTAGTTTCCTCTGTTTAGATTGAAGACTTTCATTTCAGATTGGACTACATCACTCTCAAACTTAATATAAAATTCAATTATATTATGGTCACTTGCCCCTAAAGGCCCCTTTACCACAAGATTATTGATTAGACCTTTCTCATTACACAGTACCAGATCCAGAATAGCCTGTTCCCTGGTAGGTTCCTCCACATACCGGTCCAGGAAACCATCTCGCATGCATTCCAAAAATTTGTCCTCCACACCATTATTGGTAATTTCATTTGCCCAGTCAATATGTAGATTAAAGTCCCCCATGATTACCGTATTGCCCTTGTTACATGCACTTCTAATCTCTTGATTGATACTGTGCCCTATATTACCATTACTGTTTGGTGGCCTATACACAACTCCCACCAATGTTTTCCGCCCTTTGCTGTATCTTAGCTCCACCCAAACTGATTCCAGTTCTACATCCCGATCTGTCAAACCAAGATCTTTTATCTCTACCGTACCGATCTCATCCCTTATTAACAGCGCTACGCCACCTTCTTTTCCTTTTTGTCCGTCCTTCCTAAATGTTGAGTACCCTGGAATATTCAGTTCCCAGCTTTGGTTACCCTGCAACCATGTCTCTGTAATGGCAATTACATCATACCCATTTACTTCTATTAGTGCCATTAATTCATCCACCTTCTTGTGAATGCTACGTGCATTTAGATAAAGTGCCTTCAACTTTGCCTGTTTAATATTTTTCTGCACTTTGACCCTCTTTACTGTTGGCCTTTGTTTCTGCTCCCTACTATCTTTGCTAAGTACTTTTCGAACTTGCACTTCCCAATGCCTCAAGAATTTAAATCCCTCCCTCCTACACCATTTCTCCAGCCACGCATTCATCTGGTCTATTCTCCTATTTCTGCTATCACTAGCATGTGGCACTGGGAGTAATCCTGAGATTACTACCTTTTGAGGTCCTGCTTCTTAATTTATTTCCTAGTTCCCTATATTCTGCTTGCAGGACCTTGTCCCTCTTTCTACCTATGTTGTTCGTACTGATATGGACCACAACCTCTGGCTGTTCACCCTCCCCCTTCAGAAAGTCCTGCAGCTGCTCAGTGACATCCTTGACCCTGACACCAGGGAGGCAACATACCATCCTGGAGTCACGCCTGTGGCCACAGAAACATCTATCTGTTCCCCTTACGCTAGAATCCCCTATCACTATTGCTCTCCCACTCTTTATCCTCCCCTCCTGTGCAGCTGAGCCAGTCATAGTGCCATGGACTTGGCTCTTGCTGCATTCCCCTGAGAAACCATCTCCCCCAGCAGTATCAAAAATGGAAAATCTGTTGGAGAGGGAGATGGACCCAGGGGACTCCTGCACTACCTTCCAAGTTCTTTTACTCAGTGTGGCAGTCACCCATTCCCTGTCTGCCAGTGCACTCTTTACCTGCGGTGTGACCACATTGTTAAACCTGCTATCCATGAAGATCTCAGCCTTGCGGATGCTCCACAGTGACTCCAGCCACAGCTCCAGCTCCGAAACGCAGATTTCGAGTAGCTGCAGCTGGAGACACATCCTGCACACGTGTTCGCCCTGGACACCGAAAGTGTCCCTGACTTCCCACATAGCACAGGAGGAGCAGTCCACGCTGCTGAGCTGCCCTGCCATGTCCTACCCTTAATTTACTCCCTTTACTTCCTCTAAATTAAAGAATATTAAATACACTAGGGACCTTACTTCACGTTAAACACTACGGCCTAGAAATTCATTGACGCCACTTTTGGGGCGCTAAAGTGGGGCGTCCGCTAAAGTTTGCGGCCGCCGCCAAATCGAAGCCACTTCTCCGATATTCATTAGCTTCGCCCGAGGAGTTCGGGCGAGCGCTAAAACTGCTGCTGGACGCCTCTCTTTGGGCGCTAAGCCGGAGGTGGTGATCGATAGCGCCGAGGCCGGGCGCAGCGCAGGTGCGGCCATCTCGTGATTGACAGCAGACACCCTGGCGCCGGCCAGCTCTTAAGGGGGAAGGGTCGACTGTGTCTGCTGCCACGCCCTGGATAGTGGAGCCCTCCAGCTAGGCCTGAACACTGCTGCTGGACCCAAATAGCGCCTGAAGACATGGAGAAGGCCCGTGAACGTGCGCAGCGCTTCTCAGAGCGTGATCTGAGTGTGCTGCTTGCTGCTGTGGAGAAGAGGCGCCATGTTTTGTACCCGGACAATGGCAAGAAGGCGACGGTCCGCGTCTACAGGAGAGCCTGGAGGCATGTCGCCAGCAAGCTGTCAGCCAACAGCGACGTCCCCAGGACCGGTGCCCAATGCCGCAAAAAGTTAAATGACCTCACACGCATTGTCAGGGTGAGTACCCTTTCCAGTGACCTCCTCATCCTTGCATGTGCACCTCACATTATGGGCAAAGGGACCTGAAAGCTCTAATGGCCAGCCTTCATCCAGCAGCTATGGGACAGGCATGAGCATCAATTGCACATTCTGCACTTAACACACTGGCCAGGCTATTCCACCATGGGAGGCATTGCACACCAGATCATGGCGACACACTGGCCAGGCTATTCCACCATGGGAGGCAGTGCACACAAGATCATGGCGACACACTGGCCAGGCTATTCCACCATGGGAGGCATTGCACACCAGATCATGGCGACACACTGGCCAGGCTATTCCACCATGGGAGGCAGTGCACACCAGATCATGGCGACACACTGGCCAGGCTATTCCACCATGGGAGGCATTGCACACCAGATCATGGCGACACACTGGCCAGGCTATTCCACCACGGGAGGCAGTGCACACCAGATCATGGCGACACACTGGCCAGGCTATTCCACCATGGGAGGCAGTGCACACAAGATCACGGCGACACACTGTACTTAGAGGCCGTCCTTTCTCTTGCAGGCCAAGCTGGCGAATAATCGCTAAGAGCCAGACTGCGACCGGGGGAGGCTGGCCCCATATCCAGCCACTCACCGACCTGCAACATCGCGTGGAGCGCCTCATGGGTGGCCGGGTGATTGGGCCCGTTGCATGTGGAGATGCCGACCCTGTTCTGGGCAGCAATGGTAAGGACATCACCTTTTGCACCTCTCTCATCCCACTTGCGCATCAGATCTACATCCTTTGCCACTGTCCGACCAATGCGCTGAATGCCACCACTCATGCATCCCGCACTGACGCCCTCTCCTCACTCTAAAGCTACTCTTGTGCCTTCCTGCTTTCAGATGGTCAAGAGGAGGTCCCTCAACTTGCCAGTGACAGACCCTCCGAAGAGGAGCAGGAGGAGGAGCAAGAGGAAGGCGGCCCATCAGAGGAACCCTCAGCCGCGGCCACCCAGGCCAATGTAGGGGACACGTCTTCCCTGGAGGGCAGCGTGGCGGAAGTGTCGAAGGGGAGGGGAGCTCCTGGGACCTGCGGGCTGCAGAAAGGCCGGAGGGGGGTGGAAGCTCGGCGGCCTTCTCCCCAGAGGGGGGATGCGTCGGAGGGGAGTCCAATTGCTGGGCCCAGCGGCCTCCAGCAACGCAGGAAGGGTCGGCCAGCTCGGCGGCCTTCTCCCCAGAGGGAGAGTCCGGCCACCAGTCAGGAGATGCTCTTCGCCGAGGAGATGGAACGCCTCGAAGACTTGTCCGCGGACTCGGAGCGCCGGCACACGGAGCTCATGGCGGCAGTGGCACGGTTGCCTGAGTCCATCGATTCCCTCTCTCGGAGTGTGGCCGAGTTCGGGCCCTCAGAGGCCACCAGTCGGGCGGAATACCGGGCAGATCAGGCAGCGAGTCGGGCGGAATTCGGGGCAGCTCTGTCAGCGACTGGCCAGGTGATCAGTGGTGCCGTCCAGTCACTGGCTGCTCTGATGCGGTCAGTGAACAGGTCAACACGGGCACTCACTGCTGCCACACTCGCTGTGTCAGCCAGGCATCGCCAGGGCACCCGGCGTGCTGCAGCAGCACAGCGGTCTGTCCCTCGGCAGATTGGTGCGCATGCTGCAGTGCTGGCCCGGCCGAGTGCCAGTGTCTCAGGCGACCAGCGAGCGCCTGCCATCCGCCAGCTTGCCGCCATTCCTCCAGCCGCCACTGCCACTCCCCCAGTGGAGCTGCCAGGAGCTGCTGCAGCGACTGATGCTGGCCAGCCACAGCTGCAGCAATCAACAGCCGCCTGCTCGACGGCGAGACCTCGACTAGGCCGACCCCCAAGGGCATCTGCCGTCATGACATGTGCCCCTTAGGAGCCTGCCCCCAGCCTTGCAGCAGCCAATGGCCTTACTTTGAGGTGGAGCAGCAGGGCGGGCAGGGGCCACCCAAAGATGGCCAAGGCATTGCCCTAGCGGGCCAAATAGTCGAATGTGTGGCCATTTGTGTTTGTTTCTTGAGGCCGAGAATTGGATGTTTGTTTTTTGAAGGCCGATGATGTGATGTTTGTTTTGGACGAAGGCCGAGAATGACGGCCATTTTAGTTGGCCTATTTTGTTAATCCTCTCCAGGTTGTGGGAGCGAGCAATGTGTTTGAGTGTTTTTTGGGGGTTTCGTCTGCTTTTGGTTTTCATGTGGGAAGGGCACAGAGTTTGTACAATAAAGCATTTTATTTATTCACATTGTCCACGTTTGATCTTTGAAGTGTTTGTTGCCTTAACCGGCTGAGGGCTTGCGGAGCGGCTGAGGGCTTGCGGAGCGGCTGCAATCATGTTCTATCATTGGCACAAGCCATTCCCTGACAGGGGGCCTAGAAGTGACGTTCAATAAGCCGACGACGGGCGGCCCTTGGACCTTGTGCGTCCCTCCTGGGCTGGTACTCCTCGTCCTCATGCTCCTCCTGCTCCTCCTCCTGAGGTGGTGGTCCAACGTGAGGTGGCAGTGCCTGAGTCCTGCGGATAGCCAGGTTGTGCAGCATGCAGCAAACGATGACGAATTGGGAGACTCGATCCTGCGAATACTGGAGGGCTCCCCCGGAGCGATCGAGACAGCGGAACCATTGCTTGAGCACGCCGATTGTTTGTTCTATGAGGTTCCTCATCGCTTGATGGCTCTCGTTGTATGCCTCTTCAGCAGGGGTCGTGGGCGCGCGGAGCGGGGTCATGAGCCAGGTACACAAAGGATAGCCTTTGTCCCCGATAAGCCATCCTCTTGGGGGAGGCTGTGCCTGGAACATGTCAGCCACAGTTGTCTGTCGCAGGATAAAGGCATCGTGGCTGCTGCCTGGAAAGCGGGCATTGACAGCTAGGATGCGCTGCCTGTGGTCACACACCAGCTGTACATTGAGGGAATGGTAGCCCTTCCGGTTGCGGTAATCCTCGGCATGCTCAAGAGGTGCCCGCAAAGCCACATGCGTGCAGTCAATGGTGCCCTGCACCATGGGGAAGCCCGCTATTCTTGCAAACCCCACTGCACGCTGCTGCTGCTTGTCCAGGGTCATGGGGAAGGAGATGAATTGATGTCTCCTTCTGAAAAGGGCTTCGGTCACCTGGCGGATGCAGCAATGCACGGCGAACTGGGAGATGTTAGCGATGTCCCCAGTAGCGGATTGGAAGGAGCCGGAGGCATAGAAGCTGAGAGCCACCGTCACCTTCACTGCCATCGACAGAGACGTCCTGCGCATCAGCTGTGGCTGCAGATCTCTCTGAAGCAGCCGGCAGATGTCTGCAACCACCTCCCTTCGGAATCGCAGCCTCCTAACACACATCGCGGCAGACATGGTCAGGTAGGAGGTCTGCTGGCGGTATACCCTGCGTGGGTAAGGCCTCAGTTGGCGACGCCTGTTGCCCCCTCTGCGTCTAGCCAGGGCTGCCACTCTCTCATGGCGTCTGTAAGCCCTTCTGGCATAAGGCTGAAATTCAGCGTTGCCACCCAATGCAGCCCCCATTATATGCTGGCAAACACTGAGCTCTGAATGAAGGCAAAGATAATTGGTAAGCTCTGGCCTGAGCCAAAAATACCTGTCCAAGTGTTGGTCCAAACCAGTAAACTCTCCTCCTTGGTCTCTGTCCAAAAAACCGTTGCACAAGAGTGAATGCTGCAAAATGGCTGGCCTTTATACTGCTGGGTAAGTGCCCTTTAATTTGCGCTCCCCGCGGCCCGGCTGGGCTGTGTACCGTTCCACTTCACAGTCGCTCGGGCCGCCCGGCGCACAATGGGCCGGCGCGAGTGAAGTCCCGGTTTGGGGCGCACAAAGGGCGTTGCACTATTAAATGACGTCATGATCTGCGCGCGCAGCAGGGCGCGCGCTACAGGGCGCGCGCTAAGACTTTGCGCCGGCGCTAAATGTGTCCTGAAGTTGGGGAGAGGCGCAGATCGCGCTGCGCCCGGGCGATAAGCACCTAACGCTCGAGATCTACTCCTCCTAAGGCACTAACGGCTGGCGCGCCCAACTGAATTTCTAGGCCTACGTACTCTAAACTAGAGACTTTACTTTTACTTTAACAACTGGACTGTATAAATACTCACCAGGTCCTACTTACCAATCAGCTCCTTCCCTTGTGCCGACGCCACTTTAAATCTCTGATGTCACTTTCAAATGTTGCCTGTTGAGGTCCGCTCTCACTGCTGCTGCCAACATCTGGGGACTTATGCCAAAATTGGCTGTCCCTCAGACTACTCAAGCAACAGCCTGATATAGTCATACTCATAGAATCATACATTTCAGCAAAATGTCCCAGACTCCATCACCATCCCTGGCTATGTCCTGTCCCACTGGCAGGCCAGACCCACTAAGGGTGGTGGTACAGTGGTACATAGTCGGGAAGAAATGGCCCTGGGAGTCCTTAACATTGACTTCAGGTCAAGCATAGGCAAGGAAATCTCCTGCTAATTATCACCTACCAACCTCCCTCAGCTGACAAATCAGTACTCCTCCATGTTGAACACCACTTGGAAGAAGCACTGAGATGTACTCTGGGTGGGGGACTTCAGTGTCCATCACCAAGTGTGGCTCAGTAGCAACACTGCTGGCTGAGTCCTGAAGGACATAACTGCAAGTCTGGGCCTGCGACAGGTGGTGAGAGAACCAACGCGAGGGAAAAACCTACTTGACCTCGTCCTTACCTGTCGCAGATGCATGACAGAATTGGTAGCAATGACCACTGCACAGTCATTGTGGAGATGAAGTCCCGTCTTCACACTGAGGACACCCTCCATCGTGTTGTGTGGCACTACCACCGTGCTAAAAGGGATAGATTCAGAACAGATCTAGCAGCTCAAAACTGGGCATCCATGAGACATTGTGGGCCATCAGCAGCAGCAGAATTGTATTCCACCACAATCGGCAACTCATGGCCCGGCATATCCCTCACTCTACCATTACCATCAAGCCAGGGGACCAACCCTGGTTCAATAAGGAGTGTAGAAGAGCATGCCAGGAGCAGCACCAGGCATACCTAAAAATGAGGTGCCAAACTGGGGAATCTGCAACACAGGATTACATGCATGCTAAAAAGCAGAAGCAGCATGCTATAGACAGGGCTAAATGATCCCACAATCAACGGATCAGATCAAAGCTCTGCAGTCCTGCCGTATCCAGTCGTGAATGGTGGTGGACCCTTAAACAACTAATGGGAGGAGGAGGCTCCATGAATATCCCCATCCTCAATGATGGTGGAGCCGAGCGCATGAGTGCAAAAGACAAGGATGAAGCGTTTCCAACCATCTTCAGCCAGAAGTGCCGAGTGGATGATTCATATCGGCCTACTCCTGAGGTCCCCACCAGCCAGTCTTCAGCCAATTCGTATCACTCCACGTGGTATTAAGAAACGGCTGAGCACACTGGATACAGCAAAGGCTATGGGCCTCTGCAACATCCTGGCTATCGTGCTGAAGACTTCTGCTCCAGAACTGGCGCGCCTCTAGCCAAGCTGTTCCAGTGCAGCTACAACACTGGCATCTATCCGACAATGTGGAAAACTGCCCAGGTATGTCCTGTTCACAAAAAGCAGGACAAATCGAACCTGGCCAATTACCGCCCCATCAGTCTACTCTTAATCATCAGCAAAGTGATGGATGGTTTCATCGAAAGTGCTATCAAACGGCACTTACTCACCAATAACCTACGCACTGATGCCCAGTTTGGGTTCCGCCAAGACCACTCAGTTCCAGACCTCATTACAGCCTTGGTCCAAACATGGACAAAGGAGCTGAATTCTAGAGGTGAGGTGAGATTGACTGCCCTTGACATCAAGGCAGCATTTGGCCGAGTGTGGCATCAAGGAGCCCTAGTAAAACTGAAGTCAATGGGAATTGGGGGGGAAAAACGCTCCACTGGCTGGAGTCATACCTAGCACAAAGGAAGATGGTTGTGATGGTTGAAGGTCAAGCATTGCAGCCCCAGGACATCGCTGCAGGACTTCCTTAAGGCAGTGTCCTAGGCCCAACCATCTTCAGCTGCTTCATCAATGACCTTCCCTCCAACATAAGGTCAGAAATGGGGATGTTCGCTGATGACTTCACAGTGTTCAATGCCATTCACAACTCCTCAGATAATGAAACAGTCCATGCCCGCATGCAACAAGACCTGGACGATGTTCAGGCTTGGGCTGATAAGTGGTAGGTAACATTCACATCACAGAAGTGCGAGGCAATGACTATCTCCAACAAGCGAGAGCCTAACCACTTCCCCTTGACATTCAACGGTATTACCATTGCCGAATCCCCCACCATCAACATCCTGGGGGTCACCATTGAACAGAAACTTAACTGGACCAGCCACATAAATACTGTGGCAACAAGAGCAGGTCAGAGGTTAGGTATTCTGCGGCGAGTGTCTCACCTCATGACTCCCCAAAGCCTTTCCACCATCTACAAGGCACAAGTAAGGAGTGTGATGGAATACTCTCCACTTGCCTGGATGAGTGCAGCTCCAACAACACAAGAAGCTCGACACCATCCAGGACAGAGCAGCCCGCTGGATTGGCACCCATCCACCACCTTAAACATTCACTCCCTCACCACCGACGTACCGTGGCTGCAGTGTGTACCATCTACAAGATGCACTGTAGCAACTCACCAAAGCTTCTACGGCAGCACCTCCCAAACCCGTGACCTCTTCCACCTAGAAGGACAAGGGCAGCAGGCGCATGGGAACACCACCACCTCCAAGGTCCCCTCCGAGTCACACACCATCCTGCCTTAGAAGTATATTGCCGATCCTTCATCTTCGCTGGGTCAAAATCCTGGAAAACTCTCCCTAACAGCACTGTGCGAGTACCTTCACCACAAGGATTGCAGTGGTTCAAGATGGCAGCTCGCCACCACCTTCTCGAGGGCAATTAGGGATGGGCAATAAATGCTGGCCTTGCCAGCGACGTCCACATCCCATTAAACGAATGAAAAAATATACAACCATACAGATAGCGGCACCTATGCAGGAGTTAAAAAGTAACTTTGTTAACTTAGTAGTTTGGAGGCTAGTGATAAACTTTTCATTTCACACAGGTGCCACCATTAGTTGTAATGAGTTATGCTTTTGACAACATTCACATAGTCCTTCTGGTGATAAATTGAGGAAGATAAATCTTTTCATTTGTGGCTGGTGTCAAAGATTGTTATGTCCCTGCTGTTCTGGTAATGGAGTACAATATAGTGCCTATGAAACCAGGACAACAACAACAACTTGCATTTATATAGCGTCTTTAATGCAGCAAAACATCCCAAGACACTTCACAGGAGCGACTATGAATCAAAATTTGACACCAAGCCACAAAGAGATATCAGGCCAGGTGACCAAAAGCATGGTCAAAGAAATAAGTTTTAAGGAGTGTCTTAAAGGAGGTAGAAAGGCAGAGTGGATTGAGGGTAATTCCAGAGCTTTGGCTTTGACTGCTGAAGGCATGACCGCCAATAAAAAATATCAGGGATTTGCAAGAGACCAGAATTGAAGGAGTACAGATATCTGAGGTTTATAGGGCTGGAGGAGAATGTTGCAGAGATAGGGAAGGGTGAGGCCATGGAGAGGTTTGAAATCAAGGATGAGAATTTTTAGATCGGAGTTGCTGGACTGGGAGCCAATGTATATCAGCGAGCACAGGGGAGATGGGTGAACGGGACTTGGTGCTAGTTAGAATACTCCTAGCTCCAATGGCACAGGCTAGTGGGTGGTGGTGGCTTCCTTGGGTCACTACCTCTTGCCAAGTCCAGAACCAAACAGGGGGCAGTTTAGGGCAACACAGGAGGTGGGATTATAGCTTGATTATAATGTCTTCTTCGCTGTTGATGAAATTCCCCAAAAATCTTAATAATATGAATATTAATATAACCTCATTATAAAGACACAAATATTTGGAAATGGGATTCTCGTTTAAAAATCAGACCTATGGTCTTCAGTTTAAACATTGCCACACAGCCTGCTCAAAACCAAATTTATCCAGTCCACCATAAGTCATCGCTTCAGGAAAAGAAAAAGGAGTTGGTTGATCTGAGTGGAAAAACCTGTGCATTCCTGCAGCACTTTCAGTATCAATAAGAAGGAATTCAATCCAGGTGGAAGTGCAGTTTTTCTTAATAACTGTACAATCACCTTTACTGCGTGAGCACACACTGGAAGATTTACTATTAATAACATGTTAAGCTAATTGCAGGATACGGATTTTGCGGTGGGCATGTCCGGGATATTTGCACATGCTTGCGCATGTGCTAAATCCCGAACTTGCAGTCTGTCAACTTGTGCGTTGACAGGCCATCCGCACCACCACCGAAAACCTAATTGCTGGCGCAGAGTTGGACTAATTGCCCATCAACTGCCCAGCAATTACATATGGGCATTTTACGGCTGATGGAAACGGGTGTAAGGCTTGTTTCCACAGAGTAAGGGATACCAGAAATGAAAAAAATGCTTTTTAAAAAAAATATATGATATCCAGGAACATTAAAAGCTTTAATGAGAAGCAACCCTAGTGTATGTTAAAGCTGCAAGTATTTTTAAAATAACGTTTACATTTCCTAGCTTTCTGTACAGCGCGCAGTATTTGTTTAGAAGTGAGAATTACAAGTAATGAATTGGATTGCCACGATAAAAGCTAAATCTGTATGTATTTTAAAAGCTGTAGTAATGAAGTAATGTAATAATTTAAATGAATGAAAGACAATCTGTCTTCTGATTGGAGGACCGGGTTCTCGTGATCCCAGGTACGCTTCCGCACAGGCTGCGTCCCTGGGATCCATGGGCCATTACGCTGCCCTCCTACTCACAGCATCAGAGAGCAAGTTTATGTAGGAGGGCCACCATCAGGTAGGTGCATATTGGCCCAGAAGTGCAAGCCCCCGACCTGCACTTACCTTGCGCGCCGGCTGTTAAGCTGTGGGCCCGCGTGGGATTCCGATCCTGGGCCTGCTCCAGCTGCCGGCACGCAGTGCTTGCGTATCCCGGGGCGTCCCCTGGGATCACGTGGGCCATGAGGAGCCAATCGGAGCAGGGAATGCTCCATTCATAAGATTGACAGGAAGAGCTGTCAAAACTTATAAATACTACGGCCCCAAAACATCACTAAATCTTCAAATTATTTTTTTTTTTAAATCACTTTTTAAATAAACTATAAATTACATGAAATAACTATTTTAAACAATAATTTAAATTTTTGAAAAAAATAATTTTATTTTCTAACGGGGCTAAAAATAACCTTTCTTTAAAGTATTTAAAAATAATAAACCTGTGGAAAAATGTTTTAATTTTAATTAATTCACCACTTACCTTGTAAAAAGCAGGCCTTACGCCTGCTTTTTACATGTCTAACTTCTGGAGATGTACCCTCCCGGGAAAACCTGCAAAAAATAATGAAGTTCAATGCGCACGCGCAGCCTCTCCCGCGCACGCGTTCGACCTCTGAACCCCTGCTTTCAGGGGAACGGAAGTGCCGGTTTCCCGCGCATATGCAGTGCATGCAGGAAACCGGCACTTCCATTGGGCTTACGGGTGAGTACCCCGTGTGTACTCACTCGTGGAGACCCAAATTTCTGGGCCATTCTTTTTGCAGGTCTGTGGTGTACTCCGGAGCTACACTGTGGACTGCAATTTTTGGGCCATTGTTTTCAAATACAGTAAATACATATTTAAGGGTGCAGTTACTGGCCTGAGACTGATACATGTTGGAGTAATCAGTGGTTGATACACTGGAGTTATACTATCGCTAGAGTTATACCCCAGGATGTGTGCATGCCATAAAGGTCAGCATGATGCATGCCATAGTGTATAACTATAGTAACAGTTTAACTCCTGGTACATCTGACCAGTGTATACTCAAACACATCAGTCTCAGATGATGATATGCATTACATAGAAGGCAACACTCATGCACAGATCATGTAAAGTATGTTGGAAGTCTATTTTTAAATTGCAGAAAAAGCAGTGGATTCTATCTTGGAGCAGAACCAAAGTCCATGAAGGGAAACCGATTGTAAATTGCTTCTAGCACTCCACCTGTCATCCAATGCCCAGCTCTACCCCTACATACCAGCAGTCTTAAGGTATACTACAAATTGTAAACTGCAAAATGGGTGTGACATCCCTGATGGGAAGAAGTCTCGCTCCTCTTGCATAATTCACGTGGAACTCCCAAGTTATATTGTCAATTTTGTGTCACTGTGGCGCAAATTGGCAGTATGACGATACCCTGAAATCTATTTCATCATAAAGAAACCTGAAATCTGATGATTACAAAACAATTTGAAAGCATTTGAGGGGTAAAAAAAAATGAATACAACTGGTGTTTGATTCCAGGCTTTTATTTGTAGATCTGGTGCAATTGTTTAAGAAACAGGAGCTTTGAGTTTGCTCTGTGGAACTTTATAAAGCACTTTTGGATTCCCATGTCAGAAATAATATCAACGGAAACTGGCCCTTTTTACACAGTTAGCTTGAGATCTTAAATATAATCAAACTGACCTATGCCAAAAATGTGCAATTTCTGAAAGTAAAACTCAAGAGTTACAAAAATAGAACTTGGGGAGTGTATAAAGTGGCTGGCTGCACAACAGTGTTACTTAATACAAGACAGATGTACCATGTTACGCTCCATTCCCTACAAAACACATTAAGTAACATATGGTTTAAATAAAATCCCAGAAGAAACACAATTTCCTAATCATTACTTTGCGTGGTAAGAAATTTCTCCTGTTCAGGAGAGCCGTTCACTGATGGGATGCACAGTGCAAAGAACTTAATACTACATTTTTGTAACTAATAGATGGGAGCTTAGGAGGAACACCGCTGTGCTTGTTAATTTTTATATTGCAATGAATGCAGCCAATGTTCTTGACCTGATTCGACAATAAAAATATCAAAGATGACTTGACTTTGTGTGTCATCAATTACATTTTATGAAGTATTCTACTGCACCCATGGTAAGAACACCAAAACCCAGGGGAAAATGCTGCAAAGTAATCCTTTATAGAAAAAAAAACTTGCATTTATATTGTGCCTTTCATGACCTCAGGATGTCTTAAAGCGCTTTACAGCCAATTAAGTACTTTTTGAAGTGTAGTCACTGTTGTAAGGTAGGAAATGTGGCAGCCAAATTTCACACAAGGTCCCACAAACAGCATTAAGGTAATGACAAGATAATCTGTTTGTGCTGTTGGTTGAGGGATAAATATTGGCAGGACAGCGGGGAAAACTCTACTCTTCTTTGAAATAGTGCCATGGTATCCTTTCTGTCCACCTGAGGGCAAATGGGGCCTCAGTGTAATGTCTCATCCAAAAGTCAGTACTGCACTGGAATACCAGCCTAGATTTTGTGCTCAAGACCCTGGCGTGAGATTTCAATCCACAACCTTCTGACTCCGAGGTGAGAGTGCTACCACTAAGCCACGGCTGGCACTGCAATGAGCTAACTAATAAATGTGACAGTTTAACCCCTGTTATCTGTTGTGGTCTTTTACTGAATTCAGCACATACGGTGAGGAGAAATGTCTGTTGCTCATTATTTGTCAGTAGCATTGCAAACATAGCTGAAAGATTTCCTCTGATCATTACTTGCAGTGAAATTATAAACATATTGGGGTAAATGTTCCTATTCACCATATGGGCAGTAATCTGGTAGACTGGATCACCCACCTGTTACAGAATCCATCCAATTTTCATTCCATTGTCTGGTGTAGCGGATCCCCATCCATTATGGAACCTGCCCAATTTTCAATCGATTGATTTCAATATAATGAAAATCAGATGGGTTCTTTAATGGCTGGGCAGTCTGATGGTCATCCATGTAGTGAAGGCAAAAATGTGCCTCATTCTTTCATAACTCCTTTATTATTTCACTGATAATAGTGAAGAGAGGACATTTTCCTGCTATTTTTACAATGTCACTTGCAGAAGAGCAGAGTTGAATCCAGGAAAACAGTGGAGGTGCAGAATGAAGCCCAGGGAACAAGGTCTAGCCCAGCAGCCAGAAGAAGAGTGAAGCACAGTCTGTGAGAGCAGCAGGGCAGTGCAGCCCAGGAAACTAGCAGGGCAGCAGCTTTCAAAGCAGGAGCCATCCCAGCAGTAAATACCAGGAGCAAGCAAAGCAGTGTAGTTCAACTCAGGAACCCAGGAGATAACTTTACATTAAAGAGGATTGATGTTCAGAATAGATAGTTGGTGAGACAATTAAAAATACAACTACGTAGTGATTTTATAAATGCAATGTCATGACATCGCCATTATGCACATGCACATTGGGCTAAATGACACAACCAACCCTACACATGGGCAAAATGTTGAGTGCCCACAATGCAGCCGGCTTAAAGGGGAATTGGCTTATCATTACAAAATAAATGCAGGAGTCCAGCTTAGTTAGCTCACCCTGAAGTTTCTGCTTGTAACAGAAATGCCTAAATCCATTTCCCAACGAAGGCAAAATGTGTAGGAAATGTTTCCAAGCAGGTGGCCTATTTTGATCGATAACCTTTTGTACCCTTTTTTTAAATGGGAAGGTATATTCTACTGAATAGTCATATATCCTTAATGTTGCAATGAGATATAGCTGAGTTACCTCTTGTTACTACATTTATGTTTGAAGACTCTGGTTAGGGACAATGTGGAAACAGCCATTTTGTGTTGAATTTATCTTGACGTGACACCATGAATGTGATTGACTGAGCTGTGACCAAATTTCCCATTTCTGAATGGTCCTGAAATTATGCCAGAGTATGAATGCTTGAGAATTTGTTCACTCTCTGTACAAATCTGGTTGCTTTTCACATGCTTACTTTATTGTTCTCTGAGTTTATGACAGAAATGCATTGCTCAGACATCTACAGCATTAATTTCAATGAAGCTACCCAGATGCACATTGCCAATAATAGATATTCATAACATTCAACACATTGCCAAGACCTCCTAATTAATAGAACATGAATTCATTTTTGCTGTGTTTAATTTCTCACTTATACTAAAATGTCTGGTATAATATATGGCACTGGAAGAAAGTTGGATTTTATTTTTGAATACGCTTTGAAGGTGCCTTAACTCTTGCAAAGTCCACTTTTTATGACTAAAATATTTTTTATTACTACATTGAACCAAAAACTGCAAGAAAAATAGAATAGTATAACAGACGGATATCTAACCAGACATCATTGTATTATAACATGACGCAAAAGTATTTCACCTCTCTGCAAAGGTTGGTGTAATGATCAGTAACCTGTCATTCTGGAATGGGACATATTCTCAGGAGGAACCGCCGTTCCCTCCTAAAAACACAAGAGACTATCGAAGAGCAAATCGATGACAATGCCACAACTGAATCTTGTCACTCACCACCAGGACAATCTAACACAAATACACATACAGGCTCTCATGAAAACACATCAGACTTACCTGTGCTGAGAAGATCCACACGTGAAGTAAAAAAGCCTGATAGACTTAATCTTTGAGTACAAAGAAAACTACATTGAAAATGTATTGACTGTTGAAGATGTTTATGTTGTTATTGATTGATATTGATTGATACTGATTTTGTTTAACCTCAAAGAAAGTGGGATGTAATGATCAGTAACCTGTCATTCTGGAATGGTACACTAGGTGGTGCTGTATGTATATAAGAGTGGGCTACCCATGATGCACTAGGCTACCCACAAGGCAGCAGTCAAGATGGAGGCCTCTACAGATACTGTACCTAGTCCACATGTGCTCAATAAAGTGTCTAGCAAAAGCTAGCTGTTCTTAATAAAAATGACTAGTTATTAATGAACATAACAGTTGTCAACCATCTTAAAGACCACATTAGTGAACATTAAAATTAGGAATTATGGACAGATACAGACCCAACTTAGTAGCCCAACATTTTAGTGGCATTATGGATGTAGTTTAAATTTCTAGTCCTGTGATATTTGGGAACAAATATTTACCAATATAAATGAAGTATTGCTAATAGTGGGAGATACAGGTTTGGAAAAGGGATTACTAATTAAAACCTTTTTCATTCCACAAAGTATGTTTTTTGTATACACATTTGGTGATTGCGCTGAAGATATGTTGTCACTATTAATGAATACAAAGGGTTCACCTTAGCAATGCTTAGTGCTGACAGTTTTAAATATTGCCAGAGATACCATTAATACGTTGGGACAATGTAATACAATGTCGGTGTCGCAGGGAGCATATTTGTCCGACGTAGGAGGGCTGGACTCGTGAGATAGCAGGCTGCAATCAGAAATGTGGGTTAAAAATAGACCTGGTCCATTGTACTATTAGCACTCTGCCCTCCAGCATACACTGCTGCATTTATCCACTGCAGGTATATATTTTACAAATAAAAACAGCTTTTCTGACGACTCTAATTGCCTTTTGTAATACTGGCTGTTCCTGATCAACCACTGGTATAATGAAGTTATTTTATGTTGCTGTGTTCTGTATAAACTGAAAAGAAGCAGTCTGATAGCCTGGGGAATGGGCATTAACTAACATGTGTGTAAGGCCATAATTTATACCCACAGAACTAACGACAGGGCAGTCAACTGAAAGGATCAGACTATCCTTAATTCTTATACATACATAAATATTTAATGTAATTTAAATATATCGTCAAAATATAGCATTTTTTTTTCTGATGAAAGAGCATGCTACATTTTTGGGTAGGAGGCACTGAAAACAGTATACTGTTTCTTCAAATTGAACGAAACTGTCTTCAAATGAGGTGGTATGGAATCAATCAAAATGCAGAACTGTTTATAAGTATGCCCAAATTATTCCGAAGTCTAGCTTTCTAAGAATGGATTTTAAAAATCACAGTCAGTGCCCGACTAGTTCAAAGCAGCCACGTATGGATATATATATATATTCAGAAAACATTTAGCTCTAGAGATTCATTGATTACGTGGTGATTTTACAAGCGCAAAATGGGCGACTAAGCACCCAATATGGCGTGCGGCGTGTACAATCCAAGCCGGAGGTGCACGCCACCAGCCATCTTGGTAAAGACTGAAATATAGACATTCAGGGCCCATGCCTGAAACATAGAAACATAGAAGATAGGAGCAGGAGTAGGCCATTCAGCCCCTCGAGCCTGTTCTGCCATTTAATGAGATCATGGCTGATCATCCAAATTCAGTACCCTGTCCCTGCCTTCTCCCCACATCCCTTGATCCCTTTAGCCTTAAGAAATATATCTAACTCCTTCTTGAATATATTTAATAAGTTGGCCTCAACTGCCTTCTGTGGTAGAGAATTCCACAGGTTCACCACTCTCTAGGTGAAGAAATTCCTCTTTATCTCAGTCCTAAATGGCTTACCCCTTATCCTTAGACTGTGACCCCTGGTTCTGGACTCCCCGGCCATTGGGAACATCCTTCCTGCATCTAGTCTGTTGAGTCCTGTTAGAATTTTATAAGTTTCAATGAGATCCCCTCTCATTCTTCTAAACTCGAGCGAATATAAGCCTAATCGACTCAATCTCTCTTCATACGTCATTCCTGCCATCCCAGGTATCAGTCTGGTGAATCTTCGCTGCACTCACTCCATGGCAAGAACATCCTTCCTTAGATAAGGTGACCAAAACTACACACAATACTCAAGGTGTGGTCTCACCAAGGCCCTGTACAACTGCAGCAAGACATCCTTGCTCCTGTACTCGAATCCTCTCGCTATGAAGGCCAACATACCATTTGCCTTCTTAACCGCCTGCTGCACCTGCATGCTTACCTTCAGCAACTAGTGCACAAGGACACCCAGGTCTCGTTGCACTTCCCCTTTTCCCAATCTATTGCCATTCAGATAATAATCTGTCTTCCTGTTTTTGCCATCAAAGTGGATAACCTAGCATTTATCCACATTATACTGCATCTACCATGCATCTGCCCAATCACCCAACCTGTCCAAATCATACTGGAATTTTTCTGCATCCTCCTCACAGCACACACGCCCACCCAGCTTTGTGTCATCTGCAAACTTGGAGATATTACATCTAGTTCCCTCGTCTAGATCATTAATATATATTGTGAATAGCTGGGGTCCTAGCACCGATTCCTGCAGTACCCCACTAGTCACTGCTTGCCACTCAGAAAAAGACCCGTTCATTCCAACTCTTTGCTTCCTGTCTGCCAACCAGTTCTCTATCCAAGTCAGTACCTTACCCCCAATCCCATGTGCCTTAACTTTGCATGCCAATCTCTTATGCGGGACCTTATCGAAAGCCTTCTGAAAGTCCAAATACACCACATCCACTGGTTCTCCCTTATCTACTCAACAAGTTACATCCTCAAAAAATTCCAGTAGATTAGTCAAGCCTGATTTACCTTTTGTAAATCTATGTTGACCTTGTCAGATCCTGTCACTGTTTTCCAAGTGCTCTGCTATTACATCTTTTATAATGGACTCTTCGCATTTTCCCCACTACCGATGTCAGGCTTACCGGTCGATAATTCCCCGTTTTCTCTCTACCACCTTTTTTAAATAGTGGGGTTACATTAGCTACCCTCCAATCCATGGGAACTATTCCAGAACCTATAGAATTTTGGAAGATGACCAGCAATGCATCTACTACTTCTAGGGCCACTTCCTTAAGTACCCTTAGATGTAGATTATCAGGCCCTGGGGATTTATCGGCCTTCAATCCTGTCAACTTCCCTAACACCATTTCCCTACAAATACTGATTTCATTCAATTCCTCCCTCTCATTAGACCCTTGACCCTGTCATTGAAACAGTCATTGGGCACCCTATTTGCATATGCAAAGGGCCAAACGCTCGTTTCAGGACCCCATCATGAAATTAAGCTGAGTTGAACAAGCCAGCGTTTAGGAAAATGTTATCTGCACGTGGCCTAATAGCGGTATTTAAAGGGACCACTGGAGGCTGCCACCAAAAGGTAAGTTTTAAGGGAAAAAAAAATTACCTGCATGTGAAGCCGGGAGGAGTAGAAGTGCTTCCAGCTCCACAGCAGTCCCAAAAACCATTGTTGGCTCCTGCTTGTCCCCCCTCGATCACCTCCCCTCCCTCCCGATCGCCCTCCTCCCACTCAATCACCCCCTACCTCTCAATCACCTCCCCCTGAGCATCCAGTACTTCCCTGAGGACCACTGCCAGTGTCGCAACAGTCCAAAATTTACATCCACTTCACTGCTGAGATCCATGGGTGCGTGCAGCAGGCATCCACAGCTCACTGGTCGAATTTAAATATAGAATGAAGCCCAATATTGAATGTGCCTTGAGCCTTCAGTTCCAGCGAAGCGATCATTCCCTTCACTGCTGGCACAGGTTGGTGCTATCGAATTTCACCCCCATAAGATTTGAAAGGATCTCAGTTCTATAAAATAATAGTGATTATGTAAATATCCCAACATCTCTAATGCTTAACTAAGGAGAATCAAGCTGGCTAAGTAAGTCAACTGCAACTTGCACTTTAATCAGCCTCTACTTCAGTACAGAATCATAGAATCATAGAATGATTACAGCACGAAAGAGGGCCATTCGGCCCGTTGAGCCCATGTCGGCTCTCTGCAAGAGCACTTCAGCTAGTCCCACTCTCCCACTCTTTCCCCGTAGCCCTGCAATTTGTTGTAAGGGGCAGAAAGCAGAGTAGTGCTGAACTGTTGTTTTTCAGACTAGAGGGAGGTATACAGTTTTGTTTCCCAGGGGTCAGTATTAGGACCACTGCTCTTTTTGATATATATTAATGACCTGGAATTGGGTATACATGGAATAATGTCAAAGTTTGCAGATGACACAAAACTTGAAAATGTAGTAAACAATTAGGAGGATAGTAACAGACTTCAGGAGGACATAGACAGACTGGTGAAATGGGCAGACACATGGCAGGTGACATTTAACACAGAGCAGTGTGAAGTGATGCATTTTATAAGGAAGAATGAGGAGAGGCAATATAAATTAAATGGTACAATTTTAAAGGGTGTGCAGGAACAGAGAGACCTGGGGGTGTATTTACACAAATCTTTGAAGGTGGCAGGACCAAGTTGAGAAGGCAGTTAAAAAAGCATATGGAATCCTTGGCTTTAGAATCATAGAATGGTTACAGCACGGAAGAAGGCCATTTGGCCTATCGAGCCCATGCTGTCTCTCTGCAAGAGCACCTCAGCTAGGCCCACTCCCCTGCCCTTTCCCCGTAGCCCTGCAAAATATTTTCTTTCAGGTACTTATCAAACTCCCTTTTGAAAGCCGTGATTGAGTCTGCCTCCACCACCCTTTCAGGCAGTGCATTCCAGATCCTAACCACTCGCTGAGTAAAAACGTTTTTCCTCATGTCGTCTTTGGTTCTTCTGCCAATCACCTTAAATCTGTATCCTCTGGTTCTCAACCCTTCTGCCAATGGGAACAATTTCTCTCTATCTACTCTGTATAGACCCCTCATGATTTTGAATACTTCTATCAAATATCCTCTCAATCTTCTCTGCTCTAAGGAGAACAACCCCAGTCTATCCATGTAACTGAAGTCCCTCATCCCTGGAATCATTCTCGTAAATCTTTTCTGCACCCTCGCTAAGGCCTTCACATCCTTCCTAAAGTGCGGTGTCCAGAATTAGACACAATACTCCAGTTGAGGCTGAACCAGTGTTCATGCACCCCCTTTAGGATTGTACCCTTTAGTTTATATTTCCTCTTTTCATTCTTTCTACCAAAATGTATCACTTCGCACTATTCTACATTAAATTTCATCTGCCATGTGTCCGCCTATTCCACCAGCCTGTCTACGTCCTCTTGAAGTCTATCACTATCCTCCTCACTGTTCACTATACTGCCAATTTTTGTGTCATCTGCATATTTTGAAATTTTACCCTGTACACCCACATCCAAGTCATTAATATATATCAAGAAAAGCAGTGGTCCTAGAACCGACCCCTGGGGAACACCACTGTATACCTTCCTCCAGTCCGAAAAAACAACCGTTCACCACTACTCTCTGTTTCCTGTCACTTAGCCAATTTCATATCCATGCTGCCACTGTCCCTTTTATTCCATGGGCTTCAACTTTGCTGGCAAGCCTATTATGTCGCACTTTGTCGAATGCCTTTTGGAAATCCATGTACACCACGTCAACCACATTACCCTCATCAATCCTCTCTGTTACCTCATCAAAAAACTCGATCAAGTTGGTTAATCACAATTTGCCTTTAACAAATCCGCACTGGCTTTCCTTAATTAATCCACACTTGTCCCAGTGATGGTTAATTTTGTCCCTGATTATTGTTTCTAAAAGCTTCCCCACTATGGAGGTTAAACTAACTGGCCTGTAGTTGCTGGGTTTATCCTTACGCACTTTTTTGAAGAAGGGTGTAACATTTACAATTCTCCAGTCCTCTGGCACCACCCTCGTTTCTAAGAAGGATTGGAAGATTATGGCCAGTACCTCCGCGATTTCTTCCTTTACTCCCCTCAGCGTCCTAGGATGCATCTCATTCGGTCCTGGTGACTTATCTATTTTTAGTACCTCCTCTTTATCAATTTTTACCCCATCCAGTATCTCCTCTACCTCCTCTTTCACTATGTCTATGGCAGCATCTTCTTCCTTGGTGAAGACAGATGCAAAGTACTCATTTAGCACCTCAGCCATGCCCTCTGCCTCCATGCGTAGGTCTCCTTTTGGTCCCTAATCAGCCCCACCACTTCTCTTACTACCAGTTTACTATTTATATGCCTATAGAAGACTTTTGGATTACCTTTTATGTTAGCTGCCATTCTATTCTCATACCCTCTTTTTGCCCCTCTTATTTTCTTTTTCACTTCTCTTCTGCATTTTCTATATTTAGCCTGATTCTCAGATGTATTCTCAACCTGACATCTGTCATGCACACTCTTTTTCTGCTTCATCTTACTCTCTATCTCTTTCATCACCCAGGGAGCTCTGGCTTTGGTTGTCCTACCTTTCCCCCGTCGTGGGAATATACCTCAACTGTACCCAAAACATCTCCTCTTTAAAGGCAGCCCATTGTTCCATTATAATTTTGTCTGCCAATCTTTGATTCCAATTTACCTGGGCCAGATCCGTTCTCATCCCACTGAAATTGGCCATCCTCCAATTAAGTATTGTTACTCTAGATTGCTCCCTGTCCTTTTCCATAGCTAATCTAAAGCTTTTGATACTATGATCACTGTTCTCCAAATGTTCACCTACTGACACTTGCTCCACTTGACCTCCTCATTCCCCAGAACCAGATCCAGCAATGCCTCCTTCCTCGTTGGGCCGGAAACGTACTGATCAAGAAAGTTTTTCTGAACACACTTCAGAAATTCTTCTCCCTCTCTGCCGTTTACACTATTACTATCCCAGTCTATATTAGGATAGTTGAAGTCCCCCATTATTACTACTTTATAGGTCTTGCATCTCTCTGTAATTTCTCTGAAAATTTGCTCTTCCATATTTTTCCCACTAGTTGGTGGCCTATAGAATACACCTAGTAATGTAATGGCACCTCTATTATTTAGCCATTTAGATTCTGTCCTTGACCCCTCTAGGACATCCTCTCTCTCCAGCACTGTAACGTTCTCCTTAACCAATACTGCCACACCACCTCCTATCTTTCCTTCCCTATCTTTCCTGAACACCTTATATCCAGGAATATTTAATGCCAAATCCTGCCCTTTTTTGAGCCAGGTCTCTGTTATTGCCACAACATCATACTCCCATGTGGCTATTTGCGCCTGCAGCTCACCAACCTTGTTTACTATGCTTCGTGCGTTCACATACATACACTGTAAACCTATCTTAGACCATCCTGTGTTCTCTCTTGGTCTGACCCCACCTAATACCTTACTATTTCTTACTTTAGTGCTATCAGTCTCTCCCAATCCTTTGTGCCCTTTGTTTCTCCTTTCTAATGCTGCATCCTGGTGCCCATCCCCCTGCCAACTTAGTTTAAAACCTCCCCAACAGCACCAGCAACCACCCCACCCCCCCCCCCCACCGCAAGGATATTTGTACCAGCTCTGTTGAGGTGCAACCCGTCTGGCCTGTACAGGTCCCACCTCTCCCAGAACCGGTCCCAATGCTGGATTGTTCATTATTACCATATAAGTACATGGCTGAGTAGAGTCTTAGTATCGGATTGGCTGGCAATCGATCATTAATTCTTGGTGAAAACACTTGGACTGAACAAATGCTAAATTCAAATGAACCAACATAATAGAACAGAACAAAGAGTCAACATTCTGAGGATCAGTTCTGAATCCCCTACTGTCAACAAGAAGAATCAGAACAAAAAGTGCAATGTTCTAAAAATAAATGCAGAATTCTTAACAGAAAAGAAAAAGCAGAACAAAATGGGTTACCTAAAATAAATGTAAAAATGGTTCTTCCTGAATAATGTATTAATGACGACAGTGAATCATGTAGGAGGTTTGTTCTTGTTGGAATAAAAAAAGAAAAGTGAATTCAAACCTTTTTCCTTCAATGTGTGATTTAATAAGCTCATTGTCCACAAGGCCAGCTTAAGACCTGCAGGTTTAATGTGATAGACAATTCAGTGTGCAAAATGAAATCAGTTACTAAATAAGACAGAATTTTCACCTTTGCGCTGTCACACAACTGATCCAGGAACATTACAGATGTACTTTCAGGGCGAACAATAGCTTGACATAAACAATGAATGCTGGAAATGCCCAGCTGATTGGTCAGCATTTGAAAGAGAAGTGTTTAATGTTTTAGGTGGGTATTATTTAACAGGATGGCCCACCCCAAAATGTGAATCTGCCAGTTCTCTTTCAGATGCTGACAGGCCTGATCTGTATTTTTAGCATTTTCCATCTTTTATTTTCTATTTCTAACAGTTGTACTGTTTCTTTTTACCTCTCATAGTAATGCAAATGGTAGGGGGCCAAGTAGGCACAAGGTTCTCCAAGACGAGCACATTTTTTTTCCAGCAGGGCAAAATACCAGCTGTCCACTCTTGCTGCTTTGTGTAGAGGCTTAGACAGATGTTTCAGAAGATTAAATTCTCTAAGTGAATTAAACATAAGTCACTGAGAAAAGCTAGTACAAGTATAATCAGAGGTGTCAACATTGAGCAAATTTTAGATGCAAGATGTTCAGTATCCAATTAGCAACAAACCAATGAAAGTAGATTCCTCCTGAAATTTATTGCAAAGTACTGTATAACGCACTGCACATCTATTAAATAAGCTATGTATGCCATGCACTCTTTATTTGGGCACCATTCAGTGACAGTCAAACCTGCAGCTTCATAGAATCATAGAAATTTACAGCACAGAAGGCCATTCAGCCCAGCTTGTCAGTACTAGCCGACAAAGAGCTAGCCAGCCTAATCCCACTTTCCAGCTCTGTAGATTACTGCACTTCAAGTGCATATCCAAGCACTTTTTACAGTAAGTGTAATGAGGGTTTCTGCCTCTACCACCTTTTCAGGCAGTGAGTTCCAGACCCCCACCACCCTCTGGGTGAAAACATTTCTCCTCAAATCCCCTCTAAACCAATTACTTTAAATCTATGCCTCCTGGTTATTGACCCCACTGCTAAGGGAAATAGGTCCTTCCTATCCACTCTATCTAAGCCCCTCATAATTTTATACACCTCAATTAGGTCTCCCTTCAGCCTCCTCTCTTCCAAAGAAAACAATCCCAGCCTATCCAATCTTTCCTCACAGCTAAAATTCCCCAGCCCAGGCAACATCCTTGTAAATCTCCTCTGCACCCGCTCTAGTGCAATCACATCTTTCCTGTAATGTGGTGACCAGAACTGCACGCAGTATTCTAGCTGTGGCCTAACTAGTGTTTTATACAGTTCAAGCATAACCTCCCTGCTCTTATATTCTATGCCTCAGCTAATAAGAACATAAGAAATAGGAGCAGGAGTAGGCCATTCGGCCCTTCAAGCCTGCTCCGCCATTCAATGAGATCATGGCTGATCTTTTGCCTCAACTCCATTCACCAGCCTTATCGCCATATCCCTTGATGCCCTTACTAGTCAGAAATCTATCGACTTCTGTTTTGAATATACCCAATGACTGAGCCTCCACAGCCCTCTGGGGTAGAGAATTCCAAAGATTCACCACCCTCTGTGTGAAGAAATTTCATCTCATCTCAGTCCTGAATGGCCTACCCTTTATCTTGAGGCTGTGGCCCCTGGTTCTAGACTCCACAGCTAAGGGAAACATTCTCCCAACATCCATCCTATCAAGCCCTGTAATAATTTTGTGTGCTTCAATAAGATCCCCTCTCATTCTTCTGAATTCAAGAGAATACAGGCCTAGTTTACTCAATCTCTTCTCAAACGACAGTCCCGCCATCCCAGGAATCAATCTCGTGAACCTTCATTGCATTCCCTCTAATAAAGGTAAGTATCCCATATGCCTTCTTAACCACCTTATCTACCTGTCCTGCTACCTTCAGGGATCTGTGGACATGCACCCCAAGGTCCCTCTGATCTTCTGCACTTCTCAGTTTCCTACCATTTATAGTGTATTCCCTTACCTTGTTAGCCCTCCCTAAATGCATTACCTCACACTTCTCCAGATTGAATTCTATTTGCCACTGTTCTGCCCACCTGACCAGTCCATTGATATCTTCCTGCAGTCTGCAGCTTTCTTCTTCATTATCAACCACACGGCCAATTTTTGTATCATCTGCAAACTTCTTAATCATACTTCCTACATTCAAGTCCAAATCATTGATATATACCACAAAAATCAAAGGACCCAGTACATAGGTGAAAGCTTCATAAGGTCCAGAAGCTGCAGATCCCTGCACATATATCTATAGCATCATGAATGCAGTGAAGGGAATTCACTTGGTTCTGACTTTCTGTTGGAAAAACCATGGGACCTTCACTACTAAGAAGAAAATGTAGGTGTAACTCATACTCCATGAATGATGCTGTAATAGCTAAGGATGAAGTTGAAAGAGACCTAGCAGACCGTGTAGACTTGGTGCTCAGCATGTTCGGCCAATGTAGAACAACAATAAACAAAGCCAATGGAACGTTGACCTACGCAGCCAAGACAGTAGAATACAAGTCAGGGGAAGTTGTGATCAAACCTTACCATGCTTTTTTCAGATTTCATCTTGAGTACTGTAGTTTCCCAAGACAAGGGCTGGAGGCAGTGCATGGAAGAGACACAAGGCTGACCCCTAGTGTTAAAAGTCTGAGTTATGTGGAATGACTGGAGAAACTTGACGCTGGATTTTACCAACCTCAGCGGGTCCGTGACGGGCGACGTCGGTGGCAGGTCCCAACCTCGCTGCCGGCTCCAGCCCGCTGTCCAAAATGATTTTCCCCTGATTGGAATTGTTAAGCTCGCCCAGCACATTTGCTGGCCAACTAAAGGAAGCGGGTCTGATGATGTCATTTGATGACGCGTCATCAGCTGGTTTACTTAAAGGGACCATGCGCAAATTGATTTTGACATTTGTGCTGTCAGTGTTCTACAACATTGCGGTGCTGCAAACACTGACAAGCACGGAGGTGCACGGCTGCACCCAGGCTCTCCCATGACTCCCTCCTTATGCTTATGGAGAGAGTCACCACATGCAGGGAGGTTCTCTTCACTTCCAATGGGCGGAAGAGACCTCCCCAGGTGATCATCGCAGCCTGGTTGTACATTGCACAGGAGGACACAAGCAGGGATGTCGTCAGGAGGACCAGGCTGCAGTGGCGCAAACCTTTCAATGATCTCAGTAGATCACAAAACATTAGTACAAAGCCACACTCAACCTCATCCTGCTGTACCACTAATCACATCCCCATCACTCTGCCTTCCCTACCCTATCCCTGCACATCCTTACTCACACCAACTTACCTTGCACCTCCACCCATCCCTCTCTATCTACATTATCACTTCCCCATCTCACTAGCCACCCCTCACACTCACCCTCATCCTAGTCTAATTGTACCAACTAACAACACACAAGGGTGGGCACTTGGGTGTTTTATCCAATGTTCATGTGAAGTTTCTGTTAATGTGGTGTCAAACATTGAAATCTTTATTTTCAACACTTTGCGTTCTTGGACAGATTTGTGTGCACCTTTGGAAGTGGCTTAGTGAGTTGCAGTGAATGGTGAGACATAACGGTAACCTCCCCCCCCCCGCAATGCTGATGAGTGTGAAAGGAATGGCTTGGGCATTGTAGGGATGCTTTATGGTGTTGGTGTGGGGTGGTGCCAACCTAGCACATCATGTGGCAGCCAGGGTGTACAGCATCAAGTGAAGTAAATCTGGCCATGGTGAGGCCACCCCTGGCCTCCTGGGCAGCAATGTGGTCGGGTGCTGATGCCCTGTGTCCTGTGCAGCATCAGTTGATTGCGGAGAAGGTTGTTGTTGTTGTTGGTGTTGCTGGTGTGCCTGGTGATGCTGATGTTCGGGCTGATCGTGGTGGGATTCTGAGGACCAAGTGAGATAGTTTCAAGGGCACCAATGCTGATGGAATAGATGGCAGGTGGCAATCTGTCAATGGCAAGAGTGGTTGTTCCAATGAGGTGACACTGGATACAGAGTTTAACTTGCAACCAGCATAAAGCTCAATCTGTCTTCCAAATGCTGTAAGCAACAGCTTCTGAGCTTGAAAAGTGAACAGCTGTGAGATGGGAGCTTTTATAGCACATTTGCAGCTGTCAAGTAATGAGATGATCCGATGACCATTCATCTATCGCCCTGCTTACCTGACTTGATCCTCGAGCAATGTGGACCCCATGGGTGACCTGGTAGGCTCTGAAGGTGAGCTGAAAATAGTTTTTAATGCTCTGTTAACAAGGTCATAATGACCTTAATTGCTCCCCCCCCCACCCCCTGCCGCTGTGTGTCAGGTCTGCTCAGCGATGACAGACCCGACATTTGAGAAAGGCGTGTGGTGATGGGTTAACAACGGGGTCTCGACTGGCTGTCAAAAAAAAACATTTTCCCACCTGACCCGCCACCGATCGCGCCTGCTGACCCCCCATGAAAATTCCCCCTTGGTCTTTTTATCCTGGAAATTAGATGTTTGAGAAGTGATCTTACAGCAGTATTAAAAAACAATTGGCATTCACCTTTAATGTAGAAAAACATATGAAGGCGTTTCATAGAGGTGTAATCATAAAAACTGGACACCAAGCCAGTGAAAGAGATATTACGACAGGTAACCAAAAGCTTGGTTAGAGAGATAGTTTAAAGGAGAGGAAGGTGAGGGAGGCGATAGGCAGGAGTGAGGTCACAAAGGGATTTAAACATGTAGATGCGAATTTTAAATTGGAGCTGTTAGGGGACCAGGAGCCAAAGTAGATCAGCGAGGACAAGGGTGATGGATGAGCGGGACTTGATGCGGGATATGATATGGGCAGCAGATTTTTGGATGAACTGAAATTTACGGAATTTGGAACCATGGAGGCTAGTGTTAGCTGTGGCTCAGTGGTAGCATTCTTGCCTCTGAGTCAGAAGATTGTAGGTTCATAATCCCACTCCAGAGACTTGAGGACAAAATCTAGGATGACACTCCAGTGCAGTGCTGAGGGAGTACTGCACTGTATGGAGGTGCCATCCTTCAGATGAGACATTAAACTGAGGCTCCACCTGCCCCCTCAGGTGGATGCAAAAGATCCAATGGCACTCTTTTGAAGAAGAGCTGGGAAATTCTCCCCAGTGTTCTGACCAATATTTATCCTTCAACCAACATCACTAAACAAATTATCTGGTCATTGCTGTTTGTCAGAATGACCAAATAATCCACGTTTCGCACTTTCTAGATTATAACAATGACTACACTGCAAAAGTACTTCATAAGTTGTAAAGCACTTTGGGATGTCTTGAGGTTGTGAAAGGCGCTACATAAATGCAAGTCTTTCTTTTCTTGGGGAGCCTGAAAATGAGTCCTGACTAATTTCTACCCCTAGGAATTTCCTCACCACAGCAATCTAAAAATAAACAAATTGCTCCTATTGCAGTTGTTCACTGCTTGTCCTGATTTACAATTCATAGTCACTTTTATAATTGCTCCTTGCTCAGATCTATACACCTGCCTTCTAAAATTATGATTTTCCCCTTGATTTACTTTTTCACATTAGCAGCCTATCAAAATGAAGATTTTCTCCACTGGCACTCAGCTAAAAATAAACGAATATGGTACAACTGCAACCCAACTACAAGTAAAGAGCCACGTCACAATTGGTACCTATAAGTTGATCACTCCAATTTTTTTATTTTTTATTTCTTCCCATCAACTTTCTTTTAAATCAATACAGCCAGCTCTTCCAATCCTATCGTAAAAATAATAAGTCTTCCATATAGCACTTCCATTATCTGTCACACTTCCCCCTTTATAACACTTTACCCATCACACTTTGTTCATGACACCCCTATTATTATAAAATGCATGTCCTCTGACTCACCGCATTGGGAAATCTGCCAGTGTATTTTTAAAACTAAAGAGCAGGAAGCTAGTTTTTTCTTCAGCTAAGAAATACAGCAGACAGCAGAAGTCAAGGCCCAGTATTTACCAGACCAATGTGGCACCTAAACTATCTAAACATTTGTCTTTATTGGCTGGGAATAATTAAAGCAACATTTTAAAAAATATTAAAAAGGTTTTAAGTTAAATGCTAATCTTATCAACATATTTTCCCCTAAATTACGCATGATTATAGAAGTAAAATAAAAATAAGAAAAATCAATGGATGATCAGACTTTGAACAATCAGCAGTTTACAATCTAAAGTTATTTACAGATCTTCCCACATGTCTTGTGACTGTCATTCACTTAGCTCTTTCCTTAGCTTACTCACTCCAACTCAGAAAAAACTATGGTCAACCCAGCTTTACAGGCTTCATCCTGATCATCACTCTCTCATTGACTGGAAGAAACTTTCTTCTTCAAATTACTGTAATTGCATCTTGTTCCTGTCAATCGCATCTTCAGTTTAGATTATGGTCCATCTACCTCTCCTCACATGTGCACAATTATATTTTCACAGTAACTGCACTATGGAAAATAGGGTCCTCCATACATGTGGGAGATTACTGAATATGAGAGAGTTGGTAAACCTGGGTATTATTGAACTTGTATTGCATCCCCGACCACCCCCTCCCCGATCCCCAACCCCCAACCCACTCTCACCAACAGCCATAGAGGGAAACTGCAGCTTTTTGGGACTCAGACTGTCAGCCTGGCTTAGGAAAATTTTGATGATATAATCCTAGACTTGTGTATGTATACAAATTGGGATGTAATAGTAACATGTTATATGTTAAGAGAATAGCCATACAATAATCTAGCTGAGTTCCAGAATGTTGTCAGTTTTTAAAAAAAATTCGTTCATGAGATGTGGGAGTCGCTGGCGAGACCAGCATTTATATGAGTAAATATGTACATAAAAGATGATGTTGTAACTGAATGGTGTGATGAGAGCATACTAGTTGAAACTGGCCAGCAGCTTCCAAAACACCTTTGACAAAATTCAGCACAAAAGGGTACTACTTAAGCTCAAAGTGGTGGGGATTCAAGATAAAACCTGGGAATGGATAAGGCGTGCAGAGCAGAATCTCTGCACTAATAAGGATAGATACAAATGAGGCCACCACTAAATGATTGACTTGCGATGAAAGAAGAATTGCGATGGCTGTGGCACAGCCTCTTGCTGTGATTTCCAAGCCAGTTTTGCTCAGGTCAAATTTCTGAACCAATATGGGGTATCCTGCGGTGAGTGTCTCACCTCCTGACTCCCCAAAGCCTCTCCACTACCTACAAGGCACAGGTCAGGAGTGTGATGGAATTCTCTCCACTTGCCTGGATGGATGGAACTGCAACAACACTACTCAACACCATCCAAAGAAGCAGTCTGCCTGATCGGCACATCAGCCAGCAGTCTAAACGTCCACCCCATCCTCCATCAGCATACATTGACTGCAGTGTGTACTATCTACAGGAGTCACTGCAGCAATTCGCTAAGGCTCTTCAGCAGCACCCCACAAACCCGTGACCTCCACCACTTAGAAAGACAAAGGCAGCAAGCGCATGGAACACCGTCACCTCCAAGTTCCCTTCCAAGTCACACACCATCTTGACTTAGACATATATTTAGGGGCAATAAAAGAGTCAATGGGATGCCTTCAACACATGGGAGCACAATCTGGTGGAGTGAATCACCTGCCTGTACAGAACCCATCCGATGATTTCAATGGTGGGTTCTATAATGGTTGGGCAAACCGTTTGGCCAGATTACCACCTATGCGTTAAAGACAAAAATTTCCCCAATATTTAAAAAAAAATATATACCTGAGCAAGCTCCACCGACTTACACAACAAACAACAAACTTTCCAAAGTCTATTTTAGCAAAGCTCTGCAATAATTCACCCTTTTTCTGACCTTCCCCACTCACTAACTGCAGTGCAAGTAACTTTAACTGCCCAAACTTTCACATGACTTGTGCCCAAGACAGGTATTAAACTGAGTGTGTTCATTTTCCCTGATATTACTGTTGGGCTGATTGACTGGGGGAGGTGGGAGAAAAAAAAGAGATGAGCATCTGCATGTAGTTTTGGATTGGTAGGAGTTTGGGGAGGGCCCAACTCCTGATGATCTAGTGATGGAATATCCATCTACATTTTAATTGGTGATCTAGTACGGTGGAACTTCTGTGTTTTCCCTTGTAAGAAGAAGATTTCCTCAGTGTGCTATCTGTACAAAATCATAAACATATTCTTTATAAATGGATTTACAATTTCATTGCACAGAAAATCTACTTTTATGCCTGATAGGCTAATTAGACTGGGGAAGGGTATGTGCATCCAATTTGTAGTAGGGCAGTGGTATCTATATTAAATTCTTGACAATAAAGAGGTAAAAATGCATGAGTGTTTGTCTTGTTGTGGGGCAAGGAGAGATGTGCTGCAGTTCCCTGGTGCCCCAGAGAAGCTTACACTCCAGCCAGTCACCCTGGGATCAGTTCCACATTTTGAAGGCTTCAACACAAAAACTGAAAAATCATGAGTAGCCGCAGAATTGAAAACTGTCTGATGTGATTTCCAGACATTTGCAATGGAATTTAAATTCATGTTTTGAAAACGCATACCTGAGTAGAGTGACAAACTACATTTCAATAATTCTGTTGCCCATGTACTCTCAATACAGCAAGCAAGCTGTACAGACACTGACAAAGAATTTTTAAACGTAATAATCAACATTTTCTTTTTTCATCACTTTAAATAAATGATTGTTTTTTCCTGAAAATTGACATCTATGAAATCAATAATATTTACATTTATAGAACAGTGTGACTCTGAGTTGATTTTATTTAAATGAAAGGTACATCTCACCCAAGTACCTCATAATCCCTCAATATTAGAAAGTTAACCATACACTTACCGTATAATTTGGTAGGTTTTGCTGCCATCTTAAACTGCTGGTTAGAAGCCTACGGGGAAAGCATTTTGTACAGGACTTTGTGGTCTTGTATATGAAATGATTAAGTTCAGCTCCTGTGATATGATCCACGGAGGATGCTGCCATCAGCCCATCAATTTTTGTTAGGCATGGGTATTAAGGGTTACGGAACCAAGTCAGGTAAATGGAGTCAAGATACAGATCAGCCATGATATAGTTGAATGGCATAAAAGACTTGAATGGCCTCCTCCTGCTCCTGTGTTTATTCTTATTCACAATGTTACTCGTGTGGAATGTTTTGATGCTACATAAAGGAAAGTTAGCACAAAATGTCTGCTTCCAGGTCTCCTCCACCATGCAGTTCTAAAGAATAAAACACTAATAAGGGACAATTGAAAGACAGCAGTAAAAATATAGAAATCTCCCTTTACAACAGGTGGGATTGCAGCCATTGAGTAGAATGTACTTCCGCTTTAAAAAAAACCTCAAGAAGCTATTTAATTTTTCACCAAAAATAGCCTTTGCTAAATGAAATAAAAGCTAATGTTCAGTACACCATTCAACATTTCATTGACATCCCATTTTTATTAAAGGTTCTTTCCTGATAACACTGCCGATGTTGGCAACAAACTTTGGTATGAAATCTCTTGTTTTATTTTTAGTCAGCAGCAGCGAGCAGCAAAAGGGTGGCCTCCAGCTATCCCTCGGCCTACTGTGTAAACAGAACTGGTGCTGACACCAGAGGCAGAGGCAGCAAACAATCATGGCACTACCAGTCCAAGCAGCTGAAGTGCTCCTGTTCCTCGCTGTATAGGAAGTGACGACATTTTACAATCAACAACAACAACAACAGCTTGTATTTATATAGCGCCTTTATCGTAGTAAAGCATCCCAAGGCACTTCACAGGAGTGTTACCAAACAAAATTTGACACTGAGCCACATAAGGAGATATTAGGGCATGCGATCAAAAGCTTGGTCAAAGAGATAGGTTTTAAGGAGCATCTTAAAGGAGGAAAAAGAGGTAGCGAGGCAAAAAGGTTTAGGCAGGGAATTCCAGAGCTTAGGGCCTCAGCAGCTGAAGGCACGGCCACCAATAGTGGAGCGATTAAAATCGAGGATGCGCAGGAGGCCAGAATTGGAGGAGCGTTGATATCAAGGAGGGTTGTAGAGATGGAGGAGGTTACAGAGATAGGGAGGGGCGAGGCCATGGAGGGATTTGAAAACAAGGATGAGAATTTTAAAATCAAGGCGTTGTTCAATCAGGACCCAATGTGGGTCAGCGAGCATAGGAGTGATGGGTGAACGGGACTTGGTGCGAGTTAGGATACGGGCAGCAGAGTTTCGGATGAGTTCATGTTTATGAAGGGTGGTAGATGGGAGACCGGCCAGGAGTAAGTCTAGAGGTAACAAAGGCATGGATGAGGGTTTCAGCAGCAGATGAGCTGAGGTAGGAGTGGAATCGGGCGATGTTACAGAGGTGGAAGTAGGCGGTCTAGTGATGGCACGGATGTGTGGCCAGAAGCTCATCCCGGGGTCAAATATGACACCAGTCACTAGTACAGATTCCCTGGAAATTCGGTAAGTGATAGGAATGAAGGAAATAGTCTTTAAAAGCTCTTGTGACTGTGCATATGCAAGTCACCTCTGCTGTGTAAATGCAGTTGTTTTATAAATCTTTCTGAAACAACTTTTTCCTTTATTCCAGTAACTTTCCAAATAATTGGTGTGAGTCTGTGCAGGTGAGAACCACCACCTGAAGCAGTTCTGTAATGCAATAGGGTCTGTGTCATTTTGCTAGTCACTTGAGGCAAGTACACACCTCTGGGAGAGCCCAAGTAATTCCTAACAGTGAAGCCATTTTTTTCATCCACATTCCGACATCATACTGCTACCATTGAAGGAAGAGGGTGTTTGTGACTGAGGATCATAAAAATATAAAACACAAAAGCACGGTGGCATAGTTGTTAGCACTGTTGCCTCACAGCGCCAGGGACCCGGGTTCGAATCCGGCCTCAGGCGACTGTCTGTGTGGAGTTTGCACATTCTCCCCGTGTTTGCGTGGGTTTCCTCCGGGTGCTCCGGTTTCCTCCCACAGTCCAAAGATGTGCGGGTTAGGTTGATTGGCTATGATAAATTGACCCTTAGTGTTAGGGGGATTAAATACGTGGGGTTACAGGATAGGGTGGGATATGTGTTGGTGTAGGGGTTACGGGGATCGGGTGGGATATGTGTCGGTGCAGGCTCGATGGGCCGAAATGGCCTCTATCTGCACTGTGGGGTTTCTGTGATTCTGTGTGAAAAGGGAAACACTGACAAGCCAGTATTTGTTGTCCATCCCTAGTTGCCCTGAGACCGTTAAGAGTTACATGTAGGCCATACCAGGTAGAGGTAGCAGGTTCCCTTCCCTGAAGGACATTAGTGAACTCGTGGGTTTTACAACAAGCTTTCATGGTCACTTTACTACTGTTAGCCACAAATTACCAGATATTTTTCAGTTCAATTTCAGAACTTGCTACAGTGGGATTTGAATTCAGGACCTTTGCATTGCTAGGCTAGTACCATAACCATTAGGTTACCATAAGTTCACAAATATTAATTGGAGCAAACATAATTATATCACCTTGTTACAGTTCACACTATCTTCTTGCCTCTTGTTTACAAACTTGGTGGAATCCATGGGCAAAACATTTACCAGACAGTGACCGTTTTGGACAGCTGTTCTCTGACTAAAGGCCCAAATCAATACAGAACTCATTTCTCAGTCCTGAATACTTGTGAGATTGAGCTGAACTTCCTTACAATGACTGACGTTTATCAAAATCAATTACTAAGGGTATACCCTCTTGTAAAGAAAAAAGAGAAAAAGCATGATCACTACGTACAATTCATTAACAACACTCAAATGTGTAGTCATCCCTGCACATCATGGTTACTTGTTGCATGTGTTCATTTCTGTACTGAAGTTTAAAACTTAAAAGGCCATATCAATACATAAATGACTGCTACTACAGAACCACTCCCTCTGAAAATACATCAATAAAAATTCCAACATTCTCAATTTTAAATTAATTTATTTATACACATGCACACCATGGAGAGCTGTGGCACACTCCTCATTCTCTATTTGCAATAAAGGCACTACCTGGTGTATTTCTGAACTTAATGGGAGTGGTGCTAACTAAAATCTTTAGCAGTGAATGAAATAAGAAAAATAATTTCTAGCCATCAGTGAAATTAAACCAGATATACATGTAAATGTAAGAGAAACAAATTTCCTGTACATCCCAATAGTGCACAAGTAAATTGTAATTAAGTCTCAGTTCGCTTAGCGATAGTTACTTACATTAACACTCCAGTCACATGAAAGTCTTTTTATTAGCAACTATTTGTCCATCTGACCTAACCTGCTGTACAAACTCGACAAAATGTTGTTATACAATGATTATTTATCATGCAACGTCTTTTCTATCATATGAAACTGAATTATCCTTTTTGTTTCAAACTGTGAATATGACGCCACTATCTGTGTTCAATGTGTCACTATTGCCAAGTATTTTATCCCACCCAGACTCTCAGAAAGTTACAGCCAGATCCCAAACTAGCAAAGCAGGTCAAACTGCTGTCAAAAAAAAAACTTCAATACGTAAACCGTCAGGTAAATGACTTAAAAACTATAAGCAGATTTTCAAGTCAACACAGCAAAGCAGGGGAAATGTAAAGTTTACCTGGACGTATTGGAGAACTCATGACTCAGTGGCAGCAGAGTACTTGTAATCAGCTGCTTCTTATGCAATAGAACACAGAGTGTGCAGCAGTGTCCGCAAACCCAGAAGTTGGAGACTTGCCCTTTTAGTAATGGCTGCGCTTAGCACAATACCACAAAAGCAAAGAGCACCCTAAAGGGAAAACAGAAAGGGAATATTATATAAACAATTTTATTTTACACAAGATTCTAAAATAAGAATTTCTTGCAATAGTGTCAACTGCCCAACTTTACATCAATTGAGTTCAAAGGCAATTTGTTAAACAATCTCAGTGTAAAGTCACTCCTCGATTTGCATTTTACTGCAATTCTACAATGCATGTGGAGTGCTACCGAAGTGACCCGAGAATGAAAGGGATGTTTTCCAATACTATAATCTTTGGGATTACAACACTTTTTGAAAAAAACATTTTTGTTCCAATTGCTAATGAAGTGTGTATGTGAGAGATGCGGGAGGTCTTTCATTACTTTTGGTACTCGTAAATGTACAAAGTTGGAAATATAGCATGATATTTAGGTGCAATTGTAATTTCTGTCACTATAAGATTTCAGAAGAGCCCAAGCAAAATTACCCACTTCCTCTAAGGAAATTATATTTGAGTAGCTTTCTCGCTCTTGCTTTTTTTAAATTAATTTATTAATTAACAATAAACAAATAACAGTTTGGATGAATCACTCCAATTAGCATGAGGTGAGTTTCGATCAGGCAATAAAGAGGCACAAACAATCATCCTTTAAATCGATTAACTATTAAAGTACCAAGCACATTTGTTGTCCACATCCTGTAAAAAAAATCTGTGCATTCAACAGAGTTAACAATTTAGAATACGTTTACAGCCTGAGACCATTAGTTACAGTTTAGGTTTGGGCCAGGTACAATCCTGTTTACATTGCTAGGCTCCTGGTTGACTGGAATTTTAACTCTCCTTTTTAGGAGAGAGCTTAGCAAATACCTGGATACATGCATGGGCAGAGCTGGTTCCCAGAAGTTAGAAATTTAAATGTTTGGAGAGCAGGGGGCATAGACTCTCTGCTCTCTAAACATTTAACTGAAGGTCAAGCGAACTAGAAAGTGTTCAAGACGTCCAATTTTTAAAACTAGATTTGACAACTTGCTGGATTTACACTCCACATGGGGTCAAATTGATGTGACACTACCCGCTCCAGGGCCCTCATACCAGATTTACACTGCCAGTTCACATCAATGCTAAACCCACAGGGTAAATGTACACTAACAGTGCAATCATGACATTATATAACAGAGAGTTTTCTTTTTATTCATTCATGAGATGTGGGCGTCGCTGGCAAGGCCAGCATTTATTGCCCATCCCTAGTTGCCCTTGAGAAGGTGGTGGTGAGCAGCCTTCTTGAACCGCTGCAGTCCGTGTGGTGAAGGTACTCCCACAGTGCTGTTAGGGAGGGAGTTCCAGGATTTTGACCCAGCGACGATGAAGGAACGGCGATATATTTCCAAGTCAGTGTGGAGGGGAACTTGGAGGTGGTGGTGTTCCCATGCGCCTGCTGCCCTTGTCCTTCTAGGTGGTAGAGGTCGCGGGTTTGGGAGGTGCTGTCAAAGAAGCCTTGGCGAGTTGCTGCAGTGCATCTTGTAGATGGTACACACTGCAACCACGGTGCGCTGGTGGTGGAGGGAGTGAACGTTTAAGGTGGTGGATGGGGTGCCAATCAAGTGGGCTGCTTTGTCCTGGATGGTGTCGAGCTTCTTGAGTGTTGTTGGAGCTGCATTCATCCAGGCAAGTGGAGAGTATTCCATCACACTCCTGACTTGTGTCTTGTAGATGGTGGAAAGGCTTTGGGGAATTAGGAGAATACCCAGTGTCTGACCTGCTCTTGGTGTCACAGTATTTATGTGGCTAGTCCAGTTAAGTTTCTGGACAATGGTGGCCCTCAGGATGTCGATGCTGGGCGATTTGGAGATGGAAATGCTGTTGAATGTCAAGGGGCAGTGATTAGACTCTTTCTTGTTGGAGATAGTCATTGCCTGGCACTTGTGTGGCAGGAATGTTACTTGCCACTTAGCAGCCCGAGCCTGAGTGTCGTCCAGGTCTTGCTGCATGTGGGCATGGACTGCTTCATTATCTGAGGAGTTACGAATGGAACTGAACATTGTGCAATCATCAGCAAACATCCCCACTTCTGACCTTATAATGGAGGGAAGGTCACTGATAAAGCAGCTGAAGATGGTTGGGCCTAGAACAGTGCCCTGAGGAACTCTTGCAGGGATGTCCTGGGACTGAGATGATTGACCTCCAACAACTATCTTCCTTTGTGTTAGGTATGACTCCAGTTAGTGGAGGGTTTTCCCCCTGATTCCCATTGACTTCAATTTTACTAGGGCTCCTTGATGCCACACTCGGTCAAATTCTGCCTTGATGTCAAGGGCAGTCACTCTCACCTCAACTCTGGAATTCAACTCTTTTGTCCATGTTTGGACCAAGGCTGTAATGAGGTCTGGAGCCGATTGGTCCTGATGGAACCCAAACTGAGCTTGGTGGTAATGGTAGAGTGAGGGATATGTCGAGCCATGAGGTTACAGATTGTGGTGGAATACAATTCTGTTGCTGCTGATGGCCCACAGTGCCTCACGGATGCCCAATTTTGAACTACTAGCTCTGTTCTGAATGTGTCTCATTTAGCACGGTGGTTGTGCCACACAACACGATGGAGGCTGTCCTCAGTGTGAAGACGAATCTTTGTTTCCACAAGGATTGTGCGGTGGTCACTGCTACCAATGCTGTCATGGACAGATGCATCTGCGACAGGTAGATTGGTGAAGATGAGATCAAGTAGGTTTTTCCCTCATGTTGGTTCTCTCACCTCCTGCTGCAGACACAGTCTGGCAGCTATGTCCTTCAGAAGTCAGCCAGCTCGGTCAGTAGTGGTGCTACAGAGCCACTCTTGGTGATGAACTTTGAAGTCCCCCACCCAGAGAACGTTCTGTGCCCTTGCTACACTCAATACTTCTTCCAAGTGGTGTTCAACATGGGGAAGTACTGATTCATCAGCTGAGGGAGGGCGGTAGGTGGTAATCAGCAGGAGGTTTCCTTGCCCATGCTTGACCTGAATACATAAGACTTCATGGGGTTCGGAGTCAATGTTGAGCACTCCCAAGGCCATTTCCTCCTGATTGTATACCACTGTGCCGGTGAGATAGGACATACCAAGGGATGACCGCGGGTGTCGGCGGGAGGCTCGAGCGGGAAGCTTAAAAAGGCTTCAGAGACCCAGGTAAGGCCTCAGACCGTGGGTGTCGGCGGGAGGCATGAGCGGGAAGATTAAAAAGGCTTCAGAGACCCAGGTAAGGCCTCAGACCGTGGGTGTCGGCGGGAGGCACGAGCGGGAAGCTTAAAAAGGCTCCAGAGACCCAGGTAACGCGTCTGGCCGCGGGTGTCGGCGGGAGGCACGAGCGGGAAGCTTAAAAAGGCTTCAGAGACCCAGGTAAGGCCTCAGACCACGGGTGTCGGCGGGAGGCACGAGCGGGAAGCTTAAAAAGGCTCCAGAGACCCAGGTAAGGCCTCAGACCACGGGTGTCGGTGGGAGGCACGAGCGGGAAGCTTAAAAAGGCTCCAGAGACCCAGGTAAGGCCTCAGACCGCGGGTGTCGGCGGGAGGCACGAGCGGGAAGCTTAAAAAGGCTCCAGAGACCCAGGTAAGGCCTCAGACCGCGGGTGTCGGCGGGAGGCACGAGTGGGAAGCTTAAAAAGGCTCCAGAGGCCTAGGTAAGGCGTACCAGTCTCCAGTCTCCGAAGTCAGAGGGAAGGAGAGAGGTAAAAAGTAATCCAAGTGTGACGTCACCAGAAAGCGGGTAAGTGATTGGTTGGTAAGTATTTCTCTCTTTTTAAGCTTAAACTCTGTGGTTTATAGTTTCTAAGGTGCGATATTCATCATCTAGAATCGGGGCAGAGGGTATTTAAAAATAATATTAATAAATTTAATTAATTACATAGAATGGCAGAGCAGGTGATGTGTTGCTGCTGCAATATGTGGGAGCTGGTGGACACCATTGATGCTCACGGTGATTACATTTGCAGTAAGTGTTGGCTGCTCGATGAATTCTGGCTCCGTGTTGAAGAGCTGGAGTCTGAGCTTCAAACACTGAGACACATCAGGGAGGGGGAGAGTTACCTGGACTCTGTGTATCAGGAGGTACTCACACCAATTAGATTAATTAATTCAGATGTAGTCCGTGGCCAGGGTCAGGATGGTGTGACTAGAAGTGAGGCAGGTACGGGGATCCAGGAGGTAGTTTGGAGGAGCCGCAGCCCTTGCTCTTGTCCAACAGGTTTGAGGCTCTTATTCCCTGTGAGGATGGGAACAGGGACTGCGGGGAGGATGAGCAACCTGGCCACAGCACCGTGGAGCAGGGGGCCATTCAAGTGGGGGGAGTTAAAAGAAATGTTGTAGTGGTAGGGGATAGTATCGTTAGGGGGATAGATAGAGTTCTTTGCAGCCGAGAGCGAGAGTCCCGAAGGCTGTGTTGCCTGCCCGGTGCCAGGGTTAAGGACATCTCCTCTGGGCTGGAGAGAAACTTGGAGTGGGAGGGGGAGGATCCAGTTGTCGTGGTCCATGTTGGTACCAACGACATAGATAGGACAAGGAAGGAGGTTCTGCTGAGGGAGTTTGAGCAGCTAGGGGCCAAATTAAAAAGCAGAACTGTAAAATCTGTGTGTTATATTGCAAATTATTACACAGACTACAAGAGTAAACTTTAACAGGACTTTACTATTCGAAGGTCAGGGCGAATCTGCCCAATCACTCATTACACAGCACTTATATACCGGTGTGGTCACCACCGGTATTACAGTATACCGCAGCCAAGATAAAGTAGTGCAACACCTAAAATAGTTCTCTTAAAGGTGGACGGTTACATACAATAGTTCTCTTAAAGGTAGAACGGTTACATACACTACAAGAACCACAAGGGTAATAATCTCTGGATTATTACCTGAGCCACGTGCAAATTTGGCTAGGGTAAATAAAATTAGAGAGTTAAATGCGTGGCTCAAAGACTGGTGTGGGAGAAATGGGTTTTCCTTCCTGGGACACTGGCATCAGTACTGGGACAGGAGAGAGCTGTTCCACTGGGACGGACTTCACTTGGCCAGTGCTGGGACTAGAATCCTGGTGAATCGAATAACTAGGGCTGTAGAGAGGGCTTTAAACTAATTAGTGAGGGGGAGGTTTTAAGAGAGCGAAAAATAAAAATGACAGCGGAGAAGGCAATAGAGCAAGGTAGCAGTGGGGGAATTAAAAGCCAGAGCGTGTCAGGAAGGGACAGAATGTATAATGATAAAGGTAAATTAGTAAAAGGGGTAAAAGCAGGAATAAATTGTCAGAAAACATACTTGAAAGTTCTTTATCTGAATGCACGCAGCATTCGTAACAAAATTGACGAGTTGACAGTGCAAATAACTACACATGGGTATGATCTGGTGGCCATTACGGAAACATGGCTGCAAGATAATCATGACTGGGAACTAAACATACAAGGGTATTTGACAATTAGGAAGGACAGACAGGAAGGAAAGGGAGGTGGGGTTGCTATGTTAATCAAGGATGGAATCACTGCAATGGTCAGAAATGATATTGGGTCAAAGGATCAGGATAGTGAAACAGTTTGGGTGGAGATAAGGAATAATAAGAGGAAAAAGTCACTAGTGGGCGTAGTCTATAGGCCTCCTAACAGTTGCAACTCTGTTGGTCGGAGTATAAATCAGGAAATAGTTGGGGCTTGTAATAAGGGAACAGCTATAATCATGGGGGATTTTAACTTTCATTTTGACTGGACTAATCAAATTTCGGCATGACAGCATTGAGGAAGAGTTCATAGAGTGTATTAGGGACGGGTTCCTTGAGCAGTATGTAACTGAACCAACCAGGGGGCGGGCAATCTTAGATCTGGTCCTGTGTAATGAGACAGGATTAATAAAAAATGTCCTAGTAAAGGATCCCCTTGGAATGAGTGACCATAATATGGTTGAATTCCAAATTCAGTTTGAGGGTGAGAGAGTTGGATCTCAAACCAGCGTAATAAGCTTAAATAAAGGAGACTATGAAGGTATGAGAGTAGAATTGACTAAAGTGGACTGGGAAAACAGATTAAAGTGTAAGACGGTACAAGAGCAGTGGTCTACATTCAAGGAGATATTTCACATCTTTCAAGATAAATATATTCCACTGAGGAAAAAGGGGAGTAAAAGAAAAGACAGCCATCCGTGGCTTAGTAAAGTAATAAAGGATAGTATTCGACTGAAAACAAGGGCATATAAATTAGTCAAATCTAGTGGGAGGATAGAAGATTGGGAAGCATTTAAAAGCCAGCAAATAATAACTAAAAGATTAATTAAGAAAGGGAAGATAGATTATGAAAGTAAACTAGCAAAAAATATAAAAACAGACAGCAAGAGTTTCTACAGCTATATAAAAAGAAAAAGGGTGGCTAAAGTGAACGTTGGTCCCTTAGAGGATGGGACTGGGAAACTAGTGGTGGGGAACATGGAGATGGCAAAGACGCTGAACAAATATTTTGTATCAGTCTTTACAGTAGAGGACACTAAAAATATCCCAACACTGGACAAACAGGGGGCAATGGGGGAGGGAGGAGCTAAACACGATTAAAATCACTAAGGAGATGGTACTCAGTAAAATAATGGGACTTAAGGCAGATAAATCCCCCGGACCTGATGGCCTACATCCTAGGGTCTTGAGAGAAGTGGCGGTAGGGATTGTGGATGCATTGGTGATCATTTTCCAGAACTCCCTGGACTCAGGAACGGTCCCGGCAGATTGGAAAACTGCTAATGTAACACCCTTATTTAAGAAGGGAAATAGACAAAAAGCTGGAAACTATAGACCAGTTAGCCTAACATCTGTGCTTGGCAAAATGTTGGAGTCCATTATTAAGGAAACAGTAACAGAGCATTTGGATAAACATAATTTAATAGGACAGAGTCAGCATGGTTTTACGAAGGGGAAGTCATGTTTGACAAATTTGCTCGAATTCTTTGAGGATGTAACATACAGGGTGGATAAAGGGGAACCAGTGCATGTAGTGTATTTGGACTTCCAAAAGGCATTTGACAAGGTTCCACACAAAAGATTACTGATCAAGATAAAAAATCACGGGATTGGGGGTAATATACTGGCATGGGTGGAAGATTGGCTATCTAACAGAAAACAAAGAGTTGGGATAAATGGTTCATTCTCGGGCTGGCAATCAGTAACTAGCGGTGTTCCGCAGGGGTCAGTGCTGGGACCCCAACTCTTTACAATCTATATTAACGATTTAGAGGAAGGGACCGAGTGCAACATATCCAAGTTTGCTGACGATACAAAGATGGGAGGGAAAGCAGTGAGTGAGGAGGACATAAAAAACCTGCAAAAGGACATAGACAGGCTAAGTGAGTGGGCAGAGATTTGGCAGATGCAATATAATGTTGGAAAGTGTGAGGTTATGCACTTTGGCAGAAAAAATCAAAGAGCAAGTTATTATCTAAATGGAGAGAAACTGCAAAGTGCTACAGTACAAAGGGATCTGGGGGTCCTGGTGCATGAAACACAATAAGTTAGTATGCAGGTGCAGCAGGTGATCAGGAAGGCCAATGGAATCTTGGCTTTTATTGCAAGGGGGATGGAGTATAAAAACAGGGAAGTCTTGCTGCAGTTATATAGGGTATTGATGAGGCCACACCTGGAATACTGCGTGCAGTTTTGGTTTCCATATTTAAGAAAAGATATACTTGCTCTCGAGGCGGTTCAGAGAAGGTTCACTCGGTTGATTCCAGAGATGAGGGGGTTGACGTATGAGGAAAGGTTGAGTAGGTTGGGACTCTACTCATTGGAGTTCAGAAGAATGAGAGGCGATCTTATCGAAACATATAAGATTGTGAGGGGGCTTGATCGGGTGGATGCAGTGAGGATGTTTCCACTGATGGGTGAGATTAGAACTAGGGGGCATAATCTTAGAATAAGGGGCTGCCCTTTCAAAACTGAGATGAGAAGAAACTTCTTCACTCAGAGGGTAGTAAATCAATGGAATTTGCTACCCCAGAGAGCTGTGGAAGCTGCAACATTAAATAAATTTAAAATGGAGATAGACATTTTCCTAGCAGATAAGGGAATTAGGGGTTACGGGGAGCGGGCAGGGACGTGGACATGAGTCTAGATTCAGAACAGCCATGATCCTATTGAATGGTTGAGCAGGCCCGAGGGGCCGTATGGCCTACTGCTATTTCTTATGTTCTTATGTTCTTATGGTGATGGAGCAGTCTGGAACATTGACATTGACTGTGAGTATGACTATATCAGGCTGTTGCTTGACTCGTCTGTGGGACAACTCTCACAATTTTGGCACAACAACAACAACTTGTGTTTATATAGCACCTTTAATGTTGTAAAACATCCCAAGACGCTTCACAGGAGTATTATAAAACAAATAATTTGACACCGAGCCACATAAGAAGAAATTAGGGCAGATGACCAGAAGCTTAGTCAAAGAAGTAGGTTTTAAGGAGCATCTTAAAGGAGGAAAGAGAGGTAGAGAGGCAGAGAGGCTTAGGGAGGGAATTCCAGATCTTAGGGCCTAAGCAACAGAAGACACGGCCACCAATGGTTGAGGATTATAATCAGGGGTGCTCAAGAGGGCAGAATTAGAGGAGTACAGATATCTTGGGGGAGTTGTGGGAATGGGGGAGATTGCAGTGATAGGGAGGGGCGAAGCCATGGAGGGATTTGAAAAATAAGAACATAAGAACATAAGAAATAGGAGCAGGAGTAGACCATTCGTCCCTTCGAGCCTGCTCCGCCATTCAATGAGATCATGGCTGATCTTTTGCCTCAATTCCATTCACTAGCCCTATTGCCATATCCCTTGATGCCCTTACTAGTCAGAAATCTATTGACTTCTGTTTTTAACATACCCAATCACTGAGCCTCCACAGCCCTCTGGGGTAGAGAATTCCAAAGATTCACCACCCTCTGTGTGAAGAAATTTCTTCTCATCTCAGTCCTGAATGTCCTACCCTTTATCCTGAGGCTGTGGCCCCTGGTTCTAGACTCCCCAGCCAAGGGAAACATTCTCCCAGCATCCACCCTATCAAGTCGTGTAATAATTTTATAATTTCAATGAGATCCCCTCTCATTCTTCTGAATTCAAGCGAATACAGGCCTAGTTTACTCAATCTCTTCTCATACGATAGTCGCGCCATCCCAGGAATCAATCTCGTGAACCTTTGTTGCACTCCCTCTATGGCAAGTATATCCTTCCTTAGGTAAGGAGACCAAAATTGTACACAGTACTCCAAGTGTGGTCTCACCAAGGCCCTATATAATTGGAGTAAGACTTCTTTACTCCTATACTCAAATCCTCTTGTAATGAAGGCCAGCATACCATTTGCCTTCCTAATGGCTTGCTGCACCTGCACATTCACTTTCAGTGACTCATGTACAAGGACACCCAGGTCCCTTTGAGCATCTGCATTCCCCAATCTTTCACCATTTAGGAAATACTCTGCCTTTCTGTTTTTTCTACCGAAGTGGATAACTTCACATTTATCCACAATATATTCCATCTGCCATGTTCTCGCCCACTCACTGAGCCTGTTGAGATCCCCTTGAAGCCTCTTCACATCCACTTCGCAACTGACACTGCCACCTAGCTTTGTATCATCAGCAAATTTGGAAATGTTATATTTAGTCCCCTCATCTAAATCATTGATATAGATTGTGAATAGCTGAGGCCTAAGCACCGATCCTTGCGGTACCCCACTAGTAACAGCCTGCCATCCTGAAAAAGACCCGTTTATCCCTACTCTTTGTTTTCTGTCTATTAACCAATTCTCAATCCATGCTAGTATATTACCCCCAATTCCATGTGCCCTAATTTTGTTCACCAACCTTTAGTGTGGGACCTTATTGAAGGCCTTTTGAAAATCCAAATACACCACATCTACTGGTTCCCCTTTGTCTACTCCACTAGTTACATCCTCAAAGAACTCTAATAGCTTTGTCAAACAGGATTTCCCTTTCATAAATCCATGTTGACTCTGTCCAATCTTACTATTAGTTTCTAAGTGCCCAGTTATTGCATCCTTTATAATAGATTCCAGCAAGGATGAGAATTTTGAAATCAAGGCATTGCTTACTGGAAGCTAATGTAGGTCAGCGAGCACAGAGGTGATGGTTGAACAGGACTTGGTGCGAGTTGGGACATGGGCAGCTAAGATTTGGATCACCTCAAGTTTTCATAGGGTAGAATGTGGGAGGCCAGCCAGGAGTGCGTTGGAATAGTCAAATCTAGAGGTAACAAAAGCATGGATGAGGGTTTCAGCAGCGGATGAGCTGAGGCAAGTGTGGAGACGGGCGATGTTACAGAGATGGAAATAGGCGTTCTTAGTTATGCCACGGATATGTGGTTGGAAGCTCATTTCAGGGTCAAATATAACACCAAGGTTGTGAACAGTGTGGTTCAGCCTCAGACAAATGTTAGGGAGAGGGATGGAGTCAATGACTAGGGAACGGAGTTTGTGGCGGGGACCGAAGACAATGGCTTCAGTCTTCCCGATATTTAATTGGAGAAAATCTCTGCTCATCCAGAACTGGATGTTGGACAAGCAGTCTGACAATTTAGAGACTGTGGGAGGGGTCAAGAGAAGTGGTGCTGAGGTAGAGCTGGGTGTCATCAGCATACATGTGGAAACTGACGCTGTGTTTTCGGAAGATGTCGCTAAGGGTCAGCATGTAGATGAGAAACAGGAGGGAGCCAAGGATAGATCCTTGGGGAACACCGGAGATAATGATGCGGGAGTGGGAAGAGAAGCCATTGCAGGAGATTCTCTGGCTATGATTAGATAGGTAAGAATAGAGCCAGGCGAGTGCAGTCCCACCCAGCTGGATGATGGTGGAGAGGTGTTGGAGATGGATGGAATGGTCATTCGTTTCAAAGGCTGCAGACAAGCAAAGAAGGACGAGGAGGGATAGTTTACCTTTGTCACAGTCACAAAGGATATCATTTGTGACTTTGATAAGAGCCATTTCGGTACTACGGCAGGGGCAGAAACCTGATTGGAGGGATTCAAACATGGAGTTGCAGGAAAGATGGGCACGTATTTGGGAGGCGACAACACGTTTGGAGAGGAAAGGGAGGATGGAGATGGGGCGGTAGTTTACAGGGATGGAGGGGTCAAGGGTTGATTTTTTGAGGAGAGGGTGATGGCAGATTTGAGGGAGAGGGGGACAGTACCTGAGGAGAGAGAACCGTTAACAATGTCAGCTAACGTGGGAGCCAGAAAAGGAAGCTGTGTGGTCTGTAGTTTGGTGGGAATAGGAGTTGAGGGAGCAGGAAGTGGGTCTCATGGACAAGATGAGCCAATTCCTCAGATGTTAGTGAGGAGGGCTTTGCAGGGTCGACTGGGCTGGGTGTACCATTGTCGTGTCCAAAGCCAGTGCCTAGGTCGATGCCGGGTTGTCTGTCTAGTTTTATTCTTGTGTTTCGTAGCAGTTGTATACAACTGAGTGGCTTGCTAGGCCATTTCAGAGGGCAGTTAAGTGTCAACCACATTGATGTGGGTCTGGAGTCACATGTAGGCCAGACCAGGTAAGGACAGCAGATTTCCTTCCCTAAAGGACATTAGTGAACCAGTGGGTTTTTACAACATTCCGACAGTTTCATGGTCACCATTACTGATACTAGCGTTTTAATTCACTGAATTTAAATTCCACAGCTGCTGTGTGGGATTTGAACTCACATCTCTGGATTACTAGTCCAGTAACATAACCACTATGCTACCGTTCGCATGAAAAGTGCTATTAGCTTTACTAAAAATAAAGGTGGTGTATACTTTACCCTGCAGAGGATCTTTGAATCACAGAATCATAGAAATTTACGGCACAGAAGGAGGCCATTCGGCCATCATGTCTGCACTGGTCAAAAAAGAGCTATCCAACCTAATACCACTTTCTAGCTCTTTGTCTGTAACCTTGCAGTTTACGGCAACTCAAGTGGATATCCAAGTACATTTTAAATGTTTGAGCAGAGTTCTTGCTGGTTGAATGATGTGTTTGATTCCATTTGGTGTTCAATACTTGTTTTCATGATATGTTGCAGACTCCAGTTCCCTAAAGAAGACTTTTGCCTCTTGGTTCAGTTGGATGTTTTGTTTGGTTGAAAGACACGTGTTGCAGATATTCTCAATCTGAACCAATCAGAAGCATACAAAATCTTTTTTTATAAGAAGGCAACTTTTATAGAACAGAGAAAATGGCATCGCTCACATGTGGCTATGCCTAGAAAATACAAAGCAATGAGTGTTGTGCTTTTTACATAAACAAACCATCAACATTAATATTGGCCCAACATTTGCGATCGGATGCCTCCGACCTGTAAAATATCTACGCATTTACCTGGTGGCCCAGGAGGTATGGAGGCTTGTGATCCTGGTCCTCTCCAGGTATGCCCGGGCAGAGGCCCACATATCCCGGGGCACGTGCGGTTCACAAGCACCCCTGGGGTCACATGGGCCAGCCCAACCAATAAAAGAAGGGAATCCAAATTCATACTTATGGGAGTTCCGTACATATGGAACTCCCATAAGTATCATAGAATCATAAAAATTTACAGCACAGAAGGAGGCCATTCGGCCCATCGTGTCCATGCCGGCCGACAAAGAGCTATCCACCCTAATCCCAATTTCCAGCCCTTGGTCCGTAACCTTGTAGGTTATGGCACTTCAAGTGCATATCCAAATCTATATATATAAAGCGGCTCTTCTGTCTGTCTGTCCCAATGTCTGTCTGTCTGTCTGTCCGCCTGGTCTCTATACGTTTGGAAGTTACAGAGCGTACCGACGCGCGCGTCGCCTCAAAAGAAAGCTTGCGATTCCGGACCGGTCATAGGCGTATTTACGTTTCGGCCGGACAAAAATCCCGCCCGCGGTATCCCAAAAACGTTCAGCGTTCCGCTCATTAGCATCTCATTAGCGACCGTGTGACGTCGAGGTCTTCCTACAGTTGAGTGTCGAGTGACTCGATGATTGACCAATCGTACGCTTCGGTGACCTGACCGGTCGACCAATCAGTGCGTGTGTGGGCAGGCCTTATCCTTCTGAACCGAGGTGAGTGGCCGCCATCTTGATTTTCCACGATTTTTTCCCCCACACTTTCTGTGTGTTAGGGAACTAAGGTAAATATTTCAATTATGTGTTAGGCAATTAATTAACAATTTATTTGAGTTTTATATTGTGTTTAGCAACCCCCCCCCTCCTCCTCACCCTCGCGCAGGGGGGACTCGGGGCCTGAAGCTGAAAAAATTTCTCTCTCTCTCTCTCTTTCTTCCCTCTCTCTCTCTCCTTCTCCTCTTCCCTCTCTCTCCTTCTCCTCTTCCCTCTCTCCTCTTCCCTCTCTCTCTCCTTCTCCTCTTCCCTCTCTCTCCTTCTCCTCTTCCCTCTCTCTCCTTCTCCTCTTCCCTCTCTGTCTCTCTCTACTTCCCCCTCTCAGGTGTCGCGGACGGAGCGCGGGCGCGCCGCCCGAAGTTTCCCGCTCGCTAACAGCCTTGCCGGCTCCCGCGGGCCGCTCGCACTGACCGCGCATGCGCCGCCCGCACTCACCGCGCATGCGCCGCCCGCACTCACCGCGCATGCGCCGCCCACACTCACCGCGCATGCGCTGCCCGCCCGCCCGCAGCGGCCGTCCATCAGCCGCGCGATACACGGGGGACCTCAGCAACGGCACCGGACCTCAGGCGCTAGGCAGGGGGAGGGGCCGGAGAGAGGGACGTGGGGGAGCGGGGAGGGGAGGGGTGGGGGGGAGAGGGAGACAGGGGAGGGGAGGGAGGGAGAGAGGGGAGGGGAGGGAGGGAGAGAGGGGAGGGGAGGGAGAGAGGGGAGGGAGGGATAGGACAGGGAGAGGACATGACAGGGAGAGGGGGGACACACGGGCAGGGAGACCAAACGCCCCAAAATTGCCCTCGCGCCCCAAAATTGCCCTCGCAACGCGGGGCTCGCTAGGCAGGGGGAGGGGCCGGAGAGAGGGACAGAGGGGAGTGGGGGAGCGGGGGAGTGGGGGAGGGGTGGGGGGGAGAGGGAGACAGGGGAGGGGAGGGGAGGGAGGGAGAGAGGGGAGGGAGAGAGGGGAGGGGAGGGAGGGAGAGAGGGGAGGGGGAGAGGGGAGGGAGAGAGGGGAGGGAGGGATAGGACAGGGAGAGGACATGACAGGGAGAGGGGGGACACACAGGGGCAGGGAGACCAAACGCCCCAAAATTGCCCTCGCGCCCCAAAATTGCCCTCGCAACGCGGGGCTCCCCAGCTAGTACTTTATAAATGTGATAAGGGTCTCTGCCTCTACCACCCTTTCAGGCAGTGAGTTCCAAACCCCCAACACCCTCTGGGTGAAAATATTTCTCCTCAAATCCCCTCTAAACTTCCGACCAATTACTTTAAATCTATGCCTCCTGGTTATTGACCCTTCTTCTAAGGGAAATTGGTCCTTCTTCTAAGGGAAATAGATCCTTCCTATCCACTCTGTCTAGGCCCCTCATAATTTTATACCCCTCAATTAAGTCTCCCCTCAGCCTCCTCTGTTCCAAAGAAAACAACCCCAGCTTATCCAATCTTTCCTCATAGCTAAAATTCCCCAGCCCAGGCAACATCCTTGTAAATCTCCTCTGTACCCGCTCTAGTGCAATCACATCTTTCCTGTAATGTGGTGACCAGAACTGCACGCAGTATTCTAGCTGCAGCCATATTAGTGTTTTATACAGTTCAAGCATAACCTCCCTGCTCTTATATTCTGTGCCTCGGCTAATAAAGGCAAGTATCCCATATTCCTTCTTAACCACCTTATCTACCTGCCCTGCTACCTTCAGGGATCTGTGGACATGCATGTTAAATCTCAAGATTTTAATAACCTTGCTTGTATAACAATTAAAAGAGTATGCAGGAGACAGAGTTCAGTTCACAGCCATCTTTCCAAAGAATCTTCTCAACTAAATGCACTCTATTTCCCATAGTGCATTGCACATCACAACTACTGGACAATTCAAATACAACATTCAAAATACACAACATCTCCTCCCTGTATTGATTTCTTTATGGGTTCAATGATGAGACATTTATGAAAGAGAATGAGTTTTAATCTAAAGTCTGTTCAACTCTTTATACAGCATTCAGGAGACACCATTATGCTAGTGATGCATCTAGAACGAAACTGAAACTCAACTAACTGCCTTGCTTCTCTCGCTCACATGCCCTCTGCTGGTCAGGCACAAGCAATCAATACATGCAATTAAGGCATCATAATCGAACAGGCAAATACTATCTCTATTTGCTGATATCATTACATCTCCTTTTCTTAAAACAAAAGTATTTTACTTTTAACTAACAACATGTTTTCTTTGTATTAATCTGCATTTTAACTGTAACACTTAATGAACTTACATTATCATTATCATGATCAAGGTTTTTTAACCTTGCTTTGTGTGTTCACATGAAATATGTCAATACACTAGAACTTGAAGAAAGAATAAGATAACATTACTTCCTTCTATAACAATAGTCCTTAAATTTGCTCAATGAGTCTCTCAGGAGGCTTCACGTGTCTTGAGGATTTTCTGATTGATTGTCCTTGAATCTGAGTTGTTGCCTCAGATGATGTGTTCTCAGCTGTGTGATCAGGTTGTTCAACAGTATCAGTCTCTTGACCTGCTGTGGCTGGTCCCATGAGAAGATCTCGACGATTTCTTCTCAGAACAGCACCCTCATCTGTCTGAATGGTGTATGATCTTGGTTGAACTTCACTCAGGACAGTTCCCTTCTGAGTCCATGTGTTTGTTTTGTCTTTCAACCTTACTTGGTCACCAGTGTGGAGTTCAGGTAGGTTTTGTGTTCCTCTGTCATAGTAGTACTTTTGCTTTTCTTTCTGTTGTTCTTTGAACTTCCTCACTTTCTCCCCCTCTTTGGTTTTCAGGAGGTTCTCCGGGATGGGTAGGTTTGACCTTAGCCGACGTCCCATCAGGAGTTGGGCTGGTGACATACCACACTCGAGCGGCGTTGTGCGGTATACAAGCATGCTCTGGTAGAAGTCAGTTCCACTGTCTTTTGCCTTGTACATCAGTCTTTTCACTGTCTGGACCGATTTTTCCACTAGTCCATTGGACTGTGGAAAGTGAGGACTTGACGTTGTGTGGACAAAGTCCCACTCTTTGGCAAAGTGTCGGAAACTTGCATTGTAAAACTGAGGTCCGTTGTTTGTGAAGACCTCGCTTGCCACGCCATGTCTGGAGAATATGGCTTTCATACATGTTATCACAGCATCTGCAGTGGTGGTGTGCAGTCTACAAACCTCTGGATACAGGGAGTAATAGCCTGTGACTACAAGATAGTCCTTCCCTTGACATACGAATAGGTCAGCGCCTACCTTCTGGTAAGGTCTGTCTGGTGCTGGGTGTGGCTTTAATGGTTCTACCGGATTGCTTGCTCGATATTTCAGGCATATTGTGCAGTTTGACACCTCATTTGTCACATCTTGGTTGATTCGTGGCCAGTACATCACCTCTCGTGCTCTTTTCTTACACTTTTCGATTCCCAGATGTCCTCCATGGATCTTTTTTAGCATCTCTCTTCTCAGACTCTTTGGGATAACTATTTTACTTCCTTTGTAGATGATGTCTTCGACCAGTGATAGTTCCGCCCTGCAGTTCCAGTACTCTGCTATATCAGGCGAGCAGTCTTGCTTCATGTTGGGCCATCCATCCAAGATACTTTTTCTCAGTCGTCTCATTGTTTCATCTTTGTTTGTCTCAGTCTTTATTAGCTCCATTTTTGCATCTGCTATGGGCAGTGCACTTGTGATCATGTCCATGTAGGCGTTCACTTTGTCATCCATTGTGGTGTTTGCGGGCTCACTTGGGTCAACAGCTCTGGACAACGTGTCTGCTGTATACATCAGCTTACCCGGTGTGTACGCAACATTCAGTGTATAGCGTTGCAGCCTGATCATCATTCTTTGTATTCTAAGCAGACAGCTATTTAGTGGCTTTTGGAAAAATGCAATCAAGGGCTTATGGTCAGTCTCTACACTGATTGCTTGTCCTGCCACAAACTGGTGAAATCTTTCACAGGCGTATGTGATGCTGAGCAGCTCCTTTTCTATTTGAGCATATCGCGTCTCCGCGTCTGTCATTGAGCGCGATGCATATGCAATAGGTTGCCAGTAGTCATATTGTTGCAGAAGAACGGCACCGAGCCCACTCTGTGATGCATCTGATGATATCTTGATGGGTCTCGCTGGGTCTTAAAACCTCAGAACTGGTTCCTCTGTGAGCAGTTTCTTTAGATCGCTCCATGACTTCTCATGCTCATGATTCCATTCCCATTCTATTTTCTTTTCAGTTAGTCTTCTCAGTGGCGCCATCTTTTCTGAGAGGTTGGATATGAATTTCCCCATGTAGTTGATCATTCCATTAAACCTCTGCACGTCCTTTTTGCATTGTGGCTTTGGCATATTCTCAATGGCGGACACCTTTCTGGGATCTGGTCTGATGCCCTCACTGCTAAGGATATCTCCCACGAATGTCAGTTCTGTCACCCCGAGCTGGCATTTCTCTCTTTTCAGCTTCAGGTTTGTTTTCCTTGTTGCTTCCAGCACTTTTTTCAGTCTCTCGTCGTGCTCAGTTCTCGTGGATCCCCATACTATGATGTCATCCATTGATGTATCAACTCCCTCCAGGTGCTCATAGATCATATGGATAGTCTTGTGATACACTTCAGGAGCTGAGGCAATGCCAAATGGTAACCTTAGGAATCTGTATCTGCCAAATGGACTGTTGAACGTGCACAGTCTTGAACTTGCTTCGTCCAGCTTCATCTGCCAAAATCCTGATGATGCATCTAACTTGCTGAAATATTTTGCATTTGCAAACTGTGCCATGATTTCCTCACGTGTAGGAAGCTTGAAGTGCTCTCTCTTTATTGCTCTGTTTAGATCTCTTGGATCCAGGCAAATTCTGAGCTTTCCATTCTTTTTGTCCACTACGACGAGGGAACTCACCCACTCAGTTGGCTCATCTATCTTCTGAATCACGTTCAGGCTTTTCATCCTGTCCAACTCTGCCTTCAGTTGCTTTTGAAGAGCAAACGGAACTTTTCTGCATGGATGTATGACCGGGGCCATACTTTTATCTACTCTGATCGTGTGTTCTCCTGGAATGCAGCCTAGACCCTTAAATAGGTTGTTGTACTCTTTCATGAGTTCATCATAGACTGTCTCTCCTTCGCTTTCCACAACGAGGACTCTCTTTACCAGGTTCAGTCTCTCACAGGCTTTTAAACCTAGTATGGCTTGCACATCCTTTGGCACCACGATTAATGCTGGCGTGTGCTCTCTGTCCTTGTGTGTTACTTTGACAATGCATCTTCCTTTCACTGGTATATCAGTACCTGAGTATCCTGTCACTTTCACTTTGATTCCATGTATCTTTGGTCTGGGTCTAATTTTCTTAAAATCAGTCTCTGATATCACATTAACTTATGCTCCAGTATCCAATTTAAATGGAATGTGTATGTCATTCACTTTTAGTGTCAACATCCAGTCTCTTTCTTCTTTTTTGTTTTCAGACACAACATCTACATAGAACTCCTCTATCTCGCTTTCATCTACTGTATGGACCTAGCTTTGTTGCGCTTGGTTCTTACAGCAACGGGCATAATGGTTGTTCTTGTTGCAACTATTGCATGTTTTACCATATGCTGGACACTTTCTTGGCGGATGCTGTGTACCGCATCGACTACATGACTTTCGATTGTCCCTTTCATTTTCGTTCGCTGGCCACGCCTCTTTTTTCACATTGGCGCTCTTTTTGTTAAACGGTTTGTGTCCGTTCTTACTCACTGCATCCACGTTGCAGCTATTGTCACTGAACAGTTCCTTTCCCTGCAACTTCACAGTCTCTGTAGCCCTACAGAGTGCTATGGCTTTTCCCAGGTCTAGATCTTGCTCTCTTAGCAGTCTTTCCCTTAGACCATTATCTGGAATACCACACACCAGTCTGTCTTTTATCAGCGAGTCTGTCAGTCCCCCAAATTCACACGATTTGCTTCTGTTTCTCAGTTCAGTCACATACTGATCAATAGTCTCACCCGTTTTCTGTACACATGTGAAAAATCTGTGCCTCTCAAACGTCATGTTACGTTTAGGTATGCAGTAGGCCTCAAACTGTTCCATTATTTTATCTAGCTTCATTTTGTCTCCATCAGCAGCGAATGTGAAGTTATTATACACCTCCAGCGCTTCATCACCCACGACATGTAAGAACAGTGACGATTTATTTGTATTACTTTTCTCGTCAGCTCCGATTGCTGATAAATACAACCCCACACGTTGTTTGAATCTCCTCCAATTTTCAGCCACATTACCTGTCAACTGAAGCGTCGCCGGTGGGTGTAAACCTTCCATTTTTTCACTTCGTTAGCTATTCTCCAATGGTAAGCAATGATGTTCTCTTTTGGCTTGCTAATTTGTGGAGAGCTGATTTAACTTCAGATACTTTCTCTTCATCTCTTTCAATCACTTCTGACACCATGTATTGATTTCTTTGTGGGTTCAATGATGAGACATTTATGAAAGAGAATGAGTTTTAATCTAAAGTCTGTTCAACTCTTTATACAGCATTCAGGAGGCACCATTATGCTAGTGATGCATCTAGAACGAAACTGAAACTCAACTAACTGCCTTGCTTCTCTCGCTCACATGCCCTCTGCTGGTCAGGCACAAGCAATCAATACATGCAATTAAGGCATCATAATCGAACAGGCAAATACTATCTCTATTTGCGGATATCATTACACTCCCCTTTTACATTAGATGTCCCAATAGAACCACAACATTTTTAAAACACAATAACCTGGGAGTGAGATAGATTTCCTCCAACCATGGCTATACCCATGGGGATTATTCTGCCCCAGATAAAGGGTAAGCCTCTGAACTATAAGTTCAAACGTATAGGGGCCCGCCGCTCCCTGGTAGGACACCAGCGGTCAACCTGGCTCTCCAGTTCATTGTCTCTCACAGGTGACGTCAACACAGGTATAGGCGGCTGCGGTGCCTATATACATGTCTCCCTTGCTGATGAGATAGGGGCTGAAGCGGCTGCTTCCTCAGAAGATGAGCCTCTCGGTGTAGAAGGCAGATGACCCACAGCGCCACCCAATGGCAGATAAACTACTGTTGGTGGTTCAGTGGGTGTTGCTGCACTTCGTAGATCGGTGTGTCTCTTCCAGACAATGTCCTCGGGTGTCTGTACAGTGTAGGATACGGGACCAATCTTTGCAATGAGAGTAGCAGGAACCCACTTAGGTCCACCACTGTAGTTCCGTGCCAACACATGTTCACCTGGACTGAAGACTCTGTCTTTGGAGCGTTGTTCACGTCGCTTGATCTGCTTGTCCTGCTGATACTGTACCACGTCTTTCACCTTTGGCGGTTTCACCAGGTCGAAGTTGGTTCGTAGCTCTCTTTTGAGCAGTAGAGTGGCAGGTGATACATTTGTGGTCGCATGTGGTGTGTTCCTGTAACTCAACAGGAAACTATTCAGGCTCTGATGAAGTATTCCCTGGCCTCGCAATGCCTTTAGAGAGTGTTTCATGGTCTGAACAAACCTCTCAGCTAGACCATTGGTCGCAGGGTGGTATGGTGCAGCCCTGATATGTTGTACACCATTCACCTGCAGGAATGTAGCCATTTCTTGTGACACCCACTGTGGACCATTGTCTGAGACAAGTTGCATCGGAGATCCAAATCGGCTGAACACCTCACCTAACTTCTCGATGGCCTTCTCAGTGCTGGTGGACCTCATTATAACAACCTCTGGCTCTTATGTTCATTAATAACTAGACATTCTTATTATGAACACAGCTAGCTTCTAGCTAGTCATTTATTCAGTACACGTTCTCTAGGTACAGTATCTGTAGAGATGCAGCATGTGTGCTCCTGTGTGCAGGCTGCCATCTTGACTGTTGCCTTGTGGGTAGCCTAGTGCCTCATGGGTAATGTAGTCTTAGTATCTATACAGCTGGGTGGTGTAGTCTTATATACATACAGCTATATACAGCTCTACACAGCTCTAAAGCTCCACCTAGCGTCCACTATAGAATGACATGTTATTGATCATTACATCCCCCTTTCTTTGAGGTTTAACAAAATCAATATCAATCAACTTTCAAGAAAACAATAAAGATAATATCAGTAACACTTTTGTTAGTGCTCTATAAACATAAACATTTTCAAAACAGTCAACACATTTTCAAAGCTTTACATTGTACTCAAAGTTTAAGTCTATCAGGCTTTTTTACTTCACGTGTGGATCTTCTCAACATGGGTAAGTCTGATGTGTCTTCATGAGATTGTTCTGGCGGTGATTGACAAGATGCAGTTGCGGCATTGTCATCAATCTGCTCTTGTATAGATCGAGGTCTCCTTGCGATCTTTGCTTGGAGAGGGTTTCAGTGTTTCCTTCACTCTTCATGCCATAACTCTCAATGTAGTCAATGCACTCTCAAAAAACTGCTGGCAGCTGGATCCCATCATACAGCATAGTCCTCTCAGCAGCCTCGGCTAATGGAACACCAAACATTGGCCTGAGGGAAGAAGGAGTATCCACCGGAACTGCTTCCTGCTCTGGTGCAGGCTTCTTCTTTTTCTTTTTCTCTTTCCACTGCTTAACAACATCTGCTGCAGTTATATCTTTGGACTTTTTCTCCTTGTGTTTTTCCTCTTTGTGCTTTTCTTCTTTTGGCTTCTCTTTGACCTTAAAGTCTTTTTCTTTCTTCTTGGAGGAACTAGGCTTTTTGAAGACATGGATACCCTTTGGCCTTTTCATCCTTGATGGGCTCTCTGCTTCATCACCTGAGTCATCTGGTCTGCTTATGGCACAGTTTATACGGTAGACTCTCTTGACCAGTTCTAAGTCTTCACAAGCTTTGTCACCTAGTATCGAATCATGTCTTTCAGCCACAACAGAAAACATGAGATGATGCACTTTGTCTTTGACTGTCACTTTAAGTCTGCATACACCTAAGCTATCTATTTTCTGTCCATTATAGCTCTTCAGTAGTACTGACTTTTTCTGTATTTGGGCTTTTCTTTCATATTTTTTATGTCACTCATACTGATTAAGTTTGCTTTTGCCCCAGTGTCCAGTTTCAATGTAACTAATGCTCCATTTACCTGCAGTGGAATCATCCATTTGTCCTCTTTTACTGCATTGACTTTATGTTCAGCATTGTCCATTTCTGAGGGCTGCACATTTTCTGTATCTTTTTTGATATCGTCACATGACACCATTCCTACAAAAAATGTCTCACTTAAATCAGTGTCCTCAATCACATTAACTTGTTGCCCTTTCGTTGTTTTTACTTTTAAAAAGCATTGTTTGGCAAAGTGATTCTTTCCATTACACTTTGTGCACATTTTTCCAAACACTGGGCATTGTCTTAACTGGTGTTTGTAACCACAGTGTTTACAATTAAAAATTTCATCCTCCGATTGCTTTTCAATTCTGTTCTGCCCACGTTTCTTCCCCTTGTAGGACACAGCACCGACAGCAGCATTATCACTCATTACAATCGCATCATTATTGATTTCACTGAAAGTCTTCACGTGCTTTCGAGCTAGCTCGCTGGCTTGGCATATTTTCACTGCATTTTCCAAATTTAGTTCGGTTTCTCTCAACAGACGTTCCCTGACTTTTTTTATTATGAATACCAAACACAATCTGGTCACGAATCATGGATGATTTCAGCTCAGAGAAATTACATATCTGTGCTTTCAGTTTCAGATCAGTTATAAAGCTATCAAAAGTCTCATTTTGTTGCTGTGTCCGAGAACGGAAGATGTATCTTTCATACGTCTCATTCTTTTTGGGAGAGCAATTTGCATCAAAATTTTTTAGCACATCTTCTAATTTTTCTCTGTTCTCCTCTGGATTAAATACAAATGTATTAAATACCTCTATCGCCTGTGGGCCTTCAACCGTAAGCAGCAACGCTATCTTCCTTGCGTCTGGCTTCATACCGAATCCGATGGCTGCAATGTAGAGTTCGAATTGTTGTTTAAAAATCCGCCAATTGTAGTTGACATTTCCCTTGAGATTCAAACGCTCTGGTGGCTTCAAATTCTCCATGTCGCTTTTCACAATTTTCAGCAGATCTTCACCATCCTGGTACCATTTTATGTTCATTAATAACTAGACATTCTTATTATGAACACAGCTAGCTTCTAGCTAGTCATTTATTCAGTACACAATCTCTAGGTACAGTATCTGTAGAGATGCAGCATGTGTGCTCCTGTGTGCAGGCTGCCATCTTGACTGTTGCCTTGTGTGTAGCCTAGTGCCTCATGGGTAATGTAGTCTTAATATCTATACAGCTGGGTAGTGTAGTCTTATATACATACAGCTCTACACAGCTCTACGGCTCCACCTAGTGTCCACTATAGAATGACGTTATTGATCATTACACTGGCCACTTACTGTGCACGTCAACAGCCACCAGGAACATTCTCTCCTCGAATGGACCTGCAAAGTCTACATGAATGCGGTGCCATGCTTCCTCCAGAAAGTCCCAGGGGTGAAGAGGTGCAAGCTGTGGCACATTACAAACTCTCTGACATGAGGAACAGGTTTTAGCTTTGTCCTCAATCTGTTCATCCATACCCGGCCACCAGAAGTAGCTCCTCGCTTTTTCTTTCATACGAACCATTCCGCAGTGTCCTGAGTGTAGTTGCTATAACACTGGTTTCCGTAGCGATGGTGGAATAACCACTCTCCTCCCCCACAGCAAACATCCAGACTGCACCAACAGTTCGTTTCTCATTAAGAGATATGGTTTCAGGTTTGGGTCATCGCTGTCAAGCTTGCCCCTGATGATAATGTCCAGCACTGCAGACAACACTGGGTCGTTTCTGGTGTGTCGTCGGACCTGTGTTGAAGTAACAGGCGCGTTCTCCACCTGCCTAAAATAGCAGATGTCCATGCTACGCGTCATAGGTTTGGTGACAGGCAGCGGCAACCTGGAAAGACCGTCGGCGTTGCCATGCAGGTCAGACTTGCGATATCTAATGTCAAAGGTGTGTGCAGACAACAGCAGCGCCCACCTTTGCATTCTGCTCGCAGCAAGTGACGGAATCCCTGTATGTGGCCCGAAGATGGTCGTGAGAGGACGGTGATCTGTTAGTAGGGTGAACTGTCTCCCGTACAAATATTGGTGAAACTTGCAAACGCCAAAAACGATGCTCAGTGCTTCTCGTTCGATTTGGGCATAGTTAGTTTCAGCTCTGTTCAAAGTTCTAGATGCGAATGCTATCGGCTTCTCTTCTCCATTTGGCATGATATGAGAAACGACCACTCCCACAACATATGACAATGCATCGCAAGCTAACTGTATTGGTAATGAAGGGTTAAAATGCGTCAAAGCCTCTGACTTCAGGAGCGTGTCCTTTGCTGTCATGAACGCCTCCTGGCACTTATTAGTCCATTCCCACTTCTTGTCTTTACATAGCAACCAATGCAGCGGCCTCAGCATCGAGGTTAGGTTCAGTATGAACCGTCCATAGTAGTTCAGTAACCCTAGAAAAGAATGCAGCTGGCTGATATTTTCAGGTGCTGGGGCATCCACGATTGCCTTGGTCTTGGACGGTGCCTTGTGAAGGCCTGTGGCATCGATCACATGACCAAGGTACTCAACTGATGCCTGAAAAAAATCGCATTTATCCCTGCGAACTCTGAGTCTGTAATCCCTCAGTCTCTGTAGCGTTGCGTCCAAGTTACGCAGATGGTCTTGGTCATCACACCCAGTAACTAAGATATCATCTAAGTAGCACTGGACTCCAGGCAATCCACTAAGGATCTGGTCCATAGCACGTTGGAAAAGCGCTGGAGCTGATGTAATTCTGAAAGGAAGTCGACGATACCTAAATAAGCCCTTGTGCGTCTCAATATTCAGCATTTCTCGTGACTGTTCATCCACATGCATTTGCAGGTAGGCTTGACAGAGGTCGATTTTGCTAAACTTCTGGCCCCCAGCAAGTCCTACAAACAAATAATCAATATGGGGGAGCAGATATTGCTCCACTGACAATACAGGGTTAACAGTTACTTTAAAATCTCCACATATCCTAACTCCACCCCCTTTCTTGAGCACTGGTACGATGGGCGTTGCCCATTCACTCACGCTGACTAGTTTTCAACTAGGGCTTCTAAGTCAGCCTCGACTTTTGGTCTGATGGCATAAGGTACGGGTCGTGCCTTCATGAACTTGGGTTTGCTATCCTGCTTAATACGAAGCTTCACAGTAATATCTTTCATGCTACCCAGTTCTCCATTAAAGACTTCTGCATGTTTCTTTAAGATGGCGGGTAAGCCTGGATCATTGTGTGACATCATGTAGACTGATGACTAGTCTAATTTTATTCTCTCCATCCACGAACATCCCAGCAGGGACGGGTAGTCTCCTTTAACTACGTAGAGTGGTAACTTCCTAGTTTGTCCTTTCAACTGAACTGTGACCTCAGTGATACCTCTCACGGTTACTCTTTCACCGGTATATGTTTTTAACGCTATGTTAGCTGGCTGAAGTGGAAGGTGCTTTAATGTCTTTTTGTAGACTGTCTCTGACATAAGAGATACTGCTGCCCCGGTATCAATCTGCATTCATACAGGCTGCCCCTCTAGCAAGGGTGAGACCCAGTAGCCATGCGAATCCCCAGCTACAGTCAGCACGTTCAGTGATAGTTCCTCCTCTGAAGTGTCACTTGCCTCTGTTTTGTCCTGTTCTACAGAGCGGACATGCTTCTTTATCTTTTGTCTGAATGTTTTTTTTCTTCCTTCCGTCTTTGACGTTTTCTCTGTGTCCTTTTTATTTCTGCATGCGCGCTGAATATGTCCCTTTTTACCACAGCTGTGGCAATCCATGTCCACACACCAGCATGCAGATGCAAGATGCCCCATTTTGCCACAACGGAAGCATGGCCCTTGGCTCTCTGTTCTTACTTTGTGCACTTTTTCTGTTGCACCCAACTGTTGAGCTTCCTTAGCTGCCAATTCCATGGAAATACTGATTTCAATGGCCTTTTGTAGTGTCAGATTACTCTCCGTTAATAGTCTCTTCTGTATGGCTTCAGTTCTTATACCACACACTAGCCTGTCTCTTATAGTATCATTTAGCATGTCATTAAACTCACAGTGCTCTGATAGTCTTTTTAGTGCAGCTACAAACATGGTCACTGTTTCTCCTTCTTCCTGGTTACGCCTGTGGAACCTAAACCGCTCAGCTATGACTAGGGGTTTGGGTGAAAAATGCCCTTTTAGTATCTCCACAATTTCGCTATATTGTTTAGTCCCTGGTTTATCTGGATGCACTAAAGTATGCAAAAGATTGAAAGTCTTTGGTCCCATCACACTTAACAATGTAGGTACTACTTTGTTCCCTCCAATGTCATTTGCTTGTGTGACGTATTCAAATCGTTCTGTGTATGAGCTCCATTGTTCGACATTCTCATCAAATGGTCCAATGTTACCGATAATTCCAGCCATTTTCCTTCTCTCAGGCTCCTAATTATCATTCACTAAGGATCCTTCCAATGTTGAACTCAACTAAAATCACTATCAGTTATTTAGTGCTTCAATTCACAGATCGTTTCACAGTTGAATAAATGTCCTTCCCGATTTACTCACTGCTTTTCCTTCCCTTCCTCAAGTCGTTAGTACCTTATACGCCGTCTTGTCTTCCCGCCATTGCAAGCTCCTTTATCCTCGAGCCAGCCTCACTTTAATTAACTGTCCATGGCAAAAATAACAGTTTTAAACACGTAAAACCCGACTATCTTCCACACAGTAGAGCCACGTAAGTTCAGATGTCCTCGTCGCCACTTTTGTTAAATCTCAAGAGTTTAATAACCTTGCTTGTATAACAATTAAAAGAGTACACAGGAGACAGAGTTCAGTTAACAGCCAACACTTTCCAGAGAAACTTCTCAACTCCATGCACTCTATTTCCCATAGTGCATTGCACATCACAACTATGGTAAGCTATGTGGGACAATTCAAATACAACATTCAAAATACACAACAATGCACTCCAAGGTCCCTCTGATCTTCTGCACTTCTCAGTGTCCTACCAGTTATAGTGTATTCCCTAGCCTTGTTAACCCTCCCCAAATGTATTACCTCACCCTTCTCCGGATTGAATTCCATTGGCCACTGTTCTGCCCACCTGACCAGTCCATTGATATCTTTCTGCAGTCTACAGCTTTCTTCTTCATTATCATCCCCTGCAAACTTCTTAATCATACTTCCTACATTCAAGTCCAAATCATTGATATATAGCACAAAAAGCAAATGACCCAGCACTGAGCCCTGCGGAACCCCACTGGAAACAGCCTTCCAGTCACAAAAATACTCTTCGGACCATTACCCTTTGTTTCCTGCCTCTGAGCCAATTCTGGATCCAACTTATCACTTTGTCTTGGATCCCATGGACTTTTACTTTCATGACCAGTTTGCCATGCAGGACCATTGGCATGCTGCAGCAATGCTTTTGCTGCCTAGAACTCTTTGGCGGAGCTCTGCAGTACTCGGCAGAGCTCGTGTCAAGATTCGATGTGGTCTGCTGCATGCTACACAACCTCACCATCATGAGGGCACAGCCCTTGCCACGGGCCATACACCAACCAGCTGAGGAGCAGGAGGAGGAAGAGGAGGAGAAAGAGGAGGCGGAGGAAGAGGAAGGGAGGAGCAACCTAGACAGCACCTTTCTGGCCGGGCTGTCCGTGAACAACTAATTCGACTGTGATACCAGTAACCACAACCCCAGTTCCCCATTCACCAACAGTCCCACAATTTACCTTCCCTCTGTCGCTGACCATCAGAACGTCCGCTTGGCCAAAATGCAAAAATAAAAGCCAACACAAAATAAACATTCCAAACCAAATTTATGAATTAAATCATACCATATTGCATACAAACATAAACTAATCACCCCTCTGCATTCCCTTAGTGCCTGTCTTCTGTATGCCTTTGCCTGTCCTAGTGCTCATACGCAGTGCAACCCCAGTGGCTGCAGCGTGGCGGGTGGAAGGCTGCTGACTTTCAGTGGGGAGACTGCAAATGGCCTTGGAGGACGACCTCAAGCAGCTCTGGGCCCAGGCAGCCCGGCTTCAGACTGCACCATCTCGGCATGGGCTACCGCAGTCTGGGCTGGCTGGCCGACAGGCAACAGCAAGAGCACTGGTGGAGTGGCAGGGGTGGGAGTATGAATGCTGTCATCCTGAGAGAGGACAGCAGGTCCATGCTCCACGGAGCCACTGACACTACCTTGGGGCAACATCTCAGCAATCCGAATCATCTGTTGGAGGACAGATTGCTGGACTGCTGTGACATCCGGCAAGCCCCTTTGAACACAGGTAAGCGCAGCCACGATGGCAACAGTCTGAGCTTACGTGACAACAAGCTGAACTTGCATGGCATAAGTCTGAGCTTCCATTGCAGCACTCAGATGTTGGGTGGCTTCTGCTTGTGCTATAATGGAAGCTGAGACATCGGCCATCAGACGCTGCACCATGGTTGGGTCCACAAGTGTGCTGATGGAGTTGGCCATCACATCGATGCTGGAAAGGATGGGCTCCAAGCTCTGCGCAAAGCCCTTTGCCAAGTTGGTGCCAGAGTCCTCCATGCTCATTGACATTGCATGCAGCCTTTCTGGCAGGACTGCCAATGCACCAAGCATTTCATTGTGCATACCCAGCCTTCTTCTGTTGCCTAGACCATCGAAGTGCTCATCTGAGTCCTCTGCAGCGGACCTCATGTCCGACTTCGCACTCCGGGGCTGCTGGCACCTGCGCTACCCTTTCCCCCTGTCCTGGCTGAAGGCCACTCATGCCTGTCATCTCACCACGTGCAGATCCTGCATCTAAGTTATCCTCTAAATTACGCGGAGTATCAGTATCTGAGCTGCCGGTTGCGAGTGTGAGATCGAGTGATGGTGCTGTGCCTTCATCATCATTGCCTTCTTCCTTTGCCACCTGTTGCTGTTCCACCACTGCCTGGCCAGGTTGCAGTTCTAGAGTATCTGAAAGGAGAAAGGCACAAGGGTAGGGTTACGATGCAGGGAGGTGGGGAAGTAAGAGGTGCATGCTTACACCATCAGCAGCTTTTAAATCAAAAGACATTGTGGGATGAGGGGGAAGTGGGATGTGAGAAGGAGGATTAGGTATGAGGATACCGTCATCTTCAATGGAATCAGCCCCGCTAATGGCCACAGCCTCAGCGATGGCTGCTCCAATGATGTCAGCCACCTTCTCCTCCATCAAGGTAATGTGATGCAGGCGCATCTGTCCCCTGACGGATAGTTCCTGCTGCCTCCGGTTATGCGCCAACTTGTCCTGCAAGAGAGAGGCAAGTGTTTCAGTGAGTGTGGTGCATTGTGTTTAGGTGATGTGGCTGTCATGTTTGAATAGCTGGCAGTGTGTGCAAGCTGTGAGATGTGGGTGTGAGGCTTGTAGCAGTGCTAAGTGTGTGAAGGTGAGGTGTAGCTATGAATGTGTGTTATGAACCGTGATTGATAGAGGTGTTGGTAGGTAAGTGATGAGGGTGTGGTGCATTGAGCAGTTTGTGAGGCTAGTGGTGCAGTTGGCGGGATATGGCATTTGAAGATGAATTAACTGACCTTGACCACTCGTGTGGGATCATCGAACTTTTTGCCGCATTACATCCAGGTCCTTGGAACTTGACTCCTGGCATTGATCACCATGGCTACCTGCTCCAACTACCTTCACAGAGTTTGTCTGGAGGGTCTCCTGGCCCCCTATAGATAGAGGACCTCTCTCCTCCTGTCCACCTCCTCCACCAAGGCCTCCAGTGCAGTATCTGAGGACCTTGGAGCATGCTCTCTCCCCTGTTGTGCCATTAGTCATTGTTCTTGCAGGTCAGACTCTCTTCCCCAGCCACTTTCTGCACCTGCTACAGCCAGAATTGCACCTCCCCTTTAAGAGGTGCAGGCTGGCTTTAAGTGGTGCTAGCCTCGCACGAACTTGGGCCCCCTGCTGCTGCATTGAGCCACTCAACAGCGCATTTTTACGCTGCCTCAATACTACAATCATTTAAATTAGCAGGCAGCACAAAGTTTGCATGCTGCCTGCATCAGAAGCAATGGGCACGGGTAATCGCGCATTGCGATACCTATGCCTGTTTTCGGGAGCTATCAAATTTAGCCCCCTTTTTCTTCAACCATTATTTTACCCCTTTCAACAATCACCCTTTCTCCAAGCTGCTTGGTGTCCTATCTTTTGTCCACCACAGTGTAAAGCACTCTTTCTGTAACAATTCTAGTTCTGTCCCGATGAGATTTACATTACATAACAAACTATGGGGGGAATTTTGACCCCCAAAAATGGGTGGGTTTGGGTCGGGTAGGAACTAAAAAATGTTACAAATCTCAAACCCGAACCCAACTCACCTCGACCCTGCCCACTTTTGGTATTAACGGAGGCAGAACAGGGGACAGGTGACCAACCCACTTCCAGGAGGTGGGTCGTCCATTTAAATATTTTAATGAGGCTGTGTGCCTCAGATTTTTTTCTCTGATCAAGCTTTAACACTGGCCTGCCAGGTTTCCCGGGCCTCGGGAAACCCAGCAGCTAAAGGGAGGCGAGGACTGCTGCGTGGAAGAGGTAAGTGATTTTCCAGCACTCTTTGTGGACCAGGAGGAGCAGGAGTCTTTCTTCCCGGCCCAGCAAGGAAACCTGTTAATGTCCCAAACAATCGGATGCCCCCCCGCAATCCTATGCCCTCTCGATGTCCTCCACAGCCCGCAAACTCCTCACATCCCCCATCGCCCCTCCTCTCATGTGCTCCACGGGCCCCTGCGATCCTATTGCAAAAACAATAGAGCAGTAATAATTGGGGATTTCAACTACCTTACTATTAACTGGGATAGAATCAGTGTAAAAGGTATAGAGGGTGAAGAATTCTTAAAATGCATTCAGGAGAACTTTTTAAGCCAGTACATAGCAAGCCCAAGAAGAGAGGGGGTGGTTCTGGACTTAGTTTTAGGGAATGAAGATGGGCAGGTGGAAGGGGTATCAGTGGGAGAGCATTTTGGTGGTAGAGATCATAATTCAGTTAGATTTAGCGTAGTCATGGAAAAGGGCAAAGATAGACCAGGAGTAAAAGTTCTCAATTGGGGAAAGGCCAATTTTACTAAACTGAGAAATGATTTAGCAAAAGTGGATTCGAAACAGCCACTTTAAGGTAAATCAGTGTCAGAGCATTCAAGGAGGAGATAGTGAGGATTCAGAGAAAATATGTTCCCACAAAGAAAAAGGGTGGGACTCTATGGATGTCAAGGGGTATACAGGGTAGGATAAGGCAAAAAAGGGAAGGTTATGTCAGATATTGAGAGCAAAATACTGCAGAAAGCCTAGAGGAGTTTAGAAAGAGCAGGGGTGAAATTAAAAAGGAAATTAGGAAAGCCAAGAGAGGGTGTGCAAAAATATTGGCTTGTAAAATCAAGGAAAACCTAAAGATGCTTTATAAATACATAAAGAGCAAGAGGATAACTGAAGAGAGAGTAGGGCCTAATAGAGACCAAAAAGGTAACCTGTGTGTTGAGGCAGAAGACTTATGGTTCTTAATGAATACTTTGCATCTGTCTTCACAAAAGAGAGGGATGATGCAGCCATTGTAGTTAAAGAGGAGGAGTGTGAAATATTAGATGAGATAAACAGAAAGAGAGAGGAAATATTAAGGGTTTTAGCATCTTTGAGAGTAGATAAATTGCCAGGCCCAGATGAAATGTATCCCAGGCTGTTAAGAGAAGCAAGGGAGGAAATAACTACAGGTGTGGTGGTGGATGTCTTTTCAGAGGTCTTCCTTTACCATCTGAAGCCTTGTGAGCATCCAGCAGCACTCCCTACACTCCCTGCACACTTAATAAACTTTTAACATGTATTACACCAAGCAACTACTTTAATAAAATATAAAAAATCCAATCCAAAACCTTAAATACAAACTTACCAGAAAGATGTGTCTGTCCCTTTAAGAAGTGCTGACAGCGTCGCTGTCAGTCTGCTGCACGCTCGCTTTTCAGATCGAGCTTAGGACACAGCGCTAAACTCAGCGCTAAGGTCCAAGTTCGCAGAGCGTGACGTTAAGTCGCTGCTATCGGCAGTGCTAATGCCCTCACCAAAATGGTGGCCACCGAATCCCGCACCAGAGAAGGGCGTTCGAGTGGTGGCTGCCATTTTCCGCCAGGATTGCGGCGGTCAGGGGGGGAATTTCTGGGCCATTTAACATTGAAAATAACTATCACAGCACCACTTACAGGAGTAACAGATACTGCAGGTGCTTAGAATGCGTTTTCATTGAAATCCCCACACTGAATTTTTAATATATAATAGATAGGTCTTTAGCCTGACTTGCAGAGCTCCCAATTTTCTGGCTATTGATTTTAATACCTGATAAATCAGGGACACCATGAATCAAGCACACTGACTGCCACGATAGCAAAATACTGCGGATGCTGGAAATCCGAAATAACAACAGAAGACGCTGGAAAAACTCAGCAGGCCAGGCAACATCCGTGGAGAGAGAAATAGAGTCAACGTTTCAGGTCGAAATGAAGGGTTTCGACCTGAAACGTTGACTCTATTTCTCTCTCCACGGATGTTGCCTGGCCTGCTAAATTTTTCCAGCGTCTTCTGTTGTTATTACGCTGACTGCCATGCCTGATTCTGTGATCTGTGCTGCCATTGAGTGAGACTCCACGATGGTGGGGCTGACTTACAATTTCAGGGCTAAAATGCTATAGCTCTCTTTGCATTTAGGACTTCAACAAGCAAACATTCAAGCCAAGTTATGAATACTAATATATAATGGTATAGCAACATCTTCTCAATTCAAATGCCTTCAGGGACACTGTCAAGTTTAGATTTTTAGAAATCCTCATTAATGTTTAATGAATTTTGACTGAGCCAGGAAGGAATCCTCCTTCAATTACAGCAGTCTAAAATCAGGCAATGAAATCAACAAAGGATCACTCTGATCATAGTCTTCCGTTCACAGACTAAAAGATAATTATCTTCTGCTGATTAAAGTTTAATTATTGCTGCTTAAGGTTAAGAATGTGACAAAATGATCAAGATTTAAAGGAGGCATATCATCTTGAAAAATCATCCTGTAGTTGAGGTTTGTGTGGGGCAGTGGGTCAGCATGTTGCCCTTTCATCATCTGGATTCAAATGCAGCCCAGTGTAATGAGATTAAAATTTCCTCCCACTGTACTGTTGCAAGGATTCTATTTGATAAGAATCTCAATCCAATTCCTGCTGGACATTGAGCAGCAATAGTGTTCCATTCTCCAGCAGTCACTTTGTTTGATTATCTTCTTAATATATATAACAGTTAAAATGTTACTATTTAATTAATTGAAAGTTTAAAAAAAATATTTATGTATAGAATTTTAAAAAAATCTTTGAAGGCAAACACTCCATTGGGCCAATACAATCATATCAATCATGGACGTGGTCTGAGTCAGTTCCAATCTTCATACTAATTACGTTTTAGAGCAGTTGCAAAAATCATTATTATTAAATTTATAACTTGACCAACGCTATAATGGTTGTCATAGTCACTTGATTTAACCCCAATAAATTTCTGTTATGCAATATATTTTTGGATCCCAGTGTAACTACCAACTTATGATCTGAGGCAATTCCGAGCCTATTACTCAGAGTTTCCTCGGAGAGGTTGTTCTGATCGGCTGCTGTAACTTCAGCGACAGATCAGCAAAAACCTAATTTACGTGATGTAACTGGGGTTTCCGCTGGTCTTCTGCCGAAGTCACGGTGACTAATTGGGAAATTTCTGGTGAATATGTCTTGAAGGTTCTTACGTTCCAATTTCCATGATATAATTCTATCCATTGTGACAGCAGAATTATGTCATTATCATGAGGGTATCCTCAGTAAATGTCAGGTGCTACTTGCAATGAGGGGTACTTTTCAGCTCATCAACTTTCTCTACTCACATAATGAATTGAGTAATATTGACCATTTGTATAGTGTCTCATCAAACTAAGGTCAACACAGAAAACTCAAGAATGAGATCGAAAGTCTAACCAATCAATCTGCTCAGCCTATTCTCAACTTGGCAAGATAGTCCACTGTCATCCACTGTTGCATTTCAATCATACTTTAATGATTTATGTTCACATTTATTATTTTAAACTTGTTTATCAAGTTGTTTATACAGGCCTCCCACTATTTCCTGTAGGCTGAAGTTAGAATATTCTGCCCAGTTTTGGACACCCTACTTTAGGAAGGATGTGAAAGCTACACAACGGGTGTAGAAAAGATTTACTAAGGTGATAGCAGGGATGAAAGGCTTTAGTTTTGAGGGGCTACTAGAGAATCTGGAGCTCTTTACATTAAAATAGATAAGGTGTAAATGCGATCTGGTGTTCAAAAGTATAAGGGGTTTTGACAAGGTAAATAGGAAATAACTAGTTCCACTAGTCAATGAGTTGGTAACTAGAAGGCCCAAAGTTAAGATCATCACCAAAAGAATTAAGGGCAAAGTTTTATACAATTCTCTATCATACTTCAAGTATCACATTCAAGTTTTTGTGTAAATTTTTTAAAAATTATAAAGAAACAAATAGAAAAGATGCCCCAGAATATCTGTAGCTTTTGAGTGACATTACACTTTAAAAAAGAGAAAGCCAGGATTGTGAACTGTAGCATGGTGACCAATTGAACTCTTATTTCACCCAGTGTTTTCTTAATAGTAATTAGATTTTCTGGCTTTTCAAGGACACCGCTTCACCTTAGCAGCAGAATAATGCATTCCTTAGTGCCCTATCCCTATCCTGTTTTTCCTTTTGTTATTTATGTGTCTGTAGAATACTTTACACCCTCAGTGCAGCACTGAAGTTTCAGCCTAGATTTTCAAGTCTCTGAACCCACAACCTTCTGGTTCAGAGGTGAGAGTGCTACACTGAGCCAAGTCTGACACTTTTATTGTTTATTGTAGCGGTTCGTGTACATCGCCACTAAATAAGAGAGTTTGACTTCGACGAACTATTAACAAGTTGTTTATTTACAGGAACAGACTAATTACATCAGGTAAGATGGCAGGTAAGATGGCTGACTGTAGGAGCACCGTGGTGTAGGTCTTGTCCCAGCGGGGACTCCACGAGAACTGAGTCCGCATTCCTGTGGGGAGCGTGATGACGTCATCACGTTTGTGTTGTGATGTCATCACGTTGTTCGCGTTTCCCGCGCTTAGGGCATCACGTGATATGCGTCGTCACGTTTGCCCGTGCTTGGGGCAGTCACGTGACCGCGTCATTGCGTCGCTGGCCGTTGAGGCCGAGGTCGCAAGGCCAGGCTGTGCCGGTGCTTGCCGCGGGAGCAGAAGATCGCGTCGCTCCCGTCGGCTGGCCGATGCGGCCGAAGACACTATGCTGGGTTGCGCCGGCGGCCGTCCTGGAAGGCCGAGTCGGGCCGGCAGCCGCCGCACGCACGTTACGTCATACGTGACGTGACGTCAGCATGTTAGGGTACATCTTAAAGGGGCAACGGCCCCGACAGGTAAGTTAAAGGGGCAACGGCCCCAACAGGTAAGTTATACATACATAAGTAAGTTAAGTACATACAGTTAGGTAAGTTAAAGGGAATTATGTATATATCTATATGTAAGGGACAACCGGTGGTACCGCCACATGGGCCCCCCCAGAATTCGTTTTAACGAAAGTCCAAGGATGAGATGGTCTGACGAGCTGGTGGTCTCGGTGGTCGTGCTGTCTCGACTTAGCGAGCGAGGTCCGAAGATGCTGCTCGTGAGGGGATCCGTACGCGCGTCGTGGTGAATAAAGTGTATCCGTCAGGCGAAGGACCGTGGAGACATGCGAAACAGCAGGCCTTGTCAGAGTGACGGGCAGGTTGGGCGGACGCGGGCGATGACTCTGTTGATGTTGGAACAAGTCCTTGTTATGCCGAACTCTGCAGGAACGCCAAACGAACGTTCCAGAAGGACTTGACAGGCGAGGTGAGTGAACTCGCCAACAGGTGAGCGAAACCTTCAGGAGGCTGGAACACGCGGAATGGTGCGTGCCATAGTGCTACGACATTAACACAACAGAGGGTGAAAAGTTACTGCGTTAACCAGTGATCGGTGAGGCTAGCAGCTTTCACGTGGCTGATCGCAGCCGCAGGATGCCCGTTGGACCCGTCCTCGTTGTTTGCCGCGTCAGTGGACGTTTGCGTTAGTTACAGGGAACACTGGAGAAAGGGCGGCAACGGTCCAGGTTGTTGTTGCTTTCAGGAGGGGTTAACTCTGCCTGGAGGGCGGCAACACTTGTAACAGTTCTTGCTTCAGGAGAAAACATCCGGGAGGGCGGCACGCTTTTTGTTCACGCCGAATCGTGAATTGTGTAGTAGGTAACACAACCAGCAGGCTGAAGGGCTAGTGCGTCGTCGGTGGGGAAGGAGTCGTCGGTGTTCACGAGGGATGGGTTCTCGTGGTTCGCGAGGGATGGGTCTTCGTGCGCGAGGAGTGTGTCCTCGGGTTTTGCGGGGGTGAGTCCTCGTGGTATCCCTGCAGGGCGCGCTCCGATCTTGTGGGCCCGAGTATGCTGTACCCCGCGCTTGGAGTGATTTATACTTGCTGTTGCTTTGGACGTAGAGACGAACGATCCGTGAGGCGGTAGAATAGTCGAATACGGGGACCATGAGCACGTGCGTGGTCTGTGCCGCATTGATGTTCTCGGCAAACGGGGCTTCTACCTTCATAAAGCACGAGGGAGACTGTGGCTCCCTGGATTGTGGTAGCGACAGCGGAATGGCTGATGCTTCCATAGCATGCTTCGTTTGTGAAAGACATTCACAAACCCACCAATTGTAGCGCTGGTGGTCGACAGTTGCCGTTGGTCGTGCTCTACCTCTGTGAAATCGTTCGTGAAAAACGGGCTCACCTCCAAGCTGCGCTTCCTTTGCGAAGATGTTCGCAAAGATGGGGTCGCTTTTGGTGGAATCGGTGTTAGGCGGTTGCTGTTCCGTGGTTGTTCGTCGGTTGTGCGTTGGTCGTCTTATGGGAAGACGAGGGTCAGACTACGCGTTGCTACCATGAAAATCGTTCACGGATACGGGTTCACCAATTGTAGTGTTGGAATTGATGAGCTCCCGTACTCACGTCGTTGGGTCACCAATGTAGCAGTTCATGTACATCGCCACTAAATAAGAGAGTTTGACTTCGACGAACTATTAACAAGTTGTTTATTTACAGGAACAGACTAATTACATCAGGTAAGATGGCAGGTAAGATGGCTGACTGTATGAGCACCGTGGTGTAGGTCTTGTCCCAGCGGGGACTCCACGAGGACTGAGTCCGCAGTCCTGTGGGGAGCGTGATGACGTCATCACGTTTGTGTTGTGACGTCAGCACGTTGTTCGCGTTTCCCGCGCTTAGTGCATCACGTGATGCGCGTCGTCACGTTTGCCCGCGCTTGTGGCAGTCATGTGACCGTGTCATTGCGTCGCTGGCCGTTGAGGCCGAGGTCGCAAGGCCGGGCTGTGCCGGTGCTTGCCACGGGAGCAGAAGATCGCGTCACTCCCGTCGGCTGGCCGATGCGGCCGAAGACGCTATGCCGGGTTGTGCCAGCGGCCATCCTGGAAGGCCGAGTCGGGCCGTCGGCCGTCGTACGTATGTTACGTCATACGTGACGTGACGTCAGCACATTAGGGTACATCTTAAAGGGGCAACAGCCCCGACAGGTAAGATAAAGGGGCAACGGCCCCAACAGGTAAGTTATTACATACATAAGTAAGTTAAGTACATACAGTTAGGTAAGTTAAAGGGAATTATGCATATATCTATATGTAAGGGACAACCGGTGGTACCGCCACATTATATTCTTAGAAACCTTTCTGGGACATGGTCTTGATAGGCTTATTGGATTGCTGTCCATTGATGCAACATTTGGACTTGTTTTTAGATTTCAGATAATTTTCAGAAGATATGGCATCCAACAATTACACCAGATATGCAGCAAGCAATTCTGTTCTCCAGACTGTGGGAGTGAGCTATAAGTAGATTTGCCAACCTTCTACCAGTTTGATAACATTCAATTTAGGTATCTCAGCTGATAATGGAGTTTACACGTTGGGACTTGGCTTCCCTTACCTCGTGGTTGCCTCATCTTCCCCCACTACAGAAGAGTTTGTACTTTCCTGGCTAATACCAGGGTACATCCACAAGTTTAGTGTTGGTGCAAACTACTTTGCACCAAATTAAGCTTATGATGTAAATACACCCTAAATCAGAGCTATGAGCTGATGTCAGTGTTTCATTTCTTAGTTATAGATAGGGTGATCTGCAACAAAGAAACCAAAGAAATCATTGTGGACTTCAGGAAGTCTAAAGGCGGAAGTCACACCCCCATCCACATCAATGGGACTGTGGTGGAAAGGGTGGACAGCTTTAAGTTCCTCAGAGTCCACATCACGGAAGACCTCTCCTGGTCCCTCAATACCTCCTCTCTGGTGAAGAAGGCCCAGCAGCACCTATATTTCCTAAGGAGGCTGAAGGGATGTAAGCTGTCACCCCTGATCCTCTCTAACTTTTACCGCTGCACAATAGAGAGCATCCTGACAAACTGTATCACAGTATGGTATGGCAGCTGTAGCTACTATGACCGGAAAGCCCTGCAGCGGGTAGTCAAAACTGCCCAACGCATTACCGGCACCCGGCTACTGACCATAGAGCACATATACCAGAAACGCTGTTTACGGAGGTCACGGTCCATCATCAAAGACCCTACCCACCCCAGCCACAGTCTGTTTGCCCTCCTGCCATCTGGGAGACGCTACAGATGCATTCGCACCCGTACGACCAGATTTAGGAACAGCTTCTTTCCCAGGGCTGTCATCCTACTGAACTCCACAAATAAACTCTAAAGCCTGCACATCTGCCAATGCACTTTATTATGGTTATGTTTATGTTAATGTATTACAAGCCAAATGTATGTTGAATGTTTAAATGTCTTAATCTAAATGTACACTCTCGGGAGCCGCAAGCCTACATTTCGTTGTACTGCACTTGTGCACTAACAATGACAATAAAAGTTGATTTGATTTGATTTTGATTTGATTTGATTAAAAATAATCTACTTGCTCTGAACAGTCGCTGAAGGTAAGCATGCAGGTGCAGCAGGCGGTTAAGAAGGCAAATGGTATGTTGGCCTTCGTAGCAAGAGGGTTCGAGTACAGGAACAAGGATGTCTTGCTACAGTTGTACAGGGCCTTGGTGAGACCGCACCTTGAATATTGTGTGCAGTTTTGGTCGCCTTACCTGAGGAAGGATGTTCTTGCCATGGAAGGAGTGCAGCGAAGATTCACCAGGCTGATACCTGGGATGGCAGGAATGACGTATGAGGAGAGATTGTGTCGATTGGGCTTATACTCACTGGAGTTTAGAAGATTGAGAGGGGATCTCATCGAAACTTATAAAATTCTGTCAGGCCTGGACAGGCTAGATGCAGGAAGGATGTTTATGATGGCCGGGGAGTCCAGAACCAGGGGTCATAGTCTAAGGATAAGGGGTAAGCCATTTAGGACTGAAATGAGGAGGAATTTCTTCACCCAGAGAGTGGTGAACCTGTGGAATTCTCTGCCACAGAGGGCGGTGGAGGCCAGTTCATTAAATATATTCAAAAAAGAGTTGGATATATTTCTTAAGGCTAAAGGGATCAAGGGATATGGGGAGAAGGCAGGGACAGGGTACTGAATTTGGATGATCAGCCATGATCTCATTGAATGGCGGAGCAGGCTCGAAGGGCCGAATGGCCTACTCCTGCTCCTATCTTCTATGTTTCTATGTTTCTATGTAACTGGCAGAAGAAATATTGGTCTGTCAGAACTTCCTGCTTGAAATTATTCTGTCAGTCTGTTTGTGTGGCCAAATGCTACATTAGTGAATGATCCACTCCGCACCAGAATTCAAATATACTCGGCTTTCATAATATATATCACAAACAGGAAAAATGGATTCGCCATCCTCTCTCCTACTTCCATTTTCTTGACTATATTGAACCTTGGAGATTTTCAGCAAATTCCACAACACAAGGATGCCATGAATGAAGGATGTCAACTGTATTAATGTTAAAAACTGCCAGCATGCTAACATAATTTGTCAAAGTATGTCAAAATTATTGCTTACTCCAGTATTGAATTTTGAATATATTGAAAAATTGGCATCTTATAAATCCAGCTGGTATATCCTTTCTGTTGAAGTATACATTTTGAAACATTAAGGTATGTTGAAGTCATATCAGTAAATGATATAATCCCTTCCAGAATTATATTGATGTTTCTTCAACAATAATCATATGCTTTTGATACAGAAAATATGAACGTATCACACTGTCATTTATATAGGCCCAGAAATTCAGGTCGGAGGCTTCCCGCGGATGCAAACCTCCGACCTGCACTTACCTAGCGCGCTGGTCATTGAGCTGTGGGCCCGCGTGGGATTCCGATCCTGGGCCTCCTCCAACTGCCGACGCACAGTGCTTGCGTATCCCAGGGGAACAGTTAGTTCGATGCGTCCCCTGGGATCACATGGGCCATGGAGAGCCAATGGTAGCAGGGAAATGCCCATTCATAAAATTGACAGGAAGAGCTGTCAAAACCATAAATACTATAAGCTCCAAAACATTACTAAAACTTCAAATAATTTTTTTTAATTACAATTTTAAAATAACTATAAATTATATAAAATAACTATTTTAAACAATAATTAAAATTTTTGAAAAAATTAATTACATTTTCTAACGGGGCTAAAAATAAACTTACCTTTCTTTAAAGTATTTAAAAATAATAAACCTGTGGAAAAAATGTTTTAATTTTAATTAATTCACCACTTACCTTGTTAACTCCTGGAGACTTACCCTCTCGGAAAAACCTGGAAAAAAAAGTAAGTTCAATGCGCATGCGCTGCCTCTCCAGCACACGCGTTCCACCTCTGAACCCCTTCTTTCAAGGGAACGGAAGTTCCAGTTTCCCGTGCATGCACGAAATCGGCACTTCCATTGGGCCTACAGGTGAGTACCCCGTGCGTACTCACCCGTGGAGACCCGAATTTCTGGGCCATTATCTATTAGAGAGTGTTAAGTCAAAATTATATATATTGCAATGAAGTATCACTAAATTCTCCAAGGAGTGACTGAGTAAATGCACCATCTCAGGAGGTAATGAGTTATACAATTCCAGAACGATAAGTTTTATCTGTTGTCTGTGCTACATTTGTTGATTTGAGTAACGCAATTGCCTCAGTATCCTTGGGCTAGCGTGGAGAAATATTAGCTGGGTGTCTTGCTACTGATGATGACCTTTTTAATGTGCTTATTTGTCCTTATTTGATATGCCCTTACAGGCACCTGATGGCCCATTCTGAAAAATGCTAATGACCACATCCTCGCAATTTGGGACATGGTACATGGTGGGGTCCATGTAAGGCCAGGAGTTCCACCCCACCACACTTCTGCTGGTGGAGCAGACCTCCTAGAAATTTGGGCCTTGAGGCTAATCAGAAATCTTTGAAAAGTAATGTAAAGAAACCTGCCCTATCTGCACCTACACAACTGCAGAAAATGTTGTTACACTTAAAGAAGTGCACTGTGAACATAAACTACAAGTAAGGTGCTCTGCTTGATTTTAGCTTTTCACTGAGCAAATATTGTTATGCTGCACTAGTCTGCTGCAATTGTGTGACTCAAAATTAATCATAAAAGTAGGATTCTTAATCACTAGCTTCGCTAAAAAGAAACTCCTACTGATGTAGGAGTGGTATCATTTCTAAAATTCGTACTTTTTACTATAGAGAACACAAGCTTTTGAGATCTCAAGTGCCTCTGTCTTAGTACTGTCATTACTTGTGTTGATGAGAATATACACAAAAAGGAAACACAACCAATATCTATGAATCTCCTGATAGAAAACTTATCAAACAAACAAAAGAAAGAAAGATACATATTCTGTCAGGAGCTTGCCTACAAAATGTAATTAAGATCTTCTCTGAAGTCAATGTTGAGTTACCTCTGTCATTTTGGCAGGTGTTCTTGCCTGTGTCTATCAAATGTATGCATAGCAATTTTTCAGAATCAACTCTGTGTGGTAGATTAGCCAGTGTGCAGTGGAACCATTTTGCAACAATATTAAAGCACTTATCTTTGTCAAATATAGTATTAAACTCCCGAGGTCTCAGACAGTAAGTGGGAATACCTGCTAATACACACAATCCCTTTAGCTCCACTCAAGCTTAGTAAATAAATCATGCAGCATCCCATGTCTTTACGAGTAGTCACTGACCCGATTTCTTCTTGTAAGCAAAGTAGCTCAAGTCCCTGAGGAACCCTCTACGTTTTGCAAATAAGGATCTCAAGGAAGACTTCTTAAAAGGAGTCTACAAACAGAATCCTGTAATTATCATTAATGATCCCCTGCTCTGTAAGATACTGACAGAAATTTGTTTTCAGTTAATTTAAAATGATGACCTCAAATGGAAAGCTTCTTGTTATGAAAATGGCACATTGTAGTATTTACATATTTTTCCCCACCAGCATTGCAAAGAACCCGACACAGTAATGTTGAGGGGAGCATTGTGTTAAGAAAGGGATTACCCCATTGGCTTACTTGGTAAATGTACTGCCTAGTTTGCAACTGAACCATTTAGGTCAGGAAGCTTAGAGCTTCAATCCCTATTCTATGCTGACAGCTGATCTCAGTGGTGGTGGTGGTGCTACAATTGGCTTCAATGCCCCTGAGCTAAAATGGGAGGAAAATTAGCCAGTGTTCCCACTTCTGAATTATCCAATGATTCCTGCTAGTAAGAGCATGTGTGTGCACTGATGATCAGACTCTGCATAAGGAGTGGGCATTTGGGCAAGTGTCACCAATGGAAAGATACCCCAGTATGAGTCAGCATCTTCAGAAGAGGACAGGGAAAAATAAGTGCATTTTGTATATAAAGATTAGGGGGGAGAAATTTGGCATGTTAACGCCCCCAGTTAGCACCTGGTGGGGGCGAATCCCGAGGCGCACGGCAAACTCGCCGGCCCCGTAGCTTCGGCAATAACAGTTAGCCCCTCGGCACCTTTCGGCATGCAGATCATGACGTCAGTGAGTGTGCAACGCTCGCTGAGTGCCCGATCTGCAAATTTCAGTAGCGCCCCTCGCCTTACTGCCTTGTGCCAACAGTGTCAGGTAGCGGAGGTGTGAACCAACCGGCTGATGGCTGGCGGGGTGCTACTTAAAGGGATGCACCCCAGCTGTAAAGGAACTTCCGTTCCAAAGGTCAGTTATGAGTGGCAGAGAGCGCAGGATATATCTGCAGCCAAATAAAGGCTGCTTCGTCCCCGGAGAGTTGCGGGCCATCAAAGGAATTTGCATTTCATCCCACAGCATATCGCCGTTCTGCACTCCCCGAATCATTGGGGGCTGGTGTGCAGACTCCAGTGACCCTACCCTTTAATGGCTGGAAGGCGCCTGCGCCAATGCTCACTCCTGATTACACAACACCTGATATTTGTTATCGCTTGGAGCCTAACGCCACTCACCTACACCATTAGTGCCTGATTTAGCACTCCCCTGCATTCTTTGAGTGCTGAGACTGAATTTAGAGGGCAGCGAGATTGATTAGTGCCTGGCGCTAAACTTCCAACTTCTCAAAAGTTAGTGCCCCAACCGGGGCGATACCGAATTTCTAGCCCTAGAAATCTGTACTTGACCTGAAGATGACTACGAGGTAAAGGGCTCAGCTTCATGTTATTAGCTCTCAGCACTGATAGAAGTTCTTCGCATGACACAAACTCAAAGTAAATGTGAACTAAAGTGATCAAGAAACATAGCTTGTAATGCAATGTTTTATTACTTCAAAAACCTGTACCATCTCGGATAAACTAGCAATCAAGCAAATAGTAAGGCACACAATTATGTGTAAAGCTCAACTGATTTATAATTATCATCTGGGTCTCAAGATTAGATTACTGCCTTAAAAATCACTTTGAAATTATTTTAAATTAAATTCACTGTTTTTATTTTATGGGGCAGATACCTTAAGGGTCAAAATTCCTACCTACACCAAGTCTGGTGGAAAAGTAGGCATTAGTAAAAAGTGGTATTCATTCCATATGAAACTACTGATACCAAACTAAACCCAATTAACAGTGATTTCTAGAGGAAATTATGGATCAAATTATTATTAACTTTAAATTTACCTTTTACTCACAGGTACTTTTTCACAAATTAACAAGGACAGGAATTTTAGCACCATAGTTTGGGGAAACTGTGCCTTCTCTGCTACTGAAAACATAAGGAACAAGTGTTCTGCAAGGGAATGAAAGACACATTAACATTACTAGTTATCATGATTGTAACACTCCTTGTGGGATGTTACCACCATTGCAAGGGACTGTGTTTTTTCTGTGGAGAATCTTGGGGAGTTACTAATGAACATGGAAGGTATCTGTAACTGAAGAGTCTCCAAGGTGCATAAATTATTCTATTAACAAATTTATTTAACTTCATATTGTTATTACATTTAAGGGATTCCATTTTTTTTTGATAATTTCATTCTCAACCAGGTATTATATAGCTGCTTTGTTAAATATTTAATCAACACTGGCCTAGAAATTCGGTTTTGGCGCAGCGAGGGCTTTAGCGCCGGAAGTTAGTGCCGGCGCTAAGTCCCCCTGCGCGCGCCAAAAATTCAGTAGCGCCGCGCCCAAACGGCTGCCGGCGCTACTGAGGGGTCTCAGCACCTCAAAACTGGCGCCACGCGCCGCATTGCGGCGCTATTCCGGCGCTGCGGCGCCCACTGCGGTGCGGCAGGCTCGGGAAGTGCAGGCCTCCTCCTTCCGTTAAGGAGGAGCTGCCTGCACCCGGCCGCGGCCCGCGATAATCTTTTTAAAAATGAGCCCGGCACCTCGGACAAGTGCCGGGCTTGCTTCTGTTCCGGCGGGGGGGGGGGGAAGTCCGGGGAGGGAGCTGCGGCCAGGCGGCCGGCGGGAAAGTGGCCGGCCGCCGCGGGGCCTTTAATGCGCCGGCGCAAAGTTCTGTAAGGCACCTCTGCCAGAACGTTGCTTGCGGCTGCCACGGGCGAGGCGGCCGCAACTCAATTTCCGAGTTCGGGCGGGTTACCATGGCAACCGGGACGCTGCGCACACCGATGACGTCATCGGTGCCGGCGCAGCGCTACCGGCCTAACGCTGATTTAGGGCCCCTGTCAATTTCTAAACTGGCCATAACTTCGGCGCTAGGCCCTCTAGCGCCTCAAAAGCGGCGCTAAGGCCAGTGAATTTCTAGGCCACTGTCTTTACAATTCAGGCTTAGTCCCAGCAGTTTTACATAGCAGACAGGCAGTTTCCATAAGCAGGCCAAGTCTCCAAAGAACTAAAATTTGTCCTCATGTGCATGTTATTAGTGGAACAGTATGCTACAGAACCAGCAATTATCCTTTAACCACAGTACAATGGACTGTGGATCATGTGGAATTTCCACAACATTTTCCTGTTGAAAATGTGGTAAATGACACACTGTCAGATCAATAGTTTCAAGCTAAAACTAATGTTCAGCTTTATTTATAAGGTAACTACACAGAAATACACAGCAAGCAATAATACTTGACTTACACATTGTTAAACATGAATGAAACCTTAGTAATTGTTTTCAGTAGGTTTTGATTGAGTCTCCATTAGAATCATAGAATAGAATCTATGAGCTGGATTTTATCAACCTCAGCGGGTCCATGGCGGGTGACATCGGTGGCAGGTCCTGGCCTCGCTGCCGGCTCCATCCCGCTGTTCAAAATGATTTGCCTGATTGGGCTTGTTAAGCCCGCCCAGCGCATTTGCCGGCCAACTGAATGAAGCGGGTCTGATGACGTCATTTGATGACACATTATCAGCCAGTTTCCTTAAAGGGACCATGCGCAAATTGATTTTGATATTTGTGCTGTCAGTGTTCTACAGCATTGAGGTGCTGCAAACACTGACAAACACTGTACAGAGGGGCATGGCTACACCCAGGCTCTCCCATGACTCCCTCCTTATGCTTATGGAGGGAGTCACAGCACTCAAGGAGGTTCTCTTCCCTTCCAATGGGCGGAAGAGGCCTCCCCAGGAGACCAACGTGGCCTGGTTGCACATTGCACAGGAGGGCACAAGCAGGGATGTCGTCAGGAGGACCAGGCTGCAGTGGTGCAAACCTTTCAATGATCTCAGTAGACCATGAAACAGCCACCAATGGTTGAGCGATTAAAATCAGGGATGTTCAAGACAGCAGAATTAGAGGAGTGCAAATATCTCAGGTGGTTCTGGGCCTGGAGAAGATTACAAAGATGGGAGGGCCGGGGGCGCGAGGCCATGGAGGGATTTGCAAACAAGGCTGAAAATTTTGACATCGAGGCGTTGCTTAACCGGGAGTCAATGTAGGTCAGCGAGCACAGGGGTGCTGGGTGAACAGGACTTGGTGCAAGTTAGGACATGGGCAGCTGAGTTTACGTAGGGTAGAACGTGGCAGGGCAGCCAGGAGTGCATTGGAATAGTCAAGTCTAGAGGTAACAAAGGCATGGATGAGGGTTTTAGCAGTGGATGAGCTGAGACAGGGGCAGAGACGGGCGATGCTACAGAGGTGGAAATAGGCAGTCTTAGTTATGCCACAGGTATGTGGTCGAAAGCTCAAATATGACACCAAGGCTGTGAATAGTGTGGTTCAGCCTCAGACACATGTTAGGGAGAGGGATGGAGCCAGTGGCTAGGGAACGGAGTTTGTGGTGGGGACCGAAAACAATGGCCCCGATTTTCGGGCAGCTGTCGGGCGGCTTTTCATGCGGCCGTGGTCCGAAAATCACGGAAAAAGCGGGTCGGGACCCCCCCCCCGCCTGATTCCCCGCCCCGTCCGACTTTCGGACTGCCGTTTTCACACGCCCCGCTTCAGTCCCGCCCGCCGCTGGCGGGACTGGTCGTCGGAGCACTAACAAGCAATTATCTGCTTGTTGAAGTGGATTTTCCCATGCCGTTGCAACTTTGGGGCTTTCCCCACCTGAAACACGCCTGTGGGGAACCCCGCCGATGAGAGCTGACGTGAAAACAGCTGGCTTGCTTGCTTGCAGCAGCAGGTCGCTGAGGGCTGAAGATATTTAAAGAGGCAGCATTTGCAGGCTGCAGGACCTTGTTGATCAAGGCTTGGGGGAACTATTTGAAGCCTTAGGAGCAGCTGCAGAAAGTTGGAGCCTCACACACTTCTTCAGTGTGAGCTCCTGGGAAGCCCCTCTCACCACCCTAACTCAGGACCTCCTCAACCGAGGCATCTGCTAGAAGCATGGGAGGCCTTTGGCACCTTCCCTTCCTGGCATTAGAGGATCTCCAACAGCAGAGGTGGCAGCAGCAGAACCAGGAACAGCAGGATGATTACCAGGAGCACCAGGCTGCTGCTCACTCACCTGAAGCTGCACAAGCCAGAAGGGGCCAGCGCTTGGAAGTGGCTTGAGAGCACCTTGCTGCGCTTTAGGGGGCCAGTGGGACCCGTTTCTGCACTGGCAGTCCTACTCAGAAGGACTTCCATGAAGATCTGGTTTCTCTGTTCAACAGATGGCCAACGCTCTTCAAGAGATGTGATTCTCTTATGAGCACTCACCATGTTTTCCGTATGCTGGCGAGTTATCTCCTCCATGGAGGATGCCAACCTTTCCATGGTGCTGCGTTCATGCACCAATGACTCCACAAAGGCTCTGCTCATGGTCGCTATGGACTCCTCCATTCGCTCCACACTCGCATCGACCCTGGAGACAAAACCTGCCAGAGACTCCTGCATCTGTGCATGGAGATCCATCACCTCTTCTCTTGCGGATGGACCCAGAGGCAGAGGGTCGAGATGCAGCGCAGCAGAGCTGAGCTGGCAGAGCCCTGCGCCCTCCGACGAGGACTCTCCACTGCTGTCCCTGTCTCCAGAATCTGCTGAGGCTCACTTGTCAGCTGTGAAACACCAGGTGACAACACTACTCTATGTCCCAAAGGTCCCCCCGAGGTGTGAGTGTCTGCGCTGGTGCTGGGTGCGCTTACTTCTGCTGACGCTGCACCCTCAGAGGTTGGAGCTTCCTCTGAGGAGTCTGGCTGCACAGCCTCTTCCTCCTCCACAGTGAGGACGGGGGCTCTGGATGGTACTGTGGGGGAGTAAAGGAAAGAGTTAGAGATATAATGCCAAGGTTCCTCTGGTGACTCCCAGCGAGTTGGCATCTGCTGACACCTGCATCCATGCAGCTTTGGTCTCAGTGGGAGGCCTCTTCCTCCCTGACCTAGGGAACAGGACCTCCCTGTGGGCCCTAACCCCATCCAATAATGCCTGCAGTGAAGCCTCGTCGAATTTGAAGGCAGCTCGGGGTCTGGCACTGGCCACAGCTGCTGCAGGCTCCTTATGCCATCCTGTATGGTTCATTTGGAAGCCTTCAGAGGATGCAGTGCTTGCCATGGACCTTGAAAGCACCACGAATGATGACATCATACTGTGGGGATTTCTGACTCGATTTAGACAATTAGCAAGGCTTCCCACATGCTGGGAATTAATTGGCCAATTGAGGGAAAATTGCTTGGGGCTGGCTGACACTTTTTTATGTGTGTCAGAAACCCCACATTCGGGGAAATCCGACCATTTCCCACACAAGCCTTCGGTCTTCCCAATATTTAATTGGAGAAAATTTCAGCTCATCCAGAACTAGATATCAGACAAGCAGTCTGACAATTTCGAGACCGGGGAAGGGGCGAGAGAAGTGGTGGTGAGGTAGAGCTGGATGTCGTCAGCGTACATGTGGAAATTAACGCAGTCTCTTCGGAAGATGTCGCCAAGGGGCAGCATGTAGATGAGAAATAGGAGGGGGCCAAGGATAGATCCTTGGGGGACACCAGAGGTAATGATACGGATGCGGAAAGAGAAGCCATTGCTGGCTACGATTAGATAGATGAGAATGGAACCAGGCGCGTGCAGTCCCACCCAGCTGGACGATGGTGGAGAAGAATGGAGTGGTCAACCATGTTTAAGGCTGCAGATAAGTCAAAAAGGACGAGGAGGGATAGTTTACCTTTGTCAGAGTCACAAAGGATGTCATCTGTGACTTTGGTGAGAGCTGTTTCGGTACTGTGGCAAGGGCGGAAACCTGATTGGACGGATTCAAACATGGAGCTGCAGGAAAAATGGGCACAGATTTGGGAGGCGACAACACGTTCAAGGACCTTGGAGAGGAAAGGGAGGTTGGAGATGGGGTGGTAGTTTGCAAGGACGGAGGGGTTAAGGGTTGGTTTTTTGAGGAGAGGGGTGATTACGGCAGATTTGATGAAGAGGGGGACAGTACCTGAGGCGAGAGAACTGTTAACATTGTCAGCTGACATGGGAGCCAGAAAAGGAAGTTGACTGATCAGCAGTTTGGTGGGAATAGGGTGGAGGGAGCAGGAAGTGGGTCTAATGGACAAGGTGTGCGCGAAGAGGTCATGAGGGGAGATCGTAGAGAAACAAAGCTCCTTGAGGTACAGCCATTTAAGATATCGGCCCAGATTTTCTGGGGCCTATGACCGCATACACGGCTATAACTACCCCGAAAGTTCTGGGTTTCCGCCTGCACTGCGCATGTGTGAAAACCCAGAACTTCCGATCTGTTAAGTTTCTGCTTGACAAATCACCCGCATGCGCAGGAAATGGACATTCGCTGGAGGAGAGTTGGGCTATTTGCCCAACTACTGCCCAGCGAATTCCCACGAAACTCTTATGCCTGGTAAATACAGGAGTAGGGCCTTCTTTTACCAGCGTAAGGGTTTAAATAAATATTGGCCCAGAAATTCGGGTCGGGGGCTTCCCGCGGGTGCAAGCCCCCGACCTGCACTTACCAACCGTGCCGGCCATTGAGCTGTGGGCCCGCGTGGGATTCCGATCCTGGGCTTCCTCCAACTGCTGGCGTGCTGTGCTTGTGTATCCCAGGGGCACAGTTAGTTCGATGCGTCCCCTGGATCACGTGGGCCATGGAGAGCCAATGGTAGCAGGGAATGCTTCATTCATAAGTTTGACAGGAAGACCTATCAAACCTATATATACTATAAGCCCCAAAACATCACTAAATCTTCAAATAAATTTTTAAAAAACATCACATTTTTAAAATAAACTATAAATTACATGAAATAACTATTTTAAACAATAATTTAAATTTTTGAAAAAATTAATTACATTTTCTAACAGGACTAAAAATAAACTTACCTTTCTTTAAAGTATTTAAAAATAATAAACCTGTGGAAAAAATGTTTTAATTTTAATTAATTCACCACTTACCTTGGAAAAAGCAGGCCTTGCAACTGCTTTTTACATGTCTAACTTCTGGAGACTTACCCTCCCGGGAAAACCTACAAAAAAAACGTAAGTTCGATGCGCTCGCGCTGCCTCTCCTGCGCACGCGTTCGACTTCTGAACCCCTTCTTTCAGGGGAACAGAAGTGCTGGTTTTCCGCGCATGCGCAGTGCATGCAGGAAACCGGCACTTCCATTGGGCTTACGGGTGAGTACCCCATGCGTGGAGACCCGAATTTCTGGGCCATTAAAATAAACGTTTTTAAATCATTTAAACATTTAAAATCTTTAAAATTAGTTTAGATATTGTTGGCCCTTTTAAAAATGTTTAAATGTATTTTACAAAAAACTAAATTTTTGTTTTAAATTGTATTTTGATTATTTTTAAACATGTGGTGATTTATTTTTATTTAGGTTGTGTGAAAGCGTATTTTTTAGCGGATTCCGATTATGCCTATAGGGATTCCATACGTAAATGGGAATCCCCCTTTTTGATTGGTTGGGCCGGCCCACGTGATCCCAGGGACGCTTGCGAATGTGGGCCTTTACGCAGGCGTAGGCCTGCAGGCCCAGGACTACAAGAGTCCGAAGATACGGAGGCAACAGGTAGGTGTGTACTTTTCTTGCGGATCGGAGGCATTTGCCCGCGGGAAGCCTCCAACCACAATTTCAGGTCCAATGAATTGTATCTGCTTCCTCCCATCTGTGGACTTGGATTTCAAAGAAGGATGGTCCATTCACCAAACACTCTCTGACTTCATTAGTTTCTGAGTACAGGCACTTGCACTAACAATGAAGATTCTCTTGTTACAACTGGGTATATCTGGATAGTTTCATGTATTGGCCACTTTCCTGAAACAGAGACGAAGGAACTCTTTTTCACCTATAGCCGGCTGAAATCCATTTTACATCACTTATATCCTACATATGTAGTCATATGAAAATATAATACAGAAGTCTCCCTAAATCACCACAATTGAATCAATTGCTTTTGCTGGGAGCCTGTTCCACATATCTGTTAGGGAAAAATGTTTCTTCTTATCTCGAATATCACGTGTCTGGTTAACTTTCAATTCATCAACCCTTTTGTCACATTTTCCTTTACTTTTAATACCTTTGTCTCTCTTTTAAGTCTTACACAATAGTCCAGGAACTGCTGCTATGAGAATGTCAGGCTTTTTGTATCATACACAACGGTAGATTAATCCTTCCCCATGGAGTCTATACAGTGCAAATTAAAGCACAATCTAGGTGCCATAATTATGTTTCCTACCTGTAAGAAAAAGACTCACTGAAAGTATTCTCATGCAAGAGACACATTTTATTTTTTTTAAGTACATATCTCGTAGAAGAATATGAAGCTGTAGACATTTGTTAACAGAATGTAAAACCACACAGCCATACTTCCAGGATTTGCTTACCAATTCCATTCATCAATCTCAAATACTGAGCATCAATTTTAGCAATAGCTATAGATGCAAGAACATTTGGCACCAAATTAAGAACATAAGAACATAAGAAATAGGAGCAGGAGTAGGCCATTCGGCCCTTCGAGCCTGCTCCACCATTCAATGAGATCATGGATGATCTTCTGCCTCAATTCCATTCACCAGCCCTATCGCGATATCCTTTGATGCCCTTACTAGTCAGAAATCTATCAACCTCTGTTTTGAATATACCCAATCACTGAGCCTCCACAGCCCTCTGGGGTAGATAATTCCAAAGATTCACCACCCTCTGTGTGAAGAAATTTCTTCTCATCTCAGTCCTGAATGGCCTACCCTTTATCCTGAGGCTGTGGCCCCTAGATCTAGACTCCACAGCCAAGGGAAACATTCTCCCAGCATCTACCCTATCAAGCCCTGTAATCATTTTGTATGCTTCAATGAGATTACCTCTCATTCTTCTGAATTCAAGAGAATACAGGCCTAGTTTACACAATCTCTTCTCATACGACAGTCTCGCCATCCCAGGAATCAATCTCATGAACCTTCGTTGCACTCCCTCTATGGCAAGTATAACCTTCCTTAGGTAAGGAGACCAAAATTGTACACAGTACTCCAGGTGTGGTCTCACCAAGGCCCTATATAATTGGAGTAAGACTTCTTTACTCCTATACTCAAATCCTCTTGTAATGAAGGCCAGCATACCATTTGCCTTCCTAATGGCTTGCTGCACCTGCACATTCACTTTCAGTGACTCATGTACAAGGACACTCAGGTCCCTTTGAGCATCTGCATTCCCCAATCTTTCACCATTTAGGAAATGCTTTGCCTTTCTATTTTTTCTACCAAAGTGGATAACTTCACATTTATCCACATTATTTTCCATCTGCCATGTTCTCGCCCACTCACTGAGCCTGTCAAGATCCCCTTGAAGCCTCTTCACACCCTCTTCGCAACTGACACTGTCACCTAGCTTTGTGTCATCAGCAAATTTGGAAATGTTACATTTAGACCCCTCATCCAAATCATTGATATAGATTGTGAATAGCTGGGGCCCAAGCACCGATCCTTGCGGTACCCCACTAGTCACAGCCTGCCATCCTGAAAAAGACCCGTTTATCCCTACTCTTTGTTTTCTGTCTGTTAACCAATTCTCTATCCATGCTAGTATATTACCCCCAATTCCATGTGCCCTAATTTTGTTCACCAACCTCTTGTGTGGGACCTTATCGAAGGCCTTCTGAAAATCCAAATACACCACATCTACCAGTTCCCCTTTGTCTACTCCACTAGTTACATCCTCGAAGAACTCCAATAGGTTTGTCAAACAGGATTTCCCTTTCATAAATCCATAAACGTATCTGTCCACTGAGGACAAGACCCCCTTATATATTTATGGTGACAAATAGCAAGGGTGCAGAAAGCAGCTGCAGAGGCAGTGAATAAGGTCTTATACCCACTAATTATAATACCAGCAGAAAAACAGGAGAATTGGAAGGAAGGTCAATATGATCTTCAACGCACAACTTCTTCAAGCTCTAAATGGGGCGTTGTAATAGCACATGAAAAAAGAGGAGCATCTAAAGTATAATGCACTTTTACTGTGTCTGGCCAGTGGAATCAGATACTGTTAGCAGTGATAGTGCTCTCATCAAGCATTGGCAAGTTTTTAAATCTTTATTTCTCTCTTGATCGCTCTCTCCATTTACTAGCCCTTGGCTTCTAACTGTTTCATGTTATATTTTACAAACAATTGGATCAAGGACTGTTATCTGTGTGAGAAACACTTTTACTATTACCTACTTATGAGCATTAATGGGCAATATATTTCAATGTGTTATGCAATGCATGTAGCTCTTTTCAAGAATATAAAAGATTAATTGCCCTTCTTGTAGAAAATAATGAATGAAAATCAGGATGGCTGTAACAAGACAGTTTGCTTCTGCTTCTTTTGTGCAATTTGAAGTTAACAAAATTGGTAAGGGTTTCCTTTTAAAAACTGAATAAATTATCAGCTTTACCAATAGCTGCAGGGACAATAACAGTTGGAACCAATTTATTTGGTTGTCATTCATTGTTTTTTTTCCATGTACTAGTAGTAAACTTTCATCATAGATTGAAGAGGTTGATTGCCGATAATCACAGTGAACTGTTATCTAACTTTCCCCTTTATCAGCTGGTTTTACGGTCAGTGGGTACAAAACCAGATTGCAGCTGGTCCAAAAGCAAAATACTGCGGATGCTGGAAATCTGAAATAAAAACAGAAAATGCTGGAAATACTCAGCGGGTCAGGCAGCATCTGTGGAGAGAGAAACAGAGTTAATGTTTCAGGTCGATGACCCTTCGTTAGAACTGGAAAAAGTTGGAGATGGAACAGTTTTTAAGCAAGTGTAGGGGCAGGGAAAGGGGGGACGGGAGGAAAGAACAAAAGGGAAGGTCTGTGATAGGATGGAAGGCAGGAGAGATTAAGAGACAAAAGGGATGATGGTGCAAGGCAAAAGGAGATGGTAATGGGACAAGTTAAGAAACAAAAGATGACTCCAGATGAAGTGTAAATGACAATGGCAGAATGATCGACAACTGCCATGTGAGAGAGAGAAAAAAAATGGGAAAAAAAAGATAAGGGCAGAGGTTATGATCTGAAATTGTTGAACTCAATGTTGACTCCAGAAGGCTGTAAAGTGCCTAATCGAAAAATGAGGTGCTGTTCCTCGAGCTTACGTTGAGCTTCATTGGAACAGTGTAAGAGGCCGAGGACAGAGAGGTCAGAGTGGGAGTGGAGCAGGGAATTAAAGTGACAGGCGACCAGAAGCTCAGGGTCACCCTTACAGACTGAACGGAGGTGTTCCATAAAGCGGTCATCCAATCTGCGTTTGGTCTCCCCAATGTAGAGGAGACCGCATCTGATCCTATTCCTTGTCTCTATAGCTACTTCCCATACCTGGGGCCATCATGAATATACTGCCCTATATCCTGCCCTCAACGGCAATTGAAACAAAAGAGAAACAAACACTTATCTGCAGCCTAACATTCACTGAACTTCAAAAAAATGGGTGAAGCACTTTGATAGTTCAATGTGATAAACTGCAATATAAATGTAATTATTTATATATTATACAATTAGCCTATCGGGAAGCATCAGCAATAATACTCTTTTCACATTTTTCTCGAACTCAATTGCCAATTAAATGGCAGAAATTGCAAATCTTAGTGCAAATCAAGTAAAGAACTCAAATTAAATTTTACAACATAAAGGTCTTTCTTATTACAGGTAACGCTCTTCTGAAAGGCACTGAACTCTTTGGTTCAGGGAGGCAACCTAGGAATATACTTGACTCAAGAAAGCTGGGCAATATGTCATGCCTGGGTCAACCCAGGGCAGATCACTTCTAGAACCTGCGAGCAGGTGTAAAACAAAATGTTATGACTTAAAAAAAGACACAAAGGTAACTCAAAAATATCACCCTGTTAATATAGTCAGGATGGCTTTTTTGCTTGCTTAGGGAATGAAGGGCATGTATGAAGAGATGATTTTAACTTTGAATTTTTAAAGCTCTGAATAAAAGAGTAACAGCACCCAGAAAAAGAAAGCTGGTATTCCAGCAGTGTGAGTTGGATTTGAACCCAAACCCCAAACATAAAAAGCAAGTGAATAACTCACTGCAATTTGCAGAGACCCTTAACAATCTGGTAAAATGTACACACTGGGACATCTTTCTTAGGTAGGTATCTGTATGGCATTTATATCTCATATTTCTGCACTGAATTATGCAAACTGACGTAATTCAATCTTTCCTCTCCCGAGAACTAAGTCGAACACCATCCTCCTTTCAAAAGCTTTGAGTCTCTTTTACTCTCACCTCTCATAAATTCCAGTTTTCCCTACTTAATAATAAATATCACAGCAAGGCTATAAAACTACAAATACTATCTGCATTATTTAGCCTACAAGGTAAACTATTGTCCCACTAGTTACAAACATAACCTCAAGTATACAGTAACAACCTCAGCCTCAGAATTTGAGCATTATGGGGGAGAAATTGGCTAACCCCCGAAAACGGGCGTGGGGATAGCGGTACGTAACCAACCCATTCATTGTATTGCAGGCAGCAAGTTAAATTGGTGCTGCCTGATGCTTTATGAGATTGCTGCATGATGCCAGGGCTACCCACACTGTTCCTTGGCTGCACACATCAGCAGGGGACCCGGTATCGCGAGTGGCTAGCGCTACTTAAAAGCAGCCTGACCTCTTAAAGGGGAAGTGCATTATGACTGCAAGAAGTGGTGGAAGTCATTTGAAAACAGAATCTGTGCTGTGATACTTTGAGGAAAGGCTGAACATGCGAGAGAGCATGCACCAAGGTTTACAGACACTGCACTGGAGATCTTGGTAACAGAGGTAGAAAGGAGAGATGTCCTGTATCCGCAGGGGAGCAGGAAGCCCTCCAGATATATGCTCAGGCAGCAGTGGGAAAAAATAACGGCGGAGGTCAATGCCAGGAGAGTTACTCCAAAAACATGGATGCAGTGCAGGAAGATGTTTAATGATTTCACACGAGTTGTCTAGGTGAGTAAGTTTATCATCAAATGGCGCATCCTACCAACTGCATCACAAGCCTCATCCACTGCTCAATTCACTATACTCCTATCACTCACCGACCAACAATCTCTATCAATGACTCAACCCTACCATTCATATGCTTTACCTCACCCTCACACACTTAGCACTGTTGCAAGCCTCACACCGACAACTCATAGCTCGCACACACTGGCAACTTTTCAACCATGATAGCCACATCACCCAAACATATGCAGAACACTCACTGACACACTTCCCTCTTTCTTGCAGGAGAAGGCAGCACATTACAGCAGACAGCAGCAAAGAACTGGAGGAGCACAAGCGTGCCTGCATGTTTTAACCCCCATGGAGGAGATGGTGCTGGCTATCAAGAGAAGGGGCATCACTGAGGCCCACTGGCGGGGGTAAAGCGATCAGTGATGAGGGTATCTGCATAACTAATCCACCTTCTCTCATCCCAGTTCTCTCTCATCCCACAATATCTTCTGACGTAGAAGCGACAGATTGTGGAAGCACACACTCATTACTTTCTCTTCTCCTCTCACCATAACCCAACCCTTGTCCCTTTTTCTTTTCAGATACCCAAGAACTGGAGCCTTCCCAGTCAGTGGAGGAAGAGGAAGAAGACAGTGAAGATAAAGAGACAGAGTCACTCAATTTACACCCACAGACACCAGCTCAGACATTGAGACTGTGCATATTTTAGAGGCTAGGATAGAGGAGGGATCTGCACTTGGTGAGACAACAGGCACAAGTGCGCAGGAGTCAGGACTGGGGGAAAGGATAGCACAGGTGCCAGCTCACCGGAGGGTGAATTTCCACACTGGTTCTGCTGCAGAGGAGTCAGATGAGGACTTCGATGGGCCAGGCTACCGAAGAAGGCTGATGGTGTACATAACTAAATGCTTTGTGTCCTGGAAATTCGACCAGAAAGCCTGCGCTCAATATCAAGGAGTATGGCGGAGTCCAGAACCATCAGGGCACAGTGTTTTGTGTGGAACTTGGAGCCTATCTTTTCCAACATGGAACGGGTGGTCAGCTCCATCAGCACAATGGTGGAGCCCACCATGATGTAACATCCGATGGCTAATGTCATAGATTCCATTGCAGCACAGCTTCCACCAAAGGTCTGAGTGCTGCAGTGGAAGCTCAGACTGCTGCCATCATGGCTCTGGATACCACTGTTCAAAGGGGCTTCCAGGGCGTCATAGCAGTCCATAAATCTGTCCTCCAACAAATTACTAGGATTCCTAAGAAGCCACCCTGGGGAAGTAGCAGTGGCTCCATGGAGCATGAACCTGCTGTCCTCACTCAGGATGACTACGAGGAATACAAAGACAGGTTTGGAATGCATGTAAACATGCAAAGTGTGGTGAATAAGGTTGGTGAGCTACAAGCACAATTAGCCACGTGGCAATATGATGTTGTGGCAATAACGAAAACGTGGCTTAAAAACGGTGAGGACTGGGCACTTAATATTCAACGGTACAAGGTGTTCAGAAAAGATAGGGAAGGAAAAAAGGGAGGAGGGGTGGCAGTGCTGATTAAGGAAGACATTGTAGCTTTGGAAAGGGAGGATGTTCTTGAGGGGACAAGGACAGAATCCATTTGGCTAGAGTTGAGGAGCAAAAAGGGCATGGTCACGCTACTGGGGGTATTCTATAGGCCTCCAAATAGTGAGAGGGAGGTAGAGGATCAACTCTGCAGGGAAATTGCAGAGATATGCAAGAGCTATAGAGTGGTGATATTGGGGGACTTTAATTACCCAAATGTCGATTGGGCTAATGTTCGGGTAAAGGGAAGGGAGGGGGAGGAATTTCTGAAATGTGCTCAGGAGATCTTCCTTGACCAGAATGTTCTCAGCCCAACTAGGAAGGAGGCATTGCTGGATCTGATTCTGGCGAATGAGGTGGGCCAAATGGACCAAGTGTCTGTGGGAGAATACTTGGGTAAGAGTATCATAAGGTTTAGATTAGTAATGGAGAAGAGCAAGGAACAATCTAAAGTAAAACTTCTAAGTTGGAAGAGGGCCAACTTCAATGGGATGAGAGGAGATCTAGCCAGGGTAAAATGGAACCAAAGATTGACAGGAAAAACTGTAATGGAACAATGGGTGATCTTTAAGGAGATGTTTCAGGTACAGGCTAGGTACATTCCAAGAAGAGGGAAAGTTAGGGGGACCAAAGCCAGGGCTCCTTGCATGACGAGGGAGATAGAGAATATGATGAAACAAAAAAAGAGGGTGTATGATGCATGTCAGGTGAATTCTTCAAGTGAGAACAAGGCCAAATACAATAAGTTAAGAGAGGAAGTGAAGAGGAAAATAAGACTGGCAAAGAGACAACATGAGAATAGAATGGCAGTTAAAATGAAAGGGAATCCACAAATCTTCTAGTAAGGTGATATATGCTGAGAGGCGCAAGGCCAGGCTAGAATACGTAATGAGTACTTTGTATTGGTGTTTACTAAGGAAGAGGATGCTAACAAAATATTGGTAGAAGCAGAGATGGTAGAGATAATGGATGGGGTGAAAATTGATATACAGGATGTACTGGAAAGGCTGGGTATGCTTAGAGTAGATAAGTCGCCTGGTCTGGATGGTTTGCATCCCAGGTTGCTAAGGAAATTGGGGGAGGATATAGCGGCAGGGCTTGCTATAATCTTCCAGTCATCCTTAGATGTGGGGGCGGTGCCAGAAGATTGGAAAGTGGCAAATATGACACCCTTGTTTAAGAAAGGGAGTAAGAACAATCCTAGAAACTACAGGCTGGTCAGTTTAACATCAGTGGTGGGTAAGGTTTTAGAAACAATAATTAGGGAAAAAATTAACAGGCACTTGGAGAGGTTTAAGTTAATTAAGGAGAGCCAGCACAGATTTGTAAAAGGCAGATCATGTTTGACTAATCTAATTGAATTTTTTGATGAAGTAACAGGGAGGATTGATGAGAGGAATGTAATGGATGTTGCCTGCATGGATTTTAAGAAAGTGTTTGACAAAGTACCACATATGTAAAGGAAAAAGCCATATTCCAAGAGATACACTATCCTATGAACAGATTTCTGATATTAATACCTAACATACTGGGTTTAAAAGACTGGAAAGCCTCGGCGACACAAGTTGTGTCAATACAGGCTTCTGAGATAAAATGAAGTGCTAATACAAAAGTTGTAAACACCACACAAGCTTTTGAAATGGGAATTGATTGTTAATACTAAGACAATGGCCCTATTGAAACAGCAAGTTGCAGCTTACAGAATGTCTGCAGTTTGGAACCAACACAATAGCAATGCCCAAGTAAAGTGTTAAAATCTAACACTTCAAACAGAATCATAAAATATTAAAAAACCATGTGCCTTTGATAAAAGTAACAACAAATGAAAGACAGGAAACATAAGTCAGTAATATAACCAAATAAGATGGCTAGGAAAACAAACACCCTAGTTGAAGCGTTTTTGATTTACATGTTGTAAAAGGTACAAACAGAACACTTTGAAAATATGACTTCAATAGATGACACCAAGCAATCACATTGTGTTTGTGTTGAATTTGGAACATATAGTAGACACGGCGTCTGCTTTCAAACAGCAGAAGTGATTTAGAAATTGAATGGAAGACCATCGATAAGAATAGCATCAAAGAGATAAAACTGTCATATTGTTTTTTATGATAAGTTTTGAAACACTTATTCAGCAGACAGGATTCTGAGAGGCAAAAGCTAAATTGACAGTAAGAATAGAAAAAAGTCAACAGGAAGATGACTGGAGATAATTAGCTTACATCGGCAGAAAACTTCAAAGAATAAACCACTAAAGAAAGGTATAAAAATAGAGCTTTTCAGATGGAAAGTCAGAAGTTGCTGGCAAGGGCAAGCGATTCTCAACTTCAGAGGCATGCTCTGTAAGTTTTTAATTCTTTGAGTCTCAGGGATCAAAAAGGTACTCTTATTTGATTTTGGTGGATATTCTGGATTAGAAATAATAAGAAATGTAAAAATATACGAAGTTAAGATTTGAGAATAAGGATCTCTGAGAATAAGAAATGTAAGCTATTTGTGTCATGAATCTTATCATGACTCATGAAGTAACACTGGGCGGCCAACTGGTGGTGCCGTTCAAGTAGTATAAATACTCGGGCATGGGCCCAGCTTGCTCAGGATGTTTCTGTAACCAGGAACTAGTGATTGTAACTAGAAATCTCATGGTTCTGAAACAGTTGTTTAAAGCTTTGTTTTATACTCAAACCAAGTGCTCAGTAGTCTTTTTACATCAATTTAATCAACTGAACCTGCTCCATGCTCTGAGTGGTCTTGGGAACAGACGGCTATGACTCAAACTGTAGAAGGGAACTCGGATGAAGAAATCGATCCATCATGGAGAAACTACTCAGAACTGCCCATCTCGATCTGGACCCGAATTCACTTACAGCTGCTAAGGTGTGGAAACACTGGTATCGTACCTTTAGCAACTTCCTTGAGGAATGTGGTGAGAATGTTCCTAATAAGTTATGAATGCTTGCCAACTATGTATCCCCTCATGTGTTTGACTATATTGAAGACTGTGTAGACTATGACGCTGCTATCCAAAACTACAGCAACTATATGTTAAGTCCCCAAACAACATTTTTGCTCGGCATCTACTGGCCACAACTCAACAACAACCCGGGGAATCACTTGATGAATTCCTTCAGAAACTTCGCAGGCTCAGCAAGGATTGTAATCTTAAAGCTGTCACAGCTGAGCAGTACGAGGAGGAGTTAATTCGTGATTCCTTTATTAATGGGATTGCGTCTCCCTTCATACGTCAGCATCTGTTGGAGAATAAAACCCTCAAGTTACAGGCTGCCTATGACCAGTCATGCTCTCTGTAACTTAGCAAAGAGGAATGCAGATACCTATCTTTCACCACATGCACGGGCTGCTGCTATTACTTTTAGTGACTCCTTCGACAGGCCTTGGGCAGAAGCCCTCACTGATGATGACTCCCACCTGCCTGATGACAACCTTGCCCTAGAAGCCTTCACTGATGACAACCCTGCCCTAGCAGCATCTTGGCAATCTGGAAGTATGTGTTTCTTCTGTGGAGTTGCATTCCGCTGGAGGAAATTTTGTCCTGCTTGTAACGCAGTCTGCAATCATTGCAGTAAGAAAGGTCACTTTTCTAAGGTATACCGGTCGAGAGCCCCTGTTAATTTTGCAGCTACTATCTATAAAACTGCTCCTCCCCCAAGAGCCACTACTAAGGTTACAGCTGCAATCTATAAACTGCTCCTCCCCCAAGAACCACAGCTAAGGTTACAGCTGTCAAGGGTAAAACTGCCCCTCCTCCCATCACAGCTGTTTTTCCCCAAAGTCTGTCCCATGCAGCCATGAAGGTTTCGGTAAATGGACACATTTTGAGTGCACTAATTGACTCATGCAGCTCTGACAGCTTCATTAGTGAGCGGGCTGTCAGTAAGTTAAAACTGCGTATTTACCCCTCGGACAGGGAAAGTGCAATGGCTCTGACGACACTGACCAACAACTCTTCCGGCTTTTGTCTTGTCGACCTTATTCTCAATGGCCGCACTTATTTCTCCACCTGGCTCGGGGTGCTCAAAAACCTATGCAGTGATGTGCTCCTGGGACAGGATTTCCAGAAACAACACAAAAGACTCACTTTCAAGTTTGGAGGGTCAAAGCTGGAGCTTACTATTTCCAAAGTACCGTTTTGTGCGCTTTCGGTGGCTTCGCTCGATAGCCCTCCTTGTTTGCCAATCTTTCCCACCGATGTAAGCCCATAGTCACTAAATCATGATATTTCAGCCAAGATGGTCGATCCTTTATTGAGGCAGAAATCTCTCGCCTTCTAGCTGACGGTATCATTGAGCCATGTTCATCTTCCTGGCGGGCTCAATCGTCGTCATTAAAAAATCCTCTGAAGCAACTCAAGAAACGTCTTTGCATCGATTACTCGCAAACTATTAACCAGTATACCGACCTGGATGCCTACCCACTACCACGCATCGATGACATGGTCAATAACCTTGCCAACTACAAGGTATTTTCAACTTTTGATTTAAAGAGCGCATACCATCAAGTACCATTAAAGGACTTGATGGTATGCGCATGGGGTTACGGGGTTACGGGGATAGGGCTTGGGTGGGATGGCTGTCGGTGTAGGGACCGGGTGCTAGGGTTTGGATGATCAGCTATGATCTCGTTGAATGGCGGAGCAGGCTCGAAGGGCCGAATGGCCTACTCCTGCTCCTATCTTCTATGTTTCTATGACTCTGACAAAAAGTATACGGCCTTTGAGGCCAATGGTTGGCTTTATCAGTTTTGACGCCTTCCATTTGGGGTCACCAATGGGGTGGCCGTCTTTCAATGGGCAATGGATAGCCTAGTCAAACAAGAGAACTTAACGGACACTTTTGCATATCTGGATAATATCATAATTGCTGGTCATGACCAGAAGGAGCATGATGCCAACCTCCAAAAACTTTTTGACGTTCTCCGTTGTCACAACTTAACCTTAAATGAGTCAACATCTGTGAAATCCGTACCATCAGTCAATATCCTTGGCTATTGGGTGGGCAACAGTGTCATCAAACCGGATCCGGAGCGACTTTGTCCACTTCAGGAGCTCCCTCCCCCTACGAATCTCGGCTCTCTTTGTCGGGCACTCGGTATGTTCGCCTATTATGCGAAGTGCATACCACACTTCTCCGACAAGATCCAGCCCCTGCTTCACGCGAAGTCATTTCCGTTGGAGGCAATGGCTATTTCAGCTTTCAATCTCCTCAAGCGACAACTGGAAAAAGCCATGCTTCATTCCATCGATGAAAATCTTCCTTTCGTGGTCGAGTTCGATGCATCGGAGGTGGCGATCTCGGCTACCTTGAAACAAGGTGGTCGACCCGTGGCATTTCTGTCAAGAACTTTGCAGGGTAGCAAGCTCCATTATCCTCCTGTCGAGAAGGAGGCTACAGCTATCATCAAAGCAGTACGTAAATGGAGTCATTTTCTCGCTCGTCGCCATTTCACACTTATAACCGATCAGCGCTCCATGGCCTTTATGCTGGATAACCGGAAATGCACTAAGATCAAGAATAACAAAATACAGCTCTGGAGGATAGAATTGGCCGCCTTTGGCTACACCATACATTATTGACCCGGCAAAGAGAATGTAGTCCCTGATACCCTCACGCATGCATTCTGCTCTTCTATGTCAACTTCGACTCTTGCGGATCTTCATACTGACTTATGCCATCCAGGCGTTACCCGTATGTTGCATTTTGTGCGATCTAAAAATCTCCCATTTTCTATGGAAGATGTGAAAATAACATGCTCCACCTGTAGAATTTGTGCGGAATTAAAACCGCAATTCTTCCGTCCGTCGGATGGCTCACTCATACATGCTATGCAGCCTATGCAGCGACTCAGCATTGACTATAAAGGGCCATTGCCTTTCTCAACGCGAAACACCTACTTGCTCACTATGGTGAATGAATATTCACGCTTTCCCTTTGCTTTCCCCTGTCCCAATATGCTTACTTTCACAGTGAGCAAATGCCTCGATCAAGTCTTTTCCCTTTGCGGTACAGCCAATTTCATCCACTCTGATCGGGGTCCCTCCTTCATGTCAATCGAACTCAAAAGTCATCTTTCCCAATGGGGAATCGCCACAAGTAAAATGACACCGTATCATCCCATCGGTAACGGACAGGTTGAGAGATACAACGCTATCATTTGGAATGCTGTTCGTCTTGCACTGAGGCCACGCAAACTACCAGACCAGCAGTGGGAAACTGTGCTCCCTGACGTGTTGCATTCCATCAGGTCTCTTCTTTCTACATCCATCAATGTCACTCCTCAAGAGCGATTCTTCAGGTTCCAGCGTCGCTCCACTCATGGGATGTCCCTACCATCATGGTTGGCAGCTTCCAGCCCCATGCTGCTCCGAACATTTGTCCGATCTTCCAAAAACGATCCCCACGTTTATGAGGTGGAAGTAATGGACGTTAATCCCACTTATGCGCACGTGCAGTACCCTGATGGCCGGGAGTCCACCGTTTCACTCCGAGATCTGGCTCCCTGTCCAACCAGTCCCCCGGACCCAACTGGTAGAGGAACCCATGATAATGATGCCGACGCTCTGCGCTCCTTTTAGGATGACGCCCTACCTGGGACATCAAGGGATCTGCCGGCTACTCCACCGGACCAACTCGGGGAGCCGAGCGCTTCCCATGGGATGGCCACCTGAAGCCAGGATGCCGGTCAATCCCCAGGTACCAACCAAGATGATGCCAGCTCTGTGCCTGTGGGGGCCCGCACCCGGAGTCACGATCTCCCCAGTCTTCCGCATGTCGATCAAGGCGACACAGGCCCCATCGATCTACTAGTACAGACCAAGCAACCCAGGGACCAAAACATGGTCAGAGGAGATGTGCATTCCAGCCACAAGCGAAAATCTAAAAGACTGCGCCTATTTGTGGTCCGCCTAATCCACTAGAAGGAAGTCATCGGACTTCCAAAACTTTCAGGCGGGAAGGATGTCATGAATCTTATCATGACTCATGAAGTAACACTGGGTGGCCAGCTGGTGGCGCCGTCCAAGGAGTATAAATACTCGGGCGTGGGCCCAGCTTGCTCAGGATGTTTCTGTAACCAGGAACTAGTGATGTAACTAGAAATCTCATGGTTTTTACACAGTTGATTAAAGCTTTGTTTTATACTCAAACCAAGCACTCAGTAGTCTTTACATCAATATGTATTTTGAACTGTTAAAATTGCGATTGACTCAACAGCTGTTAACTGTATGTCGGCTCTTAAATAAATCTATATATTTTTAGAATTGTCTCAAGTGGTATTTCTGTATAAACTCGTGAACTCAATTTCTGTACACTCTTTTGTAAGGAGTTGCAGAATTCTGGAGGTTTTTCCAGACCCTCATAATATCCGGAAGGTTACAGTCTAGTTAAACTTATTAAAAGTGCTATCTGGAGGATGGTAACATCTTTACGTCATTCCTTTCCTTTAGTGAGAGATAGTCTGGACCTTTAGACCCAATTAAGCATCTTAAAGATTTTGGCTATCTCTAACTTTAGTTGAAGGTGAACGTCTGGGGAATACGCCTGATCTGGGGTAGCCCGAAAAGGGCTAGGACTAGTAATTATCCCTTCAGTTGGCACCCAACGTGTGTGTTAATGAATTGATACAGAACTTATGCTTATATTTATATCTATATCCATCTTGTAGATTGTTAAGTATAGAAGGAGTGTTTTACTGACAGTGGTACTAAGACCCAGATTTAAGTCTCTGGAGACAACAAGACCCTGATCAGGCCTTGTAGAACTTAAATCAGAACTCCCTCAATATACCATTGAGGTCTAGAAATTTCTTATAAAGTTCATATTAAACCCAAACTGAGGTTAGGTCCTGACGAAATATTAAACCCTAACCAAGGTTAGGTCCTGAAGAAATGGCAAACCCTGTCAGAATTGGCCAAGTCTTTTTATTAGAAAATTCAAATGATTGCTTTATTAGGGGAAATAATCCTATCCCTGTACCTCCACAAAACCAAGTGATAATTTTTGAAATAGAAGGCTTTGATGCCGAAGGAGCCGTTAGAACTCATGGCACGATTAATGTTGAACCCCAGAACGAGGGGTTCCAGAATATCCTGTGGGATAATCAAATGAATACTCCGAATACACTAAATTCCTTAATAATAAGGTGCACACCTGCACAATTGGGAGGCCTAATGAATGGTGCCCAATAAGGTGGTGGCAACCCTGGCCAAATAGCAGGACCCGGAGCAGCCTATGCTCCTGGGGGCCATGGATTCTGGTTAAGGTGGCAAACTCATTATGAAATAAATGACAACAATCTTCGAGAAAACTATAGACAGCTTAGAATCCATTACAATCAAGGCCAACAGGCACTAGCTCACGCTTATCTAAATGCTGGAGGCACAATGATTAATGGTCAAGTAAACCAACCCCAGCAACCACAAATTGCGCCCCTGGGTCAAGTAAACCTGAGCTCTATCTACACAATGTGAGGTAGACCGGAAAACACCAGCCAGGAAAACACCTGTTGGATTCTAACTCACCTTGATAAATTGGAAACCTGTTGCCAAGATTGGAATGCCCAAAACCTGAGGCAACTACTGCAAATGATATTAAGTTCAGACTTAATTCCCCCATTAAACCAATGCAACAACTGGGTTCAAATATATGCTTATGTTCTCACAGCAACTCAGGGAGGGCATGTAATGGGTTCCATCAAGGAAATACTCACTAATACAGCCACAACTAAAGGGCTGGTAGCTGCCTACAGATTAGGCAAAGTACTTACACAGGATAATTGGGACATTGTTCATGGTTGCCTGGCCAATCAACATCAAAATACAGCACTCAAACTTGCCTGTGAGGGTGCTCTAAACGATTATCGAGATAACCAACAAAGATGGGATAATGTCAATTGCATTATCCAATTAAATCATGACCTCATAGGTCTACCCCAAACTAAACCTATAATGAGATCAGAAACTAGGGATAAAAAAACCAGAGAAGATACCTTTGGTACTCAGAAAGAAGGACAGTATAGACCCAAGTCTCAAGTCCACCCCACCCAGAAACAAACTCATGATTCGGGACCCCCAAGAGAGCATTCCAGAAGGTTTACACCCCCAACTCGCCTACAATATGAGACAGATTTCTCCCCAGAAAGATGGGATAGACGAGGGGCTAGACCTCAAAAGGAAAGTGAAGGACAGTGAACTCCCTATTGGGACAGCTTTTACACTGGCCAAAGTTATCAAAGAGCCATGGGAGGGTACTGAGAAAACCGAAATTGGGATCAAAAAGATTCCCGGCCGAACCAACGTCCACCTCAACAGGAGGATCATCAAGGAAGTAAATGGTCTGATAAACCCCTCAGGGATCTGGAAAACATGAAACCCCCAAGAGGGAGGAACAAAAATCAGTTAGAATAATTAAAGTTAAAGCAGCAAATGAAGCTCAGGATCCTGAGCATGAACAATCCCAGGATTGAAGGCCTGGCACCCAGCCAGGGCCTCTTGAATTCCCCTATGCCTTCGCAACCTTGCCCACAAACACACAAGTGAAGGCCCTGTTTGATATGGGAGCTGATTACACTGTAATAGATCCTGCAATTATAAAAACTAAGTGGACAGATTTGGGACGCCCAATTTGTGAAAACATCATTAGGGGGATTCACACAAGACAAAACCAAAATAATTAATTTTTACAAGATAACTATTACTATATATGGAATTACGGTGACCCTAGATGTAGGACTGGTACCACAATTGGCCTGTTCCCTCATTATAGGACAACCAGACATAAAACATTACCTTAAAATTTCAACCAGACCTGTAGAAGCATCCACAGACCAGGACGCCAGGGAAAAACATGTTCGAACACAGGCTGATCAAACTTGCCTAGAGGGGGGAGGCAAAGACCTCGTCGAGCAACTCATTAATAAATACTATCCTTATCTACAATGCCATCCAAATCAATGTGCAAAGATAGACCATCTCCCCATCATGGAGGATGATGATACGGAGGAGGGAATCAGGCAAATACCTATGAGATCGCTTACAAGATACCATCAAGTTATTTACTGTGATGGATCTTCAATGACAATTAAAAAAGAGACATCCCAACAATCCTCAGCTGGGATGGGGATAGTAGTAGGGACTTTTCGAGATTCCTATTCTTTTTAATCTAGAAGAATTACTGTCTATACCCCTTGGCCATAAGACAGCGCTGAAGCCACAGCATTATGGTATGCTTTAGAGAAAGCAGACCTTATTAAACCCACGCTGTGGGAAGATATTCTCCGTTCGAGAATGGAGAAAAAGAACTGTCAGGTGATTCATGTAAATGGGCATACCACTGGGACAGTACACTCAAAAGGAAACAGCCTTGCAGACGAACAAGCGAAACGTTCGGTCTGCATGACACCCCCTCGAGAGGGGTCTGCCAATGTTAGTGTAATCACTAGGGCAGAACGGGCAGCTAATCAGGATGAGGAACTGATTCAGCTATTAGACCCGACAAAAGAGAATCCACCAGGATATCCACCAAAGTACTTTTACTCCGAAACCCCTACGGGTATTGTACTAGTTAAGTTGCCCAAAGGAAACCGAGAGGTACCCCCGAGACACAAACGAGAACAGCCTGTAAAAAAAGCTCACGAGGGCATAAGTCAATCACATTGTGGTGCTAGAACAACATTCTGCAAATTGACCTCCTTATATTGATGGCCAGGCATGCTTAAAGCCTGTAAAACATATGTGGCAAATTGTGAGCCATGCTATTTAACCAATAAGTCATCACTAATTATGCCACCACCATTGGCTCCTGTGAAAGCTGATGAGCAAATGGGAAAATTCTTTATTGACTTTATTGGACTGCTTCCCCCATCTTTGGGATGTAGACATGTTCTCGTTTGTGTAGATGGATGTACTTCCTTCTGCTGGCTGGTCCCCACAAAACCTGCTTCGGAATACGCACTTGCCAGGGCTTTTTCTGATATATTTACTGTAGCTGGTGCACCCAAAACCTTACACTCCGCTAAAGGTGGAGCCTTTGTAACTAAGGTCTTCAAAGACTACTGCGAACAAAGGTGGATTGGCTTAGAGCACAGCACGCCACATTATCCGCAATCAGTGGGGCTGGTGGAACATAAAAACTGGAAGTAAAAAAGCTATTGATCAAACTGTTGAGAATCAGGGGGAATAAGTGCACCACTATCATTCCGGAGGTGCAGCTATCACTCAATAATATGCCCACATCTGCATCAGGGACAGTGTCCCCTAAAACTCCATATTATCTGATGTATGGGGTTGAGATGCCTACACCGCTTACCCATGGTTCTTTTATTGCCTCTACACATTCTTGGGTTGGCAATCAGTAACTAGTGGTGTTCCGCAGGGGTCAGTGCTGGGACCCCAACTCTTTACAATCTATATTAACGATTTGGAGGAGGGGACCAGGTGCAATGTATCCAAGTTTGCCGACGATACAAAGATGGGAGGGAAAGCAGTGAGTGAGGAGGACATAAAAAACCTGCAAGAGGACATAGACAGGCTAAGTGAGTGGGCAGAAATTTGGCAGATGGAATATAATGTTGGAAAGTGTGAGGTTATGCACTTTGGCAGAAAAAATTAAAGAGCAAGTTATTATCTAAATGGAAAGAAACTGCAAAGTGCTACAGTACAAAGAGGGGTCTCCCAATGTTAGTGTAATCACTAGGGCAGAACAGGCAGCTAATCAGGATGAGGAACTGATTCAGCTATTAGACCCGACAAAAGAAAATCCACCAGGATATCTGTAATGTATGTACCTTTAAGGGGGAGAACTACTTTTTACAGCTTCTGTATCCTGTAGTACCGGCAGTGACCACACCTGCATATAAACCCTGAGTAGTGATCTGCACAGTCAGTTGCAGTTTGAACCACGTTGAGTAAATACCTGTTGATCGTTCTCTGCAGTCGTTTTCTTATTATTACACGGACGTAACATTGGCGACGAGCAGATTCGAACCTACCTGCAACTCTGCATCACCTCCCAGGGATTCGCTCCTGGAGAACAGTGGAAGAAGGTCGAGTCCAGAAGTACGGGCGTCGACCACGGGCAACCACCCAGTCATCCAGCGGAGATTTGAGCATCGCAGGGGAGGCTGTCGAGAGCCAGGCTTGGCTTTCCAGTCACAGTGGTCCAGCAAAACGGGCTGGCAACAGGTACTGCGCAGACCCCTCCCGGACAGCGACAGGCTAGAGCCGGACCGAGCGGCACAGAAAAAGGTCGAGCAGCGTCGACGGGGGAGAGAGAGAGGGCAGAGCACAAAGGGCGCAGCCGGTGTTCAGGACCGAGCGGCCTCAATGGGCGAGAGAGGCGAGAGAGCGCAGAGCGCAGCCGGTGTTCAAGGGCCGAGCAGCGTCAATGGGGGAGAGAGGCGCGCAGGAAAATGCGAGGCACTGCCATTGCCACGAGGACTGCAGAGAGCAGCGTTGGCAGCAGCGCAGGAGCAGTGCACGAAACCCACAGGGCATCGCCATTTGCCACGAGGACCGCAGAGAGCGGCGTTGGCAGCAGCGCGGGAGACGCCATTTTAAGCCGCAGCGGGGAAGAAAGGAAAGCGCGGGAGACGCCATTTTAAGCCAGTCTAACCACACCCAAAAATGCCGAAGAGTGGCAGTATCACAGCGTTCGACAATGAAGTCGAAGATTGGACGACATATGTCGAACGCATAGAAGTATACTGCAAGGCGAATGAAGTGCCAGATGACAAGAAAGCGCTGGTATTGTTGAATTCAATGGGTGGAAAAACGTATGGCTCACTACGAAACCTAGTAACCTCAGAGAAGCCAGTAGAAAAGGATTTTGAAAACATAGTGTCAATCCTACAGGACCACTTAAACCCCACACCGCTGCTGATAGTGGAAAGATTTAAGTTTCACAAAAGGAACCAGCATAAAGATGAAAGTAATGCTGAGTATTTAACGGAACTGCGCAAGCTATCGAAACACTGCCAGTTTGGAATGGGACTAGCAGATACTTTAAAGGACAAGTTTGTGTGTGGGCTTCAAAGTGAAGGAACCCAGAAACGGCTTCTATCAGAAAAGGATTTTACGCTGGACAAGGCTTTCAGCATTGCAGTATCACACGAAGCAGCAGCACAGGGCGCTGCAGAGATACAACGGAGACTGCAAGAATATGGCACAAATGAAATGTCATACGGAACAGTGAAGTGCTATCGCTGCGGCAGAACAACACACGACCATAATGATTGCTGGTTCAAGGACAAAGTGTGCAGACAGTGTGGAAAAGTAGGACACATAGCAAGAGTCTGCAGGTCGGGAAAGAAAACCAGCAGCAAGAAATCTCCACAGGAGAAGTACAAGAAGGTACATAAGGTGACGGAGAGTAGTTCAGACGAACAGAAGCGTGATACAGACTCCGGAAGCAAGGAGCTGGGTTGTCTGAAACTACATAATGTGATCAAAACGGAGGATCACCAAACTATCTGGGTCACGCTCAAGATAGCAGGAGTCCAAGTGAAAATGGAATTGGATACAGGATCAGCCCTAACAGTCATAAACCGAAGAGACTACAAGCGGCTATTCTCACATATACCCTTGGGAGATACAAAGATTGTCTTGAAGACGTACACGGGGCAAAAAGTCTACCCCAAAGGAAAAATAAGGGTGAACGTTATATATAACGGCAAGGAAACACCAAAAATGGACCAATATGTATTGCCAGATGGAGGACCACCACTACTAGGGCGTGAATGGATCCGGAAGATACAGCTAGATTGGCATTCCATACAAGCACTGACTGTAGATGCCAAAAAGGATGACGACGTCACACCTGGACGACTGTCAAAAATGCTAACTGATGCACAAGAAGTGTTCCAGCAGGGACTCGGAACACTAAAAGGCATAACAGCGACGATCAAAATAGAGGAAAATGCAAGCCCAAAGTTTTTTAAGGCCAGACCGGTACCTTATGCGATCCACCCAGCCGTCGAGGCAGAGCTGCAAGGTTTGGAACGTTCAGGAGTACTGTCCAAAGTGGACTGGAGCGAGTGGGCTACACCCATCGTTCCTGTAATGAAGAGGTCATTGAGTAATACGCCTGGGGAACCAAAGAAGGTTCGCATCTGTGGGGACTTTAAGGTGATAGTGAACCCAGTCCTTCACACTGTATAATATCCGCTTCCGCGGATTGAAGATATTTTCGCCTCGTTATCTGGAGGGAAACGCTTCACTAAGATTGATCTGGCCCAGGCGTACCTGCAAATGGAGGTAGAAGAAGCCTCGAAACAGTACCTCACGATCAACACTCATAAACGTCTCTACCAATACAACCGGCTGGTGTTCGGGGTAGCATCAGCTCCGGCTATTTGGCAAAGGGCAATGGAACAAGTCCTGCAAGGGAGTCCAGGGACCCAGTGTTATTTGGACGACATCCTGGTCACGGGCGAAAAGGACAGTGATCACCTTGCCAACCTGGAGCAGGTGCTCACCAGATTAAAGGAATATGGGCTCCGAGCTAATCGCCACAAATGCGAGTTTTTCCAGAAGCAGATCTCGTATTGTGGCCACGTTATTGATAAAGAGGGGTTACATAAGTCCCCTGAAAAGATTGAGGCAGTAGTCAAGGCTCCAGCACCGGAAAATGTGTCACAACTGAGGTCGTTCCTCGGGCTGGTGAACTACTATCATAAGTTCTTGCTGAATTTGTCTACCGTACTACACCCACTGAACACCCTACTGCAAACGGGGGTACCATGGAAGTGGAGTGACGAATGTAAACGAGCTTTCCAGAAGAGCAAAGCATTGATCACATCAAAAGAGCTGTTGGCTCATTTCAACCCAGCACTACCAATTCGGTTGGCGTGTGATGCATCACCCTATGGCATTGGAGCAGTGCTGTTGCACAAATTCCCGGACGGCTCGGAGAGGCCAGTAGCCTTTGCAATTCGGTCACTAACCTCAGCCGAGCGTAACTACACCCAGATTGACAGGGAGGCCCTCAGCCTAGTGTGGGGAGTGAAAAGGTTCAATCACTATCTGCACGGGCAGAAGTTCACGTTGCTGACTGACCACCAACCACTTGTCTCCATCTTTAATCCAAAGAAGAGCGTTCGGGTGATGACTGCGCAACGGCTACAACGATGGTCCCTTTTTCTAGGGGCGCACCAATATGAAATCGAGTATAAGGGCACGAAACAGCATGGAAATGCTGATGGGCTATCACGCCTGCCACTGCCTACTGTGGAGGAAGCACCAGCAGTGGACCCTATCGAGATATTTTATTCGTCAATAATTGAACGATTGCCAGTAACGAACGCGGATATAGAGAAGGAGACCCGCAATGATCCGACACTGTCTCGGGTATATGATTTGACGGTGAGGGGATGGCCAACACATGGCGACTCACTGTTGCCAGCATTCTCATCCAGAAGTGAACAGCTGTCAGTATGCCAGGGGACAGTGATGTGTGGATCCCGAGTGGTGATTCCACCCAAGTTAAGGGAGAGAGTGCTAAATGAGCTTCATGAAGGTCATCTGGGAGGGGTGAAAATGAAAAGCCTGGCTAGGGCTTATGTGTGGTGGCCGGGGATCGATCAGCAAATCGAGGACCTGACAAAGAGCTGCTCAGGATGCCAGAACGTCCAAAATGCGCCACCACATGCCCCTCTACACCCATGGGAGTGGCCCTCATCTCCATGGCAATGGGGGCATATTGATTTTGCTGGTCGATTCATGGACTCAATGTTTTTAATAGCCGTGGATGCACACTCGAAATTGCCTGAGGAGATCAAAATGTCCTCCACCACCACGGAGAAAACTATTGCAGTCCTACAGACCATTTTTGCCAGGAACGGCTTGCCAGAGCAGATTTGCTCTGATAACGGACCACAGTTTGTGTCTGAAGAGTTTCGAAGATTTATGAAAAGGAATGGGGTAAGGCATTACACATCCGCCCCTTATCATCCAGCCACAAATGGATTGGCTGAGAGGTTCGTACAAACCTTTAAAAAAGCAGTAAAGGCCATGTGCGATGACAACATTCCACTGCAGCATAAGGTGGACAATTTCCTGTTAGCCTACAGAAATGCGACACATGCAGTCACCAACCAGGCCCCGGCCATGATGTTCTTTAACCGAAGGTTGAGATCTCGTCTGGATTTGCTCAGACCAAATGTACGAAGAGATGTTGAGAGTAATCAATTCCAGCACATCAATGAGAAGCCGACAAGGAGCTTCAATATAGGGCAACCAGTCTTGGCCCGCGACTACCGAACAGAGAAATGGCAACCAGGAACGATATGCACACGGCAGGGGCCACTAATGTACACAGTGGATGTTGGGGAGAACATTGTGAGACGCCATGCTGACCAGATCCTCGAGTCACAGGAACGAGTCAACCCCATGTCTCGGCCATACGTACCTGGTGAGGAACCCGACGTACAGGTCGCATCTACCTCAGAAACAATAGCATTGGAAGCTGATGAATCAACTGACAACAGGGTGTTAGAGTCGCCTCCGCACCAAGAGCGAGACACTCGGGAAAGGCGTTATCCAGAAAGAATCAGGAAGCCTCCCCAAAGACTGAATTTATAAATAGACTATTTTCAGTTAATGTTGCATGTTAAAAGTGTTAATTGTAATTAGTTTGATATTTAATTGTTGAATGAGTGTTATGGTACTGTTCATCTAAAAGGGGAGGAATTGTAATGTATGTACCTTTAAGGGGGAGAACTACTTTTTACAGCTCCTGTATCCTGTAGTACCGGCAGTGACCACATCTGTATATAAACCCTGAGTAGTGATCTGTACAGTCAGTTGCAGTTTGAACCACGTTGAGTAAACACCTGTTGATCGTTCTCTGCAGTCCTTTTCTTATTATTACACGGACGTAACAATATCCACCAAAGTACTTTTACTCGCAAACCCCTACGGGGATCTGGGGGTCCTGGTGCATGAAACACAGAAGGTTAGTATGCAGGTACAGCAGGTGATCAGGAAGGCAATGGAATCTTGGCTTTTATTGCAAGGGGGATGGAGTATAAAAGCAGGGAAGTCTTGCTTCAGTTATACAGGGTATTGGTGAGGCCATACCTGGAATACTGCGTACAGTTTTGGTTTCCATATTTAAGAAAAGATATACTTGCTCTCGAGGCAGTTCAGAGAAGGTTCACTCGGTTGATTCCGGAGATGAGGGGGTTGACTTATGAGGAAAGGTTGAGTAGGTTGGGCCTCTACTCATTGGAATTCAGAAGAATGAGAGGCGATCTTATCGAAACATATAAGATTGTGAGGGTGCTTGATCGGGTGGATGCGGGGAGGATGTTTCCACTGATGGGTGAGACTAGAACTAGGGGGCATAATCTTAGAATAAGGGGCTGCCGTTTCAAAACTGAGATGAGGAGAAACTTCTTCACTCAGAGGGTAGTAAATCTATGGAATTTGCTACCTCAGAGAGCTGTGGAAGCTGCGACATTGAATAAATTTAAAACGGAGATAGACAGTTTCCTAGCTGATAAGGGAATTAAGGGTTATGGGGAGCGGGCAGGGAAGTGGACGTGAGTCTAGGTTCGGATCAGCCATAATCCTATTGAATGGCAGAGCAGGCCCGAGGGGTCGTATGGCCTACTCCTGCTCCTACTTCTTATGTTCTTATGTACACACTGAGTCCTTGACCCGACAGCGACAGTTAGATTAAAAAAAAGAAGTAACAGAGGAGATTCATTAAATTGATCAAAGGATAAGGGAAGCAAATAGGGAGAAAAAATTGACAAATAAAGCATGGCAACCCATAGTAGGAGAATGGGTAAAGGAAAAGATGTTCGAGCAGAAACCTGGTTTAAGACCGAAGTGCAAAAAACCTGTTCAAATACATTCTGTTATTAACGAAAGAACAGTTCAAATACATATTAACCAGCCAAATGGCAGGCATATTCTTAAACCTGTCTCCATAGACAATACCAAAAGATGTCCTGCGGGATACCAAAAAGGAGGAACAATACAAGGTGCAGTCGTACACTGTCTTTCAAGACCCAGCTTGGAGCGCGACACAGGAAATGGATGTGATTGAATTACTGACGACGGTCAGTCAGACGGTGTCGCCGGCTCTTCCACATGTTGCTTGGCAATGCATCAGGAATTGGATTTGTGAAAAGCAACAACCAAAACAAGGAAAGATCAACGAGTTACTTCAACGAAGGAGGAAGACACCGCAGATAAAGAAGGAATCAACTGAGTGCCTGGCAAGGCCTTTACATCAATACGCATCTGTACACATGCCAGATCGAAGGAACAGAGTGTCAAGCTTCAACTAGTTTCAACTGACGTCTCCTTGACTCGTATGAATAACTCATCTCTATGGGATGTACATCTGCCGATTGGACATTCTAAGTACATGTTGTTTCACTAATTGCATGACTATGTACTTATCATCCTTTTAAATTGTGTTCAATTTAAAATAAGACAGAACATTGTCCTAGGATGACTTCAAAGAAATTTTCATGTAGCACATGATTGTGCATCTCGTGAAATTAATATGCTATTGTAACCTTATTAGTATCATTGACCAAACTCTGCCCTGATGTTATGAGCTCAACTTTTGGTCAAGAGCGGGGTGTAAAGGAAAAAGCCATATTCCAAGAGATACACCATCCTATGAACAGATTTCTGATACTATTAATACATGACATACTGGGTTTAAAAGTCTGGAAAGCCTCGGCGACACAAGCTGTGTCAATACAGGCTTCTGAGATAAAATGAGGTGTTAACACAAAAGTTGTAAATACCACACAAGCTTTTGAAATGGGAATTGATTGTTAATACTAAGACAATGGCCCTATTGAAACAGCAAGTTGCAGCTTCCAGAATGTCTGCTGTTTGGAACCAACACAAAAGCAATGCCCAATTAAAGTGTTAAAAACTAACACTTCGAACAGAATCACAGAATATTAAAAAACCATGTGCTTTTGATAAAAGTAACATCAAATGAAAGACAGGAAACATAAGTCAGTATTATAACCAACTAAGATGGCTAGGAAAACAAACACCCTAGTTGAAGTGTTTTTGACTTACATGTTGAAAAAGGTACAAACAGAACACTTTGAAAATATGATTTCAATAGATGACACCAAGCAATCACATTGGGCTCGAATTTCATCGGGCCGTTGAGGGGGGTTAAAATTAAAATTGCAAAAACTGGTCGGCGGGCCCAACCCGGCCTCCATCCCACCTCCAATCAATTTTCGTTAAATCGTGTCTACTGGTCCCGTCTCCATCCCACCTCCAACAGGTGGGATAGGCTTTTAACGCCCTTAACACGCACTAAATTGCCTCTATAATGCCATTTTGATAGGCCTTTGTGATTTTAACCCTTTCCCCATGTGAAGCACGCCTATTCTGAAATATGACGGTGAAACCTGGCGGTAGCACAATTGGATTGCTGACTATCAGCTGCAGCTCAACCATTAAATAGGAGATTTGATCAGCCAACATTTGCAGATGGCAGCACTTTGTAGTCTCAGGTCTGGGGGAACTATTAGAAGGCATAACCACAGCTGTGGAAGTTTGGAGCCTGATGCCCATCTCCAGTGTGACCTCCTGGGAAACCCCTCTCGCCACCTTGACTGAGCACTTCCTCAACTGAGGCATATACCAGAAGCATGGGAGCCATTTATTTCCTTCCCTTCTGGACATCAGATGAGGACGAAGACCAGCCGTGGCACCAGCAGAACCAGGAACAACAGCAGCACCAACAGCAGCAGCACCAACAACAGCAGCACCAACAGGAGCGCCAAGCTGCTGCTCACCCACCTGAAGCTGCACTGGCCAGAAGGGGCTAGTGCATGGAAGCCCGTCGGTGCAGGAGATACCCCCAAAACAGGGTCTACAGACACAGGGTCAGCTACCTCAACATGTCTGAGCAGCAGTGCCAAAGGTGGCTCCGACTTTCGCGAGAGGCAGTGGGTGACATCTGCGCAATGCTGCAACTGTGGTGTATGTGCCTTTAAGAGCAATTATGGTGTATGTGCCTTTATGAGCCCCAGGTGTGCGTAATGCCGGTAATTGCCACTTGCGCTATATAAGTCTGTGTATTGTGTATATCCTTTAGAAACCCCCCCCAGACTTGCTTAGTAAATACCTATGAACCAACTCCTGTCTTCAGTGTCTTTATCTACACACGGACACTACAGTGGCGACGAAGTGGAAACGGACTTACCTGCAATTCAGCAGCACCTCAAGGACATCGATTCCTCCAGCGTCCAGAAGACTCAAGGAAGTAAGAGAAACTGTGGTTTCACCAGCTGGCCAAGCTGGTGACAGGTACTGCGCTAATCCTTCCTGGGCGTCAGGCTGGAGCTCCAGTGGCGGGCTCTACAGCTGAGACAGGCAGCGAAATCGGAGGCAAGCAATAACGGATTGGGAGGGTGCACTCGAGAGACGGCCGGCGCGGCAAACAGGTCAGCATTTAGACCTCCGTCGGGAACGAGTCTCCAACAGTGAATAAACGGAAACCACAGTAAAACAGCGTTGTTATCGGTAGCAGCGGCGGGAAAGCGCGGGAAGCGCCATATCGTTGCTACAGAGAGAAAAAAAAAGCGCGGGAAGCGCCATATCTTTTCTGAAATGCCTAAATCTGGTAATATTGAGGCTTTTGATGACGAAATAGAAGATTGGACCACATACGTGGAAAGAGTAGAGGTTTATTGCACTGCAAATGGAATAACAGATGAAAAAAAAGCTTCAGTACTTCTGAACTTAATGGGCGCGAAGACATACGGGCTGTTACGAAATTTAATCACTCCAGCCAAACCAAAGGACAAGACTTTTAAAGAAATTGTTGATACCCTGCAGGAGCATTTAAACCCAACACCGCTGCTGATAGCGGAACGATTCAAGTTCTTCAAGAGAAATCAACACAAGAATGAAAGTAACGCTGATTACCTAACCGAATTAAGAAAGCTATCAAAGTACTGCCAATTCGGAGCAGGACTATCGGATTATCTTCGAGACAAATTTGTTTGCGGTCTCTTAAGTGAAGGAACACAAAAAAGACTGCTTTCTGAAAAAGATTTAACATTGGACAAAGCTTTCAGTATGGCTGTATCATATGAAGCAGCAGCAAAAGGAGCTGCAGAGATACAAGAGACACAGGACTTCGGCACCCATAAAATGACACAGGAGTTCGGAAGATGTTATCGCTGCGGCAGATCCACCCATAACCAGAGGGACTGCTGGTTCAAGGGCAAAACATGCAGGCAATGTGGTAAGATTGGACACATTGCACAGGTATGCCAATCTGGACAAAATAAATCCACTGACAGAAAACAAAAAATCAATAAAGAAAAGTACAGGAAGGTACAAATGATGGCGGACAGTAGCTCCGAAGACCAGAATAGCGATAGCGACTCCGGAAACAAGAGACTAAGCTGTCTCAAATTACATAATGTACTTGCCAAAGAGGATTACCAAACCATTTGGGTTACCCTCACAATAGCAGGGTCCCCAGTTAAAATGGAGCTAGATACAGGATCAGCTCTAACCGTAATAAATCGACGAGATTACGAGAGGCTATTTTCGCATATACCTCTAAAAGACACATCCATTATCTTAAAAACATATACGGGGCAGAAAGTCTACCCCAAAGGAAAAATAAGGGTGCCTGTGGTATACAACGGCAAAGAAATACAAAAGTTGTATTTATACATTCTACAAGATGGTGGTCCACCGTTGTTGGGACGTGAATGGATAAGGAAGATACATTTAGACTGGCACTCCATTCAGGCACTGACGGTGACCAGTAAGGAAAAAAACAATGATGACATCATACCTGAACGATTAAAAGACATCTTGGCCAATGGCAAAGAAGTGTTTCAAGAGAAACTAGGAACCTTGAAAGGCATCACCGCCTCAATAAAAGTGGAAGATACAGCAATTCCAAAAATTTTTAAGGCAAGACCGGTGCCATACGCAATACGTCCAGCAGTCGAGGCAGAGCTGAAGAATTTGGAAAAGGCAGGCGTATTATCCAAAATAGATTGGAGCGAATGGGCAACACCCATCGTTCCAGTCATGAAAAAAACATTGAAAAATAACTCTGAGGAACAGAAAAAAATTCGCATCTGTGGGGACTTTAAGGTGACTGTAAACCCGGTCCTTCACACGGTACAGTATCCTCTTCCGAGGATAGAAGATATTTTCGCCTCACTATCCGGAGGGAAACGTTTCACAAAAATTGACTTGGCACAGGCATATCTACAGATGGAGGTTGAGGAGACCTCTAATAAGTATCTCACAATAAACACACACAAAGGCCTGTACCAGTACAATCGACTGGTTTTTGGAATAGCATCAGCTCCAGCTATCTGGCAAAGAGCTATGGAGCAAGTCCTGCAAGGGATTCCGGGGACTCAATGCTACCTAGACGACATCCTTATAACAGGAGAAAACGACAACGAGCACCTTGCCAATTTGGAGCAGGTGCTCACTAGGCTGAAAGAACGGGGCCTACGAGCAAATCGCCCCAAGTGCGAATTTTTCCAAAATCAGATATCATATTGTGGCCACATAATTAATAAGGAAGGGTTGCATAAGTCACCTGAAAAAATTGAAGCAGTTATAAAAGCCCCAGCACCTGAAAATGTTTCACAATTAAGGTCATTCCTGGGATTAATAAATTACTATCATAAATTTTTACCGAACTTATCAACTATTCTACACCCTCTTAATGATCTTCTACAGACAGGAGTGATTTGGAAATGGAACGAAGACTGTAAATGTGCCTTCCATAAATGTAAAGACTTAATCACATCCGAGAAAATTTTGGCTCATTACAACCCATCACTACCAATCAGACTGGCGTGCGATGCATCCCCTTACGGCATAGGAGCGGTATTGTCCCATAGATTCCCTGATGGCTCGGAACGGCCGATAGCTTTTGCGTCACGCTCATTGAACTCAGCTGAGCGTAACTATGCCCAGATAGACAGGGAAGCACTCAGCCTGGTATGGGGAGTGAAGAAATTCAACCATTACCTACACGGACAAAAATTTACCTTGCTGACTGACCATCAACCCCTCATCTCCATATTCAACCCTAAAAAAGGTGTCCCCATTATGACGGCACAAAGACTACAGAGGTGGTCCCTTTTTCTAGGAGCACACCAATACAACATTGAATACAAAGGGTCAAAACAGCATGGGAATGCTGACGGTTTATCACGCCTACCGTTGCCAACGATAGAAGAGGCACCTACAGTAGACCCAGTAGAGATATTCCACTCTACCATAGTGGAATGTCTACCGGTGACAAATTCTGCCATTGAAAGGGAGACAAGAAATGACCCTACTCTCTCACGGGTCTACGATTTAACAGTGAAGGGATGGCCAGCACATGGCGAACCACTGTTGCCAGCATTCTCGCAAAGAAGAGAACAGCTGTCAGTGTGCCGAGGAACCTTGATGTGTGGATCCAGAGTGGTGATTCCACCCAAACTCCAGGATAAAGTGCTAAAGGAGCTTCACGAGGGGCATCTGGGTGGAGTGAAAATGAAGAACCTAGCTAGGGCATTTGTATGGTGGCCAGGTATCGATGGAGACATCGAAGACATGACCAAGAGCTGCCTAGGATGCCAGAAGGTCCAAAATGCTCCGCCACAGGCCCCTCTACATCCATGGGAGTGGCCCTCATCTCCCTGGCAAAGGGTGCACATCGACTTTGCTGGTCCATTTATGGACTCAATGTTCTTAATCGCAGTTGATGCACACTCCAAGTGGCCGGAGGTAATAAAGATGTCCTCCACCACCACGGAAAAAACCATCACAGTATTAAGGACCATATTTGCCAGGATTGGGCTGCCGGAGCAGATATGTTCTGATAATGGACCGCAATTTGTGTCCGAAGAATTCAGAAAGTTCTTAAAGAACAATGGGGTAAAGCACTACACGTCCGCCCCATACCATCCCGCCACCAATGGATTGGCTGAAAGGTTTGTCCAGACCTTCAAGAAGGCCATCAAGGCCATGGGTAATGAAGACATAAAACTTCAGCACAAGGTGGATAACTTCTTATTTGCATATAGGAATGCAACGCATATGGTTACTAACCAAACTCCCGCCATGATGTTCTACAATAGAAACCTAAGATGCCGGCTGGATTTGGTCAAGCCCAACATCCGAAGGGACGTGGAGAACCGGCAGTTTCAGGGCATGAATGAAAGGCCAACTAGGGTCTTCCAGATAGGCCAACCGGTTTTGGCCCGGGACTACCGTACCGAGAAATGGCAGCCTGGAACTATCTGCACACGATTAGGACCACTGATGTATACCGTGGACATCGGAGACAGCATAATAAGGCGCCATGCTGACCAAATCATCAAGTCATCCGAAAAGGGACAACCTACACCACCACTCTATACATCTAACGATGAAGTGGAGATACCCATATCTACCTCCGATCCGGTGATACTGGAGCCCAATGAACCCGACACTGGCCTTCAAGCCGAATCAGCCTTGCCAGAAGTACCTACTACACCACCAGAAACTACTACACCCCCGAGGCGTTATCCGGACCGAGTCAGGAAGCCTCCTGAGAGGCTAACTTATAATTAATTAATACAGCAATGTATATTATTTTGCATATAACATGTAATTAATAATTACTTAAAATATGATGTACTGGTTAGCTAGAAGGGGAGGAATTGTGGTGTATGTGCCTTTAAGAGCAATTATGGTGTATGTGCCTTTAAGAGCCCCAGGTGTGCGTAATGCCGGTAATTGCCACTTGCGCTATATAAGCCTGTGTATTGTGTATATCCTTTGGAAACCCCTCCCCCAGACTTGCTTAGTAAATACCTATGAACCAACTCCTGTCTTCAGTGTCTTTATCTACACACGGACACTACAGCAACAAAACCTGGAGCCCAGAGGACCAGGTGGACAACCCTTACCAGTGGCCATCAAAGTCACCACCGCACTCAACTTTTTTGCCTCAGGCTCATTCCAGGGATTAGCAGCAGACATCAGCGGCATCTCCCAGGCGGCCGCACACACTTGCATCACGCAGGTGACCGATGCCCTCTTTGCCATCGCGCACAATCACAACCATTTCACCAAGGATCAAGCAAGTTCCACGGCACGTGCAGTTGGATTAGCTAATCTGGCAGGCTTTCCAAGGATGCAGGGCGTCGTTGACTGCACACATGTGGCCCTAAAGGCACCCTATCGCAATCCAGGTATTTTTGTCAACTACAAGGGCTTCCACTCCCTTAACATTCAGCTGGTGTGTGACCACAAGAAGGAAATTTTGCACGTTTGTGCCAAGTACCCTGGCAGTGGCCATGACTCCTTCATACTGTGCCAGTCTAGTGTGCCTCCGCTATTCAGTCCGCCAGACCAACTTAACGGATGGCTACTTGGAGACAAGGGCTATCCACTGAAGACATGGCTAATGACGCCGTTGCGGAGCCCATCCAATGAAGCTGAGGAGAGCTACAACTCCAGCCACATGTCCACCAGAGCCAAAATCGAGCAATCCATCGGTTTGCTGAAGAGGCGCTTCAGATGCCTGGATAGATCAGATGGAGCCCTGCAGTACTCAGCAGCCAGGGTCTCCAGAATGATGGTGGTTTGCTGTGCACTTCACAACATGGCACAGTGCATGGCTTGCAGATTCCTGAGGACCAAATGGCTCCTCACATATCCTCAGAGGAGGAGGAGAGCAAAAATGAATATTTTGCAGAGGCCCATCAACCAGCGGCAGCAGTACACGAGAACATTGCTGCCCAGGATGCAAGGAACGCACTCATCTTGACCAGATTTGCTTAGCCTAGCCAATTAAGCACTTTTGCCTCGCAGCTTCTTACCTGAGCATCGACAATGGCCAAGAACCAGCAGATGCCTAGCAATTTGACCACCATACTGACAATTGCAAGTAAGCCTAAGCCCTCAATGTGGAAGTCCCATTCGCGAAATGACACATGCCACAACTACAGCAGTAGCCATCTGATTTTTTTATTTACAGAAATCATCTGATGGCTTTTTAACATAAAACATCAAATTTCACCCAAGTGACTACCCTTATGACTGTGTGTGCAGTATCTTTCTCTTATGCCTGCTCCTATGTGGTGCTTCCACTGTGGCTTCAGCAGATGTGGAGGCCCTTTGCTGACGTTTTTGCTGCTCCTGTCTTGACACCTTTGGTGGGCGTCCTCTGGGGTTGCGAACCTGTGAGGGCTCGCCAACAGTCTGCTACTCCTGCAGCTGTACAGGGGTTGAGACGCCGATCTAGTTGGGTGTGGACTCTGGTGGGGCACTGACCGAGGGCTCTGCAGTGGCATGGAAGTGTGAGTGCTTGGAGAGGAGCCCCCACTTCCTTGATGTCTGCCACCAACTTCCCTCTCATGGGTCAGGTCCCCATCAGCGCTTGCAAGTGGCTTGAGAGCACCTTGCTGCACATCAGGGGGGCCATGGAGACCCGTATCTGCACTGGCAGTCCTACTCAGAAGGACTTTCATGAAGGTCTGGTTTCTCTGTTCAATAAATGACCATCTCTCCTCCAGAGATGTCATTCTATTCAGAACACTCACTATGTTTTCTGCACTCTGGCGACTTATCACCTCCATGGAGGTTGCCATCCTTTCCATGGTGGTGCGTTCATGCGCCAATGACTCCACAAAGGCTCTGCTCATGTTCGCAATGGACTCCTCCATTCGCTCCACACTCGCAGTGACCCTGGAGACAAAACCTGCCAGAGACTCCTTCATCTGTTCCTGGAGTTCCAGCACCGCTGATCTTATGGATGGACCCAGAGGCAGAGGGTTGACACGTAGCTGAGCCAAGCTGGCAGAGTCCTGCGTCCGCCGACTAGGACTCTCCACTTCTGTCCATGTCTCCACAATCTGCTGATGCTCACCTGTGAGCTATGATACACCAGGTGACAACACTACTCTATCTCGCAATGTTCCCTCCGCTGTGTGAGCGTCTGCGCTGGTGCTGGTTGCAGTGAATTCTGCTGACTCTGCGCCCTCAGAGGTTGCAGCTTCCTCTGAGAAGTCTTGAGGCTCATGCTCTTCCTCCTGGGTAGTGGGAATGGGTGCTTGCGATGGTCCTGTGAGTAAAGGAAAGAGTCAGAGATGTGAGGCTGAGGTTACATGCACATTGCATATTGCAGATGATCATAAGTCCATCTGTTAGAGCTTCAGAATCATTTTCAGCGACTCATGCAATGTCATTGAGAGAGATGGAAAACTATTCTGTCACCAGCTTGCTGTAATGCGCCCGACTGTCCGTCCCCCACTTGGGAATCTTCCTCCACTCCCACGATCTCCAGGATCGCCTCCTCCCAGGTGGTGAGCTGGGCTACTGAGGGTGGCCCTCCTCCTGTCCTCGCTCTTTCCCTCTTATTGTGAGCTCTCTTTTCCTGCAATGAGGGAGACATAGAAACATAGAAGATAGGAGCAGGAGTAGGCCATTCAGCCCCTTGAGCCTGCTCCGCCATTCAATTCGATCATGGCTGATCATCCAAATTCAATACCCTGTCCCTGCTTTCTCCCCATATCCCTTGATCCCCTTAGCCTTAAGAAATATATCTAACTCCTTCTTGAATATATTTAATGAATTGGCCTCAACTGTCTTCTGTGGTAAAGAACTCCACAGGTTCACCACTCTTTGGGTGAAGAAATTCCTCCTCATCTCAGTCCTAAATGGCTTACCCATTATCCTTAGACTGTGACCCCTGGTTCTGGACTCCCCGCCATCGGGAACAGCCTTCCTGCATCTAGTCTGTCTAGTCCTGTTAGAATTTTATAAGTTTCAATGAGATCCCATCTCATTCTTCTAAAGTCTAGCGAATATAAGCCTAATTGACCCATCTCTCTTCATACGTCATTCCTGCCATCCCAGGTATCAGTCTGGTGAATCTTCGCTGCACTCCCTCCATGGCAAGAACATCCTTCCTCAGATAAGGCGACCAAAACTGCACACAATACTCAAGGTGTGGTCTCACCAAGGCCCTGTACAACTGCAGCAAGACATCCTTGCTCCTGTACTCGAATCCTCTTGCTATAAGAACATAAGAACATAAGAAATAGGAGCAGGAGTAGGCCAATCGGCCCCTTGAGCCTGCTCCGCCATTCAATAAGATCATGGCTGATCTGATCCTAACCGCCAATCTACTATCACAGAACCATCTCCTGAATCTAACAGAATTAGACACACGAAATAGGAGCAGGATCAGGCTACACGGCCCCTGGGCCCGCTCCGCTACCCACAGGGCCATGACCGATCCGAACCTAGACTCATGTCCAAATTCCTGCCTGCTCCCCGTAACCCTTTATTCCCTTTACTTCTAGGAAACTGTCTATTTCTGTTTTAAATTTATGTAATGATGTAGCTTCTACAGCTTTTTGGGGCAGCATATTCCATGGACCTACCACCCTCTGAGTGAAGTAGTTCCTCCTCATCTCAGTTTTGAAAGAGCAGCCCCTTATTCTAAGACTATGCCCCCTAGTTCTAGTTTCACCCATCATCGCTAACATCCTCCCCGCATCCACCCGATCCAACCCCTTCACAATCTTATATGTTTCAATAAGATCGCCTCTCATTCTTCTGAACTCCAATGAGTAGAGTCCCAATCTACTCAACCTCTCCTCATATGTCCATCCCCTCATCCCCGGGATTAACCGAGTGAACCTTCTTTGTACTGACTCGAGAGCAAGTATGTCTTTTCTTAATTATGGACACCAAAACTGTATGCAATATTCCAGGTGCGGTCTCACCAATACCTTGTACAACTGAAGCAATACCTCCCTATTTTTATATTCTATCCCCCTAGCAATGAAAGCCAACATTCCATTGGCCTTCTTAATCACTTGCTGCACCTGCATACTAACCTTTTGAGTTTCGTGCACCAGGACCCCCAGATTCCTTTGTACTTCAGTACTTTCCAGTTTCTTGCCATTAAGATAATAACTTGCTCTACGATTTTTCCTGCCAAAGTGCATAACCTCACACATTCCAGTATTGTATTCCATCTGCCAAATCTCTGCCCACTTACTTAGCCTGTCTATGTCCCCTTGCAGGTTTTTATGTCCTCCTCACTCACTACTTTCCCTCCCATCTTAGTATCATCTGCAAACTTTGATATGTTACACTCGGTCCCCTCCTCCAAATCGTTAATATAGATTGTAAAGAGTTGGGGGCCCAGCACTGACCCCTGTGGAACACCACTAGTTACTGATTGCCAGTCCGAGAATGAACCATTTATCCCAACTCTCTGCCTTCTGTTAGACAGCCAATCCTCTATCCATGCCAGAATATTACCCCCAATCCCGTGATTTTTTATCTTAAGCAATAATCTTTTGTGTGGCACCTTGTCAAATGCCTTTTGGAAGTCTAAATACACTACGTCCACTGGTTCCCTTTATCCACCCTATATGCTACTTCCTCAAAGTACTCCAGCAAATTTGTCAAACATGACTTCCCCTTCATAAAACCATGCTGACTTTGTCCTATTAAATTATGATTATCCAAATGTCCTGTTACTGTCTCCTTAATAATGGACTCCAATATTTTACCTACCACAGATGTTAGGCTAACCGATCTATAGTTTCCAGCCTTCTGTCTACTGCCCTTTTTAAATAAGGGCCTTACATTAGCAGTTTTCCAGTCTGCCGGGACCTTTGCTGAGTCCAGGGAGTTTTGGAAAATTATTACCAATGCATCCACAATCCCTACCGCCACTTCCCTCAAGACCCTAGGATGTAAGCCATCAGGTCCAGGTGATTTATCCGCCTTGAGTCCCATTATTTTACCGAGTACCACTTCCTTAGTGATTTTGATCGTGTTTAGCTCCTCCCCCCCTATAGCCCCCTGTTTGTCCAGTGTTGGGATATTCTTAGTGTCTTCTACTGTAAAGACTGATACAAAATATTCATTCAGTGTTTTTGAAATCTCCATATTTCCCACCATTAATTTCCCGGTCTCACCCTCTAAGGGACCAACATTTACTTTAGCCACCCTTTTTCTTTTTATATAACTATAAAAACTCTTACTATCTGTTTTTATATTTTTTGCTAATTTACTTTCATAATCTATCTTCCCTTTCTTAATCAATCTTTTTGTTATTTTTTGCTGTCTGTTTTTTTCCTCTTATTATTCCTTACCTCCACCCAAACTGTTTCATTATCCTGATCTTCTGTCCCAATATCATTTCTCTGTATTACAGTGATTCCTTCCTTTATTAACATAGCCACCCCACCTCCCCTTCCTTCCTGCCTGCCGTTCCTGATTGCTAAATAACCTATCATGTTTAATTCCCAGGCATTGTCACCCTGCAGCCATGTTTCTGTAATGGCCACAAGATCATACCCATATGTAGTTATTTGTGCCATTAACTCATCTATTTTGTTACGAATGCTACGTGCATTCAGATAGAGAACTTTCAAATATGTTTTGTGACACTTAGTTCCTGCTTTTGCCCTTTTTATTACTTTACCTTTTACTCCATACCTTCTGTCCCTTCCTGACACGCTCTGGTTTTTAATTTCCCCACTGCTACCTAAGTCTATGACCTTCTCTGTTGTCATTTTTATTATTTGCTCTCTAGGAACCTCCCCCCAACTAGTTAGTTTAAAGCCAGCATACAATTTGCCTTCTTAACCGTCTGCTGCACCTGCATGCTTCCCTTCAGCGACTGGTGCACAAGGACACCCAGGTCTCGTTGCACTTCCCCTTTTCCCAATCTATTGCCGTTCAGATAATAATCTGCCACCAAAGTGGATAACCTCGCATTTATCCACATTATACTGCATCTGCCATGCATCTGCCCAATCGCACAACCTGTCCAAATCATACTGGAGTTTCTCTGCATCCTCCTCACAGCACACACGCCCACCCAGCTTTGTGTCATCTGCAAACTTGGAGATATTACATCTAGTTCCCTCATCTAGATCATTAACATATATATTGTGAATAACTGAGGTCCTAGCACCGATCCCTGCGGTACCCCACTAGTCACTGCCTTCCACTTGGAAAAAGACCCGTTTACTCCAATTCTTTGCTTCCTGTCTGCCAACCAGTTTTCTATCCAATTCAGTACCTTACCCCCAATCCCATGTGCTTTAACTTTGCATGCTAGTCTCTTATGCGGGACTTTATCGAAAGCCTTCTGAAAGTCCAAATACACCACATCCACTGGTTCTCCCTTATTTATTCTACCAGTTACATCCTCAAAAAATTCCAGTAGATTAGTCAAGCGTGATTTACCTTTTGTAAATCGATGTTAACTTTGTCCGATCCTGTCATTGTTTTCCAAGTGCTCTGCTATTACATCTTTTATAATGGACTCTAGCATTTTCCCCACTACCGATGTCAGGCTTACTGGTCTATAATTCCCCATTTTTTCTCTACCACCTTTTTTTAAATAGTGGGGTTACATTAGCTACCCTCCAATCCATGGGAACTGTTCCAGAATCTATAGAATTTTGGAAGATGACAAGTGGAGTTTGAGTGAGAATGAAGGATTGAGTTTAGAGAATCCATAGCATAGATGCTTAGAAGGAGACAAAGATGGAGTGAGGTGGCAAGTCCAAGGACCCTCCCTGTGTGTTGTAAGTTGTAATTGCATCACAGTGATAGGGAGTGTGAGGGCTGCACAGTTGAATAGTTAGGTGAATGTGACCATAGAGAGAGAGAGAATGGGTAAGGGTGCATGGATGTCAGTGTCAAGCGGGATGTGGAGGAAGAGATTGCTAAAGCTGAGTGCTGGTGAGGAGAGGCAATGGGGATCAGATTGAGGGTGATGGGAAATTCATACTCACTTTTCCAGTGCGCAGATGGTCATGAAACCTCTTTCTGCACTGAAGCCAGGTTCTGCGTGTTATTGACAAAGAGTTGACCTCCTCTGCCACCTGGATCCACACCGCCTTTGTCTGCTGGGGAGGCTTCTTCCTCCTTGAAGAAGGGAAGAGCACCTCTTTATTTGCTCTTGCTCCCTCTACTAAAGCCTGCAGGGCAACATCATCAAAGTGGGTTGCAGACCTAGGTCTCTGGCTGGCCATTCTTCCTGTAGGTGCCTCTAACATGCAAGGGCAAAAGCTTGGCAGTCTGCAGAAGAAACAAGGCTTGTTGCAGACCTTAAATGCAGCAGCAATGATGACATCATCGGAGGCCACATTCAGACTGGAAAAACTCATTGGCCATGGGTCCCCACACGTTGGAACTCAATTGGCCAATTAAGTTAAAATGGCATCATTTTCCCATATCGATTTAGAATCGGGTGGCTAACACGAAATGCGGATTACATGACCCCAGCCTGCCCCAGTATCAAAATCCAGCGCATTGTGTTTGTGTTGAACTTGGAACACATAGTAGACATGACATCTGCTTTCAAACAGCAGAAGTGATTTAGAAATTGAATGGAAGACCATCGATAAGAATAGCATCAAAGAGATAAAACAGTCATATTGTTTTTTATGATAATTTTTGAAACATCTATTCAGCAGACAGGATTCTGAGAGGCAGCAGCTAAATTGACAGTAAGAATAGAAAAAAGTCAACAGGAAGATGACGAGAGATAATTAGCTTACATCAGCAGAAAACTTCAAAGGAAAAACCACTAAAAAAAGGTATAAAAATAGAGCTTTTTAGCTGGAAAGTCAGAAGTCGCTGGAAAGGGCAAGCGATTCTCAACTTCAGAGGCACGCTCTGTAAGTTTTTAATTCTTTGAGTCTCGGGGATCAAAAAGTTACTCTTATTTGATTTTAGTGGATATTCTGGATTAGAAATAATAAGAAATGTAAAAATGTACGAAGTTAAGATTTGAGAATAAGGATCTCTGAGAATAACAAATGTAAGCTATTTGTATTTTGAACTGTTAAAGTTGCGATTGACTCGACAGCTGTTAACTATATGTCGGCTCTTAAATAAATCTACATGTTTTTAGAATTGTCTCATGTAGTATTTCTGTATCAAACTTGTGAACTCAATTTCTGTACACTCTTTTGTAAGGAGTTGCAGAATTTTGGGGGGTTTTCCGGACCCTCATAATATTCGGAAGGTTACAGTCTAGTTAAACTTATTAAAAGTGCTATCTGGAGGACAGTAACATCTTTACATCATTCCTTTCCTTTAGGGAGAGATAGTCTGGACCTTTAGACCCAATTAAGCGTCTTATAGAATTTGGCTATCTCTAACTTTAGTTAAAGGTGAACGACTGGGGAATACACCTGATCTGGGGTAGCACAAAAAGGGCTAGGACTAGTAATTATCCCGTCACATAAAGGGCTGGTTAACAAAATTGAGGCTCATGGAATAGATGGGTCAGTGTCAGCTTGGATAAGAAATTGGCTTAAGGACACAAAACAGCGAGTCGTGGTAAATGGTTGTTTTTCAGACTGAAGGATGCTAGACAGTGGTGTTCCCCAAGGGTCAGTGCTGGGGCCACTGCTTTTTTTGATATATATAAATGACTTGGATATTGGAATACAGAGTAAAATTTCAAAATTTGCCAATGATACCAAACTTGGAGGTGTGACAAACAGTGATGATGATACCAATCGACTGCAACAGGACATAGATAGGCTAGCAGAATGGGCAGACAAGTGGCAGCTGGAATTTAATACAGAGAAGTGTGAGGTGATGCATTTTGGCAGAAGGGATAGGGAGAGGCAATATAGACTTAATGGCACAATTCTAAAGAGTGTTCAGGAACAGAGGGACCTGGGGTTTCATGTGCATAGATCTTTGAATGTGGCAGGACATATTGAGAGAGTGGTTAGCAAAGCATATGGGCTCTTGGGCTTCATAAATAGAGGTATTGAGTACAAAAGCAGGGAAGTTATGCTTGTAATGTATATACCTTTAAGGGGGGAACTATCTTTTACAGCTCATGTATGCTGCAGTACCGGCAGTGACCACACCTGTATATAGCACTGAGTAGTAATCTGTACAGATCAGTTCCCGTGTGAGCCACGTTGAGTAAACACCTGTTGTACCATTCTCCTGCAGTCTGTGTCTTATTATACATGGACACAAAATTGGCGACAAGGCAAGTTCGAACCTACATGCAACTCTGCATCACCTCCCGTGGATTCGTTCCTGGAGATCAGTGGATTGGAGGTCAAGGCCAGAGACTCGGGCGTCGACCACGGGCAACCGCCCAGTCATCCAGCAGAGACTCGAGAATTGCGGGGGAGGCTGTCGAGAGCCAGGCTTGGCTTTCCAGTCGAGGTGGTCCAGCGAAACGGGCTGGCAACAGGTAGTGTGCTGAACCTTCCCGGACAGCGGCGGACTAGAGCCTGACCGAGCGGCACAGCAAAGGGCTGAGCAGCGTCGACGGGGGAGAGAGAGAGAGGGCAGAGCGCACAGGGCGGAGCCGCTGTTCAGAGGCTGAGCAGCGTCGAAGAGAGGGAGAGAGAAGCGTGCGAAACCTACAGGGCGCCGCCATTGCCACGAGAACCGCCGGGAGCGGCGTTGGCAGCAGCGGGGGGAGGAAGGAAAGCGCGGGAGATGCCATTTTAAGCCATTGGCAGACGCCATTTTAAACCACACCCAAAATGCCGAAGAGTGGCAGTATCACCGCATTTGACAATGAAGTCGAAGATTGGACTACATATGTCAAACGAATAGAGGTATACTGCAAGGCAAATGAGGTGTCAGATGACAAGAAAGCATCGGTATTGTTAAATTTAATGGGCGCAAAGACGTATGGTTTATTACGAAATCTAGTAACCCCAACGAAGCCAATGGAAAAGAGTTTTGAAGACATAGTAACGATACTACAGGAACATTTAAACCCCACACCACTGCTGATAGCAGAAAGATTCAAGTTTCACAAACGGAACCAGCATAAGGATGAAAGCAAAGCTGATTATTTAACAGAACTGCGCAAACTATCGAAACACTGCCAGTTTGGAGCGGGACTGGCAGATACCTTAAGGGACAAGTTTATGTGTGGGCTTCAAAGTGAAGGAACCCAGAAACGGCTTTTATCTGAAAAGGACCTTACGCTGGAAAAGGCTTTCAGCATTGCGGTATCATATGAAGCAGCAGCACGGGGCACTGCAGGGATACAACAGAGACCACAAGAATATGGCACAAACGAAATGTCATATGGAACAGAGAAGTGCTATTGCTGTGGCAGAACAACACACGACCAGAATGATTGCTGGTTCAAAGACAAAGTGTGCAGACAGTGTGGAAAAGTAGGACACATAGCATGAGTCTGCAGGTCGGGAAAGAAAACCAGCAATAAGAAACCTACAAAGAAAAGTACAAGAAGGTACATAAGATGACGGAGAATAGTTCAGATGAACAAAAGAGTGATAACGACTCCGAAAGCAGGGAACTGAGTTGTCTGAAACTATATAATGTGATCACAACGGAGGATCACCGAACCATTTGGGTCACTCTCAAGATAGCAGGAGTCCAGGTAAAGATGGAATTGGACACAGGATCATCCCTAACAGTCATAAACCGACGGGACTACGAGCAGCTATTCTCACACATACCCTTGAGAGACACAAAAATTATTTTGAAGACGTACACGGGGCAAAAAGTCTACCCCAAAGGAAAAATAAGGGTGACCGTTATATATAACGGTAAGGAAACACCAAAACTAGACTTGTATGTATTGCAAGATGGAGGACCACCATTACTGGGACGTGAATGGATCCGGAAAATACAACTGGATTGGCATTCCATACAGGCACTGACTGTGGCTGACAAAAAGGATGATGACGTCACACCTGGGCGACTGTCAAAGATCCTAACTGACGCGAAAGAAGTGTTCCAGCAAGGACTCGGAACACTAAAAGGCATGACAGCGACGATTAAAATTGAAGAAAATGCAAGGCCAAAATTTTTTAAGGCCGTCGAAGCAGAGCTGGAGAGTCTGGAACGTTCAGGTGTACTGTCCAAGGTAGACTGGAGCGAGTGGGCTAAACCCATTGTCCCTGTGATGAAAAAGTCATTGAGCAGCATGCCTGGGGAACCAAGGAAGGTTCGCATCTGTGGGGACTTTAAGGTAACAGTGAACCCGATCCTTCACACTGTACAATATCCACTTCCGCGGATTGAAGATATTTTCGCCTCGCTATCTGGAGGGAAACGCTTCACTAAGATTGATCTGGCCCAGGCGTATCTGCAAATGGAGGTAGAAGAAGCATCAAAAAAATACCTCACAATCAACACCCATAAAGGTCTCTACCAATACAACTGGCTGGTATTCGGGGTAACATCAGCTCCGGCTATTTGGCAGAGGGCAATGGAACAAGTCCTGCAAGGGATCCCAGGGACTCAGTGTTATTTGGACGACATCCTGGTCACGGGCGAAAATGACAGTGATCACCTTGCCAACCTGGGGCAGGTGCTCACTAGATTGCAGGAATAAGGGCTCCGAGCTAATCGCCCCAAATGCGAGTTTTTTAGAAAACAGATCTCGTATTGTGGCCACGTTATCGATAAAGAGGGGTTACATAAGTCCCCAGAGAAGATTGAGGCAGTAGTCAAGGCTCCAGCACCGGAAAATGTGTCACAACTGAGGTCGTTCCTCGGGCTGGTAAACTACTACCATAAGTTCTTGCCAAATTTGTCTACAATACTAAACCCACTGAACACCCTACTGCAAACTGGGGTGCCATGGAAGTGGAGTGACGAATGTAGACGAGATTTCCAGAAGAGCAAAACACTAATCACATCGAAAGAGGTATTGGCCCATTACAACCCAGCATTACCAATTCGGTTGGCATGTGATGCGTCACCCTACGGCATTGGAGCGGTGCTGTCGCACAAATTCTCGGACGGCTCAGAGAGGCTAATAGCCTTTGCGTCACGATCACTAACCTCAGCCGAGCATAACTACGCCCAGATTGACAGGGAGGCCCTCAGCCTAGTGTGGGGAGTGAAAAAGTTCAATCACTATCTGCACGGGCAGAAATTCACCTTGCTGACTGATCACCAGCCTCTTGTCTCCATTTTTAATCCGAAGAAGGGCGTTCCGGTGATGACTGCGCAACGACTACAAAGGTGGTCACTTTTCTAGGGGCGCACCACTATGAGATTGAATATAAGGGCACGAAACAGCATGGAAATGCTGATGGGCTATCACGCCTGCCACTGCCTACTGCGGTGGAAGCACCAGCAGTGGATCCTGTCGAAATATTCCATTCGACTATAGTTGAATACCTACCGGTAACTAACGCTTGTATCGAAAAGGAAACCCGAAATGACCCGACACTGTCTCGGGTATATGATTTGACGGTGAAGGGATGACCAGCACATGGCGACTCACTGTTGCCAGCATTCTCGACAAGGAGAGAACAGCTGTCAGTGTGCCGGGGGACCTTAATGTGTGGATCCCGAGTGGTAATTCCACCCAAGTTAAGGGATAGAGTGCTCAATGAGCTTCATGAGGGTCATCTGGGAGGGGTAAAAATGAAAAGCCTAGCCAGGGCTTATGTGTGGTGGCCGGGAATTGATAAACAAATCGAGGACCTGACCAAGAGCTGCTCAGGATGCCAGAAAGTCCAAAATGCACCACCACAGGCCCCTCTACACCCATGGGAGTGGCCCTCATCTCCATGGCAACAGGTGCATATTGATTTTGCTGGTCCATTCATGGACTCAATGTTTTTAATAGCCGTGGATGTGCACTCGAAATGGCCTGAGGTCATCAAAATGTCCTCCACCACCACGGAGAAAACTATTGCAGTCCTACGGACCATTTTTGCTAGGAATGGCTTGCCAAACAGATTTGCTCCGACAACGGGCCACAGTTTGTGTCCGAAGAGTTCCGGAGGTTCTTGAAAAAGAATGGGGTAAGGCATTACAAATCCACCCTGTATCATCCAGCCACAAATGGATTGGCTGAGAGGTTCGTACAAACCTTTAAGAAGGCAATAAAGGCTATGTACAATGACAACATTCCGCTGCAGCACAAGGTGGACAATTTCCTGTTCACCTACCGGAATGCGACACATGCAGTCACCAACCAGGCCCCAGCCATGATGTTCTTTAACCGAAGGTTAAGATCTCGCCTGGATTTGCTCAGACCAAACGTACGAAGAGATGTTGAGAGTAAGCAATTCCAGCACATCCATGAGAAGCCAACAAGGAGCTTCAATGTAGGGCAACCAGTCTTGGCCCGCGACTACCGAACAGAAAAATGGCAGCCAGGAACGATATGCACACGGCAGGGCCCACTAATGTACACAGTGGGCGTTGGGGAGAGCATCGTGAGATGCCATGCTGACCAGATCCTAGAGTCACAGGAACAAGTCAACCCCATGCCTCGCCCATACGTACCTGGTGATGAACCCGACGTACAGATCGCATCTACCCCAGAAACAGTAGCATCGGAAGCTGATGAACCAACCGACGACAGGGGGCCAGAATCGCCTCCGCACCAAGAGCAAGACACTCGGGAAAGGCACTATCCAGAAAGGATCAGGAAGCCTCCCCAAAGACTGAATATATAAATAGACTATTTTCAGCTAATGTTGCATGTTAAAAGTGTTAATTGTAATTAGTTTGATATTTAATTGTTAAATGAGTGTTATGGTACTGTTAATCTAAAAGGGGAGGAATTGTAATGTATATACCTTTAAGGGGGAAACTATCTTTTACAGCTCCTGTATACTGCAGTACCGGCAGTGACCACACCTGTATATAGCACTGAGTAGTAATCTGTACAGATCAGTTCCCATGTGAGCCACGTTGAGTAAACACCTGTTGTACCGTTCTCCGCAGTCTGTGTCTTATTATACACGGACACAACAATGCTGAAGCTTTATAAAGCTCTGGTTAGGCCACAACTGGAGTATTGTATCCAGTTCTGATCACCACACTTTAGGAAGGATGTGAAGGTCCTCGAGAGGGTGCGGAGGAGTTTTACCAGAATGGTTCCAGGGATGAGGGATTTTAGCTACAAGGTTAGGTTGGAGAAGCTGGGGTTGTTCTCCTTGGAGCAAAGGAGGTTGAGGGAAGATTTGATAAAGGTGTACAAGATTATGACGGGTTTGGATAAGGTAGACAGAGAAAGGCTGTTCCCATTAGCTGATGGTTCAAGGACTAGGGTACACAGATTCAAGGTTTTTGGCAAGAGATACAGGGGGAATCTGAGGAAGAACTTTTTTACGCAGCGAGTGATAATGACCTGGAACTCGCTGCCGACAAGGGTGGTGCAAGCGGAGACGATCAATGATTTCAAAAGGAAATTGGATAGGCACTTGAGGGAAATAAACTTGCAGGGCTACGGGGATAGAGCGGGAGAATGGGACTGACTAGATTGCTGTACAGGGAGCTGGCATGGACTCGATGGGCTGAATGGCTTCCTTCTGTGCAGTAATGCTCTATGAGTTAGCCTAACATCTGCTGTGGGGTAATTACTAGGGTCTATAATTAAAGATAGGATGACTAAACACCTCGAACATTTTCAGCTGATCAGAGAGAGCCAGCATGGATTTGTAAAGGGTAGGTCATGCCTGACAAATCTGATTGAATTTTTTGAAGAGGTGACTAAAGTAGTGGACAGGGGAATGTCTATGGATGTTATTTATATGGACTTCCAAAGGCATTTGATAAAGTCCCACATAAGAGACTGTTAACTAAGGTTGAAGCTCATGAAATTGAAGGCAAATTATTGATCTGGTTAGGAAATTGGCTGAGCGGCAGGAGACAGGCAGTAGGGATAATGGGCAGGTAATCTAATTGGCAGGATGTGACTAGTGGTGTCCCGCAGGGATCTGTGTTGGGTGCTCAACTATTCACTGTATTTATTAATGACTTCGATGATGGGATAAAAAGCCACATATCCAAGTTTGCTGATGACAACAAAGATAGGTGGCATTGTAGGCAGTGTAGATGAAAGTATAACATTACATAGGGATATTGATAGATTAAATGAATGGGCAAATCTGTGGCAAATGGATTTCAATGTAGGCAAATGTGAGGTAATCCAGCTAGGGCCTAAAAAGGATAGAACAAGGTACTTTCTAAATGGTGAAAAGCTAAAAACAGTGGAGGTCCAAAGAGACTTGGGGGTCCAGGTACATAGATCATTAAAATGTCATAAACAGATACAGAAAATAATCAAAAAGGCTAATGGAATGCTGGCCTTTATATCTAGAGGATTAGAACACAAGGGGGTAGAAGTTATGCTGCAGCTATACAAAACCCTGGTTAGACCACACCTGGAGTACTGTGAGCAGTTCTGGGCACCACACCTTAGGAAGGATATATTGACCTTGGAGGGAGCGCAGCATAGGTTTACCAGAACGATATCCGGACTCCAGGGGTTAAATTACGAGGAGAGATTACACAAATTAGGATTGTATTCCCTGGAATTTAGAAGGTTAAAGGGTGATTTGATTGAAGTTTTCAGGATATTAAGGGAAACAGACAGGGTTGAGAGAAACTATTTCCACTGGTTGGGGATTCTAGGACTAGGGGGCATAGTCTAAAAATTAGAGCCAGACCTTTCAGGAGTGAAATTAGGAAACACTTCTATACACAAGGGGTGGTAGAAATTTGGAACTCTCTTCCACAAACAGCAATTGATGCTAGATAAATTTTAAATTTTAAATCTGAGATTGATAGATTTTTGTTAACCATAGATATTAAGGGATATGGGCCAAAGATGGGTAGATGGAGTTAGGTCGCAGATCAGCCATGATCTCCCTGAATGGCGGAACAGGTCCGAGGGACTAAATGGCCTTCTCCTGTTCCTATATTCCTATGTTCCTATGAAAGGGGTTGTCCATATTGTAGCCTCCCTTCCTCTTCCTGTTCCTCCACTTCCTGTTGCACTTTCTCCTCCTCCACTTACTCCTCCTCCTCCTCTTCCTCATGCTCCTGCTCCTCAGCTTCTCACCTGATCGGCGGTTGCAAAGGCTGTTCCTTCATAATGGCCAGGTTATGCAGCATACTACCACAAAACTTGATACCCACTCAGCTGAGTAATGCAGGGCTTCTCTAGAGCGGTCCAGGCAGTGGAAGTGTTGTTTGAGGATGCCGATGGTGTGCTCTATAATGTTTCTTGTGGCTAGATGGCTCTCATTGTAGGCTTGCTGTGCACATGTGCATGGCTTCCGGACCGGAGTCATAAGCCATGTCATGAGTGGATAACCCTTGTCACCCAGTAGCCAGCCTTTGACCTGCCGTTGTGTTGAAATACAGCTGGCACAGAGGACTGCCACAGAATGAAGGAATCATGACTACTGCCAGAATAATGGGCATTTATCTGCATGATGCACTGCCTGTGGTTGCACACAAGCTATACATTGAGAGAGCGGAATCCTTTGTGGTTCAGGAAAATGGCAGAGTTCACATGAGCCGTATGCAAGTCAATGTTCGTGCAATCAATGGTACCTTGGACCATGGGGAAGCCTGTAATCTGTGCCAACCTGTGTTTGCTCTGCCTACTTGTCCCTGGCAAGATGGAATGAGATGAAGCGGTCTCTCTGTGTATAGAGAGCCTCAGTGAACTCCCTTATGCAGCAGCATACTGCAAACTGTAAGACGTTGTTTATATCTCCAGCAGCAGCCTGGAAAGAGCCAGATGCATAAAAGTTAAGAGCCACAGTCACCTTGACAGCCACAGGCAATGTGGTCCTTGTACTGCTTTGAGGTTGTAGTTGTGATTGCAGCAGTTGGCAGATTTCAATCATGACCTCTTTTGTGAAGCAAAGACGTCTCAAGCACTGGTCATCGCTGAAGTCGAGGTAACAGAATTTCTCCCTAAAGATCCTCAGTGGATTTGGTCTCCTGCTGAGAATCTATCTCCCCCTCCTCCTGCTCCCTCTTCTAGCAGCTTGTCCTGCTCTGCGTGGCCTCTCTTCATTCTCCCAGTCATAATTCCAAGAGGAAAGCCTACTAGGCTACCTATGTCTGGAAGCAATTTGTTTCAGCACAAGCTTTTAAATCACCAAAAAAGTTCTTCAGCAGCAGCCAGACCACTCCCTATAGACTATTCAAGCTTCAGCCACGTCTCGGAAAGCTCCAAAAATGCGTACAATTGCACCAGTAGCCAGAAGCCATAATCCAGCAACTAACTTGTAAGTAGTTCATGATCCCTTTAAATAGCCTTGGTGGGGGGTCCTCCATGCCGTTTAACATCATGTTCAGCTGTGGAAGGTTAAGCCTGTGGAAGGGCGAAGGCTGGTGAATGACATTTGAAAACGGCAGTGTGACGTCAAATCAGCATTGCACACTGATCAACATCATAATCTGCCTGCTCTGCATGATGCTGGCAGTCGTTAGGTGCGCATGCACATATCACTTTATCAAGATAGCGTCTGGCGCACTTCCCATCGGAAGTGTGTGTGCGTATCTCAAATACAATTTACCACCATTAGGATGCTGGGTAGCACCTAAAAATTGGGTGCTATGGAGCCCAATTTCTCTCCATATAATAACTCTCAAATACATCTCTAGCTCTAGGTCCAAGAAAAGTCGCTACACAATCAGATCTTGTCTTCTTAATTGCAGCCCTTGTAATAACATATCAGTTTGAACATGAGAATTTAAAGATATTTCCTGAACATCAGTAAGTGCTGTATCAATGTTATAAAGAGATTTTTTGTCAGCAATTGCTAACACAGAGGCTTGGCCCCCAAAAATGTCGATAGTCACCATGAAACTGTAAACTTGTTTTACAACTTAATGGGGTCGATTTTAGTTCAAGTGCGGGGAATTGGCGGGTTCCCCGAATTTAGTGATTCCGACACGATTGTAAATGGGTCTGTGAGATTGATGCAATTTTAACTCAATTGGCCAATTGATTTCCAGCTTGTGGGAAGCCTTGGCAATTGAGTATTTCCAGTCAGAAAGTCGCAGAATATGATGTCATCATTGCTGCTGCTTCTAAGGTCCACAGCAAGCCTTGCTTCCTCTGCAGGCTCCCAAACTTCACCATTAAGATGGCACAGGAGCCTGCAGGAGCAACGGCCAGTGGAAGGGCCAGATCTGCCCCCAAATTTGATGAGGCTTCACTCCAGGCATTACTGGATGGTGCTAGGGCCCACAGGGAGGTCCTGTTCCCTTCTTCAGGGAGGAAGAGGCCTCCCAGTCAGCCCAAGGCTGTGTGGCTACAGGTGGCAGGTCAAGTCAACTCCTTGGGGCTCACACGAAGAATGTGGTTGCAGTGCAGGAAAAGAGAGCTCACAATAAAACAGAACAAGCGAGGACAGGAGGAGGGCCACCATCAGTAGCCCACCTCACCCCCTGGGAGGAGGCGATCCTGGAGATCGTAGGACTGGAGGATGAGGCGCAAGTGGGGGACAGACAGATGGGTGCATCACAGCAAGCTGGTGGCAGAATAGTTTTCCATCTCTCTCATTGACATTGCATGAGTTGCTGATAATGATTCTGAAGCTATAACAGGTGGACCTATGATCATCTGCAATATGCAATGTGCATGTAACCTTGACCTCACATCTCCAACTCTTTCCTTCACTCCTCCACAGGACCATCGAGAGCTCCCGTTCCCACTGTCCAGGAGGAAGAGCCTGAGCTTCCAGACTCCTCAGAGGAATCTGCAACCTCTGAGGGCGCAGCGTCATCAGAATTCAGCGCACCCAGCACCAGCGCAGACACTCACACCGCGGTGGGACCTTTGGGACATAGAACAGTGTTGTCACCTGGTGTATCACAGCTCACAAGTGAGCAGCAGCAGATTGTGGAAACAGGGATAGTAGTGGAGAGTCCTAGTCGGAGGGCGCAGGACTCTGCCAGCTTGGCTCAGCTGCATGTCAACCCTTTGCCTCTGGGTCCATCCATAAGATCAGCGGGACTGGAACTCCAGGAACAGATGCAGGAGTCTCTGGCAGTTTTTTTCTCCAGGGCCGATGTGAGTGTGGAGCGAATGGAGGAGTCCATAGCGACCATGAGCAGAGCCTTTGTGGAGTCATTGGCTCCTGACCGCATCACCATGGAAAGGATGGCAGCCTCCATGGAGGAGATAAGTCGCCAGGGTATGGAAAACATGGTGAGTGCTCATAATAGAATGACATCTCTTGAGGAGCGATGGGCATCTATTGAACAGAGAAACCAGACCTTCGTGGAAGTCCTTCTGAGTAGGACTGCCAGTGCAGATACGGGTCCCCATGGCCCCCTGATGCGCAGCAAGGTGCTCTCAAGCCACTTCCAAGCGCTGGCCCCTTCTGGCCTGTGCAGCTTCAGGTGGGTGAGCAGCAGCTTGGCGCTCCTGCTGGTGCTCCTGCTGGTGCTGCTGCTGTTGGTGTTGCTGTTGGTGCTGGTTCTGCTGGTGCCGTAGCTGGTCTTCTTCCTCATCTAATGCCCAGAAGGGAAGGAAATAAATGGCTCCCATGCTTCTGGTGTATGACTCAGTTGAGGAAGTGCTGAGTGAGGGTGGCGAGAGGGGTCTCGCAGGAGGTCACACTGGAGAAGTGTGTGAGGCTACAACCTTCCACAGGTGTGGCTAGGCCTGGTAAAAGTTCCCCCAGACCTGAAACAACAAAGTCCTGCCACCTGCAAATGATGACTGATCAAATATCCTCTTTAATGTTGGACCTGCAGCTGATAGTCAACAAGCCAATAGTGTTCACGCCAGGTTTCACAGGCGTCATCCCCACCAGGCATGTTTTACGTGGGAAAAGAGTTAAACAGGCAAGGGCCTGTTAAAATGGGATTATAAAGGCCAATCAGTGCTGTTTAAGGGCCCTAAAGACCAGTCCCGCCTGTTGCAGGCGGGACTGATTCGGGTCAATCAGACACACCTAGGTTAAAATGGCGTGGAGGCGGGAACCAGGCGGGGGGGTCGCGACCCCTAGGTTTTGCGATTTTAACCCCCCGCACGCCTAAAAGCCCGCCTCATGGCCCAATGAAAATCGAGGCAAATAAATCTATTTTTAGCATGTGATCTTGAATTTGAATAATCTACAAAATAACTTCAACATAAGGATGATGCAGTGCTTTGTTTTCTGTTTATTCCTACAGATCTCAAATGTAGCCACATTTGCCTATTGTGTTCAGGAGCATTCACTGTAGAGGATATCTCATTATAAAATACAATTCCTGGAATTTCTCCCAGTCTGCTGCTGTCACAGCATATGATCACAGGAACCCCCGGGGAAACAACATATCTAAAATTGGCTGTTTACACTGTTTATACAGGGTTTCGACTGATCTTTCACTGAAGTAATAGCAGATCAGGAGAACCCTGTGGAAATTCTCCCCCAAAGTCTTTAGCTATTGTGAATTGTGTCCATTCGAAAATAAGAACCATACAAACAGAAAATACTTTAATCCCAGAAGTTTAAACTAGATTTGAACCCAGTTCCCAGAGGTGAAAAGATATGGGGTAAAATTCAACTTTGGCAGACAGTACAGGATCAGCCGCCCTTGATGCACCCCGTCCAATTTCCCTTTCCATTTAAAATGAAAATCGGACGGGGTGTATAACGAGCAGCCAATCTGTTACAGCCTATTTTGTGTCCCCGCCATTCTTCCATTTTATCTCCAATGCTTAACTGGTTGCACTATCCAGTCCCAAGGGGTTCTATTTTAAGAGGGAAGTTCTTGGTTCTGTGTTCAAAATTTTGAGGGGTTTTGATAGAGTTCATAGGGAGAAATTGGCCTAGAAATTGGATATGGGCCAAAAACAGGCTGTGTTATGGCCCAGCGCTATTTAGCTGTGCCTGTTCAAAGTGGTGCAGGCAGCACGCAAAATCTGTGCTGCCTGCTCATTTACATGATTGGAGTGTTGATCTCAGTGCTAAACGCGCTGCTGGTTGGCTTAGTGCTCAACAGGTGGGCCAATATCGGGTGCAGTCTAATGGCCAGTAATGTTTGGCCTAGTCTCTCTACACTACTTAAAGGGGAGGTGGTTTTATGCAGCAGCACCTCATTGTCATTGTAATTGGAGTTGAAAGACATGGCTCAGCAGCAGCAAAGAGAAGGAGCCAGAAGGATCTCTGATACAGCTCTGAGGCATTGGTAGTGGCAGTGGAGAGGAGGCAGGTGTCCTGTTCCTGCAGGTTGGCAGGAAGCCATCAACACACACTTCGAGAAGGCTGTGGCAAGAGATAGCTGGGTACGTCATGGCCAACAGTGTCGTACTGCGGACATGGATCTAGTGCCGCAAGAAGTTTAATGACCTCACATGGCAGGTCAAGGTGAGTGAATGCTTCAGCAAATGAATTGGATAAATGCTTGAAGAGGAAACATTTGCAGAGCTATGTTGAAAGAGCAGGGAAGTGGGACTCTTTCAAAGAGCCAGCACAGGCACGATGAACCGAATAGACTCCTTCTGTGCCGTATGATTCTATGATCCTATGAAAATGATCCATTGCCTGGTCATTATTATGGATGCAGCATTGTTGTCTTGTTAAATATATTTCAAGAATATAATTATCTGAACAATGAATGTCAGTACCAGTGATGAGATAACTACCTTAACCCAGCTGCAGAGTGTTGTAAACAACAAAAACATCCATTGTATTTAACCATATTTCTCTTTTTAGTAGGATCTATTATCCTATTTCAAGCTTCATTCTCTGTAATAAACAGTGTGGCTGCTGTCCAATTTGTGGAAATTAAATTACTTAATTCTGAAAAACACTGCATGCATAGTGGCACAACATTATGACTAATTTGCTGTTCTTTATTGTTATTAAATGTTAAAGCAATTTGTTCAGAATAACTTTTGCACCACCTCCTGTGCATTTGCTGGGACATATTTGGAGGCATAAAGGTGTGCATAGACCCCTGCTGTGTAGCTGTGTGCAGAGTTTCAATTGTGACCTTCTGCGCATTGAGTACTGTTGATGAGGAGATTTAAATATTAAAATTAGCATCATGCACTTTAACCACAGTCAGAATCATTGATATGTGCGGATGAATTGGGGGATGTCCATGCGAATGAGCACACTCAAAGTAAACAAATGTGAAAAACTGGATACATACAGACAAAATGGGCTGAATTTTAATTGGAAATGCGGATTGGGAGCGGGTGGGGGGGAGGCTCTGAAGCAGTCAGGAAACCCAGGTGAACGGGTTTCCCACAGGCGCTGCCGAATTTAATGGCAGAGCCTGATTTGCATGGGAAGCCTTTGTTTCCCACCTGCAACCAGCCAGATTTAGAGACTGGTTGGCTACGGGCAGGTAGGCCTGCAGCACTAGGCCACAGAGAGAGGGGAGGGAGGGATCGCGTGAGGGCTGTGGAGCGGCCAGAGGAGCAGGGAAGGGGGTTTGCAACAAGATCGAGGGCTGGGGAGCAGCCAGAAGAGCAGGGAAGGGGGTTTGCAACAAGATCGAGGGCTGGGGAGCAGCCAGAGAAGCAGGCGGGGTGGGGTGTCAGCAAAGATCGAGAACTGGAAGAGCAAGGGGGGGGAGGCCACGTGGTGGGGATCGGAGGCCTGGGGGGGGCATTAGAAGCCTGGCAGGGGATCAGAGGTCTCGTGGGGAGGGACTTTGATCATGGGGGGTGGGTTAGGCAGGGACCCTGGATCCAGGAGATAAGTGTAAAGGCACTTACCTCCTGGATCTAACAGTCCTCGCCTTGCTTTAGCTGGTGAGTTTTACGAGCCGTGCAAAACCAGACCAGCTAAAGTTAAATACAAAATGGAGGTTAAAGCAGAGGCTTCCAACCTCATTATAATATTTAAATAGACGACCCGCCTCCTGGCAGCGGATTGGCTGCCCGCCCCCCATCCCGACTCCATGAAAACCGGAAGTGGGTGTGTTGGAGCCGGGTTCAGGTCGGGATTCAGATTTTTAACACTTAACTACCCACATGCCCCCAACCCACCCATTTTTTTAGGTTAAAAATCCCCCCAGTAAATTTTGATGTGCCTCTGTATGTCTCAGTGCACCAGCATTTCCCATGGATTTCTTGAACTGTTCCCATAAAGTAATAATACAACAACAACTTGTATTTTAATGGGCCAGTAATTCCTGTCCCAACGTGTGAGTACGGACGAGGTGCTCACGCGTGGGCCCGGAGGAATTGCCGGTTTTCAGCATGCACAGCGCATGCGGGGAAAACCGGCATTTCCTCTCCTCTGACCCAAGGGGTTAAGAGGTGGAACGCATGCGAGGTTTCAGGTAGCGCGTGCGCGCTGAACTTCCTTTTTTTTTGAAGAGTTGCCCGTGGGGAAAAGACTCCGGTTTTTACACGTGAAAAAAGCAGCCGTAAGTACTTACTTTTAACAGGTAAGTGGTCTATTAAGTAAAATTAGAAACATTTTCCACAGGTTCATTATTTTTGAAGACTTTACAGTAAGGTAAGTGTATTTTTAGCCCCGATTTTTTATATAATAATTTTTTTCAAAATTTAAAATTATTGTTTAAAATAGTTTTTACAGTTATTTATAGTTCATTTAAGTAGTGCGATTTTTAAAAAAATTTCTTTCAAGTTTAAGTACTGTTTTGGGGCCAGGAGTTTTCATGAGTTTGACAGTTCTTACTATCAAACTCATGAATGAACTTTTACAACCTCCCATTGGTTGCCCAGTGCTCACGTGATCCCAGCCGGCTCATCGCACTAAGTACGCCGCTGGGTCACGCACGCACAGCGCGACAGGACCTGAAGCGGGCCAGTGACAGGAAATGCAATGCAGGCCAGGATTGAAAAGTCAGCGCGCCGGGTAAGTGCACATCGGGGGCTTGCACGCGCGGCAAGCCCCCGAACCTAATTTCTGGGCCATTTTGCCTTTAATGTAAAAAATGTCTTGACGCATTTCATAGAGGCATAATCAGACAAAAATGGACGCCGAGACAAAAAAGGAGATATTCAGAGGAATGACCCATTGTTTGGTCAAAGAGATGGGTTTTAGGAAGGGCCTTAAAGGAAGAGTGGGAAGTGGAGAGGCAGAGGGGTTTAGGGAGAGAATTTTTATGGAATTTTGAGGCCGGCCAGAAGAGGATTCGAATAGTCATGTCTGGAGGTGACAAAGACATGGATAAGGGTTTCAGTGTCAAATGGACTGAGGCAGGGGTGAAGGTGGGCAATGTTATGGAGGTGGAAGTAAGCGGCCTTAGTGATCAATGTTCCCTTTAAGCTATGCCCTGGAGCTCCTGCGCAAGCCACTTGCCGGCTATACAAAAGGAAAAACCACACATGCACGGGAATTTGAATGGGCCGCACAGCCCGTTAAATGGGCCGAGCACCAAAAAAAATGAAAGGGAACATTGTTAGTGATGAAGAGTATATGAGGCCAGAAGTTCAGCTCAGGGTCGAATTGCAGACGAAGACTGCAAACAGTTTGGTTCAGCTAAAGGTAATAGCCCAGGAGGGTAACGGAATCAGTGGCAAGGATAAGAAGCCACTGGCTTCAATATTCCCAATGTTTAACTGGAAGAAATTATGGGTCATCCAAGATTGGATATTGGAGAAATCAGTTTGACAACACAGAGACAGTGGAGGGCAAATCCCCAATTCCTTGTAATAAGGGAACAGCTATAATCATGGGGGATCTTAACTTTCATATTGACTGGACTAATCAAATTGGGCATGACAGCCTTGAGGAAGAGTTCATAGTGTGTATTAGGGACGGGTTCCTTGAGCAGTATCTAACTGAACCAACCAAAATATATTCCACTGAGGAAAAAGGGGAATAAAAGGAAAGACAGCCATCCGTGGCTTAGTAAAGTAATAAAGGATAGTATCCGACTGAAAACAAGGGCATATAAAGTAGCCAAATCTAGTGGGAGGATAGAAGATTGGGAAGCGTTGAAAAGCCAGCAAACAATAACTAAAAGATTAATTAAGAAAGGGAAGATAGATAATGAAAGTAAACTAGCAAAAAATATAAAAACAGATAGCAAGAGTTTCTACAGCTATATAAAAAGAAAAAGGGTGGCTAAAGTGAACATTGGTCCCTCAGAGGATGGGACCGGGAAACTAGTGGTGGGGAACGTGGAGATGGCTAAGACACTGAACAAATATTTTGTATCAGTCTTTACAGTAGAGGACACTAAAAATATCCCAACACTGGACAAACAGGGGGCAATGGGGGGGGGAGGAGCTAAAGACGATTAAAATCACTAAGGAGATGGTACTTGTTGCATCCGTGGTTCAGTGGATATGCTATTATTAAATAATCACACGGATGCTGTACATTAACAAATAACAGGTCTTTTCTCGAGGAGGGTAGTCTCTAGATTGGAGGTACAGAGGCATGCGCAAAGCTTATATACCGGTGTGGTCACTGCCGGTACTACAGTATACAGGAGCTGTAAAAGTAGTTCTGACTTAAAGGCGCATACACTACAATTCCTCCCCTTTTAGATTAGTAATACCCTTAATATTCAAATAACAATTAACATTTCAACATGTACTTTAAACAACAAAAGTCCATTTATAGAATCAGTCTTTGGGGCGGCTTCCTGACACTTTCGGGATAGCACCTTTCCAGAGGTTCTTGTTCTTGGTGCAGAGGCGACTCTGACCCCTTTTCATCGGGTAGTTCATCGGGTTCCACTGCTACTGGGTCTGAAGTAGATGCTAACGGTATGTCGGGTTCATCCCCAGGTACTCGAGACATGGGGTTGACGCGTTCCTGTGACGCTAAGATCTGATCGACGTGGCGTCTCACAATGTTCTCCCCGACATCCACTGTGTACATTAATGGCCCCTGCCTTGTACATATCGTCCCGGGTTGCCACTTCTCTGTTTGATAGTCATGGGCCAAGACTGGTTGCCCTACATTGAAGCTCCTTGTCGGCTTCTCATTGATGTGCTGGAATTGTTTGTCCTCAACATTTCTTCGCACATTTGGCCTGAGCAAGTCCAGACGAGATCTCAACCTTCGGTTAAAGAACATCATGGCCGGGGTCTGGTTGGTAGCTGCATGTGTCGCGTTTCGGTAGGCTAATAAGAAATTGTCCATCTTATGCTGTAGTGGAATTTCATCGTCGCACATGGCCTTTATCGCCTTCTTAAAGGTTTGTACGAACCTCTCAGCCAATCCATTTGTGGCTGGATGATACGGGACGGATTTGTAATGCCTTACCCCATTCCTTTTCATGAATTTTTGGAACTCGTCGGACACAAACTGTGGTCCATTATCAGAGCAAATCTGCTCTGGCAAACCGTTTCTGGCAAATATGGTCCGTAGGATTGCAATCGTTTTCTCTGTAGTGGTTGAAGACATTTTTATCACCTCAGGCCACTTTGAATGTGCATCCACTGCTATTAAGAACATTGAGTCCATGAATGGACCAGCGAAATCAATATGCACTCATTGCCATGGAGAGGAGGGCCACTCCCATGGGTGTAGAGGGGCATGTGGTGGTGCATTTTGGACCTTCTGGCATCCTAAGCAGCTCTTAGTTAGGTCTTCGATTTGTTGATCGATTCCCGGCCACCACACATAAGCCCTAGCAAGGCTTTTCATTTTCACTCCCCCCAGATGACCTTCATGTAGCTCCTTTAGCACTCTCTCCCTTAACTTGGGTGGAATCACCACTCTGGATCCACACATCACCGTCCCCTGGCATACTGACAGCTGTTCTCTTCTGGATGAGAATGCTGGCAACAGTGAGTCGCCATGTGTTGGCCATCCCCTCACCGTCAATTCATATACCCGTCACAGCATCGGATCATTGCGGGTCTCCTTCTCTATATCCACATTTGTTACTGGCAATCGCTCAATTATTGACGAATAAAATATCTCGATAGGGTCCACTGCTGGTGCTTCCTCCACAGTAGGCAGTGGCAGGCGCGATAGCCCATCAGCGTTCCCATGCTGTTTTGTGCCTTTATATTCTATTTCATATTGATTCGCCCCTAGAAACAGGGACCATCTTTGTAACCGCTGTGCAGTCATCACTGGAACGCCCTTCTTAGGATTAAAGATGGAGACAAGTGGTTGGTGGTCAGTCAGCAAGGTGAACTTCTGCCCATGCAGATAGTGGTTGAATTTTTTTACTCCCCATACTAGGCTGAGGGCCTCCCTGTCAATCTGGGCGTAGTTGCGCTCGGCTGAGGTTAGTGACCGAGACGCAAAGGCTACTGGCCTCTCCAACCCGTCTGGGAATTTGTGCGACAGCACCGCTCCAATACCGTAGGGTGATGCATCACATGCCAACCGAATTGGTAGTGCTAGGTTGAAATGGGCCAACACCTCTTTTGATGTGATCAATTCCTTACACTTCTGGAAAGCTCGTCTACGTTCATCATCCCACTTCCATGGTACCCCTGTTTGCAGTAGGGTGTTCAGCGGGTGTAATACCGTAGACAAATTTGGTAAGAACTTGTGGTAGTAGTTTACCGGCCCAAGGAACGACCTCAGTTGTGACACATTTTCTGGTGCTGGAGCCTTGACTACTGCCTCAATCTTGTCAGGGGACTTATGTAACCCCTCTTCATCGATGACGTGGCGACAATACGAGATCTGTTTCTGGAAAAACTCGCACTTGTGGCGATTAGCTCGTAGCCCATACTCCTTTAATCTGGTGAGCACCTTCTCCAAGTTGGCGAGGTGATCACCGTCATTTTCGCCCGTGACCAAGATGTCGTCCAAATAACACTGGGTCCCTGGAAGCCCTTGCAGGACCTGATCCATCGCCCTTTGACAGATAGCCGGAGCCGAGGCTACTCCAAACACCAGCCGGTTGTATTGATAGAGACCTTTATGATTGTTGATCGTGAGGTATTGTTTCGAGGCTTCTTCTACCTCCATTTGCAAGTACGCCTGGGCTAGATCAATTTTGGTGAAGCGTTTACCTCCAGATAGCGAGGCAAAAATATCCTCAATTCGTGGAAGCGGATATTGTACCGTGTGAAGGACTGGGTTCACTATCGCCTTAAAATCCCCACAGATGCGGACCTTCTTTGGTTCCCCAGGCGTATTACTCAATGACCTCTTCTTTACAGGAACGATGGGTGTAGGCCCCTCGCTCCAGTCTACTTTGGACAGTACTCCTGAACGTTCCAACCCTTCCAGCTCTGCTTCGATGGCTGGTCTGATCGCATAAGGCACTGGTCTGGCCTTAAACTTTGGGCTTGCATTTTCCTCTATTTTAATCATTGCTGTTATGCCTTTTAGTGTTCCGAGTCCCTCCTGGAACACTTCTTTTGCGTCAGTTAGCATTTTTGACAGTCGTCCAGGTGTGACGTCGTCATCCTTTTTGGCCTCAACCTTCAGTGCCTGTATGGAATGCCAATCTAATTGTATCTTCCGGATCCATTCATGTCCTAGCAGTGGTGGTCCTCCATCTGGCAATACATATAAGTCAATTTTAGGTTTTTCCTGGCCTTTGTATATCACTTTCACCCTTATTTTTCCTTTGGGGTAGACTTTTTGCCCTGTGTACATCTTCAAGACAATCTCTGTAGCTTTCAAGGGTATATGTGAAAATAGCCGCTTGTAGTCCCTTTGGTTTATGACTGTTAGGGCTGATCCTGTGTCCAATTCCATTTTCACTTGGACTCCGTCTATCTTGAGTGTAACCCAGATAGTCTGGTGATCCTCCATTTTGGTTACCTTATGTAGTTTCAGACAACCCAGCTCCTTGCTTCCGGAGTCTGTGTCACTTTTCTGTTCGTCTGAACTACTGTCCATCACCTTGTGTACCTTTTTGTACTTCTCCTGTGGAGATTTCTTGCTGTTGGTTTTCTTCCCAGACCTGCAGACTCTTGCTATGTGTCCTGCTTTCCCACACTGTCTGCACACTTGGTCCTTGAACCAACAATCTTTCTGGTCGTGTGTTGTTCTGCCGCAGCGATAACACTTCCCTGTTCCATAGGACATTTCATTGGTGCCATATTCTTGCAGTCTCCGTTGTATCCCTGCAGCACCCCTTGCTGCTGTTTCGTGTGACACTGCCATACTGAAAGCCTTGTCCAGCGTAAGATCCTTTTCTGATAGATACCGTTTCTGGGTTCCTTCACTTTGAAGCCCACACACAAACTTGTCCCTTAACGTATCTGCTAGTCCCACTCCAAACTGGCAGTGTTTCGAAAGCTTGCGCAGTTCCATTAAGTACTCAGCATTGCTTCCCTCTTTGTGTTGGTTCCTTTTATGGAACTTAAATCGTTCTGCTATCAGCAGCGGTGTGGGGTTTAAGTGGCCCTGTAGGATTTCTACTATGCTTTCAAAATTCTTATTCACAGGCTTCTCTGAGGTTATTAGGTTTTGCAGTAACCCATAAGTTTTTGCACCCATGGAATTTAACAAAACCAGTGCTTCCCTAGCATCTGGCACTTCATTCGCCCTGTAGTACACCTCAATACGTTCCACATATGTTGCCCAATCTTCGACTTCATTGTCGAACGTAGAGATACTGCCACTCTTCGGCATCCCTGGGTGTGATTTAACTGTCAAAAATGGCGTCTCCCGCGCTTTCCTTTCTTCCCACGCTCGCCCTTCTTCTCCGCTGCGGCTTCTAAAAAAGGCATCTCCCGCACTCTTCCTACTTCTCCGCGGCTCAATGGCGTCTCCCGCGCTCTCCCTTCTTCTCCCCGCGGACACTGTTCAGCCCTTGAGCCCTGGCTGCGCTCTGCGCGTTTCTTTTTCTGTGCACCTTTCCCGTTTCCGCCGCTCGGTCGTGAACCCGGCTGCTGCTTTACCCTCTCTCTCTCCGTTTTGTTCTTCCTCGACGCCGCTCGGTTTTCAACCCCCGGCTGCGCCCTGTGTGCTTCACCCTCTATCATACCCCGTCGACGCTGCTCGGCTTCTTCTCTGCCGTCGGTCGGCTGCAGCCGCCGCTGTCCGGGAAGGGTCTGCGCTGTACCTGGTACCTGTCGTCAGTCTGTTGCTGATCGTCGTGGCTGGGGAACCAAGCCCGGCTCTCCAGAGCCTCCCCTGCGATGTTCACTCTCTGCCGGACGACTGGGCGGTTGCTTGTGGTCGACGCCCGTGTTTCTGGCCTCGACTTTCTTCCACCGCCCTCCCAGAGCAAATCCTCGAAGGGAAATGCAGAGTTGCAGGTAGATTCAAATCGACACTCGTCGCCACTGTTAGATCCATGATTCTGAGAGTATGATGTTTTTCAATAACCACACGGATGCTGTAACTTAACAATCAACAGGTATTTACTGAAGTAGGGTAGTCTCAAGACTGGGGGTACAGAGGCATGCTCAAGGCTTATATACAGGTGTGGTCACTGCCGGTACTACAGTATACAGGAGCTGTAAAAGTAGTTCTCTCTTAAAGGTACATACACTACACTTATAAAGCACTAGTGAGAACACATTGGCCTGTAATTTGTGTTGCTGACTTCGAAGAAAGCTGCCCACAGAGATCGCGCAATCTCGGTGGCAAGAACTTTAGCTTCTTTGAAGTGAAATTGATTGTAGCACTGTCAAAGGGGAACTCCAGTGAACAGCAGCAGTGATGTCATCAAGCTGTCTAAGCAGCCAATCACATTGAAGAATTCTCACAGACAGCAAACCAGGAAATAAAAAACACTGATTATCTGCACTTTAAAATTTTTTTACAGAGAGCGAAATAAAGACTGGAACATACACATGGGGTTATGGTAGAAGCTGAAATATCATGAACACATGTTAAAAAAAGTTGTTTATTTTTTCAAGAATCTATTAAATTTTATCATAATGGAGAAAATTGACATTCCACAAATATAAAATTTGTTTTTCAGGGCCAGAATGGTTGTTTATCAGTCACTACACTGTTAAAACCTCAGTTACACCTCTTCCAACAAGGCTTAACATTTAATGGGGTGCTTAACAGTGATATTAGTGCGGAAGCTTAAGTTTTCATCAGTTCCACTGAATTCACTGATTGCCGGCTATGGGTGGTGGGGGCGGGGTGGGGGGGGGAGCTGGGAAATGACTGATGGCAACATCAGGATTTCCGTGTTTAGCTGTGCATGCACTAAATCCTGAACTGATGGTCAGTTTCGGGGGTGGGGGGGCACTAATGACAGCAAATGCTGACAGTTCACCATCATTACCAACAACAAATCAGAGGCATTACTTTCATATTGATGCACACCCACTTCACATTAACACAAAATTGGTAGTATAACATCATTATATAAACCCAAATTTGTACAAGATTTGAATATGACTCTCACACCTGTGAGGCTTTCTAAAATCTCTATTGTACTGCTGCACAGGATTCAAGAAAAATGGTGTTGTCTGATAGACAATCCATCTCAAACCTCTAGGCAGAGCAGCTTCAAGCAATTGCAAAGCCTGTGCCTGTGCGAGACCTTAGTGCAAGAGAGGAGATAACAGGCTGCTAACATGATTCCAACCACTACCCATAAATGCAGTAACATACCATTATAGCCAGTTTGGACATGCATCACTTGCCATTGCCAAAATGGTCTGCTAACTAAATGTTTTGTATTAAATCATTTGAACCAGTCCATTCAAATCAAGAAGCCAGTTGACCGTCATGTTTCAATCATGGGAGGGCAACTAAGGTGAAACTGCTAAAGAAATGCTGCGAAACACAAGCCTGCTTCCAATAATCTGATTGAATTGAGTTGCTGTTATAGATGAACATCCTGAACGTTAAACATAAATAAATATCACAAGCTAAAGAATCAATGAGGGAAAAATTTGGTTGGTTAGCGCCTCCTGTTAGTGCCTCTGGGGGGCTAAACACTATCGCCACGATCTCCTGAGCCCATAGATCGTGACGTCAGTCGAGCGAGCAATACCCCGGTAGTGACCCATAGAAACATAGAAACATAGAAGATAGGAGCAGGAGTAGGCCATTCCACCCCTCTAGCCTGCTCCGCCATTCAATGCGATCATGGCTGATCATCCAAGTTCAGTACCCGGTCCCTGCTTTCTCCCCATACCACTTGATCCCTTTAGCCCTAAGAAATATATCCAACTCCTTCTTGAATATATTTAATGAATTGGCCTCTACTGCCTTCTGTGGTAGAGAATTCCACAGGTTCACCACTCTCTGGGTGAAGAAATTTCTCCTAATTTCTGTCCTAAAAGGCCTACCCCTTATCCTTAGACTGTGACCCCGGTTCTCGATTCGCCAACCATCGGGAACATCCTCCCTGCATCTAGTCTGTCCAGTCCTGACAGAATTTTATAAGTTTCAATGAGATCCCCTCTCATTCTTCTAAACTCCAGTGAGTATAAGCCCAATCAACCCAATCTCTCCTCATACGTCATTCCTGCCATCCCAGGTATCAACAGGTATCGTTGAACTCCTTCCATGGCAAGAATATCCTTCCTCAGATAAGGCGACCAAAACTGCACACAATACTCAAGATGTGGTCTCACCAAGGCCCTATACAACTGCAGCAAGACATCCTTGTTCTTGTACTCAAACCCTCTCGCTATGAAGGCCAACATACCATTTGCCTTCTTAACTACCTGCTGCACCTGCATGCTTACCTTCAGCGACTGGTGCACAAGGACACCCAGGTCTCGTTGCACTTCCCCTTCTCCCAATCTATTGCCATTCTGATAATCTGCCTTCCTGTTTTTGACACCAAAGTGGATAACCTCACATTTATCCACGTTATACTGCATCTGCCATGCTTCTGCCCAATCACCCAACCTGTCCAAATCATCCTGGAGTTGCTCGGCATCCTCCTCACAGCACACACGCCCACCCAGCTTTGTGTCATCTGCAAATTTGGAGATATTACATCTAGTTCCCTTGTCTAAATCATTAATATATATTGTGAATAGCTGGGGTCCAAGGACCGATCCCTGCGGTACCCCACTAGTCACTGCCTGCCACTCGGAAAAAGACCCGTTTATTCCAACTCTTTGCTTTCTATCTGCCAACCAGTTCTCTATCCAAGTCAATACCTTGCCCCCAATCCCATGTGCCTTAACTTTACACGCTAATCTCTTATGTGGGACCTTATCGAAAGCCTTCTGAAAGTCCAGCTGCACCACATCCACTGGTTCTCCCTTATCTATTTTACTAGTTACATCCTCAAAAAATTCCAGTAGATTAGTCAAGCACGATTTACCTTTTGTAAATCCATGTTGACTTTGTCCAATCCTGTCACTGTCCGATCCTGCCCCGAACCGGATATTGAGTTGCGCCCCCTTCCTTAGCACCTGCCGCTAGGAATGACAGGTAGAGGGGAATGTTTTCAAGTCGGGAAGGAGCTGGAGGAGCACTATTTAAAGGCGGGCGCTTCCTGCTTTTTCTTGTCGGCAAAATTTTTGGTACACGCAGGTTGAGAGGGAGGGAGTCTGGAGTGATTTAACCCTGTCCTAAGGAGTTTTGGCCCTCAGCACCACTTTTGTGGTTCCTAAGCGCCGAGCTCTTTCCCTGGGCCTATCCATTAGTGCTTCCAACACAATTGCTTTAGAGGGCTCTCCAGGCTAAGATTCAAGGCTGCAATGAGCAGGGAGTGGCTGGCCAACAAGATGGCCCCTCCCCTTTAAGAACTGGATGGCACCAGTCTGTCTGGCTTCCATGGTAACTGACATCGCCCGAGCTTCGGTAGCGTTGTGAGGTAGCGCCTCACTCCCCGACGTTTGCGCCTTAAGAGAAGTATGTAGCACTTGATTTAGCGCTCAAATCACCTCCAGGGGCTATAGAGGCGAATTTTACAGTCAGAGGTGATAATTAGCGACCGGCCGATATTAACGCCCCAAAATAGGTGATATCCAATTTTTCCCCCAACATGTTTAATTTGCTGCAGTAACATATATTCTTTTGTTGCAAAAAATACAGAAAGCAGGATCACTGAATATTAGCCAGTGGCTAACTGGTGTTTGATTTTAAATTGAGAAATTGGAACTGTCTGAGAATGCAAGAAGAAATTATCTTATCACAGCAGACTCAGCAGCAACAATGTGGCAAACTCAATATTTGTGTTGCATTTGTATTACTCATTTTGGATCAGATTCGGCAATCGACTGGCGAAGAATTTGGAGTGGGAGGGGGAGGATCCTGGTGTCGTAGTCCACCTAATAACCAACAACATAGGTAGAACTAGGAATGAGATTCTGCTGAGGGAGTTTGAGGAGCTAGGATCCAAATTAAAACGCAGAACCTCAAAGGTAATAATCTCTGGATTGTTACCTGAGCCACACGGAAATTGGCATAGGGACAAGCAGATCAGAGAGTTAAATGCATGGCTCAAAGGGTAATGTGGAAGGAAGGGATTTTGATTTATGGGGCACTGGCACCAGTACTGGGGAAAGAGGAAGCTGTTCCGTTGGGACGGGATTTACTTAAACTGGGCTGGGACCAGTGTACTGGCGAATCAAATAACTAGGGCTGTAGCTAGGGCTTAAAACTAAAAGGTAGGGGGAAGGGATAAGCAGAGTGTGACAGGAAGGGACAGAGAGTTTAAAGGTAATAGTGCATCAGCGAATAAGATGAAAGCAGGGAATAATGGTAAAAAATTAAAATTAAAGGCTCTTTATCTGAATGCGCAAAGCATTCGTAACAAGATAGACAAATTAGTGGCTCAAATAGAGATAAATGGCTTGCAAGGTGACCAAGTTTGGGAACTAAATAATCCAGGGTACTTGACGTTTGAAAAGACAGGCAGAATGGAAAAGGTGGGTGGGGGGTTAGCAATGATAATAAAGGATGACATAAGGCCAGTAGTGAGAAAAGATCTTGGCTCGGAATATCAGGAAGTAGAATCAGTACGGGTGGAGATAAGCAATAACAAGGGGCAGAAAACACTGGTGGGAGTAGTTTATAGGTCCCCTAAAAGTAGCTATACCATTGGACAGAGTTTAGAGTTTAGGAGCTTGTAACAAGGGTAATGCAATAATTGTGGTGGAGATTAATCTTCATATAGACTGGGTAAATCAAATTGGCAAAGGTAGTCTGGAGGACGAGTTCATGGAATGCATCCGAGAACAATATGTCATGGAACCAACCAGGAAACAGGCTATTTTAGATTTTGTATTGTGTAATGAGACAGAGTTCATTTGAAATCTTATAGTAATGGATCCTCTGGGGAAGAGTGAACATAATATGATAGAATTTCACATTGGGTTTGAGAGTGACATACTTAAATCTGAAACTAGAGTCTTAAACTTAAATAAAGCCAATTACATTGGTATGGGGGCGAGTTGGCTAAGGTATTTCGGAAAATTAGATTAAAAGATATAACAGTAGATAAGCAGAGGCAAACATTTAAAGAAGTATTCTAAAATTCTCAACGAATATACATTCCATAATGAATATACATAAAAACTCCATGGGAAAAGTGATCCATCCATGGCTAAATTAAGGATAGTATTAGATTAAAAGAAGAGGCTTATAATGTTGCGAAGAATAGCAGTAAGCCTAACGATTGGGAGAGCTTTAGAAACCAGCAAAGGATGACCAAAACATTGATAAAAAGGGAGAAAATACAATATGAGAGTAAACTAGCAAGAAAAATTAAAACAGATTGTAAGAGTATCTACATCTACAAATATCTAAAAAAGGAAGAGAGTAGCAAAAGTAAGCATTGGTCCCTTAGAAGCTGAGACAGGAGAAATTATAATGGGGTATAAGGAAATGGCTGAAACAAATAATTTGTATCTGTCTTCACAGTAGAAGACACACAAAATACCAAAAATAGTGGGGAACCAAGGGGCTAATGAGAGTGAGGAACTTAAAGTAATTAAGATCAGTAGAGAAAAAGTACTTGAGAAACAAATGGGACTAAAATCCAACAAATCCCCTGGACCTGACGGCTTACATCCTAGAGTTCTAAAAGAGGTTGCTGCAGAGATTATGGATGCATTGGTTGTGATATTCCAAAATTCCCTAGATTCTAGAACGGTCCCAGCGGTTTGGAAGGTAACAAATGTAACCGCGCTATTCAAGAAAGGAGGGAGAGAGATTACAGGGAACTACAGGCCTGTTCGCCTGATAGCAGTCATTGGTAAAATGGTAACAGGGCACGAAGAAAATCATAATATGATTAGGCAGAGTCAACATGGTTTTATGAAAGGGAAATCATGTTTAACAAAATTATTAGAGTTTTTTGAGGATGTAACTAGCAGGGTAGATAAAGGGGAACCAGTGGATATAGTATATTTGGATTTCCAAAAGGCATTTGATATGATTCCACATATAAGGTTGTTATGCAAGATAAGAGGATGGAAAGAGGATTGGTTAATGGACAGAAAAACAGAGAGTAGGGATAAACAGGTCATTTTCAGGTTGGCAGGCTGTAATTAGTGGGGTGCTACCAGGGTCAGTACTTGGGCCTCAGCTATTTACAATTTATATTAATGACTTAGATGACAGAGTGTAATGTATCCAGGTTTCCTGATGATACAAAGCTAGGTGAGAAAGTAAGCTGTGAGGAGGACACAAAGAGCCTGCAAAGGGATATAGATGTTGTAGGGGTTGGCGTGTGGTGCGTGCGCCCAGTCAGTTATGCCCCTGACTGCCTGTGAGCGGTTCGAATCGCTCCCACACCCCTGGGTTCTAGACACCAGACTTAGGTACAGGCGGCAATACAGAAAGACTCGAGTAGACAGGTGGTTTGGTGTAAGAAAACCTAGATTTTATTAAAACAGAAACAAAACACAGTCTTATGAGAAATTACTGGTAGAAAAATGACAGGTATATAACAATAATTATACTTATACAGGGAATGGGGAACACACGGCATGTCAAGGGAAAAACAACTACTTTTACAATCCTCTTATCCTTATCCCACCCCTATACCTAACTAGATTAAGCTATGAAGGGCCAGGAATTCATGCTCACCAATCCAAGCCTGTTGCTTTAACAGTTGCGAGTTTTGAGGTTTGGGCTTCTGTCCTTTGGGGTACTCCGTCACCACGCGGTCTCACGTGCTGGAGCTGTTGCTGCGACACACCTTTCTTCTCCTAGGGTACCGTCGTCATCTCGTCGCGATGGGTTCTCTTCTTCTTCTACCTCAGGCGGTCGTCGGCGGTAACGTTGCATCAGCGAGACGGTTGGCAGTCTTCACTGCTTAGATTTTACTACCCAAGCATCAAATGCCAGTATATTCATTATGGCGTGGACACCTGCGTTTAATGCCAGCTCATTCACAGTGTTTGACTAGCCAACTTAATCTCACTGTCCATACATATATTTTCTTCCCCCAAGCACCACTTATAACTAGGCGCTCGGTCTTTATCAATGCGTCTTCTGCTGCCCTTCTCTGCTCTTGTCGGGTCTTTACCTTTTTCTTTGTCTCACCTCGTCTCGTCTCATCTCGCCCTTTTGTGGCCCGTGTTTCCTGTATGAATTTGGACTCGGGTCTCGTCCCACACCCACGCTTGGTATGGATGTCCTTGGTTGCAACTTAATGTGGGGAGCGAGAAGAGAACCCGTCACGAGGCCAGGGCACGAGTACAGGTGGCAGTAGCTGAAGACCAGACAAGAGGTCAGAGTCAAGAGAGGGGAGCAAGAGAGCGCAGTTGCTAATGAGGGCTTACAATTATACCCGTTTCTTCAACTCCTTATCTGCGTGCCAAATCAGGTCAGTCCATTGTTTGATTTTGGCGGGCTGTTTTAAACGATTATACCAATCTAAACTAACTAGCTTTAGATGGCCATTTATCACACCTAATGGCCCGATGTCCGGGCTGTATTGTCATTAATACATTTTAATCGGCCTGTCCAGCCTTGGTGGCTTCCTTAAGCTGTTTCTGATTATTTATGCGGACAAACTAATGGCTTTATGTTTAGGCCTAACTGGGTTGATCTGTTCCAATCTGACGAAATGCATATTCAGTGTTTGCCTAGCTGTCTGCTTTTTCAAACCCAAAAGCCCTTTTCACAGAAATGCATTTTAAGTTTCGATTTCCCAAAGCTGCCTGTTCTGTGCTGCAGAGTCCAAGCTTGTAAAATCTTACAGGCTTTTGGTCACGAGGTGCCGACGCCACCTTTTGGGTACCCTTTTTAAATTGTCCATGCCGGGTCCCTTTAATTAATAACCTTGGGGAAATGTCGGAATTTTGCGAATCTTACACTCCCCCGTATGATACTAAAACTTGCTTGAAGTATTATCCTTACAAGGTGAGCAAATTTTTCTGACCCTCCATAGTCAACCTTCCCCTGTAATTACCTATCTAATATATCCATGACACATGCACTTCCCATTCCGCGAAAATGTAGTGTACATAAGCATACATAGAATAATTACAGTCTTTTACACACATCCAAGCATGGAGGGGTCCAACACCCCTGCACCACTTGGTACACATACATCTTTATTAACAACGCGTTGCAAAATCTTTATTAAAAACAACAAACACAAAAAAAAACAACAATCTTTAATCAGAAATACAAAAAAACTCAAACAGGCGTATCTCCCTCCACCTTCACATAATGTTCCTTCCAGATCCTCTGGTTTTGGAACTCTAACAACTGACCTTTTCCCTTGCACTGGATGCAGACTAGATACAACACTATCCCTCACTGGCAAACCACAAGAATGTGGGAAGCCAGTCCAATCCACGAAGGGACCTCTATGTTATTGAAAATGTCCCACCAGGGTGGAATCACAATATCCAATATCTTAGTCCCTATCTCTGTTTTCTGTTCTAGAGTGTAAAAATGTTTCTGCGAAACTATAACGGCTTTGAGTATTTTGGTAAGGTGTTCAGGGAGAGAGGGAATTTCGTAGCCAAAATGCGCTACATACTTCTGCAAATTGGTAAAATTCTCCTTCACAGTGAGGTGAACAGTGGAGGGTTCAGGCATGGGGACAATTCGCTCCTGGGCCACTTGAACTTTCTGCTGAGGGTTTAAAACAGAAACTGCTGTCACTAACCAGACACCAGCTATGCTGTCCATGCTGGTAGTGGGACGCTCCTGTGGTGACACAATATGTCCAACCTCCTATATATGCTACCTGCGGGGGACATGGCCTTGTGCCATTGCCTCCATGGTACAATTTATAGGTTTCGTGCCAGCAGCTCTGAACCCGCACTGTGGTTTTGAATAGGCATTCAAGTGCTGGGGACACAGGATCATGTGTGCTCCTCGGCTCCGGCACCCTGAGAGGTCAGTACCTGTCAGAGCGTGCTCCCACTTTATGACGTAAGATGGGACCGCTGTGAAACGAATGTGTGCACCCCCTTGAATGACTCCAATGTTCACTACCCTGTATACTGGTGCGGGTCGGGCTGTCGTACCCATGACCGGCATCATAACTACTACTCCCATGATGGTGCAGTTGGACCGTCCACAATCCACTGGGACTGGGTAGGCTTCGGAAGCTACCCGGAGTTGGCACGGGCTTAATGCATTCTCAAATGGATGGAGGGCTGCGAGGTGTTTGTTGCTGATCCAGGAGGGAACTAAACCCTGTTTTAAATACTCCAGATTATTGCGGCCCTCGTCCAGCAACCATGCCCCATACAGCACGCACACCTCGTTCTGCGCAGCCTGGTCAGAAGCATTTCTGTCCTCCCTTATGAGGGCATTTACCATCTTTGCATGCTTCTCCAACTCCGCTATGATCTCCTTTAAATGGACCGTCATAGCCTGGTCCTCATGCAACTCCGAGCCCACTACTTTGTTCTCATCCATTAATATCTTCCTTAACTGTATTTTTAAACCGTTTATCTGGGTCTGCAGCTCTATGACATCCAAACTGTTGATGACAGAGGACCCAGTGTTAAGCGCAGTAAAAACATCATTCCATACTCCCCTTCTTTGTCTCCCTGCATTACCCAAAAACTCGCGATGTGTGGTGTACAGTTCGGTTTTGTCGACATTGGCGAAATCGAACTCATAAAACTTCCTGAACATGTCCTTTAATAGGGCCTGGTATAGCTGCTTTGTCCGGTGAAGTGGCTCCCTTGGTCGGACTCCACATACTGTGGTAGTCCCCACTGCGAGAACACTTCCCGAACCAGGATCCTGGCAGTACCCAGAGCTGTGGCTATTCTGCAGAGGAAGGCCTCTACCCATTTGGTGAACACGTCCACCAGGACTAGGTTGTATTATAGCCTCCCTGGGCGTTGGGCAGGGGCCCGATGTAGTCGACTTGTATCGACTGCCATGGTCCCTCTACCCTCCTGACGTCAAACGCCAGTATATTCGTTATGGCGTGGACATCTGCGTCTAATGCCAGCTCATTCGCAGTGTTTGACTAGCCAACTTAATCTCACTGTCCATACATATATTTTCTTCCCCCAAGCGCCAGCTTGTAACTAGGCGCTCGGTCTTTATCAACGCGTCTTCTGCTGCCCTTCTCTGCTCTTGTCGGGTCTTTACCTTTTTCTTCGTCTCGCCCGTCTCATCTCATCTCGCCCTTTTATGGCCCGGGTGTCCTGGGTGACATTGGACTCGGGTCTCGTTCCCCTCCCCTGCTATTGGTATGGATGTCCCTGGTTGCAACTTAATGCGGGGAGCAAGAAGAGAACCCGCCACGAGGTCAGGGCTCGAGTGCGAGCGGCGGTAGCCCAAGACTAGACAAGAGGTCAGAGTCAAGAGAGGGGAGCAAGAGAGCGCAGTTGCTACTGAGGGCCTACAATTCTACCCGTTTCTTCAACTCCTTATCTGCGCGCCAAATCAGGTCAGTCCATTGTTTGATTTTGGCGGGCTGTTTTAAACGATTATACCAATCTAAACTAATTAGCTTTAGATGGCCGTTTATCGCATGAGAGAGGGCAGAGGAAATGAGGTGAAGAGTAAGGTAGACCCGACAAGAGCAGAGAAGGGCAGCAGAAGACGTATTAATTAAAACCCGAGCGCCGAGTTATAAGCTGACGCTCAGGGAAAAAAGTATTTGAGGACAGTGAGACTAAGTTGGTTGGGCGATCCCTGAAATTAAGCTGGCGCTTGAGGGCAAGCCCTTGTTGAACACTGTAACGCAGGTGTCCACGCCATAACGAATATACTGCCGTTTGACGCTTGGGTAGTAAAATCTAAACAGTAAAGACTGCTAATCGTCTCATTGACGCAATGTTACCGCCAACGACTGCCCGAGGGAGAAGAAGAAGAGAACCCATTGTGATGAGACGACGATGGCAGCTGAGGAGAAGAAAGGTGTGTCACAGCAGCAGCTCCAGCACCGCGCCCTGAGACCACGTGGGGATGGAATACCCCAGAGGACAGCAGCCCAGACCTCAAAATCGCGATTCCTAAAACAACAAATTTTGCTTTGGATTGGTGAGCATGAATTCCTGGCCCCTCATAGCTTAATCAAGTTAGGTATAGGGGTGGGATAAGGGTAAGGTGATTGTTAAAGTAATTGTTTTTTTTTCCCTTGATGTACCGTGTGTTCCCCATTCCCTGTATAAGTATAGTTGTAGTGTTATATGCCTGTAATTGTGTTCTCATAATACTGTGTTTTCGTTCCTGTTTTAATAAAATCTTGGTTTTCTTACACCGAACCACCTGTCTACTCGAGTCGTTCTGTACCGCCGCCTGTACCTAAGTCCGGTGTCTAGAACCCAGGGGCGTGGGAGCGATTTGAACCGCTCACCAACAGCCAGGGGCATAACTGACTGGGCGCACGCGCCACCCGCCACCCCCTACAGAAAATGGCGACCGCGGCAGGACACCGGCAATAGGGTTGTGATACAGTAGACAATGGTTCGGATGAGCAAACCATAATGGAGGAAAGGATTTCTGATTATGTATTTAGCAAGGTGAATATCACAAAGGAGTGGATCACCACTCTGTTGAGGGCTGGGCATCCGGTAGATGCAGCAGCTAAGTGGACAGAGGGAAAGGAACACAAGAAGTCCTTAGAGAAGGCAGTTTGGCTGATGTGTTTCAAAAAGCAGGTCCAGCTTTTGGACAGGCTCGTTGCAGCACAGGCAGCCGAGTTAAGGGAGTCAGCCCTGGAGATCCAGGATAAGGCTCCAGCAGGGGAAAATTTAATGGTAGCATTGCTGGCCTTGAATCAGGTGAGAGTACATTTAATGGGAGAACACAAGACCCAGTTGGAATATCTACGGTGCCAAGTCACCGAGGCCAAGGGAAATTAGTTAAGGTTGAGGGAGAAGAACGCCCGCTTGGCAAGGCAGATTAGGGAACAGGAAGAGAAAGTACAGGAGGTACTGGGCAGCACGGTGGCATAGTGGTTAGCACTGTTGCCTCACAGCGTCAGGGACCCGGGTTCGAATCCGGCCTCGGGTGACTGTCTGTGTGGAGTTTGCACATTCTCCCCGTGTTTGCATGGGTTTCCTCCGGGTGCTCCGGTTTCCTCCCACAGTCCAAAGATGATGGGTTAGGTTGATTGGCTATGATAAATTGACCCTTAGTGTTAGGGGGATTAAATACATGGGGTTACGGGGATAGGGTGGGATATGTGTTGGTGTAGGGGTTACGGGGATCGGGTGGGATATGTGTCGGTGCAGGCTTGATGGGCCGAAATGGCCTCTATCTGCACTGTGGGGTTTCTGTGATTCTGTGATGTGATAAAGGCAGCTTACAAGCTAGCGAGTGAACAGGGGTTTAAGGAGGCAGACCACGGCCCCTGTAAAGAGCGGATAGAAAATCTGAGCCAAGCCCTCCGGAAGGCAAGAGGCATGGTATGCCTCATAAGCTCAAAGGCAGGTCAGTTGGATTTTATGAGAAACAAGGGGAGGACAGTTCCAACGTCACCGGTAGTGCCCAGGGACGACCCGGTTGAGGGAGAGGAGATCTCATGACCACCACCCGTAGTGCCAAGTTTCAGCGAGGTTTGGCAGCAAGGCGGGGTGGAGCCAGAGATGGAGGCGGAGGTGGAGCAAACCCCGCCAGAGAGGTCGGAGCCGGGACCGATGTGCCCAGCACGGTATCGGAGGTTCGGCCCACCCATCAATGGCGACGATGAGGGACCCCTCCAAAACCAGTTCATATTACCCTATAGCATCCAACAGCTTAGGGCTATGGTCAACCATATCCCGAAGCTCTCCGAAAAGGGAGACCCCTCGATCCACTTCAGGGACATAGAGCAGGCCGCCAGCGTCAATGACTGCGATGGCACTGAGCAGGCCAAGATGCTGCTATTCTCTCTGGAGAGTAGTCTCCTCCAGTCCCTCTCTGACAAGTGTAAGAAGGGGCAGAGCGGGTATGAGGAGCTCAAAGATGCGGTTCTGGAGGCCATGGGGATGAATGAGGGAAGTCCTTTCTCCCGTGTGGAGAAGACGGTCCAGCTCGCAGGGGAAACCCCGCAGGCTTTCACGGACCGGTTATGGCCGGTGTACCGGAGGGCCTGCCTGGGGGCGCCGAACCGGGCATTCCTGAATGGGTATCCCCTGGCCCAATGGCTCTGTTGCCTGGTGGCGAACAGCTTGCCACAGGTCCGGGCCAAGGCGGAAGTCTGGTTCGACCCCAAAAATCCCCAGACCACCGAACTTACGGTGATCAGACAGCTCACTCTGGCCTATAAAAATGGTAGGGGAGCCGATGCACACCCACCCAAGGGGTAGGTGCATGAGGGAAAACCCGGACTGAGTAGGAAAGTGTGGCACCAGGAAGGGAGTAACCCCCCCAACACCAAGACGAATTGTTACAGGTGCGGGAAGGATGGTCACTGGCGGAAGGAGTGCAAAAACCCTTGGAAAGACAACAAGGGAAAGAATTCCACAGCCCCAGCCCAAAAGGCGGGGGTAGGAACTCCTCCCGCAGAGGTCAAGTCACTTTTGGACACCATGAGGTCCTTATTGACTGGCCAGGGGAGAGTAGCAGCTGCTACCGGTGCTCTGACCCCATCAGCCCCATCCAACCCACAGCCATGACTAGAGCCAGCGCAGCCTGTTTACTTGTGTTCTCTCCGGTATGATGAATGGAAAAGACCCTTTTTGGAGATGGAGGTAGAAAAGGTGACGGAGACCTATCTGTTGGACATGGGGGCATCATGCACTGTGGTCAACTCAGCTAACCCCACCACCTCGCCTCTACCTAGCGGGGTCCCATACAGTCTGTTGGGGTTCACAGGCAGAGAGCAGGTTGGCTCATTTTCAATCCCGCTCGCCATTCGGTTAGGACCGCTCCACTCCAAGTGGACCTGTGTCCTGATGAAATGGGAAGTGGAGAGTGGAAGAGGGGTCCTGGGGGCCGACTTTATTGTAGGCCACGGGATCCTAGTAGATTTGAGAAATCATTGCCTATGGGGGGCAGGTAAAGTAAAGAACAGTGAGATAGTAGTGATCCCAGGAAAGAAAGGGAAGGGGACCCTATGCACCATGAACCCCAAAGATGATTATAACCTCAAGCTTATGGTCAGCAGTACCCCACTGGAGCTCCAGGCATTTGTGCAGGCCCACCTAGCCACATTTGCCACACACAAACACGACTACGGGAGGGTCAACGGGTTTGAGGTCAGCGTAGACGGGGACTCCATGGTCCAAACACAGAAACAGTATAACCTCCCCAGGGAAGCAGAGCCAGACATGGAAGCAGCCATGTCCTCGTTAGTACAGCACGGAGTTCTGAGACCAATAGCCACGTACGTAAACTCTCCATTGTGGCCGGTTAGGAAGCCGGACAATTCCTGGAGGGCCACGGTGGACTATCGGGTGCTCAATAGTAACATCCCAGCCTGTGCACCCACGGTAGCAGCAGTTGCCGACCTGATAGGGAGTATTCCAGCATCCGCGACCACTTTCACGGTGCTGGATATTTCCAACGGGTTTTGGTCCATCCCTTTAAGGAGGGAGGATCAGTACAAGTTTGCCTTTACGTTTAAAGGGCAACAGTACACGTGGAACTGCTTGCCTCAGGGCTTCCACAACAGCCCCAGCATTTTCCATCAGTGTATGGGGAACAGGTTAAAGGATTTTAGCCAGCCCAGACAGTTGGTCCAATATGTGAATGACCTGCTCCTGTTCACTGATTCGAGAGAGGAGCATGGCCCACTATTGGCCGAACTGCTGGAGCTGCTTGGGCAAAAGGGTTTTAAGGTAAACCCAAAGAAAGCGCAGATTGGTCAGCAGGAGGTAAAATTCCTAGGCCTGACCGTGCGCGCTGGAGAAAGGGCCATAGATAAGGCTAGGAGGGAGGCGGTACAAGAGTTACCGGTCCCCAACACAGCAACGGGTGTGAGGTCGTTTCTAGGGCTAACCGGGTACTGTAGAGACTTTATTGAGGACTATGCAGCCACCGCAGCCCCTCTGCTCCGACTCCTACACAAGGGAGTGGAGTGGCTTTGGGACGAGGGTTGCCAGGCAGCATTCGTCAGGCACAAAAAGGACTTGCAGACCGCACCAGCTTTAGGGGCCATAGATGGGGGAAAGAGTTTTTCCTGGAGGTAGCAGCTAGCGGGGACAGCCTGAGTGCAGTGCTGCTTCAAGAGCGGCACAGCCGGCTGAGGCCGGTGGTCTACTCCTCCCGAATACTCACGGATGTGGAGAGGAGCTACTCCAACTGTGAGCGGCACCTCTTGGCCACACATTGGGCTGTAAAAAGATCATTGATCTTCACAGGCACCTCTCCCATCACCCTCCTCACCCATCACACACCCACCCAGATGCTTCTGGATGGGAGGATCAAGAATGGAACAGTGAGCAGTGCCCGCATTGCCCGCTGGACCTTGCTCCTCTCACAGATGGATCTTAGAGTGAAGGGTCTCTGCGAGCCAAAGCTCGCAGCCAACCTGGTATATCCTGGAACAGCCCACCGGTGTTCCATTGAAGGGGTTTGGGAAGTGAACATAGGTTTACGGGCCGGGATACATCCTACAGGCCGCGAGATCTATGTAGACGGTTCCAGCACGGTATCTGCTGGCTAGCATCTCACGGGGTGCGGAGTTTATGACCCAGTGGCAAACATTGCCCTGGCGATTAAACGCCCCAGCGCCATGAGCGCCCAGCAGGCTGAACTGTCCGTGGTGGTGTACGTTGTTACACACCCCGAAATCTTCCCCACCCCCTACACGATTTGCTCGGACAGCATGTTCACGTGGAATTCGTGTACGGAGTACCTGGTCATTTGGTCCCGCCGCGGATACACCTCTGCCGATGGGAGACCCCTCACAGTAAAACCCCTGCTGGAAAAGATCCTAGCAGCAGTGGGGGAGGAAGGGGAACTTTTCATCCACAAGGTGAAGGCCCATTCCTCCACAGAACCCTGCAGCCAAGGCAACCAGCAGGCTGACTTGCTCGCCAAGGAGGGTGCCCGCACAGGCACTTTCTGGGACCCATTTGGGTCCAGACCCATGGCGGTGGTCAGAGGTAGGGACGGGACCCAAGGGAGTGCAGGGGTAGCGTTAGCCCCAGACCTTAAGACGGTCCAAGCCCAAGACCCTGTCCTCAAAGCAGTCCTCAGTGCAGTGGCTGAGGGAAAAAGGGTAGAGGGTCCGTACGGCAGAGCAACCCTCTCCGTAAAAGAGGGCATGCTGTTCCAGGGGGAACAGTGGGTTGTGCCACAGGCAGCACCGGAGGGAATTCCTTCAACTGGCCCATGAGGGTCCAGGAGCGGGACACCCCGGGCCTGAGACCACCTGGCAGCTGGTGGAACAGGCGGGATGGTGGCTGGGACTCGGAGGATGTCCGCGAGTTCTGCGCAGGCTGTCTTGTGTGCGCTGCGAATAACCCCGACCCCCACAAAAGGAAGGTACCTATGGGACACGTCAGGAGGGTAGAGGGACCATGGCAGTCGATACAAGTTGACGACATCGGGCCCCTGCCCACTGCCTAGGGAGGCTATAAGTACTGCCTAGTCCTCCTGGTGGACGTGTTCACCAAATGGGTAGAGGCCTTCCCCTGCAGAACAGCCACAGCTCTGGGTACTGCCAGGATCTTGGTCCGGGGAGTGTTCTCGCGGTGGGGACTACCACAGTATGTGGAGTCCGACCAAGGGAGTCACTTCACCGGACAGGTGATGCAGAATACCCTTATGCTGCTAGGCATCGAGGGGAAATGGCCCGTGGCCCACAACCCGCAGTCATCAGGGATTGTGGAAAGAATGAATAGGACCCTAAAGGAAAGATTGAGGAAGGAGACGGTGGCCTCGCCCCGTAAATGGGCTGAGGTCCTACCGTTGGTTTTGATGGGGATCCGGGCCAGCCAGCTGAAAAGCACAGGGTACTCCCCATACGAGCTGATGACTGGCAGGGTTATGCGGACCCCCACCCATGTGCTAGTCCCGGTGCTCACGGAGGGTCAGTTCAGGGAGGTAAACCAGGACAGGTTCGCCCGAAACCTCTTTGAGCACCTGAAGCAGGTCCACGAGCAGGCGGCTGGGAACATGGGAAGGCAGCATCGGAGCAACCGATTGCTGCTCGAACCCCGAAAGCACCATGAGTGGGAGGTAGGAGATCGGGTCATGGTGAGAAACTATGCCCGAGTAGGAAGTTTGGAACCATTGTACATGGAGCCCTACAGCATTGTAGATAAAGCCAGCCCCATGGTATATGCCGTTAAGATGCCCCGGCGTACCAAATGGTTTCATATCAACCAGTGCAAGCTGTTTCAACCTGAAAGGGGAAAACAGCCAGTTGGGGTAAGGTCTGAGGATAGAGATCCTCAGCCTGCAGCAGAAGCGAGTTCACAGACAGCGCAGGCAGGCGCTGTGGCTTGCTTAAAGTGAGGGGCCATCCTGCCCATCAATTGGGACACTCCCCCACTCTTCTGGAATCTAGAGGAGGAGGGACCCGAGGGTGAAGACCCCGCCCCTAACCCAGGTTTGGGACCTGGGGGCGGAGACTCTCAGCCTGTAGCAACAGGCTGCGGAGAGTTACCTGCCCCTAGCCCAGGTTTGGGAGAGGTCAAGCCTGAGGGAGCGGCGGTCCAGGTTAAAGGCCCATCGGCCAAGAAAGCCCCACCCGCCAAAGTCCCTAGAAGGACCCCACGGACCCCCCAGCCGAGAAAGCCATGATCACCAACTCCCCAGTTTAACAGGACAGCCTCCCGAGTCAGGGAGAAGTCAAAGGATAGAGGTCCTCAGCCAGCCAACACGGGCGGCGAGGGACCAACAGTGATGGACAGTGCGGCCACGCCAGAGGAAGCGGTGTGCCGCAGTCCAACCAGGAATTAGCCTGGCCGCCCGGAGACGGGCAGCGGATGTACATAGTTTAGGTAATGTAAGTTTATATTGTTAAGTTTAAGTATTTAACTTAAGTTTGGGTGTTTTAGCTTAAGGTGATGGGTAGTTTAGATTAAGCAAGTAATCTGCTAAGAGTGTATGTATTTGGGTCGAGGTTGCGAGACCCGACCATGCTTCACCCAAGCCAGAGAATCTCTTGGGGACCTGGCTGTGTGTTTTGTATCTGTTACAGAAAGACTGTCGGGATGAAGGGGATCGTAATCTACTCGCCCTGATGGAACTGAGCCTGGAAAGGCGGAGCGATGTGGAAGACTCCCACATCTACGGGTGCTCGGGAGATAGAGCACCCATAGCGACCGACGGAAGCGGTGAACGGGAGATGGAGGAGACCGCCGTCTATGTCCACGAGGGAAGGTGGCCAGGATGGCTGGGGTCCAATTCATCTCAGTACTCCAGCCAAACCGGATTCACGTACGGGTAGGACTCCCTCCTGTGCCCCAGGGTACGGGTCGTTACCACGAGGGTCAGCGTCACCGTAGGGAAACGTATATGTTTAACGTGCAAGGGACACATTCCTCTGGATAGGTGGTGGTGGCTCAGGAAGCTAAGCAAAGATATGAGAAACCCCGCAGTCGAGTGGGAACGGTTGGGGAACAATACCCACCGGACGATTACAGGGACTCACGGAGGATTAAGCGTGTGTTGGGACAAGTGGCAGGAGCCAGGTCAAGGGATTTATGTCTGTATGTGGGGGTCAAAGAGGGTCTGCCCCTCGGGTATATCCATCACTTTCCACCGGCAGTGGCAAGACGCTGGGGAGGGGATGAAGTGGGATACCAGCCTAAAGGCGCATGCGCAGTCCCATTCTCCCCGATCCCAGTCAATGCCACTGAGCTTGTAACCCGCCCCCATAAGCCCCCGCCCATGGCGCCGGTAGCGAGGATACATAAGGAAGGTTGCCCCACCACCACCAAGGGACCAGGGAATGGGCTGGTACTAGTGCCTACGGATCAGGTGCTGTACCAGGACTACACTACGCGGTAGCCTCCATGATTTTAAATCTCACCGAGGTACATTTGCCGGAGTGGTGCCCCAAAGAAACAGAGCAGCTACACTAGGCCCTATTAAAGGACATGTTCAGGAAGTTTTATGAGTTCGATTTCGCCAATGCTGACAAAACCGAACTGTACACCACACATCGAGTTTTTGGGTAATGCAGGAAAACAAAGAAAGGGAGTATGGAATGATGTTTTTACTGCGTTTAATACTGGGCCCTCTGTCATCAACAGTTTGGATGACATAGAGCTGCAGACCCAGATAAACAGTTTAAAAACACAGTTAAGGAAGATATTAATGGATGAGAACAAAGTAGTGGGCTCGGAGTTGCAATGAGGACCAGGCCATGACGGTCCATTTAAAGGAGATCATAGCGGAGTTGGAGAAGCATGCAAAGACGGTAAATGCCCTCATAAGGGAGGACAGAAATGCTTCTGACTAGGCTGCGCAGAATGAGGTGTGCGTGCTATACGGGGCATGGTTACTGGGCGAGGGCCGCAGTAATCTGAAGGATTTAAAACAGGGTTTAGTCCCCTCCTGGATTAGCAACAAACACCTCGCAGCCCTCCATCTGTTTGAGAATGCATTAAGCCCATGCCAACTCCAGCTAGCTTCCGAAGCCTACCCAGTCCCCGTGGATTGTGGGCGGTCCAACCACACAATCATGGCAGTAGTAGTTGGGATGCCAGTCATGGGTAGGACAGCCCGACCCACGCCGGTATACAGGGTAGAGAACATTGGAGTCATTCAAGGAGGTGCACACATTTGTTTCACGACGGTTCCACCTTACGTCATGAAGTGGGAGCATGCTATGACAGGTACTGACCTCTCAGGGTGCCGGAGCCAGACAGCACACATAATCCTGTGTCCCAAACACTTGAATGCCTATTCGAAACCGCAGTGTGGGTTCAGAGATGCTGGCGCGAAGCCTATAAATTGTACCATGGAGGCAATGGCACAAGGCCATGTTCCCCCACAGGTAGCATATACAGGAGGTGGGACATATTGTGTCACCACCGGCGCGTCCCACTACCAGCATGGACAGCATAGCTGGTGTCCGGTTAGTGACAGCAGTTTCTGTTTTAAACCCGAGGCAGAAGTTCAAGTGGCCCAGGAGCAAATTGACCCCATTCCTGAACCCTCCACTGTCAGGGCGAGGCTGGTTCTGGACCCAAGTGCAGGGACGAGGCTAGAGGCAGGTATAAAGTTCAAACAAAGTACTTTACTTAATAAACACAAAGATACAATTACACTTTAGAAGCTCTGACAAGCAACCACTTGGCGCAAAGGCTTGTCAAGACTGAGCACAGAGACAGGGGAAAAACAGAACTTATATACTACAAATCCCAGGTGAAACTCATAAGCCCAATAACAGTCAATTAAGGATTAACACAGGGGTAACCACTCATGAAGGTGCCACCTAGGGGTTACTAGGAGAACTAACCGGCACCCTCACATCCACTGTTCACCTCACTGTGAAGGAGAATTTTACCAATTTGCAGACGTACGTAGCGCATTTTGGCTACGAAATTCCCTCTCTCCCTGAACACCTTACCAAAATACTCAAAGCCATTATAGTTCTGCAGAAACATTTTTACACTCTAGAGCAGAAAACAGTAGAGATAGGGACTAAGATATTGGATATTGTGATTCCACCCTGGTGGGACATTTTCAATAACATAGAGGTCCCTTCGTGGATCAGACTGGCCTCCCACATTCTCGTGGTTTGCCAGTTAGGGATAGTGTTGTATCTAGTCTGCATCCAGTGCAAGGGAAAAGGTCAGTTGTTAGAGTTCCGAAACCAGAAGATCTGGAAGGAACATTATGTGAAGGTGGAGGGAGATACGCATGTTTGAGGGGTTTTTTTCTTGTATTTTCAATTAAAGATTGTTGTTTTGTTTGTTGTTTTTAATAAAGATTCTTGTGATGAGTTGATAATAAAGATGTATGTGTACCAAGTGGTGCAGGGGTGTTGGACCCCCTCCATGCTTGGATGTCATAGAGTCATAGAGTAATACAGCACAGATAGAGGCCCTTCGGCCCATTGTGTCCGCGCCGGCCATCAAGCCCTGTCTAATCTAATCCCATATAGAGGTGAAAACCTGTAATTATTCTATGTATGCTTATGTACACTACATTTTTGTGGACTGGGAAGTGCATGTGTCGTGGGTATATTAGATAGGTAATTACAGGGGAAGGTTGACTATGGAGGGTCAGAAAGTTTTGCTCACCTTGTAAGGATGATACTTCAAGCAAGTTTAAGTATCACAGGGGGGAGTGTAGGATTCACAAAATTTCCACATTTCCCCAAGGTTATTAATAAAAGGGACCCTATGGACAATTTAAAAAGGGTACCCAAAGATGGCGTCCGCACCTCATGACCAAAAGCCTGTAAGATTCTAAAAGCCTGAACTCTGCAGTACAGAACAAGCAGCTTTGGGAAATTGAAACTTAAAATTCATTTCTATGAAAAGGACTTTTGTGTTTGGAGGGCCAGACAGCTAAGCAAACAATTGAATATGCATTTTCGTCAAATTGGAACAGATCAATCCAGTTAGGCCTAAACAGGAGGCCATTAGTTTGTCCGCATAAATAATCGGAAACAGCTTAAGGAAGCCATCGAGGCTGGACAGGCCGATTAAAATGCATTAATGACAATACAGCCTGGACATCAGGCCATTAGGTGCGATAAACAGCCATCTAAAAATAGTTATTTTAGATTGGTACAATCATTTAAAACAGCCCGCCAAAATTGAAACAATGGACTAACCTGATTTGGCACGCAGATAAGGGGCCATTGAAAAGAGTATAACTGTAGGCCCTTAGTACCAATCGCTGTCTTGTCGCTCTTGTCTCTTGACTCTGGTCGCTTGACTCTTGATCTTGCACTCGAGCCCTGACCTCATGGCGGGTTCTCTTCACGCTCCCCGCATTAAGTTGCAACCAAGGACATCCATACCAATAGCAGGGGAGGGGAACGAGACCCGAGTCCAAAGTCACCCGGGCCACGAGAGAGGGCAGAGGAAACGAGGCGAGACGAACCGAGACGTAGAGGAAGGTAGACCCGACAAGAGCAGAGAAGGGCAGCAGAAGACGTATTAATTAAAACCCAAGCGCCGAGTTATAAGCTGAAGCTCGGGGAAGAAAGTATCTGAGGACAGTGAGACTAAGTTGGTTGGGCGAACCCCGAAATTAAGCTGGCGCTTGAGGGCAAGCCCTTGTTGAACACTGTAATGCAGGTGTCCACGCCATAACGAATATACTGGCGTTTGACGCTTGGGTAGTAAAATCTAAACAGTAAAGACTGCTAATAGTCTCATTGACGCAACGTTACCGCCGATGACCGCCCGAGGGAGAAAAAGAGAACCCATCATGATGAGACGGCGACGGCAGCTGAGGAGAAGAAAGGTGTGTCGCAGCAGCAGCTCCAGCACCGCGCCCTGAGACCACGTGGCGATGGAGTACCCCAAAGGACAGCAGCCCGGACCTCAAAATCGCGATTCCTAAAACAAGTTTTGCTTTGGATTGGTGAGCATGAATTCCTGGCCCCTCATAGCTTAATCTAGTTAGGTATAGGGGTGGGATAAGGATAAGGGGATTGTTAAAGTAATTGTTTTTTTTCCCTCGATGTGCTGTGTGTTCCCCATTCCCTGTATAAGTATATAGTTGTAGTGTTATATGCCTGTAATTGTGTTTTCTACCAGTAATTTTCTCATAAGACTGTGTTTTCGTTCCTGTTTTAATAAAATCTTGGTTTTCTTATACCGAGCCACCTGTCTACTCGAGTCTTTCTGTATCGCCGCCTGTACCTAAGTCCGGTGTCTAGAACCCAGGGGCGTGGGAGCGATTCGAACTGCTCACAAACAGTCAGGGGCATAACTGACTGGGCGCATGCACCACCCGCCACCCCCTACAATGTCCGGGCTGTATTGTCATTAATGCATTTTAATCGGCCTGTCCAGCCATGGTGGCTTCCTTAAGCTGTTTCCGATTATTTATGCGGACAAACTAATGGCCTTATGTTTAGGCCTAACTGGGTTGATCTGCTCCAATCTGATGAAATGCATATTCAGTGTTTGCCTAGCTGTCTGGTTTTTCAAACCCAAAAGCCCTTTACACAGAAATGCATTTTAAGTTTCGATTTCCCAAAGCTGCCTGTTCTGTGCTGCAGAGTCCAAGCTTGTAAAATCTTACAGGCTTTTGGTCACGAGGTGCGGACGCCATCTTTGGGTACCCTTTTTAAATTGTCCATACAGGGTCCCTTTTATTAATAACCTTGGGGAAATATGGGAATTTTGCGAATCCTACAATGTGTTAAGTGAGTGAGCAATAACATGGCAGATGGAGTACAATGTTCGGAAATGTGAGGTTATTCACTTTGGCAGGAAGAATAGAAAAACAGGTTATTTTTTTAAATGGTGAGAAACTATTAAATGTTGGTGTTCAAGGGGAACACTGGGAACCCAAAGAGTTAGCAGCAGGGACAGCGAGCAATTAGGAAGGCCAATGGCATGTTAGCCCTTATTGCAAAAGGGTTGGACTACAAGAGTAAGGAAGTCTTACTACAATTGTACAGGGCTTTGGTAAGACCACACCTGGATTACTGTGCACAGTTTTGTTCTCCTTATCTGAGGAAGGATATACATGCCTTAGAGGTGGTGCTACGAAGGTTCACTAGATTGATTCCTGGGGTGAGAGGGCTGTCCTGTGAGGAGAGACTGAGTAGACTGGGCCTATACTCTCTGGAGTTTAGAAGAATGAGAGATGATCTCATTGAAACATATAAGGTTCTGAGGGGGATTGACAGGGCAGATGCTGAGAGGTTATTTCCCCTGGCTGGAGAATCTGGAACCAGGGGGCATAGTCTCAGGGTAAGGGGTCGGCCATTTAAGACTGAGATGAGGAGGAAGTTTTTTACTCAGAGGGTTGTGATTCTTTGAAATTCTCTACCCCAAAGGGTTATGGATGCTGAATCGTTGAGTATATTCAAGGCTGAGATGGGTAGATTTTTGGACTCTAGGGAAATCAAGTGATATGGAGATCGGGTGGGAAAGTGGAGTTGAAGTCAAAGATCAGCTATGATCTTATTGAATGGTGGAGCAGGCTTGAGGGGCCGTATGGCCTACTCTTGCTCCTAATTCTTATGTTCTTATGTAGAATGTGCAAAATTAATTTTATATTTAGACTGATTTTCAAAATCAATTCATCAAAACTCTTAATAGTAACAAAAACAGAAAGAGAAACTCACTTCATGCTGTACCTACATTAACTATCTTTGTTACCAGAAAAAGGGCAGGCTGGGTAGGGAGACGCATAATTCAACACTGTTCGAACACCCAAAGGCCAGCTCTACCTCTCACCTTTAACCTCAGTGTATCTGTTCATGTTTTTCTCTACTTTATTGATACTACAATCGACATCGCTCTTCAGAACCTTCTTCTCTTGTTCATCATAATCTCCAAAGATGCATAAATACACCCTCTTCCCAGCATTCTCACTGTGCTGAAATCATGACTCATCATTCAGTTTCTTACAGGATCTCAAAATACTGGAACTCCTCAACTTTTTCAATCTTCCGTTCATCCTCTAACCTATAGGCTTTTAAAATCTAAGCATAACCACTATTTCTTAACTTATCTCAAATTCCCTCCTATATTTTTTCCAAACTTAATGGTTTCTTGCACCGTGAGCTTCGTCCTTAACCTCAGATACTCAATATAAATTAATAGGATATTTGGAATAGCTGAAATATTACAAGGATGCAACTAAAGGACAGAAGCATGGTAGTAATAGCCAAAGAGGAATGAAGCAGTCAAGGTTGGACAGTTTAGAGACATTACACTATTGAGTTACCTAGGGTTGCTTTTTTAAAATATTCATTTGTGTGCTCGGCATCCTATGATTTTCCTCATTCATTTTAATGGACAACATGTTCACACAGCAACACTTTTAAGATTATCATCTCATAAGCAGTATGATATAAGCAATTGTTTTTACAACTTAAAACAATTTAAGATGTCATCAGAAGTAGCCTGGTAACTTCTAAAGCTGACAATATCAAACTAATAATTGTGACAGATTGTAATCTGTTTGGATCTGAAGAGTTGAAAGAGTATTTTTCGTATGGGATGTTTTATCTGAGGATCAAACTGCTTAACCTCTTCAAACTCCCTGTTTATTAGTACTAGGAAGCAATGCAAAAATTCCTGTTGACAAACCCCAATAATTTTTAAAAAATGTATACAGACATGCCAGTCAGATTCAAGTGTTTGAAACTCCTTCTAAATGGTAATACAATCCCAATCTTCGCATACTGCATAACTAGATTTCTCAGAGTGAAACAACATCATGTTGGAGCTCAGCTCTGTTATTGTCATTTCACACCTCTCTTACAATGTGTCATGGCAGATGGTGCAGGCAGCAAAGAAGATTAGAGCTGGTAGCAGTTCTCCATTCAAAACCACTCTCCGTCTGCCACACTCTTTCACCACAAAGACAAAAGCTAAATGAAAATGTCACCTTGCTATGTTTCCTGTAGCTCAAATCTACACAACTATCATGCATAATATGTGACTGCATCAACATACACACATACTGCAAATCGAAATATATATAAGAATGTTTAATATGTAGATGTCTTGATTTCTGTTGCCATGTTATGAATGTATCAAGAGATACTGTAATCTGGATCTAAGAACATAAGAACATAATAATTCGGAGCAGGAGTAGGCCATACGGCCCCTCGAGCCTGCTCCGCTTTTCAATACGATCATGGCTGATCTTTGACCTCAACTCCACTTTCTTGCCCTATCCCCATATCCCTTAATTCATCTGGAGTCCAAAAATCTATCTATCTCAGCCTTGAATATACTTAGCGACTGAGCATCCACAGCATTTTGGGGCAGAGAATTCCAAACCCTCTGAATGAAGAAATTCCTCCTCATCTCAGTCTTAAAAGGCCAGCTCCTTATCCTGAGACTATGCCCCCTAGTTCTAGATTCTCCAGCCAGGGGAAACAACATCTCAGCATCTACCTTGTCAATCCCCCTCAGAATCTTATATGTTTCAATGAGAGCACCTCTTATTCTTCTAAACTCCAGAAAGTATAGGCCCAATATACTCAACCTCTCCTCATAGGACAACCCTCTCATCCCAGGGATCAATCTAGTGAACCTTCATTGTACTGCCTCCAAGGCAAGTATATCCTTCCTTAAATAAGGAGACCAAAACTGTGCACAGTACTCCAGGTGTGGTCTCATCGGTATCAGCTATTCTTCTGCAGTTCTCACCTTTTTGGAATGCAAAGTGAAAGTGACAACAGAAATAAACTGCACTAATTGAACACCAACTGAACATACTCTTTCCTCAGTCATGCATATCTTTCAATCATTTTAATATCTTCAAGAAAAAAACCTACCTGTACTAACTTGAGTTAATGATGATATAGAATAGATCTGATATGTATGTGTAAATTACACCTTAATTAATGCCCATACATATTAGGATAGTTCACATTTACAGTCTCTTTACTCTCGCATGGCCATACATAGTTTTAATGGTTGAAAAGATATGCAGGATACTTGTCCCCAGGCTCCCAGGCTTCTACCACTCGTGACCTTCACCTGGCTATTTGAAGTGTGCAAGGGCGGTCAAATGTTGCTAGACCTATTAGGACAAGCGATTTGGCAAAGCACAATATCCTGTGGCAAATATCAGTAAAAGTGACCATGAAGTTGTCCGATTGTCATGAAAAACCCAACTGATTCATTATTGTCTTTTTCGAAAGGAAACCTGCCACCCTTACCAAGTCTGCCGATATGTGACACCATTTCCACAACAACATGGTTGACTCTTCACTGCCCTTTGAAGTGGCCTAGCAAGCCATTCAGTTGTATTAAACCAGGACCAGTGGTTCAAGACGGAGGCCCACCACCACCTTCTCAGGGACAACTAGGGATGGGCAATAAATGCTGGCCTTGTCAGTGACTCTCACAACCCGAGAATTAATAGTATATTTTAAACAGTTCTAGAAGTTTTAAATTTATTGGGGGAATTTTAACATGTCGCTATAGTGTAAATGGGGAGATATTAATGGAAATGTAAATTAGGAGATTTAATGGGTAGCTGATCCAATATCACCCCATTTAAACTAGCGCCAAAAGTTCAAATGATCCTATTGTGTGCAGCTCGATTTGCTGATAAGTACCTAAATTTTGCATAAAGTGTCTGCAGAAGCAGTGAAAATACCTGTTCTGAGTGGATCGGACCAATAACAATTCACTTACCTTAGTTATCATCCCTATGGGAAGAAATGACGTAAATGGCTCTTTATTTTTTCGGGGTTTCCACTAATTTACCGCCAATGTTGTGGCAGACGATTGAGAGAACCCCCACAGAATTTGCTGGCAATTCTTTATAATCGCATTTAAAATTTTGCCCAATATAATGGTGTTGTCCAATACATTAGCCATTAGCCACATGTGGCTAATTAGGAATCCAGATGAGGCTAATTGCATTTTTGGGCATGTGATCTCAATACTCATAGTCGCACGGCATATTCATGTGTACTTTAACATTTTTGTGCATTTTTTGGTAAAGTGATGAGACAAAATCATCATGTGTGCTTTACTTCCTTGGTTATTGCTTATTGATTATCTGCTAAAATAACAACTTGTATTTATATAGCTCCTTTAATGTAGTAAAACATCCCAAGGCACTTTACAGTGATTATCAAACAAAATTTGACACCAAGTCATTAAAGGAGATATTAGGACAGGTGACCAAAAGCTTGGTCAAAGAGGTTCATTTTAAGGAGTGACTTATAAGAGGAGAGAGAGGGAGAGAGGAGGCATGGTTTAGGGAGGGAATTCCAGAGCTTAGGACCGAGGCAGCTGAAGGCATGGCCAGCAATGGTGGAAAGAAGAAAGTCGGGGATGTGCAAGAGGCCAGAATTGGAGGAGCACAGAGATCTCGGAGGGTTGTAGGGCTGGAGGAGGTTACAGAGATGGAAGGGGTGAGGACATGGAGGGATTTGAAAACAATGATGAGAATTTTACAATTGAGGCATTGCCGGACCGTGAGCCAATGTAGGTCGGTGAGCCCAGGGGTGATAGATGAATGGGATTTGGTGCGAGTTAGGCTATGGGCAGCAGAGTTTGAGGAGCTCAAGTTGATGGAGCTCCTCCAAGTCCCGTTCACCCATCACCCCTGTGCTCGCTGACCTACATTAGCTCTAGTCCATCAACACCTTGATTTTAAAATCCTTATTCTTGTTTTCAAATCACTCCATGGCCTCACTCCCTCCCTATTTCTGTAACCTCCTCCAATCCTACAACCCTGCAAGACCACTGCGCTCCTCCAATTTTGGCATCTTGCACAACCCCGATTTTAGTCGCTCCTCCATTGGCAACCATGCCTTCAGTTGCCTCAGCTCTGAGCTCTGGAATTCACTCTCTAAACCTTTCCACCTCTCTCCTCCTTTAAGACGCTCCTTTCCTTAAAACCTACCTCGTATATCCTTATATGGCTCAGTGTCAAATTTTGTTTGATAACGCTCCTGTGAAGCACCTTGGGACATTTTACTACGTTAAAGGCACTATATGAATTCAAGTTGTTGTTGCTATTGTTGCTGAGACAGTGGCCAGGGAGGGCGATGGAATCTGTGCCCAGGGAACAGAGTTTTTGGCGGGGCCAAAGGCAGTGGCTTCGGTCTTCTCAATGTTTAATTGGATGAAGTTTGGTCTCAGGAGAAGCAGTCTGACAACACAGAGCCAGTGGCGGGGTCGAGAGAGGTGGTGGTGAGGCAGAGCTAGGTGCCGTTAGTATACTCATGGAAGCTGACGTTGTGCTTTTGGATGATGTCACCGAGGGGCAGCATAAATAGGAGGGGCCAAGGATAGATCCTTGGGGGACTCCAGTGGTAACGGTGCAGGGGTGGGAAGAGAAGCCATTGCAGAAAATTCTCTGGCTACAACTGAATAGGTAAGAGTGAAACCAGGCAAGGGCAGTCCCACTCAGGTGGACAATGGAGGTGGGGTGTTGGAGAATGATGGTGTGGTCAACCATGTCAAAGACTGCAGACAGTTCAAAAAGGGTAAGGAGAGATAGTGTATATGGTCATAGTCTTATAGGATGTCATTTGTGACTTTGATTCGGGTCCTTTCAGTGCTGTGGCAGGAGCGGAAACATGATTGGAGAGGTTCAAACATGGAGTTGCAGGAAAGATAGGCAAAGATTTTGGAGGTGACAACATGTTCAAGGATTTTGGAAAGAAAAGGGAGATTGGAGATGGGGCACTAGTTTGCAAGGACAGAGGGGTCAAGGGTCATTTTTTTTTTTAGAAGAGGGGTGATGACGGCAGATTTGAAAGGGAGGACAGAACCAGCTATAGGCCAGGAAGGGAAGTTGGATGGTCAGCAGTTTAGTGAAAATAGGGTCAAAAGAGCAGGAGGTCAGTCTCATGGACAAGATTAGCTTGAAGATGGTATAAGAGATAGGAAAGAAAATAGAGAAAGATGTAGGATCAGCACTAAGATAGGGGGAAACCTTTTGGGATGTTTGCCTTAGTAGGCAAAGGGAAGGGAGGGATCTGGCAAAGGCAGCTGAATGGATGGTCTCAAAATTAGTGAAAAAGAAGTCCATGAGCTCCTCACACTTGTTGATAGAGGTGAGGATGGAGGGGGCAGGGTAGACGGGTTTAAGGAGATAGTTGATAGTGGAGAAAAGAAGCTGGTGGTGTGTAACATTGGTGAAAACATCAGACTTTAGTTCCATGGAAACACCAGCAATTCATGAAAAGGGGTGCTGTCATTGTAGTCAGCTCGACCAATCAGAATAATCACTCCAGACCAGCAGAAGAAAGCTAGCCCCACAAATAATGATCAGCTCCAACAGGGCATATCATAGCAAAGGGCAAGCAGCATCCAAACGCCTTCTGGATGGAGAGCAGATGCCGGCCTGGTGTTGTACGAGTCAACATTCTCAGCAGTCACTCTGATGAAGTCAAAGTACTGCTCACAATTGCAGGACAAAAGCGTAGAAGCTACACTAAGCTGTGTTGTGTCTGATGAATTCATGCCAGACTTTGATGAAAGAGAAAGACTGCAAAGTTTTGCACTGAATGGTGGTAGATGTTTGTAAAGTAAATATACATGTCAAATACATTAACCTGTATTATGTGTTAGGTGTTTCCTACTAAGATTAGTGCACATGGCTAAAATGGTGCCACCATAATCACGCCTGTGGTTAGTGAGCAATTTCTATTAGACAACATTGCAACATAACACACAGGGAAAAAACTCCCCGAATGGCTCTGAGCCTAGCCAACAAAAACATCACCATCCAACAACACTCTACTGATTACTTATAATTCAATTTGTGCTAAATCAAAGGCAGGTTATGATGTGATGCATGTCTAGTCTAAACCCAGCTCCCAGCAGGTGTACACCTAATATGAAAAACTTCTCATAACATGGATAACCCACAATGCTGGGAGTTAAAATTGAGCTCCAAGTGTTTGTCCAACATGGTCTATGGGTTCTAACATCCTTCATTGGAAAGCAGGCCTGTCAAGATCTGTATCCTGAGGTAACTGAGAAGGCCAATCAACATAACAGATCTGAACTCTGCACCAGCTGGCCCCATAGCAACCTACAGATTTGCGACCCTTCAGCACTCGGTTCATGTGATTCATCCTGTTCTTCCTCATCAACATCACAATGGCCGCAATTTTGCTGGCACTCAGCAGACCCAATTGCTAGCGGGTCAGCTGTGAAATTTTAAATTATTCACAGCGGGTCAGGAACCCTTTGTCAAAATGCGCACAACTGCATTTCCCAATGTCAGGTCTGCCAGCGCTGAGTAGACCCGACAGGCAGTGGCGGGGGATCCAATTCAAATCATTAGTGGCTTGTTTACAGCCACTTAGCAATGATTTTTCCCAGCTTTTTAACTTTCACAGGTTTCCCACAGGTTTCCCGCTGTACCTAGACCTTGTCAGTGAAGCTGAGGCGGGAGGTCATTGGCCATCGAATCAGCTGATAAATTGGCAGCTTTAGTTGCCAACTCAAAGCTCCCAGCTGATTGAGATATCATCCCTTAAGCACTAGCATCTCTAAACTGCATTTCTACTACAGATTCAGGATGCTGCAAGTCTTTACACAAGTCTCCATGCAGTCTGACCTCATTACCTCTCCCACCGTTGACAGATTGCTTGTCATCTCTACTTCACCTGCCATCAAATCCATCAGCATGGGTGCACTTTATACTTTCTCACCTTGGTCCTCAGAATCTGACCACGATCAGCCCCAACATCAGCAGCATCAGGCACACGAGCAGCAGCAACAACCATACCAACCTTCTCTGCAATCACCTGATGCTGCACAGGACACAGGGCATCAGCACCCGACCACATTGCTGCCCAGGGCTCCAGGGATGGCCTCACCATGGCCACATTTACTTCACTTGACGCTGCACACCCTGGCTGCCACATGATGCAACAGGCTGGCACCACCACACACCAACAGCATAAAGCATCCCTACAATGCCCAAGCCATTCCTTTCGCACTCAGCATTGCGGGCGGTACTGTTATGTCTCACCATTCACTGCAACTCACTAAGCCACTTCCAAAGGTGCACACAAATCTGTCTAAGAAAGCAAAGTGCTGACAATAAAGATTTCAATGTTAAACAGCACATTAACAAAAACTTCACATGAACATTGGCTAAAACACACAAGTGCCTACCCTTGTGTGTTGTTAGTTGGTATGAATAGACTAGAATGAGGGTGAGTGTGAGGGATGGCTAGTGAGATGGGGGAGTGATAATGTAGATAGAGATGGATGGGTGGAGGTGCAAGGTAAGTTGGTGTGAGTAAGGATGTGCAGGAGTAGGTTAAGGAAGGCAGAGTGATGAGGGTGTGATGAGTGGCACAGCAGGATGATGTTGAGTGTGGCTTTGCAGTAAAGTTTCGTGATCTACTGAGATCATTGAAAGATTTGCACCACTGCAGCCTGGTCCTCCTAAGACATCCCTGCTTGTGTCCTCTACAATGTGCAACCAGGCTGTGTTGGTCTCCTGGGGAGGTCTCTTCTGCCCATTGGAAGTGAAGAGAACCTCCCTGCGTGCTGTGACTCCCTCCATAAGCATAAGGAGGGAGTCATGGGAGAGCCTGGGTGCAGCCGTGCCCCTCTGTGCAGTGCTTGTCAGTGTTTGCAGCACCTCAATGCTGTAGAACACTGACAGCACAACTGTCAAGATTAATTTACGCATGGTCCCTTTAAGGACACCAGCTGATGATGCTGATGCCATCAGACCCGCCTCCTTCAATTGGCCGGAAACTCACTGGGCGGGATTAACAAGCCGAATCAGGGGAAAGTCATGTTGGAGGCCAGGGCGGAGCCAGCAGCGGGGTCGGGATGCCGGGATGGAGCCAGCAGCGGGGTCATCACTGACGTTGCCCACCTCGGACTCGCCATGGTAGGGAAAATCACGGCCTATTAGTACATAAGCACACATATCCATTTGGGTATTTTGTCTATGTGTTGTGAGCCCATTTTCCTTAAGTAATTGCTCCCCAGCCTCTGCGCCCCCCCCCCCCAGACAAGAAATTGGGTCAGCCACAGCAGGGTCAGGGTAGTTGGAGGAAATGTCACACCAACCCCCTTCCAGCAGCAAAATTACCCCAGAAGAAAATCAGAAAATCCTGCCCAAGGAGTCCAATGCGGATAAAAAAACGGCATGTGCTGTGATGGGCCAAATGGCCCATTATTGTATTGTAATATTATATGATTCTATCCCATAATGTGAGTCCTCCACTAGAAAAAAAATCATTTGCACATACATCACCCATACCTAAACTGCATTTTCCGTAAAAATGCATTTTTCCTTAAAAAATGCACCTAATAGCAAATTAATTTACAGTAATTTTCTTGCCTTACCTCATTTTTAAATTGTAAATATTCCTCCAGACCTCCTTCCATGTCTTCACTGCACTTGGCCCAATGTGCCCAGGCCTCTGAATGATTGCTTCCTCAGCATGTTTAATGCCGCTACCTCAGTCCAAAAAGGATATCAAGATTTTTCAAAAACTCAAATCAACTGGACTTCCAAGTTTCAGGTAGTGAAAGTGGTTTTCTTAACATCTTACTGTGCCATTTCACAACAGTTTTGTACAAATGGATTAATGAAATCTTCATCACTTACAGCAGTTCAGTAGCTCATTAGCTGCTTTACATGTGTCACTATTATAGGTGAGTTCTTATTGGCTTTTTCATCATCCCAACAAATTTGTGTTGCACAAAATTAATTGCAACAAAATCCTGCACAGCAGCCTTTTTGATTGGCAGAAAGTTAAATTTACAAAAAAATGTTATTAGCCCTTTTTGTGATAGAGGAAAATATAGCCCTTTTTAAATGTGAATGTTTTACTCTATTTTTAATGAGTGTTATATGAAATATTAGCATTAACATTCACTAACTTTTTTTCTTACAAATTGCACAATGTACACCACTGATAATATATTTCAAGGACAGTGGTCAGATTGTCTTTTCCTTCCATTTTGTTTCCTGGAGATACCTTTCTCATAATCCCAGAGAAGGAACCTCTGCTGTCTCTCAGAAGAAGTCACTACTGTTGTAGAAACATACCTTACTCCAGGCAAATGGTAATAAATTCTACTTCAAGCCGTGACACGCCCCAGTTTGAACTGAACGCTAATTTTGTCTTATGCTGGTAATATAAGTTAATTGTCAGTAGATGAAAGCGTAGTTAACACTATAAAATTGCATTTCGCTGTTATATTCTGTTCTTGGTACATTGGTGCTCCACTGCTTATGGTGCCTTTAAGTTTAATAACCAAACGAGTCTCATTCAAACACAAGGTGCCCTACATAATGTGACATAAACCTTTCAACCTCAATAACATTAGTAATCACACCCTTCCCCCACCCTCCCCTATATGATGTTAGCACAGCAAGCAAACCTAACTGTTCAAGCAATTACAGCAGCGGGGGATCAACATGTTATTGCAAACCGAGTAGCTGGTTTCCAATGACGAAATTTAGAAAATACAATGCACCAGAATTCTTAAAATGCACCCTCGCAGGTGTGTATCAACCAGGTGCATATGGATGTTTACTAACTCTATGTGATATCGATAAAACTGTAGATTAAGTTCTTATTCGTGCATATATGGAACTCGCGTCGTTTCTATCTCAATTAATGTATTTTTGCCTTCGTATACATGAAAGTCAGTTCATCATATCATGTACATATTGTTAGAACGATCTGTGAGAACTAGTTACACGACCAACAGACGTAAAAGCTGCATTTACATCAAATAAACTCTTTATCTATTCGTCACAATATCGCACATGAAATATGACAGCAAGTTCCAGCTACGATGGATGGATGAAATTACCACCTGTATGAACTAATACGATACCAACTCATCGCACGCAAACGACTGCGAACGAGAAACCAACAGATAGGAAGGTTACTGGGAGAGAACTGATTATTATTCCCTCAGCATATTGTACACCCAAGTATCCTCTAACTCGTCTGAAATATATCGTTTGACATTTGCGTGAACCACTCAATCTATTTTACTGATATATCTACTGTTTGTAAATGTGATGATCAGTGAACAATCTGTAAAAAATACCTGTGTGTGTACACAGTGATGTCAAACATATCTGTCAGTAAGTGTTACTTGGTAGTTCCGAAAACCTAGTTGTTGGGAAGTGTACAATTTATGTTTTCACTTTGTAATAGTGTTTTAAACATTTTGCCTTCTACCGCTCCCAACTCGTGATCGAAGGCGACCTCCTAAGCTGCGGACCACAATATCATGACAGGATTAGGTGGATTTCGGAGCCACGACTGACCTTTCGGCAGCGATTTAAACCCCGCGAAGTTGGGTGAGAAGCTGAGCGAGCTGCGATCGAGTCTAACCCGCCATGTTCCTCGGAAGCAGGATGAGGAAGAGAGACGGTTAATGTTTGGAAAATCCAGTCTGCCGCCGAGCTGTGATCAGAGCCCGCACTAGTGGCAACACACGGCTTTCTAAAAATAGCAATCCAATAATCTGAGGAGTCTAAAAAACACAAAGCATGTTCATACCACAGCGGAATGAATACATCAGAAGGGAGAAAGAGTGTTTGCAGTGTACGTGATGGGCAACGTTTATGTACAAAAAGGAAATAGAAGAAATGTAGCCATACTTTATAGACTGCATTTGCACATATATAGTTTATATATTTACATACTGTGTCCATGTATGCAAATTGTTACACATAAAAACATGTGCAGTTGTTATTAAAACGCCTATTTATTTGCCATATGTGGCTAAATTATATTTACAGTAATATCCATCTAGTCAAATCAGCCTTAGATGAAATAGGCATCGGATTCCATTCCATTCCACGCTTACAGCCATAACTGGCTCAATAGTAGTGGGACCGACGGCGTGATCATAGAAACCATTTAAATCAGAAGTATTTGAAAATGTGGAAAAATACTCGGTGTTCAGCTCCCATGCCTCCACACTGTGACATGCAAATAAAATCACAAGAATTAAAAAAAACAAGTACTCGACTGGCGGTGTTCGTAATTCCATTCCTTGCTGTTGCGCATTCATTTGATTCTTGAAGAGGGGAGGCAATCTTATTCTGCATTCAAGATATATAAACATGTGTTGCTGCTGCGATATGTTAGAAATCATGTAGAAAGCGAATTTGGAAAGCGAAAGAAAATGCACAACCGAAAACTCCCATAGAAATTAAAATATTTTGGATCGAGGGATATTTCACTTGATAAATATGTTGCAAGCGATACCAACAATAAACACTTCCCTACATTTGGGTTATTTTATTTACATTTCAAATGAGGTCTAGTTAGGAAGCAAATTGAAAATAAACTTAAATTCTATTAATCTTCATTTGAACACGTATTGCTTCTTTCTCCATTTTCAGCATCACACACGTCCTAAGTAGGCATGGCACCCAAAGGCTTAATTTGTTAAAAAGTTACCGTCTTTGACGGAGACAACGTTCCATAAGACAAACCTTTCACCTAAAGTCTATTTTTAGTTGCTTTACGCCGGAGGTCAGAGGAGTTTTCGCACGGGATTTTAAGGGGCCACACGTTAAAAGATCAAATTACAAGCATTTTTTCTAAAACGGGGTGAATCCACGGTTCTATCATCTAAAGCTGTAAAGCAGAAATATTTTCAAATTTGGATGCAGAAAAATAGAAATTCCTTAAGAGGACCGTTACACCCTGTCCCAGTGCTAGATACAGATTTCATTGTTGTACATTACTTGGCATTTCAGGATGAGGTTACAAAGATAGATCGCTCACACTGGACCCATTGGTTGTTGGAAGCTCAGAAACACCTGGAGAATACCAGCAGGCAAGACTAAAGATTCCCATGGTACAATGCATTCCCCAACAACCCTGGTTGTGCACTAATGGGTATTTCTTCATTTTACTCTTGCATGGAGTGAAGTTCGTCTGATACAAATAGCGTAAACCGGTTTGCTACTGGTATTCCGTTCAGATTGAATGTGATGCAGTTACAGAAGCCTTTCTGTTCCTGGTGGTTTATTTAGTGATCGGGATGAGAGAGGGGCGATGGATCAACCCCCACTCCTCCAGATTATGAAACCGAACTGCACCACCCAGGGTCTACAGGAAGTTTGGACATGTTCTGGTTGCAGTGGAATGACCTCATACACGACTGCCATTCTGTAATCAGGTACTCGCTGGTATCACTTTATAAAACAGGAATCTGACATTTTCAACATTAAAAGTCTTACAAAATTCTGGCTCGTGGAACTGCTCAAGGGATTTGATGTTCAACTAACTTGTACCTTTGTGTCAATGTTTGTTTGGGGTATTTCAGGCACAATGCCTTGTCTGCCCATACTTTTTCTTCTGTTGGTTATTTTCAACATTTCAAATGCAACTAAATTTTGTTTGTGGACTTTTGCTCTGATCACGGGCATTCTTGTGCAACACCACCCCCAAGTGGAGTTTTCAGCCAGAACAAGTCCAAAATGATTATCTGAAAGCAGAAATTCTTTGTATGATTGCACCAGTTACTAAATAGAGTAGCATTTCATGTATTTTCCATATATATATTATACAAGCATAGCAATAGCACAGCCGTTCTATTACAAAAAGATTCAGGAAATGGTAAATTCAAAAGCAGTAAGAGAAAAGTCAAGACCGGAGAGCAGAGTAGCGATTTGAGTAAAAATAAGCAGAGTGGGCCAGGAAGGGGCAGAGAGCTTAACAAAGGTAATAGGGCATTAGTGATTAAGGTGACATCAGGAAAAATATAGAAAAAAGTTAAAGCTAAAGGCACTATATCTAAATATGCAAAGCATTCGCAACGAAATAGATGAATTAATACCACAGATAGAAATACATGGGTTTGACCAAATAGCCATTACGGAGACATGGTTGCAGATTGACTAAGGCTGAGAACTAAATATTCCAGGATACTTGACTTTTAGAAGAGAATTGCAAAATATAAATGGGAGGGTGGGTTAGCCCTGATAATAAAGGATGGGATAAAGACAGTAGAGAGAAGGGCCTAGAAATTTGATATAGCCATGAAATGGGCAGTGTTAAGGCCAAACAATGTTAAGCTGCACTGTAAAGGAAATAGCCATATTCCAAGAGATACACCATCCTATGAACAGAATTTTTTGACTTTATTAAAACATGAAAACTGGGTTTAAAAATCTAAAAACCTCAACGACACAAGCTGTAAACAGAAATACAGGTTTCTAAGATAAGATGAAGTGTTAACACAAAAGTTGTAAACACCAAACAAGCTTTTGAAATGGGAATTGATTGTTAATACTAAGACAATGGCCCTATTGAAGCAAAAGGCTGGAGGTTCCTTTATGTCTGAACATTGGAACCAACACAATAGCAATGCCCAAGTAAAGTGTTAAAAACTAACACTTCGAACAGGAACACAGAATATTTAAAAAAATGTGCCTTTGCAAAAGTAACACCAAATGAGAAACAAGAAACACGATTATATATACAACCAATTGAAGTAGCTAAGAAAAGCATGGATCATCCTGGTTGAAGTGGTTTTAATTTGCATGTTGTAAAAGACACAACAGAACACTTTGAAAATACTACATCAATAGATACACCAAGCAATCACATTGTGTTTGTATTGAAAATGGAACAGTTAGTAGACATGATGTCTGCTTTCAAACAGCAGAGGTGATTTAGAAATTGAAAGAAAGAACTTCGTAAGAATGACATCAAATAGATACATAAGTTATAACCGCTTTTTATGATACGTTTTGAACACCTAAACAACAGACAGGAGCCTGCAAGCTAACAGTTGAATTGGCAGTAAGTATAGAAAAAAGTCAACAGGAAAATGACTAGAGATAATTAGCTTACATCAGCAGAAAACTTCAAAGGATAAACCACTAAAAAAGGTATAAAAATAGAGCTTTTCAGATGGAAAGTCAGAAGTCGCTGGAAAGGGCAAGCGATTCTCAACTTCAGAGGCAGTCTCTGTAAGTTTTTAACTCTTTGAGGCTCGGGGATCAAAATGGTACTCTTATTTGATTTTGGTAGATATTCTGGATTAAGAATAATAGAAATGTAAAAATGTACGAAGTTAAAATTTGAGAATAAGGATCTCTGAGAATAAGAAATGTAAGCTATTTGTATTTTGAACTGTTAAAGTTACGATTGACTCAACAGCTGTTAACTGTAATAACAACAGAAAATGCTGGAAAAACTCAGCAGGTCAGGCAACATCCGTGGAGAGAAATTTGAGTTGACGTTTCGGGTTTGACCCGAAACGTCAACTCAAATTTCTCTCCACGGATGTTGCCTGACCTGCTGAGTTTTTCCAGCATTTTCTGTTGTTATTTCGGATTTCCAACATCTGCAGTATTTTGCTATCGTACAGCTGTTAACTGTATGTCGGCTCTTAAATAAATCTATATATTTTTAGAATTGTCTCAAGCAGTATTTCTGTATCAAACTCACAAACTCAATTTCTATACACTCTTTTGTAAGGAGTTGCAGAATTCTGGGGGGGGGGGGGGTTTCCAGACCCTCATAATATCCAGAAGGTTACAGTCTAGTTAAACTTATTAAAAGTGCTATCTGGAGGATGGTAACATCTTTACGTCATTCCTTTCCTTTAGAGAGAGATAGCCTGGACCTTTAGACCCAATTAAGCATCTTATAGAGTTCGGCTATCTCTAACTTTAGTTGAAGGTGAACGTCTGGGGAATACGCCTGATCTGGGGTAGCCTGAAAAGGGCTAGGACTAGTAATTATCCCTTCAGCACCACCTGAAAATGGTCTAGGTAGCACGCAAAATTTGTGCTCACCCTTCATTAACAATATTATAGCCATGAATTCAGCGCTAAAACTGCTATTCATTGGCTTAACGCTCAACAGATGGACCAATATCGGGGCCAGTCTAATTCAGTCATGTTTGGCACAGGCTTTTTCCACTACTTAAAGAGGAGGTGCATTGATGCTGCAGCACCTCATTGTCAGGGCAGTTGTGTTTGCAGCTGCCCCAACAACCAGAAGAAGAAGCTCAAGGAAAAGGAAGAGTTCTGTGCACATCGAGATGGCAGATCATCGCATCAGGGAGAGAGCCCAGAGATTCTCAGGTGAAGCGCTGGAGGCACTTGTAGTCATTGTGGAGAGGAGGCAGGCTGTCCTCTACCCACAAACTGGCAGGAAGCCCTCACCCTATACGTTCCAAATAATGTGGCAAGAGATTGCAGACCATGTGACGGCCAGCGCTGCGGTCCCCAAGGTTGCCACCAGTGCAGGAAGAAGTTTAATGACCTCACACGGGTGGTCAAGGTGAGTGAAGGCTTCAGCAAATGCCACATACCAGCATCTGCAGCACAAGCCTCACACACTGCTCAATACACCACACCCCCCAGCACTCACCTACCAACAATCTCTACCTATCACCACTCAAACCTCACAATCTGAGCTTTACTTCACCCTCACAGCCTTACCACTGCTGTAACACTCACACCCACATCTCACACCTTGCACACACTGACAGCTATTCAACTATGGCAGGCACATCACCCAAACACATTGCACCACACTCACTCACACACTTCCCTTTCTCTTGCAGGCCAAGCTGGCATATAATCATTGGGAGCAGCAGCAGATAGAGGGGGGCCAGATGGACACCTACAAGAGAGGGGGCGGTACTGGACCTAATTCTGGGGAATGTAGCCGGGCAAGTGGTGGAAGTATCAGTAGGAGAGCATTTTGGCGACAGTGACCATAATTCGGTGAGATTTAAGGTGGTCATGGAAAAAGACAAAGACGGCCCAGAAATAAGGGTTCTAAATTGGGGGAAGGCCGATTTTAATATGATAAGGCAGGATCTGGCCAAAGTGGACTGGGAGCAGCTACTTATAGGAAAATCCACATCAAAACAGTGGGAGACTTTCAGAAGGGAAATAGAGAGAGTACAACGCCAACATGTTCCTGTAAAGGTCAAGGGTGGGACCAACAAGCAAAGGGAACCTTGGATGACAAGGGATATACAAAAATGCATTAGAAATAAAAGGGGGGCTTTTGGCAGTTGCAAAAGACTAAAGACGGAAGAAGCCCTAGAGGAGTATAAAAAGTGCAGGGGCATACTTAAAAAAGAAATTAGGAGGGCGAGGAGGGGCCATGAAATAACACTGGCGAGCAAAATAAAGGAAAATCCTAAGATGTTTTATAAGTATATTAAGGGCAAGAGGATAACCAGGGAAAGGGTAGGGCCCATTAGGGACCAAAGTGGCAATCTGTGTGTAGAGCCAGATGATGTAGGCGGGGTTTTAAATGAATTTTTTGCATCTGTGTTCACTATGGAGAAAGACGATGCAGACATAGAAATCGGGCAAGGGGACTGTGACATACTTGAACATATTAGCATCAAGAGGGAGGAGGTGCTAGCGGTTTTAGCAGGCCAAAAAGTGGATGAATCCCCAGGCCCGGACGAGATGTATCCCAGGCTGCTGTGGGAGGCAAAGGAGGAGATTGCAGGGGCTCTGACACAAATTTTCAGAACCTCTCTGGCCACAGGGGATGTACCAGAGGACTGGAGAACAGCTAATGTAGTACCATTATACAAGAAGGGTAGCAGGGATAAACCAGGGAATTACAGGCCAGTGAGCCTAACACCTGTGGTAGGGAAATCATTGGAAAAAATTCTGAGGGACAAAATTAGTCTCCACTTGGAGAGGCAAGGATTAATCGGGGATAGTCAGCATGGCTTTGTCAAGGGTAAATCATGTCTGACAAATCTGATTGAATTTTTCGAGGGGGTGACTAGGGGGGTGGATGAGGGAAATGCTGTGGATGTGGTTTACATGGACTTCAGTAAAGCTTTTGACAAAGTCCCGCATAGGAGACTGGTCAAGAAGGTAAGAGCCCATGGGATCCAGGGTGCCTTGGCGCGTTGGATCCTAAACTGGCTGAGTGGCAGGAGGCAGAGGGTGATGGTCGAAGGTTGCTTTTGTGACTGGAAGCCTGTGTCCAGTGGGGTACCTCAGGGATCGGTGCTGGGTCCCTTGTTGTTTGTGATCTACATAAATGATTTGGATGAGAATGTAAAAGGTATGATCAGTAAGTTCGCAGATGACACGAAAATTGGTGGGGTGGTAAATTGCGAGGAGGAAAGCCTCAGGCTACAGGACGATATAAACGGGTTGGTCAGATGGGCGGAAAAGTGGCAAATGGAATTCAACCCTGAAAAGTGCGAGGTGATGCATTTTGGACGGAGAAATAAGGCAAGGGAATACACAATGAGTGGTAGGACCCTAGGAAGTACAGAGGGTCAGAGGGACCTTGGTGTACATGTACATAGATCCCTGAAGGCAGTGGAACAGGTAGATAAGGTGGTTAAAAAGGCATATGGGATACTTGCCTTCATTAGCCGAGGCACAGAATATAAGAGCAGGGAGGTTATGATGGAGCTGTACAAAACGCTGGTGAGGCCACAGCTGGAGTACTGTGTGCAGTTCTGGTCACCTCACTATAGGAAGGATGTGATTGCTTTGGAGAGGGTGCAGAGAAGATTCACCAGGATGTTACCTGGGATGGAGCGCCTCAGCTATGAAGAAAGACTAAACAGGCTGGGGTTGTTTTCCTTGGAGCAAAGAAGGCTGAGGGGGGACCTGATTGAGGTGTACAAAATGATGAGGGGCATAGATAGGGTAGACAAAGAGGAACTTTTCCCCTTAGTAGGGGGGTCAATAACAAGGGGGCATAGATTCAGGGTAAGGGGCAGGAGATTTAGAGGGGATTTGAGGAGGAACTTTTTCACCCAGAGGGTGGTTGAAATGTGGAACTCAATGCCTAAAAGGGTGGTAGAGGCAGGAACCCTCACAACATTCAAGAAGCATTTGGATGAGCACTTGAAATGCCATTGCATACAAGGCTATGGACCAAATGCTGGAAAATGGGATTAGACTGGACAGGGATGGATGGGCGGCGCAGACACGACGGGCCGAAGGGCCTCTTTCTGTGCTGTAAAACTCTATGACTCTATGACTCTATGACACGCAGGATTTCAGCCAGCTGGAGGTGCGAGTGATGTAAAAAGACTATTGAGCACTTGGTTTGAGTATAAAACAAGGCTTTAATCAACTGTTTCAAAACCATGAGATTTCTAGTTACAATCACTAGTTCCTGGTTACAGAAACATCCTGAGCAAACTGGGCCCACGCCCGAGTATTTATACTCCTTGGACGGTGCCACCAGCTGGCCACCCAGTGTTACTTCATGAGTCATGATAAGATTCATGACAGCGAGTACGCAAGATAATTGGGCGGCATGTGGTCGAAACCATAGTAACCAGTGAGGTTCAACCCCTTGGGGACAATAATGGTATGTTCATTCCTAATCCTTCTTCTCACATCCCCCTCAGCCTACAATCTTTACTCACTTTCAAGCTACTCATGTTGTTTGCATGCATTTCTGGCTTCCTCCCCTCACCATAACCTGACTCTTGTGCCTTTCTGCTTTCAGATAATCAACAAGCACCCAAGCAGCCTGTCCCCAAAGTCATCACAGAGAGCATGAGGGGAGAAGAAGAGGAGGAAGAAGACACCGTGTCACTACATCTCTCACTTGCTGACACCAGCTCAGAAACTGGCACTATGTGAACTTTAGAGGCTAGTGTAGAAATGGGATCTGCACAGGGTGAGGCACCGGGCACAATTGGGCTGCAGCAAGACCAGGGGAAAGGCGAGCTCGGGGGCCAGCTCCCCAAAGGATGAGTTCATGCGCAGATTCTGCTGCACAGGACTCAGATGAGGACCTCGATGGGGCAGCCTTCAGAAGAAGGGTGATGGGCATGCACCCTGTGTAAGGGGTTCTCCTCTTTGGATCGCAGAGGTTTCTCTCTCTAGAGGCCTCTCTCTCCCTCTTGCACAGTAAAACCTTGAGTGGTTCGACCCACTCACCCCTTAGGTTCTAGACACTGGACTTAGATGCAGGAACTACAATGCAGAGAATACTCTTATAGACCAAGTTTAATGAAACAAAATGAAATTTTATTGCATAAGGAAAAACAAATCAAATGCAAGCAATTAAGAGGGTACATGGGAGGGAAAAACAAATCAAAATACAGTACTAACTAAAATAGATACAGGCATATTATACTTTACAAACGTCATCATGGAATGGGGAAACACACGGAACATCGAGGGACAACAACTCATGTTAATTATACCCAAAATGCCCATCCCCTTAAACCTATCTAGATCCGATTATGAAGGGCCAGAAACATGCTCACCAATCCAGTTGGAAAATTATAGGCCTAGAAATTCGGTTGGCTTTGCGCCCAGTTTTCGCCCAAAGAGGGCTTTTGCGCCAATAGAGGAGTTCGCGCTGATATTCAGCGCTGCGGTAATGGCGGCGGTAGCCGGTAGCGCTGCGCCGGCACCGATGACGTCATTGGTATGCGCAGTGCCCCGGTTCCGCCCAGATGCCGGCCCGAATCCCATATTCAGTTGCCGCCGCCTCCTCCGTGGCGGCCGCTACTTACATCCGGAGACCAGGGCCTTACTGCAGCCTTAGTGGGGCGCATAAAGGTGGAGGTGCGGCCGGCCGCTTTTTCGGCGGCCGCCTGCCCGCACCTCCTTCCCCGGCCTCCTCCACCACCCCCCCCCCCCGCGGCATTGCAGGCTGCTTTCCGCGAGCCCGGCACTTCTCCGTGGTGCCGGGCTCATTTGCCGGCACAATCCAGCGGCGATCTCCCCGTTGCAGGCACCTCCACCTTAAGAGAAGGAGGAGGCCTGCAGTACCGCAGCCTGCCGCACCGCATTGGGTGGCGCAGCGGCGCCAACAGCGCTGAAATTCAGTTTCAGCGCCCCAAGCGGGGGCGGCCACACCCTGGAATAGCGCCCGGTTCCGGATTGGGGTGCAGAAGCCGAATATCTGACGGTCGCAAATGGCTCCCCGCCCAGCGCTAACTTCTGGGCGCAAACCAGCTGGCGAGCCCAAACTGAATTTCTAAGCCATAGAGTTTTGAAACAAGTCTGCGTTTTGATCCCCTCAGGTGTCCTGTTTCCGCGTGGTCAGTGGAGCCACAGTGAGCTGCGCCACACTTCTCTCTCTCTCTCTCTCTCTCGAGGTGAAGGTCACGGGCAGGCTGGACACTGGCAGGCCTGGACGTCGGCGGGGACAGAGACCATCTGTTTGACCATGGTTGGAGAGGTCTCTAGCTGGTTACCATTTACATATGGGTTTCTTCTGTAGGGCTGCTGCCCTTTTGTCTCGTCAGCGGCCCGGGGTTTGTCGACGATGTCCCGATGGTTACCCCGGGGCAGGACGCAGACTCGAATCACCTTCTTGATGGCTGTCTCATTCTTCTTCTTCTTCAATCCTTCCGAGCTGGTGACCTGTGAAGGAGGATGATGAGCCTCCTGATCGCTACTGATGGCTACCCCGGGACTCCAAATATACTTCTCAAGAGAAGCCTTTATCTCCCGCCAAATCAAGGTTAGTCTTTGTTTAACTTTTGGCGGGCTTGTATCACAACGGGGTATTTATTATAATTAAACTGCTTTCGGGATGGCCGGTGATGGCCATCTCTGGTCTGGAATGACCTTGTATTGTTTTGAATGTCCTCTTGATGTCTTTAATGGGTCTTTGATGCTCCCCTTATATGAATATAAAACTGTTTCCCTTTGTCTGGGTAAACATTTAGATGGCCTTTATCTACAGGCCGATCTGACTGGATCCGCATCCAATCCATATGTATGTGTTTGTGTCTGGTTTCGTTTACTCAGAAACGGCTTCCAGAACTTACTGTGGGTTGAATCCACAAAGGCTGTCTGGGGACTGCAGGAACCATTTTAAAGTGTCCAAAAAGCTAGTCACGGGGTCTGGCGGCCATTTTATATGCCCCTTTTTCCTGGGCTTCTTTTAAAACAGTCTTTAAAACAAGGCCTCTTCTGCCAATAGACCCTTATAATACAATGTTCAATTTTGTGGATCTTACAGTCCCCCCTGATGATGCTATAACTTGCTTGAAGTATCATAATTCTGGGTGAGCAAAATTTTCTGACTCTCCATAATTAAACCATCCCCTGTATTTACCTATCTATGACCCCACGACATATGCATTTCCCGTTTCAGAAGACCTACAGTGTACATTAAGCATCTATAGATGGCAATACATTGGATTTAAAATCTGACACACTCATTTCCAGGCATGGAGGGGGGCCTAATACCCCTACACCACCTGGTTCATACACATTATCTTTTATTAACAACAACTCGCTTAATAAAACTTCAATAATAAAAATAAAGTACACACACAAAATTGCACATGAATAAACATCAAACATAGAGGAGGGAGGGAAACGTTAACTCTATACATAGCAGCAAAAATCTAAACGGGTGTCTCCTCGTCTACCCGCACATAATGCTCTCTCCATTCTCCTCTGTTCATATACTTCTGCGAATGTCTGACCTTTTTACAGTGTACAAAGAGTAAATAAATCACAATAAAAACCTGACACACTACAAGGATGTGAGAGGCTATCCTAATCCAAGAAGGGACTTCTATATTAGTGAATAGATCCCACCACGGTGGGGTTACTATATCTAATATGTTTGCCCCTATTTCTAAAGTCTTCTGCTCCAGTGTGTAAAAATGTTTCTGTGAACCGGCAATGGCTTTTAATATCTTGGTGAGGTGTTCAGGGAGAGGGGGAATGATATAACCAAAACGTGCAACGAATCGTTGCAGATCGTTGAAAATTTTTTTGAAAGTGAAGTGAACAGTGGAAGGTTCAGGAATGGGGACAATTCGCTCTTGGGCCACTTGAACTTCTCCCTTGGGTTTGAAGCAGAAACTGCTGTCACCGGACATCAGCCATGCTGTCCATGTTGGTAGTGGGGCGCTGCAGTGGTGACACAGTATGTCCCACCTCCTATATATGCCACCTGCGGGGGCACATGGCCTTGTGCTATTGCCTCCATGGTGCAATTTATAGGCTTCGCGCCAGCAGTTCTGAACCCACACTGTGGTTTCGAATAGGCATTCAAGTGCTGGGGACACAGGATGATGTGTGCTCCCTGGCTCCAGCACCCCAAGAGGTCGGTACCCATCATTGCATGCTCCCATCGAATGATGTACGGTGGGACCGCTGTGTAGCGAATGTGTGCACCCCCTTGAATGACTCTAATATTCTCCACCCTGTATACCGGGGCGGGTTTAGCTGTCTTTCCCATCACCGGCATTCTTACCACTATACCCGTAATGGTGTGATTGGACCGTCCACAGTCCACTGGGACTGGGTAGGCCTCTGAAGCTAGTCTGAGCTGGCACGGACTCAATGCGTTCTCAAAAGGGTGGAGGGCTGCGAGGTGCTTGTTGCTGATCCAGGAGGGGACCGAACCTTGTTTTAAATCCTCCAGATTACTGCGGCCCTCGCCCAGTAACCACGCCCCGTACAGCACGCAAGCTTCGTTCTGCGCAGCCTGGTCGGACGCATTCCAATCCTCCCTGATGAGAGCATTTACCATTTTAGCGTGTTACTCCAGCTCAGCTATAATTTCTTTTAAGTGTAGTGTCATGGCCTGGTCCTCATGTAACTCAGAACCCACTACCTTATTCTCATCTATCAGTATCTTTCTTAACTGTGTTTTCAAACCATTGATCTGGGTCTGCAGCTCCACGTCATCCAGAGTGTTGATGACGGAAGTCCCTGTGTTAAAAGCTGTAAAAATATCATTTACTGTACCCCTTCTTTGCCTCCCTACCCTGTCCAAAACCTCATGTGGTGTGGTGTACAATCCGGCTCTGTCTACATCAGTAAAGTCGAATTCATAAAACTGTCTGAACATGTTTGTTAACAGGACCTGGTACAATTGCTCCGTTTCCTTGGGGCACCACTCTGGCAATCGTGCCTCAGTGAGGTTTAAAATCACCGAAGCCACCACGTAGTGCACCCCTTGGTACAGCACCTGACCTGTGGGCACTAATACCAATCCGTTCCCGAGTCCTTTGGTAGTGGTGGGGCACCCTTCCTTGCGGGCTTTGGCTACCGGAATCGTGGGCAGGGGCTTGCGGGGGCGGGTGATGAGCTCAGTGGCGTTTACTGGGATCTGAGAGTATGGGACTCCACACGCCCGTGTGCTGACGTCCCATCTCATCCCTTTTCCAGCATCCTGCCACTGTCTTTGGAAAAAGATGGCGACGCCTGTGGGGCAGGCGCGTTCTGAACCCCACATACAGATGTAAATCCCCTCATCTGGTTCCCACCATTTGTCCCAACAGACACTCAATCCCCCATGGGTCCCCGTAATAGTCCGATGGGCATTGTTACCCAGTGTCTCCCACTCGACCGTGGAGTTCTTCATGGTTTTGCTCAACTTGCGCAACCACCACCATCGGTTCAAAGGAACATGTCCCGTACATTGCAAACAAATCCTTTTCCCGATGGTAACGCTGACTCTGGGTGCGATGATCCTCACTCGGGGACACATTAGAGAAGTCTCCCTGTACTTAAAACCGAACTGGCTGGAGTATTCCGCAGAGTTTGACCCCAGCCATCCTGGCCACCTCCCTTCGTGGAAATAGGTGGCTGTCTCCTCAACGCCACGCGCACCCGACCCATCGGTCGCGATGGGGGCTGTGTCTCCAGAGCACCCGCAAATCATGGAGTCCTTGGTGCGGCCCCGATAGGCCCCGCTACACCCAATCACTGCGAACGCAATGAGAATTCCTCTCATTATCTCTTTGGTTCCTGTAACAAATTAAACGATAGAGCCAGGCTCCCGAGAGATTCTGGCCTGGGTGAAGGCATGATCGGGTCTTTCGACCTCGATCCCAAACAACACACATGCTGGGCAGATTCCAAAACTACTTATAACACTAATCACTTTAATATTTACACACCTTAAACTTAATTAAACTTAAACTTAACTTATGTACAGCGCCGCCCGTCCCCGGGCAGCTTGCCTAATCCTTGTTTGGACTGCAGCTCGCTGCTCCTTGTGGCGGGGCTGCGCTGACCTGTGGCTTGGGTCCCCCGCAGCCTTTTGCTGTCAATTGGGGACTGCGTTTTGCCAGGGATTTCCCAAGTCGGCGTTTACTGAAATCGGGGGAATTGGGCCAAGGTTTTACCGGCTGAGGCATTCGAGACGACCTGCGAAGAGGTACTTTGGGCGTGGCTCCCTTAGCGAGTGGACCTTCGGTTGGGACTTTAGCCCTCACAGCCCGTGGCACCTCCACGGCTGCCGGCTTCGGCTCCCTTCCCTCAGGCTCCGCCCCTTTGGGATTTGGGTCTGTGGCAGACGACTCCTCCTCACCTGTCCCTACAGGTGGAGGATCTCCGCCCCCAATTTCTACCTCCCCAAAGCTTGAGTCGAGGGCGGGATCTCCGTCCTCCGAGTCCACCTCCTCCAGAATTGTGTCAAGGGCGGGGCCTAACTGTTCGGGCTCCCCCCCGATGGCGGTCGGATCAGGAGGAGGGCCTTGGTCTTCGGGCTCCTCCTCGTCTGAGTCCCAGGCCATTGGGGAAACCTCCCAGGTGGGCGGGACAGCTTCTCCCTCCAAGCAGGCTGCGGTTCCAGCCTGTGTGGCCTGTGACTTGTTGCACGCCTCAGGCTGAGGATTTTTACCCTCAGACCCGGCTTCAGTTGCTGGTTCTTTTGCACCCGGCTTAAACAGTTTGCACCGCTTTATGTGAAACCATTTATTGCGTCGGGGTACCTTCACTGTGCGAGTGGCGGGGACCGGTGGATCTTGCACCGATTCCTGTCTATCCTGGTCTATGTCTCTCTCGCCAGCGCGGAGGGTCAGACCCAAGAATTTTACTTCCCGCCGGCCGACCCGTGCTTTCGTTGGGTTGACCTTGGCACCCTCTATCCCTTTCACACCCGTACCCGCTCCCCAGAGACAGTGATTTCTCAGGTCCATGAGGATCCCATGTGCTACCAAGAAATCAGACCCAAGGACTCCCGTTCCACCCCCCACCTCCCACTTCATTAGTGTACACTTCCACGTGGTGCGGAGTGGTCCTAAATGAATGGAAAGGGGAATGGAATATGCGCCAGCCTGTTCTTCACCCGTGAAGCCCGACAGAAGGTATGGAACCCCGGTGGACAGAGGCGAGGCGGTGGGGTTATCTGCATGGATCACGGTGCACGATGCCTCCGTATCCATCAAATAGGTCCCTTTTACCTCCTCCACCTCCATCTCCACGAGGGGTCGCCTCCATACATCATATCGCAGCGCGCACAGGTAGACGGGCTGCGCCGGCTCTAGTCATCTGGGTGGAGCAATCGGGGCTATGGGAACGACAGGACCGGTGGCGACAGCTATCCTCCCCTGCTCTATCATAAGAGACCGCACTGTTTCTATGATTGACTCTATTGCAGCGGGATCCATAGCTGCACCGGTTCCCTTTTCTGGGACAGGGGCTGCGGTTTGGACCTGGACTCGTGCTGGGGCGGCAGTCTGGGCTTGGGCTTGGGCTGCGGGAGCTCTTCCCTTATTATCCTTCCACGGATTTTTACAGTCCTTGCGCCAATGTCCATCCTTCCCACGCCCGTAACAGTTGAGCTTGGCTTGGGCAGGGCGATTCCCCTCCTGACGCCACTCCTTCTTGCTTGGGGCTGCGGGTTTTGCCTCATGCACCTTTCCCTTAGAGGGAGGTACCTCCTGACTTCTACAATTCTTGTAGGCAATGGTGAGCTGGCGGAGCACCATTTCCTCCGTGACACCGGGACCTTGGTGGTCAAACCAGAACCTGGCTAATGCCTGTATCTGTGGCAAGCTGTTAGCAACCAAGCAACGGAGCCAATGAACCCGCTGTTCGGCGCTCATTCCAACCCGTTCAGGCATGCCCGGACAACTGTGTCGATACACTGGCCACAGTGTTTCTGCGAAAACCCGTGGGGGTTCTCCAGCTAGCTGCACAGTCCCTTCCACCCGTTGGAACAGATTACCGTCATCCACTCCCATAACTTCCAAGACCTCATCCCTGAGATCCACATACCCTTTCTGCCCCCTCTTGCTCTCATCTGAAAGGCACTGAAGGATTGTGCTATCCAGGGAGAAGAGCAGCATCTTCGCCCATTCTTGATCGTCACAATCATTAATGGCGGCTGTCTCCTCTATCTCCCTGAAATGAACTGAGGGATCTCCCTTTACTGTGAGTCTTGGGAGGTGGCTCACCATGGATCTAAGTTGTTGGGCACCGTAGGGCACCACGAGCTGGTTCAGGTGGGGTCCGTCCGTGCCATCATCGGCGTTGGGACCGATTCTCTGGTGCCGAGCAGGACACATTGGTGCCGGCTCCGGCTTTACTACCAGGGGCTGTTCTTCCTCCCATTCCACCTCGGCTACCTCCTCTTCTACCACCCCCCCTTTTTCGGGCCAAGCCTCGCTATAGCTCAGCGGTGCTGAGGGCTCAATGGCTGGTGCCACAACTACTCCATATGGAATCATTTTTTAAAATTCCTTTAAAAGGTCCATGTGACTGGCTTTTGGGCTTACGAGGCATACCATGCCTTTTGCCTTAACCAAAGCCGTTCTCAGGTCTTCGATGGTCTTTTGGCAGGGGCCATGGTCGGCACTCTCAAACCCGTGCTCAAGGGCCAGCTTGTAAGCTGCCTTAACCTCTACCACTCTCTCCTCCTGCGCTCTTAGCTGTTGTGCGAGGCGGGCGTTTTTCTCCCGTATTCTCGCTTCATGGATCTTTGCCTCAGCAACCTCGCATTCCAGGTACTCTATCCTAGCCTGGTGTTGGCTGGCTACAACTTGGCATTCCTGATTCAGCACGTGAAGCGCTGTGATGAGTTTTTCCCCACCCATGGCCTTCTCCTCTATTTCTGCTTCCTGGGCAGTGATCTTGGCTGCCTGTGCTGCAACGACTCTGTCCAAAATCTGGACTTGTTTCTTGCAGCATATCAGCCACACTGCCTTTTCCACTGACTTTTTATGTTCTTTGCTCTCTGTCCACCTGATGGCTGCGTCTACCGGATGCTCATCCAGTAAGAGATCGGAAATCCACTGCTTAGTGAGATTTACCTTACCAAAAACATAATCTGCTATCCTCTCATCCATAACATTTCGGCCACTCAAACCTGGGTCTAATACATTGCAATCCTGCTGCCAGTGTCCTGCCACGGTCGCCATTTTCTGTAAGGGGTTCTCCTCTTTGGATCGCAGAGGTTTCTCTCTCTAGAGGCCTCTCTCTCCCTCTTGCACAGTAAAACCTTGAGTGGTTTGACCCACTCACCCCTTAGGTTCTAGACACTGGACTTAGATGCAGGAACTACAATGCAGAGAATACTCTTATAGGCCAAGTTTAATGAAACAAAATGAAATTTTATTGCATAAGGAAAAACAAATCAAATGCAAGCAATTAAGAGGGTACATGGGAGGGAAAAACAAATCAAAATACAGTACTAACTAAAATAGATACAGGCATATTATACTTTACAAACATCATCATGAAATGGGGAAACACACGGAACATCGAGGGACAACAACTCATGTTAATTATACCCAAAATGCCCACCCCCTTAAACCTATCTAGATCCGATTATGAAGGGCCAGAAACATGCTCACCAATCCAGTTGGAAAATTATAGAGTTTTGAAACAAGTCTGCGTTTTGATCCCCTCAGGCGTCCTGTTTCCGCGTGGTCAGTGGAGCCACAGCGAGCTGCGCCACACTTCTCTCTCTCTCTCTCTCTCTCTCGGTGAAGATCATGGGCAGGCTGGACACTGGCAGGTCTGGATGTCGGCGGGGACGGAGACCATCTGTTTGACCATGGTTGGAGAGGCCTCTAGCTGGTTACCATTTTCATATGGGTTTCTTCTGTAGGGCTGCTGCCCTTTTGTCTCGTCAGCGGCCCGGGGTTTGTCGATGATCTCCCGATGGTTACCCCGGGACGGGACGCAGACTCGAATCACCTTCTTGATGGCTGCCTCGTTCTTCTTCTTCTTCAATCCTTCCGAGCTGGTGATCTGTGAAGGAGGATGATGAGCCTCCTGATCGCTACCGATGGCTACCCCGGGACTCCAAATACATTTCTCAAGAGAAGCCTTTATCTCCCGCCAAATCAAGGTTAGTCTTTGTTTAACTTTTGGCGGGCTTGTATCACAACGGGGTAGTTATTATAATTAAACTGCTTTCGGGATGGCCGGTGATGGCCATCTCTGGTCTGGAATGACCTTGTATTGTTTTGAATGTCCTCTTGATGTCTTTAATGGGTCTTTGATGCTCCCCTTATGAATATAAAACTGTTTCCCTTTGTCTGGGTAAACATTTAGATGGCCTTTATCTACAGGCCGATCTGACTGGATCCGCATCCAATCCATATGTATGTGTTTGTGTCTGGTTTCGTTTACTCAGAAACGGCTTCCAGAACTTACTGTGGGTTGAATCCACAAAGGCTGTCTGGGGACTGCAGGAACCATTTTAAAGTGTCCAAAAAGCTAGTCACGGGGTCTGGCGGCCATTTTATATGCCCCTTTTTCCTGGGCTTCTTTTAAAACAGTCTTTAAAACAAGGCCTCGTCTGCCAATAGACCCTTATAATACAATGTTCAATTTTGCGGATCTTACACCTGAATTGATGGGTGCAATGGCAAGCCTGCCAGAGAGCCTCTCGGCAATGTCAGGGAGCATGGAGGAGTCCGCCTTCAAAATTGCATGGTTCTCAGCGCAGAGCATGGAGCCCAGGACTTCTAGCCTGGAAATTATGTTACACTCCCAAAGAGACTGTGGTGACCCACACGTGATGGTGTGCATGATGGGCGCTGTCACAGCTTCCACTGCAGCACAGGCGGAAGCAACCCAACGTCTTAGTGTCTTAGTGCTGCAGCACATACAGTCTCTGCTTGGCGGCTATTCTTTCCCCTGTTCTTGCTGCAGCCCACTTGTGCCGGGTGCCTCACCTGACGCTATACACCCTGGCTGCCACATGATGTGCCAGTTTGGCACCACCCCACAGCAACACCATAAGAACATTAGAACACATGAACATAAGAAGTAAGAGCAGGAGTAGGCCATACGGCCCCTCGAGCCTGCTCCGCCATACAATAAGATCATGGCTGATCATCGACCTCAACTCCACTTTCCCGCCTGATCTCCATATTCCTTGATTCCCATAAAGCATCCCTACAATGTGCAAACCATTTCTTTCACACTCACCAATATTGCGGAGGGTACCGTTATGTCTCACTATTCACTGCAACTCACTAAGCCACTTCCAAATCTGTCCAAGAACGCAAAGTGTTGAAAATAAAGGTTTCAATGTTTTACAGCACATTAACAGAAACTTCACATGAACATTAGATAAAACACCCAAGTGGCTACCCTTGTGTGTTGCTAGTTTGTATGATTGCACAAGGATGAGGGTGAGTGTGAGGGGTGGCTAGTGAGATGGGGAAGTGATAATGTAGATAGAGAGGGATGGGTGGAGGTGCAAGGTAAGTTGGTGTGAGTAAGGATGTGCAGGAGTAGGGTAGGGAAGGCAGAGTGATGGGGATGTGATGAGAGGCAAAGCAGGATGAGGTTGAGTGATCTACTGAGATCATTGAAACGTTTGTGGCACTGCAGCCTGGTCCTCCTGATGACGTCCCTGCTTGTGCCCTCCTGTGCAATATGCAACTGTTGTGCATGTACCTTTAAGAGAATAACTGGTCTCAGACTGCAGTACCGGCAGTGACCACCCCTGTATAAAAGGCGCTAGTGAGCCTCTGTTGTTTTCAGTTTCACTATTGACTTCCATCAGTAAAGACCTGTTTTGTTCAACTCCTGCTGTCCGTGTCTCAATCATTCACGGACGTAATACTGGCGATGAGCAGATACGAACCTACCTACAGTCTGCACCACCTCCTGGGATCCATTCCTACAGCAAAGTGAGCAGAGGTCGAGGCCAGAAAGAAAAGAAAGTAAGAGGCAGTAGAAACGGGCGTCGACCGTGGGCATCCGCTCCTGTGTTGCGGAGTTGAAGATTGCTGGAGAAGCTGTCGGAAGCGGGGCCTGGTTCCTGTCGACGGTGCTTCAGCTAATCGGACTGGTGGCAGGTAGTGCACTGATCCTTCCTGGGCTGCGGCGGTCGCGAACTCGAGCGGGTCGTTTGCAACGGGGCCGAGCAGCGTTGTCGGGAAGAAGAGAGAGAGAGGGTGGAGCACACAAGGCGCGGCCGGTGCTACGAAGCCGGGCTGCGTATAGACCCGCGAAGAGGGAGGCAAGAGTCCCACAGGGTTGTTCCACGACGGGAAAATAATTTAAAAAAAGAAATATTAAATGCGCAAGAAACCAAGAGGAGCTGCAGGTTGCAACGGGAACCGCGGAAAGCAGCGCTAACAACAGCGGGGAAGAAGGCAAAGCGCGGGAGGCGCCATCTTAATCAGCGGGGAAGAAGGCAAAGCGCGGGAGGCGCCATTTTGTTAAATTGGGGAAGAAGGCAAAGCGCGGGAGGCGCCATTTTAGATTTGCAAGATGCCGAAGACTGGCTGTATCACTGCTTTTGATAATACAATAGAGGACTGGACCACGTATGTGGAAAGAGTCGAGGTATATTTCGAGGCAAACGAAATAGCTGAGGAGAAAAAGGCATCGATATTGCTAAACTTAATGGGCGCTAGAACGTGCGGCCTATTGCGGGACCTGATTACTCCAGCCAAACTGAAGGCGAAGAGTTTTAATGAAATTGTTGCTGTCCTACAGGAACACCTAAACCCTGCACCGCTGTTGATAGCAGAAAGATTTAAATTCCACAGGAGAACTCAGCATAAAGATGAGAGCAATGCTGAGTACCTTACGGAACTACGCAAGCTATCAAAGCACTGCCAGTTTGGAGCAGGATTGGCAGATACCCTACGGGACAAATTTGTCTGTGGACTCCTGAGTGAAGGAACACAGAAGAAGTTACTCTCAGAGAAAGAGCTGACGCTAGATAAGGCTTTCAGCGTGGCAGTATCATATGAAGCAGCAGCCAGGGGAGCTGCAGAAATTCAACAAAAACCACAGGAATACGGCACCCACGAAATGACACGGGGATTTGCAAAATGTTATCGCTGCGGCAGAACTAACCATGACCAGAAGGACTGCTGGTCCAAAGACAAAATATGCAGGCAATGTGGGAAGATGGGACACATTGCATGAATTTGCAGGTCTGGGAAGAAGACCAGCGACAACAAAAAGGCTACTAAGGAACCGTACAAGAAAGTACAAAAGATGACGGACAGTAGTTCCAAAGACCAGATGAGCGATAGTGAATCCGGGAACAGGAGACTAAGCTGTCTCAAACTTCACAATGTAATCGCAAAAGAGGATCACCGAACCATTTGGGTCACCCTCACGATAGCAGGGTCCCAAGTTAAAATGGAATTGGATACAGGATCAGCGCTAACCGTCATGAATCGACGAGACTACGAGCGGCTATTTTCACACATACCCTTGAGAGAGACATCCATCGTCTTGACGACATATACGGGGCAAAAAGTATACCCCAGAGGAAAAATAAGGGTGCCTGTCGAATACAACGGCAAGAAAATACGGAAATTGTATCTCTACATACTGCCAAATGGTGGACCACCGTTATTGGGACGTGAATGGATCAGGAAGATAAACTTAGATTGGCACTCCATTCAAGCAATGACGGTGGACGGTAAAAAAGATGAAGACGTCACTCCTGGACGATTGTCAACAATCTTAGCTAACGCCAAAGAGGTATTTCAACAAGAACTGGGCACGCTTAAAGGCGTAACCGCCTCGATAAAAATAGAAGAGAATGCAGTTCCCAAGTTTTTCAAAGCAAGACCGGTACCATATGCAATTCGCCCAGCCGTCGAGGCAGAGCTGGAGAATCTGGAGAAGGCAGGCGTGTTGTCTAAGGTCGACTGGAGCGAGTGGGCGACACCCATCGTTCCTGTCATGAAGAAAACGTTAAGCAATAAGTCCAGGGAGCCAAGGAAGATTCGCATCTGTGGGGATTTCAAGGTGACGGTGAACCCGGTCCTTCACACAGTAATATATCCCCTTCCAAGGATAGAAGACATCTTTGCCTCACTGTCTGGAGGGAAGCGTTTTACTAAAATTGACCTAGCACAAGCATATTTGCAGATGGAGGTTGAAGAGTCCTCTAGGAAGTATCTCACGATAAACACTCACAAAGGTCTTTACCAGTATCATCGATTGGTATTCGGAGTAGCATCGGCTCCTGCGATATGGCAAAGAGCGATGGAACAAGTCCTGCAAGGGGTTCCGGGGACTCAGTGTTACTTGGACGACATCCTTGTGACAGGTGAAGATGACAGTGAACACCTTAACAACCTAGAACAGGTGCTCACTAGACTACGGGAACATGGGCTGCGAGCCAACCGCCCCAAGTGCGAATTTTTTTAAGAAACAGATATCATATTGTGGCGGCGTGATTGATGAAGAGGAGTTACATAAGTCCCCTGACAAAATTGAAGCGGTTGTTAAGGCCCCAGCGCCTGAAAATGTGTCGCAACTGAGGTCATTCCTCGGATTGGTGAATTACTACCATAAGTTTTTGCCGAATTTGTCGACAATTCTGCACCCACTGAACGCCCTGCTACGAACGGGGGTAGCATGGAAATGGGGCGATGATTGTAAGCCGGCCTTTCAGAAGAGTAAGGACTTAATCACTTCAAGGGAAGTATTGGCTCACTACAACCCAGCACTGCCGATCAGACTGGCGTGTGATGTGTCTCCCTACGGCATTGGGGCGGTACTGTCACATAAATTCCTTGATGGTTTAGAGAGGCCGATAGCTTTTGCGTCACGCTCGTTAACTTCTGCCGAGCGTAACTACGCCCAGATTGACAGAGAGGCCCTCAGCCTAGTGTGGGGGGTGAAGAAGTTCAATCACTACCTGCACGGTCAAAAATTTACTCTACTAACCGATCATCAACCTCTTGTCTCCATTTTCAACCCTCAGAAGGACGTACCGATAATGACAGCACAACGGCTGCAGAGGTGGTCCCTTTTCCTAGGGGCATACCAATATGACATCGAGTACAAAGGAACTAAACAGCATGGAAATGCTGATGGATTGTCACGCCTACCGTTGCCGACGGTGGAAGAAGAAGACCTTGCAGTGGATCCAATGGAGTTATTCCACTCGACCATAGTCGAATGTCTCCCTGTGACGAATGCAAACATAGAAAAGGAAACACGGAATGACCCGACACTATCATGGGTCTATGATTTAACGGTGAAGGGATGGCCAGCACATGGCGAACCACTGCTGCCAGCATTCTCGCCGAGAAGAGAACAGCTGTCAGTGTGCAGAGGAACCTTGATGTGTGGATCCAGAGTAGTAATTCCACCTAAGTTGATGGATAGAGTGCTCAATGAGCTTCATGAGGGTCATCTGGGTGGGGTAAAAATGAAGAACTTAGCCAGAGCGTTTGTGTGGTGGCCGGGAATCGATAGAGAAATCGAAGAGATGACCAAGAGCTGTGCAGGATGCCAGAAGGTCCAAAACGCCCCACCACAAGCTCCTCTGCATCCATGGGAGTGGCCTTCATCTCCATGGCAAAGGGTGCACATTGATTTTGCTGGTGCCTTCATGGACTCGATGTTTTTAATTGCGGTGGATGCACATTCAAAGTGGCCAGAGGTAATAAAAATGTCCTCAACCACCACGGAAAAAACTATCACAGTTTTACGAACCATATTCGCCAGGAATGGGCTGCCTGAACAGATTTGCTCTGACAATGGACCACAGTTTGTGTCTGAAGAGTTCCGGTGGTTCTTAAAGAACAATGGTGTTAAGCATTACACATCTGCCCCATATCATCCAGCCACTAATGGATTGGCCGAGAGGTTTGTCCAAACATTCAAGAAGGCTATCAAGGCAATGTGTAATGAAGATATACCCCTACAACACAAGGTGGACAACTTCTTGTTTGCCTACCGGAATGCGACACATGCGGTTACCAACCAAACTCCAGCCATGATGTTCTTCAATCGAAGACTACGATGCCGCTTGGATTTGGTTAAGCCAAACGTCCGAAGAGATGTGGAGAACAGGCAGTTTCAGAATATGAATGAAAGGCCGACCAGGAGTTTTAAGATAGGTCAACCAGTTTTGGCCTGGGACTACAGCACTGAGAAATGGCAGCCAGGAACGATTTGTACACGGCAAGGACCTCTCATGTATACCGTGGACGTTGGGGAGAGCATTGTAAGACGCCATGCTGACCAGATTCTAGAGTCACTGGAAAACGTCAACTCCACACCACGATCTGATACACCTGGTAATGAAATCGACGTTCCAATTGCAGCTACCGCAGAACCGGTAATATTGGAAGCAGATGAACCAAACAACGACATTGATCCCGACTCAACATTGCCAGAAGAACCTGATTCCCCAAAGAGGCGTTATCCAGACAGAATCAGGAAGCCTCCTCAAAGACTGAACTTATAATTGCTTAAACTTAACCAATGTATCTAGCAACCGTAATTGTGATTGTAATTAGTTATCATTTAGTTGTTAAATGAATGTTATGTACTGTTTATCTAAAAGGGGAGGAATTGTTGTGTATGTACCTTTAAGAGAATAACTGGTCTCAGAATGCAGTACTGGCAGTGACCACCCCTGTATAAAAGGCATTAGTGAGCATCTGTTGTTTTCAGTTTCACTATTGACTTCCATCAGTAAAGACCTGTTTTGTTCAACTCCTGCTGTCCGTGTCTCAATCATTCACGGACGTAATAGCAACCAGGCTGTTTTGATCTCCTGCAGAGGTCTCTTCCACCCATCGGAAGGGAAGAGGACCTCCCTGCATGCTCTGACTCCCTCCATAAGCATATGGAGGGAGTCATGGGAGAACCTGGATGCAGCTCTGTACCTCTGTGCAGTGCTCGTCAGTGTTTGCAGCACCTCAGTACTGTAGAACACTGACAGCACAAATGTCAAAAGAAAGTTGGCCATGGTCCCTTTAAGGAAACCGGCTGATGACGGGTCATGAATGATGTCACCAGACCTGCTTCCTCTAATTGGACTGGGAAATGAGCTGGGTGGGCTTAACAAGCCCCATCAACATAAATTCATTTTCCAGAGTGGAATGGAGCCAGCAGCAGTGCGGCGACCCGCCACTGACTTCGCCCACCCTGGACCCGCCGAGGTAAGGAAAATACCGGCTACAGTCTCAGCTTGAAGCCATCCAGCAGCACCAGTCACACCAGGAGCACCAACAACAACGCCAACCTTCTCCGCAATCAACTGATGCTGCACAGGACAGAGGGCATCAGTACTCGACCACATTGCTGCCCGGGAGGCATGGGATGGCCTCACCATGGCCAGATTTACTTCACTTGACACTGTACACCCTGGCTGTCAAATGATGCGCCAAGTTGGCACCTACCCACACCGACACTATAAAGCATCCCTACAATGCCCCAGCCATTCCTTTCACACTCACCACCACTGCGGGGGTACCGTTATGTCTCACCATTCACTGCAACTCACTAAGCCACTTCCAAAGGTGCATGCAAATCTGTCCAAGAATGCAAATTGTTGAAAATAAAGGTTTCACTGTTTGACAGCACATTAACAGAAACTTTACATGAACATTGCATAAGACGCCCAAGTGGCTACCCTTGTGTGTTGTAAGTTGGTATGATTGCACTAGGACGAAGGTGAGTGTGAGGGGTGGCTAGTGAGGTGGGGATGTGATAATATAGATAGAGAGGGATGGGTGGAGGTGCAAGGTAAGTTGGTGTGAGTAAGGATGTGCAGGAGTAGGGTAGAGAAGGCAGAGTGATGGGAATGTGATGAGAGGCACAGCAGGATGAAGTTGAGTGTGTCTTTGTACTAATATTTCGTGATCTACTGAGATCATTGAAATGTTTGCGGCACTGCACCCAGATCCTCCTGACCACATCCCTGCTTGTGCCCTCCTCTGCAATGTGCAACCAGGCTGTGTTGATCTCCTGGAGAGGTCTCTTCTGCCCATGGGAAGGGAAGAAGACCTCCCTGTGTGCTGTGACTCCCTCCATAAGCATATGGAGGGAGTCATGGGAGAGCCTGGATGCAGCCCTGTGCCTTTGTGCAGCCATTGTCAGTGTTTGCAGCACCTCAATGCTGTAGAACACTGACAGCAGAAATGTCTAAATACATTTGGACATGGTCCCATTAAGGAAACCAGCTGATGACGAGTCATGAAATGACGTCACCAGACCCGCTTCCTCTAATTGGCTGGGAAACACGCTGGGTGGCCTTAATAAGCCCAATCTCGGGAAATTCATTTCAGAGGCCGGGCTGGAGACAGCAACCGGGTCGTGACCAGCCATTGACGTCGCACGCCACGGACCTGCCTGGGTTAGTAAAATCCCAGCCTTTGTCTTCAGTCCCAGAACAATTTTCGGGCTTTGTTTTGTTTCTTTATAATTTGATGAGTGTATCAAGAACCTCTTACCATAATCAGTTTTGAACATTGTCATGCATGAGTTCTTCAGTCATGTCAATAAAAGAATTTTGAATTCTAAATCCCATATTCAGGGCATCAGAAACAACTTATTGCTCCAGTTAAGTTTCTACGATATTCTATATAATCGGGAGACAAGTATTTTTGACAGATGTATGGAGCCCTTTCTAGATTGCAGAGCATTGCAATTTATAATGTGGAAAGTTTGCTTAGACTCTTATGAATAGATGATCCACACATGGTACAGCTTGTGTACTGCAGAGCCTATTTGCTTGGTTCCCATATCTAAGGTTTCAGAACTGAAGTAATAATTTACCAATTCTGGGGTTACACTCTGTACCAAGTGCCGCAGAGTAGTGTGTGTTGTACAATGTGTTTTGAGCTACAGCATTTTGTGATGTGCATTGTTCTTAAATACAAATCATATTCTGTGTTAGTTTGGTGTGTGCACATAAACTAGGCATTTTAGCATATCTTACACTGATCATTCCGGCAATAGAAACATATTATTAATATTCTATATATATATTGGGGGGGAAATTCAGTTGGTTTGCGCCTCCCGTTAGCGCCTCTAATGGGGCGCAAAGCAACTAGCGCCCGGGCGCGGCGATATCTGCGCCTCTCACGAAATTGTCCGGACATTTTGCGGCGGCGCTAAACAATACCGCCCTGATCTCCTGCGCACGCAGATCTTGACGTCATTCAAGCGTGCAATGCCCTTGTGGCGCCACGGAACGGAAATTGAGTGGCGCCCCCATCCTTTCCGCCTGGCGCAACCAATGACAGGTAGACTGGAATGCTTCCCAGTCGCTGTGGGGCTGGGGGGGGCGCTATTTAAAGGCAGCCTCTTCCTGGCTTTTTCTGTGGTAGACATTTTTGCACCACTCGTTCTAAGAGAGAGAGAAAGATTCTGAGAGAGAGAAAGAGAGATTTCTGCATTGAGTCAACGCTGTGTGAAGTCGTTTTGGCTTCTGAGCATAACTTTGCAGGTACTTTGGTTTTTGACCTTCAGAACTTTGATTGCCAAGAGGCTATGGGGGCTGCACTGATTGGGGGCGTCGTCCTGTGCCAGCAGAATCGGCGGCCACAGAGACGCAGAGAGAGAGTGGCAATCATGGCCAGATGGAGGAGGGCCAACAGGCCTCTGTACAGGAGACCATACCCTCCCAGGGTATTTTGCCAACAATTCTCCTACATTAATATGTCTGAGGAGCAGTGTTTGCGAAGGCTGCACTTCAGCAAGGAGGTGGTCACTGAGCTCTGCCACCTGCTGTAGCCAGATCTGCAGCCTCAACTGAGGACCAGGACGTCTCTTTTGGTGGCAGTGAAGATCACAGTGGCTCTGAACTTTTATGCCAGCTGCTCATTTCAATCAGCTACTGGGGACATCGCCAATATCTCCCAGTTCGCGGTCCATTGCTGCATCCTTCAGGTCACAAATACCCTCTATAAAAGGAGATGAGAGTACATCTCTTTCCCCATGACCCCGGACAAGCAGCAACAATGCGCAATGGGCTTTGCGAGGATAGTGGGCTTCCCCATGGTGTAGGGCGCCATTGATTGCACGCATGTGGCTTTGCGTGCTCTGCATGAGAATGTAGAGGATTTCTGCAACTGAAAGGGGTTCCATTCCTTAAAAGTGCAGTTGGTCTGTGACCACAGACAGCTGATACTCGCTGTCAATGCCCACTATCCTGGCAGCAGCCACAATGCATTCATCTTGCAACAGACTACTGTGGCAGAACTTTTCCAGGCACCGCATTACCCAGGTGGTTGGCTTCTTGGGGACAAGGGATATCCACTGTGCACCTGGCTGATGACACCGCTCTGTACGCCCAACACCCCTGCTGAGCTGCGATACAACGAGAGCCATCTCGCTACCAGGAACATCATTGAGCACACAATTGGCGTGCTCAAGCAATGGTTCCGCTGTCTGGACCATTCTGAAGGAGCCCTGCAGTACTCGCCTGAGCGAGTCTCCCTCTTCGTAGTTGTGTGCTGCATGCTGCATAACCTGGCAATCCTCAGGACCCAGCCAATGCCACCAGGCCTTGGAGCACCACCAGAGGAGGAGGAGGAGGAGGAAGAGGAGGAGGATGATCATCAGCAGCACCAAGGCGGGAGGGAGGCCCACAATGTAGAAACTGGAAGGGCCATCCGTCAAAGACTGATGAGGAAATCTACATATTATAAGGGGTTAATTTCAGGTGCTTGCTAGGTATAAGTTTTCAGACTTGACACCGGTCAAGAGTCGATGTGTAACTAGAGCTATTGCACGTACTTGGATTACAGCCAAGAACAGATGTCTGCCCACCTAATGAGAATGTAGAAGTGAAACAATGGGTTTCATTTGAAGTACCCAGTGACTTAATAACTTGTACATGATTAAGATTAAGGAGGACCTCCGGTTACACGATTCATATCCTGTTATATCTTAACCGTTGACTTATGTGTCCAGGATCCTTCTGTCAATATGTTATTTCTACCTGATGATTAATCTAAAATGTATCCTGATAGAGGAACAAAGGAATGTCAATCAAACTTGTTTGTTACACTGTATAAATATAGTACGCTCACGCTGTATCATTGGAATAGTAGCCTCACCCCTTGAGTGGAGGTGCTGATTCCCCTTGCAAGAGAAGTAAAATAAAAGGCCTGTCCGTCTGACGAATCCAAGTGTGTATTGAGTCATTACCCAGAGCTAAGAAGTAAGGCACTTCTACAATTTGGAGGTTCCACCAAGATGGCTTGCTGTACCAATTGGTGAGTTAACAGACGCCGAGTACGTTGCTCGGTTGGGAAAATCCCATCGGCCGAAGGTGGTGTTTTGCCACATTTTTGGGACTTTCCCTGCCATAAGCATAGCTGCGCACAGTCTGTTTATTCCATTGGACAGCACTGCCATCGGGTAATTGACTCACAAGGTTCGGGGGTTAAACTGCCGTTGTGACTGCTTCCCTTTCAGAAACGGAACAGAGGACCAGCCATGAGGCGCTGACGCCCCGCGAACAGGATCGTGCAGAAAAGGACTGTAGGAAGCGCTGAAATAAAGGTACCAGAGAGAGAAGGTTAAGTCAGGAATTTGATTAACTAAGGAGCTAGCGATTTATTGGAAATTGAACTAGCAAGGTTCCAGCTTGCTGAGAGAGAAGGTTAAGTCAGGAATTTGATTAACTAAGGAGCTAGCGATTTACTGGAAATTGAACTAGCAAGGTTCCAGCTTGAAGTTAGCTGGGACAAATTGAAGGCCCTTTTTGCTAAAGATTTGGCTAAAGGGAGTAGGGTAGAAGGAGAGAAGAGCTTGAAGTTAGCTAGGACAAATTGAAGGCCCTTTTTGCTAAAGATTTGGCTAAAGGGAATAGGGTAAAAAAAAAAGAGAGAAGAGTGGGCGGATGTCTGAAACACAGTGTCAATGTTTAATGTTTATGAGAGTGAGTATTTAACTACTTGTTATTATCAATCAACTTTGCAGCTTTGTCCAGTAAGGCTGCATAGGTTGGGGATTTAGTAACACTTTGGTTGTTGTTTAACAAGTGTATTGTTTATTGTTTATTGTTATATGTATTAATGTTTAGTCATGTCTGATCTGTAGAGGCGTCCCACGCAGATCATAGAGTGTTACGGAATTGTTGTATGTTTTAACTAAAAAATTTAAGCTGAAAAAAAAAACTGCAGAAGGGGTTGGAAAAGACCCAAGCCGGGGAAGTGAGTCCCGCGGCGGAATGTATTGTTGAGAAAATAGTGATGTCTTTTACATGATCCACTAAGCTATTGTGGATTCAGTATTTTCCCCAGTTAGAAATACCTTCCACGAGGGTTGAGAACCCTCGAGTTTTAAACCATAAGGATATGTCTTAACGTGTTGTAAATAAAACCTTGTTGCAGTCAGTTGACTAAATTCAGTCGGGAAGTGCTGAGTTTCAGTTGCCTAGCCTCAGGCCGGTTATTAAGAGGGCAAATGCCCCACGTGAAGGCCGGGACCATAAAGTAGGCGTCGAAACTCTAAAGGCACTCGGAGTGACAAATGGTCAAGGACTTTGTGACACTGATTTGAAGTAAAGACCAAGAAGATTGGATGTGACTGTAATTTTGATACGTATGTATAGTTTATTAATCTGATCTGTAGGGGCGTACAACGCAGATCACGGATTGTCACAGGAGTTTAGATTGTTTTAAGTGAACCATTTAAGCTGCTAAAATGGGTGCTAGCGCCAGTAAGCCACCCGAGAAAGGCACGCCAGCAGCCTTTATGTTAAAGAACTGGTCAATCATCCATTGATCACCTACCAAATTGGTCCAAATGGACTGTAAATAAGACTAGACCCTTTCCCTCAGATAGTCATTTAACATAGAAAGAATTACTTGCCTCGAGAAATGTTTAACGGACAAGAGAGAAATAGAGAACAGCCAGATAAAAAGACTGCCTCTATGTTTGTTGAGTCAGAAAAAAAAAATTACCCTGAAGAAACACCTTTCTCCTCTATTATGGTAGGATAACAAGGTAACTATAGAAGGATGAATAGAGGGGAATATAGAGGAAGACGTGGTAGAGTAAGAGGGTATGGACGATCTGGTAATTGTTACAATTGCGGACAACCCGGACATTGGGCAAACTAATGCCCTGCGAAAAATTGTCAGAACCAAACCTCCAATAATGGACCTCCGTTAGAGAATAAAGGTCCTAATTTCACTGTCCATAACCCTTTTTCGGACCAGTCAGGAGGTTACCCTACAAACGGACAGGGATTTAGGAGAAATAGAGATCAGAATTACTGACTGACACCAGCAGCCCCAGGCGCCACAGACCACCAAATGCCCGTTGTTTCTTTAAATTCACACAGCGAACTTGAAATTAAAATGCAAATAGCTGGGAGACCTATGTCATTTTAGTAGATACAGGAGCAACCTTTTCGGTGTTAGGGAAAGGATATTCTGAAGGAATGCCTATTAATGGGAAAAAGACTCCGATAGCTGGATTGGCTGGAATACTACAATGCTTGAATCAATTGACTCCCCTCACAGTAAAAGTAGAAGAATTTGAGGAAGAACACTCCTTTCTGTTATCAGGAGATGTCTCTATGAATTCATGTGGAAGAGACTTGCTGTGCAAAATGAATGCTACAATCATTTGCTCCGCATCAGGAGTAACAGTAGAAATCCAAGTAGATAAGGCATATGCGTACCCAGTAACAGAAATAAAACACCCTGTTCTTTACGCATGGGAAATTGCCGACCCAAGTTTGAGTCCCAAACTTGTCAGTCTGTTAGGAGCGTGGGGATTCATTACAAGCTCCATAAAACAATACCAGGAATCCCTGAAACTAGGGAAATGGCATCCAAAATTGCACTGCACGGCCTGCTATGACAAAACAGGACAAGATTATCAGCCGTTTTTTAATTTAAAATACCTCCTAACTATTAGACTGCACAGCCCTATAAAGTTACAATTAATCCAGCTGCACCATTACCCAAAAGGTCACAGTATCCATTGTCAGAGAAAGCAGAAAAAGGAATTGAGCCAGTGATGGAATCATTGTTAAAACAGGGAGTTAACGCCGGATAGAATAAAGGTCGTTTGCAACATATCGTTGCCAAAAACTAAAAGAGAAATGAAGCATTTTCTAGGAATGACTGGCTATTGTAGACAATGGATATTGAACTATTCAGAAATAACCAGACATGAGCATGACAAATTTGGAAAATTCGCGGTTACCTGACTTCCTCGGGAACCCAGATTAAAAATGCACAAGAAGTGCAAAATCTTTTACTAGCTATTCAGAGACGTAAACAGATTGCAATTATTAAGTGCCAAGCGCACACGGGGCATTTGGACAAGGTTGCGCTTGGAAACGCTGCTGCAGATAGCGCTGCTAAGTCAGTAGCTATATCAAGTACTGAACGACAAGTTTCAGCCTTCCCTGTTAGGGAAAAGCCAGAGATACCGCAGCCCCCGTCCTTAGATGATGTGCTGACCCATCAAGATAGGGCCAGTTCTGATGAAGTAAAGGAATGGGTTGTTAATCATTGTTTTAAAAAACACTGACGGCTTATGGGTTCATCATGACGGCCGCATGGTGGCACCCAAATCATTACTATCACCAATTGCCCGATGTGTTCATAAATTCACCCATGCGGGCAAAAGGGGGATGGCGGACTATATCCTCAAGACCTGGTATGCACCAGGAATCTCAAAGTTGGCAAAACAAATATGTGAAAATTGTATTATCTGCCAGACAATGAATGCAGGAAAAAAAATAAAGAAGGTACAGCCCGCATCCCATCCAAACCCCATGGGTCCTTTTGTACACTTGCAAATGGATTTTATTGAACTACCTGTGTGTATGAGCTTTAAATATGTATTAGTTATTGTTGATATGTTTTCAAGATGGATTGAAGCGTTTCCTTGTAGAAAGAGTGACGCCACTACTGTTGCTAAATGTTTATTGAAGGACATTGTACCGCGCTTTGGGATACCAGCAAAACTGTCAAGTGACAATGGGTCCCATTTTATGGGAACAGTGATTAAGGAACTATGCAAAGCCTTACAGATTAACCAGCACCTCCATTGCAGTTATCATCCACAGTCGGCTGGACTAGTGGAAAGATATAACGGGATGCTGAAAAACAAGCTTGCAAAACTGTGTAAAGAAACTGGACTTAAATGGGTTGATTTGTTACCCATAGCTTTAATGACAATGCGGTCTGCTACCAACAGAACTACAGGATTGTCGCCTCACGAGATCGTCATGGGAAGACCACAAAGATTGCCCTTTTCGGCACCTTTAACAGCTAAACAAATGGACATTCATAAAATGGAGGAAGATATGTTGAGTTATTGCATTGCACTAACCAAATGTATTTCTAGTTTCCATCAACAGGTGAAGGAAGCCCAGGTCGATCCCGCTGAAGGAAAGTGCCATACTTTCGAGCCAGGAGATAACGTCTATATAAAAATCTTCAAGCGAAAGAATAGCCTTCAACCCAGATTTGAGGGACCCTTCCAAGTACTCCTGACCACAAACACCACTGTGAAAGTAAAGGAGCGACCAACATGGATACATGCGTCCCATTGTAAGAAGGCATCAGTTGAAGACAATACACTGCCAAGATGAACTGGATTTGGACTTTAACAAGACTGTTCTCTTTGTCAACGATAATTGAAACTGCCATATTGATTTACCCAGATCCCCTGAAGGGCAAACCATGCATAGAAGAATGTGTACTTTTAAACAGTGATTTCCTTTATATTATATGCTATAACGAGACTATGAAGGTTCAGCTTCAGGATCACACTATGCAGGTACCCCCGTATCAACACCTGAGTCTTAGGATTAGGCAGAATAAGATAGTAGAAGAAGATAGTGGACAGAAGCTTGATAAGCTATGGGTTACATGCCCCGATACTGTGTCACCAAGTGAAAGAATTGCGAATGAAGGAGTTATCTGTAGTGGTAATCCAAAGGGAGGACTGGCCCTGATGGCCAGGCCAATGTTTTGTAACAATCCAGTTACACAGCCCTTTATTTCAACATTAGCCACTCAGAAAAGAAAACTTAATAGGACAGATAAGAAACAGGGAAGAAGAGGAAGAAGGCTGTTAAGCAAGCATGGCTATACATGAGTTATTTGTATGCCAAAAGACAGAACCTTACTAAATGCTGGATATGCAGTCACACCCCTATACATGCAGAGGGTGGAATACCCCTATGGCCCATTCCCTTTGGAATGGAGGAGATGGTAGGGTGGTTATTACAATCTAATACTACCTGGAACAATGAGGATGCCCCTGGTACAGTGTCCCAAAATGGTTTAAACCCAGATCAATTGGAAAATGAATGGAAAGATGCAGGATACAACCTTATAGAATTTGAAGGGTGGTTTCATCCCCAATATGATAATCGAAGGAATCCAGAGAGTCTATTAGTGCATACCCTTGGTTACCACAAAATTGGACTGGGTCATGTTATTTGGGATATGTAGTGCCCTATATACATCATATTTCATCTTTGGATAGCCACCCTGGGACACGAGTAAAACGAGCCATTACAGAAACTGAAAGGTTCTTTGCTATAGCATTTCCCTGGTATGGAACAGGGAAGTTAGCAAGAGAATCTATAAACATGGCAGCAGTGTTGGAACAAATAGCCAATGATACTGCTGATGCTCTTAGTGATGTAAACGCAGAAATGGTGGCTTTGCGCACTGTTGCTTTACAAAACCGCATGGCTCTGGACTATTTGTTGGCAAAAGAAGGGGGCACATGTGCAATCATAAAAACCAAATGTTGCACCTATATTCCAGATAACTCAGAAAATATCACCAACCTGGTAAACCACATAAAAGGAGGCTGTAGAGAAACTACGTCAACCTGAACCGTGGTCCATGTGGGATTGGATTTCAGGATGGGGGAGGAGCATTAGGAAAGCAAATTTTGGAAGTCTTAATTGCAATTGTGATGATTATAATTTTAATTAGTTTATTGATTGGTTGTTTAAAATTATTGTGTACAAAAGTCCTTTCCTCATTAACGTCAACTCCTCCAGTACCAATGATATCTGAATATGAGGATATTAAGGGTGAGACCTTTGATGTAGAATTTCTTAAACTTAGCGAAATAAATTGTCCTTAGAAAGGACAAAAGGGGGGAATGAGGAAATCTACATATTATAAGGGGTTAATTTCAGGTGCTTGCTAGGTATAAGTTTTCAGACTTGACACCGGTCAAGAGTCGATGTGTAACTAGAGCTATTGCACGTACTTGGATTACAGCCAAGAACAGATGTCTGCCCACCTAATGAGAATGTAGAAGTGAAACAATGGGTTTCATTTGAAGTACCCAGTGACTTAATAACTTGTACATGATTAAGATTAAGGAGGACCTCCGGTTACACGATTCATATCCTGTTATATCTTAACCGTTGACTTATGTGTCCAGGATCCTTCTGTCAATATGTTATTTCTACCTGATGATTAATCTAAAATGTATCCTGATAGAGGAACAAAGGAATGTCAATCAAACTTGTTTGTTACACTGTATAAATATAGTACGCTCACGCTGTATCATTGGAATAGTAGCCTCACCCCTTGAGTGGAGGTGCTGATTCCCCTTGCAAGAGAAGTAAAATAAAAGGCCTGTCCGTCTGACGAATCCAAGTGTGTATTGAGTCATTACCCAGAGCTAAGAAGTAAGGCACTTCTACACTGATAACAAGCTGCTTCTAGGCCCCTGCTGAGGAAATGGCTTCTGCCATTGAGAATAACATGAATGAAACCAACCCGCAACCCCTAAGCCGGCCAAAGCAGCAGTGATTCCAAAGACCAAACATGTACATTTTGAATACAAAAACTTATTTATTTTACAAACTCTGTGTGTGTCATTTCCTCGTGACAAACAATAGAAAGAAACACAAAAAAAACAGTCATTAACATAACTGGTTCTCACAACCTGGAGATAATGTCCAAAACACTAAACAAAAGTTTGACGACGAACCTTGGCCTTTAATAAAAAAAATGACCAACATTTTGTCACACCTCCTACTTTTTGCCCTTCGAGGGTGATCTCCTTCCCTTGTGCACTTCCCCCCTTCCCACCCTACTGCTCCTCCGTAATGGGACCCCAGTGGCTGCAGCAAGGCTGGTGGAAGGCTGCTGATTGTCAGAACCTGAGACTGCAGATGCCCTTGAAGGACGGCCTCGAGCAGCTCTGGGCCTGGCGGGCCCGGCTGCAGACTGCACCAACTCTGCATGGGCGGCAGCAGTCTGTCCTACAGGTGGTGGCAAGTGCAGTGGAGAAGTGACAGTGGTGGCAGCAGGAATGCTGTCATCTTGAGAGAGGACAGCAACTCCCTGCTCGACCGACACACTGGCACTCCCACGGGGCAACACTTCAGCATCCAGAGCAATCTGCTGGAGCACAGATTGCTGGCCTGCTGCAGCGCGGTGAGAGCCCCGGGGAAATGTGTCCGAACCAGCGAGGATGGCAGCAGTCAGGTCTCGCGTGGCCTCAATCTGAGTCTGCATGAGAGCAGTCAGAGATGGGGTCATGGCAGCCAGTGACTGAATTGCAGCACTAAACATTTGCGTGGCATCCGCCTGTGCTACAGCAAAGTGCTCCACACTCCTTGCCAGTGATTCAATGCATTCGGGGACCCTTCCCACTGCACCCATGAGCTCAGTGTGCATATCCACTGCCTGGGTGTTCATTTCAGCGATGAGCCACTCCTCCCCTGCGTCCAGTGCAGTAGGACTCGATGGCATACTCTCCCTCCGGGGAGAAGGCCCCCGAGCTTCCCTACCCCCATCGCGTTGCTGCAGCCCGCTGGTTCCTGGAACTTTACCCTCATCAGACCCTTCCCACCTGCTCCCCTCCAGGGAAGGCATGTTCCCAGTGTGGGCATGGGCTTCCTTGGGAGAGGGTGGCGCTGATGCTCCGGCTTCCTCTTCCTCCTCGCCTGCAGCTTCACTCCCACTGGCAGCTTGAGGACCCGTCTCCTCAGCTGGTGAATCACCATCTGAAAGCAGGTAGATACAAGAGAGGCTTTAGCGTGAGGACAGGGTGACAGTAAGGGAGGAATAAGTGCAGCGATTTAGTAAGTTGGATTGAAAGTGCCAAAGGCTGGTGTTGTGAGGGACAAGTGGAAGGAGAGAGGACAAAAAGGTGATGACCTTACCATTGCTGTCCAGAACGGGGTCGGCGTCTCCAGTGGTGACGGGACCGATCACCCGGTTTGCCACAATCCCCTGGATGCGCACCCCAAGATCGCTGAGGGGTTGCAGCTGAGGCCGCCCGCCACCTGTCCATTGCTGCTGTCTCCTATTATGCGATAGCTTGGCCTGCAAGAAAAAGGATGGCGTCTGAGTAAATATACAGCCATGGTCTTGCCTGATGTAGAAACATAGAAACATAGAAGAAAGGAGCAGGAGTAGGCCATTTGGCCCTTCGAGCCTGCTCCACCATTCAATGAGATCATGGCTGATCATCCAAATTCAGTACCCTATCCCTGCCTTCTCCCCATATCCCTTGATCCCTTTAGCCTTAAGAAATATATCCAACTCCTTCTTGAATATATTTAATGAACTGGCCTCCACCGCCCTCTGTGGCAGAGAATTCCACAGGTTCACCACTCTCTGGGTGAAAAAATTCCTCCTCATTTCTGTTATGTATTGTGTGTTCTCCTCCCACCTGTGGTGGCGCTGTCACAGGAGATAAATGGTTGGGTGCTCTCGATAAAGTTTAGCTCTCTTTGTTCGGAACTTTCCAGAACTTCCTTTCCTTCCAGTAAAGCACTTCATGTTTGAATCTCTGGGTTCTGAGTCCTAAATTGGGTCTAGGTAGAAAGGTACCGACACAACAAGTGGCGACGAGGATCGGATGAATCTGTGTTGTGGGAACTTTCTTGTTTTCGACTACAAAACACTCGGAACAGAGATTGCAGCATCACATTAACGTTATGGCAGTGAGTAAACAGAAATTTTAATTTGAAATGTGAGATGGCTACTATATTAGGAAACATCGGTGATTTCGATGAAAATGTGGAGCAATGGAGCGCATATACGGAACGTTTTGACTATTTTGTATTGGCGAATGCGGTGGCAAATGAAAAGGTCGTGCCTACCTTTTTGAGTGTAATCAGGCCGAAGACATTCAATTTACTTCGCAGCCTCGTGCAGCCAGATAAGCCAGGAACTAAAATATATAAGCAACTAGTGGAAATTCTTGGAGCACATTTTTCACCAAAACCTCTGGTTATTGCTGAGAGATTTAGATTTCACAAATGGAATCAAGAGGAGGGGGAATCAGTGACGATGTTTATTGCTGCTTTAAAAAGGTTATCAGAACACTGCGAGTTCAAGGAGGTGCTGAAGGACACCATTAGAGACAGACTCGTGTGTGGTCTGCAAAATGCAGCCACACAGAAGCGCCTTCTTACTGAGGACAACCTTACTCTTGAAAAGGCCATTGAAGTTAGTGTCTCCATGGAGATGGCGGAAAAGGAGGCTCACCAGTTGAGTTCAACAGGGAGAGTTCACAAGGTGTCGTCTGAGCCTAAAGGTGCGGGAACGGCACATGTTACCGTTGTGGGAAAACGGGCCATCACGCTAATGACTGCTGGTGTACAGAGCTGGAATGCCAAAATTGTGGCAAAAAGGGTCACATTGAAGGCGCCTGTACAGGTAAAAAAACGAACAGACAGAGCTGGGAAGCATGGAAGTAAAATGTCTGTATTTGGACAAGAGAGGAAAAAGAGTGTTCATTCAGTGCAGTATGATGGAACAAGCAAAACAGAGGGGAGTGACACCTCTGAGGAGGAAGAGGTGCACATACTGATGGTTGCAGGTGATTCAAATGGCTACTGGGTGTCACCACTGGTGGAGGGACAATCAGTGCGGATGGAGGTGGACACAGGCGCGGCTGTGTCCCTTGTTTCAGACACTGTCTACAACAAAATGCTAAAGCATCTTACCCTTCAGCCAACAAACATTGTGCTAAAGACGTATACCGGCGAACCTGTGGCCATGAGAGGCGCCATTAAGGTGACAGTTAAATTGAACGGACAGACTGCAAAACTGCCACTATATGTGGTAAAGGGAAATTACCCATCGCTACTGGGACGTGCGTGGCTAGAGAAAATCATGCTGGACTGGCCTGCAGTCCGCATGATGTCAAAAGGGGAGTCAGGTCTGACTGCAGTGTTAAACAAACATGCAGAACTCTTCAATGGGGAACTTGGGAGCACGAAAAAGATCAGCGTGAGACTGGACATTAAACCTGACAGCAAGCCGAAGTTTCACAAAGCCCGACCTGTACCCTATGCAATTAGGCCAAAAGTTGAGGCTAACTTAGTGGCCTTAGTCGAGAATGGAGTCCTGGAGCCTGTGAGCGTGAGCAAATGGGCCACACCCATTGTTCCTGTCCTGAAAAAGGATGGATCTGTTCGAATCTGTGGAGATTTTAAAGTGACTATTAACCCGGTGCTGTCTGCAGAACAGTACCCTCTTCCCCTCATTGATGATCTTTTTACGGGCCTGTCCGGAGGGCAAAAGTTTAGCAAAATAGACTTATGCCAGGCTTATCTACAAATGCATGTCGATGACAAATCAAAGGAGCTGCTCACAATTGTGACACACAAGGAGTTATACAGGTACTGCCGCCTTCCGTTTGGAATTACGTCGGCCCCTGCTCTATTCCAAAGGGCAATGGATCAGATTTTGAGTGGACTGCCAGGAGTCCAGTGCTACCTGGACGACATCCTTGTCACTGGGACAAATGAGGGGGATCATCTTCTGAACTTGGATGCGACACTACAATGACTGAAAGAGTACAGACTCAGAGTTCGTAAAGACAAATGTGAATTCTTTCAGTCTTCAGTTGAGTACCTGGGGCATGTGATTGATGCTACTGGCCTGCATAAGGCGCCGTCAAAGGTCAAGGCGATCGTGGAGGCCCCAGCACCCCAGAATGTGAGCCAGTTACGTTCATTTCTGGGGCTACTTAACTACTATGGGAAGTTTATTCCAGACTTAGCAACATTGCTGAAGCCGTTACATCAGTTGCTATGTCAAAGCAAAACATGGAAATGGACTGAACTGTGCAACGAAGCTTTCGCCCAAGGAAAGAAAGCATTGCTGAAATCGGAGGTCCTGACACACTTCGACCCAAAGCTACCCATGCAGCTAGCATGTGATGCATCACCATATGGTGTGTGAGCAGTCATATCCCACATCATGCCTTCGGGTGAAGAGAAACCTATCGCCTTCGCATCACGCACCTTGAACAAGGCCGAGAGTAACTATGCGCAGATCGAGCGCGAGGCCTTGGGAATCGTTTTTGGAATTCGAAAATTTCATCAGTACCTGTTTGGGAGAAGGTTCACACTCTTGATGGACCACCGTCCATTGACTTCAATCTTCGGGCCCCACACCGGAATTCCATCTCTCGCTGCAAGCAGGATGCAAAGGTGGGCTTTACTGTTGTCAGGACACACATACGACATCAAATATCGCAAATCAGACTTGCAAAGCAACGCAGACGGTCTCTCGAGGCTACCCTTGCCTGTTACTCCCCCAGAGCCTCGTCAGATAGACATCTTCTACTTTAGACAAGTGGAGGGAGCACCTGTCACTGCAGTTCAGGTGCGAAGGTACACCCGCAACGATCCAGTCCTGTCTGAGGTAATGGACGATGTCATTCGAGGGAGAGCTATAGGAGATTCTCCTAGTTTGAAACCTTACGTTTCAAAAAGAAATGAGCTCTCCGTCCAGGCAGGTTGTCTTCTTTGGGGACGCCGTGTCATCATTCCGCCACCTCTGAGGGAACCTATACTGCAACAACTTCATACAGGCCACAGTGGGATGGTTCGGATGAAGGAAAAGGCAAGAAGCTACTTCTGGTGGCCAGGTCTCGATGGGAATATTGAGGAGAAAGCCAAAACATGTTCCCCATGTCAAAGGGTCCGGAATGTTCCACAGCTGGCAACCCTACACCCCTGGGATTGGCCTGCAGAAGTGTGGCAGCGAGCACATGTGGACTTCACCGGTCCTTTCGAAGAGAGGATGTTTATGGTGGTTGTAGACGCTTGTAGCAAGTGGCCGGAAGTCGCTGTGATGAGGTCTACCACGGCAGAGAAAACAATTGAGAAACTTGGTGAGATGTTCAGCCGTTATGGCTCACCGGAACAACTCGTAAATGACAACGGTCCACAATTTGTGTGGTATCTTCAGGTGGCCATAGATGGAGACGGACACAGGTTAACTCCGTAACATGGTTTAATCAACACTTGCACATAAAAGCTTCTGCCATGAGGCAGCAAAAACAAAGAGTACAACCAGTACAGACCAGACTTAACTCAGGAGACCAATTGCCACAGCACCACCTGGTGGATGAGGTTGCTCATAACCTCCCAGGTTACTACACTCCTCCCCCCTTAAGATTGCCGTATGCAATTCTTCAACAATAACCCTTACTAGGTACTACGTTTTAATTAACCAGTATGCTCTAACCATGGTTAACCCCTGACTAATTTAACAGATTTGTATAAGTCTTTCTGGTTGCTTGCGAATCCTTTGTGAACGTCTTAATTCCACTTGTGGTGGATTCTCAGATTCACTCGCACTTGAGATTGGAGTAGTCTCTGATGTTGGTTTTACTCTGTCCCGCTGTGGCCTGGCAGTACCAGTGTCCACTGGCACCTTATAAGCCGTGCTGGGTCCTGGAACAGCCTCCCCTACTGCCCTTTGTTCCATCTGAGGCAGTTCCCCCTGCTGCCGGCTGAAAAGCTGATCCACATGCCGACAAACCCCTCGACCATCCCCTAGCAACACGGAGTACGACACAGGTCCTGTAATGTCCTGGATTAGTCCTGGTATCCATTTAGGTCCATAGCCGAAGTTCCGGGTGTACACAGAGTCCCCTATGGCGAAATGGCGAGGTTTAGTATGTTTGTCATGGTACGCTTTTTGGTTTGTTTGTTTTGTCTCAACCTTGCTTTTGAGATCTGGGTGTATCAGGTCTAACGTGCACCGCAACTTTCTCCCCATCATCAACTCAGCCGGAGAAAGCCCCGTGGTAGCTTGGGGTGTTATACGATAACTAAACAAGGCTCTATTGAGCTTGGTCTCCAGGGTGTCACCTGAGCTGTTCCTCATGAGCTCCTTAAAAGTCTGCACGGCTCGCTTGGCTAACCCATTTGAGGCTGGGTGATATGGAGCCGAGGTGACATGTGTGATTCCATTCCTTACCATGAATTCTTTGCTCCCTTCACTAACAAAACACTGTGCATTGTCAGATAAAATCATTTCTGGAATACCATGTGTGCTGAAGCTGTTCCTGAGACAATCCAGTGTGGCATCAGTCGTTGCAGAGCTCACTGGATAAACGTCGATCCACTTTGAGTGAGCGTCTACCAGCACCAAAAACATTTTGCCCATAAAAGGTCCCGCATAGTCTATGTGAATTCTCCTCCAGGGTTTGCTGGGCCACTCCCAGGGATGGAGTGGTGCCCCGGCAGGTGCTTTCCTCTGTTCCTGACATATAGTGCATGACATTACCTTTGACTCAATTTCAGCATCCAAGTTAGGCCACCACAGGTAGCTCCTAGCCAGTCCTTTCATTCTAGTCATTCCTGGGTGCGATTGATGCAACTGTTCCATCAACGTAGAGCGTCCCCGCTCTGGGACTATGATGCATGCTCCCCATAGCACACATCCATCTTGGACATTGAGCTCGTGCTGTCTCTGTCTGTACGGCGCGAACTCCGGTCCCTCGCGGTGATCTGGCCAGCCTTTCAACACATACTCATGGACCCTTGACAGAACGGGGTCTTCGGCTGTCTAGCCCTGGATTTGCGCTGAAGTAATCAGGGGACTGATCTCCTGATCCAGCATCAGGACGTGCTCCTCAGGGGAAGTACTGCGAGGAGATTTTGAGAGGGGCAGGCAGCTGAGAGCATCAGCGTTCCCGTTTTCCTTGCCGGCTCTGTACGTGATCACATAATCATAGGCTCTTAGTATTACTGCCCATCTCTTTATTCTCTGTGATGCCATTTGAAGCACCACTTTCATCTCATTCAGTAAGCTAATAAGAGGCTTGTGGTCAGTACTGATTACAAACTTCCTCCCATATATGTACTTATGGAATTTCTTTACTCCAAATATAATGGCTAACCCCTCTTTATCAAGCTGTGAATAGTTCTTTTCCGCAGCTGTGAGCGTGCGTGAAACAAACCCAATGGGCCTTTCCGCTCCATCTGGCATGTGGTGGGCCAACACTGCCCCCACTCCATAGGGTGATGTGTCGCAGGACATTATCAGTGCATTACGACGAGAAGAAGGAGCTAACACCCTGCTGGCTGAAGTAGCTCCTTTGACTGCTGAAACGCTTTCGCTTGCTCTGGCCCCCAACTCCATGGCTCCTCCTTTCTCAGCAGTTTGTGCAGGGGTGCCAGCAGCATCGATAAGTTTGGAAGAAACCGGTTATAATAATTCAGGAGCCCTAGATAGGCTTTCAGTTCAGTCGCTGAGGTGGGTGCAGGTGCATCCTGCACTGCCCGCACTTTCCCTGGTAATGGATGGAGGCCTGTGGCATCCACCCGATGTCTCAGGAATGTAACTTCCTTCTCCATGAAACTACACTTACTCCGTTTCAGGCGTAGCCCCGCCTCTTCCAGCCGCTGTAGCACTTTGTCCAGCGTTTTTACGTGATCCTGATCGTCACTTCCTGTTAGCAGAATATCATCTAAGTACACGGCCACCTTTGGAATGCCCTGCAGAATGCCCTCCATAGTCCGTTGGAATATTGCTGGGCTAGAACTGACACCAAATGGTAACCTGGCATACGTGAACAGCCCCTTGTGCGTGTTCACCGTGACAAACTTTTTTGATTCTTCATCTAGCAATATCTGCTGATACGCATGACTCATGTCCAGTTTGCTGAATCTTTCTCCCCCAGCGAGCGATGTTAACATGTCCTCCATTCTCGGAATGGGGTACTGTTCCAGTGATGATACTCTGTTCACTGTTAACTTATAGTCACCACACACCCTTACGTTACCGCCGGGCTTCAATACCGGGACTATTGGTGCCGCCCAGTCTGAAAATTTCACTGGTTCTATTACTTTGTCCTTTAGCAGGCGATCTAGTTCTGCCTCAACCTTGGTTTTCATTGCAAAAGGTACTGACCTTGGTTTAAAGAAACGAGGCGTGGCATCACTGGCTACATGAATCTTGGCTGTGGCTCCCCTTAAGGTGCCCAGTTCGTCCTTGAACACTAACTCATGCTTCATCAGCACTTCTTGCAGTGCCTCTGTACTGTCCTCCATTTTATTCGTTGCCTGCCACTCCACACTCAACTCACTGATCCACCCTCGCCCTAACAGGTTTGGCCCTGACCCTGCTACCACTACCACCGTAAGCTCTTTGGTGACTCCTTTGTGTTCCACTTGTACTTCGGCCGCCCCCAAAATATCCACCTTCTGTCCTGTGTAGGTTTTGAGACTAATGGGGCATGTACCTAGCTCTGGTACTTTTGCTTCCCCCCATAGCTTGGCGTACTCAGTCTGCGACATTATGGTTACACTACATCCGGTGTCAATCTCAAACTTTACTTGACCTCCGTTCACTATCAAATACTGAGTGAGAGGGGGTACGTTGGGCCTTGAAGTGTCTATACTGTATATAGTGAAAACCGACTCGCTAGACTCTTCCTCCTCTTGTATGTAATTTGCCCGCTTTGTGTACTTCTCCCTCCCCCCCTTTAGCATGCTTTGCCCCTTTAGCACTGCTTCTCTCACTCACTGCCCTTTTACAGACTTCCTTTAAGTGCCCTATTTTTCCACAATTGTGGCACTTTGCCTTTGCAAACCTGCAGTCCTTTGCATAATGGCTCATCCCGCCACATCGGTAGCAATCCCCAACCCCGACTGGTGGACTTTTCGCGCCAGCTTCCATCTTGAAAACAGCTCCTCCCACTGGTTTACTCCATTTCTCCTTGCTCATACTGTTTAAGTCCTTAATGTCCTTGTTAGTCGTCTCCATGGCTTGTGCTTTTTTAAGTGCCGTCTCAAACGTTAATCCTTCTTCTGACAGCAACCTTTGCTGTATACTGTCGTCGTTAACTCCGCATACTAGTCTGTCCCTTAACATGACTGTGAGCATATTTCCAAAATTACAGTCCTGTGCGAGCTTCCGAAGCTCCTCCACATACTCAGTAACGCTTTCTTCCGGCCTCCTAAACCTCGAATTGAATTTCCATCTCTGTACTATTTCACTAGGTTTCGGATTGAAATGATTCTCTAGTAGACTCACCAACTCGTCAAAAATTTTTTCTCCTGGCCGCTCCAGGCTCAGCAGATTCCTCATCCGTGTATAGGTTTGCGCTCCCACACAACTCAGCAAAATGGCCCTTTTCTTTTCAGCACTGTCCACCTTGTTTGCCATAAAGAAATGGCTCAGTATTTCACAATACTCCTCCCAAGACTGCGACTTGCTGTCAAAAGGTGCCACGGAGCCTACCGTTCCTGCCATCCTTGGAATCCGGTCACTTCAGCCAAAAAATCAAACTCCGTTTCAAGTCCCGCGGCCTAGCCTCGTGCTTTTCCGACTCGTTTGCTAACCAACCCGAGCACCTCTTCCGAATACTCCATAACTATGACTGATCCACCAAAACTTTTCCGTCCTTTATTCTCGTCGCCATATGTGGTATCTTGAGGTGGCCATAGATGGAGACGGACACAGATTAACTCCGTAACATGGTTTAATCAACACTTGCACATAAAAGCTTCTGCCATGAGGCAGCAAAAACAAAGTGTACAACCAGTACAGACCAGACTTAACTCAGGAGACCAATTGCCACAGCAGCACCTGGTGGATCAGGTTACTCATAGCCTCCCAGGTTACTACAATTTGTATCACAGGAGTTTGCAACCTTCCTGCATGTGAATGGTGTCCAACACATCAGGTCTGCGCCCTATCATCCCTCTACTAACGGCCAGGCAGAAAGGTTCGTGCAAACTTTGAAGCACGCCTTGAAGGCATCGCAAGGTCAGGGCTCAATCCACCAATGTCTGAACAGCTTCCTGTTGTCCTACAGGAACGAGCCGCATGCCACAACCAAAACTTCCCCCACTTCGCTCATGATGAAGAGGCAGTTGCGGACAAGTTTTGACTTACTCAAACCTCCAAGGGCAGAGCAGGTTGTCCATCATCAACAACAAGCTCAAGTTGAAAAGAGAGAGAAAAGAGCCAAGGACAGACGATTTCATCCAGGAGAGCACTGTTAGATCCGTGATTCGGAGAGTATGATGTTTTTCAATAACCACACAGATGCTGTAACTTAACAATCAACAGGTATTTACTGGAGTAGGGTAGTCTCAAGACTGGGGGTACAGAGGCATGCTCAAGGCTTATATACAGGTGTGGTCACTGCCGGTACTACAGTATACAGGAGCTGTAAAAGTAGATCCCTCTTAAAGGTACATACACTACAAGCACGTCCTAGCTCGAAACTACATCACTGGACCGAAATGGGTTCCTGCTACGGTGATCGCGCAGACGGGCCCTGTGTCTTACATGGTTAAGACGGCTGAGGACGTCGTCTGGAGAAGACACGCAGATCAACTGTTGCTAGGAGCAGAGACAGCCACAGAGGCTCCAACGGCTGGTTGGCCTGAACTGTTTCCGGATGATACCGCAAACCAGCATCCTTTGCCACAATGTTCTTCTCCAACATAGGAAGTCAAAGAGACTGTTCCACCTGTGCAAACTCCTGACTTTCAACTGACACAGGCACCTTCTCCATCCAGGCCTGTGTCAATGCCTACTGCTGTGGAAGCCAGTGATGACTGCCGGTATCCTGTCAGAGAGTGGCGGCCTCCAAGACGCTTGGATCTGTAGGCTTAGTGACTTACCCACAAGACTGGGGCAGAATAAACCCCAGGGTAAAGTCAGGGTTTGAGGCAGTCTACCTCTACCCTAGGTTCGTTGAGTGCATTGAAAGTAACTTACCTGTTGAGGAATAATGTGGTACCGCCACAACCTTCCATTTAAGAGGGGAGGAAATGTTATGTATTGTGTGTTCTCCTCCCACCTGTGGTGGCGCTGTCACAGGAGATAAATGGTTGGGTGCTCTCGGTTAAGTTTAGCTCTCTTTGTTCGGAACTTTCCAGAAGTTCCTTTCCTTCCAATAAAGCACTTCATGTTTGAATCTCTGAGTTCTGAGTCCTAAATTGTGTCTAGGTAGAAATGTACCGACACAACAATTTCAGTCCTAAATGGCTTACCCCTTATCCTTAGACTATGACCCCTGGTTCTGGACTCCCCGGCCATCGGAAACATCCTTCCTGCATCTAGTCTGTCCAGGCCTGACAGAATTTTATAGACTTCGATGAGATCCCCTCTCAATCTTCTAAACTCCAGTGAGTATAAGCCCAATCGACACAATCTCTCCTCATACGTCATTCCTGCCATCCCAGGTATCAGCCTGGTGAATCTTCGCTGCACTCCTTCCATGGCAAGAACGTCCTTCCTCAGATAAGGCGACCAAAACTGCACACAATACTCAAGGTGCGGTCTCACCAAGGCCCTGTAGAGCTGCAGCAAGACATCCTTGTTCCTGTACTCGAACCCTCTTGCTACAAAGGCCAACATACCTTCTTAACCGCCTGCTGCACCTGCATGCTTACCTTCAGTGACTGATGCACAGGAACACCCAGGTCTCTTTGCACTTCTCCTTCTCCCAATCTATTGCCATTCAAATAATAATCTGCCTTCCTGTTTTTGCCACCAAAGTGGATAACCTCACATTTATCCACATTATAGTGCATTTGCCATGTTTCTGCCCAATCACCCAACCTGTCCAAATCGTACTGGAGTTTCACGACATCCTCCTCACAGCATACCCTCCCACCCAGCTTTGTGTCGTCTGCAAATTTGGAGATATTACATCCAATTCCCTTGTCCAGATCATTAATATATATTGTGACCAGCTGGGGTCCTAGGACCGATCCTTGCGGTACCCATAGGTGTATAGCCCTTACTGTATGTAGCCATGGTCTTGCCTGAAGTGCCTCCCATAGGTGAATAGCCCTTGCTGTATGCAGCCATGGTCTTGCCTGATGTGCCACCCATAGGTGAATAGCCCTTACTGTATGCAGTCATGGTCTTGCCTGATGTGCCTCCCATAGGTGAAAAGCCCTTACTGTATGCAGCCATGGTCTTGCCTGATGTGCCTCCCATAGGTGAATAGCCATTACTGTATGTAGCCATGGTCTTGCCTGATGTGCCTCCCATAGGTGAATAGCCATTACTGTATGCAGCCATGGTCTTGCCTGATGTGCCTCCCATAGGTGAATAGCCATTACTGTATGCAAAGTGTGGAATGTGCATGTGTGTTTCATGAGAGGGCCATAGGTGTTGGATGAGTGTTGGGCATTGGGGTTTTAAGACCCTCTGGCCATAGAGAGAGGTTGAGATGGCGGGATGGAGAGTTATTGAAAAAAATCAACTCATCCTGACGACCCGAGTGAGGTCGTTGAACATTTTTCTACATTGTATATGGGTCCTGAGCACCATGCTCCTGGAGGAGATGCTCTGAGCCACCTCCCTCCACACTCTTCTGTACTCGCGCGGCAAAGGCCTCCTGCCACTCTCTGGGTACAGTATTGATCTTCTGCGCTGCACCGCGCCAACCAGAGCCTCCAAGGCCCGCTCGCTGAAGCGCTGTGCTCGCTCCCTGGTCCTCTCCATAGTCCTTGGCTGCAAGATTTAGCCACAGGTCTCTCCAGGCCGAGATTCAAGCCTCCAATGAGCAGGGAGTGGCTGGAGAGCAAAATCGACCCTCCCCTTTAAGAACTGGCCGGCGCCAATGTGTCTGTGTTCAATCTGTAACTGACAGCACCTGCGCTGCGTCCGCGCTCTGAGTTAGCGCCTCGCTCCTCAGCCTTTGCACCTTAAGACAGGTGTGTCGGGCCTGATTTAGCACTCCAATCAACTCCAGGGGCGATAAAAGCCAAGTTTGCAGTCAGAGGCGATAATTAGCGCCAGGCGCTAAACTTTGCGCACGGCCGATAAACGCACCCCAAACGGGGCGAAACTGAATTTTCCCCCCATTCTGCTTAATGTTGCCTTTTGTTGTAAATTTCCTTCTCATCTGCCTTTGGTTAATTCAGTGAAATGATTAACCATTGTCACAAGAGAAATAAAACTATGAGTACAATGACATTCATTTATATAATGCACACAATAGACATAAAACAGTAAAAAAGAATGCAATTATCTTACGAATGAGAAATAATGCACTTGAATTTGTGATGAATAAGTCAAATTTATAAAATAATTCGTTGATCTCTTATGGTGTTGCTCATGGGTAGTCTGATCTGGATCATGGATGTGATATTTAGCTTCCAAGTCACGGAATGGCACACAGCTTGAGGTGTGGAGTGGAGGACAGCAGGGGGGTTAGGTGGGGAGAAGAACTAGCTGGAAGGAAGGGGTCATAGGGCAGAGCCCAGAATGGGGGAGACCTGGAGAGTGGAGCACAGCAGGAGCAATGGGAGTACGGATTTGTAAAACTACTATCTATACCCTGAAGAAAATGGAGACTTACCTGCTTAATAGCGATGATGGCATCTGTTCTATGAATTTTTCTCCCTGGATCTGATTTGTACGTAGGACAAAAAAATGTATTTGTCCATTCAAAAATTAAGATAGGTTTTTCAAGCACTATACTTTTTTTTGGCAATTGACAGCAAGGTTGGCTTTTCACAGAGTGAGCCACGACTTCCCATTTGTCAGCCTCACCCTCCATGTTCAGTGCTCTATTATACTGAGGAGAGAGAGAGAGAAAGAGACAGCCTCTCGGGAGTTGTTATCTGCCAGAAGTGTGACAGATGAGAAATGCACATTTTATTTTTATAATATTACTACGAGATCTTACCTGGCATTGCTCACAGTGAGTAAGAGCATTTGTTGTTTTAATACAATAGGGCTTCTATGCCATATAAATGTAACTGTACAGTTACACATTAATTCAAATTCCATTTTTATTAAACAGTAATATAGGGTTTGGGCATCAAATTCCACAATTCTGTCTTTTTTTCCCAATGAAAACCTTAAGTGAGTGGCCTTTATTATTATGTTTCCTTTACCTATGTATTTAATTTTGACCCATCTTTTTTAAAATCACAGAAGAGACAAGATGGTAGACAACGTGTAGCAGATTGAAGGTAGTAATGTGGGGTTTAGCAGTAGTGGACAGAGGATGCTATGAGATTTAACAGCAGTTTATGATGATTGTTAGGTTTTGGGGGCTTTGAGGAGTGGTTATGAGATATAACAGAACTGTGGAGAGGGGCCTTGGGTTTCGTACTGGTATTTTTCAGTACTGGGGACAAACTGACAAAAGGGCCGATGGGATGACAGAATTTTTTTTTTAATTCGTTCACAGAATGTGGGCGTCATTGGCAAGGCCAGCATTTATTGCCCATCTCTAGTTTGCCTTGAGAAGGTGGAGGTGAGCCATCATTTCAGAGGGCAGTTAAGAGTCTAGAGTCACATATAGGCCAGACCGGGTAAGGATGGCAGATTACCTAAAGGACATTAGTGAACCAGATGGGTTTTTACAACAATCAGATAGTTTCATGGTCACCATTACTGATACTAACTTTTTCAGATTCCCGATTTATTTAATTAACTGAATTTAAATTCCCCAGCTGCCATGGTGAGATTTGTACTCATTAGTCCAGACCTCTGGATTAATAGTCCAGTAACATAACCATTATGCTACCGTACCACATTAGACAGCATTGGGGAGGAAATCTTGATGGGGAGGTTCTGGCCTGGGAGGATTGGGATGGGCAAAGAGGCCCATCATGATTGTGTATGGCAGATATCGATGCATTAAAGGGGGAAGCATGCAGGAGAATGTTGTCTGACCCACTCCTAACCTGCAGCAGCCAGTTCCTGGCCATCAGGCAAACCCCACAAGTTCTTTGTCCATCAGCCCAGATTGCAACCTGGAACCTTTTTTAAGCAGCAAATCCACTGCTACAGTATTTGCCAACTATATACATGACAGCAAACATAACAACTTGCATTTGTATAGCACATTTCATGACCTTAGAATGTCCAAAAATACTTGACAGCCAATAACTACACTATTCTGAAGTATAACCACTGTTGCAATGTAGGGAAACACGGCAGCCAATTTTCATACAGCAAGGTCTCACAATCAACAATGGTATAAATGACCAGATTATCTGTTTTAGTGATGTTACTTGAGGGGTAAATATGTGCCTTTAAGAGCCCCAGGTGTACTGTAATGCCGGTAATGGCCACTCGGGCTATATAAGCCTGTATATTGTGTTGTATCAGTTAGTTCCCCTCCAAACCAACTCCTGTCTTCAGTGTCTCTATCAACACACAGACACAACAGTAAGTGGGAGAGTTCGGGCAAGTGGGAGGTGAGGGGGTGTTTTTGCTCAGTTTTGTCCCTACTCCCAGGCTTAGACAGCACTGTGGAAGTGGAGCAGTGAGACGAATCAACCAAACAGGCCCCACAGACAACATTCAAAGAGGAGGTTGGTGATCAGCTGGTTGGTAGGTTCACTTCCTTCTCTTTTATACCTTTAAGTTGGTAAGTCCTTTTGAATAGTGGTGAGATATTATCATCTATATCCGGGCAGGGTCTTCATAACTAATATTAAGAAATTTAATTAATTATATAGAATGGAGCAGGTGATGTGTTACTGTTGCGAGATGTGGGAGCCGGTGGACCCCATTGAGGCTCACGGTGAATACATCTGCGACAAGTGTTTGCTGCTAGAGGAACTCCGGCTCCATATTGAGGTGCTTGAGACCGAGCTTCAGACACTGTGACACATCAGGGAGGGGGAGAAGTTCCTGGACTCTATGTTTGAGGAGGTAGTTACACCTATGAAATTAATTAATCAGATGTAATCCGTGGTCAGGGACAGGACGGTGTGACTATGAGTGAGGCAGGTACAGGGATCCAGGAAGTAGTGTTGAAGGAGCCGTAGCCCTTGCTCTTGTCAAACAGTTTCAAGATTCTTTCTCCCTGTGAGGGCGGGAGCGGGGACTGCGGGGAGGATGAGCAACCTGGCCACAGCACCGTGGAACAGGGGGCCATTCAAGTGGGGGGAGTAAAAAGAAATGTTGTAGTGGTAGGGGATAGTATCATTAGGGGGATAGATAGGGTTCTCTGCAGTCGAGAGCGGGAGTCCCGAAGGCTGTGTTGTCTGCCCAGTGCTAGGGTTAAGGACATCTCTTCTGGGCTGGAAAGAAACTTGGAGTGGGAGGGGGAGGATCCAGTTGTCGTGGTTCATGTTGGTACAAATGACGTAGATAGGACAAGGAAGAAGGTTCTATTAAAGGAGTATGAACAGCTAGGGGTCAAATTAAAAAACAGAACCTCAAGGGTAATAATCTCTGGATTATTACCTGAGCCACGAGCAAATTTGGCTTGGATAAATAAAATTAGAGAGTTAAATGCGTGGCTCCAAGACTGGTGTGGGAAAAATGGGTTTTGCTTCTTGGGACACTGGCACCAGTACTGGGGCAGGAGGGAGCTGTTCCGTTGGGACGGACTTCACTTGGCCAATGCTGGGACTAGAATCCTGGCGAATCATATAACTAGGGCTGTAGAGAGGGCTTTAAACTAATTAGTGGGGGGAGGTTTCTAGAGAGCAAATAATTAAAATGACTACGGAGAAGGTCATAGACTTAGGTAGCAGTGGGGGAATTAAAAAACAGAGCATGTCAGGAAGGGACAGAAGGTATGGCGTAAAAGGTAACATAGTAAAAGGGGAAAAAGCAGGAACTAAGTGTCACAAAACATATTTGAAAGTTCTTTATCTGAATGCACGTAGCATTCGTAACAAAATGGATGAGTTAACGGCACAAATAACGACATATGGGTATGATCTTGTGGCCATTACAGAAACATGGCTGCAAGGTGACCATGACTGGAAATTAAATATACCAGGTTATTTAACAATCAGGAAGGACAGGCAGGAAGGAAGGGGAGATGGGGTGGCTATGTTAATAAAGGAAGGAATCACTGTAATACAGAGAAATGATATTGGGTCAAAGGATCAGGATAGTGAAACAGTTTGGGTGGAGATAGGGAATAATAAGGGGGAAAAAACACTAGTGGGCGCAGTCTATAGGCCTCCGAACAGTTGCAACTCTGTTGGACGGAGTATTAATCAGGAAATAGTTGAGGCTTGTAATAAGTGAACAGCCATAATTATGGGGGATTTTAACTATCATATTAACTGGACAAATCAAATTGGGCAGGGCAGCCTTGAGGATGAGTTCATTGAGTGTATTAGGGATGGGTTTCTTGAGCAGTATGTAACTGAACCGACCAGGGGGCAAGCAACCTTAGCTCTGGTCCTGTGTAATGAGACAGCATTAATTAAAAATGTCCTAGTAAAGGATCCCCTTGGAATGAGTGACCATAACATGGTTGAATTCCATATTCAGTTAGAGGGTGAGAAGGTTGGATCTCAAACAAGTGTGCTGAGCTTAAATAAAGGAGACTATGAAGGTATGAGAGCGGAATTGATTAGAGTGGACTGGGAAAATAGATTAAAGGGTAAGACGGTACATGATCGGTGGTGTACATTTAAGGAGCTATTTTACAACTTCCAAAAAATATATATTCCACTGAGGAAAAAAGGGTGTAAAAGAAAAGATAGCCATCCGTGGCTAAGTAAAGTAATTAAGGATAGTATCCGACTAAAAACAAGGGCATATAAGGTAACCAAATCTAGTGGAAGGATAGAAGATTGGGAAATCTTTAAAAGACAGCAAAAAATAACTAAAAGATTGATTAAGAAAGGGAAGATAGATTATGAAAGTAAATTAGCAAAAAATATAAAAACAGATAGCAAAAGTTTCTATACTTATATAAAAAGAAAAAGGGTGGCTAAAGTAAATGTTGGTCCCTTAGAGGATGAGACCGGGAAATTAATGGTGGGAAACATGGAGATGGCAAAAACGCTGAACAATTATTTTGTATCAGTCTTTACAGTAGAGGACACTAAGAATATCCCAACACTGGACAAAAAGGGGGCTTTAGGGGGGGAGGAGCTAAATACAATTAAAATCACTAAGGAAGTGGTACTTGGTAAAATAATGGGACTCAAGGTGGATAAATCCCCTGGACCTGATGGCTTACATCCTAGGGTCTTGAGGGAAGTGACGGTAGGGATTGTGGATGCATTGGTAATAATTTTCCAAAACTCCCTGGACTCAGCAAAGGTCCCGGCAGATTGGAAAACTGCTAATGTAACACCCTTATTTAAAAAGGGTAGTAGGCAGAAGACTGGAAACTATAGACCTGTTAGCCTAACATCTGTGGTTGGTAAAATTTTAGAGTCCATTATTAAGGAGACAGTAACGGGACATTTGGATAAACATAATTTAATAGGACAAAGTCAGCATGGTTTTATGAAGGGGAAGTCATGTTGGACAAATTTGCTTGAGTTCTTTGAGGAAGTAACATACAGGGTGGATAAAGGGGAACCAGTGGACGTAGTGTATTTCGACTTCCAAAAGGCATTTGACAAGGTGCCACACAAAAGATTATTGCTCAAGATAAAAAATCACGGGATTGGGGGTAATATTCTGGCATGGATAGAGGATTGGCTATCTAACAGAAGGCAGAGAGTTGGAATAAATGGTTCATTCTCAGACTGGCAATCAGTAACGAGTGGTGTTCCGCAGGGGTCAGTGCTGGGTCACCAACTCTTTACAATCTATATTAACGATTTGGAGGAGGGGACCGGGTGTAACATATCAAAGTTTGCAGATGATACAAAGATGGGAAGGAAAGTAGTGAGTGAGGAGGACATAAAAAACCTGCAAAGGGACATAGACAGGCTAAGTAAGTGGGCAGAGATTTGGCAGATGGAATAAGTTAGATCCGTGGTTCAGTGGATAAATAATTACACGGATGCTGTACATAAACAAATAACAGGTCTTTACTGGAGGAGGGCAATCTCTAGACTGGAGTACAGAGGTATGCGCACAGCATATATACCGGTGTGGTTACTGCCGGTACTACAGTATACAGGAGCTGTAAAAAGTAGTTCTGACTTAAAGCACATACACTACAATTCCTCCCTTTTTAGATTAATAATACCCCCTTAATATTCAAATAACAATTACATTTTTACATGTACATTCAATAACAAAAGTCCATTTATAGATTCAGTCTTTGGGGCGGCTTCCTGACCCTTTCGGGATAGCGCCTTTCCGGAGGTTCTTGTTCTTGGTGCAGAGGCGATTCTGACCCCCTTTCATCGGGTAGTTCATCGGGTTCCACTGCTACTGGGTCTGAAGTAGATACTACCGGTATGTCGGGTTCATCCCCAGGTACTCAAGACATGGGGTTGACGCATTCCTGTGATGCTAAGATCTGATCGACGTGGCGTCTCACAATGTTCTCCCCGACATCCACTGTGTACATTAATGGCCCCTGCCTTGTAGATATTGTTCCGGGTTGCCACTTCTCTGTTCGATAGTCCCGGGCCAAGACTGGTTGCCCTACATTGAAGCTCCTTGTCGGCTTCTCGTTGATGTGCTGGAATTGTTTGTCCTCAACATTTCTTCGCACATTTGGTCTGAGCAAGTCCAGACGAGATCTCAACCTTCGGTTAAAGAACATCATGGCCGGGGTCTGGTTGGTAACTGCATGTGTCGTGTTTCGGTAGGCTAATAAGAAATTGTCCATCTTATGCTGTAGTGGAATTTCCTCGTCGCACATGGCCTTTATCGCCTTCTTAAAGGTTTGTACAAACCTCTCAGCCAATCCATTGGTGGCTGGATGATATGGGGCGGATGTGTAATGCCTTACCCCATTACTTTTCATGAATTTTTGGAACTCATCGGACACAAACTGTGGTCCATTATCAGAGCAGATCTGCTCTGGCAAACCGTTTCTGGCAAATATGGTCCGTAGGACTGCAATCGTTTTCTCTGTAGTGGTTGAAGACATCTTTATCACCTCAGGCCACTTTGAATGAGCATCCACTGCTATTAAGAACATTGAGTCCATGAATGGACCAGCGAAATCAATGTGCACCCGTTGCCATGGAGAGGAGGACCACTCCCATGGGTGTAGAGGGGCATGTGGTGGTGCATTTTGGAACTTCTGGCATCCTAAGCAGCTCTTAGTTAGGTCTTCGATTTGTTGATCGATTCCCGGCCACCACACATAAGCCCTAGCTAGGCTTTTCATTTTCACTCCCCCCAGATGACCTTCATGTAGCTCATTTAGCACTCTCTCCCTTAACTTGGGTGGAATCACCACTCTGGATCCACACATCACTGTCCCCTGGCATACTGACAGCTGTTCTCTTCTGGATGAGAATGCTGGCAACAGTGAGTCGCCATGTGTTGGCAATCCCCTCACCGTCAATTCATATACCTGTGACAGCGTCGGATCATTGCGGGTCTCCTTCTCTATGTCCGCGTTTGTTACTGGCAATCGTTCAATTATCGACGAATAAAATATCTCGATAGGGTCCATTGCTGGTGCTTCCTCCACAGTAGGCAGTGGCAGGCGCGATAGCCCATCAGCGTTCCCATGCTGTCTCGTGCCTTTATATTCTATTTCATATTGATTCACCCCTAGAAACAGGGACCATCTTTGTAACCGCTGTGCAGTCATTACTGGCACGCCCTTCTTAGGATTAAAGATGGAGACAAGTGGTTGGCGGTCAGTCAGCAAGGTGAACTTCTGTCCATGCAGATAGTGGTTGAATTTTTTTACTCCCCATACTAGGCTGAGGGCCTCCCTGTCAATCTGGGCGTAGTTGCGCTCGGCTGAGGTTAGTGACCGAGACACAAAGGCTACTGGCCTCTCCAAACCGTCCGGGAATTTGTGCGATAGCACCGCTCCAATGCCGTAGGGTGATGCATCACATGCCAAATGAATTGGTAGTGCTGGGTTGAAATGGGCCAACACCTCTTTTGATGTGATCAATTCTTTACACTTCTGGAAAGCTCGTCTACGTTCATCATCCCACTTCCATGGTACCCCTGTTTGCAGTAGGGTGATCAGCGGGTGTAATACCGTAGACAAATTTGGTAAGAACTTGTGGTAATAGTTTACCAGCCCGAGGAACGACCTCAGTTGTGACGCATTTTCTGGTGCTGGAGCCTTGACTACTGCCTCTATCTTGTCAGGGGACTTATGTAACCCCTCTTCATCGATGACATGGCCGCAATACGAGATCTGTTTCTGGAAAAACTCGCACTTGTGGCGATTAGCTCGTAGCCCATATTCCTTTAATCTGGCGAGCACCTTCTCCAAGTTAGCGAGGTGATCACCGTCATTTTCGCCCGTGACCAAGATGTCGTCCAAATAACACTGGGTCCCTGGAATCCCTTGCAGGACCTGATCCATCACCCTTTGCCAGATAGCCGGAGCCGAGGCTACTCCAAACACCAGCCGGTTGTATTGATAGAGACCTTTATGGGTGTTGATCGTAAGGTAATGTTTCGAAGCTTCTTCTACCTCCATTTGCAAGTACGCCTGTGCTAGATCAATTTTTGTGAAGCGTTTACCACCAGATATCGAGGCAAAAATATCCTCAATTTGTGGAAGCGGATATTGCACCATGTGAAGGACTGGGTTCACTGTCACCTTAAAATCCCCACAGATGCGGACCTTCTTTGGTTCCCCAGGCGTATTACTCAACGACCTCTTCATTACAGGAACGATGGGTGTAGCCCACTCGCTCCAGTCCACTTTGGACAGTACTCCTGAACGTTCCAACCCTTCCAGCTCTGCTTCAACCGCTGGTCTGATCGCATAAGGCACTAGTCTGGCCTTCAGAAACTTTGGGCTTGCATTATCCTCTATTTTAATTGTTGCTGTTATTCCTTTTAGTGTTCCTAGTCCCTCCTGGAACACTTCTTTTGCGTCAGTTAGCATTTTTGACAGTCGTCCAGGTGTGACGTTGTCATCCTTTTTGGCCTCCACCTTCAGTGCCTGCATGGAATGCCAATCTAAATGTATCCTCCGGATCCATTCACGTCCTAGCAGTGGTGGTCTTCCATTTGGCAATACATATATATCCATTTTAGGTATCTCCTGACCTTTATATGTCACTTTCACCCTTATTTTTCCTTTGGGGTAGACTTTTTGCCCCGTATACGTCTTCAAGACAATCTCTGTAGCTTTCAAGGGTATGTGTGAAAATAGCCGCTTGTAGTCTCTTTGATTTATGACTGTTAGAGCTGACCCTGTGTCCAATTCCATTTCCACTTGGGCTCCGTCTATCTTGAGTGTAACCCAGATAGTCTGGTGATCCTCCATTTCGGTTACATTATGCAGTTTCAGACAACCCAGCTCCTTGCTTCCGGAGTCTGTGTCACTTTTCTGTTCGTCTGAACCACTGTCCATCACCTGGTGTACCTTTTTGTACTTCTCCTGTGGAGAGTTCTTACTGTTGGTTTTCTTCCCAGACCTGCAGACTCTTGCTATGTGTCCTGCTTTCCCACACTGTCTGCACACTTGGTCCTTGAACCAACAATCTTTCTGGTCATGTGTTGTTCTGCCGCAGCGATAGCACTTCCCTGTTCCATAGGTCATTTCGTTGGTGCCATATTCTTGCGGTCTCCGTTGTATCTCTGCAGCGCCCCTTGCGGCTGCTTCGTGTGATACTGCCATACTGAAAGCTTTGTCCAGCGTAAGGTCCTTTTCTGATAGAAGCTGTTTCTGGGTTCCTTCACTTTGTAGCCCACACACAAACTTGTCCCTTAACGTGTCTGCTAGTCCCACTCCAAACTGGCAGTATTTCGATAGCTTGCGCAGTTCCGTTAGGTACTCAGCATTGCTTTCGTCTTTGTGTTGGTTCCTTTTATGGAACTTAAATCATTCTGCTATCAGCAGCGGTGTGGGGTTTAAGTGGTCCTGTAGGATTTCTACGATGCTTTCAAAATTCTTGTTTACCGGCTTCTCTGGGGTTATTAGATTTCGCAGTAACCCATAAGTTTTTGCACCCATGGAATTCAACAGAACCAGTGCTTTATTAGCATCTGGCACTTCATTCGCTCTGCAGTACACCTCAATACGTTTCACATATGTCGCCCAATCTTCGACTTCATTGTCGAACGTAGAGATACTGCCACTCTTCGGCATTCTTGGTTGTGTGTTAACTATCACCAATGGCGCCTCCCGCGCTTCCCCTTCTTCTCCGCTGGCACAAAATGGTGTCTCCCGCGCTTTCCTTCCTTCCCGCGCTCGCCCCCCTTCTGCACTGCGGCTTCGCAAAATGGCGTCTCCCGTGCTCTTCCTTCTTCTCCGCGGCTCAATGGCGCCTCCCGCGCTCTCCCTGCTTCTCCGCGGCTCAATGGCGTCTCCCCTTGCTTCGCCCCGTGGACCCTGATCAGCCCGTGATCCCTGGCTGTGCTCTGCGCATCCTTCTTTTGATATTTGTCGACGCCGCTCAGTCTAGAACCCGGCTGTTTCTTACCCTCTCTCTCTCCGGTTTTGCAGTATTTTTCCTCGACGCCGCTCGGTGATCAACCCCCGGCTGCGCCCTGCTCTCTTCACCCTTTTTCTTACCCCGTCGACGCTGCCCGGCTCTCCCTCTCTGCCGTCGGTCGGCTCCAGCCGCCGCTGCTCGGGAAGGGTCTGCTCTGGACCTGTCGTCAGTCTCTTACTGCTCGTTGTCGCTGGGGAACCAAGCCCGGCTCTCCACAGCCTCCCCAGTGAAGTTGGATCTCTGCCTGACTGCTGGGCGGTTGCTCGCGGTCGACGCCCCTGTTCCTGGACTCGACTTTTTTTTGTTTTTTTTTTGTTTAATGTTGCAGGTAGATTCGCATCAACACTCGTCGCCACTCTTAGATCCGTGGTTCAGTGGATAAATAATTACACGGATGCTGTACATAAACAAATAACAGGTCTTCACTGGAGGAGGGCAATCTCTAGACTGGAGTACAGAGGCATGCACACAGCTTATATACCGGTGTGGTTACTGCCGGTACTACAGTATACAGGAGCTGTAAAAAGTAGTTCTGACTTAAAGCACATAAACTACAGAATACAATACTGGAAAGTGTGAGGTTATGCACTTTGGCAGGAAAAATCAAAGAGCAAGTTATTATCTTAATGGCAAGAAACTGGAAAGTACTGTAGTACAAAGGGATCTGGGGGTCCTGGTGCACGAAACTCAAAAGGTTAGTATGCAGGTGCAGCAAGTGATCAAGAAGGCCAATGGAATGTTGGCTTTTATTGCTAGAGGGATAGAATATAAAAACAGGGAGGTATTGTTGCAGTTGTACAAGGTATTGGTGAGACCGCACCTGGAATACTGCATACAGTTTTGGTGTCCATACTTAAGAAAAGACATACTTGCGCTCGAGTCAGTACAAAGAAGGTTCACTCGGTTAATCCCGGGGATGAGGGGGTGGACATATGAGGAGAGGTTGGGTAGACTGGGACTCTACTCATTGGAGTTCAGAAGAATGAGAGGCGATCTTATTGAAACATATAAGATTGTGAAGGGGCTTGATCGGGTGGATGCGGTGAGGATGCTCCCGATGACGGCTAAAACTAGAACTAGCGGGCATAATCTTAGAATAAGGGGCTGCTCTTTCAAAACTGAGCTGAGGAGAAACTTCTTCACTCAGAGGGTAGTAGGACTGTGGAATTTGCTGCCCCAGAAAGCTGTGGAAGCTACATCATTAAATAAATTTAAAACAGAAATAGACAGTTTCTTAGAAGTAAAGGGAATTAGGGGTTACGGGGAGCGGGCAGGAAATTGGACATGAGTCTAGGTTCGGAATGGTCATGGCCCTGTGGGTAGCGGAGCGGGCCCAGGGGCCGTGTAGCCTGGTTTTGCTCCCACTTCTTGTGTTCTAATTATGTGTTAGATTTCAGGAGATGGTTCTATTCCTGGTCCTGGCTGGGGTGGAGATCACCTTTTACAGAAGATATAGGGACAGAGTGATCTCCTGGACGAGTTTCGATCGCCTAGATGGATCGGAGAGGAATTTCCCAGATTTTTTCTCCCAAATTGGCCATTGGGTTTTTTATCTGCTTTTTTGTCTCTCCCAGGCGATCACATGGGTTTGGGTGGGATGTAGAGTGATAGTAGATTTGAGGTTAGGATCCGATCAGCCATGATCTTATTTAATGGTGGAGTCGGCTTGAGGGACCGATTGGCCTACTCCTGCTCCTATTTCTTATGTTCTTATGTTCAAACCCTCTGTACTGCACTGAAATATCAGCCTGGATTTTGTGTTCAAGTCTTTGAGTGGAGCTTGAGCCTATGGCCTAGAAATTGGATACAGCCAAATGATGTTAAGCTGCACTGCCTGAAAATGGTCTAGGTCGTACACAAAATTCATTTTCACTCTTCATTAATATGATTATAGTCATGATTTTAGTACTTAAACTGCTGCTCATTGACTTAATGCTCAACAGGTGGCACTATATCGGGGCCAGTCTAATTCACAGTCATATGTGCTACAGGCTTTTTCCACTACTTAAAGAGGAGGTGCATTGATGCTACAGCATTTCATTACCAAGCCTGAGCTCGGGTTTTGTACACATAGAAATGGCAGACTGTCGTACCAGGGAGAGAGCTAGGAGGTTCTCCGACGAAGCTCTGAAGGCACTCGTAGTGGCTATGGAGAGGAGGTGGGCTGTCCTCTACCCGCAAAGTGGCAGGAAGCCCTTGGCCTACATGTCCTGTACCATGTGGCAGGAGATAATGGACCATGTGATGGCCAGCACTGTGGTGACACAGTCCACCATCCAGTGCAGGAAGAAGTTTAATGACCTCACACGGGTGGTCAAGGTGAGTGAAGGCTTCAGCAAATACCACATACCACCATCTGCACCACAAACCTCAGCACTCACCTACCAACAAACTCTACCTTTCACCACTCACACCTCACAACCAGAGCATCATTTCACCCTCACAACCTTACCACTGCTGCAACACTCACACCCACATCTCACACCTTGCACACATCGACAACTATTCAAGTATGGCAGTCACATCACCCAAACACATTGCAGTATACTCACTTAGAAACTTATTCTCTTGTAGGCCAAGCTGGCACAGAATCACTGGGAGTAGCAGCAGACAGGTGGGGCCAGGCTGACACACAGGACTTCAGCCAGCTGGAGGAGCAAGTACTCCAACTAATTGGGCGGCACGTTCATTCCTAACCCTTCTTCTCACATCCCACTTCACCCTCAGCCCACAATCTTTTCTCACTTTCAAGCTACTCATACTGTATGCATGCATTTCAGGCTTTCCCCCTGCACCCCCTCCCCATAACCCGACATTTGTGCCTTTCTGATTTCAGATAATCAACAAGCACCTGAGCAGTCTGTCCCCAATGTCATCAAAGAGAGCGAGGGGGGAAGAAGAAGAAGAAGAGGAGGAAGAAGACACAGCTTCACTGCATCTCTCACTAGCAGACACCAGCTCAGAATCTGGCACTAAGAACTTTAGAGGCTAGTGTAGAAGCGGGATCTGCAGTGAGGCACCGGGCATGAGTGGGCTGCAGCAAGGCCAGGGGGAAGGGGTAGCACCCCGGAGGGCAAGGTCACATGCAATTTCTGCTGCACAGGACTCAGATGAGGACCTCGATGGGGCGACCTTCAAAAGTAGGGTGCTGGGCATGCATGCTGAATTGATGGGTGCAATGTCAAGCCTGCCAGAGAGCATTTTGGCAATTTCAAGGAGCGTGGAGGAGTCCACCTCCAACATTGCATGGGGCTCTGTGTAGAGCATGGAGCCCAGGATTTCCAGCCTGCAAATGATGGTACATTCCCAAAGAAATCTTGTCGACCTAGACGTGATGGTGCGCATGATGGGTGATGTTGCAGTTTCCGTTGCAGCACTGGTGGAAGTGACCCAACTTCTTCGGAAGCTCAGACCGCTCTCATGCAGTCTCTGCTTGGTGCCATCGAAACTCAGACTGCTGTCATGCAGTTTCTGCTTGGCGCCATCGAAACTCAGACTGCTGTCATGCAGTCTCTGCTTGGCGCCATCGAAACTCAGAATGCTGTCATGCAGTTTCTGCTTGGTGCCACCCAAGCTCAGACTGCTGCCCGCATGGTTGGTTTACCACTGTCGACCGGGGCTTTCACGGTGTCGCAGCAGGCCAGCAATCCGTGCTCCAACAGATTGCTGGGAATGGTGAGGTGCAGCCCCGGGGAGTGACAGTGGGTCAGTTGAGCAGGACCCTGCTGTCCTCTCTCAAGGTGACAGTATTCCTGTTCCCACTTTTACCACTTTGCCATTGCCCTTGCCACTGTCTGTCAGCCAGCCAGCCCAGACTGCTGCCACCCATGCCGAGGTGGTGTAGTCTAAAGCTGGGTCTTCTAGGGCCAGAACTGCTCAAGGTTGTCCTGCAAGGCCATCTGAAATCTCCTGCACAGAAACTCAGCAGTCTTTCACCAACCATGCTGTAGCCACTGGGGGAACACTGCATAGGAGCACTAGAGTAGGAAAAAGGCACACGAATGACTAGCACGAAGGGATTGCACATGGGTGATTAGTTCATATTTTTCATGTAACTGTGTGAATTGATTTGTGAGGAATTTATTAATTTTGTTTGGAATCTTTTGTGGTGTCTCTCATTTCAGCTTTGTGCCCAGGAGGACGCACTGACATTCTGTGAGACAGGTGAGCAAGGTGGATTTGGGGTTTCATTCATTTGAATCATATTCCGATGAGCCATTCATAGACGGCCTGTCTGGAATAATGATTGGCTGCCTGACTCCTCCCTCTCTCCTCTTCCTTAGCTCCTCGTCATCTTCCTCGTGCTCTTCCTCCTCCTGAGGTGGTGCCACAATCTCTGGTGGCCAGGGCTGCACCCTCATGATGGCCAAGCATGCAGCAGACCATGATGAAATGGGACACCCACTCCACCAAGTATTGGAGGGCTCCTCCCAAGCAGTCAAGGCAGTGGAACCGTTGCTTCAGTAGGCTGATGGTCTGCTCAATGATGTTCCTGGTGGAAGCATGGCTCTCATTATGAGTGCTGGGCACGAGTATTGGGGTTGTGGCGGGGAGTTATGAGTCAGGTGGAGAGCGGATAGCCCTTGTCTCCAAGCAGCCACACTCGAGTTTGCTGTGGTGGCTGGAAGAGTGCTGGCTCACCGGACTGACACAGGATGAAGGCATCGTGGCTGAATCGCTGTGCATGATTGTAACTACCTGTACATTAAGTGAGTGGTCGCCCCTTCTTAGAGTCATAGAGTCATAGAGTAATACAGCACGGATAGAGGCCCTTCGGCCCATCGTGTCCGCGCCGGCCATCAAGCCCTGTCTAATCTAATCCCATATTCCAGCATTTGGCCCGTAGCCTTGTATGCTATGGCATTTCAAGTGCACATCCAAATGCTTCTTAAATGTTGTGAGGGTTTCTGCCTCCACAACCCTTTCAGGCAGTGAGTTCCAGACTCCAACCACCCTCTGGGTGAAAAAGTTCTTTCTCAAATCCCCTCTAAACCTCCCGCCCTTTACCTTGAATCTATGCCCCCTAGTTATTGACCCCTCTACTAAGGGAAAAAGCTCCTCAGCATCCATCCTATCTATGCCCCTCATAATTTTGTACACCTCAATCATGTCCCCCCTCAGCCTCCTCAGCTCCAAGGAAAACAAACCCAACCTGCCCAGTCTCTCTTCATAGCTGAAGCGCTCCAGCCCTGGTAACATCCTGGTGAACCTCCTCTGCACCCTCTCTAACGCGATCACATCCTTCCTGTAGTGTGGCGACCAGAACTGCACACAATATTCCAGCTGTGGCCTAACCAGTGTTTTATACAGCTCCATCATAACCTCCTTGCTCTTATATTCAATGCCTCGGCTAATGAAGGCAAGTATCCCATATGACTTTTTTACCACCTTATCCACCTGTTCCGCCGCCTTCAGGGATCTGTGTACTTGCACACCCAGATCCCTCTGACCCTCCGTCTTGCCTAGGGTCTTTCCATTCATTGTGTATTCCTTTGCCTTGTTAGTCCCCCCAAAGTGCATCACCTCGCACTTTTCCGGGTTAAATTCCATTTGCCACTGTTCCGCCCATCTGACCAACCCATCTATATCGTCCTGCAGACTGAGGCTACCCTCCTCGCTATTTACCACCCTACCAATTTTTGTATCATCCGCGAACTTACTGATCATACCCTTTACATTCATATCCAAGTCATTAATGTAGACCACAAACAGCAAGGGACCCAGCACCGATCCCTGTGGTACCCCACTGGCCACAGGCTTCCAGTCACAAAAACAACCTTCGACCATCACCCTCTGCCTTCTGCCACTAAGCCAGTTTTGTATCCAATGTGCCAAGGCACCCTGGATTCCATGGGCTCTTACCTTCTTGACCAGTCTCCTGTGCGGGACTTTATCGAAGGCCTTACTGAAATCCATGTATACCACATCCACTGCGTTACCCTCATCCACACACCTAGTCACCCCCTCAAAAAATTCAATCAAATTAGTCAGACATGATCTTCCCTTGACAAAGCCATGTTGACTATCCCTGATTAATCCTTGCCTCTCCAAGTGGAGACAAATTTTGTCCCTCAGGATTTTTTCCAATAATTTTCCTACCACAGATGTTAGGCTCACTGGCCTGTAGTTCCCCGGTTTTTCCCTACTACCCTTCTTGAATAATGGTACTACATTAGCGGTTCTCCAGTCCCCTGGCACATCCCCTGTGGCCAGAGAGGTCCTGAATATATGTGTTAGAGCCCCCGCAATCTCCTCCTTTGCCTCACACAGCAGCCTGGGATACATTTCATCCGGGCCTGGGGATTTATCCATTTTTAGGCCAGCTAAAACCGCCAATACCTCCTCCCTCTCGATGTTAATATGTTCGAGCATATCACAGTCCCCCCGCCCTATTTCTATGTCTACATCGTCCTTCTCCATAGTGAAAACAGATGCAAAAAATTCATTTAGAACCCCTCCTACATCTTCCGGCTCCACACACAGATTGCCACTTTTGTCCCTAATGGGCCCTATTTTTTCCCTAGTTATCCTCTTACCCTTAATATACTTATAAAACATCTTCGGATTTTCCTTTATTTTGCTTGCCAGTGTTATTTCATGGCCCCTCCTTGATCTCCTAATTTATTTTTTAAGTATCCCCCTGCACTTTTTGTACTCCTCTAGGGCTTCCTCCGTCTTTAGCCTTTTGTATCTACCAAAAGCCCTCCTTTTTTTCATAATCCATTCTCGTATATCCCCTGACATCCAAGGTTCCCTGTGGTTTTTGGAACCACCCTTGACCTTTACGGGAACATGTTGCCATTGTATGATCTCAATCTCCCTTCTGAAAGCCTCCCATTGCTCCGATGCGGATTTTCCTACAAGTAGCTGATCCCAGTCCATTTTGGCCAGATCCTGCCTTATCCTATTAAAATCGGCCTTCCCCCAATTTAGAACCTTTATTTCCGGCCCATCCCTGTCCTTTTCCATGGCCACCTTAAATCTTACCATATTATGGTCACTATCACCAAAGTGCTCACCTACTAGCACTTTTTCCACTTGGCCGGCCACATTCCCGAGAATTAGGTCCAGTACCGCCCCCTCTCTTGTAGGACTTTCTACATGCTGGCTCAAAAAGCTCTCCTGGATGCACTTTAAGAATTCTACACCCTCTGAGCCTTTCACACTCTGACTATCCCAGTTAATATTGGGGAAGTTGAAATCCCCCATTATTATTACCCTATTATTTGCACATTTCTCTGAGATTTGCCTACATATCTGTTCCTCTATCTCCCCCTGACTGTTTGGAGGCCTATAGTACACTCCCAGCAAAGTGCTTGCCCCCTTTTTGTTTTTAAGCTCCACCCATATGGCCTCATTAGAGGACCCTGCTAATATATCATCCCTCCTTACTGCAGTAATTGACTCCTTAATTAATATTGCGACACCCCCTCCTCTTATACCTCCCCCTCTGTCTCGCCTGAAGATTCTGTACCCCGGAATATTGAGCTGCCAGTCTTGCCCTTCCCTCAACCATGTCTCCGTGATAGCAACAATATCATACTCCCATGTGTTTATCAACACCTTCAGTTCATCCACCTTATTTGCAAGACTCCTTGCATTAAAATAGATGCCATCCAGCCTTGCCCTTATATATTTGCCCTGTCTACCAAGCTTACTTGTTTTTTTCTCTATAATTGGCAGCACATCCCCCCCTATTTCAGCTCCCCTCTGTATCCCATCCCCCTGCCAAGTTAGTTTAAACCCCCCCCAACAGTGCTAGCAAACCTCCCCGCAAGGATATTTGTCCCGCTCTGGTTCAGGTGCAACCCGTCCGACTTGTACAAGTCCCACCTTTCCCAGAAGCAGGCCCAGTGATCCAGGAAAGTAAAACCCTCCCCACTACACCAACTCTTTAGCCACGCATTCATCTGCTCTATCCTCCCATTCCTATACTTACTAGCACGTGGCACTGGGAGTAATCCAGAGATTACAACCTTTGAGGTCCTGCTCTTTAATCTGTTACCTAGCTCCCTAAATTCTTGATGCAGGACCTCATCCCTCTTTTTACCTATGTCGTTGGTACCAATGTGGACCACGACCATTGGCTGTTCACCCTCCCCCTCCAGAATGCCCTGCAGCCGCTCAGTGACATCCTTGACCCTGGCACCAGGGAGGCAACAAACCATCCTGGATTCACGTCTACGGCCACAGAAACGCCTATCTGTTCCCCTTACTATAGAATCCCCTACCACTATTGCTCTCCCACTCTTTTCCCCCCCTTCCTGGGCAGCAGGAGCACCCCCAGTGCCAGGAAGTTGGCTGCTGCTGCCTTCCCCTGGTGAGTCATCCCCCTCAACAGTATCCAAAGCGGTATACTTGTTTGAAAGGGGGATGCCCGCAGGGGTTCCCTGCACTACCTGCCTGCCTTCTGGTGTAGAGAACCTCAGTGACCTCCCGGATGCAGTGATGGATGGCGAACTGTGAGATGCTAGCTATGCCTCCTGGAAGGATCCGCTGATGAAGAAATTGAGGACCACAGTTACCTTGACTGCCACTGGAAGAGCTGTGGGCACCTAATACACTGCTCCTTGCTTACGTTGGGGTAAGAGAAGTGCTGTCTGAAGACCCTAGGTGGGTAAGGCCTCTTGTTGAGAGCCCTCATGGCCCTCCTGCTCCTCCCTCTGTGCGTATGTTCCATTTTCCTCAGCTCCCTCTGCCAAACTGTCGAAGATCCTGGAGCGTGAGGTCGACTGCCATTACATCCCCATGACTGTGAGCAAGTGTTGAGAGCTGAAGCCTTTAAAAAATAATTAACGTGTTCTGCACTTGCAACAATTCCCTGTTACCTTAGAACCTTGAAAGAGGTTGATAAAACTAGTGGAGTTGCAGAAAGTAGCACCGAGCCAGTCAAACTGCATAACCATAATAACAACAGAAAGCGCTGGAAAAACTCAGCAGGCCAGGTAGCATCCGTGGAGAGAGAAATAGAGTTAATGTTTCAGGTCGATGACCCTTCATCCGAACTGAGAAAAAAGACAGGAAATGAAACAGATTAAAAGGCCAGTTTGGGGTTGGGAAATAGGGGGTGGGATGAAAGAACAAAAGATCTAGTGAGGAGAAGAGGTCAGTGACAGTCTTGGAAATGGATGATGACCCCACTACCAAACATCAAACCACCGTTTCCAAGACTGTCACTGACCTCATCACCTCTAGAGATCTTCCCCCCGCGGCCACCAACCTCATAGTTCCACAAACCCGCACAGCCCGCTTCTACCTCCTTCCCAAGATCCACAAACAGGACTGCTCTGGTAGAGCCATCGTTTCAGCCTGTTCTTGCCCCACGGAACTTATATCTTCCTATCTCGACTCTATCTTTTCTCCCCTTGTCCAGTCTCTTCCCACCTACATCCACAACTCTTCTGATGCCATCCGTCAATTTAACAGTTTCCAGTTTCCTGGCCCCAACCGCCTCCTTTTCACCATGGACGTACAATCCATCTACACCTCCATCCCCCACCAGGCTGGCCTGAGGGTGCTCCGCTTCTTCCTTGAACAGAGGCCCAACCAGTCCCTATCCACCACCACCCTCCTCCGCCTGGCTGAACTTATTCTCACATTGAACAACTAGTGCGAGCAAGCACTGAGTGCGAGTCATCAAAGAGTGCTGTGCGTTTGGGTAAGTGTGAGAGTTCTTTAATTGTTATTTCTCTTTAAATCATTCTTGATAAGATTACTTAAGCAGTTTAAGTAAAGGGGAAAAGTTAAATATTTGGGATTCTGTTGGTTTAAGAAGAGTAAAACAAGGTTACACTGCAGTAGGAGTAAATTGGCACAGCAGGCAATGGAAACCAGTTTTCTAACCAATCAGCAGGGGTGACTCATTTGGCTGTAAACATACAAACAGTATAAAAAGACCAGTCCTAGTGCGAGCAAGCACTGAGTGCGAGTCATCAAAGAGTGCTGTGAGTTAGGGTAAGTGTGGTGTTAGGTGCTCTTTTCAAACTTTAACTCTGTGGGTTGTAGTTAATAAGGCCTTTCTGGTGCAGAGTGACTGTTGGTAAACCATTTAACTGGTGTAACTAGAGGGATTGATTTAATTTAAATCCAATTAATTAAAGGGGATACTAGCATCTATAAACGGGCAGAGGGTGTCCATAATTAACAATAAAAATTTAATTAATTGCATAGAATGGAGCAGGTGATGTGTTACTGTTGCGAGATGTGGGAGCCAGTGAACCCCTTTGAGGCTCACGGTGATTACGTCTGTGACAAGTGTCTGCTGCTACAGGAACTCCAGCTTCGTGTTGATGAGCTGGAGTCTGAGCTTCAGACACTGCGACACATCAGGGAGGGGGAGAAGTACCTGGACTCTGTGTATCAGGAAGTGGTCACACCTATGAAGTTAATTAATCCAGATGTAGCCCATGGTCAGGTACAGGACGGTGTGGCTACGAGTGAGGCAGGTACGGGGATCCAGGAGGTAGAGCTGGAGGAGCCGCAGCACTTGCTCTTGTCCAACAGGTTCGAGGTTCTTACTCCCTGTGGGGACAGGAGCAGGGACTGCAGGGAGGATGAGCAACCTAGCCACAGCACCATGGAATGGGGGGCCATTCAAGAGGGGGGAGTGAATAGAAATGTTGCAGTGGTAGGGGATAGTGTTATTAGGGGGATAGATAGAGTTCTCTGCAGCCGAGAGCGAGAGTCCCGAAGGCTGTGTTGCCTACCCAGTGCCAGAGTTAAGGACATCTCCTCTGGGCTGGAAAGAAACTTGCAGTGGGAGGGGGTGGATCCAGTTGTCGTGGTCCATGTTGGTACAAACAACGTAGATAGGACTAGGAAGCCGGTTCTGTTAAAGGAGTATGAGCAGCAAGGGGTCAAATTTAAAAAAAGAACCTCAAGGGTAATAATCTCTGGATTATTACCTGAGCCACGAGCGAATTTGGCTAGGACAAATAAAATTAGAGAGTTAAATGCGTGGCTCAAAGACTGGTGTGGGAGAAATGGGTTTTGCTTCCTGGGACACTGGCACCAGTACTGGGGCAGGAGGGAGTTGTTCCGTTGGGACGTGCTTCACTTGGCCAGTGCTGGGACTAGAATCCTGGTGGATCATATAACTAGAGCTGTAGAGAGGGCTTTAAACTAACTAGTGGGGGGGAGGTTCCTAGAGAGCAAATTATAAAAATGACAACAGAGAAGGTCATAGACTTAGGTAGCAGTGGGGAAATTAAAAACCAGAGCGTGTCAGGAAGGGGCAGAAGGTATGGAGTAAAAGGTAAAGTAATAAAAAGGGCAAAAGCAGGAACTAAGTGTCACAAAACATATTTGAAAGTTCTCTATCTGAATGCACGTAGCATTCGTAACAAAATAGACGAGTTAATGGCACAAATAACTACATATGGGTATGATCTTGTGGCCATTACAGAAACATGGCTGCAGGGTGACAGTGCCTGGGAATTAAACATACCAGGTTATTTAACGACCAGGAAGGACAGGCAGGAAGGAAGGGGAGGTGGGGTGGCTATGTTAATAAAGGAAGAAATCACTGTAATACAGAGAAATGATATTGGGTCAAAAGATCAGGATAATGAAACAGTTTGGGTGGAGGTAAGGAATAATAAGGGGAAAAAAACACTAGTGGGCACTAATGTAAGAAAAAGGAGGCTTACCATCAAGTAACTTTAAAGTAAGCTTTAAGTAACTTATAAACACACTATATACAAGAGAGGTCTTTACCATGCCTCTGGTAGAAGCCTCTTACAATACTGAACAGACCAGTATTTATACCAGTCCAACAGGAAGTGACACATGACAGGAAGTGAGGTGTGTACACAGTTCATAGTTCATAGTTCACAGTTCACAGTTCACAGGAAGTGATGACATAACTTCCCGGAAGTTATTATTTTTATCACATTCTTCCCTCCTGCAGGTTTAGGAGGCTGTGGTCTACCTTTTGGTCCGCAGCCGCCGAACAAGGAAGAGTCGCACCCGTTTGGATTCCCGTCGTAGAGGGTCGCTGGTCCGCTTACATGCGGTTGGCCATTGGCCAGAGTCCGTGTGGCCTGGATTGCCCTGTGAAGGGTCGGGGAGATCATGGCTTCGAGTACGAGCCCCAATAGGTTCAAAGTCAGACTGCCTCTGTTCAGAGGGAGGTGCAGAGCTGGTCTATGGCAGACCAGTACTTTCATGCGTGGTACTGGGAGGGTCGCAACCTTGAGCACGGGGTTCTACCGGCACCAAGCTAGTTCGTGTCCGATCAGGATCCTGGAGAGGGGTACCCGATAGGTCCCAAGAGTTTCCTGGTGAAATGCCATCACCCGATGTCCCACTAGGTCCTGGTGGGCAGGGAGCCAGATCCCGTAATGATACGGTAGATTCTCGGCCGTCGGAATATCGTATGTTTGCATAGGTGGGGTTGGCATCGGTTAGTTCGACCTCGTCTACAAGAGGGTCATTTTTAGACGTCCGAACGTATCTTCGGAGTAATACAGGTCCAGGAGTAGTTAGCCATGACGGGAGTGATGTCCCATGAGATGAGCGACGCTGGAATCCAAAGAACCGCTCATGAGGTGTAGTATTTGTGGCTGTAGAAAGCAGGGACCGTATAGAGTGCAATGCATCCGGAAGCACTGTTTCCCATTGCTGGTCTGGTAGGCCCCGAGATCTTAAAGCGAGACGTACGGAATTCCAGATGATACCGTTATACCTCTCTACCTGCCCATTTCCGATGGGATGGTATGGTGTTGTTTTGCTTGTAGCAATTCCCCGTTCTGAGAGGTAGTCCTTGAGTTCCCTCGACATAAAGGATGGACCCCGATCTGAGTGAATATAAGCCGGCATGCCACAGAGAGAAAATACCTGCTCAAGGCAGCAGATTACTGTGGACGCCAGCATATTGGAGCAGGGGAAGGCAAACGGAAAACGTGAATATTCGTCGATCATGGCGAGCAAATATGTGTTCCGAGTTGAAGAGGGCACTGGGCCCTTAAAATCGATGCTAAGTCGTTGCATCGGTTGGGTTGCATGTATGAGTATACCATCTGAGGGGCGGAAGAACTGAGGTTTTAATTCCGCACAAAGCCGGCATTCTGAGCATATTTTCTTTACATCTCCAGTGGAAAAAGGGAGATTCCGTGATCGTACGAAATGTAGCATGCGCGTAACGCCAGGATGGCACAAACCATTGTGGACATCCATGAGGGTGGAGGATGACATAGTGGAGCAGAATGCCCGTGTGAGGGTGTCCGGGGCCACATTCTCCTTGCCAGGCCGATAGAGAATGGTATAACCAAAAGAGGCCAGTTCCATCCTCCAAAGTTGTATTTTATTATTCTTAATTTTGGTTCGTTTTTGATTATCGAGCATGAAGGCGACTGATCGTTGGTCCGTGATCAATGTAAAGTGCTGGCGAGCTAGAAAATGGTTCCACTTCCGTACTGCCTCTATGATGGCTGTGGCTTCTTTCTCAACCGGAGGATAATGTAGCTCGGCACCTTGTAAGGTCCTGGACATAAATGCTACAGGACGACCTTCCTGATTCAGAGTAGCCGAGATCGCCACCTCCGAGGCATCACGTTCAACCACGAAAGGGAGATTCTCATCAATGGAGTGAAGAGCCGCTTTCTCCAACTGTTTTTTGAGAAGGTTAAAGGCTGCAACAGCCGCTGTTCCCAGTGGAAATGATCTAGCATGCAGCAAGGGTTGGATTTTGTCCGAAAAATGAGGAATCCATTTAGCGTAGTATGCAAACAGACCGAGAGCCCGACGTAAAGAAGCCGGATTCTTAGGTGACGGGAGCTCTTGGAGCGGGCGAAGTCTTTCTGGGTCTGGCTTAATGATACCGTTGCCTATGCAGTAGCCAAGGATGTTGATGGTCGGTTGCGACTCAACAGATTTGGATTCATTCAGGGTCAAATTATGGCGATGGAGGGCATCCCGAAATTTTTGGAGGTTGGAGTCGTGTTCCTGTTGATCGTGACCTGCAATGGTAATGTTATCAAGATAGGGAAAAGTGTCCCTTAGGTTTTCCTGCTTAACCAGGCCATCCATTGTCCGTTGAAAGACAGCCACTCCATTAGTAACCCCGAATGGGAGGCGACGAAATTGGTACAGCCGTCCATTAGCCTCAAAGGCTGTGTACTGCTTATCTGAGACCTTCAAGGGTAACTGATGATAGGCACTTTTTAAATCGTAAGTTGAGAACACTTTGTATTCGGCCAGTTTATTAACCATATCATCAATGCGTGGCAATGGGTAGGCGTCCAAGTCGGTATATTGATTGATGGTTTGCGAATAATCGATGCATAGTCGCTGTTTGTGAGGTTTTAGAGGGTTCTTGACAATGACGACTTGAGCCCGCCAGGGCGACGAACATGGTTCAATGATATCCTCTGCTAGAAGTCGAGAGATTTCAGCCGCAATAAAAGATTGGTCTTCCTGATTAAAGCGCCGCGATTTCGTTATTATCGGTTGGCATTGAGGCGGAATACTGGCAAATAATGAGGGTTCATCAAGTGAAGCTGCTGATAATGCACAAAATGGTAATTTAGACGGTATATTAGAAATAGTAAGTCCGGGTTTGGATCCACCAAACTCAATGGTGAGTTTCTTATGCTGTTTTTGGAAGTCCAGTCCTAAGAGGAGATCACTACATAAGTCCTTGAGCACCGAAAGTCGGGTGGAGGGATACATACGACCATGAAGTGTCATATCAACAACACAAAAGCCGGAGATTCTGGTATTAAGTGATGACTGGGCCATCGCAATTGCCTGGTCCGATGGGAAGACATGTAGTTTCAATTTCGCAACAATCTGTTCCTTAATGAAACTATCAGTACTTCCTGAGTCAATTAAGGCATCTAAGGTATGCCCTTTAATTGAAATTTTTGTGGCAGCATGAGACAGGTTCTGTGGGCAAGCAGCTGTAATTGGTGTCGTTGCACAGAGAGTGGCTAAAACTCTCGGTGTGCTTCTTCGGGAGAGAGCTCGAGAGGAAGCTTGATAGGTCCTAGCTGGAGCATCTTGATAGGCCCTAATTGGGGCAGTTCGGTAGGCCTTAGCTGGATTGGCCCTCGTAGAGGCCCTTGATAGGCAAACTTTAGCAAAGTGTCCTTTTTTCCCGCAATAACTGCAGATTGCATTGCGAGCAGGGCAGGTTTTCCTAGGGTGAAAAGCATCTCCACAAAAGAAGCATTCCTTCCTAGATTGCCAAGAGGCTGCTAAAGTGGGGTCGTCCTCCTCTTCTTCATCAGAATTATCAGAATTAGATTCCCCCATGATAGGGTTCACCTGAGACCGCTTGAATTGTCTGGTTGCAGCTACAGCAGCAGATCGAGATCTGGGCAGCTGATAGAGGTCTGCATTTCTCTTTGCCAAATCCAGTGAACAAGCTAGGTCAAAAGCTTTTTGTAGCTCAAGTGTTTTACTTTCTAGTAGACGCTGGCGTATAAATGGAGAGGCAATCCCGCAGATGAAAGCATCACGAATCATTTCTTGGCGGTACAGCTCAGCTGAGGCTGCCTGAAAGTTACAATCTACGCTGAGCCTGCGAAGTTCTTGCAGGAATTCGTCAATTGATTCCCCTGGCCCTTGTCGGGCTGTGGCCAGTAGATGTCTAGCATAGACATCATTTGGGGTCTTGGCATACAGTTTCTTAAGTGCCCGAATCACCTCATCGTAATTATCCCATTCATCAACATATTCGAACACTTTTGGGGTCACATAATTGATAAGTATCTTCAATCTAGCAGGAGCATCCGCTTCACATTCATCCAGAAAATTCTCAAAAGTACGGTACCAATGCTTCCATACCCTGCCAGCTGCTGGTGCATTCGGGTCCAAGTCCAGACGAATAGGTCTAAGGATTTTCTCCATGATGGGTGGTTCCCTGGATCCTTAATTCCGAGTTTGTCCGAAGGTCTAGTATTCGTGAGTGTAAATACTAAGTTACTTAAATTGATGTAAGAAAAAGGAGGCTTACCATCAAGTAACTTTAAAGTAAGCTTTAAGTAACTTATAAACACACTATCACAGAAATCACAGAAACCCCACAGTGCAGATAGAGGCCATTTCGGCCCATCGAGCCTGCACCGACACATATCCCACCCGATCCCCGTAACCCCTACACCAACACATATCCCACCCTATCCCCGTAACCCCACGTATTTAATCCCCCTAACACTAAGGGTCAATTTTATCATAGCCAATCAACCTAACCCGCACATCTTTGGACTGTGGGAGGAAACCGGAGCACCCGGAGGAAACCCACGCAAACACGGGGAGAATGTGCAAACTCCACACAGACAGTCACCCGAGGCCAGATTCGAACCCGGGTCCCTGGCGCTGTGAGGCAACAGTGCTAACCACTATGCCACCTACTATATACAAGAGAGGTCTTTACCATGCCTCTGGTAGAAGCCTCTTACAATACTGAACAGACCAGTATTTATACCAGTCCAACAGGAAGTGACACATGACAGGAAGTGAGGTATGTACACAGTTCATAGTTCATAGTTCACAGTTCACAGTTCACAGGAAGTGATGACATAACTTCCCGGAAGTTATTATTTTTATCACAGGCGTAGTCTATAGGCCTCCAAACAGTTGCAACTCTGTTGGACGGAGTATCAATCAGGAAATAGTTGAGGCTTGTAATAAGGGAACATCTAGGCCTAGAAATTGAGCTTGCGCTGCGCCGGGGCTTAACGCCAGAAATTTAGCGCCGGTGCTAAGTCGCGCTGTGCGCGCCAAAAATTCAGTAGCACCGCGCCCAAATGGCTGCCGGCGCTACTGAAGGCTGTTTGCGCCTGAAAACTGGCGCTACGCGCCGCATTGCGGCGCTATTCCGGCGCTGCGGCGCCCAATGCGGTGCGGCAGGCACGGGAAGTGCAGGCCTCCTCCTTCAGTTAAGGAGGAGCTGCCTGCACCCGCCCGCTGGCCGGTTAAATCGCCACAAAAATGAGCCCGGCACCTCGGGGAAGTGCCGGGCTCGCAGCCGAGAAGCATCTGTTCCGTGGGAGGGGGGTGGGGGAGTCCGGGGAGGGAGGTGCGGGCAGGCGGCCGGCGGGAAAGCAGCCGGCCGCCGCTCCACCTTTATGCGCCGGCGCAAAGTCGTGCAAGACTCTGTTGCCAGAGTCTTAGTTGCGGCTGCCACGGGCGAGGCGGCCGCAACTGAATTTCGGCGCTGGGGCCCGTCACCACGGCAACCGGGACGCTGCGCACACCGATGACATCATCGGTGCTGGTGCAGCGCTACCGGTGTAACGCCGATGTTGGGCCCTAGTCAATTTCAAAACCGGCTGTAAGTCCAGCGCAATGCCCTTTAGCGCCGCAAAATGGGCGCTAAGCCCACTCAATTTCTAGGCCCTATAATTATGGGGGATTTTAACTATCATATTAATTCGATAAATCAAATTGGGCAGGGCTGCCTTGAGGATGAGTTCATTGAGTGTATTAGGGATGGGTTTCTTGAGCAGTATGTAACTGAACCGACCAGGGGGCAAGCAACCTTAGATCTGGTCCTGTGTAACGAGACAGGATTAATTAAAAATGTCCTAGTAAAGGATCCCCTTGGAATGAGTGACCATAACATGGTTGAATTCCATATTCAATTAGAGGGTGAGAAGGTTGGATCTCAAACAAGCATGCTAAGCTTGAATAAAGGAGACTATGAAGGTATGAGCGCGGAATTGAGTGGAGTGGATTGGGAAAATAGATTAAAGGGTAAGACGATACATGATCAGTGGTGTACATTTAAGGAGTTATTTTGCAACATCCAAAAAATATATATTCCACTGAGAAGAAAAGGGTGTAAAAGAAAAGACAGCCATCCGTGGCTAAGTAAAGAAATTAAGGATAGTATTCGACTAAAAACAAGGGCATATAAGGTAGGCAAATCTAGTGGGAGGATAGAGGATTGGGAAAACTTTAAAAGACAGCAAAAAATAACAAAAAGATTGATTAAGAAAGGGAAGATAGATTATGAAAGTAAATTAGCAAAAAAATATAAAAACAGAGAGTAAGAGTTTTTATAGTTATATAAAAAGAAAAAGGGTGGCTAAAGTAAATGTTGGTCCCTTAGAGGATGAGACCGGGAAATTAATGGTGGGAAATATGGAGATGGCAAAAACACTGAATATTTTGTATCAGTCTTTACAGTAGAGGACACTAAGAATATCCCAACACTGGACAAACAGGGGGCTATAGGGGGGGAGGAGCTAAACACGATCAAAATCACGAAGGAAGTGGTACTCAGTAAAATAATGGGACTCAAGGCGGATAAATCACCTGGACCTGATGGCTTACATCCTAGGGTCTTGAGGGAAGTGGCAGTAGGGATTGTGGATGCATTGGTAATAATTTTCCAAAACACCCTGGACTCAGCAAAGGTCCCGGCAGACTGGAAAACTGCTAATGTAACACACTTATTTAAAAAGGGCAGTAGACAGAAGGCTGGAAACTATAGACTGGTTAGCCTAACATCTGTGGTAGGTAAAATTTTGGAGTCCATTATTAAGGAGACAGTAACAGGACATTTGGATAATCATAATTTAATAGGACAAAGTCAGCATGGTTTTATGAAGGGGAAGTCATGTTTGACAAATTTGCTGGAGTTCTTTGAGGAAGTAACATATAGGGTGGATAAAGGGGAAGCAGTGGATGTAGTGTATTTAGACTTCCAAAAGGCATTTGACAAGGTGCCACACAAATGATTATTGCTTAAGATAAAAAATCACGGGATTGGGGGTAATATTCTGGCATGGATAGAGGATTGGCTATCTAACAGAAGGCAGAGAGTTGGGATAAATGGTTCATTCTCAGACTGGCAATCAGTAACTAGTGGTGTTCCGCAGGGGTCAGTGCTGGGTCCCCAACTCTTTACAATCTATATTAACGATTTGGAGGAGGGGACCGAGTGTAACATATCAAAGTTTGCAGATGATACTAAGATGGGAGGGAAAGTAGTGAGTGAGGAGGACATAAAAAACCTGCAAAGGGACATAGACAGGCTAAATGAGTGGGCAGTGATTTGGCAGATGGAATACAATACTGGAAAGTGTGAGGTTATGCACTTTGGCAGGAAAAATCGTAGAGCAAGTTATTATCTTAATGGCAAGAAACTGGAAAGTACTGAAGTACAAAGGGATCTGGGGGTCCTGGTGCACGAAACTCAAAAGGTTAGTATGCAGGTGCAGCAAGTGATTAAGAAGGCCAATGGAATGTTGGCTTTCATTGCTAGGGGGATAGAATATAAAAATAGGGAGGTATTGCTTCAGTTGCACAAGGTATTGGTGAGACCGCACCTGGAATACTACATACAGTTTTGGTGTCCATACTTAAGAAAAGACATACTTGCTCTCGAGTCAGTACAAAGAAGGTTCACTCGCTTAATCCCGGGGATGAGGGGATGGGCATATGAGGAGAGGTTGAGTAGATTGGGACTCTACTCATTGGAGTTCAGAAGAATGAGAGGCGATCTTATTGAAACATATAAGATTGTGAAGGGGTTGGATCGGGTGGATGTGGGGAGGATGTTCCCGATGATGGGTGAAACTAGAACTAGGGGGCATAGTCTTAGAATAAGGGGCTGCTCTTTCAAAACTGAGATGAGGAGGAACTACTTCACTCAGAGGGTGGTAGGTCCATGGAATATGCTGCCCCAAAAAGCTGTAGAAGCTACATCATTACATAAATTTAAAATAGAAATAGACAGTTTCCTAGAAGTAAAGGGAATTAAGGGTTACGGGGAGCGGGCAGGAATTTGGACATGAGTCCAGGTTCGGATCAGACATGGCCCTGTGGGGAGCGGAGCGGGCCCAGGGGCCGTGTAGCCTGATCCTGCTCCTATTTCGTGTGTCTAATTCTGTTAGATTCAGGAGATGGTTCTGTGATAGTAGATTGGCGGTTAGGATCAGATCAGCCATGATCTTATTGAATGGTGGAGCAGGCTCGAGGGGCCGATTGGCCTACTCCTGCTCCTATTTCTTATGTTCTTATGTTCTCCTTTGACTCCACTCATTTCCTCCAAATTAAAGATGTTGCTATAGGTACCCGCATGGGCCCTCGCTATGCCTGCCTTTTCGTGGGATATGTGCAACACTCTTTGTTCCAATCCTACTCTGGTCCCCTCCCTCACCTCTTTTTCTGGTACATTGATGACTGTATCAGTGCCGTTTCCTGCTCTCGCCCTGAACTAGACAATTTCATTCACTTTGCCTCCAATTTCCACCCTTCCCTCACCTTCACATGTTCCATCTCCGACTCTTCCCTTCCCTTCCTCGATTTCTCCATCTCCATCTCTGGGGATAGTTTATTGACCAACATTCACTACAAGCCCACTGACTCCCACAGCTACCTGGACTACACTTCCTCCCACCCCGCCTCCTGTAAGGACTCTATTCCATTCTCCCATTTTCTCTGTCTCCACCGCATCTGCTCCGACGATGCCACCTTCCACACCAGTGCTTCCGACATGTCTTCCTTTTTCCTCAACCGAGGATTCCCCTCTACCGTGGTTGACATGGCCCTCGACCGTGTCCATACTATCTCCCGCACTTCTGCCCTCACCCCTGCCCCTCCCTCCCGGTACCACGATAGGGTTCCCCTTGTCCTCACCTTTCACCCCACCAGCCTCCACATTCAACGGATCATCCTCCGCCATTCCCGCCACCTCCAACGTGATCCCACCACCAAACGCATCTTCCCCTCCCCTCCCCTTTCAGCATTCCGTAGGGACCGCTCCCTCCGAGACACCCTAGTCCACTCCTCTATCACCCCCAGCACCCCTTCCCCTGCGCCCGGCACCTTCCCGTGCAAGCGCAGTAGATGCAACACCTGCCCTTATACCTCCCCGCTTCCCACTGTCCAGGGCCCCAAACACCCCTTCCAGGTGAAACAGTGATTTACTTGTACTTCTTGCAATCTAGTATACTGTATTCGCTGCTCACGATGTGGTCTCCTCTACATTGGGGAGACCAAACACAGATTGGGTGACCACTTTGCGGTACAACTCCGTTCAGTCCGTAAGGGTGACCCCGAGCTTCTGGTCGCCTGTCATTTTAATTCACCGCCCCATTCCCACTCAGACCTCACCGTCCTTGGGCTCTTGCATTGTTCCATGGAAGCTCAGCGTAAGCTCGAAGAACAGCACCTTATCTTCCAATTAGGCACTTTAGAGCCTTCCGGACTCGATATCGAGTTCAACAATTTCAGATCATAACCTCGACCCCTATTACATTTTTATATATTTTTTATCCACACCTTTGGTTTGCGCCTTTTCCCTTTTTTTTCTCTCCCACACGGCAGCTGTCTCTCATTCTGCCAGCGCATTTCACACTTCATCTAGAGCCATCTTTTGTCTCTTACCTCTCCTATTACTATCTTGTCTCGTCTTGAATATCTCTTAATGTCTCTTCACTTCCCTTTTGTTCTTTCACCCCCTCCCCCATTTCCCAGCCCCCAAACTGGCATTTTAATCTGTTTCATTTCCTGCCTTTTTTCTCAGTTCTGATGAAGGGTCATCAACCTGAAACATTGACTCTATTTCTCTCTCCACAGATGTTGCCTGGCCTGCTGAGTTTTTCCAGCATTTTCTGTTGTTATTTCGGATTTCCAGCATCCGCAGTATTTTGCTATCGTAAACTGCATAACCATGTCAGGCGTAAGTGATTGCTGATGATTCCTTTAAATACCATTGCTGGAGCTTCCTTCCTGCTTCTGAATGCTTGCTCTGCCTGACATTGTTAAGGCATGCTGGTAAGTGCAGCGGCAAAATCCAATGTTGCAGATCGGGCGTCAATTGAGTGCTGCACACTCACTGACATCACAATCTAATTCATTTCAATCCCTTCGGTGATCGCTGATATCGGCAGCACTGACAGCCATCGCAAAACTAAACATCCAGGAGTATTTGACTATTAGGAAGGACAGACAGGAAGGAAAGGGAGGTGGGGTGGCTGTGTTAATAAAGGATGGAATCACTGCAATAGTGAGAAATGATATTGGGTCAAAGGATCAGGATAGTGAAATGGTTTGGGTGGAGATAAGGAATAATAAGGGGAAAAAGTCACTAGTGGGCATAGTCTATAGGCCTCCTAACAGTTGCAATTCTGTTGGTCAGAGTATAAATCAGGAAATAGTTGGGGCTTGTAGTAAGGGAACAGCTATAATCATGGGAGATTTTAACTTTCATATTGACTGGACAAATCAAATTGGGCAGGGCAGCCTTGAGGAAGAGTTCATAGAGTGCATTAGGGATGGGTTTCTTGAGCAGTATGTTACTGAACCAACCAGAGGGCAGGCAATCTTAGATCTGGTCCTGTGTAATGAGACAGGATTAATAAAAAATGTCCTAGTAAAGGATCCCCTTGGAATGAGTGACCATAACATGGTTGAATTCCAAATTCAGTTTGAGCGTGAGAGAGTTGGATCTCAAACCAGCGTACAAAGCTTAAATAAAGGAGACTATGAAGGTATGAGAGCAGAGTTGACTAAAGTGGACTGGGAAAATAGATTAAGGTGTAAGACGGTACATGAGCAGTGGTGTACATTCAAGGAGATATTTCACAACTTTCAAGAAAAATATATTCCACTGAGGAAAAAGGGGCGTAAAAGAAAAGACAGCCATCCGTGGCTAAGTAAAGTGATAAAGGATAGTATCTGACTGAAAACAAGGGCATATTAGGTAGCCAAATCTAGTGGGAGGATAGAAGATTGGGAAGCATTTAAAAGACAGCAAAGAATAATTAAAAGATTAATTAAGAAAGGGAAGATAGATTATGAAAGTAAACTAGCAAAAAATATAAAAACAGATAGCAAGAGTTTCTACAGTTATATAAAAAGAAAAAGGGTGGCTAAAGTGAATGTTGGTCCCTTAGAGGACGAGACCAGGAAATTAGTGGTGGGGAACATGGAGATGGCAGAAACGCTGAACAAATATTTTGTATCAGTCTTTACAGTAGAGGACACTAAAAATATCCCAACACTGGACATATGGGGGGCTATAGGGGGGGAGGAATAAACATGATTAAAATCACTAAGGAGATGGTACTCGGTAAGATAATGGGACTTAAGGTGGATAAATCCCCTGGACCTGATGGCTTACATCCTAGGGTCTTGAGAGAAGTAGCGGTAGGGATTGCGGATGCATTGGTGGTAATTTTCCAAAACTCCCTGGATTCAGGAAAGGTCCCAGCAGATTGGAAAACTGCTAATGTAACGCCCTTATTTAAAAAGGGAGGTAGACAAAAGGCTGGAAACTATAGATCAGTTAGCCTAACATCTGTGGTTGGTAAAATGTTGGAGTCCATTGTTAAGGAAGCAATAACAGGACATTTGGATAAGCATAATTTAATCGGACAGAGTCAGCATGGTTTTATGAAGGGGAAGTCATGTTTGACAAATTTGCTCGAATTCTTTGAGGATGTAACAAACAGGGTGGATAAAGGGGAACCAGTGGATGTGGTGTATTTGGACTTCCAAAAGGCATTTGACAAGGTGCCACACAAAAGATTACTGCACAAGATAAAAAATCACAGGATTGGGGGTAATATACTGGCATGGGTGGAAGATTGGCTATCTAACAGAAAACAGAGAGTTGGGATAAATGGTTCATTCTCGGGTTGGCAATCAGTAACTAGTGGTGTTCCGCAGGGGTCAGTGCTGGGACCCCAACTCTTTACTGTAGTGTATGTAACTGTTCTACCTTTAAGAGAACTATTGTATGTAACCGTTCACCTTTAAGAGAACTATTTTAGGTGTGGCACTACTTTATCTTGGCTGCTGTATACTGTAATACCGACGGTGACCACACCGGTATATAAGTGCTGTGTCAGGATTTATTGGGCAGATTCGCCCTGACCTTCGAATAGTAAAGTCCTGTTAAAGTTACTCTTGTAGTCTGTGTATTAATTCGCCATAATACCTACAGACTTTACAGTGGCGACGAGTTCGATCTTACCCTGCGGCAACAATACTTCCGAAGCAGTTAACGAGCGTCGAGAAGAGGCACCCGCCCTCGTCGTTCTGCTGAGAGAAAACTCGAGTCTGCAGAGCAAGGAAGAAGGAAGAATTCAGACATGAAGCCTTCCATCAGCAACAGGCACTGATTGTCCCTTCTGCCACGGTGGTGAGTGAGCCGATCAGCACGAGAAGCAAGTCGGCCACGGTGACTGTGAGTAAAGGAAAAAAAAAAAATAAACGGAGGATAAGGGCGGTGAACTCGACCACGGTCGGGGGAAAGGAGCCGGACAGAAGTTGGGCCCAGAGGCGCTGAGACTGGGGCAGCGTGGAGCACGGAAGCCACGGTACAAGCGGGCTGGGAGACGCAACAGCGTCGTGAGACAGCTAGACCGCGACCGGCAAAAAAGGCCGGGCAGCTACCGAGGCCACGAGGCGCTGCGACCGGGATCATAAGGCGCGGGAAGATATAAAAATAAATAAACCGCGGGGAACTCAGCCGCAGCCGGGGAGGAAAGCACCGGACTGCGAGAGGGCTGGGAGGCGCGATTGGAGTGAAAGAGGCCGGGCAGCGACCGAGGCCACGAAGCGCTGCGACCGGGATCATAAGGCGCGGGAAGATATAAAAATAAATAAATCACGGAGAACTCAGCCGCAGCCGGGGAGGAAAGCACCGGACTGCGAGAGGGCTGGGAGGCGCGATTGGAAGCCGCTGAGGGAGAGACAGAGCCCGAGCGAGCGGGAGAGACAGAGCCCGAGCGAGGGAGACTGAGCGAGATCCAGCCAGCGGCTGAAGCTGTTCGCCGTCAACGGGTTGTACCCAGCGCCGGTTGCCCTGCCGAGAAAAGGGAACAAGGAACGCACTGAAGCTGACGCGCAGGCTGCGAACCCCGAAAGCCAGCGGTCGTCGCCCGAGGGAAAAGCTTACCCCTCCCGCCAGGGGAAGAAACACGGGAAGCCGCCAGTAGGCGGGGAAGATGACAGAAGCGGGAAACCGCCATTTTGAAAGTGGGCGGGGGAAGAAGACAAGCGCGGGAAACCGCCATTTTGAAAAAAAAAAGTTAAAGAAAAATTTCGTGTTTGTTTCGCAGAAAGATAGTGAGAGATAGTGAAGATGCCTAAGCATGGTAACATCAACAACTTCGACTCCGAGGTGGAAGATTGGGCCACGTACGTAGAACGTATCGAGATATATTGTGAGGCCAATAAGATAGCAGATGATGATAAAGCTCTCACCTTATTAAACGCAATGGGGGCAAAGACATACGGGCTATTGAAGCATCTTCTATCACCAGCTAAACCGGCGGATCAGACTTTCGCTAATATTGTTGCTGTCCTGAAGGATCATTTGAACCCCACACCACTGATGTTGGCGGAACGATTCAAATTCTATGCGAGAACGCAACGGAAAGAGGAAAGCAACGCGGAATACTTGGTCGAACTGCGTAGACTAGCGAAATACTGCTAGTTTGGGGAAAATCTGACAGAGGCATTGAGAGACAAGTTCGTGTGCGGGTTGTCGAAGGAAGGAACACAAAAGCGTCTGCTAGAAGAGAACGATCTCACACTTGATAAGGCTGTCCTTATTGCAGCATCGCACGAAGCCGCAGCGAGAGGCACAGCGGAAATGCAGCTGAAGGCAGCGGTACTCAGTGTGGATCAAATTACTTCGGGTACATCGAAATGTTATCGTTGTGGGAAGACAACACACGACCAGAACCAATGCTGGTTTAAAAACCAGGAATGTAGAAAATGTGGCAAACTGGGTCACATAGCTAAGGTATGCCGGTCAGGAAAGAAGACCAACAACAACAAAAAAAAGTCACCGCAGGAAAAGTACAATAAGGTACACAAGGTGGCTGAGAAGAGTTCAGATGAACAGAATTCGGATTCAGACCCAACCGTTCAGGAACTGGGTAGTCTGAGAATTCACAATGTGAGTAAGGAAGCTGACCTGCAAACTATCTGGGTCATGCTAAAAATAGCCGGAGTCCAAGTGAAAATGGAATTGGACACAGGATCAGCCCTATCAGTCATAAATCGAAGGGATTACAACCGGCTATTCTCACACATACCCTTGAGAGATACCAAGATCGTATTGCAGACATACACGGGGCAGAAAGTATACCCCATGGGAAAGATAAAAGTCAAGGTGAGAGACAGGGGCAAAGAACACCAAGGAATGTATTTATATGTACTACCTGAGGGAGGTCCACCACTTCTGGGACGGGAGTGGATCTGGGAAATAAACATGGAATGGCACTATTTAAAAGCAATAATGAGTGAGAACTCGGTGAAGACAATCAGCTCAGACTCTGAAACGGATGACGATAAGACCAGCCCAGGTGCGAAAGACAAGTTTAAAATGGACTTGCTGACTAAGGTTGGAAAAACGAAGGAGTGCATAAATGCTTATGCTTCAGAGGAGAACAAAGCTTCAGAACAGAATTCCACTGAACAACAACAACATAGTTTGACAGAGAATTCTGAGTCTGTCCAGTTTACAGATATGCACAATTCTGAGGAACACCGGGCTCGAACTCAACTCCATTTCAAATTACAACAGCAATTAGAACAATTGAGTTGCCGTCTCGAACAAGAGACGAAAGCAATGAAAAAGTTCTGTGACACAGAGTGGGAGAACCTGGAAAGACAACAGAAACAGCTGATGGAGAAAAAGGAGCAGGAGCACACAAACCGTCAGGGCAAGGAGGCCAAACGAATCAAAGCTGATTCGGTTTCAGAAGGTGCGTGCTTTAATCTGGTGGAGCAAGAGGTTCAGCAACTGAAAGCGCTTGTTAGCGGATTGCAGGCAGAAAAGACTGATTTGGTCGCCATGAACTCCGAGCTCCTACTGAAGTTGGGTGCAGCATCACTGGACGATTCAAGTGGGGAAATTCGAATGGTGGAGGCTGCGGATGATGGTGAAGGAGAAACAGCAAAGGAGCCCCAGGGCAAGGTTATAAACAGCCCTGCAGCTACTGGGAAACGTATGAGGTCAGAAGAGTTAATGGTCAGCCAACTCTTTCACATGCTGAAGGACAAGACTCTGAAATGGGAACAAATTGAACAGGAGTTTAAATCTTCAAAGGAGAGGGGTTTGGAGCTCCCAAAAGTTATTGAAATAGCTGAGGTTGCAACACAGACTGAGAAGATGGCAGCAGAGCAACCCTTGGATGCCAAAAGTACGCTGACTCACGTCAATGTTGAACAACAGAAGGTTGAAACAGCTGCTGCAGTAGAGGGATTGAATAGTCCGATCAACCAATCTCCGAATGAAGTTGAAGTATTGAAATCACAAATGACGTCATTAGTAAAAGACTTGCAGGAAGCCGAGAAAAAGCTGGATGAAGCTGAACGCCTGAAGGAGTCTCTTCAGGAAAGATGTCTGGATTTGGAACAAAAGCTGGCTAATGTCCAGCTGGGTATGGAGGAAATAGAAGACCCTCTCACTGGCCTAGCTCAAGATGACACCGAATATTACCATGACCTGTTGGGCGACATCGAATATTACGATGACCTGTTCTGCCCAGCTTGTGATGAAAACTCCCAAAGTGCAGAAACCATGAAGAATCACAAAAAGTCTAAGGAACATCGGGAGATGGTGGCGCTACTACGGAAAAAGGAGGACGAGAAGGAGGAACTGTGCATGCAGCTGGCAGCTGACAGTGGAGCCCAGAGAGTCTACAAGAAGCAGAAAAGGAAAAGACGAAGCAGAAGATGATGATCATCTGGACCATCATCATCACTACTAGATCACGCACGGGGTCCCTTCGAACGGAGCCAAATCAGTTTGGAAGTAGAAAAACCTCCCAAGGCACTCAAGTTTTTACAAGCCAACAATGCTGGTTCAGAAGGACGGAAGTTCAAGCTGTTAAGTCCAGTGAAGGACTATTGGATGAGTCACTCCAGCAACGTGAACCGACTACACCACAGGGAACTGCTACATCACTGAGGTGTTGTCAGGACCGAGTCAAGAAGCACGGAAGGCGCATCCACCGAGATTGAATCTGTGAACTGTTTTCCGCAGAGACTGAATCTATGAACTGTTTCCCGCAGAGACTGAATCTGTGAACTGTTTCCGCAGAGACTACATCTGTGAACTGTTTTAACATGAAGTTGGATATATGTTATGATGTTATGTTTAATGGGGAATAAGTATGTTGTAAGCTAAAAAGGGAGGATTGTAGTGTATGTAACTGTTCTACCTTTAAGAGAACTATTGTATGTAACCGTTCACCTTTAAGAGAACTATTTTAGGTGTGGCACTACTTTATCTTGGCTGCTGTATACTGTAATACCGACGGTGACCACACCGGTATATAAGTGCTGTGTCAGGATTGATTGGGCAGATTCGCCCTGACCTTCGAATAGTAAAGTCCTGTTAAAGTTACTCTTGTAGTCTGTGTATTAATTCGCCATAATACCTACAGACTTTACATTTACAATCTATATTAATGATTTGGAGGAGGGGACCAGGTGCAACATATCCAAGTTTGCCAACGATACAAAGATGGGAGGGAAAGCAGTGAGTGAGGAGGACATAAAAAACCTGCAAAAGGACATAGACAGGCTAAGTGAGTGGGCAGAGATTTGGCAGATGCAATATAATGTTGGAAAGTGTGAGGTTATGCACTTTGGCAGAAAAAATCAAAGAGCAAGTTATTATCTAAATGGAGAGAAACTGCAAAGTGCTACAGTACAAAGGGATCTGGGGGTCCTGGTACATGAAACACAGAAGGTTGGTATGTAGGTACAGCAGGTGATCAAGAAGGCCAATGGAATCTTGGCTTTTATTGCAAGGGGGATGGAGTATAAAAGCAGGGAAGTCTTGTTTCAGTTATATAGGGTACTGATGAGGCCACACCTGGAATATTGCGTACAGTTTTGGTTTCCATATTTAAGAAAGGATATACTTGCTCTCGAGGCAGTTCGCAGAAGGTTCACTCGGTTGATTCCGGAGATGAGGGGGTTGACTTATGAGGAAAGGTTGAGTAGGTTGGGCCTCTACTCATTGGAATTCAGAAGAATGAGAGGCGATCTTATCGATACATATAAGCTTGTGAGGGGGCTTGATCAGGTGGATGCGGGAAGGATGTTTCCGCTGATGGGTGAGACTAGAACTAGGGGGCATAATCTTAGAATAAGGGGCTGCCGTTTCAAAACTGAGATGAGGAGAAACTTCTTCACTCAGAGGGTGGTAAATCTATGGAATTTGCTACCTCAGAGAGCTGTGGAAGCTGCGACATTAAATAAATTTAAAAAGGAGATAGACCGTTTCCTAGCTGATAAGGGAATTAGGGGTTATGGGGAGCGGGCAGGGAAGTGGACGTGAGTCTAGGTTCGGATCAGCCATGATCCTATTGAATGGCGGAGCAGGCCCGAGGGGCCGTATGGCCTACTCCTGCTCCTACTTCGTATGTTCTTATGTTATGTAAAATGGCAGCTGCTGCAGAACACTCTAACAGAAGAGCGGCCGCCGCCATTTTATCGCTCGATTATGCTGGTAACGGGTGGCATTAAACACCTGAATTTTTAGCCTCTTGACTTTTTGATTCAGAAGCGAGAGTGCTGCCACTGTGCGATGGCTGGCAACTTAAATATAGTAATTAAAGTTCTTTTAATGCTTAAAATTAGCTTCAGACTTCGATCTGTGCTGACGGCGAGGTATCTTAGTGGGGGAATTTCACAACAAGCCAGGGGCAGACTGTTTGGGGGCTGATTATTAATTATGGACAGGACAGGACACACATACTCTCACTCCCTTGTACTTTGTCTCTCTCACTATAAGGGTTCATTCAATTGCAATGTGGAAAAATTCTTAACTATATGTGAGGCCAAAACAAACAGGGGAAAGAATTTCCATTGAGAAACATAATTAATTGTCCCAAAATTCCACACAACTGAATGCACTGGATTCACGCCAAGAAGTGGGACTTGCATCCATCAATGCTCTGCTGGTTCTAAACAAGATTACCATTGTGTTCATCTTCTACGACACCTTTAGAAGTACCCCCCCTTCCCTCACTCACCAGTGAAATCACGGACATCAGTCAGTCAATATCCAGATTATTTCTTAAATCACGATACCCATTGATGTCCCTGCAGAGTGTTTATATTAACAGGAACGCCTTCCACACCATGAATGTGTAGGTGATACATGATGCCAAGATTATAATTTAAGATATGTTCCCATTAACCTGGTAATAATCATGACTCTTATCTTGTCCATTTGAGACAATACAGGAGGTTTCTGGGCAGAGAATTGATTAGCAGTTGACTGCTAGAAAAGATATGAACATATCAGTATCAGTGGCTCTCTGTTCTTCCTAAATATACTTCTATTAATACTGGATTCTCTTCATGTGCTAGAGAAAAAACTCTGAGACCCCGAAGACGTGTATAGATAAGGTGAGGCTTACATAACCAGAAAAATAGTGGTACAACACATATTTAGGATTTTACATTACTCCAGGGACATACTGCAGCACAGTTCTAAGAAATCTGTAATTTTTTTGTTTCACGCTGCATTGTGCCATTGTAGTCGACCTGTTGGAGGCAATAATATCAGAAGAATAAGGCTGACAACATAGGGAGTGTGTTGGGAGAGGTAAAGCCCAGTTTATTTGTGATGCCATTATCTGAAATCTGATTTCTTATGGGTGGTTGAACATTAGTGTCGTTTGTCAGTACACAGTACAATGTAATGGATGGCAGTGTGACTGATCTCATTTTTCCTGTATGTCCTGAGGGGAGAAATCCCTACTCACTGGCACATGTCACCATGAAAAATCAATCTTTGTTAATGAAACACTGAAAGGAAAAGTGTTCAATTTTAAACTTCAGGAAAGTTAAAATAGAAGAGCTCAATAACTCACTTAAATTTCACAAAATCCACTATAAAATGTCAAGAATAGGTAAGAAAATTGAACTTAAAAAAATATATATACAACTTTGGTGTCAAAATGAAATAGGTGAGAAGAGATAGAGTACCACCACACCTTGCCATGGTGTTGTAGGATTTAAGTTCACAACAAGATCTCAGCTATGCTATTGAGAAGAAATGCCAAGCAATGTGCTTTCTGACAGGATGAGGGGGAAAACCACAGGGAACCTAACGCTGGCTTGCCTCTTTGTGGCTGGTGACAGAAATGGAGGGAGACTGGAAGTAGGTTGCTGTCATATTATTGGATTTTTACACTAATTTCTTTCTCGGGTTCAGTGTCACCAGCCACTCCTATAAGTGGACCTTACGTTCTCTATGATCTGGAGTGTGTCTATTTCTGTCCAGTATCCAGGTAAACAATAGCATGACCCAGAGATCGTAACAGAACATTTACTCCATATATTGGTTACTGAAAAATATCATGTGGCACTACATGATTCTGAGGGAGATTGACAGGGTAGATGCTGAGAGGTTGCTTCCCCTGGCTGGAGAGTCTAGAGCTAGGGGCCATAGTCTCAGGATAAGGGGTCAGCCATTTAAGACTGAGAGGAGGAGGAATTTCTTCACTCAGAGGGTTATGAATCTTCAGAATTCTTTACCCCAGAAGCCTGTGGATGCTCAGTCATTGAGTATATTCAAGGGAATCAAGGGATATGGGGATCAGGTTGGGAAAGAGGAGTTGAGGTCGAAGATCAGCCATGATCTTATTGAATGGTGGAGCAGGCTCGAGGGGCCGTATGGCTTACTCCTGCTCCTAATTCTTATGTTCTTATGTTTCTTCTGTCATGAAAAAGCAAACTCAGACTGAGACGCAGGCTCTGAACCAACAAATAGTTTTATTTACATAAGACAGAATAAAAACATGAATGATACATTACACTGCACAATACATAAAATAATAGACACCCCTCATTTTTTCTCTTGACATGGACATTTAAACTATCTTTTACACTGTGAAGCATCTAGTTGACCAAACACCTCTACAGATTGGCACAAAGCTTAAACAGAGCTCTCTGGCAACTGGCTGCAAAACTGAAACAGTGACTATAGTTTGCCTTTTTCATGCAAGCTTATCCACAGAAATATGATTTAAAACCCTTTGAAGTTATACAGAGACAAATAGCAATAGATAACTCAATCTCTCAGTTCATTAGGTCAACAGCTATCCATCAGTAATGAAGAGAGAGCCAATCTTTGTCAATAGAAAAGGTTGTGATTGAAGGTGACGGCTCCAGCCAAGTAAACAATTAATACCTTGGACTCCCTATTGTTCTTTCCTCTGTGACTTGGTACCTTATGAAGGCCATGCAGTCAGCCTGTCTGAACTCTGAGCTGATAGCTATTCTGTTGAGAAATATTCTGTATGACTTTGGGTGTTAACCCCTTACATGCTATTTCTAGCAATACAAAATACAAGTTAAAAATCTAACACAATCAAAAATGCATATTGTAATAGCGACTGACCTGTCCTCTTAGCCAGAGATGGGCACAATTCATTTCTGCTGGGATTGTCCCAAACATCCAGCATAACTTCAGCAGAAGATCCACAGAAAGCCCGGAGAAACGGTGTAAATGGAAATTATACACCGGTATATTTTGTTGAGGCCCAAAAAATTGTAAATAAAAAACAGTAAGCATTATGTTCACATGTTCCCATAATTGTCAATTAAATCTATAACAATATTCTAAAATAATTATTTATAATTATTCATGTCCTTTTTTTTGGTTTGAAAAACCTTCCACTCCTGGTTGCAGGTGCTGCAATAACTCTCGTGACATGATGTGCTTAATTGGAAACATATGAATTTTGCAATATCAGTCACTATGATGAGTGTAATTATAATGGAATCATAGAAATTTTGGTACAAGTAAGGGCCATTCAGCCCATCATCCCTCTGCCTGTATCAGTGCTAGATTCCACCACAATTATATAGCAAAAGGATTTATGCCTCTAATTCTAGAAACTGCTTAATAGCATACATTTATCATCTCCAATCTCCATACAAGCCTAGCTAGGAAACTAGCAAATGTTGACCAACAGAAGCTGATGCAGTCCCCAAAAGCTGACAACTCAAGAATGGTCCTGATTATAAGCCTACATGAAAACAAGTACTTACATGGACTTTGTAACTTATACCCACTTCTATTGGAGTGAAAAAAAGTACATGAAAGCCTGAATGAGAAATATAAATGTTGAAGGCACAAAATTGATTGGTGAATTTTTAGGGTCGAGTGGCTCCACTGAAATCTTTTGACTGCCTCCCTCCTGCTTCTTTCTACTACTGCTAGCTTCTACTGTTTGTTTTTCTCTGTTTACTTCTCTTAAACACTCAACAATTCCTGTTATTATGCAAAATGTTCTTTTCTTGCTGGTCCAGGTACTATTTTCTTATATTTGCCAAGACAACCATGTTTGGGTGAGCTCGGTATTGCAGTAGGTAATATCACTATTCTTTCATCTCTGGAAAATGGTTTGAGTCCAGCCAGGATCAAAGTCTCTTTCTATTGGTTGTATGTATTTGCTTCATTTCAACCCAGTTTACAATATAAAACTGGGGATGGTGTCCAATTTCACAAAAGCAGTGTTGACAACTCTCTTGATTTAATCATGAGACACGCGATTTTTAATGAAAATTTACCCCAATTCACAATCTCACGACTCAACTCAGACAAGTCATGAGTTTTTTGGACTTCAGGGGGTCCGCCAAAAATAACAAAAGATACACGGTACTGTACTTCCACTTTCACCATCCAAACAGCAATTTGCTATCCACTTCTGGCACCGCCACTGGTAAAACCTGAATTTTTTGCCTTCTTTTGCCACTGTCTCCTCGGCCTGGCCGCGCATGCATAGTGATAAACGCAACACCTGTGCGGTAGCATGTTAGCGGCGCCGGAGCCAGACAGCAGCCCTCGAAGGAGCAGGCAAGGCAAGTGAGGCAAGCCTCAGCAGGCCTGGAGCGAAACGGTTCAGCGCTACGCTTAAGTACAGGACGGGAGGACGCTGTGTCTGGTATCCGACGCTTTGATCCGCAGGCGATTGGGCCACGTTCGCAGCAAGGAATGAGCTGTTACAAAGGATTCAGGGCAATGGTGGATGTCAGGTTTATCATCAAGGAGTGAGGTGGATTGCAGCCCTTCTCAATACAGGAAACTTTCGATTTACCGGCACCTAAATAACCGGAAATCTCGGATAACTGGCAAAATTCAGGAGTAGGTTTTACTTCATATTGTATTTGCCTTCCTCCGTCTGTTGCTGTGCAAGGGTGTGGCTGCAGCTATTGCTAAGCTATAGAGACGCTTGGAAATTGTGGCCATTGTTCTGCACTTGTTGCTAAGCAACAGGGTTTGTTGCTTTATACGGAGCTGTCAGCTCTCCCTATCTTTTACTATAGCGTTCGGTTATCCGGAATTTTTGATGAACCGGCACCACGTCGGTCCCGTCCGTGCCGGATAAAAAAAAGTTTCCTGTATATGAAGCGGTATTTAATCATCAGTGGCAAACATGTTTAAACTAACATGAGTGACTCACTCCTAATGCATGAGATTCTCAGGTCTTAGTTTCATTATTTTATAACGTTATCACCCTTCCACAATGTAGATGGTGCTTTTTTGATTTCCATCTGTAAAATTCCAATGTATAACCTTATTTGGGGAGGGGAGGGGATGGATTATTGTACTTTTAAGGTCCCACATACAAGCAGGTATATACAAGCAAGCATAATACTGCGGATGCTGGAAATGTGAAATTAAAGACATAAAATGTTAGAAAACACTCAGCAGGTGGAGAGAGAAACAGAGTTAACGTTTCAGGTCGATGACCGGTTCGGGTGAAAGGTCATTGACCTGATATGTTAACTGTGTTTCTCTCTCCCCACAGATGCTGCCTGACCCGCTGAGTGTTTCCAGCATTGGAACTGAGAATTGTTGCTCAGCACCAGCAACAAGTTTCACATTAAGTTCACTAATGTCCTTTAGGGAAGGAAATCTGCCATCCTTACCTGGTCTGGCCGATATGTGACTCCAGACCCGCAGCAATGTGGTTGACTCTTAACTGCCCTCTGAAATGACCTAACAAGCCACGCAGTTGTACCAAACTGCTACAAAGTATACTGAGAATAAAACCGAATGGGCCATCCGGCATCGACCGAGGCACCAGAAATGATAACGGCACACCCAACCCAGTCGACCCTGCAAAGTCCTCCTCACTAACATCTGGGGACCTGTGCCAAAATTAGGAAAGCTGTCCCACAGACTTGTCATACTCACAGAATCATACCTTTCATCCAACGTGCCGACTCCTCCATCACCATCCCTGGATATGTCCTGTCCCACAGCAGCACAGATCCACCAGAGGTGGCGGCACAGTGGCATACAGTTGGGAGGGAGTGGCCCTGGGAGTCCTCAACATTGACTCCAGACCCTTAAGTCTCATGGGCAAACCTGGGCAAGGAAACCTTCTGCTGATTACCACCTACTGCCCTCCCTCAGCTGATGAATCAGTACTCCTCCATGTTGAACACCACTTGGAAGAAACACTGAGGGTAGCAAGGGCACAGAATCTACTCTGGGTGGGGGACTTCAATGTCCATCACTAAGAGTGGTTCGGTAGCACCACTACTGACCGAGCTGGCTGAGTCCTGAAGGACATAGCTGCCAGACTGGGCCTGCGGCAGGTGGCGAGTGATCCAACATGAGGGTAAAACCTACTTGATCGCGTCCTCACAGATGCATCTGTCCATGACATGACTGTCCTTGCAGAGATGAAGTCTCATCTTCACACTGAGGACACCCTCCATCGTGTTGTGTGGTACTAACACCATGCTAAATGGGATAGATTCAGAACAGATCTAGCAGCGCAAAACTGGGCATCCATGAGCATCAGCAGCAGCAAAATTGAATTCCACCACAATCTGTAACCTCATGGTATCCCTCACTCTACCATTACCATCGAGCCAGGGGACCAACCCTGGTTCAATAAGGAGTGTAGAAGAGCATGCCAGGAGCAGCACCAGGCATACCTAAAAACCTGGTGAAGCTACAATACAGGACTACATACATGCTAAACAGAGGAAGCAGCATGCTATCGACAGAGCTAAGCGATCCCACAACCAACGGATCAGACCAAAGCTCTGAAGTCCTGCCACATCCAGTCGTGAATGGTGGTGGACAACTAAACAACTAACCGGAGGAGGAGGCTGCATGAACATCCCCATCCTCAATGATGGTGGAGCCCAGCACGTGAGTGCAAAAGTCAAGGCTGTAGCGGTCACAACCACCTTCAGCCAGAAGTGCTCAGTGGATGATCCATCTCGGCCTCCTCCTGAGATCCCCACCAGTCTTCAGCCAATTCGATTCACTCCACATGATATCAAGAAACGGCTGAGTGCATTGGATATAGCAAAGGCTATGGGCCCCGACAACATCCCGGCTGTTGTCCTCAAGACTTGTGCTCCAGAACTAGCAGTGCCTTTAGCCAAGTTGTTCAAATATAGCTACAACACTGGTATTTACCCGACAATGTGGAAAATTGCCCAGTTATGTCCTGTCCACAAAAAGCAGGACAAATTCAATCTGGCCAATTACCACCCTAACAGTCTACTCTCAATCATCAGCAAAGTGATGGAAGGTGTCATCAACAGAGCTATCAAGTGGCACTTACTCACCAATGCTCAGTTTGGGTTCTGCCAGGACCACTTGGTTCCAGACCTCATTGCCGCCTTGATCCAAACATGACAAAAAAGCTACATTCCAGAGGTGAAGCGAGAGTGACTGCCTTTGATATCAAGGCAGCATTTGACCAAGTGTGAAATCAAGAAGCCCCAGTAAAACTGTAGTCAATGGGAATCAGGGGAAAACTCTCCACTGGCTGGAGTCATACCTAGCACAAAGGAAGATGGTTGTTGAGGTTGGAGGTCAATCATCTCAGCCCCAGGACATCGCTGCAGGAGTTCCTCAGGGCAGTGTCCTAGACCCAACCATCTTCAGCTGCTTCATCAATGACCTTCCCTCCATCAAAGCGTCAGAAGTGATATGTTTGCTGATGATTGCATGGTGTTCAGTTCTATTCGCAACTTCTCAGATAATGAAGCAGTCTGTGCCTGCATGCAATAAGACTTGGACACATTCAGGCTTGGGCTGATAAGTGGCAAGTAGCATTCGCACCAAAAAAGTGCCAGGCAATGACTATCTCCAACAAGAGAGAGCCTAATCACCTCCCCTTGACATTCAACAGGATGACCATCGCCAAATAAAGGATGGGATAAAGACAGTAGAGAGAAAGGATCCTAGCTCGAAAAATCAAGAAATAGAATCAGTTTGTGTGGAACTAAGAAACAGCTAGGGGCAGAAAACATTGGTGGGAGTTGTATATAGGATCCCAAACAGTAGTTGTAATGTAGGGCAGAGTATAAATCAGGAAAGTAATGGCACATGTAACAAGGGTAATATAGTGATCATGGGGGATTTTAACCTACATATAGACTGGGCAAACCAAATTTGCAGTAATAGTGTGGAGGACGAATTCATGGAATGTATGCAAGATAGTTTTCTAGATCAGTATGTTGAGGAACTAACTAGGGAACAGGCTATTTTAGATCTAGTATTGTGCAATGAGAAAGGGTTGATTAATAACCTTGTAGTAAAGAGGCATTTAGGGAAGAGTGACCATAATATGATAGAATTTTATACTGTTTGAAAGTAATTTAGTTAAATCTGAAACTAGGGTCTTAAATCTAAACAAAGCAAACTACATAGGTATGAGGGGCGAGTTGGCTACAGTAGATTGGGAAACTACATTAAAAGGTATGACGGTAGACAAGCAATGGCTAGCATTTAAAGAATTAATACATAATTTACAACAAATATACATTCCTTTAAGGCACAAAAACCCCACAGGAAAAGTGATCCAACTGTGGTTAACAAGAGAAGTTAAAGATAGTATTAGATCAAAGGAAGAGGCTTACAATGTCACCAAAAAGAGTAGTAAGCCCGAAGATTGGGAGGATTTTAGAATTCAATAAAGGAGGACCAAGAAATTGATAAAGAAAGGGAAAATAGAATGAGAGTAAAGTAGCGAGAGACATAAAAACAGACTGTAAAAGCATTTATAGGTATGTAAAAAGGAAAAGATTAGCGAAAGTCAATGTGGGTCCCTTACAGGCTGAGACAGTAGAAATTATAATGGGGAATAAGGAAATGGCAGAGAAATTAAACAAATACTTTATGCCTGTCTTCACGGAAGAAGACGCAAAAATCTTCCTGGAAATAGTGGACAACCAGCGAAAATGAGGAACTGAAAGATATTAGTATTGGTAAAAAAATAGTACTGTACTGGAGAAATTAATGGGACTGAAAACCGATAAATCCCCTGGACCTGATAGCCTACATCCTAGGGTTTTGAAAGAGGTGGCTATAGAGATAGTGGATGCATTGGTTGTTTTTTTACCAAAGTTCCATAGATTCTGGAACGGTTCACATGGATTGGAAGGTAGCATATGTAACCCCACTATTTAAGAAAGGAGGGAGAGAGAAAATGGGGAACTAGAGACCAGTTAGCCTAACATCAGATGTAGGGAAAATGCTAGAATCTATTATTAAGGACATGGTAACAGGGCACTTAGAAAATAATAGGATTGGGCAGAGTCAACACAGATTTATGAAAGGGAAATCGTGTTTGACAAATCGGTTTTTTGAGATTGTAACTAGCTGAATAGATAAGGAGGAACCGTGGATGTGGTGTATTTGGATTTTCAGAAGGCATTCAAAAAGGTGCCACACAAGAGGTTATTAAACAAAATTAGGGATCATGGGATTGGGGGAAATATACTAACATGGATTGAGGATTGGTTAACGGACAGAAAACAGAGAGTAGGAATAAACGGGTTATTTTTGGGTTGGTAGGCTGTAACTAGTGGGGTACCGCAAGGATCAGTGCTTGGGTCTCAGCTATTCACGATCTACATCAATGATTTGGATGAGGGGACCAAATGTAATATATCCAAGTTTGCTGATGATACAAAGGTGGGTGGGAATGTAAGTTGTGAGGAGGGTGCAAGGAGGCTTCAAGGGGTTATAGACAGGCTAAGTGAGTGGGCAAGAACATGGCAAATGGAATATAATGTGGAGAAATGTGAAGTTATCCACTTTAGTCGGACAAATAGAAAAGCAGAGTATTTTTTAAATGGTGAGAGATTGGGAAATGTTGGTGTTCAGAGGGACCTGGGTGTCCTTCTACACAAATCACTGAAAGTTAACATATGGGTACAGCAAGCAATTAGGAAAGCAAATGGTCTTTATTGGCCTTTATTACAAGAGGATTTGAGTACAAGAGTAAAGACATCTTCCTGCAATTATATAGGGCCCTGGTGAGACCACACCTGGAGTACTGTGTTCAGTTTTGGTCTCCTTACCTAAGGAAGGATATACTTGCCATAGAGGCAGTGCAACAAATTGTCACCTATCTGGTTCCTGGGATGGGGGGGATTGTTATATGAGGAGAGATTGAGTAGACTAGGCCTATATTCTCTAGAATTTAGAAGAATGAGAACATATAAAATTCTTACAGGGTTTGTCGAGGCAGATGCAGGGAGGATGTTTCCCCTGGCTGGGGAGTCTAGAACCAGGGTTCAGTCTCAGAATAAGGAGTTGGCCATTTAGGATTGAGATGAGGAGAAATTTCTTCACTCAGAGGGTGGTGAATCTTTGGAATTCTCTACCCCAGAGGGCTGTGGAGGCTCAGTTATTGAGTATATTGATGTAAGAAGTCACACGACACCAGGTTATAGTCCAACAGCTTTATTTGAAATCACAAGCTTTCGGAGCGCTGCTTCTTCTTCAGGTGAAGTGGAGAAATGCATAAAGACACAGCTTATATAGTCAGAGAATCATGTCAGATGTTTACAGGTAACCTTTCCAACTGCCATTTATCACACCTCGGCAGAGAGATAATCACAGCAGTCAAAGGTGTGAATGGTGTCCAAACAGCTCAGTCAGGGAAACATTACATCAAAGAACAATGAGGTGGGGTCACAAGGGGTCAAATATTGCAGATGCTGGGGTCTGTATGAAAAACAAAAAAACAGACAAAAAACATTTTTTTTGGCTGGAAATCACAGCAGGTCCGGCCGCATCTGTGTGGAGAGAACAAGCCAATGTCGACTCGAGTCTGGATGACCCTGCATCAGGTGGGGTTACATGTAGCGTGACATGAACCCAAGATCTCGGTTAAGGCCGTCCTCATGGGTGCGGAACTTGGCTATCAGTTTCTGCTCGACGATTTTGCGTTGTCGTGTGTCTCGAAGGCCACCTTGGAGAATGCTTACCCGAAGATCGGAGGCTGAATGTCCTTGACTGCTGAAGTGTTCCCCGACTGGGAGGGAACACTCCTGCCTGGTGATTGTTGCGCGGTGTCCATTCATCCGTTGTCGCAGTGTCTGCATGGTCTCGCCGATGTACCATGCTCCGGGGCATCCTTTCCTGCAACGTATGAGGTAGACAACGTTGGCCGAGTCACATGAGTATGTACCATGTACCTGGTGGGTGGTGTCCTCACGTGTGATGATGGTATCTGTGTTGATGATCTGGCATGTCTTGCAGAGGTTGCTGTGGCAGGGTTGTGTGGTGTCGTGGTCGCTGTTCTCCTGAAAGCTGGGTAATTTGCTGCGAACGATGGTCTGTTTGAGGTTAGGCGGCTGTTTGAAAGCGAGTAGTGGAGGCGTGGGGATGGCCTTAGCGAGGTGTTCGTCGTCATCGATGACATGTTGAAGGCTGCGAAGAACATGGCGTAGTTTCTCCGCTCCGGGGAAGTACTGGACGACGAAGGGTACTCTGTTGGTTGTGTCCCGTGTTTGTCTTCTGAGGAGGTCTATGCGATTTTTCGCTGTGGCCCGTCGGAACTGTCGATCGACGAGTCGAGCGTCATATCCCGTTCTTACAAGGGCGTCTTTCAGTGTCTGTAGGTGTCCATCGCGTTCCTCCTCGTCTGAGCAGATCCTGTGTATTCGCAGGGCTTGTCCATAGGGGATGGCTTCTTTAACGTGGTTAGGGTGGAAGCTGGAGAAGTGAAGCATCGTGAGGTTGTCCGTGGGCTTGCGGTAGAGTGAAGTGCTGAGGTGTCCGTCTTTGATGGAGATTCGTGTGTCCAGGAATGAGACTGATTCTGAGGAGTAGTCCATGGTGAGTTTGATGGTGGGATGGAACTTGTTGATGTTATCGTGTAGTCTTTTCAGTGATTCTTCGCCGTGGGTCCATAGGAAGAAAATGTCATCGATGTATCTGGTGTATAGCGTTGGTTGGAGATCCTGTGCAGCGAAGAAGTCTTGCTCGAACTTGTGCATGAAGATGTTTGCGTATTGGGGTGCGAATTTGGTCCCCATGGCTGTTCCGTGTGTTTGGGTAAAGAACTGGTTGTCGAAGGTGAAGACATTGTGGTCAAGGATGAAGCGGATGAGTTGTAGGATGGTGTCTGGAGATTGGCTGTTGATGGTGTTGAGTACTGAGGCTGTCGCAGCGATGCCGTCATCGTGGGGGATACTGGTGTAGAGTGCTGAGACGTCCATCGTGGCGAGGAGTGTTCCTGGTTCAACTGGTCCGTGGGTGCTGAGCTTCTGTAAGAAGTCTGTAGTGTCGCGACAGAAGCTGGGGGTTCCCTGTACGATGGGTTTCAGGATGCCCTCGACATATCCAGAGAGGTTCTCACACAGGGTTCCGTTGCCTGATGCGATAGGACGTCCAGGTGTGTTGGCTTTGTGTATCTTTGGGAGGCAGTAGAAGTCACCCACGCGGGGAGTACGTGGGATGAGAGCATGTAGGATGCTTTGAAGGTCTGGATCGAAGGTTTTGATCAGTCTGTTGAGTTGGCGGGTGTGTTCTTTGGTCGGATCTGCGGGTAACTGTCTGTAGTGTTCCTGGTTGTCCAGTTGTCGGTATACTTCTTTGCAATAGTCCGTTCTGTCCTGTATGACGATGGCACCTCCTTTGTCTACTGGTTTGATGACGATGTTGCGGTTGGTCTTGAGAGCGTGGATGGCGTTGCGTTGTGCTCGGGTGACATTCTGGACTGTCTTGTGAGTGCGGCTGATGAATCTGGCATTGATGCATCTCCTGACAGCTTGAGCATACATGTCAAGCTTAGGGCAGCGACCCTCCGGAGGGGTCCAATTTGACTCTTTCTTCTTCAGTCGCTGCACTGCGGATCCCTCTGTCTGCTGTTCCGGATCATTGATTGTCTCATTGGGTTCGCTGCTGACATCTTGGGATTTGTGGAAGAATTCCCGGAGCCTCATTCTCCTGATGAATTCCTCTGTGTCTGCTGCGAGACCGATGGGGTCCATTTTGGTGGTGGGGCAGAAATTGAGCCCTCGGCTGAGAACTTCAATTTCGTCTGGTTGAAGGGTGTGGTCGGACAGGTTGACGATGGATTTCCCTGTGGTTTCAACCGTGGTACCGGGGGAGGCTTGGTTGCTGCTGCTGGTGATGCCAAGTTTCTCAAGCTTCCTGTTCTTGGTGTGCATGTAGGTAGCGTAGTTCCGTTGCCTTGTTTGTTTGGCGGTGTCTCGTAGCTGGTCTGCTGCGTCCTGAGCACAGGCTGAGAACATGGACTCCATCTCGGTTTCGAGGTTGCGGCGTCTGCTGTAGAGCTGGTGTACGAGATGGTTGAGGAGTGTGCGAGAGGTACGCCGGCAAAGTCTCTCAGCGTAGTCTGTGTTGTAGGTCGACTTGAGTGGGTTAGTGATCTGTAGTCCTTTCGGGATCTTGTCTGCTTTCTTGCATCTCTGTAGAAACTTGATGTCTGTGTCGATATGCGCGATCTTCTTGGAGATCCTCTCCACTTTGAGCCGGCAGTTTGTGGTGTCGATAGTAGCCATGGTGTGGAGATGCCGGAGTTGGACTGGGGTGGACAAATGTAAGAAGTCACACAACACCAGGTTATAGTCCAACAGCAACACGGGACACAACCAACAGAGTACCCTTCGTCGTCCAGTACTTCCCCGGAGCGGAGAAACTACGCCATGTTCTTCGCAGCCTTCAACATGTCATCGATGACGACGAACACCTCGCTAAGGCCATCCCCACGCCTCCACTACTCGCTTTCAAACAGCCGCCTAACCTCAAACAGACCATCGTTCGCAGCAAATTACCCAGCTTTCAGGAGAACAGCGACCACGACACCACACAACCCTGCCACAGCAACCTCTGCAAGACATGCCAGATCATCAACACAGATACCATCATCACACGTGAGGACACCACCCACCAGGTACATGGTACATACTCATGTGACTCGGCCAACGTTGTCTACCTCATACGTTGCAGGAAAGGATGCCCCGGAGCAAGGTACATCGGCGAGACCATGCAGACACTGCGACAACGGATGAACGGACACCACGCAACAATCACCAGGCAGGAGTGTTCCCTCCCAGTCGGGGAACACTTCAGCAGTCAAGGACATTCAGCCTCCGATCTTCGGGTAAGCATTCTCCAAGGTGGCCTTCGAGACACACGACAACGCAAAATCGTCGAGCAGAAACTGATAGCCAAGTTCCGCACCCATGAGGACGGCCTTAACCGAGATCTTGGGTTCATGTCACGCTACATGTAACCCCACCTGATGCAGGGTCATCCAGACTCGAGTCGACATTGGCTTGTTCTCTCTACACAGATGCGGCCGGACCTGCTGTGATTTCCAGCCAAAAAAAATGTTTTTTGTCTGTTTTTTTGTTTTTCATACAGACCCCAGCATCTGCAATATTTGACCCCTTGTGACCCCACCTCATTGTTCTTTGATGTAATGTTTCCCTGACTGACCTGTTTGGACACCATTCACACCTTTGACTGCTGTGATTATCTCTCTGCCGAGGTGTGATAAATGGCAGTTGGAAAAGTTACCTGTAAACATCTGACATGATTCTCTGACTATATAAGCTGTGTCTTTATGCATTTCTCCACTTCACCTGAAGAAGGAGCAGCGCTCCGAAAGCTTGTGATTTCAAATAAAGCTGTTGGACTATAACCTGGTGTCGTGTGACTTCTTACATTTGTCCACCCCAGTCCAACTCCGGCATCTCCACACCACGAGTATATTGAAGACAGAGATCGATTGATTTTTGAATATTAAGGGAATCCAGGGATATGGGGATAGTGCAGGAAAGTGGAGATGAGGTAGAAGATCAGCCATGATCTTATTGCATGGCGGAGCAGGCTCGAAGGGCCAAATGGCCTACTCCTGCTCCTATTTCTTATGCTCGTATGTTCTTATGAATCCCCCACCATCAACATCCTGGAGGTCACCATTTACCAGAAACTTAACTGGACCAGCAACATAAATACTGTGGCTGCAGCTCCAACAACACTCAAGAAGCTCAACACCATCCAGGACAAAGCAGCCCGCTTGTTTGGCACCCCATCCACCACCTTAAACATTCATTCCTCCACCACTGGCGCACTGTGGCTGCATTGTGTACCATCGACAAGATACACTGCAGCAACTCACCAAAGTTTCTTTGACTGTACCCCCCAAACCCGCGACCTCTACGACCTAGAAGGACAAGGGCAGTAGGCACATGGGAACACCATCACCTCCAAGTTCCCCTCCAAGTCACACACCATCCTGACTTGGAAATATATCGCCGTTCCTTCATCGTCGCTGAGTCAAAATCCTATAGCTCCCTATCTAACAGCACTGTGAGAGTACCTTCACCACACGGACTGCAGCGCTTTGAGAAGGCAGCTCACCACCACCTTCTCAAGGGCAATTAGGGATGGGCAATAAATGCTGGCCTTGCCAGCGACATCCACAACCCATGAAGGAATAAAAAGAAGAAAAACAAAAATACTAAATATATCTGCTTAGTTGTATAACTAATATTTCTGCCGAAATAAATACACATTGTGTTCCAATTTTTTTATAACACGCGAGTGGGGCCTCGGAAGCAAGAGGCCCGAGGATCGATAGAAATTGGTCCTCGGGCCACATCTGCATAGTCGGGGTGAGCTGCTGACACTGGTCATGTCTCTTTTCTCCGTGGGAAGATGTTATTGATTTTTTTTCCCAAAACTTACCTTTTGATAATGGGTAAGATTTTTAAAAAGCTTTTTGTAAAGCATTTTCAGATGCAGTAATACAGATTTTGTAAAGTGCCGGGACCTGTTAGAGAGCAAATAAAGCCACTTATGAGGTTTATAAATGAACTATCAATTTATATGCTTAAAAAAATAGCAACATAGAAGATAGGAGCAGGAATAGGCCATTCAGCCCCTCGAGCCTTTTCCGCCATTTAATGAGATCATGGCTGATCATCCAAATTCAGTACCTTGTCCCTGCTTTCTTCCCATATCCCTTGATTCCTTTAGCCTTAAGAAATATATCTAACTCCTTCTTGAATATATTTAATGAATTGGCCTCAACTGCCTTGTGTGGTAGATAATTCCACAGGTTCACCACTCTCTGGATGAAGAAATTCCTCCTCATCTCAGTCCTAAATGGCTTACCCCTTATCCTTAGACTGTGACCCCTGGTTCTGGACTCCCCCGCCATCAGGAACATCCTTCCTGCATCTAGTCTGTCTAGTCCTGTTAGAATTTTATAAGTTTCAATGAGACTCCCTCTCATTCTTCTGAACTCTAGCGAATATAAGCCTAATCGACCCAATCTCTCCTCATATGCCATTACCAAATCTTATGATTTTTAAGAGTTTGTCTCATGATTTATGAGAGGGTGGGGTTGGCATTACTGCAAAAGGGTTCTACAAGTGTAGGACGCTTATTTAAATATTATAATAAACCTTTTACTACTTCCGGCCAGTGCCTTAGACGTCTATGGAAGAGCCCGATTCAATATGCAGGGTGGCATACTTCTGGCAGAGAATAAGTGTGCACATGCCACCCACCTTATTGCACCTTTACTTACTGGTTAGCCCGATCGAATTTCTAAGCTATTAAAATTGGTGCTGCTGTACTCAGTCAACTGGTCTCTTTCTGAAGTAGTCACACATTTTAAAAGGATGAAAGAGAAACTATTGTTGCACCCGAATCACTCAAGCTCTGTTGCAATCTGGCATTAGTATGAACCAAACTGATAGTCTAGCAGATGAGCTATTTCATAAAAGAGCATTAGCTGCTAGAACTCCATCATGTCTACTCAGATGTATATTATCTCCTTGAGGGTTTTGAAACCTATCTTGCACGCATTAAACATTTAGTGAAAGCTGTGGATGTTTCAGTGACATTTGATGGAATGCCAAAAATGTAAGTGATCCACTCAACCATTTTGTTTGCTTTCTACAACAGAAATGAAGATGGTTAACACACAATAATGGCAGAGCCATTTGCTCGATCGCATTACCAGAAACTGATTCCACAGCTATACAATATTCAAAACCTTGAATGACAAGGAACAGTCCATCAGTACAGGTGAATTGTGGAAGAAATAAAGCATTTTCATCCAAATATTCTTCATTCCTTTATCATTGGTTCTTTATCTACAATGCTACAGATCATGACATGATAAGTGACTGATCAGTTTTCTCCCAACTGACCGTAGACAATTCATGAAAACAATGTTAGAATTTACTGACATCAGTGATAGCACTAGTTATATTACTGTTATGTGATTCTGAATTACAGGAATTACATTGCTAATTGCATTACAAAGATAGTGTTCAATGTTTCTTCAGCAGTAATATTTAGTTTGATATGCAGTGAAACAAAGCAAAGTAAATAAACTCCATGTAATTTGAATCCTGTTATTACCACCAATTTTTGGTTCGGCATTGAAAGCAACAATTTTGAAAACACAATGATTTTGTTAAAATTGAAAGGCAGCTAAAAATAAATATGAAAACCGAGGAACATTAAAACATAAAAATCCCACCAATAATGTAATGTTGGCTGAAATTATATGGATTCTAATAGCATTTCACAATACATGAATGATAGTTTTATCCCAAAACAAACTAAGCATTGAAAGGCCAACATTGTTACCAGTGAGGACAACTGCAATCAGTAGATCTTTTAAATATAAACCTTCATCAAATCATTAATTCTGCTTACCTTTTATCGCTATTTTTCCCCATTCCCTCAGATATAAAAAAAAATTCTACCTAGCCTTTTTTTATATAATCAAAACCACACTGGTTTGTCCCTAAAAATACTTTTCAATCTTTTACTTGCCTTGGTTCTTCTATCGTGTCCTCCTCACATCATCCATTTCAGAGATGGGAGTAAGTAAAAACAAAATGGGCTTTCATTGGCTGAAAAAATGAGTTCCAAGGCTATGTTTTCAGTTTTGATGAATGTCAGGGACACATGATATTTTGCACATCAAAACACATGACCCATCAAAGTATTTGGCAGCTCCTGGGGCCGAACAGCATTTTGAACTAGCTGCAAGGGTTAAAAGCATAAGTCAGGAAATGGCTATTTTATCCATTAAAGCTCATCCCTTTATTACCCTAACTCTCCTACTCTAGAAACCAACTCATTTTGAACACCTCTTATCTTTTTGTCCGTGCTATCTTTTCTGGCTTGCTAGAAATGATTCTTCAATCTCACACTCCCAATGAGAAATCCATGCACAGAGGGAACATGGGTTGGAGATAGGGCTACAACATTGGAGTCCTGATTCTCCAACCCACTCTCTCTGCAAGTAAGACTCCTCACTGAAATTGTGGAATCACTCCTAATACTCCAAACATTTACCATATTTAAGTAAAGAATTCTTCCTAATATTTGTCTTAAATTTTCTTTTCACTAAATTTATGTCCCCTGGTCCTACTGGCCAGACTGAGTTTGAAATAATGGCCTGGATTTTGCTCTCAGTGGTGAAGGAATGGCCTTTGCCGTTCACTTTGCATACAGTTGCCTAGAGGCTTTTTGCGAGCTTGTCAGTGGAGATTTCCACGAGTCCGGCATCTGATTCAGTGCAGTGCCCTCTGCAGAGGATGTGGGGCATCTGTGGGGGAATGCCAAGCAACAGTGAGGCTCTTCAACAAATCAAATTGAAGTATCCTCACTGAGACACGCGGATTGCAAACCAGGAAGTAAAACATAAGGAAACATAAATTACATTTAAATCATGTACAGGGAGCAAAATAAAGATTGGGACATACAGAAGGGAGAGAGATAAAAGAGAACAGGAAAAACTAAAAAAAGTTATTTTAATTATAACTTTGTTAAAAATCTGCAACATTAATTTTCTTCTGAGACTCCACACTTGTAAAATTAATTTTTCCAGGCCAGAGAGGTTGTTCAGCAGTAATGATCACTTTTCACGCTGTTAAAAACTCACATACGCCTGAATGCATTAGCCCTACTTTTTCAGCCACACTTAGTGCAGGACTAGTGGATGAACGGAGAAACCTGGGGGTATATGTGCACAAATCGTTGAAGGTGGCAGGACAGAAAGCGGTTTAAAAATCATAAAGGATTCTCGGCTTCATAAATAGAGGCATAGAGTACAAAAGCAAGGAAGTTATGATGAACCTTTACCAAGCCCTGGTCCGACCTCAACGGGAGTATTGTGTCCAATTCCTGGTACCGCACTTTAGGAAGGAATTGAAGGCCTTCGAGAGGGTGCAGAAAAGATTTACAAGAATAGTTCCAGGGATGAGGGACTTCAGCTACGTGGATAGACTGGAGAAGCTGGGCTTGTTCTCCTTAGAGCAAAGAAGGTTGAGAGAAGATTTGATAGAGGTGTTCAAAATCATGAGGGGTCTAGACAGAGTAGATAGAAAGAAACTGTTCTCATTGGCACAAGGGTCGAGAACCAGAGGACACAGATTTAAGGTGATTGGCAAAAGAACCACAGGCGACATGAGAAAAAACTTTTTTATGCAGCGAGTGGTTAAGATCTGGAATGCACTGCCTGAGAGGGTGGTGGAGACAGATTCAATCATGTCTTTCAAAAGGGAATTGGATAAGTACCTGAAGGAATAAGATTTGCAGGGCTACGTGTAAAGGGTGGGGGAGTGGGACTAGCTGAAGTGCTCTTGCAGAGAGCCGGCATGGGCTCGACTGGCCGAATGGCCTCCTTCTGTGCTGTAACCATTGTATGATTCTAAGTACCACAAGTTCATGCTATTACAGTGATGTCAGTGCCGAGTCTATCAGCGAGGACTGCAACAGTGCATCCTGTGGAGGAGCAGGGTATCTCTGACAGCAACTTCCGGGTTTCCGCGTTTACTTGCTCATGTGCGAACGCGAAGTTGCTGCCAGATTTACCCTGTAATAACGGCGAGTGCCGATAGCCTCACCGTCATTATTACTGCAAAATCTGAGCCATTATTCTGGGTTTGCTTATCTGTACAGTTTAGTATGTTATTTACTTCAGTAAAGTTCCCCCATGACCATTTTCTCTCTACACGCAGAGATTTAGCTGCTCTAAACTTCCTTCATACCTTATCCCCTTTACATTTAGGTAATGCTAAAATAACCAACCCAGCACTAGTTCCTCAACTATTCCTCCAAACGGGATGAGCATTTGAAAAAAGGTAGAGCAGAGAACTAGTTTTGCATCAGGATAATTTTTGTATAATTCTGCTATTCAAGAAATAAATCTAATGTGCACATTTTTGTTATTCAACAGTCACGTTAACCTTGCTACAACTGTGTTATTATAATGAACAAAGGACATCACCTGAACCATGACTGTTCTCATCAGAATCTGAATATAAATTAATTTTGTAATGTAACAATGACATAGTTAATAGTTATATTCAAACTGCAATGAGGAAACAGTCTGTCAATTAGATGTTATTATGTCCGTGTATAATTGAGACACGGACTGCAGGAGTTGATTATAACAAGTCTTTACTGAATGGAGACAACCTGGAAACTGAAACTACAGAAGCCTGCTAGGGCCTTTTATACAGGGGTGGGCACTGCCGGTACTGCAGTCTGAGACCAGTTATTCCCTTAAAGGTACATACACAACAATTCCTTCCCTTTTAGATAAACAGTACATAACATTCATTTAACAACTAAATAATAACTAATTACAATTACAATTACGGTTGCTAGATACATTGGTTGAAGTTAAGCAATTATAAGTTCAGTCTTTGAGGAGGCTTCCTGATTCTGTCTGGATAACGCCTCTTTGGGACATCAGGTTCTTCTGGCAAGGTTGAGTCGGGATCAACGTCGTTGTTTGGTTCGTATGCTTCCAATATCACCGATTCTGTGGTAGATGCAATTGGCACTTCGGTTTCATCGCCAGGTGTATCAGATCGTGGTGTGGAGTTGCCGTTTTCCTGTGACTCTAGAATCTGGTCAGCATGGCATCTTACAATGCTCTCTCCAACGTCCACGGTATACATTAGAGGTCCTTGCCGTGTACAGATCGTTCCTGGCTGCCATTTCTCTGTGTGGTAGTCCCGGGCCAAAACTGGTTGACCTATCTTAAAACTCCTGGTCGGCCTTTCATTCATATTCTGAAACTGCCTGTTCTCCACATCTCTTCTGACGTTTGGCTTAACCAAATCCAAGCGACATCGTAGTCTTTGATTGAAGAACATCATGGCTGGAGTTTGGTTGGTAACCGCATGTGTCGCATTCCGGTAGGCAAACAAGAAGTTATCCACCTTGTGTTGTAGGGGTATATCTTCATTACACATTGCCTTGATAGCCTTCTTGAATGTTTGAACAAACCTCTCGGCCAATCCATTAGTGGCTGGATGATATGGGGCGGATGTGTAATGCTTAACACCATTGTTCTTTAAGAACCTCCGGAACTCTTCAGACACAAACTGTGGTCCATTGTCAGAGCAAATCTGTTCAGGCAGCCCATTCCTGGCGAATATGGTTCATAAGACTGTGATAGTTTTTTCTGTGGTGGTTGAGGACATTTTTATTACCTCTGGCCACTTTGAATGTGCATCCACCGCAATTAAAAACATAGGCCTAGAAATTGGGTTTTGGCTTAGCCAGGGCTTTAGCGCTGGAAATTAGTGCCGGCGCTAAGTCCCCTGCGCGCGCCAAAAATTCAGTGGCGCCGCGCCCAAACGGCTGCCGGCGCTACTGAAGGGTCTTAGCGCCTGGAAAAGGGCGCTAACTGCCGTTTCGCGCCGCAATTCCGGCGCTGCGGCACCCGATGCGGTGCGGCAGGCTGGGGAAGTGCAGGCCTCCTCCTTCCGTTAAGGAGGAGCTGCCTGCACCCGGCCGCGGCCCGCGCAAATCTGCTTAAAAATGAGCCCGGCACCTCGGACAAGTGCCGGGCTTGCATCTGTTCCGGGGGGGGGGGGGGGAGAGAAGTCCGGGGAGGGAGCTGCGGGCAGGCGGCCGGCGGGAAAGCGGCCGGCCGCCGCGGGGCCTTTAATGCGCCGGCGCTAACTGCAGAAAGGCACCTCTGACAAAACGCTGGTTGCGGCTGCCACGGGCGAGGCGGCCGCAACTCAATTTCGGAGTTCGGGCGGGTTACCACGGCAACCGGGACGCTGCGCACACCGATGACGTCATCGGTGCCGTCGCAGCGCTACCGGAGCAACGCCGATTTAGGGCCCCAGGGAATTTCACTACTGGCCATAACTCCGGCGCAAGGCCCTCTAGCGCCTCAAATGAGGCGCTAAGGCTACTGAATTTTCAGCCGATAGAGTCCATAAAGGGACCAGCAAAATCAATGTGCACCCTTTGCCATGAAGATGAGGGCCACTCCCATGGATGTAGAGGGGCTTGTGGTGGGGCGTTTTGGACCTTCTGGCATCCTGTACAGCTCTTGGTCATCTCTTCGATTTCTCTATCGATTCCCGGCCACCACACAAACGCTCTGGCTAAGTTCTTCATTTTTACCCCTCCCAGATGACCCTCATGAAGCTCATTGAGCACTCTATCCTTCAATTTGGGTGGAATTACTACTCTGGATCCACACATCAAGGTTCCTCTGCACACTGACAGCTGTTCTCTTCTCGGCGAGAATGCTGGCAGCAGTGGTTCGCCATGTGCTGGCCATCCCTTCACCGTTAAATCATAGACCCAGGAGAGTGTCGGGTCATTTCGCGTTTCCTTTTCTATGTTTGCATTCGTCACAGGGAGACATTCGACTATAGTCGAGTGGAATAACTCCATTGGATCCACTGCCAGTTCTTCTTCCACCGTCGGCAACGGTAGGCGCGACAATCCATCAGCATTCCCATGCTGTTTAGTTCCTTTGTACTCGATGTCATATTGGTGTGCCCCTAGGAAAAGGGACCACCTCTGTAGCCGTTGTGCCGTCATTATCGGTACGCCCTTCTGAGGGTTGAAAATGGAGACGAGAGGTTGATGATCAGTTAGTAGAGTAAATTTCTGACCGTGCAGGTAGTGATTGAACTTCTTCACCCCCCACACCAGGCTGAGGGCCTCTCTGTCAATCTGGGCGTAGTTACGCTCGGCTGAAGTTAACGAGCGTGACACAAAAGCTATCGGCCTCTCTGAACCATCAAGGAATTTATGTGACAATACCGCCCCAACGCCGTAGGGAGATGCATCACATGCCAGTCTTATCGGTAGTGATGGGTTGTAGTGAGCCAATACTTCTCTTGAAGTGATTAGGTCCTTACTCTTCTGAAAGGCCCGCTTACATTCATCGCTCCATTTCCATGCTACTCCTGTTCGTAGTAGGGCGTTCAGTGGATGCAGAATTGTGGACAAATTCGGCAAAAACTTATGGTAGTAATTCACCAATCCGAGGAATGACCTCAGTTGCGACACATTTTCAGGCGCTGGAGCCTTAACTACCGCTTCAATTTTGTCAGGGGACTTATGCAACCCCTCTTCATCAATCACGTGGGCACAATACGATATCTGTTTCTTAAAAAACTCGCACTTGGGGCGATTGGCTCGTAGCCCATGTTCACGTAGTCTAGTGAGCACCTGCTCTAGGTTGGCAAGGTGTTCACTGTCATCTTCACCTGTCACTAGGATGTCGTCCAAGTAACAGAGTCCCCGGAATCCCTTGCAGGACCTGTTCCATCGCTCTTTGCCATATCGCCGGAGCTGATGCTACTCCGAATATCAGTCGATTATACTGGTAAAGACCTTTGTGAGTGTTTATCGTGAGATACTTCCTAGAGGATTCTTCAACCTCCATCTGCAAATATGCTTGTGCAAGGTCAATTTTTGTAAAACGCTTCCATCCAGATAGTGAGGCGAAGATAGCTTCTATCCTTGGAAGAGGATATTGTACTGTGTGAAGGACTGGGTTCACCGTCACCTTGAAGTCCCCACAGATGCGAACCTTCCTTGGCTCCTCAGACTTATTGTTTAACGTTTTCTTCATGACAGGAATGATGGGTGTCGCCCACTCGCTCCAGTCTACCTTAGATAACATGCCTGCCTTCTCCAGATTCTCCAGCTCTGCCTCGACGGCTGGGCAAATTGCATATGGTACCGGTCTTGCTTTGAAAAACTTAGGAATTGCATTCTCCTCTATTTTTATCGAGGCGGTTACGCCTTTAAGAGTGCCCAGTTCTTGTCGAAATACCTCTTTGGCGTCAGCTAAGATTGTTGACAATCATCCAGGAGTGACGTCGTCATCCTTTTTACCAGCCACCGTCAGTGCCTGAATGGCGTGCCAGTCTAAACTTATCTTTCTGATCCATTCACGTCCCAATAACGGTGGTCCACCATCTTGCAGAATGTAGAGATACAATTTCCGTATTTTCTTGCCGTTGCATTCGACAGGCACCCTTATTTTTCCTCTGGGGTATACTTTTTGCCCCATATACACCCTCAAGACAATGGATGTCTCTCTCAAGGGTATGTGTGAGAATAGCCGCTCGTAGTCTCGTCGATTCATGACGGTTAGAGCTGATCATGTATCCAATTCCATTTTGACTTGGGACCCTGCTATCGTGAGGGTGACCCAAATGGTTCGGTGATCCTCTTTTGCGATTACGTTGTGAAGTTTGAGACAGCTTAGTCTCTTGTTCCCGGATTCACTATCGCTCATCTGGTCTTCGGAACTACTGTCCGTCATCTTTTGTACTTTCCTGTACGGTTCCTTAGTAGCCTTTTTGTTGTCGTTGGTCTTCTTCCCAGACCTGCAAACTCGTGCAATGTGTCCCATCTTTCCGCATTGCCTGCATATTTTGTCCTTGGGCCATGGTTTGTTCTGCCGCAGCAATAACATTTTGCAAATCCCCGTGTCATTTCATGGGTGCTGTATTCCTGTGGCTTTTGTTGTATTTCCGCAGCTCCCCTTGCTGCTGCTTCGCACGATACTGCCACGCTGAAAGCCTTATCTAGCGTCAGCTCTTTCTCTGAGAGTAACCTCTTCTGGGTTCCTTCACTCAGGAGTCCACAGACAAATTTGTCCCGTAAGGTATCTGCCAGTCTTGCTCTGAACTGGCAGTGCTTTGATAGCTTGCGTAGTTCCGTAATGTAATCAGCATTGCTCTCATTTTTATGCTGATTTCTCCTGTGGAATTTAAATCTTCCTGCTATCAGCAGCGGTGTAGGATTTAGGTGTTCCTCTACGCTAGCAACAATTTTGTTAAAACTCTTCGCCTTCGGTTTGGCTGGAGTAATCAGGTCCTGCATTAGGCCGTACGTTCTTGCGCCCATTAAATTTAGCAATACTGATGCCTTTTTCTCATCGGCTATTTCGTTTGCCTCACAATATACCTCGACTCTTTCCACATACGTGGTCCAGTCTTCTATTGCATTATCGAAGGCAGTGATATCGCCAGTCTTTGGCATCTTGAAAATCTAAGATGGCGCCTCCCGCGCTTTGCCTTCGTCCCCGATGGATCAAAATGGTGCCTCCCGCGCTTTTCCTTCTTCCCCGCCGAGTTAAGATGGTGCCTCCCGCGCTTTCCCGCCGCTGCCGCTGCTGCCAACGCTGTTGCTGGTGATTATATTTATTTTACTATCCTGTAATGGCGACGCCCTATGGTCTTCGCGCCTCCCCGATCGCTGCTGCCAACGCCGCTCTCCGCGGTATTTTTAATTTTCTATCGCGCCTCAATATTTGCTCCGTTAATTGAAGAACCATTCCCGTCGTGGAGCGGACCCTCTGGGACACTTCCCTCCCTCTTCTTAGGTCCGAACGCTGCCCGGCTGCGAAGCACCGGCCACACCCTGTGTGCTCCACCCTCTCTCTCTCTCTTTGCTTCCCGACTCGCTGCCCGGCCCCGTTGCAGAGCCACCCGATCGAGCTCTAGCCCGCCGCAGCCCAGGAAGGATCAGTGCACTACCTGCCACCAGCCCGATTAGCTGGGAAACCACAGACTGGAGACCAAGCCTGGCTCTCGACAGTCTCTCCTGCACTTTTCAATTCGATGATTTGGAGGGCGGTTGCCCACGGTCGACGCCCGTTTCTCGAGTTTCTTTGGATTTTTTTCTTTTTCTTTCTTCTGGCTTCGACCTTCAATAACGTCGTCTGAGGTGCTGCCGAGTTGCAGGTAAGTTCGTTTCTTACTCGTCGCCAGTATTATGTCCGTGTATAATTGAGACACGGACTGCAGGAGTTGATTATAACAAGTCTTGACTGAATGGAGACAACCTGGAAACTGAAACTACAGAAGTCTGCTAGGGCCTTTTATACAGGGGTGGTCACTGCCGGTACTGCAGCCTGAGACCAGTTATTCCCTTAAAGGTACATACACAACAGATGTCCTCTTAAAATAGACCAAATACACATTCTTCTGAATACACAAAAATAATGTTCTAATTTACAGAGTGAAATAAATATCAATATCCACTCCATATTCAAAACATTGTGACAGCTGAATCAGTACCAATTCAGCTGTCACAATGTTTTGAATATGGAGTGGATATTAATTCTAAACTAGATATATTTAGTGTGCGAATCCATTAATTTAAAAAGTTATTAATTTCTATTGGGTGCAATCAGAACACGATCTACCTGTTAAAATTCTATCTTATGGTGGTGAAATATAAACATTTCACATATACCATAAAACCAGTCAAATTCAACAACTTGGTAATAAAAAACATATATCACATGTCATGCTGATTAAGTATGATATTAATAAAGCATTTATTAATGTTTTAAGGCGGCAAGAATTAACTACTTGCAAAGGAAGAACTGAAATTTATACATGATACAACCTGATGGAGGCAGCAGAGAAAAAAAACACTGCACACCAGCAAATCTTGTTATTTAATTGGCAAAAGTATATTCCTTGTATGTGCAGTGGTACAATGTATTTTTCCAATGTGTATCAGCTGTATGTCGCAGCATATTTTGGATACTCCATTTGCCAGTCCAGCACCCATGTCCATCAGCTAAGTATGTGTGACTTGTAAATTGATGGCGATTAACTTTTAATGTAGACTAATCTTGCATGTGGTGTGATAAAGAGGGAGTGGCAGCTGTTACACCCTCAGAATGCAAAGCATAAAAGTGTCTGTTTGCAGCAAAAACAGATACACCAGTGTCAGTGAAGGAGCAAAAGCCAAAACACTCATCTTACAGACTCAGAGCTGAAATCATATTCAAGTATTAGCAAATAAGGAGTATTACTAGGATCTGTAATAAAAGGCCAAAGTTAGATTATCTCCTAAATAGTTGAGCCATAGCCAAAATATTTGATCCATACTCATAAGTGAAAAGGAAATTCACACAGTTAAATGATTTCAAGGGGTGGGGCAAAGATAATTTGGCGAGGCTAGATTACCATATCTAGCAGAATCCACCTTTGTCACTGACGTTTCCTTTGCACAATCTATAATGGCTGCTCTATAATTAACTAATTCTTCAAACAGCTTGTTAGTTCAGTGCATACCGGGTATGGTCCACTCCTCTTTCCTTAATTCAAATTGTCTCATAATCCCATTTTTTATGGCACTAAATTACTACTTTTTTGTGTTGCCTAATTCAAATTATTGGATACCTCAATTTTTTTTAGTGCAAAAAATGACTTTGAATTGACAAGAGTAGACTGTATTCTGCTGCATTACAGGCTCTGCTCCTGCCGCATGGATGGCTCAGGAGCACATTGTGCACTCGGAGGCATTATGGGGACCTCCCCAGTTATTGCACTGTTCCCTCATTAGCATACAGGTACTGCACTGCCAGCACAATTTGCCTGGCTCAATGGGAGCACTGAGCTTGGGGGTGGGTGCAATTTCTAGAGCAGAGTCTCATTTGATGGAAGTATGGATGGGAGAATCAGGTACAGATTTCCAATTACTACCAGATTCTATTGAAATTCACATTATAATTTTCATTAAGTGCCATTTTCAAATCTGAAATATTGATATGGAAAAGACAACCTGCTCATTGTAGAAATCTGTTCGCGCCGATGAAGTGGTCGCTCTCTGCACCTGAACGGGTAGGCCCAAGGTGCACCTGGTATTGGGCCTTGGGCCTCATTTAAATTAAACCGGCAAGCTGCAGACACCTGCTGGGCACCCCAGGCAGCTCGCCAATGAAAAGGCTCGGACAAGTGCTCAAAGGGGAAGGGAAGGTGATTGGGAGGGAGGGCGACCGGGAGGAAAGGTGATCGAGAGGTGGGGGCCGGGTTCCGTACTCCTGCACCTCCCCGCTCTACATTCTGGTAAGTAGTTAAAAAAAAACTTCTGGCCGTATGTAGACCTGGTTTCCAGAACTCAGCTGGCCTGGTGCCAGATGTGTTCAGCGCAACCCAATTTTTCATGTAGGGTCTCAGACAGTGTTAAGACCATATGCAAAGGGCTTAACACCTGTTTCAAGCGTGGGCAATGGATGAATATTTTATTTGCCTTTACCAATATGTTGGGCGACACACTTTCGGCTCGGAATGAGTACGTGCTTCCACATTGGAGGTTTAGGTACCAGTTAAGTGCCAGAGAAACAGGAGTGCCGTATTCGAAGTTCTAGGCTTTAAAGTTCCCTGATGCACCTGTTAGCTTTTTGAAATGATGGTGAGTGAATTGTTGATTGACTGGGTACTGAACATTCAACAACATGTACACCATCACTCTAAATGGTTGAGCAGCGTATCAAGGAAAAATGATAAGACTTCCCATCTACATCGCAAGATAGTCAACAAGTATAGTAAGGAATAATGATATCAGAAAACCATAAATGAGATAATGTTGCTGCAAGGCCTATAATACTGAGGTTCCGCTTCACTAATAATTAATAATTGATCATGCCGTTCTTGCAATATTTAATGCATTAAGTCTGAAGGGATATATTATTATTTCTTGTTTCCTACTGTCTTGAAATATACTTTTCCCTAATAACCAGATAGAGAGCTTGGTTATTTCAAAAACATCAGTAGTAAGCAAATGGTTGAGGCAAAGTTTCCTCATTGGAAAACCTGGTTAGTGCCAGTTTCTGGGTTATTACGACGAGAAAAAAAGTGGACACAGACCTGTAAAGCCAACTGTTACAAATTCCGGGTCTGCACTACATGTTTTATAGAGTCATAGAGTTATACAGCACGGATAGAGGCCCTTCGGCCCATCGTGTCCGCGCCGGCCATCAAGCCCTGTTTAATCTAATCCCATATTCCAGCATTTGGTCCATAGCCTTGTATGCTATGGCATTTCAAGTGCTCATCCAAATGCTTCTTAAATGTTGTGAGGGTTCCTGCCTCCACAACCCTTTCAGGCAGTGAGTTCCAGACTCCAACCACCCTCTGGGTGAAAAAGTTCTCTCTCAAATCCCCTCTAAACCTCCCGCCCTTTACCTTGAATCTATGCCCTCTTGTTATTGACCCTTCTACTAAGGGAAAAAGCTCCTTAGTATCCATCTTATCTATGCCCCTCATAATTTTGTACACCTCAATCATGTCCCCCCTCAGCCTCCTCTGCTCCAAGGAAAACAAACCCAATCTGCCCAGTCTCTCTTCATAGCTGAAGCGCTCCAGCCCTGGTAACTTCCTGGTGAATCTCCTCTGCACCCTCTCCAAAGCGATCACATCCTTCCTGTAGTGTGGCGACCAGAACTGCACACAGTATTCCAGCTGTGGCCTAACCAGTGTTTTATACAGCTCCATCATAACCTCCTTGCTCTTATATTCTATGCCTCGGCTAATGAAGGCAAGTATCCCATATGCCTTTTTTACCGCCTTATCCACCTGTTCCGCCGCCTTCAGGGATCTGTGTACTTGCACACCCAGATCCCTCTGACCCTCCGTCTTGCCTAGGGTCTTACCATTCATTGTGTATTCCCTTGCCTTGTTAGTCCCCCCAAAGTGCATCACCTCGCACTTTTCCGGGTTAAATTCCATTTGCCACTGTTCCGCCCATCTGACCAACCCATCTATACTGTCCTGCAGACTGAGACTACCCTCCTCGCTATTTACCACCCTACCAATTTTTGTATCATCCGCGAACTTACTGATCATACCTTTTACATTCATATCCAAGTCATTAATGTAGACCACAAACAGCAAGGGACCCAGCACCGATCCCTGTGGTACCCCACTGGCCACAGGCTTCCAGTCACAAAAACAACCTTCGACCATCACCCTCTGCCTTCTGCCACTAAGCCAGTTTTGTATCCAATGTGCCAAGGCACCCTGGATTCCATGGGCTCTTACCTTCTTGACCAGTCTCCTGTGCGGGACTTTATCGAAGGCCTTACTGAAATCCATGTATACCACATCCACTGCGTTACCCTCATCCACACACCTAGTCACCCCCTCAAAAAATTCAATCAAATTAGTCAGACATGATCTTCCCTTGACAAAGCCATGTTGACTATCCCTGATTAATCCTTGCCTCTCCAAGTGGAGACTAATTTTGTCCCTCAGAATTTTTTCCAATAATTTACCTGCCACTGATGTTAGGCTCACTGGCCTGTAGTTCCCCGGTTTTTCCCTACTCCCCTTCTTGAATAATGGTACTACATTAGCGGTTCTCCAGTCCTCTGGCACATCCCCTGTGGCCAGAGAGGTTCTGAATATATGTGTTAGAGCTCCCGCAATCTCTTCCTTTGCCTCACACAGCAGTCTGGGATACATTTCGTCCGGGCCTGGGGATTTATCCATTTTTAGGCCAGCTAAAACCGCCAATACCTCCTCCCTCTCGATGTTAATATGTTCGAGCATATCACAGTCCCCCCGCCCTATTTCTATGTCTACATCGTCCTTCTCCATAGTGAAAACAGAAGCAAAAAATTCATTTAGAACCCCTCCTACATCTTCCGGCTCCACACACAGATTGCCACTTTTGTCCCTAATGGGCCCTATTTTTTCCCTAGTTATCCTCTTACCCTTAATATACTTATAAAACATCTTAGGATTTTCCTTTATTTTGCTCGCCAGTGTTATTTCATGGCCCCTCCTTGATCTCCTAATTTCTTTTTTAAGTATCCCCCTGCACTTTTTGTACTCCCCTAGGGCTTCCTCCGTCTTTAGCCTTTTGTATCTGCCAAAAGCCCTCCTTTTTTTCCTAATCCATTCTCGTATATCCCCTGACATCCAAGGTTCCCTGTGGTTTTTGGAACCACCCTTGACCTTTACGGGAACATGTTGCCATTGTATGATCTCAATCTCAGGTTCAGAGTTACCAGTCACTCCTGCAAGTGAACCCCATGGTCCCTACAAAGTGGAAAGTATCTTTATTTCCCAATATCTAGTTAAACAATAGTATGGCCTATAGATCATGGCCCAGAAATTCGGGTCAGGGGCTTCCCGCGGGTGCAAGCCCCCGACCTGCACTTACCTTGCGCGCCGGCTGTTGAGCTGTAGGGCCCCGTGGAATTCCGATCCGGGGCCTGGTCCAGCTGCCGGCGCGCATTGCTTGCGTATCCCAGGGGCGCAGTTAGTTCAATGCATCCCCTGGGATCACGTGGGCCATGGGCAGCCAATCGGAGCAGGGAAAAGCCCATTCATAAGTCTGACAGGAAGAGCTGTCAAGACTTATAAATACTACGGCCCTAAAATAGCACTAAACATTCAAATAAATTTTAAGAAAAATCACATTTTTTAAATAAACTAAATTACATGAAATAACTATTTTAAACAATAATTTAAATTTTTGAAAAAAATAATTTTATATTCTAACAGGGCTAAAAATAAACTTACCTTGCTTTAAAGTATTTAAAAATAATAAACCTGTGAAAAAAAAATTTAAATTTTAATTAATTCACCACTTACCTTGTAAAAAGCAGACCTTACACCTGCTTTTTACATTTCTAAATCCTGCAGGCTTACGATCCCGGAGAAATTAAAAAAAAACGTAAGTTCAAAGCGCACGCGCATCCTCCCCCACGCACGCGTTTGACCTCTGAACCTCTTCGTTCAGAGGAACGGAAGTGCCGGTTTCTCACGCATGCGCAGTGCATGCAGGAAACCGGCACTTCCATCGGGCCTACGGGTGAGTACCCTGTGCGTACTCACCCGTGGAGACCCGAATTTCTGGGCCCATAACAATAAGAACCCTCAATGTGTGTACTAGATATGGTGATCTCGCGCACACTTCCATGTGTGTTCTTCTATCTTTTCAGAAGCGAATTGAAAACCACTCTAGTGAGATGAGGCGAATCGTAAACCAACATACTGGTTTACTTTACATACAATATATGATTTAACAGAACATGGTTTTCCAGTGAGGTTCAATTAATTCCCTACATCAAAGTAAAAGATTATGCAACTTTATCCCTCTGTTACAAGTAAATAATCTTGACAACATCAACTTGCATTTATCTAAAGGGGAAACATTGGGTTGGTTAGTGCCTCCCATTAGCGCCTCGGGGGGGGGGGCGCTACTGGGGCACTAGTATCCTGGCGCCTGAGCGCGATGATTTTAGCGCCGCTCACGAAATTGACCTGCCATTTTGCAGTGGCGCTAAACACTACCACCACGATCTCCTGCGCCCAGAGATAGTGACGTAATCCAAGCGTGCAACGCCCTGGACTGGAAATTGATTCTCGCCTCCTGCCTTAGCGCCTGCCGCTAGGAACGACAGGTAGAGTGGGACGTTTTGCAGCCAGCAAGGAGCTGGGAAGCGCTATTTAAAGGCGTGCACTTCCTGCTTTTTATAGTCGGCAAAATTTTTGGCATACGCAGGTTGAGAGGGAGGAGACATCTGGAGAGATTTAATGCTGTCCTACAGTCCTGAGCAACACTTTTCAGGTTCCTATTTCTCTGAGCTTCATATTTACCACGTTTAGAAAATTAAATAGGAGCTGTACTAGCTCGGGGTGTCATCCTCCAGCTTCACCTTCGGAGGCAGCAGAGGTGCAGCGAGAGAGTGGCAAACGTGGCCAAAGGGAGAGGGCCGACAGGGCTCTGCACAGGAGACCTTACCCTCCCAGGGTATTCCGGGAGCAATTCTCCTATATTCATTTGTCTGAGGAGCAGTGTTTCAGAAGGCTGCGCTTCAGCAAGGAGGTGGTCAGAGCTCTGCCCCCTCCTGCAACCAGAGATTCAACCTCAGCTCAGGACCAGGACATCTCTGTCGGTGGCAGTGAAGGTGACAGTGGCTCTGAATTTCTATGCCAGTAGCTCCTTCCAGGCTTCAACTGAGGACATAGCGAATATCTCCTAGTTCGCTGTCCATTGCTGCATCCGGGAGGTCACAAATGCTCTGTACAAAAGGAGAAGGGAGTACATCTCTTTCCCCATGACCCAAGGCAAACAGTGTGAATGCGCATGTGGCTTCGCTAGGATAGCGGGCTTCCCTATGGTTCAGGGTGCCATTGACTGCATGCATGTGGCTTTGCGGGCACCTCATGAAAATGCAGAGGGGTTCCGCAACCGCAAAGGCTTCCACTCTCTGAACGTCCAGTTGGTGTGCGACCACAGACAGCGCATCCTCGCCGTCAATGCCCGCTATCCTGGCAGCAGCCATGATGCATTCATCCTGCGCCAGACTGGTGTCCCAGACCTGTTCCAACCACCGCATCAACCTCGTGGCTGGCTCCTCGGGGACAAGGGTTATCCACTCTGCACCTGGCTGATGACACTGCTCCATAACCCCAACACTCCTGCTGAGCTCGCATACAATGAGCGCCACTAGGAACCTCATTGAACAGACGATCAGCGTGTTGAAGCAATGGTTCCTGTGTCTTGGCCACTCTGGAGGAGCTCTGCAGTACTCATTGTTGTGTGCTGCATGCTTCACAACATTGCAATTATAAGGACACAACCATTGCCACCAGGGATTCGTGCACCACCTCAGGAGGATGAAGAGGGAGAGGAGGAGGAGGAGGCGGAGGATGAAGAGGAGGATGGGCTGCACCAATGTGGGCAGGAGGCATAAAATGTTGCCTCTGCAAGGGCTATCCGTGAACGCCTAATAAGACACTGCTTCTGATGAATGACAGAGAAGATGGCTTCTGGGATGAACAAGCACATCATCGCAAGTATCCTGCAGTCTCTATTGCCAGGCAAAGCTCCCATGAGTCAAATGAGCAAAGTTGTAAAGTTCCAATAAAATGTTTTATTTATATGACAAACTGTGTCTTATTTATTCAGGACAAACAAAACTCGTTCTTATGACTTTGAGATAAGCATCAACACAGTAAACAAATATATTAAGATGAACATCAAACTTTGCCACAAACATTCCCCATAGTGATTGCAAAATTTTTACTTTTTGGCCTTCGAGGGTGATCTCCATCCCCTGCACACTTCCCCCCTTCCCATCCTACTGCTCCTCCGTAATGTGGCCCCAGTGGCTGCAGCAAGGCTGGCGGAAGGCTGCTAAATGTTGGATCCAGAGACTGCAGATGGCCTTGAAGGACGCCCGTGACCAGATCTGGGCCTGGAGGGCCCGGCTGCAGACTGCGCCAACTATGTATAGGCGGCAGCAGTCTGGGCTGGCTGTGTTACAGGCTGTGGCAAGTGCAATGGGGGAGTGGCTGTGGTGGGAACAGGAATGCTGTCATCCTGAGAGAGGACAGCATTTTCCTGCTCGACCGACACACTGCCACTACCCCGGGGCAGAACCCCAGCATCCGGAGCAATCTGCTCAAGCACAGATTGCTGGCCTGCTGCAGTACCGTCAGATCCCCGATGGGCAGTGGGTGACCCAGCGACGATGGCAGCAGTCAGCGCTTGCGTGACATCAATCTGAGACAATGGCCTCCTGCCACTCTCTGGAAAGAGCACTGCCCTTCGATGTTCAACAGCGCCAACCAGAGCCACCAATGCATGGTCGCTAAAGTGCTGAGCTCTCTCCCTGGGCCTCTGAGTATCCATCACAAATGTTTCAGCAACATCTGTAGGTGCTTGCAGGCTGAGGTCAAATGCTGCAATGAGCAGGGTGTGGCTGTGCAGCAAGATGGACCCTCCCCTTTAAGGACCGGACGGTGCCAGTCTGTCTTGAGTTCAAGGGTAATTGACATCGCCTGAGCTTCAGTAATGTTCTGAGGTAGCGCCTTGCTCCCCGACGTTAGCGCCCTAAGAGAGGTGTGTAGCGCTTGATTTAGCGCTCAAATCACCTCCAGGGGCGATGGAGATGAATTTCGAGGTCGGCGGCAATAATTAGCGCCGGGCGCTAAACTTTGTGCCCAGCCGAATATTAGCAGCCCAAAATGGGCAATACCCAACTTTTCCCCCCCAAAGTCTTTAACATAGTAAAATGTCCCAAGGTGCTTCACAGGAGCATAATCAGACAAAAATTAACACCGAGCCGAAAAGGGAGACATTCGGACAGGTGACCAAAAGCTTGGTCAAAGAGGTAGGTTTTAAGGAGCACCTTAAAGGACAAGAGAAAGGTGAAGAGGTTTATATAGCCCTACTTGCTGGAGTTCTTCCTAAAATCCTCCACCCGTCTACTTCTCCCTTCCCACCTACTGCTTCTAAAACCCTTCTCAAAATCTTTCTCTTTGACCAAGCTTTCAGTCACCCCTTCTAACTGTTCCATAAAGAATCAGAGTCTGCACCTCTTCCTTCACTGTGAAGCACCTTGCGATGTTCTTTCAATGCTAAGGGTGCCACATACAAAAATGTTGTTGTAAATGTCAACAGTAGCAATAATCAAAGCTGGATTTAAAAGTGCTGTTGCTGCTCATTAGGTTTCTGAGGAAAATTCATCATTATTCACGAGCCTTTATAATGAAAAGCAGCCTGATCCTGTCTTCACCCATGAAGTGAATCCCATGAGGAAAGTTTGAAAATTCCAACAAATTCCCTAAAATATTATACAAGTAAATTAATGAATCCTATGCACAAGCATTCGTGTTGTTACGCTGCGTTGTGCTGCTTTGCATTGCACTATGTACTCAAGATATGAAAAGACCATCAGGCCCATACACACTCACCCCATTTCCTACAGGTCTCATTGCTGTGTCTCCATCCTTCCTTTTCTCTTCCCCCACCCCCCTCCACTCCTCTACAGACCTATAACCAATTCAGGAACCCTCAAAAGTGATCAGGCAAGCCCTAGGTGGTCCCAGACCTTTTGACCATTACCAAAACATCTTACCTTCCTTTTGCCATGATCTTGCAGTTTTCCAAAAGTGCGTCTAACATCTTCTTGAAGGGATGCAAGGAGTCTTTCCTTACTATCACCTATGGAATATTGTTCCACAGGTTGATCATCCTCTGAGAAATAAAACCTCTACAAATTCAACCTCACTTCCAGCTTTCTCTGTTTAAATGGGTGACCCCCTAGTTCTGTCAGGCCAATCACCACAAACAATCTATCCACCTATGTTATTAATTATTTTAAAGATCTGAATCTGAACTCTTCCAAACTCCCTCCAGAAAATTGAAATGCAAGGCATGAAGTCTATCTCCACAACTCAGTGCACTTAGGCCAAAGATATCCATGTTGCCCTTCTCTGGAGTCAAAATATCTTTCTTAGGGTGGATGGAGGGAAAAGGTACATAATACTCCAGATGAGGTCTTCTTATATAACTCTATTATTGTAACCCAGTATTAGTCACAGAGTTATACAGCACAGAAAGAGGCCCTTTGGCCCATCGTGTCCGCACCGGCCATCAAGCCCTGTCTATTCTAATCCCATTTTCCAGCACTTGGTCCGTAGCCTTGTATGCTATGGCATTTCAAGTGCTTCAGGCAGTGAGTTCCAGATTCCAACCACCCTCTGGATGAAAAAGTATTTCCTCAAATCCCCTCTAAACCTCCTGCCCCTTACCTTGAAATCATGCCCCCTGGTTATTGACACCTCTACTAAGGGGAAAAGTTCCGTTCTATCTGCCCTATCTATGCCCCTCATAATTTTGTACTCCTCAATCAGGTTCCCCCTCAGTCTTCTCTGCTCTAAGGAAAACAACCCTAGCTTGTCCAGTCTCTCTTCATAGCTAAAGCGCTCCAGCCCAGGTAACATCCTGGTGAATCTCCTCTGCACCCTCTCCAATGCAATCATATCCCTCCTATAGTGTGGCAACAAGAACTGCACACAGTATTCCAGCTGTGGCCTAACTAGCATTTTGTACAGCTCCATCATAACCTCCCTGCTCTTATATTCTATGCCATGGCTAATGAAGGCAAGTATCCCATATGCCTTTTTAACCACCTTATCTACCTGTCCTGCAGCCTTCAGGGATCTATGTACATGCACACCAAGGTCCCTCTGACCCTCTGTCCTTCCTAGGATCCTACCATTCATTGTGTATTCCCTTGCCTTGTTAGTCCTTGCAAAATGCATCACCTCGCACTTTTCAGGGTTAAATTCCATTTGCCATTGTTCTGCCCATCTAACCATCCCGTCTATATCGTCCTGTAGCCTGAGGCTTCCCTCCTCGCTATTTACCACTCCACCAATTTCCGTGTCATCTGTGAACTTACTGATCATACCTCCTACATTCATATCTAAATCATTAATGTACACTACAAACAGCAAAGGACCCAGCACCGATCCCTGCGGTACACCACTGGACACAGGCTTCCAGACACAAAAACAACCTTCGACCATCACCCTCTGCCTCCTGCCACTAAGCCAATTTTGGATCCAATGTGCCAAATTATCCTGGATCCCATGGGCTCTTACCTTCTTGACCAGTCTCCCATGTGGGACTTTGTCAAAAGCCTTACTGAAGTCCATGTAGACTACATCAACGGCACTACCCTCATCCATACACCTAGTCGCCCCCTCGAAAAAGTCAATCAAATTGGGCAGACATGATCTCCCCCTGACAAAGCCAAGCTGACTATCCCTGATAAATCCCTGCCTCTGCAAGTGGAGGCTAATTCTGTCCCTCAGAATTTTTTCCAATAATTTCCCTACCACGGATGTTAGGCTCACTGGCCTGTAATTCCTTGGTTTATCCCTACTACCCTTATTGAACAATGGTACTACGTTAGCTGTTCTCCAGTCCTCTGGCACCTCCCCTGTGGCCAGAGAGGTTCTGAAAATTTGTGTCAGAGCCCCTGCAATCTCCTCCCTTGCCTCACACAGCAGCCTGGGATACATCCTGTCAGGGCCTGGGGATTTATCCACTTTTAAGCCCGCTAAAACCGCGAGTACCTCCTCCCTCTCAATACTAATTTGTTCAAGTATATTACAATCCCCCTGCCTGATTTCTATGCCTACATCACCCTCCTCCATAGTGAACACAAATGCAAAATATTAATTTAAAACCTCACCTACATCTTCCGGCTCTACACACAGTTTGCCACTTTGGTCCCTAATGGGCCCTACTCTTTCCCTGGTTATCCTCTTGCCCTTAATATATTTATAAAACACCTTGGGACTTTCCTTTATTTTGCCCGCCAGTGTTTTTTCATGCCCCCTCTTCGCTCTCCTAATTTCTTTAAGTACCCCCCTGCACTTTCTATACTCCTCTAGGGCTTCCATTTTTTTTAGTCCTTTGTATCTGCCAAAAGCCTCCCTTTTTTTCCTAAACCATTCTTGTATATCCCTTGACATCCAGGATTCCCTGGGCTTGTTGGTCCCACTCTTGACCTTTACAGGAACATGTTGGCGTTGTACTCTCTCTATTTCCTTTCTGAAAGATTCCCATTGCTCTGTTGTGGATTTTCCTACAAGTAGCTGATCCCAGTCCATTTTGGCCAGATCTTGCCTTATCATATTAAAATTGGCATTCCCCCAATTTAGAATCTTTATTTCCGGTCCATCTTTGTCCTTTTCCATGACTACCTTAAATCTCACCGAATTATGGTCGCTGTCACCAAAATGCTCTCCTACTAACACTTCTACCACTTGCCCGGCTACATTCCCTAGAATTAGGTCCAGTACCACCCCCTCTTTCTACACGCTGGCTCAAAAAGCTCTCCTGGATGCACTTTAAGAATTCCTCACCCTCTAAGCCTTTCACACTCTGACTATCCCAGTTAATATTGGGGATGTTGAAATCCCCTACTATTATTACTCTATTATTTCTACACTTCTCTGAGATTTGCCTACATATCTGTTCCTCTCTCTCCTCCTGACTGTTTGGGGGCCTATAATACACTCCCAGCAAAGTGCTTGCCCACTTTTTGTTTTTAAGTTCTACCCATATGGCCTCATTAGAGGAACCTGCTAAGATATCATCCCTCCTTACAGCAGTAATTGACTCCTTAATTAATATTGCGACACCCCTTCCTCTTTTACACCCCCTCTGTCTCGGCTGAAGATTCTATACCTCGGAATATTGAACTGCCAGTCCTGCCCCTCCCTCAACCATGTCTCTGTGATAGCAACAACATCATACTTGTAGTGTCCGTGTGTAGATAAAGACACTGAAGACAGGAGTTGGTTCATAGGTATTTACTAAGCAAGTCTGGGGGGGGGGGGGGGGGGTTTCTAAAGGATATACACAGGCTTATATAGCCCAAGTGGCAATTACCGGCATTACGCACACCTGGGGCTCTTAAAGGCACATACACCCTAATTGCTCTTAAAGGCACATACACCACAATTCCTCCCCTTCTAGCTAACTAGTACATCATATTTTAAGTAATTATTAATTACATGTTATATGCAAAATAATATACATTGCTGTATTAATTAATTATAAGTTAGTCTCTCAGGAGGCTTCCTGACTCGGTCCGGATAACGCCTCGGGGGTGTAGTAGTTTCTGGTGGTGTAGTAGGTTCTTCTGGCAAGGCTGATTCGGCTTGAAGGCCAGTGTCGAGTTCATCGGGCTCCAGTATCACCGGATCGGAGGTAGATATGGGTATCTCCACTTCATCGTTAGATGTATAGAGTGGTGGTGTAGGTTGTCCCTTTTCGGATGACTTGATGATTTGGTCAGCATGGCGCCTTATTATGCTGTCTCCGATGTCCACGGTATACATCAGTGGTCCTAATCGTGTGCAGATAGTTCCAGGCTGCCATTTCTCGGTACGGTAGTCCCGGGCCAAAACCGGTTGGCCTATCTGGAAGGCCCTAGTTGGCCTTTCATTCATGCCCTGAAACTGCCAGTTCTCCACGTCCCTTCGGATGTTGGGCTTGACCAAATCCAGCCGGCATCTTAGGTTTCTATTGTAGAACATCATGGCGGGAGTTTGGTTAGTAACCATATGCGTTGCATTCCTATATGCAAATAAGAAGTTATCCACCTTGTGCTGAAGTTTTATGTCTTCATTACCCATGGCCTTGATGGCCTTCTTGAAGGTCTGGACAAACCTTTCAGCCAATCCATTGGTGGCGGGATGGTATGGGGCGGACGTGTAGTGCTTAACCCCATTGTTCTTTAAGAACTTTCTGAATTCTTCGGACACAAATTGCGGTCCATTATCAGAACATATCTGCTCCGGCAGCCCATTCCTGGCAAATATGGTCCTTAATACTGTGATGGTTTTTTCCGTGGTGGTGGAGGACATCTTTATTACCTCCGGCCACTTGGAGTGTGCATCAACTGCGATTAAGAACATTGAGTCCATAAGTGGACCAGCAAAGTCGATGTGCACCCTTTGCCAGGGAGATGAGGGCCACTCCCATGGATGTAGAGGGGCCTGTGGCGGAGCATTTTGGACCTTCTGGCATCCTAGGCAGCTCTTGGTCATGTCTTCGATGTCTCCATCGATACCTGGCCACCATACAAACGCCCTAGCTAGGTTCTTCATTTTCACTCCACCCAGATGCCCCTCGTGAAGCTCCTTTAGCACTTTATCCTGGAGTTTGGGTGGAATCACCACTCTGGATCCACACATCAAGGTTCCTCGGCACACTGACAGCTGTTCTCTTCTTTGCGAGAATGCTGGCAACAGTGGTTCGCCATGTGCTGGCCATCCCTTCACTGTTAAATCGTAGACCCGTGAGAGAGTAGGGTCATTTCTTGTCTCCCTTTCAATGGCAGAATTTGTCACCGGTAGACATTCCATTATGGCAGAGTGGAATATCTCTACTGGGTCTACTGTAGGTGCCTCTTCTATCGTTGGCAACGGTAGGCGTGATAAACCGTCAGCATTCCCATGCTGTTTTGACCCTTTGTATTCAATGTTGTATTGGTGTGCCCCTAGAAAAAGGGACCACCTCTGTAGTCTTTGTGCCGTCATAATGGGGACACCTTTTTTAGGGTTGAATATGGAGATGAGGGGTTGATGGTCGGTCAGCAAGGTAAATTTTTGTCCGTGTAGGTAATGGTTGAATTTCTTCACTCCCCATACCAGGCTGAGTGCTTCCCTGTCTATCTGGGCATAGTTACGCTCAGCTGAGTTCAATGAGCGTGACGCAAAAGCTATCGGCCGTTCCGAGCCATCAGGGAATCTATGGGACAATACCGCTCCTATGCCATAAGGGGATGCATTGCACGCCAGTCTGATTGGTAGTGATGGGTTGTAATGAGCCAAAATTTTCTCGGATGTGATTAAGTCTTTACATTTATGGAAGGCACGTTTACAGTCTTCGTTCCATTTCCAAATCACTCCTGTCTGTAGAAGATCATTAAGAGGGTGTAGAATAGTTGATAAGTTCGGTAAAAATTTATGATAGTAATTTATTAATCCCAGGAATGACCTTAATTGTGAAACATTTTCAGGTGCTGGGGCTTTTATAACTGCTTCAATTTTTCCAGGTGACTTATGCAACCCTTCCTTATTAATTATGTGGCCACAATATGATATCTGATTTTGGAAAAATTCGCACTTGGGGCGATTTGCTCGTAGGCCCCGTTCTTTCAGCCTAGTGAGCACCTGCTCCAAATTGGCAAGGTGCTCGTTGTCGTTTTCTCCTGTTATAAGGATGTTGTCTAGGTAGCATTGAGTCCCCGGAATCCCTTGCAGGACTTGCTCCATAGCTCTTTGCCAGATAGCTGGAGCTGATGCTATTCCAAAAACCAGTCGATTGTACTGGTACAGGCCTTTGTGTGTGTTTATTGTGAGATACTTTTTAGAGGTCTCCTCAACCTCCATCTGTAGATATGCCTGTGCCAAGTCAATTTTTGTGAAACGTTTCCCTCCGGATAGTGAGGCGAAAATATCTTCTATCCTCGGAAGAGGATACTGTACCGTGTGAAGGACCGGGTTTACAGTCACCTTAAAGTCCCCACAGATGCGAATTTTTTTCTGTTCCTCAGAGTTATTTTTCAATGTTTTTTTCATGACTGGAACGATGGGTGTTGCCCATTCGCTCCAATCTATTTTGGATAATACGCCTGCCTTTTCCAAATTCTTCAGCTCTGCCTCGACTGCCGGACGTATTGTGTATGGCACCGGTCTTGCCTTAAAAATTTTTGGAATTGCTGTATCTTCCACTTTTATTGAGGCGGCGATGCCTTTCAAGGTTCCTAGTTTCTCTTGAAACACTTCTTTGGCGTTGGCCAAGATGTCTTTTAATCGTTCAGGTATGATGTCATCATTGTTTTTTTCCTTACTGGTCACCGTCAGTGCCTGAATGGCGTGCCAGTCTAAACGTATCTTCCTTATCCATTCACGTCCCAACAACGGTGGACCACCATCTTGTAGAATGTATAAATACAACTTTTGTATTTCTTTGCCGTTGTATACCACAGGCACCCTTATTTTTCCTTTGGGGTAGACTTTCTGCCCCGTATATGTTTTTAAGATAATGGATGTGTCTTTTAGAGGTATATGCGAAAATAGCCTCTCGTAATCTCGTCGATTTATTACGGTTAGAGCTGATCCTGTATCTAGCTCCATTTTAACTGGGGACCCTGCTATTGTGAGGGTAACCCAAATGGTTTGGTAATCCTCTTTGGCAAGTACATTATGTAATTTGAGACAGCTTAGTCTCTTGTTTCCGGAGTCACTATCGCTATTCTGGTCTTCAGAGCTATTGTCCGTCATCATTTGTACCTTCCTGTACTTTTCTTTATTGATTTTTTGTTTCCTGTCAGTGGATTTATTTTGTCCAGATTGGCATACCCGTGCAATGTGTCCAATCTTACCACATTGCCTGCATGCTTTGCCCTTGAACCAGCAGTCCCTCTGGTTATGGGTGGATCTGCCGCAGCGATAACATCTTCCGAACTCCTGTGTCATTTTATGGGTGCCGAAGTCCTGTGTCTCTTGTTGTATCTCTGCAGCTCCTTTTGCTGCTGCTTCGTATGATACAGCCATACTGAAAGCTTTGTCCAATGTTAAATCTTTTTCAGAAAGCAGTCTTTTTTTGTGTTCCTTCACTTAAGAGACCGCAAACAAATTTGTCTCGAAGATAATCCGATAGTCCTGCTCCGAATTGGCAGTACTTTGATAGCTTGCTTAATTCGGTTAGGTAATCAGCGTTACTTTCATTCTTGTGTTGATTTCTCTTGAAGAACTTGAATCGTTCCGCTATCAGCAGCGGTGTTGGGTTTAAATGCTCCTGCAGGGTATCAACAATTTCTTTAAAAGTCTTGTCCTTTGGTTTGGCTGGAGTGATTAAATTTCGTAACAGCCCGTATGTCTTCGCGCCCATTAAGTTCAGAAGTACTGAAACTTTTTTTTCATCTGTTATTCCATTTGCAGTGCAATAAACCTCTACTCTTTCCACGTATGTGGTCCAATCTTCTATTTCGCCATCAAAAGCCTCAATATTACCAGATTTAGGCATTTCAGAAAAGATATGGTGCTTCCCGCGCTTTTTTTTTTCTCTCTGTAGCAACGATATGGCGCTTCCCGCGCTTTCCCGCCGCTGCTACCGATAACAACGCTGTTTATTCACTGTTGGAGACTCGTTCCCGATGGAGGTCTAAACGCTGACCTACTTGCCGCGCCGGCCGTCTCTCGAGTGCACCCTCCCAGTCCGTTATTGCTTGCCTCCGATTTCGCTGCCTGTCTCAGCTGTAGAGCCCGCTGCTGGAGCTCCAGCCTGACGCCCAGGAAGGATTAGTGCAGTACCTGTCACCAGCTTGGCCAGCTGGTGAAACCACAGTTTCTCTTACTTCCTTGAGTCTTCTGGACGCTGGAGGAATCGATGTCCTTGAGGTGCTGCCGAATTGCAGGTAAGTCCGTTTCCACTTCGTCGCCACTGTAGTGTCCGTGTGTAGATAAAGACACTGAAGACCGGAGTTGGTTCATAGGTATTTACTAAGCAAGTCTGGGGGGGTGGTTTTCTAAAGGATATACACAGGCTTATATAGCCCAAGTGGCAATTACCGGCATTACGCACACCTGGGGCTCTTAAAGGCACATACACCATAATTGCTCTTAAAGGCACGTACACCACAATACTCCCATGTGTTCATCAACACCTTCAATTCATCTGCCTTACTTGCAAGACTCCATGCATTAAATTAAATGCCATCCAGCCTTGCCATACTCGTTTGTGCCGTCACATATTTGCACCCGCCTTCCAGGCTGACTTGTTTTTTCCTCTATATTTGGCTGTGCATCACCCCCTACTATAGCTTCACTCCGTATCCCATCCCCCTGCCAAGTTAGTTTAAACCCCCCGCAACAGTACTAGCAAATCTCCCCGCAAGGATGTTGGTCCCGTTCTGGTTTAGGTGCAACCCGTCCAACTTGTACAGGTCCCACCTGTTATGTTCATAAATAAATAGACATTTTCATTATGAACAGCTAGCTTGAGCTAGTCATTTATTCAGCCATGTGGACTAGTGTACAGGCATCCATCTTGACTACTGCCTTGTGGGTAGCCCCCTACTAAACATACAGCTCCACCTAGTGTACCATTCCAGAATGACATGTTACTGATCATTACATCCCCCTTCCTTTGAGGTTAAACAAAATCAATATCAATCAATCATAACGACATAAACATCTTCACAACAGTCAACACATTTTCAAAGCTTTATTTTATGAACTCTAAGCTTTTCATCCTTTTATTACAGTTTTCTTTGTACTCAAAGATTGAGTCTATCAGGCTTTTTTACTTCACGTGTGGATCTTCTCAGCACAGGTAAGTCTGATGTGTTTTCATGAGAGCCTGTATGTGTGTTTGTGTTAGATTGTTCTGGTGGTGAGTGACAAGATTCAGTTGCGGCATTGTCGTCGATTTGCTCTTGGATAGTTTCTTGTGTTTTGAGGAGGGAACGGTGGTTCCTCCTGAGAATCTGTCCTTCCTCAGTTCTAATAGTGTATGACCTTGGTCCTACTTCCTCAAGAACTGTAGCTTTCCTGTTCCATGCACCTGGATCCTCAATCCTGACAACATCATCCCTTGTCAATGGTTTCAGAGTTTTGGATAACTTGTCATAGTGTGATTTCTGTTTCAGCTTTAACAGTTGAAGTCTCTGTCTCAGTTCCTTACTCTGCTTTTCTTTTGCACAGCAGGGTAGCGTGGTGCGCAACTTGAGACCCTTTAGGACTTCAGCAGGTGAAGAACCACAGTCTAAAGGGGAGCCTCAGTAGCTCAGCAGGGCGAGATAAGGATCAGACTTGCTTTCTGTTGCTTTCTTCAGTAGTTGTTTGAGAACTTGAACACCTTTCTCTGCCTTACCATTTGACTGAGCATACAGAGTGTAGTGTATGTGCCTTTAAGTCAGAACTACTTTTTACAGCTCCTGTATACTGTAATACCGGCAGAGACCACACCGGTAAATAAGCTTTGCGAATTCCTCTGTACCCCAGTCTAGAGATTACCCTCCTCCAGTAAAGACCCGTTATTTGTTAATGTACAGCATCCGTGTGATTATTTATCCACTGAACCACGGAACTAACAGTGGTGACGAGTGTCGATTCGAATCTACCTGCAACATAAAAGTAAAAAAAAATAGTCGAGGCCAGGAACACAGGCGTCAACCACGAGCAACCGCCCAGCAGTCAGGCAGAGATCCAACTTCGCTGGGGAGGCTGTGGAGAGCCGGGCTTGGTTCCCCAGCCACAACGAGCAGTAAGAGACCGACGACAGGTCCAGAGCAGACACTTGCCGAGCAGCGGCGGCTGGAGCCGACCGACGGCAGAGAGAGAGCCGAGCAGCATCGACGGGGGAAGACAGAGGGTGAAGAGCACAGGGCGCAGCCGGGGGTTGAACACCGAGCGGCGTCGAGGAAAAATAAAGCAAACCGGAGAGAGAGAGGGTAAGAAACAGTCGGGTTCTAGACTGAGCGGCGTCGAAAAATATTAAAAGAAGAACGCACAGAGCACAGCCAGGGATCACAGGCTGATCAGGGTCCGCAGGGCGAAGCAAGGGGAGACGCCATTGAGTCGCGGAGAAGCAGGGAGAGCGCGGGAGACGCCATTGAGCCGCGGAGAAGCAGGGAGAGCGCGGGAGACGCCATTTTGAGAAGCCGCAGTGGAGAAGAAGGGCGAGCGCGGGAAGGAAGGAAAGCGCGTGAGACGCCATTTTGTGCCAGCGGAGAAGAAGGGGAAGCGCGGGAGGCACCATTGGTGATAGCTAACGCACAACCAAGGATGCCAAAGAGTGGCAGTATCTCTACGTTCGACAATGAAGTCGAAGATTGGGCGACATATGTGGAACGTATTGAGGTGTACTGCAGGGCGAATGAAGTGCCAGATGCTAATAAAGCACTGGTTCTGTTGAATTCCATGGGTGCAAAAACTTATGGGTTACTGCGAAATCTAATAACCCCAGAGAAGCTGGTAAACAAGAATTTTGAAAGCATAGTAGAAATCCTACAGGACCACTTAAACCCCACACCGCTGCTGATAGAAGAATGATTTAAGTTCCATAAAAGGAACCAACACAAAGATGAAAGCAATGCTGAGTACCTAACGGTACTGCGCAAGCTATCGAAATACTGCCAGTTTGGAGCGGGACTACCAACCTTTTGCCATGGTGCTGTTGGTAAGTCAGCTACTATCATTGGTTCCTTTGCTTCTTTGTTTTGCTGTTTCTGACATGTCTCACATATGCCTATCATGTTCTCAATGTCCTTATTTATGCCAGGCCAACAAACAGTGTCTCTTGCTCTCCTTTTGCATTTTTCAATTCCGAGGTGTCCCTCATGAATCCTTTTGAGCATGTCTTGACGGAGAGCCTGTGGAATGACTATTCTGTTCTGTTTTAGTAATAGTCCACTTGCGACACTTAACTCTGACCTGATGTGATAGTACTTTGGACAGGAACCTTTTGGCCAACCATGATGAATGTTCTCTATTACTGTTTGTAACACTGTGGCCTAGAAATTCAGTTGGGCACGCCAGCCGTTAGCACCTTAGGAGGAGTAGATCTCGAGCGCTAGGCGCTTAGCGCCTGGGCGCAGCGCGATCTGCGCCTCGCCCCAACTTCAGTACACATTTAGCGCCGGCGCAAAGTCTTAGCGCGCGCCCTGCTGCGCGCGCAGATCATGACGTCATTTACTAGTGCAACGCCCTTTGTGCGCCCCGAACCGGAACTTCACTCGCGCCGGGCCATTGTGCGCCGGGCGGCCCTAACGACTGTGAAGTGGAACGGTACACAGCCGAGGCGGGCCGCGGGGAGCGCTAATTAAAGGGCACTTACCCTGCACTATAAAGGCCAGCCATTTTGCAGCATTCACTCTTGTGCAACGGTTTTTTGGAGAGAGACCAAGGAGGAGAGCTTACTGGTTTGGACAGACACTAGGACAGGTATTTTTGGCTCAGGCCAGAGCTCAGCAATTATCTTTGCCTTCATTGAGAGCTCAGTGTTTGCCAGCATATAATGGGGGCTGCATTGGGTGCCAATGCTGACTTTCAGCCTTATGCCAGAAGGGCTTACAGACGCCGTGAGAGAGTGGCAGCCCTGGCTAGATGCAGAGGGGGCAACAGGCGTCGCCAACTGAGGCCTTACCCACCCAGGGTATACCACCAGCAGTCCTCCTATCTGACCATGTCTGCCGCGATGTGTGTAAGGAGGCTGCGATTCAGAAGGGAGGTGGTTGCAGACATCTGCCAGCTGCTTCACAGAGATCTGCAGCCACAGCTGATGCGCAGGACGTCTCTGTCGGTGGCAGTGAAGGTGACGGTGGCTCTCAACTTCTATGCCACCGGCTCCTTCCAATCCGCTGCTGGGGACATCGCTAACATCTCCCAGTTCGCCGTGCATTGCTGCATCCGCCAGGTGACCGAAGCCCTTTTCAGAAGGAGACATCAATTCATCTCCTTCCCCATGACCCTGGACAAGCAGCAGCAGCGTGCAGTGGGATTTGTAAGAATAGCAGGCTTCCCCATGGTGCAGGGCGCCATTGACTGCACGCATGTGGCTTTGCGGGCACCTCTGGAGCATGCCGAGGATTACCGCAACCGGAAGGGCTACCATTCCCTCAACGTACAGCTGGTGTGTGACCACAGGCAGCGCATCCTAGCTGTCAATGCCTGCTTTCCAGGCAGCAGCCACGATGCCTTTATCCTGCGACAGACAACTGTGGCTGACATGTTCCAGGCACAGCCTCACCCAAGAGGATGGCTTATCGGAGACAAAGGCTATCCTTTGTGTACCTGGCTCATGACCCCGCTCCACGCGCCCACGACCCCTGCTGAAGAGGCATACAACGAGAGCCATCAAGCGACTAGGAACATCATAGAACAAACAATCGGCATCCTCAAGCAACGGTTCCGCTGCCTGGATTGCTCCGGCGGATCTCTGCAGTATTCACCGGATAGAGTCTCCCAGTTCGTCGTCGTTTGCTGCATGCTGCACAACCTGGCTATCCGCAGGACTCAGGCACTGCCACCTCACGTTGGACCCCCACCTCAGGAGGAGGAGCAGGAGGAGCATGAGGAGGAGGAGGACGAGGAGTACCAGCCCAGGAGGGAGGCACAAGGTCCAAGGGCCGCCCGTTGGCGGCTTATTGAACGTCACTTCTAGGCCCCCTGTCAGGGAATGGCTTGTGCCAATGAAAGAACATGATTGCAGCCGCTCCGCAAGCCCTCAGCCGGTTAAGGCAACAAACACTTCAAAGATCAAACATGGACAATGTTAATAAATAAAATGCTTTATTGTACAAACTCAGGGCCCTTCCCACATGAAAACCAAAAACAGACGAAACCCCCAAAAAACACTCAAACACATTACTCGATCCCACAACCTGGAGAGGATTAACAAAACAGTGCAACTAAAATGGCCGTCATCCTCGGCCTTCGTATAAAACAAACATCACATCCTCGGCCTTCAAAAAACAAACATCCAATTCTCGGCCTCAAAAAACAAACATCCAATTCTCGGCCTCAAAAAACAAACATCCAATTCTCGGCCTCAAAAAACAAACACAACTGGCCACACATTTGACTTTTTGGCCCGCTAGGGCGATGCCTTGGCCATCTTTGTGTGGCCCCTGCCCGCCCTGCTGCCCCTCCTCAAAGTAAGGCCATTGGCTGCTGCAAGGCTGGGGGCAGGCTCCAGAGGGGCACATGTCATGACGGTAGATGCCCTTGGGGGTCGGCCTAGTCGAGGTCTGGCCGTCGAGCGGGCGGCTGTTGAATGCTGCAGCTGTGGCTGGCCAGCATCAGTCGCTGCAGCAGCTCCTGGCAGCTCCACTGGGGGAGTGGCAGTGGCGGCTGGAGGAATGGGGGCAAGCTGGCGGATGGCAGGCATTCGCTGGTCGCCTGAGACACTGGCACTCGCCCGGGCCAGCACTGCAGCATGCGCACCAATCTGCCGAGGGACAGACCACTGTGCTGCTGCAGCGCGCCGGGTGCCCTGGCGATGCCTGGCTGACACAGCGAGTGTGGCAGCAGTGAGTGCCCGTGTTGACCTGTTCAGTGACCTCATCAGAGCACCCAGTGACTGCACGGCACCACTGATCAGCTGCCCACTCGCTGCCTGAGCTGCCCCGAATGCCGCCCAACTCGCTGCCTGCTCTGCCCCGAATTCCGCCAAACTGATGGCCTGTGAGGCCCCGACGTCGGTGACACTCCAAGAGAGGGACTCGATGGCCTCAGGCAACCGTGCCACTACCCCATGAGCTCCGTGTGCAGGCGCTCCGAGTCCGTGGACAAGTCCTCGAGGCGTTCCATCTCCTCGGCGAAGACCATCTCCGGACTGGAGGCCGGACTCTCCCTCTGGGGAGAAGGCCGCCGAGCTGGCTGACCCTTCCTGCATTGCTGGACGCCGCTGGGCCCAGCAATTGGACTCCCCTCCGACCCTTCCCCCCTCTGGGGAGAAGGCCGCCGAGCTGGAACCCCCCTCCCGCGTTTCTGCCGGCCGCAGGTCCCATGAGCTCCCCTCCCCTCCGACACTTCCGCCACACTCCCCTCCAGGGAAGACGTGTCCCCTACATTGGCATCGGTTGCCACGGCTGAGGGTTCCCCTGATGGGCCGCCTTCCTCTTGCTCCTCCTCCTCCTCTTCTGAGGGGCTGTCACTGGCAACTTCAGGGACCTCCTCCTCACCATCTGAAAGCCGGAAGGCACAAGAGTAGCTTTAGAGTGAGGAGAGGGCGTCAGCGAGGGATGCATGAGTGGTGGCATTCAGCGCATTGGTCGGACAGTGGCAAAGGATGTAGATCTGATGCGCAAGTGGGACGAGAGGTCCAAACGTTGATGCCTTACCATTGGTGCCCAGAACAGGGTCGGCATCTCCACATGCAACGGGGCCAATCACCCGGCCACCCATGATGCGATCCACGCGATGTTGCAGCTCGGTGAGCGGCTGGATCTGGGGTCGGCCTCCCCCGGTCACAGTCCGGCTCTTCCTATTATTGGCCAGCTTGGCCTGCAAGAGAAAGGACGGCCTCTAAGTACAGTGTGTAGCCCTGATCTTGTGTGCACTGCCTCCCATGGTGGAATAGCCTGGCCAGTGTGTCGCCCTGATCTTGTGTGCACTGCCTCCCATGGTGGAATAGCCTGGCCAGTGTGTCGCCCTGATCTTATGTGCACTGCCTCCCATGGTGGAATAGCCTGGCCAGTGTGTCGCCCTGATCTTGTGTGCACTGCCTCCCATGGTGGTATAGCCTGGCCAGTGTGTCGCCCTGATCTTGTGTGCACTGCCTCCCATGGTGGAATAGCCTGGCCAGTGTGTCGCCCTGATCTTGTGTGCACTGCCTCCCATGGTGGAATAGCTTGGCCAGTGTGTTAAGTGCAGAATGTGCAATTGATGTTCATGCCTGTCCCATAGCTGCTGGATGAGGGCTGGCCATTAGGGCTTTCAGGTCACTTTGCCCATAATGTGAGGTGCACATGCAAGGATGAGGAGGACACTGGAAAGGGTACTCACCCTGACAATCCGAGTGAGGTCATTAAACATTTTGCAGCATTGGACACCGGTCCTGGGGACCTCGCTGTTGGCTGACACCTTGCTGGCGACATGCCTCCAGGCTCTCCGGTAGACGCGGACCGGCGCCTTCCTGCCATTGTCCGGGTACAAAAGATGGCGCCTCTTCTCCACACCACCAACCAGCACACTCAGATCACGCTCTGATAAGCGCTGCGCTCGTTCACGGGCCTTCTGCATGGCTTCAGGCGCTATTTGGGTCCAGCAGCAGTGTTCAGGCCTAGCTGCAGGACTCCACTATCCAGGGCGTGGCAGCAGACCAAGTCGACCCTTCCCCCTTAAGAGCTGGCTGGCGCCAGGGTGTCTGCTGTCAATCACGAGATGGCCGCACCTGCGCTGTGCCCGGCCTCGGCGCTCTCGCTCAGCACCTCCGGCTTAGCGCCTAAAGAGAGGCGTCCAGCGCCAGTTTTAGCGCTCGAGCAAACTCTTAGGGCGAAGCTAATGAATATCGGAGAAGTGGCCTCGATTTGGCGGCGGGCGCAAACTTTAGCGGCCACCCGACTTTACCGCCCCAAAAGTGGCTACAATGAATTTCTAGGCCTGTATCTTTTACTGTTTCTTCTGCTATTTGCTTTGATTTTGTGTCTGACACGGGCAGCACAGCAGTGACCATGCTCACATGAACATCCATGTCTTCCTCAGTAGAGCTCACATGACTTATTGTGGGTGCTCGGGATAGTGCATCTGCTAACACTATGGCCCCGATTTTCAGCTTGTGTGGGGAATGGTCGGATTTCCCCGAATGTGGGGTTTTTGACACACGTAAAAAGGTGTCAGCCAGCTCCACGCAATTTTCCCTCAAGTGGCCAATTGATTCCCAGCATGTGGGAAGCCTTGCTAATTGTCCAATTTGAGTCAGAAATCCCCACACTATGATCTCATCATTCGTGGTGCTTTCAAAGTGTCCAGCAAGCTTCTCCACCTCTGCAGGCTTCTCAACCACTCTTGCACAATGGCAGAGGAGCCTGCACCAGCTGCTGCCAGCGGCAGAGGCCGAGCTGCCTTCATATTCGACGAGGCTTCACTGCAGGCATTATTGGATGGGGTTAGGGCTCACAGGGAGGTCCTCTTCCCTAGGTCAGGGAGGAAGAGGCCGCCCACTGAGACCAATGCTGCATGGATGCAGGTGTCAGCAGATGCCAACTTGCTGGGAGTCACCAGAAGAACCTTGGCATTACATCTCTAACTCCTTCCTTTACTCCCCCACAGTACCATCCAGAGCCCCCGTCCTCACTGTGGAGGAGGAAGAGGCTGTGCAGCCAGACTCCTCAGAGGAAGCTCCAACCTCTGAGGGCGCAGCATCAGCAGAAGTAAGTGCACCCAGCACCAGCGCAGACACTCACACCTCGGGGGGACCTTCGGGACAGAGCGTAGTGTTGTCACCTGGTGTTTCACAGCTCACAAGTGAGCCTCAGCAGATTCTGGAGACAGGGACAGCAGTGGAGAGTCCTCACCGTAGGGCGCAGGACTCTGCCAGCTCAGCTCAGCTGTGCTGCATGACGACCCTCTGCCTCTGGGTCCATCCGCAAGAGAAGAGGTGATGGATCTGATGTGCCTCAATAATTCCGAGACTCGAAGGTAGCAGAACAAAACAAGGCTTTTATTAACTTAGAACGAAACACGTAAGCGAGAGAGATGTCGTCCTTCTGGAGATTGGGGCTAGACTGAAGCTAGCTTACAAACGGGGCCAGGTATGGGCGGAGCCCTACACACAGCACATTCCAGCACATTCCAGTATACAATACAGCACATTCCAGTACACAATACAATGAGGTCTGGGGGAAGGGAAATGACACTGAAACCGATCTCAGTCACAGGCAGTGATGAATGGAAATATTTCGTCACATTCACCCCTTCTATAGATTTAGTCTGTTCGGGGGTTTGATAGTCCTCTGCGACCGACGTGGCTGTTGCGGTGCCGCGGGTGTCGGCTGGGTGTCCCCGGTAGCCTCCTGGGTCTCTGCCGGGGGTGCCGCCAGGGTTGTTGAAGGGGTAGTTGGTGGGGGTGCCGTTGGTCGGTGTTCTTCCGGGGGTGATGAAAGAGTAGTGGGTGGGTAAGAGTTGCTGTGATCGTCGTTGCCGCTATTGCCGTGGTTGTTGTCGATGCCGGCTGGAGCGACGTCTTTTATGGACACGGTGTCCTCCCTTCCGTCGGCGTGCCGGACATATGCGTATTGGGGGTTGGCGTGGAGTAGGTGTACTGGCTCCACGAGAGGGTCCGTCTTGTGGCCCCTCACATGCCTTCGCACGAGTACCGGACCTGGGGTGGAGAGCCATGACGGCATGGATACGCCTGAGGTGGATTTCCGGGGAAAGACAAACATTCGTTCATGAGGCGTGGTATTAGTGGCCGCACACAATAGCGACCGTATCGAATGGAGCACATCCGAGAGGACTTCCTGCCAGCGGGAGATAGGGAGGCCCTTGGTCCTTAGAGCTAGAGTGACTGCTTTCCATACTGTCCCGTTCTCTCGCTCCACTTGGCCGTTACCCCGGGGGTTGTAGCTGGTGGTACGGCTCGTGGCGATCCCCCTGGACAGCATGTACTGGCATAGCTCTTCACTCATGAAGGACGCCCCCCTATCCGTATGGATGTAGCTCGGCATACCGAACAGGCAGAACAGGCTGTTGAGGCATTTAATGACCGTGGCGCTGGTCATGTCTGGGCAGGGGAAGGCGAATGGGAACCGGGAGTATTCGTCCACAATGTTCAGGAAGTAAACATTGCGGTCGACGGACGGGAGGGGGCCCTTGAAATCTAAGCTGAGCCGCTCAAAGGGCCGTGTAGCTTTGATTAAGTGGGCTCTATCTGGGCGGTAGAACCGAGGCTTGCACTCAGCGCAAGTGCGGCAGTTCCTGGTCAGGGACCGAACTTCCTCAATCGAGTAGGGTAAGTTACGGGACTTTATGAAGTGGAACAGCCGCGTGACCCCTGGGTGGCAGAGGTTGTTGTGGAGGGTCTGTAACCGATCCCCGGTGGCGCTGGCACACATCCCTCGTGAGAGGGCGTCAGGGGATTCGTTAAGGGCCCCTGGCCGGTAAATGATGTCGTACTCGAAGGTGGAGAGCTCGATCCGCCACCTAAGAATCTTATCATTTTTAATCTTCCCCCTCTGTTTATTATTGAACATAAACGCTACCGACCGCTGGTCGGTAAGTAGGGTGAAGCGTTTGCCGGCTAGGTAGTGGCGCCAGTGGCGCACTGCCTCCATGATGGCTTGGGCCTCCTTTTCCACGGAGGAGTGTCTGATCTCGGGCCCTTGGAGGGTCCTCGAGAAGAAAGCTATGGCCCGCCCCGCCTGGTTGAGGGTGGCCGCCAAGGCGAAGTCAGACGCATCACTTTCCACTTGAAATGGAGTGTTCTCGTCCACTGCCTGTAGCGTGGCCCGCTCAATATCCTGTTTAATGCTTTTGAAGGCGGCGTGGGCCTCAGCAGAGAGCGGGAAAGAGGATGCTTTCAAGAGGGGGCGGGCTTTGTCGGAGGAGTTGGGGACCCATTGGGAATAATAAGAAAATAACCCCAGGCATCTTTTCAGGGCTTTGGGAGTGTTGGGCAGGGGCAGCTCCCGTAGGGGGCACAATCGGTCGGGGTCTGGTCCGATTTCCCCATTCTCCACCACGCTGCCTAGTATGCAGAGGCGCGTGGTGTTGTAAACGCACTTGTCCTCGTTGTTGGTGAGGTTGAGTTTTTGTGCGGTTTTCAGGAACCTCTCGAGGTTCGAGTCGTGATCCTGCTGGTTGTGACCGCAGATGGTGACGTTATCGAGGTAGGGGAAGGTTGCCTGCAAGTGGTGGTCATCGACCATGCGGTCCATCTCCCTCTGGAAGACCGAGACCCCATTCGTCACCCCAAAGGGGACTCTGAGGAATTGGTAGAGGCGTCCGTTCGCCTCGAAGGCGGTGTACGGGCGGTCCTCTGGTCTGATAGGGAGCTGGTGGTACGCTGACTTGAGGTCGATGGTGGAGAACACCCGGTATTGGGCGATTTGGTTCACCATTTCTGATATGCGGGGTAGCGGGTAGGCGTCTAGTAGGGTGTACCTGTTGATCGTTTGACTATAGTCGATCACCATCCGTTTCTTCTCGCTACCCCTTACCACTACCACTTGGGCGCGCCACGGGCTGTTGCTGCGTTCAATAATGCGCTCTTTCAGGAGCCTGTCTACCTCGGTCGCGATAAACCGCCTGTCCTCCCAGCTGTACCTCCTGCTTTTGGTCGCTATTGGCCGGCAGTTAGGGGTAAGGTTCGCGAATAGCGAAGGCGGCTTTACCTTCAGGGTAGCCAGACCGCACACTGTGAGGGGCGGCTGGGACCCACCGTACTTGAGCGTGATGCTTTGGTGGTTGCACTGGAAATCCAGGCCCAAGATCACGCTCCCACATAGGTTCTTCATGATTAATACTTTAAAATGATCATATACAGTTCCGTTAACGCACAATTGTACCGTGCAGTAACCCAGAATGGTCGATGTCTGGGTTTTGTCAGCCATAGAGATGGTACCCTGAGTAGGGACCACCTTTAGGGAGAGTTGTTGTGCCAGTTCTGGGTGGATAAAGCTCTCCGTGCTTCCACTGTCAATTAAGCATTTAACCCGGCACCCGTTTACCTCGATGTCCACCATTGATCTGGATAGCGGGTGCGGCCTGGTCTGGTCCACTGTGACCGATGCCACTGTAGGGCCCTGATCGATACAAGATGGCGTCCATGCTGTCTGCTCACAAGATGGCGGACCCCACGAGGTCGGGCAAGATGGCGTCCAAGATGGCCGCTCCCACGGCGCACACGCAGTGGTGGCGGGTTTTCCGGCGGGGTTCCCTCTGCACACCTTCCCGAAGTGCCCCTTCTTACCGCACTTAAAGCAGGTGGTGCCTTTCGCCGGGCACAGGTTTCTGGTGTGCTTTGGCTGCCCGCAGAAGTAGCAGTTGGGTCCCTGACGCGTCGCGGCTGTCGTAGGGCTTCTGGGGGGAGAGCGGGGTCCAGCCGGTGTCGGGCTGTTGGGCGGGGAAGATGCCTTCCAAGATGGCGGCGCCCTCGGTGCACACGTGGCGGCGTGGACGGCGCGGGCTGAAGAGTAGGCGTCCGAGTTTCTCTGGGCCACATCCAGGGATCGCGCGGTGTCCGCAGCCTGTTTCAGGTCCAACCCCGTTTTTTCCAGTAGTCTTTGCCGGATGTAAGTGGAGCTGAGGCCTGTGATGAAGGCATCGCGAACAAGCTCATCAGTGTACACCGCGGCTTTTACATCTCGGCACTTGCAGTCTTTGCCAAGCATTTTCAGGGTGCTTAGGAACTCCTCCACCGATTCCCCAGGTCGCTGTGCGCGGGTGGCGAGCAGGTGCCTAGCATACACCTCATTCGTAGGCTGCTGGTAATGTGCCTTTAAGATGTCGCAGGCGGCCAGGTACGTCTCGGCGTCTTGGATGAGGGGGTAAACCCGGTGGCTTACCCAATTCCGCAGAATTCCGAGTCTCATCCTTGCAGCGTCCGTAGCGTCTTTGACGGCTGCGGAATTGTCCAGGAAGAATTCCATACACTCAAACCAGTGTCCGAAGCATGCTGATGCGTCCGGAGCATGTTGATCCAAATCCAAACGTTCGGGTTTCAGGAGTTGATCCATAGTGTTGAAAAAATAAGTTAATAAAATTGATGTGTATCAATAATTCCGAGACTCGAAGGTAGCAGAACAAAACAAGGCTTTTATTAACTTAGAACGAAACACATAAGCGAGAGAGATGTCATCCTTCTGGAGATTGGGGCTAGACTGAAGCTAGCTTACAAACGGGGCCAGGTATGGGCGGAGCCCTACACACAGCACATTCCAGCACATTCCAATATACAATACAGCACATTCCAGTACACAATACAATGAGGTCTAGGGGAAGGGAAATGACACTGAAACCGATCTCAGTCACAGGCAGTGATGAATGGAAATATTTCATCACAGGATCTCCATGCACAGATGCAGGAGTCTCTGGCAGGTTTTGTCTCCAGGGTCGCTGTGAGTGCGGAGCGAATGGAGGAGTCCATAACGACCATGAGCAGAGCCTTTGTGGAGTCATTGGCGCATGAACGCATCACCATGGAAAGGTTGGCAACCTTCATGCATGAGATAACTCTCCAGCGTACGGAAAACATGGTGAATGCTCATAAGAGAATGACATCTCTTGAGGAGCGTTGGCCATCTGTGGAACAGAGAAAGCAGATCTTCATGGAAGCCCTTCTGAGTAGGACTGCCAGTGCAGGAATGGGTCCCACTGGCCCCCTAAAGCGCAGCAAGGTGCTCTCAAGCTACTTCCAAGCGCTGGCCCCTTCTGGCCTGTGCAGCTTCAGGTGAGTGAGCAGCAGCCTGGTGCTCCTGGTGCTCATCCTGCTGTTCCTGGTTCTGCTGCTGCTGCCTCTGCTGTTGGAGATCCTCTAATGCCAGGAAGGGAACGTCCCAAAGGCCTCCCATGCTTCTGGCAGTTGCCTCCGTTGAGGGGGCACTGAGTTAGAGTGGTGAGAGGGGCTTCCCAGGAGCTCACACTGGAGAAGTGTGTGAGGCTCCAACTTTCTGCAGCTGCTCCTAATGCTTCAAAAAGTTCCCCCAAGCCTTGATCAACAAGGTCCTGCAGCCTGCAAATGCTGCCTATTTAAATCTCTTCAGCCTTCAGCGACCTGCTGCTGCAAGCAAGCAAGCCAGCTGTTTTCACGCCAGCTCTCATCGGCGGGGTTCCCCGCAGGCGGGTTTCAGGTGGGGAAAGCCCCAAAGTTGCAACGGCACGGGAAAATCCACTTCAACAAGCAGATAATTGCTTGTTAGTGCTACGACGACCAGTCCCGCCAGCGGCGGCCGGGACTGAAGCAGGGCGCGCGGAAACGGTAGTCCAAAAGTCGGACGGGGCGGGGAATCAGTCGGGGGGGGGCCCGACCCGCTTTTTCGCCGATTTTCGGCCCCCGGCCGCATGAAAAGTCGCCCGACGGCGGCCAGAAAATCAGTGCCTATTGTAGTGTATGTGCTTTAAGTCAGAACTACTTTTTACAGCTCCTGCATACTGTAGTACCGGCAGTAACCACACCGGTATATAAGCTGTGCGCATGCCTCTGTACCCCAGTCTAGAGATGACCCTCCTCCAGTAAAGACCTGTTGTTTGTTTATGTACAGCATCCGTGTAATTATTTATCCACTGAACCACGGATCTAACAGTGGCGACGAGTGTTGACGCGAATCTAGCTGCAACATAAAAAATTTAAAAAATAGTCGAGTCCAGGAACACGGGCGTCGAGCACGAGCAACCGCCCAGCAGTCAGGCAGAGATCCAACGTCGCTGGGGAGGCTGTGGAGAGCCGGGCTTGGTTCCCCAGCCACAACGAACAGTAAGAGACCGACGACAGGTCCAAAGCAGGCCCTTCCCGAGCAGCGGCGGCTGGAGCCGACCGACGGCAGAGAGAGAGAGAGCCGGGCAGCGTCGACGGGGTAAGAAAGAGGGTGAAGAGAGCAGGGCGCAGCCGGGGGTTGATCACCGAGCGGCGTCGAGGAAAAATACTGCAAACCGGAGAGAGAGAGGGTAAGAAACAGCCAGGTTCTAGACTGAGCGGCGTCGACAAATATCAAGAGAAGAACGCGCAGAGCCCAGCCTGGGATCACGGGCTGTTCAGGGGCGAAGCAAGGGGAGACGCCATTGAGCCGCGGAGAAGCAGGGAGAGCGCGGGAGACGCCATTTTGCGAAGCCGCAGCGGAGAAGACGGGCGAGCGCGGGAAGGAAGGAAAGCGCGGGAGACGCCATTTTGCGCCAGCGGAGAAGAAGGGGAAGCACGGGAGGCGCCATTGGGGATAGTTAACGCACAACCAAGGATGACGAAGAGTGGCAGTATCTCTACGTTCGACAATGAAGTCGAAGATTTGGCGACATATGTGGAACGTATTGAGGTGTACTGCAGGGCGAATGAAGTGCCAGATGCTAATAAAGCACTGGTTCTGTTAAATTCCATGGGTGCAAAAACTTATGGGTTACTGCGAAATCTAATAACCCCAGAGAAGCCGGTAAACAAGAATTTTGAAAGCATAGTAGAAATCCTACAGGACCACTTAAACCCCACACCGCTGCTGATAGCAGAACGATTTAAGTTCCAAAAAAGGAACCAACACAAAGACGAAAGCAATGCTGAGTACCTAACGGAACTGCGCAAGCTATCGAAATACTGCCAGTTTGGAGCGGGACTAGCAGACACGTTAAGGGACAAGTTTGTGTGTGGGCTACAGAGTGAAGGAACCCAGAAACGGCTTCTATCAGAAAAGGACCTTACGCTGGACAAAGCTTTAAATATGGCAGTATCACACGAAGCAGCCGCAAGGGACGCTGCAGAGATATAACGGAGACCACAAGAATATGGCACCAACGAAATGACCTATGGAACAGGGAAGTGCTATCGCTGCGGCAGAACAACACATGACCAGAAAGATTGTTGGTTCAAGGACCAAGTGTGCAGACAGTGTGGGAAAGCAGGACACATAGCAAGAGTCTGCAGGTCTGGGAAGAAAACCAACAGTAAGAAATCTCCACAGGAGAAGTACAAAAAGGTACTCCGGTGATAGACAGTGGTTCAGACGAACAGAAAAGTGACACAGACACCAGAAGCAAGGAGCTGGGTTGTCTGAAACTACATAATGTAACCGAAATGGAGGATCACCAGACTATCTGGGTTACACTCAAGATAGACAGAGTCCAAGTGGAAATGGAATTGGACACAGGGTCAGCTCTAACAGCCATAAATCAAAGAGACTACAAGCGGCTATTTTCACACATACCCTTGAAAGCTACAGAGATTGTCTTGAAGACGTATACGGGGCAAAAAGTCGACCCCAAAGGAAAAATAAGGGTGAAAGTGACATATAAAGGTCAGGAAATACCTAAAATGGATATATATGTATTGCCAAATGGAGGACCACCACTGCTAGGACGTGAATGGATCCGGAAGATACATTTAGATTGGCATTCCATACAGGCACTGAAGGTTGAGGCCAAAAAGGATGACGACGTCACACCTGGACGACTGTCAAAAATCCTAACTGACGCAAAAGAAGTGTTCCAGGAGGGACTAGGAACACTAAAAGGAATAACAGCAACAATTAAAATAGAGGATAATGCAAGCCCAAAATTTCTGAAGGCCAGACCAGTGCCTTATGCGATCAGACCAGCGGTTGAAGCAGAGCTGGAAGGGTTGGAACATTCAGGAGTACTGTCCAAAGTGGACTGGAGTGAGTGGGCTACACCCATCGTTCCTGTAATGAAGAGGTCGTTGAGTAATACGCCTGGGGAACCAAAGAAGGTCCGCATCTGTGGGGATTTTAAGGTGACAGTGAACCCAGTCCTTCACACGGTGCAATATCCGCTTCCACGAATTGAGGATATTTTCGCTTCGCTATCTGGTGGTAAACGCTTTACCAAAATTGATCTAGCCCAGACGTACTTGCAAATGGAGGTAGAAGAAGCTTTGAAACATTACCTTACGATCAACACCCATAAAGGTCTCTATCAATACAATCGGCTCGTGTTTGGAGTAGCCTCGGCTCCGGCTATCTGGCAAAGGGCGATGGATCAGGTCCTGCAAGGGATTCCAGGGACCCAGTGTTATTTGGACAACATCTTGGTCACGGGCGAAAATGACGGTGATCACCTCGCTAACTTGAAGAAGGTGCTCGCCAGATTAAAGGAATATGGGCTACGAGCTAATCGCCACAACTGCGAGTTTTTCCAGAAACAGATCTCGTATTGCGGCCACGTCATCGATGAAGAGGGGTTACATAAGTCCCCTGACAAGATTGAGGCAGCAGTCAAGGCTCCAGCACCGGAAAATGTGTCACAACTGAAGTCGTTCCTCGGGCGGGTAAACTATTACCACAAGTTCTTACCAAATTTGTCTGCGGTATTACACCCACTGAACACCCTACTGCTAACAGGGGTACCATGGAAGTGGGATGACGAACGTAGACGAGCTTTCCAGAAGTGTAAAGAATTGATCACATCAAAAGAGGTGTTGGCCCATTTCAACCCAGCACTACCAATTCGTTTGGCATGTGATGCATCACCCTACGGCATTGGAGCGGTGCTGTCGCACAAATTCCCAGACGGGTTGGAGAGGCCAGTAGCCTTTGCGTCTCGGTCACTAACCTCAGCCGAGCGCAACTACGCCCAGATTGACAGGGAGGCCCTCAGCCTAGCATGGGGAGTAAAAAAATTCAACTATTATCTGCATGGGCAGAAGTTCACCTTGCTGACTGACCACCAACCACTTGTCTCCATCTTTAATCCTAAGAAGGGCGTGCCAGTAATGACTGCACAGCGGTTACAAAGATGGTCCCTGTTTCTAGGGGTGAATCAATATGAAATAGAATATAAAGGCACGAAGCAGCATGGGAACGCTGATGGGCTATCGCGCCTGCCACTGCCTACGGTGGAGGAAGCACCAGCAGTGGACCCTATCGAGATATTTTATTCGTCGATAATTGAACGAATGCCAGTAACAAACGCGGATATAGAGAAGGAGACCCGCAATGATCTGACACTGTCACGGGTATATGAATTGTCGGTGAGGGGATGGCCAACACATGGCGACTCACTTTTGCCAGCATTCTCATCCAGAAGAGAACAGCTGTCAGTATGCCAGGGGACAGTGATGTGTGGAGCCAGAGTGGTGATTCCACCCAAGTTAAGGGAGAGAGTGCTTAATGAGCTACATGAAGGTCATCTGGGGGGAGTGAAAATGAAAAGCCTTGCTAGGGCTTATGTGTGGTGGCCGGGAATCGATCAACAAATCGAAGACCTAACTAAGAGCTGCTTAGGATGCCAGAAGGTCCAAATTGCACCACCACATGCCCCTCTACACCCATGGGAGTGGCCCTCCTCTCCATGGCAACGGGTGCACATTGATTTCGCTGGTCCATTCATGGACTCAATGTTCTTAATAGCAGTGGATGCTCACTCAAAGTGGCCTGAGGTGATAAAGATGTCTTCAACCACTACAGAGAAAATGATTGCAGTCCTACGGACCATATTTGCCAGAAACGGTTTGCCAGAGCAGATCTGCTCTGATAATGGACCACAGTTTGTGTCCGACGAGTTCCAAAAATTCATGAAAAGGAATGGGGTAAGGCATTACACATCCGCCCCGTATCATCCAGCCACCAATGGATTGGCTGAGAGGTTCGTACAAACCTTTAAGAAGGCGATAAAGGCCATGTGTGACGAGGAAATTCCACTACAGCATAAGGTGGACAATTTCTTATTAGCCTACTGAAACGCGACACATGCAGTTACCAACCAGACCCCGGCCATGATGTTCTTTAACCGAAGGTTGAGATCTCGTCTGGACTTGCTCAGAGCAAATGTGCGAAGAAATGTTGAGGACAAACTATTCCAGCACATCAACGAGAAGCCGACAAGGAGCTTCAATGTAGGGCAACCAGTCTTGGCCCGTGACTATCGAACAGAGAAGTGGCAACCTGGAACGATATGTACAAGGCTGGGGCCATTAATGTACACAGTGGATGTCGGGGAGAACATTGTGAGACGCCACGTCGATCAGATCTTAGCGTCACAGGAAGGCATCAACCCCATGTCTCGAGTACCTGGGGATGAACCCGACATACCGGTAGCATCTGCTTCAGACCCAGTAGCAGTGGAACCCGATGAACTACCCGATGAAGAGGGGTCAGAATCGCCTCTGCACCAAGAACAAGAACCTCCGGAAAGGCGCTATCCCGAAAGGGTCAGGAAGCCGCCCCAAAGACTGAATCTATAAATGGACTTTTGTTATTGAATGTACATGTAAAAATGTAATTGTTATTTGAATATTAAGGGGGTATTATTAATCTAAAAAGGGAGGAATTGTAGTGTATGTGCTTTAAGTCAGAACTACTTTTTACAGCTCCTGTATACTGTAGTACCGGCAGTAACCACACCGGTATATAAGCTGTGCGCATGCCTCTGTACCCCCGTCTAGAGATGACCCTCCTCCAGTAAAGACCTGTTGTTTGTTTATGTACAGCATCCGTGTAATTATTTATCCACTGAACCACGGATCTAACACTTATGTGTTTGCCTGGTGTGTAGATCAGTTCAAAGTCATATCTTTGCAGCTTCATCATGATTCGTTGAATCCTTGGAGACATCTCATTCAGATTTTTTTTTATGATGGCAACCAGTGGGCAGTGGCCTGTCTCAACTGTGAAGGTGGGAAGTCCATATATGTAGCCATGGAACTTTTCTAGTCCAACTACCAAGCCTAGACATTCCTTTTCAATCTGGGCGTATCGACACTCATAATCAGTCATAGACCTGGAGGCATAGGCAACAGGCTTCCAATCTTCACCCTCTGCTTGTAGCAAGACCGCGCCTAGGCCATCTTTTGATGCATCTGTTGACACTTTGATTCTCTTTGTTGGGTCAAAGAAGGTGAGTCCAGGTGTGCTTGTCAGCACTGTTTTGAGGTTCATCCACTCTTGTTCATGTCTTTCTGTCCATGCAAACTCATTTGTTTTATGTAGCAGGTCTCGCAGACAGGCTGTCTTGGCTGACAAGTTAGGAATGAACTTTCCAATGAAGTTTATCATCCCCATGATGCGTAGCACTCCTTTTTTATCAGTGGGTCGGGGCATGTTGAGTATGGCGTTTACTTTTTCCATATCTGGCTCTATTCCTTTACCAGATAGATTATCTCCTAGGAAAGTGACTTCGTGGACGCCAAACTGACACTTGGCTTTGTTGAGCTTCAGTCCATTCCGGCGTATGCTCTGTAGCACTTTAGTCAGTCTCTCATTGTGTTCTTTCAGTGTGGAGCCCCAGATGATGATGGGGAATCAGGGGAATTTATAATGGGAAACAAAGAAATGGCAGACCAACTAAATTCATACTTTGGTTCTGTCTTCACAAAGGAGGACACAAATAACCTCCCGGAGATGCCGGGGAACATAGGGTCTGATGAAAGGGTGGAACTGAAAGAAATCAGTATTTGTAGGGAAATGGTGTTAGGAAAATTGATGGGACTGAAGGCCGATAAATCCCCAGGGCCTGATAATCTACATCCCAGGGTACTTAAGGAAGTGGCCATGGAAATAGTAGATGCATTGCTGGTCATTTTCCAGAACTCGATAGACTCTGGAACAGTACCCATGGATTGGAGGGTAGCTAATGTTACCCCACTATTCAAAAAAGGTGGTAGAGAAAAAGCGGGGAATTATAGACCGGTAAGCCTGACATCGGTAGTGGGGAAAATGCTAGAGTCTATTATAAAAGATGTCATAGCAGAGCACTTGGAAAGCAGGACAGGATCGGACAAAGTCAACATGGATTTACAAAAGGTAAATCATGCTTGACTAATCTACTGGAATTTTTTGCGGATGAAACTGGTAAAATAGATAAGGGAGAACCAGTGGATGTGGTGTATTTGGACTTTCAGAAGGCTTTCAATAAGGTCCCACATAAGAGATTAGCGTGCAAAATTAAGGCACATGGGATTGGGGGCAAGGTATTGACTTGGATAGAGAACTGGTTGGCGGACAGAAAGCAAAGAGTTGGAATAAACGGGTCATTTTCTGAGTGGCAGGCAGTGACTAGTGGGGTACCGCAAGGATCGTTCCTAGGACCCCAGCTGTTCACAATATATATTAATGATCTGGATGAGGGAATTGGATGTAATAACTCCAAATTTGCAGATGACACAAAGCTGGGTGGGAGGGTAAGCTGTGAGGAGGATGTCGTGAAACTCCAGTACGATTTGGACAGGTTGGGTGATTGGGCAGAAACATGGCAAATGCACTATAATGTGGATAAATGTGAGGTTATCCACTTTGGTGGTAAAAACAGGAAGGCAGATTATTATTTGAATGGCAATAGATTGGGAGAAGGGGAAGTGCAAAGAGACCTGGGTGTTCTTGTGCACCAGTCGCTGAAGGTAAGCATGCAGGTGCAGCAGGCGGTTAAGAAGGCAAATGGTATGTTGGTCTTCGTAGCAAGAGGGTTCGAGTACAGGAACAAGGATGTCTTGCTACAGTTGTACAGGGCCTTGGTGAGACCGCACCTTGAGTATTGTGTGCAGTTTTGGTCGCCTTACCTGAGGAAGGAAGTACTTGCCATGGAAGGAGTGCAGCGAAGATTCTCCAGGCTGATACCTGGGATGGCAGGAATGACGTATGAGGAGAGATTGTGTCGATTGGGCTTATACTCACTGGAGTTTAGAAGATTGAGAGGGGATCTCATCGAAACCTATAAAATTCTGTCAGGCCTGGACAGACTAGATACAGGAAGGATGTTTCTGCTGTCTGGGGAGTCCAGAACCAGGGGTCATAGTCTAAGGGTAAGGGGTAAGCCATTTAGGACTGAAATGAGGAGGAATTTCTTCACCCAGAGAGTGGTGAACCTGTGGAATTCTCTGCTACAGAGGGCGGTGGAGGCCAGTTCATTAAATATATTCAAGAAGGAGTTGGATATATTTCTTAAGGCTAAAGGGATCAAGGGATATGGGGAGAAGGCAGGGACAGGGTACTGAATTTGGATGATCAGCCATGATCTCATTGAATGGCGGAGCAGGCTCGAAGGGCCGAATGGCCTACTCCTGCTCCTATCTTCTATGTTTCTATGTCATCAACATAGACCCGAACTCCTTCCAGACCTTCAATTATGTGTTCCATCGCTCTATGAAAGATTTCAGATGCAGATATTATCCCAAAAGGCATTCTGAGGAAACAATACCTGCCACATGGTGTGTTGAAGGTACAATATTTGGTGCTCTCTTCATCCAGTTTTAGTTGCCAAAATCCTTGTGAGGCATCGAGCTTTGTGAAGTATCTGGCACCTGACATTTCACTGGTGATTTCTTCTCGCTTGGGAATCTGGTAGTGTTCACGTTTTATGGTTGCATTTAAGTCCTTTGGGTCCATGCATACTCTTAGATCATTGTTCTTTTTCTTTACACATACCATGGAGTTAACCCAGTCTGTTGGCTCTTCGACTTTCCTGATGACTCCTAGTGTGGTCATTCTGTCCAGTTCTTTCTTGAGCCGGTCACGCAGGGGTGCTGGAACTCTCCGTGGAGCATGTACCACTGGCTGAGCATCCTCCTTTAGCTGGATCTTGTAAGTGAATGGTAGAACTCCAAATCCTTTGAACATATCCTGGAAATTACTCACTACAGAATCCACCGAGTCATCTGGTCTGCTTATGGCACAGTTTATACGGTAGACTCTCTTGACCAGTTCTAAGTCCTCACAAGCTTTGTCACCTAGTAGTGAATCAAGTCCTTCAGCCTCAACAGAAAACATGAGATGATGCACTTTGTCTTTGACTGTCACTTTAAGACTGCTTACACCTAAGCTATCTATTTTCTGTCCATTATAGTTCTTCAGTAGTACTGACTTTTTCTGTATTTTGGGCTTTTCTTTCATATTTTTAATGTCACTCATACTGATTAAGTTTGCTTTTGCCCCAGTGTCTAGTTTCAATGTAACAAATGCTCCATTTACCTGCAGTGGCATCATCCATTTGTCCTCTTTTACTGCATTAACTTTATGTTCAGCATTGTCCATTCCTGAGGGCTGCACATTTTCTGCATCCTTTTCTATATTGTCACATGACACCATTCCTACAAAATGGGGGGAGTGAAAATGAAAAGGGCTTATGTGTGGTGTCCGGGAATCGATCAACAAATCGAAGACCTAACTAAGAGCTGCTTAGGATGACAGAAGGTCAAAAATGCACCACCACATGCCCCTCTACACCCATGGGAGTGGCCCTCCTCTCCATGGCAACGGGTGCACATTGATTTCGCTGGTCCATTCATGGACTCAATGTTCTTAATAGCAGTGGATGCTCATTCAAAGTGGCCTGAGGTGATAAAGATGTCTTCAACCACTACAGAGAAAACGATTGCAGTCCTACGGACCATATTTGCCAGAAACGGTTTGCCAGAGCAGATCTGCTCTGATAATGGACCACAGTTTGTGTCCGACGAGTTCCAAAAATTCATGAAAAGGAATGGAGTAAGGCATTACACATCCGCCCCGTATCATCCAGCCACCAATGGATTGGCTGAGAGGTTCGTACAAACCTTTAAGAAGGCGATAAAGGCCATGTGCGACGAGGAAATTCCACTACAGCATAAGGTGGACAATTTCTTATTAGCCTACTGAAACGCGACACATGCAGTTACCAACCAGACCCCGGCCATGATGTTCTTTAACTGAAGGTTGAGATCTCGTCTGGACTTGCTCAGGCCAAATGTGCGAAGAAATGTTGAGGACAAACAATTCCAGCACATCAACGAGAAGCCGACAAGGAGCTTCAATGTAGGGCAACCAGTCACATTGACTTGTTGCCCTTTCTTTGTTTTTACTTTTGAAAAGCATTGTTTGGCAAAGTGATTCTTTCCATTACATTTTGTGCACATTTTTCCAAACGCTGGGCATTGTCTTGACTGGTGCTGGTAACCACAGCGTTTACAATTAAAAATTCCATCCTCCGATTGCTTTGCATTTCTGTTCTGCCCATGTTTCTTCCCCTTGTAGGACACAGCACCGACAGCAGCACTATCACTACAGTCGCATTATTATTAATTTCACTGAAAGTCTTTGCATGCTGTTGAGCTAGCTCACTGGCATGGCATATTTTCAGAGCTTTCTCCAATGTTAGTTCAGTTTCTCTCAACAAACGTTCCCTGACCTTTTTATCATGAATACCAAACACAATCTGGTCACGAATCATGGATAATTTCAGTTCAGAGAAATTACATATCTGTGCTTTCAGTTTCAGATCGGTCACAAAGCTATCAAAAGTTTCATTTTGCTGCTGTGTCCGTGAACGGAACACGTACCTCTCATCGGCCTCGTTCTTTTTTGGAGAACAATGTGTATCAAACTTCTTTAGCACATTGTTCATTTTTTCTCTGTCCTCCTCTTGATCAAAGACAAACGTATTAAATACCTCTATCACCTGCGGGCCTGCAACCGTGAGCAGCAATGCTATTTTCCTTGCATCTGGCTTCGTACCGAACCCAATGGCGGCAATGTAGAGTTCAAATTGTTGTTTAAAAGTCCGCCAATTGCAGTCGACATTCCCCATGAGTTTCAAACCCTCTGGTGGCTACAAATTCTCCATGTCGCGTTTCGCAATATTCAGCAGATATTACCACTTCTGGTACAATGTTATGTTCATAAATAAATAGACGTTTTCATTATGAACAGCTAGCTTGAGCTAGTCATTTATTCAGCCATGTGGACTAGTGTACAGGCATCCATCTTGACTACTGCCTTGTGGGTAGCCCCCTACTAAACATACAGCTCCACCTAGTGTACCATTCTAGAATGACATGTTACTGATCATTACACCACCTTCCCCAGAAGCAGACCCAGTGATCCAGGAAACTAAAGCCCTCCCTCCTGCACCAACTTTTTAGCCACGCATTCATCTGCTCTATCCTCCTATTCCTATACTCACTAGCATGTTGCACCAGGAGTAATCCAGAGATTACAACCTTTGAGGTCCTGCTTTTTAATCTGCTACCTAGCTCCCTAAATTCTTGTTGCAGGACCTCATCCCTCTTTCTACCCATGTCATTCGTACCAATGTGAAACACGACCTCTTGCTGTTTGCCCTCCCCTTTGAGCATCCTTGATTATAATTGCTCAACCATTGGTGGCCATGCTTTCAGCTGTCTAGACCCTGAGCTCTGGAACTCCCTCCCTAAACCGCTCCGCCTCTCTAACTCTCTTTCCTCCTTTAAGATGCTCCTTAAAACCTACCTCTTTGACCAAAAGCTTGCACAGTCTGGGCAATACAGCCCAGAACCCTGTTCACTTTGGCTCCAGCCACCTGACACTCCACTTGAAGCTATAGAGAATGGTCAATGACTGCTCCCAAGTCTCTCTTCCTTCCGGCACCTTTAAGTTACTACTCATGTTATACATGTTACCTGAATTCTGTGCTGCAGCAACAGCAACAACAACTTGTATTTATATAGCACCTTTAACGTAGTGAAACATCACAACAACAATAACTTGTATTTATATAGCGCCTTTAACGTAGTAAAATGTCCCAAGGCGCTTCACAGGAGTGATATAAGACAAAAAATTGACACCGAGCCACATAAGAAATTAGGGCAGATGACCAAAAGCTTAGTCAAAGAGGTAGGTTTGAAGGAGCATCTTAAAGAAGGAAAGATAGTTAGAGAGGTGGAGAGATTTAGGGAGGGAGTTCCATAGCTCAGGGCCTAGGCAACTGAAAGCATGGCCACCGATGGTTGAGCAATTATAATCAGGGATTCTCAAGAGGGCAGAATTTGAGGAGCGTAGATATCTTGGGGGGTTGTGGGGCTGAAGGAGATTACAGAGATAAGATGGGGCGAGGCCACAGAAGGATTTGAAAACAAGGATGAGAATCTTGAAATTGAGGCGTTGCTTAACTGGGAACCAATGTAGGTCAGCGAGCACAGGGGTGATGGGTGAACGGGACTTGGTGCGAGTTAGGACATGGGCAGCCGAGTTTGGATGACCTCAAGTTTATGCACGGTAGAATGTGGAAGGCCAACCAGGAGTGCTTTGGAATAGTCAAGTCTAGAGGTAACAAAGGCATGGATGAGGGTTTCAGCAGCAGATGAGCTGAGGCAGGGGCGGAGACGGGCGATGTTACGAAGGTGAAAATAGGCGGTCTTAGTTATGCCACGGATATGTGGTCAGAAGCTCATTTCAGGGTCAAATATGACACCAAGGTTTATCTACATTGAAGCACACTTGCCAATTAGAGCTGACTTCCACAATCTGTCCAAACGCAGTTATAACCCATTTCCTTCTTCTAAGGTTTTGATTCTACTGCACAATTTAGTATCATCTGCAAATTTAATTGCCATACTATCTATGCCCTGCTCCAGATCATTAATAAACCGGAGGGTGCCCAGCACCAAATCCTGGGGCACCCGAATCGTGTCCAGACCACATTAGAAAACAGCCCTATTTAAAACCACCCTTTGCCTACGTTCCTTTAACCAACTTACAATGCATTTCACAAATTATTGTTGTTAAATTATATGAAAACATTCCCATCTAGGTTACCTATATCGTTAAATTCTGTCACTTCTTGCAAACCAGGCATTTCTTTAAATTTCCTTTTAGGTACCATTATTAATTGATTTATATTTATTAAAAGCAGAGATCAATAAGAGTTGTCAAGTTCAGGGACTGAGAAATATGAATCCTCTGTAATACAAGGTATTGCATAATTTATATTCTACTGGTATTATTTAAGCCAATCTCAACAAGAAGTCAGTACCACATGATTATGAAATTGTGCATATACCGTACTGGTTTATTTAAATGTTATAATTATTCATTCAGATTCTGAAATAAAACCAAATAATATGATATTTTACATTAAATCAGCATCTGGGACTTTACCGGTCTGATTAATCCCTAAACCCGGCTGAATTAGCTCACTGCAGCTAAAGCACTGTTTACAGCCTTTGCACTCTGGGTCAGGGAAAATAAATGATCAATCAAGCTTTCCAACTTCTAATCAGTGTCCAGCAAACCCCTGTTGAAAGCACATGTCGGAAGATTGAGCGGGGACAGAAATGAGTTTGGTGGTGATGGTAGAATAATCTGCCACTGTCAAAGCTCATATGAATAATGGCACTTGAATGATATCTCAGAAAGTAACCAATATCCATGAAACAATGTCCTAGCAAGGAATCAACGCTTTTAGTAGAAGAGGGGTGGAGAGGAAATTAGTGGGAAAAAAAATCTGCGCCTGACTGAATAAAATTACTATGCTAATTACATAGGATTTACAGCAAAGAAACAGGTCATTTAGCCCAACTAGTCTATGTCAGTGTTTATGCTCCACACGAGCCTCCTCCCACCCTACTTCATCTAACCTTTATTATATAATTATATTCCGCTAATCAACAAAACATGCATTATGGCAGTAAACATTTTTAATAACTATCTTCGACATCAAACTACACGTTAGAGACACATTATGATTCCACACCCATTAATTAGCACAAGACTACATGGCACCATAACTTCTAAAGCTGAGCTGCAACGTAGTACATTCTTCCTAATAGAAAACTTGGTACAATATTTAAAATAAAAATCTCACATGTATTAGAATTATGATAAAAATGGATATCCCAGTGTTCGAATGGTATCATGTCACATGGTCTGAGATACAGTGGGCTACTTGGTGTTGATTCGTTGGAATTGATTATTTTGAAACTTGCAAGTAATGCTGGGGTTGATCATGCACTCAAGTAGATGAGGATTCTTGTTTTGAATGGGGAAACCCAGTATTAATTTGCATGGGCAAGAGCATTGAAATTTGGCAGAATAAAACAGATTTATAATTGTATCTTTATATTGCTTGTTTGTGATTTTTCAATGGTTAGAAAATCAGGGCCATGCTGACCCCAATTATCTAATCTACTGGAGCAAGTTGAGATTTATACCTTTAATTCTCCCACTCCCATTCCATAACATTTTCCATTTGATTACTTTTGTCTGTGTTTTATTATTTTCCTAACAAGGTATAGTTAGGCAAAGACCATTAGGAGACATAACTATCCCATTCATGTAATGGTGGTGTAGTGGTTATGTTACTGAACCAGTAATTGAGTAGGCCTGGGCTAAGAATCCACAGAATGTATGTTCAAATCCCACCATAGCAGTTTTCAAAATTTGAATTCAGTTTTAAAAAATCTGGAAATAAAAAGTGGTATCTGTAAAAGTGACCATGAAGCATAAAAACCCAACTGGTTCACTAATGTCCTTAAGGGAAGGAAACCTGCCGTCCTTACCTGGTCTGGCCTATATGTGGCTCCACTGCCGTGTCAAAGTGGTTGACTTTAACTGCCTTCTAGCAAGTCAGTCAGCTAGCCCACCAGCACCTTCTCAGGGAACCTGCGAATGGACAATAAATGTCCTTGCTACTGATGCCCACATCCCAAGAATGAGTAAAAAAAAATCCTTAACATGTTAAAGTGCACTATAACCTATAGGGCACTAAGAAATTAGTCAGCACATGGAATCTGTTAATGACTGGTGGATTTTGACAAATAACTCAAGTATCTTATAATCAATTTATAATGTACTAGGGATGAGTGAGCCAGCCTTGATTCATATAGTCCATTAGCTTCAACCTGAAATGAGACCAGCTCATCAAACCTGAAACCACATTTCAAGCACTAAAATGGTTGCTGAAGTAAACAGTACAAGTGAAAACTTGGCTGATCTCCTAGTTTCTGTTCATTTGGGGTTCAAATTTCTTGTAGAATAGAAAAATCTGTCAGTTTACAAGAAATCCAAACTCATAGCCAAACCCAATTCAATTATCCTAGAGGATTTTTTCAGTTGCACCACGGTACCAACACTCCTCATTATCTCTCAACAATTTTGCAAAAATTTACCAACATAATGCAGCATACACATATGGGGAAATATTAAACTGTGGGATTTATGTGGGATTTTTAACTGTGCATTGTGGATTCAGCATGGATGGAAGTTAACCTCAAAGATCCTCTCGAGCTCCCTGCCTCTAGCCTATAATTCTTATATAATGATAGCATACCTTTGTCGTCAGATGTATTAATTAAGCTATTGGTGTTAGAAATTTATTGGGTTTGTTACACATCAACTAAAGAAAACCTCCATAAAGCTCCCCAGACCTTCCAGTGTATCTTTAATGGACACGATTGACATGTAGATGATTGTACTCTGACGACAATCTCCATTTGAAAGCAGGCCCTCCGAAGTATGAATCCCGAGTCTGTTGGACCACCAGTCAGCACATGCCTGGCCTTGAACAGCCAAGATGACCTGCTCCTCTTCACACATGCACTGTGGCTTACCTTGTGAACCTTTGTAACTATTTAGATTTTCTCTGTGTTGCCTGGATTAGAGTTTTTAACTTTTAATACTTCTGTAATGTTAAATGTTATTTTTTCCTCAACTATAAACGAACAACTTGAAACCAATCTAGTTGCCATAGTGATTTGTAATTAGTAAACAAAGGTAGGGTTATTATGTACAATCTCAAGCATTTCATGCCACTGGGAGAAGATAGCACCCCTACAACATCTGAGAGGCCAAGCACTATTCTATTCCATTCACACAGCTAAGGGCTTATCTAAGACAGCAGAGTCCAAGGTGGGAATTTTGCTGGTGCTCTGTGGATGGGATGGGTGGTGGGCCAGCTGTTAAATTTAAAATGATTGACAGCGGGTCAGGAACCCACTTTCAAAACACGCACACTGGACTTTCCCGATGTCAGGTCTGCCAGCGCTGAGCAGACCCGACAGGCAGCAGCGGAGGAGGCAAGTAAAATTATTAGTGGCTTGTTAAGTGGGGGGGAGTGAAAGGGAATGTAGTTGTGGTAGGGGACAGTACAGTTAGGGGGATAGATACTGTTCTCTGCAGCCACGACTGAGAGTTCCAAAGGTTATATTGCCTGCCCGGTGCCAGGGTTAAAGACATTCCTCGCGGCTGGAGAAGAGCTTGGAGTGGGAGGGGGAGGATCCAGTTGTCGTGGTCCACGTAGGAACCAAAGACATAGGTAGAACTAGGAATGAGGTTTCTGAGGGAGTTTGAGGATCTAGGATCCAAATTAAAAAGCAGAACCTCAAAGGTAATAATCTCAGGATTGTTACCTGAGCCACGTGCAAATTGGCATAGGGACAAACAGATTAGAGGTTTAAATGCATGGCTCAAAGAGTGGTATGGGAGGAAGGGATTTAAGTTCATGGGACACTGGCACCAGTACTGGGGAAAGAGAGAACTGTTCCGTTGGGACGGGCACCATTTAAACCGAACAGGGACGAGTGTCCTGGCGAACCGAATAACTAGGGTAGTAGGCAGGGCTTTAAACTAATGAAGGGGGCGTGGGAGGATTCAGGAAAGAGTAAATTTAAAACCAGCAAGAGAAATGTCAAGGCTCTAGAGCAGAATAGAGTTTTGGGTAAAAATAAACAGAGTGGGTCAGGAAGGGACAGAGAGAGTAGCAAAGATAATAAGGCATCAGTGACTAAGGTGACATCAGGGAAAAAGAGAAATAAGTCAAAGCTAAAGGCATTGGGCTCGATTTTGTTACTGGGGCGGGCAGGGGTCGTGTCATCCGCTTTTCGTGTTAGCCACCCAATTCTAAATCGATGTGGGAGAATGAAGCGATTTTAACTTAAGTGGGCAATTGAGTTCCAGCGTGTGGGAACCCATGGCCCAATTAGTTTTTTCAGTCTGAAACTCGCCTCCAATGATGTCATCATTGCTGCTGCATTTAAGGTCTGCAACAAGCCTTGCTTCTTCTGCAGACTGCCAACCTTTTGGCCTTTCATGTTAGAGGCACCTGGAGGCAGAATGACCAGTGAGAGACCTAGGTCTGCTCCCAGGTTTGATGACGTTGCCCTGCAAGCTTTAGTGGAGGGAGCAAGAGCCAATAAAGAGGTGCTCTTCCCTTCTTCAGGGAGGAAGAAGCCTCCCCAGCAGACAAAGGCTGTGTGGATCCAGCTGGCCCAGGAGGTCAACTCTTTGTCGCTAACCCGCAGAACCTGGCTTCAGTGCAGGAAGAGGTTTCATGACCTTCTGTGCACTGGAAAAGTGAGTATGACTTTCCCATCACCCTCAATCTGATCCCCATTGCCTCTCCTCACTAGCACTCAGCTTTAGCAATCTCTTCCTCCACATCCCACTTGACACTGACATCCATGCACCCTTACCCATTCCCTCTCTCTCTATGGTCACATTCACCTAACTATTCGACTATGCAGCCCTCACACTCCCTATCACTGTGATGCTATGAAAACAACTTACATCACACAGGGAGGGCCCTTGGTCTTGCCACCTCACTCCATCTTTGTCTCCTTCTAAGCATCTATGCTGTGGATCCTCTACACTCACTCCTTCATTCCCACTCAAACTCCACTTGTCTCCCTCATTGCAGGAAAAGAGAGCTCACAATAAGAGGGAAAGAGCGAGGACAGGAGGAGGGCCACCCTCAGTAGCCCAGCTCACACCCTGGGAGGATGCGGTCCTGGAGATCGTGGGAGTGGAGGACGATGCGCAAGTGGGGGACGGACAGACGGGTGCATCAGAGGAAGCTGGTGACAGAATAGTTTTCCATCTCTCTCATTGACATTGCATGAGTCGCTGATAATGATTCTGAAGCTCTAACAGATGGACTTATGATCATCTGCAATATGCAATGTGCATGTAACCTTGGCATCGCATCTCTGACTCTTTCCTTTACTCCCCCACAGGACCAGCGCAAGCACCCGTCCCCACTAGCCAGGAGGAAGAGCCTGAGCATCCAGACTCCTCAGAGGAAGCTGCAACCTCTGAGGGCGCAGCGTCAGCAGAATTCAGCGCCCCCAGCACCAGTGCAGACACTCACACCTCGGTGGGACTTTCGCGAGATTGAGTAGAGTTGTCACCTGGTGTATCACAGCTCACAAGTGAGCATCAGCAGATGGTGGAGACAGAGACAGCAGTGGAGAGTCCTCGTCGGAGGGCGCAGGGCTCTGCCAGCTCGGCTCAGCTGCATGTCGACCCTCTGTCTCTGGGTCCATCCACAAGATCAGCGGTGCTGGAACTCCAGGAACAGATGCAGGAGTCTCTGGCAGGTTTTGTCTCCAGGGTCGATGTGAGTGTGGAGCGAAAGGAGGAATCCATAGCGAACATGAGCAGAGCCTTTGTGGAGTCATTGGCGCATGAACGCATCATCATGGAAAGGGTGGCAATCTCCATGGAGGTGATAAGTCGCCAGAGTACAGAAAACATGGTGAGTGTTCTGAATAGAATGACATCTCTGGAGGAGCGATGGTCATCTATTGAACAGAGAAACCAGACCTTCATGGAAGTCCCTCTGAATAGGACTGCCAGTGCAGACACGGGTCCCCATGGCCCCCCTGATGTGCAGCAAGGTGCTCTCAAGCCACTTGCAAGCGTTGAGGGGGACCTGACCCATGAGAGGGAAGTTGGTGGCAGACATCAAGGAAGTGTGGGCTCCTCTCCAAGCGCTCACACTTCCATGCCACTGCAGAGCCCTCGGTCAGAGCTCCACCAGAGTCCACACCCAACTGAAATCGGCGTCTCAACCCCTGCACAGCTGCAGGAGCAGCAGACTGTTGGCGAGCCCTCACAGGTTCGCAACCCCAGAGGACGCCCGCCAAAGGTGTCGAGACAGGAGCAGCATGAAAGTGAGCAACGGGCCTCCACATCTGCTGAAGCCACAGGGGAAGCACCATGTAGGAGCACGCGTAAAAGAAAGATACTGCACAAATAGTCACAAGGGTAGTCACTTGGGCGAAATTTGTTGTTTAATGTTAAAAAGCCATCAGATGGTTACTGTAAATAAAAAATCTGATGGCTACTGCTGCAGTTGTAGCGTGTGGCATTTCACTAATGGGACCTCCACATTGAGGGCTTAGGATTACTTGGTAAATGCCTCAGTTGAGGAAGCGCTCAGTGAAGGTGGTGAGAGGAGTTTCCCAGGAGGTCACATTGGAGATGGGTGTCAGGCTCCAAACTTCCACAGCTGTGGTTATGCCTTCTAAAAGTTCCCCCAGACCTGAGACAACAAAGTCCTGCCACCTGCAAATGATAGCTGATCAAATATCCTATTTAATGGTGGAGCTGCAGCTAATAGTCAGCAATCCAATTGTGCTCCCGCTAGGTTTCACCGTCGTGTTTCAGAGCAGGAGTGCTTCACGTCGGAAAAGGGTTAAAATCACCAAGGCCTTTCAAAATGGGATAATAGAGGCAATTTAGTGTTTGTTAAGGGCCTTAAGGGCCTATCCCACCTCTTGGAGGCGGGACGGAGACGGAAGCAGTAAACACGATTTCTTGAAAATTGCTTGGAGGCGGGATGGACCACCACTTTTTGCAATTTTAACACCCCACACGTCTCCACGGTCCTGTGAAATTCGAGCCCATTATATCTGAATGCGCGAAGCATTCGCAACAAAATAGATGAATTAATAGTGCAGATAGAAATGAACAGGTTTGATGTAATGGCCATAACTAAGACGAGGTTGCAAAGCGGCCAAGGTTGGGAACTAAATATTCCAGGATACATAACTTTTAGAAAGGATACGCAAAATGGAAAAGGAGGAGGGATTGCCCTGATAATAAAAGATGGGATAAAGACAGTAGAGGGAAAGGATCTTAGCTCCGAAAATCAAGTAGAATCAGTTTGGGTGGAGCTAAGAAACAGCAAAGGGCAGAAAACATTGGTGGGAGTTGTTTATAGGCCCCCAAACAGTAGTTGTAATGTAGGGCAGAGTATAAATCAGGAAATTAGAGGCGCATGTAACAAGGGTAGTACAGTAATCATGAGGGACTTTAATCTACATATAGACTGGGCAAACTAAATTTGCAGTAATAGTGTGGAGGGCGAGTTAATGGAATGTATGCAAGATAGATTTCTAGATCAGTATGTTGAGGAATCAACTAGGGAACAGGCTATTTTAGATCTAGTATTGTGCAATGAGAAAGGGTTAATTAATAAACTTGTAGTAAAGGGGACTTTAGGGAAGAGTGACCATAATATGATAGCATTTATATTGAGTTTGAAAGTGACTTAGTTAAATCTGAAACTAGAGCTTAAATCAAAACAAAGCAAACTACATAGGTATGAGGGGCGAGTTAGCTAAGGTAGATTGGGAAACTACATTAAAAGGTATGACAGTGGACAAGCAATGGCTAGCATTTAAAGAATTAATATATAATGTACAACAAATATACATTCCTTTAAGGCACAAAAACCCCACAGGAAAAGTGGTCCAACCGTGGCGAACAAGAGAAGTTAAAGATAGTATTAGATCAAAGGAAGAGGCTTATACGTTGCCAAAAATAGTAGTAATCCTGAGGATTGGGAGGGTTTTAGAATTCAGCAAACGGGGACCAAGAAATTGATAAAGAAAGGGAAAATAGAATGAGAGTAAATTAGCGAGAGACATAAAAACAGACTGTAAAAGCTTCTATAGGTATGTAAAAAGGAAATATTAGGGAAAGTCAATATGGGTCTCTTACAGGCTGAGACAGGAGAAATTATAATGGGGATTAAGGAAATGGCAGAGAAATTAAACAAATACTTTGGCCACGATTTTCTCGATCGATGCGGCTTGGGAGCGGGCCAGGTGGCTTCTGGGTTCCAGTCCCGCCCCCAACTACATCTGGCCCATAGACGCGATTTTACGTCAATTGACCTTGTTAAGCCAGCCTTGTTGGCCAAGTAAGACGAACCTGGTCAGATGACGTCTGATTTTCTTAAAAGGGACAATGCACAATTTTTCTTTGACAGCTGATTTCTCAGTGTTTGACAGCATTGAGGTGCTGCAAACACTGACAATCACTGTACAAAGGTGAGCTCTTGCACCCAGGCTCTCCAGTGACTCCCTCCTTAGGCTAGAACAGATGGCAGCTGCAGGTGAGGTTACAGAAGTGATCTGTCACTGGTGAGAGAGGTTCTCCCAATGAGGTGGGACTAGACATACAATTCAAAACTTGTTACCTACAGAAAAGTCTAAATGCATTAAAAATGAATTTCCCAACATTTTCTTACCTCTGAAACTCACCAGTGCACCACTGGACCCTTCACACCACTTCTGCAGCTGTCATCAATGCAGAAACATTACAGCAGACTCACAACACGCCACTTACCTGACGTGGTGTCCGGACATCGGGAAGCCCGAAGCAGAAGTGTTAAAATTGCAAAAGAGCCTGTTAACTGCCTGTTAACAACCTTTAACAGGCAGTTAAGTGGCTATAATCCTCTTCCCGCCGCTAGGTGTCGGGTCCATGCACAAATCAGGAATAAACGGGTCATTTACAGGTTGGCAGGCTGTAAATGGTTGGGTAACGCAAGGATCAGTGCTTGGGTCTCAGCTATTTTATAATCTACATCAATGATTTGGATGAGGGAACCAAATGTAATATATCCAAGTTTGCTGATGATACAAAGCTGGGCGGGAATATAAGTGGTGAGGAGGATGCAAGGAGGCTTCAAGGGGATATAGACAGGCTAAGTGAGTGGGCAAGAACATGGCAAATGGAATATAATATGGAGCAATGTGAAGTTATCTACCTTGGTAGGAAAAATAGAAAAGCAGAGTATTTTTTATATGGTGAGAGATTGGGAAATGTTGGTGTTCAGAGGGACCTGGGTGTCCTTGTACACGAATCACTGAAAGTTAACATGCGGGTACAGCAAGCAATTAGGAAAGCAAATGGTATGTTGGCCTTTATTACAAGAGGATTTGAGTATAAGAGTAAAGACGTCTTACTGCAATTATATAGGGCCTTGGTGAGACCACACCTGGAATACTTGCCATAGAGGGAGTGCAACGAAGGTTCACCAGACTGGTTCCTGGGATGGGGGGATTGTCCTATGAGGAGAGATTGAGTAGACTGGGCCTATATTCTTTAGAGTTTAGAAGAATGAGAGGTGATTTCATTGAAACATACAAAATTCTTACAGGGCTTGACAGGGTAGGTGCAGGGAGGATGTTTTCCCTGGCTGGAGAGTTTAGAACCAGGGGTCACAGTCTCAGAATAAGGGGTCGGCCATTTAGGACTGAGATGAGGAGAAATTTCTTCACTCAGAGGGTGATGAATCTTTGGAATTCTCTGCCCCAGAGGGCTGTGGAGGCTCAGTCGTTGAGTATATTCAAGACAGAGATCGATAGATTTTTGAATATTAAGGGAATCAAGGGATATGGGGATAGTGCAGGAAAGTGGAGATGAGGTAGAAGATCAGCCATGATCTTATTGAATGGTGGAGCTGGCTCGAAGGGCCAAATGGCCTACTCCTGCTCCTATTTCTTATGTTTTTATGTACCTCTCCCACCATTAACAGATCGCTTCTGTCATCTCAACTTCAGCTACCATCTATTCCATCATCATCATGGGTGCCCTTGATACTATCTCACCTTGGTCCTCAGAATACCACCACAATCAGCCCCAACACCTGCATCACCAACAACAACACCAACCTTCTCCGTAATCACCTGGTGCTGCACAGGACAGAGGGCATCAGCACCCGACCACAATGCTGCTCGGGATGCCAGGGATGGCCTCACCATGGCCAGATTTACTTCACTTGACGCTGTACACCCTGGCTACCACATGATGCGCCAGTTTGGCAACCCCCCACACCAACAACATAAAGCATCCCTACAATGCCCAAGCCATTCTTTTCACACTCATCACCATTGTGGGTGGTACTGTTATGCCTCACTATTCCCTGCAACTCACTAAGTCACTTCCAAAGGTGCACACAAATCTGTCCATGAACGCAAAGTGTTGAAAGTAAAAATTTAAATGTTGGACAGCACATTAACAGAAACTTTACATGAACATTGGCTAAAACACCCAAGTGCCTACCCTTGTGTGTTGTTAGTTGGTATGATTGCACTAGGATGAGGGTGAGTGTGACGGGTGGCTAGTGAGATGGGGATATGATAATGTAGATAGAGAGGGATGGGTAGAGGTGCAAGGTAAGCTGGTGTGAGTAAGGACGTGCAGGAGTAGGGTAGAGAAGACAGAGTGATGGTGATGTGATGAGTGGCACAGTAGGACAAGGTTGAGTGTGGCTTTGTAGTAACATTTTGTGATCTACTGAGATCATTAAAAGGTTTGCGCCACTGCAGCCTGGTCCTCCTGAAGAAGCTATTACAAAAATATGAACTATCTAGCTTTGAGTAGCTTAGCTAGAAAAGTGAACTTATATTTATGCAAATAGGAAGTTCCTCCGTTATTATTTTTTCATAACCAATGAGCGTAGAGAATTGACTGTTCTCACTTTGAAAACTGTATACTGTTTATTCAGGTAACTCATGTAAAATAAATCAGCTGCTGGTTTGAAGATTTTTCCTCATCTCGATAGAGTGTTTCTTAGCCCACCTGCTGTAAAAAGAGGAGAATGCACGTGTCAGCACATGCCATAGTTCAGCTGCCAGTATATGGAGAGAAATATATTTATTGTAAGTAACTACAGGAAACTTTCATTGAACCGGAGGTTAAATGTCCGGAAAGCTCTATCTACCAGCAAAATTCAGGAGCCATTTCCTATAAGTTTTTTGACTTCTCGTTGCTTTTTTTTTCCAGTCAGGCTCTGCAAGGTCTAGCTGAAGCTATTGCTTAGCTACAGAGACGCTTTTAAGTTGCGGCCGACTGTTTTGAAGCTGTTGCTAGCAACAGGGTTTGTTGATTCACACGGAGCTCAAGAGCTCTGTATGTTTTAACATTAGCGCTGGTTTCTACGGCAGTTTTGATGGTACGGCACCAGCTCGGTCCCGTCAGTGCCGGATACCAGAAAGTTTCCTATAATAACATTGAATGCAGAAGAATATCTAGCACAGAATCCCTAAAGTTGTGCCAGCGTCACGATCTACATCCTCTGCGGTGTGTGTAGCTGTACTAGTGCTTGGTAGAGGTGGTGCATGTGACGTAGAGTGCTGCCAGCTGTGCTTCCTCAAGGACACTGGCTATGGTTTGACTCTTCTCCCATTCCTAAGAAAGTAGAATAAAACAAAATATTAAAGTGCTGTGTCAAATAACCATTTTCAAGTACATTTTCATTGTCATATTACTCAAGTTCAATTTGTGACAGTCACTCAGTTGGATAATGTAACATGATGTAAAAATGATGATATTAGCCACAAGCTTGGGGAAGCTTCCAACTTCACTGCCACTTCTCGCCCATGCTGTCGCACCCAGTTATGACAAGGGCAGCCTTCTCAATGGTGTCTGGTGCTTGAAACACTTAGGGGGAGAAATTCGGTATCGCCCCATTTGGGGCGCAATTATCGGCCGGGCGCAAAGATTAGCACCTGGCGCTAATTATCGCCTCTGACTGCAAACTTGGCTTTTATCGCCCCTGGAGGTGATTGGAGTGCTAAATCAGGCGCTACACAACTCTCTTAAGGCACTAAGGCCGAGGAGCGAGGCGCTACCTCAGAGCGCGGGCTCAGCGCAGGTGCTGTCAGTTAGCGGTTGAACACAGACACACTGGCGCCGGTTAGTTCTTAAAGGGGAGGGTCGATCTTGCTCTGCAGCCACACCCTGCTCACTGGAGCCTTGAATCTCGGCCTGGGCAGACCTGTGGCTAAATCTAGCAGCCAGACACTATGGAAAGGGCCAGGGAGCAAGCACAGAGCTTCTGCGAGCAGGCTTTGGAGGCTCTGGTTTGCGAGGTGGAGCGCAGAAGATCCATTCTGTACCCAGAGAGTGGCAGGAGGCCTTTGCCACGCGAGTACAGAAGAGTGTGGAGGGAGGTGGCTCAAAGCGTTTCCTCAAGCAGCATGGTGCCTAGGACCCATGTGCAATGCAGGAAAAAGTTCAACGACCTCACTCGGGTCATCAGGGTGAGTGCCTTTTTTTTTCAAAACCTCTTCATCCCTCCATCTCAACCTCACTTTATGGCCAGAGGGTCTTGAAAGCCCCAATGCCCGACACTCATCCAACACCTATGGCCCTTTCATCAAACACACAAGCACATTCCACACTTTGCATACAGTAAGGGCTATTCAACTATGGGAGGCACATCAGGCAAGACCATGGCTGCATACAGTAAGGGCCTTTCAACTATGGGAGGCATATCAGGCAAGACCATGGCTGTATACAGTAAGGGCCTTTCAACTATGGGAGGCACATCAGGCAAGACCGTGGCTGTATATTTACTCAGACGCCGTCCTTTTTCTTGCAGGCCAAGCTGTCTCATAATAGGAGACAGCAGCAACGCACCGGTGGAGGGCGGCCTTAGCTTCAACCCCTCAGCAATCTTGAGGAGCGCGTCCACAGGATTGTGGCAAGCCGGATGATTGGTCCCGTCGCCACTGGAGATGCTGACCCCGTTCTGGACAGCAATGGTAAGGTCATCACCTTTTTGTCCTCTCTCCTTCCATTTGTTCCTCACAGCAGCAGCCTTTGACACTTTCAATCCAAATCACTAAATCGCTGCACTCATGCCTCCCTTGCTGCCACTCTGTCCTCATGCTAAAGCCACTCTTGTACCTCCCTGCTTTCAGATGGTGATTCACCAGGTGAGGAGACGGGCCCTCAAGCTGCCAGTGAGAGCAAAGTTGAAGGCGAGGAGGAAGAGGAAGCCGGGCCATCAGCGCCACCTTCAACCGAGGCAGCCCATGCCCATACTGGGGACACGCCTTCCCTGGAGGGGAGCGGGGGGGGTGGTCTGATGAGGGTGAAGCTCCAGGACCCAGCAGGCTACAGCAACACGATGGGTGTAGGGAAGCTCGGGGGCCTTCTCCCCGGAGGGAGAGTATGGCCTAGAGTCCTGCTGCACTGGACGCAGACGAGGAGCGGGTCCTCACTGAAATGAGCGCCCAGGCGGAGCAAAGGCACACTGAACTCATGGCTGCAGTGGCAAGGTTGCCCGAATCCATTGAATCACTGGCAAGGAGTGTGGAGCACTTCGCTGTAGCACAGGCCGCTGCCACGGAAATGCTAAGTGCTGCAATGCAGTCAGTGGCTGGTCTCATGCAGACGCAGATTGAGGCCACGCGAGCACTGACTGCTGCCACCCTCGCTGGATCGGGCACATTTCCCCGGGGCTCTCACCGCGCCGCAGCAGGCCAGCAATCTGTGCTCCATCAGATTGCTCCAGATGCTGAAGTGCTGTCCCGTGGGAGTGCCTCTCTCAAGATGACAGCATTCCTGCAGCCACTACTGACACTTCTCCACTGCAGTTGCCACCACCTGTAGGACAGACTGCTGCCGCCCATGAAGAGTTGGTGCAGTCAGCAGCCGGGCCCTCCAGGCCCAGAGCTGGTTGAGGCCGTCCCTCAAGGGCATCTGCAGTCTCAGTTTCTGACACTCAGCAGCCTTCCCCCAGCCTTGCTGCAGCCACTGGGGTCCCATTACGGAGGAGCTGCAGGGTGGGAAGGGGGCAATTTCGCAAGGGAAGCAGATCACCCTCGAAGGGCAAAAAGTAGGAGGTGTGGCAAAATGTTTTTCATTGTTTTATTGAAGGCCGAGGTTCGTTGTCAAATTTTTGTTACTGTTTTGGACATTGTCTCCAGGTTGTGAGAGCCAGTTATGTGAATGACTGCTTTTTTTGGTGTTTCTTTCTATTACTTTGTCATGCAGAAATGAGACACACAGAGTTTGTGAAATAAAGAAGTGTCTGTATTCAAAATGTACATGTTTGGTCTTTGCACTCATTGTTGCCTTGACCGGCTTAGGGGTTGCGGGATGCTTTCATTCAGGTTGTTTGAATGGCAGATGCCATTCCTTCAGAGGGGGCCTAGAAGCGACTTGCTATGAGCCTTTGACGGATGGCCCTTCCACTTTGTGCCTCCCTCCCGCCTTGGTGCTGCTGATGATCATCCTCCTCGTCTTCCTCCTCCTCCTCCTCCTCCTCCTCCTCTGGCGGTGCTCCAATGTCTGGTGGCATTGACTGGGTCCTGAGGATTGCAAGGTTATGCAGCATGCAGCACACAACAACGAAGTGGGAGACTCGCTCAGGCGAGTACTGTAGGGCTCCTCCAGAATGGTCCAGACAGCGGAACCATTGCTTGAGCACGCTGATTGTGTGCTCAACGATGTTCCTGGTAGCTTGATGGCTCTCGCTGTATCGCAGCTCAGCAGGAGTGCTGGGCGTACAGAGCGGTGTCATCAGCCAGGTGCACAGAGGATATCCCTTGTCCCTGAGAAGCCAACCTCCTGGGTGATGCGGTGCCTGGAAAAGGTCTGCCACAGAAGTCTGGTGCAGGATGAAAGCATCGTGGCTGCTGCCTGGAAAGTGGGCATTGACAGCGAGTATCAGCTGTCTGTGGTCACAGACCAACTGGGCGTTTAAGGAATGGAAGCCCTTTCGGTTGCGGAAATCCTCGGCATTCTCTTGCGGCACCCACAAAGCCACATGCGTGCAGTCAATGGCGCCCTGCACCATGGGGAAGCCTGCTATCCTAGCAAAGCCCGTTGCGCGTTCTTGCTGCTTGTCCGGGGTCATGGGGAAAGAGATGTACTCTCATCTCCTTTTAAAGAGGGCATTTGTTACCTGACGGATGCAGCAATGCACTGCGAACTGGGAGATATTGGCGATGTCCCCAGTAGCTGATTGAAATGAGCCGGTGGCATAAAAGTTGAGAGCCACTGTTATCTTCACTGCCACTGACAGAGACGTTCTGCTCCTCAGTTGAGGCTGCAGATCTGGCTGAAGCAGGTGGCAGAGCTCAGTGACCACCTCCTTGCTGAATAGCAGCCTTCGCAAACAGTGCTCCTCAGACATATTAATGTAGGAGAACTGTTGGCGAAAAACCCTGGGAGGGTAAGATCTCCTGTACCGAGGCCTGTTGGCCCTCCTCCGTCTAGCCATGATTGCCACTCTCTCTGTGCGTCTCTGTGCCTCCAAATGTGATGGAGAAGGACGACGTTCCCATCCATTGCAGCCCCCATAGTATCTGGGCAATCAAAGTTATGAAGGTCAAAAAGCAAAGGACCTGCAAAGTTATGGTCAGAAGCCAAAACTACTTCAGACAGCATGGACTCAATGCAGAAGTCTCTCTTTCTCTCTTTGTCTCTCTGCAAATCTCTCTCTCTCTCTCAGAACGAGTGGTGCAAAAATGGTTACCACACAAAAGCCAGGAAGAGGCCCCCTTTAAATAGCGCCCCCCCAGCCCCACAGCGACTGGGATACATTCCAGTCAACCTATCGTTGGTAGCGCCAGGCGGAAAGGAGGGGGGCGCCACTGAATTTCCGGTCCGGGGCGCCCCAAGGGCATTGCACTCTCGAATGACGTCAAGATCTGTGTGCACAGGAGATCGGGCGGCATTGTTTAGCGCCGCCGCAAAATGTCCAGTCAATTTCGCGAGAGGCGCTAGTTGGTTTGCGCCCCACTTAGCGCCCTCTTAAGGCGCTAACGGGTGGCGCTACCAACTGAATTTTTCCCCCTTAATCTGTTATACGATATAGGCCATCTTACCTTTATCCATTATAGGCACAAAAGGCATCAAGGGGTATGGGGAGAGAGCGGGAATATGATATTGAGGTAGAGGATCAGCCATGATCATATTGAATGGCGGAGCAGACTCGAAGGGCCGAATGTCCTACTCCTGCTCCTATTTTTCTACGTTTCTATGTTTCATGACCATCTTATCCAGCAACCGCAAATTGACTGTGGAGATATTGTAAATACATGGAGCACCGACAATGTTATGCAGCTGCACAACTTCAGAGAACAGGCATCATCCTATCAAGTTGGCATAATTATTTATGTGAACCCCTCTTAAAATTTTAGTTGCCCACACAGTTTGGCATATGCACATGCTCATTGTAACTTTCCCATACACATGTATCCCTATATATGCTAAAGTATCCATTGTCCTAGTTCTGTTATGAGAACGCTATGCTTGCACCTCCTCTTGCTGGTTCACATGGTTCTGCAAACAAGTATTAAACATAAACTTGGGGAAAACCTCCACCTTCAAAATCACCCTCACAAGTGCTCTTCCACCCAATTATGTCATGGTTAACCTTTAGGCAGGGCAGACATTCTCTTATGACTACTTGAGCAGGTGCTTGTTATGCACAAAATTACTTTTGGCATACCTTAGTAGACTTCTTCAGGTCTGGCATCTTTTTTGTAACATTCTTCCAGATCTGCTGGGCTTGAGAGCTAAAATTAACCATTTGTGCGATCTTGTACCATGTCTGCTGAGCTGGCACTTTGGGAAGTGGCGTAAATAACGATTGTTCCGTTCCCTTAGTCCCTGCAGAAGTGCGTTCAGCACTTAACCATCCTTCATTTTCTTCTTTAACGGATACTCTCCATAGAACATTAATATTGCACAGTTAGCAGCTGCCCTGCTTTATTGAAAGGGTTTAAATAGCTGTTCAACACTGTTAACAGTTGCAAAGCCTCGTTAGTGTTCTTGTGGCTCCATTGGGCACCCCATTCTACGCAGCTATAGCACATGGTTTATAACTGCCCTGTAAAAAACCAAAATCAGGAGTTAATGAGTATATTTTATAATGCTCAAAAAGCTTAAGTAATGCTCAGTTAACTCTTGATTAGTGCACTAATAGTCATTTCTAGGCTTGACTGATGTTGAAGTACTGTTCCATGGACTTTAATGATTCTCTGTGACCTCCCCTAACTGACTGCTCTGCTGTGCAAACCTAAACAGCGAGTTTACTAACCATGGAAGGCATCCCAGCCAAGTCCAGTCCTTCTTTTTAACCTGACCTATATACACACACTTTCCAGCAGGCGCCACTGGACATTAATCAGGAGTAGAAATCCTGACCTTTTTTCTCTCCCAAGCCTAGATCACTGAAGCCAAATTACAGCATTACAACTGGTGACTGGCTAACTCTGCGCAGATCATCAATCAAATCAATCATCTCAAATAACAACAGAGAATGCTGGAAAAACTCAGCAGGTCAGGCAACATCCGTGGAGAGAAATTTGAGTTGACGTTTCGGGTTGAAACCCTTCTTCAAAACTGGAAAGAAAATAAAAAGATCGAAGGCAAAGCTGCGATCGAACAAAAGAAGAAAAGAGACAATAAAAGGTATGCGAAGCCAGATGAGATGGTAATGGGCCCGTGGAGACAAAAGACAGCTGAGATTAGGTGTGAAGTGTACTGGCAGGTAAGAGACAGCTGCCAGGTGAGAGAGAGAAACAAAAGGAAAGGAGGGGGGGGGGGTGGGGGAGGGAGAAAAAAAGGGCCCAAAACAAAGGGGTGGAAAAAATTTAAAGGAAAAAAGTAATAGGGGCCGAGGTTATGATCTGAAATTATTGAACTCGATACTGAGTCCGGAAGGCTGCAAAGTGCCTAATCGGAAGATGATTTGCTGTTCCTCGAGTTTACGTTGAGCTTCCGTGGAACAATACAAGAGGCCAAGGACGGTGAGGTCCGAATGGGAATGGAGCGGTGAATTATCATCTCAGTGCTACACCAAGGCAGTACTTTTGCTCACAAGGCTATCAGGGGAGCTGCAATCAAAATATTTTATTGACAACAAAAGAAATTCACAAAGTAATGGAAAATACGAATCTAAGTGGGGTAGAAGAGCAAAGGAATCTTGGAGTACAAATGCACAAATCACTGAAAGCAGCAACACAGGTTAACAAGGCTATAAAAAAATGCAAACCAAGCACTAAGGCTTATTTCTAGAGGGATTGAATTGAAAAGTAGTGAAGTTATGCTAAACTTGCATCGAACATTGGTTAGACCACACTTGGGGTACTGCGTACAATTCTGGTCGCCATATTATAAAAAGGATATAGAGGCACTGGAGAGGGTGCAAAAAAGATTTACAAGGATGATACCAGAAATGCGAGGGTGTACCTATCAGGAAAGGATGAACAAGCTGGGTCTCGAAAAGAGACAGCTGAGGGGTGAACTAATAGAGGTCTTTAAAATTATGAAAGGGTTTGATAGAGTCGACACAGAGACTGTTTCCACTTGTGGGGAAAAGCAAAACTAGAGGCCATCAATATAAGATAGTCACCAAGAAATCAAATAGGGAATTCAGATGGAACTTCTTTACCCAGAGAGTGGGGAGAATGTGGAACTCGCTACCATAGGGAGTGGTAGAAGCAAATAGTATAGATGCATTTATGGGGAGGCTAGATAAGTATATGAGGGAGAAGGGAAAAAGAGTTACGCTGATAGAGGTAGATGGGGAAAGGCGGGAGGAGGCTCGAATGGAGTATAAACACCAGCATGGACTGGTTGGGCTGAATGGCCTATTTCTGTGCTGTATATCCTATGCAATCATATGTAATCCTGTTAAATCTGTGAGTTGTTCAAGTAATTAATACTCAGACTTAATCAGTAACAATGATACGCTTATCAATTACTTCATAAAAGGTGATGAGTCGAAGAAGAGATGATGAGTCGAAAGAAGAGATGAATAAGGCTTTTATTAGCTAAGAAGAGACCATGCTTCTTCGTGAGTGACTGAACAAGTCTGAACGAAACCCACACAGTGGTGGGTGGAGTCAGCTGAGGCATGCCTCCATACACAGCGCCACCCAGAGGTGGCAATATACAATACAGTGGTTTACCACATTCACCCCTTGTTTAATGTGAAGTCCGGCGGGGTGAAGGGTACTACAAGTTAAGTCTATCAGGAGGCCTTGTCTGACGTCCTGATTGTCGTGGTGGCGGCGGTGGTGTTGCAGCATCCGACGTCGGGTCTGGTGTCTGGGTGGTTGGCGAAGATTCCTGGGGCTTTGGCATGCCGTCTGCAGGGGTTGGGTTGGGAGGGGTGGTGGGGGATAACAGTGGTAAGGGGGATAACGGTGGTAAGGGGGATAACGGTGGTAATTCAGGGGTACCCGAGGGTGCGAGATCTCGTATGGAGACCGTGTCCTCCCGCCCGTCTGGGTATGTCACCCAGGCATACTGGGGGTTGGCGTGTAGGAGGTGCACCCGCTCGACCAGGGGGTCCGTTTGATGCGTCCTCACGTGCCTCCGCAGTAGGACGGGCCCAGGAGAAGTCAACCATGCCGGTAGCGAGGTTCCCGATGTAGACTTCCGGGGGAAAACGAACATTTTCTCATGAGGGGTCGCATTAGTGGCAGTACAAAGCAGTGACCGAATGGAGTGAAGCGCTGCAGGGAGGACCTCCTGCCAGCGGGAGGTCGGAAGGCCCTTAGATTTTAGTGCTAAGAGGACTGCCTTCCAAACCGTCGCGTTCTCCCTTTCCACCTGGCCGTTCCCCCGGGGGTTGTAACTGGTGGTCCTGCTCGTGGCGATACCTCTTGTTAGCAGGTACTGCCGAAGTTCGTCGCTCATGAACGATGAGCCCCTGTCGCTATGTATATAGCTGGGGAACCCGAACAGAGCGAAGATGTCATTCAGACACTTGATGACCGTGGTACTGGTCATGTCTGGGCAAGGGATGGCAAAGGGGAAACGGGAGTACTCATCAACTATGTTGAGGAAGTACACATTGCGGTCAGCGGAGGGGAGGGGCCCTTTAAAATCGACGCTCAGGCGTTCGAAGGGGCGGGTGGCCTTGATCAGGCTTGCTCTGTCCGGCCTATAGAAGTGCGGTTTGCACTCGGCGCAGATTTGGCAGCTCTTGGTCATGGTCCTGACCTCCTCGATGGAGTAGGGCAGGTTACGGGATTTGATAAAATGGAAAAACCTGGTGACCCCCGGGTGGCAGAGGTCATTGTGGAGGGACTGCAGCCTATCACTCTGCGCGTTGGCGCATGTACCACGTGATAGGGCATCTGGGGGCTCATTGAGTTTCCCTGGCCGATACAAGATATCATAATTGTAGGTGGAGAGTTCGATTCTCCACCTCAAGATCTTGTCGTTCTTGATTTTACCCCTCTGCTTATTATTAAACATAAAAGCTACTGAACGCTGGTCAGTGAGCAGGGTAAATCGTTTCCCGGCCAGGTAATGCCTCCAGTGATGCACCGCTTCTACAATAGCCTGGGCCTCCTTTTCGACGGAGGAGTGTCTCGTCTCGGGGCCCTGGAGGGTCCTTGAGAAAAAGGCCACGGGTCTGCCCGCCTGGTTAAGGGTCGCGGCTAGGGCGAAGTCGGAGGCATCGCTCTCCACTTGGAAGGGGATGGACTCATCCACCGCGTGCATTGCGGCCTTCGCGATATCGTTCTTGATAAGAGTGAAGGCTGCACACGCCTCTGGTGTCAGGGGGAAGGAGGTGGCTTTGATGAGGGGCCTGGCTTTGTCTGCATAGAGGGGCACCCACTGGGCGTAGTAGGAGAAAAACCCCAGGCATCTCTTCAGTGCTTTTTGGCAGTGGGGAAGGGGTAGCTCCATTAGGGGGCGCATTCTGTCGGGGTCGGGCCCGATGACTCCGTTCTCCACCACGCAGCCGAGGATGGCCAGGCGCTTGGTGTGAAACATACATTTTTCCTTATTGTACGTTAGGTTCAGCCGTTGGGCCGTACGGAGGAAATTTGCTAGATTAACGTCGTGGTCCTGCTGGTCGTGGCCGCAGATGGTGACGTTATCCAAATAGGGGAAGGTTGCCCGCAGCGCGTTCTGGTCAACCATTCGGTCCATCTCCCTTTGGAAGACCGAAACCCCGTTGGTGACGCCGAAGGGGACCCTAAGGAAGTGGTAGAGGCGGCCGTTTGCCTCGAAGGCAGTATACTGGCGGTCCTCATGGCGGATGGGCAGCTGGTGGTACGCTGACTTAAGGTCGATGGTGGAGAATACTTTGTATTGCGCAATCTGATTGACCATATCAGATATGCGAGGGAGGGGGTACGCGTCCAGCTGGGTGTACCGGTTTATGGTTTGGCTGTAGTCGATTACCATGCGGCGTTTTGCAGTGGTTTTAACGACTACAACCTGGGCTCGCCAGGGGCTAGTGCTACCTTCGATAATGCCCTCCTTCAAGAGCCGCTCCACCTCAGAGCTGATAAAAGCTCTGTCCCCGGCACTGTACCGCCTGCTTTTGGTAGCGATGGGTTTACAGTCGCGGGTGAGGTTAGCGAACAGGGGAGGGGGGGGGACTTTTAATGTGGAAAGGCTGCAGGTGGTTTGCAGCGGGCGATTTAAAAGTTGTTGGTTGCAGACTGTGAGTGGGGGGGAGGGGTCCACCGTATGCTAGTGTGACACTCTTAAGGTGGCACTGAAAATCCAACCCTAGCAGGACGGCAGCGCAAAGACGGGGCAGGACTAGCAGTTTAAATTTTTGATATTCAGTGCCCCCTACTGACAGGGTCACCACACAGTAGCCGCTGATGTCCATTGACTGGGACTTGGACGCCATAGAAATGCGATGGTGCGTTGGCAGAATCGTGAGGGAGTGGCTACGTACCGTGTCGGGGTGGACGAAACTCTCTGTGCTCCCGCTGTCGATCAGGCAACTGGTGGCGCGGCCGTTTACCGCGATATCCATCATGGAGCTGGATAGATGGTGAGGGTGGCCTTGATCCAGCGTCACGGAGGCCAGTATGTGGCTTAGTGAGTCACTATAGTCATCCGCCGAGACGGTGGTCGGTTCCGGTGACGAAATGGCGGTTGAGTGCGTTGGATACGATGGCGGCGGATGCCATGCGGCCGGGGGTACACAAAATGGCGGATAAGATGGCTGCTCCCACGGCCCGCACGCTGCGCTGCTGGCTGGCTTCCCCTTGCAGGCGTTAGCGTAATGGCCTTTCTTCCCACAGCCCGAGCAGGTAGCTGTCTTAGCTGGGCAGTGCGCTCTGGGATGTTTTAACTGGCCACAGAAATAGCATTTTTGGGCCTGGTTACTGGGCATCGAAGCAGTTCTTACCGGAGGCTGCTGTCTCGGTTGGGTCGCTGCAGCGGTTGGTGCCGGGGGCGGCGGTCCCGTGTCCCATGGTTTCGATTGCCATGTCTCGGCGCTGTTACGGGGGTATGCCTCGAGGTTTCGGTGGGCCTCCTCTAACGAGAGCGCAAGGGCAATGGCCGTCTTCAGGTCGGGTTCCTTGCTTTCTAGCAGTCTCTGCCGGGTGTGGTCTGACTGGAGGCCCCTGACGAAGGCATCACAGGCGAGTCCCTGCGCGTGCTCCACAGCCGTTACCGCTTTACAATCGCAGTCTCTGCAGAGTGCCAGTAGCGCCCGTGCAAATGCCCCTACCGATTCTCCCGGTTGCTGCCTGCGGGATCCCAAGAGGTGTCGGGCGTAAATTGTGTTCACTGGGCGCGTATATTGCCCTTTTAGTAGCTCGAGGGCCGCCACGTACGTATTAGAGTCCCGGATTAGCATATATACTTGATGGCTCACCTGGGCGGTCAAAATTTTCAGTTTGTGATCCTCCTCTGTAACCTGTGAGATTGCGAGGAAGGATTCAAAGCAGCTCAGCCAGTGTTCAAACTTGGCTGATGCACCCACATCTTGAGGGTCGAGGTCCAGGCGTGGTGGTCTGAGGGCTCTCAGCAATGTCTGCTGTATCCGTTGCTGTTGTTGCTCCTCAGGTGTCGCCATTTAACTTTTAGCTAATAAAATTGATACGCTTATCAATTACTTCATAAAAGGTGATGAGTCGAAGAAGAGATGATGAGTCGAAAGAAGAGATGAATAAGGCTTTTATTAGCTAAGAAGAGACCATGCTTCTTCGTGAGTGACTGAACAAGTCTGAACGAAACCCACACAGTGGTGGGTGGAGTCAGCTGAGGCATGCCTCCATACACAGCGCCACCCAGAGGTGGCAATATACAATACAGTGGTTTACCACAAACAATAAAACAGGTCTTTACTGGTTGGAGGTAGGGACTATATGTAGGTCTTTACTTCATGCCCACAGGCGGGAACTGAGGGGAGATCAGTACCCACAGTACTATTTATACCCCTATGGCCAGGAGTGGTACTGCGTATCACTACGCCCTACAAGTAGTGCAGTCCTGTCCATAGGTTCAAAGTAGCACACATATTACATACACAACATTCCTCCCTTCCTAGCTTTACAGTCATCTCCCCATTTAACATAACGTAATAACATATATACATATATAACTTCAGGTTTACATAACAGAATAACATAGATACATAGATAACTTCATGTCAAAACAGATCACAGATTCAGTCTCTGCGGAAAACAGTTCACAGATTCAATCTCTGTGGTGTAGTCGGTTCACGTTGCTGGAGTGACTCATTCAATAGTCCTTCCATGGATTTAACAGTTTGAACTTCCGAACTGAATTGGCTCCGTTCGGAGGGACCACGTGTGTGATCTGGTAGAGGTAATAATGGTTCAGATGGGTCATCTTCTGTTTCGACTTTTCCTTTTCTGCTTCTTGGAGACTCTCTGGGCTCCACTGTCAGCTGCCAGCTGCATGCGCAGTTCCTCCTTCTCTTCCTCCTTTTTCCGTAGTAGAGCCACCTTCTCCCGATGTTCCGTAGACTTTCGGTGCTCCTCCATGATTTCTGTATGGTGGGAGTCGAAGTTACAAGTTGGGCAGGACAGGACATAGTAATATTCGGTGTCGTCCTGACCTAGGCCAGCGAGAGGGTCTTCTATTTCCTCCATACCCAGCTGGGCGTTAGCCAGCTTTTGTTCCAAGTCCAGACATCTTTCCTGAAGAGACTTCTTCATGCGTACCTCTTCATCCAGCTTTTTCTGGGCTTTCAGCAAGTCGTTTACTAATGACCTCATTTGAGATTTTACTACTTCAACTTCTTTTGGAGATTGATTGATCGGACTATTCAATCCCTCTACCGGAGCAGCTGTTTCAGCGGTCTGTTGTTCTACGTTGACGTGAGTCAGCGTACTTTTGGCATCCAAGGGCTGCTCTGTTGCAGTCATCTCAGTCTGTGTTGCCACCTCAGCTCTTCCAATAACCTTTGAGAGCTCCGAACCCCTTTCGTTTGAATATTGAAGTTCGTGTTCAAGTTTTTCCCATTTCAGAGTCCTGTCCTTCAGCATATGCAGGAGTTGGCTGACCGTTAACTCCTCTGACATCAGACGTTTTGTGTGCTCCTGCTCCATTTTCTCCATCAGCTGCTTCTGTTGTCTTTCCAGATTCTCCAACTCTATATCAAAGAACTCTTTCGTTGCATTCAACTCTTGCTCAAAACGGCGAAGCATTTGTTCTAATTGCTGTTGTAGTTTGAAATGGAGTTGAGTTCGAGCCCGGTGTCCCTCAGAAATGGGCACATCAGTAGACTTGCCAGACTCAGAATCCACAGTTAAACTATGTTGTTGTTGCTCAGTGGAATTCTGTGCTGAAACTTTGTCTTTTGCACCTGAGTTGGGCTTACCATCATCCGTTCCAGAGTCTGGGCCGACTATCTTCACCGAGTTCTCACTCGTTATTGTTTGTAGGAAATGCCAGTCCATATTCATTTTCCTAATCCACTCCCGTCCTAGTAGTGGAGGACCTCCTTCAGATATCACATATAAGTCCATTATTTGACTGTCTTCGCCCTTGTGGACCACTGCAACCTCTATTTTCCCGATGGGGTACACTCTTTGCCCCGTGTATGTTTTCAATATAATCCCCGTATCCTGTAGGGGAATATGTTGGAATAACTTTCCGTAATCTTTCTTATTTATGACCGTCAATGCCGATCCAGTGTCCAATTCCAGTTTTACTTGGACTCCTTCTATCTGAAGAGTGACCCAAATTGTCTGGAGGTCTGCACCCTTACCAGCGTTGAGTACTCTTAAGCTAGCCAGTTCATTACAGCTTAAGCTAGCCAGTTCATTACTGCTAGCGTCTGAATCGGACTCCTGTTCGGTCACCTTGTGTACCTTTGCGTATTTTCCTTGCGGTGACTTCTTGTTGCTGGTCTTCTTCCCTGACCTGCATACTCTAGCTATATGTCCAAGCCTACCACAAGTTCTACATTCTTGGTTTTTAAACCAACACTGGTTCTGATCATGCGTTGTCTTTCCACAACGGTAACATTTGCCAGAACTCTCACCCAATTTGTGTGCACTGAGCTCCGGTGACCGTAGCTGCATTACTGCCGTGCCTCTCGCTGCGGCTTCGTGTGCTGCTGCCATAGTGACCGCCTTCTCAAGCGTCAGCTCATTCTCCTCGAGCAGTCGCTTTTGTGTATCCTGTTTAAATAAACCACACACAAATTTGTCTCGTAGTGCATCTGTCAGTCCCGTTCCAAACTGGCAATATTTCGCTAATTTACGCAATTCCAGCAAATATTCAGCATTGCTTTCATGCTGTAGCTGCCTTCTGTCGTAAAATTTAAATCGTTCCGCTAGCATCAGCGGCGTGGGGTTTAGATGATCTTTCAGGACAGTAACAATCTCATCGAACGTCTTATCCGCCGGTTCATCTGGTGATAACAGGTGTTTCAATTGCCCGTATGTCTTCGCACCCATTAAATTTAATAATGTTAGAGCTTTACCTTGGTCACGAATTTTATTGGCCTTACAATAATTTTTTACTCTTTCAACATATATGGCCCAATCTTCGAGGTCACTATCAAAGGTGCTAATATTCCCGTGTTTAGGCATTGTAGATTTGCAATTTCTCAGATTTTTTTTTTTACTGCTATCCAAGATGGCGGCTTCCCGCTCTTGCCGTCGTCCTCCGCCCACAAAATGGCGGTTTTCCCGCGCTTGGCGGTCTTCACCCGTCCCCCAACGCCGTCTCCCTTCAGCCCCCGAGTGCGGCCCTTATCTTCGCCGCGATCGCCCGAGTGCGGCCCTTATCAGCGGATGCGATCACTGGATCGCGAAGCGGCTCTCGGCTCTTATCAGGAGATGCGATCGCTCTGTTGAAACGCCTCCCGCTCAAAGCGGCTCTCGCGCCCTATTCCTCCAGCTCCCCCAGCCCCGTTCGTGCGGCCAACGCGGTCGACTGCCTGTCGCGTCGCTGCCCGGCTCAGACAACGGCTTACCCACCACCAAGCTGGAGAAGAAGCTGACGGTCGCCGATGGAGGCTCCGAGGTCAGGATGTCTTCCAGTGGGGTGGAGAGGGTGGAAACCTCTCTGCAACGTCCTGGCTGTGGACGAAGCTGCCGTGGAGTGACTGCCGCAGGGTCCGAATCAGACTCGTCGCCAGTGTTAAATCTGTGAGTTGTTCAAGTAATTAATACTCAGACTTAATCAGTAACAATAAAACAGGTCTTTACTGGTTGGAGGTAGGGACTATATGTAGGTCTTTACTTCATGCCCACAGGCGGGAACTGAGGGGAGATCAGTACCCACAGTACTAGTTATACCCCTATGGCCAGGAGTGGTACTGCGTATCACTACGCCCTACAAGTAGTGCAGTCCTGTCCATAGGTTCAAAGTAGCACACATATTACATACACAACAAATCCTATGTAAAATAGTCTTATACATATCTGTGCTGTGACCAGACATTTTACCCAGCACTAACTAGGAGGAAGAGCAGCATCATTTAATATAATTAAGCAACTGGAAAAGCTCCTAACATAAATTAATATAAAATGGGATCCATGGGCCATTACGCTGCCCTCCGCCTCAAGGCCTGAGGCCACAACTCTTCGCAGCCTGGGCGCCAGCAGGTCATTTCGTACATGTTTCACGAGTCGGAGGCATACTCCAGAGGTACACCTCCGACTGCAATTTCTAGGCCAATATTTTCTTTTTGTAGTCCATCACTCGTTTGATTTTAAGGAGTATGAATATAAATTCATCTGAATGTTGAATGTTGTGTCTATAAGCAGCTCATAGGAGGATGATGGTCTGACTAATCACTGCAGCTTCAGCTTTCTAGCCAACATCGTACTCGTATGTTAAACAAGAATTGAATTCTCATTAAACTTTTCTTCACTCCATTCCTTTAGTTTTTTCTCCCGCATGGAATGAACCAGTTAATAATATCCCCTTGAAAAAGTACTTCAAAGGCTTTCTAAAATGTTACTAAAGCACTTCATTTCCTGAAGTATTATCAGCCTCCAAGGACATTTTCTGCTGAAGTCAAGTTACCTCACCTACCTGACCATTCCTCATCTTTCAAAATTGTTAAACAAACGTGTTAAAAAACGGAAACTATGCTGTAAATTTTTAAGGTGTTATGCACCTTTATACTTTTCCACTTGCTACTGATACTCTTAGTAATCTTGAGATCATCTTACAACATTAATTTTTTATTGCAGTCAATGCTGCATTTCTAATTAAAGGAGTGATTAAACCATTGCATTTCATGTTAGAAGACTTGCTGGTTTGTCCAGTCTTCCTCACTATTAATTAAGTTATTGAGTTACAATACATTATAATTCCCTTTTCAACCCAAGATCTTATGCTTTCTTCTTTCTGAATCCCCCACTTACAATACCAAATCTTCATTCTGCCTATCCTGAAGTCCTCCAGTAAGAAGCTACACAGTTCTTAAAAAGGAAAGTTTACCTTACTTAAACATGTCGTGTATGTACCTTTAAGGGAATAACTGGTCTTAGACTGCAGTACCGGCAGTGACCACCCCTGTATAAAAGGCCCTAGCAGGCTTCTGTAGTTTCAGTTTCAAGCTGCCTCTTGTTCAGTAAAGTACCTGTTAAACTGTTCTCCCGAAGTCCGTGTATTATTGAGGCGCGGACTTTACAGTGGCGACGAGTGAGTTCGAACTCACCTGCAGTGTGGCATCATCTCACGGGGATCTCGCCTGAAAGGAAGGTCCTGGAAGGTCGTAGTCTGAGCAACGGGCGTCGACCGAGGGCAACCGCCCAAAGAATCCATCGGTGTTTGGAGAATTGCGGGAGAGACTGTGGTTCCAGCGAATCGTGCTGCTAGCAGGTAGTGCGCTGACCCTTCCGGACTGCGGCGGGCTCAGGCTCGATCGAGCAGCTCTACAAATCGGGCCGCGTAGCGTCGCCAGGAAAAGAAAACAAGAGAGAGAGGGTGGAGCGCACAGGGTGCAGTCGGTGCTCGAGAACAGGACAGCGGAGAGAAACCAAACAGAGGGGAAGGAAAGCGAGATGCGCCGAAGCAGCGGGTCGCCGCCATTACCCCGTAGAATGCTAGGAGCAGCATGGCAGTAAGGGGAAGAAGCAAAAGCGCGGGAGGCGCCATTTTATCCCATTGCGGAAGAAGCAAAAGCGCGGGAGGTGCCATTTTATTCCATTGGGGAAGAAGCAAAAGCGCGGGAGGCGCCATTTTAAATCGCCCAAGATGCCGAAAAGTGGCAGTATCACTGCTTTTGACAATGAGGTAGAAGACTGGACCACGTATGTGGAAAGAATTGAAGTGTACTGCAAGGCAATTGAGGTGGCTGATGGAAAGAGGGCGTCGGTATTATTAAATCTGATGGGTGCGAGTACGTACGGCCTATTGCGGAATTTAATTACACCAGCTAAACCAATGGAGAAAAGTTTTGAGGAGATTGTTCATATCTTACAGGAACATCTAAGCCCTACACCACTGCTGATAGCAGAAAGATTCAAGTTCCATAAAAGAAATCAGCACAAAGATGAGAGCAATGCTGACTATCTTACGGAACTACGCAAGTTATCGAAGCACTGCCAGTTCGGAGCAGGACTGGCAGACACCTTACGGGATAAGTTTGTCTGCGGGCTCCAGAGTGAAGGAACCCAGAAACGACTACTTTCAAAAAAGGACCTGAAGCTAGAACAGGCTTTCAGCGTGGCAGTATCCGACGAAGCAGCAGCATGGGGAGCTGCGGAAATACAACAGAAACCACAAGAATACAGCGCTAATGAAATGGCGTATGGAGCCGAAAAGTGCTATCGCTGCGGCAGAACAACTCATGAGCAGAAGGACTGCTGGTTTAAAGACAAAATATGCAGGCAATGCGGGAAAATGGGACATATAGCAAGAGTCTGCAGGTCGGGAAAGAAGACCAACACGACAAGAACTACTAAGGAACAGTACAGGAAAGTAAAGAAACTGACAGATAGTAGTTCAGAAGATCAGGAGAGTGATAAGGACTCCGGGAGCAGGTGACTAAGTTGTTTAAAGTTACACAACATGATCGCAAAAGAAGATCACTGAACCATTTGGGTCACCCTCATGATAGCAGGGTCCCCAGTGAAGATGGAATTGGACACAGGATCAGCCCTAACTGTCATGAATCAACGAGACTATGAGCGGCTATTCTCACACATACCCTTAAAGGACACGTCCATTGTATTGAAGACATACACGGGGCAAAAGGTCTACCCCAGAGGAAAAATAAGGGTGCCAGTTGAATATAACGGAAAGGAAACACAGAAACTATACATGTATACAATACGAGATGGAGGACCACCATTATTGGGATGTGAATGGATCCGAAGACTACAATTGGATTGGCATTCCATTCTGGCACTAACTGTGACTGACAAAAAAGATGATGACGTCGCACCTGGACGTCTGTCACAAATTCTATCTGACGCAGAAGAGGTATTCCAACAAGGACTTGGGACTCTAAAAGGAGTAAAGGCAACCATAAAGATTGAGGATAACGCAACCCCAAAATTTTTCAAGGCCAGACCAGTGCCATACGCAATACGCCCAGCTGTGGAAGCTGAACTGGAGAGTCTGGAGCGTTCGGGGGTGCTGTCTAAGGTGGACTGGAGCGAGTGGGCCACACCCATCGTTCCTGTAATGAAGAAAGCATTGAGCAGCACGCCTGGGGAGCCAAGGAAGGTTCGCATCTGTGGGGACTTCAAGGTGACTGTGAACCCAGTCCTGCACACAGTACAGTATCCGCTGCCGCGGATAGAAGATATTTTCGCTTCACTATCTGGAGGGAAACGTTTTACAAAGATTGACCTGGCTCAAGCGTATCTACAAATGGAGGTGGAAGAAGCATCTAGGAAATACCTCACAATAAACACTCACAAAGGCCTTTACCAGTACAATCGACTGGTATTTGGGGTAGCATCGGCCCCGGCTATGTGGCAGAGGGCAATGGAACAAGTCCTGCAAGGGATCCCAGGGACCCAGTGTTATTTGGACGACATCCTGGTTACGGGCGAAAATGACAATGAACACCTTGCCAACCTGGAACAGGTGCTCACGAGATTGCAGGAATATGGGCTACGAGCCAACCGTCCCAAATGCGAGTTCTTCAGGAGACAAATCTCGTATTGTGGCCACATGATTGATGAGGAAGGGTTGCATAAGTCGCCGGACAAGATTGAGGCTGTAGTCAAAGGCTCCAGCACCAGAAAATGTGTCGCAACTGAGGTCGTTCCTCGGGTTGGTGAACTACTACCATAAGTTCTTGCCGAATTTATCTACAATTCTGCACCCACTGAACGCCCTCCTTCAAACTGGTGTAACATGGAAATGGAGTGATGAGTGTAAGCGTGCCTTTCAGGAATGTAAATGCCAAATCACTTCAAAAGAAGTATTGGCCCACTACAACCCAACACTACCGATTCGGTTGGCATGTGATGCGTCACCTTACGGCATTGGAGCGGTGCTGTCACACAAATTCCGTGACGGTTCAGAGAGGCCAATAGCCTTTGCATCGCGCTTGCTAACCTCAGCCGAGCGTAACTACGCCCAGATTGACAGGGAGGCCCTCAGCCTGGTGTGGGGGGTGAAGAAGTTCAATCACTATCTGCACGGGCAGAAATTCACCCTACTGACTGATCATCAACCCCTGGTCTCAATTTTTAACCCAAAGAAGGGCGTTCCGGTGATGACGGCGCAACGGCTGCAAAGATGGTCACTTTTTCTAGGGGCACATCAGTATGACATAGAGTACAAAGGTACGAAACAACATGGAAACGCTGATGGGCTGTCGCGCCTACCGTTGCCTACGGCGGAAGAAGCACCTGCAGTGGACCCGGTGGAGATATTCCATGCGACCATAGTCGAATGTTTGCCTGTTACAAACGCAAGTATTGAGAAGGAAACCCGAAATGACCCGACACTCTCTCGGGTCTATGATTTGACGGTGAAGGTATGGCCAGCATATGGCGATTCACTGTTGCCAGCATTCTCGCCAAGGAGGGAACAGCTGACAGTGTGCCGGGGAACCTTGATGTGTGGATCCCGAGTGGTAATTCCACCCAAGTTGAGAGATAGAGTACTCAATGAGCTTCACGAGGGTCATCTGGGAGGGGTAAAAATGAAGAGCCTAGCCAGGGCGTTTGTGTGGTGGCCGGGAATTGATAAAGAAATCGAGGATATGACCAAGAGATGCACAGGATGCCAGAAGGTCCAAAACGCTCCACCACAGGCCCCGCTACATCCATGGGAGTGGCCCTCATCTCCATGGCAACGGGTACACATTGATTTCGCTGGTCCATTTATGGACTCAATGTTTCTAATCGCTGTGGACACCCATTCGAAATGGCCAGAGGTCATCAAAATGTCCTCCACCACCACGGAGAAAACTAATGCGGTCCTAAAGACCATCTTCGCCAGGAATGGGTTGCCAGAATAGATCTGTTCCGACAATGGCCCACAGTTTGTGTCTGAGGATTTCCGGAGGTTCCTGAAGAATAATGGGGTGAAACATTACACATCTGCCCCATATCATCCAGCCACAAATGGATTGGCTGAGAGGTTTGTTCAGACCTTTAAAAAGGCCATAAAGGCAATGTATAATGACGACATACCACTGCAACACAAGGTGGATAACTTCCTGTTTGCTTACCGGAATGCGACACATGCAGTAACCAAGCAAACTCCAGCTGTACTGTTTTTCAACCGGAGACTAAGATGTCGCTTGGATTTGCTCAAACCAAACATAAGACGAGATGTTGAGGATAAGCAGTTCCAGCACATAAATGAGAAGCCAACCAGGAGCGTCAAGATAGGGCAACCAGACTTGGCCCGCGATTACCGAACAGAAAAATGGCAGCCAGGCACGATATGCACACAGCAGGGACCACTAATGTACACAGTGGACGTTGGAGAGAGCATCATGAGACGCCATGCTGACCAGATTCTAGAGTCACAGGAACAAGCCAAACCTGTACCACAAGCATGTGCACCTGGTAATGAGCCCGAAGTACAGATTGCATCTGATGTGCCTCAATAATTCCGAGACTCGAAGGTAGCAGAACAAAACAAGGCTTTTATTAACTTAGAACGAAACACGTAAGCGAGAGAGATGTCGTCCTTCTGGAGATTGGGGCTAGACTGAAGCTAGCTTACAAACGGGGCCAGGTATGGGCGGAGCCCTGCACACAGCACATTCCAGCACATTCCAGTACACAATACAATGAGGTCTGGGGGAAGGGAAATGACACTGAAACCGATCTCAGTCACAGGCAGTGATGAATGGAAATATTTCATCACATTCACCGCTTCTATAGATTTAGTCTGTTCGGGGGTTTGATAGTCCTCTGCGACCGACGTGGCTGTTGCGGTGCCGCGGGTGTCGGCTGGGTGTCCCCGGTAGCCTCCTGGGTCTCTGCCGGGGGTGCCGCCAGGGTTGTTGAAGGGGTAGCTGGTGGGGGTGCCGTTGGTCGGTGTTCTTCCGGGGGTGATGAAAGAGTAGTGGGTGGGTAAGAGTTGCTGTGATCGTCGTTGCCGCTATTGCCGTGGTTGTTGTCGATGCCGGCTGGGGCGACGTCTTTTATGGACACGGTGTCCTCCCTTCCGTCAGCGTGCCGGACATATGCGTATTGGGGGTTGGCGTGGAGTAGGTGTACTGGCTCCACGAGAGGGTCCGTCTTCTGGCCCCTCACATGCCTTCGCACGAGTACCGGACCTGGGGTGGAGAGCCATGACGGCATGGATACGCCTGAGGTGGATTTCCGGGGAAAGACAAACATTCGTTCATGAGGCGTGGTATTAGTGGCCGTACACAATAGCGACCGTATCGAATGGAGCACATCCGAGAGGACTTCCTGCCAGCGGGAGATAGGGAGGCCCTTGGTCCTTAGAGCTAGAGTGACTGCTTTCCATACTGTCCCGTTCTCTCGCTCCACTTGGCCGTTACCCCGGGGGTTGTAGCTGGTGGTACGGCTCGTGGCGATCCCCCTGGACAGCATGTACTGGCGTAGCTCTTCACTCATGAAGGACGCCCCCCTATCCGTATGGATGTAGCTCGGCATACCGAACAGGCAGAACAGGCTGTTGAGGCATTTAATGACCGTGGCGCTGGTCATGTCTGGGCAGGGGAAGGCGAATGGGAACCGGGAGTATTCGTCCACAATGTTCAGGAAGTAAACATTGTGGTCGACGGACGGGAGGGGGCCCTTGAAATCTAAGCTGAGCCGCTCAAAGGGCCGTGTAGCTTTGATTAAGTGGGCTCTATCTGGGCGGTAGAACCGAGGCTTGCACTCAGCGCAAGTGCGGCAGTTCCTGGTCAGGGACCGAACTTCCTCAATCGAGTAGGGTAAGTTACGGGACTTTATGAAGTGGAACAGCCGCGTGACCCCTGGGTGGCAGAGGTCGTTGTGGAGGGTCTGTAGCCGATCCCCGGTGGCGCTGGCACACATCCCTCGTGAGAGGGCGTCAGGGGATTCGTTAAGGGCCCCTGGCCGGTAAATGATGTCGTACTCGAAGGTGGAGAGCTCGATCCGCCACCTAAGAATCTTATCATTTTTAATCTTCCCCCTCTGTTTATTATTGAACATAAACGCTACCGACCGCTGGTCGGTAAGTAGGGTGAAGCGTTTGCCGGCTAGGTAGTGGCGCCAGTGGCGCACTGCCTCCACGATGGCTTGGGCCTCCTTTTCCACGGAGGTGTGTCTGATCTCGGGCCCTTGGAGGGTCCTCGAGAAGAAAGCTACGGGCCGCCCCGCCTGGTTGAGGGTGGCCGCCAAGGCGAAGTCAGACGCATCACTTTCCACTTGAAATGGAGTGTTCTCGTCCACTGCCTGTAGCGTGGCCCGCTCAATATCCTGCTTAATGCTTTTGAAGGCGGCGTGGGCCTCAGCAGAGAGCGGGAAAGAGGATGCTTTCAAGAGGGGGCGGGCTTTGTCGGAGTAGTTGGGGACCCATTGGGAATAATAAGAAAATAACCCCAGGCATCTTTTCAGGGCTTTGGGAGTGTTGGGCAGGGGCAGCTCCCGTAGGGGGCGCAATTGGTCGGGGTCTGGTCCGATTTCCCCATTCTCCACCACGCTGCCTAGTATGCAGAGGCGCGTGGTGTTGTAAACGCACTTGTCCTCGTTGTAGGTGAGGTTGAGTTTTTGTGCGGTTTTCAGGAACCTCTCGAGGTTCGAGTCGTGATCCTGCTGGTTGTGACCGCAGATGGTGACGTTGTCGAGGTAGGGGAAGGTTGCCTGCAAGTGGTGGTCATCGACCATGCGGTCCATCTCCCTCTGGAAGACCGAGACCCCATTCGTCACCCCAAAGGGGACTCTGAGGAATTGGTAGAGGCATCCGTTCGCCTCGAAGGCGGTGTACGGGCGGTCCTCTGGTCTGATAGGGAGCTGGTGGTACGCTGACTTGAGGTCGATGGTGGAGAACACCCGGTATTGGGCGATTTGGTTCACCATTTCTGATATGCGGGGTAGCGGGTAGGCGTCTAGTAGGGTGTACCTGTTGATCGTTTGACTATAGTCGATCACCATCCGTTTCTTCTAGCTACCCCTTACCACTACCACTTGGGCGCGCCACGGGCTGTTGCTGCGTTCAATAATGCGCTCTTTCAGGAGCCTGTCTACCTCGGTCGCGATAAACCGCCTGTCCTCCCAGCTGTACCTCCTGCTTTTGGTCGCTATTGGCCGGCAGTTAGGGGTAAGGTTCGCGAATAGCGAAGGCGGCTTTACCTTCAGGGTAGCCAGACCGCACACTGTGAGGGGCGGCTGGGACCCACCGTACTTGAGCGTGATGCTTTGGTGGTTGCACTGGAAATCCAGGCCCAAGATCACGCTCGCACATAGGTTCTTCATGATTAATACTTTAAAATTATCATATACAGTTCCGTTAACGCACAATTGTACCGTGCAGTAACCCAGAATGGTCGATGTCTGGGTTTTGTCAGCCATAGAGATGGTACCCTGAGTAGGGACCACCTTTAGGGAGAGTTGTTGTGCCAGTTCTGGGTGGATAAAGCTCTCCGTGCTTCCACTGTCAATTAAGCATTTAACCCGGCACCCGTTTACCTCGATGTCCACCATTGATCTGGATAGCGGGTGCGACCTGGTCTGGTCCACTGTGACCGGTGCCACTGTAGGGCCCTGATCGATACAAGATGGCGTCCACGCTGTCTGCTCACAAGATGGCGGACCCCACGAGGTCGGGCAAGATGGCGTCCAAGATGGCCGCTCCCACGGCGCACACGCGGCGGTGGCGGGTTTTCTGGCGGGGTTCCCTCTGCACACCTTCCCGAAGTGCCCCTTCTTACCGCACTTAAAGCAGGTGGTGCCTTTCGCCGGGCACAGGTTTCTGGTGTGCTTTGGCTGCCCGCAGAAGTAGCAGTTGGGTCCCTGACGCGTCGCGGCTGTCGTAGGGCTTCTGGGGGGAGAGCGGGGTCCAGCCGGTGTCGGGCTGTCGGGCGGGGAAGATGCCTTCCAAGATGGCGGCGCCCTCGGTGCACACGTGGCGGCGTGGACGGCGCGGGCTGAAGAGTAGGCGTCCGAGTTTCTCTGGGCCACATCCAGGGATCGCGCGGTGTCCGCAGCCTGTTTCAGGTCCAACCCCGTTTCTTCCAGCAGTCTTTGCCGGATGTAAGTGGAGCTGAGGCCTGTGGTGAAGGCATCGCGAACAAGCTCGTCAGTGTACACCGCGGCTTTTACATCTTGGCACTTGCAGTCTTTGCCAAGCATTTTCAGGGTGCTTAGGAACTCCTCCACCGATTCCCCAGGTCGCTGTGCGCTGGTGGCGAGCAGGTGCCTAGCATACACCTCATTCGTAGGCTGCTGGTAACGCGCCTTTAAGATGTCGCAGGCGGCCAGGTACGTCTCGGCGTCTTGGATGAGGGGGTAAACCCGGTGGCTTACCCAATTCCGCAGAATTCCGAGTCTCATCCTTGCAGCGTCCGTAGCGTCTTTGACGGCTGCGGAATTGTCCAGGAAGAATTCCATACACTCAAACCAGTGTCCGAAGCGTGCTGATGCGTCCGGAGCATGTTGATCCAAATCCAAACGTTCGGGTTTCAGGAGTTGATCCATAGTGTTGAAAAAATAAGTTAATAAAATTGATGTGCCTCAATAATTCCGAGACTCGAAGGTAGCAGAACAAAACAAGGCTTTTATTAACTTAGAACGAAACACGTAAGCGAGAGAGATGTCGTCCTTCTGGAGATTGGGGCTAGACTGAAGCTAGCTTATAAACGGGGCCAGGTATGGGCGGAGCCCTACACACAGCACATTCCAGCACATTCCAGTATACAATACAGCACATTCCAGTACACAATACAATGAGGTCTGGGGGAAGGGAAATGACACTGAAACTGATCTCAGTTACAGGCAGTGATGAATGGAAATATTTCATCACAGCGTCTACCTCAGAAGCAGGGGTATTGGAAGCTGACGAACCAACCAATGACAATGAGCCAGAATTGGCTCCACCGCCAGGACAGGATACTCGAGAAAGGCGCTATCCAGTCCGGATCAGGAAGCCCCCTCAAAGACTGAACTTATAAATGACTATTTCAGTTGATGTATATATTACTGAGAAAATTGTAATTGTAATTAGTTATTATTTAGTTGTTAAATGAATGTTATGTACTGTTTTATCTAAAAGGGGAAGAATTGTTGTGTATGTACCTTTAAGGGAATAACTGGTCTTAGACTGCAGTACCGGCAGTGACCACCCCTGTATAAAAGGCCCTAGCAGGCTTCTGTAGTTTCAGTTTCAAGCTGCCTCTTGTTCAGTAAAGTACCTGTTAAACTGTTCTCCCGAAGTCTGTGTATTGTTGAGGCGCAGACTTTACAAAACAAGCAGTACATTTTAGTAAGTTACTGTGAGAAGTTTAGATATTCTCTCAGGTACAGTGGTGCTAATCACTCCTGTCAGTGGTCTTTCATTTACATGATTTACTGTCAAATATCAAACAAAACAATAGCATAACCCAGAAGTATAACATTAATACTCCTTTATGATTTGTGTGTGCCTCCACGTGACTCCCCAATCTTGAAGATGGACTGAGAAAATACCTGGTAAGACAAGGCCCGATCTGAATTAATAAATTATATTAGGTGTCAGCTGTGGCTCAGTGGTAGCACTCATGTCTCTGAGTCAAAAGGTTGTGGGTTCAAGACCCACCCCAGAGACTTAAGCACAAAATCTAGGCTGACGCTTCAGTGCAGTACTGAGGGAGTGCCGCACTGTCTGAGGTGCTGTCTTTCAGATGAGAGGTTAAACCAGGCCCAATCTGCCCTCTCAGGTGGATGTAAAAGATCCCATGGCACTATTTTGAAGAAGAGCAGGGGAGTTCTACCTGGTGACCTAGCTAATATTTATCCCTCAACCATCATCATTAAAAAGCAGATTATCTGGTCATTATCACATTGCTGTTTGTGGGAGCTTGCTGTGTGCAAAATTGGCTGCTGCGTTTCCTACATTACAACAGTGACTACACTTCAAAATACTTTATTGGCTGAAAGTGCTTTGAGATATCTTGAGGTTGTCAAATATTTTATAAAAATGTAAGTTATTTCTTTTATTTCACAGCAAATGAACATACAGAACAAGTACAATTTGTTGTTTGCAAAATAATACAAAATAATGAACACGTTTTCACTTCCGCACATCTCGTTGTCTTACTTGACTTAAACAAAATGTGGTTAAATTGGCTAACCCCCGTGGTACACGATTAACCTGCGCCCGTTCATTGCGTTAAGTTGGTGCTGCCTGTTGTTTTAATTGATTTCTGTGTGCAGCCACTGCTACCAGGAGTGTCAATGCCAGGAGTGTTGTTCCAAGAACATGGATGCAGTGCAGGAAGAAGTTTAACAATCTGACACCTGTTGTCAAGGTGAGTGAGTTCATCATCAAAAGGCATATCTGACCAACTGCACCACTACCCTCATCCACTTTCAATTCACTACACCTCCATCACCCACCTATCAACAATCTCTATCAATCAGTACTCGACCCTTCAATTCATATACTTTATCTCACCCTCATACACTTAGCACTGTTGCAAGCCTTGCACCCACAACTCACAGCTCGCACACACTGGCAGGTACAGGAAACTCTTTGGTATCTGGCACCGACGGGACCGGGATGGTGCCGGTTGATTAAAAATTCCGGATGACGGAGAGGGTTATCTACCGAGGCTATTTTTAACAAACAAAAATAAAAAAAGCAAGAAATGTGCAGTATACAGTAATTGGGTACTCACCTACAGAATGTTGTGTTAAATGGATGATGGAAGATGCTTGATTAAGTACAGTACTGCCAGTTGAGGGTAATCCATAACTCTTTAATTACTTAACAGTAAAACAAAACTTATACAGTAAACAACTGTATACAGTACTGTAGTTGACTGTACACTTATTCCAAGTCCTTTTGCTTGGACCAACTTTTGGGAATTCCATAATGCAAGATGGGGGAGATAAATCACGATAAAGATGGAGAGTCTCACAGAAAAATGGCAGATCAGAAGACACTACCGGCAGCGCAGGAGACACACAGAAAAATGGCGGATCGGAAGAGACTACCGGCAGCGCGGGAGACACACAGAAAAATGGCAGATCGGAAGAGACTACCGGCAGCGCAGGAGAGTCAGACTCCTGTTATTGAGGTGTTCGGACTTCCGACAGCGCCAAGAAGCCGAGTAGTGGCAGTTTGGAGAACTACCCCCACTGACTAACTTGGCCACCGCGGGAGACTCGGACTTGCAACATTTCCGGTTATTGAGGTGTTGCTTTCGGAGTATGAATTTTGCCGGTCAATAGAGAATTCCAGGTATTTAGGTGCCGTTTAAACAAGAGTTTCCTGTATTCAACCATAACAGCCACATCACCCAAATATATTGCAGGACACTCACTGACACACTTCCCTCTTTCTTTGAGAAGGTGGCGCTTAAGAGCAGGCTGCAGAAAAGAATTGGAGGGGGAGAAGCACGCCTGCATGTTTTAACCCTCATGGAGGAGACAGTGTTGGCCATCATGGGAAGGGGCATCATTGAGGCCGTGGCCACTGGCGACGATGAAGCGATCGATGATGAGGGTATCTGCATACCTAATCCATCTTCTCTCATCCCACTTCTCCCTCATCCCACAATCTCTTCTGGCTCACAAGCTGCAGATGGTATCAGCATGCACTTCTTACTTTCTTCTCTCCCCTCACCATAACCCAACCCTTGTCCCTTTTTCATTTCAGATACCCAAGAACTGGAAACTTCCCAGTCAGTGGAGGAAGAGGAAGAAGACAGTGAAGATGAAGAGACACCGTCATTTGATCTTACACTTGCAGCCACCAGCTCAGATACTGACACTGCGCATTATTTAGAGGGTAGGATAGAGGAAGGATCTGCACGTGGTGAGATGCCGAGCACAAGTTCGCAGGAGCCAGGGCTGGGGGGTGGGGGTGGGGTGAAGGATAGTGCAGGTGCCAGCTCACCGGAGGGCGAGGTTGCACACTAGTTCTGCTGCAGAAGAGTCAAATGAGGACTTTGATGGGCCAAGCTACAGTAGGCGGTTGATGGGTGTAAATAACCAAATGCTTGGTGCACTGGAAAGCCTGCCAGAAAGCCTGTGTACAATGTCAAGGAGCATGGAGGAGTCCAGCACCAACTTGGCACAGGGCTTTGCGCAGAACTTGGAGCCCAGCCTTTCCAACATAAAACAAGTGGTCACCTCCATCAACACACCTGTGAAACCCACCAGCGTCTGATAGCCAATGTCACAGCTTCCATTGCAGCAGAAGCAGCTTCCATCAAAGGTCTGAGTGCTGCAGTGGAAGCTCAGACTGCTGCCATCATGGCTCTGGATATCACTGTTCAGAGGGGCTTGCAGGGCATCACAGCAATCCATCAACCTGTTCTCCAACAGATCAGTAGGATTGCTGCGGCGCCGCCCCGAGAGAGTGGCAGTGGCTCCATGGCACAAACCTGCTGTCTTTTCTCAGGGTGACAGCATTCCTGCTCCCAACCCTGCCACTCCGCCAGTGCCCTTGCTGTTGTCTGTTGGCGAGCCAGCCCAGACTGCTGCAGCCCAGGCTGAGATGGTGCAATCTGAAGCTAGGCCTTCTAGGCCCAAAGCTGTTCAAGGTCACCCTCCAAGGCCATCTGCAGTCTCCTCAATTGGAGGCCAAAAGCCATCCACCACCCATGCTGCAGCCACTGGGGAAGTACCTCGTAGGAGCACTAGGATAGGCAAAGGTACACAGAAGACAGGCACTAAGGGAATGCACAAGGGTGATTAGTTTTCTTTTGTATGCATTATGTAATGATTGAACTGATAAATTTGGATAGGAATGTGCATTTTCTGATGGTTTTTATTTTTGTGTTGTTGGAAAGAGGTGCTCCATAATGTTCCCTATGGCAGCATGGCTCTCTTTGTAGGCCTGCTGTGCTCGTGGGCATGCGTTCCGGATCGGAGTCATGAGCCATGTCATGAGTGGATAACCCTTGTCGCCCAGTAGCCAGCCTTTGATTTGTCGTGGTGAGTCAAATACAGGTGGCACAGAGGAATGCCGCAGAATGAAGAAATCATGACTGCTGTCAGGATAATGGGAATTCACTGGCATGATGCACTGCCTGTGGTCGCACACCAGCTGCACGTTGAGGGAGCAAAATCCCTTTCAGTTCATGAAAATGTCCGAGTTCACATAAGGCTGCAGCAGTTGGCAGATTTCAGTCACAACCTCTTTTGTGAAGCGAAGACGTCTCATGCATTGGTCATCGCTGAAGTTGAAGTAAGAAAATTTCTCCCTAAAGATCCTTGGCAGATATAACTTCCTGCTGAGAGCCCTTCTCCCCCTCCTCCTGCTCCCTCTTCTAGCAGCTTGTCCTGCTCTGTGTGGCCTCTCTTCATTCTCCCAGTCATGCTCAATTCCCAGAGGAAGGTCTACCAGGCCACCCAAGTCTGGAAGCAATGTTTTTTAGCGCAAGCTTTTAAATGAACAGAAAAGTACTTCAGCACCAGCCAGACCACTCCCTGTAGACTATTTAAACTTTAGCCAAGTATAGGAATGCTCCAAAAGCACATACAATTGCACCAGCAGCCAGAATAAATAATCCAACAACCAACCTGTAAGTAGTTCATGATCACTTTAAATAGCACTGGTGGGGGGCACTTTATTCCATTTAACATCGTGTTCAGCTGTGTGAGGTTAAGACAGGGCGTAGGCTGGAGTGTGCAGTTTGAAAATGGCAGTGCTGGCATCAAATCAGTGTTGCACACTGATTGACGTCATAATCTGCCTGCTCTGCATGCTGCCGGCGGTCATTAGGTGTGCTCGCGCAAACCCCTTTACCAAAATGGCATCCTGCGCACTTTCTGTTGCAAGTGTGCGCACACATCACAGACTCCATTTTCGAGTGTTAGGTTGCAGCATAGCACCTAAAAAACGGGTGCTGCAGAGCCCAATTTAGACCCCAATAACTCCTAACTACCTCCCTCCATGCTCCACTTCTGAGCTTCCTGAAAGCTTGCCTTCACAGCTTTCTATTTAAAGACCTAACTAATTTCTTGTTTACTTGTCTCTGTCTTTTGATCTCCCTATAGCTTGAGCACAGAGCTTGGAAACAGAGCTTGGTGAATCGCAATCGGAGTGGATCGCAAGCAGAGTGGAAGAATTTGGTGATCGGATGAATTTGGTGGAGAGAAGGGAGGCCGTTTCTCCCATCCAACTCTAAAGGAGGAGTGGAGCCACAGAACCCGAGGACTCTAAGTTAAGTATCTAGATATCTAATATTTAGGTTCTTTGTGTTTAGTATCTCAGTTGTTCTTGTTAAAGTAAATAATTTTGTCTTTTTTCTCTCTACGTTTGAGCAGTGGGTTAAACTGAGAAGTTTGTAGTCTAATAGAGGCATGGCAGGTCACCTCAGTCCCGCTGAATGCACGTCCTGTGTCATGTAGGAAGTCCAGGATGCTTCTCGTGTCCTGGATGACCACAGGTGCAGGAAGTGTCGTCAGCTGGAGGAGCTCAAGCTCTGGGTTTCGGAGCTTGAGCATCAGCTGGCATCACTGCAGTGCATCCGCGAGGCTGAGAGCTACGTGGATAGCACATTTCGGGAGTTGGTCACCCTGCAGCTTAAAAGTTTTCAGGCAGAGAGGAAATGGGTAACCACCAGACAGACAAGGAGGACCAGGCAGGTAGTGCAGGAGTCCCCTGAGTGCATCTCGCTCTCTAACCGGTATGAATACTGGTGAAGGCGATGGTTCCTCTGGGAGTACAGCCAGAGCCAAGGCCATGGCACCACGGGTGTATCAGCTGTACAGGGGGGAGGAGGAAGGTCAGGAAAGCAATAGTGATAGGGGATTCAATAGTTAGGGGAACAGACAGGTGTTCCTGCGGCCGCAAGCGTGACTCCAGGATGGTATGTTGCCTCCCTGGTGCCAGGGTCAAGGATGTCACTGAGCGGCTGCAGGCCATTCTGAGGGAGGAGGGTGAACAGCCAGCCAAAGGTTATGGTCCATAGCAGTACCAGTGACATAGGTAGAAAGAAGGATGAGGTCCTGTAGGCAGATTTTAGGGAGCTAGGAAGATATCAACAAGATATCAAAGGTAGTAATTTCCAAATTACTCTCGGTGCCACATGCTAGTGAGTACAGGAATAGGAGGATAGAGCAGATGAATGCGTGGCTGGAGAGATGGTGCAGGAGGGAGGGCTTTAGGTTCCTGAGGCATTGGGACTGGTACTGGGGGGGGTGGGGTGGGACCTGTACAGGACCAGGACCAATATCCTTGCGGGGAGGTTGGCTGGTGCTGTTGGGGAGGGTTTAAACTAGCTTGGCAGGGGGATGGGAACCTAAGCATAGATTCATAAGGGAGAGAAGGAAAGCTGGAAATGGAAGGCAGAAAATTAGTAAGTGAGTTTGGAGGCAGAGCAAACAAAGGTTAGAAAACAGACAACAAAGGGGTTTGGCAGTGCTTAATGGTATATACTTAAATGCAAGGAGTCTAGTAAATAAGGCAGATGAGCTGAGGGCACAGATAGACACGTGGAAGTATGATATTATAGCTATTACTGAAACATGGCTGAAAGAAGGGCAGCAATGGCAGCTCAACATTCCTGGTTACAGGGTTTTCAGATGATACAGAGCACGGGATAAAAAAAGAGGGGGCATTGCAATATTGGTTAAAGAAACAATTACAGCTGTGAGAAGGGATGATATGTAGAAGGATCATCAAATGAGGCTTACATGAGTTGAAATGAAGAACAAAAAAGGGGCAATCACATTGCGGTGACCCCCAAATAGTCAGAGGGGGATAGAAGAGAAAATATGTAGGCAAATATCTTAGAAATGCAAAAACAATAGGGCAGTAATAGTTGGGGATTTCAACAACCTTAATAGCTCTTGACAGATGAAATATCAGTGTTTCACAGCTGTTTGAAGCTGTGAAACACTGACAGTCTGAGTTCTAACCTGAGTCCTTCTGCACAGACTCAGTTAGAACTCTCAGCAGCACTCAAAGCTGAAGGCTGTCACTTTTCACAGATCGCAGCCGTTCAGCTTTAAGTGCCGGCTGAGTGACGGGCTCCCGACGGCTACAGGAAGAAAGGCTGTTAAGGTAAGTACAGGTAAGTAAAAGTTCTTTACACACTTTAGACACACCAAACACACTTACCTTTGCACTCATGCACCCATCACTCACCTGAGCACCGACATCACAACCCCTCCAACTCCTTCAGCCCGCCTGCTCTAACCTGGTGTGGTTTGGAGCCGTCGGGAATCCCACACGAAACCCCTCAAAATAGGGATTAGGCTAAAAACTGCCTGTTAACTACCTGTTAACAGGCAGTTAATTAGCACTAATCCCTTCCTGCCTGCTTTCGGCGGGTCCCAGTGCGGGACGGGTACCCGCTGCCCCTGAAACCTGTGTGGGGCGGGGTTTTGGGCAGGATGGTGTCGGGACACCCAAATTCGGGATTTCCCCCCCCCCACACGCCTGAAACCCCGCCTGATGGCTCCAGGAAATCAACCCCAATATGTTCAAATAAAAAAAAAGGGTGGGACTCCCAAATCTAGAGACCCCTGGATGTCAAGGGCCATACAGGATAGGATAAGGCAAAAAAAGGGAAGCTTATGTCAGATACCGAGAGCTAAATACTGCAGAAAGCCTAGAGGAGTATAGAAGGTGCATTAAAAGGAAATTAGGAAAGCAAAGAGAGGGCATAAAAAATATTGGCAAGTAAAATCAAGGAAAACCCAAAGATGTTTTATAAATACATAAAGAGCAAGAGGATAATGAATGAAAGAGTAGGGCCTATTAGAGACCAAAAAGGTAACCTGTGTGCTGAGGCAGAAGACTTATGGTTCTTAATGAATACTTTGCATCTGTCTTCACAAAAGAGAGGGACGATGCAGACAATGGGCCGTATTTTCCGATTGGAGGCTTCCCACGTGCGGAAGCCTCCGATCTGGAAAAAATCTACGCACTTACCTGAGGGCTCCTGAGGTGCGTATAGTTCCGATGCTGGGCCTCTCGAACTCCAAGTGTGCAGGGCCTACGTATCCCAGGGGCGCATGTGGTTCGCAAGCGTCCCGTGGGCCATGGGGAGCCAATCAAAGAAGGGAATCTCCCTTCATACACTTGTCAGATAGATCTGTCAAATATATGAATGGAGATCACCCTAAAAACACTTCAAAACATTAAATACATGCTTTTACCAGGCGTAAGAATTCTAAAGGTTTTCTGCGGGCGGAGGGGCTCCAGAAAGCGGAACTATCCACCCGCAGAAATCCTTCTCCAGGGCAGCCAGAGGATCTGTCAAGAGCATTCTTGACAGATCGGAAATGACGGTTTTCAGCGCATACACTGTGCATGCCTGAAACCGGCATTTACGATGTCCCTACGGGTGGATACACAGCACGTACCCACCCGTAGGGATCGGAATATCCGGGCCATTGTAGTTAAGGAAGAGGAGTGTGAAATATTAGATGAGATAAACATAGTGAGAGAGGAAATATTAAGGGGTTTAGCATCTTTGGAAGTAGATAAATCACTAGGCCCGGATGAAATGTATCCCAGGCTGTTAAGAGAAGCAAGGGAGGAAATAGCAGAGGCTATGGCCATCATTTTCCAATCCTCTCTGGCTACAGGTGTGTTGCCGGAGGACTGGAGGACTGCTAATGTTGTACCGTTGTTTAAAAAGGAGAAAGGGATAGACCAAGTAATTACAGGTCAGTCAGCCTAACATTGATCGTGGGCAAATTATTGGAAAAAATTCTGAGGGACAATGTTAATCATCATTTAGAAAGGCATGGATTAATCAAGGACAGTCAACATGGATTTGTTAAGGGAAGGTCATGTCTGACTAACTGATTGTATTTTTTGAGAAGGTAACAAGGAGGGTCGATGAGGGTAATGCATTTGATATAGTCTACATGGATTTTAGCAAGGCTTTTGATAAGGTCCTATATGGCAGACTGGTCAGAAAAGTAAAAGCCCATGGGATCCAAGGGAAAGTGGCAAGTTGTATCCAAAATTGGTTCAGTGGCAGCAAGCAAAGGGTAATGGTCAATAGTTGTTTTTGTGACTGGAAGGCTGTTTCCAGTGGGGTTCCGCAGGGCTCAGTACTAGGTCCTTTGCTTTTTGTGGTATATATCAATGATTTAGACTTCAATGTAGGGGGCATGATTAAGAAGTTTACAGATGATACAAAAATTGGTCAGCGGTTGATAGTGAGGAAGAAATCTGAAGACTGCAAGAAGATATCAATGGACTGGCTAGGTGGGCAGAAAAGTGGCAAATCGAATTCAATCTGGAGAAGTATAAGGTAATGCATTTGGGGAGGGCTAACAAGGCAAGGGAATCTATCTATCTATCTATCTATATCTATCTATCTATCTATATATATATATATAACTAGCTGAAGTGCCCGGCGGTGCCGAGGGTCTTTTGTGGGCATGTTGTTGTTGGAAGAGAGAGCGAGAGCGACTGGGGGGGAAGAGAGAGAGCGACTGGGGGGAAGAGAGAGAGCGACTAGGGGGAAGAGAGAGAGTGACTGGGGGGAAGAGAGAGAGCGACTGGGGGGAAGAGAGAGAGCGACTGGGGGAAGAGGGGGGAAGGGGGGAGGGGGGGAAGGGGAGGGGGGGAAGAGGGGGGAAGGGGAGGGGAGAGGGGAGGGGGGAGGAGGGGAGGGAGGGGGGGAGGTGAGGAGGGGCGGGGAGGGGGAGGGGAGGGGGAGGGGGAGGGGAGGGGGGAAAGGGGGAGGGGGAAGGGGGAGGGGAGGTGGGGAGGAGGGGAGGGGGGAAGGAGGGGAGGGAGGGGGGGGAGGGGAGGGGAGGGGGGGAGGAGGGGGAAGGGGGGGAGTCCCCGAGCCCCGCCCCCCGATGTCCCGAGCCCCGCCCTCCCGAGGCCCAATCTCACGAGGCCCGATCTCCCGAGCCCCGCGCCCCGCCCCCCGATCTCCCGAGCACCGATCTCCCGAGCCCTGCCCCCCCCCCCAATCTCCGGAGGCCCGATCTCCCGAGCCCCGCCCCCCGCCCGAGCCGGCTTCAAGAGCAGAGAGAGAGACGCCGCCGCGCAACCTACCGCGTGAGGCCTGGCCGGACTCAAGTCGCGCGCGCTGACTCCTGCCCCACCCGCCTTTACTAACATGGCGGCGGTGGTGACGCTCGGCTCAGGCCCGCCCCCTCCAGCCTTCACAAAGATGGCGGAGATCGCGAGCCGCTTGTTCAGCGTGACGGGAGGTGCCTAGCTCGGGCGTGGCTGGGCAACAGAGGACCAGGCTTAGAGGCCTGGAAGAACGGTTAAAGGTAGGAAAATTCTAGATGTTACAGAAAAGATTTACAAATTAATTAACTTTTTTTAAAAACAATTTGTGTTTTAAAAGCAACTTTTTTTTTGCTGGAAATGTAGATTTGAAAAGAAACACGCAGAAAGCGGGAATAAGAAATGAAAAGTTTGGAATCAAGATGGCGGCGACTCACCTCGGTTCAGAACGATAAGGCCCGCCCACACACGCACCGATTGGTCGACCGTCAGGTCACCGAAGCGTAGG